>NC_057828.1:0-2678034 GCF_910594005.1 Cervus elaphus
TTGTCTCCCGCCTCACCTGGAGAGGCGTCCCAATTGCCCTGCCAAGCCTCGAGGAGAATCCAGAGTTGTCCCTCGCAACTAGGCAGGAGTCCTGACGTGGTTGAACAAACACGTGGGTGGAAGGGCCATCCCCGTCCTAACTCGAGAATATACCCCAGGTTCCCGCCGCAACTCGAGAAAAACCATGAGACTTCCCCCTCGCCGCGAGATGAGGCCCGATTCCCCTGCACTGCGTGCAGAGCAATTCCATGTTGCACATCACACATGAAAGGAGCCTTGATTTCCTTGATGGCACTCCAGAGAAACCCCAAGAACACTGTTTCAAGGCTAGAGGGATCCTGAGGTCACTGTAGCAACACGAAAGAGCTCCGTGGGCCAAAAATCAACTCGAGATGAGAGGTTAGTCCCTGGCTTCGACTCCAGAGGAATACCACCTTACCACAAGCACCTCAAGAGGAGGCTTCTCTCAGCTCTAGGTATGTGAGAGGGACCCTGAGTTTGCGGCCTCAAGTGGAATGGACACCGCGATGCCCTGACTCGAAATAAGGCTGGATATCCCTGCAGTGACTTGAATGCAGGCTCGTCTTGCATCTCCCAAGATGAAAGGATGTCTGAATCCCCTGTGGAGACCACAGAGAAAGACCTAGTTCCCCACCTCATCGCGACCGGAGGCCTCACATCCTTTGAAAACTCCAGAGGTACGCGGAGATCAGTGCCTCCAAAGGAGACGATGCCTGACGCCTCGTGAAACTTGATAGGAGTCCCAGGATTCCTGTGGCACGTGGAAAGGGACCCTTGGTCTCCCGCCTCAGCTGGAGAGGCGTCCCAATTGCCTTGCCAAGCCTCGAGGAGAATCCCGAGTTGTGTCTCGCAACTAGGCAAGAGTCCTGACGTGGCTGAACAAACACGTGTGTGGAAGGGCCATCCCCGTCGTAACTGGAGAATATACCCCAGGTTCCCACCGCAACACGAGAAAAACCATGAGACTTCCCCCTCGCCGCGAGATGAGGCCCGATTCCCCTGCACTGCGTGCAGAGCAATTCTGTGTTGCACATCACACATGAAAGGAGCCTTGATTTCCTTCATGGCACTCCAGAGAAACCCCAAGATCACTGTTTCAAGGCTAGAGGGATCCTGAGGTCACTGTAGCAACACGAAAGAACTCTGTGGACCAAAAATCAACTCGAGATGAGAGGTTAGTCCCTGGCTTCGACTCCAGAGGAATACCACCTTACCACAAGCACCTCAAGAGGAGGCTTCTCTCAGCTCTAGGTATGTGAGAGGAATCCTGAGTTTGCGGCCTCAAGTGGAATGGACACCGCGATGCCCTGACTCGAAATAAGGCCTGATATCCCTGCAGTGACTGGAATGCAGGCTCGTCTTGCATCTCCCAAGACGAAAGGGTGTCTGAATCCCCTGTGGAGACCACAGAGAAAGACCTAGTTCCCCACCTCATCGCGACAGGAGGCCTCAAAATCTTTGAAAACTCCAGAGGTATGCGGAGATCAGTGCCTCCAAAGGAGACGATGCCTGACTCCTCGTGAAACTTGATAGGAGACCCAGGATTCCTGTGGCACGTGGAAAGGGACCCTTGGTCTCCCGCCTCAGCTGGAGAGGCGTCCCAATTGCCCTGCAAAGCCTCGAGGAGAATCCCGAGTTGTCCCTCGCAACTAGGCAGGAGTCCTGACGTGGCTGAACACAAACGTGGGTGGAAGGGCCATCCCCGTCGTAACTCGAGAATATACCCAAGGTTCCCGCCGCAACTCGAGAAAAACCATGAGACTTCCCCCTCGCCGCGAGATGAGGCCCGATTCCCCTGCACTGCGTGCAGAGCAATTCCGTGTTGCACATCACACATGAAAGGAGCCTTGATTTCCTTGATGGCACTCCAGAGAAACCCCAAGAACACTGTTTCAAGGCTAGAGGGATCCTGAGGTCACTGTAGCAAAACGAAAGAGCTCCGTGGACCAAGAATCAACACGAGATGAGAGGTTAGTCCCTGGCTTCGACTCCTGAGGAATACCACCTTACCACAAGCACCTCAAGAGGAGGCTTCTCTCAGCTCTAGGTATGTGAGAGGGATCCTGAGTTTGCGGACTCAAGTGGAATGGACACCGCGATGCCCTGACTCGAAATAAGGCCGGATATCCCTGCAGTGACTTGAATGCAGGCTCGTCTTGCATCTCCCAAGAAGAAAGGATGTCTGAATCCCCTGTGGAGACCACAGAGAAAGACCTAGTTCCCCACCTCATCGCGACCGGAGGCCTCACATCCTTTGAAAACTCCAGAGGTACGCGGAGATCAGTGCCTCCAAAGGAGACGATGCCTGACTCCTCGTGAAACTTGATAGGAGACCCAGGATTCCTGTGGCACGTGGAAAGGGACCCTTGGTCTCCCGCCTCAGCTGGAGAGGCGTTCCAATTGCCCTGCCAAGCCTCGAGGAGAATCCCGAGTTGTCCCTCGCAACTAGGCAGGAGTCCTGACTTGGCTGAACACACACGTGTGTGGAAGGGCCATCCCCGTCGTAACTCGAGAATATACCCCAGGTTCCCGCCGCAACTCGAGAAAAACCATGAGACTTCCCCCTCGCCGCGAGATGAGGCCCGATTCCCCTGCACTGCGTGCAGAGCAATTCCGTGTTGCACATCACACATTAAAGGAGCCTTGATTTCCTTGATGGCACTCCAGAGAAACCCCAAGAACACTGTTTCAAGGCTAGAGGGATCCTGAGGTCACTGTAGCAACACGAAAGAGCTCCGTGGACCAAGAATCAACACGAGATGAGAGGTTAGTCCCTGGCTTCGACTCCTGAGGAATACCACCTTACCAAAAGCACCTCAAGAGGAGGCTTCTCTCAGCTCTAGGTATGTGAGAGGGACCCTGAGTTTGCGTCCTCAAGTGGAATGGACACCGCGATGCCCTGACTTGAAATAAGGCCGGATATCCCTGCAGTGACTTGAATGCAGGCTCGTCTTGCATCTCCCAAGAAGAAAGGATGTCTGAATCCCCTGTGGAGACCACAGAGAAAGACCTAGTTCCCAACCTCATCGCGACCGATAGCCTCACATCCTTTGAAAACTTCAGAGGTACGCGGAGATCAGTGCCTCCAAAGGAGACGATGCCTGACTCCTCGTGAAACTTGATAGGAGTCCCAGGATTCCTGTGGCACTTGGAAAGGGACACTTGGTCTCCCGCCTCAGCTGGAGAGGCGTCCCAATTGCCCTGCAAAGCCTCGAGGAGAATCCAGAGTTGTCCCTCGCAACTAGGCAGGAGTCCTGACGTCGCTGAAGAAACACGTGGGTGGAAGGGCCATCCCCATCGTAACTCGAGAATATACCCCAGGTTCCCGCCGCAACTCGAGAAAAACCATGAGACTTCCCCCACGCCGCGAGATGAGGCCCGATTCCCCTGCACTGCGTGCAGAGCAATTCCGTGTTGCACATCACACATGAAAGGAGTCTTGATTTCCTTCATGGCACTCCAGAGAAACCCCAAGAACACTGTTTCAAGGCTAGAGGGATCCTGAGGTCACTGTAGCAACACGAAAGAGCTCCGTGGGCCAAAAATCAACTCGAGATGAGAGGTTAGTCCCTGGATTCGACTCCAGAGGAATACCACCTTACCACAAGCACCTCAAGAGGAGGCTTCTCTCAGCTCTAGGTATGTGAGAGGGACCCTGAGTTTGCGGCCTCAAGTGGAATGGACACCGCGATGCCCTGACGCGAAATAAGGCCGGATATCCCTGCAGTGACTTGAATGCAGGCTCGTCTTGCATCTCCCAAGATGAAAGGATGTCTGAATCCCCTGTGGAAACCACAGAGAAAGACCTAGTTCCCCACCTCATCGCGACCGATAGCCTCACATCCTTTGAAAACTCCAGAGGTACGCGGAGATCAGTGCCTCCAAAGGAGACGATGCCTGACTCCTCGTGAAACTTGATAGGAGTCCCAGGATTCCTGTGGCACTTGGAAAGGGACACTTGGTCTCCCGCCTCAGCTGGAGAGGCGTCCCAATTGCCTTGCCAAGCCTCGAGGAGAATCCCGAGTTGTGTCTCGCAACTAGGCAGGAGTCCTGACGTGGCTGAACAAACACGTGTGTGGAAGGGCCATCCCCGTCGTAACTCGAGAATATACCCCAGGTTCCCGCCGCAACTCGAGAAAAACCATGAGACTTCCCCCTCGCCGCGAGATGAGGCCCGATTCCCGTGCACTGCGTGCAGAGCAATTCCGTGTTGCACATCACACATGAAAGGAGCCTTGATTTCCTTGATGGCACTCCAGAGAAACCCCAAGAACACTGTTTCAGGGCTAGAGGGATCCTGAGGTCACTGTAGCAACACGAAAGAGCTCCGTGGACCAAGAATCAACACGAGATGAGAGGTTAGTCCCTGGCTTTGACTCCTGAGGAATACCACCTTACCACAAGCACCTCAAGAGGAGGCTTCTCTCAGCTCTAGGTATGTGAGAGGGATCCTGAGTTTGCGGCCTCAAGTGGAATGGACACCGCGATGCCCTGACTCGAAATAAGGCCGAATATCCCTGCAGTGCCTTGAATGCAGGCTCGTCTTGCATCTCCGAAGAAGAAAGGATGTCTGAATCCCCTCTGGAGACCACAGAGAAACACCTAGTTCCCCACCTCATTGCGACCGGAGGCCTCACATCCTTTGAAAACTCCAGAGGTACGCGGAGATCAGTGCCTCCAAAGGAGACGATGCCTGACTCCTCGTGAAACTTGATAGGAGTCCCAGGATTCTTGTGGCACGTGGAAAGGGGGACCCTTGGTCTCCCGCCTCAGCTGGAGAGGCGTTCCAATTGCCCTGCCAAGCCTCGAGGAGAATCCCGAGTTGTCCCTCGCAACTAGGCAGGAGTCCTGACCTGGCTGAACAAACACGTGGGTGGAAGGGCCATCCCCGTCGTAACTCGAGAATATACCCCAGGTTCCCGCCGCAACTCGAGAAAAACCATGAGACTTCCCCCTCGATGCGAGATGAGGCCCGATTCCCCTGTACTGCGTGCAGAGCAATTCCGTCTTGCACATCACACATGAAAGGAGCCTTGATTTCCTTGATGGCACTCCAGAGAAACCCCAAGAACACTGTTTCAAGGCTAGAGGGATCCTGAGGTCACTGTAGCAACACGAAAGAACTCTGTGGACCAAAAATCAACTCGAAAAGAGAGGTTAGTCCCTGGATTCGTCTCCAGAGGAATACCACCTTACCACAAGCACCTCAAGAGGAGGCTTCTCTCAGCTCTAGGTATGTGAGAGGGACCCTGAGTTTGCGGCCTCAAGTGGAATGGACACCGCGATGCCCTGACTCGAAATAAGGCCGGATATCCCTGCAGTGACTTCAATGCAGGCTCGTCTTGCATCTCCCAGGACGAAAGGATGTCTGAATCCCCTGTGGAAAGCACAGAGAAAGACTTAGTTCCCCACCTCATCGCGACCGATAGCCTCACATCCTTTGAAAACTCCAGAGGTACGCGGAGATCAGTGCCTCCAAAGGAGACGATGCCTGACTCCTCGTGAAACTTGATAGGAGTCCCAGGATTCCTGTGGCACTTGGAAACGGACACTTGGTCTCCCGCCTCAGCTGGAGAGGCGTCCCAATTGCCCTGCCAAGCCTCGAGGAGAATCCAGAGTTGTCCCTCGCAACTAGGCAGGAGTCCTGACGTCGCTGAAGAAACACGTGTGTGGAAGGGCCATGCCCGTCGTAACTCGAGAATATACCCCAGGTTCCCGCCGCAACTCGAGAAAAACCATGAGACTTCCCCCTCGCCGCGAGATGAGGCCCGATTCCCCTGCACTGCGTGCAGAGCAATTCCGTGTTGCACATCACACATGAAAGGAGCCTTGATTTCCTTGATGGCACTCCAGAGAAACCCCAAGAACACTGTTTCAAGGCTAGACGGATCCTGAGGTCACTGTAGCAACACGAAAGAGCTCCGTGGGCCAAAAATCAACTCGAGATGAGAGGTTAGTCCCTGGCTTCGACTCCAGAGGAATACCACCTTACCACAAGCACCTCAAGAGGAGGCTTCTCTCAGCTCTAGGTATGTGAGAGGGACCCTGAGTTTGCGGCCTCAAGTGGAATGGACACCGCGATGCCCTGGCGCGAAATAAGGCCGGATATCCCTGCAGTGACTTGAATGCAGGCTCGTCTTGCATCTCCCAAGATGAAAGGTTGTCTGAATCCCCTGTGGAGACCACAGAGAAAGACCTAGTTCCCCACCTCATCGCGACCGGAGGCCTCACATCCTTTGAAAACTCCAGAGGTACGCGGAGATCAGTGCCTCCAAAGGAGACGATGCCTGACTCCTCGTGAAACTTGATAGGAGTCCCAGGATTCCTGTGGCACGTGGAAAGGGACCCTTGGTCTCCCGCCTCAGCTGGAGAGGCGTCCCAATTGCCTTGCCAAGCCTCGAGGAGAATCCCGAGTTGTGTCTCGCAACTAGGCAAGAGTCCTGACGTGGCTGAACAAACACGTGTGTGGAAGGGCCATCCCCGTCGTAACTCGAGAATATACCCCAGGTTCCCACCGCAACAAGAGAAAAACCATGAGACTTCCCCCTCGCCGCGAGATGAGGCCCGATTCCCCTGCACTGCGTGCAGAGCAATTCTGTGTTGCACATCACACATGAAAGGAGCCTTGATTTCCTTCATGGCACTCCAGAGAAACCCCAAGAACACTGTTTCAAGGCTAGAGGGATCCTGAGGTCACTGTAGCAACACGAAAGAACTCTGTGGACCAAAAATCAACTCGAGATGAGAGGATAGTCCCTGGCTTCGACTCCAGAGGAATACCACCTTACCAGAAGCACCTCAAGAGGAGGCTTCTCTCAGCTCTAGGTATGTGAGAGGAATCCTGAGTTTGCGGCCTCAAGTGGAATGGACACCGCGATGCCCTGACTCGAAATAAGGCCTGATACCCCTGCAGTGACTGGAATGCAGGCTCGTCTTGCATCTCCCAAGACGAAAGGGTGTCTGAATCCCCTGTGGAGACCACAGAGAAAGACCTAGTTCCCCACCTCATCGCGACAGGAGGCCTCAAAATCTTTGAAAACTCCAGAGGTATGCGGAGATCAGTGCCTCCAAAGGAGACGATGCCTGACTCCTCGTGAAACTTGATAGGAGACCCAGGATTCCTGTGGCACGTGGAAAGGGACCCTTGGTCTCCCGCCTCAGATGGAGAGGCGTCCCAATTGCCCTGCAAAGCCTCGAGGAGAATCCCGAGTTGTCCCTCGCAACTAGGCAGGAGTCCTGACGTGGCTGAACACAAACGTGGGTGGAAGGGCCATCCCCGTCGTAACTCGAGAATATACCCAAGGTTCCCGCCGCAACTCGAGAAAAACCATGAGACTTCCCCCTCGCCGCGAGATGAGGCCCGATTCCCCTGCACTGCGTGCAGAGCAATTCCGTGTTGCACATCACACATGAAAGGAGCCTTGATTTCCTTGATGGCACTCCAGAGAAACCCCAAGAACACTATTTCAAGGCTAGAGGGATCCTGAGGTCACTGTAGCAAAACGAAAGAGCTCCGTGGACCAAGAATCAACACGAGATGAGAGGTTAGTCCCTGGCTTCGACTCCTGAGGAATACCACCTTACCACAAGCACCTCAAGAGGAGGCTTCTCTCAGCTCTAGGTATGTTAGAGGGATCCTGAGTTTGCGGACTCAAGTGGAATGGACACCGCGATGCCCTGACTCGAAATAAGGCCGGATATCCCTGCAGTGACTTCAATGCAGGCTCGTCTTGCATCTCCCAAGAAGAAAGGATGTCTGAATCCCCTGTGGAGACCACAGAGAAAGACCTAGTTCCCCACCTCATCGCGACCGGAGGCCTCACATCCTTTGAAAACTCCAGAGGTACGCGGAGATCAGTGCCTCCAAAGGAGACGATGCCTGACTCCTCATGAAACTTGATAGGAGACCCAGGATTCTTGTGGCACGTGGAAAGGGACCCTTGGTCTCCCGCCTCAGCTGGAGAGGCGTTCCAATTGCCCTGCCAAGCCTCGAGGAGAATCCCGAGTTGTCCCTCGCAACTAGGCAGGAGTCCTGACTTGGCTGAACACACACGTGTGTGGAAGGGCCATCCCCGTCGTAACACGAGAATATACCCCAGGTTCCCGCCGCAACTCGAGAAAAACCATGAGACTTCCCCCTCGCCGCGAGATGAGGCCCGATTCCCCTGCACTGCGTGCAGAGCAATTCCGTGTTGCACATCACACATTAAAGGAGCCTTGATTTCCTTGATGGCACTCCAGAGAAACCCCAAGAACACTGTTTCAAGGCTAGAGGGATCCTGAGGTCACTGTAGCAACACGAAAGAGCTCCGTGGACCAAGAATCAACACGAGATGAGAGGTTAGTCCCTGGCTTCGACTCCTGAGGAATACCACCTTACCAAAAGCACCTCAAGAGGAGGCTTCTCTCAGCTCTAGGTATGTGAGAGGGACCCTGAGTTTGCGTCCTCAAGTGGAATGGACACCGCGATGCCCTGACTTGAAATAAGGCCGGATATCCCTGCAGTGACTTGAATGCAGGCTCGTCTTGCATCTGCCAAGAAGAAAGGATGTCTGAATCCCCTGTGGAGACCACAGAGAAAGACCTAGTTCCCCACCTCATCGCGACCGATAGCCTCACATCCTTTGAAAACTTCAGAGGTACGCGGAGATCAGTGCCTCCAAAGGAGACGATGCCTGACTCCTCGTGAAACTTGATAGGAGTCCCAGGATTCCTGTGGCACTTGGAAAGGGACACTTGGTCTCCCGCCTCAGCTGGAGAGGCGTCCCAATTGCCCTGCAAAGCCTCGAGGAGAATCCAGAGTTGTCCCTCGCAACTAGGCAGGAGTCCTGACGTCGCTGAAGAAACACGTGGGTGGAAGGGCCATCCCCATCGTAACTCGAGAATATACCCCAGGTTCCCGCCGCAACTCGAGAAAAACCATGAGACTTCCCCCACGCCGCGAGATGAGGCCCGATTCCCCTGCACTGCGTGCAGAGCAATTCCGTGTTGCACATCACACATGAAAGGAGCCTTGATTTCCTTCATGGCACTCCAGAGAAACCCCAAGAACACTGTTTCAAGGCTAGAGGGATCCTGAGGTCACTGTAGCAACACGAAAGAGCTCCGTGGGCCAAAAATCAACTCGAGATGAGAGGTTAGTCCCTGGCTTCGACTCCAGAGGAATACCACCTTACCAGAAGCACCTCAAGAGGAGGCTTCTCTCAGCTCTAGGTATGTGAGAGGAATCCTGAGTTTGCGGCCTCAAGTGGAATGGACACCGCGATGCCCTGACTCGAAATAAGGCCTGATACCCCTGCAGTGACTGGAATGCAGGCTCGTCTTGCATCTCCCAAGACGAAAGGGTGTCTGAATCCCCTGTGGAGACCACAGAGAAAGACCTAGTTCCCCACCTCATCGCGACAGGAGGCCTCAAAATCTTTGAAAACTCCAGAGGTATGCGGAGATCAGTGCCTCCAAAGGAGACGATGCCTGACTCCTCGTGAAACTTGATAGGAGACCCAGGATTCCTGTGGCACGTGGAAAGGGACCCTTGGTCTCCCGCCTCAGCTGGAGAGGCGTCCCAATTGCCCTGCAAAGCCTCGAGGAGAATCCCGAGTTGTCCCTCGCAACTAGGCAGGAGTCCTGACGTGGCTGAACACAAACGTGGGTGGAAGGGCCATCCCCGTCGTAACTCGAGAATATACCCAAGGTTCCCGCCGCAACTCGGGAAAAACCATGAGACTTCCCCCTCGCCGCGAGATGAGGCCCGATTCCCCTGCACTGCGTGCAGAGCAATTCCGTGTTGCACATCACACATGAAAGGAGCCTTGATTTCCTTGATGGCACTCCAGAGAAACCCCAAGAACACTGTTTCAAGGCTAGAGGGATCCTGAGGTCACTGTAGCAAAACGAAAGAGCTCCGTGGACCAAGAATCAACACGAGATGAGAGGTTAGTCCCTGGCTTCGACTCCTGAGGAATACCACCTTACCACAAGCACCTCAAGAGGAGGCTTCTCTCAGCTCTAGGTATGTGAGAGGGATCCTGAGTTTGCGGACTCAAGTGGAATGGACACCGCGATGCCCTGACTCGAAATAAGGCCGGATATCCCTGCAGTGACTTGAATGCAGGCTCGTCTTGCATCTCCCAAGAAGAAAGGATGTCTGAATCCCCTGTGGAGACCACAGAGAAAGACCTAGTTCCCCACCTCATCGCGACCGGAGGCCTCACATCCTTTGAAAACTCCAGAGGTACGCGGAGATCAGTGCCTCCAAAGGAGACGATGCCTGACTCCTCGTGAAACTTGATAGGAGACCCAGGATTCCTGTGGCACGTGGAAAGGGACCCTTGGTCTCCCGCCTCAGCTGGAGAGGCGTTCCAATTGCCCTGCCAAGCCTCGAGGAGAATCCCGAGTTGTCCCTCGCAACTAGGCAGGAGTCCTGACTTGGCTGAACACACACGTGTGTGGAAGGGCCATCCCCGTCGTAACTCGAGAATATACCCCAGGTTCCCGCCGCAACTCGAGAAAAACCATGAGACTTCCCCCACGCCGCGAGATGAGGCCCGATTCCCCTGCACTGCGTGCAGAGCAATTCCGTGTTGCACATCACACATGAAAGGAGTCTTGATTTCCTTCATGGCACTCCAGAGAAACCCCAAGAACACTGTTTCAAGGCTAGAGGGATCCTGAGGTCACTGTAGCAACACGAAAGAGCTCCGTGGGCCAAAAATCAACTCGAGATGAGAGGTTAGTCCCTGGATTCGACTCCAGAGGAATACCACCTTACCACAAGCACCTCAAGAGGAGGCTTCTCTCAGCTCTAGGTATGTGAGAGGGACCCTGAGTTTGCGGCCTCAAGTGGAATGGACACCGCGATGCCCTGACGCGAAATAAGGCCGGATATCCCTGCAGTGACTTGAATGCAGGCTCGTCTTGCATCTCCCAAGATGAAAGGATGTCTGAATCCCCTGTGGAAACCACAGAGAAAGACCTAGTTCCCCACCTCATCGCGACCGGAGGCCTCACATCCTTTGAAAACTCCAGAGGTACGCGGAGATCAGTGCCTCCAAAGGAGACGATGCCTGACTCCTCGTGAAACTTGATAGGAGTCCCAGGATTCCTGTGGCACTTGGAAAGGGACACTTGGTCTCCCGCCTCAGCTGGAGAGGCGTCCCAATTGCCTTGCCAAGCCTCGAGGAGAATCCCGAGTTGTGTCTCGCAACTAGGCAGGAGTCCTGACGTGGCTGAACAAACACGTGTGTGGAAGGGCCATCCCCGTCGTAACTCGAGAATATACCCCAGGTTCCCGCCGCAACTCGAGAAAAACCATGAGACTTCCCCCTCGCCGCGAGATGAGGCCCGATTCCCGTGCACTGCGTGCAGAGCAATTCCGTGTTGCACATCACACATGAAAGGAGCCTTGATTTCCTTGATGGCACTCCAGAGAAACCCCAAGAACACTGTTTCAGGGCTAGAGGGATCCTGAGGTCACTGTAGCAACACGAAAGAGCTCCGTGGACCAAGAATCAACACGAGATGAGAGGTTAGTCCCTGGCTTTGACTCCTGAGGAATACCACCTTACCACAAGCACCTCAAGAGGAGGCTTCTCTCAGCTCTAGGTATGTGAGAGGGATCCTGAGTTTGCGGCCTCAAGTGGAATGGACACCGCGATGCCCTGACTCGAAATAAGGCCGAATATCCCTGCAGTGCCTTGAATGCAGGCTCGTCTTGAATCTCCGAAGAAGAAAGGATGTCTGAATCCCCTCTGGAGACCACAGAGAAACACCTAGTTCCCCACCTCATTGCGACCGGAGGCCTCACATCCTTTGAAAACTCCAGAGGTACGCGGAGATCAGTGCCTCCAAAGGAGACGATGCCTGACTCCTCGTGAAACTTGATAGGAGTCCCAGGATTCTTGTGGCACGTGGAAAGGGGGACCCTTGGTCTCCCGCCTCAGCTGGAGAGGCGTTCCAATTGCCCTGCCAAGCCTCGAGGAGAATCCCGAGTTGTCCCTCGCAACTAGGCAGGAGTCCTGACCTGGCTGAACAAACACGTGGGTGGAAGGGCCATCCCCGTCGTAACTCGAGAATATACCCCAGGTTCCCGCCGCAACTCGAGAAAAACCATGAGACTTCCACCTCGATGCGAGATGAGGCCCGATTCCCCTGTACTGCGTGCAGAGCAATTCCGTCTTGCACATCACACATGAAAGGAGCCTTGATTTCCTTGATGGCACTCCAGAGAAACCCCAAGAACACTGTTTCAAGGCTAGAGGGATCCTGAGGTCACTGTAGCAACACGAAAGAACTCCGTGGACCAAAAATCAACTCGAAAAGAGAGGTTAGTCCCTGGATTCGTCTCCAGAGGAATACCACCTTACCACAAGCACCTCAAGAGGAGGCTTCTCTCAGCTCTAGGTATGTGAGAGGGACCCTGAGTTTGCGGCCTCAAGTGGAATGGACACCGCGATGCCCTGACTCGAAATAAGGCCGGATATCCCTGCAGTGACTTCAATGCAGGCTCGTCTTGCATCTCCCAGGACGAAAGGATGTCTGAATCCCCTGTGGAAAGCACAGAGAAAGACTTAGTTCCCCACCTCATCGCGACCGATAGCCTCACATCCTTTGAAAACTCCAGAGGTACGCGGAGATCAGTGCCTCCAAAGGAGACGATGCCTGACTCCTCGTGAAACTTGATAGGAGTCCCAGGATTCCTGTGGCACTTGGAAACGGACACTTGGTCTCCCGCCTCAGCTGGAGAGGCGTCCCAATTGCCCTGCCAAGCCTCGAGGAGAATCCAGAGTTGTCCCTCGCAACTAGGCAGGAGTCCTGACGTCGCTGAAGAAACACGTGTGTGGAAGGGCCATGCCCGTCGTAACTCGAGAATATACCCCAGGTTCCCGCCGCAACTCGAGAAAAACCATGAGACTTCCCCCTCGCCGCGAGATGAGGCCCGATTCCCCTGCACTGCGTGCAGAGCAATTCCGTGTTGCACATCACACATGAAAGGAGCCTTGATTTCCTTGATGGCACTCCAGAGAAACCCCAAGAACACTGTTTCAAGGCTAGACGGATCCTGAGGTCACTGTAGCAACACGAAAGAGCTCCGTGGGCCAAAAATCAACTCGAGATGAGAGGTTAGTCCCTGGCTTCGACTCCAGAGGAATACCACCTTACCACAAGCACCTCAAGAGGAGGCTTCTCTCAGCTCTAGGTATGTGAGAGGGACCCTGAGTTTGCGGCCTCAAGTGGAATGGACACCGCGATGCCCTGGCGCGAAATAAGGCCGGATATCCCTGCAGTGACTTGAATGCAGGCTCGTCTTGCATCTCCCAAGATGAAAGGTTGTCTGAATCCCCTGTGGAGACCACAGAGAAAGACCTAGTTCCCCACCTCATCGCGACCGGAGGCCTCACATCCTTTGAAAACTCCAGAGGTACGCGGAGATCAGTGCCTCCAAAGGAGACGATGCCTGACTCCTCGTGAAACTTGATAGGAGTCCCAGGATTCCTGTGGCACGTGGAAAGGGACCCTTGGTCTCCCGCCTCAGCTGGAGAGGCGTCCCAATTGCCTTGCCAAGCCTCGAGGAGAATCCCGAGTTGTGTCTCGCAACTAGGCAAGAGTCCTGACGTGGCTGAACAAACACGTGTGTGGAAGGGCCATCCCCGTCGTAACTCGAGAATATACCCCAGGTTCCCACCGCAACAAGAGAAAAACCATGAGACTTCCCCCTCGCCGCGAGATGAGGCCCGATTCCCCTGCACTGCGTGCAGAGCAATTCTGTGTTGCACATCACACATGAAAGGAGCCTTGATTTCCTTCATGGCACTCCAGAGAAACCCCAAGAACACTGTTTCAAGGCTAGAGGGATCCTGAGGTCACTGTAGCAACACGAAAGAACTCTGTGGACCAAAAATCAACTCGAGATGAGAGGATAGTCCCTGGCTTCGACTCCAGAGGAATACCACCTTACCAGAAGCACCTCAAGAGGAGGCTTCTCTCAGCTCTAGGTATGTGAGAGGAATCCTGAGTTTGCGGCCTCAAGTGGAATGGACACCGCGATGCCCTGACTCGAAATAAGGCCTGATACCCCTGCAGTGACTGGAATGCAGGCTCGTCTTGCATCTCCCAAGACGAAAGGGTGTCTGAATCCCCTGTGGAGACCACAGAGAAAGACCTAGTTCCCCACCTCATCGCGACAGGAGGCCTCAAAATCTTTGAAAACTCCAGAGGTATGCGGAGATCAGTGCCTCCAAAGGAGACGATGCCTGACTCCTCGTGAAACTTGATAGGAGACCCAGGATTCCTGTGGCACGTGGAAAGGGACCCTTGGTCTCCCGCCTCAGCTGGAGAGGCGTCCCAATTGCCCTGCAAAGCCTCGAGGAGAATCCCGAGTTGTCCCTCGCAACTAGGCAGGAGTCCTGACGTGGCTGAACACAAACGTGGGTGGAAGGGCCATCCCCGTCGTAACTCGAGAATATACCCAAGGTTCCCGCCACAACTCGAGAAAAACCATGAGACTTCCCCCTCGCCGCGAGATGAGGCCCGATTCCCCTGCACTGCGTGCAGAGCAATTCCGTGTTGCACATCACACATGAAAGGAGCCTTGATTTCCTTGATGGCACTCCAGAGAAACCCCAAGAACACTATTTCAAGGCTAGAGGGATCCTGAGGTCACTGTAGCAAAACGAAAGAGCTCCGTGGACCAAGAATCAACACGAGATGAGAGGTTAGTCCCTGGCTTCGACTCCTGAGGAATACCACCTTACCACAAGCACCTCAAGAGGAGGCTTCTCTCAGCTCTAGGTATGTTAGAGGGATCCTGAGTTTGCGGACTCAAGTGGAATGGACACCGCGATGCCCTGACTCGAAATAAGGCCGGATATCCCTGCAGTGACTTCAATGCAGGCTCGTCTTGCATCTCCCAAGAAGAAAGGATGTCTGAATCCCCTGTGGAGACCACAGAGAAAGACCTAGTTCCCCACCTCATCGCGACCGGAGGCCTCACATCCTTTGAAAACTCCAGAGGTACGCGGAGATCAGTGCCTCCAAAGGAGACGATGCCTGACTCCTCGTGAAACTTGATAGGAGTCCCAGGATTCTTGTGGCACGTGGAAAGGGACCCTTGGTCTCCCGCCTCAGCTGGAGAGGCGTTCCAATTGCCCTGCCAAGCCTCGAGGAGAATCCCGAGTTGTCCCTCGCAACTAGGCAGGAGTCCTGACTTGGCTGAACACACACGTGTGTGGAAGGGCCATCCCCGTCGTAACTCGAGAATATACCCCAGGTTCCCGCCGCAACTCGAGAAAAACCATGAGACTTCCCCCTCGCCGCGAGATGAGGCCCGATTCCCCTGCACTGCGTGCAGAGCAATTCCGTGTTGCACATCACACATTAAAGGAGCCTTGATTTCCTTGATGGCACTCCAGAGAAACCCCAAGAACACTGTTTCAAGGCTAGAGGGATCCTGAGGTCACTGTAGCAACACGAAAGAGCTCCGTGGACCAAGAATCAACACGAGATGAGAGGTTAGTCCCTGGCTTCGACTCCTGAGGAATACCACCTTACCAAAAGCACCTCAAGAGGAGGCTTCTCTCAGCTCTAGGTATGTGAGAGGGACCCTGAGTTTGCGTCCTCAAGTGGAATGGACACCGCGATGCCCTGACTTGAAATAAGGCCGGATATCCCTGCAGTGACTTGAATGCAGGCTCGTCTTGCATCTGCCAAGAAGAAAGGATGTCTGAATCCCCTGTGGAGACCACAGAGAAAGACCTAGTTCCCCACCTCATCGCGACCGATAGCCTCACATCCTTTGAAAACTTCAGAGGTACGCGGAGATCAGTGCCTCCAAAGGAGACGATGCCTGACTCCTCGTGAAACTTGATAGGAGTCCCAGGATTCCTGTGGCACTTGGAAAGGGACACTTGGTCTCCCGCCTCAGCTGGAGAGGCGTCCCAATTGCCCTGCAAAGCCTCGAGGAGAATCCAGAGTTGTCCCTCGCAACTAGGCAGGAGGCCTGACGTCGCTGAAGAAACACGTGTGTGGAAGGGCCATGCCCGTCGTAACTCGAGAATATACCCCAGGTTCCCGCCGCAACTCGAGAAAAACCATGAGACTTCCCCCTCGCCGCGAGATGAGGCCCGATTCCCCTGCACTGCGTGCAGAGCAATTCCGTGTTGCACATCACACATGAAAGGAGCCTTGATTTCCTTGATGGCACTCCAGAGAAACCCCAAGAACACTGTTTCAAGGCTAGACGGATCCTGAGGTCACTGTAGCAACACGAAAGAGCTCCGTGGGCCAAAAATCAACTCGAGATGAGAGGTTAGTCCCTGGCTTCGACTCCAGAGGAATACCACCTTACCACAAGCACCTCAAGAGGAGGCTTCTCTCAGCTCTAGGTATGTGAGAGGGACCCTGAGTTTGCGGCCTCAAGTGGAATGGACACCGCGATGCCCTGGCGCGAAATAAGGCCGGATATCCCTGCAGTGACTTGAATGCAGGCTCGTCTTGCATCTCCCAAGATGAAAGGTTGTCTGAATCCCCTGTGGAGACCACAGAGAAAGACCTAGTTCCCCACCTCATCGCGACCGGAGGCCTCACATCCTTTGAAAACTCCAGAGGTACGCGGAGATCAGTGCCTCCAAAGGAGACGATGCCTGACTCCTCGTGAAACTTGATAGGAGTCCCAGGATTCCTGTGGCACGTGGAAAGGGACCCTTGGTCTCCCGCCTCAGCTGGAGAGGCGTCCCAATTGCCTTGCCAAGCCTCGAGGAGAATCCCGAGTTGTGTCTCGCAACTAGGCAAGAGTCCTGACGTGGCTGAACAAACACGTGTGTGGAAGGGCCATCCCCGTCGTAACTCGAGAATATACCCCAGGTTCCCACCGCAACAAGAGAAAAACCATGAGACTTCCCCCTCGCCGCGAGATGAGGCCCGATTCCCCTGCACTGCGTGCAGAGCAATTCTGTGTTGCACATCACACATGAAAGGAGCCTTGATTTCCTTCATGGCACTCCAGAGAAACCCCAAGAACACTGTTTCAAGGCTAGAGGGATCCTGAGGTCACTGTAGCAACACGAAAGAACTCTGTGGACCAAAAATCAACTCGAGATGAGAGGATAGTCCCTGGCTTCGACTCCAGAGGAATACCACCTTACCAGAAGCACCTCAAGAGGAGGCTTCTCTCAGCTCTAGGTATGTGAGAGGAATCCTGAGTTTGCGGCCTCAAGTGGAATGGACACCGCGATGCCCTGACTCGAAATAAGGCCTGATACCCCTGCAGTGACTGGAATGCAGGCTCGTCTTGCATCTCCCAAGACGAAAGGGTGTCTGAATCCCCTGTGGAGACCACAGAGAAAGACCTAGTTCCCCACCTCATCGCGACAGGAGGCCTCAAAATCTTTGAAAACTCCAGAGGTATGCGGAGATCAGTGCCTCCAAAGGAGACGATGCCTGACTCCTCGTGAAACTTGATAGGAGACCCAGGATTCCTGTGGCACGTGGAAAGGGACCCTTGGTCTCCCGCCTCAGCTGGAGAGGCGTCCCAATTGCCCTGCAAAGCCTCGAGGAGAATCCCGAGTTGTCCCTCGCAACTAGGCAGGAGTCCTGACGTGGCTGAACACAAACGTGGGTGGAAGGGCCATCCCCGTCGTAACTCGAGAATATACCCAAGGTTCCCGCCGCAACTCGAGAAAAACCATGAGACTTCCCCCTCGCCGCGAGATGAGGCCCGATTCCCCTGCACTGCGTGCAGAGCAATTCCGTGTTGCACATCACACATGAAAGGAGCCTTGATTTCCTTGATGGCACTCCAGAGAAACCCCAAGAACACTATTTCAAGGCTAGAGGGATCCTGAGGTCACTGTAGCAAAACGAAAGAGCTCCGTGGACCAAGAATCAACACGAGATGAGAGGTTAGTCCCTGGCTTCGACTCCTGAGGAATACCACCTTACCACAAGCACCTCAAGAGGAGGCTTCTCTCAGCTCTAGGTATGTTAGAGGGATCCTGAGTTTGCGGACTCAAGTGGAATGGACACCGCGATGCCCTGACTCGAAATAAGGCTGGATATCCCTGCAGTGACTTCAATGCAGGCTCGTCTTGCATCTCCCAAGAAGAAAGGATGTCTGAATCCCCTGTGGAGACCACAGAGAAAGACCTAGTTCCCCACCTCATCGCGACCGGAGGCCTCACATCCTTTGAAAACTCCAGAGGTACGCGGAGATCAGTGCCTCCAAAGGAGACGATGCCTGACTCCTCGTGAAACTTGATAGGAGTCCCAGGATTCTTGTGGCACGTGGAAAGGGACCCTTGGTCTCCCGCCTCAGCTGGAGAGGCGTTCCAATTGCCCTGCCAAGCCTCGAGGAGAATCCCGAGTTGTCCCTCGCAACTAGGCAGGAGTCCTGACTTGGCTGAACACACACGTGTGTGGAAGGGCCATCCCCGTCGTAACTCGAGAATATACCCCAGGTTCCCGCCGCAACTCGAGAAAAACCATGAGACTTCCCCCTCGCCGCGAGATGAGGCCCGATTCCCCTGCACTGCGTGCAGAGCAATTCCGTGTTGCACATCACACATGAAAGGAGCCTTGATTTCCTTGATGGCACTCCAGAGAAACCCCAAGAACACTGTTTCAAGGCTAGAGGGATCCTGAGGTCACTGTAGCAACACGAAAGAGCTCCGTGGACCAAGAATCAACACGAGATGAGAGGTTAGTCCCTGGCTTCGACTCCTGAGGAATACCACCTTACCAAAAGCACCTCAAGAGGAGGCTTCTCTCAGCTCTAGGTATGTGAGAGGGACCCTGAGTTTGCGTCCTCAAGTGTAATGGACACCGCGATGCCCTGACTTGAAATAAGGCCGGATATCCCTGCAGTGACTTGAATGCAGGCTCGTCTTGCATCTGCCAAGAAGAAAGGATGTCTGAATCCCCTGTGCAGACCACAGAGAAAGACCTAGTTCCCCACCTCATCGCGACCGATAGCCTCACATCCTTTGAAAACTTCAGAGGTACGCGGAGATCAGTGCCTCCAAAGGAGACGATGCCTGACTCCTCGTGAAACTTGATAGGAGTCCCAGGATTCCTGTGGCACTTGGAAAGGGACACTTGGTCTCCCGCCTCAGCTGGAGAGGCGTCCCAATTGCCCTGCAAAGCCTCGAGGAGAATCCAGAGTTGTCCCTCGCAACTAGGCAGGAGTCCTGACGTCGCTGAAGAAACACGTGGGTGGAAGGGCCATCCCCATCGTAACTCGAGAATATACCCCAGGTTCCCGCCGCAACTCGAGAAAAACCATGAGACTTCCCCCTCGCCGCGAGATGAGGCCCGATTCCCCTGCACTGCGTGCAGAGCAATTCCGTGTTGCACATCACACATGAAAGGAGCCTTGATTTCCTTCATGGCACTCCAGAGAAACCCCAAGAACACTGTTTCAAGGCTAGAGGGATCCTGAGGTCACTGTAGCAACACGAAAGAGCTCCGTGGGCCAAAAATCAACTCGAGATGAGAGGTTAGTCCCTGGCTTCGACTCCAGAGGAATACCACCTTACCACAAGCACCTCAAGAGGAGGCTTCTCTCAGCTCTAGGTATGTGAGAGGGACCCTGAGTTTGCGGCCTCAAGTGGAATGGACACCGCGATGCCCTGACGCGAAATAAGGCCGGATATCCCTGCAGTGACTTGAATGCAGGCTCGTCTTGCATCTCCCAAGATGAAAGGATGTCTGAATCCCCTGTGGAGACCACAGAGAAAGACCTAGTTCCCCACCTCATCGCGACCGGAGGCCTCACATCCTTTGAAAACTCCAGAGGTACGCGGAGATCAGTGCCTCCAAAGGAGACGATGCCTGACTCCTCGTGAAACTTGATAGGAGTCCCAGGATTCCTGTGGCACTTGGAAAGGGACACTTGGTCTCCCGCCTCAGCTGGAGAGGCGTCCCAATTGCCTTGCCAAGCCTCGAGGAGAATCCCGAGTTGTGTCTCGCAACTAGGCAGGAGTCCTGACGTGGCTGAACAAACACGTGTGTGGAAGGGCCATCCCCGTCGTAACTCGAGAATATACCCCAGGTTCCCGCCGCAACTCGAGAAAAACCATGAGACTTCCCCCTCGCCGCGAGATGAGGCCCGATTCCCGTGCACTGCGTGCAGAGCAATTCCGTGTTGCACATCACACATGAAAGGAGCCTTGATTTCCTTGATGGCACTCCAGAGAAACCCCAAGAACACTGTTTCAGGGCTAGAGGGATCCTGAGGTCACTGTAGCAACACGAAAGAGCTCCGTGGACCAAGAATCAACACGAGATGAGAGGTTAGTCCCTGGCTTTGACTCCTGAGGAATACCACCTTACCACAAGCACCTCAAGAGGAGGCTTCTCTCAGCTCTAGGTATGTGAGAGGGATCCTGAGTTTGCGGCCTCAAGTGGAATGGACACCGCGATGCCCTGACTCGAAATAAGGCCGAATATCCCTGCAGTGCCTTGAATGCAGGCTCGTCTTGCATCTCCGTAGAAGAAAGGATGTCTGAATCCCCTCTGGAGACCACAGAGAAACACCTAGTTCCCCACCTCATTGCGATCGGAGGCCTCACATCCTTTGAAAACTCCAGAGGTACGCGGAGATCAGTGCCTCCAAAGGAGACGATGCCTGACTCCTCGTGAAACTTGATAGGAGTCCCAGGATTCTTGTGGCACGTGGAAAGGGGGACCCTTGGTCTCCCGCCTCAGCTGGAGAGGCGTTCCAATTGCCCTGCCAAGCCTCGAGGAGAATCCCGAGTTGTCCCTCGCAACTAGGCAGGAGTCCTGACGTGGCTGAACAAACACCTGGGTGGAAGGGCCATCCCCGTCGTAACTCGAGAATATACCCCAGGTTCCCGCCGCAACTCGAGAAAAACCATGAGACTTCCACCTCGATGCGAGATGAGGCCCGATTCCCCTGTACTGCGTGCAGAGCAATTCCGTCTTGCACATCACACATGAAAGGAGCCTTGATTTCCTTGATGGCACTCCAGAGAAACCCCAAGAACACTGTTTCAAGGCTAGAGGGATCCTGAGGTCACTGTAGCAACACGAAAGAACTCTGTGGACCAAAAATCAACTCGAAAAGAGAGGTTAGTCCCTGGATTCGTCTCCAGAGGAATACCACCTTACCACAAGCACCTCAAGAGGAGGCTTCTCTCAGCTCTAGGTATGTGAGAGGGACCCTGAGTTTGCGGCCTCAAGTGGAATGGACACCGCGATGCCCTGACTCGAAATAAGGCCGGATATCCCTGCAGTGACTTCAATGCAGGCTCGTCTTGCATCTCCCAGGACGAAAGGATGTCTGAATCCCCTGTGGAAAGGACAGAGAAAGACTTAGTTCCCCACCTCATCGCGACCGATAGCCTCACATCCTTTGAAAACTCCAGAGGTACGCGGAGATCAGTGCCTCCAAAGGAGACGATGCCTGACTCCTCGTGAAACTTGATAGGAGTCCCAGGATTCCTGTGGCACTTGGAAACGGACACTTGGTCTCCCGCCTCAGCTGGAGAGGCGTCCCAATTGCCCTGCCAAGCCTCGAGGAGAATCCAGAGTTGTCCCTCGCAACTAGGCAGGAGTCCTGACGTCGCTGAAGAAACACGTGTGTGGAAGGGCCATGCCCGTCGTAACTCGAGAATATACCCCAGGTTCCCGCCGCAACTCGAGAAAAACCATGAGACTTCCCCCTCGCCGCGAGATGAGGCCCGATTCCCCTGCACTGCGTGCAGAGCAATTCCGTGTTGCACATCACACATGAAAGGAGCCTTGATTTCCTTGATGGCACTCCAGAGAAACCCCAAGAACACTGTTTCAAGGCTAGAGGGATCCTGAGGTCACTGGAGCAACACGAAAGAGCTCCGTGGGCCAAAAATCAACTCGAGATGAGAGGTTAGTCCCTGGCTTCGACTCCAGAGGAATACCACCTTACCACAAGCACCTCAAGAGGAGGCTTCTCTCAGCTCTAGGTATGTGAGAGGGACCCTGAGTTTGCGGCCTCAAGTGGAATGGACACCGCGATGCCCTGGCGCGAAATAAGGCCGGATATCCCTGCAGTGACTTGAATGCAGGCTCGTCTTGCATCTACCAAGATGAAAGGTTGTCTGAATCCCCTGTGGAGACCACAGAGAAAGACCTAGTTCCCCACCTCATCGCGACCGGAGGCCTCACATCCTTTGAAAACTCCAGAGGTACGCGGAGATCAGTGCCTCCAAAGGAGACGATGCCTGACTCCTCGTGAAACTTGATAGGAGTCCCAGGATTCCTGTGGCACGTGGAAAGGGACACTTGGTCTCCCGCCTCATCTGGAGAGGCGTCCCAATTGCCTTGCCAAGCCTCGAGGAGAATCCCGAGTTGTGTCTCGCAACTAGGCAAGAGTCCTGACGTGGCTGAACAAACACGTGTGTGGAAGGGCCATCCCCGTCGTAACTCGAGAATATACCCCAGGTTCCCGCCGCAACTCGAGAAAAACCATGAGACTTCCCCCTCGCCGCGAGATGAGGCCCGATTCCCCTGCACTGCGTGCAGAGCAATTCTGTGTTGCACATCACACAAGAAAGGAGCCTTGATTTCCTTCATGGCACTCCAGAGAAACCCCAAGAACACTGTTTCAAGGCTAGAGGGATCCTGAGGTCACTGTAGCAACACGAAAGAGCTCCGTGGACCAAGAATCAACACGAGATGAGAGGTTAGTCCCTGGCTTCGACTCCAGAGGAATACCATCTTACCACAAGCACCTCAAAAGGAGGCTTCTCTCAGCTCTAGGTATGTGAGAGGGATCCTGAGATTGCGGCCTCAAGTGGAATGGACACCGCGATGCCCTGACTCGAAATAAGGCCGGATATCCCTGCAGTGACTTGAATGCAGGCTCGTCTTGCATCTCCCAAGAAGAAAGGATGTCTGAATCCCCTGTGGAGACCACAGAGAAACACCTAGTTCCCCACCTCATCTCGACCGGAGGCCTCACATCCTTTGAAAACTCCAGAGGTACGCGGAGATCAGTGCCTCCAAAGGAGACGATGCCTGACTCCTCGTGAAAATTGATAGGAGTCCCAGGATTCTTGTGGCACGTGGAAAGGGACCCTTGGTCTCCCGCCTCAGCTGGAGAGGCGTTCCAATTGCCCTGCCAAGCCTCGAGGAGAATCCAGAGTTGTCCCTCGCAACTAGGCAGGAGTCCTGACGTGGCTGAACAAACACGTGGGTGGAAGGGCCATCCCCGTCGTAACTCGAGAATATACCCCAGGTTCCCGCCGCAACTCGAGAAAAACCATGAGACTTGCCCCTCTATGCGAGATGAGGCCCGATTCCCCTGTACTGCGTGCAGAGCAATTCCGTCTTGCACATCACACATGAAAGGAGCCTTGATTTCCTTGATGGCACTCCAGAGAAACCCCAAGAACACTGTTTCAAGGATAGAGGGATCCTGAGGTCACTGTAGCAACACGAAAGAACTCTGTGGACCAAAAATCAACTCGAAAAGAGAGGTTAGTCCCTGGATTCGTCTCCAGAGGAATACCACCTTACCACAAGCACCTCAAGAGGAGGCTTCTCTCAGCTCTAGGTATGTGAGAGGGACCCTGAGTTTGCGGCCTCAAGTGGAATGGACACCGCGATGCCCTGACTCGAAATAAGGCCGGATATCCCTGCAGTGACTTCAATGCAGGCTCGTCTTGCATCTCCCAGGACGAAAGGATGTCTGAATCCCCTGTGGAAAGCACAGAGAAAGACTTAGTTCCCCACCTCATCGCGACCGATAGCCTCACATCCTTTGAAAACTCCAGAGGTACGCGGAGATCAGTGCCTCCAAAGGAGACGATGCCTGACTCCTCGTGAAACTTGATAGGAGTCCCAGGATTCCTGTGGCACTTGGAAACGGACACTTGGTCTCCCGCCTCAGCTGGAGAGGCGTCCCAATTGCCCTGCCAAGCCTCGAGGAGAATCCAGAATTGTCCCTCGCAAGTAGGCAGGAGTCCTGACGTCGCTGAAGAAACACGTGGGTGGAAGGGCCATCCCAGTCGTAACTCGAGAATATACCCCAGGTTCCCGCCGCAACTCGAGAAAAACCATGAGACTTCCCCCTCGCCGCGAGATGAGGCCCGATTCCCCTGCACTGCATGCAGAGCAATTCCGTGTTGCACATCACACATGAAAGGAGCCTTGATTTCCTTGATGGCACTCCAGAGAAACCCCAGGAACACTGTTTCAAGGCTAGAGGAATCCTGAGGTCACTGTAGCAAAACGAAAGAGCTCCGTGGGCCAAAAATCAACTTGAGATGAGAGGTTAGTCCCTGGCTTCGACTCCAGAGGAATACCACCTTACCACAAGCACCTCAAGAGGAGGCTTCTCTCAGCTCTAGGTATGTGAGAGGGACCCTGAGTTTGCGGCCTCAAGTGGAATGGACACCGCGATGCCCTGACTCGAAATGAGGCCGGATATCCCTGCAGTGACTGGAATGCAGGCTCGTCTTGCATCTCCCAAGACGAAAGGGTGTCTGAATCCCCTGTGGAGACCACAGAGAAAGACCTAGTTCCCCACCTCATCGCGACAGGAGGCCTCAAATCCTTTGAAAACTCCAGAGGTATGCGGAGATCAGTGCCTCCAAAGGAGACGATGCCTGACTCCTCGTGAAACTTGATAGGAGACCAAGGATTCCTGTGGCACTTGGAAAGGGACCCTTGGTCTCCAGTCTCAGCTGGAGAGGCGTCCCAATTGCCCTGCAAAGCCTCGAGGAGAATCCAGAGTTGTGTCTCGTAACTAGGCAGGAGTCCTGCCATGGCTGAACAAACACGTGTGTGGAAGGGCCATCCCCGTCGGAACTCGAGAATATACCCCAGGTTCCCGCCGCAACTCGAGAAAAACCATGAGACTTCCCCCTCGCCGCGAGATGAGGCCCGATTCCCCTGCACTGCGTGCAGAGCAATTCCGTGTTGCACATCACACATGAAAGGAGCCTTGATTTCCTTGATGGCACTCCAGAGAAACCCCAAGAACACTGTTTCAAGGCTAGAGGGATCCTGAGGTCACTGTAGCAACACGAAAGAGCTCCGTGGACCAAGAATCAACACGAGATGAGAGGTTAGTCCCTGGCTTCGACTCCTGAGGAATACCACCTTACCACAAGCACCTCAAGAGGAGGCTTCTCTCAGCTCTAGGTATGTGAGAGGAATCCTGAGTTTGCGGCCTCAAGTGGAATGAACACCGCGATGCCCTGACTCGAAATAAGGCCGGATATCCCTGCAGTGACTTGAATGCAGGCTCGTCTTGCACCTCCCAAGAAGAAAGGATGTCTGAATCCCCTGAGGAGACCACAAAGAAAGACCCAGTTCCCCACTTCATCGCGACCGGAGGCCTCACATCCTTTGAAAACTCCAGAGGTACGCGGAGATCAGTGCCTCCAAAGGAGACGATGCCTGACTCCTCGTGAAACTTGATAGGAGTCCCAGGATTCTTGTGGCACGTGGAAAGGGACCCTTGGTCTCCCGCCTCAGCTGGAGAGGCGTTCCAATTGCCCTGCCAAGCCTCGAGGAGAATCCCGAGTTGTCCCTCGCAACTAGGCAGGAGTCCTGACGTGGCTGGAGAAACACATGCGTGGAAGGGCCGTCCCCGTCGTAACTCGAGAATATACCCCAGGTTCCCGCCGCAACTCGAGAAAAACAATGAGACTTCCCCCTCGATGCGAGATGAGGCCCAATTCCCCTGTACTGCGTGCAGAGCAATTCCGTCTTGCACATCACACATGAAAGGAGCCTTGATTTCCTTGATGGCACTCCAGAGAAACCCCAAGAACACTGTTTCAAGGATAGAGGGATCCTGAGGTCACTGTAGCAACACGAAAGAACTCTGTGGACCAAAAATCAACTTGAAAAGAGTGGTTAGTCCCTGGATTCGTCTCCAGAGGAATACCACCTTACCACAAGCACCTCAAGAGGAGGCTTCTCTCAGCTCTAGGTATGTGAGAGGGACCCTGAGTTTGCGGCCTCAAGTGGAATGGACACCGCGATGCCCTGACTCGAAAAAAGGCTGGATATCCCTGCAGTGATGTCAATGCAGGCTCGTCTTGCATCTCCCAGGATGAAAGGATGTCTGAATCCCCTGTGGAAAGCACAGAGAAAGACTTAGTTCCCCACCTCATCGCGACCGGAGGCCTCACATCCTTTGAAAACTCCAGAGGTACGCGGAGATCAGTGCCTCCAAAGGAGACGATGCCTGACTCCTCGTGAAACTTGACAGGAGTCCCAGGATTCCTGTGGCACTTGGAAAGGGACACTTGGTCTCCCGCCTCAGCTGGAGAGGCGTCCCAATTGCCCTGCCAAGCCTCGAGGAGAATCCAGAGTTGTCCCTCGCAACTAGGCAGGAGTCCTGACGTGGCTGAACAAACACGTGGGTGGAAGGGCCATCCCCGTCGTAACTCGAGAATATACCCCAGGTTCCCGCCGCAACTCGAGAAAAACCATGAGACTTCCCCCTCGCCGCGAGATGAGGCCCGATTCCCCTGCACTGCGTGCAGAGCAATTCCGTGTTGCACATCACACATGAAAGGAGCCTTGATTTCCTTGATGGCACTCCAGAGAAACCCCAAGAACACTGTTTCAAGGCTAGAGGGATCCTGAGGTCACTGTAGCAACACGAAAGAGCTCCGTGGGCCAAAAATCAACTCGAGATGAGAGGTTAGTCCCTGGCTTCGACTCCAGAGGAATACCACCTTACCACAAGCACCTCAAGAGGAGGCTTCTCTCAGCTCTAGGTATGTGAGAGGGATCCTGAGTTTGCGGCCTCAAGTGGAATGGACACCGCGATGCCCTGACTCGAAATAAGGCCGGTTATCCCTACAGTGACTTGAATGCAGGCTCGTCTTGCATCTCCCAAGAAGAAAGGATGTCTGAATCCCCTCTGGAGACCACAGAGAAAGACCTAGTTCCCCACCTCATCGCGACCGGAGGCCTCACATCCTTTGAAAACTCCAGAGGTACGCGGAAATCAGTGCCTTCAAAGGAGACGATGCCTGACTCCTCGTGAAACTTGATAGGAGTCCCAGGATTCTTGTGGCACGTGGAAAGGGACCCTTGGTCTCCCGCCTCAGCTGGAGAGGCGTTCCAATTGCCCTGCCAAGCCTCGAGGAGAATCCCGAGTTGTCCCTCGCAACTAGGCAGGAGTCCTGACGTGGCTGAACAAACACGTGGGTGGAAGGGCCATCCCCGTCGTAACTCGAGAATATACCCCAGGTTCCCGCCGCAACTCGAGAAAAACCATGAGACTTCCCCCTCGATGCGAGATGAGGCCCAATTCCCCTGTACTGCGTGCAGAGCAATTCCGTCTTGCACATCACACATGAAAGGAGCCTTGATTTCCTTGATGGCACTCCAGAGAAACCCCAAGAACACTGTTTCAAGGATAGAGGGATCCTGAGGTCACTGTAGCAACACGAAAGAACTCTGTGGACCAAAAATCAACTTGAAAAGAGAGGTTAGTCCCTGGATTCGTCTCCAGAGGAATGCCACCTTACCACAAGCACCTCAAGAGGAGGCTTCTCTCAGCTCTAGGTATGTGAGAGGGACCCTGAGTTTGCGGCCTCAAGTGGAATGGACACCGGGATGCCCTGACTCGAAAAAAGGCCGGATATCCCTGCAGTGACTTCATGCAGGCTCGTCTTGTATCTCCCAGGACGAAAGGATGTCTGAATCCCCTGTGGAAAGCACAGAGAAAGACTTAGTTCCCAACCTCATCGCGACCGGAGGCCTCACATCCTTTGAAAACTCCAGAGGTACGCGGAGATCAGTGCCTCCAAAGGAGACGATGCCTGACTCCTCGTGAAACTTGATAGGAGTCCCAGGATTCCTGTGGCACGTGGAAAGGGACACTTTGTCTCCCGCCTCACCTGGAGAGGCGTCCCAATTGCCCTGCCAAGCCTCGAGGAGAATCCAGAGTTGTCCCTCGCAACTAGGCAGGAGTCCTGACGTGGTTGAACAAACACGTGGGTGGAAGGGCCATCCCCGTCGTAACTCGAGAATATACCCCAGGTTCCCGCCGCAACTCGAGAAAAACCATGAGACTTCCCCCTCGCCGCGAGATGAGGCCCGATTCCCCTGCACTGCGTGCAGAGCAATTCCATGTTGCACATCACACATGAAAGGAGCCTTGATTTCCTTGATGGCACTCCAGAGAAACCCCAAGAACACTGTTTCAAGGCTAGAGGGATCCTGAGGTCACTGTAGCAACACGAAAGAGCTCCGTGGGCCAAAAATCAACTCGAGATGAGAGGTTAGTCCCTGGCTTCGACTCCAGAGGAATACCACCTTACCACAAGCACCTCAAGAGGAGGCTTCTCTCAGCTCTAGGTATGTGAGAGGGACCCTGAGTTTGCGGCCTCAAGTGGAATGGACACCGCGATGCCCTGACTCGAAATAAGGCTGGATATCCCTGCAGTGACTTGAATGCAGGCTCGTCTTGCATCTCCCAAGATGAAAGGATGTCTGAATCCCCTGTGGAGACCACAGAGAAAGACCTAGTTCCCCACCTCATCGCGACCGGAGGCCTCACATCCTTTGAAAACTCCAGAGGTACGCGGAGATCAGTGCCTCCAAAGGAGACGATGCCTGACGCCTCGTGAAACTTGATAGGAGTCCCAGGATTCCTGTGGCACGTGGAAAGGGACCCTTGGTCTCCCGCCTCAGCTGGAGAGGCGTCCCAATTGCCTTGCCAAGCCTCGAGGAGAATCCCGAGTTGTGTCTCGCAACTAGGCAAGAGTCCTGACGTGGCTGAACAAACACGTGTGTGGAAGGGCCATCCCCGTCGTAACTGGAGAATATACCCCAGGTTCCCACCGCAACACGAGAAAAACCATGAGACTTCCCCCTCGCCGCGAGATGAGGCCCGATTCCCCTGCACTGCGTGCAGAGCAATTCTGTGTTGCACATCACACATGAAAGGAGCCTTGATTTCCTTCATGGCACTCCAGAGAAACCCCAAGATCACTGTTTCAAGGCTAGAGGGATCCTGAGGTCACTGTAGCAACACGAAATAACTCTGTGGACCAAAAATCAACTCGAGATGAGAGGTTAGTCCCTGGCTTCGACTCCAGAGGAATACCACCTTACCACAAGCACCTCAAGAGGAGGCTTCTCTCAGCTCTAGGTATGTGAGAGGAATCCTGAGTTTGCGGCCTCAAGTGGAATGGACACCGCGATGCCCTGACTCGAAATAAGGCCTGATATCCCTGCAGTGACTGGAATGCAGGCTCGTCTTGCATCTCCCAAGACGAAAGGGTGTCTGAATCCCCTGTGGAGACCACAGAGAAAGACCTAGTTCCCCACCTCATCGCGACAGGAGGCCTCAAAATCTTTGAAAACTCCAGAGGTATGCGGAGATCAGTGCCTCCAAAGGAGACGATGCCTGACTCCTCGTGAAACTTGATAGGAGACCCAGGATTCCTGTGGCACGTGGAAAGGGACCCTTGGTCTCCCGCCTCAGCTGGAGAGGCGTCCCAATTGCCCTGCAAAGCCTCGAGGAGAATCCCGAGTTGTCCCTCGCAACTAGGCAGGAGTCCTGACGTGGCTGAACAAACACGTGGGTGGAAGGGCCATCCCCGTCGTAACTCGAGAATATACCCCAGGTTCCCGCCGCAACTCGAGAAAAACCATGAGACTTCCCCCTCACCGCGAGATGAGGCCCGATTCCCCTGCACTGCGTGCAGAGCAATTCCGTGTTGCACATCACACATGAAAGGAGCCTTGATTTCCT
The DNA here is from genome assembly GCF_910594005.1 of Cervus elaphus. Classification (NCBI taxonomy): domain Eukaryota; kingdom Metazoa; phylum Chordata; class Mammalia; order Artiodactyla; family Cervidae; genus Cervus; species Cervus elaphus. The sequence continues at coordinate 29,744 of NC_057828.1, forward strand.
TGATGGCACTCCAGAGAAACCCCAAGAACACTGTTTCAAGGCTAGAGGGATCCTGAGGTCACTGTAGCAACACGAAAGAGCTCCGTGGACCAAGAATCAACACGAGATGAGAGGTTAGTCCCTGGCTTCGACTCCTGAGGAATACCACCTTACCACAAGCACCTCAAGAGGAGGCTTCTCTCAGCTCTAGGTATGTGAGAGGGATCCTGAGTTTGCGGCCTCAAGTGGAATGGACACCGCGATGCCCTGACTCGAAATAAGGCCGGATATCCCTGCAGTGACTTGAATGCAGGCTCGTCTTGCATCTCCCAAGAAGAAAGGATGTCTGAATCCCCTCTGGAGACCACAGAGAAAGACCTAGTTCCCCACCTCATCGCGACCGGAGGCCTCACATCCTTTGAAAACTCCAGAGGTACGCGGAAATCAGTGCCTTCAAAGGAGACGATGCCTGACTCCTCGTGAAACTTGATAGGAGTCCCAGGATTCTTGTGGCACGTGGAAAGGGACCCTTGGTCTCCCGCCTCAGCTGGAGAGGCGTTCCAATTGCCCTGCCAAGCCTCGAGGAGAATCCCGAGTTGTCCCTCGCAACTAGGCAGGAGTCCTGACGTGGCTGAACAAACACGTGGGTGGAAGGGCCATCCCCGTCGTAACTCGAGAATATACCCCAGGTTCCCGCCGCAACTGGAGAAAAACCATGAGACTTCCCCCTCGATGCGAGATGAGGCCCAATTCCCCTGTACTGCGTGCAGAGCAATTCCGTCTTGCACATCACACATGAAAGGAGCCTTGATTTCCTTGATGGCACTCCAGAGAAACCCCAAGAACACTGTTTCAAGGATAGAGGGATCCTGAGGTCACTGTAGCAACACGAAAGAACTCTGTGGACCAAAAATCAACTCGAAAAGAGAGGTTAGTCCCTGGATTCGTCTCCAGAGGAATGCCACCTTACCACAAGCACCTCAAGAGGAGGCTTCTCTCAGCTCTAGGTATGTGAGAGGGACCCTGAGTTTGCGGCCTCAAGTGGAATGGACACCGGGATGCCCTGACTCGAAAAAAGGCCGGATATCCCTGCAGTGACTTCATGCAGGCTCGTCTTGTATCTCCCAGGACGAAAGGATGTCTGAATCCCCTGTGGAAAGCACAGAGAAAGACTTAGTTCCCAACCTCATCGCGACCGGAGGCCTCACATCCTTTGAAAACTCCAGAGGTACGCGGAGATCAGTGCCTCCAAAGGAGACGATGCCTGACTCCTCGTGAAACTTGATAGGAGTCCCAGGATTCCTGTGGCACGTGGAAAGGGACACTTTGTCTCCCGCCTCACCTGGAGAGGCGTCCCAATTGCCCTGCCAAGCCTCGAGGAGAATCCCGAGTTGTCCCTCGCAACTAGGCAGGAGTCCTGACGTGGTTGAACAAACACGTGGGTGGAAGGGCCATCCCCGTCGTAACTCGAGAATATACCCCAGGTTCCCGCCGCAACTCGAGAAAAACCATGAGACTTCCCCCTTGATGCGAGATGAGGCCCGATTCCCCTGCACTGCGTGCAGAGCAATTCCATGTTGCACATCACACATGAAAGGAGCCTTGATTTCCTTGATGGCACTCCAGAGAAACCCCAAGAACACTGTTTCAAGGCTAGAGGGATCCTGAGGTCACTGTAGCAACACGAAAGAGCTCCGTGGGCCAAAAATCAACTCGAGATGAGAGGTTAGTCCCTGGCTTCGACTCCAGAGGAATACCACCTTACCACAAGCACCTCAAGAGGAGGCTTCTCTCAGCTCTAGGTATGTGAGAGGGACCCTGAGTTTGCGGCCTCAAGTGGAATGGACACCGCGATGCCCTGACTCGAAATAAGGCTGGATATCCCTGCAGTGACTTGAATGCAGGCTCGTCTTGCATCTCCCAAGATGAAAGGATGTCTGAATCCCCTGTGGAGACCACAGAGAAAGACCTAGTTCCCCACCTCATCGCGACCGGAGGCCTCACATCCTTTGAAAACTCCAGAGGTACGCGGAGATCAGTGCCTCCAAAGGAGACGATGCCTGACGCCTCGTGAAACTTGATAGGAGTCCCAGGATTCCTGTGGCACGTGGAAAGGGACCCTTGGTCTCCCGCCTCAGCTGGAGAGGCGTCCCAATTGCCTTGCCAAGCCTCGAGGAGAATCCCGAGTTGTGTCTCGCAACTAGGCAAGAGTCCTGACGTGGCTGAACAAACACGTGTGTGGAAGGGCCATCCCCGTCGTAACTGGAGAATATACCCCAGGTTCCCACCGCAACACGAGAAAAACCATGAGACTTCCCCCTCGCCGCGAGATGAGGCCCGATTCCCCTGCACTGCGTGCAGAGCAATTCTGTGTTGCACATCACACATGAAAGGAGCCTTGATTTCCTTCATGGCACTCCAGAGAAACCCCAAGATCACTGTTTCAAGGCTAGAGGGATCCTGAGGTCACTGTAGCAACACGAAAGAACTCTGTGGACCAAAAATCAACTCGAGATGAGAGGTTAGTCCCTGGCTTCGACTCCAGAGGAATACCACCTTACCACAAGCACCTCAAGAGGAGGCTTCTCTCAGCTCTAGGTATGTGAGAGGAATCCTGAGTTTGCGGCCTCAAGTGGAATGGACACCGCGATGCCCTGACTCGAAATAAGGCCTGATATCCCTGCAGTGACTGGAATGCAGGCTCGTCTTGCATCTCCCAAGACGAAAGGGTGTCTGAATCCCCTGTGGAGACCACAGAGAAAGACCTAGTTCCCCACCTCATCGCGACAGGAGGCCTCAAAATCTTTGAAAACTCCAGAGGTATGCGGAGATCAGTGCCTCCAAAGGAGACGATGCCTGACTCCTCGTGAAACTTGATAGGAGACCCAGGATTCCTGTGGCACGTGGAAAGGGACCCTTGGTCTCCCGCCTCAGCTGGAGAGGCGTCCCAATTGCCCTGCAAAGCCTCGAGGAGAATCCCGAGTTGTCCCTCGCAACTAGGCAGGAGTCCTGACGTGGCTGAACAAACACGTGGGTGGAAGGGCCATCCCCGTCGTAACTCGAGAATATACCCCAGGTTCCCGCCGCAACTCGAGAAAAACCATGAGACTTCCCCCTGCCGCGAGATGAGGCCCGATTCCCCAGCACTGCGTGCAGAGCAATTCCGTGTTGCACATCACACATGAAAGGAGCCTTGATTTCCTTGATGGCACTCCAGAGAAACCCCAAGAACACTGTTTCAAGGCTAGAGGGATCCTGAGGTCACTGTAGCAACACGAAAGAGCTCCGTGGACCAAGAATCAACACGAGATGAGAGGTTAGTCCCTGGCTTCGACTCCTGAGGAATACCACCTTACCACAAGCACCTCAAGAGGAGGCTTCTCTCAGCTCTAGGTATGTGAGAGGGATCCTGAGTTTGCGGCCTCAAGTGGAATGGACACCGCGATGCCCTGACTCGAAATAAGGCCGGATATCCCTGCAGTGACTTGAATGCAGGCTCGTCTTGCATCTCCCAAGAAGAAAGGATGTCTGAATCCCCTGTGGAGACCACAGAGAAACACCTAGTTCCCCACCTCATCGCGACCGGAGGCCTCACATCCTTTGAAAACTCCAGAGGTACGCGGAGATCAGTGCCTCCAAAGGAGACGATGCCTGACTCCTCGTGAAACTTGATAGGAGTCCCAGGATTCTTGTGGCACGTGGAAAGGGACCCTTGGTCTCCCGCCTCAGCTGGAGAGGCGTTCCAATTGCCCTGCCAAGCCTCGAGGAGAATCCCGAGTTGTCCCTCGCAACTAGGCAGGAGTCGTGACGTGGCTGAACAAACACGTGGTTGGAAGGGCCATCCCCGTCGTAACTCGAGAATATACCCCAGGTTCCCGCCGCAACTCGAGAAAAACCATGAGACTTCCCCCTCGATGGGAGATGAGGCCCGATTCCCCTGTACTGCGTGCAGAGCAATTCCGTCTTGCACATCACACATGAAAGGAGCCTTGATTTCCTTGATGGCACTCCAGAGAAACCCCAAGAACACTGTTTCAAGGATAGAGTGATCCTGAGGTCACTGTAGCAACACGAAAGAACTCTGTGGACCAAAAATCAACTCGAAAAGAGAGGTTAGTACCTGGATTCGTCTCCAGAGGAATACCACCTTACCACAAGCACCTCAAGAGGAGGCTTCTCTCAGCTCTAGGTATGTGAGAGGGACCCTGAGTTTGCGGCCTCAAGTGGAATGGACACCGCGATGCCCTGACTCGAAATAAGGCCGGATATCCCTGCAGTGACTTCAATGCAGGCTCGTCTTGCATCTCCCAGGACGAAAGGATGTCTGAATCCCCTGTGGAAAGCACAGAGAAAGACTTAGTTCCCCACCTCATCGCGACCGGAGGCCTCACATCCTTTGAAAACTCCAGAGGTACGCGGAGATCAGTGCCTCCAAAGGAGACGATGCCTGACTCCTCGTGAAACTTGATAGGAGTCCCAGGATTCCTTTGGCACTTGGAAAGGGACACTTCGTCTCCCGCCTCAGCTGGAGAGGCGTCCCAATTGCCCTGCCAAGCCTCGAGGAGAATCCAGAGTTGTCCCTCGCAACTAGGCAGGAGTCCTGACGTCGCTGAAGAAACACGTGTGTGGAAGGGCCATCCCCGTCGTAACTCGAGAATATACCCCAGGTTCCCGCCGCAACTCGAGAAAAACCATGAGACTTCCCCCTCGCCGCGAGATGAGGCCCGATTCCCCTGCACTGCGTGCAGAGCAATTCCGTGTTGCACATCACACATGAAAGGAGCCTTGATTTCCTTGATGGCACTCCAGAGAATCCCCAAGAACACTGTTTCAAGGCTAGAGGGATACTGAGGTCACTGTAGCAACACGAAAGAGCTCCGTGGACCAAGAATCAACACGAGATGAGAGGTTAGTCCCTGGCTTCGACTCCTGAGGAATACCACCTTACCACAAGCACCTCAAGAGGAGGCTTCTCTCAGCTCTAGGTATGTGAGAGGGTCCCTGAGTTTGCGGCCTCAAGTGGAATGGACACCGCGATGCCCTGACGCGAAATAAGGCCGGATATCCCTGCAGTGACTTGAATGCAGGCTCGTCTTGCATCTCCCAAGAAGAAAGGATGTCTGAATCCCCTGTGGAGACCACAGAGAAAGACCTAGTTCCCCACCTCATCGCGACAGGAGGCCTCAAATCCTTTGAAAACTCCAGAGGTATGCGGAGATCAGTGCCTCCAAAGGAGACGATGCCTGACTCCTCGTGAAACTTGATAGGAGACCCAGGATTCCTGTGGCACGTGGAAAGGGACCCTTGGTCTCCCGCCTCAGCTGAAGAGGCGTCCCAATTGCCCTGCAAAGCCTCGAGGAGAATCCCGAGTTGTCCCTCGCAACTAGGCAGGAGTCCTGACATGGCTGAACACACACGTGTGTGGAAGGGCCATCCCCGTCGTAACTCGAGAATATACCCCAGGTTCCCGCCGCAACTCGAGTAAAACCATGAGACTTCCCCCTCGCCGCGAGATGAGGCCCGATTCCCCTGCACAGCGTGCAGAGCAATTCCGTGTTGCACATCACACATGAAAGGAGCCTTGATTTCCTTGATGGCACTCCAGAGAATCCCCAAGAACACTATTTCAAGGCTAGAGGGATCCTGAGGTCACTGTAGCAACACGAAAGAGCTCCGTGGACCAAGATTCAACACGAGATGAGAGGTTAGTCCCTGGCTTCGACTCCTGAGGAATACCACCTTATCACAAGCACCTCAAGAGGAGGCTTCTCTCAGCTCTAGGTATGTGAGAGGGATCCTGAGTTTGCGGCCTCAAGTGGAATGGACACCGCGATGCCCTGACTCGAAATAAGGCTGGATATCCCTGCAGTGACTTGAATGCAGGCTCGTCTTGCATCTCCCAAGAAGAAAGGATGTCTGAATCTCCTGTGGAGACCACAGAGAAAGACCTAGTTCCCCACCTCATCGCGACTGGAGGCCTCACATCCTTTGAAAACTCCAGAGGTACGCGGAGATCAGTGCCTCCAAAGGAGACGATGCCTGACTCCTCGTGAAACTTGATAGGAGTCCCAGGATTCTTGTGGCACGTGGAAAGGGACCCTTGGTCTCCCGCATCAGCTGGAGAGGCGTTCCAATTGCCCTGCCAAGCCTCGAGGAGAATCCCGAGTTGTCCCTCGCAACTAGGCAGGAGTCGTGACGTGGCTGAACAAACACGTGGGTGGAAGGGCCATCCCCGTCGTAACTCGAGAATATACCCCAGGTTCCCGCCGCAACTCGAGAAAAACCATGAGACTTCCCCCTCGATGCGAGATGAGGCCCGATTCCCCTGTACTGCGTGCAGAGCAATTCCGTCTTGCACACCACACATGAAAGGAAACTTGATTTCCTTGATGGCACTCCAGAGAAACCCCAAGAACACTGTTTCAAGGATAGAGGGATCCTGAGGTCACTGTAGCAACACGAAAGAACTCTGTGGACCAAAAATCAACTCGAAAAGAGAGGTTAGTCCCTGGATTCGTCTCCAGAGGAATACCACCTTACCACAAGCACCTCAAGAGGAGGCTTCTCTCAGCTCTAGGTATGTGAGAGGAACCCTGAGTTTGCGGCCTCAAGTGGAATGGACACCGCGATGCCCTGACTCGAAATAAGGCCGGATATCCCTGCAGTGACTTCAATGCAGGCTCGTCTTGCATCTCCCAGGACGAAAGGATGTCTGAATCCCCTGTGGAAAGCGCAGAGAAAGACTTAGTTCCCAACCTCATCGCGACCGATAGCCTCACATCCTTTGAAAACTCCAGAGGTACGCGGAGATCAGTGCCTCCAAAGGAGACGATGCCTGACTCCTCGTGAAACTTGATAGGAGTCCCAGGATTCCTGTGGCACTTGGAAAGGGACACTTGGTCTCCCGCCTCAGCTGGAGAGGCGTCCCAATTGCCCTGCAAAGCCTCGAGGAGAATCCAGAGTTGTCCCTCGTAACTAGGCAGGAGTCCTGACGTCGCTGAAGAAACACGTGGGTGGAAGGGCCATCCCCATCGTAACTCGAGAATATACCCCAGGTTCCCGCCGCAACTCGAGAAAAACCATGAGACTTCCCCCTCGCCGCGAGATGAGGCCCGATTCCCCTGCACTGCGTGCAGAGCAATTCCGTGTTGCACATCACACATGAAAGGAGCCTTGATTTCCTTCATGGCACTCCAGAGAAACCCCAAGAACACTGTTTCAAGGCTAGAGGGATCCTGAGGTCACTGTAGCAACACGAAAGAGCTCCGTGGGCCAAAAATCAACTCGAGATGAGAGGTTAGTCCCTGGCTTCGACTCCAGAGGAATACCACCTTACCACAAGCACCTCAAGAGGAGGCTTCTCTCAGCTCTAGGTATGTGAGAGGGACCCTGAGTTTGCGGCCTCAAGTGGAATGGACACCGCGATGCCCTGACGCGAAATAAGGCTGGATATCCCTGCAGTGACTTGAATGCAGGCTCGTCTTGCATCTCCCAAGATGAAAGGATGTCTGAATCCCCTGTGGAGACCACAGAGAAAGACCTAGTTCCCCACCTCATCGCGACCGGAGGCCTCACATCCTTTGAAAACTCCAGAGGTACGCGGAGATCAGTGCCTCCAAAGGAGACGATGCCTGACTCCTCGTGAAACTTGATAGGAGTCCCAGGATTCCTGTGGCACGTGGAAAGGGACCCTTGGTCTCCCGCCTCAGCTGGAGAGGCGTCCCAATTGCCTTGCCAAGCCTCGAGGAGAATCCCGAGTTGTGTCTCGCAACTAGGCAAGAGTCCTGACGTGGCTGAACAAACACGTGTGTGGAAGGGCCATCCCCGTCGTAACTCGAGAATATACCCCAGGTTCCCGCCGCAACTCGAGAAAAACCATGAGACTTCCCCCTCGCCGCGAGATGAGGCCCGATTCCCTGCACTGCGTGCAGAGCAATTCCGTGTTGCACATCACACATGAAAGGAGCCTTGATTTCCTTGATGGCACTCCAGAGAAACCCCAAGAACACTGTTTCAAGGCTAGAGGGATCTTGAGGTCACTGTAGCAACACGAAAGAGCTCCGTGGACCAAGAATCAACACGAGATGAGAGGTTAGTCCCTGGCTTCGACTCCTGAGGAATACCACCTTACCACAAGCACCTCAAGAGGAGGCTTCTCACAGCTCTAGGTATGTGAGAGGGATCCTGAGTTTGCGGCCTCAAGTGGAATGGACACCGCGATGCCCTGACTCGAAATAAAGCCGGATATCCCTGCAGTGACTTGAATGCAGGCTCGTCTTGCATCTCCCAAGAAGAAAGGATGTCTGAATCCCCTGTGGAGACCACAGAGAAACACCTAGTTCCCCACCTCATCGCGACCGCAGGCCTCACATCCTTTGAAAACTCCAGAGGTACGCGGAGATCAGTGCCTCCAAAGGAGACGATGCCTGACTCCTCGTGAAACTTGATAGGAGACCCAGGATTCCTGTGGCACGTGGAAAGGGACCCTTGGTCTCCCGCCTCAGCTGGAGAGGCGTCCCAATTGCCCTGCAAAGCCTCGAGGAGAATCCAGAGTTGTCCCTCGCAACTAGGCAGGAGTCCTGACATGGCTGAACACACACGTGTGTGGAAGGGCCATCCCCGTCGTAACTCGAGAATATACCCCAGGTTCCGGCCGCAACTCGAGAAAAACCATGAGACTTCCCCCTCGCCGCGAGATGAGGCCCGATTCCCCTGCACTGCGTGCAGAGCAATTCCGTGTTGCACATCACACATGAAAGGAGCCTTGATTTCCTTCATGGCACTCCAGAGAAACCCCAAGAACACTGTTTCAAGGCTAGAGGGATCCTGAGGTCACTGTAGCAACACGAAAGAGCTCCGTGGACCAAGAATCAACACGAGATGAGAGGTTAGTCCCTGGCTTCGACTCCTGAGGAATACCACCTTACCACAAGCACCTCAAGAGGAGGCTTCTCTCAGCTCTAGGTATGTGAGAGGGATCCTGAGTTTGCGGCCTCAAGTGGAATGGACACAGCGATGCCCTGACTCGAAATAAGGCCGGATATCCCTGCAGTGACTTGAATGCAGGCTCGTCTTGCATCTCCCAAGAAGAAAGGATGTCTGAATCCCCTGTGGAGACCACAGAGAAACACCTAGTTCCCCACCTCATCGCGACAGGAGGCCTCACATCCTTTGAAAACTCCAGAGGTACGCGGAGATCAGTGCCTCCAAAGGAGACGATGCCTGACTCCTCGTGAAACTTGATAGGAGCCCCAGGATTCTTGTGGCACGTGGAAAGGGACCCTTGGTCTCCCGCCTCAGCTGGAGAGGCGTTCCAATTGCCCTGCCAAGCCTCGAGGAGAATCCCGAGTTGTCCCTCGCAACTAGGCAGGAGTCCTGACATGGCTGAACAAACACGTGGGTGGAAGGGCCATCCCCGTCGTAACTCGAGAATATACCCCAGGTTCCCGCCGCAACTCGAGAAAAACCATGAGACTTCCCCCTCGATGCGAGATGAGGCCCGATTCCCCTGTACTGCGTGCAGAGCAATTCCGTCTTGCACATCACACATGAAAGGAGCCTTGATTTCCTTGATGGCACTCCAGAGAAACCCCAAGAACACTGTTTCAAGGCTAGAGGGATCCTGAGGTCACTGTAGCAACACGAAAGAACTCTGTGGACCATAAATCAACTCGAAAAGAGAGGTTAGTCCCTGGATTCGTCTCCAGAGGAATACCACATTACCACAAGCACCTCAAGAGGAGGCTTCTCTCAGCTTTAGGTATGTGAGAGGGACCCTGAGTTTGCGGCCTCAAGTGGAATGGACACCGCGATGCCCTGACTCGAAATAAGGCCGGATATCCCTGCAGTGACTTCAATGCAGGCTCGTCTTGCATCTCCCAGGACGAAAGGATGTCTGAATCCCCTGTGGAAAGCACAGAGAAAGACTTAGTTCCCCACCTCATCGCGACCGATAGCCTCACATCCTTTGAAAACTCCAGAGGTACGCGGAGATCAGTGCCTCCAAAGGAGACGATGCCTGACTCCTCGTGAAACTTGATAGGAGTCCCAGGATTCCTGTGGCACTTGGAAAGGGACACTTGGTCTCCCGCCTCAGCTGGAGAGGCGTTCCAATTGCCTTGCCAAGCCTCGAGGAGAATCCAGAGTTGTCCCTCGCAACTAGGCAGGAGTCCTGACGTCGCTGAAGAAACACGTGGGTGGAAGGGCCATCCCCGTCGTAACTCGAGAATATACCTCAGGTTCCCGCCGCAACTCGAGAAAAACCATGAGACTTCCCCCTCGCCGCGAGATGAGGCCCGATTCCCCTGCACTGCGTGCAGAGCAATTCCGTGTTGCACATCACACATGATAGGAGCCTTGATTTCCTTGATGGCACTCCAGAGAAACCCCAAGAACACTGTTTCAAGGCTAGAGGGATCCTGAGGTCACTGTAGCAACACAAAAGAGCTCCGTGGACCAAGAATCAACATGAGATGAGAGGTTAGTCCCTGGCTTCGACTCCTGAGGAATACCACCTTACCACAAGCACCTCAAGAGGAGGCTTCTCTCAGCTCTAGGTATGTGAGAGGGATCCTGAGTTTGCGGCCTCAAGTGGAATGGACACCGCGATGCCCTGACTCGAAATAAGGCCGGATATCCCTGCAGTGACTTCAATGCAGGCTCGTCTTGCATCTCCCAAGAAGAAAGGATGTCTGAATCCCCTGTGGAGACGACAAAGAAAGACCTAGTTCCCCACCTCATCGCGACCGGAGGCCTCACATCCTTTGAAAACTCCAGAGGTACGCGGAGATCAGTGCCTCCAAAGGAGACGATGCCTGACTCCTCGTGAAAATTGATAGGAGTCCCAGGATTCCTGTGGCACGTGGAAAGGGACCCTTGGTCTCCCGCCTCAGCTGGAGAGGCGTTCCAATTGCCCTGCCAAGCCTCGAGGAGAATCCCGAGTTGTCCCTCGCAACTAGGCAGGAGTCCTGACATGGCTGAACAAACACGTGGGTGGAAGGGCCCTCCCCGTCGTAACTCGAGAATATACCCCAGGTTCCCGCCGCAACTCGAGAAGAACCATGAGACTTCCCCCTCGATGCGAGATGAGGCCCGATTCCCCTGTACTGCGTGCAGAGCAATTCCGTCTTGCACATCACACATGAAAGGAGCCTTGATTTCCTTGATGGCACTCCAGAGAAACCCCAAGAACACTGTTTCAAGGCTAGAGGGATCCTGAGGTCACTGTAGCAACACGAAAGAACTCTGTGGACCAAAAATCAACTCGAAAAGAGAGGTTAGTCCCTGGATTCGTCTCCAGAGGAATACCACCTTACCACAAGCACCTCAAGAGGAGGCTTCTCTCAGCTCTAGGTATGTGAGAGGGACCCTGAGTTTGCGGCCTCAAGTGGAATGGACACCGCGATGCCCTGACTCGAAATAAGGCCGGATATCCCTGCAGTGACTTCAATGCAGGCTCGTCTTGCATCTCCCAGGACGAAAGGATGTCTGAATCCCCTGTGGAAAGCACAGAGAAAGACTTAGTTCCCCACCTCATCGCGACCGATAGCCTCACATCCTTTGAAAACTCCAGAGGTACGCGGAGATCAGTGCCTCCAAAGGAGACGATGCCTGACTCCTCGTGAAACTTGATACGAGTCCCAGGATTCCTGTGGCACTTGGAAAGGGACACTTGGTCTCCCGCCTCAGCTGGAGAGGCGTCCCAATTGCCCTGCCAAGCCTCGAGGAGAATCCAGAGTTGTCCCTCGCAACTAGGCAGGAGTCCTGACGTCGCTGAAGAAACACGTGGGTGGAAGGGCCATCCCCGTCGTAACTCGAGAATATACCCCAGGTTCCCGCCGCAACTCGAGAAAAACCATGAGACTTCCCCCTCGCCGCGAGATGAGGCCCGATTCCCCTGCACTGTGTGCAGAGCAATTCCGTGTTGCACATCAAACATGAAAGGAGCCTTGATTTCCTTGATGGCACTCCAGAGAAACCCCAAGAACACTGTTTCAAGGCTAGAGGGATCCTGAGGTCACTGTAGCAACACGAAAGAGCTCCGTGGGCCAAAAATCAACTCGAGATGAGAGGTTAGTCCCTGGCTTCGACTCCAGAGGAATACCACCTTACCACAAGCACCTCAAGAGGAGGCTTCTCTCAGCTCTAGGTATGTGAGAGGGACCCTGAGTTTGCGGCCTCAAGTGGAATGGACACCGCGATGCCCTGACGCGAAATAAGGCTGGATATCCCTGCAGTGACTGGAATGCAGGCTCGTCTTGCATCTCCCAAGACGAAATGATGTCTGAATCCCCTGTGGAGACCACAGAGAAAGACCTAGTTCCCCACCTCATCGCGACAGGAGGCCTCAAATCCTTTGAAAACTCCAGAGGTATGCGGAGATCAGTGCCTCCAAAGGAGACGATGCCTGACTCCTCGTGAAACTTGATAGGAGACCCAGGATTCCTGTGGCACGTGGAAAGGGACCTTTGGTCTCCCGTCTCAGCTGGAGAGGCGTCCCAATTGCCCTGCAAAGCCTCGAGGAGAATCCCGAATTGTCCCTCGCAACTAGGCAGGAGTCCTGACATGGCTGAACACACACGTGTGTGGAAGGGCCATCCCCGTCGTAACTCGAGAATATACCCCAGGTTCCCGCCGCAACTCGAGAAAAACCATGAGACTTCCCCCTCGCCGCGAGATGAGGCCCGATTCCCCTGCACTGCGTGCAGAGCAATTCCGTGTTGCACATCACACATGATAGGAGCCTTGATTTCCTTGATGGCACTCCAGAGAAACCCCAAGAACACTGTTTCAAGGCTAGAGGGATCCTGAGGTCACTGTAGCAACACAAAAGAGCTCCGTGGACCAAGAATCAACATGAGATGAGAGGTTAGTCCCTGGCTTCGACTCCTGAGGAATACCACCTTACCACAAGCACCTCAAGAGGAGGCTTCTCTCAGCTCTAGGTATGTGAAAGGGATCCTGAGTTTGCGGCCTCAAGTGGAATGGACACCGCGATGCCCTGACTCGAAATAAGGCCGGATATCCCTGCAGTGACTTCAATGCAGGCTCGTCTTGCATCTCCCAAGAAGAAAGGATGTCTGAATCCCCTGTGGAGACCACAAAGAAAGACCTAGTTAACCACCTCATCGCGACCGGAGGCCTCACATCCTTTGAAAACTCCAGAGGTACGCGGAGATCAGTGCCTCCAAAGGAGACGATGCCTGACTCCTCGTGAAAATTGATAGGAGTCCCAGGATTCTTGTGGCACGTGGAAAGGGACCCTTGGTCTCCCGCCTCAGCTGGAGAGGCGTTCCAATTGCCCTGCCAAGCCTCGAGGAGAATCCCGAGTTGTCCCTCGCAACTAGGCAGGAGTCCTGACGTGGCTGAACAAACACGTGGGTGGAAGGGCCATCCCCATCGTAACTCGAGAATATACCCCAGGTTCCCGCCGCAACTCGAGAAAAACCATGAGACTTCCCCCTCGATGCGAGATGAGGCCCGATTCCCCTGTACTGAGTGCAGAGCAATTCCGTGTTGCACATCACACATGAAAGGAGCCTTGATTTCCTTGATGGCACTCCAGAGAAACCCCAAGAACACTGTTTCAAGGCTAGAGGGATCCTGAGGTCACTGTAGCAACACGAAAGAACTCTGTGGACCAAAAATCAACTCGAAAAGAGAGGTTAGTCCCTGGATTCGTCTCCAGAGGAATACCACCTTACCACAAGCACCTCAAGAGGAGGCTTCTCTCAGCTCTAGGTATGTGAGAGGGACCCTGAGTTTGCGGCCTCAAGTGGAATGGACACCGCGATGCCCTGACGCGAAATAAGGCTGGATATCCCTGCAGTGACTTGAATGCAGGCTCGTCTTGCATCTCCCAAGATGAAAGGATGTCTGAATCCCCTGTGGAGACCACAGAGAAAGACCTAATTCCCCACCTCATCGCGACCGGAGGCCTCACATCCTTTGAAAACTCCAGAGGTACGCGGAGATCAGTGCCTCCAAAGGAGACGATGCCTGACTCCTCGTGAAACTTGATAGGAGTCCCAGGATTCTTGTGGCACGTGGAAAGGGACCCTTGGTCTCCCGCCTCACCTGGAGAGGCGTTCCAATTGCCCTGCCAAGCCTCGAGGAGAATCCCGAGTTGTCCCTCGCAACTAGGCAGGAGTCCTGACGTGGCTGAACAAACACGTGGGTGGAAGGGCCATCCCCGTCGTAACTCGAGAATATACCCCAGGTTCCCGCCGCAACTCGAGAAAAACCATGAGACTTCCCCCTCGCCGCGAGATGAGGCCCGATTCCCCTGCACTGCGTGCAGAGCAATTCTGTGTTGCACATCACACATGAAAGGAGCCTTGATTTCCTTCATGGCACTCCAGAGAAACCCCAAGAACACTGTTTCAAGGCTAGAGGGATCCTGAGGTCACTGTAGCAACACGAAAGAGCTCTGTGGACCAAAAATCAACTCGAGATGAGAGGTTAGTCCCTGGCTTCGACTCCAGAGGAATACCACCTTACCACAAGCACCTCAAGAGGAGGCTTTTCTCAGCTCTAGGTATGTGAGAGGGACCCTGAGTTTGCGGCCTCAAGTGGAATGGACACCGCGATGCCCTGACTCGAAATAAGGCCGGATATCCCTGCAGTGACTGGAATGCCGGCTCGTCTTGCATCTCCCAAGACGAAAGGGTGTCTGAATCCCCTGTGGAGACCACAGAGAAAGACCTAGTTCCCCACCTCACCGCGACAGGAGGCCTCAAATCCTTTGAAAACTCCAGAGGTATGCGGAGATCAGTGCCTCCAAAGGAGACGATGCCTGACTCCTCGTGAAACTTGATAGGAGACCCAGGATTCCTGTGGCACGTGGAAAGGGACCCTTGGTCTCCCGTCTCAGCTGGAGAGGCGTCCCAATTGCCCTGCAAAGCCTCGAGGAGAATCCAGAGTTGTCCCTCGCAACTAGGCAGGAGTCCTGACATGGCTGAACACACACGTGTGTGGAAGGGCCATCCCCGTCGTAACTCGAGAATATACCCCAGGTTCCCGCCGCAACTCGAGAAAAACCATGAGACTTCCCCCTCGATGCGAGATGAGGCCCGATTCCCCTGTACTGCGTGCAGAGCAATTCCGTCTTGCACATCACACATGAAAGGAGCCTTGATTTCCTTGATGGCACTCCAGAGAAACCCCAAGAACACTGTTTCAAGGCTAGAGGGATCCTGAGGTCACTGTAGCAACACGAAAGAACTCTGTGGACCAAAAATCATCTCGAAAAGAGAGGTTAGTCCCTGGATTCGTCTCCAGCGGAATACCACCTTACCACAAGCACCTCAAGAGGAGGCTTCTCTCAGCTCTAGGTATGTGAGAGGGACCCTGAGTTTGCGGCCTCAAGTGGAATGGACACCGCGATGCCCTGACTCTAAATAAGGCCGGATATCCCTGCAGTGACTTCAATGCAGGCTCGTCTTGCATCTCCCAGGACGAAAGGATGTCTGAATCCCCTGTGGAAAACACAGAGAAAGACTTAGTTCCCCACCTCATCGCGACCGATAGCCTCACATCCTTTGAAAACTCCAGAGGTACGCGGAGATCAGTGCCTCCAAAGGAGACGATGCCTGACTCCTCGTGAAACTTGATAGGAGTCCCAGGATTCCTGTGGCACTTGGAAAGGGACACTTGGTCTCCCGCCTCAGCTGGAGAGGCGTCCCAATTGCCCTGCCAAGCCTCGAGGAGAATCCAGAGTTGTCCCTCGCAACTAGGCAGGAGTCCTGACGTGGCTGAACAAACACGTGTGTGGAAGGGCCATCCCCGTCGTAACTCGAGAATATAACCCAGGTTCCCGCCGCAACTCGAGAAAAACCATGAGACTTCCCCCTCGCCGCGAGATGAGGCCCGATTCCCCTGCACTGCGTGCAGAGCAATTCCGTGTTGCACATCACACATGAAAGGAGCCTTGATTTCCTTGATGGCACTCCAGAGAAACCCCAAGAACACTGTTTCAAGGCTAGAGGGATCCTGAGGTCACTGTAGCAACACGAAAGAGCTCCGTGGGCCAAAAATCAACTCGAGATGAGAGGTTAGTGCCTGGCTTCGACTCCAGAGGAATACCACCTTACCACAAGCACCTCAAGAGGAGGCTTCTCTCAGCTCTAGGTATGTGAGAGGGACCCTGAGTTTGCGGCCTCAAGTGGAATGGACACCGCGATGCCCTGACGCGAAATAAGTCTGGATATCCCTGCAGTGACTTGAATGCAGGCTCGTCTTGCATCTCCCAAGATGAAAGGATGTCTGAATCCCCTGTGGAGACCACAGAGAATGACCTAGTTCCCCACCTCATCGCGACCGGAGGCCTCACATCCTTTGAAATCTCCAGAGGTACGCGGAGATCAGTGCCTCCAAAGGAGACGATGCCTGACTCCTCGTGAAACTTGATAGGAGTCCCAGGATTCCTGTGGCACGTGGAAAGGGACCCATGGTCTCCCGCCTCAGCTGGAGAGGCATCCCAATTGCCTTGCCAAGCCTCGAGGAGAATCCCGAGTTGTGTCTCGCAACTAGGCAAGAGTCCTGACGTCACTGAACAAACACGTGTGTGGAAGGGCCATCCCCGTCGTAACTCGAGAATATACCCCAGGTTCCCGCCGCAACTCGAGAAAAACGATGAGACGTCCCCCTCGCCGCGAGATGAGGCCCGATTCCCCTGCACTGCGTGCAGAGCAATTCTGTGTTGCACATCACACATGAAAGGAGCCTTGATTTCCTTCATGGCACTCCAGAGAATCCCCAAGAACACTGTTTCAAGGCTAGAGGGATCCTGAGGTCACTGTAGCAACACGAAAGAGCTCCGTGGACCAAAAGTCAACTCGAGATGAGAGGTTAGTCCCTGGCTTCGACTCCAGAGGAATACCACCTTACCACAAGCACCTCAAGAGGAGGCTTCTCTCAGCTCTAGGTATGTGAGAGGGACCCTGAGTTTGCGGCCTCAAGTGGAATGGACACCGTGATGCCCTGACTCGAAATAAGGCTGGATATCCCTGCAGTGACTGGAATGCAGGCTCGTCTTGCATCTCCCAAGACGAAAGGGTGTCTGAATCCCCTGTGGAGACCACAGAGAAAGACCTAGTTCCCCACCTCATCGCGACAGGAGGCCTCACATCCTTTGAAAACTCCAGAGGTATGCGGAGATCAGTGCCTCCAAAGGAGACGATGCCTGACTCCTCCTGAAACTTGATAGGAGACCCAGGATTTCTGTGGCACGTGGAAAGGGACCCTTGGTCTCCCGTCTCAGCTGGAGAGGCGTCCCAATTGCCCTGCAAAGCCTCGAGGAGAATCCCGAGTTGTCCCTCGCAACTAGGCAGGAGTCCTGACATGGCTGAACACACACGTGTGTGGAAGGGCCATCCCCGTCGGAACTCGAGAATATACCCCAGGTTCCCGCCGCAACTCGAGAAAAACCATGAGACTTCCCTCTCGCCGCGAGATGAGGCCCGTTTCCCCTGCACTGCGTGCAGAGCAATTCCGTCTTGCACATCACACATAAAAGGAGCCTTGATTTCCTTCATGGCACTCCAGAGAAACCCCAAGAACACTGTTTCAAGGCTAGAGGGATCCTGAGGTCACTGTAGCAACACGAAAGAGCTCCGTGGACCAAGAATCAACACGAGATGAGAGGTTAGTCCCTGCCTTCGACTCCTGAGGAATACCACCTTACCTCAAGCACCTCAAGTGGAGGCTTCTCTCAGCTCTAGGTATGTGAGAGGGATCCTGAGTTTGCGGCCTCAAGTGGAATGGACACCGCGATGCCCTGACTCGAAATAAGGCCGGATATTCCTGCAGTGACTTGAATGCAGGCTCGTCTTGCATCTCCCAAGAAGAAAGGATGTCTGAATCCCCTGTGGAGACCACAGCGAAACACCTAGTTCCCCACCTCATCGCGACAGATAGCCTCTCATCCTTTGAAAATTCCAGAGGTATGCGGAGATCAGTGCCTCCAAAGGAGACGATGCCTGACTCCTCGTGAAACTTGATAGGAGTCCCAGGATTCCTGTGGCACTTGGAAAGGGACACTTGGTCTCCCGCCTCAGCTGGAGAGGCGTCCCAATTGCCCTGCCAAGCCTCGAGGAGAATCCAGAGTTGTCCCTCGCAACTAGGCAGGAGTCCTGACGTCGCTGAAGAAACACGTGGGTGGAAGGGCCATCCCCGTCGTAACTCGAGAATATACCCCAGGTTCCCGCCGCAACTCGAGAAAAACCATGAGACTTCCCCCTCGCCGCGTGATGAGGCCCGATTCCCCTGCAATGCGTGCAGAGCAATTCCGTGTTGCACATCACACATGAAAGGAGCCTTGATTTCCTTGATGGCACTCCAGAGAAACCCGAAGAACACTGTTTCAAGGCTAGAGGAATCCTGAGATCGCTGTAGCAACACGAAAGAGCTCCGTGGACCAAAAATCAACTCGAGATGAGAGGTTAGTCCCTGGCTTCGACTCCAGAGGAATACCACCTTACCACAAGCACCTCAAGAGGAGGCTTCTCTCAGCTCTAGGTATGTGAGAGGGACCCTGAGTTTGCGGCCTCAAGTGGAATGGACACCGCGATGCCCTGACTCGAAATAAGGCCGGATATCCCTGCAGTGACTGGAATGCAGGCTCGTCTTGCATCTCCCAAGACGAAAGGGTGTCTGAATCCCCTGTGGAGACCACAGAGATAGACCTAGTTCCCCACCTCACCGCGACAGGAGGCCTCAAATCCTTTGAAAACTCCAGAGGTATGCGGAGATCAGTGCCTCCAAAGGAGACGATGCCTGACTCCTCGTGAAACTTGATAGGAGACCCAGGATTCCTGTGGCACGTGGAAAGGGACCCTTGGTCTCCCGTCTCAGCTGGAGAGGCGTCCCAATTGCCCTGCAAAGCCTCGAGGAGAATCCAGAGTTGTCCCTCGCAACTAGGCATAAGTCCTGACATGGCTGAACACCCACGTGTGTGGAAGGGCCATCCCCGTCGTAACTCGAGAATATACCCCAGGTTCCCGCCGCAACTCGAGAAAAACCATGAGACTTCCCCCTCGCCGCCAGATGAGGCCCGATTCCCCTGCACTGCGTGCAGAGCAATTCCGTGTTGCACATCACACATGAAAGGAGCCTTGATTTCCTTCATGGCACTCCAGAGAAACCCCAAGAACACTGTTTCAAGGCTAGAGGGATCCTGAGGTCACTGTAGCAACACGAAAGAGCTCCGTGGACCAAGAATCAACACGAGATGAGAGGTTAGTCCCTGGCTTCGACTCCTGAGGAATACCACCTTACCACAAGCACCTCAAGAGGAGGCTTCTCTCAGCTCTAGGTATGTGAGAGGGATCCTGAGTTTGCGGCCTCAAGTGGAATGGACACCGCGATGCCCTGACTCGAAATAAGGCCGGATATCCCTGCAGTGACTTGAATGCAGGCTCGTCTTCCATCTCCCAAGAAGAAAGGATGTCTGAATCCCCTGTGGAGACCACAGAGAATCACCTAGTTCCCCACCTCATCGCGACCGGAGGCCTCACATCCTTTGAAAACTCCAGAGGTACGCGGAGATCAGTGCCTCCAAAGGAGACGATGCCTGACTCCTCGTGAAACTTGATAGGAGTCCCAGGATTCTTGTGGCACGTGGAAAGGGACCCTTGGTCTCCCGCCTCAGCTGGAGAGGCGTTCCAATTGCCCTGCCAAGCCTCGAGGAGAATCCCGAGTTGTCCCTCGCAACTAGGCAGGAGTCCTGACGTGGCTGAACAAACACGTGGGTGGAAGGGCCATCCCCGTCGTAACTCGAGAATATACCCCAGGTTCCCGCCGCAACTCGAGAAAAACCATGAGACTTGCCCCTCGATGCGAGATGAGGCCCGATTCCCCTGTACTGCGTGCAGAGCAATTCCGTCTTGCACATCACACATGAAAGGAGCCTTGATTTCCTTGATGGCACTCCAGAGAAACCCCAAGAACACTGTTTCAAGGCTAGAGGGATCCTGAGGTCACTGTAGCAACACGAAAGAACTCTGTGGACCAAAAATCAACTCGAAAAGAGAGGTTAGTCCCTGGATTCGTCTCCAGCGGAATACCACCTTACCACAAGCACCTCAAGAGGAGGCTTCTCTCAGCTCTAGGTATGTGAGAGGGACCCTGAGTTTGCGGCCTCAAGTGGAATGGACACCGCGATGCCCTGACTCGAAATAAGGCCGGATATCCCTGCAGTGACTTGAATGCAGGCTCGTCTTGCATCTCCCAGGACGAAAGGATGTCTGAATCCCCTGTGGAAAGCACAGAGAAAGACTTAGTTCCCCACCTCATCGCGACCGATAGCCTCACATCCTTTGAAAACTCCAGAGGTACGCGGAGATCAGTGCCTCCAAAGGAGACGATGCCTGACTCCTCGTGAAACTTGATAGGAGTCCCAGGATTCCTGTGGCACTTGGAAAGGGACACTTGGTCTCCCGCCTCAGCTGGAGAGGCGTCCCAATTGCCCTGCCAAGCCTCGAGGAGAATCCAGAGTTGTCCCTCGCAACTAGGCAGGAGTCCTGACGTCGCTGAAGAAACACGTGTGTGGAAGGGCCATCCCCGTCGTATCTCGAGAATATACCCCAGGTTCCCGCCGCAACTCGAGAAAAACCATGAGACTTCCCCCTCGCCGCGAGATGAGGCCCGATTCCCCTGCACTGCGTGCAGAGCAATTCCGTGTTGCACATCACACATGAAAGGAGCCTTGATTTCCTTCATGGCACTCCAGAGAAACCCCAAGAACACTGTTTCAAGGCTAGAGGGATCCTGAGGTCACTGTAGCAACACGAAAGAGCTCCGTGGACCAAAAATCAACTCGAGATGAGAGGTTAGTCCCTGGCTTCGACTCCAGAGGAATACCACCTTACCACAAGCACCTCAAGAGGAGGCTTCTCTCAGCTCTAGGTATGTGAGAGGGACCCTGAGTTTGCGGCCTCAAGTGGAATGGACACCGTGATGCCCTGACTCGAAATAAGGCCGGATATCCCTGCAGTGACTGGAATGCAGGCTCGTCTTGCATCTCCCAAGACGAAAGGGTGTCTGAATCCCCTGTGGAGACCACAGAGAAAGACCTAGTTCCCCACCTCATCGCGACAGGAGGCCTCAAATCCTTTGAAAACTCCAGAGGTATGCGGAGATCAGTGCCTCCAAAGGAGACGATGCCTGACTCCTCCTGAGACTTGATAGGAGACCCAGGATTCCTGTGGCACGTGGAAAGGGACCCTTGGTCTCCCGTCTCAGCTGGAGAGGCGTCCCAATTGCCCTGCAAAGCCTCGAGGAGAATCCAGAGTTGTGTCTCGCAACTAGGCAGGAGTCCTGACATGGCTGAACACACACGTGTGTGGAAGGGCCATCCCCGTCGTAACTCGAGAATATACCCCAGGTTCCCGCCGCAACTCGAGAAAAACCATGAGACTTCCCCCTCGCCGCGAGATGAGGCCCGATTCCCCTGCACTGCGTGCAGAGCAATTCCGTGTTGCACATCACACATGAAAGGAGCCTTGATTTCCTTGATGGCACTCCAGAGAAACCCCAAGAACACTGTTTCAAGGCTAGAGGGATCCTGAGGTCACTGTAGCAACACGAAAGAGCTCCGTGGACGAAGAATCAACACGAGATGAGAGGTTAGTCCCTGGCTTCGACTCCTGAGGAATACCACCTT
Organism: Cervus elaphus; assembly: GCF_910594005.1. Taxonomy (NCBI): domain Eukaryota; kingdom Metazoa; phylum Chordata; class Mammalia; order Artiodactyla; family Cervidae; genus Cervus; species Cervus elaphus. The sequence continues at coordinate 51,384 of NC_057828.1, forward strand.
ACCACAAGCACCTCAAGAGGAGGCTTCTCTCAGCTCTAGGTATGTGAGAGGGATCCTGAGTTTGCGGCCTCAAGTGGAATGGACACCGCGATGCCCTGACTCGAAATAAGGCCGGATATCCCTGCAGTGACTTGAATGCAGGCTCGTCTTGCATCTCCCAAGAAGAAAGGATGTCTGAATCCCCTGTGGAGACCACAGAGAAAGACCTAGTTCCCCACCTCATCGCGACCGGAGGCCTCACATCCTTTGAAAACTCCAGAGGTACGCGGAGATCAGTGCCTCCAAAGGAGACGATGCCTGACTCCTCGTGAAACTTGATAGGAGTCCCAGGATTCTTGTGGCACGTGGAAAGGGACCCTTGGTCTCCCGCCTCAGCTGCAGAGGCGTTCCAATTGCCCTGCCAAGCCTCGAGGAGAATCCCGAGTTGTCCCTCGCAACTAGGCAAGAGTCCTGACGTGGCTGAACAAACACGTGGGTGGAAGGGCCATCCCCGTCGTAACTCGAGAATATACCCCAGGTTCCCGCCGCAACTCGAGAAAAACCATGAGACTTCCCCCTCGATGCGAGATGAGGCCCGATTCCCCTGTACTGCGTGCAGAGCAATTCCGTGTTGCACATCACACATGAAAGGAGCCTTGATTTCCTTGATGGCACTCCAGAGAAACCCCAAGAACACTGTTTCAAGGCTAGAGGGATCCTGAGGTCACTGTAGCAACACGAAAGAACTCTGTGGACCAAAAATCAACTCGAAAAGAGAGGTTAGTCCCTGGATTCGTCTCCAGAGGAATACCACCTTACCACAAGCACCTCAAGAGGAGGCTTCTCTCAGCTCTAGGTATGTGAGAGGGACCCTGAGTTTGCGGCCTCAAGTGGAATGGACACCGCGATGCCCTGACTCGAAATAAGGCCGGATATCCCTGCAGTGACTTCAATGCAGGCTCGTCTTGCATCTCCCAGGATGAAAGGATGTCTGAATCCCCTGTGGAAAGCACAGAGAAAGACTTAGTTCCCCACCTCATCGCGACCGATAGCCTCACATCCTTTGAAAACTCCAGAGGCACGCGGAGATCAGTGCCTCCAAAGGAGATGATGCCTGACTCCTCGTGAAACTTGATAGGAGTCCCAGGATTCCTGTGGCACTTGGAAAGGGACACTTGGTCTCCCGCCTCAGCTGGAGAGGCGTCCTAATTGCCTTGCCAAGCCTCGAGGAGAATCCAGAGTTGTCCCTCGCAACTAGGCAGGAGTCCTGACGTCGCTGAAGAAACACGTGGGTGGAAGGGCCATCCCCGTCGTAACTCGAGAATATACCCCAGGTTCCCGCCGCAACTCGATAAAAACCATGAGACTTCCCCCTCGCCGCGAGATGAGGCCCGATTCCCCTGCACTGCGTGCAGAGCAATTCCGTGTTGCACATCACCCATGAAAGGAGCCTTGATTTCCTTGATGGCACTCCAGAGAAAACCCAAGAACACTGTTTCAAGGCTAGAGGGATCCTGAGGTCACTGTAGCAACACGAAAGAGCTCCGTGGGCCAAAAATCAACTCGAGATGAGAGGTTAGTCCCTGGCTTCGACTCCAGAGGAATACCACCTTACCACAAGCACCTCAAGAGGAGGCTTCTCTCAGCTCTAGGTATGTGAGAGGGACCCTGAGTTTGCGGCCTCAAGTGGAATGGACACCGCGATGCCCTGATGCGAAATAAGGCTGGATATCCCTGCAGTGACTTGAATGCCGGCTCGTCTTGCATCTCCCAAGAAGAAAGGATGTCTGAATCCCCTGTGGAGACCACAGAGAAAGACCTAGTTCCCCACCTCTTCGCGACCGGAGGCCTCACATCCTTTGAAAACTCCAGAGGTACGCGGAGATCAGTGCCTCCAAAGGAGACGATGCCTGACTCCTCGTGAAACTTGATAGGAGTCCCAGGATTCCTGTGGCACGTGGAAAGGGACCCTTGGTCTCCCGCCTCAGCTGGAGAGGCGTCCCAATTGCCTTGCCAAGCCTCGAGGAGAATTCCGAGTTGAGTCTCGCAACTAGGCAAGAGTCCTGACGTGGCTGAACAAACACGTGTGTGGAAGGGCCTTCCCCGTCGTAACTCGAGAATATACCCCAGGTTCCCGCCGCAACTCGAGAAAAACCATGAGACTTCCCCCTCGCCGCGAGATGAGGCCCGATTCCCCTGCAGTGCGTGCAGAGCAATTCTGTGTTGCACATCACACATGAAAGGAGCCTTGATTTCCTTGATGGCACTCCAGAGAAACCCCAAGAACACTGTTTCAAGGCTAGAGGGATCCTGAGGTCACTGTAGCAACACGAAAGAGCTCCGTGGACCAAAAATCAACTCGAGATGAGAGGTTAGTCCCTGGCTTCGACTCCAGAGGAATACCACCTTACCACAAGCACCTCAAGAGGAGGCTTCTCTCAGCTCTAGGTATGTGAGAGGGACCCTGAGTTTGCGGCCTCAAGTGGAATGGACACCGCGATGCCCTGACTCGAAATAAGGCCGGATATCCCTGCAGTGACTGGAATGCAGGCTCGTCTTGCATCTCCCAAGACGAAAGGGAGTCTGAATCCCCTGTGGAGACCACAGAGAAAGACCTAGTTCCCCACCTCATCGCGACAGGAGGCCTCAAATTCTTTGAAAACTCCAGAGGTATGCGGAGATCAGTGCCTCCAAAGGAGACGATGCCTGACTCCTCGTGAAACTTGATAGGAGTCCCAGGATTCTTGTGGCACGTGGAAAGGGATCCTTGGTCTCCCGCCTCAGCTGGAGAGGCGTTCCAATTGCCCTGCCAAGCCTCGAGGAGAATCCCGAGTTGTCCCTCGCAACTAGGCAGGAGTCCTGACGTGGCTGAACAAACACGTGGGTGGAAGGGCCATCCCCGTCGTAACTCGAGAATATACCCCAGGTTCCCGCCGCAACTCGAGAAAAACCATGAGACTTGCCCCTCGATGCGAGATGAGGCCCGATTCCCCTGTACTGCGTGCAGAGCAATTCCGTCTTGCACATCACACATGAAAGGAGCCTTGATTTCCTTGATGGCACTCCAGAGAAACCCCAAGAACACTGTTTCAAGGCTAGAGGGATCCTGAGGTCACTGTAGCAACACGAAGGAACTCTGTGGACCAAAAATCAACTCGAAAAGAGAGGTTAGTCCCTGGATTCGTCTCCAGAGGAATACCACCTTACCACAAGCACCTCAAGAGGAGGCTTCTCTCAGCTCTAGATATGTGAGAGGGACCCTGAGTTTGCGGCCTTAAGTGGAATGGACACCGCGATGCCCTGACTCGAAATAAGGCCGGATATCCCTGCAGTGACTTCAATGCAGGCTCGTCTTGCATCTCCCAGGACGAAAGGATGTCTGAATCCCCTGTGGAAAGCACAGAGAAAGACTTAGTTCCCCACCTCATCGCGACCGATAGCCTCACATCCTTTGAAAACTCCAGAGGTACGCGGAGATCAGTGCCTCCAAAGGAGACGATGCCTGACTCCTCGTGAAACTTGATAGGAGTCCCAGGATTCCTGTGGCACTTGGAAAGGGACACTTGGTCTCCCGCCTCAGCTGGAGAGGCGTCCCAATTGCCCTGCCAAGCCTCGAGGAGAATCCAGAGTTGTCCCTCGCAACTAGGCAGGAGTCCTGACGTCGCTGAAGAAACACGTGGGTGGAAGGGCCATCCCCGTCGTAACTCGAGAATATACCCCAGGTTCCCGCCGCAACTCGAGAAAAATCATGAGACTTCCCCCTCGCCGCGTGATGAGGCCCGATTCCCCTGCACTGCGTGCAGAGCAATTCCGTGTTGCACATCACACATGAAAGGAGCCTTGATTTCCTTGATGGCACTCCAGAGAAACCCCAAGAACACTGTTTCAAGGCTAGAGGGATCCTGAGGTCACTGTAGCAACAAGAAAGAGCTCCGTGGGCCAAAAATCAACTCGAGATGAGAGGTTAGTCCCTGGCTTCGACTCCAGAGGAATACCACCTTACCACAAGCACCTCAAGAGGAGGCTTCTCTCAGCTCTAGGTATGTGAGAGGGACCCTGAGTTTGCGGCCTCAAATGGAATGGACACCGCGATGCCCTGACGTGAAATAAGGCTGGATATCCCTGCAGTGACTTGAATGCAGGCTCGTCTTGCATCTCCCAAGATGAAAGGATGTCTGAATCCCCTGTGGAGACCACAGAGAAAGACCTAGTTCCCCACCTCATCGCGACCGGAGGCCTCACATCCTTTGAAAACTCCAGAGGTACGCGGAGATCAGTGCCTCCAAAGGAGACGATGCCTGACTCCTCGTGAAACTTGATAGGAGTCCCAGGATTCCTGTGGCACGTGGAAAGGGACCCTTGGTCCCCCCTCTCAGCTGGAGAGGCGTCCCAATTGCCCTGCCAAGCCTCGAGGAGAATCCCGAGTTGTCCCTCGCAACTAGGCAAGAGTCCTGACGTGGCTGAATAAACACGTGGGTGGAAGGGCCATCCCCGTCGTAACTCGAGAATATACCCCAGGTTCCCGCCGCAACTCGAGAAAAACCATGAGACTTCCCCCTCGATGCGAGATGAGGCCCGATTCCCCTGTACTGCGTGCAGAGCAATTCCGTCTTGCACATCACACATGAAAGGAGCCTTGATTTCCTTGATGGCACTCCAGAGAAACCCCAAGAACACTGTTTCAAGGATAGAGGGATCCTGAGGTCACTGTAGCAACACGAAAGAACTCTGTGGACCAAAAATCAACTCGAAAAGAGAGGTTAGTCCCTGGATTCGTCTCCAGAGGAATACCACCTTACCACAAGCACCTCAAGAGGAGGCTTCTCTCAGCTCTAGGTATGTGAGAGGGACCCTGAGTTTGCGGCCTCAAGTGGAATGGACACCGCGATGCCCTGACTCGAAATAAGGCCGGATATCCCTTCAGTGACTTCAATGCAGGCTCGTCTTGCATCTCCCAGGACGAAAGGATGTCTGAATCCCCTGTGGAAAGCACAGAGAAAGACTTAGTTCCCCACCTCATCGCGACCGATAGCCTCACATCCTTTGAAAACTCCAGAGGTACACGGAGATCAGTGCCTCCAAAGGAGACGATGCCTGACTCGTCGTGAAACTTGATAGGAGTCCCAGGATTCCTGTGGCACTTGGAAAGGGACACTTGGTCTCCCGCCTCAGCTGGAGAGGCGTCCCAATTGCCCTGCCAAGCCTCGAGGAGAATCCAGAGTTGTCCCTCGCAACTAGGCAGGAGTCCTGACGTCGCTGAAGAAACACGTGGGTGGAAGGGCCATCCCCGTCGTAACTCGAGAATATACCCCAGGTTCCCGCCGCAACTCGAGAAAAACCATGAGACTTCCCCCTCGCCGCGAGACGAGGCCCGATTCCCCTGCACTGCGTGCAGAGCAATTCCGTGTTGCACATCACACATGAAAGGAGCCTTGATTTCCTTGATGGCACTCCAGAGAAACCCCAAGAACACTGTTTCAAGGCTAGAGGGATCCTGAGGTCACTGTAGCAACACGAAGGAACTCTGTGGACCAAAAATCAACTCGAAAAGAGAGGTTAGTCCCTGGATTCGTCTCCAGAGGAATACCACCTTACCACAAGCACCTCAAGAGGAGGCTTCTCTCAGCTCTAGGTATGTGAGAGGGACCCTGAGTTTGCGGCCTCAAGTGGAATGGACACCGCGATGCCCTGACTCGAAATAAGTCCGGATATCCCTGCAGTGACTTCAATGCAGGCTCGTCTTGCATCTCCGAGGACGAAAGGATGTCTGAATCCCCTGTGGAAAGCACAGAGAAAGACTTAGTTCCCCACCTCATCGCGACCGATAGCCTCACATCCTTTGAAAACTCCAGAGGTACGCGGAGATCAGTGCCTCCAAAGGAGACGATGCCTGACTCCTCGTGAAACTTGATAGGAGTCCCAGGATTCCTGTGGCACTTGGAAAGGGACACTTGGTCTCCCGCCTCAGCTGGAGAGGCGTCCCAATTGCCCTGCCAAGCCTCGAGGAGAATCCAGAGTTGTCCCTCGCAACTAGGCAGGAGTCCTGACGTCGCTGAAGAAACACGTGGGTGGAAGGGCCATCCCCGTCGTAACTCGAGAATATACCCCAGGTTCCCGCCGCAACTCGAGAAAAACCATGAGACTTCCCCCTCGATGCGAGATGAGGCCCGATTCCCCTGTACTGCGTGCAGAGCAATTCCGTCTTGCACATCATACATGAAAGGAGCCTTGATTTCCTTGATGGCACTCCAGAGAAACCCCAAGAACACTGTTTCAAGGCTAGAGGGATCCTGAGGTCACTGTAGCAACACGAAAGAACTCTGTGGACCAAAAATCAACTCGAAAAGAGAGGTTAGTCCCTGGATTCGTCTCCAGAGGAATACCACCTTACCACACGCACCTCAAGAGGAGGCTTCTCTCAGCTCTAGGTATGTGAGAGGGACCCTGAGTTTGCGGCCTCAAGTGGAATGGACACCGCGATGCCCTGACTCGAAATAAGGCCGGATATCCCTGCAGTGACTGGAATGCAGGCTCGTCTTGCATCTCCCAGGTTGAAAGGATGTCTGAATCCCCTGTGGAAAGCACAGAGAAAGACTTAGTTCCCCACCTCATCGCGACCGATAGCCTCACATCCTTTGAAAACTCCAGAGGTACGTGGAGATCAGTGCCTCCAAAGGAGATGATGCCTGACTCCTCGTGAAACTTGATAGGAGTCTCAGGATTCCTGTGGCACTTGGAAAGGGACACTTGGTCTCCCGCCTCAGCTGGAGAGGCGTCCCAATTGCCTTGCCAAGCCTCGAGGAGAATCCAGAGTTGTCCCTCGCAACTAGGCAGGAGTCCTGACGTCGCTGAAGAAACACGTGGGTGGAAGGGCCATCCCCGTCGTAACTCGAGAATATACCCCAGGTTCCCGCCGCAACTCGATAAAAACCATGAGACTTCCCCCTCGCCGCGAGATGAGGCCCGATTCCCCTGCACTGCGTGCAGAGCAATTCCGTGTTGCACATCACCCATGAAAGGAGCCTTGATTTCCTTGATGGCACTCCAGAGAAACCCCAAGAACACTGTTTCAAGGCTAGAGGGATCCTGAGGTCACTGTAGCAAGACGAAAGAGCTCCGTGGGCCAAAAATCAACTCGAGATGAGAGGTTAGTCCCTGGCTTCGACTCCAGAGGAATACCACCTTACCACAAGCACCTCAAGAGGAGGCTTCTCTCAGCTCTAGGTATGTGAGAGGGACCCTGAGTTTGCGGCCTCAAGTGGAATGGACACCGCGATGCCCTGATGCGAAATAAGGCTGGATATCCCTGCAGTGACTTGAATGCCGGCTCGTCTTGCATCTCCCAAGAAGAAAGGATGTCTGAATCCCCTGTGGAGACCACAGAGAAAGACCTAGTTCCCCACCTCATCGCGACCGGAGGCCTCACATTCGTTGAAAACTCCAGAGGTACGCGGAGATCAGTGCCTCCAAAGGAGACGATGCCTGACTCCTCGTGAAACTTGATAGGAGTCCCAGGATTCCTGTGGCACGTGGAAAGGGACCCTTGTTCTCCCGCCTCAGCTGGAGAGGCGTCCCAATTGCCTTGCCAAGCCTCGAGGAGAATCCCGAGTTGAGTCTCGCAACTAGGCAAGAGTCCTGACGTGGCTGAACAAACACGTGTGTGGAAGGGCCTTCCCCGTCGTAACTCGAGAATATACCGAGGTTCCCGCCGCAACTCGAGAAAAACCATGAGACTTCCCCCTCGCCGCGAGATGAGGCCCGATTCCCCTGCAGTGCGTGCAGAGCAATTCTGTGTTGCACATCACACATGAAAGGAGCCTTGATTTCCTTGATGGCACTCCAGAGAAACCCCAAGAACACTGTTTCAAGGCTAGAAGGATCCTGAGGTCACTGTAGCAACACGAAAGAGCTCCGTGGACCAAAAATCAACTCGAGATGAGAGGTTAGTCCCTGGCTTCGACTCCAGAGGAATACCACCTTACCACAAGCACCTCAAGAGGAGGCTTCTCTCAGCTCTAGGTATGTGAGAGGGACCCTGAGTTTGCGGCCTCAAGTGGAATGGACACCGCGATGCCCTGACTCGAAATAAGGCCGGATATCCCTGCAGTGACTGGAATGCAGGCTCGTCTTGCATCTCCCAAGACGAAAGGGTGTCTGAATCCCCTGTGGAGACCACAGAGAAAGACCTAGTTCCCCACCTCATCGCGACAGGAGGCCTCAAATTCTTTGAAAACTCCAGAGGTATGCGGAGATCAGTGCCTCCAAAGGAGACGATGCCTGACTCCTCGTGAAACTTGATAGGAGTCCCAGGATTCTTGTGGCACGTGGAAAGGGATCCTTGGTCTCCCGCCTCAGCTGGAGAGGCGTTCCAATTGCCCTGCCAAGCCTCGAGGAGAATCCCGAGTTGTCCCTCGCAACTAGGCAGGAGTCCTGACGTGGCTGAACAAACACGTGGGTGGAAGGGCCATCCCCGTCGTAACTCGAGAATATACCCCAGGTTCCCGCCGCAACTCGAGAAAAACCATGAGACTTCCCCCTCGATGCGAGATGAGGCCCGATTCCCCTGTACTGCGTGCAGAGCAATTCCGTCTTGCACATCACACATGAAAGGAGCCTTGATTTCCTTGATGGCACTCCAGAGAAACCCCAAGAACACTGTTTCAAGGCTAGAGGGATCCTGAGGTCACTGTAGCAACATGAAGGAACTCTGTGGACCAAAAATTAACTCGAAAAGAGAGGTTAGTCCCTGGATTCGTCTCCAGAGGAATACCACCTTACCACAAGCACCTCAAGAGGAGGCTTCTCTCAGCTCTAGATATGTGAGAGGGACCCTGAGTTTGTGGCCTCAAGTGGAATGGACACCGCGATGCCCTGACTCGAAATAAGGCCGGATATCCCTGCAGTGACTTCAATGCAGGCTCGTCTTGCATCTCCCAGGACGAAAGGATGTCTGAATCCCCTGTGGAAAGCACAGAGAAAGACTTAGTTCCCCACCTCATCGCGACCGGAGGCCTCACATCCTTTGAAAACTCCAGAGGTACGCGGAGATCAGTGCCTCCAAAGGAGACGATGCCTGACTCCTCGTGAAACTTGATAGGAGTCCCAGGATTCCTGTGGCACTTGGAAAGGGACACTTGGTCTCCCGCCTCAGCTGGAGAGGCGTCCCAATTGCCCTGCCAAGCCTCGAGGAGAATCCCGAGTTGTCCCTCGCAACTAGGCAGGAGTCCTGACGTCGCTGAAGAAACACGTGGGTGGAAGGGCCATCCCCGTCGTAACTCGAGAATATACCCCAGGTTCCCGCCGCAACTCGAGAAAAACCATGAGACTTCCCCCTCACCGCGTGATGAGGCCCGATTCCCCTGCACTGCGTGCAGAGCAATTCCGTGTTGCACATCACACATGAAAGGAGCCTTGATTTCCTTGATGGCACTCCAGAGAAACCCCAAGAACACTGTTTCAAGGCTAGAGGGATCCTGAGGTCACTGTAGCAACACGAAAGAGCTCCGTGGGCCAAAAATCAACTCGAGATGAGAGGTTAGTCCCTGGCTTCGACTCCAGAGGAATACCACCTTACCACAAGCACCTCAAGAGGAGGCTTCTCTCAGCTCTAGGTATGTGAGAGGGACCCTGAGTTTGCGGCCTCAAATGGAATGGACACCGCGATGCCCTGACGTGAAATAAGGCTGGATATCCCTGCAGTGACTTGAATGCAGGCTCGTCTTGCATCTCCCAAGATGAAAGGATGTCTGAATCCCCTGTGGAGACCACAAAGAAAGACCTAGTTCCCCACCTCATCGCGACCGGAGGCCCCACATCCTTTGAAAACTCCAGAGGTACGCGGAGATCAGTGCCTCCAAAGGAGACCATGCCTGACTCCTCGTGAAACTTGATAGGAGTCCCAGGATTCTTGTGGCACGTGGAAAGGGACCCTTGGTCACCCGCCTCAGCTGGAGAGGCGTCCCAATTGCCCTGCCAAGCCTCGAGGAGAATCCGGAGTTGTCCCTCACAACTAGGCAGGAGTCCTGACGTGGCTGAACAAACACGTGGGTGGAAGGGCCATCCCCGTCGTAACTCGAGAATATACCCCAGGTTCCCGCCGCAACTCGAGAAAAACCATGAGACTTCCCCCTCGATGCGAGATGAGGCCCGATTCCCCTGTACTGCGTGCAGAGCAATTCCGTGTTGCACATCACACATGAAAGGAGCCTTGATTTCCTTCATGGCACTCCAGAGAAACCCCAAGAACACTGTTTCAAGGCTAGAGGGATCCTGAGGTCACTGTAGCAACACGAAAGAACTATGTGGACCAAAAATCAACTCGAAAAGAGAGGTTAGTCCCTGGATTCGTCTCCAGAGGATTACCACCTTACCACAAGCACCTCAAGAGGAGGCTTCTCTCAGCTCTAGGTATGTGAGAGGGACCCTGAGTTTGCGGCCTCAAGTGGAATGGACACCGTGATGCCCTGACTCGAAATAAGGCCGGATATCCCTGCAGTGACTTCAATGCAGGCTCGTCTTGCATCTCCCAGGACGAAAGGATGTCTGAATCCCCTGTGGAAAGCACAGAGAAAGACTTAGTTCCCCACCTCATCGCGACCGATAGCCTCACATCCTTTGAAAATTCCAGAGGTACGCGGAGATCAGTGCCTCCAAAGGAGACGATGCCTGACTCCTCGTGAAACTTGATAGGAGTCCCAGGATTCCTGTGGCACTTGGAAAGGGACACTTGGTCTCCCGCCTCAGCTGGAGAGGCGTCCCAATTGCCCTGCCAAGCCTCGAGGAAAATCCAGAGTTGTCCCTCGCAACTTGGCAGGAGTCCTGACGTCGCTGAAGAAACACGTGGGTTGAAGGGCCATCCCCGTCGTAACTCGAGAATATACCCCAGGTTCCCGCCGCAACTCGAGAAAAACCATGAGACTTCCCCCTCGCCGCGAGATGAGGCCCGATTCCCCTGCACTGCGTGCAGAGCAATTCCGTGTTGCACATCACACATGAAAGGAGCCTTGATTTCCTTGATGGCACTCCAGAGAAACCCCAAGAACACTGTTTCAAGGCTAGAGGGATCCTGAGGTCACTGTAGCAACACGAAAGAGCTCCGTGGGCCAAAAATCAACTCGAGATGAGAGGTTAGTCCCTGGCTTCGACTCCAGAGGAAAACCACCTTACCACAATCACCTCATGAGGAGGCTTCTCTCAGCTCTAGGTATGTGAGAGGGACCCTGAGTTTGCGGCCTCAAGTGGAATGGACACCGCGATGCCCTGACTCGAAATAAGGCCGGATATCCCTGCAGTGACTTGAATGCAGGCTCGTCTTGCATCTCCCAAGATGAAAGGATGTCTGAATCCCCTGTGGAGACCACAGAGAAAGACCTAGTTCCCCACCTCATCGCGACCGGAGGCCTCACATCCTTTGAAAACTCCAGAGGTACGCGGAGATCAGTGCCTCCAAAGGAGACGATGCCTGACTCCTCGTGAAACTTGATAGGAGTCCCAGGATTCCTGTGGCACGTGGAAAGGGACCCTTGGTCTCCCGTCTCAGCTGGAGAGGCGTCCCAATTGCCCTGCCAAGCCTCGAGGAGAATCCCGAGTTGTGTCTCGCAACTAGGCAAGAGTCCTGACGTGGCTGAATAAACACGTGGGTGGAAGGGCCATCCCCGTCGTAACTCGAGAATATACCCCAGGTTCCCGCCGCAACTCGAGAAAAACCATGAGACTTCCCCCTCGCCGCGAGACGAGGCCCGATTCCCCTGCACTGCGTGCAGAGCAATTCCGTGTTGCACATCACACATGAAAGGAGCCTTGATTTCCTTGATGGCACTCCAGAGAAACCCCAAGAACACTGTTTCAAGGCTAGAGGGATCCTGAGGTCACTGTAGCAACACGAAAGAACTCTGTGGACCAAAAATCAACTCGAAAAGAGAGGTTAGTCCCTGGATTCGTCTCCAGAGGAATACCACCTTACCACAAGCACCTCAAGAGGAGGCTTCTCTCAGCTCTAGGTATGTGAGAGGGACCCTGAGTTTGCGGCCTCAAGTGGAATGGACACCGCGATGCCCTGACTCGAAATAAGTCCGGATATCCCTGCAGTGACTTCAATGCAGGCTCGTCTTGCATCTCCGAGGACGAAAGGATGTCTGAATCCCCTGTGGAAAGCGCAGAGAAAGACTTAGTTCCCCACCTCATCGCGACCGATAGCCTCACATCCTTTGAAAACTCCAGAGGTACGCGGAGATCAGTGCCTCCAAAGGAGACGATGCCTGACTCCTCGTGAAACTTGATAGGAGTCCCAGGATTCCTGTGGCACTTGGAAAGGGACACTTGGTCTCCCGCCTCAGCTGGAGAGGCGTCCCAATTGCCCTGCCAAGCCTCGAGGAGAATCCAGAGTTGTCCCTCGCAACTAGGCAGGAGTCCTGACGTCGCTGAACAAACACGTGGGTGGAAGGGCCATCCCCGTCGTAACTCGAGAATATACCCCAGGTTCCCGCCGCAACTCGAGAAAAACCATGAGACTTCCCCCTCGCCGCGAGATGAGGCCCGATTCCCCTGCACTGCGTGCAGAGCAATTCCGTGTTGCACATCACACATGAAAGGAGCCTTGATTTCCTTGATGGCACTCCAGAGAAACCCCAAGAACACTGTTTCAAGGCTAGAGGGATCCTGAGGTCACTGTAGCAAGACGAAAGAGCTCCGTGGGCCAAAAATCAACTCGAGATGAGAGGTTAGTCCCTGGCTTCGACTCCAGAGGAATACCACCTTACCACAAGCACCTCAAGAGGAGGCTTCTCTCAGCTCTAGGTATGTGAGAGGGACCCTGAGTTTGCGGCCTCAAGTGGAATGGACACCGCGATGCCCTGACGCGAAATAAGGCTGGATATCCCTGCAGTGACTTGAATGCAGGCTCGTCTTGCATCTCCCAAGATGAAAGGATGTCTGAATCCCCTGTGGAGACCACAGAGAAAGACCTAGTTCCCCACCTCATCGCGACCGGAGGCCTCACATCCTTTGAAAACTCCAGAGGTACGCGGAGATCAGTGCCTCCAAAGGAGACGATGCCTGACTCCTCGTGAAACTTGATAGGAGTCCCAGGATTCCTGTGGCACGTGGAAAGGGACCCTTGGTCTCCCGTCTCAGCTGGAGAGGCGTCCCAATTGCCCTGCCAAGCCTCGAGGAGAATCCCGAGTTGTGTCTCGCAACTAGGCAAGAGTCCAGACGTGGCTGAACAAACACGTGGGTGGAAGGGCCATCCCCGTCGTAACTCGAGAATATACCCCAGGTTCCCGCCGCAACTCGAGAAAAACCATGAGACTTGCCCCTCTATGCGAGATGAGGCCCGATTCCCCTGTACTGCGTGCAGAGCAATTCCGTCTTGCACATCACACATGAAAGGAGCCTTGATTTCCTTGATGGCACTCCAGAGAAACCCCAAGAACACTGTTTCAAGGATAGAGGTTTCCTGAGGTCACTGTAGCAACACGAAAGAACTCTGTGGACCAAAAATCAACTCGAAAAGAGAGGTTAGTCCCTGGATTCGTCTCCAGAGGAATACCACCTTACCACAAGCACCTCAAGAGGAGGCTTCTCTCAGCTCTAGGTATGTGAGAGGGACCCTGAGTTTGCGGCCTCAAGTGGAATGGACACCGCGATGCCCTGACTCGAAATAAGGCCGGATATCCCTTCAGTGACTTCAATGCAGGCTCGTCTTGCATCTCCCAGGACGAAAGGATGTCTGAATCCCCTGTGGAAAGCACAGAGAAAGACTTAGTTCCCCACCTCATCGCGACCGATAGCCTCACATCCTTTGAAAACTCCAGAGGTACACGGAGATCAGTGCCTCCAAAGGAGACGATGCCTGACTCCTCGTGAAACTTGATAGGAGTCCCAGGATTCCTGTGGCACTTGGATAGGGACACTTGGTCTCCCACCTCAGCTGGAGAGGCGTCCCAATTGCCCTGCCAAGCCTCGAGGAGAATCCAGAGTTGTCCCTCGCAACTAGGCAGGAGTCCTGACGTCGCTGAAGAAACACGTGGGTGGAAGGGCCATCCCCGTCGTAACTCGAGAATATACCCCAGGTTCCCGCCGCAACTCGAGAAAAACCATGAGACTTCCCCTTCGCCGCGAGACGAGGCCCGATTCCCCTGCACTGCGTGCAGAGCAATTCCGTGTTGCACATCACACATGAAAGGAGCCTTGATTTCCTTGATGGCACTCCAGAGAAACCCCAAGAACACTGTTTCAAGGCTAGAGGGATCCTGAGGTCACTGTAGCAACACGAAAGAGCTCCGTGGGCCAAAAATCAACTCGAGATGAGAGGTTAGTCCCTGGCTTCGACTCCAGAGGAATACCACCTTACCACAAGCACCTCAAGAGGAGGCTTCTCTCAGCTCTAGGTATGTGAGAGGGACCCTGAGTTTGCGGCCTCAAGTGGAATGGACACCGCGATGCCCTGACGCGAAATAAGGCTGGATATCCCTGCAGTGACTTGAATGCAGGCTCGTCTTGCATCTCCCAAGATGAAAGGATGTCTGAATCCCCTGTGGAGACCACAGAGAAAGACCTAGTTCCCCACCTCATCGCGACCGGAGGCCTCACATCCTTTGAAAACTCCAGAGGTACGCGGAGATCAGTGCCTCCAAAGGAGACGATGCCTGACTCCTCGTGAAACTTGATAGGAGTCCCAGGATTCCTGTGGCACGTGGAAAGGGACCCTTGGTCTCCCGTCTCAGCTGGAGAGGCGTCCCAATTGCCCTGCCAAGCCTCGAGGAGAATCCCGAGTTGTGTCTCGCAACTAGGCAAGAGTCCTGACGTGGCTGAAGAAACACGTGTGTGGAAGGGCCATCCCCGTCGTAACTCGAGAATATACCCCACGTTCCCGCCGCAACTCGAGAAAAACCATGAGACTTCCCCCTCGCCGCGAGATGAGGCCCGATTCCCCTGCACTGCGTGCAGAGCAATTCTGTGTTGCACATCACACATGAAAGGAGCCTTGATTTCCTTCATGGCACTCCAGAGAAACCCCAAGAATACTGTTTCAAGGCTAGAGGGATCCTGAGGTCACTGTAGCAACACGAAAGAGCTCCGTGGACCAAAAATCAACTCGAGATGAGAGGTTAGTCCCTGGCTTCGACTCCAGAGGAATACCACGTTACCACAAGCACCTCAAGAGGAGGTTTTTCTCAGCTCTAGGTATGTGAGAGGGACCCTGAGTTTGCGGCCTCAAGTGGAATGGACACCGCGATGCCCTGACTCGAAATAAGGCCGGATATCCCTGCAGTGACTGGAATGCAGGCTCGTCTTGCATCTCCCAAGACGAAAGGGTGTCTGAATCCCCTGTGGAGACCACAGAGAAAGACGTTATTCCCCACCTCATCGCGACAGGAGGCCTCAAATCCTTTGAAAACTCCAGAGGTATGCGGAGATCAGTGCCTCCAAAGGAGACGATGCCTGACTCCTCGTGAAACTTGATAGGAGACCCAGGATTCCTGTGGCACGTGGAAAGGGACCCTTGGTCTTCCGTCTCAGCTGGAGAGGCGTCCCAATTGCCCTGCAAAGCCTCGAGGAGAATCCCGAGTTGTCCCTCGCAACTAGGCAGGAGTCCTGACATGGCTGAACACACACGTGTGTGGAAGGGCCATCCCCGTCGTAACTCGAGAATATACCCCAGGTTCCCGCCGCAACTCGAGAAAAACCATGAGACTTCCCCCTCGCCGCGAGATGAGGCCCGATTCCCCTGCACTGCGTGCAGAGCAATTCGGTGTTGCACATCACACATGAAAGGAGCCTTGATTTCCTTGATGGCACTCCAGAGAAACCCCAAGAACACTGTTTCAAGGCTAGAGGGATCCTGAGGTCACTGTAGCAACACGAAAGAGCTCCGTGGACCAAGAATCAACACGAAATGAGAGGTTAGTCCCTGGCTTCGACTCCTGAGGAATACCACCTTACCACAAGCACCTCAAGAGGAGGCTTCTCTCAGCTCTAGGTATGTGAGAGGGATCCTGAGTTTGCGGCCTCAAGTGGAATGGACACCGCGATGCCCTGACTCGAAATAAGGCCGGATATCCCTGCAGTGACTTGAATGCAGGCTCGTCTTGCATCTCCCAAGAAGAAAGGATGTCTGAATCCCCTGTGGAGACCACAGAGAAACACCTAGTTTCCCACCTCATCGCGACCGGAGGCCTCACATCCTTTGAAAACTCCAGAGGTACGCGGAGATCAGTGCCTCCAAAGGAGACGATGCCTGACTCTTCGTGAAACTTGATAGGAGTCCCAGGATTCTTGTGGTACGTGGAAAGGGACCCTTGGTCTCCCGCCTCAGCTGGAGAGGCGTTCCAATTGCCCTGCCAAGCCTCGAGGAGAATCCAGAGTTGTCCCTCGCAACTAGGCAGGAGTCCTGACGTCGCTGAAGAAACACGTGGGTGGAAGGGCCATCCCCGTCGTAACTCGAGAATATACCCCAGGTTCCCGCCGCAACTCGAGAAAAACCATGAGACTTCCCCCTCGCCACGAGATGAGACCCGATTCCCCTGCACTGCGTGCAGAGCAATTCCGTGTTGCACATCACACATGAAAGGAGCCTTGATTTCCTTGATGGCACTCCAGAGAAACCCCAAGAACACTGTTTCAAGGCTAGAGGGATCCTGAGGTCACTGTAGCAACACGAAAGAGCTCCGTGGGCCAAAAATCAACTCGAGATGAGAGGTTAGTCCCTGGCTTCGACTCCAGAGGAATACCACCTTACCACAAGCACCTCAAGAGGAGGCTTCTCTCAGCTCTAGGTATGTGAGAGGGACCCTGAGTTTGCGGCCTCAAATGGAATGGACACCGCGATGCCCTGACGTGAAATAAGGCTGGATATCCCTGCAGTGACTTGAATGCAGGCTCGTCTTGCATCTCTCAAGATGAAAGGATGTCTGAATCCCCTGTGGAGACCACAAAGAAAGACCTAGTTCCCCACCTCATCGCGACCGGAGGCCTCACATCCTTTGAAAACTCCAGAGGTACGCGGAGATCAGTGCCTCCAAAGGAGACCATGCCTGACTCCTCGTGAAACTTGATAGGAGTCCCAGGATTCTTGTGGCACGTGGAAAGGGACCCTTGGTCACCCGCCTCAGCTGGAGAGGCGTCCCAATTGCCTTGCCAAGCCTCGAGGAGAATCCGGAGTTGTCCCTCACAACTAGGCAGGAGTCCTGACGTGGCTGAACAAACACGTGGGTGGAAGGGCCATCCCCGTCGTAACTCGAGAATATACCCCAGGTTCCCGCCGCAACTCGAGAAAAACCATGAGACTTCCCCCTCGATGCGAGATGAGGCCCGATTCCCCTGTACTGCGTGCAGAGCAATTCCGTGTTGCACATCACACATGAAAGGAGCCTTGATTTCCTTGATGGCACTCCAGAGAAACCCCAAGAACACTGTTTCAAGGCTAGAGGGATCCTGAGGTCACTGTAGCAACACGAAAGAACTATGTGGACCAAAAATCAACTCGAAAAGAGAGGTTAGTCCCTGGATTCGTCTCCAGAGGATTACCACCTTACCACAAGCACCTCAAGAGGAGGCTTCTCTCAGCTCTAGGTATGTGAGAGGGACCCTGAGTTTGCGGCCTCAAGTGGAATGGACACCGCGATGCCCTGACTCGAAATAAGGCCGGATATCCCTTCAGTGACTTCAATGCAGGCTCGTCTTGCATCTCCCAGGACGAAAGGATGTCTGAATCCCCTGTGGAAAGCACAGAGAAAGACTTAGTTCCCCACCTCATCGCGACCGAGAGCCTCACATCCTTTGAAAACTCCAGAGGTACGCGGAGATCAGTGCCTACAAAGGAGACGATGCCTGACTCCTCGTGAAACTTGATAGGAGTCCCAGGATTCCTGTGGCACTTGGAAAGGGACACTTGGTCTCCCGCCTCAGCTGGAGAGGCGTCCCAATTGCCCTGCCAAGCCTCGAGGAGAATCCAGAGTTGTCCCTCGCAACTTGGCAGGAGTCCTGACGTCGCTGAAGAAACACGTGGGTTGAAGGGCCATCCCAGTCGTAACTCGAGAATATACCCCAGGTTCCCGCCGCAACTCGCGAAAAACCATGAGACTTCCGCCTCGCCGTGAGATGAGGCCCGATTCCCCTGCACTGCGTGCAGAGCAATTCCGTGTTGCACATCACACATGAAAGGAACCTTGATTTCCTTGATGGCACTCCAGAGAAACCCGAAGAACACTGTTTCAAGGCTAGAGGGATCCTGAGGTCACTGTAGCAACACGAAAGAGCTCCGTGGGCCAAAAATCAACTCGAGATGAGAGGTTAGTCCCTGGCTTCGACTCCAGAGGAATACCACCTTACCACAATCACCTCAAGAGGAGGCTTCTCTCAGCTCTAGGTATGTGAGAGGGACCCTGAGTTTGCGGCCTCAAGTGGAATGGACACCGCGATGCCCTGACGCGAAATAAGGCCGGATATCCCTGCAGTGACTTGAATGCAGGCTCGTCTTGCATCTCCCAAGATGAAAGGATGTCTGAATCCCCTGTGGAGACCACAGAGAAAGACCTAGTTCCCCACCTCATCGCGACCGGAGGCCTCACATCCTTTGAAAACTCCAGAGGTACGCGGAGATCAGTGCCTCCAAAGGAGACGATGCCTGACTCCTCGTGAAACTTGATAGGAGTCCCAGGATTCCTGTGGCACGTGGAAAGGGACCCTTGGTCTCCCGTCTCAGCTGGAGAGGCGTCCCAATTGCCCTGCCAAGCCTCGAGGAGAATCCCGAGTTGTGTCTCGCAACTAGGCAAGAGTCCTGACGTGGCTGAACAAACACGTGGGTGGAAGGGCCATCCCCGTCGTAACTCGAGAATATACCCCAGGTTCCCGCCGCAACTCGAGAAAAACCATGAGACTTCCCCCTCGATGCGAGATGAGGCCCGATTCCCCTGTACTGCGTGCAGAGCAATTCCGTCTTGCACATCACACATGAAAGGAGCCTTGATTTCCTTGATGGCACTCCAGAGAAACCCCAAGAACACTGTTTCAAGGATAGAGGGATCCTGAGGTCACTGTAGCAACACGAAAGAACTCTGTGGACCAAAAATCAACTCGAAAAGAGAGGTTAGTCCCTGGATTCGTCTCCAGAGGAATACCACCTTACCACAAGCACCTCAAGAGGAGGCTTCTCTCAGCTCTAGGTATGTGAGAGGGACCCTGAGTTTGCGGCCTCAAGTGGAATGGACACCGCGATGCCCTGACTCGAAATAAGGCCGGATATCCCTTCAGTGACTTCAATGCAGGCTCGTCTTGCATCTCCCAGGATGAAAGGATGTCTGAATCCCCTGTGGAAAGCACAGAGAAAGACTTAGTTCCCCACCTCATCGCGACCGATAGCCTCACATCCTTTGAAAACTCCAGAGGTACACGGAGATCAGTGCCTCCAAAGGAGACGATGCCTGACTCCTCGTGAAACTTGATAGGAGTCCCAGGATTCCTGTGGCACTTGGAAAGGGACACTTGGTCTCCCGCCTCAGCTGGAGAGGCGTCCCAATTGCCCTGCCAAGCCTCGAGGAGTATCCAGAGTTGTCCCTCGCAACTAGGCAGGAGTCCTGACGTCGCTGAAGAAACACGTGGGTGGAAGGGCCATCCCCGTCGTAACTCGAGAATATACCCCAGGTTCCCGCCGCAACTCGAGAAAAACCATGAGACTTCCCCTTCGCCGCGAGATGAGGCCCGATTCCGCTGCACTGCGTGCAGAGCAAGTCCGTGTTGCACATCACACATGAAAGGAGCCTTGATTTCCTTGATGGCACTCCAGAGAAACCCCAAGAACACTGTTTCAAGGCTAGAGGGATCCTGAGGTCACTGTAGCAACACGAAGGAACTCTGTGGACCAAAAATCAACTCGAAAAGAGAGGTTAGTCCCTGGATTCGTCTCCAGAGGAATACCACCTTACCACAAGCACCTCAAGAGGAGGCTTCTCTCAGCTCTAGGTATGTGAGAGGGACCCTGAGTTTGCGGCCTCAAGTGGAATGGACACCGCGATGCCCTGACTCGAAATAAGGCCGGATATCCCTGCAGTGACTTCAATGCAGGCTCGTCTTGCATCTCCGAGGACGAAAGGATGTCTGAATCCCCTGTGGAAAGCACAGAGAAAGACTTAGTTCCCCACCTCATCGCGACCGATAGCCTCACATCCTTTGAAAACTCCAGAGGTACGCGGAGATCAGTGCCTCCAAAGGAGACGATGCCTGACTCCTCGTGAAACTTGATAGGAGTCCCAGGATTCCTGTGGCACTTGGAAAGGGACACTTGGTCTCCCGCCTCAGCTGGAGAGGCGTCCCAATTGCCCTGCCAAGCCTCGAGGAGAATCCCGAGTTGTGTCTCGCAACTAGGCAAGAGTCCTGACGTGGCTGAAGAAACACGTGTGTGGAAGGGCCATCCCCGTCGTAACTCGAGAATATACCCCACGTTCCCGCCGCAACTCGAGAAAAACCATGAGACTTCCCCCTCGCCGCGAGATGAGGCCTGATTCCCCTGCACTGCGTGCAGAGCAATTCTGTGTTGCACATCACACATGAAAGGAGCCTTGATTTCCTTCATGGCACTCCAGAGAAACCCCAAGAATACTGTTTCAAGGCTAGAGGGATCCTGAGGTCACTGTAGCAACACGAAAGAGCTCCGTGGACCAAAAATCAACTCGAGATGAGAGGTTAGTCCCTGGCTTCGACTCCAGAGGAATACCACCTTACCACAAGCACCTCAAGAGGAGGTTTTTCTCAGCTCTAGGTATGTGAGAGGGACCCTGAGTTTGCGGCCTCAAGTGGAATGGACACCGCGATGCCCTGACTCGAAATAAGGCCGGATATCCCTGCAGTGACTGGAATGCAGGCTCGTCTTGCATCTCCCAAGACGAAAGGGTGTCTGAATCCCCTGTGGAGACCACAGAGAAAGACGTAGTTCCCCACCTCATCGCGACAGGAGGCCTCAAATCCTTTGAAAACTCCAGAGGTATGCGGAGATCAGTGCCTCCAAAGGAGACGATGCCTGACTCCTCGTGAAACTTGATAGGAGACCCAGGATTCCTGTGGCACGTGGAAAGGGACCCTTGGTCTTCCGTCTCAGCTGGAGAGGCATCCCAATTGCCCTGCAAAGCCTCGAGGAGAATCCCGAGTTGTCCCTCGCAACTAGGCAGGAGTCCTGACATGGCTGAACACACACGTGTGTGGAAGGGCCATCCCCGTCGTAACTCGAGAATATACCCCAGGTTCCCGCCGCAACTCGAGAAAAACCATGAGACTTCCCCCTCGCCGCGAGATGAGGCCCGATTCCCATGCACTGCGTGCAGAGCAATTCCGTGTTGCACATCACACATGAAAGGAGCCTTGATTTCCTTCATGGCACTCCAGAGAAACCCCAAGAACACTGTTTCAAGGCTAGAGGGATCCTGAGGTCACTGTAGCAACACGAAAGAGCTCCGTGGACCAAGAATCAACACGAGATGAGAGGTTAGTCCCTGGCTTCGACTCCTGAGGAATACCACCTTACCACAAGCACCTCAAGAGGAGGCTTCTCTCAGCTCTAGGTATGTGAGAGGGATCCTGAGTTTGCGGCCTCAAGTGGAATGGACACCGCGATGCCCTGACTTGAAATAAGGCCGGATATCCCTGCAGTGACTTGAATGCAGGCTCGTCTTGCATCTCCCAAGAAGAAAGGATGTCTGAATCCCCTGTGGAGACCACAGAGAAACACCTAGTTCCCCACCTCATCGCGACCGGAGGCCTCACATCCTTTGAAAACTCCAGAGGTATGCGGAGATCAGTGCCTCCAAAGGAGACGATGCCTGACTCCTCGTGAAACTTGATAGGAGTCCCAGGATTCTTGTGGTACGTGGAAAGGGACCCTTGGTCTCCCGCCTCAGCTGGAGAGGCGTTCCAATTGCCCTGCCAAGCCTCGAGGAGAATCCCGAGTTGTCCCTCGCAACTAGGCAGGAGTCCTGACGTGGCTGAACAAACACGTGGGTGGAAGGGCCATCCCCGTCGTAACTCGAGAATATACCCCAGGTTCCCGCCGCAACTCGAGAAAAACCATGAGACTTCCCCCTCGATGCGAGATGAGGCCCGATTCCCCTGTCCTGCGTGCAGAGCAATTCCGTCTTGCACATCACACATGAAAGGAGCCTGGATTTCCTTGATGGCACTCCAGAGAAACCCGAAGAACACTGTTTCAACGCTAGAGAGATCCTGAGGTCACTGTAGCAACACGAAAGAACTCTGTGGACCAAAAATCAACTCGAAAAGAGAGGTTAGTCCCTGGATTCGTCTCCAGAGAAATACCACCTTACCACAAGCACCTCAAGAGGAGGCTTCTCTCAGCTCTAGGTATGTGAGAGGGACCCTGAGTTTTCGGCCTCAAGTGGAATGGACACCGCGATGCCCTGACTCGAAATAAGGCCGGATATCCCTGCAGTGACTTCAATGCAGGCTGGTCTTGCATCTCCCAGGACGAAAGGATGTCTGAATCCCCTGTGGAAAGCACAGAGAAAGACTTAGTTCCCCACCTCATCGCGACCGATAGCCTCACATCCTTTGAAAACTCCAGAGGTACCCGGAGATCAGTGCCTCCAAAGGAGACGATGCCTGACTCCTCGTGAAACTTGATAGGAGTCCCAGGATTCCTGTGGCACTTGGAAAGGGACACTTGGTCTCCCGCTTCAGCTGGAGAGGCGTGGCAATTGCCCTGCCAAGCCTCGAGGAGAATCCAGAGTTGTCCCTCGCAACTAGGCAGGAGTCTTGACGTCGCTGAAGAAATACGTGGGTGGAAGGGCCATCCCCGTCGTAACTCGAGAATATACCCCAGGTTCCCGCCGCAACTCGAGAAAAACCATGAGACTTCCCCCTCGCCGCGAGATGAGGCCCGATTCCCCTGCACTGCGTGCAGAGCAATTCCGTGTTGCACATCACACATGAAAGGAACCTTGATTTCCTTGATGGCACTCCAGAGAAACCCCAAGAACACTGTTTCAAGGCTAGAGGGATCCTGAGGTCACTGTAGCAACACGAAAGAGCTCCGTGGGCCAAAAATCAACCCGAGATGAGAGGTTAGTCCCTGGCTTCGACTCCAGAGGAATACCACCTTACCACAAGCACCTCAAGAGGAGGTTTTTCTCAGCTCTAGGTATGTGAGAGGGACCCTGAGTTTGCGGCCTCAAGTGGAATGGACACCGCGATGCCCTGACTCGAAATAAGGCCGGATATCCCTGCAGTGACTGGAATGCAGGCTCGTCTTGCATCTCCCAAGACGAAAGGGTGTCTGAATCCCCTGTGGAGACCACAGAGAAAGACGTAGTTCCCCACCTCATCGCGACAGGAGGCCTCAAATCCTTTGAAAACTCCAGAGGTATGCGGAGATCAGTGCCTCCAAAGGAGACGATGCCTGACTCCTCGTGAAACTTGATAGGAGACCCAGGATTCCTGTGGCACGTGGAAAGGGACCCTTGGTCTTCCGTCTCAGCTGGAGAGGCGTCCCAATTGCCCTGCAAAGCCTCGAGGAGAATCCCGAGTTGTCCCTCGCAACTAGGCAGGAGTCCTGACATGGCTGAACACACACGTGTGTGGAAGGGCCATCCCCGTCGTAACTCGAGAATATACCCCAGGTTCCCGCCGCAACTCGAGAAAAACCATGAGACTTCCCCCTCGCCGCGAGATGAGGCCCGATTCCCATGCACTGCGTGCAGAGCAATTCCGTGTTGCACATCACACATGAAAGGAGCCTTGATTTCCTTGATGGCACTCCAGAGAAACCCCAAGAACACTGTTTCAAGGCTAGAGGGATCCTGAGGTCACTGTAGCAACACGAAAGAGCTCCGTGGACCAAGAATCAACACGAGATGAGAGGTTAGTCCCTGGCTTCGACTCCTGAGGAATACCACCTTACCACAAGCACCTCAAGAGGAGGCTTCTCTCAGCTCTAGGAATGTGAGAGGGATCCTGAGTTTGCGGCCTCAAGTGGAATGGACACCGCGATGCCCTGACTTGAAATAAGGCCGGATATCCCTGCAGTGACTTGAATGCAGGCTCGTCTTGCATCTCCCAAGAAGAAAGGATATCTGAATCCCCTGTGGAGACCACAGAGAAACACCTAGTTCCCCACCTCATCGCGACCGGAGGCCTCACATCCTTTGAAAACTCCAGAGGTACGCGGAGATCAGTGCCTCCAAAGGAGACGATGCCTGACTCCTCGTGAAACTTGATAGGAGTCCCAGGATTCTTGTGGTACGTGGAAAGGGACCCTTGGTCTCCCGCCTCAGCTGGAGAGGCGTTCCAATTGCCCTGCCAAGCCTCGAGGAGAATCCCGAGTTGTCCCTCGCAACTAGGCAGGAGTCCTGACGTGGCTGAACAAACACGTGGGTGGAAGGGCCATCCCCGTCGTAACTCGAGAATATACCCCAGGTTCCCGCCGCAACTCGAGAAAAACCATGAGACTTCCCCCTCGATGCGAGATGAGGCCCGATTCCCCTGTCCTGCGTGCAGAGCAATTCCGTCTTGCACATCACACATGAAAGGAGCCTGGATTTCCTTGATGGCACTCCAGAGAAACCCGAAGAACACTGTTTCAACGCTAGAGAGATCCTGAGGTCACTGTAGCAACACGAAAGAACTCTGTGGACCAAAAATCAACTCGAAAAGAGAGGTTAGTCCCTGGATTCGTCTCCAGAGAAATACCACCTTACCACAAGCACCTCAAGAGGAGGCTTCTCTCAGCTCTAGGTATGTGAGAGGGACCCTGAGTTTTCGGCCTCAAGTGGAATGGACACCGCGATGCCCTGACTCGAAATAAGGCCGGATATCCCTGCAGTGACTTCAATGCAGGCTCGTCTTGCATCTCCCAGGACGAAAGGATGTCTGAATCCCCTGTGGAAAGCACAGAGAAAGACTTAGTTCCCCACCTCATCGCGACCGATAGCCTCACATCCTTTGAAAACTCCAGAGGTACCCGGAGATCAGTGCCTCCAAAGGAGACGATGCCTGACTCCTCGTGAAACTTGATAGGAGTCCCAGGATTCCTGTGGCACTTGGAAAGGGACACTTGGTCTCCCGCTTCAGCTGGAGAGGCGTGGCAATTGCCCTGCCAAGCCTCGAGGAGAATCCAGAGTTGTCCCTCGCAACTAGGCAGGAGTCTTGACGTCGCTGAAGAAACACGTGGGTTGAAGGGCCATCCCCATCGTAACTCGAGAATATACCCCAGGTTCCCGCCGCAACTCGAGAAAAACCATGAGACTTCCCCCTCGCCGCGAGATGAGGCCCGATTCCCCTGCACTGCGTGCAGAGCAATTCCGTGTTGCACATCACACATGAAAGGAACCTTGATTTCCTTGATGGCACTCCAGAGAAACCCCAAGAACACTGTTTCAAGGCTAGAGGGATCCTGAGGTCACTGTAGCAACACGAAAGAGCTCCGTGGGCCAAAAATCAACTCGAGATGAGAGGTTAGTCCCTGGCTTCGACTCCAGAGGAATACCACCTTACCACAATCACCTCAAGAGGAGGCTTCTCTCAGCTCTAGGTATGTGAGAGGGACCCTGAGTTTGCGGCCTCAAGTGGAATGGACACCGCGATGCCCTGACGCGAAATAAGGCCGGATATCCCTGCAGTGACTTGAATGCAGGCTCGTCTTGCATCTCCCAAGATGAAAGGATGTCTGAATCCCCTGTGGAGACCACAGAGAAAGACCTAGTTCCCCACCTCATCGCGACCGGAGGCCTCACATCCTTTGAAAACTCCAGAGGTACGCGGAGATCAGTGCCTCCAAAGGAGACGATGCCTGACTCCTCGTGAAACTTGATAGGAGTCCCAGGATTCCTGTGGCACGTGGAAAGGGACACTTGGTCTCCCGTCTCAGCTGGAGAGGCGTCCCAATTGCCCTGCCAAGCCTCGAGGAGAATCCCGAGTTGTGTCTCGCAACTAGGCAAGAGTCCTGACGTGGCTGAACAAACACGTGGGTGGAAGGGCCATCCCCGTCGTAACTCGAGAATATACCCCAGGTTCCCGCCGCAACTCGAGAAAAACCATGAGACTTCCCCCTCGATGCGAGATGAGGCCCGATTCCTCTGTACTGCGTGCAGAGCAATTCCGTCTTGCACATCACACATGAAAGGAGCCTTGATTTCCTTGATGGCACTCCAGAGAAACCCCAAGAACACTGTTTCAAGGATAGAGGGATCCTGAGGTCACTGTAGCAACACGAAAGAACTCTGTGGACCAAAAATCAACTCGAAAAGAGAGGTTAGTCCCTGGATTCGTCTCCAGAGGAATACCACCTTACCACAAGCACCTCAAGAGGAGGCTTCTCTCAGCTCTAGGTATGTGAGAGGGACCCTGAGTTTGCGGCCTCAAGTGGAATGGACACCGCGATGCCCTGACTCGAAATAAGGCCGGATATCCCTTCAGTGACTTCAATGCAGGCTCGTCTTGCATCTCCCAGGATGAAAGGATGTCTGAATCCCCTGTGGAAAGCACAGAGAAAGACTTAGTTCCCCACCTCATCGCGACCGATAGCCTCACATCCTTTGAAAACTCCAGAGGTACACGGAGATCAGTGCCTCCAAAGGAGACGATGCCTGACTCCTCGTGAAACTTGATAGGAGTCCCAGGATTCCTGTGGCACTTGGAAAGGGACACTTGGTCTCCCGCCTCAGCTGGAGAGGCGTCCCAATTGCCCTGCCAAGCCTCGAGGAGAATCCAGAGTTGTCCCTCGCAACTAGGCAGGAGTCCTGACGTCGCTGAAGAAACACGTGGGTGGAAGGGCCATCCCCGTCGTAACTCGAGAATATACCCCAGGTTCCCGCCGCAACTCGAGAAAAACCATGAGACTTCCCCTTCGCCGCGAGATGAGGCCCGATTCCGCTGCACTGCGTGCAGAGCAAGTCCGTGTTGCACATCACACATGAAAGGAGCCTTGATTTCCTTGATGGCACTCCAGAGAAACCCCAAGAACACTGTTTCAAGGCTAGAGGGATCCTGAGGTCACTGTAGCAACACGAAGGAACTCTGTGGACCAAAAATCAACTCGAAAAGAGAGGTTAGTCCCTGGATTCGTCTCCAGAGGAATACCACCTTACCACAAGCACCTCAAGAGGAGGCTTCTCTCAGCTCTAGGTATGTGAGAGGGACCCTGAGTTTGCGGCCTCAAGTGGAATGGACACCGCGATGCCCTGACTCGAAATAAGGCCGGATATCCCTGCAGTGACTCCAATGCAGGCTCGTCTTGCATCTCCGAGGACGAAAGGATGTCTGAATCCCCTGTGGAAAGCACAGAGAAAGACTTAGTTCCCCACCTCATCGCGACCGATAGCCTCACATCCTTTGAAAACTCCAGAGGTACGCGGAGATCAGTGCCTCCAAAGGAGACGATGCCTGACTCCTCGTGAAACTTGATAGGAGTCCCAGGATTCCTGTGGCACTTGGAAAGGGACACTTGGTCTCCCGCCTCAGCTGGAGAGGCGTCCCAATTGCCCTGCCAAGCCTCGAGGAGAATCCCGAGTTGTGTCTCGCAACTAGGCAAGAGTCCTGACGTGGCTGAAGAAACACGTGTGTGGAAGGGCCATCCCCGTCGTAACTCGAGAATATACCCCACGTTCCCGCCGCAACTCGAGAAAAACCATGAGACTTCCCCCTCGCCGCGAGATGAGGCCTGATTCCCCTGCACTGCGTGCAGAGCAATTCTGTGTTGCACATCACACATGAAAGGAGCCTTGATTTCCTTCATGGCACTCCAGAGAAACCCCAAGAATACTGTTTCAAGGCTAGAGGGATCCTGAGGTCACTGTAGCAACACGAAAGAGCTCCGTGGACCAAAAATCAACTCGAGATGAGAGGTTAGTCCCTGGCTTCGACTCCAGAGGAATACCACCTTACCACAAGCACCTCAAGAGGAGGTTTTTCTCAGCTCTAGGTATGTGAGAGGGACCCTGAGTTTGCGGCCTCAAGTGGAATGGACACCGCGATGCCCTGACTCGAAATAAGGCCGGATATCCCTGCAGTGACTGGAATGCAGGCTCGTCTTGCATCTCCCAAGACGAAAGGGTGTCTGAATCCCCTGTGGAGACCACAGAGAAAGACGTAGTTCCCCACCTCATCGCGACAGGAGGCCTCAAATCCTTTGAAAACTCCAGAGGTATGCGGAGATCAGTGCCTCCAAAGGAGACGATGCCTGACTCCTCGTGAAACTTGATAGGAGACCCAGGATTCCTGTGGCACGTGGAAAGGGACCCTTGGTCTTCCGTCTCAGCTGGAGAGGCGTCCCAATTGCCCTGCAAAGCCTCGAGGAGAATCCCGAGTTGTCCCTCGCAACTAGGCAGGAGTCCTGACATGGCTGAACACACACGTGTGTGGAAGGGCCATCCCCGTCGTAACTCGAGAATATACACCAGGTTCCCGCCGCAACTCGAGAAAAACCATGAGACTTCCCCCTCGCCGCGAGATGAGGCCCGATTCCCATGCACTGCGTGCAGAGCAATTCCGTGTTGCACATCACACATGAAAGGAGCCTTGATTTCCATGATGGCACTCCAGAGAAACCCCAAGAACACTGTTTCAAGGCTAGAGGGATCCTGAGGTCACTGTAGCAACACGAAAGAGCTCCGTGGACCAAGAATCAACACGAGATGAGAGGTTAGTCCCTGGCTTCGACTCCTGAGGAATACCACCTTACCACAAGCACCTCAAGAGGAGGCTTCTCTCAGCTCTAGGTATGTGAGAGGGATCCTGAGTTTGCGGCCTCAAGTGGAATGGACACCGCGATGCCCTGACTTGAAATAAGGCCGGATATCCCTGCAGTGACTTGAATGCAGGCTCGTCTTGCATCTCCCAAGAAGAAAGGATGTCTGAATCCCCTGTGGAGACCACAGAGAAACACCTAGTTCCCCACCTCATCGCGACCGGAGGCCTCACATCCTTTGAAAACTCCAGAGGTACGCGGAGATCAGTGCCTCCAAAGGAGACGATGCCTGACTCCTCGTGAAACTTGATAGGAGTCCCAGGATTCTTGTGGTACGTGGAAAGGGACCCTTGGTCTCCCGCCTCAGCTGGAGAGGCGTTCCAATTGCCCTGCCAAGCCTCGAGGAGAATCCCGAGTTGTCCCTCGCAACTAGGCAGGAGTCCTGACGTGGCTGAACAAACACGTGGGTGGAAGGGCCATCCCCGTCGTAACTCGAGAATATACCCCAGGTTCCCGCCGCAACTCGAGAAAAACCATGAGACTTCCCCCTCGATGCGAGATGAGGCCCGATTCCCCTGTCCTGCGTGCAGAGCAATTCCGTCTTGCACATCACACATGAAAGGAGCCTGGATTTCCTTGATGGCACTCCAGAGAAACCCGAAGAACACTGTTTCAACGCTAGAGAGATCCTGAGGTCACTGTAGCAACACGAAAGAACTCTGTGGACCAAAAATCAACTCGAAAAGAGAGGTTAGTCCCTGGATTCGTCTCCAGAGAAATACCACCTTACCACAAGCACCTCAAGAGGAGGCTTCTCTCAGCTCTAGGTATGTGAGAGGGACCCTGAGTTTTCGGCCTCAAGTGGAATGGACACCGCGATGCCCTGACTCGAAATAAGGCCGGATATCCCTGCAGTGACTTCAATGCAGGCTCGTCTTGCATCTCCCAGGACGAAAGGATGTCTGAATCCCCTGTGGAAAGCACAGAGAAAGACTTAGTTCCCCACCTCATCGCGACCGATAGCCTCACATCCTTTGAAAACTCCAGAGGTACCCGGAGATCAGTGCCTCCAAAGGAGACGATGCCTGACTCCTCGTGAAACTTGATAGGAGTCCCAGGATTCCTGTGGCACTTGGAAAGGGACACTTGGTCTCCCGCTTCAGCTGGAGAGGCGTGGCAATTGCCCTGCCAAGCCTCGAGGAGAATCCAGAGTTGTCCCTCGCAACTAGGCAGGAGTCTTGACGTCGCTGAAGAAATACGTGGGTGGAAGGGCCATCCCCATCGTAACTCGAGAATATACCCCAGGTTCCCGCCGCAACTCGAGAAAAACCATGAGACTTCCCCCTCGCCGCGAGATGAGGCCCGATTCCCCTGCACTGCGTGCAGAGCAATTCCGTGTTGCACATCGCACATGAAAGGAGCCTTGATTTCCTTGATGGCACTCCAGAGAAACCCCAAGAACACTGTTTCAAGGCTAGAGGGATCCTGAGGTCACTGTAGCAACACGAAAGAGCTCCGTGGGCCAAAAATCAACTCGAGATGAGAGGTTAGTCCCTGGCTTCGACTCCAGAGGAATACCACCTTACCACAAGCACCTCAAGAGGAGGCTTCTCTCAGCTCTAGGTATGTGAGAGGGACCCTGAGTTTGCGGCCTCAAGTGGAATGGACACCGCGATGCCCTGACGCGAAATAAGGCCGGATATCCATGCAGTGACTTGAATGCAGGCTCGCCTTGCATCTCCCAAGATGAAAGGATGTCTGAATCCCCTGTGGAGACCACAGAGAAAGACCTAGTTCCCCAACTCATCACGACCGGAGGCCTCACATCCTTTGAAAACTCCAGAGGTACGCGGAGATCAGTGCCTCCAAAGGAGACGATGCCTGACTCCTCGTGAAACTTGATAGGAGTCCCAGGATTCCTGTGGCACGTGGAAAGGGACCCTTGGTCTCCCGCCTCAGCTGGAGAGGCGTCCCAATTGCCTTGCCAAGCCTCGAGGAGAATCCCGAGTTGTGTCTCGCAACTAGGCAAGAGTCCTGATGTGGCTGAACAAACACGTGTGTGGAAGGGCCATCCCCGTCGTAACTCGAGAATATACCCCAGGTTCCCGCCGCAACTCGAGAAAAACCATGAGACTTCCCCCTCGCCGCGAGATGAGGCCCGATTCCCCTGCACTGCGTGCAGAGCAATTCTGTGTTGCACATCACACATGAAAGGAGCCTTGATTTCCTTCATGGCACTCCAGAGAAACCCCAAGAACACTGTTTCAAGGCTAGAGGGATCCTGAGGTCACTGTAGCAACACGAAAGAGCTCCGTGGACGAAGAATCAACACGAGATGAGAGGTTAGTCCCTGGCTTCGACTCCTGAGGAATACCACCTTAACACAAGCACCTCAAGAGGAGGCTTCTCTCTGCTCTAGGTATGTGAGAGGGATCCTGAGTTTGCGGCCTCAAGTGGAATGGACACCGCGATGCCCTGACTCGAAATAAGGCCGGATATCCCTTCAGTGACTTCAATGCAGGCTCGTCTTGCATCTCCCAGGACGAAAGGATGTCTGAATCCCCTGTGGAAAGCACAGAGAAAGACTTAGTTCCCCACCTCATCGCGACCGATAGCCTCACATCCTTTGAAAACTCCAGAGGTACACGGAGATCAGTGCCTCCAAAGGAGACGATGCCTGACTCCTCGTGAACCTTGATAGGAGTCCCAGGATTCCTGTGGCACTTGGAAAGGGACACTTGGTCTCCCGCCTCAGCTGGAGAGGCGTCCCAATTGCCCTGCCAAGCCTCGAGGAGAATCCAGAGTTGTCCCTCGCAACTAGGCAGGAGTCCTGACGTCGCTGAAGAAACACGTGGGTGGAAGGGCCATCCCCGTCGTAACTCGAGAATATACCCCAGGTTCCCGCCGCAACTCGAGAAAAACCATGAGACTTCCCCCTCGCCGCGAGATGAGGCCCGATTCCCTGCACTGCGTGCAGAGCAATTCCGTGTTGCACATCACACATGAAAGCAGCCTTGATTTCCTTCATGGCACTCCAGAGAAACCCAAAGAACACTGTTTCAAGGCTAGAGGGATCGTGAGGTCACTGTAGCAACAAGAAAGAGCTCCGTGGACCAAGAATCAACACGAGATGAGAGGTTAGTCCCTGGCTTCGACTCCAGAGGAATACCACCTTACCACAAGCACCTCAAGAGGAGGCTTCTCTCAGCTCTAGGTATGTGAGAGGGACCCTGAGTTTGCAGCCTCAAGTGGAATGGACACCGCGATACCCTGACTCGAAATAAGGCCGGATATCCCTGCAGTGACTTGAATGCAGGCTCGTCTTGCATCTCCCAAGAAGAAAGGGTGTCTGAATCCCCTGTGGAGACCACAGAGAAACACCTAGTTCCCCACCTCATCGCGACCGGAGGCCTCACATCCTTTGAAAACTCCAGAGGTACGCGGAGATCAGTGCCTCCAAAGAGACGATGCCTGACTCCTCGTGAAACTTGATAGGAGTCCCAGAATTCTTGTGGCACGTGGAAAGGGACCCTTGGTCTCCCGCCTCAGCTGGAGAGGTGATCCAATTGCCCTGCCAAGCCTCGAGGAGAATCCCGAGTTGTCCCTCGCAACTAGGCAGGAGTCCTGACGTGGCTGAACAAACACGTGGGTGGAAGGGCCATCCCCGTCGTAACTCGAGAATATACCTCAGGTTCCCGCCGCAACTCGAGAAAAACCATGAGACTTCCCCCTCGATGCGAGATGAGGCCCGATTCCCCTGTCCTGCGTGGAGAGCAATTCCGTCTTGCACATCACACATGAAAGGAGCCTTGATTTCCTTGATGGCACTCCAGAGAAACCCCAAGAACACTGTTTCAAGGCTAGAGGGATCCTGAGGTCACTGTAGCAACACGAAAGAACTCTGTGGACCAAAAATCAACTCGAAAAGAGAGGTTAGTCCCTGGATTCGTCTCCAGAGGAATACCACCTTACCACAAGCACCTCAAGAGGAGGCTTCTCTCAGCTCTAGGTATGTGAGAGGGACCCTGAGTTTGCGGCCTCAAGTGGAATGGACACCGCGATGCCCTGACTCGAAATAAGGCCGGATATCCCTGCAGTGACTTCAATGCAGGCTCGTCTTGCATCTCCCAGGACGAAAGGATGTCTGAATCCCCTGTGGAAAGCACAGAGAAAGACTTAGTTCCCCACCTCATCGCGACCGATAGCCTCACATCCTCTGAAAACTCCAAGGGTACACGGAGATCAGTGCCTCCAAAGGAGACGATGCCTGACTCCTCGTGAAACTTGATAGGAGTCCCAGGATGCCTGTGGCACTTGGAAAGGGACACTTGGTCTCCCGCCTCAGCTGGAGAGGCGTCCCAATTGCCCTGCCAAGCCTCGAGGAGAATCCAGAGTTGTCCCTCGCAACTAGGCAGGAGTCCTGACGTCGCTGAAGAAACACGTGGGTGGAAGGGCCATCCTCGTCGTAACTCGAGAATATACCCCAGGTTCCCGCCGCAACTCGAGAAAAACCATGAGACTTCCCCCTCGCCGCGAGATGAGGCCCGATTCCCCTGCACTGCGTGCAGAGCAATTCCGTCTTGCACATCACACATGAAAGGAGCCTTGATTTCCTTCATGGCACTCCAGAGAAACCCCAAGAACACTGTTTCAAGGCTAGAGGGATCCTGAGGTCACTGTAGCAACACGAAAGAGATCCGTGGGCCAAAAATCAACTCGAGATGAGAGGTTAGTCCCTGGCTTCGACTCCAGAGGAATACCACCTTACCACAAGCACCTCAAGAGGAGGCTTCTCTCAGCTCTAGGTATGTGAGAGGGACCCTGAGTTTGCGGCCTCAAGTGGAATGGACACCGCGATGCCCTGACGGGATATAAGGCTGGATATCCCTGCAGTGACTTGAATGCAGGCTCGTCTTGCATCTCCCAAGATGAAAGGATGTCTGAATCCCCTGTGGAGACCACAGAGAAAGACCTAGTTCCCCACCTCATCGCGACCGGAGGCCTCACATCCTTTGAAAACTCCAGAGGTATGCGGAGATCAGTGCCTCCAAAGGAGACGATGCCTGACTCCTCGTGAAACTTGATAGGAGTCCCAGGATTCTTCTGGAACGTGGAAAGGGACCCTTGGTCTCCCGCCTCAGCTGGAGAGGCGTCCCAATTGCCCTGCAAAGCCTCGAGGAGAATCCCGAGTTGTCCCTCGCAACTAGGCAGGAGTCCTGACATGGCTGAACAAACACGTGTGTGGAAGAGCCATCCCCATTGTAACTCGAGAATATACCCCAGGTTCCCGCCGCAACTCGAGAAAAACCATGAGACTTCCCCCTCGCCGCGAGATGAGGCCCGATTCCCCTGCACTGCGTGCAGAGCAATTCCGTGTTGCACATCACACATGAAAGGAGCCTTGATTTCCTTCATGGCACTCCAGAGAAACCCCAAGAACACTGTTTCAAGGCTAGAGGGATCCTGAGGTCACTGTAGCAACACGAAAGAGCTCCGTGGACCAAGAATCAACACGAGATGAGAGGTTAGTCCCTGGCTTCAACTCCTGAGGAATACCACCTTACCACAAGCACCTCAAGAGGAGGCTTCTCTCAGCTCTAGGTATGTGAGAGGGATCCTGAGTTTGCGGCCTCAAGTGGAATGGACACCGCGAAGCCCTGACTCGAAATAAGGCCGGATATCCCTGCAGTGACTTGAATGCAGGCTCGTCTTGCATCTGCCAAGAAGAAAGGGTGTCTGAATCCCCTGTGGAGACCACAGAGAAACACCTAGTTCCCCACCTCATCGCGACCGGAGGCCTCACATCCTTTGAAAACTCCAGAGGTTCGCGGAGATCAGTGCCTCCAAAGGAGACGATGCCAGACTCCTCGTGAAACTTGATAGGAGTCCCAGGATTCTTGTGGCACGTGGAAAGGGACCCTTGGTCTCCAGCCTCAGCTGGAGAGGCGTTCCAATTGCCCTGCCAAGCCTCGAGGAGAATCCCGAGTTGTCCCTCGCAACTAGGCAGGAGTCCTGACGTGGCTGAACAAACACGTGGGTGGAAGGGCCATCCCCGTCGTAACTCGAGAATATACCCCAGGTTCCCGCCGCAACTCGAGAAAAACCATGAGACTTCCCCCTCGATGCGAGATGAGGCCCGATTCCCCTTTCTTGCGTGCAGAGCAATTCCGTGTTGCACATCACACATGAAAGGAGCCTTGATTTCCTTGATGGCACTCCAGAGAAACCCCAAGAACACTGTTTCAAGGCTAGAGGGATCCTGAGGTCACTGTAGCAACACGAAAGAGCTCCGTGGGCCAAAAATCAACTCGAGATGAGAGGTTAGTCCCTGGCTTCGACTCCAGAGGAATACCACCTTACCACAAGCACCTCAAGAGGAGGCTTCTCTCAGCTCTAGGTATGTGAGAGGGACCCTGAGTTTGCGGCCTCAAGTGGAATGGACACCGCGATGCCCTGACTCGAAATAAGGCCGGATATTCCTGCAGTGACTGGAATGCAGGCTCGTCTTCCATCTCCCAATACGAAAGGATGTCTGAATCCCCTGTGGAGACCACAGAGAAAGACCTAGTTCCCCACCTCATCGCGACCAGAGGCCTCACATCCTTTGAAAACTCCAGAGGTACGCGGAGATCAGTGCCTCCAAAGGAGACGATGCCTGACTCCTCGTGAAACTGGATAGGAGACCCAGGATTCCTGTGGCACGTGGAAAGGGACCCTTGGTCTCGCGTCTCAGCTGGAGAGGCGTCGCAATTGCCCTGCCAAGCCTCGAGGAGAATCCCGAGTTGTCCCTCGCAACTAGGCAGGAGTCCTGACGTCGCTGAAGAAACACGTGGGTGGAAGGGCCATCCCCGTCGTAACTCGAGAATATACCCCAGGTTCCCGCCGCAACTCGAGAAAAACCATGAGACTTCCCCCTCGATGCGAGATGAGGCCCGATTCCCCTGTACTGCGTGCAGAGCAATTCCGTCTTGCACATCACACATGAAAGGAGCCTTGATTTCCTTGATGGCACTCCAGAGAAACCTCAAGAACACTGTTTCAAGGCTAGAGGGATCCTGAGGTCACTGTAGCAACACGAAAGAACTCTGTGGACCACAAATCAACTCGAAAAGAGAGGTTAGTCCCTGGATTCGTCTCCAGAGGAATACCACCTTACCACAAGCACCTCAAGAGGAGGCTTCTCTCAGCTCTAGGTATGTGAGAGGGACCCTGAGTTTGCGGCCTCAAGTGGAATGGACACCGCGATGCCCTGACTCGAAATAAGGCCGGATATCCCTGCAGTGACTTCAATGCAGGCTCGTCTTGCATCTCCCAGGACGAAAGGATGTCTGAATCCCCTGTGGAAAGCACAGAAAGACTTAGTTTCCCACCTCATCGCGACCGATAGCCTCACATCCTTTGAAAACTCCAGAGGTACGCGGAGATCAGTGCCTCCAAAGGAGACGATGCCTGACTCCTCGTGAAACTTGATAGGAGTCCCAGGATTCCTGTGGCACGTGGAAAGGGACCCTTGGTCTCCCGCCTCAGCTGGAGAGGCGTCCCAATTGCCTTGACAAGCCTCGAGGAGAATCCCGAGTTGTGTCTCGCAACTAGGCAAGAGTCCTGACGTTGCTGAACACACACGTGGGTGGAAGGGCCATCCCCGTCGTAACTCGAGAATATACCCCAGGTTCCCGCCGCAACTCGAGAAAAACCATGAGACTTCCCCCTCGCCGCGAGATGAGGCCCGATTCCCCTGCACTGCGTGCAGAGCAATTCCGTGTTGCACATCACACATGAAAGGAGCCTTGATTTCCTTGATGGCACTCCAGAGAAACCCCAAGAACACTGTTTCAAGGCTAGAGGGATCCTGAGGTCACTGTAGCAACACGAAAGAGCTCCGTGGGCCAAAAATCAACTCGAGATGAGAGGTTAGTCCCTGGCTTCGACTCCAGAGGAATACCACCTTACCACAAGCACCTCAAGAGGAGGCTTCTCTCAGCTCTAGGTATGTGAGAGGGACCCTGAGTTTGCGGCCTCAAGTGGAATGGACACCGCGATGCCCTGACGCGAAATAAGGCTGGATATCCCTGCAGTGACTTGAATGCAGGCTCGTCTTGCATCTGCCAAGATGAAAGGATGTCTGAATCCCCTGTGGAGACCACAGAGAAAGACCTAGTTCCCCACCTCATCGCGACCGGAGCCCTCACATCCTTTGAAAACTCCAGAGGTACGCGGAGATCAGTGCCTCCAAAGGAGACGATGCCTGACTCCTCGTGAAACTTGATAGGAGTCCCTGGATTCTTGTGGCACGTGGAAAGGGACCCTTGGTCTCCCGCCTCAGCTGGAGAGGCGTTCCAATTGCCCTGCCAAGCCTCGAGGAGAATCCCGAGTTGTCCCTCACAACTAGGCAGGAGTCCTGACGTGGCTGAACAAACACGTGGGTGGAAGGGCCATCCCCGTCGTAACTCGAGAATATACCCCAGGTTCCCGCCGCAACTCGAGAAAAACCATGAGACTTCCCCCTCGATGCGAGATGAGGCCCGATTCCCCTGTACTGCGAGCAGAGCAATTCCGTCTTGCACATCACACATGAAAGGAGCCTTGATTTCCTTGATGGCACTCCAGAGAAACCCCAAGAACACTGTTTCAAGGATAGAGGGATCCTGAGGTCACTGTAGCAACACGAAAGAACTCTGTGGACCAAAAATCAACTTGAAAAGAGAGGTTAGTCCCTGGATTCGTCTCCAGAGGAATACCAGCTTACCACAAGCACCTCAAGAGGAGGCTTCTCTCAGCTCTAGGTATGTGAGAGGGACCCTGAGTTTGCGGCCTCAAGTGGAATGGACACCGCGATGCCCTGACTCCAAATAAGGCCGGATATCCCTGCAGTGACTTCAATGCAGGCTCGTCTTGCATCTCCCAGGACGAAAGGATGTCTGAATCCCCTGTGGAAAGCACAGAAAGACTTAGTTCCCCACCTCATCGCGACCGATAGCCTCACATCCTTTGAAAACTCCAGAGGTACGCGGAGATCAGTGCCTCCAAAGGAGACGATGCCTGACTCCTCGTGAAACTTGATAGGAGTCCCAGGATTCCTGTGGCACTTGGAAAGGGACACTTGGTCTCCCGCCTCAGCTGGAGAGGCGTCCCAATTGCCCTGCCAAGCCTCGAGGTGAATCCAGAGTTGTCCCTCGCAACTAGGCAGGAGTCCTGACGTCGCTGAAGAAACACGTGGGTGGAAGGGCCATCCCCGTCGTAACTCGAGAATATACCCCAGGTTCCCGCCGCAACTCGAGAAAAACCATGAGACTTCCCCCTCGCCGCGAGATGAGGCCCGATTCCCCTGCACTGCGTGCAGAGCAATTCCGTGTTGCACATCACACATGAAAGGAGCCTTGATTTCCTTGATGGCACTCCAGAGAAACCCCAAGAACACTGTTTCAAGGCTAGAGGGATCCTGAGGTCACTGTAGCAACACGAAAGTGCTCCGTGGGCCAAAAATCAACTCGAGATGAGAGGTTAGTCCCTGGCTTCGTCTCCAGAGGAATACCACCTTACCACAAGCACCTCAAGAGGAGGCTTCTCTCAGCTCTAGGTATGTGAGAGGGACCCTGAGTTTGCGGCCTCAAGTGGAATGGACACCGCGATGCCCTGACGCGAAATAAGGCTGGATATCCCTGCAGTGACTTGAATGCAGGCTCGTCTTGCATCTGCCAAGATGAAAGGATGTCTGAATCCCCTGTGGAGACCACAGAGAAAGACCTAGTTCCCCACCTCATCGCGACCGGAGGCCTCACATCCTTTGAAAACTCCAGAGGTACGCGGAGATCAGTGCCTCCAAAGGAGACGATGCCTGACTCCTCGTGAAACTTGATAGGAGTCCCAGGATTCTTGTGGCACGTGGAAAGGGACCCTTGGTCTTCCGCCTCAGCTGGAGAGGCGTTCCAATTGCCCTGCCAAGCCTCGAGGAGAATCCCGAGTTGTCCCTCGCAACTAGGCAGGAGTCCTGACGTGGCTGAACAAACACGTGGGTGGAAGGGCCATCCCCGTCGTAACTCGAGAATATACCCCAGGTTCCCGCCGCAACTCGAGAAAAACCATGAGACTTCCCCGTCGATTGGAGATGAGGCCCGATTCCCCTGTACTGCGTACAGAGCAATTCCGTCTTGCACATCACACATGAAAGGAGCCTTGATTTCCTTGATGGCTCTCCAGAGAAACCCCAAGAACACTGTTTCAAGGCTAGAGGGATCCTGAGGTCACTGTAGCAACACGAAAGAACTCTGTGGACCACAAATCAACTCGAAAAGAGAGGTTAGTCCCTGGATTCGTCTCCAGAGGAATACCACCTTACCACAAGCACCTCAAGAGGAGGCTTCTCTCAGCTCTAGGTATGTGAGAGGGACCCTGAGTTTGCGGCCTCAAGTGGAATGGACACTGCGATGCCCTGACTCGAAATAAGGCCGGATATCCCTGCAGTGACTGGAATGCAGGCTCGTCTTGCATCTCCCAAGATGAAAGGGTGTCTGAATCCCCTGAGGAGACCTCAGAGAAAGACCTAGTTCCCCACCTCATCGCGACAGGAGGCCTCACATCCTTTGAAAATTTCAGAGGTATGCGGAGATCAGTGCCTCCAAAGGAGACGATGCCTGACTCCTCGTGAAACTTGATAGGAGACCCAGTATTCCTGTGGCACGTGGAAAGGGACCCTTGGTCTCCCGTCTCAGCTGGAGAGGCGTCCCAATTGCCCTGCAAAGCCTCGAGGAGAATCCCGAGTTGTCCCTCGCTACTAGGCAGGAGTCCTGGCGTCGCTGAAGAAACACGTGGGTGGAAGGGCCATCCCCGTCGTAACTCGAGAATATACCCCAGGTTCCCGCCGCAACTCGAGAAAAACCATGAGACTTCCCCCTCGCCGCGAGATGAGGCCCGATTCCCCTGCACTGCGTGCAGAGCAATTCCGTGTTGCACATCACACATGAAAGGAGCCTTGATTTCCTTGATGGCACTCCAGAGAAACACCAAGAACACTGTTTTAAGGCTAGAGGGATCCTGAGGTCACTGTAGCAACAAGAAAGAGCTCCGTGGGCCAAAAATCAACTCGAGATGAGAGGTTAGTCCCTGGCTTCGACTCCTGATGAATACCACCTTACCACAAGCACCTCAAGAGGAGGCTTCTCTCAGCTCTAGGTATGTGAGTGGGACCCTGAGTTTGCGGCCTCAAGTGGAATGGACACCGCGATGCCCTGACGCGAAATAAGGCTGGATATCCCTGCAGTGACTTGAATGCAGTCTCGTCTTGCATCTCCCAAGATGAAAGGATGTCTGAATCCCCTGTGGAGAACACAGAGAAAGACCTAGTTCCCCACCTCATAGCGACCGGAGGCCTCACATCCTTTGAAAAATCCAGAGGTACGCGGAGATCAGTGCCACCAAAGGAGACGATGCCTGACTCCTCGTGAAACTTGATAGGAGTCCCAGGATTCCTGTGGCACGTGGAAAGGGACCCTTGGTCTCCCGCCTCAGCTGGAGAGGCGTCCCAATTGCCTTGCCAAGCCTCGAGGAGAATCCCGAGTTGTGTCTCGCAACTAGGCAAGAGTCCTGACGTGGCTGAACAAACACGTGTGTGGAAGGGCCATCCCCGTCGTAACTCGAGAATATACCCCAGGTTCCCGCCGCAACTCGAGAAAAACCATGAGACTTCCCCCTCGCCGCGAGATGAGGCCCGATTCCCCTGCACTGCTTGCAGAGCAATTCCGTGTTGCACATCACACATGAAAGGAGCCTTGATTTCCTTGATGGCACTCCAGAGAAACCCCAAGAACACTGTTTCAAGGCTAGAGGGATCCTGAGGTCACTGTAGCAACACGAAAGAGCTCCGTGGACCAAGAATCAACACGAGATGAGAGGTTAGTCCCTGGCTTCGCCTCCTGAGGAATACCACCTTACCACAAGTACCTCAAGAGGAGGCTTCTCTCAGCTCTAGGTATGTGAGAGGGATCCTGAGTTTGCGGCCTCAAGTGGAATGGACACCGCGATGCCCTGACTCGAAATAAGGCCGGATATCCCTGCAGTGACTTGAATGCAGGCTCGTCTTGCATCTCCCATGAAGAAAGGATGTCTGAATCCCCTGTGGAGACCACAGAGAAACACCTAGTTCCCCACCTCATCGCGACCGGAGGCCTCACATCCTTTGAAAACTCCAGAGGTACGCGGAGATCAGTGCCTCCAAAGGAGACGATGCCTGACTCCTCGTGAAACTTGATAGGAGTCCCAGGATTCCTGTGGCACGTGGAAAGGGACCCTTGGTCTCCCGCCTCAGCTGGAGAGGCGTTCCAATTGCCCTGCCAAGCCTCGAGGAGAATCCCGAGTTGTCCCTCGCAACTAGGCAGGAGTCCTGACGTGGCTGAACAAACACGTGTGTGGAAGGGCCATCCCCGTCGTACCTCGAGAATATATCCCAGGTTCCCGCCGCAACTCGAGAAAAACCATGAGACTTCCCCCTCGCCGCGAGATGAGGCCCGATGCCCCTGCACTGCGTGCAGAGCAATTCTGTGTTGCACATCACACCTGAAAGGAGCCTTGATTTCCTTCATGGCACTCCAGAGAAACCCCAAGAACACTGTTTCAAGGCTAGAGGGATCCTGAGGTCACTGTAGCAACACGAAAGAGCTCCGTGGACCAAAAATCAACTCGAGATGAGAGGTTAGTCCCTGGCTTCGACTCCAGTGGAATACCACCTTACCACAAGCACCTCAAGAGGAGGCTTCTCTCAGCTCTAGGTATGTGAGAGGGACCCTGAGTTTGTGGCCTCAAGTGGAATGGACACCGCGATGCCCTGACTCGAAATAAGGCCGGATATCCCTGCAGTGACTGGAATGCAGGCTCGTCTTGCATCTCCCAAGACGAAAGGGTGTCTGAATCCCCTGTGGAGAC
Source organism: Cervus elaphus (assembly GCF_910594005.1). Lineage (NCBI taxonomy): Eukaryota > Metazoa > Chordata > Mammalia > Artiodactyla > Cervidae > Cervus > Cervus elaphus. The sequence continues at coordinate 92,962 of NC_057828.1, forward strand.
CACAGAGAAAGACCTAGTTCACCACCTCATCGCGACAGGAGGCCTCAAATCCTTTGAAAATTCCAGAGGTATGCGGAGATCAGTGCCTCCAAAGGAGACGATGCCTGACTCCTCGTGAAACTTGATAGGAGACCCAGTATTCCTGTGGCACGTGGAAAGGGACCCTTGGTCTCCCGTCTCAGCTGGAGAGGCGTCCCAATTGCCCTGCAAAGCCTCGAGGAGAATCCCGAGTTGTCCCTCGCTACTAGGCAGGAGTCCTGGCGTCGCTGAAGAAACACGTGGGTGGAAGGGCCATCCCCGTCGTAACTCGAGAATATACCCCAGGTTCCCGCCGCAACTCGAGAAAAACCATGAGACTTCCCCCTCGCCGCGAGATGAGGCCCGATTCCCCTGCACTGCGTGCAGAGCAATTCCGTGTTGCACATCACACATGAAAGGAGCCTTGATTTCCTTGATAGCACTCCAGAGAAACCACAAGAACACTGTTTCAAGGCTAGAGGGATCCTGAGGTCACTGTAGCAACACGAAAGAGCTCCGTGGACCAAGAATCAACACGAGATGAGAGGTTATTCCCTGGCTTCGAATCCTGAGGAATACCACCTTACCACCAGCACCTCAAGAGGAGGCTTCTTGCAGCTCTAGGTATGTGAGAGGGATCCTGAGTTTGCGGCCTCAAGTGGAATGGACACCGCGATGCCCTGACTCGAAATAAGGCCGGATATCCCTGCAGTGACTTGAATGCAGGCTCGTCTTGCATCTCCCAAGAAGAAAGGATGTCTGAATCCCCTGTGGAGACCACAGAGAAACACCTAGTTCCCCACCTCATCGCGACCGGAGGCCTCACATCCTTTGAAAACTCCAGAGGTACGCGGAGATCAGTGCCTCCAAAGGAGACGATGCCTGACTCCTCGTGAAACTTGATAGGAGTCCCAGGATTCTTGTGGCACGTGGAAAGGGACCCTTGGTCTCCCGCCTCAGCTGGAGAGGCGTTCCAATTGCCCTGCCAAGCCTCGAGGAGAATCCCGAGTTGTCCCTCGCAACTAGGCAGGAGTCCTGACGTGGCTGAACAAACTCGTGTGTGGAAGGGCCATCCCCGTCGTAACTCGAGAATATACCCCAGGTTCCCGCCGCAACTCGAGAAAAACCATGAGACTTCCCCCTCGATGCGAGATGAGGCCCGATTCCCCTGTACTGCGTGCAGAGCAATTCCGTCTTGCACATCACACATGAAAGGAGCCTTGATTTCCTTGATGGCACTCCAGAGAAACCCCAAGAACACTGTTTCAAGGCTAGAGGGATCCTGAGGTCACTGTAGCAACACGAAAGAACTCTGTGGACCACAAAACAACTCGAAAAGAGAGGTTAGTCCCTGGCTTCGACTCCAGAGGAATACCACCTTACCACAAGCACCTCAAGAGGAGGCTTCTCTCAGCTCTAGGTATGTGAGAGGGACCCTGAGTTTGCGGCCTCAAGTGGAATGGACACCGCGAGGCCCTGACTCGAAATAAGGCCGGATATCCCTGCAGTGACTGGAATGCAGGCTCGTCTTGCATCTCCCAGGACGAAAGGATGTCTGAATCCCCTGTGGAGACCACAGAGAAAGACCTAGTTCCCCACCTCATCGCGACCGGAGGCCTCACATCCTTTGAAAACTCCAGAGGTACACGGAGATCAGTGCCTCCAAAGGAGACGATGCCTGACTCCTCGTGAAACTTGATAGGTGTCCCAGGATTCCTGTGGCACTTGGAAAGGGACCCTTGCTCTCCCGCCTCAGCTGGAGAGGCGTCCCAATTGCCCTGCCAAGCCTCGAGGAGAATCCCGAGTTGTCCCTCGCAACTAGGCAGGAGTCCTGACGTCGCTGAAGAAACACGTGGGTGGAAGGGCCATCCCCGTCGTAACTCGAGAATATACCCCAGGTTCCCGCCGCAACTCGAGAAAAACCATGAGACTTCCCCCTCGCCGCGAGATGAGGCCCGATTCCCCTGCACTGCGTGCAGAGCAATTCTGTGTTGCACATCACACATGAAAGGAGCCTTGATTTCCTTCATGGCACTCCAGGGAAACCCCAAGAACACTGTTTCAAGGCTAGAGGGATCCTGAGGTCACTGTATCAACACGAAAGAGCTTCGTGGACCAAAAATCAACACGAGATGAGAGGTTAGTCCCTGGCTTCGACTCCAGAGGAATACCACCTTACCACAAGCACCTCAAGAGGAGGCTTCTCTCAGCTCTAGGTATGTGAGAGGGACCCTGAGTTTGCGGCCTCAAGTGGAATGGACACCGCGATGCCCTGACTCGAAATAAGGCCGGATATGCCTGCAGTGACTTGAATGCAGGCTCGTCTTGCATCTCCCAAGAAGAAAGGATGTCTGAATCCCCTGTGGAGACCACAGAGAGACACCTAGTTCCCCACCTCATCGCGACCGGAGGCCTCACATCCTTTGAAAACTCCAGAGGTACGCGGAGATCAGTGCCTCCAAAGGAGACGATGCCTGACTCCTCGTGAAACTTGATAGGAGTCCCAGGATTCTTGTGGCACGTGGAAAGGGACACTTGGTCTCCCGCCTCAGCTGGAGAGGCGTTCCAATTGCCCTGCCAAGCCTCGAGGAGAATCCCGAGTTGTCCCTCGCAACTAGGCAGGAGTCCTGACGTGGCTGAACAAACACGTGGGTGGAAGGGCCATCCCCGTCGTAACTCGAGAATATACCCCAGGTTCCCGGCGCAACTCGAGAAAAACCATGAGACTTCCCCCTCGATGCGAGATGAGGCCCGATTCCCCTGTACTGCGTGCAGAGCAATTCCGTCTTGCACATCACACATGAAAGGAGCCTTGATTTCCTTGATGGCACTCCAGAGAAACCGCAAGAACACTGTTTCAAGGATAGAGGGATCCTGAGGTCACTGTAGCAACACGAAAGAACTCTGTGGACCAAAAATCAACTCGAAAAGAGAGGTTAGTCCCTGGATTCGTCTCCAGAGGAAAACCACCTTACCACAAGCACCTCACGAGGAGGCTTCTCTCAGCTCTTGGTATGTGAGAGGGACCCTGAGTTTGCGGCCTCAAGTGGAATGGACACCGCGATGCCCTGACTCGAAATAAGGCCGGATATCCCTGCAGTGACTTCAATGCAGGCTCGTCTTGCATCTCCCAGGACGAAAGGATGTCTGAATCCCCTGTGGAAAGCACAGAGAAAGATTTAGTTCCCCACCTCATCGCGACCGATAGCCTCACATCCTTTGAAAACTCCAGAGGTACGCGGAGATCAGTGCCTCCAAAGGAGACGATGCCTGACTCCTCGTGAAACTTGATAGGAGTCCCAGGATTCCTGTGGCACTTGGAAAGGGACACTTGGTCTCCCGCCTCAGCTGGAGAGGCGTCCCAATTGCCCTGCCAAGCCTCGAGGAGAATCCAGAGTTGTCCCTCGCAACTAGGCAGGAGTCCTGACATGGCTGAACAAACACGTGGGTGGAAGGGCCATCCCCGTCGTAACTCGAGAATATACCCCAGGTACCCGCCGCAACTCGAGAAAAACCATGAGACTTCCCCCTCGCCGCGAGATGAGGCCCGATTCCCCTGTACTGCGTGCAGAGCAATTCTGTGTTGCACATCACACATGAAAGGAGCCTTGATTTCCTTGATGGCACTCCAGAGAAACCCCAAGAACACTGTTTCAAGGATAGAGGGATCCTGAGGTCACTGTAGAAACACGAAAGAGCTCCGTGGGCCAAAAATGAACTCGAGATGAGAGGTTAGTCCCTGGCTTCGCCTCCAGAGGAATACCACCTTACCACAAGCACCTCAAGAGGAGGCTTCTCTCAGCTCTAGGTATGTGAGAGGACCCTGAGTTTGCGGCCTCAAGTGGAATGGACACCGCGATGCCCTGACGCGAAATAAGGCTGGATATCCCTGCAGTGACTTGAATGCAGGCTCGTCTTGCATCTCCCAAGATGAAAGGATGTCTGAATCCCCTGTGGAGACCACAGAGAAAGACCTAGTTCCCCACCTCATCGCGACCGGAGGCCTTACATCCTTTGCAAACTCCAGAGGTACGCGGAGATCAGTGCCTCCAAAGGAGACGATGCCTGACTCCTCGTGAAACTTGATAGGAGTCCCAGGATTCCTGTGGCACGTGGAAAGGGACCCTTGGTCTCCCGCCTCAGCTGGAGAGGCGTTCCAATTGCCCTGCCAAGCCTCGAGGAGAATCCCGAGTTGTCCCTCGCAACTAGGCTGGAGTCCTGCCGTGGCTGAACAAACACGTGGGTGGAAGGGCCATCCCCGTCGTAACTCGAGAATATACCCCAGGTTCCCGGCGCAACTCGAGAAAAACCATGAGACTTCCCCCTCGATGCGAGATGAGGCCCGATTCCCCTGTACTGCGTGCAGAGCAATTCCGTCTTGCACATCACACATGAAAGGAGCCTTGATTTCCTTGATGGCACTCCAGAGAAACCCCAAGAACACTGTTTCAAGGATAGAGGGATCCTGAGGTCACTGTAGCAACACGAAAGAACTCTGTGGACCAAAAATCAACTCGAAAAGAGAGGTTAGTCCCTGGATTCGTCTCCAGAGGAATACCACCTTACCACAAGCACCTCAAGAGGAGGCTTCTCTCAGCTCTAGGTATGTGAGAGGGACCCTGAGTTTGCGGCCTCAAGTGGAATGGACACCGCGATGCCCTGACTCGAAATAAGGCCGGATATCCCTGCAGTGACTTCAATGCAGGCTCGTCTTGCATCTCCCAGGACCAAAGGATGTCTGAATCCCCTGTGGAAAGCACAGAGAAAGACTGAGTTCCCCACCTCATCGCGACCGATAGCCTCACATCCTTTGAAAACTCCAGAGGTACGCGGAGATCAGTGCCTCCAAAGGAGACGATGCCTGACTCCTCGTGAAACTTGATAGGAGTCCCAGGATTCCTGTGGCACTTGGAAAGGGACACTTGGTCTCCCGCCTCAGCTGGAGAGGCGTCCCAATTGCCCTGCAAAGCCTCGAGGAGAATCCCGAGTTGTCCCTCGCAACTAGGCAGGAGTCCTGACATGGCTGAACACACACGTGGGTGGAAGGGCCATCCCCGTCGTAACTCGAGAATATACCCCAGGTTCCCGCCGCAACTCGAGAAAAACCATGAGACTTCCCCCTCGCCGCGAGATGAGGCCCGATTCCCCTGCACTGCGTGCAGAGCAATTCCGTGTTGCACATCACACATGAAAGGAGCCTTGATTTCCTTGATGGCACTCCAGAGAAACCCCAAGAACACTGTTTCAAGGCTAGAGGGATCCTGAGGTCACTGTAGCAACACGAAAGAGCTCCGTGGGCCAAAAATCAACTCGAGATGAGAGGTTAGTCCCTGGCTTCGACTCCAGAGGAATACCACCTTACCACAAGCACCTCAAGAGGAGGCTTCTCTCAGCTCTAGGTATGTGAGAGGGACCCTGAGTTTGCGGTCTCAAGTGGAATGGACACCGCGATGCCCTGACGCGAAATAAGGCTGGATATCCCTGCAGTGACTTGAATGCAGGCTCGTCTTGCATCTCCCAAGATGAAAGGATGTCTGAATCCCCTGTGGAGACCACAGAGAAAGACCTAGTTCCCCACCTCATCGCGACCGGAGGCCTCACATCCTTTGAAAACTCCAGAGGTACGCGGAGATCAGTGCCTCCAAAGGAGACGATGCCTGACTCCTCGTGAAACTTGATAGGAGTTCCAGGATTCCTGTGGCACGTGGAAAGGGACCCTTGGTCTCCCGCCTCAGCTGGAGAGGCGTCCCAATTGCCTTGCCAAGCCTCGAGGAGAATCCCGAGTTGTGTCTCGCAACTAGGCAAGAGTCCTGACGTGGCTGAACAAACACGTGTGTGGAAGGGCCATCCCCGTCGTAACTCGAGAATATACCCCAGGTTCCCGCCGCAACTCGAGAAAAACCATGAGACTTCCCCCTCGCCGCGAGATGAGGCACGATTACCCTGCACTGCGTGCAGAGCAATTCCGTGTTGCACATCACACATGAAAGGAGCCTTGATTTCCTTGATGGCACTCCAGAGAAACCCCAAGAACACTGTTTCAAGGCTAGAGGGATCCTGAGGTCACTGTAGCAACACGAAAGAGCTCCGTGGACCCAAAATCAACTCGAGATGAGAGGTTAGTCCCTGGCTTCGACTCCAGAGGAATACCACCTTACCACAAGCACCTCAAGAGGAGGCTTCTCTCAGCTCTAGGTATGTGAGAGGGACCCTGAGTTTGGGGCCTCAAGTGGAATGGACACCTCGATGCCCTGACTCGAAATAAGGCCAGATATCCCTGCAGTGACTGGAATGCAGGCTCGTCTTGCATCTCCCAAGACGAAAGGGTGTCTGAATCCCCTGTGGAGACCACAGAGCAAGACCTAGTTCCCCACGTCATCGCGACAGGAGGCCTCAAATCCTTTGAAAACTCCAGAGGTATGCGGAGATCAGTGCCTCCAAAGGAGACGATGCCTGACTCCTCGTGAAACTTGATAGGAGACCCAGGATTCCTGTGGCACATGGAAAGGGACCCTTGGTCTCCCGCCTCAGTTGGAGAGGCGTCCCAATTTCCCTGCCAAGCCTCGAGGAGAATCCCGAGTTGTCCCTCGCAACTAGGCAGGAGTCCTGACATGGCTGAACACACACGTGTGTGGAAGGGCCATCCCCGTCGTAACTCGAAAATATACCCCAGGTTCCCGCCGCAACTCGAGAAAAACCATGAGACTTCCCCCTCGCCGCGAGATGAGGCCCGATTCCCCTGCACTGCGTGCAGAGCAATTCCGTGTTGCACATCACACATTAAAGGAGCCTTGATTTCCTTGATGGCACTCCAGAGAAACCCCAAGAACACTGTTTCAAGGCTAGAGGGATCCTGAGGTCACTGTAGCAACACGAAAGAGCTCCGTGGACCAAGAATCAACACGAGATGAGAGGTTAGTCCCAGGCTTCGACTACTGAGGAATACCACCTTACCACAAGCACCTCAAGAGGAGGCTTCTCTCAGCTCTAGGTATGTGAGAGGGACCCTGAGTTTGCGGCCTCAAGTGGAATGGACACCGCGATGCCCTGACTCGAAATAAGGCCGGATATCCCTGCAGTGACTTGAATGCAGGCTCGTCTTGCATCTCCCAAGAAGAAAGGATGTCTGAATCCCCTGTGGAGACCACAGAGAAACACCTAGTTCCCCACCTCATCGCGACCGCAGGCCTCACATCCTTTGAAAACTCCAGAGGTACGCGGAGATCAGTGCCTCCAAAGGAGACGATGCCTGACTCCTCGTGAAACTTGATAGGAGTCCCAGGATTCCTGTGGCACGTGGAAAGGGACCCTTGGTCTCCCGCCTCAGCTGGAGAGGCGTTCCAATTGCCCTTGCAAGCCTCGAGGAGAATACCGAGTTGTCCCTCGCAACTAGGCAGGAGTCCTGACGTGGCTGAACAAACACGTGGGTGGAAGGGCCATCCCCGTCGTAACTCGAGAATATACCCCAGGTTCCCGCCGCAACTCGAGAAAAACCATGAGACTTCCCCCTCGATGCGAGATGAGGCCCGATTCCCCTGTACTGCGTGCAGAGCAATTCCGTCTTGCACATCACACATGAAAGGAGCCTTGATTTCCTTGATGGCACTCCAGAGAAACCCCAAGAACACTGTTTCAAGGCTAGAGGGATCCTGAGGTCACTGTAGCAACACGAAAGAACTCTGTGGACCACAAATCAACTCGAAAAGAAAGGTTAGTACCTGGATTCGTCTCCAGAGGAATACCACCTTACCACAAGCACCTCAAGAGGAGGCTTCTCTCAGCTCTAGGTATGTGAGAGGGACCCTGAGTTTGCGGCCTCAAGTGGAATGGACACCGCGATGCCCTGACTCGAAATAAGGCCGGATATCCCTGCAGTGACTTCAATGCAGGCTCGTCTTGCATCTCCCAGGACGAAAGGATGTCTGAATCCCCTGTGGAAAGCACAGAGAAAGACTTAGTTCCCCACCTCATCGCGACCGATAGCCTCACATCCTTTGAAAATTCCAAAGGTACGGGGAGATCAGTGCCTCCAAAGGAGACGATGCCTGACTCCTCGTGAAACTTGATAGGAGTCCCAGGATTCCTGTGGCACTTGAAAGGGGACACTTGGTCTCCCGCCTCAGCTAGAGAGGCGTCCCAATTGCCCTGCCAAGCCTCGAGGAGAATCCCGAGTTGTCCATCGCAACTAGGCAGGAGTCCTGACGTGGCTGAACAAACACGTGGGTGGAAGGGCCATCCCCGTCGTAACTCGAGAATATACCCCAGGTTCCCACCGCAACTCGAGAAAAACCATGAGACTTCCCCCTCGCCGCGAAATGAGGCCCGATTCCCCTGCACTGCGTGCATAGCAATTCCGTGTTGCACATCACACATGAAAGGAGCCTTGATTTCCTTGTTGGCACTCCAGAGAAACCCCAAGAACACTGTTTCAAGGCTAGAGGGATCCTGAGGTCACTGTAGCAACACGAAAGAGCTCCGTGGGCCAAAATTCAACTCGAGATGAGAAGTTAGTCCCTGGCTTCGACTCCAGAGGAATACCACCTTACCACAAGCCCCTCAAGAGGAGGCTTCTCTTGGCTCTAGGTATGTGAGAGGGACCCTGAGTTTGCGGCCTCAAGTGGAATGGACACCGCGATGGCCTGACGCGAAATAAGGCTGGATATCCCTGCAGTGACTTGAATGCAGGCTCGTCTTGCATCTCCCAAGATGAAAGGATGTCTGAATCCCCTGTGGAGACCACAGAGAAAGACCTAGTTCCCCACCTCATCGCGACCGGAGGCCTCACATCCTTTGAAAACTCCAGAGGTACGCGGAGATCAGTGCCTCCAAAGGAGACGATGCCTGACTCCTCGTGAAACTTGATAGGAGTCCCAGGATTCCTGTGGCACGTGGAAAGGGACCCTTGGTCTCCGGCCTCAGCTGGAGAGGCGTCCCAATTGCCTTGCCAAGCCTCGAGGAGAATCCCGAGTTGTGTCTCGCAACTAGGCAAGAGTCCTGACGTGGCTGAACAAACACGTGTGTGGAAGGGCCATCCCCGTCGTAACTCGAGAATATACCCCAGGTTCCCGCCGCAACTCGAGAAAAACCATGAGACTTCCCCCTCGCCGCGAGATGAGGCCCGATGCCCCTGCACTGCGTGCAGAGCAATTCTGTGTTGCACATCACACCTGAAAGGAGCCTTGATTTCCTTCATGGCACTCCAGAGAAACCCCAAGAACACTGTTTCAAGGCTAGAGGGATCCTGAGGTCACTGTAGCAACACGAAAGAGCTCCGTGGACCAAAAATCAACTCGAGATGAGAGGTTAGTCCCTGGCTTCGACTCCAGTGGAATACCACCTTACCACAAGCACCTCAAGAGGAGGCTTCTCTCAGCTCTAGGTATGTGAGAGGGACCCTGAGTTTGTGGCCTCAAGTGGAATGGACACCGCGATGCCCTGACTCGAAATAAAGCCGGATATCCCTGCAGTGACTGGAATGCAGGCTCGTCTTGCATCTCCCAAGACGAAAGGGTGTCTGAATCCCCTGTGGAGACCACAGAGAAAGACCTAGTTCCCCACCTCATCGCGACAGGAGGCCCCAAATCCTTTGAAAATTCCAGAGGTATGCGGAGATCAGTGCCTCCAAAGGAGACGATGCCTGACTCCTCGTGAAACTTGATAGGAGACCCAGGATTCCTGTGGCACTTGGAAAGGGACACTTGGTCTCCCGCCTCAGCTGGAGAGGCGTCCCAATTGCCCTGCCAAGCCTCGAGGAGAATCCAGAGTTGTCCCTCGCAACTAGGCAGGAGTCCTGACGTCGCTGAAGAAACACGTGGGTGGAAGGGCCATGCCCGTCGTAACTCGAGAATATACCCCAGGTTCCCGCCGCAACTCGAGAAAAACCATGAGACTTCCCCCTCGCTGGGAGATGAGGCCCGATTCCCCTACACTGCGTGCAGAGCAATTCCGTGTTGCACATCACACATGAAAGGAGCCTTGATTTCCTTGATGGCACTCCAGAGAAACCCCAAGAACACTGTTTCAAGGCTAGAGGGATCCTGAGGTCACTGTACCAACACGAAAGAGCTCCGTGGGCCAAAAATCAACTCGAGATGAGAGGTTAGTCCCTGGCTTCGACTCCTGAGGAATACCACCTTACCACAAGCACCTCAAGAGGAGGCTTCTCTCAGCTCTATGTATGTGAGAGGAACCCTGAATTTGCGGCCTCAAGTGGAATGGACACCGCGATGCCCTGACGCGAAATAAGGCTGGATATCCCTGCAGTGACTTGAATGCAGGCTCGTCTTGCATCTCCCAAGATGAAAGGATGTCTGAATCCCCTGTGGAGACCACAGAGAAAGACCTAGTTCCCCACCTCATCGCGACCGGAGGCCTCACATCCTTTGAAAATTCCAGAGGTACGCGGAGATCAGTGCCTCCAAAGGAGACGATGCCTGACTCCTCGTGAATCTTGATAGGAGTCCCAGGATTCCTGTGGCACGTGGAAAGGGACCCTTGGTCTCCCGCCTAAGCTGGAGAGGCGTCCCAATTGCCTTGCCAAGCCTCGAGGAGAATCCCGAGTTGTGTCTCGCAACTAGGCAAGAGTCCTGACGTGGCTGAACAAACACGTGTGTGGAAGGGCCATCCCCGTCGTAACTCGAGAATATACCCTAGGTTCCCGCCGCAACTCGAGAAAAACCATGAGACTTCCCCCTCGCCGCGAGATGAGGCCGATTCCCCTGCACTGCGTGCAGAGCAATTCCGTGTTGCACATCACACATGAAAGGAGCCTTGATTTCCTTGATGGCACTCCAGAGAAATCCCAAGAACACTGTTTCAAGGCTAGAGGGATCCTGAGGTCACTGTAGCAACACGAAAGAGCTCCGTGGGCCAAAAATCAACTCGAGATGAGAGGTTAGTCCCTGGCTTCGACTCCAGAGGAATACCACCTTACCACAAGCACCTCAAGAGGAGGCTTCTCTCAGCTCTAGGTATGTGAGAGGGATCCTGAGTTTGCGGCCTCAAGTGGAATGGACACCGCGATTCCCTGACTCGAAATAAGGCCGGATATCCCTGCAGTGACTTGAATGCAGGCTCGTCTTGCATCTCCCAAGAAGAAAGGATGTCTGAATCCCCTGTGGAGACCACAGAGAAAGACCTAGTTCCCCACCTCATGCGACCGCAGGCCTCACATCCTTTGAAAACTCCAGAGGTACGCGGAGATCAGTGCCTCCAAAGGAGACGATGCCTGACTCCTCGTGAAACTTGATAGGAGTCCCAGGATTCTTGTGGCACGTGGAAAGGGACCCTTGGTCTCCCGCCTCAGCTGGAGAGGCGTTCCAATTGCCCTGCCAAGCCTCGAGGAGAATCCCGAGTTGTCCCTCGCAACTAGGCAGGAGTCCTGACATGGCTGAACAAACACGTGGGTGGAAGGGCCATCCCCGTCGTAACTCGAGAATATACCCCAGGTACCCGCCGCAACTCGAGAAAAACCATGAGACTTCCCCCTCGCCGCGAGATGAGGCCCGATTCCCCTGCACTGCGTGCAGAGCAATTCCGTCTTGCACATCACACATGAAAGGAGCCTTGATTTCCTTGATGGCACTCCAGAGAAACCCCAAGAACACTGTTTCAAGGATAGAGGGATCCTGAGGTCACTGTAGCAACACGAAAGAACTCTGTGGACCAAAAATCAACTCGAAAAGAGAGGTTAGTCCCTGGATTCGTCTCCAGAGGAATACCACCTTACCACAAGCACCTCAAGAGGAGGCTTCTCTCAGCTCTAGGTATGTGAGAGGGATCCTGAGTTTGCGGCCTCAAGTGGAATGGACACCGCGTTGCCCTGACTCGAAATAAGGCCGGATATCCCTGCAGTGACTTCAATGCAGGCTCGTCTTGCATCTCCCAAGAAGAAAGGATGTCTGAATCCCCTGTGGAGACCACAGAGAAAGACCTAGTTCCCCACCTCATCGCGCCCGGAGGCCTCACATCCTTTGAAAACTCCAGAGGTACGCGGAGATCAGTGCCTCCAAAGGAGACGATGCCTGACTCCTCGTGAAACTTGATAGGAGTCCCAGGATTCCTGTGGCACGTGGAAAGGGACCCTTGGTCTCCGCCTCAGCTGGAGAGGCGTCCCAATTGCCTTGCCAATCCTCGAGGAGAATCCCGAGTTGTGTCTCGCAACTAGGCAAGAGTCCTGACGTGGCTGAACAAACACGTGTGTGGAAGGGCTATCCCCGTCGTAACTCGAGAATATACCCCAGGTTCCCGCCGCAACTCGAGAAAAACCATGAGACTTCCCCCTCGCCGCGAGATGAGGCCCGATTCCCCTGCACTACGTGCAGAGCAATTCCGTGTTGCACATCACACAGGAAAGGAGCCTTGATTTCCTTCATGGCACTCCAGAGAAACCCCAAGAACACTGTTTCAAGGCTAGAGGGATCCTGAGGTCACTGTAGCAACACGAAAGAGCTCCATGGACCCAAAATCAACTCGAGATGAGAGGTTAGTCCCTGGCTTCGACTCCAGAGGAATACCACCTTACCACAAGCACCTCAAGAGGAGGCTTCTCTCAGCTCTAGGTATGTGAGAGGGACCCTGAGTTTGCGGCCTCAAGTGGAATGGACACCGCGATGCCCTGACTCGAAATAAGGCCGGATATCCCTGCAGTGACTGGAATGCAGGCTCGTCTTGCATCTCCCAAGACGAAAGGTTGTCTGAATCCCCTGTGGAGACCACAGAGAAAGACCTAGTTCCCCACCTCACCGCGACAGGAGGCCTCAAATCCTTTGAAAACTCCAGAGGTATGCGGAGATTAGTACCTCCAAAGGAGACGATGCCTGACTCCTCGTGAAACTTGATAGGAGACCCAGGATTCTTGTGGCACGTGGAAAGGGACCCTTGGTCTCCCGTCTCAGCTGGAGAGGCGTCCCAATTGCCCTGCAAAGCCTCGAGGAGAATCCCGAGTTGTCCCTCGCAACTAGGCAGGAGTCCTGACATGGCTGAACACACACGTGTGTGGAAGGGCCATCCCTGTCGTAACTCGAGAATATACCCCAGGTTCCCGCCGCAACTCGAGAAAAACCATGAGACTTCCCCCTCGCCGCGAGATGAGGCCCGATTCCCCTGCACTGCATGCAGAGCAATTCCGTGTTGCACATCACACATGAAAGGAGCCTTGATTTCCTTGATGGCACTCCAGAGAAACCCCAAGAACACTGTTTCAAGGATAGAGGGATCCTGAGGTCACTGTAGCAACACGAAAGAGCTCCGTGGACCAAGAATCAACACGAGATGAGAGGTTAGTCCCTGGCTTCGACTCCTGAGGAATACCACCTTACCACAAGCACCTCAAGAGGAGGCTTCTCTCAGCTCTAGGTATGTGAGAGGGATCCTGAGTTTGCGGCCTCAAGTGGAATGGACACCGCGATGCCCTGACTCGGAATAAGGCCGGATATCCCTGCAGTGACTTGAATGCAGGCTCGTCTTGCATCTCCCAAGAAGAAAGGATGTCTGAATCCCCTGTGGAGACCACAGAGAAACACCTAGTTCCCCACCTCATTGCGACCGCAGGCCTCACATCCTTTGAAAACTACAGAGGTACGCGGAGATCTGTGCCTCCAAAGGAGACGATGCCTGACTCCTCGTGAAACTTGATAGGAGTCCCAGGATTCTTGTGGCACGTGGAAAGGGACCCTTGGTCTCCCGCCTCAGCTGGAGAGGCGTCCCAATTGCCCTGCCAAGCCTCGAGGAGAATCCCGAGTTGTCCCTCGCAACTAGGCAGGAGTCCTGACGTGGCTGAACAAACACGTGGGTGGAAGGGCCATCCCCGTCGTAACTCGAGAATATACCCCAGGTTCCCGCCGCAACTCGAGAAAAACCATGAGACTTCCCCCTCGATGCGAGATGAGGCCCGATTCCCCTGTACTGCGTGCAGAGCAATTCCGTCTTGCACATCACACATGAAAGGAGCCTTGATTTCCTTGATGGCACTCCAGAGAAACCCCAAGAACACTGTTTCAAGGATAGAGGGATCCTGAGGTCACTGTAGCAACACGAAAGAACTCTGTGGACCAAAAATCAACTCGAAAAGAGAGGTTAGTCCCTGGATTCGTCTCCAGAGGAATACCACCTTACCACAAGCACCTCAAGAGGAGGCTTCTCTCAGCTCTAGGTATGTGAGAGGGACCCTGAGTTTGCGGCCTCAAGTGGAATGGACACCACGATGCCCTGACTCGAAATAAGGCCGGATATCCCTGCAGTGACTTCAATGCAGGCTCGTCTTGCATCTCCCAGGACCAAAGGATGTCTGAATCCCCTGTGGAAAGCACAGAGAAAGACATAGTTCCCCACCTCATCGCGACCGATAGCCTCACATCCTTTGAAAACTCCAGAGGTACGCGGAGATCAGTGCCTCCAAAGGAGACGATGCCTGACTCCTCGTGAAACTTGATAGGAGTCCCAGGATTCCTGTGGCACTTGGAAAGGGACACTTGGTCTCCCGCCTCAGCTGGAGAGGCGTCCCAATTGCCCTGCCAAGCCTCGAGGAGAATCCCGAGTTGTCCCTCGCAACTAGGCAGGAGTCCTGACGTCGTTGATGAAACACGTGGGTGGAAGGGCCATCCCCGTCGTAACTCGAGAATATACCCCAGGTTCCCGCCGCAACTCGAGAAAAACCATGAGACTTCCCCCTCGCCGCGAGATGAGGCCCGATTCCCCTGCACTGCGTGCAGAGCAATTCCGTGTTGCACATCACACATGAAAGGAGCCTTGATTTCCTTGATGGCACTCCAGAGAAACCCCAAGAACACTGTTTCAAGGCTAGAGGGATCCTGAGGTCACTGTAGCAACACGAAAGAGCTCCGTGGGCCAAAAATCAACTCGAGATGAGAGGTTAGTCCCTGGCTTCGACTCCAGAGGAATACCACCTTACCACAAGCACCTCAAGAGGAGGCTTCTCTCAGCTCTAGGTATGTGAGAGGGACCCTGAGTTTGCGGCCTCAAGTGGAATGGACACCGCGATGCCCTGACGCGAAATAAGGCTGGATATCCCTGCAGTGACTTGAATGCAGGCTCGTCTTGCATCTCCCAAGATGAAAGGATGTCTGAATCCCCTGTGGAGACCACAGAGAAAGACCTAGTTCCCCACCTCATCGCGACCGGAGGCCTCACATCCTTTGAAAACTCCAGAGGTACGCGGAGATCAGTGCCTCCAAAGGAGACGATGCCTGACTCCTCGTGAAACTTGATAGGAGTCCCAGGATTCCTGTGGCACGTGGAAAGGGACCCTTGGTCTCCCGCCTCAGCTGGAGAGGCGTCCCAATTGCCTTGCCAAGCCTCGAGGAGAATCCCGAGTTGTGTCTCGCAACTAGGCAAGAGTCCTGACGTGGCTGAACAAACACGTGTGTGGAAGGGCCATCCCCGTCGTAACTCGAGAATATACCCCAGGTTCCCGCCGCAACTCGAGAAAAACCATGAGACTTCCCCCTCGCCGCGAGATGAGGCCCGATTATCCTGCACTGCGTGCAGAGCAATTCCGTGTTGCACATCACACATGAAAGGAGCCTTGATTTCCTTGATGGCACTCCAGAGAAACCCCAAGAACACTGTTTCAAGGCTAGAGGGATCCTGAGGTCACTGTAGCAACACGAAAGAGCTCCGTGGACCCAAAATCAACTCGAGATGAGAGGTTAGTCCCTGGCTTCGACTCCAGAGGAATACCACCTTACCACAAGCACCTCAAGAGGAGGCTTCTCTCAGCTGTAGGTATGTGAGAGGGACCCTGAGTTTGGGGCCTCAAGTGGAATGGACACCGCGATGCCCTGACTCGAAATAAAGCCGGATATCCCTGCAGTGACTGGAATGCAGGCTCGTCTTGCATCTCCCAAGACGAAAGGGTGTCTGAATCCCCTGTGGAGACCACAGAGCAAGACCTAGTTCCCCACCTCATCGCGACAGGAGGCCTCAAATCCTTTGAAAACTCCAGAGGTATGCGGAGATCAGTGCCTCCAAAGGAGACGATGCCTGACTCCTCGTGAAACTTGATAGGAGACCCAGGATTCCTGTGGCACATGGAAAGGGACCCTTGGTCTCCCGCCTCAGATGGAGAGGCGTCCCAATTGCCCTGCCAAGCCTCGAGGAGAATCCAGAGTTGTCCCTCGCAACTAGGCAGGAGTCCTGACATGGCTGAACACACACGTGTGTGGAAGGGCCATCCCCGTCGTAACTCGAGAATATACCCCAGGTTCCCGCCGCAATTCGAGAAAAACCATGAGACTTCCCCCTCGCCGCGAGATGAGGCCCGATTCCCCTGCACTGCGTGCAGAGCAATTCCGTGTTGCACATCACACATGAAAGGAGCCTTGATTTCCTTGTTGGCACTCCAGAGAAACCCCAAGAACACTGTTTCAAGGCTAGAGGGATCCTGAGGTCACTGTAGCAACACGAAAGAGCTCCGTGGGCCAAAATTCAACTCGAGATGAGAAGTTAGTCCCTGGCTTCGACTCCAGAGGAATACCACCTTACCACAAGCCCCTCAAGAGGAGGCTTCTCTCAGCTCTAGGTATGTGAGAGGGACCCTGAGTTTGCGGCCTCAAGTGGAATGGACACCGCGATGCCCTGACGCGAAATAAGGCTGGATATCCCTGCAGTGACTTGAATGCAGGCTCGTCTTGCATCTCCCAAGATGAAAGGATGTCTGAATCCCCTGTGGAGACCACAGAGAAAGACCTAGTTCCCCACCGCATCGCGACCGGAGGCCTCACATCCTTTGAAAACTCCAGAGGTACGCGGAGATCAGTGCCTCCAAAGGAGACGATGCCTGACTCCTCGTGAAACTTGATAGGAGTCCCAGGATTCCTGTGGCACGTGGAAAGGGACCCTTGGTCTCCCGCCTCAGCTGGAGAGGCGTCCCAATTGCCTTGCCAAGCCTCGAGGAGAATCCCGAGTTGTGTCTCGCAACTAGGCAAGAGTCCTGACGTGGCTGAACAAACACGTGTGTGGAAGGGCCATCCCCGTCGTAACTCGAGAATATACCCCAGGTTCCCGCCGCAACTCGAGAAAAACCATGAGACTTCCCCCTCGCTGCGAGATGAGGCCCGATTCCCCTGCACTGCGTGCAGAGCAATTCTGTATTGCACATCACACATGAAAGGAGCCTTGATTTCCTTCATGGCACTCCAGAGAAACCCCAAGAACACTGTTTCAAGGCTAGAGGGATCCTGAGGTCACTGTAGCAACACGAAATAGCTCCGTGGACCCAAAATCAACTCGAGATGAGAGGTTAATCCCTGGCTTCGACTCCAGAGGAATACCACCTTACCACAAGCACGTCAAGAGGAGGCTTCTCTGAGCTCTAGGTAAGTGAGAGGGACCCTGAATTTGGGGCCTCAAGTGGAATGGACACCGCGATGCCCTGACTCGAAATAAGGCCGGATATCCCTGCAGTGACTGGAATGCAGGCTCGTCTTGCATCTCCCAAGACGAAAGGGTGTCTGAATCCCCTGTGGAGACCACAGAGAAAGACCTAGTTCCCCACCTCATCGCGACAGGAGGCCTCAAATCCTTTGAAAACTCCAGAGGTATGCGGAGATCAGTGCCTCCAAAGGAGACGATGCCTGACTCCTCGTGAAACTTGATAGGAGACCCAGGATTCCTGTGGCACTTGGAAAGGGACCCTTGGTCACCCGTCTCAGCTGGAGAGGCGTCCCAATTGCCCTGCAAAGCCTCGAGGAGAATCCCGAGTTGTCCCTCGCAACTAGGCTGGAGTCCTGACATGGCTGAACACACACGTGTGTGGAAGGGCCATCCCCGTCGTAACTCAAGAATATACCCCAGGTTCCCGCCGCAACTCGAGAAAAACCATGAGACTTCCCCCTCGCCGCGAGATGAGGCCCGATTCCCCTGCACTGCGTGCAGAGCAATTCCGTCTTGCACATCACACATGAAAGGAGCCTTGATTTCCTTGATGGCACTCCACAGAAACCCCAAGAACACTGTTTCAAGGATAGAGGGATCCTGAGGTCACTGTAGCAACACCAAAGAACTCTGTGGACCAAAAATCAACTCGAAAAGAGAGGTTAGTCCCTGGATTCGTCTCCAGAGGAATACCACCTTACCACAAGCACCTCAAGAGGAGGCTTCTCTCAGCTCTAGGTATGTGAGAGTGACCCTGAGTTTGCGGCCTCAAGTGGAATGGACACCGCGATGCCCTGACTCTAAATAAGGCCGGATATCCCTTCAGTGACTTCAATGCAGGCTCGTCTTGCATCTCCCAGGACGAAAGGATGTCTGAATCCCCTGTGGAAAGCACAGAGAAAGACTTAGTTCCCCACCTCATCGCGACCGATAGCCTCACATCCTTTGAAAACTCCAGAGGTACGCGGAGATCAGTGCCTCCAAAGGAGACGATGCCTGACTCCTCGTGAAACTTGATAGGAGTCCCAGGATTCCTGTGGCACTTGGAAATGGACCCTTGGTCTCCCGCCTCAGCTGGAGAGGCGTCCCAATTGCCTTGCCAAGCCTCGAGGAGAATCCCGAGTTGTCCCTCGCAACTAGGCAGGAGTCCTGACGTGGCTGAAGAAACACGTGGGTGGAAGGGCCATCCCCGTCGTAACTCGAGAATATACCCCAGGTTCCCGCCGCAACTCGAGAAAAACCATGAGACTTCCCCCTCGATGCGAGATGAGGCCCGATTCCCCTGTACTGCGTGCAGAGCAATTCCGTCTTGCACATCACACATGAAAGCAGCCTTGATTTCCTTGATGGCACTCCAGAGAAACCCCAAGAACACTGTTTCAAGGCTAGAGGGATCCTGAGGTCACTGTAGCAACACGAAAGAACTCTGTGGACCAAAAATCAACTCGAAAAGAGAGGTTAGTCCCTGGATTCGTCTCCAGAGGAATACCACCTGACCACAAGCACCTCAAGAGGAGGCTTCTCTCAGCTCTAGGTATGTGAGAGGGACCCTGAGTTTGCGGCCTCAAGTGGAATGGACACCGCGATGCCCTGACTCGAAATGAGGCCGGATATCCCTGCAGTGACTTCAATGCAGGCTCGTCTTGCATCTCCCAGGACGAAAGGATGTCTGAATCCCCTGTGGAAAGCACAGAGAAAGACTTAGTTCCCCACCTCATCGCGACCGATAGCCTCACATCCTTTGAAAACTCCAGAGGTACGCGGAGATCAGTGCCTCCAAAGGAGACGATGCCTGACTCCTCGTGACACTTGATAGGAGTCCCAGGATTCCTGTGGCACTTGTAAAGGGACACTTGGTCTCCCTCCTCAGCTGGAGAGGCGTCCCAATTGCCCTGCCAAGCCTCGAGGAGAATCCAGAGTTGTCCCTCGCAACTAGGCAGGAGTCCTGACGTCGCTGAAGAAACACGTGGGTGGAAGGGCCATCCCCGTCGTAACTCGAGAATATACCCCAGGTTCCCGCCGCAACTCGAGAAAAACCATGAGACTTCCCCCTCGCCGCGAGATGAGGCCCGATTCCCCTGCACTGCGTGCAGAGCAATTCCGTGTTGCACATCACACATGAAAGGAGCCTTGATTTCCTTCATGGCACTCCAGAGAAACCCCAAGAACACTGTTTCAAGGCTAGAGGGATCCTGAGGTCACTGTAGCAACACGAAAGAGCTCCGTGGGCCAAAAATCAACTCGAGATGAGAGGTTAGTCCCTGGCTTCGACTCCAGAGGAATACCACCTTACCACAAGCACCTCAAGAGGAGGCTTCTCTCAGCTCTAGGTATGTGAGAGGGACCCTGAGTTTGCGGCCTCAAGTGGAATGGACACCGCGATGCCCTGACGCGAAATAAGGCTGGATATCCCTGCAGTGACTTGAATGCAGGCTCGTCTTGCATCTCCCAAGACGAAAGGGTGTCTGAATCCCCTGTTGAGACCACAGAGAAAGACCTACTTCCCCACCTCATCGCGACAGGAGGCCTCAAATCCTTTGAAAACTCCAGAGGTATGCGGAGATCAGTGCCTCCAAAGGAGACGATGCCTGACTCCTCGTGAAACTTGATAGGAGACCCAGGATTCCTGTGGCACGTGGAAAGGGACCCTTGGTCTCCCGTCTCAGCTGGAGAGGCGTCCCAATTGCCCTGCAAAGCCTCGAGGAGAATCCCGAGTTGTCCCTCGCAACTAGGCAGGAGTCCTGACATGGCTGAACACACACGTGTGTGGAAGGGCCATCCCCGTCGTAACTCGAGAATATACCCCAGGTTCCCGCCGCAACTCGAGAAAAACCATGAGACTTCCCCCTCGCCGCGAGATGAGGCCCGATTCCCCTGCACTGCGTGCAGAGCAATTCCGTGTTCCACATCACACAGGAAAGGAGCCTTGATTTCCTTGATTGCACTCCAGAGAAACCCCAAGAACACTGTTTCAAGGCTAGAGGGATCCTGAGGTCACTGTAGCTACACGAAAGAGCTCCGTGGACCAAGAATCAACACGAGATGAGAGGTTAGTCCATGGCTTCGACTCCTGAGGAATACCACCTAACCACAAGCACCTCAAGAGGAGGCTTCTCTCAGCTCTAGGTATGTGAGAGGGATCCTGAGTTTGCGGCCTCAGGTGGAATGGACACCGCGATGCCCTGACTCGAAATAAGGCCGGATATCCCTGCAGTGACTTGAATGCAGGCTCGTCTTGCATCTCCCAAGAAGAAAGGATGTCTGAATCCCCTGTGGAGACCACAGAGAAACACCTAGTTCCCCACCTCATCGCGACCGGAGGCCTCACATCCTTTGAAAACTCCAGAGGTACGCGGAGATCAGTGCTTCCAAAGGAGACGATGCCTGACTCCTCGTGAAACTTGATAGGAGTCCCAGGATTCTTGTGGCACGTGGAAAGGGACCCTTGGTATCCCGCCTCAGCTGGAGAGGCGTCCCAATTGCCCTGCCAAGCCTCGAGGAGAATCCAGAGTTGTCCCTCGCAACTAGGTAGGAGTCCTGACGTGGCTGAACAAACACGTGGGTGGAAGGGCCATCCCCGTCGTAACTCGAGAATATACCACAGGTTCCCGCCGCAACTCGAGAAAAACCATGAGACTTCCCCCTCGATGCGAGATGAGGCCCGATTCCCCTGTACTGCGTGCAGAGCAATTCCGTCTTGCACATCACACATGAAAGGAGCCTTGATTTCCTTGATGGCACTCCAGAGAAACCCCAAGAACACTGTTTCAAGGATAGAGGGATCCTGAGGTAACTGTAGCAACACGAAAGAACTCTGTGGACCAAAAATCAACTCGAAAAGAGAGGTTAGTCCCTGGATTCGTCTCCAGAGGAATACCACCTTACCACAAGCACCTCAAGAGGAGGCTTCTCTCAGCTCTAGGTATGTGAGAGGGACCCTGAGTTTGCGGCCTCAAGTGGAATGGACACCGCGATGCCCTGACTCGAAATAAGGCCGGATATCCCTGCAGTGACTTCAATGCAGGCTCGTCTTGCATCTCCCAGGACGAAAGGATGTCTGAATCCCCAGTGGAAAGCACAGAGAAAGACTTAGTTCCCCACCTCATCGCGACCGATCGCCTCACATCCTTTGAAAACTCCAGAGGTACGCGGAGATCAGTGCCTCCAAAGGAGACGATGCCTGACTCCTCGTGAAACTTGATAGGAGTCCCAGGATTCCTGTGGCACTTGGAAAGGGACACTTGGTCTCCCGCCTCAGCTGGAGAGGCGTCCCAATTGCCCTGCCAAGCCTCGAGGAGAATCCAGAGTTGTCCCTCACAACTAGGCAGGAGTCCTGACGTCGCTGAAGAAACACGTGGGTGGAAGGGCCATCGCCGTCGTAACTCGAGAATATACCCCAGGTTCCCGCCGCAACTCGAGAAAAACCATGAGACTTCCCCCTCGCCGCGAGATGAGGCCCGATTCCCCTGCACTGCGTGCAGAGCAATTCCGTGTTGCACATCACACATGAAAGGAGCCTTGATTTCCTTGATGGCACTCCAGAGAAACCCCAAGAACACTGTTTCAAGGCTAGAGGGATCCTGAGGTCACTGTAGCAACACGAAAGAGCTCCGTGGACCAAGAATCAACACGAGATGAGAGGTTAGTCCCTGGCTTCGACTCCTGAGGAATACCACCTTACCACAAGCACCTCAAGAGGAGGCTTCTCTCAGCTCTAGGTATGTGAGAGGGACCCTGAGTTTGCGGCCTCAAGTGGAATGGACACCGCGATGCCCTGACTCGAAATAAGGCCGGATATCCCTGCAGTGACTTCAATGCAGGCTCGTCTTGCATCTCCCAGGACGAAAGGATGTCTGAATCCCCTGTGGAAAGCACAGAGAAAGACTTAGTTCCCCACCTCATCGCGACCGATAGCCTCACATCCTTTGAAAACTCCAGAGGTACGCGGAGATCAGTGCCTCCAAAGGAGACGATGCCTGACTCCTCGTGACACTTGATAGGAGTCCCAGGATTCCTGTGGCACTTGGAAAGGGACACTTGGTCTCCCGCCTCAGCTGGAGAGGCGTCCCAATTGCCCTGCCAAGCCTCGAGGAGAATCCAGAGTTGTCCCTCGCAACTAGGTAGGAGTCCTGACGTCGCTGAAGAAACACGTGGGTGGAAGGGCCATCCCCGTCGTAACTCGAGAATATACCCCAGGTTCCCGCCGCAACTCGAGAAAAACCATGAGACTTCCCCCTCGCCGCGAGATGAGGCCCGATTCCCCTGCACTGCGTGCAGAGCAATTCCGTGTTGCACATCACACATGAAAGGAGCCTTGATTTCCTTCATGGCACTCCAGAGAAACCCCAAGAACACTGTTTCAAGGCTAGAGGGATCCTGAGGTCACTGTAGCAACACGAAAGACCTCCGTGGGCCAAAAATCAACTCGAGATGAGAGGTTAGTCCCTGGCTTCGACTCCAGAGGAATACCACCTTACCACAAGCACCTCAAGAGGAGGCTTCTCTCAGCTCTAGGTATGTGAGAGGGACCCTGAGTTTGCGGCCTCAAGTGGAATGGACACCGCGATGCCCTGACGCGAAATAAGGCTGGATATCCCTGCAGTGACTTGAATGCAGGCTCGTCTTGCATCTCCCAAGACGACAGGGTGTCTGAATCCCCTGTGGAGACCACAGAGAAAGACCTACTTCCCCACCTCATCGCGACAGGAGGCCTCAAATCCTTTGAAAACTCCAGAGGTATGCGGAGATCAGTGCCTCCAAAGGAGACGATGCCTGACTCCTCGTGAAACTTGATAGGAGACCCAGGATTCCTGTGGCACGTGGAAAGGAACCCTTGGTCTCCCGTCTCAGCTGGAGAGGCGTCCCAATTGCCCTGCAAAGCCTCGAGGAGAATCCCGAGTTGTCCCTCGCAACTAGGCAGGAGTCCTGACATGGCTGAACACACACGTGTGTGGAAGGGCCATCCCCGTCGTAACTCGAGAATATACCCCAGGTTCCCGCCGCAACTCGAGAAAAACCATGAGACTTCCCCCTCGCCGCGAGATGAGGCCCGATTCCCCTGCACTGCGTGCAGAGCAATTCCGTGTTCCACATCACACATGAAAGGAGCCTTGGTTTCCTTGATTGCACTCCAGAGAAACCCCAAGAACACTGTTTCAAGGCTAGAGGGATCCTGAGGTCACTGTAGCAACACGAAAGAGCTCCGTGGACCAAGAATCAACACGAGATGAGAGGTTAGTCCATGGCTTCGACTCCGGAGGAATACCACCTAACCACAAGCACCTCAAGAGGAGGCTTCTCTCAGCTCTAGGTATGTGAGAGGGATCCTGAGTTTGCGGCCTCAGGTGGAATGGACACCGCGATGCCCTGACTCGAAATAAGGCCGGATATCCCTGCAGTGACTTGAATGCAGGCTCGTCTTGCATCTCCCAAGAAGAAAGGATGTCTGAATCCCCTGTGGAGACCACAGAGAAACACCTAGTTCCCCACCTCATCGCGACCGGAGGCCTCACATCCTTTGAAAACTCCAGAGGTACGCGGAGATCAGTGCCTCCAAAGGAGACGATGCCTGACTCCTCGTGAAACTTGATAGGAGTCCCAGGATTCCTGTGGCACTTGGAAAGGGACACTTGGTCTCCCGCCTCAGCTGGAGAGGCGTCCCAATTGCCCTGCAAAGCCTCGAGGAGAATCCAGAGTTGTCCCTCGCAACTAGGCAGGAGTCCTGACGTCGCTGAAGAAACACGTGGGTGGAAGGGCCATCCCCGTCGTAACTCGAGAATATACCCCAGGTTCCCGCCGCAACTCGAGAAAAACCATGAGACTTCCCCCTCGCCGCGAGATGAGGCCCGATTCCCCTGCACTGCGTGCAGAGCAATTCCGTGTTCCACATCACACATGAAAGAAGCCTTGATTTCCTTGATGGCACTCCAGAGAAACCCCAAGAACACTGTTTCAAGGCTAGAGGGATCCTGAGGTCACTGAAGCAACACGAAAGAGCTCCGTGGGCCAAAAATCAACTCGAGATGAGAGATTAGTCCCTGGCCTCGACTCCAGAGGAATACCACCTTACCACAAGCACCTCAAAAGGAGGCTTCTCTCAGCTCTAGGTATGTGAGAGGGACCCTGAGTTTGCGGCCTCAAGTGGAATGGACACCGCGATGCCCTGACGCGAAATAAGGCCGGATATCCCTGCAGTGACTTGAACGCAGGCTCGTCTTGCATCTCCCAAGATGAAAGGATGTCTGAATCCCCTGTGGAGACCACAGAGAAAGACCTAGTTCCCCACCTCATCGCGACCGGAGGCCTCACATCCTTTGAAAACTCCAGAGGTACGCGGAGATCAGTGCCTCCAAAGGAGACGATGCCTGACTCCTCGTGAAACTTGATAGGAGTCCCAGGATTCCTGTGGCAAGTGGAAAGGGACCCTTGGTCTCCCGCCTCAGCTGGAGAGGCGTCCCAATTGCCTTGCCAAGCCTCGAGGAGAATCCAGAGTTGTGTCTCACAACTAGGCAAGAGTCCTGACGTGGATGAACTAACACGTGTGTGGAAGGGCCATCCCCGTCGTAACTCGAGAATATACCCCAGGTTCCCGCCGCAACTCGAGAAAAACCATGAGACTTCCCCCTCGCCGCGAGATGAGGCCCGATTCCCCTGCACTGCGTGCAGAGCTATTCTGTGTTGCACATCGCACATGAAAGGAGCCTTGATTTCCTTGATGGCACTCCAGAGAAACCCCAAGAACACTGTTTCAAGGCTAGAGGGATCCTGAGGTCACTGTAGCAACACGAAAGAGCTCCGTGGACCCAAAATCAACTCGAGATGAGAGGTTAGTCCCTGGCTTCGACTCCAGAGGAATACCACCTTACCACAAGCACCTCAAGAGGAGGCTTCTCTCAGCTCTAGGTATGTGAGAGGGACCCTGAGTTTGTGGCCTCAAGTGGAATGGACACCGCGATGCCCTGACTCGAAATAAGGCCGGATATCCCTGCAGTGACTTCAATGCAGGCTCGTCTTGCATCTCCCAGGACGAAAGGATGTCTGAATCCCCTGTGGAAAGCACAGAGAAAGACCTAGTTCCCCACCTCATCGCGACAGGAGGCCTCAAATCCTTTGAAAACTCCAGAGGTACGCGGAGATCAGTGCCTCCAAAGGAGACGATGCCTGACTCCTCGTGAAACTTGATAGGAGTCCCAGGATTCCTGTGGCACGTGGAAAGGGACCCTTGGTCTCCCGCCTCAGCTGGAGAGGCGTCCCAATTGCCTTGCCAAGCCTCGAGGAGAATCTCGAGTTGTGTCTCGCAACTAGGCAAGAGTCCTGACGTGGCTGAAGAAACACGTGTGTGGAAGGGCCATCCCCGTCGTAACTCGAGAATATACCCCAGGTTCCCGCCGCAACTCGAGAAAAACCATGAGACTTCCCCCTCGATGCGAGATGAGGCCCGATTCCCCTGTACTGCGTGCAGAGCAATTCCGTCTTGCACATCACACATGAAAGGAGCCTTGATTTCCTTGATGGCACTCCAGAGAAACCCCAAGAACACTGTTTCAAGGATAGAGGGATCCTGAGGTCACTGTAGCAACACGAAAGAACTCTGTGGACCAAAAATCAACTCGAAAAGAGAGGTTAGTCCCTGGATTCGTCTCCAGAGGAATACCACCTTACCACAAGCACCTCAAGAGGAGGCTTCTCTCAGCTCTAGGTATGTGAGAGGGACCCTGAGTTTGCGGCCTCAAGTGGAATGGACACCGCGATGCCCTGACTCGAAATAAGGCCGGATATCCCTGCAGTGACTTCAATGCAGGCTCGTCTTGCATCTCCCAGGACGAAAGGATGTCTGAATCCCCTGTGGAAAGCACAGAGAAAGACTTAGTTCCCCACCTCATCGCGACCGATAGCCTCACATCCTTTGAAAACTCCAGAGGTACGCGGAGATCAGTGCCTCCAAAGGAGACGATGCCTGACTCCTCGTGAAACTTGATAGGAGTCCCAGGATTTCTGTGGCACTTGGAAAGGGACCCTTGGTCTCCCGCCTCAGCTGGAGAGGCGTCCCAATTGCCCTGCAAAGCCTCGAGGAGAATCCAGAGTTGTCCCTCGCAACTAGGCAGGAGTCCTGACGTGGCTGAACACACACGTGTGTGGAAGGGCCATCCCCGTCGTAACTCGAGAATATACCCCAGGTTCCCGCCGCAACTCGAGAAAAACCATGAGACTTCCCCCTCGCCGCGAGATGAGGCCCGATTCCCCTGCACTGCGTGCAGAGCAATTCCGTGTTGCACATCACACATGAAAGGAGCCTTGATTTCCTTGACGGCACTCCAGAGAAACCCCAAGAACACTGTTTCAAGGCTAGAGGGATCCTGAGGTCACTGTAGCAACACGAAAGAGCTCCGTGGACCAAGAATCAACACGAGATGAGAGTTTAGTCCCTGGCTTCGACTCCTGAGGAATACCACCTTACCACAAGCACCTCAAGAGGAGGCTTCTCTCAGCTCTAGGTATGTGAGAGGGACCCTGAGTTTGCGGCCTCAAGTGGAATGGACACCGCGATGCCCTGACTCGAAATAAGGCCGGATATCCCTGCAGTGACTTGAATGCAGGCTCGTCTTGCATCTCCCAAGACGAAAGGGTGTCTGAATCCCCTGTGGAGACCACAGAGAAACACCTAGTTCCCCACCTCATCGCGACCGCAGGCCTCACATCCTTTGAAAACTCCAGAGGTACGCGGAGATCAGTGCCTCCAAAGGAGACGATGCCTGACTCCTCGTGAAACTTGATAGGAGTCCCAGGATTCTTGTGGCACGTGGAAAGGGACCCTTGGTCTCCCGCCTCAGCTGGAGAGGCGTTCCAATTGCCCTGCCAAGCCTCGAGGAGAATCCCGAGTTGTCCCTCGCAACTAGGCAGGAGTCCTGACGTGGCTGAACAAACACGTGGGTGGAAGGGCCATCCCCGTCGTAACTCGAGAATATACCCCAGGTTCCCGCCGCAACTCGAGAAAAACCATGAGACTTCCCCCTCGATGCGAGATGAGGCCCGATTCCCCTGTACTGCGTGCAGAGCAATTCCGTCTTGCACATCACACATGAAAGGAGCCTTGATTTCATTGATGGCACTCCAGAGAAACCCCAAGAACACTGTTTCAAGGATAAAGGGATCCTGAGGTCACTGTAGCAACATGAAAGAACTCTGTGGACCAAAAATCAACTCGAAAAGAGAGGTTAGTCCCTGGATTCGTCTCCAGAGGAATACCACCTTACCACAAGCACCTCAAGAGGAGGCTTCTCTCAGCTCTAGGTATGTGAGAAGGACCCTGAGTTTGCGGCCTCAAGTGGAATGGACACCGCGATGCCCTGACTCGAAATAAGGCTGGATATACCTGCAGTGATTTCAATGCAGGCTCGTCTTGCATCTCCCAGGACCAAAGGATGTCTGAATCCCCTGTGGAAAGCACAGAGAAAGACTTAGTTCCCCACCTCATCGCGACCGATAGCCTCACATCCTTTGAAAACTCCAGAGGTACGCGGATATCAGTGCCTCCAAAGGAGACGATGCCTGACTCCTCGTGAAACTTGATAGGAGTCCCAGGATTCCTGTGGCACGTGAAATGGGACCCTCGGTCTCCCGCCTCAGCTGGAGAGGCGTCCCAATTGCCCTGCCAAGCCTCGAGGAGAATCCAGAGTTGTCCCTCATAACTAGGCAGGAGTCCTGACGTCGCTGAAGAAACACGTGGGTGGAAGGGCCATCCCCGTCGTAACTCGAGAATATACCCCAGGTTCCCGCCGCAACTCGAGAAAAACCATGAGACTTCCCCGTCGCGGCGAGATGAGGCACGATTCCCCTGCACTGCGTGCAGAGCAATTCCGTGTTGCACATCACACATGAAAGGAGCCTTGATTTCCTTGATGGCACTCCAGAGAAACCCCAAGAACACTGTTTCAAGGCTAGAGGGATCTTGAGGTCACTGTAGCAACACGAAAGAGCTCCGGGGGCCAAAAATCAACTCGAGATGAGAGGTTAGTCCCTGGCTTCGACTCCAGAGGAATACCACCTTACCACAAGCACCTCAAGAGGAGGCTTCTCTCAGCTCTAGGTATGTGAGAGGGACCCTGAGTTTGCGGCCTCAAGTGGAATGGACACCGCGATGCCCTGACGCGAAATAAGGCTGGATATCCCTGCAGTGACTTGAATGCAGGCTCGTCTTGCATCTCCCAAGAAGAAAGGATGTCTGAATCCCCTGTGGAGACCACAGAGAAAGACCTAGTTCCCCACCTCATCGCGACCGGAGGCCTCACATCCTTTGAAAACTCCAGAGGTATGCGGAGATCAGTGCCTCCAAAGGAGACGATGCCTGACTCCTCGTGAAACTTGATAGGAGACCCAGGATTCCTGTGGCACGTGGAAAGGGACCCTTGGTCTCCCGTCTCAGCTGGAGAGGCGTCCCAATTGCCCTGCAAAGCCTCGAGGAGAATCCCGAGTTGTCCCTCGCAAGTAGGCAGGAGTCCTCACGTCGCTGAAGAAATACGTGTGTGGAAGGGCCATCCCTGTCGTAACTCGAGAATATACCCCAGGTTCCCGCCGCAACTCGAGAAAAACCATGAGACTTCCCCCTCGCCGCGAGATGAGGCCCGATTTCCCTGCACTGCGTGCAGAGCAATTCCGTCTTGCACATCACACATGAAAGGAGCCTTGATTTCCTTGATGGCACTCCAGAGAAACCCCAAGAACACTGTTTCAAGGATAGAGGGATCCTGAGGTCACTGTAGCAACACGAAAGAGCTCTGTGGACCAAAAATCAACTCGAAAAGAGAGGTTAGTCCCTGGATTCGTCTCCAGAGGAATACCACCTTACCACAAGCACCTCAAGAGGAGGCTTCTCTCAGCTCTAGGTATGTGAGAGGTACCCTGAGTTTGCGGCCTCAAGTGGAATGGACACCACGATGCCCTGACTCGAAATAAGGCCGGATATCCCTGCAGTGACTTCAATGCAGGCTCGTCTTGCATCTTCCAGGACGAAAGGATGTCTGAATCCCCTGTGGAAAGCACAGAGAAAGACTTAGTTCCCCACCTCATCGCGACCGATAGCCTCACATCCTTTGAAAACTCCAGAGGTACGCGGAGATCAGTGCCTCCAAAGGAGACGATGCCTGACTCCTCGTGAAACTTGATAGGAGTCCCAGGATTCCTGTGGCACGTGGAAAGGGACCCTTGGTCTCCCGCCTCAGCTGGAGAGGCATCCCAGTTGCCTTGCCAAGCCTCGAGGAGAATCCCGAGTTGTGTCTCGAAACTAGGCAAGAGTCCTGACGTGGCTGAACAAACACGTGTGTGGAAGGGCCATCCCCGTCGTAACTCGAGAATATACCCCAGGTTCCCGCCGCAACTCGAGAAAAACCATGAGAGTTCCCCCTCGCCGCGAGATGAGGCCCGATTCCCCTGCACTGCGTGCAGAGCAATTCTGTGTTGCACATCACACATGAAAGGAGCCTTGATTTCCTTCATGGCACTCCAGAGAAACCCCAAGAACACTGTTTCAAGGCTAGAGGGATCCTGAGGTCACTGTATCAACACGAAAGAGCTCCGTGGACCAAAAATCAACTCGAGATGAGAGGTTAGTCCCTGGCTTCGACTCCAGAGGATACCACCTTACCACAAGCACCTCAAGAGGAGGCTTCTCTCAGCTCTAGGTATGTGAGAGGGACCCTGAGTTTGCGGCCTCAAGTGGAATGGACACCGCGATGCCCTGACTCGAAATAAGGCCGGATATCCCTGCAGTGACTGGAATGCAGGCTCGTCTTGCATCTCCCAAGACGAAAGGGTGTCTGAATCCCCTGTGGAGACCACAGAGAAAGACCTAGTTCCCCACCTCATCGCGAGAGGAGGCTTCAAATCCTTTGAAAATTCCAGAGGTATGCGGAGATCAGTGCCTCCAAAGGAGACGATGCCTGACTCCTCGTGAAACTTGATAGGAGTCCCAGGATTCCTGTGGCACTTGGAAAGGGACACTTGGTCTCCCGCCTCAGCTGGAGAGGCGTCCCAATTGCCCTGCCAAGCCTCGAGGAGAATCCAGAGTTTTCCTTCGCAACTAGGCAGGAGCCCTGACGTCGCTGAAGAAACACGTGGGTGGAAGGGCCATCCCCGTCGTAACTCGAGAATATACCCCAGGTTCCCGCCGCAACTCGAGAAAAACCATGAGACTTCCCCCTCGCCGCGAGATGAGGCCCGATTCCCCTGCACTGCGTGCAGAGTAATTCCGTGTTGCACATCACACATGAAAGGAGCCTTGATTTCCTTGATGGCACTCCAGAGAAACCCCAAGAACACTGTTTCAAGGCTAGAGGGATCCTGAGGTCACTGTAGCAACACGAAAGAGCTCCGTGGACCAAGAATCAACACGAGATGAGAGGTTAGTCCCTGGCTTCGAATCCTGAGGAATACCACCTTACCACAAGAAGCTCAAGAGGAGGCTTCTCTCAGCTCTAGGTATGTGAGAAGGATCCTGAGTTTGCGGCCTCAAGTGGAATGGACACCGCGATGCCCTGACTCGAAATAAGGCCGGATATCCCTGCAGTGACTTGAATGCAGGCTCGTCTTGCATCTCCCAAGATGAAAGGATGTCTGAATCCCCTGTGGAGACCACAAAGAAAGACCTAGTTCCCCACCTCATCGCGACCGGAGGCCTCACATCCTTTGAAAACTCCAGAGGTACGCGGAGATCAGTGCCTCCAAAGGAGACGATGCCTGACTCCTCGTGAAACTTGATAGGAGTCCCAGGATTCCTGTGGCACGTGGAAAGGGACCCTTGGTCTCCCGCCTCAGCTGGAGAGGCGTCCCAAATGCCTTGCCAAGCCTCGAGGAGTATCCCGAGTTGTGTCTCGCAACTAGGCAAGAGTCCTGACGTGGCTGAACAAACACGTGTGTGGAAGGGCCATCCCCGTCGTAACTCGAGAATATACCCCAGGTTCCCGCCGCAACTCGAGAAAAACCATGAGACTTCCCCCTCGCCGCGAGATGAGGCCCGATTCCCCTGCACTGCGTGCAGAGCAATTCTGTGTTGCACATCACACATGAAAGGAGCCTTGATTTCCTTCATGTCACTCCAGAGAAACCCCAAGAACACTGTTTCAAGGCTAGAGGGATCCTGAGGTCACTGTAGCAACACGAAAGAGCTCCGTGGACCAAAAATCAACTCGAGATGAGAGGTTAGTCCCTCGCTTCGACTCCAGAGGAATACCACCTTACCAAAAGCACCTCAAGAGGAGGCTTTTCTCAGCTCTAGGTATGTGAGAGGGACCCTGAATTTGCGGCCTCAAGTGGAATGGACACCGCGATGCCCTGACTCGAAATAAGGCCGGATATCCCTGCAGTGACTGGAATGCAGGCTCGTCTTGCATCTCCCAAGACGAAAGGGTGTCTGAATCCCCTGTGGAGACCACAGAGAAAGACCTAGTTCCCCACCTCATCGCGACAGGAGGCTTCAAATCCTTTGAAAACTCCAGAGGTATGGGGAGATCAGTGCCTCCAAAGGAGACGATGCCTGACTCCTCGTGAAACTTGATAGGAGTCCCAGGATTCCTGTGGCACTTGGAAAGGGACACTTGGTCTCCCGCCTCAGCTGGAGAGGCGTTCCAATTGCCCTGCCAAGCCTCGAGGAGAATCTAGAGTTGTCCCTCGCAACTAGGCAGGAGTCCTGCCGTCGCTGAAGAAACACGTGGGTGGAAGGGCCATCCCCGTCGTAACTCGAGAATATACCCCAGGTTCCCGCCGCAACTCGAGAAAAACCATGAGACTTCCCCCTCGATGCGAGATGAGGCCCGATTCCCCTGTACTGCGTGCAGAGCAATTCCGTCTTGCACATCACACATGAAAGGAGCCTTGATTTCCTTGATGGCACTCCAGAGAAACCCCAAGAACACTGTTTCAAGGCTAGAGGGATCCTGAGGTCACTGTAGCAACACGAAAGAGCTCCGTGGACCAAGAATCAACACGAGATGAGAGGTTAGTCCCTGGCTTCGAATCCTGAGTAATACCACCTTACCACAAGCAGCTCAAGAGGAGGCTTCTCTCAGCTCTAGGTATGTGAGAGGGACCCTGAGTTTGCGGCCTCAAGTGGAATGGACACCGCGATGCCCTGACTCGAAATAAGGCCGGATATCCCTGCAGTGACTTCAATGCAGGCTCGTCTTGCATCTCCCAGGACAAAAGGATGTCTGAATCCCCTGTGGAAAGCACAGAGAAAGACTTAGTTCCCCACCTCATCGCGACCGATAGCCTCACATCCTTTGAAAACTCCAGAGGTACGCGGAGATCAGTGCCTCCAAAGGAGACGATGCCTGACTCCTCGTGAAACTTGATAGGAGTCCCAGGATTCCTGTGGCACGTGGAAAGGGACCCTTGGTCTCCCGCCTCAGCTGGAGAGGTGTCCCAATTGCCTTGCCAAGCCTCGAGGAGAATCCCGAGTTGTGTCTCGCAACTAGGCAAGAGTCCTGACGTGGCTGAACAAACACGTGTGTGGAAGGGCCATCCCCGTCGTAACTCGAGAATATACCCCAGGTTCCCGCCGCAACTCGAGAAAAACCATGAGACTTCCCCCTCGCCGCGAGATGAGGCCCGATTCCCCTGCACTGCGTGCAGAGCAATTCCGTGTTGCACATCACACATGAAAGGAGCCTTGATTTCCTTGATGGCACTCCAGAGAAACCCCAAGAACACTGTTTCAAGGCTAGAGGGATCCTGAGGTCACTGTAGCAACACGAAAGAGCTCCGTGGGCCAAAAATCAACTCGAGATGAGAGGTTAGTCCCTGGCTTCGACTCCAGAGGAATACCACCTTACCACAAGCACCTCAAGAGGAGGCTTCTCTCAGCTCTAGGTATGTGAGAGGGACCCTGAGTTTGTGGCCTCAAGTGGAATGGACACCGCGATGCCCTGACTCGAAAAAAGGCCGGATATCCCTGCAGTGACTGGAATGCAGGCTCGTCTTGCATCTCCCAAGACGACAGGGTGTCTGAATCCCCTGTGGAGACCACAGAGAAAGACCTAGTTCCCCACCTCATCGCGACAGGAGGCCTCAAATCCTTTGAAAACTCCAGAGGTATGCGGAGATCAGTGCCTCCAAAGGAGACGATGCCTGACTCCTCGTGAAACTTGATAGGAGACCCAGGATTCCTGTGGCACGTGGAAAGGGACCCTTGGTCTCCCGTCTCAGCTGGAGAGGCGTCCCAATTGCCCTGCAAAGCCTCGAGGAGAATCCCGAGTTGTCCCTCGCAACTAGGCAGGAGTCCTGACATGGCTGAACACACACGTGTGTGGAAGGGCCATCCCCGTCGTAACTCGAGAATATACCCCAGGTTCCCGCCGCAACTCGAGAAAAACCAGGAGACTTCCCCCTCGCCGCGAGATGAGGCCTGATTCCCCTGCACTGCGTGCAGAGCAATTCTGTGTTGCACATCACACATGAAAGGAGCCTTGATTTCCTTGATGGCACTCCAGAGAAACCCCAAGAACACTGTTTCAAGGCTAGAGGGATCCTGAGGTCACTGTAGCAACACGAAAGAGCTCCGTGGACCAAGAATCAACACGAGATGCGAGGTTAGTCACTGGCTTCGACTCCTGAGGAATACCACCTTACCACAAGCACCTCAAGAGGAGGCTTCTCTCAGCTCTAGGTATGTGAGAGGGATCCTGAGTTTGCGGCCTCAAGTGGAATGGACACCGCGATGCCCTGACTCGAAATAAGGCCGGATATCCCTGCAGTGACTTGAATGCAGGCTCGTCTTGCATCGCCCAAGAAGAAAGGATGTCTGAATCCCCTGTGGAGACCACAGAGAAACACCTAGTTCCCCACCTCATCGCGACCGGAGGCCTCACATCCTTTGAAAACTCCAGAGGTACGCGGAGATCAGTGCCTCCAAAGGAGACGATGTCTGACTCCTCGTGAAACTTGATAGGAGTCCCAGGATTCTTGTGGCACGTGGAAAGGGACCCTTGGTTTCCCGCCTCAGCTGGAGAGGCGTTCCAATTGCCCTGCCAAGCCTCGAGCAGAATCCCGAGTTGTCCCTCGCAACAAGGCAGGAGTCCTGACGTGGCTGAACAAACACGTGGGTGGAAGGGCCATCCCCGTCGTAACTCGAGAATATACCCCAGGTTCCCGCCGCAACTCGAGAAAAACCATGAGACTTACCCCTCGATGCGAGATGAGGCCCGATTCCCCTGTACTGCGTGCAGAGCAATTCCGTCTTGCACATCACACATGAAAGGAGCCTTGATTTCCTTGATGGCACTCCAGAGAAACCCCAAGAACACTGTTTCAAGGATAGAGGGATCCTGAGGTCACTGTAGCAAC
This sequence comes from Cervus elaphus, assembly GCF_910594005.1. Classification (NCBI taxonomy): domain Eukaryota; kingdom Metazoa; phylum Chordata; class Mammalia; order Artiodactyla; family Cervidae; genus Cervus; species Cervus elaphus. Next base: position 127,708 of record NC_057828.1, read on the forward strand.
ACGAAAGAACTCTGTGGACCAAAAATCAACTCGAAAAGAGAGGTTAGTCCCTGGATTCGTCTCCAGAGGAATACCACCGTACCACAAGCACCTCAAGAGGAGGCTTCTCTCAGCTCTAGGTATGTGAGAGGGACCCTGAGTTTGCGGCCTCAAGTGGAATGGACACCGCGATGCCCTGACTCGAAATAAGGCCGGATATCCCTGCAGTGACTTCAATGCAGGCTCGTCTTGCATCTCCCAAGAAGAAAGGATGTCTGAATCCCCTGTGGAGACCACAGAGAAACACCTAGTTCCCCACCTCATCGCGACCGGAGGCCTCACATCCTTTGAAAACTCCAGAGGTACGCGGAGATCAGTGCCTCCAAAGGAGACGATGCCTGACTCCTCGTGAAACTTGATAGGAGTCCCAGGATTCTTGTGGCACGTGGAAACGGACACTTGGTCTCCCGCGTCAGCTGGAGAGGCGTTCCAATTGCCCTGCCAAGCCTCGAGGAGAATCCCGAGTTGTCCCTCGCAACTAGGCAGGAGTCCTGACGTGGCTGAACAAACACGTGGGTGGAAGGGCCATCCCCGTCGTAACTCGAGAATATACCCCAGGTTCCCGCCGCAACTCGAGAAACACCATGAGACTTCCCCCTCGATGCGAGATGAGGCCCGATTCCCCTGTACTGCGTGCAGAGCAATTCCGTCTTGCACATCACACATGAAAGGAGCCTTGATTTCCTTGATGGCACTCCAGAGAAACCCCAAGAACACTGTTTCAAGGATAGAGGGATCCTGAGGTCACTGTAGCAACACAAAAGAGCTCCGTGGGCCAAAAATCAACTCGAGATGAGAGGTTAGTCCCTGGCTTCGACTCCAGAGGAATACCACCTTACCACAAGCACCTCAAGAGGAGGCTTCTCTCAGCTCTAGGTATGTGAGAGGGACCCTGAGTTTGCGGCCTCAAGTGGAATGGACACCGCGATGCCCTGACGCGAAATAAGGCTGGATATCCCTGCAGTGACTTGAATGCAGGCTCGTCTTGCATCTCCCAAGATGAAAGGATGTCTGAATCCCCAGTGGAGACCACAGAGAAAGACCTAGTTCCCCACCTCATCGCGACCGGAGGCCTCACATCCTTTGAAAACTCCAGAGGTACGCGGAGATCAGTGCCTCCAAAGGAGACGATGCCTGACTCCTCGTGAAACTTGATAGGAGTCCCAGGATTCCTGTGGCACTTGGAAAGGGACACTTGGTCTCCCGCCTCAGCTGGAGAGGGGTCCCAATTGCCCTGCCAAGCCTCGAGGAGAATCCAGAGTTGTCCCTCGCAACTAGGCAGCAGTCCTGACGTCGCTGAAGAAACACTTGGGTGGAAGGGCCATCCCCGTCGTAACTCGAGAATATACCCCAGGTTCCCGCCGCAACTCGAGAAAAACCATGAGACTTCCCCCTCGATGCGAGATGAGGCCCGATTCCCCTGTACTGCGTGCAGAGCAATTCCGTCTTGCACATCACACATGAAAGGAGCCTTGATTTCCTTGATGGCACTCCAGAGAAACCCCAAGAACACTGTTTCAAGGCTAGAGGGATCCTGAGGTCACTGTAGCAACACGAAAGAGCTCCGTGGACCAAGAATCAACACGAGATGAGAGGTTAGTCCCTGGCTTCGAATCCTGAGTAATACCACCTTACCACAAGCAGCTCATGAGGAGGCTTCTCTCAGCTCTAGGTATGTGAGAGGGACCCTGAGTTTGCGGCCTCAAGTGGAATGGACACCGCGATGCCCTGACTCGAAATAAGGCCGGATATCCCTGCAGTGACTTCAATGCAGGCTCGTCTTGCATCTCCCAGGACGAAAGGATGTCTGAATCCCCTGTGGAAAGCACAGAGAAAGACTTAGTTCCCCACCTCATCGCGACCGATAGCCTCACATCCTTTGAAAACTCCAGAGGTACGCGGAGATCAGTGCCTCCAAAGGAGACGATGCCTGACTCCTCGTGAAACTTGATAGGAGTCCCAGGATTCCTGTGGCACGTGGAAATGGACCCTTGGTCTCCCGCCTCAGCTGGAAAGGCGTCCCAATTGCCTTGCCAAGCCTCGAGGAGAATCCCGAGTTGTGTCTCGCAACTAGGCAAGAGTCCTGACGTGGCTGAACAAACACGTGGGTGGAAGGGCCATCCCCATCGTAACTCGAGAATATACCCCAGGTTCCCGCAGCAACTCGAGAAAAACCATGAGACTTCCCCCTCGCCGCGAGATGAGGCCTGATTCCCCTGCACTGCGTGCAGAGCAATTCTGTGTTGCACATCACCCATGAAAGGAGCCTTGATTTCCTTCATGGCACTCCAGAGAAACCCCAAGAACACTGTTTCAAGGCTAGAGGGATCCTGAGGTCACTGTAGCAACACGAAAGAGCTCCGTGGGCCAAAAATCAACTCGAGATGAGAGGTTAGTCCCTGGCTTCGACTCCAGAGGAATACCACCTTACCACAAGCACCTCAAGAGGAGGCTTCTCTCAGCTCTAGGTATGTGAGAGGGACCCTGAGTTTGTGGCCTCAAGTGGAATGGACACCGCGATGCCCTGACTCGAAAAAAGGCCGGATATCCCTGCAGTGACTGGAATGCAGGCTCGTCTTGCACCTCCCAAGACGATAGGGTGTCTGAATCCCCTGTGGAGACCACAGAGAAAGACCTAGTTCCCCACCTCATCGCGACAGGAGGCCTCAAATCCTTTGAAAACTCCACAGGTATGCGGAGATCAGTGCCTCCAAAGGAGACGATGCCTGACTCCTCGTGAAACTTGATAGGAGACCCAGGATTCCTGTGGCACGTGGAAAGGGACCCTTGGTCTCCCGTCTCAGCTGGAGAGGCGTCCCAATTGCCCTGCAAAGCCTCGAGGAGAATCCCGAGTTGTCCCTCGCAACTAGGCAGGAGTCCTGACATGGCTGAACACACACGTGTGTGGAAGGGGCATCCCCGTCGTAACTCGAGAATATACCCCAGGTTCCCACCGCAACTCGAGAAAAACCATGAGACTTCCCCCTCGCCGCGAGATGAGGCCCGATTCCCCTGCACTGCGTGCAGAGCAATTCTGTGCTGCACATCACACATGAAAGGAGCCTTGATTTCCTTGATGGCACTCCAGAGAAACCCCAAGAACACTGTTACAAGGCTAGAGGGATCCTGAGGTCACTGTAGCAACACGAAAGAGCTCCGTGGACCAAGAATCAACACGAGATGAGAGGTTAGTCCCTGGCTTCGACTCCAGAGGAATACCACCTTACCACAAGCACCTCAAGAGGAGGCTTCTCTCAGCTCTAGGTATGTGAGAGGGATCCTGAGTTTGCGGCCTCAAGTGGAATGGACACCGCGATGCCCTGACTCAAAATAAGGCCGGATATCCCTGCAGTGACTTGAATGCAGGCTCGTCTTGCATCTCCCAAGAAGAAAGGATGTCTGAATCCCCTGTGGAGACCACAGAGAAACACCTAGTTCCCCACCTCATCGCGACCGGAGGCCTCACATCCTTTGAAAACTCCAGAGGTACGCGGAGATCAGTGCCTCCAAAGGAGACGATGCCTGACTCCTCGTGAAACTTGATAGGAGTCCCAGGATTCTTGTGGCACGTGGAAAGGGACCCTTGGTCTCCCGCCTCAGCTGGAGAGGCGTTCCAATTGCCCTGCCAAGCCTCGAGGAGAATCCCGAGTTGTCCCTCGCAACAAGGCAGGAGTCCTGACGTGGCTGAACAAACACGTGGGTGGAAGGGCCATCCCCGTCGTAACTCGAGAATATACCCCAGGTTCCCGCCGCAACTCGAGAAAAACCATGAGACTTCCCCCTCGATGCGAGATGAGGCCCGATTCCCCTGTATTGCGTGCAGAGCAATTCCGTCTTGCACATCACACATGAAAGGAGCCTTGATTTCCTTGATGGCACTCCAGAGAAACCCCAAGAACACTGTTTCAAGGCTAGAGGGATCCTGAGGTCACTGTAGCAACACGAAAGAACTCTGTGGACCAAAAATCAACTCGAAAAGAGAGGTTAGTCCCTGGATTCGTCTCCAGAGGAATACCACCTTACCACAAGCACCTCAAGAGGAGGCTTCTCTCAGCTCTAGGTATGTGAGAGGGACCCTGAGTTTGCGGCCTCAAGTGGAATGGACACCGCGATGCCCTGACTCGAAATAAGGCCGGATATCCCTGCAGTGACTTCAATGCAGGCTCGTCTTGCATCTCCCAGGACGAAAGGATGTCTGAATCCCCTGTGGAAAGCACAGAGAAAGACTTAGTTCCCCACCTCATCGCGACCGGAGTCCTCACATCCTTTGAAAATTCCAGAGGTACGCGGAGATCAGTGCCTCCAAAGGAGACGATGCCTGACTCCTCGTGAAACTTGATAGGAGTCCCAGGATTCCTGTGGCACGTGGAAAGGGACCCTTGGTCTCCCGCCTCAGCTGGAGAGGCGTCCCAATTGCCTTGCCAAGCCTCGAGGAGAATCCCGAGTTGTGTCTCGCAACTAGGCAAGAGTCCTGACGTGGCTGAACAAACACGTGTGTGGAAGGGCCATCCCCGTCGTAACTCCAGAATATACCCCAGGTTCCCACCGCAACTCGAGAAAAACCATGAGACTTCCCCCTCGCCGCGAGATGAGGCCCGATTCCCCTGCACTGCGTGCAGAGCAATTCCGTCTTGCACATCACACATGAAAGGAGCCTTGATTTCCTTGATGGCACTCCAGAGAAACCCCAAGAACACTGTTTCAAGGATAGAGGGATCCTGAGGTCACTGTAGCAACACGAAAGAACTCTGTGGACCAAAAATCAACTCGAAAAGAGAGGTTAGTCCCTGGATTCGTCTCCAGAGGAATACCACCTTACCACAAGCACCTCAAGAGGAGGCTTCTCTCAGCTCTAGGTATGTGAGAGGGACCCTGAGTTTGCGGCCTCAAGTGGAATGGACACCGCGATGCCCTGACGCGAAATAAGGCTGGATATCCCTGCAGTGACTTGAATGCAGGCTCGTCTTGCATCTCCCAAGATGAAAGGATGTCTGAATCCCCTGTGGAGACCACAGAGAAAGACCTAGTTCCCCACCTCATCGCGACCGGAGGCCTCACATCCTTTGAAAACTCCAGAGGTACGCGGAGATCAGTGCCTCCAAAGGAGACGATGCCTGACTCCTCGTGAAACTTGATAGGAGTCCCAGGATTCCTGTGGCACGTGGAAAGGGACCCTTGGTCTCCCGCCTCAGCTGGAGAGGCGTCCCAATTGCCTTGCCAAGCCTCGAGAAGAATCCCGAGTTGTGTCTCGCAACTAGGCAAGAGTCCTGACGTGGCTGAACAAACACGTGTGTGGAAGGGCCATCCCCGTCGTAACTCGAGAATATACCCCAGGTTCCCGCCGCAACTCGAGAAAAACCATGAGACTTCCCCCTCGCCGCGAGATGAGGCCCGATTCCCCTGCACTGCGTGCAGAGCAATTCTGTGTTGCACATCACACATGAAAGGAGCCTTGATTTCCTTGATGGCACTCCAGAGAAACCCCAAGAACACTGTTTCAAGGCTAGAGGGATCCTGAGGTCACTGTAGCAACACGAAAGAGCTCCGTGGACCAAAAATCAACTCGAGATGAGAGGTTAGTCCCTGGCTTCGACTCCAGAGGAATACCACCTTACCACAAGCACCTCAAGAGGAGGCTTCTCTCAGCTCTAGGTATGTGAGAGGGACCCTGAGTTTGCGGCCTCAAGTGGAATGGACACCGCGATGCCCTGACTCGAAATAAGGCCGGATATCCCTGCAGTGACTGGAATGCAGGCTCGTCTTGCATCTCCCAAGACGAAAGGGTGTCTGAATCCCCTGTGGAGACCACAGAGAAAGACCTAGTTCCCCACCTCATCGCGACAGGAGGCCTCAAATCCTTTGAAAACTCCAGAGGTATGTGGAGATCAGTGCCTCCAAAGGAGACGATGCCTGACTCCTCGTGAAACTTGATAGGAGACCCAGGATTCCTGTGGCACGTGGAAAGGGACCCTTGGTCTCCCGTCTCAGCTGGAGAGGCGTCCCAATTGCCCTGCAAAGCCTCGAGGAGAATCCCGAGTTGTCCCTCGCAAGTAGGCAGGGTTCCTGACATGGCTGAACACACAGGAGTGTGGAAGGGCCATCCCCGTCGTAACTCGAGAATATACCCCAGGTTCCCGCCGCAACTCGAGAAAAACCATGAGACTTCCCCCTCGCCGCGAGATGAGGCCCGATTCCCCTGCACTGCGTGCAGAGCAATTCCGTGTTGCACATCACACATGAAAGGAGCCTTTATTTCCTTGATGGCAATCCAGAGAAACCCCAAGAACACTGTTTCAAGGCTAGAGGGATCCTGAGGTCACTGTGGCAACACGAAAGAGCTCCGTGGACCAAGAATCAACACGAGATGAGAGGTTAGTCCCTGGCTTCGACTCCTGAGGAATACCACCTTACCACAAGCACCTCAAGAGGAGGCTTCTCTCAGCTCTAAGTATGTGAAAGGGATCCTGAGTTTGCGGCCTCAAATGGAATGGACACCGCGATGCCCTTACTCGAAATAAGGCCGGATATCCCTGCAGTGACTTGAATGCAGGCTCGTCTTGCATCTCCCAAGAAGAACGGATGTCTGAATCCCCTGTGCAGACCACAGAGAAAGACCTAGTTCCCCACCTCATCGCGACCGGAGGCCTCACATCCTTTGAAAACTCCAGAGGTACGCGGAGATCAGTGCCTCCAAAGGAGACGATGCCTGACTCCTCGTGAAACTTGATAGGAGTCCCAGGATTCTTGTGGCACGTGGAAAGGGACCCTTGGTCTCCCGCCTCAGCTGGAGAGGCATTCCAATTGCCCTGCCAAGCCTCGAGGAGAATCCCGAGTTGTCCCTCGCAACAAGGCAGGAGTCCTGACGTGGCTGAACAAACACGTGGGTGGAAGGGCCATCCCCGTCGTAACTCGAGAATATACCCCAGGTTCCCGCCGCAACTCGAGAAAAACCATGAGACTTCCCCCTCGATGCGAGATGAGGCCCGATTCCCCTGTACTGCGTGCAGAGCAATTCCGTCTTGCACATCACACATGAAAGGAGCCTTGATTTCCTTGATGGCAATCCAGAGAAACCCCAAGAACACTGTTTCAAGGCTAGAGGGATCCTGAGGTCACTGTAGCAACACGAAAGAACTCTGTGGACCAAAAATCAACTCGAAAAGAGAGGTTAGTCCCTGGATTCGTCTCCAGAGGAATACCACCTTACCACAAGCACCTCAAGAGGAGGCTTCTCTCACCTCTAGGTTTGTGAGAGGGACCCTGAGTTTGCGGCCTCAAGTGGAATGGACACCGCGATGCCCTGACTCGAAATAAGGCCGGATATCCCTGCAGTGACTTCAATGCAGGCTCGTCTTGCATCTCCCAGGACGAAAGGATGTCTGAATCCCCTGTGGAAAGCACAGAGAAAGACTTAGTTCCCCACCTCATCGCGACCGATAGCCTCACATCCTTTGAAAACTCCAGAGGTACGCGGAGATCAGTGCCTCCAAAGGAGACGATGCCTGACTCCTCGTGAAACTTGATAGGAGTCCCAGGATTCCTGTGGCACGTGGAAAGGGACCCTTGGTCTCCCGCCTCAGCTGGAGAGATGTCCCAATTGCCTTGCCAAGCCTCGAGGAGAATCCCGAGTTGTGTCTCGCAACTAGGCAAGAGTCCTGACGTGGCTGAACAAACACGTGTGTGGAAGGGCCATCCCCGTCGTAACTCGAGAATATACCCCAGGTTCCCGCCGCAACTCGAGAAAAACCATGAGACTTCCCCCTCGCCGCGAGATGAGGCCCGATTCCCCTGCACTGCGTGCAGAGCAATTCTGTGTTGCACATCACACATGAAAGGAGCCTTGATTTCCTTCATGGCACTCCAGAGAAACCCCAAGAACACTGTTTCAAGGCTAGAGGGATCCTGAGGTCACTGTAGCAACACGAAAGAGCTCCGTGGACAAAAAATCAACTCGAGATGAGAGGTTAGTCCCTGGCTTCGACTCCAGAGGAATACCACCTTACCACAAGCACCTCAAGAGGAGGCTTCTCTCAGCTCTAGGTATGTGAGAGGGACCCTGAATTTGCGGCCTCAAGTGGAATGGACATCGCGATGCCCTGACTCGAAATAAGGCCGGATATCCCTGCAGTGACTTCAATGCAGGCTCGTCTTGCATCTCCCAAGAAGAAAGGATGTCTGAATCCCCTGTGGAGACCGCAGAGAAACACCTAGTTCCCCACCTCATCGCGACCGGAGGCCTCACATCCTTTGAAAACTCCAGAGGTACGCGGAGATCAGTGCCTCCAAAGGAGACGATGCCTGACTCCTCGTGAAACTTGATAGGAGTCCCAGGATTCTTGTGGCAAGTGGAAAGGGACCCTTGGTCTCCCGCCTCAGCTGGAGAGGCGTTCCAATTGCCCTGTCAAGCCTCGAGGAGAATCCCGAGTTGTCCCTCGCAACTAGGCAGGAGTCCTGACGTGGCTGAACAAACACGTGGGTGGAAGGGCCATCCCCGTCGTAACTCGAGAATATACCCCAGGTTCCCGCCGCAACTCGAGAAAAACCATGAGACTTCCCCCTCGATGCGAGATGAGGCCCGTTTCCCCTGTACTGCATGCAGAGCAATTCCGTGTTGCACATCACACATGAAAGGAGCCTTGATTTCCTTGATGGCACTCCAGAGAAACCCCAAGAACACTGTTTCAAGGCTAGAGGGATCCTGAGGTCACTGTAGCAACACGAAAGAGCTCCGTGGACCAAGAATCAACACGAGATGAGAGGTTAGTCCCTGGCTTCGACTCCTGAGGAATACCACCTTACCACAAGCACCTCAAGAGGAGGCTTCTCTCAGCTCTAGGTATGTGAGAGGGATCCTGAGATTGCGGCCTCAAGTGGGATGGACACCGCGATGCCCTGACTTGAAATAAGGCCGGATATCCCTGCAGTGACGTGAATGCAGGCTCGTCTTGCATCTCAAAAGAAGAAAGGATGTCTGAATCCCCAGTGGAGACCACAGAGAAACACCTAGTTCCCCACGGCATCGCTACCGGAAGCCTCACATCCTTTGAAAACTCCAGAGGTACGCGGAGATCAGTGCCTCCAAAGGAGACGATGCCTGACTCCTCGTGAAACTTGATAGGACTCACAGGATTCTTGTGGCACGTGGAAAGGGACCCTTGGTCTCCCGCCTCAGCTGGAGAGGCGTTCCAATTGCCCTGCCAAGCCTCGAGGAGAATCCCGAGTTGTCCCTCGCAACTAGGCAGGAGTCCTGACGTCGCTGAACAAACACGTGGGTGGAAGGGCCATCCCCGTCGTAACTCGAGAATATACCACAGGTTCCCGCCGCAACTCGAGAAAAACCATGAGACTTCCCCCTCGCCGCGAGATGAGGCCCGATTCGCCTGTACTGCGTGCAGAGCAATTCCGTCTTGCACATCACACATGAAAGGAGCCTTGATTTCCTTGATGGCACTCCAGAGAAACCCCAAGAACACTGTTTCAAGGCTAGAGGGATCCTGAGGTCACTGTAGCAACACGAAAGAACTCTGTGGACCAAAAATCAACTCGAAAAGAGAGGTTAGTCCCTGGATTCGCCTCCAGAGGAATACCACCTTACCACAAGCACCTCAAGAGGAGGCTTCTCTCAGCTCTAGGTATGTGAGAGGGACCCTGAGTTTGCGGCCTCAAGTGGAATGGACACCGCGATGCCCTGACTCGAAATAAGGCCGGATATCCCTGCAGTGACTGGAATGCAGGCTTGTCTTGCATCTCCCAAGACGAAAGGGTGTCTGAATCCCCTGTGGAGACCACAGAGAAAGACCTAGTTCCCCACCTCATCGCGACAGGAGGCCTCAAATCCTTTGAAAACTCCAGAGGTATGTGGAGATCAGTGCCTCCAAAGGAGACGATGCCTGACTCCTCGTGAAACTTGATAGGAGACCCAGGATTCCTGTGGCACGTGGAAAGGGACCCTTGGTCTCCCGTCTCAGCTGGAGAGGCGTCCCAATTGCCCTGCAAAGCCTCGAGGAGAATCCCGAGTTGTCCCTCGCAAGTAGGCAGGGTTCCTGACATGGCTGAACACACAGGAGTGTGGAAGGGCCATCCCCGTCGTAACTCGAGAATATACCCCAGGTTCCCGCCGCAACTCGAGAAAAACCATGAGACTTCCCCCTCGCCGCGAGATGAGGCCCGATTCCCCTGCACTGCGTGCAGAGCAATTCCGTGTTACACATCACACATGAAAGGAGCCTTTATTTCCTTGATGGCAATCCAGAGAAACCCCAAGAACACTGTTTCAAGGCTAGAGGGATCCTGAGGTCACTGTGGCAACACGAAAGAGCTCCGTGGACCAAGAATCAACACGAGATGAGAGGTTAGTCCCTGGCTTCGACTCCTGAGGAATACCACCTTACCACAAGCACCTCAAGAGGAGGCTTCTCTCAGCTCTAAGTATGTGAAAGGGATCCTGAGTTTGCGGCCTCAAATGGAATGGACACCGCGATGCCCTTACTCGAAATAAGGCCGGATATCCCTGCAGTGACTGGAATGCAGGCTCGTCTTGCATCTCCCAAGAAGAACGGATGTCTGAATCCCCTGTGGAGACCACAGAGAAAGACCTAGTTCCCCACCTCATCGCGACCGGAGGCCTCACATCCTTTGAAAACTCCAGAGGTACGCGGAGATCAGTGCCTCCAAAGGAGACGATGCCTGACTCCTCGTGAAACTTGATAGGAGTCCCAGGATTCCTGTGGCACGTGGAAAGGGACCCTTGGTCTCCCGCCTCAGCTGGAGAGGCATTCCAATTGCCCTGCCAAGCCTCGAGGAGAATCCCGAGTTGTCCCTCGCAACAAGGCAGGAGTCCTGACGTGGCTGAACAAACACGTGGGTGGAAGGGCCATCCCCGTCGTAACTCGAGAATATACCCCAGGTTCCCGCCGCAACTCGAGAAAAACCATGAGACTTCCCCCTCGATGCGAGATGAGGCCCGATTCCCCTGTACTGCGTGCAGAGCAATTCCGTCTTGCACATCACACATGAAAGGAGCCTTGATTTCCTTGATGGCAATCCAGAGAAACCCCAAGAACACTGTTTCAAGGATAGAGGGATCCTGAGGTCACTGTAGCAACACGAAAGAACTCTGTGGACCAAAAATCAACTCGAAAAGAGAGGTTAGTCCCTGGATTCGTCTCCAGAGGAATACCACCTTACCACAAGCACCTCAAGAGGAGGCTTCTCTCAGCTCTAGGTTTGTGAGAGGGACCCTGAGTTTGCGGCCTCAAGTGGAATGGACACCGCGATGCCCTGACTCGAAATAAGGCCGGATATCCCTGCAGTGACTTCAATGCAGGCTCGTCTTGCATCTCCCAGGACGAAAGGATGTCTGAATCCCCTGTGGAAAGCACAGAGAAAGACTTAGTTCCCCACCTCATCGCGACCGATAGCCTCACATCCTTTGAAAACTCCAGAGGTACGCGGAGATCAGTGCCTCCAAAGGAGACGATGCCTGACTCCTCGTGAAACTTGATAGGAGTCCCAGGATTCCTGTGGCACGTGGAAAGGGACCCTTGGTCTCCCGCCTCAGCTGGAGAGATGTCCCAATTGCCTTGCCAAGCCTCGAGGAGAATCCCGAGTTGTGTCTCGCAACTAGGCAAGAGTCCTGACGTGGCTGAACAAACACGTGTGTGGAAGGGCCATCCCCGTCGTAACTCGAGAATATACCCCAGGTTCCCGCCGCAACTCGAGAAAAACCATGAGACTTCCCCCTCGCCGCGAGATGAGGCCCGATTCCCCTGTACTGCGTGCAGAGCAATTCTGTGTTGCACATCACACATGAAAGGAGCCTTGATTTCCTTCATGGCACTCCAGAGAAACCCCAAGAACACTGTTTCAAGGCTAGAGGGATCCTGAGGTCACTGTAGCAACACGAAAGAGCTCCGTGGACCAAAAATCAACTCGAGATGAGAGGTTAGTCCCTGGCTTCGACTCCAGAGGAATACCACCTTACCACAAGCACCTCAAGAGGAGGCTTCTCTCAGCTCTAGGTATGTGAGAGGGACCCTGAGTTTGCGGCCTCAAGTGGAATGGACATCGCGATGCCCTGACTCGAAATAAGGCCGGATATCCCTGCAGTGACTTCAATGCAGGCTCGTCTTGCATCTCCCAAGAAGAAAGGATGTCTGAATCCCCTGTGGAGACCGCAGAGAAACACCTAGTTCCCCACCTCATCGCGACCGGAGGCCTCACATCCTTTGAAAACTCCAGAGGTACGCGGAGATCAGTGCCTCCAAAGGAGACGATGCCTGACTCCTCGTGAAACTTGATAGGAGTCCCAGGATTCTTGTGGCAAGTGGAAAGGGACCCTTTGTCTCCCGCCTCAGCTGGAGAGGCGTTCCAATTGCCCTGTCAAGCCTCGAGGAGAATCCCGAGTTGTCCCTCGCAACTAGGCAGGAGTCCTGACGTGGCTGAACAAACACGTGGGTGGAAGGGCCATCCCCGTCGTAACTCGAGAATATACCCCAGGTTCCCGCCGCAACTCGAGAAAAACCATGAGACTTCCCCCTCGATGCGAGATGAGGCCCGATTCCCCTGTACTGCATGCAGAGCAATTCCGTGTTGCACATCACACATGAAAGGAGCCTTGATTTCCTTGATGGCACTCCAGAGAAACCCCAAGAACACTGTTTCAAGGCTAGAGGGATCCTGAGGTCACTGTAGCAACACGAAAGAGCTCCGTGGACCAAGAATCAACACGAGATGAGAGGTTAGTCCCTGGCTTCGACTCCTGAGGAATACCACCTTACCACAAGCACCTCAAGAGGAGGCTTCTCTCAGCTCTAGGTATGTGAGAGGGACCCTGAGTTTGCGGCCTCAAGTGGAATGGACACCGCGATGCCCTGACTCGAAATAAGGCCGGATATACCTGCAGTGACTTCAATGCAGGCTCGTCTTGCATCTCCCAGGACGAAAGGATGTCTGAATCCCCTGTGGAAAGCACAGAGAAAGACTTAGTTCCCCACCTCATCGCGACCGGAGGCCTCACATCCTTTGAAAACTCCAGAGGTACGCGGAGATCAGTGCCTCCAAAGGAGACGATGCCTGACTCCTCGTGAAACTTGATAGGAGTCCCAGGATTCTGGTGGCACGTGGAAAGGGACCCTTGGTCTCCCGCCTCAGCTGGAGAGGCGTTCCAATTGCCCTGCCAAGCCTCGAGGAGAATCCCGAGTTGTGTCTCGCAACTAGGCAAGATTCCTGACGTGGCTGAACAAACACGTGGGTGGAAGGGCCATCCCCGTCGTAACTCGAGAATATACCCCAGGTTCCCGCCGCAACTCGAGAAAAACCATGAGACTTCCCCCTCGCCGCGAGATGAGGCCCGATTCCCCTGCACTGCGTGCAGAGCAATTCTGTGTTGCACATCACACATGAAAGGAGCCTTGATTTCCTTCATGGCACTCCAGAGAAACCCCAAGAACACTGTTTCAAGGCTAGAGGGATCCTGAGGTCACTGTAGCAACACGAAAGAGCTCCGTGGACCAAAAATCAACTCGAGATGAGAGGTTAGTCCCTGGCTTCGACTCCAGAGGAATACCACCTTACCACAAGCACCTCAAGAGGAGGCTTCTCTCAGCTCTATGTATGTGAGAGGGGCCCTGAGTTTACGGCCTCAAGTGGAATGGACACCGCGATGCCCTGACTCGAAATGAGGCCGGATATCCCTGCAGTGACTGGAATGCAGGCTTGTCTTGCATCTCCCAAGACGAAAGGTTGTCTGAATCCCCTGTGGAGACCACAGAGAAAGACCTAGTTCCCCACCTCATCGCGACAGGAGGCCTCAAATCCTTTGAAAACTCCAGAGGTATGTGGAGATCAGTGCCTCCAAAGGAGACGATGCCTGACTCCTCGTGAAACTTGATAGGAGACCCAGGATTCCTGTGGCACGTGGAAAGGGACCCTTGGTCTCCCGTCTCAGCTGGAGAGGCGTCCCAATTGCCCTGCAAAGCCTCGAGGAGAATCCCGAGTTGTCCCTCGCAAGTAGGCAAGAGTCCTGACATGGCTGAACACACAGGAGTGTGGAAGGGCCATCCCCGTCGTAACTCGAGAATATACCCCAGGTTCCCGCCGCAACTCGAAAAAAACCATGAGACTTCCCCCTCGCCGCGAGATGAGGCCCGATTCCCCTGCACTGCGTGCAGAGCAATTCCGTGTTGCACATCACACATGAAAGGAGCCTTTATTTCCTTGATGGCACTCCAGAGAAACCCCAAGAACACTGTTTCAAGGCTAGAGGGATCCTGAGGTCACTGTAGCAACACGTAAGAGCTCCGTGGACCAAAAATCAACTCGAGATGATTGGTTAGTCCCTGGCTTCGACTCCAGAGGAATACCACCTTACCACAAGCACCTCAAGAGAAGGCTTCTCTCAGCTCTAGGTATGTGAGAGGGACCCTGAGTTTGCGGCCTCAAGTGGAATGGACACCGCGAAGCCCTGACGCGAAATAAGGCTGGATATTCCTGCAGTGACTTGAATGCAGGCTCGTCTTGCATCTCCCAAGATGAAAGGATGTCTGAATCCCCTGTGGAGACCACAGAGAAAGACCTAGTTCCCCACCTCATCGCGACCGGAGGCCTCACATCCTTTGAAAACTCCAGAGGTACACGGAGATCAGTGCCTCCAAAGGAGACGATGCCTGACTCCTCGAGAAACTTGATAGGAGTCCCAGGATTCCTGTGGCACGTGGAAAGGGACACTTGGTCTCCCGCCTCAGCTGGAGAGGCCTTCCAATTGCCTTGCCAAGCCTCGAGGAGAATCCCGAGTTGTGTCTCGCAACTAGGCAAGAGTCCTGACGTGGCTGAACAAACACGTGTGTGGAAGGGCCATCCCCGTCGTAACTCGAGAATATACCCCAGGTTCCCGCCGCAACTCGAGAAAAACCATGAGACTTCCCCCTCGCCGCGAGATGAGGCCCGATTCCCCTGCACTGCGTGCAGAACAATTCTGTGTTGCACATCACACATGAAAGGAGCCTTGATTTCCTTGATGGCACTCCAGAGAAACCCCAAGAACACTGTTTCAAGGCTAGAGGGATCCTGAGGTCACTGTAGCAACACGAAAGAGCTCCGTGGACCAAAAATCAACTCGAGATGAGAGGTTAGTCCCTGGCTTCGACTCCAGAGGAATACCACCTTACCACAAGCACCTCAAGAGGAGGCTTCTCTCAGCTCTAGGTATGTGAGAGGGACCCTGAGTTTGCGGCCTCAAGTGGAATGGACACCGCGATGCCCTGACTCGAAATAAGGCCGGATATCCCTGCAGTGACTGGAATGCAGTCTCGTCTTGCATCTCCCAAGACGAAAGGGTGTCTGAATCCCCTGTGGAGACCACAGAGAAAGACCTAGTTCCCCACCTCATCGCGACAGGAGGCCTCAAATCCTTTGAAAACTCCAGAGGTATGCGGAGATCAGTGCCTCCAAAGGAGACGATGCCTGACTCCTCGTGAAACTTGATAGGAGACCCAGGATTCCTGTGGCACGTGGAAAGGGACCCTTGGTCTCCCGCCTCAGCTGGAGAGGCGTCCCAATTGCCCTGCAAAGCCTCGAGGAGAATCCCGAGTTGTCCCTCGCAACTAGGCAGGAGTCCTGACATGGCTGAACACACACGTGTGTGGAAGGGCCATCCCCGTCGTAACTCGAGAATATACCCCAGGTTCCCGCCGCAACTCGAGAAAAACCATGAGACTTCCCCCTCGCCGCGAGATGAGGCCCGATTCCCCTGCACTGCGTGCAGAGCAATTCCGTGTTGCACATCACACATGAAAGGAGCCTTGATTTCCTTCATGGCACTCCAGAGAAACCCCAAGAACACTGTTTCAAGGCTAGAGGGATCCTGAGGTCACTGTAGCAACACGAAAGAGCTCCGTGGACCAAGAATCAACACGAGATGAGAGGTTAGTCCCTTGCTTCGACTCCTGAGGAATACCACCTTACCACAAGCACCTCAAGAGGAGGCTTCTCTCAGCTCTAGGTATGTGAGAGGGGTCCTGAGTTTGCGGCCTCAACTGGAATGGACACCGTGATGCCCTGACTCGAAATAAGGCCGTATATCCCGGCAGTGACTTGAATGCAGGCTCGTCTTGCATCTCCCAAGAAGAAAGGATGTCTGAATCCCCTGTGGAGACCACAGAGAAAGACCTAGTTCCCCACCTCATCGCGACCGCAGGCCTCACATCCTTTGAAAACTCCAGAGGTACGCGGAGATCAGTGCCTCCAAAGGAGACGATGCCTGACTCCTCGTGAAACTTGATAGGAGTCCCAGGATTCTTGTGGTACGTGGAAAGGGACCCTTGGTCTCCCGCCTCAGCTGGAGAGACGTTCCAATTGCCCTGCCAAGCCTCGAGGAGAATCCCGAGTTGTCCCTCGCAACTAGGCAGGAGTCCTGACGTGGCTGAACACACACGTGGGTAGAAGGGCCATCCCCGTCGTAACTCGAGAATATACCCCAGTTTCCCGCCGCAACTCGAGAAAAACCATGAGACTTCCCCCTCGATGCGAGATGAGGCCCGATTCCCCTGCACTGCGTGCAGAGCAATTCCGTCTTGCACATCACACATGAAAGGAGCCTTGATTTCCTTGATGGCACTCCAGAGAAACCCCAAGAACACTGTTTCAAGGATAGAGGGATCCTGAGGTCACTGTAGCATCACGAATGAACTCTGTGGACCAAAAATCAACTCGAAAAGAGAGGTTAGTCCCTGGATTCGTCTCCAGAGGAATACCACCTTACCACAAGCACCTCAAGAGGAGGCTTCTCTCAGCTCTAGGTATGTGAGAGGGACCCTGAGTTTGCGGCCTCAAGTGGAATGGACACCGCGATACCCTGACGTGAAATAAGGCTGGATATCCCTGCAGTGACTTGAATGCAGACTCGTCTTGCATCTCCCAAGATGAAAGGATGTCTGAATCCCCTGTGGAGACCACAGAGAAAGACCTAGTTCCCCACCTCATCGCGACCGGAGGCCTCACATCCTTTGAAAACTCCCGAGGTACGCGGAGATCAGTGCCTCCAAAGGAGACGATGCCTGACTCCTCGTGAAACTTGATAGGAGTCCCAGGATTCTTGTGGCACGTGGAAAGGGACCCTTGGTCTCCCGCCTCAGCTGGAGAGGCGTTCCAATTGCCGTGCCAAGCCTCGAGGAGAATCCCGAGTTGTCCCTCGCAACTAGGCAGGAGTCCTGACGTGGCTGAACAAACACGTGTGTGGAAGGGCCATCCCCGTCGTAACTCGAGAATATACCCCAGGTTCCCGCCGCAACTCGAGAAAAACCATGAGACTTCCCCCTCGATGCGAGATGAGGCCCGATTCCCCTGTACTGCGTGCAGAGCAATTCCGTCTTGCACATCACACATGAAAGGAGCCTTGATTTCCTTGATGGCACTCCAGAGAAACCCCAAGAACACTGTTTCAAGGCTAGAGGGATCCTGAGGTCACTGTAGCAACACGAAAGAACTCTGTGGACCAAAAATCAACTCGAAAAGAGAGGTTAGTCCCTGGATTCGTCTCCAGAGGAATACCACCTTACCACAAGCACCTCAAGAGGAGGCTTCTCTCAGCTCTAGGTATGTGAGAGGGACCCTGAGTTTGCGGCCTCAAGTGGAATGGACACCAAGATGCCCTGACTCGAAATAAGGCCGGATATCCCTGCAGTGACTTCAATGCAGGCTCGTCTTGCATCTCCCAGGACGAAAGGATGTCTGAATCCCCTGTGGAAAGCACAGAGAAAGACTTAGTTCCCCACCTCATCGCGACCGATAGCCTCACATCCTTTGAAAACTCCAGAGGTACGCAGAGATCAGTGCCTCCAAAGGAGACGATGCCTGACTCCTCGTGAAACTTGATAGGAGTCCCAGGATTCCTGTGGCACTTGGAAAGGGACACTTGGTCTCCCGCTTCAGCTGGAGAGGCGTCCCAATTGCCCTGCCAAGCCTCGAGGAGAATCCAGAGTTGTCCCTCGCAACTAGGCAGGAGTCCTGAGGTCGCTGAAGAAACACGTGGGTGGAAGGGCCATCCCCGTCGTAACTCGAGAATATACCCCAGGTTACCGCCGCAACTCGAGAAAAACCATGAGACTTCCCCCTCGCCGCGAGATGAGGCCCGATTCCCCTGCACTGCGTGCAGAGCAATTCCGTGTTGCACATCACACATGAAAGGAGCCTTGATTTCCTTCATGGCACTCCAGAGAAACCCCAAGAACACTGTTTCAAGGCTAGAGGGATCCTGAGGTCACTGTAGCAACACGAAAGAGCTCCGTGGGCCAAAAATCAACTCGAGATGAGAGGTTAGTCCCTGGCTTCGACTCCAGAGGAATACCACCTTACCACAAGCACCTCAAGAGGAGGCTTCTCTCAGCTCTAGGTATGTGAGAGGGACCCTGAGTTTGCGGCCTCAAGTGGAATGGACACCGCGATGCCCTGACGCGAAATAAGGCTGGATATCCCTGCAGTGACTTGAATGCAGGCTCGTCTTGCATCTCCCAAGATGAAAGGATGTCTGAATCCCCTGTGGAGACCACAGAGAAAGACCTAGTTCCCCACCTCATCGCGACCGGAGGCCTCACATCCTTTGAAAACTCCAGAGGTACGCGGAGATCAGTGCCTCCAAAGGAGACGATGCCTGACTCCTCGAGAAACTTGATAGGAGTCCCAGGATTCCTGTGGCACGTGGAAAGGGACCCTTGGTCTCCCGCCTCAGCTGAAGAGGCGTCCCAATTGCCTTGCCAAACCTCGAGGAGAATCCCGAGTTGTGTCTCGCAACTAGGCAAGAGTCCTGACGTGGCTGAACAAACACGTGTGTGGAACGGCCATCCCCGTCGTAACTCGAGAATATACCCCAGGTTCCCGCCGCAACTCGAGAAAAACATGAGACTTCCCCCTCGCTGCGAGATGAGGCCCGATTCCCCTGCACTGCGTGCAGAGCAATTCTGTGTTGCACATCACACATGAAAGGAGCCTTGATTTCCTTGATGGCACTCCAGAGAAACCCCAAGAACACTGTTTCAAGGCTAGAGGGATCCTGAGGTCATTGTAGCAACACGAAAGAGCTCCGTGGACCAAAAACCAACTCGAGATGAGAGGTTAGTCCCTGGCTTCGACTCCAGAGGAATACCACCTTACCACAAGCACCTCAAGAGGAGGCTTCTCTCAGCTCTAGGTATGTGAGAGGAACCCTGAGTTTGCGGCCTCAAGTAGAATGGACACCGCGATGCCCTGACTCGAAAAAAGGCCGGATATCCCTGCAGTGACTGGAATGCAGGCTTTTCTTGCATCTCCCAAGACGAAAGGGTGTCTGAATCCACTGTGGAGACCACAGAGAAAGACCTAGTTCCCCACCTCATCGCGACCGGAGGCCTCACATCCTTTGAAAACTCCAGAGGTACGCGGAGATCAGTGCCTCCAAAGGAGACGATGCCTGACTACTCGTGAAACTTGATAGGAGTCCCTGGATTCTTGTGGCACGTGGAAGGGACCCTTGGTCTCCCGCCTCAGCTGGAGAGGCGTTCCAATTGCCCTGCCAAGCCTCGAGGAGAATCCCGAGTTATCCCTTGCAATTAGCCAGGAGTCCTGACATGGCTGAACAAACACGTGGGTGGAAGGGCCATCCCCATCGTAACTCGAGAATATACCCCAGGTTCCCGCCGCAACTCGAGAAAAACCATGAAACTTCCCCCTCGATGCGAGATGAGGCCCGATTCCCCTGTACTGCGTGCAGAGCAATTCCGTCTTGCACATCACACATGAAAGGAGCCTTGATTTCCTTGATGGCACTCCAGAGAAACCCCAAGAACACTGTTTCAAGGATAGAGGGATCCTGAGGTCACTGTAGCAACACGAAAGAACTCTGTGGACCAAAAATCAACTCGAAAAGAGAGGTTAGTCCCTGGATTTGTCTCCAGAGGAATACCACCTTACCACAAGCACCTCAAGAGGAGGCTTCTCTCAGCTCTAGGTATGTGAGAGGGACCCTGGGTTTGCGGCCTCAAGTGGAATGGACACCGCGATGCACTGACTCGAAATAAGGCCGGATATCCCTGCAGTGACTTCAATGCAGGCTCGTCTTGCATCTCCCAGGACGAAAGGATGTCTGAATCCCCTGTGGAAAGCACAGAGAAAGACTTAGTTCCCCACCTCATCGCGACCGATAGCCTCACATCCTTTGAAAACTCCAGAGGTACGCGGAGATCAGTGCCTCCAAAGGAGACGATGCCTGACTCCTCGTGAAACTTGATAGGAGTCCCAGGATTCCTGTGGCACGTGGAAAGGGACACTTGGTCTCCCGCCTCAGCTGGAGAGGCGTCCCAATTGCCTTGCCAAGCCTCGAGGAGAATCCCGAGTTGTGTCTCGCAACTAGGCAAGAGTCCTGACTTGGCTGAACATACACGTGGGTGGAAGGGCCATCCCCGTCGTAACTCGAGAATATACCCCAGGTTCCCGCCGCAACTCGAGAAAAACCATGAGACTTCCCCCTCGCCGCGAGATGAGGCCCGATTCCCCTGCACTGCGTGCAGAGCAATTCTGTGTTGCACATCACACATGAAAGGAGCCTTGATTTCCTTGATGGCACTCCAGAGAAACCCCAAGAACACTGTTTCAAGGCTAGAGGGATCCTGAGGTCACTGTAGCAACACGAAAGAGCTCCGTGGGCCAAAAATCAACTCGAGATGAGAGGTTAGTCCCTGGCTTCGACTCCAGAGGAATACCACCTTACCACAAGCACCTCAAGAGGAGGCTTCTCTCAGCTCTAGGTATGTGAGAGGGACCCTGAGTGTGCGGCCTCAAGTGGAATGGACACCGCAATGCCCTGACGCGAAATAAGGCTGGATATCCCTGTAGTGACTTGAATGCAGGCTCGTCTTGCATCTCCCAAGATGAAAGGATGTCTGAATCCCCTGTGGAGACCACAGAGAAAGACCTAGTTCCCCACCTCATCGCGACCGGAGGCCTCACATCCTTTGAAAACTCCAGAGGTACGCGGAGATCAGTGCCTCCAAAGGAGACGATGCCTGACTCCTCGTGAAACTTGATAGGAGTCCCAGGATTCCTGTGGCACGTGGAAAGGGACCCTTGGTCTCCCGCCTCAGCTGGAGAGGCGTCCCAATTGCCTTGAAAAGCCTCGAGGAGAATCCCGAGTTGTGTATCGCAACTAGGCAAGAGTCCTGACGTGGCTGAACAAACACGTGTGTGGAAGGGCCATCCCCGTCGTAACTCGAGAATATACCCCAGGTTCCCGCCGCAACTCGAGAAAAACCATGAGACTTCCCCCTCGCCGCGAGATGAGGCCCGATTCCCCTGCACTGCGTGCAGAGCAATTCTGTGTTGCACATCACACATGAAAGGAGCCTTGATTTCCTTCATGGCACTCCAGAGAAACCCCAAGAACACTGTTTCAAGGCTAGAGGGATCCTGAGGTCACTGTAGCAACACGAAAGAGCTCCGTGGACCAAGAATCAACACGAGATGAGAGGTTAGTCCCTGGCTTCGACTCCAGAGGAATACCACCTTACCACAAGCACCTCAAGAGGAGGCTTCTCTCAGCTCTAGGTATGTGAGAGGGACCCTGAGTTTGCGGCCTCAAGTGGAATGGACACCGCGATGCCCTGACTCGAAATAAGGCCGGATATCCCTGCAGTGACTTGAATGCAGGCTCGTCTTGCATCTCCCAAGATGAAAGGGTGTCTGAATCCCCTGTGGAGACCACAGAGAAAGACCTAGTTCCCCACCTCATCGCGACAGGAGGCCTCAAATCCTTTGACAACTCCAGAGGTATGCGGAGATCAGTGCCTCCAAAGGAGACGATGCCTGACTCCTCGTGAAACTTGATAGGAGTCCCAGGATTCCTGTGGCACGTGGAAAGGCACCCTTGGTCTCCCGTCTCAGCTGGAGAGGTATCCCAATTGCCCTGCAAAGCCTCGAGGAGAATCCCGAGTTGTCCCTCGCAACTAGGCAGGAGTCCTGACGTCACTGAACACACACGTGTGTGGAAGGGCCATCCCCGTCGGAACTCGAGAATATACCCCAGGTTCCCGCCGCAACTCGAGAAAAACCATGAGACTTCCCCCTCGCCGCGAGATGAGGCCCGATTCCCCTGCACTGCGTGCAGAGCAATTCTGTGTTGCACATCACACATGAAAGGAGCCTTGATTTCCTTCATGGCACTCCAGAGAAACCCCAAGAACACTGTTTCAAGGCTAGAGGGATCCTGAGGTCACTGTAGCAACACGAAAGAGCTCCGTGGACCAAGAATCAACACGAAATGAGAGGTTAGTCCCTGGCTTCGACTCCAGAGGAATACCACCTTACCACAAGCACCTCAAGAGGAGGCTTCTCTCAGCTCTAGGTATGTGAGAGGGACCCTGAGTTTGCGGCCTCAAGTGGAATGGACACCGCGATGCCCTGACTCGAAATAAGGCCGGATATCCCTGCAGTGACTGGAATGCAGGCTCGTCTTGCATCTCCCAAGATGAAAGGGTGTCTGAATCCCCTGTGGAGACCACAGAGAAAGACCTAGTTCCCCACCTCATCGCGACAGGAGGCCTCAAATCCTTTGAAAACTCCAGAGGTATGCGGAGATCAGTGCCTCCAAAGGAGACGATGCCTGACTCCTCGTGAAACTTGATAGGAGTCCCAGGATTCCTGTGGCACGTGGAAAGGCACCCTTGGTCTCCCGTCTCAGCTGGAGAGGCATCCCAATTGCCCTGCAAAGCCTCGAGGAGAATCCCGAGTTGTCCCTCGCAACTAGGCAGGAGTCCTGACGTCACTGAACACACACGTGTGTGGAAGGGCCATCCCCGTCGTAACTCGAGAATATACCCCAGGTTCCCGCCGCAACTCGAGAAAAACCATGAGACTTCCCCCTCGCCGCGAGATGAGGCCCGATTCCCCTGCACTGCGTGCAGAGCAATTCCGTGTTGCACATCACACATGAAAGGAGCCTTGATTTCCTTGATGGCACTCCAGAGAAACCCCAAGAACACTGTTTCAAGGCTAGAGGGATCCTGAGGTCACTGTAGCAACACGAAAGAGCTCCGTGGACCAAGAATCAACACGAGATGAGAGGTTAGTCCCCGGCTTCGACTCCTGAGGAATACCACCTTACCACAAGCACCTCAAGAGGAGGCTTCTCTCAGCTCTAGGTATGTGAGAGGGATCCTGAGTTTGCGGCCTCAAGTGGAATGGACACAGCGATGCCCTGACTCGAAATAAGGTCGGATATCCCTGCAGTGACTTGAATGCAGGCTCGTCTTGCATCTCCCAAGAAGAAAGGATGTCTGAATCCCCTGTGGAGACCACAGAGAAACACCTAGTTCCCCAGCTCATCGCGACCGCAGGCCGCACATCCTTTGAAAACTCCAGAGGTACGCGGAGATCAGTGCCTCCAAAGGAGACGATGCCTGACTCCTCGTGAAACTTGATAGGAGTCCCAGGATTCTTGTGGCACGTGGAAAGGGACCCTTGGTCTCCCGCCTCAGCTGGAGAGACGTACCAATTGCCCTGCCAAGCCTCGAGGAGAATCCCGAGTTGTCCCTCGCAACTAGGCAGGAGTCCTGACGTGGCTGAACAAACACGTGGGTGGAAGGGCCATCCCCGTCGTAACTCGAGAATATACCCCAGGTTCCCGCCGCAACTCGAGAAAAACCATGAGACTTCCCCGTCGATGCGAGATGAGGCCCGATTCCCCTGTACTGCGTGCAGAGCAATTCCGTCCTGCACATCACACATGAAAGGAGCCTTGATTTCCTTGATGGCACTCCAGAGAAACCCCAAGAACACTGTTTCAAGGATAGAGGGATCCTGAGGTCACTGTAGCAACACGAAAGAACTCTGTGGACCAAAAATCAACTCGAAAAGAGAGGTTAGTCCCTGCATTCGTCTCCAGAGGAATACCACCTTACCACAAGCACGTCAAGAGGAGGCTTCTCTCAGCTCTAGGTATGTGAGAGGGACCCTGAGTTTGCGGCCTCAAGTGGAATGGACACCGCGATGCCCTGACTCGAAATAAGGCCTGATATCCCTGCAGTGACTTCAATGCAGGCTCGTCTTGCATCTCCCAGGACGAAAGGATGTCTGAATCCCCTCTGGAAAGCACAGAGAAAGACTTAGTTCCCCACCTCATCGCGACCGATAGCCTCACATCCTTTGAAAACTTCAGAGGTACGCGGAGATCAGTGCCTCCAAAGGAGACGATGCCTGACTCCTCGTGAAACTTGATAGGAGTCCCAGGATTCCTGTGGCACTTGGAAAGGGAAACTTGGTCTCCCGCCTCAGCTGGAGAGGCGTCCCAATTGCCCTGCCAAGCCTCGAGGAGAATCCAGAGTTGTCCCTCGCAACTAGGCAGGAGTCCTGACGTCGCTGAAGAAACACGTGGGTGGAAGGGCCATCCCCGTCGTAACTCGAGAATATACCCCAGGTTCCCGCCGAAACTCGAGAAAAACCATGAGACTTCCCCCTCGCCGCGAGATGAGGCCCGATTCCCCTGCACTGCGTGCAGAGCAATTCCGTGTTGCACATCACACATGAAAGGAGCCTTGATTTCCTTGATGGCACTCCAGAGAAACCCCAAGAATACTGTTTCAAGGATAGAGGGATCCTGAGGTCACTGTAGCAACACGAAAGAGCTCCGTGGGCCAAAAATCAACTCGAGATGAGAGGTTAGTCCCTGGCTTCGACTCCAGAGGAATACCACCTTACCACAAGCACCTCAAGAGGAGGCTTCTCTCAGCTCTAGGTATGTGAGAGGGACCCTGAGTTTGCGGCCTCAAGTGGAATGGAGACCGCGATTCCCTGACGCGAAATAAGGCTGGATATCCCTGCAGTGACTTGAATGCAGGCTCGTCTTGCATCTCCCAAGATGAAAGGATGTCTGAATCCCCTGTGGAGACCACAGAGAAAGACCTAGTTCCCCACCTCATCGCGACCGGAGGCCTAACATCCTTTGAAAACTCCAGAGGTACGCGGAGATCAGTGCCTCCAAAGGAGACGATGCCTGACTCCTCGTGAAACTTGATAGGAGTCCCAGGATTCCTGTGGCACGTGGAAAGGGACCCTTGGTCTCCCGCCTCAGCTGGAGAGGCGTCCCAATTGCCTTGCCAAGCCTCGAGGAGAATCCCGAGTTGTGTCTCGCAACTAGGCAAGAGTCCTGACGTGGCTGAACAAACACGTGTGTGGAAGGGCCATCCCCGTCGTAACTCGAGAATATACCCCAGGTTCCCCCCGCAACTCGAGAAAAACCATGAGACTTCCCCCTCGCCGCGAGATGAGGCCCGATTCCCCTGCACTGCGTGCAGAGCAATTCTGTGTTGCACATCACACATGAAAGGAGCCTTGATTTCCTTCATGGCACTCCAGAGAAACCCCAAGAACACTGTTTCAAGGCTAGAGGGATCCTGAGGTCACTGTAGCAACACGAAAGAGCTCCGTGGACCAAAAATCAACTCGAGATGAGAGGTTAGTCCCTGGCTTCGACTCCAGAGGAATACCACCTTACCACAAGCACCTCAAAAGGAGGCTTCTCTCAGCTCTAGGTATGTGAGAGGGACCCTGAGTTTGCGGCCTCAAGTGGAATGGACACCGCGATGCCCTGACTCGAAATAAGGCCAGATATCCCTGCAGTGACTGGAATGCAGGCTCGTCTTGCATCTCCCAAGATGAAAGGATGTCTGAATCCCCTGTGGAGACCACAGAGAAAGACCTAGTTCCCCACCTCATCGCGACAGGAGGCCTCAAATCCTTTGAAAACTCCAGAGGTATGCAGAGATCAGTGCCTCCAAAGGAGACGATGCCTGACTCCTCATGAAACTTGATAGGAGACCCAGGATTCCTGTGGCACGTGGAAAGGGACCCTTGGTCTCCCGCCTCAGCTGGAGAGGCGTTCCAATTGCCCTGCCAAGCCTCGAGGAGAATCCCGAGTTGTCCCTCGCAACTAGGCAGGAGTCCTGACGTGGCTGAACAAACACGTGGGTGGAAAGGCCATCCCCGTCGTAACTCGAGAATATACCCCAGGTTCCCGCCGCAACTCGAGAAAAACCATGAGACTTCCCCCTTGCCGCGAGATGAGGCCCGATTCCCATGCACTGCGTGCAGAGCAATTCCGTGCTGCACATCACACATGAAAGGAGCCTTGATTTCCTTGATGGCACTCCAGAGAAACCCCAAGAACACTGTTTCAAGGATAGAGGGATCCTGAGGTCACTGTAGCAACACGAAAGAACTCTGTGAACCAAAAATCAACTCGAAAAGAGAGGTTAGTCCCTGGATTCGTCTCCAGAGGAATACCACCTTACCACAAGCACCTCAAGAGGAGGCTTCTCTCAGCTCTAGGTATGTGAGAGGGACCCTGAATTTGCGGCCTCAAGTGGAATGGACACCGCGATGCCCTGACTCGAAATAAGGCCGGATATCCCTGCAGTGACTTCAATGCAGGCTCGTCTTGCATCTCCCAGGACGAAAGGATGTCTGAATCCCCTGTGGAAAGCACAGAGAAAGACTTAGTTCCCCACCTCATCGCGACCGATAGCCTCACATCCTTTGAAAACTCCAGAGGTACGCGGAGATCAGAGCCTCCAAAGGAGACGATGCCTGACTCCTCGTGAAACTTGATAGGAGTCCCAGGATTCCTGTGGCACTTGGAAAGGGACACTTGGTCTCCCGCCTCAGCTGGAGAGGCGTCCCTATTGCCCTGACAAGCCTCGAGGAGAATCCCGAGTTGTCCCTCGCAACTAGGCAGGAGTCCTGACGTCGCTGAAGAAACACGTGGGTGGAAGGGCCATCCCCGTCGTAACTCGAGAATATACCCCAGGTTCCCGCCGCAACTCGAGAAAAACCATGAGACTTCCCCCTCGCCGCGAGATGAGGCCCGATTCCCCTGCACTGCGTGCAGAGCAATTCCGTGTTGCACATCACACATGAAAGGAGCCTTGATTTCCTTGATGGCACTCCAGAGAAACCCCAAGAACACTGTTTCAAGGCTAGAGGGATCCTGAGGTCACTGTAGCAACACGAAAGAGCTCCGTGGGCCAAAAATCAACTCGAGATGAGAGGTTAGTCCCTGGCTTCGACTCCAGAGGAATACCACCTTACCACAAGCACCTCAAGAGGAGGCTTCTCTCAGCTCTAGGTATGTGAGAGGGACCCTGAGTTTGCGGCCTCAAGTGGAATGGTCACCGCGATGCCCTGACGCGAAATAAGGCTGGATATCCCTGCAGTGACTTGAATGCAGGCTCGTCTTGCATCTCTCAAGATGGAAGGATGTCTGAATCCCCTGTGGAGACCACAGAGAATGACCTAGTTCCCCACCTCATCGCGACCGGAGGCCTCACATCCTTTGAAAACTCCAGAGGTACGCGGAGATCAGTGCCTCCAAAGGAGACGATGCCTGACTCCTCGTGAAACTTGATAGGAGTCCCAGGATTCCTGTGGCACGTGGAAAGGGACCCTTCATCTCCCGCCTCAGCTGGAGAGGCGTCCCAATTGCCTTGCCAAGCCTTGAGGAGAATCCCGAGTTTTGTCTCGCAACTAGGCAAGAGTCCTGACGTGGCTGAAGAAACACGTGTGTGGAAGGGCCATCCCCGTCGTAACTCGAGAATATACCCCAGGTTCCCGCCGCAACTCGAGAAAAACCATGAGACTTCCCCCTCGCCGCGAGATGAGGCCGGATTCCCCTGCACTGCGTGCAGAGCAATTCTGTGTTGCACATCACACATGAAAGGAGCCTTGATTTCCTTCATGGCACTCCAGAGAAACCCCAAGAACACTGTTTCAAGGCTAGAGGGATCCTGAGGTCACTGTAGCAACAGGAAAGAGCTCTGTGGACCAAAAATCAACTCGAGATGAGAGGTTAGTCCCTGGCTTCGACTCCAGAGGTATACCACCTTACCACAAGCACCTCAAGAGGAGGCTTCTCTCAGCTCTAGGTATGTGAGAGGGACCCTGAGTTTGCGGCCTCAAGTGGAATGGATACCGCGATGCCCTGACGCGAAATAAGGCTGGATATCCCTGCAATGACTTGAATGCAGGCTCGTCTTGCATCTCCCAAGATGAAAGGATGTCTGAATCCCCTGTGGAGACCACAGAGAATGACCTAGTTCCCCACCTCATCGCGACCGGAGGCCTCACATCCTTTGAAAACTCCAGAGGTACGCGGAGATCAGTGCCTCCAAAGGAGACGATGCCTGACTCCTCGTGAAACTTGATAGGAGTCCCAGGATTCCTGTGGCACGTGGAAAGGGACACTTGGTCTCCCGTCTCAGCTGGAGAGGCGTCCCAATTGCCTTGCCAAGCCTCGAGGAGAATCCCGAGTTGCGTCTCGCAACTAGGCAAGAGTCCTGACGTGGCTGAACAAACACGTGTGTGGAAGGGCCATCCCTGTCGTAACTCGAGAATATACCCCAGGTTCCCGCCGCAACTCGAGAAAAACCATGAGACTTCCCCCTCGCCGCGAGATGAGGCCCGATTCCCCTGCACTGCGTGCAGAGCAATTCTGTGTTGCACATCACACATGAAAGGAGCCTTGATTTCCTTCATGGCACTCCAGAGAAACCCCAAGAACACTGTTTCAAGGCTAGAGGGATCCTGAGGTCACTGTAGCAACACGAAAGAACTCCGTGGACCCCAAATCAACTCGAGATGAGAGGTTAGTCCCTGGCTTCGACTCCAGAGGAATACCACCTTACCACAAGCACCTCAAGAGGAGGTTTCTCTCAGCTCTAGGTATGTGAGAGGGACCCTGAGTTTGCGGCCTCAAGTGGAATGGACACCGCGATGCCCTGACTCGAAATAAGGCCGGATATCCCTGCAGTGACTGGAATGCAGGCTCGTCTTGCATCTCCCAAGACGAAAGGGTGTCTGAATCCCCTTTGAGACCACAGAGAAAGACCTAGTTCCCCACCTCATCGCGACAGGAGGCCTCAAATCCTTTGAAAACTCCAGAGGTATACGGAGATCAGTGCCTCCAAAGGAGACGATGCCTGACTCCTCGTGAAACTTGATAGGAGACCCAGGATTCCGGTGGCACGTGGAAAGGGACCCTTGATCTCCCGTCTCAGCTGGAGAGGCGTCCCAATTGCACTGCAAAGCCTCGAGGAGAATCCCGAGTTGTCCCTCGCAACTAGGCAGGAGTCCTGACATGGCTGAACACACACGTGTGTGGAAGTGCCATCCCCGTCGTAACTCGAGAATATACCCCAGGTTCCCGCCGCAACTCGAGAAAAACCATGAGACTTCCCCCTCGCCGCCAGATGAGGCCCGATTCCCCTGCACTGCGTGCAGAGCAATTCCGTGTTGCACATCACACATGAAAGGAGCCTTGATTTCCTTGATGGCACTCCAGAGAAACCCCAAGAACACTGTTTCAAGGCTAGAGGGATCCTGAGGTCACTGTAGCAACACGAAAGAGCTCCGTGGACCAAGAATCAACACGAGATGAGAGGTTAGTCCCTGGCTTCGACTCCTGAGGAATACCACCTTACCACAAGCACCTCAAGAGGAGGCTTCTCTCAGCTCTAGGTATGTGAGAGGGATCCTGAGTTTGCGGCCTCAAGTGGAATGGACACCGCGATGCTCTGACTCGAAATAAGGCCGGATATCCCTGCAGTGACTTGAATGCAGGCTCGCCTTGCATCTCCCAAGAAGAAAGGATGTCTGAATCCCCTGTGGAAACCACAGAGAAACACCTAGTTCCCCAGCTCATCGCGACCGCAGGCCTCACATCCTTTGAAAACTCCAGAGGTACGCGGAGATCAGTGCCTCCAAAGGAGACGATGCCTGACTCCTCGTGAAACTTGATAGGAGTCCCAGGATTCTTGTGGCACGTGGAAAGGGACCCTTGGTCTCCCGCCTCAGCTGGAGAGGCGTTCCAATTGCCCTGCCAAGCCTCGAGGAGAAGCCCGAGTTGTCCCTCGCAACTAGGCAGGAGTCCTGACGTGGCTGAACAAACACGTGGGTGGAAGGGCCATCCCCGTCGTAACTCGAGAATATACCCCAAGTTCCCGCCGCAACTGGAGAAAAACCATGAGACTTCCCCCTCGATGCGAGATGAGGCCCGATTCCCCTGTACTGCGTGCAGAGCAATTCCGTGTTGCACATCACACATGAAAGGAGCCTTGATTTCCTTGATGGCACTCCAGAGAAACCCCAAGAACACTGTTTCAAGGCTAGAGGGATCCTGAGGTCACTGTAGCAACACGAAAGAGCTCCGTGGACCAAGAATCAACACGAGATGAGAGGTTAGTCCCTGGCTTCGACTCCTGAGGAATACCACCTTACCACAAGCACCTCAAGAGGAGGCTTCTCTCAGCTCTAGGTATGTGAGAGGGACCCTGAGTTTGCGGCCTCAAGTGGAATGGACACCGCGATGCCCTGACTCGAAATAAGGCCGGATATCCCTGCAGTGACTTGAATGCAGGCTCGTCATGCATCTCCCCAGAAGAAAGGATGTCTGAATCCCCTGTGGAGACCACAGAGAAACACCTAGTTCCCCACCTCATCGCGACCGGAGGCCTCACATCCTTTGAAAACTCCAGAGGTACGCGGAGATCAGTGCCTCCAAAGGAGACGATGCCTGACTCCTCGTGAAACTTGATAGGAGTCCCAGGATTCTTGTGGCACGTGGAAAGGGACCCTTGGTCTCCCGCCTCAGCTGGAGAGGCGATCCAATTGCCCTGCCAAGCCTCGAGGAGAATCCCGAGTTGTCCCTCGCAACTAGGCAGGAGTCCTGACGTGGCTGAACAAACACGTGTGTGGAAGGGCCATCCCCGTCGTAACTCGAGAATATACCCCAGGTTCCCACTGCAACTCGAGAAAAACCATGAGACTTCCCCCTCGCCGCGAGATGAGGCCCGATTCCCCTGCACTGCGTGCAGAGCAATTCTGTGTTGCACATCACACATGAAAGGAGCCTTGGTTTCCTTCATGGCACTCCAGAGAAACCCCAAGAACACTGTTTCAAGGATAGAGGGATCCTGAGGTCACTGTAGCAACACGAAAGAGCTCCGTGGACCAAAAATCAACTCGAGATGAGAGGTTAGTCCCTGGCTTCGACTCCAGAGGAATACCACCTTACCACAAGCACCTCAAGAGGAGGCTTCTCTCAGCTCTAGGTATGTGAGAGGGACCCTGAGTTTGCGGCCTCAAGTGGAATGGACACCGCGATGCCCTGACTCGAAATAAGGCCGGATATCCCTGCAGTGACTGGAATGCAGGCTCGTCTTGCATCTCCCAAGACGAAAGGGTGTCTGAATCCCCTGTGGAGACCACAGAGAAAGACCTAGTTCCCCACCTCATCGCGACAGGAGGCCTCAAATCCTTTGAAAACTCCAGAGGTATGCGGAGATCATTGCCTCCAAAGGAGACGATGCCTGACTCCTCGTGAAACTTGATAGGAGTCCCAGGATTCCTGTGGCACTTGGAAAGGGACACTTGGTCTCCCGCCTCAGCTGGAGAGGCGTCCCAATTGCCCTGCCGAGCCTCGAGGAGAATCCAGAGTTGTCCCTCGCAACTAGGCAGGAGTCCTGACGTCGCTGAAGAAACACGTGGGTGGAAGGGCCATCCCCGTCGTAACTCGAGAATATACCCCAGGTTCCCGCCGCAACTCGAGAAAAACCATGAGACTTCCCCCTCGCCGCGAGATGAGGCCCGATTCCCCTGCACTGCGTGCAGAGCAATTCCGTGTTGCACATCACACATGAAAGGAGCCTTGATTTCCTTGATGGCACTCCAGAGAAACCCCAAGAACACTGTTTCAAGGCTAGAGGGATCCTGAGGTCACTGTAGCAACACGAAAGAGCTCCGTGGGCCAAAAATCAACTCGAGATGAGAGGTTAGTCCCTGGCTTCGACTCCAGAGGAATACCACCTTACCACAAGCACCTCAAGAGGAGGCTTCTCTCAGCTCTAGGTATGTGAGAGGGACCCTGAGTTAGCGGCCTCAAGTGGAATGGACACCGCGATGCCCTGACTCGAAATAAGGCTGGATATCCCTGCAGTGACTGGAATGCAGGCTCGTCTTGCATCTCCCAAGATGAAAGGATGTCTGAATCCCCTGTGGAGACCACAGAGAAAGACCTAGTTCCCCACCTCATCGCGACCGGAGGCCTCACATCCTTTGAAAACTCCAGAGGTACGCGGAGAACAGTGCCTCCAAAGGAGATGATGCCTGACTCCTCGTGAAACTTGATAGGAGTCCCAGGATTCCTGTGGCACGTGGAAAGGGACCCTTGGTCTCCCGCCTCAGCTGGAGAGGCGTCCCAATTGCCTTGCCAAGCCTCGAGGAGAATCCAGAGTTGTGTCTCGCAACTAGGCAAGAGTCCTGACGTGGCTGAACAAACACGTGTGTGGAAGGGCCATCCCCGTCGTAACTCGAGAATATACCCCAGGTTCCCGCTGCAACTCGAGAAAAACCATGAGACTTCCCCCTCGCCGCGAGATGAGGCCCGATTCCCCTGCACTGCGTGCAGAGCAATTCTGTGTTGCACATCACACATGAAAGGAGCCTTGATTTCCTTCATGGCACTCCACAGAAACCCCAAGAACACTGTTTCAAGGCTAGAGGGATCCTGAGGTCACTGTAGCAACACGAAAGAGCTCCGTGGACCAAAAATCAACTCGAGATGAGAGGTTAGTCCCTGGCTTCGACTCCAGAGGAATACCACCTTACCACAAGCACCTCAAGAGGAGGCTTCTCTCAGCTCTAGGTATGTGAGAGGGACCCTGAGTTTGCGGCCTCAAGTGGAATGGACACCGCGATGCCCTGACTCGAAATAAGGCCGGATATCCCTGCAGTGACTGGAATGCAGGCTCGTCTTGCATCTCCCAAGACGAAAGGGTGTCTGAATCCCATGTGGAGACCACAGAGAAAGACCTAGTTCCCCACCTCATCGCGACAGGAGGCCTCAAATCCTTTGAAAATTCCAGAGGTATGCGGAGATCAGTGCCTCCAAAGGAGACGATGCCTGACTCCTCGTGAAACTTGATAGGAGACCCAGGATTCCTGTGGCACTTGGAAAGGGACACTTGGTCTCCCGTCTCAGCTGGAGGGGCGTCCCAATTGCCCTGCAAAGCCTCGAGGAGAATCCAGAGTTATCTCTCGCAACTAGGCAGGAGTCCTGACATGGCTGAACACACACGTGTGTGGAAGGGCCATCCCCGTCGTAACTCGAGAATATACCCCAGGTTCCCGCCGCAACTCGAGAAAAACCATGAGACTTCCCCCTCGCCGCGAGATGAGGCCCGATTCCCCAGCACTGCGTGCAGAGCAATTCCGTGTTGCACATCACACATGAAAGGAGCCTTGATTTGCTTCATGGCACTCCAGAGAAACCCCAAGAACACTGTTTCAAGGCTAGAGGGATCCTGAGGTCACTGTAGCAACACGAAAGAGCTCCGTGGACCAAGAATCAACACGAGATGAGAGGTTAGTCCCTGGCTTCGACTCCTGAGGAATACCACCTTACCACAAGCACCTCAAGAGGAGGCTTCTCTCAGCTCTAGGTATGTGAGAGGGATCCTGAGTTTGCGGCCTCAAGTGGAATGGACACCGCGATGCCCTGACTCGAAATAAGGCTGGATATCCCTGCAGTGACTTGAATGCAGGCTCGTCTTGCATCTCCCAAGAAGAAAGGATGTCTGAATCCCCTGTGGAGACCACAGAGAAACACCTAGTTCCCCACCTCATCGCGACCGGAGGCCTCACATCCTTTGAAAACTCCAGAGGTACGCGGAGATCAGTGCCTCCAAAGGAGACGATGCCTGACTCCTCGTGAAACTTGATAGGAGTCCCAGGATTCTTGTGGCACGTGGAAAGGGGGACCTTTGGTCTCCCGCCTCAGCTGGAGAGGCGTTCCAATTGCCCTGCCAAGCCTCGAGGAGAATCCCGAGTTGTCCCTCGCAACTAGGCAGGAGTCCTGACGTGGCTGAACAAACACGTGGGTGGAAGGGCCATCCCCGTCGTAACTCGAGAATATACCCCAGGTTCCCGCCGCAACTCGAGAAAAACCATGAGACTTCCCCCTCGATGCGAGATGAGGCCCGATTCCCCTGTACTGCGTGCAGAGCAATTCCGTCTTGCACATCACACATGAAAGGAGCCTTGATTTCCTTGATGGCACTCCAGAGAAACCCCAAGAACACTGTTTCAAGGCTAGAGGGATCCTGAGGTCACTGTAGCAACACGAAAGAACTCTGTGGACCAAAAATCAACTCGAAAAGAGAGGTTAGTCCCTGGATTCGTCTCCAGAGGAATACCACCTTACCACAAGCACCTCAAGAGGAGGCTTCTCTCAGCTCTAGGTATGTGAGAGGGACCCTGAGTTTGCGGTCTCAAGTGGAATGGACACCGCGATGCCCTGACTCGAAATAAGGCCGGATATCCCTGCAGTGACTTCAATGCAGGCTCGTCTTGCATCTCCCAGGACGAAAGGATGTCTGAATCCCCTGTGGAAAGCACAGAGAAAGACTTAGTTCCCCACCTCATCGCGACCGATAGCCTCACATCCTTTGAAATCTCCAGAGGTACGCTGAGATCAGTGCCTCCAAAGGAGACGATGCCTGACTCCTCGTGAAACTTGATAGGAGTCCCAGGATTCCTGTGGCACGTGGAAAGGGACACTTGGTCTCCCGCCTCAGCTGGAGAGGCTTCCCAATTGCCCTGCCAAGCCTCGAGGAGAATCCAGAGTTGTCCCTCGCAACTAGGCAGGAGTCCTGACGTGGCTGAAGAAACACGTGGGTGGAAGGGCCATCCCCGTCGTAACTCGAGAATATACCCCAGGTTCTCGCCGCAACTCGAGAAAAACCATGAGACTTCCCCCTCGCCGCGAGATGAGGCCCGATTCCCCTGCACTGCATGCAGAGCAATTCCGTCTTGCACATCACACATGAAAGGAGCCTTGATTTCCTTGATGGCACTCCAGAGAAACCCCAAGAACACTGTTTCAAGGCTAGAGGGATCCTGAGGTCACTGTAGCAACACGAAAGAGCTCCGTGGGCCAAAAATCAACTCGAGATGAGAGGTTAGTCCCTGGCTTCGACTCCAGAGGAATACCACCTTACCACAAGCACCTCAAGAGGAGGCTTCTCTCAGCTCTAGGTATGTGAGAGGGACCCTGAGTTTGCGGCCTCAAGTGGAATGGACACCGCGATGCCCTGACTCGAAATAAGGCCGGATATCCCTGCAGTGACTGGAATGCAGGCTCGTCTTGCATCTCCCAAGACGAAAGGGTGTCTGAATCCCCTGTGGAGACCACAGAGAAAGACCTAGTTCCCCACCTCATCGCGACCGGAGGCCTCACATCCTTTGAAAACTCCAGAGGAACGCGGAGATCAGTGCCTCCAAAGGAGACGATGCCTGACTCCTCGTGAAACTTGATAGGAGTCCCAGGATTCTTGTGGCACGTGGAAAGGGACCCTTGGTCTCCCGCCTCAGCTGGAGAGGTGTTCCAATTGCCCTGCCAAGCCTCGAGGAGAATCCCGAGTTGTCCCTGGCAACTAGGCAGGAGTCCTGACGTGCCTGAACAAACACGTGGGTGGAAGGGCCATCCCCGTCGTAACTCGAGAATATACCCCAGGTTCCCGCCGCAACTCGAGAAAAACCATGAGACTTCCCCCTCGATGCGAGATGAGGCCCGATTCCCCTGTACTGCGTGCAGAGCAATTCCGTCTTGCACATCACACATGAAAGGAGCCTTGATTTCCTTGATGGCACTCCAGAGAAACCCCAAGAACTCTGTTTCAAGGCTAGAGGGATCCTGAGGTCACTGTAGCAACACGAAAGAACTCTGTGGACCAAAAATCAACTCGAAAAGAGAGGTTAGTCCCTGGATTCGTCTCCAGAGGAATACCACCTTACCACAAGCACCTCAAGAGGAGGCTTCTCTCAGCTCTAGGTATGTGAGAGGGACCCTGAGTTTGCGGCCTCAAGTGGAATGGACACCGCGATGCCCTGACTCGAAATAAGGCCGGATATCCCTGCAGTGACTTCAATGCAGGCTCGTCTTGCATCTCCCAGGACGAAAGGATGTCTGAATCCCCTGTGGAAAGCACAGAGAAAGACTTAGTTCCCCACCTCATCGCGACCGATAGCCTCACATCCTTTGAAAACTCCAGAGGTACGCGGAGATCAGTGCCTCCAAAGGAGACGATGCCTGACTCCTCGGGAAACTTGATAGGAGTCCCAGGATTCCTGTGGCACTTGGAAAGGGACACTTGGTCTCCCGCCTCAGCTGGAGAGGCGTCCCAATTGCCCTGCCAAGCCTCGAGGAGAATCCAGAGTTGTCCCTCGCAACTAGGCAGGAGCCCTGACGTCGCTGAAGAGACACGTGGGTGGAAGGGCCATCCCCGTCGTAACTCGAGAATATACCCCAGGTTCCCGCCGCAACTCGAGAAAAACCATGAGACTTCCCCCTCGCCGCGAGATGAGGCCCGATTCCCCTGCACTGCGTGCAGAGCAATTCCATGTTGCACATCACACATGAAAGGAGCCTTGATTTCCTTGATGGCACTCCAGAGAAACCCCAAGAACTCTGTTTCAAGGCTAGAGGGATCCTGAGGTCACTGTAGCAACACGAAAGAGCTCCGTGGGCCAAAAATCAACTCGAGATGATAGGTTAGTCCCTGGCTTCGACTCCAGAGGAATACCACCTTACCACAAGCACCTCAAGAGGAGGCTTCTCTCAGCTCTAGGTATGTGAGAGGGACCCTGAGTTTGCGGCCTCAAGTGGAATGGACACCGCGATGCCCTGACTCGAAATAAGGCCGGATATCCCTGCAGTGACTGGAATGCAGGCTCGTCTTGCATCTCCCAAGACGAAAGGGTGTCTGAATCCCATGTGGAGACCACAGAGAAAGACCTAGTTCCCCACCTCATCGCGACAGGAGGCCTCAAATCCTTTGAAAATTCCAGAGGTATGCGGAGATCAGTGCCTCCAAAGGAGACGATGCCTGACTCCTCGTGAAACTTGATAGGAGACCCAGGATTCCTGTGGCACTTGGAAAGGGACACTTGGTCTCCCGTCTCAGCTGGAGGGGCGTCCCAATTGCCCTGCAAAGCCTCGAGGAGAATCCAGAGTTATCTCTCGCAACTAGGCAGGAGTCCTGACATGGCTGAACACACACGTGTGTGGAAGGGCCATCCCCGTCGTAACTCGAGAATATACCCCAGGTTCCCGCCGCAACTCGAGAAAAACCATGAGACTTCCCCCTCGCCGCGAGATGAGGCCCGATTCCCCAGCACTGCGTGTAGAGCAATTCCGTGTTGCACATCACACATGAAAGGAGCCTTGATTTGCTTCATGGCACTCCAGAGAAACCCCAAGAACACTGTTTCAAGGCTAGAGGGATCCTGAGGTCACTGTAGCAACACGAAAGAGCTCCGTGGACCAAGAATCAACACGAGATGAGAGGTTAGTCCCTGGCTTCGACTCCTGAGGAATACCACCTTACCACAAGCACCTCAAGAGGAGGCTTCTCTCAGCTCTAGGTATGTGAGAGGGATCCTGAGTTTGCGGCCTCAAGTGGAATGGACACCGCGATGCCCTGACTCGAAATAAGGCTGGATATCCCTGCAGTGACTTGAATGCAGGCTCGTCTTGCATCTCCCAAGAAGAAAGGATGTCTGAATCCCCTGTGGAGACCACAGAGAAACACCTAGTTCCCCACCTCATCGCGACCGGAGGCCTCACATCCTTTGAAAACTCCAGAGGTACGCGGAGATCAGTGCCTCCAAAGGAGACGATGCCTGACTCCTCGTGAAACTTGATAGGAGTCCCAGGATTCTTGTGGCACGTGGAAAGGGGGACCCTTGGTCTCCCGCCTCAGCTGGAGAGGCGTTCCAATTGCCCTGCCAAGCCTAGAGGAGAATCCCGAGTTGTCCCTCGCAACTAGGCAGGAGTCCTGACGTGGCTGAACAAACACGTGGGTGGAAGGGCCATCCCCGTCGTAACTCGAGAATATACCCCAGGTTCCCGCCGCAACTCGAGAAAAACCATGAGACTTCCCCCTCGATGCGAGATGAGGCCCGATTCCCCTGTACTGCGTGCAGAGCAATTCCGTCTTGCACATCACACATGAAAGGAGCCTTGATTTCCTTGATGGCACTCCAGAGAAACCCCAAGAACACTGTTTCAAGGCTA
Source organism: Cervus elaphus (assembly GCF_910594005.1). Taxonomy (NCBI): domain Eukaryota; kingdom Metazoa; phylum Chordata; class Mammalia; order Artiodactyla; family Cervidae; genus Cervus; species Cervus elaphus. The sequence goes on from NC_057828.1 coordinate 165,890, forward strand.
GAGGGATCCTGAGGTCACTGTAGCAACACGAAAGAACTCTGTGGACCAAAAATCAACTCGAAAAGAGAGGTTAGTCCCTGGATTCGTCTCCAGAGGAATACCACCTTACCACAAGCACCTCAAGAGGAGGCTTCTCTCAGCTCTAGGTATGTGAGAGGGACCCTGAGTTTGCGGTCTCAAGTGGAATGGACACCGCGATGCCCTGACTCGAAATAAGGCCGGATATCCCTGCAGTGACTTCAATGCAGGCTCGTCTTGCATCTCCCAGGACGAAAGGATGTCTGAATCCCCCGTGGAAAGCACAGAGAAAGACTTAGTTCCCCACCTCATCGCGACCGATAGCCTCACATCCTTTGAAATCTCCAGAGGTACGCGGAGATCAGTGCCTCCAAAGGAGACGATGCCTGACTCCTCGTGAAACTTGATAGGAGTCCCAGGATTCCTGTGGCACGTGGAAAGGGACACTTGGTCTCCCGCCTCAGCTGGAGAGGCTTCCCAATTGCCCTGCCAAGCCTCGAGGAGAATCCAGAGTTGTCCCTCGCAACTAGGCAGGAGTCCTGACGTGGCTGAACAAACACGTGGGTGGAAGGGCCATCCCCGTCGTAACTCGAGAATATACCCCAGGTTCTCGCCGCAACTCGAGAAAAACCATGAGACTTCCCCCTCGCCGCGAGATGAGGCCCGATTCCCCTGCACTGCATGCAGAGCAATTCCGTCTTGCACATCACACATGAAAGGAGCCTTGATTTCCTTGATGGCACTCCAGAGAAACCCCAAGAACACTGTTTCAAGGCTAGAGGGATCCTGAGGTCACTGTAGCAACACGAAAGAGCTCCGTGGGCCAAAAATCAACTCGAGATGAGAGGTTAGTCCCTGGCTTCGACTCCAGAGGAATACCACCTTACCACAAGCACCTCAAGAGGAGGCTTCTCTCAGCTCTAGGTATGTGAGAGGGACCCTGAGTTTGCGGCCTCAAGTGGAATGGACACCGCGATGCCCTGACTCGAAATAAGGCCGGATATCCCTGCAGTGACTGGAATGCAGGCTCGTCTTGCATCTCCCAAGACGAAAGGGTGTCTGAATCCCCTGTGGAGACCACAGAGAAAGACCTAGTTCCCCACCTCATCGCGACCGGAGGCCTCACATCCTTTGAAAACTCCAGAGGAACGCGGAGATCAGTGCCTCCAAAGGAGACGATGCCTGACTCCTCGTGAAACTTGATAGGAGTCCCAGGATTCTTGTGGCACGTGGAAAGGGACCCTTGGTCTCCCGCCTCAGCTGGAGAGGTGTTCCAATTGCCCTGCCAAGCCTCGAGGAGAATCCCGAGTTGTCCCTCGCAACTAGGCAGGAGTCCTGACGTGGCTGAACAAACACGTGGGTGGAAGGGCCATCCCCGTCGTAACTCGAGAATATACCCCAGGTTCCCGCCGCAACTCGAGAAAAACCATGAGACTTCCCCCTCGATGCGAGATGAGGCCCGATTCCCCTGTACTGCGTGCAGAGCAATTCCGTCTTGCACATCACACATGAAAGGAGCCTTGATTTCCTTGATGGCACTCCAGAGAAACCCCAAGAACTCTGTTTCAAGGCTAGAGGGATCCTGAGGTCACTGTAGCAACACGAAAGAACTCTGTGGACCAAAAATCAACTCGAAAAGAGAGGTTAGTCCCTGGATTCGTCTCCAGAGGAATACCACCTTACCACAAGCACCTCAAGAGGAGGCTTCTCTCAGCTCTAGGTATGTGAGAGGGACCCTGAGTTTGCGGCCTCAAGTGGAATGGACACCGCGATGCCCTGACTCGAAATAAGGCCGGATATCCCTGCAGTGACTTCAATGCAGGCTCGTCTTGCATCTCCCAGGACGAAAGGATGTCTGAATCCCCTGTGGAAAGCACAGAGAAAGACTTAGTTCCCCACCTCATCGCGACCGATAGCCTCACATCCTTTGAAAACTCCAGAGGTACGCGGAGATCAGTGCCTCCAAAGGAGACGATGCCTGACTCCTCGGGAAACTTGATAGGAGTCCCAGGATTCCTGTGGCACTTGGAAAGGGACACTTGGTCTCCCGCCTCAGCTGGAGAGGCGTCCCAATTGCCCTGCCAAGCCTCGAGGAGAATCCAGAGTTGTCCCTCGCAACTAGGCAGGAGCCCTGACGTCGCTGAAGAGACACGTGGGTGGAAGGGCCATCCCCGTCGTAACTCGAGAATATACCACAGGTTCCCGCCGCAACTCGAGAAAAACCATGAGATTCCCACTCGCCGCGAGATGAGGCCCGATTCCCCTGCACTGCGTGCATAGCAATTCCGTGTTGCACATCACACATGAAAGGAGCCTTGATTTCCTTGATGGCACTCCAGAGAAACCCCAAGAACACTGTTTCAAGGCTAGAGGGATCCTGAGGTCACTGTAGCAACACGAAAGAGCTCCGTGGGCCAAAAATCAACTCGAGATGATAGGTTAGTCCCTGGCTTCGACTCCAGAGGAATACCACCTTACCACAAGCACCTCAAGAGGAGGCTTCTCTCAGCTCTAGGTATGTGAGAGGGACCCTGAGTTTGCGGCCTCAAGTGGAATGGACACCGCGATGCCCTGACTCGAAATAAGGCCGGATATCCCTGCAGTGACTGGAATGCAGGCTCGTCTTGCATCTCCCAAGACGAAAGGGTGTCTGAATCCCCTGTGGAGACCACAGAGAAAGACCTAGTTCCCCACCTCATCGCGACAGGAGGCCTCAAATCCTTTGAAAATTCCAGAGGTATGCGGAGATCAGTGCCTCCAAAGGAGACGATGCCTGACTCCTTGTGAAACTTGATAGGAGACCCAGGATTCCTGTGGCACTTGGAAAGGGACACTTGGTCTCCCGTCTCAGCTGGAGGGGCGTCCCAATTGCCCTGCAAAGCCTCGAGGAGAATCCAGAGTTATCTCTCGCAACTAGGCAGGAGTCCTGACATGGCTGAACACACACGTGTGTGGAAGGGCCATCCCCGTCGTAACTCGAGAATATACCCCAGGTTCCCGCCACAACTCGAGAAAAACCATGAGACTTCCCCCTCGATGCGAGATGAGGCCCGATTCCCCTGTACTGCGTGCAGAGCAATTCCGTCTTGCACATCACACATGAAAGGAGCCTTGATTTCCTTGATGGCACTCCAGAGAAACCCCAAGAACACTGTTTCAAGGATAGAGGGATCCTGAGGTCACTGTAGCAACACGAAAGAACTCTGTGGACCAAAAATCAACTCGAAAAGAGAGGTTAGTCCCTGGATTCGTCTCCAGAGGAATACCACCTTACCACAAGCACCTCAAGAGGAGGCTTCTCTCAGCTCTAGGTATGTGAGAGGGACCCTGAGTTTGCGGCCTCAAGTGGAATGGACACCGCGATGCCCTGACTCGAAATAAGGCCGGATATCCCTGCAGTGACTTCAATGCAGGCTCGTCTTGCATCTCCCAAGACGAAAGGGTGTCTGAATCCCCTGTGGAGACCACAGAGAAAGACCTAGTTCCCCACCTCATCGCGACCGGAGGCCTCACATCCTTTGAAAACTCCAGAGGAACGCGGAGATCAGTGCCTCCAAAGGAGACGATGCCTGACTCCTCGTGAAACTTGATAGGAGTCCCAGGATTCTTGTGGCACGTGGAAAGGGACCCTTGGTCTCCCGCCTCAGCTGGAGAGGCGTTCCAATTGCCCTGCCAAGCCTCGAGGAGAATCCCGAGTTGTCCCTCGCAACTAGGCAGGAGTCCTGACGTGGCTGAACAAACACGTGGGTGGAAGGGCCATCCCCGTCGTAACTCGAGAATATACCCCAGGTTCCCGCCGCAACTCGAGAAAAACCATGAGACTTCCCCCTCGATGCGAGATGAGGCCCGATTCCCCTGTACTGCGTGCAGAGCAATTCCGTCTTGCACATCACACATGAAAGGAGCCTTGATTTCCTTGATGGCACTCCAGAGAAACCCCAAGAACTCTGTTTCAAGGCTAGAGGGATCCTGAGGTCACTGTAGCAACACGAAAGAACTCTGTGGACCAAAAATCAACTCGAAAAGAGAGGTTAGTCCCTGGATTCGTCTCCAGAGGAATACCTCCTTACCACAAGCACCTCAAGAGGAGGCTTCTCTCAGCTCTAGGTATGTGAGAGGGACCCTGAGTTTGCGGCCTCAAGTGGAATGGACACCGCGATGCCCTGACTCGAAATAAGGCCGGATATCCCTGCAGTGACTTCAATGCAGGCTCGTCTTGCATCTCCCAGGACGAAAGGATGTCTGAATCCCCTGTGGAAAGCACAGAGAAAGACTTAGTTCCCCACCTCATCGCGACCGATAGCCTCACATCCTTTGAAAACTCCAGAGGTACGCGGAGATCAGTGCCTCCAAAGGAGACGATGCCTGACTCCTCGGGAAACTTGATAGGAGTCCCAGGATTCCTGTGGCACTTGGAAAGGGACACTTGGTCTCCCGCCTCAGCTGGAGAGGCGTCCCAATTGCCCTGCAAAGCCTCGAGGAGAATCCAGATTTGTCCCTCGCAACTAGGCAGGAGCCCTGACGTCGCTGAAGAGACACGTGGGTGAAAGGGCCATCCCCGTCGTAACTCGAGAATATACCCCAGGTTCCCGCCGCAACTCGAGAAAAACCATGAGACTTCCCACTCGCCGCGAGATGAGGCCCGATTCCCCTGCACTGCGTGCAGAGCAATTCCGTCTTGCACATCACACATGAAAGGAGCCTTGATTTCCTTGATGGCACTCCAGACAAACCCCAAGAACACTGTTTCAAGGCTAGAGGGATCCTGAGGTCACTGTAGCAACACGAAAGAGCTCCGTGGGCCAAAAATCAACTCGAGATGAGAGGTTAGTCCCTGGCTTCGACTCCAGAGGAATACCACCTTACCACAAGCACCTCAAGAGGAGGCTTCTCTCAGCTCTAGGTATGTGAGAGGGACCCTGAGTTTGCGGCCTCAAGTGGAATGGACACCGCGATGCCCTGACGCGAAATAAGGCCGGATATCCCTGCAGTGACTTGAATGCAGGCTCGTCTTGCATCTCCCAAGATGAAAGGATGTCTGAATCCCCTGTGGAGACCACAGAGAAAGACCTAGTTCCCCACCTCATCGCGACCGGAGGCCTCACATCCTTTGAAAACTCCAGAGGTACGCGGAGATTAGTGCCTCCAAAGGAGACGATGCCTGACTCCTCGTGAAACTTGATAGGAGTCCCAGGATTCCTGTGGCACGTGGAAAGGGACCCTTGTTCTCCCGCCTCAGCTGGAGAGGCGTCCCAATTGCCTTGCCAAGCCTCGAGGAGAATCCCGAGTTGTGTCTCGCAACTAGGCAAGAGTCCTGACGGGGCTGAACACACACGTGTGTGGAAGGGCCATCCCCGCCGTAACTGGAGAATATACCCCAGGTTCCCGCCGCAACTCGAGAAAAACCATGAGACTTCCCCCTCGCCGCGAGATGAGGCCCGATTCCCCTGCACTGCGTGCAGAGCAATTCTGTGTTGCACATCACACATGAAAGGAGCCTTGATTTCCTTGATGGCACTCCAGAGAAACCCCAAGAACACTGTTTCAAGGCTAGAGGGATCCTGAGGTCACTGTAGCAACACGAAAGAGCTCCGTGGACCAAAAATCAACTCGAGATGAGAGGTTAGTCCCTGGCTTCGACTCCAGAGGAATACCACCTTACCACAAGCACCTCAAGAGGAGGCTTCTCTCAGCTCTAGGTATGTGAGAGGGACCCTGAGTTTGCGGCCTCAAGTGGAATGGACACCGCGATGCCCTGACGCGAAATAAGGCCGGATATCCCTGCAGTGACTGGAATGCAGGCTCGTCTTGCATCTCCCAAGACGAAAGAGTGTCTGAATCCCCTGTGGAGACCACAGCGAAAGACCTAGTTCCCCACCTCATCAGGACAGGAGGCCTCAAATCCTTTGAAAACTCCAGAGGTATGCGGAGATCAGTGTCTCCAAAGGAGACGATGCCTGACTCCTCGTGAAACTTGATAGGAGACCCAGGATTCCTGTGGCACGTGGAAAGGGACCCTTGGTCTCCCGTCTCAGCTGGAGAGGCATCCCAATTGCCCTGCAAAGCCTCGAGGAGAATCCCGAGTTATCCCTCGCAACTAGTCAGGAGTCCTGACATGGCTGAACACACACGTGGGTGGAAGGGCCATCCCCGTCGTAACTCGAGAATATATCCCAGGTTCCCACCGCAACTCGAGAAAAACCATGAGACTTCCCCCTCGCCGCGAGATGAGGCCCGATTCCCCTGCACTGCGTGCAGAGCAATTCCGTGTTGCACATCACACATGAAAGGAGCCTTGATTTCCTTGATGGCACTCCAGAGAAACCCCAAGAACACTGTTTCAAGGATAGAGGGATCCTGAGGTCACTGTAGCAACACGAAAGAACTCTGTGGACCAAAAATCAACTCGAAAAGAGAGGTTAGTCCCTGGATTCGTCTCCAGAGGAATACCACCTTACCACAAGCACCTCAAGAGGAGGCTTCTCTCAGCTCTAGGTATGTGAGAGGGACCCTGAATTTGCGGCCTCAAGTGGAATGGACGCCGCGATGCCCTGACTCGAAATAAGGCCGGATATCCCTGCAGTGACTTCAATGCAGGCACGTCTTGCATCTCCCAGGACGAAAGGATGTCTGAATCCCCTGTGGAAAGCACAGAGAAAGACTTAGTTCCCCACCTCATCGCGACCGATAGCCTCACATCCTTTGAAAACTCCAGAGGTACGCGGAGATCAGTGCCTCCAAAGGAGACGATGCCTGACTTCTCGTGAAAATTGATAGGAGTCCCAGGATTCCTGTGGCACTTGGAAAGGGACACTTGGTCTCCCGCCTCAGCTGGAGAGGCGTCCCTATTGCCCTGACAAGCCTCGAGGAGAATCCAGAGTTGTCCCTCGCAACTAGGCAGGAGTCCTGACGTCGCTGAAGAAACACGTGGGTGGAAGGGCCATCCCCGTCGTAACTCGAGAATATACCCCAGGTTCCCGCCGCAACTCGAGAAAAACCATGAGACTTCCCCCTCGCCGCGAGATGAGGCCCGATTCCCCTGCACTGCGTGCAGAGCAATTCCGTGTTGCACATCACACATGAAAGGAGCCTTGATTTCCTTGATGGCACTCCAGAGAAACCCCAAGAACACTGTTTCAAGGCTAGAGGGATCCTGAGGTCACTGTAGCAACACGAAAGAGCTCCGTGGGCCAAAAATCAACTCGAGATGAGAGGTTAGTCCCTGGCTTCGACTCCAGAGGAATACCACCTTACCACAAGCACCTCAAGAGGAGGCTTCTCTCAGCTCTAGGTATGTGAGAGGGACCCTGAGTTTGCGGCCTCAAGTGGAATGGTCACCGCGATGCCCTGACGCGAAATAAGGCTGGATATCCCTGCAGTGACTTGAATGCAGGCTCGTCTTGCATCTCTCAAGATGAAAGGATGTCTGAATCCCCTGTGGAGACCACAGAGAATGACCTAGTTCCCCACCTCATCGCGACCGGAGGCCTCACATCCTTTGAAAACTCCAGAGGTACGCGGAGATCAGTGCCTCCAAAGGAGACGATGCCTGACTCCTCGTGAAACTTGATAGGAGTCCCAGGATTCCTGTGGCACGTGGAAAGGGACACTTGGTCTCCCGCCTCAGCTGGAGAGGCGTCCCAATTGCCTTGCCAAGCCTTGAGGAGAATCCCGAGTTTTGTTTCGCAACTAGGCAAGAGTCCTGACGTGGCTGAACAAACACGTGTGTGGAAGGGCCATCCCCGTCGTAACTCGAGAATATACCCCATGTTCCCGCCGCAACTCGAGAAAAACCATGAGACTTCCCCCTCGCCGCGAGATGAGGCCGGATTCCCCTGCACTGCGTGCAGAGCAATTCTGTGTTGCACATCACACATGAAAGGAGCCTTGATTTCCTTCATGGCACTCCAGAGAAACCCCAAGAACACTGTTTCAAGGCTAGAGGGATCCTGAGGTCACTGTAGCAACAGGAAAGAGCTCTGTGGACCAATAATCAACTCGAGATGAGAGGTTAGTCCCTGGCTTCGACTCCAGAGGAATACCACCTTACCACAAGCACCTCAAGAGGAGGCTTCTCTCAGCTCTAGGTATGTGAGAGGGACCCTGAGTTTGCGGCCTCAAGTGGAATGGACACCGCGATGCCCTGACTCGAAATAAGGCCGGATATCCCTGCAGTGACTGGAATGCAGGCTCGTCTTGCATCTCCCAGGACGAAAGGATGTCTGAATCCCCTGTGGAGACCACAGAGAAAGACCTAGTTCCCCACCTCATCGCGACCGGAGGCCTCACATTCTTTGAAAACTCCAGAGGTACGCGGAGATCAGTGCCTCCAAAGGAGACGATGCCTGACTCCTCGTGAAACTTGATAGGAGTCCCAGGATTCCTGTGGCACGTGGAAAGGGACCCTTGGTCTCCCGCCTCAGCTGGAGAGGCGTCCCAATTGCCTTGCCAAGCCTCGAGGAGAATCCCGAGTTGTGTCTCGCAACTAGGCAAGAGTCCTGACGTGGCTGAACAAACACGTGTGTGGAAGGGCCATCCCCGTCGTAACTCGAGAATATACCCCAGGTTCCCGCCGCAACTCGAGAAAAACCATGAGACTTCCCCCTCGCCCCGAGATGAGGCCCGATTCCCCTGCACTGCGTGCAGAGCAATTCTGTGTTGCACATCACACATGAAAGGAGCCTAGATTTCCTTGATGGCACTCCAGAGAAACCCCAAGAACACTGTTTTAAGGCTAGAGGGATCCTGAGGTCACTGTAGCAACACGAAAGAGCTCCGTGGGCCAAAAATCAACTTGAGATGAGAGGTTAGTCCCTGGCTTCGACTCCAGAGGAATACCACCTTACCACAAGCACCTCAAGAGGAGGCATCTCTCAGCTTTAGGTATGTGAGAGGGACCCTGAGTTTGCGGCCTCAAGTGGAATGGATACCGCGATGCCCTAACGCGAAATAAGGCTGGATATCCCTGCAATGACTTGAATGCAGGCTCGTCTTGCATCTCCCAAGATGAAAGGATGTCTGAATCCCCTGTGGAGACCACAGAGAAAGACCTAGTTCCCCACCTCATCGCGACCGGAGGCCTCACATCCTTTGAAAACTCCAGAGGTACGCGGAGATCAGTGCCTCCAAAGGAGACGATGCCTGACTCCTCGTGAAACTTGATAGGAGTCCCAGGATTCCTGTGGCACGTGGAAAGGGACCCTTGGTCTCCCGTCTCAGCTGGAGAGGCGTCCCAATTGCCTTGCCAAGCCTCGAGGAGAATCCCGAGTTGTGTCTCGCAACTAGGCAAGAGTCCTGACGTGGCTGAACAAACACGTGTGTGGAAGGGCCATCCCTGTCGTAACTCGAGAATATACCCCAGGTTCCCGCCGCAACTGGAGAAAAACCATGAGACTTCCCCCTCGCCGCGAGATGAGGCCCGATTCCCCTGCACTGCGTGCAGAGCAATTCTGTGTTGCACATCACACATGAAAGGAGCCTTGATTTCCTTCATGGCACTCCAGAGAAACCCCAAGAACACTGTTTCAAGGCTAGAGGGATCCTGAGGTCACTGTAGCAACACGAAAGAGCTCCGTGGACCCAAAATCAACTCGGGATGAGAGGTTATTCCCTGGCTTCGACTCCAGAGGAATACCACCTTACCACAAGCACCTCAAGAGGAGGTTTCTCTCAGCTCTAGGTATGTGAGAGGGACCCTGAGTTTGCGGCCTCAAGTGGAATGGACACCGGGATGCCCTGACTCGAAATAAGGCCGGATATCCCTGCAGTGACTGGAATGCAGGCTCGTCTTGCATCTCCCAAGACGAAAGGGTGTCTGAATCCCCTGTGGAGACCACAGAGAAAGACCTAGTTCCCCACCTCATCGCGACAGGAAGCCTCAAATCCTTTGAAAACTCCAGAGGTATGCGGAGATCAGTGCCTCGAAAGGAGACGATGCCTGACTCCTCGTGAAACTTGATAGGAGACCCAGGATTCCGGTGGCACGTGGAAAGGGACCCTTGGTCTCCCGTCTCAGCTGGAGAGGCGTCCCAATTGCACTGCAAAGCCTCGAGGAGAATCCCGAGTTGTCCCTCGCAACTAGGCAGGAGTCCTGACATGGCTGAACACACACGTGTGTGGAAGTGCCATCCCCGTCGTAACTCGAGAATATACCCCAGGTTCCCGCCGCAACTCGAGAAAAACCATGAGACTTCCCCCTCGCCGCGAGATGAGGCCCGATTCCCCTGCACTGCGTGCAGAGCAATTCCGTGTTGCACATCACACATGAAAGGAGCCTTGATTTCCTTGATGGCACTCCAGAGAAACCCCAAGAACACTGTTTCAAGGCTAGAGGGATCCTGAGGTCACTGTAGCAACACGAAAGAGCTCCGTGGACCAAGAATCAACACGAGATGAGAGGTTAGTCCCTGGCTTCGACTCCTGAGGAATACCACCTTACCACAAGCACCTCAAGAGGAGGCTTCTCTCAGCTCTAGGTATGTGAGAGGGACCCTGAGTTTGCGGCCTCAAGTGGAATGGACACCGCGATGCCCTGACTCGAAATAAGGCCGGATATCCCTGCAGTGACTTGAATGCAGGCTCGTCTTGCATCTCCCCAGAAGAAAGGATGTCTGAATCCCCTGTGGAGACCACAGAGAAACACCTAGTTCCCCACCTCATCGCGACCGATAGCCTCACATCCTTTGAAAACTCCAGAGGTACGCGGAGATCAGTGCCTCCAAAGGAGACGATGCCTGACTCCTCGTGAAACTTGATAGGAGTCCCAGGATTCTTGTGGCACGTGGAAAGGGACCCTTGGTCTCCCGCCTCAGCTGGAGAGGCGATCCAATTGCCCTGCCAAGCCTCGAGGAGAATCCCGAGTTGTGTCTCGCAACTAGGCAGGAGTCCTGACGTGGCTGAACAAACACGTGTGTGGAAGGGCCATCCCCGTCGTAACTCGAGAATATACCCCAGGTTCCCGCCGCAACTCGAGAAAAACCATGAGACTTCCCCCTCGCCGCGAGATGAGGCCCGATTCCCCTGCACTGCGTGCAGAGCAATTCCGTGTTGCACATCACACATGAAAGGAGCCTTGATTTCCTTGATGGCACTCCAGAGAAACCCCAAGAACACTGTTTCAAGGCTAGAGGGATCCTGAGGTCACTGTAGCAACACGAAAGAGCTCCGTGGGCCAAAAATCAACTCGAGATGAGAGGTTAGTCCCTGGCTTCGACTCCAGAGGAATACCACCTTACCACAAGCACCTCAAGAGGAGGCTTCTCTCAGCTCTAGGTATGTGAGAGCGACCCTGAGTTTGCGGCCTCAAGTGGAATGGACACCGCGATGTCCTGACTCGAAATAAGGCCGGATATCCCTGCAGTGACTGGAATGCAGGCTCGTCTTGCATCTCCCAAGACGAAAGGGTGTCTGAATCCCATGTGGAGACCACAGAGAAAGACCTAGTTCCCCACCTCATCGCAACAGGAGGCCTCAAATCCTTTGAAAACTCCAGAGGTATGCGGAGATCAGTGCCTCCAAAGGAGACGATGCCTGACTCCTCGTGAAACTTGATAGGAGACCCAGGATTCCTGTGGCACTTGGAAAGGGACACTTGGTCTCCCGTCTCAGCTGGAGGGGCGTCCCAATTGCCCTGCAAAGCCTCGAGGAGAATCCAGAGTTATCTCTCGCAACTAGGCAGGAGTCCTGACATGGCTGAACACACACGTGTGTGGAAGGGCCATCCCCGTCGTAACTCGAGAATATACCCCAGGTTCCCGCCGCAACTCGAGAAAAACCATGAGACTTCCCCCTCGCCGCGAGATGAGGCCCGATTCCCCAGCACTGCGTGTAGAGCAATTCCGTGTTGCACATCACACATGAAAGGAGCCTTGATTTGCTTCATGGCACTCCAGAGAAACCCCAAGAACACTGTTTCAAGGCTAGAGGGATCCTGAGGTCACTGTAGCAACACGAAAGAGCTCCGTGGACCAAGAATCAACACGAGATGAGAGGTTAGTCCCTGGCTTCGACTCCTGAGGAATACCACCTTACCACAAGCACCTCAAGAGGAGGCTTCTCTCAGCTCTAGGTATGTGAGAGGGATCCTGAGTTTGCGGCCTCAAGTGGAATGGACACCGCGATGCCCTGACTCGAAATAAGGCTGGATATCCCTGCAGTGACTTGAATGCAGGCTCGTCTTGCATCTCCCAAGAAGAAAGGATGTCTGAATCCCCTGTGGAGACCACAGAGAAACACCTAGTTCCCCACCTCATCGCGACCGGAGGCCTCACATCCTTTGAAAACTCCAGAGGTACGCGGAGATCAGTGCCTCCAAAGGAGACGATGCCTGACTCCTCGTGAAACTTGATAGGAGTCCCAGGATTCTTGTGGCACGTGGAAAGTGGGACCCTTGGTCTCCCGCCTCAGCTGGAGAGGCGTTCCAATTGCCCTGCCAAGCCTCGAGGAGAATCCCGAGTTGTCCCTCGCAACTAGGCAGGAGTCCTGACGTGGCTGAACAAACACGTGGGTGGAAGGGCCATCCCCGTCGTAACTCGAGAATATACCCCAGGTTCCCGCCGCAACTCGAGAAAAACCATGAGACTTCCCCCTCGATGCGAGATGAGGCCCGATTCCCCTGTACTGCGTGCAGAGCAATTCCGTCTTGCACATCACACATGAAAGGAGCCTTGATTTCCTTGATGGCACTCCAGAGAAACCCCAAGAACACTGTTTCAAGGCTAGAGGGATCCTGAGGTCACTGTAGCAACACGAAAGAACTCTGTGGACCAAAAATCAACTCGAAAAGAGAGGTTAGTCCCTGGATTCGTCTCCAGAGGAATACCACCTTACCACAAGCACCTCAAGAGGAGGCTTCTCTCAGCTCTAGGTATGTGAGAGGGACCCTGAGTTTGCGGCCTCAAGTGGAATGGACACCGCGATGCCCTGACTCGAAATAAGGCCGGATATCCCTGCAGTGACTTCAATGCAGGCTCGTCTTGCATCTCCCAGGACGAAAGGATGTCTGAATCCCCTGTGGAAAGCACAGAGAAAGACTTAGTTCCCCACCTCATCGCGACCGATAGCCTCACATCCTTTGAAATCTCCAGAGGTACGCGGAGATCAGTGCCTCCAAAGGAGACGATGCCTGACTCCTCGTGAAACTTGATAGGAGTCCCAGGATTCCTGTGGCACTTGGAAAGGGACACTTGGTCTCCCGCCTCAGCTGGAGAGGCTTCCCAATTGCCCTGCCAAGCCTCGAGGAGAATCCAGAGTTGTCCCTCGCAACTAGGCAGGAGTCCTGACGTGGCTGAAGAAACACGTGGGTGGAAGGGCCATCCCCGTCGTAACTCGAGAATATACCCCAGGTTCTCGCCGCAACTCGAGAAAAACCATGAGACTCCCCCCTCGCCGCGAGATGAGGCCCGATTCCCCTGCACTGCATGCAGAGCAATTCCGTCTTGCACATCACACATGAAAGGAGCCTTGATTTCCTTGATGGCACTCCAGAGAAACCCCAAGAACACTGTTTCAAGGCTAGAGGGATCCTGAGGTCACTGTAGCAACACGAAAGAGCTCCGTGGGCCAAAAATCAACTCGAGATGAGAGGTTAGTCCCTGGCTTCGACTCCAGAGGAATACCACCTTACCACAAGCACCTCAAGAGGAGGCTTCTCTCAGCTATAGGTATGTGAGAGGGACCCTGAGTTTGTGGCCTCAAGTGGAATGGACACCGCGATGCCCTGACTCGAAATAAGGCTGGATATCCCTGCAGTGACTGGAATGCAGGCTCGTCTTGCATCTCCCAAGACGAAAGGGTGTCTGAATCCCCTGTGGAGACCACAGAGAAAGACCTAGTTCCCCACCTCATCGCGACCGGAGGCCTCACATCCTTTGAAAACTCCAGAGGAACGCTGAGATCAGTGCCTCCAAAGGAGACGATGCCTGACTCCTCGTGAAACTTGATAGGAGTCCCAGGATTCTTGTGGCACGTGGAAAGGGACCCTTGGTCTCCCGCCTCAGCTGGAGAGGTGTTCCAATTGCCCTGCCAAGCCTCGAGGAGAATCCCGAGTTGTCCCTCGCAACTAGGCAGGAGTCCTGACGTGGCTGAACAAACACGTGGGTGGAAGGGCCATCCCCGTCGTAACTCGAGAATATACCCCAGGTTCCCGCCGCAACTCGAGAAAAACCATGAGACTTCCCCCTCGATGCGAGATGAGGCCCGATTCCCCTGTACTGCGTTCAGAGCAATTCCGTCTTGCACATCACACATGAAAGGAGCCTTGATTTCCTTGATGGCACTCCAGAGAAACCCCAAGAACTCTGTTTCAAGGCTAGAGGGATCCTGAGGTCACTGTAGCAACACGAAAGAACTCTGTGGACCAAAAATCAACTCGAAAAGAGAGGTTAGTCCCTGGATTCGTCTCCAGAGGAATACCACCTTACCACAGGCACCTCAAGAGGAGGCTTCTCTCAGCTCTAGGTATGTGAGAGGGACCCTGAGTTTGCGGCCTCAAGTGGAATGACACCGCGATGCCCTGACTCGAAATAAGGCCGGATATCCCTGCAGTGACTTCAATGCAGGCTCGTCTTGCATCTCCCAGGACGAAAGGATGTCTGAATCCCCTGTGGAAAGCACAGAGAAAGACTTAGTTCCCCACCTCATCGCGACCGATAGCCTCACATCCTTTGAAAACTCCAGAGGTACGCGGAGATCAGTGCCTCCAAAGGAGACGATGCCTGACTCCTCGGGAAACTTGATAGGAGTCCCAGGATTCCTGTGGCACTTGGAAAGGGACACTTGGTCTCCCGCCTCAGCTGGAGAGGCGTCCCAATGGCCCTGCCAAGCCTCGAGGAGAATCCAGAGTTGTCCCTCGCAACTAGGCAGGAGCCCTGACGTCGCTGAAGAGACACGTGGGTGGAAGGGCCATCCCCGTCGTAACTCGAGAATATACCCCAGGTTCCCGCCGCAACTCGAGAAAAACCATGAGACTTCTCACTCGCCGCGAGATGAGGCCCGATTCCCCTGCACTGTGTGCAGAGCAATTCCGTGTTGCACATCACACATGAAAGGAGCCTAGATTTCCTTGATGGCACTCCAGAGAAACCCCAAGAACACTGTTTCAAGGCTAGAGGGATCCTGAGGTCACTGTAGCAACACGAAAGAGCTCCGTGGGCCAAAAATCAACTCGAGATGAGAGGTTAGTCCCTGGCTTCGACTCCAGAGGAATACCACCTTACCACAAGCACCTCAAGAGGAGGCTTCTCTCAGCTCTAGGTATGTGAGAGGGACCCTGAGTTTGCGGCGTCAAGTGGAATGGACACCGCGATGCCCTGACGCGAAATAAGGCCGGATATCCCTGCAGTGACTTGAATGCAGGCTCGTCTTGCATCTCCCAAGATGAAAGGATGTCTGAATCCCCTGTGGAGACCACAGAGAAACACCTAGTTCCCCACCTCATCGCGACCGGAGGCCTCACATCCTTTGAAAACTCCAGAGGTACGCGGAGATTAGTGCCTCCAAAGGAGACGATGCCTGACTCCTCGTGAAACTTGATAGGAGTCCCAGGATTCTTGTGGCACGTGGAAAGGGACCCTTGTTCTCCCGCCTCAGGTGGAGAGGCGTCCCAATTGCCTTGCCAAGCCTCGAGGAGAATCCCGAGTTGTGTCTCGCAACTAGGCAAGAGTCCTGACGGGGCTGAACAAACACGTGTGTGGAAGGGCCATCCCCGCCGTAACTCGAGAATAAACCCCAGGTTCCCGCCGCAACTCGAGAAAAACCATGAGACTTCCCACTCGCCGCGAGATGAGGGCCGATTCCCCTGCACTGCGTGCAGAGCAATTCCGTGTTGCACATCACACATGAAAGGAGCCTTGATTTCCTTGATGGCACTCCAGAGAAACCCCAAGAACACTGTTTCAAGGCTAGAGGGATCCTGAGGTCACTGTAGCAACACGAAAGAGCTCCGTGGGCCAACAATCAACTCGAGATGAGAGGTTAGTCCCTGGCTTCGACTCCAGAGGAATACCACCTTACCACAAGCACCTCAAGAGGAGGCTTCTCTCAGCTCTATGTATGTGAGAGGGACCCTGAGTTTGCGGCCTCAAGTGGAATGGACACCGCGATGCCCTGACTCGAAAGAAGGCCGGATATCCCTGCAGTGACTTGAATGCAGGCTCGTCTTGCATCTCCCAAGAAGAAAGGATGTCTGAATCCCCTGTGGAGACCACAGAGAAACACCTAGTTCCCCACCTCATCGCGACCGGAGGCCTCACATCCTTTGAAAACTCCAAAGGTACGCGGAGATCAGTGCCTCCAAAGGAGACGATGCCTGACTCCTCGTGAAACTTGATAGGAGTCCCAGGATTCTTGTGGCTCGTGGAAAGGGGGACCCTTGGTCTCCCGCCTCAGCTGGAGAGGCGTTCCAATTGCCCTGCCAAGCCTCGAGGAGAATCCCGAGTTGTCCCTCGCAACTAGGCAGGAGTCCTGACGTGGCTGAACAAACACGTGGGTGGAAGGGCCATCCCCGTCGTAACTCGAGAATATACCCCAGGTTCCCGCCGCAACTCGAGAAAAACCATGAGACTTCCCCCTCGATGCGAGATGAGGCCCGATTCCCCTGTACTGCGTGCAGAGCAATTCCGTGTTGCACATCACACATGAAAGGAGCCTTGATTTCCTTGATGGCACTCCAGAGAAACCCCAAGAACACTGTTTCAAGGCTAGAGGGATCCTGAGGTCACTGTAGCAACACGAAAGAACTCTGTGGACCAAACATCAACTCGAAAAGTGAGGTTAGTCCCTGGATTCGTCTCCAGAGGAATACCACCTTACCACAAGCACCTCAAGAGGAGGCTTCTCTCAGCTCTAGGTATGTGAGAGGGACCCTGAGTTTGCGGCCTCAAGTGGAATGGACACCGCGATGCCCTGACTCGAAATAAGGCCGGATATCCCTGCAGTGACTTCAATGCAGGCTCGTCTTGCATCTCCCAGGACGAAAGGATGTCTGAATCCCCTGTGGAAAGCACAGAGAAAGACTTAGTTCCCCACCTCATCGCGACCGATAGCCTCACATCCTTTGAAATCTCCAGAGGTACGCGGAGATCAGTGCCTCCAAAGGAGACGATGCCTGACTCCTCGTGAAACTTGATAGGAGTCCCAGGATTCCTGTGGCACTTGGAAAGGGACACTTGGTCTCCCGCCTCAGCTGGAGAGGCTTCCCAATTGCCCTGCCAAGCCTCGAGGAGAATCCAGAGTTGTCCCTCGCAACTAGGCAGGAGTCCTGACGTGGCTGAAGAAACACGTGGGTGGAAGGGCCATCCCCGTCGTAACTCGAGAATATACCCCAGGTTCTCGCCGCAACTCGAGAAAAACCATGAGACTTCCCTCTCGCCGCGAGATGAGGCCCGATTCCCCTGCACTGCATGCAGAGCAATTCCGTCTTGCACATCACACATGAAAGGAGCCTTGATTTCCTTGATGGCACTCCAGAGAAACCCCAAGAACACTGTTTCAAGGCTAGAGGGATCCTGAGGTCACTGTAGCAACACGAAAGAGCTCCGTGGGCCAAAAATCAACTCGAGATGAGAGGTTAGTCCCTGGCTTCGACTCCAGAGGAATACCACCTTACCACAAGCACCTCAAGAGGAGGCTTCTCTCAGCTCTAGGTATGTGAGAGGGACCCTGAGTTTGCGGCCTCAAGTGGAATGGACACCGCGATGCCCTGACTCGAAATAAGGCTGGATATCCCTGCAGTGACTGGAATGCAGGCTCGTCTTGCATCTCCCAAGACGAAAGGGTGTCTGAATCCCCTGTGGAGACCACAGAGAAAGACCTAGTTCCCCACCTCATCGCGACCGGAGGCCTCACATCCTTTGAAAACTCCAGAGGAACGCGGAGATCAGTGCCTCCAAAGGAGACGATTCCTGACTCCTCGTGAAACTTGATAGGAGTCCCAGGATTCCTGTGGCACTTGGAAAGGGACACTTGGTCTCCCGCCTCAGCTGGAGAGGCGTCCCAATGGCCCTGCCAAGCCTCGAGGAGAATCCAGAGTTGTCCCTCGCAACTAGGCAGGAGCCCTGACGTCGCTGAAGAGACACGTGGGTGGAAGGGCCATCCCCGTCGTAACTCGAGAATATACCCCAGGTTCCCGCCGCAACTCGAGAAAATCCATGAGACTTCTCACTCGCCGCGAGATGAGGCCCGATTTCCCTGCACTGTGTGCAGAGCAATTCCGTGTTGCACATCACACATGAAAGGAGCCTAGATTTCCTTGATGGCACTCCAGAGAAACCCCAAGAACACTGTTTCAAGGCTAGAGGGATCCTGAGGTCACTGTAGCAACACGAAAGAGCTCCGTGGGCCAAAAATCAACTCGAGATGAGAGGTTAGTCCCTGGCTTCGACTCCAGAGGAATACCACCTTACCACAAGCACCTCAAGAGGAGGCTTCTCTCAGCTCTAGGTATGTGAGAGGGACCCTGAGTTTGCGGCGTCAAGTGGAATGGACACCGCGATGCCCTGACGCGAAATAAGGCCGGATATCCCTGCAGTGACTTGAATGCAGGCTCGTCTTGCATCTCCCAAGATGAAAGGATGTCTGAATCCCCTGTGGAGACCACAGAGAAACACCTAGTTCCCCACCTCATCGCGACCGGAGGCCTCACATCCTTTGAAAACTCCAGAGGTACGCGGAGATTAGTGCCTCCAAAGGAGACGATGCCTGACTCCTCGTGAAACTTGATAGGAGTCCCAGGATTCTTGTGGCACGTGGAAAGGGACCCTTGTTCTCCCGCCTCAGCTGGAGAGGCGTCCCAATTGCCTTGCCAAGCCTCGAGGAGAATCCCGAGTTGTGTCTCGCAACTAGGCAAGAGTCCTGACGGGGCTGAACACACACGTGTGTGGAAGGGCCATCCCCGCCGTAACTGGAGAATATACCCCAGGTTCCCGCCGCAACTCGAGAAAAACCATGAGACTTCCCCCTCGCCGCGAGATGAGGCCCGATTCCCCTGCACTGCGTGCAGAGCAATTCTGTGTTGCACATCACACATGAAAGGAGCCTTGATTTCCTTCATGGCACTCCAGAGAAACCCCAAGAACACTGTTTCAAGGCTAGAGGGATCCTGAGGTCACTGTAGCAACACGAAAGAGCTCCATGGACCAAAAATCAACTCGAGATGAGAGGTTAGTCCCTGGCTTCGACTCCAGAGGAATACCACCTTACGACAAGCACCTCAAGAGGAGGCTTCTCTCAGCTCTAGGTATGTGAGAGGGACCCTGAGTTTGCGGCCTCAAGTGGAATGGACACCGCGATGCCCTGACTCGAAATAAGGCCGGATATCCCTGCAGTGACTGGAATGCAGGCTCATCTTGCATCTCCCAAGACGAAAGGGTGTCTGAATCCCCTGTGGAGACCACAGCGAAAGACCTAGTTCCCCACCTCATCACGACAGGAGGCCTCAAATCCTTTGAAAACTCCAGAGGTATGCGGAGATCAGTGTCTCCAAAGGAGACGATGCCTGACTCCTCGTGAAACTTGATAGGAGACCCAGGATTCCTGTGGCACGTGGAAAGGGACCCTTGGTCTCCCGTCTCAGCTGGAGAGGCGTCCCAATTGCCCTGCAAAGCCTCGAGGAGAATCCCGAGTTGTCCCTCGCAACTAGGCAGGAGTCCAGACATGGCTGAACACACACGTGTGTGGAAGGGCCATCCCCGTCGTAACTCGAGAATAAACCCCAGGTTCCCGCCGCAACTCGAGAAAAACCATGAGACTTCCCACTCGCCGCGAGATGAGGGCCGATTCCCCTGCACTGCGTGCAGAGCAATTCCGTGTTGCACATCACACATGAAAGGAGCCTTGATTTCCTTGATGGCACTCCAGAGAAACCCCAAGAACACTGTTTCAAGGCTAGAGGGATCCTGAGGTCACTGTAGCAACACGAAAGAGCTCCGTGGGCCAACAATCAACTCGAGATGAGAGGTTAGTCCCTGGCTTCGACTCCAGAGGAATACCACCTTACCACAAGCACCTCAAGAGGAGGCTTCTCTCAGCTCTATGTATGTGAGAGGAACCCTGAGTTTGCGGCCTCAAGTGGAATGGACACCGCGATGCCCTGACTCGAAATAAGGCCGGATATCCCTGCAGTGACTTGAATACAGGCTCGTCTTGCATCTCCCAAGAAGAAAGGATGTCTGAATCCCCTGTGGAGACCACAGAGAAACACCTAGTTCCCCACCTCATCGCGACCGGAGGCCTCACATCCTTTGAAAACTCCAGAGGTACGCGGAGATCAGTGCCTCCAAAGGAGACGATGCCTGACTCCTCGTGAAACTTGATAGGAGTCCCAGGATTCTTGTGGCTCGTGGAAAGGGGGACCCTTGGTCTCCCGCCTCAGCTGGAGAGGCGTTCCAATTGCCCTGCCAAGCCTCGAGGAGAATCCCGAGTTGTCCCTCGCAACTAGGCAGGAGTCCTGACGTGGCTGAACAAACACGTGGGTGGAAGGGCCATCCCCGTCGTAACTCGAGAATATACCCCAGGTTCCCGCCGCAACTCGAGAAAAACCATGAGACTTCCCCCTCGATGCGAGATGAGGCCCGATTCCCCTGTACTGCGTGCAGAGCAATTCAGTCTTGCACATCACACATGAAAGGAGCCTTGATTTCCTTGATGGCACTCCAGAGAAACCCCAAGAACACTGTTTCAAGGCTAGAGGGATCCTGAGGTCACTGTAGCAACACGAAAGAACTCTGTGGACCAAAAATCAACTCGAAAAGAGAGGTTAGTCCCTGGATTCGTCTCCAGAGGAATACCACCTTACCACAAGCACCTCAAGAGGAGGCTTCTCTCAGCTCTAGGTATGTGAGAGGGACCCTGAGTTTGCGGCCTCAAGTGGAATGGACACCGCGATGCCCTGACTCGAAATAAGGCCGGATATCCCTGCAGTGACTTCAATGCAGGCTCGTCTTGCATCTCCCAGGACGAAAGGATGTCTGAATCCCCTGTGGAAAGCACAGAGAAAGACTTAGTTCCCCACCTCATCGCGACCGATAGCCTCACATCCTTTGAAATCTCCAGAGGTACGCGGAGATCAGTGCCTCCAAAGGAGACGATGCCTGACTCCTCGTGAAACTTGATAGGAGTCCCAGGATTCCTGTGGCACTTGGAAAGGGACACTTGGTCTCCCGCCTCAGCTGGAGAGGCGTCCCAATTGCCCTGCCAAGCCTCGAGGAGAATCCAGAGTTGTCCCTCGCAACTAGGCAGGAGTCCTGACGTGGCTGAAGAAACACGTGGGTGGAAGGGCCATCCCCGTCGTAACTCGAGAATATACCCCAGGTTCTCGCCGCAACTCGAGAAAAACCATGGGACTTCCCCCTCGCCGCGAGATGAGGCCCGATTCCCCTGCACTGCATGCAGAGCAATTCCGTCTTGCACATCACACATGAAAGGAGCCTTGATTTCCTTGATGGCACTCCAGAGAAACCCCAAGAACACTGTTTCAAGGCTAGAGGGATCCTGAGGTCACTGTAGCAACACGAAAGAGCTCCGTGGGCCAAAAATCAACTCGAGATGAGAGGTTAGTCCCTGGCTTCGACTCCAGAGGAATACCACCTTACCACAAGCACCTCAAGAGGAGGCTTCTCTCAGCTCTAGGTATGTGAGAGGGACCCTGAGTTTGCGGCCTCAAGTGGAATGGACACCGCGATGCCCTGACTCGAAATAAGGCCGGATATCCCTGCAGTGACTGGAATGCAGGCTCGTCTTGCATCTCCCAAGACGAAAGGGTGTCTGAATCCCCTGTGGAGACCCCAGAGAAAGACCTAGTTCCCCACCTCATCGCGACCGGAGGCCTCACATCCTTTGAAAACTCCAGAGGAACGCGGAGATCAGTGCCTCCAAAGGAGACGATGCCTGACTCCTCGTGAAACTTGATAGGAGTCCCAGGATTCTTGTGGCACGTGGAAAGGGACCCTTGGTCTCCCGCCTCAGCTGGAGAGGTGTTCCAATTGCCCTGCCAAGCCTCGAGGAGAATCCCGAGTTGTCCCTCGCAACTAGGCAGGAGTCCTGACGTGGCTGAACAAACACGTGGGTGGAAGGGCCATCCCCGTCGTAACTCGAGAATATACCCCAGGTTCCCGCCGCAACTCGAGAAAAACCATGAGACTTCCCCCTCGATGCGAGATGAGGCCCGATTCCCCTGTACTGCGTGCAGAGCAATTCCGTCTTGCACATCACACATGAAAGGAGCCTTGATTTCCTTGATGGCACTCCAGAGAAACCCCAAGAACTCTGTTTCAAGGCTAGAGGGATCCTGAGGTCACTGTAGCAACACGAAAGAACTCTGTGGACCAAAAATCAACTCGAAAAGAGAGGTTAGTCCCTGGATTCGTCTCCAGAGGAATACCACCTTACCACAAGCACCTCAAGAGGAGGCTTCTCTCAGCTCTAGGTATGTGAGAGGGACCCTGAGTTTGCGGCGTCAAGTGGAATGGACACCGCGATGCCCTGACTCGAAATAAGGCCGGATATCCCTGCAGTGACTTCAATGCAGGCTCGTCTTGCATCTCCCAGGACGAAAGGATGTCTGAATCCCCTGTGGAAAGCACAGAGAAAGACTTAGTTCCCCACCTCATCGCGACCGATAGCCTCACATCCTTTGAAAACTCCAGAGGTACGCGGAGATCAGTGCCTCCAAAGGAGACGATGCCTGACTCCTCGGGAAACTTGATAGGAGTCCCAGGATTCCTGTGGCACTTGGAAAGGGACACTTGGTCTCCCGCCTCAGCTGGAGAGGCGTCCCAATTGCCCTGCCAAGCCTCGAGGAGAATCCAGAGTTGTCCCTCGCAACTAGGCAGGAGTCCTGACGTCGCTGAAGAGACACGTGGGTGGAAGGGCCATCCCCGTCGTAACTCGAGAATATACCCCAGGTTCCCGCCGCAACTCGAGAAAAACCATGAGACTTCCCCCTCGCCGCGAGATGAGGCCCGATTCCCCTGCACTGCGTGCAGAGCAATTCTGTGTTGCACATCACACATGAAAGGAGCCTTGATTTCCTTGATGGCACTCCAGAGAAACCCCAAGAACACTGTTTCAAGGCTAGAGGGATCCTGAGGTCACTGTAGCAACACGAAAGAGCTCCGTGGGCCAAAAATCAACTCGAGATGAGAGGTTAGTCCCTGGCTTCGACTCCAGAGGAATACCACCTTACCACAAGCACCTCAAGAGGAGGCTTCTCTCAGCTCTAGGTATGTGAGAGGGACCCTGAGTTTGCGGCCTCAAGTGGAATGGACACCGCGATGCCCTGACGCGAAATAAGGCCGGATATCCCTGCAGTGACTGGAATGCAGGCTCGTCTTGCATCTCCCAAGATGAAAGGATGTCTGAATCACCTGTGGAGACCACAGAGAAACACCTAGTTCCCCACCTCATCGCGACCGGAGGCCTCACATCCTTTGAAAACTCCAGAGGTACGCGGAGATTAGTGCCTCCAAAGGAGACGATGCCTGACTCCTCGTGAAACTTGATAGGAGTCCCAGGATTCCTGTGGCACGTGGAAAGGGACCCTTGTTCTCCCGCCTCAGGTGGAGAGGCGTCCCAATTGCCTTGCCAAGCCTCGAGGAGAATCCCGAGTTGTGTCTCGCAACTAGGCAAGAGTCCTGACGTGGCTGAACACACACGTGTGTGGAAGGGCCATCCCCGCCGTAACTGGAGAATATACCCCAGGTTCCCGCCGCAACTCGAGAAAAACCATGAGACTTCCCCCTCGCCGCGAGATGAGGCCCGATTCCCCTGCACTGCGTGCAGAGCAATTCTGTGCTGCACATCACACATGAAAGGAGCCTTGATTTCCTTCATGGCACTCCAGAGAAACCCCAAGAACACTGTTTCAAGGCTAGAGGGATCCTGAGGTCACTGTAGCAACACGAAAGAGCTCCGTGGACCAAAAATCAACTCGAGATGAGAGGTTAGTCCCTGGCTTCGACTCCAGAGGAATACCACCTTACGACAAGCACCTCAAGAGGAGGCTTCTCTCAGCTCTAGGTATGTGAGAGGGACCCTGAGTTTGCGGCCTCAAGTGGAATGGACACCGCGATGCCCTGACTCGAAATAAGGCCGGATATCCCTGCAGTGACTGGAATGCAGGCTCGTCTTCCATCTCCCAAGACGAAAGGGTGTCTGAATCCCCTGTGGAGACCACAGAGAAAGACCTAGTTCCCCACCTCATCACGACAGGAGGCCTCAAATCCTTTGAAAACTCCAGAGGTATGCGGAGATCAGTGTCTCCAAAGGAGACGATGCCTGACTCCTCGTGAAACTTGATAGGAGACCCAGGATTCCTGTGGCACGTGGAAAGGGACCCTTGGTCTCCCGTCTCAGCTGGAGAGGCGTCCCAATTGCCCTGCAAAGCCTCGAGGAGAATCCCGAGTTGTCCCTCACAACTAGGCAGGAGTCCTGACATGGCTGAACACACACGTGTGTGGAAGGGCCATCCCCGTCGTAACTCGAGAATATACCCCAGGTTCCCGCCGCAACTCGAGAAAAACCATGAGACTTCCCCCTCGCCGCGAGATGAGGGCCGATTCCCCTGCACTGCGTGCAGAGCAATTCCGTGTTGCACATCACACATGAAAGGAGCCTTGATTTCCTTGATGGCACTCCAGAGAAACCCCAAGAACACTGTTTCAAGGCTAGAGGGATCCTGAGGTCACTGTAGCAACACGAAAGAGCTCCGTGGGCCAAAAATCAACTCGAGATGAGAGGTTACTCCCTGGCTTCGACTCCAGAGGAATACCACCTTACCACAAGCACCTCAAGAGGAGGCTTCTCTCAGCTCTAGGTATGTGAGAGGGACCCTGAGTTTGCGGCCTCAAGTGGAATGGACACCGCGATGCCCTGACTCGAAATAAGGCCGGATATCCCTGCAGTGACTTGAATGCAGGCTCGTCTTGCATCTCCCAAGAAGAAAGGATGTCTGAATCCCCTGTGGAGACCACAGAGAAACACCTAGTTCCCCACCTCATCGCGACCGGAGGCCTCACATCCTTTGAAAATTCCAGAGGTACGCGGAGATCAGTGCCTCCAAAGGAGACGATGCCTGACTCCTCGTGAAACTTGATAGGAGTCCCAGGATTCTTGTGGCACATGGAAAGGGACCCTTGGTCTCCCGCCTCAGCTGGAGAGGCGTTCCAATTGCCGTGCCAAGCCTCGAGGAGAATCCCGAGTTGTCCCTCGCAACTAGGCAGGAGTCCTGACGTGGCTGAACAAACACGTGGGTGGAAGGGCCATCCCCGTCGTAACTCGAGAATATACCACAGGTTCCCGCCGCAACTCGAGAAAAACCATGAGACTTCCCCCTCGATGCGAGATGAGGCCCGATTCCCCTGTACTGCGTGCAGAGCAATTCCGTCTTGCACATCACACATGAAAGGAGCCTTGATTTCCTTGATGGCACTCCAGAGAAACCCCAAGAACACTGTTTCAAGCCTAGAGGGATCCTGAGGACACTGTAGCAACACGAAAGAACTCTGTGGACCAAAAATCAACTCGAAAAGAGAGGTTAGTCCCTGGATTCGTCTCCAGAGGAATACCACCTTACCACAAGCACCTCAAGAGGAGGCTTCTCTCAGCTCTAGGTATGTGAGAGGGACCCTGAGTTTGCGGCCTCAAGTGGAATGGACACCGCGATGCCCTGACTCGAAATAAGGCCGGATATCCCTGCAGTGACTTCAATGAAGGCTCGTCTTGCATCTCCCAGGACGAAAGGATGTCTGAATCCCCTGTGGAAAGCACAGAGAAAGACTTAGTTCCCCACCTCATCGCGACCGATAGCCTCACATCCTTTGAAAACTCCAGAGGTAAGCGGAGATCATTGCCTCCAAAGGAGACGATGCCTGACTCCTCGTGAAACTTGATAGGAGTCCCAGGATTCCTGTGGCACTTGGAAAGGGACACTTGGTCTCCCGCCTCAGCTGGAGAGGCGTCCCAATTGCCCTGCCAAGCCTCGAGGAGAATCCAGAGTTGTCCCTCGCAACTAGGCAGGAGTCCTGACGTCGCTGAAGAAACACGTGGGTGGAAGGGCCATCCCCGTCGTAACTCGAGAATATACCCCAGGTTCCCGCCGCAACTCGAGAAAAACCATGAGACTTCCCCCTCGCCGCGAGATGAGGCCCGATTCCCCTGCACTGCGTGCAGAGCAATTCCGTGTTGCACATCACACATGAAAGGAGCCTTGATTTCCTTGATGGCACTCCAGAGAAACCCCAAGAACAATGTTTCAAGGCTAGAGGGATCCTGAGGTCACTGTAGCAACACGAAAGAGCTCCGTGGGCCAAAAATCAACTCGAGATGAGAGGTTAGTCCCTGGCTTCGACTCCAGAGGAATACCACCTTACCACAAGCACCTCAAGAGGAGGCTTCTCTCAGCTCTAGGTATGTGAGAGGGACCCTGAGGTTGCGGCCTCAAGTGGAATGGACACCGCGATGCCCTGACTCGAAATAAGGCCGGATATACCTGCAGTGACTGGAATGCAGGCTCGTCTTGCATCTCCCAAGACGACAGGGTGTCTGAATCCCCTGTGGAGACCACAGAGAAAGACCTAGTTCCCCACCTCATCGCGACAGGAGGCCTCAAATCCTTTGAAAACTCCAGAGGTATGCGGAGATCAGTGCCTCCAAAGGAGACGATGCCTGACTCCTCGTGAAACTTGATAGGAGACCCAGGATTCCTGTGGCACGTGGAAAGGGACCCTTGGTCTCCCGTCTCAGCTGGAGAGGCGTCCCAATTGCCCTGCCAAGCCTCGAGGAGAATCCCGAGTTGTCCCTCGCAACTAGGCAGGAGTCCTGACATGGCTGAACACACACGTGTGTGGAAAGGCCATCCCCGTCGTAACTCGAGAATATACCCCAGGTTCCCGCCGCAACTCGAGAAAAACCATGAGACTTCCCCCTCGCCGCGAGATGAGGCCCGATTCCCCAGCACTGCGTGTAGAGCAATTCCGTCTTGCACATCTCACATGAAAGGAGCCTTGATTTCCTTCATGGCACTCCAGAGAAACCCCAAGAACACTGTTTCAAGGCTAGAGGGATCCTGAGGTCACTGTAGCAACACGAAAGAGCTCCGTGGACCAAGAATCAACACGAGATGAGAGGTTAGTCCCTGGCTTCGACTCCTGAGGAATACCACCTTACCACAAGCACCTCAAGAGGAGGCTTCTCTCAGCTCTAGGTATGTGAGAGGGATCCTGAGTTTGCGGCCTCAAGTGGAATGGACACCGCGATGCCCTGACTCGAAATAAGGCTGGATATCCCTGCAGTGACTTGAATGCAGGCTCGTCTTGCATCTCCCAAGAAGAAAGGATGTCTGAATCCCCTGTGGAGACCACAGAGAAACACCTAGTTCCCCACCTCATCGCGACCGGAGGCCTCACATCCTTTGAAAACTCCAGAGGTACGCGGAGATCAGTGCCTCCAAAGGAGACGATGCCTGACTCCTCATGAAACTTGATAGGAGTCCCAGGATTCTTGTGGCACGTGGAAAGGGACCCTTGGTCTCCCGCCTCAGCTGGAGAGGCGTTCCAATTGCCCTGCCAAGCCTCGAGGAGAATCCCGAGTTGTCCCTCGCAACTAGGCAGGAGTCCTGACGTGGCTGAACAAACACGTGTGTGGAAGGGCCATCCCCGTCGTAACTCGAGAATATACCCCAGGTTCCCGCCGCAACTCGAGAAAAACCATGAGACTTCCCCCTCGATGCGAGATGAGGCCCGATTCCCCTGTACTGCGTGCAGAGCAATTCCGTCTTGCACATCACACATGAAAGGAGCCTTGATTTCCTTGATGGCACTCCAGAGAAACCCCAAGAACACTGTTTCAAGGCTAGAGGGATCCTGAGGTCACTGTAGCAACACGAAAGAACTCTGTGGACCAAAAATCAACTCGAAAAGAGAGGTTAGTCCCTGGATTCGTCTCCAGAGGAATACCACCTTACCACAAGCACCTCAAGAGGAGGCTTCTCTCAGCTCTAGGTATGTGAGAGGGACCCTGAGTTTGCGGCCTCAAGTGGAATGGACACCGCGATGCCCTGACTCGAAATAAGGCCGGATATCCCTGCAGTGACTTCAATGCAGGCTCGTCTTGCATCTCCCAGGACGAAAGGATGTCTGAATCCCCTGTGGAAAGCACAGAGAAAGACTTAGTTCCCCACCTCATCGCGACCGATAGCCTCACATCCTTTGAAATCTCCAGAGGTACGCGGGGATCAGTGCCTCCAAAGGAGACGATGCCTGACTCCTCGTGAAACTTGATAGGAGTCCCAGGATTCCTGTGGCACTTGGAAAGGGACACTTGGTCTCCCGCCTCAGCTGGAGAGGCGTCCCAATTGCCCTGCCAAGCCTCGAGGAGAATCCAGAGTTGTCCCTCGCAACTAGGCAGGAGTCCTGACGTGGCTGAAGAAACACGTGGGTGGAAGGGCCATCCCCGTCGTAACTCGAGAATATACCCCAGGTTCTCGCCGCAACTCGAGAAAAACCATGAGACTTCCCCCTCGCCGCGAGATGAGGCCCGATTCCCCTGCACTGCATGCAGAGCAATTCCGTCTTGCACATCACACATGAAAGGAGCCTTGATTTCCTTGATGGCACTCCAGAGAAACCCCAAGAACACTGTTTCAAGGCTAGAGGGATCCTGAGGTCACTGTAGCAACACGAAAGAGCTCCGTGGGCCAAAAATCAACTCGAGATGAGAGGTTAGTCCCTGGCTTCGACTCCAGAGGAATACCACCTTACCACAAGCACCTCAAGAGGAGGCTTCTCTCAGCTCTAGGCATGTGAGAGGGACCCTGAGTTTGCGGCCTCAAGTGGAATGGACACCGCGATGCCCTGACTCGAAATAAGGCCGGATATCCCTGCAGTGACTGGAATGCAGGCTCGTCTTGCATCTCCCAAGACGAAAGGGTGTCTGAATCCCCTGTGGAGACCACAGAGAAAGACCTAGTTCCCCACCTCATCGCGACAGGAGGCCTCAAATCCTTTGAAAATTCCAGAGGTATGCGGAGATCAGTGCCTCCAAAGGAGACGATGCCTGACTCCTCGTGAAACTTGATAGGAGACCCAGGATTCCTGTGGCACTTGGAAAGGGACACTTGGTCTCCCGTCTCAGCTGGAGGGGCGTCCCAATTGCCCTGCAAAGCCTCGAGGAGAATCCAGAGTTATCCCTCGCATCTAGGCAGGAGTCCTGACATGACTGAACACAGACGTGTGTGGAAGGGCCATCCCCGTCGTAACTCGAGAATATACCCCAGGTTCCCGCCGCAACTCGAGAAAAACCATGAGACTTCCCCCTCGCCGCGAGATGAGGCCCGATTCCCCTGCACTCCGTGTAGAGCAATTCCGTCTTGCACATCACACATGAAAGGAGCCTTGATTTCCTTGATGGCACTCCAGAGAAACCCCAAGAACACTGTTTCAAGGCTAGAGGGATCCTGAGGTCACTGTAGCAAAACGAAAGAACTCTGTGGACCAAAAATCAACTCGAAAAGAGAGGTTAGTCCCTGGATTCGTCTCCAGAGGAATACCACCTTACCACAAGCACCTCAAGAGGAGGCTTCTCTCAGCTCTAGGTATGTGAGAGGGACCCTGAGTTTGCGGCCTCAAGTGGAATGGACACCGCGATGCCCTGACTCGAAATAAGGCCGGATATCCCTGCAGTGACTTCAATGCAGGCTCGTCTTGCATCTCCCAGGACGAAAGGATGTCTGAATCCCCTGTGGAAAGCACAGAGAAAGACTTCGTTCCCCATCTCATCGCGACCGATAGCCTCACATCCTTTGAAAACTCCAGAGGTACGCGGAGATCAGTGCCTCCAAAGGAGACGATGCCTGACTCCTCGTGAAACTTGATAGGAGTCCCAGGATTCCTGTGGCACTTGGAAAGGGACACTTGGTCTCCCGTCTCAGCTGGAGAGGCGTCCCAATTGCCCTGCCAAGCCTCGAGGAGAATCCAGAGTTATCCCTCGCAACTAGGCAGGAGTCCTGACGTCGCTGAAGAAACACGTGGGTGGAAGGGCCATCCCCGTCGTAACTCGAGAATATACCCCAGGTTCCCGCCGCAACTCGAGAAAAACCATGAGACTTCCCCCTCGCCGCGAGATGAGGCCCGATTCCCCTGCACTGCGTGCAGAGCAATTCCGTGTTGCACATCACACATGAAAGGAGCCTTGATTTCCTTGATGGCACTCCAGAGAAACCCCAAGAACACTGTTTCAAGGCTAGAGGGATCCTGAGGTCACTGTATCAACACGAAAGAGCTCCGTGGGCCAAAAATCAACTCGAGATGAGAGGTTAGTCCCTGGCTTCGACTCCAGAGGAATACCACCTTACCACAAGCACCTCAAGAGGAGGCTTCTCTCAGCTCTAGGTATGTGAGAGGGACCCTGAGTTTGCGGCCTCAAGTGGAATGGACACCGCGATGCCCTGACGCGAAATAAGGCTGGATATCCCTGCAGTGACTTGAATGCAGGCTCGTCTTGCATCTCCCAAGATGAAAGGATGTCTGAATCCCCTGTGGAGACCACAGAGAAAGACCTAGTTCCCCACCTCATCGCGACCAGAGGCCTCACATCCTTTGAAAACTCCAGAGGTACGCGGAGATCAGTGCCTCCAAAGGAGACGATGCCTGACTCCTCGTGAAACTTGATAGGAGTCCCAGGATTCCTGTGGCACTTGGAAAGGGACACTTGGTCTCCCGCCTCAGCTGGAGAGGCGTCCCAATTGCCCTGCCAAGCCTCGAGGAGAATCCAGAGTTGTCCCTCGCAACTAGGCAGGAGTCCTGACGTCGCTGAAGAAACACGTGGGTGGAAGGGCCATCCCCGTCGTAACTCGAGAATATACCCCAGGTTCCCGCCGCAACTCGAGAAAAACCATGAGACTTCCCCCTCGCCGCGAGATGAGGCCCGATTCCCCTGCACTGCGTGCAGAGCAATTCCGTGTTGCACATCACACATGAAAGGAGCCTTGATTTCCTTGATGGCACTCCAGAGAAACCCCAAGAACAATGTTTCAAGGCTAGAGGGATCCTGAGGTCACTGTAGCAACACGAAAGAGCTCCGTGGGCCAAAAATCAACTCGAGATGAGAGGTTAGTCCCTGGCTTCGACTCCAGAGGAATACCACCTTACCACAAGCACCTCAAGAGGAGGCTTCTCTCAGCTCTAGGTATGTGAGAGGGACCCTGAGGTTGCGGCCTCAAGTGGAATGGACACCGCGATGCCCTGACTCGAAATAAGGCCGGATATCCCTGCAGTGACTGGAATGCAGGCTCGTCTTGCATCTCCCAAGACGACAGGGTGTCTGAATCCCCTGTGGATACCACAGAGAAAGACCTAGTTCCCCACCTCATCGCGACAGGAGGCCTCAAATCCTTTGAAAACTCCAGAGGTATGCGGAGATCAGTGCCTCCAAAGGAGACGATGCCTGACTCCTCGTGAAACTTGATAGGAGACCCAGGATTCCTGTGGCACGTGGAAAGGGACCCTTGGTCTCCCGTCTCAGCTGGAGAGGCGTCCCAATTGCCCTGCCAAGCCTCGAGGAGAATCCCGAGTTGTCCCTCGCAACTAGGCAGGAGTCCTGACATGGCTGAACACACACGTGTGTGGAAAGGCCATCCCCGTCGTAACTCGAGAATATACCCCAGGTTCCCGCAGCAACTCGAGAAAAACCATGAGACTTTCCCCTCGCCGCGAGATGAGGCCCGATTCCCCAGCACTGCGAGTAGAGCAATTCCGTCTTGCACATCACACATGAAAGGAGCCTTGATTTCCTTGATGGCACTCCAGAGAAACCCCAAGAACACTGTTTCAAGGCTAGAGGGATCCTGAGGTCACTGTAGCAACACGAAAGAGCTCCGTGGACCAAGAATCAACACGAGATGAGAGGTTAGTCCCTGGCTTCGACTCCTGAGGAATACCACCTTACCACAAGCACCTCAAGAGGAGGCTTCTCTCAGCTCTAGGTATGTGAGAGGGATCCTGAGTTTGCGGCCTCAAGTGGAATGGACACCGCGATGCCCTGACTCGAAATAAGGCTGGATATCCCTGCAGTGACTTGAATGCAGGCTCGTCTTGCATCTCCCAAGAAGAAAGGATGTCTGAATCCCCTGTGGAGACCACAGAGAAACACCTAGTTCCCCACCTCATCGCGACCGGAGGCCTCACATCCTTTGAAAACTCCAGAGGTACGCGGAGATCAGTGCCTCCAAAGGAGACGATGCCTGACTCCTCATGAAACTTGATAGGAGTCCCAGGATTCTTGTGGCACGTGGAAAGGGACCCTTGGTCTCCCGCCTCAGCTGGAGAGGCGTTCCAATTGCCCTGCCAAGCCTCGAGGAGAATCCCGAGTTGTCCCTCGCAACTAGGCAGGAGTCCTGACGTGGCTGAACAAACACGTGTGTGGAAGGGCCATCCCCGTCGTAACTCGAGAATATACCCCAGGTTCCCGCCGCAACTCGAGAAAAACCATGAGACTTCCCCCTCGATGCGAGATGAGGCCCGATTCCCCTGTACTGCGTGCAGAGCAATTCCGTCTTGCACATCACACATGAAAGGAGCCTTGATTTCCTTGATGGCACTCCAGAGAAACCCCAAGAACACTGTTTCAAGGCTAGAGGGATCCTGAGGTCACTGTAGCAACACGAAAGAACTCTGTGGACCAAAAATCAACTCGAAAAGAGAGGTTAGTCCCTGGATTCGTCTCCAGAGGAATACCACCTTACCACAAGCACCTCAAGAGGAGGCTTCTCTCAGCTCTAGGTATGTGAGAGGGACCCTGAGTTTGCGGCCTCAAGTGGAATGGACACCGCGATGCCCTGACTCGAAATAAGGCCGGATATCCCTGCAGTGACTTCAATGCAGGCTCGTCTTGCATCTCCCAGGACGAAAGGATGTCTGAATCCCCTGTGGAAAGCACAGAGAAAGACTTAGTTCCCCACCTCATCGCGACCGATAGCCTCACATCCTTTGAAATCTCCAGAGGTACGCGGGGATCAGTGCCTCCAAAGGAGACGATGCCTGACTCCTCGTGAAACTTGATAGGAGTCCCAGGATTCCTGTGGCACTTGGAAAGGGACACTTGGTCTCCCGCCTCAGCTGGAGAGGCGTCCCAATTGCCCTGCCAAGCCTCGAGGAGAATCCAGAGTTGTCCCTCGCAACTAGGCAGGAGTCCTGACGTGGCTGAAGAAACACGTGGGTGGAAGGGCCATCCCCGTCGTAACTCGAGAATATACCCCAGGTTCTCGCCGCAACTCGAGAAAAACCATGAGACTTCCCCCTCGCCGCGAGATGAGGCCCGATTCCCCTGCACTGCATGCAGAGCAATTCCGTCTTGCACATCACACATGAAAGGAGCCTTGATATCCTTGATGGCACTCCAGAGAAACCCCAAGAACACTGTTTCAAGGCTAGAGGGATCCTGAGGTCACTGTAGCAACACGAAAGAGCTCCGTGGGCC
The DNA here is from genome assembly GCF_910594005.1 of Cervus elaphus. Lineage (NCBI taxonomy): Eukaryota > Metazoa > Chordata > Mammalia > Artiodactyla > Cervidae > Cervus > Cervus elaphus. The sequence continues at coordinate 199,373 of NC_057828.1, forward strand.
AAAAATCAACTCGAGATGAGAGGTTAGTCCCTGGCTTCGACTCCAGAGGAATACCACCTTACCACAAGCACCTCAAGAGGAGGCTTCTCTCAGCTCTAGGTATGTGAGAGGGATCCTGAGTTTGCGGCCTCAAGTGGAATGGACACCGCGATGCCCTGACTCGAAATAAGGCCGGATATCCCTGCAGTGACTGGAATGCAGGCTAGTCTTGCATCTCCCAAGACGAAAGGGTGTCTGAATCCCCTGTGGAGACCACAGAGAAAGACCTAGTTCCCCACCTCATCGCGACAGGAGGCCTCAAATCCTTTGAAAATTCCAGAGGTATGCGGAGATCAGTGCCTCCAAAGGAGACGATGCCTGACTCCTCGTGAAACTTGATAGGAGACCCAGGATTCCTGTGGCACTTGGAAAGGGACACTTGGTCTCCCGTCTCAGCTGGAGGGGCGTCCCAATTGCCCTGCAAAGCCTCGAGGAGAATCCAGAGTTATCCCTCGCATCTAGGCAGGAGTCCTGACATGACTGAACACACACGTGTGTGGAAGGGCCATCCCCGTCGTAACTCGAGAATATACCCCAGGTTCCCGCCGCAACTCGAGAAAAACCATGAGACTTCCCCCTCGCCGCGAGATGAGGCCCGATTCCCCTGCACTGCGTGTAGAGCAATTCCGTCTTGCACATCACACATGAAAGGAGCCTTGATTTCCTTCATGGCACTCCAGAGAAACCCCAAGAACACTGTTTCAAGGCTAGAGGGATCCTGAGGTCACTGTAGCAAAACGAAAGAACTCTGTGGACCAAAAATCAACTCGAAAAGAGAGGTTAGTCCCTGGATTCGTCTCCAGAGGAATACCACCTTACCACAAGCACCTCAAGAGGAGGCTTCTCTCAGCTCTAGGTATGTGAGAGGGACCCTGAGTTTGCGGCCTCAAGTGGAATGGACACCGCGATGCCCTGACTCGAAATAAGGCCGGATATCCCTGCAGTGACTTCAATGCAGGCTCGTCTTGCATCTCCCAGGACGAAAGGATGTCTGAATCCCCTGTGGAAAGCACAGAGAAAGACTTCGTTCCCCATCTCATCGCGACCGATAGCCTCACATCCTTTGAAAACTCCAGAGGTACGCGGAGATCAGTGCCTCCAAAGGAGACGATGCCTGACTCCTCGTGAAACTTGATAGGAGTCCCAGGATTCCTGTGGCACTTGGAAAGGGACACTTGGTCTCCCGTCTCAGCTGGAGAGGCGTCCCAATTGCCCTGCCAAGCCTCGAGGAGAATCCAGAGTTATCCCTCGCAACTAGGCAGGAGTCCTGACGTCGCTGAAGAAACACGTGGGTGGAAGGGCCATCCCCGTCGTAACTCGAGAATATACCCCAGGTTCCCGCCGCAACTCGAGAAAAACCATGAGACTTCCCCCTCGCCGCGAGATGAGGACCGATTCCCCTGCACTGCGTGCAGAGCAATTCCGTGTTGCACATCACACATGAAAGGAGCCTTGATTTCCTTGATGGCACTCCAGAGAAACCCCAAGAACACTGTTTCAAGGCTAGAGGGATCCTGAGGTCACTGTATCAACACGAAAGAGCTCCGTGGGCCAAAAATCAACTCGAGATGAGAGGTTAGTCCCTGGCTTCGACTCCAGAGGAATACCACCTTACCACAAGCACCTCAAGAGGAGGCTTCTCTCAGCTCTAGGTATGTGAGAGGGACCCTGAGTTTGCGGCCTCAAGTGGAATGGACACCGCGATGCCCTGACGCGAAATAAGGCTGGATATCCCTGCAGTGACTTGAATGCAGGCTCGTCTTGCATCTCCCAAGATGAAAGGATGTCTGAATCCCCTGTGGAGACCACAGAGAAACACCTAGTTCCCCACCTCATCGCGACCAGAGGCCTCACATCCTTTGAAAACTCCAGAGGTACGCGGAGATCAGTGCCTCCAAAGGAGACGATGCCTGACTCCTCGTGAAACTTGATAGGAGTCCCAGGATTCCTGTGGCACGTGGAAAGGGACCCTTGGTCTCCCGCCTCAGCTGGAGAGGCGTTCCAATTGCCCTGCCAAGCCTCGAGGAGAATCCCGAGTTGTCCCTCGCAACTAGGCAAGAGTCCTGACGTGGCTGAACAAACACGTGGGTGGAAGGGCCATCCCCGTCGTAACTCGAGAATATACCCCAGGTTCCCGCCGCAACTCGAGAAAAACCATGAGACTTCCCCCTCGATGCGAGATGAGGCCCGATTCCCCTGTACTGCGTGCAGAGCAATTCCGTCTTGCACATCACACATGAAAGGAGCCTTGATTTCCTTGATGGCACTCCAGAGAAACCCCAAGAACACTGTTTCAAGGCTAGAGGGATCCTGAGGTCACTGGAGCAACACGAAAGAACTCTGTGGACCAAAAATCAACTCGAAAAGAGAGGTTAGTCCCTGGATTCGTCTCCAGAGGAATACCACCTTACCACAAGCACCTCAAGAGGAGGCTTCTCTCAGCTCTAGGTATGTGAGAGGGACCCTGAGTTTGCGGCCTCAAGTGGAATGGACACCGCGATGCCCTGACTCGAAATAAGGCCGGATATCCCTGCAGTGACTTCAATGCAGGCTCGTCTTGCATCTCCCAGGACGAAAGGATGTCTGAATCCCCTGTGGAAAGCACAGAGAAAGACTTAGTTCCCCACCTCATCGCGACCGATAGCCTCACATCCTTTGAAATCTCCAGAGGTACGCGGAGATCAGTGCCTCCAAAGGAGACGATGCCTGACTCCTCGTGAAACTTGATAGGAGTCCCAGGATTCCTGTGGCACTTGGAAAGGGACACTTGGTCTCCCGCCTCAGCTGGAGAGGCGTCCCAATTGCCCTGCCAAGCCTCGAGGAGAATCCAGAGTTGTCCCTCGCAACTAGGCAGGAGTCCTGACGTGGCTGAAGAAACACGTGGGTGGAAGGGCCATCCCCGTTGTAACTCGAGAATATACCCCAGGTTCTCGCCGCAACTCGAGAAAAACCATGAGACTTCCCCCTCGCCGCGAGATGAGGCCCGATTCCCCTGCACTGCATGCAGAGCAATTCCGTCTTGCACATCACACATGAAAGGAGCCTTGATTTCCTTGATGGCACTCCAGAGAAACCCCAAGAACACTGTTTCAAGGCTAGAGGGATCCTGAGGTCACTGTAGCAACACGAAAGAGCTCCGTGGGCCAAAAATCAACTCGAGATGAGAGGTTAGTCCCTGGCTTCGACTCCAGAGGAATACCACCTTACCACAAGCACCTCAAGAGGAGGCTTCTCTCAGCTCTAGGTATGTGAGAGGGACCCTGAGTTTGCGGCCTCAAGTGGAATGGACACCGCGATGCCCTGACTCGAAATAAGGCCGGATATCCCTGCAGTGACTGGAATGCAGGCTCGTCTTGCATCTCCCAAGACGAAAGGGTGTCTGAATCACCTGTGGAGACCACAGAGAAAGACCTAGTTCCCCACCTCATCGCGACAGGAGGCCTCAAATCCTTTGAAAATTCCAGAGGTATGCGGAGATCAGTGCCTCCAAAGGAGACGATGCCTGACTCCTCGTGAAACTTGATAGGAGACCCAGGATTCCTGTGGCACTTGGAAAGGGACACTTGGTCTCCCGTCTCAGCTGGAGGGGCTTCCCAATTGCCCTGCAAAGCCTCGAGGAGAATCCAGAGTTATCCCTTGCATCTAGGCAGGAGTCCTGACATGGCTGAACACACACGTGTGTGGAAGGGCCATCCCCGTCGTAACTGGAGAATATACCCAAGGTTCCCGCCGCAACTCGAGAAAAACCATGAGACTTCCCCCTCGACGCGAGATGAGGCCCGATTCCCCTGCACTGCGTGCAGAGCAATTCCGTCTTGCACATCACACATGAAAGGAGCCTTGATTTCCTTGATGGCACTCCAGAGAAACCCCAAGAACTCTGTTTCAAGGCTAGAGGGATCCTGAGGTCACTGTAGCAACACGAAAGAACTCTGTGGACCAAAAATCAACTCGAAAAGAGAGGTTAGTCCCTGGATTCGTCTCCAGAGGAATACCACCTTACCACAAGCACCTCAAGAGGAGGCTTCTCTCAGCTCTAGGTATGTGAGAGGGACCCTGAGTTTGCGGCCTCAAGTGGAATGGACACCGCGATGCCCTGACTCGAAATAAGGCCGGATATCCCTGCAGTGACTTCAATGCAGGCTCGTCTTGCATCTCCCAGGACGAAAGGATGTCTGAATCCCCTGTGGAAAGCACAGAGAAAGACTTAGTTCCCCACCTCATCGCGACCGATAGCCTCACATCCTTTGAAAACTCCAGAGGTACGCGGAGATCAGTGCCTCCAAAGGAGACGATGCCTGACTCCTCGGGAAACTTGATAGGAGTCCCAGGATTCCTGTGGCACTTGGAAAGGGACACTTGGTCTCCCGCCTCAGCTGGAGAGGCGTCCCAATTGCCCTGCCAAGCCTCGAGGAGAATCCAGAGTTTTCCCTCGCAACTAGGCAGGAGCCCTGACGTCGCTGAAGAGACACGTGGGTGGAAGGGCCATCCCCGTCGTAACTCGAGAATATACCCCAGGTTCCCGCCGCAACTCGAGAAAAACCATGAGACTTCCCCCTCGCCGCGAGATGAGGCCCGATTCCCCTGCACTGCGTGCAGAGCAATTCCGTGTTGCACATCACACATGAAAGGAGCCTTGATTTCCTTGATGGCACTCCAGAGAAACCCCAAGAACACTGTTTCAATACTAGAGGGATCCTGAGGTCACTGTAGCAACACGAAAGAGCTCCGTGGGCCAAAAATCAACTCGAGATGAGAGGTTAGTCCCTGGCTTCGACTCCAGAGGAATACCACCTTACCACAAGCACCTCAAGAGGAGGCTTCTCTCAGCTCTAGGTATGTGAGAGGGACCCTGAGTTTGCGGCCTCAAGTGGAATGGACACCACGATTCCCTGACTCGAAATAAGGCCGGATATCCCTGCAGTGACTTCAATGCAGGCTCGTCTTGCATCTCCCAGGACGAAAGGATGTCTGAATCCCCTGTGGAAAGCACAGAGAAAGACTTAGTTCCCCACCTCATCGCGACCGATAGCCTCACATCCTTTGAAAACTCCAGAGGTAAGCGGAGATCAGTGCCTCCAAAGGAGACGATGCCTGACTCCTCGTGAAACTTGATAGGAGTCCCAGGATTCCTGTGGCACTTGGAAAGGGACACTTGGTCTCCCGCCTCAGCTGGAGAGGCGTCCCAATTGCCCTGCCAAGCCTCGAGGAGAATCCAGAGTTGTCCCTCGCAACTAGGCAGGAGTCCTTACGTCGCTGAAGAAACACGTGTGTGGAAGGGCCATCCCCCTCGTAACTCGAGAATATACCCCAGGTTCACGCCGCAACTCGAGAAAAACCATGAGACTTCCCCGTCGCCGCGAGATGAGGCCCGATTCCCCTGCACTGCGTGCAGAGCAATTCCGTGTTGCACATCACACATGAAAGGAGCCTTGATTTCCTTCATGGCACTCCAGAGAAACCCCAAGAACACTGTTTCAAGGCTAGAGGGATCCTGAGGTCACTGTAGCAACACGAAAGAGCTCCGTGGGCCAAAAATGAACTCGAGATGAGAGGTTAGTCCCTGGCTTCGACTCCAGAGGAATACCACCTTACCACAAGCACCTCAAGAGGAGGCTTCTCTCAGCTCTAGGTATGTGAGAGGGACCCTGAGTTTGCGGCCTCAAGTGGAATGGACACCGCGATGCCCTGACGCGAAATAAGGCTGGATATCCCTGCAGTGACTTGAATGCAGGCTCGTCTTGCATCTCCCAAGATGAAAGGATGTCTGAATCCACTGTGGAGACCACAGAGAAAGACCTAGTTCCCCACCTCATCGCGACCAGAGGCCTCACATCCTTTGAAAACTCCAGAGGTACGCGGAGATCAGTGCCTCCAAAGGAGACGATGCCTGACTCCTCGTGAAACTTGATAGGAGTCCCAGGATTCCTGTAGCACGTGGAAAGGACCCTTGGTCTCCCGCCTCAGCTGGAGAGGTGTCCCAATTGCCTTGCCAAGCCTCGAGGAGAATCCCGAGTTGTGTCTCACAACTAGGCAGGAGTCCTGACGTGGCTGAACAAACACGTGTGTGGAAGGGCCATCCCCGTCGTAACTCGAGAATATACCCCAGGTTCCCGCCGCAACTCGAGAAAAACCATGAGACTTCCCCCTCGCCGCGAGATGAGGCCCGATTCCCCTTCACTGCATGCAGAGCAATTCTGTGTTGCACATCACACATGAAAGGAGCCTTGATTTGCTTCATGGCACTCCAGAGAAACCCCAAGAACACTGTTTCAAGGCTAGAGTGATCCTGAGGTCACTGTAGCAACACGAAAGAGCTCCGTGGACAAAAAATCAACTCGAGATGAGAGGTTAGTCCCTGGCTTCGACTCCAGAGGAATACCACCTTACCACAAGCACCTCAAGAGGAGGCTTCTCTCAGCTCTAGGTATGTGAGAGGGACCCTGAGTTTGCGGCCTCAAGTGGAATGGACACCGCGATGCCCTGACTCGAAATAAGGCCGGATATCCCTGCAGTGACTGGAATGCAGGCTCGTCTTGCATCTCCCAAGACGACAGGGTGTCTGAATCCCCTGTGGAGACCACAGAGAAAGACCTAGTTCCCCACCTCATCGCGACAGGAGGCCTCAAATCCTTTGAAAACTCCAGAGGTATGCGGAGATCAGTGCCTCCAAAGGAGACGATGCCTGATTCCTCGTGAAACTTGATAGGAGACCCAGGATTCCTGTGGCACGTGGAAAGGGACCCTTGGTCTCCCGTCTCAGCTGGAGAGGCGTCCCAATTGCCCTGCAAAGCCTCGAGGAGAATCCAGAGTTGTCCCTCGCAACTAGGCAGGAGTCCTGACATGGCTGAACACACACGTGTGTGGAAAGGCCATCCCCGTCGTAACTCGAGAATATACCCCAGGTTCCCGCCGCAACTCGAGAAAAACCATGAGACTTCCCCCTCGCCGCGAGATGAGGCCCGATTCCCCTGCACTGCGTGCAGAGCAATTCTGTGTTGCACATCACACATGAAAGGAGCCTTGATTTCCTTCATGGCACTCCAGAGAAACCCCAAGAACACTGTTTCAAGTCTAGAGTGATCCTGAGGTCACTGTAGCAACACGAAAGAGCTCCGTGGACCAAAAATCAACTAGAGATGAGAGGTTAGTCCCTGGCTTCGACTCCAGAGGAATACCACCTTACCACAAGCACCTCAAGAGGAGGCTTCTCTCAGCTCTAGGTATGTGAGAGGGACCCTGAGTTTGCGGCCTCAAGTGGAATGGACACCGCGATGCCCTGACTCGAAATAAGGCCGGATATCCCTGCAGTGACTGGAATGCAGGCTCGTCTTGCATTTCCCAAGACGAAACGGTGTCTGAATCCCCTGTGGAGACCACAGGGAAAGACCTAGTTCCCCACCTCATCGCGACAGGAGGCCTCAAATCCTTTGAAAACTCCAGAGGTATGCGGAGATCAGTGCCTCCAAAGGAGACGATGCCTGACTCCTCGTGAAACTTGATAGGAGTCCCAGGATTCCTGTGGCACTTGGAAAGGGACACTTGGTCTCCCGCCTCAGCTGGAGAGGCGTCCCAATTGCCCTGCCAAGCCTCGAGGAGAATCCAGAGTTGTCCCTCGCAACTAGGCAGGAGTCCTGACGTCGCTGAGGAAACACGTGGGTGGAAGGGCCATCCCCGTCGTAACTCGAGAATATACCCCAGGTTCCCGCCGCAACTCGAGAAAAACCATGAGACTTCCCCCTCGCCGCGAGATGAGGCCCGATTCCCCTGCACTGCGTGCAGAGCAATTCCCTGTTGCACATCATACAAGAAAGGAGCCTTGATTTCCTTGATGGCACTCCAGAGAAACCCCAACAACACTGTTTCAAGGCTAGAGGGATCCTCAGGTCACTGTAGCAACACGAAAGAGCTCCGTGGACCAAGAATCAACACGAGATGAGAGGTTAGTCCCTGGCTTCGACTCCTGAGGAACACCACCTTACCACAAGCACCTCAAGAGGAGGCTTCTCTCAGCTCTAGGTATGTGAGAGGGATCCTGAGTTTGCGGCCTCAAGTGGAATGGACACCGCGATGCCCTGACTCGAAATAAGGCCAGATATCCCTGCAGTGACTTGAATGCAGGCTCGTCTTGCATCTCCCAAGAAGAAAGGGTGTCTGAATCCCCTGTGGAGACCACAGAGAAAGACCTAGTTCCCCACCTCATCGCGACAGGAGGCCTCAAATCCTTTGAAAACTCCAGAGGTATGCGGAGATCAGTGCCTCCAAAGGAGACGATGCCTGACTCCTCGTGAAACTTGATAGGAGACCCAGGATTCCTGTGGCACGTGGAAAGGGACCCTTGGTCTCCCGCCTCAGCTGGAGAGGCGTCCCAATTGCCCTGCAAAGCCTCGAGGAGAATCCCGAGTTGTCCCTCGCAACTAGGCAGGAGTCCTGACATGGCTGAACACACACGTGTGTGGAAGGGCCATCCCCTCTTAACTCGAGAATATACCCCAGGTTCCCGCCGCAACTCGAGAAAAACCATGAGACTTCCCCCTCGATGCGAGATGAGGCCCGATTCCCCTGTACTGCGTGCAGAGCAATTCCGTCTTGCACATCACACATGAAAGGAGCCTTGATTTCCTTGATGGCACTCCAGAGAAACCCCAAGAACACTGTTTCAAGGCTAGAGGGATCCTGAGGTCACTGTAGCAACATGAAAGAACTCTGTGGACCAAAAATCAACTCGAAAAGAGAGGTTAGTCCCTGGATTCGCCTCCAGAGGAATACCACCTTACCACAAGCACCTCAAGAGGAGGCTTCTCTCAGCTCTAGGTATGTGAGAGGGACCCTGAGTTTGCGGCCTCAAGTGGAATGGACACCGCGATGCCCTGACTCGAAATAAGGCCGGATATCCCTGCAGTGACTTCAATGCAGGCTCGTCTTGCATCTCCCAGGACGAAAGGATGTCTGAATCCCCTGTGGAGACCACAGAGAAAGACCTAGTTCCCCACCTCATCGCGACCGGAGGCCTCACATCCTTTGAAAACTCCAGAGGTACGCGGAGATCAGTGCCTCCAAAGGAGACGATGCCTGACTCCTCGTGAAACTTGATAGGAGTCCCAGGATTCCTATGGCACGTGGAAAGGGACCCTTGGTCTCCCGTCTCAGCTGGAGAGGCGTCCCAATTGCCTTGCCAAGCCTCGAGGAGAATCCCGAGTTGTGTCTCTCAACTAGGCAAGAGTCCTGACGTGGCTGAACAAACACGTGTGTGGAAGGGCCATCCCCGTCGTAACTCGAGAATATACCCCAGGTTCCCACCGCAACTCGAGAAAAATCATGAGACTTCCCCCTCGCCGCAAGATGAGGCCCGATTCCCCTGCACTGCGTGCAGAGCAATTCTGTGTTGCACATCACACATGAAAGGAGCCTTGATTTCCTTCATGGCACTCCAGAGAAACCCCAAGAACACTGTTTCAAGGCTAGAGGGATCCTGAGGTCACTGTAGCAACACGAAAGAGCTCCGTGGACCAAAAATCAACTCGAGATGAGAGGTTAGTCCCTGGCTTCGACTCCTGAGAAATACCACCTTACCACAAGCACCTCAAGAGGAGGCTTCTCTCAGCTCTAGGTATGTGAGAGGGACCCTGAGTTTGCGGCCTCAAGTGGAATGGACACCGCGATGCCCTGACTCGAAATAAGGCCGGATAGTCCTGCAGTGACTGGAATGCAGGCTCGTCTTGCATCTCCCAAGACGAAAGGGTGTCTGAATCCCCTGTGGAGACCACAGAGAAAGACCTAGTTCCCCACCTCATCGCGACAGGAGGCCTCAAATCCTTTGAAAACTCCAGAGGTATGCGGAGATCAGTGCCTCCAAAGGAGACGATGCCTGACTCCTCGTGAAACTTGATAGGAGACCCAGGATTCCTGTGGCACGTGGAAAGGGACCCTTGGTCTCCCGTCTCAGCTGGAGATGCGTCCCAATTGCCCTGCAAAGCCTCGAGGAGAATCCCGAGTTGTCCCTCGCAACTAGGCAGGAGTCCTGACGTCGCTGAAGGAACACGTGGGTGGAAGGGCCATCCCCGTCGTAACTCGAGAATATACCCCAGGTTCCCGCCGCAACTCGAGAAAAACCATGAGACTTCCCCCTCGATGCGAGATGCGGCCCGATTCCCCTGCACTGCGTGCAGAGCAATTCCGTGTTGCACATCACACATGAAAGGAGCCTTGATTTCCTTGATGGCACTCCAGTGAAACCCCAAGAACACTGTTTCAAGGATAGAGGGATACTGAGGTCACTGTAGCAACACGAAAGAGCTCCGTGGACAAAGAATCAACACGAGATGAAAGGTTAGTCCCTGGCTGCGACTCCTGAGGAATACCACCTTACCACAAGCACCTCAAGAGGAGGCTTCTCTCAGCTCTAGGTATGTGAGAGGGATCCTGAGTTTGCGGCCTCAAGTGGAATGGACACCGCGATGCCCTGACTCGAAATAAGGCCGGATAACCCTGCAGTGACTTGAATGCAGGCTCGTCTTGCATCTCCCAAGAAGAAAGGATGTCTGAATCCCCTGTGGAGACCACAGAGAAACACCTAGTTCCCCAGCTCATCGCGACCGCAGGCCTCACATCCTTTGAAAACTCCAGAGGAACGCGAAGATCAGTGCCTCCAAAGGAGACGATGCCTGACTCCTCGTGAAACTTGATAGCAGTCCCAGGATTCTTCTGGCACGTGGAAAGGGACCCTTGGTCTCCCGCCTCAGCTGGAGAGGCGTCCCAATTGCCCTGCCAAGCCTCGAGGAGAATCCCGAGTTGTCCCTCGCAACTAGGCAGGAGTCCTGACGTCGCTGAAGAAACACGTGGGTGGAAGGGCCATCCCCATCGTAACTCGAGAATATACCCCAGGTTCCCGCCGCAACTCTAGAAAAACCATGAGACTTCCCCCTCGCCGCGAGATGAGGCCCGATTCCCCTGTACTGCGTGCAGAGCAATTCCGTCTTGCACATCACACATGAAAGGAGCCTTGATTTCCTTGATGGCACTCCAGAGAAACCCCAAGAACACTGTTTCAAGGATAGAGGGATCCTGAGGTCACTGTAGCAACACGAAAGAACTCTGTGGACCAAAAATCAACTCGAAAAGAGAGGTTAGTCCCTGGATTCGTCTCCAGAGGAATACCACCTTACCACAAGCACCTCAAGAGGAGGCTTCTCTCAGCTCTAGGTATGTGAGAGGGACCCTGAGTTTGCGGCCTCAAGTGGAATGGACACCGCGATGCCCTGACTCGAAATAAGGCCGGATATACCTGCAGTGACTTCAATGCAGGCTCGTCTTGCATCTCCCAGGACGGAAGGATGTCTGAATCCCCTGTGGAAAGCACAGAGAAAGACTTAGTTCCCCACCTCATCGCGACCGATAGCCTCACATCCTTTGAAAACTCCAGAGGTACGCGGAGATCAGTGCCTCCAAAGGAGACGATGCCTGACTCCTCGTGAAACTTGATAGGAGTCCCAGGATTCCTGTGGCACTTGGAAAGGGACACTTGGTCTCCCGCCTCAGCTGGAGAGGCGTCCCAATTGCCCTGCCAAGCCTCGAGGAGAATCCCGAGTTGTGTCTCGCAACTAGGCAAGAGTCCTGACGTGGCTGAACAAACACGTGTGTGGAAGGGCCATCCGCGTCGTAACTCGAGAATATACCCCAGGTTCCCGCCGCAACTCGAGAAAAACCATGAGACTTCCCCCTCGCCGCGAGATGAGGCCCGATTCCCCTGCACTGCATGCAGAGCAATTCTGTGTTGCACATCACACATGAAAGGAGCCTTGATTTCCTTCACGGCACTCCAGAGAAACCCCAAGAACACTGTTTCAAGGCTAGAGGGATCCTGAGGTCACTGTAGCAACACGAAAGAGCTCCGTGGACCAAAAATCAACTCGAGATGAGAGGTTAGTCCCTGGCTTCGACTCCAGAGGAATACCACCTTACCACAAGCACCTCAAGAGGAGGCTTCTCTCAGCTCTAGGTATGTGAGAGGGACCCTGAGTTTGCGGCCTCAAGTGGAATGGACACCGCGATGCTCTGACTCGAAATAAGGCCGGATATCCCTGCAGTGACTGGAATGCAGGCTCTTCTTGCATCTCCCAAGACGAAAGGGTGTCTGAATCCCCTGTGGAGACCACAGAGAAAGACCTAGTTCCCCACCTCATCGCGACAGGAGGCCTCAAATCCTTTGAAAATTCCAGAGGTATGCGGAGATCAGTGCCTCCAAAGGAGACGATGCCTGACTCCTCGTGAAACTTGATAGGAGTCCCAGGATTCCTGTGGCACGTGGAAAGGGACCCTTGGTCTCCCGTCTCAGCTGGAGAGGCGTCCCAATTGCCCTGCAAAGCCTCGAGGAGAATCCCGAGTTGTCCCTCGCAACTAGGCAGGAGTCCTGACATGGCTGAACACACACGTGTGTGGAAGGGCCATCCCCGTCGTAACTCGAGAATATACCCCAGGTTCCCGCCGCAACTCGAGAAAAACCATGAGACTTCCCCCTCGATGCGAGATGAGGGCCGATTCCCCTGCACTGCGTGCAGAGCAATTCCGTGTTGCACATCACACATGAAAGGAGCCTTGATTTCCTTCATGGCACTCCAGAGAAACCCCAAGAACACTGTTTCAAGGCTAGAGGGATCCTGAGGTCACTGTAGCAACACGAAAGAGCTCCGTGGACCAAGAATCAACACGAGATGAGAGGTTAGTCCCTGGCTTCGACTCCTGAGGAATACCACCTTACCACAAGCACCTCAAGAGGAGGCTTCTCTCAGCTCTAGGTATGTGAGAGGGATCCTGAGTTTGCGGCCTCAAGTGGAATGGACACCGCGATGCCCTGACTCGAAATAAGGCCGGATATCCCTGCAGTGACTGGAATGCAGGCTCGTCTTGCATCTCCCAAGAAGAAAGGATGTCTGAATCCCCTGTGGAGACCACAGAGAAACACCTAGTTCCCCACCTCATCGCGACCGGAGGCCTCACATCCTTTGAAAACTCCAGAGGTACGCGGAGATCAGTGCCTCCAAAGGAGACGATGCCTGACTCCTCGTGAAACTTGATAGGAGTCCCAGGATTCCTGTGGCACTTGGAAAGGGACACTTGGTCTCCCGCCTCAGCTGGAGAGGCGTCCCAATTGCCCTGCCAAGCCTCGAGGAGAATCCCGAGTTGTGTCTCGCAACTAGGCAAGAGTCCTGACGTGGCTGAACAAACACGTGTGTGGAAGGGCCATCTGCGTCGTAACTCGAGAATATACCCCAGGTTCCCGCCGCAACTCGAGAAAAACCATGAGACTTCCCCCTCGCCGCGAGATGAGGCCCGATTCCCCTGCACTGCATGCAGAGCAATTCTGTGTTGCACATCACACATGAAAGGAGCCTTGATTTCCTTCACGGCACTCCAGAGAAACCCCAAGAACACTGTTTCAAGGCTAGAGGGATCCTGAGGTCACTGTAGCAACACGAAAGAGCTCCGTGGACCAAAAATCAACTCGAGATGAGAGGTTAGTCCCTGGCTTCGACTCCAGAGGAATACCACCTTACCACAAGCACCTCAAGAGGAGGCTTCTCTCAGCTCTAGGTATGTGAGAGGGACCCTGAGTTTGCGGCCTCAAGTGGAATGGACACCGCGATGCTCTGACTCGAAATAAGGCCGGATATCCCTGCAGTGACTGGAATGCAGGCTCTTCTTGCATCTCCCAAGACGAAAGGGTGTCTGAATCCCCTGTGGAGACCACAGAGAAAGACCTAGTTCCCCACCTCATCGCGACAGGAGGCCTCAAATCCTTTGAAAACTCCAGAGGTATGCGGAGATCAGTGCCTCCAAAGGAGACGATGCCTGACTCCTCGTGAAACTTGATAGGAGTCCCAGGATTCCTGTGGCACGTGGAAAGGGACCCTTGGTCTCCCGTCTCAGCTGGAGAGGCGTCCCAATTGCCCTGCAAAGCCTCGAGGAGAATCCCGAGTTGTCCCTCGCAACTAGGCAGGAGTCCTGACATGGCTGAACACACACGTGTGTGGAAGGGCCATCCCCGTCGTAACTCGAGAATATACCCCAGGTTCCCGCCGCAACTCGAGAAAAACCATGAGACTTCCCCCTCGATGCGAGATGAGGGCCGATTCCCCTGCACTGCGTGCAGAGCAATTCCGTGTTGCACATCACACATGAAAGGAGCCTTGATTTCCTTCATGGCACTCCAGAGAAACCCCAAGAACACTGTTTCAAGGCTAGAGGGATCCTGAGGTCACTGTAGCAACACGAAAGAGCTCCGTGGACCAAGAATCAACACGAGATGAGAGGTTAGTCCCTGGCTTCGACTCCTGAGGAATACCACCTTACCACAAGCACCTCAAGAGGAGGCTTCTCTCAGCTCTAGGTATGTGAGAGGGATCCTGAGTTTGCGGCCTCAAGTGGAATGGACACCGCGATGCCCTGACTCGAAATAAGGCCGGATATCCCTGCAGTGACTGGAATGCAGGCTCGTCTTGCATCTCCCAAGAAGAAAGGATGTCTGAATCCCCTGTGGAGACCACAGAGAAACACCTAGTTCCCCACCTCATCGCGACCGGAGGCCTCACATCCTTTGAAAACTCCAGAGGTACGCGGAGATCAGTGCCTCCAAAGGAGACGATGCCTGACTCCTCGTGAAACTTGATAGGAGTCCCAGGATTCTTGTGGCACGTGGAAAGGGACCCTTGGTCTCCCGCCTCAGCTGGAGAGGCGTTCCAATTGCCCTGCCAAGCCTCGAGGAGAATCCCGAGTTGTCCCTCGCAACTAGGCAGGAGTCCTGACGTGGCTGAACAAACACGTGGGTGGAAGGGCCATCCCCGTCGTAACTCGAGAATATACCCCAGGTTCCCGCCGCAACTCGAGAAAAACCATGAGACTTCCCCCTCGATGCGAGATGAGGCCCGATTCCCCTGTACTGCGTGCAGAGCAATTTCGTGTTGCATATCACACATGAAAGGATCCTTGATTTCCTTGATGGCACTCCAGAGAAACCCCAAGAACACTGTTTCAAGGCTAGAGGGATCCTGAGGTCACTGTAGCAACACGAAAGAACTCTGTGGACCAAAAATCAACTCGAAAAGAGAGGTTAGTCCCTGGATTCATCTCCAGAGGAATACCACCTTACCACAAGCACCTCAAGAGGAGGCTTCTCTCAGCTCTAGGTATGTGAGAGGTACCCTGAGTTTGCGGCCTCAAGTGGAATGGACACCGCGATGCCCTGACTCGAAATAAGGCCGGATATCCCTGCAGTGACTTCAATGCAGGCTCGTCTTGCATCTCCCAGGACGAAAGAATGTCTGAATCCCCTGTGGAAAGCACAGAGAAAGACTTATTTCCCCACCTCATCGCGACCGATAGCCTCACATCTTTGAAAACTCCAGAGGTACGCGGAGATCAGTGCCTCCAAAGGAGACGATGCCTGACTCCTCGTGAAACTTGATAGGAGTCCCAGGATTCCTGTGGCACTTGGAAAGGGACACTTTGTCTCCCGCCTCAGCTGGAGAGGCGTCCCAATTGCCCTGCCAAGCCTCGAGGAGAATCCAGAGTTGTCCCTCGCAACTAGGCAGGAGTCCTGACGTCGCTGAAGAAACACGTGGGTGGAAGGGCCATCCCCGTCGTAACTCGAGAATATACCCCAGGTTCCCGCCGCAACTCGAGAAAAACCATGAGACTTCCCCCTCGCCGCGAGATGAGGCCCGATTCCCCTGCACTGCGTGCAGAGCAATTCCGTGTTGCACATCACACATGAAAGGAGCCTTGATTTCCTTGATGGCACTCCAGAGAAACCCCAAGAACACTGTTTCAAGGCTAGAGGGATCCTGAGGTCACTGTAGCAACACGAAAGAGCTCCGTGGGCGAAAAATCAACTCGAGATGAGAGGTTAGTCCCTGGCTTCGACTCCAGAGGAATACCACCTTACCACAAGCACCTCAAGAGGAGGCTTCTCTCAGCTCTAGGTATGTGAGAGGGACCCTGAGTTTGCGGACTCAAGTGGAATGGACACCGCGATGCCCTGACGCGAAATAAGGCTGGATATCCCTGCAGTGACTTGAATGCAGGCTCGTCTTGCATCTCCCAAGATGAAAGGATGTCTGAATCCCCTGTGGAGACCACAGAGAAAGACCTAGTTCCCCACCTCATCGCGACCCGAGGCCTCACATCCTTTGAAAACTCCAGAGGTACGCGGAGATCAGTGCCTCCAAAGGAGACGATGCCTGACTCCTCGTGAAACTTGATAGGAGTCCCAGGATTCCTGTGGCACGTGGAAAGGGACCCTTGGTCTCCCGCCTCAGCTGGAGAGGCGTCCCAATTGCCTTGCCAAGCCTCGAGGAGAATCCCGAGTTGTGTCTCGCAACTAGGCAAGAGTCCTGACGTGGCTGAAGAAACACGTGTGTGGAAGGTCCATCCCCGTCGTAACTCGAGAATATACCCCAGGTTCCCGCCGCAACTCGAGAAAAACAATGAGACTTCCCCCTCGCCGAGAGATGAGGCCCGATTCCCCTGCACTGCGTGCAGAGCAATTCTGTGTTGCACATCACACATGAAAGGAGCCTTGATTTCCTTCATGGCACTCCAGAGAAACCCCAAGAACACTGTTTCAAGGCTAGAGGGATCCTGAGGTCACTGTAGCAACAAGAAAGAGCTCCGTGGACCAAAAATCAACTCGAGATGAGAGGTTAGTCCCTGGCTTCGACTCCAGAGGAATACCACCTTACCACAAGCACCACAAGAGGAGGCTTCTCTCAGCTCTAGGTGTGTGAGAGGGACCCTGAGTTTGCGGCCTCAAGTGGAATGGACACCGCGATGCCCTGACTCGAAATAAGGCCGGATATCCCTGGAGTGACTGGAATGCAGGCTCGTCTTCCATCTCCCAATACGAAAGGGTGTCTGAATCCGCTGTGGAGACCACAGAGAAAGACCTAGTTCCCCACCTCATCGCGACAGGAGGCCTCAAATCCTTTGAAAACTCCAGAGGTATGCGGAGAACAGTGCCTCCAAAGGAGACGATGCCTGACTCCTCGAGAAACTTGATAGGAGTCCCAGGATTCTTGTGGCACGTGGAAAGGGACCCTTGGTCTCCCGCCTCAGCTGGAGAGGCGTTCCAATTGCCCTGCCAAGCCTCGAGGAGAATCCCGAGTTGTCCCTCGCAACTAGGCAGGAGTCCTGACGTGGCTGAACAAACACGTGGGTGGAAGGGCCATCCCCGTCGTAACTCGAGAATATACCCCAGGTTCCCGCCGCACCTCGAGAAAAACCATGAGACTTCCCCCTCGATGCGAGATGAGGCCCGATTCCCCTGTACTGCGTGCAGAGCAATTCAGTCTTGCACATCACACATGAAAGGAGCCTTGATTTCCTTGATGGCACTCCAGAGAAACCCCAAGAACACTGTTTCAAGGCTAGAGGGATCCTGAGGTCACTGTAGCAACACGAAAGAACTCTGTGGACCAAAAATCAACTCGAAAAGAGAGGTTAGTCCCTGGATTCATCTCCAGAGGAATACCACCTTACCACAAGCACCTCAAGAGGAGGCTTCTCTCAGCTCTAGGTATGTGAGAGGGACCCTGAGTTTGCGGCCTCAAGTGGAATGGACACCGCGATGCCCTGACTCGAAATAAGGCCGGATATCCCTGCAGTGACTTCAATGCAGGCTCGTCTTGCATCTCCCAGGACGAAAGATTGTCTGAATCCCCTGTGGAAAGCACAGAGAAAGACTTATTTCCCCACCTCATCGCGACCGATAGCCTCACATCCTTTGAAAACTCCAGAGGTACGCGGAGATCAGTGCCTCCAAAGGAGACGATGCCTGACTCCTCGTGAAACTTGATAGGAGTCCCAGGATTCCTGTGGCACTTGGAAAGGGACACTTTGTCTCCCGCCTCAGCTGGAGAGGCGTCCCAATTGCCCTGCCAAGCCTCGAGGAGAATCCAGAGTTGTCCCTCGCAACTAGGCAGGAGTCCTGACGTCGCTGAAGAAACACGTGGGTGGAAGGGCCATCCCCGTCGTAACTCGAGAATATACCCCAGGTTCCCGCCGCAACTCGAGAAAAACCATGAGACTTCCCCCTCGCCGCGAGATGAGGCCCGATTCCCCTGCACTGCGTGCAGAGCAATTCCGTGTTGCACATCACACATGAAAGGAGCCTTGATTTCCTTGATGGCACTCCAGAGAAACCCCAAGAACACTGTTTCAAGGCTAGAGGGATCCTGAGGTCACTGTAGCAACACGAAAGAGCTCCGTGGGCGAAAAATCAACTCGAGATGAGAGGTTAGTCCCTGGCTTCGACTCCAGAGGAATACCACCTTACCACAAGCACCTCAAGAGGAGGCTTCTCTCAGCTCTAGGTATGTGAGAGGGACCCTGAGTTTGCGGCCTCAAGTGTAATGGACACCGCGATGCCCTGACGCGAAATAAGGCTGGATATCCCTGCAGTGACTTGAATGCAGGCTCGTCTTGCATCTCCCAAGATGAAAGGATGTCTGAATCCCCTGTGGAGACCACAGAGAAAGACCTAGTTCCCCACCTCATCGCGACCCGAGGCCTCACATCCTTTGAAAACTCCAGAGGTACGCGGAGATCAGTGCCTCCAAAGGAGACGATGCCTGACTCCTCGTGAAACTTGATAGGAGTCCCAGGATTCCTGTGGCACGTGGAAAGGGACCCTTGGTCTCCCGCCTCAGCTGGAGAGGCGTCCCAATTGCCTTGCCAAGCCTCGAGGAGAATCCCGAGTTGTGTCTCGCAACTAGGCAAGAGTCCTGACGTGGCTGAAGAAACACGTGTGTGGAAGGTCCATCCCCGTCGTAACTCGAGAATATACCCCAGGTTCCCGCCGCAACTCGAGAAAAACCATGAGACTTCCCCCTCGCCGCGAGATGAGGCCCGATTCCCCTGCACTGCGTGCAGAGCAATTCTGTGTTGCACATCACACATGAAAGGAGCCTTGATTTCCTTCATGGCACTCCAGAGAAACCCCAAGAACACTGTTTCAAGGCTAGAGGGATCCTGAGGTCACTGTAGCAACAAGAAAGAGCTCCGTGGACCAAAAATCAACTCGAGATGAGAGGTTAGTCCCTGGCTTCGACTCCAGAGGAATACCACCTTACCACAAGCACCACAAGAGGAGGCTTCTCTCAGCTCTAGGTGTGTGAGAGGGACCCTGAGTTTGCGGCCTCAAGTGGAATGGACACCGCGATGCCCTGACTCGAAATAAGGCCGGATATCCCTGCAGTGACTGGAATGCAGGCTCGTCTTCCATCTCCCAATACGAAAGGGTGTCTGAATCCGCTGTGGAGACCACAGAGAAAGACCTAGTTCCCCACCTCATCGCGACAGGAGGCCTCAAATCCTTTGAAAACTCCAGAGGTATGCGGAGATCAGTGCCTCCAAAGGAGACGATGCCTGACTCCTCGTGAAACTTGATAGGAGACCCAGGATTCCTGTGGCACGTGGAAAGGGACCCTTGGTCTCCCGTCTCAGCTGGAGAGGCGTCCCAATTGCCCTGCAAAGCCTCGAGGAGAATCCCGAGTTGCCCCTCGCAACTAGGCAGGAGTCCTGACGTCGCGGAACACACACGTGTGTGGAAGGGCCATCCCCGTCGTAACTCGAGAATATACCCCAGGTTCCCGCCGCAAATCAAGAAAAACCATGAGACTTCCCCCTCGCCGCGAGATGAGGCCCGATTCCCCTGCACTGCGTGCAGAGCAATTCCGTGTTGCACATCACACATGAAAGGAGCCTTGATTTCCTTGATGGCACTCCAGAGAAACCCCAAGAACACTGTTTCAAGGCTAGAGGGATCCTTAGGTCACTGTAGCAACATGAAAGAGCTCCGTGGATACAGAATCAACACGAGATGAGAGGTTAGTCCCTGGCTTCGACTCCTGAGGAATGCCACCTTACCACAAGCACCTCAAGAGGAGGCTTCTCTCAGCTCTATGTATGTGAGAGGGATCCTGAGTTTGCGGCCTCAAGTGGAATGGACACCGCGATGCCCTGACTCGAAATAAGGCCGGATATCCCTGCAGTGACTGGAATGCAGGCTCGTCTTGCATCTCCCAAGAAGAAAGGATGTCTGAATCCCCTGTGGAGACCACAGAGAAAGACCTAGTTTCCCACCTCATCGCGACCGGAGGCCTCACATCCTTTGAAAACTCCAGAGGTACGCGGAGATCAGTGCCTCCAAAGGAGACGATGCCTGACTCCTCGTGAAACTTGATAGGAGTCCCAGGATTCTTGTGGCACGTGGAAAGGGACCCTTGGTCTCCCGCCTCAGCTGGAGAGGCGTTCCAATTGCCCTGCCAAGCCTCGAGGAGAATCCCGAGTTGTCCCTCGCAACTAGGCAGGAGTCCTGACGTGGCTGAACAAACACGTGTGTGGAAGGGCCATCCCCGTCGTAACTGGAGAATATACCCCAGATTCCCGCCGCAACTCGAGAAAAACCATGAGACTTCCCCCTCGATGTGAGATGAGGCTCGATTCCCCTGTACTGCGTGCAGAGCAATTCCGTCTTGCACATCACACATGAAAGGAGCCTTGATTTCCTTGATGGCACTCCAGAGAAACCCCAAGAACACTGTTTCAAGGATAGAGGGATCCTGAGGTCACTGTAGCAACACGAAAGAACTCTGTGGACCAAAAATCAACTCGAAAAGAGAGGTTAGTCCCTGGATTCGTCTCCAGAGGATTACCACCTTACCACAAGCACCTCAAGAGGAGGCTTCTCTCAGCTCTAGGTATGTGAGAGGGACCCTGAGTTTGCGGCATCAAGTGGAATGGACACCGCGATGCCCTGACTCGAAATAAGGCCGGATATCCCTGCAGTGACTTCAATGCAGGCTCGTCTTGCATCTCCCAGGACGAAAGGATGTCTGAATCCCCTGTGGAAAGCACAGAGAAAGACTTAGTTCCCCACCTCATCGCGACCGATAGCCTCACATCCTTTGAAAACTCCAGAGGTACGCGGAGATCAGTGCCTCCAAAGGAGACGATGCCTGACTCCTCGTGAAACTTGATAGGAGTCCCAGGATTCCTGTGGCACGTGGAAAGGGACACTTGGGCTCCCGCCTCAGCTGGAGAGGCGTCCCAATTGCCCTGCCAAGCCTCGAGGAGAATCCAGAGTTGTCCCTCGCAACTAGGCAGGAGTCCTGACGTCGCTGAAGAAACACGTGGGTGGAAGGGCCATCCCCCTCGTAACTCGAGAATATACCCCAGGTTCCCGCCGCAACTCGAGAAAAACCATGAGACTTCCCCCTCGCCGCGAGATGAGGCCGGATTCCCCTGCACTTCGTGCAGAGCAATTCCGTGTTGCACATCACACATGAAAGGAGCCTTGATTTCCTTGATGGCACTCCAGAGAAACCCCAAGAACACTGTTTCAAGGCTAGAGGGATCCTGAGGTCACTGTAGCAACACGAAAGAGCTCCGTGGGCCAAAAATCAACTCGAGATGAGAGGTTAGTCCCTGGCTTCGACTCCAGAGGAATACCACCTTACCACAAGCACCTCAAGAGGAGGCTTCTCTCAGCTCTAGGTATGTGAGAGGGACCCTGAGTTTGCGGCCTCAAGTGGAATGGACACCGCGATGCCCTGACGCGAAATAAGGCCGGATATCCCTGCAGTGACTGGAATGCAGGCTCGTCTTGCATCTCCCAAGAAGAAAGGATGTCTGAATCCCCTGTGGAGACCACAGAGAAAGACCTAGTTCCCCACCTCATCGCGACCGGAGGCCTCACATCCTTTGAAAACTCCAGAGGTACGCGGAGATCAGTGCCTCCAAAGGAGACGAAGCCTGACTCCTCGTGAAACTTGATAGGAGTCCCAGGATTCTTGTGGCACGTGGAAAGGGACCCTTGGTCTCCCGCCTCAGCTGGAGAGGCGTTCCAATTGCCCTGCCAAGCCTCGAGGAGAATCCCGAGTTGTCCCTCGCAACTAGGCAGGACTCCTGACGTCGCTGAAGAAACACGTGGGTGGAAGGGCCATCCCCGTCGTAACTGGAGAATATACCCCAGGTTCCCGCCGCAACTCGAGAAAAACCATGAGACTTCCCCCTCGATGCGAGATGAGGCCCGATTCCCCTGTACTGCATGCAGAGCAATTCCGTCTTGCACATCACACATGAAAGGAGCCTTGATTTCCTTGATGGCACTCCAGAGAAACCCCAAGAACACTGTTTCAAGGATAGAGGGATCCTGAGGTCACTGTAGCAACACGAAAGAACTCTGTGGACCAAAAATCAACTCGAAAAGAGAGGTTAGTCCCTGGATTCGGCTCCAGAGGAATACCACCTTACCACAAGCACCTCAAGAGGAGGCTTCTCTCAGCTCTAGGTATGTGAGAGGGACCCTGAGTTTGCTGCCTCAAGTGGAATGGACACCGCGATGCCCTGACTCGAAATAAGGCCGGATATCCCTGCAGTGACTGGAATGCAGCCTCGTCTTGCATCTCCCAAGACGACAGGGTGTCTGAATCCCCAGTGGAGACCACAGAGAAAGACCTAGTTCCCCACCTCATCGCGACAGGAGGCCTCAAATCTTTTGAAAACTCCACAGGTATGCGGAGATTAGTGCCTCCAAAGGAGACGATGCCTGACTCCTCGTGAAACTTGATAGGAGACCCAGGATTCCTGTGGCACGTGGAAAGGGACCCTTGGTCTCCCGTCTCAGCTGGAGAGGCGTCCCAATTGCCCTGCAAAGCCTCGAGGAGAATCCCGAGTTGTCCCTCGCAACTAGGCAGGAGTCCTGACATGGCTGAACACACACGTGTGTGGAAGGGCCATCCCCGTCGTAACTCGAGAATATACCCCAGGTTCCCGCCGCAACTCGAGAAAAACCATGAGACTTCCCACTCGCCGCGAGATGAGGCCCGATTCCCCTGCACTGCATGCAGAGCAATTCCGTGTTGCACATCACACATGAAAGGAGCCTTGATTTCCTTGATGGCACTCCAGAGAAACCCCAAGAACACTGTTTCAAGGCTAGAGGGATCCTGAGGTCACTGTAGCAACACGAAAGAGCTCCGTGGACCAAGAATCAACACTAGATGAGAGGTTAGTCCCTGGCTTCGACTCCTGAGGAATACCACCTTACCACACACACCTCAAGAGGAGGCTTCTCTCAGCTCTAGGTATGTGAGAGGGACCCTGAGTTTGCGGCCTCAAGTGGAATGGACACCGCGATGCCCTGACTCGAAATAAGGCCGGATATCCCTGCAGTGACTGGAATGCAGGTTCGTCTTGCATCTCCCTAGACGAAAGGGTGTCTGAATCCCCTGTGGAGACCACAGAGAAAGACCTAGTTCCCCACCTCATCGCGACAGGAGGCCTCAAATCCTTTGAAAACTCCAGAGGTATGCGGAGATCAGTGCCTCCAAAGGAGACGATGCCTGACTCCTCGTGAAACTTGATAGGAGACCCAGGATTCCTGTGGCACTTGGAAAGGGACACTTGGTCTCCCGCCTCAGCTGGAGAGGCGTCCCAATTGCCCTGCAAATCCTCGAGGAGAATCCAGAGTTGTCCCTCGCAACTAGGCAGGAGTCCTGACGTCGCTGAAGAAACACGTGGGTGGAAGGGCCATCCCCGTCGTAACTCGAGAATATACCCCAGGTTCCCGCCGCAACTCGAGAAAAACCATGAGACTTCCCCCTCGCCGCGAGATGAGGCCCGATTCCCCTGCACTGCGTGCAGAGCAATTCCGTGTTGCACATCACACATGAAAGGAGTCTTGATTTCCTTGATGGCACTCCAGAGAAACCCCAAGAACACTGTTTCAAGGCTAGAGGGATCCTGAGGTCACTGTAGCAACACGAAAGAGCTCCGTGGACGAAAAAATCAACTCGAGATGAGAGGTTAGTCCCTGGCTTCGACTCCTGAGGAATACCACCTTACCACAAGCACCTCAAGAGGAGGCTTCTCTCAGCTCTAGGTATGTGAGAGGGACCCTGAGTTTGCGGCCTCAAGTGGAATGGACACCGCGATGCCCTGACTCGAAATAAGGCCGGATATCCCTGCAGTGACTGGAATGCAGCCTCGTCTTGCATCTCCCAAGACGAAAGGGTGTCTGAATCCCCAGTGGAGACCACAGAGAAAGACCTAGTTCCCCACCTCATCGCGACAGGAGGCCTCAAATCCTTTGAAAACTCCACAGGTATGCGGAGATCAGTGCCTCCAAAGGAGACGATGCCTGACTCCTCGTGAAACTTGATAGGAGACCCAGGATTCCTGTGGCACGTGGAAAGGAAACCTTGGTCTCCCGTCTCAGCTGGAGAGGCGTCCCAATTGCCCTGCAAAGCCTCGAGGAGAATCCCGAGTTGTCCCTCGCAACTAGGCAGGAGTCCTGACGTCGCTGAACACACACGTGTGTGGAAGTGCCATCCCCGTCGTAACTCGAGAATATACCCCAGGTTCCCGCCGCAACTCGAGAAAAACCATGAGACTTCCCCCTCGCCGCGAGATGAGGCCCGATTCCCCTGAACTGCATGCAGAGCAATTCCGTGTTGCACATCACACATGAAAGGAGCCTTGATTTCCTTGATGGCACTCCAGAGAAACCCCAAGAACACTGTTTCAAGGCTAGAGGGATCCTGAGGTCACTGTAGCAACACGAAAGAGCTCCGTGGACCAAGAATCAACACGAGATGAGAGGTTAGTCCCTGGCTTCGACTCCTGAGGAATACCACCTTACCACACGCACCTCAAGAGGAGGCTTCTCTCAGCTCTAGGTATGTGAGAGGGATCCTGAGTTTGCGGCCTCAAGTGGAATGGACGCCGCGATGCCCTGACTCGAAATAAGGCCGGATATCCCTGCAGTGACTTCAATGCAGGCTCGTCTTGCATCTCCCAAGAAGAAAGGATGTCTGAATCCCCTGTGGAGACCACAGAGAAAGACCTAGTTCCCCACCTCATCGCGACCGGAGGCCTCATATCCTTTGAAAACTCCAGAGGTATGCGGAGATCAGTGCCTCAAAAGGAGACGATGCCTGACTCCTTGTGAAACTTGATAGGACTCCCAGGATTCTTGTGGCACGTGGAAAGGGACCCTTGGTCTCCCGCCTCAGCTGGAGAGGCGTTCCAATTGCCCTGCCAAGCCTCGAGGAGAATCCCGAGTTGTCCCTCGCAACTAGGCAGGAGTCCTGACGTGGCTGAACAAACACGTGGGTGGAAGGGCCATCCCCGTCGTAACTCGAGAATATACCCCAGGTTCCCGCCGCAACTCGAGAAAAACCATGAGACTTCCCCCTCGATGCGAGATGAGGCCCGATTCCCCTGTACTGCGTGCAGAGCAATTCCGTCTTGCACATCACACATGAAAGGAGCCTTGATTTCCTTGATGGCACTCCAGAGAAACCCCAAGAACACTGTTTCAAGGATAGAGGGATCCTGAGGTCACTGTAGCAACACGAAAGAACTCTGTGGACCAAAAATCAACTCGAAAAGAATGGTTAGTCCCTGGATTCGTCTCCAGAGGAATACCACCTTACCACAAGCACCTCAAGAGGAGGCTTCTCTCAACTCTAGGTATGTGAGAGGGACCCTGAGTTTGCGGCCTCAAGTGGAATGGACACCGCGATGCCCTGACTCGAAATAAGGCCGAATATCCCTGCAGTGACTTCAATGCAGGCTCGTCTTGCATCTCCCAGGACGAAAGGATGTCTGAATCCCCTGTGGAAAGCACAGAGAAAGACTTATTTCCCCACCTCATCGCGACCGGAGGCCTCACATCCTTTGAAAACTCCAGAGGTACGCGGAGATCAGTGCCTCCAAAGGAGACGATGCCTGACTCCTCGTGAAACTTGATAGGAGTCCCAGGATTCCTGTGGCACTTGGAAAGGGACACTTGGTCTCCCGCCTCAGCTGGAGTGGCGTCCCAATTGCCCTGCCAAGCCTCGAGGAGAATCCAGAGTTGTCCCTCGCAACTAGGCAGGAGTCCTGACGTCGCTGAAGAAACACGTGGGTGGAAGGGCCATCCCCGTCGTAACTCGAGAATATACCGCAGGTTCCCGCCGCAACTCGAGAAAACCCATGAGACTTCCCCCTTGCCGCGAGATGAGGCCGGATTCCCATGCACTGCGTGCAGAGCAATTCCGTGTTGCACATCACACATGAAAGGAGCCTTGATTTCCTTGATGGCACTCCAGAGAAACCCCAAGAACACTGTTTCAAGGCTAGAGGGATCCTGAGGTCACTGTAGCAACACGAAAGAGCTCCGTGGGCCAAAAATCAACTCGAGATGAGAGGTTAGTCCCTGGCTTCGACTCCAGAGGAATACAACCTTACCACAAGCACCTCAAGAGGAGGCTTCTCTCAGCTCTATGTATGTGAGAGGGACCCTGAGTTTGCGGCCTCAAGTGTAATGGACACCGCGATGCCCTGACTCGAAATAAGGCCGATTATCCCTGCAGTGACTGGAATGCAGGCTCGTCTTGCATCTCCCAAGACGAAAGGGTGTCTGAATCCCCTGTGGAGACCACAGAGAAAGACCTAGTTCCCCACCTCATCGCGACCCGAGGCCTCACATCCTTTGAAAACTCCAGAGGTACGCCGAGATCAGTGCCTCCAAAGGAGACGATGCCTGACTCCTCGTGAAACTTGATAGGAGTCCCAGGATTCCTGTGGCACGTGGAAAGGGACCCTTGGTCTCCCGCCTCAGCTGGAGAGGCGTCCCAATTGCCTTGCCAAGCCTCGAGGAGAATCCCGAGTTGTGTCTCGCAACTAGGCAAGAGTCCTGACGTGGCTGAACAAACACGTGTGTGTAAGGGCCATCCCCGTCGTAACTCGAGAATATACCCCAGGTTCCCGCCGCAACACGAGAAAAACCATGAGACTTCCCCCTCGCCGTGAGATGAGGCCCGATTCCCCTGCACTGCGTGCAGAGCAATTCTGTGTTGCACATCACACATGAAAGGAGCCTTGATTTCCTTCATGGCACTCCAGAGAAACCCCAAGAACACTGTTTCAAGGCTAGAGGGATCCTGAGGTCACTGTAGCAACAAGAAAGAGCTCCGTGGACCAAAAATCAACTCGAGATGAGAGGTTAGTCCCTGGCTTCGACTCCAGAGGAATACCACCTTACCACAAGCACCACAAGAGGAGGCTTCTCTCAGCTCTAGGTGTGTGAGAGGGACCCTGAGTTTGCGGCCTCAAGTGTAATGGACACCGCGATGCCCTGACTCGAAATAAGGCCGGATATCCCTGCAGTGACTGGAATGCAGGCTCGTCTTGCATCTCCCAAGACGAAAGGGTGTCTGAATCCGCTGTGGAGACCACAGAGAAAGACCTAGTTCCCCACCTCATCGCGACAGGAGGCCTCAAATCCTTTGAAAACTCCAGAGGTATGCGGAGATCAGTGCCTCCAAAGGAGACGATGCCTGACTCCTCGTGAAACTTGATAGGAGACCCAGGATTCCTGTGGCACGTGGAAAGGGACCCTTGGTCTCCCGTCTCAGCTGGAGAGGCGTCCCAATTGCCCTGCAAAGCCTCGAGGAGAATCCCGAGTTGTCCCTCGCAACTAGGCAGGAGTCCTGACGTCGCGGAACACACACGTGTGTGGAAGGGCCATCCCCGTCGTAACTCGAGAATATACCCCAGGTTCACGCCGCAACTCGAGAAAAACCATGAGACTTCCCCCTCGCCGCGAGATGAGGCCCGATTCCCCTGCACTGCGTGCAGAGCAATTCCGTGTTGCACATCACACATGAAAGGAGCCTTGATTTTCTTGATGGCACTCCAGAGAAACCTCAAGAACACTGTTTCAAGGCTAGAGGGATCCTGAGGTCACTGTAGCAACATGAAAGAGCTCCGTGGACACAGAATCAACACGAGATGAGAGGTTAGTCCCTGGCTTCGACTCCTGAGGAATGCCACCTTACCACAAGCACCTCAAGAGGAGGCTTCTCTCAGCTATAGGTATGTGAGAGGGATCCTGAGTTTGCGGCCTCAAGTGGAATGGACACCGCGATGCCCTGACTCGAAATAAGGCCGGATATCCCTGCAGTGACTGGAATGCAGGCTCGTCTTGCATCTCCCAAGAAGAAAGGATGTCTGAATCCCCTGTGGAGACCACAGAGAAAGACCTAGTTTCCCACCTCATCGCGACCGGAGGCCTCACATCCTTTGAAAACTCCAGAGGTACGCCGAGATCAGTGCCTCCAAAGGAGACGATGCCTGACTCCTCGTGAAACTTGATAGGAGTCCCAGGATTCTTGTGGCACGTGGAAAGGGACCCTTGGTCTCCCGCCTCAGCTGGAGAGGCGTTCCAATTGCCCTGCCAAGCCTCGAGGAGAATCCCGAGTTGTCCCTCGCAACTAGGCAGGAGTCCTGACGTGGCTGAACAAACACGTGGGTGGAAGGGCCATCCCCGTCGTAACTGGAGAATATACCCCAGGTTCCCGCCGCAACTCGAGAAAAACCATGAGACTTCCCCCTCGATGCGAGATGAGGCCCGATTCCCCTGTACTGCGTGCAGAGCAATTCCGTCTTGCACATCACACATGAAAGGAGCCTTGATTTCCTTGATGGCACTCCAGAGAAACCCCAAGAACACTGTTTCAAGGATAGAGGGATCCTGAGGTCACTGTAGCAACACGAAAGAACTCTGTGGACCAAAAATCAACTCGAAAAGAGAGGTTAGTCCCTGGATTCGTCTCCAGAGGAATACCACCTTACCACAAGCACCTCAAGAGGAGGCTTCTCTCAGCTCTAGGTATGTGAGAGGGACCCTGAGTTTGCGGCCTCAAGTGGAATGGACACCGCGATGCCCTGACTCGAAATAAGGCTGGATATCCCTGCAGTGACTTGAATGCAGGCTCGTCTTGCATCTCCCAGGACGAAAGGATGTCTGAATCCCCTGTGGAAAGCACAGAGAAAGACTTAGTTCCCCACCTCATCGCGACAGGAGGCCTCAAATCCTTTGAAAACTCCACAGGTATGCGGAGATCAGTGCCTCCAAAGGAGACGATGCCTGACTCCTCGTGAAACTTGATAGGAGACCCAGGATTCCTGTGGCACGTGGAAAGGAAACCTTGGTCTCCCGTCTCAGCTGGAGAGGCGTCCCAATTGCCCTGCAAAGCCTCGAGGAGAATCCCGAGTTGTCCCTCGCAACTAGGCAGGAGTCCTGACGTCGCTGAACACACACGTGTGTGGAAGTGCCATCCCCGTCGTAACTCGAGAATATACCCCAGGTTCCCGCCGCAACTCGAGAAAAACCATGAGACTTCCCCCTCGCCGCGAGATGAGGCCCGATTCCCCTGAACTGCATGCAGAGCAATTCCGTGTTGCACATCACACATGAAAGGAGCCTTGATTTCCTTGATGGCACTCCAGAGAAACCCCAAGAACACTGTTTCAAGGCTAGAGGGATCCTGAGGTCACTGTAGCAACACGAAAGAGCTCCGTGGACCAAGAATCAACACGAGATGAGAGGTTAGTCCCTGGCTTCGACTCCTGAGGAATACCACCTTACCACACGCACCTCAAGAGGAGGCTTCTCTCAGCTCTAGGTATGTGAGAGGGATCCTGAGTTTGCGGCCTCAAGTGGAATGGACGCCGCGATGCCCTGACTCGAAATAAGGCCGGATATCCCTGCAGTGACTTCAATGCAGGCTCGTCTTGCATCTCCCAAGAAGAAAGGATGTCTGAATCCCCTGTGGAGACCACAGAGAAAGACCTAGTTCCCCACCTCATCGCGACCGGAGGCCTCATATCCTTTGAAAACTCCAGAGGTATGCGGAGATCAGTGCCTCAAAAGGAGACGATGCCTGACTCCTTGTGAAACTTGATAGGACTCCCAGGATTCTTGTGGCACGTGGAAAGGGACCCTTGGTCTCCCGCCTCAGCTGGAGAGGCGTTCCAATTGCCCTGCCAAGCCTCGAGGAGAATCCCGAGTTGTCCCTCGCAACTAGGCAGGAGTCCTGACGTGGCTGAACAAACACGTGGGTGGAAGGGCCATCCCCGTCGTAACTCGAGAATATACCCCAGGTTCCCGCCGCAACTCGAGAAAAACCATGAGACTTCCCCCTCGATGCGAGATGAGGCCCGATTCCCCTGTACTGCGTGCAGAGCAATTCCGTCTTGCACATCACACATGAAAGGAGCCTTGATTTCCTTGATGGCACTCCAGAGAAACCCCAAGAACACTGTTTCAAGGATAGAGGGATCCTGAGGTCACTGTAGCAACACGAAAGAACTCTGTGGACCAAAAATCAACTCGAAAAGAATGGTTAGTCCCTGGATTCGTCTCCAGAGGAATACCACCTTACCACAAGCACCTCAAGAGGAGGCTTCTCTCAACTCTAGGTATGTGAGAGGGACCCTGAGTTTGCGGCCTCAAGTGGAATGGACACCGCGATGCCCTGACTCGAAATAAGGCCGAATATCCCTGCAGTGACTGGAATGCAGGCTCGTCTTGCATCTCCCAGGACGAAAGGATGTCTGAATCCCCTGTGGAAAGCACAGAGAAAGACTTATTTCCCCACCTCATCGCGACCGGAGGCCTCACATCCTTTGAAAACTCCAGAGGTACGCGGAGATCAGTGCCTCCAAAGGAGACGATGCCTGACTCCTCGTGAAACTTGATAGGAGTCCCAGGATTCCTGTGGCACTTGGAAAGGGACACTTGGTCTCCCGCCTCAGCTGGAGAGGCGTCCCAATTGCCCTGCCAAGCCTCGAGGAGAATCCAGAGTTGTCCCTCGCAACTAGGCAGGAGTCCTGACGTCGCTGAAGAAACACGTGGGTGGAAGGGCCATCCCCGTCGTAACTCGAGAATATACCGCAGGTTCCCGCCGCAACTCGAGAAAACCCATGAGACTTCCCCCTTGCCGCGAGATGAGGCCGGATTCCCATGCACTGCGTGCAGAGCAATTCCGTGTTGCACATCACACATGAAAGGAGCCTTGATTTCCTTGATGGCACTCCAGAGAAACCCCAAGAACACTGTTTCAAGGCTAGAGGGATCCTGAGGTCACTGTAGCAACACGAAAGAGCTCCGTGGGCCAAGAATCAACTCGAGATGAGAGGTTAGTCCCTGGCTTCGACTCCAGAGGAATACAACCTTACCACAAGCACCTCAAGAGGAGGCTTCTCTCAGCTCTATGTATGTGAGAGGGACCCTGAGTTTGCGGCCTCAAGTGTAATGGACACCGCGATGCCCTGACTCGAAATAAGGCCGATTATCCCTGCAGTGACTGGAATGCAGGCTCGTCTTGCATCTCCCAAGACGAAAGGGTGTCTGAATCCCCTGTGGAGACCACAGAGAAAGACCTAGTTCCCCACCTCATCGCGACCCGAGGCCTCACATCCTTTGAAAACTCCAGAGGTACGCCGAGATCAGTGCCTCCAAAGGAGACGATGCCTGACTCCTCGTGAAACTTGATAGGAGTCCCAGGATTCCTGTGGCACGTGGAAAGGGACCCTTGGTCTCCCGCCTCAGCTGGAGAGGCGTCCCAATTGCCTTGCCAAGCCTCGAGGAGAATCCCGAGTTGTGTCTCGCAACTAGGCAAGAGTCCTGACGTGGCTGAACAAACACGTGTGTGTAAGGGCCATCCCCGTCGTAACTCGAGAATATACCCCAGGTTCCCGCCGCAACACGAGAAAAACCATGAGACTTCCCCCTCGCCGTGAGATGAGGCCCGATTCCCCTGCACTGCGTGCAGAGCAATTCTGTGTTGCACATCACACATGAAAGGAGCCTTGATTTCCTTCATGGCACTCCAGAGAAACCCCAAGAACACTGTTTCAAGGCTAGAGGGATCCTGAGGTCACTGTAGCAACAAGAAAGAGCTCCTTGGACCAAAAATCAACTCGAGATGAGAGGTTAGTCCCTGGCTTCGACTCCAGAGGAATACCACCTTACCACAAGCACCACAAGAGGAGGCTTCTCTCAGCTCTAGGTGTGTGAGAGGGACCCTGAGTTTGCGGCCTCAAGTGTAATGGACACCGCGATGCCCTGACTCGAAATAAGGCCGGATATCCCTGCAGTGACTGGAATGCAGGCTCGTCTTGCATCTCCCAAGACGAAAGGGTGTCTGAATCCGCTGTGGAGACCACAGAGAAAGACCTAGTTCCCCACCTCATCGCGACAGGAGGCCTCAAATCCTTTGAAAACTCCAGAGGTATGCGGAGATCAGTGCCTCCAAAGGAGACGATGCCTGACTCCTCGTGAAACTTGATAGGAGACCCAGGATTCCTGTGGCACGTGGAAAGGGACCCTTGGTCTCCCGTCTCAGCTGGAGAGGCGTCCCAATTGCCCTGCAAAGCCTCGAGGAGAATCCCGAGTTGTCCCTCGCAACTAGGCAGGAGTCCTGACGTCGCGGAACACACACGTGTGTGGAAGGGCCATCCCCGTCGTAACTCGAGAATATACCCCAGGTTCACGCCGCAACTCGAGAAAAACCATGAGACTTCCCCCTCGCCGCGAGATGAGGCCCGATTCCCCTGCACTGCGTGCAGAGCAATTCCGTGTTGCACATCACACATGAAAGGAGCCTTGATTTTCTTGATGGCACTCCAGAGAAACCTCAAGAACACTGTTTCAAGGCTAGAGGGATCCTGAGGTCACTGTAGCAACATGAAAGAGCTCCGTGGACACAGAATCAACACGAGATGAGAGGTTAGTCCCTGGCTTCGACTCCTGAGGAATGCCACCTTACCACAAGCACCTCAAGAGGAGGCTTCTCTCAGCTATAGGTATGTGAGAGGGATCCTGAGTTTGCGGCCTCAAGTGGAATGGACACCGCGATGCCCTGACTCGAAATAAGGCCGGATATCCCTGCAGTGACTGGAATGCAGGCTCGTCTTGCATCTCCCAAGAAGAAAGGATGTCTGAATCCCCTGTGGAGACCACAGAGAAAGACCTAGTTTCCCACCTCATCGCGACCGGAGGCCTCACATCCTTTGAAAACTCCAGAGGTACGCCGAGATCAGTGCCTCCAAAGGAGACGATGCCTGACTCCTCGTGAAACTTGATAGGAGTCCCAGGATTCTTGTGGCACGTGGAAAGGGACCCTTGGTCTCCCGCCTCAGCTGGAGAGGCGTTCCAATTGCCCTGCCAAGCCTCGAGGAGAATCCCGAGTTGTCCCTCGCAACTAGGCAGGAGTCCTGACGTGGCTGAACAAACACGTGGGTGGAAGGGCCATCCCCGTCGTAACTGGAGAATATACCCCAGGTTCCCGCCGCAACTCGAGAAAAACCATGAGACTTCCCCCTCGATGCGAGATGAGGCCCGATTCCCCTGTACTGCGTGCAGAGCAATTCCGTCTTGCACATCACACATGAAAGGAGCCTTGATTTCCTTGATGGCACTCCAGAGAAACCCCAAGAACACTGTTTCAAGGATAGAGGGATCCTGAGGTCACTGTAGCAACACGAAAGAACTCTGTGGACCAAAAATCAACTCGAAAAGAGAGGTTAGTCCCTGGATTCGTCTCCAGAGGAATACCACCTTACCACAAGCACCTCAAGAGGAGGCTTCTCTCAGCTCTAGGTATGTGAGAGGGACCCTGAGTTTGCGGCCTCAAGTGGAATGGACACCGCGATGCCCTGACTCGAAATAAGGCTGGATATCCCTGCAGTGACTTGAATGCAGGCTCGTCTTGCATCTCCCAGGACGAAAGGATGTCTGAATCCCCTGTGGAAAGCACAGAGAAAGACTTAGTTCCCCACCTCATCGCGACAGGAGGCCTCAAATCCTTTGAAAACTCCACAGGTATGCGGAGATCAGTGCCTCCAAAGGAGACGATGCCTGACTCCTCGTGAAACTTGATAGGAGACCCAGGATTCCTGTGGCACGTGGAAAGGAAACCTTGGTCTCCCGTCTCAGCTGGAGAGGCGTCCCAATTGCCCTGCAAAGCCTCGAGGAGAATCCCGAGTTGTCCCTCGCAACTAGGCAGGAGTCCTGACGTCGCTGAACACACACGTGTGTGGAAGTGCCATCCCCGTCGTAACTCGAGAATATACCCCAGGTTCCCGCCGCAACTCGAGAAAAACCATGAGACTTCCCCCTCGCCGCGAGATGAGGCCCGATTCCCCTGAACTGCATGCAGAGCAATTCCGTGTTGCACATCACACATGAAAGGAGCCTTGATTTCCTTGATGGCACTCCAGAGAAACCCCAAGAACACTGTTTCAAGGCTAGAGGGATCCTGAGGTCACTGTAGCAACACGAAAGAGCTCCGTGGACCAAGAATCAACACGAGATGAGAGGTTAGTCCCTGGCTTCGACTCCTGAGGAATACCACCTTACCACACGCACCTCAAGAGGAGGCTTCTCTCAGCTCTAGGTATGTGAGAGGGATCCTGAGTTTGCGGCCTCAAGTGGAATGGACGCCGCGATGCCCTGACTCGAAATAAGGCCGGATATCCCTGCAGTGACTTCAATGCAGGCTCGTCTTGCATCTCCCAAGAAGAAAGGATGTCTGAATCCCCTGTGGAGACCACAGAGAAAGACCTAGTTCCCCACCTCATCGCGACCGGAGGCCTCATATCCTTTGAAAACTCCAGAGGTATGCGGAGATCAGTGCCTCAAAAGGAGACGATGCCTGACTCCTTGTGAAACTTGATAGGACTCCCAGGATTCTTGTGGCACGTGGAAAGGGACCCTTGGTCTCCCGCCTCAGCTGGAGAGGCGTTCCAATTGCCCTGCCAAGCCTCGAGGAGAATCCCGAGTTGTCCCTCGCAACTAGGCAGGAGTCCTGACGTGGCTGAACAAACACGTGGGTGGAAGGGCCATCCCCGTCGTAACTCGAGAATATACCCCAGGTTCCCGCCGCAACTCGAGAAAAACCATGAGACTTCCCCCTCGATGCGAGATGAGGCCCGATTCCCCTGTACTGCGTGCAGAGCAATTCCGTCTTGCACATCACACATGAAAGGAGCCTTGATTTCCTTGATGGCACTCCAGAGAAACCCCAAGAACACTGTTTCAAGGATAGAGGGATCCTGAGGTCACTGTAGCAACACGAAAGAACTCTGTGGACCAAAAATCAACTCGAAAAGAATGGTTAGTCCCTGGATTCGTCTCCAGAGGAATACCACGTTACCACAAGCACCTCAAGAGGAGGCTTCTCTCAACTCTAGGTATGTGAGAGGGACCCTGAGTTTGCGGCCTCAAGTGAAATGGACACCGCGATGCCCTGACTCGAAATAAGGCCGAATATCCCTGCAGTGACTTCAATGCAGGCTCGTCTTGCATCTCCCAGGACGAAAGGATGTCTGAATCCCCTGTGGAAAGCACAGAGAAAGACTTATTTCCCCACCTCATCGCGACCGGAGGCCTCACATCCTTTGAAAACTCCAGAGGTACGCGGAGATCAGTGCCTCCAAAGGAGACGATGCCTGACTCCTCGTGAAACTTGATAGGAGTCCCAGGATTCCTGTGGCACTTGGAAAGGGACACTTGGTCTCCCGCCTCAGCTGGAGTGGCGTCCCAATTGCCCTGCCAAGCCTCGAGGAGAATCCAGAGTTGTCCCTCGCAACTAGGCAGGAGTCCTGACGTCGCTGAAGAAACACGTGGGTGGAAGGGCCATCCCCGTCGTAACTCGAGAATATACCGCAGGTTCCCGCCGCAACTCGAGAAAACCCATGAGACTTCCCCCTTGCCGCGAGATGAGGCCGGATTCCCATGCACTGCGTGCAGAGCAATTCCGTGTTGCACATCACACATGAAAGGAGCCTTGATTTCCTTGATGGCACTCCAGAGAAACCCCAAGAACACTGTTTCAAGGCTAGAGGGATCCTGAGGTCACTGTAGCAACACGAAAGAGCTCCGTGGGCCAAAAATCAACTCGAGATGAGAGGTTAGTCCCTGGCTTCGACTCCAGAGGAATACAACCTTACCACAAGCACCTCAAGAGGAGGCTTCTCTCAGCTCTATGTATGTGAGAGGGACCCTGAGTTTGCGGCCTCAAGTGTAATGGACACCGCGATGCCCTGACTCGAAATAAGGCCGATTATCCCTGCAGTGACTGGAATGCAGGCTCGTCTTGCATCTCCCAAGACGAAAGGGTGTCTGAATCCCCTGTGGAGACCACAGAGAAAGACCTAGTTCCCCACCTCATCGCGACCCGAGGCCTCACATCCTTTGAAAACTCCAGAGGTACGCCGAGATCAGTGCCTCCAAAGGAGACGATGCCTGACTCCTCGTGAAACTTGATAGGAGTCCCAGGATTCCTGTGGCACGTGGAAAGGGACCCTTGGTCTCCCGCCTCAGCTGGAGAGGCGTCCCAATTGCCTTGCCAAGCCTCGAGGAGAATCCCGAGTTGTGTCTCGCAACTAGGCAAGAGTCCTGACGTGGCTGAACAAACACGTGTGTGTAAGGGCCATCCCCGTCGTAACTCGAGAATATACCCCAGGTTCCCGCCGCAACACGAGAAAAACCATGAGACTTCCCCCTCGCCGTGAGATGAGGCCCGATTCCCCTGCACTGCGTGCAGAGCAATTCTGTGTTGCACATCACACATGAAAGGAGCCTTGATTTCCTTCATGGCACTCCAGAGAAACCCCAAGAACACTGTTTCAAGGCTAGAGGGATCCTGAGGTCACTGTAGCAACAAGAAAGAGCTCCGTGGACCAAAAATCAACTCGAGATGAGAGGTTAGTCCCTGGCTTCGACTCCAGAGGAATACCACCTTACCACAAGCACCACAAGAGGAGGCTTCTCTCAGCTCTAGGTGTGTGAGAGGGACCCTGAGTTTGCGGCCTCAAGTGGAATGGACACCGCGATGCCCTGACTCGAAATAAGGCCGGATATCCCTGCAGTGACTGGAATGCAGGCTCGTCTTCCATCTCCCAAGACGAAAGGGTGTCTGAATCCGCTGTGGAGACCACAGAGAAAGACCTAGTTCCCCACCTCATCGCGACAGGAGGCCTCAAATCCTTTGAAAACTCCAGAGGTATGCGGAGATCAGTGCCTCCAAAGGAGACGATGCCTGACTCCTCGTGAAACTTGATAGGAGACCCAGGATTCCTGTGGCACGTGGAAAGGGACCCTTGGTCTCCCGTCTCAGCTGGAGAGGCGTCCCAATTGCCCTGCAAAGCCTCGAGGAGAATCCCGAGTTGTCCCTCGCAACTAGGCAGGAGTCCTGACGTCGCGGAACACACACGTGTGTGGAAGGGCCATCCCCGTCGTAACTCGAGAATATACCCCA
Source organism: Cervus elaphus (assembly GCF_910594005.1). Classification (NCBI taxonomy): domain Eukaryota; kingdom Metazoa; phylum Chordata; class Mammalia; order Artiodactyla; family Cervidae; genus Cervus; species Cervus elaphus. The sequence goes on from NC_057828.1 coordinate 236,563, forward strand.
GGTTCACGCCGCAACTCGAGAAAAACCATGAGACTTCCCCCTCGCCGCGAGATGAGGCCCGATTCCCCTGCACTGCGTGCAGAGCAATTCCGTGTTGCACATCACACATGAAAGGAGCCTTGATTTTCTTGATGGCACTCCAGAGAAACCTCAAGAACACTGTTTCAAGGCTAGAGGGATCCTGAGGTCACTGTAGCAACATGAAAGAGCTCCGTGGACACAGAATCAACACGAGATGAGAGGTTAGTCCCTGGCTTCGACTCCTGAGGAATGCCACCTTACCACAAGCACCTCAAGAGGAGGCTTCTCTCAGCTATAGGTATGTGAGAGGGATCCTGAGTTTGCGGCCTCAAGTGGAATGGACACCGCGATGCCCTGACTCGAAATAAGGCCGGATATCCCTGCAGTGACTGGAATGCAGGCTCGTCTTGCATCTCCCAAGAAGAAAGGATGTCTGAATCCCCTGTGGAGACCACAGAGAAAGACCTAGTTTCCCACCTCATCGCGACCGGAGGCCTCACATCCTTTGAAAACTCCAGAGGTACGCCGAGATCAGTGCCTCCAAAGGAGACGATGCCTGACTCCTCGTGAAACTTGATAGGAGTCCCAGGATTCTTGTGGCACGTGGAAAGGGACCCTTGGTCTCCCGCCTCAGCTGGAGAGGCGTTCCAATTGCCCTGCCAAGCCTCGAGGAGAATCCCGAGTTGTCCCTCGCAACTAGGCAGGAGTCCTGACGTGGCTGAACAAACACGTGGGTGGAAGGGCCATCCCCGTCGTAACTGGAGAATATACCCCAGGTTCCCGCCGCAACTCGAGAAAAACCATGAGACTTCCCCCTCGATGCGAGATGAGGCCCGATTCCCCTGTACTGCGTGCAGAGCAATTCCGTCTTGCACATCACACATGAAAGGAGCCTTGATTTCCTTGATGGCACTCCAGAGAAACCCCAAGAACACTGTTTCAAGGATAGAGGGATCCTGAGGTCACTGTAGCAACACGAAAGAACTCTGTGGACCAAAAATCAACTCGAAAAGAGAGGTTAGTCCCTGGATTCGTCTCCAGAGGAATACCACCTTACCACAAGCACCTCAAGAGGAGGCTTCTCCCAGCTCTAGGTATGTGAGAGGGACCCTGAGTTTGCGGCCTCAAGTGGAATGGACACCGCGATGCCCTGACTCGAAATAAGGCCGGATATCCCTGCAGTGACTTCAATGCAGGCTCGTCTTGCATCTCCCAAGAAGAAAGGATGTCTGAATCCCCTGTGGAGACCACAGAGAAAGACCTAGTTTCCCACCTCATCGCGACCGGAGGCCTCACATCCTTTGAAAACTTCAGAGGTACGCGGAGATCAGTGCATCCAAAGGAGACGATGCCTGACTCCTCGTGAAACTTGATAGGAGTCCCAGGATTCTTGTGGCACGTGGAAAGGGACCCTTGGTCTCCCGCCTCAGCTGGAGAGGCGTTCCAATTGCCGTGCCAAGCCTCGAGGAGAATCCCGAGTTGTGTCTCGCAACTAGGCAGGCGTCCTGACGTGGCTGAACAAACACGTGGGTGGAAGGGCCATCCCCGTCGTAACTCGAGAATATACCCCAGGTTCCCGCCGCAACTCGAGAAAAACCATGAGACTTCCCCCTCGATGCGAGATGAGGCCCGATTCTCCTCTACTGCGTGCAGAGCAATTCCGTCTTGCACATCACACATGAAAGGAGCCTTGATTTCCTTGATGGCACTCCAGAGAAACCCCAAGAACACTGTTTCAAGGATAGAGGGATCCTGAGGTCACTGTAGTAACACGAAAGAACTCTGTGGAGCAAAAATCAACTCGAAAAGAGAGGTTAGTCCCTGGATTCGTCTCCAGAGGAATACCACCTTACCACAAGCACCTCAAGAGGAGGCTTCTCTCAGCTCTGGGTATGTGAGAGGGACCCTGAGTTTGCGGCCTCAAGTGGAATGGACACCACGATGCCCTGACTCGAAATAAGGCTGGATATCCCTGCAGTGACTTCAATGCAGGCTCGTCTTGCATCTCCCAGGACGAAAGGATGTCTGAATCCCCTGTGGAAAGCACAGAGAAAGACTTAGTTCCCCACCTCATCGCGACCGATAGCCTCACATCCTTTGAAAACTCCAGAGGTACGCGGAGATCAGTGCCTCCAAAGGAGACGATGCCTGACTCCTCGTGAAACTTGATAGGAGTCCCAGGATTCCTGTGGCACTTGGAAAGGGACACTTGGTCTCCCGCCTCAGCTGGAGAGGCGTCCCAATTGCCCTGCCAAGCCTCGAGGAGAATCCCGAGTTGTCCCTCGCAACTAGGCAGGAGTCCTGACGTCGCTGAACACACACGTGTGTGGAAGTGCCATCCCCGTCGTAACTCGAGAATATACCCCAGGTTCCCGCCGCAACTCGAGAAAAACCATGAGACTTCCCACTCGCCGCGAGATGAGGCCCGATTCCCCTGCACTGCATGCAGAGCAATTCCGTGTTGCACATCACACATGAAAGGAGCCTTGATTTCCTTGATGGCACTCCAGAGAAACCCCAAGAACACTGTTTCAAGGCTAGAGGGATCCTGAGGTCACTGTAGCAACACGAAAGAGCTCCGTGGACCAAGAATCAACACTAGATGAGAGGTTAGTCCCTGGCTTCGACTCCTGAGGAATACCACCTTACCACACGCACCTCAAGAGGAGGCTTCTCTCGGCTCTAGGTATGTGAGAGGGACCCTGAGTTTGCGGCCTCAAGTGGAATGGACACCGCGATGCCCTGACGCGAAATAAGGCTGGATATCCCTGCAGTGACTTGAATGCAGGCTCGTCTTGCATCTCCCAAGATGAAAGGATGTCTGAATCCCCTGTGGAGACCACAGAGAAAGACCTAGTTCCCCACCTCATCGCGACCGGAGGCCTCACATCCTTTGAAAACTCCAGAGGTACGCGGAGATCAGTGCCTCCAAAGGAGACGATGCCTGACTCCTCGTGAAACTTGATAGGAGTCCCAGGATTCCTGTGGCACGTGGAAAGGGACCCTTAGTCTCCCGCCTCAGCGGGAGAGGCGTCCCAATTGCCTTGCCAAGCCTCGAGGAGAATCCCGAGTTGTGTCTCGCAACTAGGCAAGAGTCCTGACGTGGCTGAACAAACACGTGTGTGGAAGGGCCATCCCCGTCGTAACTCGAGAATATACCCCAGGTTCCCGCCGCAACTCGAGAAAAACCATGAGACTTCCCCCTCGCCGCGAGATGAGGCCCGATTCCCCTGCACTGCGTGCAGAGCAATTCTGTGTTGCACATCACACATGAAAGGAGCCTTGATTTCCTTCATGGCACTCCAGAGAAACCCCAAGAACACTGTTTCAAGGCTAGAGGGATCCTGAGGTCACTGTAGCAACACGAAAGAGCTCCGTGGACCAAAAATCAACTCGAGATGAGAGGTTAGTCCCTGGCTTCGACTCCAGAGGAATACCACCTTACCACAAGCACCTCAAGAGGAGGTTTCTCTCAGCTCTAGGTATGTGAGAGGGACCCTGAATTTGCGGCCTTAAGTGAAATGGACACCGCGATGCCCTGACTCGAAATAAGGCCGGATATCCCTGCAGTGACTGGAATGCAGGCTCGTCTTGCATCTCCCAAGACGAAAGGGTGTCTGAATCCCCTGTGGAGACCACAGAGAAAGACCTAGTTCCCCACCTCATCGCGACAGGAGGCCTCAAATCCTTTGAAAACTCCAGAGGTATGCGGAGATCAGTGCCTCCAAAGGAGACGATGCCTGACTCCTCGTGAAACTTGATAGGAGACCCAGGATTCCTGTGGCACTTGGAAAGGGACACTTGGTCTCCCGCCTCAGCTGGAGAGGCGTCCCAATTGCCCTGCCAATCCTCGAGGAGAATCCAGAGTTGTCCCTCGCAACTAGGCAGGAGTCCTGACGTCGCTGAACAAACACGTGGGTGGAAGGGCCATCCCCGTCGTAACTCGAGAATATACCCCAGGTTCCCGCCGCAACTCGAGAAAAACCATGAGACTTCCCCCTCGATGCGAGATGAGGCCCGATTCCCCTGTACTGCGTGCAGAGCAATTCCGTCTTGCACATCACACATGAAAGGAGCCTTGATTTCCTTGATGGCACTCCAGAGAAACCCCAAGAACACTGTTTCAAGGATAGAGGGATCCTGAGGTCACTGTAGCAACACGAAAGAACTCTGTGGACCAAAAATCAACTCGAAAAGAATGGTTAGTCCCTGGATTCGTCTCCAGAGGAATACCACCTTACCACAAGAACCTCAAGAGGAGGCTTCTCTCAACTCTAGGTATGTGAGAGGGACCCTGAGTTTGCGGCCTCAAGTGGAATGGACACCGCGATGCCCTGACTCGAAATAAGGCCGAATATCCCTGCAGTGACTTCAATGCAGGCTCGTCTTGCATCTCCCAGGACGAAAGGATGTCTGAATCCCCTGTGGAAAGCACAGAGAAAGACTTAGTTCCCCACCTCATCGCGACCGGAGGCCTCACATCCTTTGAAAACTCCAGAGGTACGCGGAGATCAGTGCCTCCAAAGGAGACGATGCCTGACTCCTCGTGAAACTTGATAGGAGTCCCAGGATTCCTGTGGCACTTGGAAAGGGACACTTGGTCTCCCGCCTCAGCTGGAGTGGCGTCCCAATTGCCCTGCCAAGCCTCGAGGAGAATCCAGAGTTGTCCCTCGCAACTAGGCAGGAGTCCTGACGTCGCTGAAGAAACACGTGGGTGGAAGGGCCATCCCCGTCGTAACTCGAGAATATACCGCAGGTTCCCGCCGCAACTCGAGAAAACCCATGAGACTTCCCCCTTGCCGCGAGATGAGGCCGGATTCCCATGCACTGCGGGCAGAGCAATTCCGTGTTGCACATCACACATGAAAGGAGCCTTGATTTCCTTGATGGCACTCCAGAGAAACCCCAAGAACACTGTTTCAAGGCTAGAGGGATCCTGAGGTCACTGTAGCAACACGAAAGAGCTCCGTGGGCCAAAAATCAACTCGAGATGAGAGGTTAGTCCCTGGCTTCGACTCCAGAGGAATACCACCTTACCACAAGCACCTCAAGTGGAGGATTCTCTCAGCTCTATGTATGTGAGAGGGACCCTGAGTTTGCGGCCTCAAGTGTAATGGACACCGCGATGCCCTGACTCGAAATAAGGCCGGATATCCCTGCAGTGACTGGAATGCAGGCTCGTCTTGCATCTCCCAAGACGAAAGGGTGTCTGAATCCCCTGTGGAGACCACAGAGAAAGACCTAGTTCCCCACCTCATCGCGACCCGAGGCCTCACATCCTTTGAAAACTCCAGAGGTACGCCGAGATCAGTGCCTCCAAAGGAGACGATGCCTGACTCCTCGTGAAACTTGATAGGAGTCCCAGGATTCCTGTGGCACGTGGAAAGGGACCCTTGGTCTCCCGCCTCAGCTGGAGAGGCGTCCCAATTGCCTTGCCAAGCCTCGAGGAGAATCCCGAGTTGTGTCTCGCAACTAGGCAAGAGTCCTGACGTGGCTGAACAAACACGTGTGTGTAAGGGCCATCCCCGTCGTAACTCGAGAATATACCCCAGGTTCCCGCCGCAACTCGAGAAAAACCATGAGACTTCCCCCTCGCCGTGAGATGAGGCCCGATTCCCCTGCACTGCGTGCAGAGCAATTCTGTGTTGCACATCACACATGAAAGGAGCCTTGATTTCCTTCATGGCACTCCAGAGAAACCCCAAGAACACTGTTTCAAGGCTAGAGGGATCCTGAGGTCACTGTAGCAACAAGAAAGAGCTCCGTGGACCAAAAATCAACTCGAGATGAGAGGTTAGTCCCTGGCTTCGACTCCAGAGGAATACCACCTTACCACAAGCACCACAAGAGGAGGCTTCTCTCAGCTCTAGGTGTGTGAGAGGGACCCTGAGTTTGCGGCCTCAAGTGGAATGGACACCGCGATGCCCTGACTCGAAATAAGGCCGGATATCCCTGCAGTGACTGGAATGCAGGCTCGTCTTCCATCTCCCAAGACGAAAGGGTGTCTGAATCCGCTGTGGAGACCACAGAGAAAGACCTAGTTCCCCACCTCATCGCGACAGGAGGCCTCAAATCCTTTGAAAACTCCAGAGGTATGCGGAGATCAGTGCCTCCAAAGGAGACGATGCCTGACTCCTCGTGAAACTTGATAGGATACCCAGGATTCCTGTGGCACGTGGAAAGGGACCCTTGGTCTCCCGTCTCAGCTGGAGAGGCGTCCCAATTGCCCTGCAAAGCCTCGAGGAGAATCCCGAGTTGTCACTCGCAACTAGGCAGGAGTCCTGACGTCGCGGAACACACACGTGTGTGGAAGGGCCATCCCCGTCGTAACTCGAGAATATACCCCAGGTTCACGCCGCAACTCGAGAAAAACCGTGAGACTTCCCCCTCGCCGCGAGATGAGGCCCGATTCCCCTGCACTGCGTGCAGAGCAATTCCGTGTTGCACATCACACATGAAAGGAGCCTTGATTTTCTTGATGGCACTCCAGAGAAACCTCAAGAACACTGTTTCAAGGCTAGAGGGATCCTGAGGTCACTGTAGCAACATGAAAGAGCTCCGTGGACACAGAATCAACACGAGATGAGAGGTTAGTCCCTGGCTTCGACTCCTGAGGAATGCCACCTTACCACAAGCACCTCAAGAGGAGGCTTCTCTCAGCTATAGGTATGTGAGAGGGATCCTGAGTTTGCGGCCTCAAGTGGAATGGACACCGCGATGCCCTGACTCGAAATAAGGCCGGATATCCCTGCAGTGACTGGAATGCAGGCTCGTCTTGCATCTCCCAAGAAGAAAGGATGTCTGAATCCCCTGTGGAGACCACAGAGAAAGACCTAGTTTCCCACCTCATCGCGACCGGAGGCCTCACATCCTTTGAAAACTCCAGAGGTACGCCGAGATCAGTGCCTCCAAAGGAGACGATGCCTGACTCCTCGTGAAACTTGATAGGAGTCCCAGGATTCTTGTGGCACGTGGAAAGGGACCCTTGGTCTCCCGCCTCAGCTGGAGAGGCGTTCCAATTGCCCTGCCAAGCCTCGAGGAGAATCCCGAGTTGTCCCTCGCAACTAGGCAGGAGTCCTGACGTGGCTGAACAAACACGTGGGTGGAAGGGCCATCCCCGTCGTAACTGGAGAATATACCCCAGGTTCCCGCCGCAACTCGAGAAAAACCATGAGACTTCCCCCTCGATGCGAGATGAGGCCCGATTCCCCTGTACTGCGTGCAGAGCAATTCCGTCTTGCACATCACACATGAAAGGAGCCTTGATTTCCTTGATGGCACTCCAGAGAAACCCCAAGAACACTGTTTCAAGGATAGAGGGATCCTGAGGTCACTGTAGCAACACGAAAGAACTCTGTGGACCAAAAATCAACTCGAAAAGAGAGGTTAGTCCCTGGATTCGTCTCCAGAGGAATACCACCTTACCACAAGCACCTCAAGAGGAGGCTTCTCTCAGCTCTAGGTATGTGAGAGGGACCCTGAGTTTGCGGCCTCAAGTGGAATGGACACCGCGATGCCCTGACTCGAAATAAGGCTGGATATCCCTGCAGTGACTTGAATGCAGGCTCGTCTTGCATCTCCCAGGACGAAAGGATGTCTGAATCCCCTGTGGAAAGCACAGAGAAAGACTTAGTTCCCCACCTCATCGCGACCGGAGGCCTCACATCCTTTGAAAACTCCAGAGGTATGCGGAGATCAGTGACTCCAAAGGAGACGATGCCTGACTCCTCGTGAAACTTGATAGGAGTCCCAGGATTCCTGTGGCACTTGGAAAGGGACACTTGGTCTCCCGCCTCAGCTGGAGAGGCGTCCCAATTGCCCTGCCAAGCCTCGAGGAGAATCCAGAGTTGTCCCTCGCAACTAGGCAGGACTCCTGACGTCGCTGAAGAAACACGTGGGTGGAAGGGCCATCCCCCTCGTAACTCGAGAATATACCCCAGGTTCCCGCCGCAACTCGAGAAAAACCATGAGACTTCCCCCTCGCCGCGAGATGAGGCCGGATTCCCTTGCACTGCGTGCAGAGCAATTCCGTGTTGCACATCACACATGAAAGGAGCCTTGATTTCCTTGATGGCACTCCAGAGAAACCCCAAGAACACTGTTTCAAGGCTAGAGGGATCCTGAGGTCACTGTAGCAACACGAAAGAGCTCCGTGGGCCAAAAATCAACTCGAGATGAGAGGTTAGTCCCTGGCTTCGACTCCAGAGGAATACCACCTTACCACAAGCACCTCAAGAGGAGGCTTCTCTCAGCTCTAGGTATGTGAGAGGGACCCTGAGTTTGCGGCCTCAAGTGGAATGGACACCGCGATGCCCTGATGCGAAATAAGGCTGGATATCCCTGCAGTGACTTGAATGCAGGCTCGTCTTGCATCTCCCAAGATGAAAGGATGTCTGAATCCCCTGTGGAGACCACAGAGAAAGACCTAGTTCCCCACCTCATCGCGACCGGAGGCCTCACATCCTTTGAAAACTCCAGAGGTACGCGGAGATCAGTGCCTCCAAAGGAGACGATGCCTGACTCCTCGTGAAACTTGATAGGAGTCCCAGGATTCCTGTGGCACGTGGAAAGGGACCCTTGGTCTCCCGCCTCAGCTGGAGAGGCGTCCCAATTGCCTTGCCAAGCCTCGAGGCGAATCCCGAGTTGTGTCTCGCAACTAGGCAAGAGTCCTGACGTGGCTGAACAAACACGTGTGTGGAAGGGCCATCCCCGTCGTAACTCGAGAATATACCCCAGGTTCCCGCCGCAACTCGAGAAAAACCATGAGACTTCCCCCTCGCCGCGAGATGAGGCCCGATTCCCCTGCACTGCGTGCAGAGCAATTCTGTGTTGCACATCACACATGAAAGGAGCCTTGATTTCCTTCATGGCACTCCAGAGAAACCCCAAGAACAGTGTTTCAAGGCTAGAGGGATCCTGAGGTCACTGTAGCAACACGAAAGAGCTCCGTGGACCAAAAATCAACTCGAGATGAGAGGTTAGTCCCTGGCTTCGACTCCAGAGGAATAGCACCTTACCACAAGCACCTCAAGAGGAGGCTTCTCTCAGCTCTAGGTGTGTGAGAGGGACCCTGAGTTTGCGGCCTCAAGTGGAATGGACACCGCGATGCCCTGACTCGAAATAAGGCCGGATATCACTGCAGTGACTGGAATGCAGGCTCGTCTTGCATCTCCCAAGACGAAAGGGTGTCTGAATCCGCTGTGGAGACCACAGAGAAAGACCTAGTTCCCCACCTCATCGCGACAGGAGGCCTCAAATCCTTTGAAAACTCCAGAGGTATGCGGAGATCAGTGCCTCCAAAGGAGACGATGCCTGACTCCTCGTGAAACTTGATAGGAGACCCAGGATTCCTGTGGCACGTGGAAAGGGACCCTTGGTCTCCCGTCTCAGCTGGAGAGGCGTCCCAATTGCCCTGCAAAGCCTCGAGGAGAATCCCGAGTTGTCCCTCGCAACTAGGCAGGAGTCCTGACGTCGCTGAACACACACGTGTGTGGAAGGGCCATCCCCGTCGTAACTCGAGAATATACCCTAGGTTCCTGCCGCAACTCGAGAAAAACCTTGAGACTTCCCCCTCGCCGCAAAATGAGGCCCGATTCCCCTGCACTGCGTGCAGAGCAATTCCGTCTTGCACATCACACATGAAAGGAGCCTTGATTTCCTTGATGGCACTCCAGAGAAACCCCAAGAACACTGTTTCAAGGCTAGAGGGATCCTGAGGTCACTGTAGCAACATGAAAGAGCTCCGTGGACACAGAATCAACACGAGATGAGAGGTTAGTCCCTGGCTTCGACTCCTGAGGAATGCCCCCTTACCACAAGCACCTCAAGAGGAGGCTTCTCTCAGCTCTAGGTATGTGAGAGGGACCCTGAGTTTGCGGCCTCAAGTGGAATGGACACCGCGATGCCCTGACTCGAAATAAGGCCGGATATCCCTGCAGTGACTGGAATGCAGGCTCGTCTTGCATCTCCCAAGAAGAAAGGATGTCTGAATCCCCTGTGGAGACCACAGAGAAAGACCTAGTTTCCCACCTCATCGCGACCGGAGGCCTCACATCCTTTGAAAACTTCAGAGGTACGCGGAGATCAGTGCATCCAAAGGAGACGATGCCTGACTCCTCGTGAAACTTGATAGGAGTCCCAGGATTCTTGTGGCACGTGGAAAGGGACCCTTGGTCTCCCGCCTCAGCTGGAGAGGCGTTCCAATTGCCGTGCCAAGCCTCGAGGAGAATCCCGAGTTGTGTCTCGCAACTAGGCAGGCGTCCTGACGTGGCTGAACAAACACGTGGGTGGAAGGGCCATCCCCGTCGTAACTCGAGAATATACCCCAGGTTCCCGCCGCAACTCGAGAAAAACCATGAGACTTCCCCCTCGATGCGAGATGAGGCCCGATTCCCCTGTACTGCGTGCAGAGCAATTCCGTCTTGCACATCACACATGAAAGGAGCCTTGATTTCCTTGATGGCACTCCAGAGAAACCCCAAGAACACTGTTTCAAGGATAGAGGGATCCTGAGGTCACTGTAGTAACACGAAAGAACTCTGTGGAGCAAAAATCAACTCGAAAAGAGAGGTTAGTCCCTGGATTCGTCTCCAGAGGAATACCACCTTACCACAAGCACCTCAAGAGGAGGCTTCTCTCAGCTCTGGGTATGTGAGAGGGACCCTGAGTTTGCGGCCTCAAGTGGAATGGACACCGCGATGCCCTGACTCGAAATAAGGCTGGATATCCCTGCAGTGACTTCAATGCAGGCTCGTCTTGCATCTCCCAGGACGAAAGGATGTCTGAATCCCCTGTGGAAAGCACAGAGAAAGACTTAGTTCCCCACCTCATCGCGACCGATAGCCTCACATCCTTTGAAAACTCCAGAGGTACGCGGAGATCAGTGCCTCCAAAGGAGACGATGCCTGACTCCTCGTGAAACTTGATAGGAGTCCCAGGATTCCTGTGGCACTTGGAAAGGGACACTTGGTCTCCCGCCTCAGCTGGAGAGGCGTCCCAATTGCCCTGCCAAGCCTCGAGGAGAATCCCGAGTTGTCCCTCGCAACTAGGCAGGAGTCCTGACGTCGCTGAAGAAACACGTGGGTGGAAGGGCCATCCCCGTCGTAACTCGAGAATATACCCCAGGTTCCCGCCGCAACTCGAGAAAAACCATGAGACTTCCCCCTCGCCGCGAGATGAGGCCCGAGTCCCCTGCACTGCGTGCAGAGCAATTCCGTGTTGCACATCACACATGAAAGGAGCCTTGATTTCCTTGATGGCACTCCAGAGAAACCCCAAGAACACTGTTTCAAGGCTAGAGGGATCCTGAGGTCACTGTAGCAACACGAAAGAGCTCCGTGGACCAAAAATCAACTCGAGATGAGAGGTTAGTCCCTGGCTTCGACTCCAGAGGAATACCACCTTACCACAAGCACCTCAAGAGGAGGCTTCTCTCAGCTCTAGGTATGTGAGAGGGACCCTGAGTTTGCGGCCTCAAGTGGAATGGACACCGCGATGCCCTGACTCGAAATAAGGCCGGATATCCCTGCAGTGACTGGAATGCAGCCTCGTCTTGCATCTCCCAAGACGAAAGGGTGTCAGAATCCCCAGTGGAGACCACAGAGAAAGACCTAGTTCCCCACCTCATCGCGACAGGAGGCCTCAAATCCTTTGAAAACTCCACAGGTATGCGGAGATCAGTGCCTCCAAAGGAGACGATGCCTGACTCCTCGTGAAACTTGATAGGAGACCCAGGATTCCTGTGGCACGTGGAAAGGGAACCTTGGTCTCCCGTCTCAGCTGGAGAGGCGTCCCAATTGCCCTGCAAAGCCTCGAGGAGAATCCCGAGTTGTCCCTCGCAACTAGGCAGGAGTCCTGACGTCGCTGAACACACACGTGTGTGGAAGTGCCATCCCCGTCGTAACTCGAGAATATACCCCAGGTTCCCCCCGCAACTCGAGAAAAACCATGAGACTTCCCCCTCGCCGCGAGATGAGGCCCGATTCCCCTGAACTGCATGCAGAGCAATTCCGTGTTGCACATCACACATGAAAGGAGCCTTGATTTCCTTGATGGCACTCCAGAGAAACCCCAAGAACACTGTTTCAAGGCTAGAGGGATCCTGAGGTCACTGTAGCAACACGAAAGAGCTCCGTGGACCAAGAATCAACACGAGATGAGAGGTTCGTCCCTGGCTTCGACTCCAGAGGAATACCACTTTACCACACGCACCTCAAGAGGAGGCTTCTCTCAGCTCTAGGTATGTGAGAGGGACCCTGAGTTTGCGGCCTCAAGTGGAATGGACACCGCGATGCCCTGACGCGAAATAAGGCTGGATATCCCTGCAGTGACTTGAATGCAGGCTCGTCTTGCATCTCCCAAGATGAAAGGATGTCTGAATCCCCTGTCGTGACCACAGAGAAAGACCTAGTTACCCACCTCATCGCGACCGGAGGCCTCACATCCTTTGAAAACTCCAGAGGTATGCGGAGATCAGTGCCTCCAAAGGAGACGATGCCTGACTCCTCGTGAAACTTGATAGGAGTCCCAGGATTCCTGTGGCACGTGGAAAGGGACCCTTAGTCTCCCGCCTCAGCGGGAGAGGCGTCCCAATTGCCTTGCCAAGCCTCGAGGAGAATCCCGAGTTGTGTCTCGCAACTAGGCAAGAGTCCTGACGTGGCTGAACAAACACGTGTGTGGAAGGGCCATCCCCGTCGTAACTCGAGAATATACCCCAGGTTCCCGCCGCAACTCGAGAAAAACCATGAGACTTCCCCGTCGCCGCGAGATGAGGCCCGATTCCCCTGCACTGCGTGCAGAGCAATTCTGTGTTGCACATCACACATGAAAGGAGCCTTGATTTCCTTCATGGCACTCCAGAGAAACCCCAAGAACACTGTTTCAAGGCTAGAGGGATCCTGAGGTCACTGTAGCATCACGAAAGAGCTCCGTGGACCAAAAATCAACTCGAGATGAGAGGTTAGTCCCTGGCTTCGACTCCAGAGGAATACCCCCTTACCACAAGCACCTCAAGAGGAGGCTTCTCTCAGCTCTAGGTATGTGAGAGGGACCCTGAGTTTGCGGCCTCAAGTGGAATGGACACCGCGATGCCCTGACTCGAAATAACGCCGGATATCCCTGCAGTGACTGGAATGCAGGCTCGTCTTGCATCTCCCAAGACGAAAGGGTGTCTGAATCCCCTGTGGAGACCACAGAGAAAGACCTAGTTCCCCACCTCATCGCGACAGGAGGCCTCAAATCCTTTGAAAACTCCAGAGGTATGCGGAGATCAGTGCCTCCAAAGGAGACGATGCCTGACTCCTCGTGAAACTTGATAGGAGACCCAGGATTCCTGTGGCACGTGGAAAGGGACCCTTGGTCTCCCGTCTCAGCTGGAGAGGCGTCCCAATTGCCCTGCAAAGCCTCGAGGAGAATCCCGAGTTGTCCCTCGCAACTAGGCAGGAGTCCTGACATGGCTGAACACACACGTGTGTGGAAGGGCCATCCCCGTCGTAACTCGAGAATATACCCCAGGTTCCCGCCGCAACTCGAGAAAAACCATGAGACGTCCCCATCGCCGCAAAATGAGGCCCGATTCCCCTGCACTGCGTGCAGAGCAATTCCGTCTTGCACATCACACATGAAAGGAGCCTTGATTTCCTTGATGGCACTCCAGAGAAACCCCAAGAACACTGTTTCAAGGCTAGAGGGATCCTGAGGTCACTGTAGCAACACGAAAGAGCTCCGTGGACCAAGAATCAACACGAGATGAGAGGTTAGTCCCTGGCTTCGACTCCTGAGGAATACCACCTTACCACAAGCACCTCAAGAGGAGGCTTCTCTAAGCTCCAGGTATGTGAGAGTGACCCTGAGTTTGCGGCCTCAAGTGGAATGGACACCGCGATGCCCTGACTCGAAATAAGGCCGGATATCCCTGCAGTGACTGGAATGCAGGCTCGTCTTGCATCTCCCAAGAAGAAAGGATGTCTGAATCCCCTGTGGAGACCACAGAGAAACACCTAGTTCCCCACCTCATCGCGACCGATAGCCTCACATCCTTTGAAAACTCCAGAGGTACGCGGAGATCAGTGCCTCCAAAGGAGACGATGCCTGACTCCTCGTGAAACTTGATAGGAGACCCAGGATTCCTGTGGCACTTGGAAAGGGACACTTGGTCTCCCGCCTCAGCTGGAGAGGCATCCCAATTGCCCTGCCAATCCTCGAGGAGAATCCAGAGTTGTCCCTCGCAACTAGGCAGGAGTCCTGACGTCGCTGAAGAAACACGTGGGTGGAAGGGCCATCCCCGTCGTAACTCGAGAATATACCCCAGGTTCCCGCCGCAACTTGAGAAAAACCATGAGACTTCCCCCTCGCCGCGAGATGAGGCCCGATTCCCCTGCACTGCGTGCAGAGCAATTCCGTGTTGCACATCACACATGAAAGGAGTCTTGATTTCTTTGATGGCACTCCAGAGAAACCCCAAGAACACTGTTTCAAGGCTAGAGGGATCCTGAGGTCACTGTAGCAACACGAAAGAGCTCCGTGGACCAAAAATCAACTCGAGATGAGAGGTTAGTCCCTGGCTTCGACTCCAGAGGAATACCACCTTACCACAAGCACCTCAAGAGGAGGCTTCTCTCAGCTCTAGGTATGTGAGAGGGACCCTGAGTTTGCGGCCTCAAGTGGAATGGACACCGCGATGCCCTGACTCGAAATAAGGCCGGATATCCCTGCAGTGACTGGAATGCAGCCTCGTCTTGCATCTCCCAAGATGAAAGGGTGTCTGAATCCCCAGTGGAGACCACAGAGAAAGACCTAGTTCCCCACCTCATCGCGACAGGAGGCCTCAAATCCTTTGAAAACTCCACAGGTATGCGGAGATCAGTGCCTCCAAAGGAGACGATGCCTGACTCCTCGTGAAACTTGATAGGAGACCCAGGATTCCTGTGGCACGTGGAAAGGGACCCTTGGTCTCCCGTCTCAGCTGGAGAGGCGTCCCAATTGCCCTGCAAAGCCTCGAGGAGAATCCCGAGTTGTCCCTCGCAACTAGGCAGGAGTCCTGACGTCGCTGAACACACACGTGTGTGGAAGTGCCATCCCCGTCGTAACTCGAGAATATACCCCAGGTTCCCGCCGCAACTCGAGAAAAACCATGAGACTTCCCCCTCGCCGCGAGATGAGGCCCGATTCCCCTGAACTGCATGCAGAGCAATTCCGTGTTGCACATCACACATGAAAGGAGCCTTGATTTCCTTGATGGCACTCCAGAGAAACCCCAAGAACACTGTTTCAAGGCTAGAGGGATCCTGAGGTCACTGTAGCAACACGAAAGAGCTCCGTGGACCAAGAATCAACACGAGATGAGAGGTTAGTCCCTGGCTTCGACTCCTGAGGAATACCACCTTACCACAAGCACCTCAAGAGGAGGCTTCTCTAAGCTCCAGGTATGTGAGAGTGACCCTGAGTTTGCGGCCTCAAGTGGAATGGACACCGCGATGCCCTGACTCGAAATAAGGCCGGATATCCCTGCAGTGACTTGAATGCAGGCTCGTCTTGCATCTCCCCAGAAGAAAGGATGTCTGAATCCCCTGTGGAGACCACAGAGAAAGACCTAGTTCCCCACCTCATCGCGACCGATAGCCTCACATCCTTTGAAAACTCCAGAGGTACGCGGAGATCAGTGCCTCCAAAGGAGACGATGCCTGACTCCTCGTGAAACTTGATAGGAGTCCCAGGATTCCTGTGGCACTTGGAAAGGGACACTTGGTCTCCCGCCTCAGCTGGAGAGGCGTCCCAATTGCCCTGCCAAGCCTCGAGGAGAATCCAGAGTTGTCCCTCGCAACTAGGCAGGAGTCCTGACGTCGCTGAAGAAACACGTGGGTGGAAGGGCCATCCCCGTCGTAACTCGAGAATATACCCCAGGTTCCCGCCGCAACTCGAGAAAAACCATGAGACTTCCCCCTCGACGCGAGATGAGGCCCGATTCCCCTGCACTGCGTGCAGAGCAATTCCGTGTTGCACATCACACATGAAAGGAGCCTTGATTTCCTTGATGGCACTCCAGAGAAACCCCAAGAACACTGTTTCAAGGCTAGAGGGATCCTGAGGTCACTGTAGCAACACGAAAGAGCTCCGTGGACCAAGAATCAACTCGAAAAGGGAGGTTAGTCCCTGGCTTCGACTCCAGAGGAATACCACCTTACTACAAGCACCTCAAGAGGAGGCTTCTCTCAGCTCTAGGTATGTGAGAGGGACCCTGAATTTGCGGCCTCAAGTGGAATGGACACCGCGATGCCCTGACGCGAAATAAGGCTGGATATCCCTGCAGTGACTTGAATGCAGGCTCGTCTTGCATCTCCCAAGATGAAAGGATGTCTGAATCCCCTATGGAGACCACAGAGAAAGACTTAGTTCCCCACCTCATCGCGACCGGAGGCCTCACATCCTTTGAAAACTCCAGAGGTACGCGGAGATCAGTGCCTCCAAAGGAGACGATGCCTGACTCCTCGTGAAACTTGATAGGAGTCCCAGGATTCCTGTGGCACGTGGAAAGGGACCCTTGGTCTCCCGCCTCAGCTGGAGAGGCGTCCCAATTGCCTTGCCAAGCCTCGAGGAGAATTCCGAGCTGTGTCTCGCAACTAGGCAAGAGTCCTGACGTGGCTGAACAAACACGTGGGTGGAAGGGCCATCCCCGTCGTAACTCGAGAATATACCCCACGTTCCCGCCGCAACTCGAGAAAAACCATGAGACTTCCCCCTCGCCGCGAGATGAGGCCCGATTCCCCTGCACTGCGTGCAGAGCAATTCCGTGTTGCACATCACACATGAAAGGAGCCTTGATTTCCTTCATGGCACTCCAGAGAAACCCCAAGAACACTGTTTCAAGGCTAGAGGGATCCTGAGGTCACTGTAGCAACACGAAAGAGCTCCGTGGACCAAAAATCAACTCGAGATGAGAGGTTAGTCCCTGGCTTCGACTCCAGAGGAATACCACCTTACCACAAGCACCTCAAGAGGAGGCTTCTCTCAGCTCTAGGTATGTGAGAGGGACCCTGAGTTTCCGGCCTTAAGTGGAATGGACACCGCGATGCCCTGACTCGAAATAAGGCCGGATATCCCTGCAGTGACTGGAATGCAGGCTCGTCTTGCATCTCCCAAGACGAAAGGGTGTCTGAATCCCCTGTGGAGACCACAGAGAAAGACCTAGTTCCCCACCTCATCGCGACAGGAGGCCTCAAATCCTTTGAAAACTCCAGAGGTATGCGGAGATCAGTGCCTCCAAAGGAGACGATGCCTGACTCCTCGTGAAACTTGATAGGAGACCCAGGATTCCTGTGGCACTTGGAAAGGGACACTTGGTCTCCCGCCTCAGCTGGAGAGGCGTCCCAATTGCCCTGCCAATCCTCGAGGAGAATCCAGAGTTGTCCCTCGCAACTAGGCAGGAGTCCTGACGTCGCTGAAGAAACACGTGGGTGGAAGGGCCATCCCCGTCGTAACTCGAGAATATACCCCAGGTTCCCGCCGCAACTCGAGAAAAACCATGAGACTTCCCCCTCGCCGCGAGATGAGGCCCGATTCCCCTGCACTGCGTGCAGAGCAATTCCGTGTTGCACATCACACATGAAAGGAGTCTTGATTTCCTTAATGGCACTCCAGAGAAACCCCAAGAACACTGTTTCAAGGCTAGAGGGATCCTGAGGTCACTGTAGCAACACGAAAGAGCTCCGTGGACCAAAAATCAACTCGAGATGAGAGGTTAGTCCCTGGCTTCGACTCCAGAGGAATACCACCTTACCACAAGCACCTCAAGAGGAGGCTTCTCTCAGCTCTAGGTATGTGAGAGGGACCCTGAGTTTGCGGCCTCAAGTGGAATGGACACCGCGATGCCCTGACTCGAAATAAGGCCGGATATCCCTGCAGTGACTGGAATGCAGCCTCGTCTTGCATCTCCCAAGATGAAAGGGTGTCTGAATCCCCAGTGGAGACCACAGAGAAAGACCTAGTTCCCCACCTCATCGCGACAGGAGGCCTCAAATCCTTTGAAAACTCCACGGGTATGCGGAGATCAGTGCCTCCAAAGGAGACGATGCCTGACTCCTCGTGAAACTTGATAGGAGACCCAGGATTCCTGTGGCACGTGGAAAGGGAACCTTGGTCTCCCGTCTCAGCTGGAGAGGCGTCCCAATTGCCCTGCAAAGCCTCGAGGAGAATCCCGAGTTGTCCCTCGCAACTAGGCAGGAGTCCTGACGTCGCTGAACACACACGTGTGTGGAAGTGCCATCCCCGTCGTAACTCGAGAATATACCCCAGGTTCCCGCCGCAACTCGAGAAAAACCATGAGACTTCCCCCTCGCCGCGAGATGAGGCCCGATTCCCCTGAACTGCATGCAGAGCAATTCCGTGTTGCACATCACACATGAAAGGAGCCTTGATTTCCTTGATGGCACTCCAGAGAAACCCCAAGAACACTGTTTCAAGGCTAGAGGGATCCTGAGGTCACTGTAGCAACACGAAAGAGCTCCGTGGACCAAGAATCAACACGAGATGAGAGGTTAGTCCCTGGCTTCGACTCCAGAGGAATACCACTTTACCACACGCACCTCAAGAGGAGGCTTCTCTCAGCTCTAGGTATGTGAGAGGGACCCTGAGTTTGCGGCCTCAAGTGGAATGGACACCGCGATGCCCTGACGCGAAATAAGGCTGGATATCCCTGCAGTGACTTGAATGCAGGCTCGTCTTGCATCTCCCAAGATGAAAGGATGTCTGAATCCCCTGTCGTGACCACAGAGAAAGACCTAGTTCCCCACCTCATCGCGACCGGAGGCCTCACATCCTTTGAAAACTCCAGAGGTACGCGGAGATCAGTGCCTCCAAAGGAGACGATGCCTGACTCCTCGTGAAACTTGATAGGAGTCCCTGGATTCCTGTGGCACGTGGAAAGGGACCCTTAGTCTCCCGCCTCAGCGGGAGAGGCGTCCCAATTGCCTTGCCAAGCCTCGAGGAGAATCCCGAGTTGTGTCTCGCAACTAGGCAAGAGTCCTGACGTGGCTGAACAAACACGTGTGTGGAAGGGCCATCCCTGTCGTAACTCGAGAATATACCCCAGGTTCCCGCCGCAACTCGAGAAAAACCATGAGACTTCCCCCTCGCCGCGAGATGAGGCCCGATTCCCCTGCACTGCGTGCAGAGCAATTCTGTGTTGCACATCACACATGAAAGGAGCCTTGATTTCCTTCATGGCACTCCAGAGAAACCCCAAGAACACTGTTTCAAGGCTAGAGGGATCCTGAGGTCACTGTAGCATCACGAAAGAGCTCCGTGAACCAAAAATCAACTCGAGATGAGAGGTTAGTCCCTGGCTTCGACTCCAGAGGAATACCCCCTTACCACAAGCACCTCAAGAGGAGGCTTCTCTCAGCTCTAGGTATGTGAGAGGGACCCTGAGTTTGCGGCCTCAAGTGGAATGGACACCGCGATGCCCTGACTCGAAATAAGGCCGGATATCCCTGCAGTGACTGGAATGCAGGCTCGTCTTGCATCTCCCAAGACGAAAGGGTGTCTGAATCCCCTGTGGAGACCACAGAGAAAGACCTAGTTCCCCACCTCATCGCGACAGGAGGCCTCAAATCCTTTGAAAACTCCAGAGGTATGCGGAGATCAGTGCCTCCAAAGGAGACGATGCCTGACTCCTCGTGAAACTTGATAGGAGTCCCAGGATTCCTGTGGCACGTGGAAAGGGACCCTTGGTCTCCCGTCTCAGCTGGAGAGGCGTCCCAATTGCCCTGCAAAGCCTCGAGGAGAATTCCGAGTTGTCCCTCGCAACTAGGCAGGAGTCCTGACATGGCTGAACACACACGTGTGTGGAAGGGCCATCCCCGTCGTAACTCGAGAATATACCCCAGGTTCCCGCCGCAACTCGAGAAAAACCATGAGACGTCCCCATCGCCGCAAAATGAGGCCCGATTCCCCTGCACTGCGTGCAGAGCAATTCCGTGTTGCACATCACACATGAAAGGAGCCTTGATTTCCTTCATGGCACTCCAGAGAAACCCCAAGAACACTGTTTCAAGGCTAGAGGGATCCTGAGGTCACTGTAGCAACACGAAAGAGCTCCGTGGACCAAGAATCAACACGAGATGAGAGGTTAGTCCCTGGCTTCGACTCCTGAGGAATACCACCTTACCACAAGCACCTCAAGAGGAGGCTTCTCTAAGCTCCAGGTATGTGAGAGTGACCCTGAGTTTGCGGCCTCAAGTGGAATGGACACCGCGATGCCCTGACTCGAAATAAGGCCGGATATCCCTGCAGTGACTTGAATGCAGGCTCGTCTTGCATCTCCCCAGAAGAAAGGATGTCTGAATCCCCTGTGGAGACCACAGAGAAAGACCTAGTTCCCCACCTCATCGCGACCGATAGCCTCACATCCTTTGAAAACTCCAGAGGTACGCGGAGATCAGTGCCTCCAAAGGAGACGATGCCTGACTCCTCGTGAAACTTGATAGGAGTCCCAGGATTCCTGTGGCACTTGGAAAGGGACACTTGGTCTCCCGCCTCAGCTGGAGAGGCGTCCCAATTGCCCTGCCAAGCCTCGAGGAGAATCCAGAGTTGTCCCTCGCAACTAGGCAGGAGTCCTGACGTCGCTGAAGAAACACGTGGGTGGAAGGGCCATCCCCGTCGTAACTCGAGAATATACCCCAGGTTCCCGCCGCAACTCGAGAAAAACCATGAGACTTCCCCCTCGACGCGAGATGAGGCCCGATTCCCCTGCACTGCGTGCAGAGCAATTCCGTGTTGCACATCACACATGAAAGGAGCCTTGATTTCCTTCATGGCACTCCAGAGAAACCCCAAGAACACTGTTTCAAGGCTAGAGGGATCCTGAGGTCACTGTAGCAACACGAAAGAACTCTGTGGACCAAAAATCAACTCGAAAAGGGAGGTTAGTCCCTGGCTTCGACTCCAGAGGAATACCACCTTACTACAAGCACCTCAAGAGGAGGCTTCTCTCAGCTCTAGGTATGTGAGAGGGACCCTGAATTTGCGGCCTCAAGTGGAATGGACACCGCGATGCCCTGACGCGAAATAAGGCTGGATATCCCTGCAGTGACTTGAATGCAGGCTCGTCTTGCATCTCCCAAGATGAAAGGATGTCTGAATCCCCTATGGAGACCACAGAGAAAGACTTAGTTCCCCACCTCATCGCGACCGGAGGCCTCACATCCTTTGAAAACTCCAGAGGTACGCGGAGATCAGTGCCTCCAAAGGAGACGATGCCTGACTCCTCGTGAAACTTGATAGGAGTCCCAGGATTCCTGTGGCACGTGGAAAGGGACCCTTTGTCTCCCGCCTCAGCTGGAGAGGCGTCCCAATTGCCTTGCCAAGCCTCGAGGAGAATTCCGAGCTGTGTCTCGCAACTAGGCAAGAGTCCTGACGTGGCTGAACAAACACGTGGGTGGAAGGGCCATCCCCGTCGTAACTCGAGAATATACCCCACGTTCCCGCCGCAACTCGAGAAAAACCATGAGACTTCCCCCTCGCCGCGAGATGAGGCCCGATTCCCCTGCACTGCGTGCAGAGCAATTCCGTGTTGCACATCACACATGAAAGGAGTCTTGATTTCCTTGATGGCACTCCAGAGAAACCCCAAGAACACTGTTTCAAGGCTAGAGGGATCCTGAGGTCACTGTAGCAACACGAAAGAGCTCCGTGGACCAAAAATCAACTCGAGATGAGAGGTTAGTCCCTGGCTTCGACTCCAGAGGAATACCACCTTACCACAAGCACCTCAAGAGGAGGCTTCTCTCAACTCTAGGTATGTGAGAGGGACCCTGAGTTTGCGGCCTCAAGTGGAATGGACACCGCGATGCCCTGACTCGAAATAAGGCCGGATATCCCTGCAGTGACTGGAATGCAGCCTCGTCTTGCATCTCCCAAGACGAAAGGGTGTCTGAATCCCCAGTGGAGACCACAGAGAAAGACCTAGTTCCCCACCTCATCGCGACAGGAGGCCTCAAATCCTTTGAAAACTCCAGAGGTATGCGGAGATCAGTGCCTCCAAAGGAGACGATGCCTGACTCCTCGTGAAACTTGATAGGAGACCCAGGATTCCTGTGGCACGTGGAAAGGGAACCTTGGTCTCCCGTCTCAGCTGGAGAGGCGTCCCAATTGCCCTGCAAAGCCTCGAGGAGAATCCCGAGTTGTCCCTCGCAACTAGGCAGGAGTCCTGACGTCGCTGAACACACACGTGTGTGGAAGTGCCATCCCCGTCGTAACTCGAGAATATACCCCAGGTTGCCGCCGCAACTCGAGAAAAACCATGAGACTTCCCCCTCGCAGCGAGATGAGGCCCGATTCCCCTGTACTGCGTGCAGAGCAATTCCGTCTTGCACATCACACATGAAAGGAGCCTTGATTTCCTTGATGGCACTCCAGAGAAACCCCAAGAACACTGTTTCAAGGATAGAGGGATCCTGAGGTCACTGTAGCAACACGAAAGAACTCTGTGGACCAAAAATCAACTCGAAAAGAGAGGTTAGTCCCTGGATTCGTCTCCAGAGGAATACCACCTTACCACAAGCACCTCAAGAGGAGGCTTCTCTCAGCTCTAGGTATGTGAGAGGGACCCTGAGTTTGCGGCCTCAAGTGGAATGGACACCGCGATGCCCTGACTCGAAATAAGGCTGGATATCCCTGCAGTGACTTGAATGCAGGCTCGTCTTGCATCTCCCAGGACGAAAGGATGTCTGAATCCCCTGTGGAAAGCACAGAGAAAGACTTAGTTCCCCACCTCATCGCGACCGGAGGCCTCACATCCTTTGAAAACTCCAGAGGTACGCGGAGATCAGTGACTCCAAAGGAGACGATGCCTGACTCCTCGTGAAACTTGATAGGAGTCCCAGGATTCCTGTGGCACTTGGAAAGGGACACTTGGTCTCCCGCCTCAGCTGGAGAGGCGTCCCAATTGCCCTGCCAAGCCTCGAGGAGAATCCAGAGTTGTCCCTCGCAACTAGGCAGGACTCCTGACGTCGCTGAAGAAACACGTGGGTGGAAGGGCCATCCCCCTCGTAACTCGAGAATATACCCCAGGTTCCCGCCGCAACTCGAGAAAAACCATGAGACTTCCCCCTCGCCGCGAGATGAGGCCGGATTCCCTTGCACTGCGTGCAGAGCAATTCCGTGTTGCACATCACACATGAAAGGAGCCTTGATTTCCTTGATGGCACTCCAGAGAAACCCCAAGAACACTGTTTCAAGGCTAGAGGGATCCTGAGGTCACTGTAGCAACACGAAAGAGCTCCGTGGGCCAAAAATCAACTCGAGATGAGAGGTTAGTCCCTGGCTTCGACTCCAGAGGAATACCACCTTACCACAAGCACCTCAAGAGGAGGCTTCTCTCAGCTCTAGGTATGTGAGAGGGACCCTGAGTTTGCGGCCTCAAGTGGAATGGACACCGCGATGCCCTGATGCGAAATAAGGCTGGATATCCCTGCAGTGACTTGAATGCAGGCTCGTCTTGCATCTCCCAAGATGAAAGGATGTCTGAATCCCCTGTGGAGACCACAGAGAAAGACCTAGTTCCCCACCTCATCGCGACCGGAGGCTTCACATCCTTTGAAAACTCCAGAGGTACGCGGAGATCAGTGCCTCCAAAGGAGACGATGCCTGACTCCTCGTGAAACTTGATAGGAGTCCCAGGATTCCTGTGGCACGTGGAAAGGGACCCTTGGTCTCCCGCCTCAGCTGGAGAGGCGTCCCAATTGCCTTGCCAAGCCTCGAGGAGAATCCCGAGTTGTGTCTCGCAACTAGGCAAGAGTCCTGACGTGGCTGAACAAACACGTGTGTGGAAGGGCCATCCCCGTCGTAACTCGAGAATATACCCCAGGTTCCCGCCGCAACTCGAGAAAAACCATGAGACTTCCCCCTCGCCGCGAGATGAGGCCCGATTCCCCTGCACTGCGTGCAGAGCAATTCTGTGTTGCACATCACACATGAAAGGAGCCTTGATTTCCTTCATGGCACTCCAGAGAAACCCCAAGAACACTGTTTCAAGGCTAGAGGGATCCTGAGGTCACTGTAGCAACACGAAAGAGCTCCGTGGACCAAAAATCAACTCGAGATGAGAGGTTAGTCCCTGGCTTCGACTCCAGAGGAATAGCACCTTACCACAAGCACCTCAAGAGGAGGCTTCTCTCAGCTCTAGGTGTGTGAGAGGGACCCTGAGTTTGCGGCCTCAAGTGGAATGGACACCGCGATGCCCTGACTCGAAATAAGGCCGGATATCACTGCAGTGACTGGAATGCAGGCTCGTCTTGCATCTCCCAAGACGAAAGGGTGTCTGAATCCGCTGTGGAGACCACAGAGAAAGACCTAGTTCCCCACCTCATCGCGACAGGAGGCCTCAAATCCTTTGAAAACTCCAGAGGTATGCGGAGATCAGTGCCTCCAAAGGAGACGATGCCTGACTCCTCGTGAAACTTGATAGGAGACCCAGGATTCCTGTGGCACGTGGAAAGGGACCCTTGGTCTCCCGTCTCAGCTGGAGAGGCGTCCCAATTGCCCTGCAAAGCCTCGAGGAGAATCCCGAGTTGTCCCTCGCAACTAGGCAGGAGTCCTGACGTCGCTGAACACACACGTGTGTGGAAGGGCCATTCCCGTCGTAACTCGAGAATATACCCTAGGTTCCTGCCGCAACTCGAGAAAAACCTTGAGACTTCCCCCTCGCCGCAAAATGAGGCCCGATTCCCCTGCACTGCGTGCAGAGCAATTCCGTCTTGCACATCACACATGAAAGGAGCCTTGATTTCCTTGATGGCACTCCAGAGAAACCCCAAGAACACTGTTTCAAGGCTAGAGGGATCCTGAGGTCACTGTAGCAACATGAAAGAGCTCCGTGGACACAGAATCAACACGAGATGAGAGGTTAGTCCCTGGCTTCGACTCCTGAGGAATACCACCTTACCACAAGCACCTCAAGAGGAGGCTTCTCTCAGCTCTAGGTATGTGAGAGGGACCCTGAGTTTGCGGCCTCAAGTGGAATGGACACCGCGATGCCCTGACTCGAAATAAGGCCGGATATCCCTGCAGTGACTTCAATGCAGGCTCGTCTTGCATCTCCCAAGAAGAAAGGATGTCTGAATCCCCTGTGGAGACCACAGAGAAAGACCTAGTTTCCCACCTCATCGCGACCGGAGGCCTCACATCCTTTGAAAACTTCAGAGGTACGCGGAGATCAGTGCATCCAAAGGAGACGATGCCTGACTCCTCGTGAAACTTGATAGGAGTCCCAGGATTCTTGTGGCACGTGGAAAGGGACCCTTGGTCTCCCGCCTCAGCTGGAGAGGCGTTCCAATTGCCGTGCCAAGCCTCGAGGAGAATCCCGAGTTGTGTCTCGCAACTAGGCAGGCGTCCTGACGTGGCTGAACAAACACGTGGGTGGAAGGGCCATCCCCGTCGTAACTCGAGAATATACCCCAGGTTCCCGCCGCAACTCGAGAAAAACCATGAGACTTCCCCCTCGATGCGAGATGAGGCCCGATTCTCCTCTACTGCGTGCAGAGCAATTCCGTCTTGCACATCACACATGAAAGGAGCCTTGATTTCCTTGATGGCACTCCAGAGAAACCCCAAGAACACTGTTTCAAGGATAGAGGGATCCTGAGGTCACTGTAGTAACACGAAAGAACTCTGTGGAGCAAAAATCAACTCGAAAAGAGAGGTTAGTCCCTGGATTCGTCTCCAGAGGAATACCACCTTACGACAAGCACCTCAAGAGGAGGCTTCTCTCAGCTCTGGGTATGTGAGAAGGACCCTGAGTTTGCGGCCTCAAGTGGAATGGACACCGCGATGCCCTGACTCGAAATAAGGCTGGATATCCCTGCAGTGACTTCAATGCAGGCTCGTCTTGCATCTCCCAGGACGAAAGGATGTCTGAATCCCCTGTGGAAAGCACAGAGAAAGACTTAGTTCCCCACCTCATCGCGACCGATAGCCTCACATCCTTTGAAAACTCCAGAGGTACGCGGAGATCAGTGCCTCCAAAGGAGACGATGCCTGACTCCTCGTGAAACTTGATAGGAGTCCCAGGATTCCTGTGGCACTTGGAAAGGGACACTTGGTCTCCCGCCTCAGCTGGAGAGGCGTCCCAATTGCCCTGCCAAGCCTCGAGGAGAATCCCGAGTTGTCCCTCGCAACTAGGCAGGAGTCCTGACGTCGCTGAAGAAACACGTGGGTGGAAGGGCCATCCCCGTCGTAACTCGAGAATATACCCCAGGTTCCCGCCGCAACTCGAGAAAAACCATGAGACTTCCCCCTCGCCGCGAGATGAGGCCCGATTCCCCTGCACTGCGTGCAGAACAATTCCGTGTTGCACATCACACATGAAAGGAGCCTTGATTTCCTTGATGGCACTCCAGAGAAACCCCAAGAACACTGTTTCAAGGCTAGAGGGATCCTGAGGTCACTGTAGCAACACGAAAGAGCTCCGTGGACCAAAAATCAACTCGAGATGAGAGGTTAGTCCCTGGCTTCGACTCCAGAGGAATACCACCTTACCACAAGCACCTCAAGAGGAGGCTTCTCTCAGCTCTAGGTATGTGAGAGGGACCCTGAGTTTGCGGCCTCAAGTGGAATGGACACCGCGATGCCCTGACTCGAAATAACGCCGGATATCCCTGCAGTGACTGGAATGCAGCCTCGTCTTGCATCTCCCAAGACGAAAGGGTGTCTGAATCCCCTGTGGAGACCACAGAGAAAGACCTAGTTCCCCACCTCATCGCGACAGGAGGCCTCAAATCCTTTGAAAACTCCAGAGGTATGCGGAGATCAGTGCCTCCAAAGGAGACGATGCCTGACTCCTCGTGAAACTTGATAGGAGACCCAGGATTCCTGTGGCACGTGGAAAGGGACCCTTGGTCTCCCGTCTCAGCTGGAGAGGCGTCCCAATTGCCCTGCAAAGCCTCGAGGAGAATCCCGAGTTGTCCCTCGCAACTAGGCAGGAGTCCTGACATGGCTGAACACACACGTGTGTGGAAGGGCCATCCCCGTCGTAACTCGAGAATATACCCCAGGTTCCCGCCGCAACTCGAGAAAAACCATGAGACGTCCCCATCGCCGCAAAATGAGGCCCGATTCCCCTGCATACGTGCAGAGCAATTCCGTCTTGCACATCACACATGAAAGGAGCCTTGATTTCCTTGATGGCACTCCAGAGAAACCCCAAGAACACTGTTTCAAGGCTAGAGGGATCCTGAGGTCACTGTAGCAACACGAAAGAGCTCCGTGGACCAAGAATCAACACGAGATGAGAGGTTAGTCCCTGGCTTCGACTCCTGAGGAATACCACCTTACCACAAGCACCTCAAGAGGAGGCTTCTCTAAGCTCCAGGTATGTGAGAGTGACCCTGAGTTTGCGGCCTCAAGTGGAATGGACACCGCGATGCCCTGACTCGAAATAAGGCCGGATATCCCTGCAGTGACTGGAATGCAGGCTCGTCTTGCATCTCCCAAGAAGAAAGGATGTCTGAATCCCCTGTGGAGACAACAGAGAAACACCTAGTTCCCAACCTCATCGCGACCGATAGCCTCACATCCTTTGAAAACTCCAGAGGTACGCGGAGATCAGTGCCTCCAAAGGAGACGATGCCTGACTCCTCGTGAAACTTGATAGGAGACCCAGGATTCCTGTGGCACTTGGAAAGGGACACTTGGTCTCCCGCCTCAGCTGGAGAGGCGTCCCAATTGCCCTGCCAATCCTCGAGGAGAATCCAGAGTTGTCCCTCGCAACTAGGCAGGAGTCCTGACGTCGCTGAAGAAACACGTGGGTGGAAGGGCCATCCCCGTCGTAACTCGAGAATATACCCCAGGTTCCCGCCGCAACTCGAGAAAAACCATGAGACTTCCCCCTCGCCGCGAGATGAGGCCCGATTCCCCTGCACTGCGTGCAGAGCAATTCCGTGTTGCACATCACACATGAAAGGAGTCTTGATTTCTTTGATGGCACTCCAGAGAAACCCCAAGAACACTGTTTCAAGGCTAGAGGGATCCTGAGGTCACTGTAGCAACACGAAAGAGCTCCGTGGACCAAAAATCAACTCGAGATGAGAGGTTAGTCCCTGGCTTCGACTCCAGAGGAATACCACCTTACCACAAGCACCTCAAGAGGAGGCTTCTCTCAGCTCTAGGTATGTGAGAGGGACCCTGAGTTTGCGGCCTCAAGTGGAATGGACACCGCGATGCCCTGACTTGAAATAAGGCCGGATATCCCTGCAGTGACTGGAATGCAGCCTCGTCTTGCATCTCCCAAGATGAAAGGGTGTCTGAATCCCCAGTGGAGACCACAGAGAAAGACCTAGTTCCCCACCTCATCGCGACAGGAGGCCTCAAATCCTTTGAAAACTCCACAGGTATGCGGAGATCAGTGCCTCCAAAGGAGACGATGCCTGACTCCTCGTGAAACTTGATAGGAGACCCAGGATTCCTGTGGCACGTGGAAAGGGACCCTTGGTCTCCCGTCTCAGCTGGAGAGGCGTCCCAATTGCCCTGCAAAGCCTCGAGGAGAATCCCGAGTTGTCCCTCGCAACTAGGCAGGAGTCCTGACGTCGCTGAACACACACGTGTGTGGAAGTGCCATCCCCGTCGTAACTCGAGAATATACCCCAGGTTCCCGCCGCAACTCGAGAAAAACCATGAGACTTCCCCCTCGCCGCGAGATGAGGCCCGATTCCCCTGAACTGCATGCAGAGCAATTCCGTGTTGCACATCACACATGAAAGGAGCCTTGATTTCCTTGATGGCACTCCAGAGAAACCCCAAGAACACTGTTTCAAGGCTAGAGGGATCCTGAGGTCACTGTAGCAACACGAAAGAGCTCCGTGGACCAAGAATCAACACGAGATGAGAGGTTAGTCCCTGGCTTCGACTCCAGAGGAATACCACTTTACCACACGCACCTCAAGAGGAGGCTTCTCTCAGCTCTAGGTATGTGAGAGGGACCCTGAGTTTGCGGCCTCAAGTGGAATGGACACCGCGATGCCCTGACGCGAAATAAGGCTGGATATCCCTGCAGTGACTTGAATGCAGGCTCGTCTTGCATCTCCCAAGATGAAAGGATGTCTGAATCCCCTGTCGTGACCACAGAGAAAGACCTAGTTCCCCACCTCATCGCGACCGGAGGCCTCACATCCTTTGAAAACTCCAGAGGTACGCGGAGATCAGTGCCTCCAAAGGAGACGATGCCTGACTCCTCGTGAAACTTGATAGGAGTCCCAGGATTCCTGTGGCACGTGGAAAGGGACCCTTAGTCTCCCGCCTCAGCGGGAGAGGCGTCCCAATTGCCTTGCCAAGCCTCGAGGAGAATCCCGAGTTGTGTCTCGCAACTAGGCAAGAGTCCTGACGTGGCTGAACAAACACGTGTGTGGAAGGGCCATCCCCGTCGTAACTCGAGAATATACCCCAGGTTCCCGCCGCAACTCGAGAAAAACCATGAGACTTCCCCCTCGCCGCGAGATGAGGCCCGATTCCCCTGCACTGCGTGCAGAGCAATTCTGTGTTGCACATCACACATGAAAGGAGCCTTGATTTCCTTCATGGCACTCCAGAGAAACCCCAAGAACACTGTTTCAAGGCTAGAGGGATCCTGAGGTCACTGTAGCATCACGAAAGAGCTCCGTGGACCAAAAATCAACTCGAGATGAGAGGTTAGTCCCTGGCTTCGACTCCAGAGGAATACCCCCTTACCACAAGCACCTCAAGAGGAGGCTTCTCTCAGCTCTAGGTATGTGAGAGGGACCCTGAGTTTGCGGCCTCAAGTGGAATGGACACCGCGATGCCCTGACTCGAAATAAGGCCGGATATCCCTGCAGTGACTGGAATGCAGGCTCGTCTTGCATCTCCCAAGACGAAAGGGTGTCTGAATCCCCTGTGGAGACCACAGAGAAAGACCTAGTTCCCCACCTCATCGCGACAGGAGGCCTCAAATCCTTTGAAAACTCCAGAGGTATGCGGAGATCAGTGCCTCCAAAGGAGACGATGCCTGACTCCTCGTGAAACTTGATAGGAGTCCCAGGATTCCTGTGGCACGTGGAAAGGGACCCTTGGTCTCCCGTCTCAGCTGGAGAGGCGTCCCAATTGCCCTGCAAAGCCTCGAGGAGAATTCCGAGTTGTCCCTCGCAACTAGGCAGGAGTCCTGACATGGCTGAACACACACGTGTGTGGAAGGGCCATCCCCGTCGTAACTCGAGAATATACCCCAGGTTCCCGCCGCAACTCGAGAAAAACCATGAGACGTCCCCATCGCCGCAAAATGAGGCCCGATTCCCCTGCACTGCGTGCAGAGCAATTCCGTGTTGCACATCACACATGAAAGGAGCCTTGATTTCCTTCATGGCACTCCAGAGAAACCCCAAGAACACTGTTTCAAGGCTAGAGGGATCCTGAGGTCACTGTAGCAACACGAAAGAGCTCCGTGGACCAAAAATCAACTCGAGATGAGAGGTTAGTCCCTGGCTTCGACTCCAGAGGAATACCACCTTACCACAAGCACCTCAAGAGGAGGCTTCTCTCAGCTCTAGGTATGTGAGAGGGACCCTGAGTTTGCGGCCTTAAGTGGAATGGACACCGCGATGCCCTGACTCGAAATAAGGCCGGATATCCCTGCAGTGACTGGAATGCAGGCTCGTCTTGCATCTCCCAAGACGAAAGGGTGTCTGAATCCCCTGTGGAGACCACAGAGAAAGACCTAGTTCCCCACCTCATCGCGACAGGAGGCCTCAAATCCTTTGAAAACTCCAGAGGTATGCGGAGATCAGTGCCTCCAAAGGAGACGATGCCTGACTCCTCGTGAAACTTGATAGGAGACCCAGGATTCCTGTGGCACTTGGAAAGGGACACTTGGTCTCCCGCCTCAGCTGGAGAGGCGTCCCAATTGCCCTGCCAATCCTCGAGGAGAATCCAGAGTTGTCCCTCGCAACTAGGCAGGAGTCCTGACGTCGCTGAAGAAACACGTGGGTGGAAGGGCCATCCCCGTCGTAACTCGAGAATATACCCCAGGTTCCCGCCGCAACTCGAGAAAAACCATGAGACTTCCCCCTCGCCGCGAGATGAGGCCCGATTCCCCTGCACTGCGTGCAGAGCAATTCCGTGTTGCACATCACACATGAAAGGAGTCTTGATTTCCTTGATGGCACTCCAGAGAAACCCCAAGAACACTGTTTCAAGGCTAGAGGGATCCTGA
The DNA here is from genome assembly GCF_910594005.1 of Cervus elaphus. NCBI lineage: Eukaryota > Metazoa > Chordata > Mammalia > Artiodactyla > Cervidae > Cervus > Cervus elaphus. The sequence goes on from NC_057828.1 coordinate 267,791, forward strand.
GGTCACTGTAGCAACACGAAAGAGCTCCGTGGACCAAAAATCAACTCAAGATGAGAGGTTAGTCCCTGGCTTCGACTCCAGAGGAATACCACCTTACCACAAGCACCTCAAGAGGAGGCTTCTCTCAGCTCTAGGTATGTGAGAGGGACCCTGAGTTTGCGGCCTCAAGTGGAATGGACACCGCGATGCCCTGACTCGAAATAAGGCCGGATATCCCTGCAGTGACTGGAATGCAGCCTCGTCTTGCATCTCCCAAGATGAAAGGGTGTCTGAATCCCCAGTGGAGACCACAGAGAAAGACCTAGTTCCCCACCTCATCGCGACAGGAGGCCTCACATCCTTTGAAAACTCCAGAGGTACGCGGAGATCAGTGCCTCCAAAGGAGACGATGCCTGACTCCTCGTGAAACTTGATAGGAGACCCAGGATTCCTGTGGCACGTGGAAAGGGAACCTTGGTCTCCCGTCTCAGCTGGAGAGGCGTCCCAATTGCCCTGCAAAGCCTCGAGGAGAATCCCGAGTTGTCCCTCGCAACTAGGCAGGAGTCCTGACGTCGCTGAACACACACGTGTGTGGAAGTGCCATCCCCGTCGTAACTCGAGAATATACCCCAGGTTCCCGCCGCAACTCGAGAAAAACCATGAGACTTCCCCCTCGCCGCGAGATGAGGCCCGATTCCCCTGAACTGCATGCAGAGCAATTCCGTGTTGCACATCACACATGAAAGGAGCCTTGATTTCCTTGATGGCACTCCAGAGAAACCCCAAGAACACTGTTTCAAGGCTAGAGGGATCCTGAGGTCACTGTAGCAACACGAAAGAGCTCCGTGGACCAAGAATCAACACGAGATGAGAGGTTAGTCCCTGGCTTCGACTCCAGAGGAATACCACTTTACCACACGCACCTCAAGAGGAGGCTTCTCTCAGCTCTAGGTATGTGAGAGGGACCCTGAGTTTGCGGCCTCAAGTGGAATGGACACCGCGATGCCCTGACGCGAAATAAGGCTGGATATCCCTGCAGTGACTTGAATGCAGGCTCGTCTTGCATCTCCCAAGATGAAAGGATGTCTGAATCCCCTGTCGTGACCACAGAGAAAGACCTAGTTCCCCACCTCATCGCGACCGGAGGCCTCACATCCTTTGAAAACTCCAGAGGTACGCGGAGATCAGTGCCTCCAAAGGAGACGATGCCTGACTCCTCGTGAAACTTGATAGGAGTCCCAGGATTCCTGTGGCACGTGGAAAGGGACCCTTAGTCTCCCGCCTCAGCGGGAGAGGCGTCCCAATTGCCTTGCCAAGCCTCGAGGAGAATCCCGAGTTGTGTCTCGCAACTAGGCAAGAGTCCTGACGTGGCTGAACAAACACGTGTGTGGAAGGGCCATCCCCGTCGTAACTCGAGAATATACCCCAGGTTCCCGCCGCAACTCGAGAAAAACCATGAGACTTCCCCCTCGCCGCGAGATGAGGCCCGATTCCCCTGCACTGCGTGCAGAGCAATTCTGTGTTGCACATCACACATGAAAGGAGCCTTGATTTCCTTCATGGCACTCCAGAGAAACCCCAAGAACACTGTTTCAAGGCTAGAGGGATCCTGAGGTCACTGTAGCATCACGAAAGAGCTCCGTGGACCAAAAATCAACTCGAGATGAGAGGTTAGTCCCTGGCTTCGACTCCAGAGGAATACCCCCTTACCACAAGCACCTCAAGAGGAGGCTTCTCTCAGCTCTAGGTATGTGAGAGGGACCCTGAGTTTGCGGCCTCAAGTGGAATGGACACCGCGATGCCCTGACTCGAAATAAGGCCGGATATCCCTGCAGTGACTGGAATGCAGGCTCGTCTTGCATCTCCCAAGACGAAAGGGTGTCTGAATCCCCTGTGGAGACCACAGAGAAAGACCTAGTTCCCCACCTCATCGCGACAGGAGGCCTCAAATCCTTTGAAAACTCCAGAGGTATGCGGAGATCAGTGCCTCCAAAGGAGACGATGCCTGACTCCTCGTGAAACTTGATAGGAGACCCAGGATTCCTGTGGCACGTGGAAAGGGACCCTTGGTCTCCCGTCTCAGCTGGAGAGGCGTCCCAATTGCCCTGCAAAGCCTCGAGGAGAATCCCGAGTTGTCCCTCGCAACTAGGCAGGAGTCCTGACATGGCTGAACACACACGTGTGTGGAAGGGCCATCCCCGTCGTAACTCGAGAATATACCCCAGGTTCCCGCCGCAACTCGAGAAAAACCATGAGACGTCCCCATCGCCGCAAAATGAGGCCCGATTCCCCTGCACTGCGTGCAGAGCAATTCCGTCTTGCACATCACACATGAAAGGAGCCTTGATTTCCTTGATGGCACTCCAGAGAAACCCCAAGAACACTGTTTCAAGGCTAGAGGGATCCTGAGGTCACTGTAGCAACACGAAAGAGCTCCGTGGACCAAGAATCAACACGAGATGAGAGGTTAGTCCCTGGCTTCGACTCCTGAGGAATACCACCTTACCACAAGCACCTCAAGAGGAGGCTTCTCTCAGCTCTAGGTATGTGAGAGGGATCCTGAGTTTGCGGCCTCAAGTGGAATGGACACCGCGATGCCCTGACTCGAAATAAGGCCGGATATCCCTGCAGTGACTTGAATGCAGGCTCGTCTTGCATCTCCCAAGAAGAAAGGATGTCTGAATCCCCTGTGGAGACCACAGAGAAACACCTAGTTCCCCACCTCATCGCGACCGGAGGCCTCACATCCTTTGAAAACTCCAGAGGTACGCGGAGATCAGTGCCTCCAAAGGAGACGATGCCTGACTCCTCGTGAAACTTGATAGGAGTCCCAGGATTCCTGTGGCACGTGGAAAGGGACCCTTAGTCTCCCGCCTCAGCGGGAGAGGCGTCCCAATTGCCTTGCCAAGCCTCGAGGAGAATCCCGAGTTGTGTCTCGCAACTAGGCAAGAGTCCTGACGTGGCTGAACAAACACGTGTGTGGAAGGGCCATCCCCGTCGTAACTCGAGAATATACCCCAGGTTCCCGCCGCAACTCGAGAAAAACCATGAGACTTCCCCCTCGCCGCGAGATGAGGCCCGATTCCCCTGAACTGCGTGCAGAGCAATTCTGTGTTGCACATCACACATGAAAGGAGCCTTGATTTCCTTCATGGCACTCCAGAGAAACCCCAAGAACACTGTTTCAAGGCTAGAGGGATCCTGAGGTCACTGTAGCAACACGAAAGAGCTCCGTCGACCAAAAATCAACTCGAGATGAGAGGTTAGTCCCTGGCTTCGACTCCAGAGGAATACCACCTTACCACAAGCACCTCAAGAGGAGGTTTCTCTCAGCTCTAGGTATGTGAGAGGGACCCTGAGTTTGCGGCCTCAAGTGGAATGGACACCGCGATGCCCTGACTCGAAATAAGGCCGGATATCCCTGCAGTGACTGGAATGCAGGCTCGTCTTGCATCTCCCAAGACGAAAGGGTGTCTGAATCCCCTGTGGAGACCACAGAGAAAGACCTAGTTCCCCACCTCATCGCGACAGGAGTCCTCAAATCCTTTGAAAACTCCAGAGGTATGCGGAGATCAGTGCCTCCAAAGGAGACGATGCCTGACTCCTCGTGAAACTTTATAGGAGACCCAGGATTCCTGTGGCACTTGGAAAGGGACACTTGGTCTCCCGCCTCAGCTGGAGAGGCGTCCCAATTGCCCTGCCAATCCTCAAGGAGAATCCAGAGTTGTCCCTCGCAACTAGGCAGGAGTCCTGACGTCGCTGAAGAAACACGTGGGTGGAAGGGCCATCCCCGTCGTAACTCGAGAATATACCCCAGGTTCCCGCCGCAACTCGAGAAAAACCATGAGACTTCCCCCTCGCCGCGAGATGAGGCCCGATTCCCCTGCACTGCGTGCAGAGCAATTCTGTGTTGCACATCACACATGAAAGGAGTCTTGATTTCCTTGATGGCACTCCAGAGAAACCCCAAGAACACTGTTTCAAGGCTAGAGGGATCCTGAGGTCACTGTAGCAACACGAAAGAGCTCCGTGGACCAAAAATCAACTCGAGATGAGAGGTTAGTCCCTGGCTTCGACTCCAGAGGAATACCACCTTACCACAAGCACCTCAAGAGGAGGCTTCTCTCAGCTCTAGGTATGTGAGAGGGACCCTGAATTTGCGGCCTCAAGTGGAATGGACACCGCGATGCCCTGACTCGAAATAAGGCCGGATATTCCTGCAGTGACTGGAATGCAGCCTCGTCTTGCATCTCCCAAGACGAAAGGGTGTCTGAATCCCCAGTGGAGACCACAGAGAAAGACCTAGTTCCCCACCTCATCGCGACAGGAGGCCTCAAATCCTTTGAAAACTCCACAGGTATGCGGAGATCAGTGCCTCCAAAGGAGACGATGCCTGACTCCTCGTGAAACTTGATAGGAGACCCAGGATTCCTGTGGCACGTGGAAAGGGAACCTTGGTCTCCCGTCTCAGCTGGAGAGGCGTCCCAATTGCCCTGCAAAGCCTCGAGGAGAATCCCGAGTTGTCCCTCGCAACTAGGCAGGAGTCCTGACGTCGCTGAACACACACGTGTGTGGAAGTGCCATCCCCGTCGTAACTCGAGAATATACCCCAGGTTCCCGCCGCAACTCGAGAAAAACCATGAGACTTCCCCCTCGCCGCGAGATGAGGCCCGATTCCCCTGAACTGCATGCAGAGCAATTCCGTGTTGCACATCACACATGAAAGGAGCCTTGATTTCCTTCACGGCACTCCAGAGAAACCCCAAGAACACTGTTTCAAGGCTAGAGGGATCCTGAGGTCACTGTAGCAACACGAAAGAGCTCCGTGGACCAAGAATCAACACGAGATGAGAGGTTAGTCCCTGGCTTCGACTCCAGAGGAATACCACTTTACCACACGCACCTCAAGAGGAGGCTTCTCTCAGCTCTAGGTATGTGAGAGGGACCCTGAGTTTGCGGCCTCAAGTGGAATGGACACCGCGATGCCCTGACGCGAAATAAGGCTGGATATCCCTGCAGTGACTTGAATGCAGGCTCGTCTTGCATCTCCCAAGATGAAAGGATGTCTGAATCCCCTGTCGTGACCACAGAGAAAGACCTAGTTCCCCACCTCATCGCGACCGGAGGCCTCACATCCTTTGAAAACTCCAGAGGTACGCGGAGATCAGTGCCTCCAAAGGAGACGATGCCTGACTCCTCGTGAAACTTGATAGGAGTCCCAGGATTCCTGTGGCACGTGGAAAGGGACCCTTAGTCTCCCGCCTCAGCGGGAGAGGCGTCCCAATTGCCTTGCCAAGCCTCGAGGAGAATCCCGAGTTGTCCCTCGCAACTAGGCAAGAGTCCTGACGTGGCTGAACAAACACGTGTGTGGAAGGGCCATCCCCGTCGTAACTCGAGAATATACCCCAGGTTCCCGCCGCAACTCGAGAAAAACCATGAGACTTCCCCCTCGCCGCGAGATGAGGCCCGATTCCCCTGCACTGCGTGCAGAGCAATTCTGTGTTGCACATCACACATGAAAGGAGCCTTGATTTCCTTCATGGCACTCCAGAGAAACCCCAAGAACACTGTTTCAAGGCTAGAGGGATCCTGAGGTCACTGTAGCATCACGAAAGAGCTCCGTGGACCAAAAATCAACTCGAGATGAGAGGTTAGTCCCTGGCTTCGACTCCAGAGGAATACCCCCTTACCACAAGCACCTCAAGAGGAGGCTTCTCTCAGCTCTAGGTATGTGAGAGGGACCCTGAGTTTGCGGCCTCAAGTGGAATGGACACCGCGATGCCCTGACTCGAAATAAGGCCGGATATCCCTGCAGTGACTGGAATGCAGGCTCGTCTTGCATCTCCCAAGACGAAAGGGTGTCTGAATCCCCTGTGGAGACCACAGAGAAAGACCTAGTTCCCCACCTCATCGCGACAGGAGGCCTCAAATCCTTTGAAAACTCCAGAGGTATGCGGAGATCAGTGCCTCCAAAGGAGACGATGCCTGACTCCTCGTGAAACTTGATAGGAGACCCAGGATTCCTGTGGCACGTGGAAAGGGACCCTTGGTCTCCCGTCTCAGCTGGAGAGGCGTCCCAATTGCCCTGCAAAGCCTCGAGGAGAATCCCGAGTTGTCCCTCGCAACTAGGCAGGAGTCCTGACATGGCTGAACACACACGTGTGTGGAAGGGCCATCCCCGTCGTAACTCGAGAATATACCCCAGGTTCCCGCCGCAACTCGAGAAAAACCATGAGACGTCCCCATCGCCGCAAAATGAGGCCCGATTCCCCTGCACTGCGTGCAGAGCAATTCCGTCTTGCACATCACACATGAAAGGAGCCTTGATTTCCTTGATGGCACTCCAGAGAAACCCCAAGAACACTGTTTCAAGGCTAGAGGGATCCTGAGGTCACTGTAGCAACACGAAAGAGCTCCGTGGACCAAGAATCAACACGAGATGAGAGGTTAGTCCCTGGCTTCGACTCCTGAGGAATACCACCTTACCACAAGCACCTCAAGAGGAGGCTTCTCTAAGCTCCAGGTATGTGAGAGTGACCCTGAGTTTGCGGCCTCAAGTGGAATGGACACCGCGATGCCCTGACTCGAAATAAGGCCGGATATCCCTGCAGTGACTGGAATGCAGGCTCGTCTTGCATCTCCCAAGAAGAAAGGATGTCTGAATCCCCTGTGGAGACCACAGAGAAAGACCTAGTTCCCCACCTCATCGCGACCGATAGCCTCACATCCTTTGAAAACTCCAGAGGTACGCGGAGATCATTGCCTCCAAAGGAGACGATGCCTGACTCCTCGTGAAACTTGATAGGAGTCCCAGGATTCCTGTGGCACTTGGAAAGGGACACTTGGTCTCCCGCCTCAGCTGGAGAGGCGTCCCAATTGCCCTGCCAAGCCTCGAGGAGAATCCCGAGTTGTCCCTCGCAACTAGGCAGGAGTCCTGACGTCGCTGAAGAAACACGTGGGTGGAAGGGCCATCCCCGTCGTAACTCGAGAATATACCCCAGGTTCCCGCCGCAACTCGAGAAAAACCATGAGACTTCCCCCTCGCCGCGAGATGAGGCCCGATTCCCCTGAACTGCATGCAGAGCAATTCCGTGTTGCACATCACACATGAAAGGAGCCTTGATTTCCTTGATGGCACTCCAGAGAAACCCCAAGAACACTGTTTCAAGGCTAGAGGGATCCTGAGGTCACTGTAGCAACACGAAAGAGCTCCGTGGACCAAGAATCAACACGAGATGAGAGGTTAGTCCCTGGCTTCGACTCCAGAGGAATACCACTTTACCACACGCACCTCAAGAGGAGGCTTCTCTCAGCTCTAGGTATGTGAGAGGGACCCTGAGTTTGCGGCCTCAAGTGGAATGGACACCGCGATGCCCTGACTCGAAATAAGGCTGGATATCCCTGCAGTGACTTGAATGCAGGCTCGTCTTGCATCTCCCAAGATGAAAGGATGTCTGAATCCCCTGTCGTGACCACAGAGAAAGACCTAGTTACCCACCTCATCGCGACCGGAGGCCTCACATCCTTTGAAAACTCCAGAGGTACGCGGAGATCAGTGCCTCCAAAGGAGACGATGCCTGACTCCTCGTGAAACTTGATAGGAGTCCCAGGATTCCTGTGGCACGTGGAAAGGGACCCTTAGTCTCCCGCCTCAGCGGGAGAGGCGTCCCAATTGCCTTGCCAAGCCTCGAGGAGAATCCCGAGTTGTGTCTCGCAACTAGGCAAGAGTCCTGACGTGGCTGAACAAACACGTGTGTGGAAGGGCCATCCCCGTCGTAACTCGAGAATATACCCCAGGTTCCCGCCGCAACTCGAGAAAAACCATGAGACTTCCCCCTCGCCGCGAGATGAGGCCCGATTCCCCTGCACTGCGTGCAGAGCAATTCTGTGTTGCACATCACACATGAAAGGAGCCTTGATTTCCTTCATGGCACTCCAGAGAAACCCCAAGAACACTGTTTCAAGGCTAGAGGGATCCTGAGGTCACTGTAGCATCACGAAAGAGCTCCGTGGACCAAAAATCAACTCGAGATGAGAGGTTAGTCCCTGGCTTCGACTCCAGAGGAATACCCCCTTACCACAAGCACCTCAAGAGGAGGCTTCTCTCAGCTCTAGGTATGTGAGAGGGACCCTGAGTTTGCGGCCTCAAGTGGAATGGACACCGCGATGCCCTGACTCGAAATAAGGCCGGATATCCCTGCAGTGACTGGAATGCAGGCTCGTCTTGCATCTCCCAAGACGAAAGGGTGTCTGAATCCCCTGTGGAGACCACAGAGAAAGACCTAGTTCCCCACCTCATCGCGACAGGAGGCCTCAAATCCTTTGAAAACTCCAGAGGTATGCGGAGATCAGTGCCTCCAAAAGAGACGATGCCTGACTCCTCGTGAAACTTGATAGGAGACCCAGGATTCCTGTGGCACGTGGAAAGGGACCCTTGGTCTCCCGTCTCAGCTGGAGAGGCGTCCCAATTGCCCTGCAAAGCCTCGAGGAGAATCCCGAGTTGTCCCTCGCAACTAGGCAGGAGTCCTGACATGGCTGAACACACACGTGTGTGGAAGGGCCATCCCCGTCGTAACTCGAGAATATACCCCAGGTTCCCGCCGCAACTCGAGAAAAACCATGAGACGTCCCCATCGCCGCAAAATGAGGCCCGATTCCCCTGCACTGCGTGCAGAGCAATTCCGTGTTGCACATCACACATGAAAGGAGCCTTGATTTCCTTGATGGCACTCCAGAGAAACCCCAAGAACACTGTTTCAAGGCTAGAGGGATCCTGAGGTCACTGTAGCAACACGAAAGAGCTCCGTGGACCAAGAATCAACACGAGATGAGAGGTTAGTCCCTGGCTTCGACTCCTGAGGAATACCACCTTACCACAAGCACCTCAAGAGGAGGCTTCTCTAAGCTCCAGGTATGTGAGAGTGACCCTGAGTTTGCGGCCTCAAGTGGAATGGACACCGCGATGCCCTGACTCGAAATAAGGCCGGATATCCCTGCAGTGACTGGAATGCAGGCTCGTCTTGCATCTCTCAAGAAGAAAGGATGTCTGAATCCCCTGTGGAGACCACAGAGAAAGACCTAGTTCCCCACCTCATCGCGACCGATAGCCTCACATCCTTTGAAAACTCCAGAGGTACGCGGAGATCAGTGCCTCCAAAGGAGACGATGCCTGACTCCTCGTGAAACTTGATAGGAGTCCCAGGATTCCTGTGGCACTTGGAAAGGGACACTTGGTCTCCCGCCTCAGCTGGAGAGGCGTCCCAATTGCCCTGCCAAGCCTCGAGGAGAATCCAGAGTTGTCCCTCGCAACTAGGCAGGAGTCCTGACGTCGCTGAAGAAACACGTGGGTGGAAGGGCCATCCCCGTCGTAACTCGAGAATATACCCCAGGTTCCCGCCGCAACTCGAGAAAAACCATGAGACTTTCCCCTCGCCGCGAGATGAGGCCCGATTCCCCTGCACTGCGTGCAGAGCAATTCCGTGTTGCACATCACACATGAAAGGAGCCTTGATTTCCTTGATGGCACTCTAGAGAAACCCCAAGAACACTGTTTCAAGGCTAGAGGGATCCTGAGGTCACTGTAGCAACACGAAAGAACTCTGTGGACCAAAAATCAACTCGAAAAGAGAGGTTAGTCCCTGGCTTCGACTCCAGAGGAATACCACCTTACTACAAGCACCTCAAGAGGAGGCTTCTCTCAGCTCTAGGTATGTGAGAGGGATCCTGAGTTTGCGGCCTCAAGTGGAATGGACACCGCGATGCCCTGACGCGAAATAAGGCTGGATATCCCTGCAGTGACTTGAATGCAGGCTCGTCTTGCATCTCCCAAGATGAAAGGATGTCTGAATCCCCTGTGGAGACCACAAAGAAAGACTTAGTTCCCCACCTCATCGCGACCGGAGTCCTCACATCCTTTGAAAACTCCAGAGGTACGCGGAGATCAGTGCCTCCAAAGGAGACGATGCCTGACTCCTCGTGAAACTTGATAGGAGTCCCAGGATTCTTGTGGCACGTGGAAAGGGACCCTTGGTCTCCCGCCTCAGCTGGAGAGGCATCCCAATTGCCTTGCCAAGCCTCGAGGACAATTCCGAGCTGTGTCTCGCAACTAGGCAAGAGTCCTGACGTGGCTGAACAAACACGTGGGTGGAAGGGCCATCCCCGTCGTAACTCGAGAATATACCCCAGGTTCCCGCCGCAACTCGAGAAAAACCATGAGACTTCCCCCTCGCCGCGAGATGAGGCCCGATTCCCCTGCACTGCGTGCAGAGCAATTCAGTGTTGCACATCACACATGAAAGGAGCCTTGATTTCCTTGATGGCACTCCAGAGAAACCCCAAGAACACTGTTTCAAGGCTAGAGGGATCCTGAGGTCACTGTAGCAACACGAAAGAGCTCCGTGGGCCAAAAATCAACTCGAGATGAGAGGTTAGTCCCTGGCTTCGACTCCAGAGGAATACCACCTTACCACAAGCACCTCAAGAGGAGGCTTCTCTCAGCTCTAGGTATGTGAGAGGGACCCTGAGTTTGCGGCCTCAAGTGGAATGGACACCGCGATGCCCTGACTCGAAATAAGGCCGGATATCCCTGCAGTGACTGGAATGCAGGCTCGTCTTGCATCTCCCAAGAGGAAAGGGTGTCTGAATCCCCTGTGGAGACCACAGAGAAAGACCTAGTTCCCCACCTCATCGCGACAGGAGGCCTCAAATCCTTTGAAAACTCCAGAGGAACGCGGAGATCAGTGCCTCCAAAGGAGACGATGCCTGACTCCTCGTGAAACTTGATAGGAGACCCAGGATTTCTGTGTCACGTGGAAAGGGACCCTTGGTCTCCCGTCTCAGCTGGAGAGGCGTCCCAATTGCCCTGCAAAGCCTCGAGGAGAATCCCGAGTTGTCCCTCGCAACTAGGCAAGAGTCCTGACATGGCTGAACACACACGTGGGTGGAAGGGCCATCCCCGTCGTAACTCGAGAATATACCCCAGGTTCCCGCCGCAACTCGAGAAAAACCATGAGACTTCCCCCTCGACGCGAGATGAGGCCCGATTCCCCTGCACTGCGTGCAGAGCAATTCCGTCTTGCACATCACACATGAAAGGAGCCTTGATTTCCTTGATGGCACTCCAGAGAAACCCCAAGAACACTGTTTCAAGGCTAGAGGGATCCTGAGGTCACTGTAGCAACACGAAAGAGCTCCGTGGACCAAGAATCAACACGAGATGAGAGGTTAGTCCCTGGCTTCGACTCCTGAGGAATACCACCTTACCACAAGCACCTCAAGAGGAGGCTTCTCTCAGCTCTAGGTATGTGAGAGGGATCCTGAGTTTGCGGCCTCAAGTGGAATGGACACCGCGATGCCCTGACTCGAAATAAGGCCGGATATCCCTGCAGTGACTTGAATGCAGGCTCGTCTTGCATCTCCCAAGAAGAAAGGATGTCTGAATCCCCTGTGGAGACCACAGAGAAACACCTAGTTCCCCACCTCATCGCGACCGGAGGCCTCACATCCTTTGAAAACTCCAGAGGTACGCGGAGATCAGTGCCTCCAAAGGAGACGATGCCTGACTCCTCGTGAAACTTGATAGGAGTCCCAGGATTCCTGTGGCACGTGGAAAGGGATCCTTAGTCTCCCGCCTCAGCGGGAGAGGCGTCCCAATTGCCTTGCCAAGCCTCGAGGAGAATCCCGAGTTGTGTCTCGCAACTAGGCAAGAGTCCTGACGTGGCTGAACAAACACGTGTGTGGAAGGGCCATCCCCGTCGTAACTCGAGAATATACCCCAGGTTCCCGCCGCAACTCGAGAAAAACCATGAGACTTCCCCCTCGCCGCGAGATGAGGCCCGATTCCCCTGAACTGCGTGCAGAGCAATTCTGTGTTGCACATCACACATGAAAGGAGCCTTGATTTCCTTCATGGCACTCCAGAGAAACCCCAAGAACACTGTTTCAAGGCTAGAGGGATCCTGAGGTCACTGTAGCAACACGAAAGAGCTCCGTCGACGAAAAATCAACTCGAGATGAGAGGTTAGTCCCTGGCTTCGACTCCAGAGGAATACCACCTTACCACAAGCACCTCAAGAGGAGGTTTCTCTCAGCTCTAGGTATGTGAGAGGGACCCTGAGTTTGCGGCCTCAAGTGGAATGGACACCGCGATGCCCTGACTCGAAATAAGGCCGGATATCCCTGCAGTGACTGGAATGCAGGCTCGTCTTGCATCTCCCAAGACGAAAGGGTGTCTGAATCCCCTGTGGAGACCACAGAGAAAGACCTAGTTCCCCACCTCATCGCGACAGGAGGCCTCAAATCCTTTGAAAACTCCAGAGGTATGCGAAGATCAGTGCCTCCAAAGGAGACGATGCCTGACTCCTCGTGAAACTTGATAGGAGACCCAGGATTCCTGTGGCACTTGGAAAGGGACACTTGGTCTCCCGCCTCAGCTGGAGAGGCGTCCCAATTGCCCTGCCAATCCTCGAGGAGAATCCAGAGTTGTCCCTCGCAACTAGGCAGGACTCCTGACGTCGCTGAAGAAACACGTGGGTGGAAGGGCCATCCCCGTCGTAACTCGAGAATATACCCCAGGTTCCCGCCGCAACTCGAGAAAAACCATGAGACTTCCCCCTCGCCGCGAGATGAGGCCCGATTCCCCTGCACTGCGTGCAGAGCAATTCCGTGTTGCACATCACACATGAAAGGAGTCTTGATTTCCTTGATGGCACTCCAGAGAAACCCCAAGAACACTGTTTCAAGGCTAGAGGGATCCTGAGGTCACTGTAGCAACACGAAAGAGCTCCGTGGACCAAAAATCAACTCGAGATGAGAGGTTAGTCCCTGGCTTCGACTCCAGAGGAATACCACCTTACCACAAGCACCTCAAGAGGAGGCTTCTCTCAGCTCTAGGTATGTGAGAGGGACCCTGAGTTTGCGGCCTCAAGTGGAATGGACACCGCGATGCCCTGACTCGAAATAAGGCCGGATATCCCTGCAGTGACTGGAATGCAGCCTCGTCTTGCATCTCCCAAGACGAAAGGGTGTCTGAATCCCCAGTGGAGACCACAGAGAAAGACCTAGTTCCCCACCTCATCGCGACAGGAGGCCTCAAATCCTTTGAAAACTCCAGAGGTATGCGGAGATCAGTGCCTCCAAAGGAGACGATGCCTGACTCCTCGTGAAACTTGATAGGAGACCCAGGATTCCTGTGGCACGTGGAAAGGGAACCTTGGTCTCCCGTCTCAGCTGGAGAGGCGTCCCAATTGCCCTGCAAAGCCTCGAGGAGAATCCCGAGTTGTCCCTCGCAACTAGGCAGGAGTCCTGACGTCGCTGAACACACACGTGTGTGGAAGTGCCATCCCCGTCGTAACTCGAGAATATACCCCAGGTTCCCGCCGCAACTCGAGAAAAACCATGAGACTTCCCCCTCGCCGCGAGATGAGGCCCGATTCCCCTGAACTGCATGCAGAGCAATTCCGTGTTGCACATCACACATGAAAGGAGCCTTGATTTCCTTGATGGCACTCCAGAGAAACCCCAAGAACACTGTTTCAAGGCTAGAGGGATCCTGAGGTCACTGTAGCAACACGAAAGAGCTCCGTGGACCAAGAATCAACACGAGATGAGAGGTTAGTCCCTGGCTTCGACTCCAGAGGAATACCACCTTACCACACGCACCTCAAGAGGAGGCTTCTCTCAGCTCTAGGTATGTGAGAGGGACCCTGAGTTTGCGGCCTCAAGTGGAATGGACACCGCGATGCCCTGACGCGAAATAAGGCTGGATATCCCTGCAGTGACTTGAATGCAGGCTCGTCTTGCATCTCCCAAGATGAAAGGATGTCTGAATCCCCTGTCGTGACCACAGAGAAAGACCTAGTTCCCCACCTCATCGCGACCGGAGGCCTCACATCCTTTGAAAACTCCAGAGGTACGCGGAGATCAGTGCCTCCAAAGGAGACGATGCCTGACTCCTCGTGAAACTTGATAGGAGTCCCAGGATTCCTGTGGCACGTGGAAAGGGACCCTTACTCTCCCGCCTCAGCGGGAGAGGCGTCCCAATTGCCTTGCCAAGCCTCGAGGAGAATCCCGAGTTGTGTCTCGCAACTAGGCAAGAGTCCTGACGTGGCTGAACAAACACGTGTGTGGAAGGGCCATCCCCGTCGTAACTCGAGAATATACCCCAGGTTCCCGCCGCAACTCGAGAAAAACCATGAGACTTCCCCCTCGCCGCGAGATGAGGCCCGATTCCCCTGCACTGCGTGCAGAGCAATTCTGTGTTGCACATCACACATGAAAGGAGCCTTGATTTCCTTCATGGCACTCCAGAGAAACCCCAAGAACACTGTTTCAAGGCTAGAGGGATCCTGAGGTCACTGTAGCATCACGAAAGAGCTCCGTGGACCAAAAATCAACTCGAGATGAGAGGTTAGTCCCTGGCTTCGACTCCAGAGGAATACCCCCTTACCACAAGCACCTCAAGAGGAGGCTTCTCTCAGCTCTAGGTATGTGAGAGGGACCCTGAGTTTGCGGCCTCAAGTGGAATGGAAACCGCGATGCCCTGACTCGAAATAAGGCCGGATATCCCTGCAGTGACTGGAATGCAGGCTCGTCTTGCATCTCCCAAGACGAAAGGGTGTCTGAATCCCCTGTGGAGACCACAGAGAAAGACCTAGTTCCCCACCTCATCGCGACAGGAGGCCTCAAATCCTTTGAAAACTCCAGAGGTATGCGGAGATCAGTGCCTCCAAAGGAGACGATGCCTGACTCCTCGTGAAACTTGATAGGAGACCCAGGATTCCTGTGGCACGTGGAAAGGGACCCTTGGTCTCCCGTCTCAGCTGGAGAGGCGTCCCAATTGCCCTGCAAAGCCTCGAGGAGAATCCCGAGTTGTCCCTCGCAACTAGGCAGGAGTCCTGACATGGCTGAACACACACGTGTGTGGAAGGGCCATCCCCGTCGTAACTCGAGAATATACCCCAGGTTCCCGCCGCAACTCGAGAAAAACCATGAGACGTCCCCATCGCCGCAAAATGAGGCCCGATTCCCCTGCACTGCGTGCAGAGCAATTCCGTGTTGCACATCACACATGAAAGGAGCCTTGATTTCCTTGATGGCACTCCAGAGAAACCCCAAGAACACTGTTTCAAGGCTAGAGGGATCCTGAGGTCACTGTAGCAACACGAAAGAGCTCCGTGGACCAAGAATCAACACGAGATGAGAGGTTAGTCCCTGGCTTCGACTCCTGAGGAATACCACCTTACCACAAGCACCTCAAGAGGAGGCTTCTCTAAGCTCCAGGTATGTGAGAGTGACCCTGAGTTTGCGGCCTCAAGTGGAATGGACACCGCGATGCCCTGACTCGAAATAAGGCCGGATATCCCTGCAGTGACTGGAATGCAGGCTCGTCTTGCATCTCCCAAGAAGAAAGGATGTCTGAATCCCCTGTGGAGACCACAGAGAAAGACCTAGTTCCCCACCTCATCGCGACCGATAGCCTCACATCCTTTGAAAACTCCAGAGGTACGCGGAGATCAGTGCCTCCAAAGGAGACGATGCCTGACTCCTCGTGAAACTTGATAGGAGTCCCAGGATTCCTGTGGCACTTGGAAAGGGACACTTGGTCTCCCGCCTCAGCTGGAGAGGCGTCCCAATTGCCCTGCCAAGCCTCGAGGAGAATCCAGAGTTGTCCCTCGAAACTAGGCAGGAGTCCTGACGTCGCTGAAGAAACACGTGGGTGGAAGGGCCATCCCCGTCGTAACTCGAGAATATACCCCAGGTTCCCGCCGCAACTCGAGAAAAACCATGAGACTTCCCCCTCGATGCGAGATGAGGCCCGATTCCCCTGCACTGCGTGCAGAGCAATTCCGTGTTGCACATCACACATGAAAGGAGCCTTGATTTCCTTGATGGCACTCCAGAGAATCCCCAAGAACACTGTTTCAAGGCTAGAGGGATCCTGAGGTCACTGTAGCAACACGAAAGAGCTCCGTGGACCAAGAATCAACACGAGATGAGAGGTTAGTCCCTGGCTTCGACTCCTGAGGAATACCACCTTACCACAAGCACCTCAAGAGGAGGCTTCTCTCAGCTCTAGGTATGTGAGAGGGATCCTGAGTTTGCGGCCTCAAGTGGAATGGACACCGCGATGCGCTGACTCGAAATAAGGCCGGATATCCCTGCAGTGACTTGAATGCAGGCTCGTCTTGCATCTCCCAAGAAGAAAGGATGTCTGAATCCCCTGTGGAGACCACAGTGAAACACCTAGTTCCCCACCTCATCGCGACCGGAGGCCTCACATCCTTTGAAAACTCCAGAGGTACGCGGAGATCAGTGCCTCCAAAGGAGACGATGCCTGACTCCTCGTGAAATTTGATAGGAGTCCCAGGATTCTTGTGGCACGTGGAAAGGGACCCTTTGTCTCCCGCCTCAGCTGGAGAGGCGTCCCAATTGCCCTGCCAAGCCTCGAGGAGAATCCCGAGTTGTCCCTCGCAACTAGGCAGGAGTCCTGACGTGGCTGAACAAACACGTGGGTGGAAGGGCCATCCCCGTCGTAACTCGAGAATATACCCCAGGTTCCCGCCGCAACTCGACAAAAACCATGAGACTTCCCCCTCGATTCGAGATGAGGCCCGATTCCCCTGTACTGCGTGCAGAGCAATTCCGTCTTGCACATCACACATGAAAGGAGCCTTGATTTCCTTGATGGCACTCCAGAGAAACCCCAAGAACACTGTTTCAAGGATAGAGGGATCCTGAAGTCACTGTAGCAACACGAAAGAACTCTGTGGACCAAAAATCAACTTGAAAAGAGAGGTTAGTCCCTGGATTCGTCTCCAGAGGAATACCACGTTACCACAAGCACCTCAAGAGGAGGCTTCTCTCAGCTCTAGGTATGTGAGAGGGACCCTGAGTTTGCGGCCTCAATTGGAATGGACACCGCGATGCCCTGACTCGATATAAGGCCGGATATCCCTGCAGTGACTTCAATGCAGGCTCGTCTTGCATCTCCCAGGACGAAAGGATGTCTGAATCCCCTGTGGAAAGCACAGAGAAAGACTTAGTTCCCCACCTCATCGCGACCGATAGCCTAACATCCTTTGAAAACTCCAGAGGTACGCGGAGATCAGTGCCTCCAAAGGAGACGATGCCTGACTCCTCGTGAAACTTGATAGGAGTCCCAGGATTCCTGTGGTACTTGGAAAGGGACACTTGGTCTCCCGCCTCAGCTGGAGATGCATCCCAATTGCCCTGCCAAGCCTCGAGGAGAATCCAGAGTTGTCCCTCGCAACTAGGCAGGAGTCCTGACGTCGCTGAAGAAACACGTGGGTGGAAGGGCCATCCCCGTCGTAACTCGAGAATATACCCCAGGTTCCCGCCGCAACTCGAGAAAAATCATGAGACTTCCCCTCGCCGCGAGATGAGGCCCGATTCCCCTGCACTGCGTGCAGAGAAATTCCGTGTTGCACATCACACATGAAAGGAGCCTTGATTTCCTTGATGGCACTCCAGAGAAAACCCAAGAAAACTGTTTCAAGGCTAGAGGGATCCTGAGGTCACTGTAGCAACATGAAAGAGCTCCGTGGACCAAGAATCAACACGAGATGAGAGGTTAGTCCCTGGCTTCGACTCCTGAGGAATACCACCTTACCACAAGCACCTCAAGAGGAGGCTCTCTCAGCTCTAGGTGTGTGAGAGGAACCCTGAGTTTGCGGCCTCAAGTGGAATGGACACTGCGATGCCCTGACGCGAAATAAGGCTGGATATCCCTGCAGTGACTGGAATGCAGGCTCGTCTTGCATCTCCCAAGACGAAAGGGTGTCTGAATCCCCTGTGGAGACCACAGAGAAAGACCTAGTTCCCCACCTCATCGCGACCGGAGGCCTCACATCCTTTGAAAACTCCAGAGGTACGCGGAGATCAGTGCCTCCAAAGGAGACGATGCCTGACTCCTCGTGAAACTTGATAGGAGTCCCAGGATTCCTGTGGCACGTGGAAAGGGACCCTTGGTCTCCCGCCTCAGCTGGAGAGGCGTCCCAATTGCCTTGCCAAGCCTCGAGGAGAATCCCGAGTTGTGTCTCGCAACTAGGCAAGAGTCCTGACGTGGCTGAACAAACACGTGTGTGGAAGGGCCATCCCCGTCGTAACTCGAGAATATACCCCAGGTTCCCGCCGCAACTCGAGAAAAACCATGAGACTTCCCCCTCGCCGCGAGATGAGGCCCGATTCCCCTGCACTGCGTGCAGAGCAATTCTGTGTGGCACATCACACATGAAAGGAGCCTTGATTTCCTTGATGGCACTCCAGAGAAACCCCAAGAACACTGTTTCAAGGCTAGAGGGATCCTGAGGTCACTGTAGCAACACGAAAGAGCCCCGTGGACCAAAAATCAACTCAAGATGAGAGGTTAGTCCCTGGCTTCGACTCCAGAGGAATACCACCTTACCACAAGCACCTCAAGAGGAGGCTTCTCTCAGCTCTAGGTATGTGAGAGGGACCCTGAGTTTGCGGCCTCAAGTGGAATGGACACCGCGATGCCCTGACTCGAAATAAGGCCGGATATCCCTGCAGTGACTGGAATGCAGGCTCGTCTTGCATCTCCCAAGACGAAAGGGTGTCTGAATCCCCTGTGGAGACCACAGAGAAAGACCTAGTTCCCCACCTCATCGCGACAGGAGGCCTCACATCCTTTGAAAACTCCAGAGGTACGCGGAGATCAGTGCCTCCAAAGGAGCCGATGCCTGACTCCTCGTGAAACTTGATAGGAGTCCCAGGATTCCTGTGGCACGTGTAAAGGGACCCTTGGTCTCCCGCCTCAGCTGGAGAGGCGTTCTAATTGCCCTGCCAAGCCTCGAGGAGAATCCCGAGTTGTCCCTCGCAACTAGGCAGGAGTCCTGACGTGGCTGAACAAACACGTGGGTGGAAGGGCCATCCCCGTCGTAACTCGAGAATATACCCCAGGTTCCCGCCGCAACTCGAGAAAAACCATGAGACTTCCCCCTCGCCGCGAGATGAGGCCCGATTACCCTTCACTGCGTGCAGAGCAATTCCGTCTTGCACATCACACATGAAAGGAGCCTTGATTTCCTTGATGGCACTCCAGAGAAACCCCAAGAACACTGTTTCAAGGCTAGAGGGATCCTGAGGTCACTGTAGCAACACGAAAGAGCTCCGTGGGCCAAAAATCAACTCGAGATGAGAGGTTAGTCCCTGGCTTCGACTCCAGAGGAATACCACCTTACCACAAGCACCTCAAGAGGAGGCTTCTCTCAGCTCTAGGTATGTGAGAGGGACCCTGAGTTTGCGGCCTCAAGTGGAATGGACACCGCGATGCCCTGACGCGTAATAAGGCTGGATATCCCTGCAGTGACTTGAATGCAGGCTCGTCTTGCATCTCCCAAGACGAAAGGGTGTCTGAATCCCCTGTGGAGAAAACAAAGAAAGACCTAGTTCCCCACCTCATCGCGACAGGAGGCCTCAAATCCTTTGAAAACTCCAGAGGTATGCGGAGATCAGTGCCTCCAAAGGAGACGATGCCTGACTCCTCGTGAAACTTGATAGGAGACCCAGGATTCCTGTGGCACGTGGAAAGGGACCCTTGGTCTCCCGTCTCAGCTGGAGAGGCGTCCCAATTGCCCTGCAAAGCCTCGAGGAGAATCCCGAGTTGTCCCTCGCAACTAGGCAGGAGTCCTGACGTCGCTGAAGAAACACGTGTGTGGAAGGGCCATCCCCGTCGTAACTCGAGAATATACCCCAGGTTCCCGCCGCAACTCGAGAAAAACCATGAGACTTCCCCCTCGCCGCGAGATGAGGCCCGATTCCCCTGCACTGCGTGCAGAGCAATTCCGTGTTGCACATCACACATGAAAGGAGCCTTGATTTCCTTGATGGCACTCCAGAGAAACCCCAAGAACACTGTTTCAAGGCTAGAGGGAACCTGAGGTCACTGTAGCAACACGAAAGAGCTCCGTGGACCAAAAATCAACTCGAGATGAGAGGTTAGTCCCTGGCTTCGACTCCAGAGGAATACCACCTTACCACAAGCACCTCAAGAGGAGGCTTCTCTCAGCTCTAGGTATGTGAGAGGGACCCTGAGTTTGCGGCCTCAAGTGGAATGGACACCGCGATGCCCTGACTCGAAATAAGGCTGGATATCCCTGCAGTGACTTGAAGGCAGGCTCGTCTTGCATCTCCCAAGATGAAAGGATGTCTGAATCCCCTGTGGAGACAACAGAGAAAGACCTAGTTCCCCACCTCATCGCGACAGGAGGCCTCACATCCTTTGAAAACTCCAGAGGTACGCGGAGATCAGTGCCTCCAAAGGAGACGATGCCTGACTCCTCGTGAAACTTGATAGGAGTCCCAGGATTCCTGTGGCACGTGGAAAGGGACCCTTGGTCTCCCGCCTCAGCTGGAGAGGCGTCCCAATTGCCTTGCCAAGCCTCGAGGAGAATCCCGAGTTGTGTCTCGCAACTAGGCAAGAGTCCTGACGTGGCTGAACAAACACGTGTGTGGAAGGGCCATCCCCGTCGTAACTCGAGAATATACCCCAGGTTCCCGCCGCAACTCGAGAAAAACCATGAGACTTCCCCCTCGCCGCGAGATGAGGCCCGATTCCCCTGTACTGCGTGCAGAGCAATTCTGTGTTGCACATCACACATGAAAGGAACCCTGATTTCCTTCATGGCACTCCAGAGAAACCCCAAGAACACTGTTTCAAGGCTAGAGGGATCCTGAGGTCACTGTAGCAACACGAAAGAGCTCTGTGGACCAAAAATCAACTCGAGATGAGAGGTTAGTCCCTGGCTTCGACTCCAGAGGAATACCACCTTACCACAAGCACCTCAAGAGGAGGCTTCTCTCAGCTCTAGGTATGTGAGAGGGACCCTGAGTTTGTGGCCTCAAGTGAAATGGACACCGTGATGCCCTGACTCGAAAAAAGGCCGGATATCCCTGCAGTGACTGGAATGCAGGCTCGTCTTGCATCTCCCAAGACGAAAGGGTGTCGGAATCCCCTGTGGAGACCACAGAGAAAGACCTAGTTCCCCACCTCATCGCGACAGGAGACCTCAAATCCTTTGAAAACTCCAGAGGTACGCGGAGATCAGTGCCTCCAAAGGAGACGATGCCTGACTCCACGTGAAACTTGATAAGGAGACCCAGGATTCCTGTGGCACGTGGAAAGGGACCCTTGGTCTCCCGTCTCAGCTGGAGAGGCGTCCCAATTGCCCTGCAAAGCCTCGAGGAGAATCCCGAGTTGTGTCTCGCAGCTAGGCAGGAGTCCTGACGTGGCTGAAGAAACACGTGTGTGGAAGGGCCATCCCCGTCGTAACTCGAGAATATACCCCAGGTTCCCGCCGCAACTCGAGAAAAACCATGAGACTTCCCCCTCGCCGTGAGATGAGGCCCGATTCCCCTGCACTGCGTGCAGAGCAATTCCGTGTTGCACATCACACATGAAAGGAGCCTTGATTTCCTTGATGGCACTCCAGAGAAACCCCAAGAACACTGTTTCAAGGCTAGAGGGATCCTGAGGTCACTGTAGCAACACGAAAGAGCTCCGTGGACCAAGAATCAACACGAGATGAGAGGTTAGTTCCTGGCTTCGACTCCTGAGGAATACCACCTTACCCCAAGCACCTCAAGAGGAGGCTTCTCTCAGCTCTAGGTATGTGAGAGGGACCCTGAGTTTGCGGCCTCAAGTGGAATGGACACCGCGATGCCCTGACTCGAAATAAGGCCGGATATCCCTGCAGTGACTGGAATGCAGTCTCGTCTTGCATCTCCCAAGACGAAAGGATGTCTGAATCCCCTGTGGAGACCACAGAGAAATACCTATTTCCCCACCTCATCGCGACCGGAGGCCTCACATCCTTTGAAAACTCCAGAGGTACGCGGAGATCAGTGCCTCCAAAGGAGACGATGCCTGACTCCTCGTGAAACTTGATAGGAGTCCCAGGATTCCTGTGGCACGTGGAAAGGGACCCTTGGTCTCCCGTCTCAGCTGGAGAGGCGTCCCAATTGCCCTGCAAAGCCTCGAGGAGAATCCCGAGTTGTCCCTCGCAACTAGGCAGGAGTCCTGACGTCGCTGAAGAAACACGTGTGTGGAAGGGCCATCCCCGTCGTAACTCGAGAATATACCCCAGGTTCCCGCCGCAACTCGAGAAAAACCATGAGACTTCCCCCTCGCCGCGAGATGAGGCCCGATTCCCCTTCACTGCGTGCAGAGCAATTCCGTGTTGCACATCACACATGAAAGGAGCCTTGATTTCCTTGATGGCACTCCAGAGAAACCCCAAGAACACTGTTTCAAGGCTAGAGGGAACCTGAGGTCACTGTAGCAACACGAAAGAGCTCCGTGGACCAAAAATCAACTCGAGATGAGAGGTTAGTCCCTGGCTTCGACTCCAGAGGAATACCACCTTACCACAAGCACCTCAAGAGGAGGCTTCTCTCAGCTCTAGGTATGTGAGAGGGACCCTGAGTTTGCGGCCTCAAGTGGAATGGACACCGCGATGCCCTGACTCGAAATAAGGCTGGATATCCCTGCAGTGACTTGAAGGCAGGCTCGTCTTGCATCTCCCAAGATGAAAGGATGTCTGAATCCCCTGTGGAGACCACAGAGAAAGACCTAGTTCCCCACCTCATCGCGACCGGAGGCCTCACATCCTTTGAAAACTCCAGAGGTACGCGGAGATCAGTGCCTCCAAAGGAGACGATGCCTGACTCCTCGTGAAACTTGATAGGAGTCCCAGGATTCCTGTGGCACGTGGAAAGGGACCCTTGGTCTCCCGCCTCAGCTGGAGAGGCGTCCCAATTGCCTTGCCAAGCCTCGAGGAGAATCCCGAGTTGTGTCTCGCAACTAGGCAAGAGTCCTGACGTGGCTGAACAAACACGTGTGTGGAAGGGCCATCCCCGTCGTAACTCGAGAATATACCCCAGGTTCCCGCCGCAACTCGAGAAAAACCATGAGACTTCCCCCTCGCCGCGAGATGAGGCCCGATTCCCCTGCACTGCGTGCAGAGCAATTCTGTGTTGCACATCACACATGAAAGGAACCCTGATTTCCTTCATGGCACTCCAGAGAAACCCCAAGAACACTGTTTCAAGGCTAGAGGGATCCTGAGGTCACTGTAGCAACACGAAAGAGCTCTGTGGACCAAAAATCAACTCGAGATGAGAGGTTAGTCCCTGGCTTCGACTCCAGAGGAATACCACCTTACCACAAGCACCTCAAGAGGAGGCTTCTCTCAGCTCTAGGTATGTGAGAGGGACCCTGAGTTTGTGGCCTCAAGTGGAATGGACACCGTGATGCCCTGACTCGAAAAAAGGCCGGATATCCCTGCAGTGACTGGAATGCAGGCTCGTCTTGCATCTCCCAAGACGAAAGGGTGTCTGAATCCCCTGTGGAGACCACAGAGAAAGACCTAGTTCCCCACCTCATCGCGACAGGAGGCCTCAAATCCTTTGAAAACTCCAGAGGTACGCGGAGATCAGTGCCTCCAAAGGAGACGATGCCTGACTCCTCGTGAAACTTGATAGGAGACCCAGGATTCCTGTGGCACGTGGAAAGGGACCCTTGGTCTCCCGTCTCAGCTGGAGAGGCGTCCCAATTGCCCTGCAAAGCCTCGAGGAGAATCCCGAGTTGTCCCTCGCAGCTAGGCAGGAGTCCTGACATGGCTGAAGAAACACGTGTGTGGAAGGGCCATCCCCGTCGTAACTCGAGAATATACCCCAGGTTCCCGCCGCAACTCGAGAAAAACCATGAGACTTCCCCCTCGCCATGAGATGAGGCCCGATTCCCCTGCACTGCGTGCAGAGCAATTCCGTGTTGCACATCACACATGAAAGGAGCCTTGATTTCCTTGATGGCACTCCAGAGAAACCCCAAGAACACTGTTTCAAGGCTAGAGGGATCCTGAGGTCACTGTAGCAACACGAAAGAGCTCCGTGGACCAAGAATCAACACGAGATGAGAGGTTAGTTCCTGGCTTCGACTCCTGAGGAATACCACCTTACCACAAGCACCTTAAGAGGAGGCTTCTCTCAGCTCTAGGTATGTGAGAGGGACCCTGAGTTTGCGGCCTCAAGTGGAATGGACACCGCGATGCCCTGACTCGAAATAAGGCCGGATATCCCTGCAGTGACTTGAATGCAGGATCGTCTTGCATCTCCCAAGACGAAAGGATGTCTGAATCCCCTGTGGAGACCACAGAGAAATACCTAGTTCCCCACCTCATCGCGACCGGAGGCCTCACATCCTTTGAAAACTCCAGAGGTACGCGGAGATCAGTGCCTCCAAAGGAGACGATGCCTGACTCCTCGTGAAACTTGATAGGAGTCCCAGGATTCCTGTGGCACGTGGAAAGGGACCCTTGGTCTCCCGTCTCAGCTGGAGAGGCGTCCCAATTGCCCTGCAAAGCCTCGAGGAGAATCCCGAGTTGTCCTTCGCAACTAGGCAGGAGTCCTGACGTCGCTGAAGAAACACGTGTGTGGAAGGGCCATCCCCGTCGTAACTCGAGAATATACCCCAGGTTCCCGCCGCAACTCGAGAAAAACCATGAGACTTCCCCCTCGCCGCGAGATGAGGCCCGATTCCCCTGCACTGCGTGCAGAGCAATTCCGTGTTGCACATCACACATGAAAGGAGCCTTGATTTCCTTGATGGCACTCCAGAGAAACCCCAAGAACACTGTTTCAAGGCTAGAGGGAACCTGAGGTCACTGTAGCAACACGAAAGAGCTCCGTGGACCAAAAATCAACTCGAGATGAGAGGTTAGTCCCTGGCTTCGACTCCAGAGGAATACCACCTTACCACAAGCACCTCAAGAGGAGGCTTCTCTCAGCTCTAGGTATGTGAGAGGGACCCTGAGTTTGCGGCCTCAAGTGGAATGGACACCGCGATGCCCTGACTCGAAATAAGGCTGGATATCCCTGCAGTGACTTGAAGGCAGGCTCGTCTTGCATCTCCCAAGATGAAAGGATGTCTGAATCCCCTGTGGAGACCACAGAGAA
The DNA here is from genome assembly GCF_910594005.1 of Cervus elaphus. NCBI lineage: Eukaryota > Metazoa > Chordata > Mammalia > Artiodactyla > Cervidae > Cervus > Cervus elaphus. Next base: position 292,763 of record NC_057828.1, read on the forward strand.
AGACCTAGTTCCCCACCTCATCGCGACCGGAGGCCTCACATCCTTTGAAAACTCCAGAGGTACGCGGAGATCAGTGCCTCCAAAGGAGACGATGCCTGACTCCTCGTGAAACTTGATAGGAGTCCCAGGATTCCTGTGGCACGTGGAAAGGGACCCTTGGTCTCCCGCCTCAGCTGGAGAGGCGTCCCAATTGCCTTGCCAAGCCTCGAGGAGAATCCCGAGTTGTGTCTCGCAACTAGGCAAGAGTCCTGACGTGGCTGAACAAACACGTGTGTGGAAGGGCCATCCCCGTCGTAACTCGAGAATATACCCCAGGTTCCCGCCGCAACTCGAGAAAAACCATGAGACTTCCCCCTCGCCGCGAGATGAGGCCCGATTCCCCTGCACTGCGTGCAGAGCAATTCTGTGTTGCACATCACACATGAAAGGAACCCTGATTTCCTTCATGGCACTCCAGAGAAACCCCAAGAACACTGTTTCAAGGCTAGAGGGATCCTGAGGTCACTGTAGCAACACGAAAGAGCTCTGTGGACCAAAAATCAACTCGAGATGAGAGGTTAGTCCCTGGCTTCGACTCCAGAGGAATACCACCTTACCACAAGCACCTCAAGAGGAGGCTTCTCTCAGCTCTAGGTATGTGAGAGGGACCCTGAGTTTGTGGCCTCAAGTGGAATGGACACCGTGATGCCCTGACTCGAAAAAAGGCCGGATATCCCTGCAGTGACTGGAATGCAGGCTCGTCTTGCATCTCCCAAGAGGAAAGGGTGTCTGAATCCCCTGTGGAGACCACAGAGAAAGACCTAGTTCCCCACCTCAACGCGACAGGAGGCCTCAAATCCTTTAAAAACTCCAGAGGTATGCGGAGATCAGTGCCTCCAAATGAGATAATGCCTGAGTCCTCGTGAAACTTGATAGGAGACCCAGGATTCCTGTGGCACGTGGAAAGGGACCCTTGGTCTCCCGTCTCAGCTGGAGAGGCGTCCCAATTGCCCTGCAAAGCCTCGAGGAGAATCCCGAGTTGTCCCTCGCAACTAGGCAGGAGTCCTGACGTCGCTGAAGAAACACGTGTGTGGAAGGGCCATCCCCGTCGTAACTCGAGAATATACCCCAGGTTCCCGCCGCAACTCGAGAAAAACCATGAGACTTCCCCCTCGCCGCGGGATGAGGCCCGATTCCCCTGCACTGCGTGCAGAGCAATTCCGTGTTGCACATCACACATGAAAGGAGCCTTGATTTCCTTGATGGCACTCCAGAGAAACCCCAAGAACACTGTTTCAAGGCTAGAGGGAACCTGAGGTCACTGTAGCAACACGAAAGAGCTCCGTGGACCAAAAATCAACTCGAGATGAGAGGTTAGTCCCTGGCTTCGACTCCAGAGGAATACCACCTTACCACAAGCACCTCAAGAGGAGGTTTCTCTCAGCTCTAGGTATGTGAGAGGGACCCTGAGTTTGCGGCCTCAAGTGGAATGGACACCGCGATGCCCTGACTCGAAATAAGGATGGATATCCCTGCAGTGACTTGAAGGCAGGCTCGTCTTGCATCTCCCAAGATGAAAGGATGTCTGAATCCCCTGTGGAGACCACAGAGAAAGACCTAGTTCCCCACCTCATCGCGACCGGAGGCCTCACATCCTTTGAAAACTCCAGAGGTACGCGGAGATCAGTGCCTCCAAAGGAGACGATGCCTGACTCCTCGTGAAACTTGATAGGAGTCCCAGGATTCCTGTGGCACGTGGAAAGGGACCCTTGGTCTCCCGCCTCAGCTGGAGAGGCGTCCCAATTGCCTTGCCAAGCCTCGAGGAGAATCCCGAGTTGTGTCTCGCAACTAGGCAAGAGTCCTGACGTGGCTGAAGAAACACGTGGGTGGAAGGGCCATCCCCGTCGTAACTCGAGAATATACCCCAGGTTCCCGCCGCAACTCGAGAAAAACCATGAGACTTCCCCCTCGCCGCGAGATGAGGCCCGATTCCCCTGCACTGCGTGCAGAGCAATTCTGTGTTGCACATCACACATGAAAGGAACCCTGATTTCCTTCATGGCACTCCAGAGAAACCCCAAGAACACTGTTTCAAGGCTAGAGGGATCCTGAGGTCACTGTAGCAACACGAAAGAGCTCTGTGGACCAAAAATCAACTCGAGATGAGAGGTTAGTCCCTGGCTTCGACTCCAGAGGAATACCACCTTACCACAAGCACCTCAAGAGGAGGCTTCTCTCAGCTCTAGGTATGTGAGAGGGACCCTGAGTTTGTGGCCTCAAGTGGAATGGACACCGTGATGCCCTGACTCGAAAAAAGGCCGGATATCCCTGCAGTGACTGGAATGCAGGCTCGTCTTGCATCTCCCAAGACGAAAGGGTGTCTGAATCCCCTGTGGAGACCACAGAGAAAGACCTAGTTCCCCACCTCATCGCGACAGGAGGCCTCAAATCCTTTGAAAACTCCAGAGGTACGCGGAGATCAGTGCCTCCAAAGGAGACGATGCCTGACTCCTCGTGAAACTTGATAGGAGACCCAGGATTCCTGTGGCACGTGGAAAGGGACCCTTGGTCTCCCGTCTCAGCTGGAGAGGCGTCCCAATTGCCCTGCAAAGCCTCGAGGAGAATCCCGAGTTGTCCCTCGCAGCTAGGCAGGAGTCCTGACGTGGCTGAAGAAACACGTGTGTGGAAGGGCCATCCCCGTCGTAACTCGAGAATATACCCCAGGTTCCCGCCGCAACTCGAGAAAAACCATGAGACTTCCCCCTCGCTGCGAGATGAGGCCCGATTCCCCTGACTGCGTGCAGAGTAATTCCGTGTTGCACATCACACATGAAAGGAGCCTTGATTTCCTTGATGGCACTCCAGAGAAACCCCAAGAACACTGTTTCAAGGCTAGAGGGATCCTGAGGTCACTGTAGCAACACGAAAGAGCTCCGTGGACCAAGAATCAACACGAGATGAGAGCTTAGTTCCTGGCTTCGACTCCTGAGGAATACCACCTTACCACAAGCACCTCAAGAGGAGGCTTCTCTCAGCTCTAGGTATGTGAGAGGGACCCTGAGTTTGCGGCCTCAAGTGGAATGGACACCGCGATGCCCTGACTCGAAATAAGGCCGGATATCCCTGCAGTGACTTGAATGCAGGATCGTCTTGCATCTCCCAAGACGAAAGGATGTCTGAATCCCCTGTGGAGACCACACAGAAATACCTAGTTCCCCACCTCATCGCGACCGGAGGCCTCACATCCTTTGAAAACTCCAGAGGTACGCGGAGATCAGTGCCTCCAAAGGAGACGATGCCTGACTCCTCGTGAAGCTTGATAGGAGTCCCAGGATTCTTGTGGCACGTGGAAAGGGACGCTGGTCTCCCGCCTCAGGTGGAGAGGCGTTCCAATTGCCCTGCCAAGCCTCGAGGAGAATCCCGAGTTGTCCCTCGCAACTAGGCAGGAGTCCTGACGTGGCTGAAGAAACACGTGTGTGGAAGGGCCATCCCCGTCGTAACTCGAGAATATACCCCAGGTTCCCGCCGCAACTCGAGAAAAACCATGAGACTTCCCCCTCGATGCGAGATGAGGCCCGATTCGCCTGTGCTGTGTGCAGAGCAATTCCGTCTTGCACATCACACATGAAAGGAGCCTTGATTTCCTTGATGGCACTCCAGAGAAACCCCAAGAACACTGTTTCAAGGATAGAGGGATCCTGAGGTCACTGTAGCAACACGAAAGAACTCTGTGGACCAAAAATCAACTCGAAAAGAGAGGTTAGTCCCTGGATTCGTCTCCAGAGGAATACCACCTTACCACAAGCACCTCAAGAGGAGGCTTCTCTCAGCTCTAGGTATGTGAGAAGGACCCTGAGTTTGCGGCCTCAAGTGGAATGGACACCGCGATGCCCTGACTCGAAATAAGGCCGGATATCCCTGCAGTGACTGGAATGCAGGCTCGTCTTGCATCTCCCAAGACGAAAGGGTGTCTGAATCCCCTGTGGAGACCACAGAGAAAGACCTAGTTCCCCACCTCATCGCGACAGGAGGCCTCAAATCCTTTAAAAACTCCAGAGGTATGCGGAGATCAGTGCCTCCAAATGAGATAATGCCTGAGTCCTCGTGAAACTTGATAGGAGACCCAGTATTCCTGTGGCACGTGGAAAGGGACCCTTGGTCTCCCGTCTCAGCTGGAGAGGCGTCCCAATTGCCCTGCAAAGCCTCGAGGAGAATCACGAGATGTCCCTCGCAACTAGGCAGGAGTCCTGACATGGCTGAACACACACGTGTGTGGAAGAGCCATCCCCGTCGTAACTCGAGAATATACCCCAGGTTCCCGCTGCAACTCGAGAAAAACCATGAGACTTCCCCCTCGCCGCGAGATTAGGCCCGATTCCCCTGCACTGCATGCAGAGCAATTCCGTGTTGCACATCACACATGAAAGGAGCCTTGATTTCCTTGATGGCACTCCAGAGAAATCCCAAGAACACTGTTTCAAGGCTAGAGGGATCCTGAGGTCACTGTAGCAACACGAAAGAGCTCCGTGGACCAAGAATCAACACGAGATGAGAGGTTAGTTCCTGGCTTCGACTCCTGAGGAATACCACCTTACCACAAGCACCTCAAGAGGAGGCTTCTCTCAGCTCTAGGTATGTGAGAGGGATCCTGAGTTTGCGGCCTCAAGTGGAATGGACACCGCGATGCCCTGACTCGAAATAAGGCCGGATATCCCTGCAGTGACTTCAATGCAGGCTCGTCTTGCATCTCCCAAGAAGAAAGGATGTCTGAATCCCCTGTGGAGACCACAGAGAAAGACCTAGTTCCCCACCTCATCGCGACCGCAGGCCTCACATCCTTTGAAAACTACAGAGGTACGCGGAAATCAGTGCCTCCAAAGGAGACGATGCCTGACTCCTCGTGAAACTTGATAGGAGTCCCAGGATTCTTGTGGCACGTGGAAAGGGTCCCTTGGTCTCCCGCCTCACCTGGAGAGGCGTTCCAAATGCCCTGCCAAGCCTCGAGGAGAATCCCGAGTTGTCCCTCGCAACTAGGCAGGAGTACTGACGTCGCTGAAGAAACACGTGGGTGGAAGGGCCATCCCCGTCGTAACTCGAGAATATACCCCAGGTTCCCGCCGCAACTCGAGAAAAGCCATGAGACTTCCCCCTCGCCACGAGATGAGGCCCGATTCCCCTGCACTGCGTGCAGAGCAATTCCGTGTTGCACATCACACATGAAAGGAGCCTTGATTTCCTTGATGGCACTCCAGAGAAACCCCAAGAACACTGTTTCAAGGCTAGAGGGATCCTGAGGTCACTGTAGCAACACAAAAGAGCTCCGTGGACCAAGAATCAACACGAGATGAGAGGTTAGTCCCTGGCTTCGACTCCTGAGGAATACCACCTTACCACAAGCACCTCAAGAGGAGGCTTCTCTCAGCTCTAGGTATGTGAGAGGGATCCTGAGTTTGTGGCCTCAAGAGGAATGGACACCGCGATGCCCTGACTCGAAATAAGGCCGGATATCCCTGCAGTGACTTGAATGCAGGCTCATCTTGCATCTCCCAAGAAGAAACGATGTCTGAATCCCCTGTGGAGACCACAGAGAAAGACCTAGTTCCCCACCTCATCGCGACCGGAAGCCTCACATCCTTTGAAAACTCCAGAGGTACGCGGATATCAGTGCCTCCAAAGGAGACGATACCTGACTCCTCGTGAAACTTGATAGGAGTCCCAGGATTCTTGTGGGACGTGGAAAGGGACCCTTGGTCTCCCGCCTCAGCTGGAGAGGCGTTCCAATTGCCCTGCCAAGCCTCGAGGAGAATCCCGAGTTGTCCCTCGCAACTAGGTAGGAGTCCTGACGTGGCTGAACGAACACGTGGGTGGAAGGGCCATCCCCGTCGTAACTCGAGAATATACCCCAGGTTCCCGCCGCAACTCGAGAAAAACCATGAGACTTCCCCCTCGATGCGAGATGAGGCCCGATTCCCCTGTACTGCGTGCAGAGCAATTCCGTCTTGCACATCACACATGAAAGGAGCCTTGATTTCCTTGATGGCACTCCAGAGAAACCCCAAGAACACTGTTTCAAGGATAGAGGGATCCTGAGGTCACTGTAGCAACACGAAAGAACTCTGTGGACCAAAAATCAACTCGAAAAGAGAGGTTAGTCCCTGGATTCGTCTCCAGAGGAATACCACCTTACCACAAGAACCTCAAGAGGAGGCTTCTCTCAGCTCTAGGTATGTGAGAGGGACCCTGAGTTTGCGGCCTCAAGTGGAATGGACACCGCGATGCCCTGACTCGAAATAAGGCCGGATATCCCTGCAGTGACTTCAATGCAGGCTCGTCTTGCATCTCCCAGGACGAAAGGATGTCTGAATCCCCTGTGGAAAGCACAGAGAAAGACTTAGTTCCCCACCTCATCGCGACCGATAGCCTCACATCCTTTGAAAACTCCAGAGGTACGCGGAGATCAGTGCCTCCAAAGGAGACGATGCCTGACTCCTCGTGAAACTTGATAGGAGTCCCAGGATTCCTGTGGCACTTGGAAAGGGACCCTTGGTCTCCCGCCTCAGCTGGAGAGGCGTCCCAATTGCCCTGCCAAGCCTCGAGGAGAATCCAGAGTTGTCCCCCGCAACTAGGCAGGAGTCCTGACGTGGCTGAACAAACACGTGGGTGGAAGGGCCATCCCCGTCATAACTCGAGAATATACACCAGGTTCCCGCCGCAACTCGAGAAAAACCATGAGACTTCCCCTCGCCGCGAGATGAGGCCCGATTCCCCTGCACTGCGTGCAGAGCAATTCCGTGTTGCACATCACACATGAAAGGAGCCTTGATTTCCTTGATGGCACTCCAGAGAAACCCCAAGAACACTGTTTCAAGGCTAGAGGGATCCTGAGGTCACTGTAGCAACACGAAAGTGCTCCGTGGACCAAAAATCAACTCGAGATGAGAGGTTAGTCCCTGGCTTCGACTCCAGAGGAATACCACCTTACCACAAGCACCTCAAGAGGAGGCTTCTCTCAGCTCTAGGTATGTGAGAGGGACCCTGAGTTTGCGGCCTCAAGTGGAATGGACACCGCGATGCCCTGACTCGAAATAAGGCCGGATATCCCTGCAGTGACTGGAATGCAGGCTCGTCTTGCATCTCCCAAGACGAAAGGGTGTCTGAATCCCCTGTGGAGACCACAGAGAAAGACCTAGTTCCCCACCTCTTCGCGACAGGAGGCCTCAAATCTTTTGAAAACTCCAGAGGTATGCGGAGATCAGTGCCTCCAAAGGAGACGATGCCTGACTCCTCGTGAAACTTGATAGGAGACCCAGGATTCCTGTGGCACGTGGAAAGGGACCCTTGGTCTCCCGTTTCAGCTGGAGAGGCGTCCCAATTGCCCTGCAAAGCCTCGAGGAGAATCCCGAGTTGTCCCTCGCAACTAGGCAGGAGTCCTGACGTCGCTGAAGAAACACGTGGGTGGAAGGGCCATCCCCGTCGTAACTCGAGAATATACCCCAGGTTCCCGCCGCAACTCGAGAAAAACCATGAGACTTACCCCTCGCCGCGAGATGAGGCCCGATTCCCCTGCACTGCGTGCAGAGCAATTCCGTGTTGCACATCACACATGAAAGGAGCCTTGATTTCCTTGATGGCACTCCAGAGAAACCCCAAGAACACTGTTTCAAGGCTAGAGGGATCCTGAGGTCACTGTAGCAACACGAAAGAGCTCCGTGGACCAAAAATCAACTCGAGATGAGAGGTTAGTCCCTGGCTTCGACTCCAGAGGAATACCACCTTACCACAAGCACCTCAAGAGGAGGCTTCTCTCAGCTCTAGGTATGTGAGAGGGACCCTGAGTTTGCGGCCTCAAGTGGAATGGACACCGCGATGCCCTGACGCGAAATAAGGCTGGATATCCCTGCAGTGACTGGAATGCAGGCTCGTCTTGCATCTCCCAAGACGAAAGGGTGTCTGAATCCCCAGTGGAGACCACAGAGAAAGACCTAGTTCCCCACCTCATCACGACCGGAGGCCTCACATCCTTTGAAAACTCCAGAGGTACGCGGATATCAGTGCCTCCAAAGGAGACGATACCTGACTCCTCGTGAAACTTGATAGGAGTCCCAGGATTCTTGTGGGATGTGGAAAGGGACCCTTGGTCTCCCGCCTCAGCTGGAGAGGCGTTCCAATTGCCCTGCCAAGCCTCGAGGAGAATCCCGAGTTGTCCCTCGCAACTAGGCAGGAGTCCTGACGTGGCTGAACAAACACGTGGGTGGAAGGGCCATCCCCGTCGTAACTCGAGAATATACCCCAGGTTCCCGCCGCAACTCGAGAAAAACCATGAGACTTCCCCCTCGATGCGAGATGAGGCCCGATTCCCCTGTACTGCGTGCAGAGCAATTCCGTCTTGCACATCACACATGAAAGGAGCCTTGATTTCCTTGATGGCACTCCAGAGAAACCCCAAGAACACTGTTTCAAGGATAGAGGGATCCTGAGGTCACTGTAGCAACACGAAAGAACTCTGTGGACCAAAAATCAACTCGAAAAGAGAGGTTAGTCCCTGGATTCGTCTCCAGAGGAATACCACCTTACCACAAGCACCTCAAGAGGAGGCTTCTCTCAGCTCTAGGTATGTGAGAGGGACCCTGAGTTTGCGGCCTCAAGTGGAATGGACACCGCGATGCCCTGACTCGAAATAAGGCCGGATATCCCTGCAGTGAATTCAATGCAGGCTCGTCTTGCATCTCCCAGGACGAAAGGATGTCTGAATCCCCTGTGGAAAGCACAGAGAAAGACTTAGTTCCCCACCTCATCGCGACCGATAGCCTCACATCCTTTGAAAACTCCAGAGGTACGCGGAGATCAGTGCCTCCAAAGGAGACGATGCCTGACTTCTCGTGAAACTTGATAGGAGTCCCAGGATTCCTGTGGCACTTGGAAAGGGACACTTGGTCTCCCGCCTCAGCTGGAGAGGCGTCCCAATTGCCCTGCCAAGCCTCGAGGAGAATCCAGAGTTGTCCCCCGCAACTAGGCAGGAGTCCTGACGTTGCTGAACAAACACGTGGGTGGAAGGGCCATCCCCGTCATAACTCGAGAATATACACCAGGTTCCCGCCGCAACTCGAGAAAAACCATGAGACTTCCCCTCGCCGCGAGATGAGGCCCGATTCCCCTGCACTGCGTGCAGAGCAATTCCGTGTTGCACATCACACATGAAAGGAGCCTTGATTTCCTTGATGGCACTCCAGAGAAACCCCAAGAACACTGTTTCAAGGCTAGAGGGATCCTGAGGTCACTGTAGCAACACGAAACTGCTCCGTGGACCAAAAATCAACTCGAGATGAGAGGTTAGTCCCTGGCTTCGACTCCAGAGGAATACCACCTTACCACAAGCACCTCAAGAGGAGGCTTCTCTCAGCTCTAGGTATGTGAGAGGGCCCCTGAGTTTGCGGCCTCAAGTGGAATGGACACCGCGATGCCCTGACTCGAAATAAGGCCGGATATCCCTGCAGTGACTGGAATGCAGGCTCGTCTTGCATCTCCCAAGACGAAAGGGTGTCTGAATCTCCTGTGGAGACCACAGAGAAAGACCTAGTTCCCCACCTCATCGCGACAGGAGGCCTCAAATCTTTTGAAAACTCCAGAGGTATGCGGAGATCAGTGCCTCCAAAGGAGACGATGCCTGACTCCTCGTGAAACTTGATAGGAGACCCAGGATTCCTGTGGCACGTGGAAAGGGACCCTTGGTCTCCCGTTTCAGCTGGAGAGGCTTCCCAATTGCCCTGCAAAGCCTCGAGGAGAATCCCGAGTTGTCCCTCGCAACTAGGCAGGAGTCCTGACGTGGCTGAACAAACACGTGGGTGGAAGGGCCATCCCCGTCGTAACTCGAGAATATACCCCAGGTTCCCGCCGCAACTCGAGAAAAACCATGAGACTTACCCCTCGCCGCGAGATGAGGCCCGATTCCCCTGCACTGCGTGCAGAGCAATTCCGTGTTGCACATCACACATGAAAGGAGCCTTGATTTCCTTGATGGCACTCCAGAGAAACCCCAAGAACACTGTTTCAAGGCTAGAGGGATCCTGAGGTCACTGTAGCAACACGAAAGAGCTCCGTGGGCCAAAAATCAACTCGAGATGAGAGGTTAGTCCCTGGCTTCGACTCCAGAGGAATACCACCTTACCACAAGCACCTCAAGAGGAGGCTTCTCTCAGCTCTAGGTATGTGAGAGGGACCCTGAGTTTGCGGCCTCAAGTGGAATGGACACCGCGATGCCCTGACGCGAAATAAGGCTGGATATCCCTGCAGTGACTGGAATGCAGGCTCGTCTTGCATCTCCCAAGACGAAAGGGTGTCTGAATCCCCTGTGGAGACCACAGAGAAAGACCTAGTTCCCCACCTCATCACGACCGGAGGCCTCACATCCTTTGAAAACTCCAGATGTACGCGGAGATCAGTGCCTCCAAAGGAGACGATGCCTGACTCCTCGTGAAACTTGATAGGAGTCCCAGGATTCCTGTGGCACGTGGAAAGGGACCCTTGGTCTCCCGCCTCAGCTGGAGAGGCGTTCCAATTGCCCTGCCAAGCCTCAAGGAGAATCCCGAGTTGTCCCTCGCAACTAGGCAGGAGTCCTGACGTCGCTGAAGAAACACGTGGGTGGAAGGGCCATCCCCGTCGTAACTCGAGAATATACCCCAGGTTCCCGCCGCAACTCGAGAAAAACCATGAGACTTCCCCCTCGATGCGAGATGAGGCCCGATTCCCCTGTACTGCGTGCAGAGCAATTCCGTCTTGCACATCACACATGAAAGAAGCCTTGATTTCCTTGATGGCACTCCAGAGAAACCCCAAGAACACTGTTTCAAGGATAGAGGGATCCTGAGGTCACTGTAGCAACACGAAAGAACTCTGTGGACCAAAAATCAACTCGAAAAGAGAGGTTAGTCCCTGGATTCGTCTCCAGAGGAATACCACCTTACCACAAGCACCTCAAGAGGAGGCTTCTCTCAGCTCTAGGTATGTGAGAGGGACCCTGAGTTTGCGGCCTCAAGTGGAATGGACACCGCGATGCCCTTACTCGAAATAAGGCCGGATATCCCTGCAGTGACTTCAATGCAGGCTCGTCTTGCATCTCCCAAGACGAAAGGATGTCTGAATCCCCTGTGGAAAGCACAGAGAAAGACTTAGTTCCCCACCTCATCGCGACCGGAGGCCTCACATCCCTTGAAAACTCCAGAGGTACGCGGAGATCAGTGCATCCAAAGGAGACGATGCCTGACTTCTCGTGAATCTTGATAGGAGTCCCAGGATTCCTGTGGCACTTGGAAAGGGACATTTGGTCTCCCACCTCAGCTGGAGAGGCGTCCCAATTGCCCTGCCAAGCCTCGAGGAGAATCCAGAGTTGTCCCTCGCAACCTGGCAGGAGTCCTGACGTCGCTGAAGAAACACGTGTGTGGAAGGGCCATCCCCGTCGTAACTCGAGAATATACCCCAGGTTCCCGCCGCAACTCGAGAAAAACCATGAGACTTCCCCCTCGCCGCGAGATGAGGCCCGATTCCCCTGCACTGCGTGCAGAGCAATTCCGTGTTGCACATCACACATGAAAGGAGCCTTGATTTCCTTGATGGCACTCCAGAGAAACCCCAAGAACACTGTTTCAAGGCTAGAGGGATCCTGAGGTCACTGTAGCAACACGAAAGAGCTCCGTGGACCAAGAATCAACACGAGATGAGAGGTTAGTCCCTGGCTTCGACTCCAGAGGAATACCACCTTACCACAAGCACCTCAAGAGGAGGCTTCTCTCAGCTCTAGGTATGTGAGAGGGATCCTGAGTTTGAGGCCTCAAGTGGAATGGACACCGCGATGCCCTGACTCGAAATAAGGCCGGATATCCCTGCAGTGACTTGAATGCAGGCTCGTCTTGCATCTCCCAAGAAGAAAGGATGTCTGAATCCCCTGTGGAGACCACAGAGAAACACCTAGTTCCACACCTCATCGCGACCGGAGGCCTCACATCCTTTGAAAACTCCAGAGGTACGCGGAGATCAGTGCCTCCAAAGTAGACAATGCCTGACTCCTCGTGAAACTTGATAGGAGTCCCAGGATTCTTGTGGCACGTGGAAAGGGACCCTTGGTCTCCCACCTCAGCTGGAGAGGCGTTCCAATTGCCGTGCCAAGCCTCGAGGAGAATCCCGAGTTGTCCCTCGCAACTAGGCAGGAGTCCTGACGTGGCTGAACAAACACGTGGGTGGAAGAGCCATCCCCGTCGTAACTCGAGAATATACCCCAGGTTCCCACCGCAACTCGAGAAAAACCATGAGACTTCCCCCTCGATGCGAGATGAGGCCCGATTCCCCTGTACTGTGTGCAGAGCAATTCCGTCTCGCACATCACACATGAAAGGAGCCTTGATTTCCTTGATGGCACTCCAGAGAAACCCCAAGAACACTGTTTCAAGGCTAGAGGGATCCTGAGGTCACTGTAGCAACACGAAAGAGCTCCGTGGACCAAGAATCAACACGAGATGATAGGTTAGTCCCTGGCTTCGACTCCTGAGGAATACCACCTTACCACAAGCACCTCAAGAGGAGGCTTCTCTCAGCTCTAGGTATGTGAGAGGGATCCTGAGTTTGCGGCCTCAAGTGGAATGGACACCGCGATGCCCTGACGCGAAATAAGGCTGGATAACCCTGCAGTGACTTGAATGCAGGCTCGTCTTGCATCTCCCAAGATGAAAGGATGACTGAATCCCCTGTGGAGACCACAGAGAAAGACCTAGTTCCCCACCTCATCGCGACCGGAGGCCTCACATCCTTTGAAAACTTCAGGGGTACGCGGAGATCAGTGCCTCCAAAGGAGACGATGCCTGACTCCTCGTGAAACTTGATAGGAGTCCCAGGATTCCTGTGGCACTTGGAAAGGGACACTTGGTCTCCCGCCTCAGCTGGAGAGGCGTCCCAATTGCCCTGCCAAGCCTCGAGGAGAATCCCGAGTTGTCCCTCGCAACTAGGCAGGAGTCCTGACGTCGCTGAAGAAACACGTGGGTGGAAGGGCCATCCCCGTCGTAACTCGAGAATATACCCCAGGTTCCCGCCGCAACTCGAGAAAAACCATGAGACTTCCCCCTCGCCGCGAGATGAGGCCCGATTCCCCTGCACTGCGTGCAGAGCAATTCCGTGTTGCACATCACAAATGAAAGCAGCCTTGATTTCCTTCATGGCACTCCAGAGAAACCCCAAGAACACTGTTTCAAGGCTAGAGGGATCCTGAGGTCACTGTAGCAACACGAAAGAGCTCCGTGGACCAAAAATCAACTCGAGATGAGAGGTTAGTCCCTGGCTTCGACTCCAGAGGAATACCACCTTACCACAAGCACCTCAAGAGGAGACTTCTCTCAGCTCTAGGTATGTGAGAGGGACCCTGAGTTTGCGGCCTCAAGTGGAATGGACACCGCGATGCCCTGACGCGAAATAAGGCTGGATATCCCTGCAGTGACTTGAATGCAGGCTCGTCTTGCATCTCCCAAGATGAAAGGATGTCTGAATCCCCTGTGGAGACCACAGAGAAAGAACTAGTTCCCCACCTCATCGCGACCGGAGGCCTCACATCCTTTGAAAACTCCAGAGGTACGCGGAGATCATTGCCTCCAAAGGAGAAGATGCCTGACTCCTCGTGAAACTTGATAGGAGTCCCAGGATTCCTGTGGCACGTGGAAAGGGACCCTTGGTCTCCCGCCTCAGCTGGAGAGCCGTCCCAATTGCCTTGCCAAGCCTCGAGGAGAATCCCGAGTTGTGTCTCGCAACTAGGCAAGAGTCCTGACGTGGCTGAACAAACACGTGGGTGGAAGGGCCATCCCCGTCGTAACTCGAGAATATACCCCAGGTTCCCGCCGCAACTCGAGAAAAACCATGAGACTTCCCCCTCGCCGCGAGATGAGGCCCGATTCCCCTGCACTGCGTGCAGAGCAATTCTGTGTTGCACATCACACACGAAAGGAGCCTTGATTTCCTTCATGGCACTCCAGAGAAACCCCAAGAACACTGTTTCAAGGCTAGAGGGATCCTGAGGTCACTGTAGCAACACGAAAGAGCTCCGTGGGCCAAAAATCAACTCGACATGAGAGGTTAGTTCCTGGCTTCGACTCCAGAGGAATACCACCTTACCACAAGCACCTCAAGAGGAGGCTTCTCTCAGCTCTAGGTATGTGAGAGGGACCCTGAGTTTGTGGCCTCAAGTGGAATGGACACCGCGATGCCCTGACTCGAAATGAGGCCGGATATCCCTGCAGTGACTGGAATGCAGGCTCGTCTTGCATCTCCCAAGACGAAAGGGTGTCTGAATCCCCTGTGGAGACCACAGAGAAAGACCTAGTTCCCCACCTCATCGCGACAGGAGGCCTCAAATCCTTTGAAAACTCCAGAGGTATGCGGAGATCAGTGCCTCCAAAGGAGACGATGCCTGACTCCTCGTGAAACTTGATAGGAGACCCAGGATTCCTGTGGCACGTGGAAAGGGACCCTTGGTCTCCCATCTCAGCTGGAGAGACGTCCCAATTGCCCTGCAAAGCCTCGAGGAGAATCCCGAGTTGTCCCTCGCAACTAGGCAGGAGTCCTGACATGGCTGAACACACACGTGTGTGGAAGGGCCATCCCCGTCGTAACTCGAGAATATACCCCAGGTTCCCGCCGCAACTCGAGAAAAACCATGAGACTTCCCCCTCGCCACGAGATGAGGCCCGATTCCCCTGCACTGAGTGCAGAGCAATTCTGTGTTGCACACCACACATGAAAGGAGCCTTGATTTCCTTCATGGCACTCCAGAGAAACCCCAAGAACACTGTTTCAAGGCTAGAGGGATCCTGAGGTCACTGTAGCAACACGAAAGAGCTCCGTGGACCAAAAATCAACTCGAGATGAGAGGTTAGTCCCTGGCTTCGACTCCAGAGGAATACCACCTTACCACAAGCACCTCAAGAGGAGGCTTCTCTCAGCTCTAGGTATGTGAGAGGGACCCTGAGTTTGCGGCCTCAAGTGGAATGGACACCGCGATGCCCTGACTCGAAATAAGGCCGATATCCCTGCAGTGACTGGAATGCAGGCTCGTCTTGCATCTCCCAAGACGAAAGGGTGTCTGAATCCCCTGTGGAGACCACAGAGAAAGACCTAGTTCCCCAACTCATCGCGACAGGAGGCCTCAAATCCTTTGAAAACTCCAGAGGTATGCGGAGATCAGTGCCTGCAAAGGAGACGATGCCTGACTCCTCGTGAAACTTGATAGGAGACCCAGGATTCCTGTGGCACGTGGAAAGGGACCCTTGGTCTCCCGACTCAGCTGGAGAGGCGTCCCAATTGCCCTGCAAAACCTCGAGGAGAATCCCGAGTTGTCCCTCGCAACTAGGCAGGAGTCCTGATATGGCTGAACACACACGTGTGTGGAAGGGCCATCCCCGTCATAACTCGAGAATATACCCCAGGTTCCCGCCGCAACTTGAGAAAAACCATGAGACTTCCCCCTCGCCGCGAGATGAGGCCCGATTCCCCTGGACTGCGTGCAGAGCAATTCCGTGTTGCACATCACACATGAAAGGAGCCTTGATTTCCTTGATGGCACTCCAGAGAAACCCCAAGAACACTGTTTCAAGGCTAGAGGGATCCTGAGGTCACTGTAGCAACACGAAAGAGCTCCGTGGACCAAGAATCAACACGAGATGAGAGGTTAGTCCCTGGCTTCAACTCCTGAGGAATACCACCTTACCACAAGCACCTCAAGAGGAGGCTTCTCTCAGCTCTAGGTATGTGAGAGGGATCCTGAGTTTGCGGCCTCAAGTGGAATGGACACCGCGATGCCCTGACTTGAAATAAGGCCGGATATCCCTGCAGTGACTTGAATGCAGGCTCGTCTTGCATCTCCCAAGAAGAAAGGATGACTGAATCCCCTGTGGAGACCACAGAGAAACACCTAGTTCCACACCTCATCGCGACCGGAGGCCTCACATCCTTTGAAAACTCCAGAGGTACGCGGAGATCAGTGCCTCCAAAGGAGACAATGCCTGACTCCTCGTGAAACTTGATAGGACTCCCAGGATTCTTGTGGCACGTGGAAAGGGACCCTTGGTCTCCCGTCTCACCTGGAGAGGCGTCCCAATTGCCCTGCCAAGCCTCGAGGAGAATCCTGAGTTGTCCCTCGCAACTAGGCAGGTGTCCTGACGTGGCTGAACAAACACATGGGTGGAAGGGCCATCCCCATCGTAACTCGAGAATATACCCCAGGTTCCCGCCGCAACTCGAGGAAAACCATGAGACTTCCCCCTCGATGCGAGATGAGGCCCGATTCCCCGGTACTGCGTGCAGAGCAATTCCGTGTTGCACATCACACATGAAAGGAGCCTTGATTTCCTTGATGGCACTCCAGAGAAATCCCAAGAACACTGTTTCAAGGATAGAGGGATCCTGAGGTCACTGTAGCAACGCGAAAGAACTCTGTGGACCAAAAATCAACTCGAAAAGAGAGGTTAGTCCCTGGATTCGTCTCCAGAGGAATACCACCTTACCACAAGCACCTCAAGAGGAGGCTTCTCTCAGCTATAGGTATGTGAGAGGGACCCTGAGTTTGCGGCCTCAAGTGGAATGGACACCGCGATGCCCTGACTCGAAATAAGGCCGGATATCCCTGCAGTGACTTCAATGCAGGCTCGTCTTGCATCTCCCAAGACGAAAGGGTGTCTGAATCCCCTGTGGAGACGACAGAGAAAGACCTAGTTCCCCACCTCATCACGACAGGAGGCCTCAAATCCTTTGAAAACTCCAGAGGAATGCGGAGATCAGTGCCTCCAAAGGAGACGATGCCTGACTCCTCGTGAAACTTGATAGGAGACCCAGGATTCCTGTGGCACGTGGAAAGGGACCCTTGGTCTCCCGTCTCAGCTGGAGAGGCGTCCCAATTGCCCTGCCAAGCCTCGAGGAGAATCCAGAGTTGTCCCTCGCAACCTGGCAGGAGTCCTGACGTCGCTGAAGAAACACGTGTGTGGAAGGGCCATCCCCGTCGTAACTCGAGAATATACCCCAGGTTCCCGCCGCAACTCGAGAAAAACCATGAGACTTCCCCCTCGCCGCGAGATGAGGCCCGATTCCCCTGCACTGCGTGCAGAGCAATTCCGTGTTGCACATCACACATGAAAGGAGCCTTGATTTCCTTGATGGCACTCCAGAGAAACCCCAAGAACACTGTTTCAAGGCTAGAGGGATCCTGAGGTCACTGTAGCAACACGAAAGAGCTCCGTGGACCAAGAATCAACACGAGATGAGAGGTTAGTCCCTGGCTTCGACTCCAGAGGAATACCACCTTACCACAAGCACCTCAAGAGGAGGCTTCTCTCAGCTCTAGGTATGTGAGAGGGATCCTGAGTTTGAGGCCTCAAGTGGAATGGACACCGCGATGCCCTGACTCGAAATAAGGCCGGATATCCCTGCAGTGACTTGAATGCAGGCTCGTCTTGCATCTCCCAAGAAGAAAGGATGTCTGAATCCCCTGTGGAGACCACAGAGAAACACCTAGTTCCACACCTCATCGCGACCGGAGGCCTCACATCCTTTGAAAACTCCAGAGGTACGCGGAGATCAGTGCCTCCAAAGTAGACAATGCCTGACTCCTCGTGAAACTTGATAGGAGTCCCAGGATTCTTGTGGCACGTGGAAAGGGACCCTTGGTCTCCCACCTCAGCTGGAGAGGCGTTCCAATTGCCGTGCCAAGCCTCGAGGAGAATCCCGAGTTGTCCCTCGCAACTAGGCAGGAGTCCTGACGTGGCTGAACAAACACGTGGGTGGAAGAGCCATCCCCGTCGTAACTCGAGAATATACCCCAGGTTCCCACCGCAACTCGAGAAAAACCATGAGACTTCCCCCTCGATGCGAGATGAGGCCCGATTCCCCTGTACTGTGTGCAGAGCAATTCCGTCTCGCACATCACACATGAAAGGAGCCTTGATTTCCTTGATGGCACTCCAGAGAAACCCCAAGAACACTGTTTCAAGGCTAGAGGGATCCTGAGGTCACTGTAGCAACACGAAAGAGCTCCGTGGACCAAGAATCAACACGAGATGATAGGTTAGTCCCTGGCTTCGACTCCTGAGGAATACCACCTTACCACAAGCACCTCAAGAGGAGGCTTCTCTCAGCTCTAGGTATGTGAGAGGGATCCTGAGTTTGCGGCCTCAAGTGGAATGGACACCGCGATGCCCTGACGCGAAATAAGGCTGGATAACCCTGCAGTGACTTGAATGCAGGCTCGTCTTGCATCTCCCAAGATGAAAGGATGACTGAATCCCCTGTGGAGACCACAGAGAAAGACCTAGTTCCCCACCTCATCGCGACCGGAGGCCTCACATCCTTTGAAAACTTCAGGGGTACGCGGAGATCAGTGCCTCCAAAGGAGACGATGCCTGACTCCTCGTGAAACTTGATAGGAGTCCCAGGATTCCTGTGGCACTTGGAAAGGGACACTTGGTCTCCCGCCTCAGCTGGAGAGGCGTCCCAATTGCCCTGCCAAGCCTCGAGGAGAATCCCGAGTTGTCCCTCGCAACTAGGCAGGAGTCCTGACGTCGCTGAAGAAACACGTGGGTGGAAGGGCCATCCCCGTCGTAACTCGAGAATATACCCCAGGTTCCCGCCGCAACTCGAGAAAAACCATGAGACTTCCCCCTCGCCGCGAGATGAGGCCCGATTCCCCTGCACTGCGTGCAGAGCAATTCCGTGTTGCACATCACAAATGAAAGCAGCCTTGATTTCCTTCATGGCACTCCAGAGAAACCCCAAGAACACTGTTTCAAGGCTAGAGGGATCCTGAGGTCACTGTAGCAACACGAAAGAGCTCCGTGGACCAAAAATCAACTCGAGATGAGAGGTTAGTCCCTGGCTTCGACTCCAGAGGAATACCACCTTACCACAAGCACCTCAAGAGGAGACTTCTCTCAGCTCTAGGTATGTGAGAGGGACCCTGAGTTTGCGGCCTCAAGTGGAATGGACACCGCGATGCCCTGACGCGAAATAAGGCTGGATATCCCTGCAGTGACTTGAATGCAGGCTCGTCTTGCATCTCCCAAGATGAAAGGATGTCTGAATCCCCTGTGGAGACCACAGAGAAAGAACTAGTTCCCCACCTCATCGCGACCGGAGGCCTCACATCCTTTGAAAACTCCAGAGGTACGCGGAGATCATTGCCTCCAAAGGAGAAGATGCCTGACTCCTCGTGAAACTTGATAGGAGTCCCAGGATTCCTGTGGCACGTGGAAAGGGACCCTTGGTCTCCCGCCTCAGCTGGAGAGCCGTCCCAATTGCCTTGCCAAGCCTCGAGGAGAATCCCGAGTTGTGTCTCGCAACTAGGCAAGAGTCCTGACGTGGCTGAACAAACACGTGGGTGGAAGGGCCATCCCCGTCGTAACTCGAGAATATACCCCAGGTTCCCGCCGCAACTCGAGAAAAACCATGAGACTTCCCCCTCGCCGCGAGATGAGGCCCGATTCCCCTGCACTGCGTGCAGAGCAATTCTGTGTTGCACATCACACACGAAAGGAGCCTTGATTTCCTTCATGGCACTCCAGAGAAACCCCAAGAACACTGTTTCAAGGCTAGAGGGATCCTGAGGTCACTGTAGCAACACGAAAGAGCTCCGTGGGCCAAAAATCAACTCGACATGAGAGGTTAGTTCCTGGCTTCGACTCCAGAGGAATACCACCTTACCACAAGCACCTCAAGAGGAGGCTTCTCTCAGCTCTAGGTATGTGAGAGGGACCCTGAGTTTGTGGCCTCAAGTGGAATGGACACCGCGATGCCCTGACTCGAAATGAGGCCGGATATCCCTGCAGTGACTGGAATGCAGGCTCGTCTTGCATCTCCCAAGACGAAAGGGTGTCTGAATCCCCTGTGGAGACCACAGAGAAAGACCTAGTTCCCCACCTCATCGCGACAGGAGGCCTCAAATCCTTTGAAAACTCCAGAGGTATGCGGAGATCAGTGCCTCCAAAGGAGACGATGCCTGACTCCTCGTGAAACTTGATAGGAGACCCAGGATTCCTGTGGCACGTGGAAAGGGACCCTTGGTCTCCCATCTCAGCTGGAGAGACGTCCCAATTGCCCTGCAAAGCCTCGAGGAGAATCCCGAGTTGTCCCTCGCAACTAGGCAGGAGTCCTGACATGGCTGAACACACACGTGTGTGGAAGGGCCATCCCCGTCGTAACTCGAGAATATACCCCAGGTTCCCGCCGCAACTCGAGAAAAACCATGAGACTTCCCCCTCGCCACGAGATGAGGCCCGATTCCCCTGCACTGAGTGCAGAGCAATTCTGTGTTGCACACCACACATGAAAGGAGCCTTGATTTCCTTGATGGCACTCCAGAGAAACCCCAAGAACACTGTTTCAAGGCTAGAGGGATCCTGAGGTCACTGTAGCAACACGAAAGAGCTCCGTGGACCAAAAATCAACTCGAGATGAGAGGTTAGTCCCTGGCTTCGACTCCAGAGGAATACCACCTTACCACAAGCACCTCAAGAGGAGGCTTCTCTCAGCTCTAGGTATGTGAGAGGGACCCTGAGTTTGCGGCCTCAAGTGGAATGGACACCGCGATGCCCTGACTCGAAATAAGGCCGATATCCCTGC
This sequence comes from Cervus elaphus, assembly GCF_910594005.1. NCBI lineage: Eukaryota > Metazoa > Chordata > Mammalia > Artiodactyla > Cervidae > Cervus > Cervus elaphus. The sequence continues at coordinate 313,376 of NC_057828.1, forward strand.
AGTGACTGGAATGCAGGCTCGTCTTGCATCTCCCAAGACGAAAGGGTGTCTGAATCCCCTGTGGAGACCACAGAGAAAGACCTAGTTCCCCAACTCATCGCGACAGGAGGCCTCAAATCCTTTGAAAACTCCAGAGGTATGCGGAGATCAGTGCCTGCAAAGGAGACGATGCCTGACTCCTCGTGAAACTTGATAGGAGACCCAGGATTCCTGTGGCACGTGGAAAGGGACCCTTGGTCTCCCGACTCAGCTGGAGAGGCGTCCCAATTGCCCTGCAAAACCTCGAGGAGAATCCCGAGTTGTCCCTCGCAACTAGGCAGGAGTCCTGATATGGCTGAACACACACGTGTGTGGAAGGGCCATCCCCGTCATAACTCGAGAATATACCCCAGGTTCCCGCCGCAACTTGAGAAAAACCATGAGACTTCCCCCTCGCCGCGAGATGAGGCCCGATTCCCCTGGACTGCGTGCAGAGCAATTCCGTGTTGCACATCACACATGAAAGGAGCCTTGATTTCCTTGATGGCACTCCAGAGAAACCCCAAGAACACTGTTTCAAGGCTAGAGGGATCCTGAGGTCACTGTAGCAACACGAAAGAGCTCCGTGGACCAAGAATCAACACGAGATGAGAGGTTAGTCCCTGGCTTCAACTCCTGAGGAATACCACCTTACCACAAGCACCTCAAGAGGAGGCTTCTCTCAGCTCTAGGTATGTGAGAGGGATCCTGAGTTTGCGGCCTCAAGTGGAATGGACACCGCGATGCCCTGACTTGAAATAAGGCCGGATATCCCTGCAGTGACTTGAATGCAGGCTCGTCTTGCATCTCCCAAGAAGAAAGGATGACTGAATCCCCTGTGGAGACCACAGAGAAACACCTAGTTCCACACCTCATCGCGACCGGAGGCCTCACATCCTTTGAAAACTCCAGAGGTACGCGGAGATCAGTGCCTCCAAAGGAGACAATGCCTGACTCCTCGTGAAACTTGATAGGACTCCCAGGATTCTTGTGGCACGTGGAAAGGGACCCTTGGTCTCCCGTCTCACCTGGAGAGGCGTCCCAATTGCCCTGCCAAGCCTCGAGGAGAATCCTGAGTTGTCCCTCGCAACTAGGCAGGTGTCCTGACGTGGCTGAACAAACACATGGGTGGAAGGGCCATCCCCATCGTAACTCGAGAATATACCCCAGGTTCCCGCCGCAACTCGAGGAAAACCATGAGACTTCCCCCTCGATGCGAGATGAGGCCCGATTCCCCGGTACTGCGTGCAGAGCAATTCCGTGTTGCACATCACACATGAAAGGAGCCTTGATTTCCTTGATGGCACTCCAGAGAAATCCCAAGAACACTGTTTCAAGGATAGAGGGATCCTGAGGTCACTGTAGCAACGCGAAAGAACTCTGTGGACCAAAAATCAACTCGAAAAGAGAGGTTAGTCCCTGGATTCGTCTCCAGAGGAATACCACCTTACCACAAGCACCTCAAGAGGAGGCTTCTCTCAGCTCTAGGTATGTGAGAGGGACCCTGAGTTTGCGGCCTCAAGTGGAATGGACACCGCGATGCCCTGACTCGAAATAAGGCCGGATATCCCTGCAGTGACTTCAATGCAGGCTCGTCTTGCATCTCCCAGGACGAAAGGATGTCTGAATCCCCTGTGGAGACCAGAGAGAAAGACTTAGTTCCCCACCTCATCGCGACCTATAGCCTCATATCCTTTGAAAACTCCAGAGGTACGCGGAGATCAGAGCCTCCAAAGGAGACGATGCCTGACTCCTCGTGAAACTTGATAGGAGTCCCAGGATTCCTGTGGCACTTGGAAAGGGACACTTGGTCTCCCGCCTCAGCTGGAGAGGCGTCCCAATTGCCCTGCCAAGCCTCGAGGAGAATCCCGAGTTGTCCCTCGCAACTAGGCAGGAGTCCTGACGTCGCTGAAGAAACACGTGGGTGGAAGGGCCATCCCCGTCGTAACTCGAGAATATACCCCAGGTTCCCGCCGCAACTCGAGAAAAACCATGAGACTTCCCCCTCGCCGCGAGATGAGGCCCGATTCCCCTGCACTGCGTGCAGAGCAATTCCGTGTTGCACATCACACATGAAAGCAGCCTTGATTTCCTTGATGGCACTCCAGAGAAACCCCAAGAACACTGTTTCAAGGCTAGAGGGATCCTGAGGTCACTGTAGCAACACGAAAGAGCTCCGTGGACCAAAAATCAACTCGAGATGAGAGGTTAGTCCCTGGCTTCGACTCCAGAGGAATACCACCTTACCACAAGCACCTCAAGAGGAGGCTTCTCTCAGCTCTAGGTATGTGAGAGGGACCCTGAGTTTGCGGCCTCAAGTGGAATGGACACCGCGATGCCCTGACGCGAAATAAGGCTGGATATCCCTGCAGTGACTTGAATGCAGGCTCGTCTTGCATCTCCCAAGATGAAAGGATGTCTGAATCCCCTGTCGAGACCACAGAGAAAGACCTAGTTCCCCACCTCATCGCGACCGGAGGCCTCACATCCTTTGAAAATTCCAGAGGTACGCGGAGATCATTGCCTCCAAAGGAGAAGATGCCTGACTCCTCGTGAAACTTGATAGGAGTCCCAGGATTCCTGTGGCACGTGGAAAGGGACCCTTGGTCTCCCGCCTCAGCTGGAGAGGCGTCCCAATTGCCTTGCCAAGCCTCGAGGAGAATCCCGAGTTGTGTCTCGCAACTAGGCAAGAGTCCTGACGTGGCTGAACAAACACGTGTGTGGAAGGGCCATCCCCGTCGTAACTCGAGAATATACCCCAGGTTCCCGCCGCAACTCGAGAAAAACCATGAGACTTCCCCCTCGCCGCGAGATGAGGCCCGATTCCCCTGCACTGCGTGCAGAGCAATTCTGTGTTGCACATCACACACGAAAGGAGCCTTGATTTCCTTCATGGCACTCCAGAGAAACCCCAAGAACACTGTTTCAAGGCTAGAGGGATCCTGAGGTCACTGTAGCAACACGAAAGAGCTCCGTGGACCAAAAATCAACTCGAGATGAGAGGTTAGTCCCTGGCTTCGACTCCAGAGGAATACCACCTTACCATGAGCACCTCAAGAGGAGGCTTCTCTCAGCTCTAGGTATGTGAGAGGGACCCTGAGTTTGTGGCCTCAAGTGGAATGGACACCGCGATGCCCTGACTCGAAATGAGGCCGGATATCCCTGCAGTGACTGGAATGCAGGCTCGTCTTGCATCTCCCAAGACGAAAGGGTGTCTGAATCCCCTGTGGAGACGACAGAGAAAGACCTAGTTCCCCACCTCATCACGACAGGAGGCCTCAAATCCTTTGAAAACTCCAGAGGAATGCGGAGATCAGTGCCTCCAAAGGAGACGATGCCTGACTCCTCGTGAAACTTGATAGGAGACCCAGGATTCCTGTGGCACGTGGAAAGGGACCCTTGGTCTCCCGTCTCAGCTGGAGAGGCGTCCCAATTGCCCTGCAAAGCCTCGAGGAGAATCCCGAGTTGTCCCTCGCAACTAGGCAGGAGTCCTGACATGGCTGAACACACACGTGTGTGGAAGGGCCATCCCCGTCGTAACTCGAGAATATACCCCAGGTTCCCGCCGCAACTCGAGAAAAACCATGAGACTTCCCCCTCGCCACGAGATGAGGCCCGATTCCCCTGCACTGCGTGCAGAGCAATTCTGTGTTGCACATCACACATGAAAGGAGCCTTGATTTCCTTCATGGCACTCCAGAGAAACCCCAAGAACACTGTTTCAAGGCTAGAGGGATCCTGAGGTCACTGTAGCAACACGAAAGAGCTCCGTGGACCAAAAATCAACTCGAGATGAGAGGTTAGTCCCTGGCTTCGACTCCAGAGGAATACCACCTTACCACAAGCACCTCAAGAGGAGGCTTCTCTCAGCTCTAGGTATGTGAGAGGGACCCTGAGTTTGCGGCCTCAAGTGGAATGGACACCGCGATGCCCTGACTCGAAATAAGGCCGATATCCCTGCAGTGACTGGAATGCAGGCTCGTCTTGCATCTCCCAAGACGAAAGGGTGTCTGAATCCCCTGTGGAGACCACAGAGAAAGACCTAGTTCCCCACCTCATCGCGACAGGAGGCCTCAAATCCTTTGAAAACTCCAGAGGTATGCGGAGATCAGTGCCTGCAAAGGAGACGATGCCTGACTCCTCGTGAAACTTGATAGGAGACCCAGGATTCCTGTGGCACGTGAAAAGGGACCCTTGGTCTCCCGTCTCAGCTGGAGAGGCGTCCCAATTGCCCTGCAAAGCCTCGAGGAGAATCCCGAGTTGTCCCTCGCAACTAGGCAAGAGTCCTGACATGGCTGAACACACACGTGTGTGGAAGGGCCATCCCCGTCGTAACTCGAGAATATACCCCAGGTTCCCGCCGCAACTCGAGAAAAACCATGAGACTTCCCCCTCGCCGCGAGATGAGGCCCGATTCCCCTGGACTGCGTGCAGAGCAATTCCGTGTTGCACATCACACATGAAAGGAGCCTTGATTTCCTTCATGGCACTCCAGAGAAACCCCAAGAACACTGTTTCAAGGATAGAGGGATCCTGAGGTCACTGTAGCAACACGAAAGAGCTCCGTGGACCAAGAATCAACACGACATGAGAGGTTAGTCCCTGGCTTCGACTCCTGAGGAATACCACCTTACCACAAGCACCTCAAGAGGAGGCTTCTCTCAGCTCTAGGCATGTGAGAGGGATCCTGAGTTTGCGGCCTCAAGTGGAATGGACACCGCGATGCCCTGACTCGAAATAAGGCTGGATATCCCTGCAGTGACTTGAATGCAGGCTCGTCTTACATCTCCCAAGAAGAAAGGATGTCTGAATCCCCTGTGGAGACCACAGAGAAACACCTAGTTCCACACCTCATCGCGACCGGAGGCCTCACATCCTTTGAAAACTCCAGAGGTACGCGGAGATCAGTGCCTCCAAAGGAGACAATGCCTGACTCCTCGTGAAACTTGATAGGAGTCCCAGGATTCTTGTGGCACGTGGAAAGGGACCCTTGGTCTCCCGCCTCAGCTGGAGAGGCGTTCCAATTGCCCTGCCAAGCCTCGAGGAGAATCCCGAGTTGTCCCTCGCAACTAGGCAGGAGTCATGACGTGGCTGAACAAACACATGGGTGGAAGGGCCATCCCCATCGTAACTCGAGAATATACCCCAGGTTTCCGCCGCAACTCGAGAAAAACCATGAGACTTCCCCCTCGCCGCGAGATGAGGCCCGATTCCCCTGCACTGCGTGCAGAGCAATTCCGTGTTGCACATCACACATGAAAGCAGCCTTGATTTCCTTCATGGCACTCCAGAGAAACCCCAAGAACACTGTTTCAAGGCTAGAGGGATCCTGAGGTCACTGTAGCAACACGAAAGAGCTCCGTGGACCAAAAATCAACTCGAGATGAGAGGTTAGTCCCTGGCTTCGACTCCAGAGGAATACCACCTTACCACAAGCACCTCAAGAGGAGGCTTCTCTCAGCTCTAGGTATGTGAGAGGGACCCTGAGTTTGCGGCCTCAAGTGGAATGGACACCGCGATGCCCTGACGCGAAATAAGGCTGGATATCCCTGCAGTGACTTGAATGCAGGCTCGTCTTGCATCTCCCAAGATGAAAGGATGTCTGAATCCCCTGTCGAGACCACAGAGAAAGACCTAGTTCCCCACCTCATCGCGACCGGAGGCCTCACATCCTTTGAAAATTCCAGAGGTACGCGGAGATCATTGCCTCCAAAGGAGAAGATGCCTGACTCCTCGTGAAACTTGATAGGAGTCCCAGGATTCCTGTGGCACGTGGAAAGGGACCCTTGGTCTCCCGCCTCAGCTGGAGAGGCGTCCCAATTGCCTTGCCAAGCCTCGAGGAGAATCCCGAGTTGTGTCTCGCAACTAGGCAAGAGTCCTGACGTGGCTGAACAAACACGTGTGTGGAAGGGCCATCCCCGTCGTAACTCGAGAATATACCCCAGGTTCCCGCCGCAACTCGAGAAAAACCATGAGACTTCCCCCTCGCCGCGAGATGAGGCCCGATTCCCCTGCACTGCGTGCAGAGCAATTCTGTGTTGCACATCACACACGAAAGGAGCCTTGATTTCCTTCATGGCACTCCAGAGAAACCCCAAGAACACTGTTTCAAGGCTAGAGGGATCCTGAGGTCACTGTAGCAACACGAAAGAGCTCCGTGGACCAAAAATCAACTCGAGATGAGAGGTTAGTCCCTGGCTTCGACTCCAGAGGAATACCACCTTACCATGAGCACCTCAAGAGGAGGCTTCTCTCAGCTCTAGGTATGTGAGAGGGACCCTGAGTTTGTGGCCTCAAGTGGAATGGACACCGCGATGCCCTGACTCGAAATGAGGCCGGATATCCCTGCAGTGACTGGAATGCAGGCTCGTCTTGCATCTCCCAAGACGAAAGGGTGTCTGAATCCCCTGTGGAGACGACAGAGAAAGACCTAGTTCCCCACCTCATCACGACAGGAGGCCTCAAATCCTTTGAAAACTCCAGAGGAATGCGGAGATCAGTGCCTCCAAAGGAGACGATGCCTGACTCCTCGTGAAACTTGATAGGAGACCCAGGATTCCTGTGGCACGTGGAAAGGGACCCTTGGTCTCCCGTCTCAGCTGGAGAGGCGTCCCAATTGCCCTGCAAAGCCTCGAGGAGAATCCCGAGTTGTCCCTCGCAACTAGGCAGGAGTCCTGACATGGCTGAACACACACGTGTGTGGAAGGGCCATCCCCGTCGTAACTCGAGAATATACCCCAGGTTCCCGCCGCAACTCGAGAAAAACCATGAGACTTCCCCCTCGCCACGAGATGAGGCCCGATTCCCCTGCACTGCGTGCAGAGCAATTCTGTGTTGCACATCACACATGAAAGGAGCCTTGATTTCCTTCATGGCACTCCAGAGAAACCCCAAGAACACTGTTTCAAGGCTAGAGGGATCCTGAGGTCACTGTAGCAACACGAAAGAGCTCCGTGGACCAAAAATCAACTCGAGATGAGAGGTTAGTCCCTGGCTTCGACTCCAGAGGAATACCACCTTACCACAAGCACCTCAAGAGGAGGCTTCTCTCAGCTCTAGGTATGTGAGAGGGACCCTGAGTTTGCGGCCTCAAGTGGAATGGACACCGCGATGCCCTGACTCGAAATAAGGCCGATATCCCTGCAGTGACTGGAATGCAGTCTCGTCTTGCATCTCCCAAGACGAAAGGGTGTCTGAATCCCCTGTGGAGACCACAGAGAAAGACCTAGTTCCCCACCTCATCGCGACAGGAGGCCTCAAATCCTTTGAAAACTCCAGAGGTATGCGGAGATCAGTGCCTGCAAAGGAGACGATGCCTGACTCCTCGTGAAACTTGATAGGAGACCCAGGATTCCTGTGGCACGTGAAAAGGGACCCTTGGTCTCCCGTCTCAGCTGGAGAGGCGTCCCAATTGCCCTGCAAAGCCTCGAGGAGAATCCCGAGTTGTCCCTCGCAACTAGGCAAGAGTCCTGACATGGCTGAACACACACGTGTGTGGAAGGGCCATCCCCGTCGTAACTCGAGAATATACCCCAGGTTCCCGCCGCAACTCGAGAAAAACCATGAGACTTCCCCCTCGCCGCGAGATGAGGCCCGATTCCCCTGGACTGCGTGCAGAGCAATTCCGTGTTGCACATCACACATGAAAGGAGCCTTGATTTCCTTCATGGCACTCCAGAGAAACCCCAAGAACACTGTTTCAAGGATAGAGGGATCCTGAGGTCACTGTAGCAACACGAAAGAGCTCCGTGGACCAAGAATCAACACGACATGAGAGGTTAGTCCCTGGCTTCGACTCCTGAGGAATACCACCTTACCACAAGCACCTCAAGAGGAGGCTTCTCTCAGCTCTAGGCATGTGAGAGGGATCCTGAGTTTGCGGCCTCAAGTGGAATGGACACCGCGATGCCCTGACTCGAAATAAGGCTGGATATCCCTGCAGTGACTTGAATGCAGGCTCGTCTTACATCTCCCAAGAAGAAAGGATGTCTGAATCCCCTGTGGAGACCACAGAGAAACACCTAGTTCCACACCTCATCGCGACCGGAGGCCTCACATCCTTTGAAAACTCCAGAGGTACGCGGAGATCAGTGCCTCCAAAGGAGACAATGCCTGACTCCTCGTGAAACTTGATAGGAGTCCCAGGATTCTTGTGGCACGTGGAAAGGGACCCTTGGTCTCCCGCCTCAGCTGGAGAGGCGTTCCAATTGCCCTGCCAAGCCTCGAGGAGAATCCCGAGTTGTCCCTCGCAACTAGGCAGGAGTCATGACGTGGCTGAACAAACACATGGGTGGAAGGGCCATCCCCATCGTAACTCGAGAATATACCCCAGGTTTCCGCCGCAACTCGAGAAAAACCATTAGACTTCCCCCTCGATGCGAGATGAGGCCCGATTCCCCTGCACTGCGTGCAGAGCAATTCCGTGTTGCACATCACACATGAAAGGAGCCTTGATTTCCTTGATGGCACTCCAGAGAAACCCCAAGAACTCTGTTTCAAGGCTAGAGGGATCCTGAGGTCACTGTAGCAACACGAAAGAGCTCTGTGGACCAAGAATCAACACGAGATGAGAGGTTAGTCCCTGGCTTCGACTCCTGAGGAATACCACCTTACCACAAGCACCTCAAGAGGAGGCTTCTCTCAGCTCTAGGTATGTGAGAGGGACCCTGAGTTTGCGGCCTCAAGTGGAATGGACACCGCGATGCCCTGACTCGAAATAAGGCCGGATATCCCTGCAGTGACTTGAATGCAGGCTCGTCTTGCATCTCCCAAGAAGAAAGGATGTCTGAATACCCTGTGGAGACCACAGAGAAAGACCTAGTTCCCTACCTCATCGCGACCGGAGGCCTCAAATCCTTTGAAAACTCCAGAGGTATGCGCAGATCAGTGCCTCCAAAGGAGACGATGCCTGACTCCTCGTGAAACTTGATAGGAGACCCAGGATTCCTGTGGCACGTGGAAAGGGACACTTGGTCTCCCGTCTCAGCTGGAGAGGCGTCCCAATTGCCCTGCAAAGCCTCGAGGAGAATCCCGAGTTGTCCCTCGCAACTAGGCAGGAGTCCTGACGTCGCTGAACACACACGTGTGTGGAAGGGCCATCCCCGTCGTAACTCGAGAATATACCCCAGGTTCCCGCCGCAACTCGAGAAAAACCATGAGACTTCCCCCTCGCCGCGAGATGAGGCCCGATTCCGCTGCACTGCGTGCAGAGCAATTCCGTGTTGCACATCACACATGAAAGGAGCCTTGATTTCCTTGATGGCACTCCAGAGAAACCCCAAGAACACTGTTTCAAGGCTAGAGGGATCCTGAGGTCACTGTAGCAACACGAAAGAGTTCCGTGGAGCAAGAATCAGCACGACATGAGAGGTTAGTCCCTGGCTTCGACTCCTGAGGAATACCACCTTACCACAAGCACTTCAAGAGGAGGCTTCTCTCAGCTCTAGGTATGTGAGAGGGACCCTGAGTTTGCGGCCTCAAGTGGAATGGACACCGCGATGCCCTGACTCGAAATAAGGCCGGATATCCCTGCAGTGACTTGAATGCAGGCTCGTCTTGCTTCTCCCAAGAAGAAAGCATGTCTGAATCCCTTCTGGAGACCACAGAGAAACACCTAGTTCCCCACCTCATCGCGACCGGAGGCCTCACATCCTTTGAAAACTCCAGAGGTACGCGGAGATCAGTGCCTCCAAAGGAGACAATGCCTGACTCCTCGTGAAACTTGATAGGACTCCCAGGATTCTTGTGGCACGTGGAAAGGGACCCTTGGTCTCCCGTCTCAGGTGGAGAGGCGTCCCAATTGCCCTGCCAAGCCTCGAGGAGAATCCTGAGTTGTCCCTCGCAACTAGGCAGGTGTCCTGACGTGGCTGAACAAACACATGGGTGGAAGGGCCATCCCCATCGTAACTCGAGAATATACCCCAGGTTCCCGCCGCAACTCGAGGAAAACCATGAGACTTCCCCCTCGATGCGAGATGAGGCCCGATTCCCCTGTACTGCGTGCAGAGCAATTCCGTCTTGCACATCACACATGAAAGGAGCCTTGATTTCCTTGATGGCACTCCAGAGAAACCCCAAGAACACTGTTTCAAGGATAGAGGGATCCTGAGGTCACTGTAGCAACGCGAAAGAACTTTGTGGACCAAAAATCAACTCGAAAAGAGAGGTTAGTCCCTGGATTCGTCTCCAGAGGAATACCACCTTACCACAAGCACCTCAAGAGGAGGCTTCTCTCAGCTATAGGTATGTGAGAGGGACCCTGAGTTTGCGGCCTCAAGTGGAATGGACACCGCGATGCCCTGACTCGAAATAAGGCCGGATATCCCTGCAGTGACTTCAATGCAGGCTCGTCTTGCATCTCCCAGGACGAAAGGATGTCTGAATCCCCTGTGGAGACCAGAGAGAAAGACTTAGTTCCCCACCTCATCGCGACCTATAGCCTCATATCCTTTGAAAACTCCAGAGGTATGCGGAGATCAGAGCCTCCAAAGGAGACGATGCCTGACTCCTCGTGAAACTTGATAGGAGTCCCAGGATTCCTGTGGCACTTGGAAAGGGACACTTGGTCTCCCGCCTCAGCTGGAGAGGCGTCCCAATTGCCCTGCAAAGCCTCGAGGAGAATCCCGAGTTGTCCCTCGCAACTAGGCAGGAGTCCTGACGTCGCTGAAGAAACACGTGGGTGGAAGGGCCATCCCCGTCGTAACTCGAGAATATACCCCAGGTTCCCGCCGCAACTCGAGAAAAACCATGAGACTTCCCCCTCGCCGCGAGATGAGGCCCGATTCCCCTGCACTGCGTGCAGAGCAATTCCGTGTTGCACATCACACATGAAAGCAGCCTTGATTTCCTTCATGGCACTCCAGAGAAACCCCAAGAACACTGTTTCAAGGCTAGAGGGATCCTGAGGTCACTGTAGCAACACGAAAGAGCTCCGTGGACCAAAAATCAACTCGAGATGAGAGGTTAGTCCCTGGCTTCGACTCCAGAGGAATACCACCTTACCACAAGCACCTCAAGAGGAGGCTTCTCTCAGCTCTAGGTATGTGAGAGGGATCCTGAGTTTGCGGCCTCAAGTGGAATGGACACCGCGATGCCCTGACGCGAAATAAGGCTGGATATCCCTGCAGTGACTTGAATGCAGGCTCGTCTTGCATCTCCCAAGATGAAAGGATGTCTGAATCCCCTGTCGAGACCACAGAGAAAGACCTAGTTCCCCACCTCATCGCGACCGGAGGCCTCACATCCTTTGAAAATTCCAGAGGTACGCGGAGATCATTGCCTCCAAAGGAGAAGATGCCTGACTCCTCGTGAAACTTGATAGGAGTCCCAGGATTCCTGTGGCACGTGGAAAGGGACCCTTGGTCTCCCGCCTCAGCTGGAGAGGCGTCCCAATTGCCTTGCCAAGCCTCGAGGAGAATCCCGAGTTGTGTCTCGCAACTAGGCAAGAGTCCTGACGTGGCTGAACAAACCCGTGTGTGGAAGGGCCATCCCCGTCGTAACTCGAGAATATACCCCAGGTTCCCGCCGCAACTCGAGAAAAACCATGAGACTTCCCCCTCGCCGCGAGATGAGGCCCGATTCCCCTGCACTGCGTGCAGAGCAATTCCGTGTTGCACATCACACATGAAAGGAGCCTTGATTTCCTTCATGGCACTCCAGAGAAACCCCAAGAACACTGTTTCAAGGCTAGAGGGATCCTGAGGTCACTGTAGCAACACGAAAGAGCTCCGTGGACCAAAAATCAACTCGAGATGAGAGGTTAGTCCCTGGCTTCGACTCCAGAGGAATACCACCTTACCATGAGCACCTCAAGAGGAGGCTTCTCTCAGCTCTAGGTATGTGAGAGGGACCCTGAGTTTGTGGCCTCAAGTGGAATGGACACCGCGATGCCCTAACTCGAAATGAGGCCGGATATCCCTGCAGTGACTGGAATGCAGGCTCGTCTTGCATCTCCCAAGACGAAAGGGTGTCTGAATCCCCTGTGGAGACCACAGAGAAAGACCTAGTTCCCCACCTCATCGCGACAGGAGGCCTCAAATCCTTTGAAAACTCCAGAGGAATGCGGAGATCAGTGCCTCCAAAGGAGACGATGCCTGACTCCTCGTGAAACTTGATAGGAGACCCAGGATTCCTGTGGCACGTGGAAAGGGACACTTGGTCTCCCGTCTCAGCTGGAGAGGCGTCCCAATTGCCCTGCAAAGCCTCGAGGAGAATCCCGAGTTGTCCCTCGCAACTAGGCAGGAGTCCTGACGTCGCTGAACACACACGTGTGTGGAAGGGCCATCCCCGTCGTAACTCGAGAATATACCCCAGGTTCCCGCCGCAACTCGAGAAAAACCATGAGACTTCCCCCTCGCCGCGAGATGAGGCCCGATTCCGCTGCACTGCGTGCAGAGCAATTCCGTGTTGCACATCACACATGAAAGGAGCCTTGATTTCCTTGATGGCACTCCAGAGAAACCCCAAGAACACTGTTTCAAGGCTAGAGGGATCCTGAGGTCACTGTAGCAACACGAAAGAGTTCCGTGGACCAAGAATCAGCACGAGATGAGAGGTTAGTCCCTGGCTTCGACTCCTGAGGAATACCACCTTACCACAAGCACTTCAAGAGGAGGCTTCTCTCAGCTCTAGGTATGTGAGAGGGACCCTGAGTTTGCGGCCTCAAGTGGAATGGACACCGCGATGCCCTGACTCGAAATAAGGCCGGATATCCCTGCAGTGACTTGAATGCAGGCTCGTCTTGCTTCTCCCAAGAAGAAAGCATGTCTGAATTCCTTCTGGAGACCACAGAGAAACACCTAGTTCCCCACCTCATCGCGACCGGAGGCCTCACATCCTTTGAAAACTCCAGAGGTACGCGGAGATCAGTGCCTCCAAAGGAGACGATGCCTGACTCCTCGTGAAATTTGATAGGAGTCCCAGGATTCCTGTGGCACTTGGAAAGGGACACTTGGTCTCCCGCCTCAGCTGGAGAGGCGTCCCAATTGCCCTGCCAAGCCTCGAGGAGAATCCAGAGTTGTCCCTCGCAACTAGGCAGGAGTCCTGACGTCGCTGAAGAAACACGTGGGTGGAAGGGCCATCCCCGTCGTAACTCGAGAATATACCCCAGGTTCCCGCCGCAACTCGAGAAAAACCATGAGACTTCCCCCTCGCCGCGAGATGAGGCCCGATTCTCCTGCACTGCGTGCAGAGCAATTCTGTGTTGCACATCACACATGAAAGGAGCCTTGATTTCCTTGATGGCACTCCAGAGAAACCCCAAGAACACTGTTTCAAGGCTAGAGGGATCCTGAGGTCACTGTAGCAACAGGAAAGAGCTCCGTGGACCAAAAATCAACTCAAGATGAGAGGTTAGTCCCTGGCTTCGACTCCAGAGGAATACCACCTTACCACAAACACCTCAAGCGGAGGCTTCTCTCAGCTCTAGGTATGTGAGAGGGACCCTGAGTTTGCGGCCTCAAGTGGAATGGACACCGCGATGCCCTGACTCGAAATAAGGCCGGATATCCCTGCAGTGACTGGAATGCAGGCTCGTCTTGCATCTCCCAAGAAGAAAGGATGTTTGAATCCCCTGTGGAGACCACAGAGAAACACCTAGTTCCCCACCTCATCGCGACCGGAGGCCTCACATCCTTTGAAAACTCCAGAGGTACGCGGAGATCAGTGCCTCCAAAGGAGACGATGCCTGACTCCTCGTGAAACTTGATAGGAGTCCCAGGATTCTTGTGGCACGTGGAAAGGGACCCTTGGTCTCCCGCCTCAGCTGGAGAGGCGTTCCAATTGCCCTGCCAAGCCTCGAGGAGAATCCCGAGTTGTCCCTCGCAACTAGGCAGGAGTCCTGACGTGGCTGAACGAACACGTGGGTGGAAGGGCCATCCCCGTCGTAACTCGAGAATATACCCCAGGTTCCCGCCGCAACTCGAGAAAAACCATGAGACTTCCCCCTCGATGCGAGATGAGGCCCGATTCCCCTGTACTGCGTGCAGAGCAATTCCGTCTTGCACATCACACATGAAAGGAGCCTTGATTTCCTTGATGGCACTCCAGAGAAACCCCAAGAACACTGTTTCAAGGATAGAGGGATCCTGAGGTCACTGTAGCAAGAAGAAAGAACTCTGTGGACCAAAAATCAACTCGAAAAGAGAGGTTAGTCCCTGGATTCGTCTCCAGAGGAATACCACCTTACCACAAGCACCTCAAGAGGAGGCTTCTCTCAGCTCTAGGTATGTGAGAGGGACCCTGAGTTTGCGGCCTCAAGTGGAATGGACACCGCGATGCCCTGACTCGAAATAAGGCCGGATATCCCTGCAGTGACTTCAATGCAGTCTCGTCTTGCATCTCCCAAGACGAAAGGATGTCTGAATCCCCTGTGGAAAGCACAGAGAAAGACTTAGTTTCCCACCTCATCGCGACCGATAGCCTCACATCCTTTGAAAACTCCAGAGGTACGCGGAGATCAGTGCCTCCAAAGGAGCCGATGCCTGACTTCTCGTGAAACTTGATAGGAGTCCCAGGATTCCTGTGGCACTTGGAAAGGGACACTTGGTCTCCCGCCTCAGCTGGAGAGGCGTCCCAATTGCCCTGCCAAGCCTCGAGGAGAATCCAGAGTTGTTCCTCGCAACTAGACAGGAGTCCTGACGTCGCTGAAGAAACACGTGGGTGGAAGGGCCATCCCCGTCGTAACTCGAGAATATACCCCAGGTTCCCGCCGCAACTCGAGAAAAACCATGAGACTTCCCCCTCGCCGCGAGATGAGGCCCGATTCCCCTGCACTGCGTGCAGAGCAATTCCGTGTTGCACATCACACATGAAAGGAGCCTTGATTTCCTTGATGGCACTCCAGAGAAACCCCAAGAACACTGTTTCAAGGCTAGAGGGATCCTGAGGTCACTGTAGCAACACGAAAGAGCTCCGTGGGCCAAAAATCAACTCGAGATGAGAGGTTAGTCCCTGGCTTCGACTCCAGAGGAATACCACCTTACCACAAGCACCTCAAGAGGAGGCTTCTCTCAGCTCTAGGTATGTGAGAGGGACCCTGAGTTTGCGGCCTCAAGTGGAATGGACACCGCGATGCCCTGACGCGAAATAAGGCTGGATATCCCTGCAGTGACTTGAATGCAGGCTCATCTTGCATCTCTCAAGTTGAAAGGATGTCTGAATCCCCTGTGGAGACCACAGAGAAAGACCTAGTTCCCCACCTCATCGCGACCGGAGGCCTCACATCCTTTGAAAACTCCAGAGGTATGCGGAGATCAGTGCCTCCAAAGGAGACGATGCCTGATTCCTCGTGAAACTTGATAGGAGTCCCAGGATTCCTGTGGCACGTGGAAAGGGACCCTTGGTCTCCCGCCTCAGCTGGAGAGGCGTCCCAATTGCCTTGCCAAGCCTCGAGGAGAATCCCGAGTTTTGTCTCACAACTAGGCAAGAGTCCTGACGTGGCTGAACAAACACGTGTGTGGAAGGGCCATCCCCGTCGTAACTCGAGAATATACCCCAGGTTCCCGCCGCAACTCGAGAAAAACCATGAGACTTCCCCCTCGCCGCGAGATGAGGCCCGATTCCCCTGCACTGCGTGCAGAGCAATTCCGTGTTGCACATCACACATGAAAGGAGCCTTGATTTCCTTGATGGCACTCCAGAGAAACCCCAAGAACACTGTTTCAAGGCTAGAGGGATCCTGAGGTCACTGTAGCAACACGAAAGTGCTCCGTGGACCAAAAATCAACTCGAGATGAGAGGTTAGTCCCTGGCTTCGACTCCAGAGGAATACCACCTTACCACAAGCACCTCAAGAGGAGGCTTCTCTCAGCTCTAGGTATGTGAGAGGGACCCTGAGTTTGCGGCCTCAAGTGGAATGGACACGGCGATGCCCTGACTCGAAATAAGGCCGGATATCCCTGCAGTGACTGGAATGCAGGCTCGTCTTGCATCTCCCAAGACGAAAGGGTGTCTGAATCCCCTGTGGAGACCACAGAGAAAGACCTAGTTCCCCACCTCATCGCGACAGGAGGCCTCATATCCTTTGAAAACTCCAGAGGTACGCGGAGATCAGTGCCTCCAAAGGAGACGATGCCTGACTCCTCGTGAAACTTGATAGGAGTCCCAGGATTCTTGTGGCACGTGGAAAGGGACACTTGGTCTCCCGCCTCAGCTGGAGAGGCGTTCCAATTGCCCTGCCAAGCCTCGAGGAGAATCCCGAGTTGTCCCTCGCAACTAGGCAGGAGTCCTGACGTGGCTGAACAAACACGTGGGTGGAAGGGCCATCCCCGTCGTAACTCGAGAATATACCCCAGGTTCCCGCCGCAACTCGAGAAAAACCATGAGACTTCCCCCTCGATGCGAGATGAGGCCCGATTCCCCTGTACTGCGTGCAGAGCAATTCCGTCTTCCACATCACACATGAAAGGAGCCTTGATTTCCTTGATGGCACTCCAGAGAAACCCCAAGAACACTGTTTCAAGGATAGAGGGATCCTGAGGTCACTGTAGCAACACGAAAGAACTCTGTGGACCAAAAATCAACTCGAAAAGAGAGGTTAGTCCCTGGATTCGTCTCCAGAGGAATACCACCTTACCACAAGCACCTCAAGAGGAGGCTTCTCTCAGCTCTAGGTATGTGAGAGGGACCCTGAGTTTGCGGCCTCAAGTGGAATGGACACTGCGATGCCCTGACTCGAAATAAGGCCGGATATCCCTGCAGTGACTTCAATGCAGGCTCGTCTTGCATCTCCCAGGACGAAAGGATGTCTGAATCCCCTGTGGAAAGCACAGAGAAAGACTCAGTTCCCCACCTCATCACGACCGATAGCCTCACATCCTTTGAAAACTCCAGAGGTACGCGGAGATCAGTGCCTCCAAAGGAGACGATGCCTGACTCCTCGTGAAATTTGATAGGAGTCCCAGGATTCCTGTGGCACTTGGAAAGGGACACTTGGTCTCCCGCCTCAGCTGGAGAGGCGTCCCAATTGCCCTGCCAAGCCTCGAGGAGAATCCAGAGTTGTCCCTCGCAACTAGGCAGGAGTCCTGACGTCGCTGAAGAAACACGTGGGTGGAAGGGCCATCCCCGTCGTAACTCGAGAATATACCCCAGGTTCCCGCCGCAACTCGAGAAAAACCATGAGACTTCCCCCTCGCCGCGAGATGAGGCCCGATTCCCCTGCACTGCGTGCAGAGCAATTCTGTGTTGCACATCACACATGAAAGGAGCCTTGATTTCCTTGATGGCACTCCAGAGAAACCCCAAGAACACTGTTTCAAGGCTAGAGGGATCCTGAGGTCACTGTAGCAACAGGAAAGAGCTCCGTGGACCAAAAATCAACTCGAGATGAGAGGTTAGTCCCTGGCTTCGACTCCAGAGGAATACCACCTTACCACAAGCACCTCAAGCGGAGGCTTCTCTCAGCTCTAGGTATGTGAGAGGGACCCTGAGTTTGCGGCCTCAAGTGGAATGGACACCGCGATGCCCTGACTCGAAATAAGGCCGGATATCCCTGCAGTGACTGGAATGCAAGCTCGTCTTGCATCTCCCAAGACGAAAGGGTGTCTGAATCCCCTGTGGAGACAACAGAGAAAGACCTAGTTCCCCACCTCATCGCGACAGGAGGCCTCAAATTCTTTGAAAACCTCAGAGGTATGCGGAGATCAGTGCCTCCAAAGGAGACGATGCCTGACTCCTCGTGAAACTTGATAGGAGACCCAGGATTCCTGTGGCACGTGGAAAGGGACCCTTGGTCTCCCGTCTCAGCTGGAGAGGCGTCCCAATTGCCCTGCAAAGCCTCGAGGAGAATCCCGAGTTGTCCCTCGCAACTAGGCAGGAGTCCTGACATGGCTGAACACACACGTGTGTGGAAGGGCCATCCCCATTGTAACTCGAGAATATACCCCAAGTTCCCGCCGCAACTCGAGAAAAACCATGAGACTTCCCCTTCGCCACAAAATGAGGCCCGATTCCCCTGCACTGCGTGCAGAGCAATTCCGTCTTGCACATCAGACATGAAAGGAGCCTTGATTTCCTTGATGGCACTCCAGAGAAACCCCAAGAACACTGTTTCAAGGCTAGAGGGATCCTGAGGTCACTGTAGCAACACGAAAGAGCTCCGTGGACCAAGAATCAACACGAGATGAGAGGTTAGTCCCTGGCTTCGACTCCTGAGGAATACCACCTTACCACAAGCACCTCAAGAGGAGGCTTCTCTCAGCTCTAGGTATGTGAGAGGGACCCTGAGTTTGCGGCCTCAAGTGGAATGGACACCGCGATGCCCTGACTCGAAATAAGGCCGGATATCCCTGCAGTGACTTGAATGCAGGTTCGTCTTGCATCTCCCAAGAAGAAAGGATGTCTGAATCCCCTGTGGAGACCACAGAGAAACACCTAGTTCCCCACCTCATCGCGACCGGAGGCCTCACATCCTTTGAAAACTCCAGAGGTACGCGGAGATCAGTGCCTCCAAAGGAGACGATGCCTGACTCCTCGTGAAACTTGATAGGAGTCCCAGGATTCTTTTGGCACGTGGAAAGGGACACTTGGTCTCCCGCCTCAGCTGGAGAGGCGTTCCAATTGCCCTGCCAAGCCTCGAGGAGAATCCCGAGTTGTCCCTCGCAACTAGGCAGGAGTCCTGACGTGGCTGAACGAACACGTGGGTGGAAGGGCCATCCCCGTCGTAACTCGAGAATATACCCCAAGTTCCCGCCGCAACTCGAGAAAAACCATGAGACTTCCCCTTCGCCGCAAAATGAGGCCCGATTCCCCTGCACTGCGTGCAGAGCAATTCCGTCTTGCACATCACACATGAAAGGAGCCTTGATTTCCTTGATGGCACTCCAGAGAAACCCCAAGAACACTGTTTCAAGGCTAGAGGGATCCTGAGGTCACTGTAGCAACACGAAAGAGCTCCGTGGACCAAGAATCAACACGAGATGAGAGGTTAGTCCCTGGCTTCGACTCCTGAGGAATACCACCTTACCACAAGCACCTCAAGAGGAGGCTTCTCTCAGCTCTAGGTATGTGAGAGGGACCCTGAGTTTGCGGCCTCAAGTGGAATGGACACCGCGATGCCCTGACTCGAAATAAGGCCGGATATCCCTGCAGTGACTTGAATGCAGGTTCGTCTTGCATCTCCCAAGAAGAAAGGATGTCTGAATCCCCTGTGGAGACCACAGAGAAACACCTAGTTCCCCACCTCATCGCGACCGGAGGCCTCACATCCTTTGAAAACTCCAGAGGTACGCGGAGATCAGTGGCTCCAAAGGAGACGATGCCTGACTCCTCGTGAAACTTGATAGGAGTCCCAGGATTCTTGTGGCACGTGGAAAGGGACCCTTGGTCTCCCGCCTCAGCTGGAGAGGCGTTCCAATTGCCCTGCCAAGCCTCGAGGAGAATCCCGAGTTGTCCCTCGCAACTAGGCAGGAGTCCTGACGTGGCTGAACGAACACGTGGGTGGAAGAGCCATCCCCGTCCTAACTCGAGAATATACCCCAGGTTCCCGCCGCAACTCGAGAAAAACCATGAGACTTTCCCCTCGATGCGAGATGAGGCCCGATTCCCCTGTACTGCGTGCAGAGCAATTCCGTCTTGCACATCACACATGAAAGAAGCCTTGATTTCCTTGATGGCACTCCAGAGAAACCCCAAGAACACTGTTTCAAGGATAGAGGGATCCTGAGGTCACTGTAGCAACACGAAAGAACTCTGTGGACCAAAAATCAACTCGAAAAGAGAGGTTAGTCCCTGGATTCGTCTCCAGAGGAATACCACCTTACCACAAGCACCTCAAGAGGAGGCTTCTCTCACCTCTAGATATGTGAGAGGGACCCTGAGTTTGCGGCCTCAAGTGGAATGGACACCGCGATGCCCTGACTCGAAATAAGGCCGGATATCCCTGCAGTGACTGGAATGCAGGCTCGTCTTGCATCTCCCAAGACGAAAGGGTGTCTGAATCCCCTGTGGAGACCACAGAGAAAGACCTAGTTCCCCACCTCATCGCGACCGGTGGCCTCAAATCCTTTGAAAACTCCAGAGGTATGCGGAGATCATAGCCTCCAAAGGAGACGATGCCTGACTCCTCGTGAAACTTGATAGGAGACCCAGGATTCCTGTGGCACGTGGAAAGGGACCCTTGGTCTCCCGTCTCAGCTGGAGAGGCGTCCCAATTGCCCTGCAAAACCTCGAGGAGAATCCCGAGTTGTCCCTCGCAACTAGGCAGGAGTCCTGACGTCGCTGAAGAAACACGTGGGTGGAAGGGCCATCCCCGTCGTAACTCGAGAATATACCCCAGGTTCCCGCCGCAACTCGAGAAAAACCATGAGACGTCCCCCTCGCCACGAGATGAGGCCCGATTCACCTGCACTGCGTGCAGAACAATTCCGTGTTGCACATCACACATGAAAGGAGCCTTGATTTCCTCGATGGCACTCCAGAGAAACCCCAAGAACACTGTTTCAAGGCTAGAGGGATCCTGAGGTCACTGTAGCAACACGAAAGATCTCTGTGGACCAAAAATCAACTCGAAAAGAGAGGTTAGTCCCTGGATTCGTCTCCAGAGGAATACCACCTTACCACAAGCACCTCAAGAGGAGGCTTCTCTCAGCTCTAGGTATGTGAGAGGGACCCTGAGTTTGCAGCCTCAAGTGGAATGGACACCGCGATGCCCTGACTCGAAATAAGGCCGGATATCCCTGCAGTGACTTCAATGCAGGCTCGTCTTGCATCTCCCACGACGAAAGGATGTCTGAATCCCCTGTGGAAAGCACAGAGAAAGACTTAGTTCCCCACCTCATCGCGACCGATAGCCTCACATCCTTTGAAAACTCCAGAGGTACGCGGAGATCAGTGCCTCCAAAGGAGACGATGCCTGACTCCTCGTGAAACTTGATAGGAGACCCAGGATTCCTGTGGCACTTGGAAAGGGACCCTTGGTCTCCCGCCTCAGCTGGAGAGGCGTCCCAATTGCCCTGCCAAGCCTCGAGGAGAATCCAGAGTTGTCCCTCGCAACTAGGCAGGAGTCCTGACGTCGCTGAAGAAACACGTGGGTGGAAGGGCCATCCCCGTCGTAACTCGAGAATATACCCCAGGTTCCCGCCGCAACTCGAGAAAAACCATGAGACTTCCCCCTCGCCGCGAGATGAGGCCCGATTCCCCTGCACTGCGTGCAGAGCAATTCTGTGTTGCACATCACACATGAAAGGAGCCTTGATTTCCTTGATGGCACTCCAGAGAAACCCCAAGAACACTGTTTCAAGGCTAGAGGGATCCTGAGGTCACTGTAGCAACACGAAAGAACTCTGTGGACCAAAAATAAACTCGAGATGAGAGGTTAGTCCCTGGCTTCGACTCCAGAGGAATACCACCTTACCAAAAGCACCTCAAGAGGAGGCTTCTCTCAGCTCTAGGTATGTGAGAGGGACCCTGAGTTTGCGGCCTCAAGTGGAATGGACACCGCGATGCCCTGACTGGAAATAAGGCCGGATATCCCTGCAGTGACTGGAATGAAGGCTCGTCTTGCATCTCCCAAGACGAAAGGGTGTCTGAATCCCCTGTGGAGACCACAGAGAAAGACCTAGTTCCCCACGTCATCGCGACAGGAGGCCTCAAATCCTTTGAAAACTCCAGAGGTATGCGGAGATCAGTGCCTCCAAAGGAGACGATGCCTGACTCCTCGTGAAACTTGATAGGAGACCCAGGATTCCTGTGGCACGTGGAAAGGGACCCTTGGTCTCCCGCCTCAGCTGCAGAGGCGTCCCAATTGCCCTGCCAAGCCTCGAGGAGAATCCCGAGTTGTCCCTCGCAACTAGGCAGGAGTCCTGACATGGCTGAACAAACACGTGTGTGGAAGGGCCATCCCCGTCGTAACTCGAGAATATACCCCAGGTTCCCGCCGCAACTCGAGAAAAACCATTAGACTTCCCCCTCGCTGCGAGATGTGGCCCGTTTCCCCTGCACTGCGTGCAGAGCAATTCCGTGTTGCACATCACACATGAAAGGAGCCTTGATTTCCTTGATGGCACTCCAGAGAAACCCCAAGAACACTGTTTCAAGGCTAGAGGGATCCTGAGGTCACTGTAGCAACACGAAAGAGCTCCGTGGACCAAGAATCAACACGAGATGAGAGGTTAGTCCCTGGCTTCGACTCCTGAGGAATACCACCTTACCACAAGCACCGCAAGAGGAGGCTTCTCTCAGCTCTAGGTATGTGAGAGGGACCCTGAGTTTGCGGCCTCAAGTGGAATGGACACCGCGATGCCCTGACTCGAAATAAGGCCGGATATCCCTGCAGTGACTTGAATGCAGGCTCGTCTTGCATCTCCCTAGATGAAAGGATGTCTGAATCCCCTGTGGAGACCACAGAGAAACACCTAGTTCCCCACCTCATCGCGACCGGAGGCCTCACATCCTTTGAAAACTCCAGAGGTACGCGGAGATTAGTGCCTCCAAAGGAGACGATGCCTGACTCCTCGTGAAACTTGATAGGAGTCCCAGGATTCCTGTGGCACGTGGAAAGGGACCCTTGTTCTCCCGCCTCAGCTGGAGAGGCGTCCCAATTGCCTTGCCAAGCCTCGAGGAGAATCCCGAGTTGTGTCTCGCAACTAGGCAAGAGTCCTGACGGGGCTGAACACACACGTGTGTGGAAGGGCCATCCCCGTCGTAACTGGAGAATATACCCCAGGTTCCCGCCGCAACTCGAGAAAAACCATGAGACTTCCCCCTCGCCGCGAGATGAGGCCCGATTCCCCTGCACTGCGTGCAGAGCAATTCTGTGTTGCACATAACACATGAAAGGAGCCTTGATTTCCTTCATGGCACTCCAGAGAAACCCCAAGAACACTGTTTCAAGGCTAGAGGGATCCTGAGGTCACTGTAGCAACACGAAAGAGCTCCGTGGACCAAAAATCAACTCGAGATGAGAGGTTAGTCCCTGGCTTCGACTCCAGAGGAATACCACCTTACCACAAGCACCTCAAGAGGAGGCTTCTCTCAGCTCTAGGTATGTGAGAGGGACCCTGAGTTTGCGGCCTCAAGTGGAATGGACACCGCGATGCCCTGACTCGAAATAAGGCCGGATATCCCTGCAGTGACTGGAATGCAGGCTCGTCTTGCATCTCCCAAGACGAAAGGGTGTCTGAATCCCCTGTGGAGACCACAGCGAAAGACCTAGTTCCCCACCTCATCACGACAGGAGGCCTCAAATCCTTTGAAAACTCCAGAGGTATGCGGAGATCAGTGTCTCCAAAGGAGACGATGCCTGACTCCTCGTGAAACTTGATAGGAGACCCAGGATTCCTGTGGCACGTGGAAAGGGACCCTTGGTCTCCCGTCTCAGCTGGAGAGGCGTCCCAATTGCCCTGCAAAGCCTCGAGGAGAATCCCGAGTTGTCCCTCGCAACTAGGCAGGAGTCCTGACATGGCTGAACACACACGTGTGTGGAAGGGCCATCCCCGTCGTAACTCGAGAATACACCCCAGGTTCCCGCCGCAACTCGAGAAAAACCATGAGACTTCCCCCTCGCCGCGAGATGAGGGCCGATTCCCCTGCACTGCGTGCAGAGCAATTCCGTGTTGCACATCACACATGAAAGGAGCCTTGATTTCCTTCATGGCACTCCAGAGAAACCCCAAGAACACTGTTTCAAGGCTAGAGGGATCCTGAGGTCACTGTAGCAACACGAAAGAGCTCTGTGGACCAAAAATCAACTCGAGATGAGAGGTTAGTCCCTGGCTTCGACTCCAGAGGAATACCACCTTACCACAAGCACCTCAAGAGGAGGCTTCTCTCAGCTCTAGGTATGTGAGAGGGACCCTGAGTTTTCGGCCTCAAGTGGAATGGACACCGCGATGCCCTGACGCTAAATAAGGCTGGATATCCCTGCAGTGACTTGAATGCAGGCTCGTCTTGCATCTCCCAAGATGAAAGGATGTCTGAATCCCCTGTGGAGACCACAGAGAAAGACCTAGTTCCCCACTTCATCGCGACCGGAGGCCTCACATTCTTTGAAAACTCCAGAGGTACGCGGAGATCAGTGCCTCCAAAGGAGACGATGCCTGACTCCTCGTGAAACTTGATAGGAGACCCAGGATTCCTGTGGCACGTGGAAAGGGACCCTCGGTCTCCCGTCTCAGCTGGAGAGGCATCCCAATTGCCCTGCAAAGCCTCGAGGAGAATCCCGAGTTATCCCTCGCAACTAGTCAGGAGTCCTGACATGGCTGAACACACACGTGGGTGGAAGGGCCATCCCCGTCGTAACTCGAGAATATACCCCAGGTTCCCACCGCAACTCGAGAAAAACCATGAGACTTCCCCCTCGCCGCGAGATGAGGCCCGATTCCCCTGCACTGCGTGCAGAGCAATTCTGTGTTGCACATCACACATGAAAGGAGCCTTGATTTCCTTGATGGCACTCCAGAGAAACCCCAAGAACACTGTTTCAAGGCTAGAGGGATCCTGAGGTCACTGTAGCAACACGAAAGAACTCTGTGGACCAAAAATAAACTCGAGATGAGAGGTTAGTCCCTGGCTTCGACTCCAGAGGAATACCACCTTACCAAAAGCACCTCAAGAGGAGGCTTCTCTCAGCTCTAGGTATGTGAGAGGGACCCTGAGTTTGCGGCCTCAAGTGGAATGGACACCGCGATGCCCTGACTGGAAATAAGGCCGGATATCCCTGCAGTGACTGGAATGAAGGCTCGTCTTGCATCTCCCAAGACGAAAGGGTGTCTGAATCCCCTGTGGAGACCACAGAGAAAGACCTAGTTCCCCACGTCATCGCGACAGGAGGCCTCAAATCCTTTGAAAACTCCAGAGGTATGCGGAGATCAGTGCCTCCAAAGGAGACGATGCCTGACTCCTCGTGAAACTTGATAGGAGACCCAGGATTCCTGTGGCACGTGGAAAGGGACCCTTGGTCTCCCGCCTCAGCTGCAGAGGCGTCCCAATTGCCCTGCCAAGCCTCGAGGAGAATCCCGAGTTGTCCCTCGCAACTAGGCAGGAGTCCTGACATGGCTGAACAAACACGTGTGTGGAAGGGCCATCCCCGTCGTAACTCGAGAATATACCCCAGGTTCCCGCCGCAACTCGAGAAAAACCATTAGACTTCCCCCTCGCTGCGAGATGTGGCCCGTTTCCCCTGCACTGCGTGCAGAGCAATTCCGTGTTGCACATCACACATGAAAGGAGCCTTGATTTCCTTGATGGCACTCCAGAGAAACCCCAAGAACACTGTTTCAAGGCTAGAGGGATCCTGAGGTCACTGTAGCAACACGAAAGAGCTCCGTGGACCAAGAATCAACACGAGATGAGAGGTTAGTCCCTGGCTTTGACTCCTGAGGAATACCACCTTACCACAAGCACCGCAAGAGGAGGCTTCTCTCAGCTCTAGGTATGTGAGAGGGACCCTGAGTTTGCGGCCTCAAGTGGAATGGACACCGCGATGCCCTGACTCGAAATAAGGCCGGATATCCCTGCAGTGACTTGAATGCAGGCTCGTCTTGCATCTCCCTAGATGAAAGGATGTCTGAATCCCCTGTGGAGACCACAGAGAAACACCTAGTTCCCCACCTCATCGCGACCGGAGGCCTCACATCCTTTGAAAACTCCAGAGGTACGCGGAGATTAGTGCCTCCAAAGGAGACGATGCCTGACTCCTCGTGAAACTTGATAGGAGTCCCAGGATTCCTGTGGCACGTGGAAAGGGACCCTTGTTCTCCCGCCTCAGCTGGAGAGGCGTCCCAATTGCCTTGCCAAGCCTCGAGGAGAATCCCGAGTTGTGTCTCGCAACTAGGCAAGAGTCCTGACGGGGCTGAACACACACGTGTGTGGAAGGGCCATCCCCGTCGTAACTGGAGAATATACCCCAGGTTCCCGCCGCAACTCGAGAAAAACCATGAGACTTCCCCCTCGCCGCGAGATGAGGCCCGATTCCCCTGCACTGCGTGCAGAGCAATTCTGTGTTGCACATAACACATGAAAGGAGCCTTGATTTCCTTCATGGCACTCCAGAGAAACCCCAAGAACACTGTTTCAAGGCTAGAGGGATCCTGAGGTCACTGTAGCAACACGAAAGAGCTCCGTGGACCAAAAATCAACTCGAGATGAGAGGTTAGTCCCTGGCTTCGACTCCAGAGGAATACCACCTTACCACAAGCACCTCAAGAGGAGGCTTCTCTCAGCTCTAGGTATGTGAGAGGGACCCTGAGTTTGCGGCCTCAAGTGGAATGGACACCGCGATGCCCTGACTCGAAATAAGGCCGGATATCCCTGCAGTGACTGGAATGCAGGCTCGTCTTGCATCTCCCAAGACGAAAGGGTGTCTGAATCCCCTGTGGAGACCACAGCGAAAGACCTAGTTCCCCACCTCATCACGACAGGAGGCCTCAAATCCTTTGAAAACTCCAGAGGTATGCGGAGATCAGTGTCTCCAAAGGAGACGATGCCTGACTCCTCGTGAAACTTGATAGGAGACCCAGGATTCCTGTGGCACGTGGAAAGGGACCCTTGGTCTCCCGTCTCAGCTGGAGAGGCGTCCCAATTGCTCTGCAAAGCCTCGAGGAGAATCCCGAGTTGTCCCTCGCAACTAGGCAGGAGTCCTGACATGGCTGAACACACACGTGTGTGGAAGGGCCATCCCCGTCGTAACTCGAGAATACACCCCAGGTTCCCGCCGCAACTCGAGAAAAACCATGAGACTTCCCCCTCGCCGCGAGATGAGGGCCGATTCCCCTGCACTGCGTGCAGAGCAATTCCGTGTTGCACATCACACATGAAAGGAGCCTTGATTTCCTTCATGGCACTCCAGAGAAACCCCAAGAACACTGTTTCAAGGCTAGAGGGATCCTGAGGTCACTGTAGCAACACGAAAGAGCTCTGTGGACCAAAAATCAACTCGAGATGAGAGGTTAGTCCCTGGCTTCGACTCCAGAGGAATACCACCTTACCACAAGCACCTCAAGAGGAGGCTTCTCTCAGCTCTAGGTATGTGAGAGGGACCCTGAGTTTTCGGCCTCAAGTGGAATGGACACCGCGATGCCCTGACGCTAAATAAGGCTGGATATCCCTGCAGTGACTTGAATGCACGCTCGTCTTGCATCTCCCAAGATGAAAGGATGTCTGAATCCCCTGTGGAGACCACAGAGAAAGACCTAGTTCCCCACTTCATCGCGACCGGAGGCCTCACATTCTTTGAAAACTCCAGAGGTACGCGGAGATCAGTGCCTCCAAAGGAGACGATGCCTGACTCCTCGTGAAACTTGATAGGAGACCCAGGATTCCTGTGGCACGTGGAAAGGGACCCTCGGTCTCCCGTCTCAGCTGGAGAGGCATCCCAATTGCCCTGCAAAGCCTCGAGGAGAATCCCGAGTTATCCCTCGCAACTAGTCAGGAGTCCTGACATGGCTGAACACACACGTGGGTGGAAGGGCCATCCCCGTCGTAACTCGAGAATATACCCCAGGTTCCCACCGCAACTCGAGAAAAACCATGAGACTTCCCCCTCGCCGCGAGATGAGGCCCGATTCCCCTGCACTGCGTGCAGAGCAATTCCGTGTTGCACATCACACATGAAAGGAGCCTTGATTTCCTTGATGGCACTCCAGAGAAACCCCAAGAACACTGTTTCAAGGCTAGAGGGATCCTGAGGTCACTGTAGCAACACGAAAGAACTCTGTGGACCAAAAATCAACTCGAAAAGAGAGGTTAGTCCCTGGATTCGTCTCCAGAGGAATACCACCTTACCACAAGCACCTCAAGAGGAGGCTTCTCTCAGCTCTAGGTATGTGAGAGGGACCCTGAATTTGCGGCCTCAAGTGGAATGGACGCCGCGATGCCCTGACTCGAAATAAGGCCGGATATCCCTGCAGTGACTTCAATGCAGGCACGTCTTGCATCTCCCAGGACGAAAGGATGTCTGAATCCCCTGTGGAAAGCACAGAGAAAGACTTAGTTCCCCACCTCATCACGACCGATAGCCTCACATCCTTTGAAAACTCCAGAGGTACGCGGAGATCAGTGCCTCCAAAGGAGACGATGCCTGACTTCTCGTGAAACTTGATAGGAGTCCCAGGATTCCTGTGGCACTTGGAAAGGGACACTTGGTCTCCCGCCTCAGCTGGAGAGGCGTCCCTATTGCCCTGACAAGCCTCGAGGATAATCCAGAGTTGTCCCTCGCAACTAGGCAGGAGTCCTGACGTCGCTGAAGAAACACGTGGGTGGAAGGGCCATCCCCGTCGTAACTCGAGAATATACCCCAGGTTCCCGCCGCAACTCGAGAAAAACCATGAGACTTCCCCCTCGCCGCGAGATGAGGCCCGATTCCCCTGCACTGCGTGCAGAGCAATTCCGTGTTGCACATCACACATGAAAGGAGCCTTGATTTCCTTGATGGCACTCCAGAGAAACCCCAAGAACACTGTTTCAAGGCTAGAGGGATCCTGAGGTCACTGTAGCAACACGAAAGAACTCTGTGGACCAAAAATCAACTCGAAAAGAGAGGTTAGTCCCTGGATTCGTCTCCAGAGGAATACCACCTTACCACAAGCACCTCAAGAGGAGGCTTCTCTCAGCTCTAGGTATGTGAGAGGGACCCTGAATTTGCGGCCTCAAGTGGAATGGACGCCGCGATGCCCTGACTCGAAATAAGGCCGGATATCCCTGCAGTGACTTCAATGCAGGCACGTCTTGCATCTCCCAGGACGAAAGGATGTCTGAATCCCCTGTGGAAAGCACAGAGAAAGACTTAGTTCCCCACCTCATCACGACCGATAGCCTCACATCCTTTGAAAACTCCAGAGGTACGCGGAGATCAGTGCCTCCAAAGGAGACGATGCCTGACTTCTCGTGAAACTTGATAGGAGTCCCAGGATTCCTGTGGCACTTGGAAAGGGACACTTGGTCTCCCGCCTCAGCTGGAGAGGCGTCCCTATTGCCCTGACAAGCCTCGAGGATAATCCAGAGTTGTCCCTCGCAACTAGGCAGGAGTCCTGACGTCGCTGAAGAAACACGTGGGTGGAAGGGCCATCCCCGTCGTAACTCGAGAATATACCCCAGGTTCCCGCCGCAACTCGAGAAAAACCATGAGACTTCCCCCTCGCCGCGAGATGAGGCCCGATTCCCCTGCACTGCGTGCAGAGCAATTCCGTGTTGCACATCACACATGAAAGGAGCCTTGATTTCCTTGATGGCACTCCAGAGAAACCCCAAGAACACTGTTTCAAGGCTAGAGGGATCCTGAGGTCACTGTAGCAACACGAAAGAGTTCCGTGGGCCAAAAATCAACTCGAGATGAGAGGTTAGTCCCTGGCTTCGACTCCAGAGGAATACCACCTTACCACAAGCACCTCAAGAGGAGGCTTCTCTCAGCTCTAGGTATGTGAGAGGGACCCTGAGTTTGCGGCCTCAAGTGGAATGGTCACCGCGATGCCCTGACGCGAAATAAGGCTGGATATCCCTGCAGTGACTTGAATGCAGGCTCGTCTTGCATCTCTCAAGATGAAAGGATGTCTGAATCCCCTGTGGAGACCACAGAGAATGACCTAGTTCCCCACCTCATCGCGACCGGAGGCCTCACATCCTTTGAAAACTCCAGAGGTACGCGGAGATCAGTGCCTCCAAAGGAGACGATGCCTGACTCCTCGTGAAACTTGATAGGAGTCCCAGGATTCCTGTGGCACGTGGAAAGGGACCCTTGGTCTCCCGCCTCAGCTGGAGAGGCGTCCCAATTGCCTTGCCAAGCCTTGAGGAGAATCCCGAGTTTTGTCTCGCAACTAGGCAAGAGTCCTGACGTGGCTGAACAAACACGTGTGTGGAAGGGCCATCCCCGTCGTAACTCGAGAATATACCCCATGTTCCCGCCGCAACTCGAGAAAAACCATGAGACTTCCCCCTCGCCGCGAGATGAGGCCGGATTCCCCTGCACTGCGTGCAGAGCAATTCTGTGTTGCACATCACACATGAAAGGAGCCTTGATTTCCTTCATGGCACTCCAGAGAAACCCCAAGAACACTGTTTCAAGGCTAGAGGGATCCTGAGGTCACTGTAGCAACAGGAAAGAGCTCTGTGGACCAATAATCAACTCGAGATGAGAGGTTAGTCCCTGGCTTCGACTCCAGAGGAATACCACCTTACCACAAGCACCTCAAGAGGAGGCTTCTCTCAGCTCTAGGTATGTGAGAGGGACCCTGAGTTTGCGGCCTCAAGTGGAATGGACACCGCGATGCCCTGACTCGAAATAAGGCCGGATATCCCTGCAGTGACTGGAATGCAGGCTCGTCTTGCATCTCCCAGGACGAAAGGATGTCTGAATCCCCTGTGGAGACCACAGAGAAAGACCTAGTTCCCCACCTCATCGCGACCGGAGGCCTCACATTCTTTGAAAACTCCAGAGGTACGCGGAGATCAGTGCCTCCAAAGGAGACGATGCCTGACTCCTCGTGAAACTTGATAGGAGTCCCAGGATTCCTGTGGCACGTGGAAAGGGACCCTTGGTCTCCCGCCTCAGCTGGAGAGGCGTCCCAATTGCCTTGCCAAGCCTCGAGGAGAATCCCGAGTTGTGTCTCGCAACTAGGCAAGAGTCCTGACGTGGCTGAACAAACACGTGTGTGGAAGGGCCATCCCCGTCGTAACTCGAGAATATACCCCAGGTTCCCGCCGCAACTCGAGAAAAACCATGAGACTTCCCCCTCGCCCCGAGATGAGGCCCGATTCCCCTGCACTGCGTGCAGAGCAATTCTGTGTTGCACATCACACATGAAAGGAGCCTTGATTTCCTTGATGGCACTCCAGAGAAACCCCAACAACACTGTTTTAAGGCTAGAGGGATCCTGAGGTCACTGTAGCAACACGAAAGAGCTCCGTGGGCCAAAAATCAACTTGAGATGAGAGGTTAGTCCCTGGCTTCGACTCCAGAGGAATACCACCTTACCACAAGCACCTCAAGAGGAGGCATCTCTCAGCTTTAGGTATGTGAGTGGGACCCTGAGTTTGCGGCCTCAAGTGGAATGGATACCGCGATGCCCTAACGCGAAATAAGGCTGGATATCCCTGCAATGACTTGAATGCAGGCTCGTCTTGCATCTCCCAAGATGAAAGGATGTCTGAATCCCCTGTGGAGACCACAGAGAAAGACCTAGTTCCCCACCTCATCGCGACCGGAGGCCTCACATCCTTTGAAAACTCCAGAGGTACGCGGAGATCAGTGCCTCCAAAGGAGACGATGCCTGACTCCTCGTGAAACTTGATAGGAGTCCCAGGATTCCTGTGGCACGTGGAAAGGGACCCTTGGTCTCCCGTCTCAGCTGGAGAGGCGTCCCAATTGCCTTGCCAAGCCTCGAGGAGAATCCCGAGTTGTGTCTCGCAACTAGGCAAGAGTCCTGACGTGGCTGAACAAACACGTGTGTGGAAGGGCCATCCCTGTCGTAACTCGAGAATATACCCCAGGTTCCCGCCGCAACTCGAGAAAAACCATGAGTCTTCCCCCTCGCCGCGAGATGAGGCCCGATTCCCCTGCACTGCGTGCAGAGCAATTCTGTGTTGCACATCACACATGAAAGGAGCCTTGATTTCCTTTATGGCACTCCAGAGAAACCCCAAGAACACTGTTTCAAGGCTAGAGGGATCCTGAGGTCACTGTAGCAACACGAAAGAGCTCCGTGGACCCAAAATCAACTCGGGATGAGAGGTTATTCCCTGGCTTCGACTCCAGAGGAATACCACCTTACCACAAGCACCTCAAGAGGAGGTTTCTCTCAGCTCTAGGTATGTGAGAGGGACCCTGAGTTTGCGGCCTCAAGTGGAATGGACACCGCGATGCCCTGACTCGAAATAAGGCCGGATATCCCTGCAGTGACTGGAATGCAGGCTCGTCTTGCATCTCCCAAGACGAAAGGGTGTCTGAATCCCCTGTGGAGACCACAGAGAAAGACCTAGTTCCCCACCTCATCGCGACAGGAAGCCTCAAATCCTTTGAAAACTCCAGAGGTATGCGGAGATCAGTGCCTCGAAAGGAGACGATGCCTGACTCCTCGTGAAACTTGATAGGAGACCCAGGATTCCGGTGGCACGTGGAAAGGGACCCTTGGTCTCCCGTCTCAGCTGGAGAGGCGTCCCAATTGCACTGCAAAGTCTCGAGGAGAATCCCGAGTTGTCCCTCGCAACTAGGCAGGAGTCCTGACATGGCTGAACACACACGTGTGTGGAAGTGCCATCCCCGTCGTAACTCGAGAATATACCCCAGGTTCCCGCCGCAACTCGAGAAAAACCATGAGACTTCCCCCTCGCCGCGAGATGAGGCCCGATTCCCCTGCACTGCGTGCAGAGCAATTCCGTGTTGCACATCACACATGAAAGGAGCCTTGATTTCCTTGATGGCACTCCAGAGAAACCCCAAGAACACTGTTTCAAGGCTAGAGGGATCCTGAGGTCACTGTAGCAACACGAAAGAGCTCCATGGACCAAGAATCAACACGAGATGAGAGGTTAGTCCCTGGCTTCGACTCCAGAGGAATACCACCTTACCACAAGCACCTCAAGAGGAGGCTTCTCTCAGCTCTAGGTATGTGAGAGGGACCCTGAGTTTGCGGCCTCAAGTGGAATGGACACCGCGATGCCCTGACTCGAAATAAGGCCGGATATCCCTGCAGTGACTTGAATGCAGGCTCGTCTTGCATCTCCCCAGAAGAAAGGATGTCTGAATCCCCTGTGGAGACCACAGAGAAACACCTAGTTCCCCACCTCATCGCGACCGATAGCCTCACATCCTTTGAAAACTCCAGAGGTATGCGGAGATCAGTGCCTCCAAAGGAGACGATGCCTGACTCCTCGTGAAACTTGATAGGAGTCCCAGGATTCTTGTGGCACGTGGAAAGGGACCCTTGGTCTCCCGCCTCAGCTGGAGAGGCGATCCAATTGCCCTGCCAAGCCTCGAGGAGAATCCCGAGTTGTGTCTCGCAACTAGGCAGGAGTCCTGACGTGGCTGAACAAACACGTGTGTGGAAGGGCCATCCCCGTCGTAACTCGAGAATATACCCCAGGTTCCCACTGCAACTCGAGAAAAACCATGAGACTTCCCCCTCGCCGCGAGATGAGGCCCGATTCCCCTGCACTGCGTGCAGAGCAATTCTGTGTTGCACATCACACATGAAAGGAGCCTTGGTTTCCTTCATGGCACTCCACAGAAACCCCAAGAACACTGTTTCAAGGCTAGAGGGATCCTGAGGTCACTGTAGCAACACGAAAGAGCTCCGTGGACCAAAAATCAACTCGAGATGAGAGGTTAGTCCCTGGCTTCGACTCCAGAGGAATACCACCTTACCACAAGCACCTCAAGAGGAGGCTTCTCTCAGCTCTAGGTATGTGAGAGGGACCCTGAGTTTGCGGCCTCAAGTGGAATGGACACCGCGATGCCCTGACTCGAAATAAGGCCGGATATCCCTGCAGTGACTGGAATGCAGGCTCGTCTTGCATCTCCCAATACGAAAGGGTGTCGGAATCCCCTGTGGAGACCGCAGAGAAAGACCTAGTTCCCCACCTCATCGCGACAGGAGGCCTCAAATCCTTTGAAAACTCCAGAGGTATGCGGAGATCAGTGCCTTCAAAGGAGACGATGCCTGACTCCTCGTGAAACTTGATAGGAGTCCCAGGATTCCTGTGGCACTTGGAAAGGGACACTTGGTCTCCCGCCTCAGCTGGAGAGGCGTCCCAATTGCCCTGCCAAGCCTCGAGGAGAATCCAGAGTTGTCCCTCGCAACTAGGCAGGAGTCCTGACGTCGCTGAAGAAACACGTGGGTGGAAGGGCCATCCCCGTCGTAACTCGAGAATATACCCCAGGTTCCCGCCGCAACTCGAGAAAAACCATGAAACTTCCCCCTCGCCGCGAGATGAGGCCCGATTCCCCTGCACTGCGTGCAGAGCAATTCCGTGTTGCACATCACACATGAAAGGAGCCTTGATTTCCTTGATGGCACTCCAGAGAAACCTCAAGAACACTGTTTCAAGGCTAGAGGGATCCTGAGGTCACTGTAGCAACACGAAAGAGCTCCGTGGGCCAAAAATCAACTCGAGATGAGAGGTTAGTCCCTGGCTTCGACTCCAGAGGAATACCACCTTACCACAAGCACCTCAAGAGGAGGCTTCTCTCAGCTCTAGGTATGTGAGAGGGACCCTGAGTTAGCGGCCTCAAGTGGAATGGACACCGCGATGCCCTGACGCGAAATAAGGCTGGATATCCCTGCAGTGACTGGAATGCAGGCTCGTCTTGCATCTCCCAAGATGAAAGGATGTCTGAATCCCCTGTGGAGACCACAGAGAAAGACCTAGTTCCCCACCTCATCGCGACCGGAGGATCACATCCTTTGAAAATTCCAGAGGTACGCGGAGATCAGTGCCTCCAAAGGAGACGATGCCTGACTCCTCGTGAAACTTGATAGGAGTCCCAGGATTCCTGTGGCACGTGGAAAGGGACCCTTGGTCTCCCGCCTCAGCTGGAGAGGCGTCCCAATTGCCTTGCCAAGCCTCGAGGAGAATCCAGAGTTGTGTCTCGCAACTAGGCAAGAGTCCTGACGTGGCTGAACAAACACGTGTGTGGAAGGGCCATCCCCGTCGTAACTCGAGAATATACCCCAGGTTCCCGCTGCAACTCGAGAAAAACCATGAGACTTCCCCCTCGCCGCGAGATGAGGCCCGATTCCCCTGCACTGCGTGCAGAGCAATTCTGTGTTGCACATCACACATGAAAGGAGCCTTGATTTCCTTCATGGCACTCCAGAGAAACCCCAAGAACACTGTTTCAAGGCTAGAGGGATCCTGAGGTCACTGTAGCAACACGAAAGAGCTCCGTGGACCAAAAATCAACTCGAGATGAGAGGTTAGTCCCTGGCTTCGACTCCAGAGGAATACCACCTTACCACAAGCACCTCAAGAGGAGGCTTCTCTCAGCTCTAGGTATGTGAGAGGGACCCTGAGTTTGCGGCCTCAAGTGGAATGGACACCGCGATGCCCTGACTCGAAATAAGGCCGGATATCCCTGCAGTGACTGGAATGCAGCCTCGTCTTGCATCTCCCAAGACGAAAGGGTGTCTGAATCGCCTGTGGAGACCACAGAGAAAGACCTAGTTCCCCACTTCATCGCGATAGGAGGCCTCAAATCCTTTGAAAACTCCAGAGGTATGCGGAGATCAGTGCCTCCAAAGGAGACGATGCCTGACTCCTCGTGAAACTTGATAGGAGACCCAGGATTCCTGTGTCACGTGGAAAGGGACCCTTGGTCTCCCGTCTCAGCTGGAGAGGCGTCCCAATTGCCCTGCCAAGCCTCGAGGAGAATCCCGAGTTGTCCCTCGCAACTAGGCAGGAGTCCTGACATGGCTGAACACACACGTGTGTGGAAGGGCCATCCCCGTCGTAACTCGAGAATATACCCCAGGTTCCCGCCGCAACTCGAGAAAAACCATGAGACTTCCCCCTCGCCGCGAGATGAGGCCCGATTCCCCTGCACTGCATGCAGAGCAATTCCGTGTTGCACATCACACATGAAAGGAGCCTTGATTTCCTTGATGGCACTCCAGAGAAACCCCAAGAACTCTGTTTCAAGGCTAGAGGGATCCTGAGGTCACTGTAGCAAGACGAAAGAGCTCCGTGGACCAAGAATCAACACGAGATGAGATGTTAGTCCCGGGCTTCGACTCCTGAGGAATACCACCTTACCACAAGCACCTCAAGAGGAGGCTTCTCTCAGCTCTAGGTATGTGAGAGGGATCCTGATTTTGCGGCCTCAAGTGGAATGGACACCGCGATGGCCTGACTCGAAATAAGGCCGGATATCCCTGCAGTGACTGGAATGCAGGCTCGTCTTGCATCTCCCAAGAAGAAAGGATGTCTGAATCCCCTGTGGAGACCACAGAGAAACACCCAGTTCCCCACCTCATCGCGACCGGAGGCCTCACATCCTTTGAAAACTCCAGAGGTACGCGGAGATCAGTGCCTCCAAAGGAGACGATGCCTGACTCCTCGTGAAACTTGATAGGAGTCCCAGGATTCTTGTGGCACGTGGAAAGGGACCCTTGGTCTCCCGCCTCAGCTGGAGAGGCGTTCCAATTGCCCTGCCAAGCCTCGAGGAGAATCCCGAGTTGTCCCTCGCAACTAGGCAGGAGTCCTGACGTGGCTGAACAAACACGTGGGTGGAAGGGCCATCCCCGTCGTAACTCGAGAATATACCCCAGGTTCCCGCCGCAACTCGAGAAAAACCATGAGACTTCCCCCTCGATGCGAGATGAGGCCCGATTCCCCTGTACTGCGTGCAGAGCAATTCCGTCTTGCACATCACACATGAAAGGAGCCTTGATTTCCTTGATGGCACTCCAGAGAAACCCCCAGAACACTGTTTCAAGGATAGAGGGATCCTGAGGTCACTGTAGCAACACGAAAGAACTCTGTGAACCAAAAATCAACTCGAGATGAGAGGTTAGTCCCTGGATTCGTCTCCAGAGGAATACCACCTTACCACAAGCACCTCAAGAGGAGGCTTCTCTCAGCTCTAGGTATGTGAGAGGGACCCTGAGTTTGGGGCCTCAAGTGGAATGGACACCGCGATGCCCTGACTCGAAATAAGGCCGGATATCCCTGCAGTGACTTCAATGCAGGCTCGTCTTGCATGTCCCAGTACAAAAGGATGTCTGAATCTCCTGTGGAAAGCACAGAGAAAGACTTAGTTCCCCACCTCATCGCGACCGATAGCCTCACATCCTTTGAAAACTCCAGAGGTACGCGGAGATCAGTGCCTCCAAAGGAGACGATGCCTGACTCCTCGTGAAACTTGATAGGAGTCCCAGGATTCCTGTGGCACTTGGAAAGGGACACTTGGTCTCCCGCCTCAGCTGGAGAGGCTTCCCAATTGCCCTGCCAAGCCTCGAGGAGAATCCAGAGTTGTCCCTCGCAACTAGGCAGGAGTCCTGACGTGGTGAAGAAACACGTGGGTGGAAGGGCCATCCCCGTCGTAACTCGAGAATATACCCCAGGTTCTCGCCGCAACTCGAGAAAAACCATGAGACTTCCCCCTCGCCGCGAGATGAGGCCCGATTCCCCTGCACTGCATGCAGAGCAATTCCGTCTTGCACATCACACATGAAAGGAGCCTTGATTTCCTTGATGGCACTCCAGAGAAACCCCAAGAACACTGTTTCAAGGCTAGAGGGATCCTGAGGTCACTGTAGCTACACGAAAGAGCTCCGTGGGCCAAAAATCAACTCGAGATGAGAGGTTAGTCCCTGGCTTCGACTCCAGAGGAATAGCACCTTACCACAAGCACCTCAAGAGGAGGCTTCTCTCAGCTCTAGGTATGTGAGAGGGACCCTGAGTTTGCGGCCTCAAGTGGAATGGACACCGCGATGCCCTGACTCGAAATAAGGCTGGATATCCCTGCAGTGACTGGAATGCAGGCTCGTCTTGCATCTCCCAAGACGAAAGGGTGTCTGAATCCCCTGTGGAGACCACAGAGAAAGACCTAGTTCCCCACCTCATCGCGACCGGAGGCCTCACATCCTTTGAAAACTCCAGAGGAACGCGGAGATTAGTGCCTCCAAAGGAGACGATGCCTGACTCCTCGTGAAACTTGATAGGAGTCCCAGGATTCTTGTGGCACGTGTAAAGGGACCCTTGTTCTCCCGCCTCAGCTGGAGAGGCGTCCCAATTGCCTTGCCAAGCCTCGAGGAGAATCCCGAGTTGTGTCTCGCAACTAGGCAAGAGTCCTGACGGGGCTGAACACACACGTGTGTGGAAGGGCCATCCCCGCCGTAACTGGAGAATATACCCCAGGTTCCCGCCGCAACTCGAGAAAAACCATGAGACTTCCCCCTCGCCGCGAGATGAGGCCCGATTCCCCTGCACTGCGTGCAGAGCAATTCTGTGTTGCACATCACACATGAAAGGAGCCTTGATTTCCTTCATGGCACTCCAGAGAAACCCCAAGAACACTGTTTCAAGGCTAGAGGGATCCTGAGGTCACTGTAGCAACACGAAAGAGCTCCATGGACCAAAAATCAACTCGAGATGAGAGGTTAGTCCCTGGCTTCGACTCCAGAGGAATACCACCTTACCACAAGCACCTCAAGAGGAGGCTTCTCTCAGCTCTAGGTATGTGAGAGGGACCCTGAGTTTGCGGCCTCAAGTGGAATGGACACCGCGATGCCCTGACTCGAAATAAGGCCGGATATCCCTGCAGTGACTGGAATGCAGGCTCATCTTGCATCTCCTAAGACGAAAGGGTGTCTGAATCCCCTGTGGAGACCACAGCGAAAGACCTAGTTCGCCACCTCATCACGACAGGAGGCCTCAAATCCTTTGAAAACTCCAGAGGTATGCGGAGATCAGTGTCTCCAAAGGAGACGATGCCTGACTCCTCGTGAAACTTGATAGGAGACCCAGGATTCCTGTGGCACGTGGAAAGGGACCCTTGGTCTCCCGTCTCAGCTGGAGAGGCGTCCCAATTGCCCTGCAAAGCCTCGAGGAGAATCCCGAGTTGTCCCTCGCAACTAGGCAGGAGTCCTGACATGGCTGAACACACACGTGTGTGGAAGGGCCATCCCCGTCGTAACTCGAGAATAAACCCCAGGTTCCCGCCGCAACTCGAGAAAAACCATGAGACTTCCCACTCGCCGCGAGATGAGGGCCGATTCCCCTGCACTGCGTGCAGAGCAATTCCGTGTTGCACATCACACATGAAAGGAGCCTTGATTTCCTTGATGGCACTCCAGAGAAACCCCAAGAACACTGTTTCAATGCTAGAGGGATCCTGAGGTCACTGTAGCAACACGAAAGAGCTCCGTGGGCCAAAAATCAACTCGAGATGAGAGGTTAGTCCCTGGCTTCGACTCCAGAGGAATACCACCTTACCACAAGCACCTCAAGAGGAGGCTTCTCTCAGCTCTAGGTATGTGAGAGGGACCCTGAGTTTGCGGCCTCAAGTGGAATGGACACCGCGATGCCCTGACTCGAAATAAGGCCGGATATCCCTGCAGTGACTTGAATGCAGGCTCGTCTTGCATCTCCCAAGAAGAAAGGATGTCTGAATCCCCTGTGGAGACCACAGAGAAACACCTAGTTCCCCACCTCATCGCGACCGGAGGCCTCACATCCTTTGAAAACTCCAGAGGTACGCGGAGATCAGTGCCTCCAAAGGAGACGATGCCTGACTCCTCGTGAAACTTGATAGGAGTCCCAGGATTCTTGTGGGACGTGGAAAGGGGGACCCTTGGTCTCCCGCCTCAGCTGGAGAGGCGTTCCAATTGCCCTGCCAAGCCTCGAGGAGAATCCCGAGTTGTCCCTCGCAACTAGGCAGGAGTCCTGACGTGGCTGAACAAACACGTGGGTGGAAGGGCCATCCCCGTCGTAACTCGAGAATATACCCCAGGTTCCCGCCGCAACTCGAGAAAAACCATGAGACTTCCCCCTCGATGCGAGATGAGGCCCGATTCCCCTGTACTGCGTGCAGAGCAATTCAGTCTTGCACATCACACATGAAAGGAGCCTTGATTTCCTTGATGGCACTCCAGAGAAACCCCAAGAACACTGTTTCAAGCCTAGAGGGATCCTGAGGACACTGTAGCAACACGAAAGAACTCTGTGGACCAAAAATCAACTCGAAAAGAGAGGTTAGTCCCTGGATTCGTCTCCAGAGGAATACCACCTTACCACAAGCACCTCAAGAGGAGGCTTCTCTCAGCTCTAGGTATGTGAGAGGGACCCTGAGTTTGCGGCCTCAAGTGGAATGGACACCGCGATGCCCTGACTCGAAATAAGGCCGGATATCCCTGCAGTGACTTCAATGCAGGCTCGTCTTGCATCTCCCAGGACGAAAGGATGTCTGAATCCCCTGTGGAAAGCACAGAGAAAGACTTAGTTTCCCACCTCATCGCGACCGATAGCCTCACATCCTTTGAAATCTCCAGAGGTACGCGGAGATCAGTGCCTCCAAAGGAGACGATGCCTGACTCCTCGTGAAACTTGATAGGAGTCCCAGGATTCCTGTGGCACTTGGAAAGGGACACTTGGTCTCCCGCCTCAGCTGGAGAGGCGTCCCAATTGCCCTGCCAAGCCTCGAGGAGAATCCAGAGTTGTCCCTCGCAACTAGGCAGGAGTCCTGACGTGGCTGAAGAAACACGTGGGTGGAAGGGCCATCCCCATCGTAACTCGAGAATATACCCCAGGTTCTCGCCGCAACTCGAGAAAAACCATGAGACTTCCCCCTCGCCGCGAGATGAGGCCCGATTCCCCTGCACTGCATGCAGAGCAATTCCGTCTTGCACATCACACATGAAAGGAGCCTTGATTTCCTTGATGGCACTCCAGAGAAACCCCAAGAACACTGTTTCAAGGCTAGAGGGATCCTGAGGTCACTGTAGCAACACGAAAGAGCTCCGTGGGCCAAAAATCAACTCGAGATGAGAGGTTAGTCCCTGGCTTCGACTCCAGAGGAATACCACCTTACCACAAGCACCTCAAGAGGAGGCTTCTCTCAGCTCTAGGTATGTGAGAGGGACCCTGAGTTTGCGGCCTCAAGTGGAATGGACACCGCGATGCCCTGACTCGAAATAAGGCCGGATATCCCTGCAGTGACTGGAATGCAGGCTCGTCTTGCATCTCCCAAGACGAAAGGGTGTCTGAATCCCCTGTGGAGACCACAGAGAAAGACCTAGTTCCCCACCTCATCGCGACCGGAGGCCTCACATCCTTTGAAAACTCCAGAGGAACGCGGAGATCAGTGCCTCCAAAGGAGACGATGCCTGACTCCTCGTGAAACTTGATAGGAGTCCCAGGATTCTTGTGGCACGTGGAAAGGGACCCTTGGTCTCCCGCCTCAGCTGGAGAGGTGTTCCAATTGCCCTGCCAAGCCTCGAGGAGAATCC
This sequence comes from Cervus elaphus, assembly GCF_910594005.1. Lineage (NCBI taxonomy): Eukaryota > Metazoa > Chordata > Mammalia > Artiodactyla > Cervidae > Cervus > Cervus elaphus. Next base: position 354,265 of record NC_057828.1, read on the forward strand.
CGAGTTGTCCCTCGCAACTAGGCAGGAGTCCTGACGTGGCTGAACAAACATGTGGGTGGAAGGGCCATCCCCGTCGTAACTCGAGAATATACCCCAGGTTCCCGCCGCAACTCGAGAAAAACCATGAGACTTCCCCCTCGCCGCGAGATGAGGCCCGATTCCCCTGTACTGCGTGCAGAGCAATTCCGTCTTGCACATCACACATGAAAGGAGCCTTGATTTCCTTGATGGCACTCCAGAGAAACCCCAAGAACTCTGTTTCAAGGCTAGAGGGATCCTGAGGTCACTGTAGCAACACGAAAGAACTCTGTGGACCAAAAATCAACTCGAAAAGAGAGGTTAGTCCCTGGATTCGTCTCCAGAGGAATACCACCTTACCACAAGCACCTCAAGAGGAGGCTTCTCTCAGCTCTAGGTATGTGAGAGGGACCCTGAGTTTGCGGCCTCAAGTGGAATGGACACCGCGATGCCCTGACTCGAAATAAGGCCGGATATCCCTGCAGTGACTTCAATGCAGGCTCGTCTTGCATCTCCCAGGACGAAAGGATGTCTGAATCCCCTGTGGAAAGCACAGAGAAAGACTTAGTTCCCCACCTCATCGCGACCGATAGCCTCACATCCTTTGAAAACTCCAGAGGTACGCGGAGATCAGTGCCTCCAAAGGAGACGATGCCTGACTCCTCGGGAAACTTGATAGGAGTCCCAGGATTCCTGTGGCACTTGGAAAGGGACACTTGGTCTCCCGCCTCAGCTGGAGAGGCGTCCCAATTGCCCTGCCAAGCCTCGAGGAGAATCCAGAGTTGTCCCTCGCAACTAGGCAGGAGTCTTGACGTCGCTGAAGAAATACGTGGGTGGAAGGGCCATCCCCATCGTAACTCGAGAATATACCCCAGGTTCCCGCCGCAACTCGAGAAAAACCATGAGACTTCCCCCTCGCCGCGAGATGAGGCCCGATTCCCCTGCACTGCGTGCAGAGCAATTCCGTGTTGCACATCACACATGAAAGGAGCCTTGATTTCCTTGATGGCACTCCAGAGAAACGCCAAGAACACTGTTTCAAGGCTAGAGGGATCCTGAGGTCACTGTAGCAACACGAAAGAGCTCCGTGGGCCAAAAATCAACTCGAGATGAGAGGTTAGTCCCTGGCTTCGACTCCAGAGGAATACCACCTTACCACAAGCACCTCAAGAGGAGGCTTCTCTCAGCTCTAGGTATGTGAGAGGGACCCTGAGTTTGCGGCCTCAAGTGGAATGGACACCGCGATGCCCTGACGCGAAATAAGGCTGGATATCCCTGCAGTGACTGGAATGCAGGCTCGTCTTGCATCTCCCAAGATGAAAGGATGTCTGAATCACCTGTGGAGACCACAGAGAAACACCTAGTTCCCCACCTCATCGCGACCGGAGGCCTCACATCCTTTGAAAACTCCAGAGGTACGCGGAGATTAGTGTCTCCAAAGGAGACGATGCCTGACTCCTCGTGAAACTTGATAGGAGTCCCAGGATTCCTGTGGCACGTGGAAAGGGACCCTTGTTCTCCCGCCTCAGGTGGAGAGGCGTCCCAATTGCCTTGCCAAGCCTCGAGGAGAATCCCGAGTTGTGTCTCGCAACTAGGCAAGAGTCCTGACGTGGCTGAACACACACGTGTGTGGAAGGGCCATCCCCGCCATAACTGGAGAATATACCCCAGGTTCCCGCCGCAACTCGAGAAAAACCATGAGACTTCCCCCTCGCCGCGAGATGAGGCCCGATTCCCCTGCACTGCGTGCAGAGCAATTCTGTGTTGCACATCACACATGAAAGGAGCCTTGATTTCCTTCATGGCACTCCAGAGAAACCCCAAGAACACTGTTTCAAGGCTACAGGGATCCTGAGGTCACTGTAGCAACACGAAAGAGCTCCGTGGACCAAAAATCAACTCGAGATGAGAGGTTAGTCCCTGGCTTCGACTCCAGAGGAATACCACCTTACCACAAGCACCTCAAGAGGAGGCTTCTCTCAGCTCTAGGTATGTGAGAGGGACCCTGAGTTTGCGGCCTCATGTGGAATGGACACCGCGATGCCCTGACTCGAAATAAGGCCGGATATCCCTGCAGTGACTGGAATGCAGGCTCGTCTTCCATCTCCCAAGACGAAAGGGTGTCTGAATCCCCTGTGGAGACCACAGAGAAAGACCTAGTTCCCCACCTCATCACGACAGGAGGCCTCAAATCCTTTGAAAACTCCAGAGGTATGCGGAGATCAGTGTCTCCAAAGGAGACGATGCCTGACTCCTCGTGAAACTTGATAGGAGACCCAGGATTCCTGTGGCACGTGGAAAGGGACCCTTGGTCTCCCGTCTCAGCTGGAGAGGCGTCCCAATTGCCCTGCAAAACCTCGAGGAGAATCCCGAGTTGTCCCTCGCAACTAGGCAGGAGTCCTGACATGGCTGAACACACACGTGTGTGGAAGGGCCATCCCCGTCGTAACTCGAGAATATACCCCAGGTTCCCGCCGCAACTCGAGAAAAACCATGAGACTTCCCCCTCGCCGCGAGATGAGGGCCGATTCCCCTGCACTGCGTGTAGAGCAATTCCGTCTTGCACATCACACATGAAAGGAGCCTTGATTTCCTTCATGGCACTCCAGAGAAACCCCAAGAACACTGTTTCAAGGCTAGAGGGATCCTGAGGTCACTGTAGCAACACGAAAGAGCTCCGTGGACCAAGAATCAACACGAGATGAGAGGTTAGTCCCTGGCTTCGACTCCTGAGGAATACCACCTTACCACAAGCACCTCAAGAGGAGGCTTCTCTCAGCTCTAGGTATGTGAGAGGGATCCTGAGTTTGTGGCCTCAAGTGGAATGGACACCGCGATGCCCTGACTCGAAATAAGGCTGGATATCCCTGCAGTGACTTGAATGCAGGCTCGTCTTGCATCTCCCAAGAAGAAAGGATGTCTGAATCCCCTGTGGAGACCACAGAGAAACACCTAGTTCCCCACCTCATCACGACCGGAGGCCTCACATCCTTTGAAAACTCCAGAGGTACGCGGAGATCAGTGCCTCCAAAGGAGACGATGCCTGACTCCTCGTGAAACTTGATAGGAGTCCCAGGATTCTTGTGGCACGTGGAAAGGGACCCTTGGTCTCCCGCCTCAGCTGGAGAGGCGTTCCAATTGCCCTGCCAAGCCTCGAGGAGAATCCCGAGTTGTCCCTCGAAACTAGGCAGGAGTCCTGACGTGGCTGAACAAACACGTTGGTGGAAGGGCCATCCCCGTCGTAACTCGAGAATATACCCCAGGTTCCCGCCGCAACTCGAGAAAAACCATGAGACTTCCCCCTCGATGCGAGATGAGGCCCGATTCCCCTGTACTGCGTGCAGAGCAATTCCGTCTTGCACATCACACATGAAAGGAGCCTTGATTTCCTTGATGGCACTCCAGAGAAACCCCAAGAACACTGTTTCAAGGCTAGAGGGATCCTGAGGTCACTGTAGCAACACGAAAGAACTCTGTGGACCAAAAATCAACTCGAAAAGAGAGGTTAGTCCCTGGATTCGTCTCCAGAGGAATACCACCTTACCACAAGCACCTCAAGAGGAGGCTTCTCTCAGCTCTATGTATGTGAGAGGGACCCTGAGTTTGCGGCCTCAAGTGGAATGGACACCGCGATGCCCTGACTCGAAATAAGGCCGGATATCCCTGCAGTGACTTCAATGCAGGCTCGTCTTGCATCTCCCAGGACGAAAGGATGTCTGAATCCCCTGTGGAAAGCACAGAGAAAGACTTAGTTCCCCACCTCATCGCGACCGATAGCCTCACATCCTTTGAAATCTCCAGAGGTTCGCGGAGATCAGTGCCTCCAAAGGAGACGATGCCTGACTCCTCGTGAAACTTGATAGGAGTCCCAGGATTCCTGTGGCACTTGGAAAGGGACACTTGGTCTCCCGCCTCAGCTGGAGAGGCGTCCCAATTGCCCTGCCAAGCCTCGAGGAGAATCCAGAGTTGTCCCTCGCAACTAGGCAGGAGTCCTGACGTGGCTGAAGAAACACGTGGGTGGAAGGGCCATCCCCGTCGTAACTCGAGAATATACCCCAGGTTCTCGCCGCAACTCGAGAAAAACCATGAGACTTCCCCCTCGCCGCGAGATGAGGCCCGATTCCCCTGCACTGCATGCAGAGCAATTCCGTCTTGCACATCACACATGAAAGGAGCCTTGATTTCCTTGATGGCACTCCAGAGAAACCCCAAGAACACTGTTTCAAGGCTAGAGGGATCCTGAGGTCACTGTAGCAACACGAAAGAGCTCCGTGGGCCAAAAATCAACTCGAGATGAGAGGTTAGTCCCTGGCTTCGACTCCAGAGGAATACCACCTTACCACAAGCACCTCAAGAGGAGGCTTCTCTCAGCTCTAGGTATGTGAGAGGGACCCTGAGTTTGCGGCCTCAAGTGGAATGGACACCGCGATGCCCTGACTCGAAATAAGGCCGGATATCCCTGCAGTGACTGGAATGCAGGCTCGTCTTGCATCTCCCAAGACGAAAGGGTGTCTGAATCCCCTGTGGAGACCACAGAGAAAGACCTAGTTCCCCACCTCATCGCGACAGGAGGCCTCAAATCCTTTGAAAATTCCAGAGGTATGCGGAGATCAGTGCCTCCAAAGGAGACGATGCCTGACTCCTCGTGAAACTTGATAGGAGACCCAGGATTCCTGTGGCACTTGGAAAGGGACCCTTGGTCTCCCGTCTCAGCTGGAGGGGCGTCCCAATTGCCCTGCAAAGCCTCGAGGAGAATCCAGAGTTATCCCTTGCATCTAGGCAGGAGTCCTGACATGGCTGAACACACACGTGTGTGGAAGGGCCATCCCCGTCGTAACTCGAGAATATACCCCAGGTTCTCGCCGCAACTCGAGAAAAACCATGAGACTTCCCCCTCGCCGCGAGATGAGTCCCGATTCCCCTGCACTGCGTGTAGAGCAATTCCGTCTTGCACATCACACATGAAAGGAGCCTTGATTTCCTTCATGGCACTCCAGAGAAACCCCAAGAACACTGTTTCAAGGCTAGAGGGATCCTGAGGTCACTGTAGCAAAACGAAAGAACTCTGTGGACCAAAAATCAACTCGAAAAGAGAGGTTAGTCCCTGGATTCGTCTCCAGAGGAATACCACCTTACCACAAGCACCTCAAGAGGAGGCTTCTCTCAGCTCTAGGTATGTGAGAGGGACCCTGAGTTTGCGGCCTCAAGTGGAATGGACACCGCGATGCCCTGACTCGAAATAAGGCCGGATATCCCTGCAGTGACTTCAATGCAGGCTCGTCTTGCATGTCCCAGGACGAAAGGATGTCTGAATCCCCTGTGGAAAGCACAGAGAAAGACTTCGTTCCCCACCTCATCGCGACCGATAGCCTCACATCCTTTGAAAACTCCAGAGGTACGCGGAGATCAGTGCCTCCAAAGGAGACGATGCCTGACTCCTCGTGAAACTTGATAGGAGTACCAGGATTCCTGTGGCACGTGGAAAGGGACACTTGGTCTCCCGCCTCAGCTGGAGAGGTGTCCCAATTGCCTTGCCAAGCCTCGAGGAGAATCCCGAGTTGTGTCTCGCAACTAGGCAAGAGTCCTGACGTGGCTGAACAAACACGTGTGTGGAAGGGCCATCCCCGTCGTAACTCGAGAATATACCCCAGGTTCCCGCCGCAACTCGAGAAAAACCATGAGACTTCCCCCTCGCCGCGAGATGAGGCCCGATTCCCCTGCACTGCGTGCAGAGCAATTCTGTGTTGCACATCACACATGAAAGGAGCCTTGATTTCCTTCATGGCACTCCTGAAAAACCCCAAGAACACTGTTTCAAGGCTAGAGGGATCCTGAGGTCACTGTAGCAACACGAAAGAGCTCCGTGGACCAAAAATCAACTCGAGATGAGAGGTTAGTCCCTGGCTTCGACTCCTGAGGAATACCACCTTACCACAAGCACCTCAAGAGGAGGCTTCTCTCAGCTCTAGGTATGTGAGAGGGACCCTGAGTTTGCGGCCTCAAGTGGAATGGACACCGCGATGCCCTGACTCGAAATAAGGCCGGATATCCCTGCAGTGACTTGAATGCAGGATCGTCTTGCATCTCCCAAGACGAAAGGATGTCTGAATCCCCTGTGGAGACCACAGAGAAAGACCTAGTTCCCCACCTCATCGCGACAGGAGGCCTCAAATCCTTTGAAAACTCCAGAGGTATGCGGAGATCAGTGCCTCCAAAGGAGACGATGCCTGACTCATCGTGAAACTTGATAGGACACCCAGGATTCCTGTGGCACGTGGAAAGGGACCCTTGGTCTCCCGTCTCAGCTGGAGAGGCGTCCCAATTGCCCTGCAAAGCCTCGAGGAGAATCCCGAGTTGTCCCTCGCAACTAGGCAGGAGTCCTGACGTCGCTAAAGAAACACGTGGGTGGAAGGGCCATCCCCGTCGTAACTCGAGAATATACCCCAGGTTCCCGCCGCAACTCGAGAAAAACCATGAGACTTCCCCCTCACCGCGAGATGAGGCCCAATTCCCCTGCACTGCGGGCAGAGCAATTCCGTGTTGCACATCACACATGAAAGGAGCCTTGATTTCCTTGATGGCACTCCAGAGAAACCCCAAGAACACTGTTTCAAGGCTAGAGGGATCCTGAGGTCACTGTAGCAACACGAAAGAGCTCCGTGCACCAAGAATCAACACGAGATGAGAGGTTAGTCCCTGGCTTCGACTCCTGAGGAATACCACCTTACCACAAGCACCTCAAGAGGAGGCTTCTCTCAGCTCTAGGTATGTGAGAGGGATCCTGAGTTTGCGGCCTCAAGTGGAATGGACACCGCGATGCCCTGACTCAAAATAAGGCTGGATATTCCTGCAGTGACTTGAATGCAGGCTCGTCTTGCATCTCCCAAGACGAAAGGATGTCTGAATCCCCTGTGGAGACCACAGAGAAAGACCTAGTTCCCCACCTCATCGCGACCGGAGGCCTCACATCCTTTGAAAACTCCAGAGGAACGCGGAGATCAGTGCCTCCAAAGGAGACGATGCCTGACTCCTCGTGAAACTTGATAGGAGTCCCAGGATTCTTGTGGCACGTGGAAAGGGACCCTTGGTCTCCCGGCTCAGCTGGAGAGGTGTTCCAATTGCCCTACCAAGCCTCGAGGAGAATCCCGAGTTTTCCCTCGCAACTAGGCAGGAGTCCTGACGTGGCTGAACAAACACGTGGGTGGAAGGGCCATCCCCGTCGTAACTCGAGAATATACCCCAGGTTCCCGCCGCAACTCGAGAAAAACCATGAGACTTCCCCCTCGATGCGAGATGAGGCCCGATTCCCCTGTACTGCGTGCAGAGCAATTCCGTCTTGCACATCACACATGAAAGGAGCCTTGATTTCCTTGATGGCACTCCAGAGAAACCCCAAGAACTCTGTTTCAAGGCTAGAGGGATCCTGAGGTCACTGTAGCAACACGAAAGAACTCTGTGGACCAAAAATCAACTCGAAAAGAGAGGTTAGTCCCTGGATTCGTCTCCAGAGGAATACCACCTTACCACAAGCACCTCAAGAGGAGGCTTCTCTCAGCTCTAGGTATGTGAGAGGGACCCTGAGTTTGCGGCCTCAAGTGGAATGGACACCGCGATGCCCTGACTCGAAATAAGGCCGGATATCCCTGCAGTGACTTCAATGCAGGCTCGTCTTGCATCTCCCAGGACGAAAGGATGTCTGAATCCCCTGTGGAAAGCACAGAGAAAGACTTAGTTTCCCACCTCATCGCGACCGATAGCCTCACATCCTTTGAAAACTCCAGAGGTACGCGGAGATCAGTGCCTCCAAAGGAGACGATGCCTGACTCCTCGGGAAACTTGATAGGAGTCCCAGGATTCCTGTGGCACTTGGAAAGGGACACTTGGTCTCCCGCCTCAGCTGGAGAGGCGTCCCAATTGCCCTGCCAAGCCTCGAGGAGAATCCAGAGTTTTCCCTCGCAACTAGGCAGAAGCCCTGACGTCGCTGAAGAGACACGTGGGTGGAAGGGCCATCCCCGTCGTAACTCGAGAATATACCCCAGGTTCCCGCCGCAACTCGAGAAAAACCATGAGACTTCCCCCTCGCCGCGAGATGAGGCCCGATTCCCCTGCACTGCGTGCAGAGCAATTCCGTGTTGCACATCACACATGAAAGGAGCCTTGATTTCCTTGATGGCACTCCAGAGAAACCCCAAGAACACTGTTTCAAGGCTAGAGGGATCCTGAGGTCACTGTAGCAACACGAAAGAGCTCCGTGGGCCAAAAATCAACTCGAGATGAGAGGTTAGTCCCTGGCTTCGACTCCAGAGGAATACCACCTTACCACAAGCACCTCAAGAGGAGGCTTCTCTCAGCTCTAGGTATGTGAGAGGGACCCTGAGTTTGCGGCCTCAAGTGGAATGGACACCGCGATGCCCTGACTCGAAATAAGGCCGGATATCCCTGCAGTGACTTCAATGCAGGCTCGTCTTGCATGTCCCAGGACGAAAGGATGTCTGAATCCCCTGTGGAAAGCACAGAGAAAGACTTCGTTCCCCACCTCATCGCGACCGATAGCCTCACATCCTTTGAAAACTCCAGAGGTACGCGGAGATCAGTGCCTCCAAAGGAGACGATGCCTGACTCCTCGTGAAACTTGATAGGAGTACCAGGATTCCTGTGGCACGTGGAAAGGGACCCTTGGTCTCCCGCCTCAGCTGGAGAGGTGTCCCAATTGCCTTGCCAAGCCTCGAGGAGAATCCCGAGTTGTGTCTCGCAACTAGGCAAGAGTCCTGACGTGGCTGAACAAACACGTGTGTGGAAGGGCCATCCCCGTCGTAACTCGAGAATATACCCCAGGTTCCCGCCGCAACTCGAGAAAAACCATGAGACTTCCCCCTCGCCGCGAGATGAGGCCCGATTCCCCTGCACTGCGTGCAGAGCAATTCTGTGTTGCACATCACACATGAAAGGAGCCTTGATTTCCTTCATGGCACTCCTGAAAAACCCCAAGAACACTGTTTCAAGGCTAGAGGGATCCTGAGGTCACTGTAGCAACACGAAAGAGCTCCGTGGACCAAAAATCAACTCGAGATGAGAGGTTAGTCCCTGGCTTCGACTCCTGAGGAATACCACCTTACCACAAGCACCTCAAGAGGAGGCTTCTCTCAGCTCTAGGTATGTGAGAGGGACCCTGAGTTTGCGGCCTCAAGTGGAATGGACACCGCGATGCCCTGACTCGAAATAAGGCCGGATATCCCTGCAGTGACTTGAATGCAGGATCGTCTTGCATCTCCCAAGACGAAAGGATGTCTGAATCCCCTGTGGAGACCACAGAGAAAGACCTAGTTCCCCACCTCATCGCGACAGGAGGCCTCAAATCCTTTGAAAACTCCAGAGGTATGCGGAGATCAGTGCCTCCAAAGGAGACGATGCCTGACTCATCGTGAAACTTGATAGGACACCCAGGATTCCTGTGGCACGTGGAAAGGGACCCTTGGTCTCCCGTCTCAGCTGGAGAGGCGTCCCAATTGCCCTGCAAAGCCTCGAGGAGAATCCCGAGTTGTCCCTCGCAACTAGGCAGGAGTCCTGACGTCGCTGAAGAAACACGTGGGTGGAAGGGCCATCCCCGTCGTAACTCGAGAATATACCCCAGGTTCCCGCCGCAACTCGAGAAAAACCATGAGACTTCCCCCTCACCGCGAGATGAGGCCCAATTCCCCTGCACTGCGCGCAGAGCAATTCCGTGTTGCACATCACACATGAAAGGAGCCTTGATTTCCTTGATGGCACTCCAGAGAAACCCCAAGAACACTGTTTCAAGGCTAGAGGGATCCTGAGGTCACTGTAGCAACACGAAAGAGCTCCGTGCACCAAGAATCAACACGAGATGAGAGGTTAGTCCCTGGCTTCGACTCCTGAGGAATACCACCTTACCACAAGCACCTCAAGAGGAGGCTTCTCTCAGCTCTACGTATGTGAGAGGGATCCTGAGTTTGCGGCCTCAAGTGGAATGGACACCGCGATGCCCTGACTCAAAATAAGGACGGATATCCCTGCAGTGACTTGAATGCAGGCTCGTCTTGCATCTCCCAAGAAGAAAGGATGTCTGAATCCCCTGTGGAGACCACAGAGAAAGACCTAGTTCCCCACCTCATCGCGACCGGAGGCCTCACATCCTTTGAAAACTCCAGAGGAACGCGGAGATCAGTGCCTCCAAAGGAGACGATGCCTGACTCCTCGTGAAACTTGATAGGAGTCCCAGGATTCTTGTGGCACGTGGAAAGGGACTCTTGGTCTCCCGGCTCAGCTGGAGAGGTGTTCCAATTGCCCTACCAAGCCTCGAGGAGAATCCCGAGTTGTCCCTCGCAACTAGGCAGGAGTCCTGACGTGGCTGAACAAACACGTGGGTGGAAGGGCCATCCCCGTCGTAACTCGAGAATATACCCCAGGTTCCCGCCGCAACTCGAGAAAAACCATGAGACTTCCCCCTCGATGCGAGATGAGGCCCGATTCCCCTGTACTGCGTGCAGAGCAATTCCGTCTTGCACATCACACATGAAAGGAGCCTTGATTTCCTTGATGGCACTCCAGAGAAACCCCAAGAACTCTGTTTCAAGGCTAGAGGGATCCTGAGGTCACTGTAGCAACACGAAAGAACTCTGTGGACCAAAAATCAACTCGAAAAGAGAGGTTAGTCCCTGGATTCGTCTCCAGAGGAATACCACCTTACCACAAGCACCTCAAGAGGAGGCTTCTCTCAGCTCTAGGTATGTGAGAGGGACCCTGAGTTTGCGGCCTCAAGTGGAATGGACACCGCGATGCCCTGACTCGAAATAAGGCCGGATATCCCTGCAGTGACTTCAATGCAGGCTCGTCTTGCATCTCCCAGGACGAAAGGATGTCTGAATCCCCTGTGGAAAGCACAGAGAAAGACTTAGTTCCCCACCTCATCGCGACCGATAGCCTCACATCCTTTGAAAACTCCAGAGGTACGCGGAGATCAGTGCCTCCAAAGGAGACGATGCCTGACTCCTCGGGAAACTTGATAGGAGTCCCAGGATTCCTGTGGCACTTGGAAAGGGACACTTGGTCTCCCGCCTCAGCTGGAGAGGCGTCCCAATTGCCCTGCCAAGCCTCGAGGAGAATCCAGAGTTTTCCCTCGCAACTAGGCAGAAGCCCTGACGTCGCTGAAGAGACACGTGGGTGGAAGGGCCATCCCCCTCGTAACTCGAGAATATACCCCAGGTTCCCGCCGCAACTCGAGAAAAACCATGAGACTTCCCCCTCGCCGCGAGATGAGGCCCGATTCCCCTGCACTGCGTGCAGAGCAATTCCGTGTTGCACATCACACATGAAAGGAGCCTTGATTTCCTTGATGGCACTCCAGAGAAACCCCAAGAACACTGTTTCAAGGCTAGAGGGATCCTGAGGTCACTGTAGCAACACGAAAGAGCTCCGTGGGCCAAAAATCAACTCGAGATGAGAGGTTAGTCCCTGGCTTCGACTCCAGAGGAATACCACCTTACCACAAGCACCTCAAGAGGAGGCTTCTCTCAGCTCTAGGTATGTGAGAGGGACCCTGAGTTTGCGGCCTCAAGTGGAATGGACACCGCGATGCCCTGACGCGAAATAAGGCCGGATATCCCTGCAGTGACTTGAATGCAGGCTCGTCTTGCATCTCCCAAGATGAAAGGATGTCTGAATCCCCTGTGGAGACCACAGAGAAACACCTAGTTCCCCACCTCATCGCGACCGGAGGCCTCACATCCTTTGAAAACTCCAGAGGTACGCGGAGATCAGTGCCTCCAAAGGAGACGATGCCTGACTCCTCGTGAAACTTGATAGGAGTCCCAGGATTCCTGTGGCACGTGGAAAGGGACCCTTGGTCTCCCGCCTCAGCTGGAGAGGCGTTCCAATTGCCGTGCCAAGCCTCGAGGAGAATCCCGAGTTGTCCCTCGCAACTAGGCAGGAGTCCTGTCGTGGCTGAACAAACACGTGGGTGGAAGGGCCATCCCCGTCGTAACTCGAGAATATACCCCAGGTTCCCGCCGCAACTCGAGAAAAACCATGAGACTTCCCCCTATATGCGAGATGAGGCCCGATTCCCCTGTACTGCGTGCAGAGCAATTCCGTCTTGCACATCACACATGAAAGGAGCCTTGATTTCCTTGATGGCACTCCAGAGAAACCGCAAGAACACTGTTTCAAGGATAGAGTGATCCTGAGGTCACTGTAGAAACACGAAAGAACTCTGTGGACCAGAAATCAACTCGAAAAGAGAGGTTAGTCCCTGGATTCGTCTCCAGAGGAATACCACCTTACCACAAGCACCTCAAGAGGAGGCTTCTCTCAGCTCTAGGTATGTGAGAGGGACCCTGAGTTTGCGGCCTCAAGTGGAATGGACACCACGATACCCTGACTCGAAATAAGGCCGGATATCCCTGCAGTGACTTCAATGCAGGCTCGTCTTGCATCTCCCAGGACGAAAGGATGTCTGAATCCCCTGTGGAAAGCACAGAGAAAGACTTAGTTCCCCACCTCATCGCGACCGATAGCCTCACATCCTTTGAAAACTCCAGAGGTAAGCGGAGATCAGTGCCTCCAAAGGAGACGATGCCTGACTCCTCGTGAAACTTGATAGGAGTCCCAGGATTCCTGTGGCACTTGGAAAGGGACACTTGGTCTCCCGCCTCAGCTGGAGAGGCGTCCCAATTGCCCTGCCAAGCCTCGAGGAGAATCCAGAGTTGTCCCTCGCAACTAGGCAGGAGTCCTGACGTCGCTGAAGAAACACGTGTGTGGAAGGGCCATCCCCCTCGTAACTCGAGAATATACCCCAGATTCACGCCGCAACTCGAGAAAAACCATGAGACTTCCCCCTCGCCGCGAGATGAGGCCCGATTCCCCTGCACTGCGTGCAGAGCAATTCCGTGTTGCACATCACACATGAAAGGAGCCTTGATTTCCTTCATGGCACTCCAGAGAAACCCCAAGAACACTGTTTCAAGGCTAGAGGGATCCTGAGGTCACTGTAGCAACACGAAAGAGCTCCGTGGGCCAAAAATCAACTCGAGATGAGAGGTTAGTCCCTGGCTTCGACTCCAGAGGAATACCACCTTACCACAAGCACCTCAAGAGGAGGCTTCTCTCAGCTCTAGGTATGTGAGAGGGACCCTGAGTTTGCGGCCTCAAGTGGAATGGACACCGCGATGCCCTGACGCGAAATAAGGCTGGATATCCCTGCAGTGACTTGAATGCAGGCTCGTCTTGCATCTCCCAAGATGAAAGGATGTCTGAATCCACTGTGGAGACCACAGAGAAAGACCTAGTTCCCCACCTCATCGCGACCAGAGGCCTCACATCCTTTGAAAACTCCAGAGGTACGCGGAGATCAGTGCCTCCAAAGGAGACGATGCCTGACTCCTCGTGAAACTTGATAGGAGTCCCAGGATTCCTGTGGCACGTGGAAAGGACCCTTGGTCTCCCGCCTCAGCTGGAGAGGTGTCCCAATTGCCTTGCCAAGCCTCGAGGAGAATCCCGAGTTGTGTCTCACAACTAGGCAAGAGTCCTGACGTGGCTGAACAAACACGTGTGTGGAAGGGCCATCCCCGTCGTAACTCGAGAATATACCCCAGGTTCCCGCCGCAACTCGAGAAAAACCATGAGACTTCCCCCTCGCCGCGAGATGAGGCCCGATTCCCCTTCACTGCATGCAGAGCAATTCTGTGTTGCACATCACACATGAAAGGAGCCTTGATTTCCTTCATGGCACTCCAGAGAAACCCCAAGAACACTGTTTCAAGGCTACAGGGATCCTGAGGTCACTGTAGCAACACGAAAGAGCTCCGTGGACCAAAAATCAACTCGAGATGAGAGGTTAGTCCCTGGCTTCGACTCCAGAGGAATACCACCTTACCACAAGCACCTCAAGAGGAGGCTTCTCTCAGCTCTAGGTATGTGAGAGGGACCCTGAGTTTGCGGCCTCAAGTGGAATGGACACCGCGATGCCCTGACTCGAAATAAGGCCGGATATCCCTGCAGTGACTGGAATGCAGGCTCGTCTTGCATCTCCCAAGACGACAGGGTGTCTGAATCCCCTGTGGAGACCACAGAGAAAGACCTAGTTCCCCACCTCATCGCGACAGGAGGCCTCAAATCCTTTGAAAACTCCAGAGGTATGCGGAGATCAGTGCCTCCAAAGGAGACGATGCCTGACTCCTCGTGAAACTTGATAGGAGACCCAGGATTCCTGTGGCACGTGGAAAGGGACCCTTGGTCTCCCTTCTAAGCTGGAGAGGCGTCCCAATTGCCCTGCAAAGCCTCGAGGAGAATCCAGAGTTGTCCCTCGCAACTAGGCAGGAGTCCTGACATGGCTGAACACACACGTGTGTGGAAAGGCCATCCCCGTCGTAACTCGAGAATATACCCCAGGTTCCCGCCGCAACTCGAGAAAAACCATGAGACTTCCCCCTCGCCGCGAGATGAGGCCCGATTCCCCTGCACTGCGTGCAGAGCAATTCCGTGTTGCACATCACACATGAAAGGAGCCTTGATTTCCTTGATGGCACTCCAGAGAAACCCCAAGAACACTGTTTCAAGGCTAGAGGGATCCTGAGGTCACTGTAGCAACACGAAAGAGCTCCGTGGGCCAAAAATCAACTCGAGATGAGAGGTTAGTCCCTGGCTTCGACTCCAGAGGAATACCACCTTACCACAAGCACCTCAAGAGGAGGCTTCTCTCAGCTCTAGGTATGTGAGAGGGACCCTGAGTTTGCGGCCTCAAGTGGAATGGACACCGCGATGCCCTGACTCGAAATAAGGCCGGACATCCCTGCAGTGACTGGAATGCAGGCTCGTCTTGCATCTCCCAAGACGAAAGGGTGTCTGAATCCCCTGTGGAGACCACAGAGAAAGACCTAGTTCCCCACCTCATCGCGACAGGAGGCCTCAAATCCTTTGAAAACTCCAGAGGTATGCGGAGATCACTGCCTCCAAAGGAGACGATGCCTGACTCCTCGTGAAACTTGATAGGAGTCCCAGGATTCCTGTGGCACTTGGAAAGGGACACTTGGTCTCCCGCCTCAGCTGGAGAGGCGTCCCAATTGCCCTGCCAAGCCTCGAGGAGAATCCAGAGTTGTCCCTCGCAACTAGGCAGGAGTCCTGACGTCGCTGAGGAAATACGCGGGTGGAAGGGCCATCCCCGTCGTAACTCGAGAATATACCCCAGGTTCCCGCCGCAACTCGAGAAAAACCATGAGACTTCCCCCTCGCCGCGAGATGAGGCCCGATTCCCCTGCACTGCGTGCAGAGCAATTCCCTGTTGCACATCACACAAGAAAGGAGCCTTGATTTCCTTGATGGCACTCCAGAGAAACCCCAACAACACTGTTTCAAGGCTAGAGGGATCCTGAGGTCACTGTAGCAACACGAAAGAGCTCCGTGGACCAAGAATCAACACGAGATGAGAAGTTAGTCCCTGACTTCGACTCCTGAGGAACACCACCTTACCACAAGCACCTCAAGAGGAGGCTTCTCTCAGCTCTAGGTATGTGAGAGGGATCCTGAGTTTGCGGCCTCAAGTGGAATGGACACCGCGATGCCCTTACTCGAAATAAGGCCGGATATCCCTGCAGTGACTTGCATGCAGGCTCGTCTTGCATCTCCCAAGAAGAAAGGGTGTCTGAATCCCCTGTGGAGACCACAGAGAAAGACCTAGTTCCCCACCTCATCGCGACAGGAGTCCTCAAATCCTTTGAAAACTCCAGAGGTATGCGGAGATCAGTGCCTCCAAAGGAGACGATGCCTGACTCCTCGTGAAACTTGATAGGAGATCCAGGATTCCTGTGGCACGTGGAAAGGGACCCTTGGTCTCCCGCCTCAGCTGGAGAGGCGTCCCAATTGCCCTGCAAAGCCTCGAGGAGAATCCCGAGTTGTCCCTCGCAACTAGGCAGGAGTCCTGACATGGCTGAACACACACGTGTGTGGAAGGGCAATCCCCTCTTAACTCGAGAATATACCCCAGGTTCCCGCCGCAACTCGAGAAAAACCATGAGACTTCCCCCTCGCCGCGAGATGAGGCCCGATTCCCCTGCACTGCGTGCAGAGCAATTCCGTGTTGCACATCACACATGAAAGGAGCCTTGATTTCCTTCATGGCACTCCAGAGAAACCCCAAGAACACT
Organism: Cervus elaphus; assembly: GCF_910594005.1. Lineage (NCBI taxonomy): Eukaryota > Metazoa > Chordata > Mammalia > Artiodactyla > Cervidae > Cervus > Cervus elaphus. The sequence goes on from NC_057828.1 coordinate 370,440, forward strand.
GTTTCAAGGCTAGAGGGATCCTGAGGTCACTGTAGCAACAAGAAAGAGCTCCGTGGACCAAGAATCAACACGAGATGAGAGGTTAGTCCCTGGCTTCGACTCCTGAGGAATACCACCTTACCACAAGCACCTCAAGAGGAGGCTTCTCTCAGCTCTAGGTATGTGAGAGGGATCCTGAGTTTGCGGCCTCAAGTGGAATGGACACCGCGATGCCCTGACTCGAAATAAGGCCGGATATCCCTGCAGTGACTTGAATGCAGGCTCGTCTTGCATCTCCCAAGAAGAAAGGATGTCTGAATCCCCTGTGGAGACCACAGAGAAACACCCAGTTCCCCACCTCATCGCGACCGGAGGCCTCACATCCTTTGAAAACTCCAGAGGTACGCGGAGATCAGTGCCTCCAAAGGAGACGATGCCTGACTCCTCGTGAAACTTGATAGGAGTCCCAGGATTCTTGTGGCACGTGGAAAGGGACCCTTGGTCTCCCGCCTCAGCTGGAGAGGCGTTCCAATTGCCCTGCCAAGCCTCGAGGAGAATCCCGAGTTGTCCCTCGCAACTAGGCAGGAGTCCTGACGTGGCTGAACAAACACGTGGGTGGAAGGGCCATCCCCGTCGTAACTCGAGAATATACCCCAGGTTCCCGCCGCAACTCGAGAAAAACCATGAGACTTCCCCCTCGATGCGAGATGAGGCCCGATTCCCCTGTACTGCGTGCAGAGAAATTCCGTCTTGCACATCACACATGAAAGGAGCCTTGATTTCCTTGATGGCACTCCAGAGAAACCCCAGAACACTGTTTCAAGGATAGAGGGATCCTGAGGTCACTGTAGCAACACGAAAGAACTCTGTGGACCAGAAATCAACCCGAAAAGAGAGGTTAGTCCCTGGATTCGTCTCCAGAGGAATACCACCTTACCACAAGCACCTCAAGAGGAGGCTTCTCTCAGCTCTAGGTATGTGAGAGGGACCCTGAGTTTGCGGCCTCAAGTGGAATGGACACCGGGTTGCCCTGACTCGAAATAAGGCCGGATATCCCTGCAGTGACTTCAATGCAGGCTCGTCTTGCATCTCCCAGGACAAAAGGATGTCTGAATCCCCTGTGGAAAGCACAGAGAAAGACTTAGTTCCCCACCTCATCGCGACCGATAGCCTCACATCCTTTGAAAACTCCAGAGGTACGCGGAGATCAGTGCCTCCAAAGGAGACGATGCCTGACTCCTCGTGAAACTTGATAGGAGTCCCAGGATTCCTGTGGCACGTGGAAAGGGACCCTTGGTCTCCCGCCTCAGCTGGAGAGGCGTTCCAATTGCCCTGCCAAGCCTCGAGGAGAATCCCGAGTTGTCCCTCGCAACTAGGCAGGAGTCCTGACATGGCTGAACAAACACGTGGGTGGAAGGTCCATCCCCGTCGTAACTCGAGAATATACCCCAGGTTCCCGCCGCAACTCGAGAAAAACCATGAGACTTCCCCCTCGATGCGAGATGAGGCCCGATTCCCCTGTACTGCGTGCAGAGCAATTCCGTCTTGCACATCACACATGAAAGGAGCCTTGATTTCCTTGATGGCACTCCAGAGAAACCCCAAGAACACTGTTTCAAGGCTAGAGGGATCCTGAGGTCACTGTAGCAACACGAAAGAGCTCCGTGGGCCAAAAATCAACTCGAGATGAGAGGTTAGTCCCTGGCTTCGACTCCAGAGGAATACCACCTTACCACAAGCACCTCAAGAGGAGGCTTCTCTCAGCTCTAGGTATGTGAGAGGGACCCTGAGTTTGCGGCCTCAAGTGGAATGGACACCGCGATGCCCTGACTCGAAATAAGGCCGGATATCCCTGCAGTGACTTCAATGCAGGCTCGTCTTGCATCTCCCAGGACGAAAGGATGTCTGAATCCCCTGTGGAGACCACAGAGAAAGACCTAGTTCCCCACCTCATCGCGACCGGAGGCCTCACATCCTTTGAAAACTCCAGAGGTACGCGGAGATCAGTGCCTCCAAAGGAGACGATGCCTGACTCCTCGTGAAACTTGATAGGAGTCCCAGGATTCCTATGGCACGTGGAAAGGGACCCTTGGTCTCCCGCCTCAGCTGGAGAGGCGTCCCAATTGCCTTGCCAAGCCTCGAGGAGAATCCCGAGTTGTGTCTCTCAACTAGGCAAGAGTCCTGACGTGGCTGAACAAACACGTGTGTGGAAGGGCCATCCCCGTCGTAACTCGAGAATATACCCCAGGTTCCCACCGCAACTCGAGAAAAACCATGAGACTTCCCCCTCGCCGCAAGATGAGGCCCGATTCCCCTGCACTGCGTGCAGAGCAATTCTGTGTTGCACATCACACATGAAAGGAGCCTTGATTTCCTTCATGGCACTCCAGAGAAACCCCAAGAACACTGTTTCAAGGCTAGAGGGATCCTGAGGTCACTGTAGCAACACGAAAGAGCTCCGTGGACCAAAAATCAACTCGAGATGAGAGGTTAGTCCCTGGCTTGGACTCCAGAGAAATACCACCTTACCACAAGCACCTCAAGAGGAGGCTTCTCTCAGCTCTAGGTATGTGAGAGGGACCCTGAGTTTGCGGCCTCAAGTGGAATGGATACCGCGATGCCCTGACTCGAAATAAGGCCGGATAGTCCTGCAGTGACTGGAATGCAGGCTCGTCTTGCATCTCCCAAGACGAAAGGGTGTCTGAATCCCCTGTGGAGACCACAGAGAAAGACCTAGTTCCCCACCTCATCGCGACAGGAGGCCTCATATCCTTTGAAAACTCCAGAGATATGCGGAGATCAGTGCCTCCAAAGGAGACGATGCCTGACTCCTCGTGAAACTTGATAGGAGACCCAGGATTCCTGTGGCACGTGGAAAGGGACCCTTGGTCTCCCGTCTCAGCTGGAGATGCGTCCCAATTGCCCTGCAAAGCCTCGAGGAGAATCCCGAGTTGTCCCTCGCAACTAGGCAGGAGTCCTGACGTCGCTGAAGGAACACGTGGGTGGAAGGGCCATCCCCGTCGTAACTCGAGAATATACCCCAGGTTCCCGCCGCAACTCGAGAAAAACCATGAGACTTCCCCCTCGCCGTGAGATGCGGCCCGATTCCCCTGCACTGCGTGCAGAGCAATTCCGTGTTGCACATCACACATGAAAGGAGCCTTGATTTCCTTGATGGCACTCCAGTGAAACCCCAAGAACACTGTTTCAAGGATAGAGGGATACTGAGGTCACTGTAGCAACACGAAAGAGCTCCGTGGACCAAGAATCAACACGAGATGAAAGGTTAGTCCCTGGCTGCGACTCCTGAGGAATACCACCTTACCACAAGCACCTCAAGAGGAGGCTTCTCTCAGCTCTAGGTATGTGAGAGGGATCCTGAGTTTGCGGCCTCAAGTGGAATGGACACCGCGATGCCCTGACTCGAAATAAGGCCGGATAACCCTGCAGTGACTGGAATGCAGGCTCGTCTTGCATCTCCCAGGACGAAAGAATGTCTGAATCCCCTGTGGAAAGCACAGAGAAAGACTTATTTCCCCACCTCATCGCGACCGATAGCCTCACATCCTTTGAAAACTCCAGAGGTACGCGGAGATCAGTGCCTCCAAAGGAGACGATGCCTGACTCCTCGTGAAACTTGATAGGAGTCCCAGGATTCCTGTGGCACTTGGAAAGGGACACTTTGTCTCCCGCCTCAGCTGGAGAGGCGTCCCAATTGCCCTGCCAAGCCTCGAGGAGAATCCAGAGTTGTCCCTCGCAACTAGGCAGGAGTCCTGACGTCGCTGAAGAAACACGTGGGTGGAAGGGCCATCCCCGTCGTAACTCGAGAATATACCCCAGGTTCCCGCCGCAACTCGAGAAAAACCATGAGACTTCCCCCTCGCCGCGAGATGAGGCCCGATTCCCCTGCACTGCGTGCAGAGCAATTCCGTGTTGCACATCACACATGAAAGGAGCCTTGATTTCCTTGATGGCACTCCAGAGAAACCCCAAGAACACTGTTTCAAGGCTAGAGGGATCCTGAGGTCACTGTAGCAACAAGAAAGAGCTCCGTGGACCAAAAATCAACTCGAGATGAGAGGTTAGTCCCTGGCTTCGACTCCAGAGGAATACCACCTTACCACAAGCACCTCAAGAGGAGGCTTCTCTCAGCTCTATGTATGTGAGAGGGATCCTGAGTTTGCGGCCTCAAGTGGAATGGACACCGCGATGCCCTGACTCGAAATAAGGCCGGATATCCCTGCAGTGACTGGAATGCAGGCTCGTCTTGCATCTCCCAAGAAGAAAGGATGTCTGAATCCCCTGTGGAGACCACAGAGAAAGACCTAGTTTCCCACCTCATCGCGACCGGAGGCCTCACATCCTTTGAAAACTCCAGAGGTACGCGGAGATCAGTGCCTACAAAGGAGACGATGCCTGACTCCTCGTGAAACTTGATAGGAGTCCCAGGATTCTTGTGGCACGTGGAAAGGGACCCTTGGTCTCCCGCCTCAGCTGGAGAGGCGTTCCAATTGCCCTGCCAAGCCTCGAGGAGAATCCCGAGTTGTCCCTCGCAACTAGGCAGGAGTCCTGACGTGGCTGAACAAACACGTGGGTGGAAGGGCCATCCACGTCGTAACTGGAGAATATACCCCAGGTTCCCGCCGCAACTCGAGAAAAACCATGAGACTTCCCCCTCGATGTGAGATGAGGCCCGATTCCCCTGTACTGCGTGCAGAGCAATTCCGTCTTGCACATCACACATGAAAGGAGCCTTGATTTCCTTGATGGCACTCCAGAGAAACCCCAAGAACACTGTTTCAAGGATAGAGGGATCCTGAGGTCACTGTAGCAACACGAAAGAACTCTGTGGACCAAAAATCAACTCAAAAAGAGAGGTTAGTCCCTGGATTCGTCTCCAGAGGATTACCACCTTACCACAAGCACCTCAAGAGGAGGCTTCTCTCAGCTCTAGGTATGTGAGAGGGACCCTGAGTTTGCGGCATCAAGTGGAATGGACACCGCGATGCCCTGACTCGAAATAAGGCCGGATATCCCTGCAGTGACTTCAATGCAGGCTCGTCTTGCATTTCCCAGGACGAAAGGATGTCTGAATCCCCTGTGGAAAGCACAGAGAAAGACTTAGTTCCCCACCTCATCGCGACCGATAGCCTCACATCCTTTGAAAACTCCAGAGGTACGCGGAGATCAGTGCCTCCAAAGGAGACGATGCCTGACTCCTCGTGAAACTTGATAGGAGTCCCAGGATTCCTGTGGCACTTGGAAAGGGACACTTGGTCTCCCGCCTCAGCTGGAGAGGCGTCCCAATTGCCCTGCCAAGCCTCGAGGAGAATCCAGAGTTGTCCCTCGCAACTAGGCAGGACTCCTGACGTCGCTGAAGAAACACGTGGGTGGAAGGGCCATCCCCCTCGTAACTCGAGAATATACCCCAGGTTCCCGCCGCAACTCGAGAAAAACCATGAGACTTCCCCCTCGCCGCGAGATGAGGCCGGATTCCCCTGCACTTCGTGCAGAGCAATTCCGTGTTGCACATCACACATGAAAGGAGCCTTGATTTCCTTGATGGCACTCCAGAGAAACCCCAAGAACACTGTTTCAAGGCTAGAGGGATCCTGAGGTCACTGTAGCAACACGAAAGAGCTCCGTGGACCAAAAATCAACTCGAGATGAGAGGTTAGTCCCTGGCTTCGACTCCAGAGGAATACCACCTTACCACAAGCACCTCAAGAGGAGGCTTCTCTCAGCTCTAGGTATGTGAGAGGGACCCTGAGTTTGCGGCCTCAAGTGGAATGGACACCGCGATGCCCTGATGCGAAATAAGGCTGGATATCCCTGCAGTGACTGGAATGCAGGCTCGTCTTGCATCTCCCAAGATGAAAGGATGTCTGAATCCCCTGTGGAGACCACAGAGAAAGACCTAGTTCCCCACCTCATCGCGACCGGAGGCCTCACATCCTTTGAAAACTCCAGAGGTACGCGGAGATCAGTGCCTCCAAAGGAGACGAAGCCTGACTCCTCGTGAAACTTGATAGGAGTCCCAGGATTCTTGTGGCACGTGGAAAGGGACCCTTGGTCTCCCGCCTCAGCTGGAGAGGCGTTCCAATTGCCCTGCCAAGCCTCGAGGAGAATCCCGAGTTGTCCCTCGAAACTAGGCAGGACTCCTGACGTCGCTGAAGAAACACGTGGGTGGAAGGGCCATCCCCGTCGTAACTGGAGAATATACCCCAGGTTCCCGCCGCAACTCGAGAAAAACCATGAGACTTCCCCCTCGATGCGAGATGAGGCCCGATTCCCCTGTACTGCATGCAGAGCAATTCCGTCTTGCACATCACACATGAAAGGAGCCTTGATTTCCTTGATGGCACTCCAGAGAAACCCCAAGAACACTGTTTCAAGGATAGAGGGATCCTGAGGTCACTGTAGCAACACGAAAGAACTCTGTGGACCAAAAATCAACTCGAAAAGAGAGGTTAGTCCCTGGATTCGGCTCCAGAGGAATACCACCTTACCACAAGCACCTCAAGAGGAGGCTTCTCTCAGCTCTAGGTATGTGAGAGGGACCCTGAGTTTGCTGCCTCAAGTGGAATGGACACCGCGATGCCCTGACTCGAAATAAGGCCGAATATCCCTGCAGTGACTGGAATGCAGCCTCGTCTTGCATCTCCCAAGACGAAAGGGTGTCTGAATCCCCAGTGGAGACCACAGAGAAAGACCTAGTTCCCCACCTCATCGCGACAGGAGGCCTCAAATCTTTTGAAAACTCCACAGGTATGCGGAGATCAGTGCCTCCAAAGGAGACGATGCCTGACTCCTCGTGAAACTTGATAGGAGACCCAGGATTCCTGTGGCACGTGGAAAGGGAACCTTGGTCTCCCGTCTCAGCTGGAGAGGCGTCCCAATTGCCCTGCAAAGCCTCGAGGAGAATCCCGAGTTGTCCCTCGCAACTAGGCAGGAGTCCTGACGTCGCTGAACACACACGTGTGTGGAAGTGCCATCCCCGTCGTAACTCGAGAATATACCCCAGGTTCCCGCCGCAACTCGAGAAAAACCATGAGACTTCCCACTCGCCGCGAGATGAGGCCCGATTCCCCTGCACTGCATGCAGAGCAATTCCGTGTTGTACATCACACATGAAAGGAGCCTTGATTTCCTTGATGGCACTCCAGAGAAACCTCAAGAACACTGTTTCAAGGCTAGAGGGATCCTGAGGTCACTGTAGCAACACGAAAGAGCTCCGAGGACCAAGAATCAACACTAAATGAGAGGTTAGTCCCTGGCTTCGACTCCTGAGTAATACCACCTTACCACACACACCTCAAGAGGAGGCTTCTCTCAGCTCTAGGTATGTGAGAGGGTCCCTGAGTTTGCGGCCTCAAGTGGAATGGACACCGCGATGCCCTGACGCGAAATAAGGCTGGATATCCCTGCAGTGACTTGAATGCAGGCTCGTCTTGCATCTCCCAAGATGAAAGGATGTCTGAATCCCCTGTGGAGACCACAGAGAAAGACCTAGTTCCCCACCTCATCGCGACCGGAGGCCTCACATCCTTTGAAAACTCCAGAGGTACGCGGAGATCAGTGCCTCCAAAGGAGACGATGCCTGACTCCTCGTGAAACTTGATAGGAGTCCCAGGATTCCTGTGGCACGTGGAAAGGGACCCTTAGTCTCCCGCCTCAGCGGGAGAGGCGTCCCAATTGCCTTGCCAAGCCTCGAGGAGAATCCCGAGTTGTGTCTCGCAACTAGGCAAGAGTCCTGTCGTGGCTGAAGAAACACGTGTGTGGAAGGGCCATCCCCGTCGTAACTCGAGAATATACCCCAGGTTCCCGCCGCAACTCGAGAAAAACCATGAGACTTCCCCCTCGCCGCGAGATGAGGCCCGATTCCCCTGAACTGCGTGCAGAGCAATTCTGTGTTGCACATCACACATGAAAGGAGCCTTGATTTCCTTCATGGCACTCCAGAGAAACCCCAAGAACACTGTTTCAAGGCTAGAGGGATCCTGAGGTCACTGTAGCAACAGGAAAGAGCTCCGTGGACCAAAAATCAACTCGAGATGAGAGGTTAGTCCCTGGCTTCGACTCCAGAGGAAAACCAGCTTACCACAAGCACCTCAAGAGGAGGTTTCTCTCAGCTATAGGTATGTGAGAGGGACCCTGAGTTTGCGGCCTCAAGTGGAATGGACACCGCGATGCCCTGACTCGAAATAAGGCCGGATATCCCTGCAGTGACTGGAATGCAGGTTCGTCTTGCATCTCCCTAGACGAAAGGGTGTCTGAATCCCCTGTGGAGACCACAGAGAAAGACCTAGTTCCCCACCTCATCGCGACAGGAGGCCTCAAATCCTTTGAAAACTCCAGAGGTATGCGGAGATCAGTGCCTCCAAAGGAGACGATGCCTGACTCCTCGTGAAACTTGATAGGAGACCCAGGATTCCTGTGGCACTTGGAAAGGGACACTTGGTCTCCCGCCTCAGCTGGAGAGGCGTCCCAATTGCCCTGCAAATCCTCGAGGAGAATCCAGAGTTGTCCCTCGCAACTAGGCAGGAGTCCTGACGTCGCTGAAGAAACACGTGTGTGGAAGGGCCATCCCCGTCGTAACTCGAGAATATACCCCAATTTCCCGCCGCAACTCGAGAAAAACCATGAGACTTCCCCCTCGCCGCGAGATGAGGCCCGATTCCCCTGCACTGCGTGCAGAGCAATTCCGTGTTGCACATCACACATGAAAGGAGTCTTGATTTCCTTGATGGCACTCCAGAGAAACCCCAAGAACACTGTTTCAAGGCTAGAGGGATCCTGAGGTCACTGTAGCAACACGAAAGAGCTCCGTGGACGAAAAAATCAACTCGAGATGAGAGGTTAGTCCCTGGCTTCGACTCCAGAGGAATACCACCTTACCACAAGCACCTCAAGAGGAGGCTTCTCTCAGCTCTAGGTATGTGAGAGGGTCCCTGAGTTTGCGGCCTCAAGTGGAATGGACACCGCGATGCCCTGACGCGAAATAAGGCTGGATATCCCTGCAGTGACTTGAATGCAGGCTCGTCTTGCATCTCCCAAGACGAAAGGGTGTCTGAATCCCCAGTGGAGACCACAGAGAAAGACCTAGTTCCCCACCTCATCGCGACAGGAGGCCTCAAATCCTTTGAAAACTCCACAGGTATGCGGAGATCAGTGCCTCCAAAGGAGACGATGCCTGACTCCTCGTGAAACTTGATAGGAGACCCAGGATTCCTGTGGCACGTGGAAAGGGAACCTTGGTCTCCCGTCTCAGCTGGAGAGGCGTCCCAATTGCCCTGCAAAGCCTCGAGGAGAATCCCGAGTTGTCCCTCGCAACTAGGCAGGAGTCCTGACGTCGCTGAACACACACGTGTGTGGAAGTGCCATCCCCGTCGTAACTCGAGAATATACCCCAGGTTCCCGCCGCACCTCGAGAAAAACCATGAGACTTCCCCCTCGCCGCGAGATGAGGCCCGATTCCCCTGAACTGCATGCAGAGCAATTCCGTGTTGCACATCACACATGAAAGGAGCCTTGATTTCCTTGATGGCACTCCAGAGAAACCCCAAGAACACTGTTTCAAGGCTAGAGGGATCCTGAGGTCACTGTAGCAACACGAAAGAGCTCCGTGGACCAAGAATCAACACGAGATGAGAGGTTAGTCCCTGGCTTCGACTCCTGAGGAATACCACCTTACCACACGCACCTCAAGAGGAGGCTTCTCTCAGCTCTAGGTATGTGAGAGGGATCCTGAGTTTGCGGCCTCAAGTGGAATGGACACCGCGATGCCCTGACTCGAAATAAGGCCGGATATCCCTGCAGTGACTGGAATGCAGGCTCGTCTTGCATCTCCCAAGAAGAAAGGATGTCTGAATCCCCTGTGGAGACCACAGAGAAAGACCTAGTTTCCCACCTCATCGCGACCGGAGGCCTCACATCCTTTGAAAACTCCAGAGGTACGCCGAGATCAGTGCCTCCAAAGGACACGATGCCTGACTCCTCGTGAAACTTGATAGGAGTCCCAGGATTCTTGTGGCAGGTGGAAAGGGACCCTTGGTCTCCCGCCTCAGCTGGAGAGGCGTCCCAATTGCCCTGCCAAGCCTCGAGGAGAATCCCGAGTTGTCCCTCGCAACTAGGCAGGACTCCTGACGTCGCTGAAGAAACACGTGGGTGGAAGGGCCATCCCCCTCGTAACTCGAGAATATACCCCAGGTGCCAACCGCAACTCGAGAAAAACCATGAGACTTCCCACTCGCCGCGAGATGAGGCCCGATTCCCCTGCACTTCGTGCAGAGCAATTCCGTGTTGCACATCACACATGAAAGGAGCCTTGATTTCCTTGATGGCACTCCAGAGAAACCCCAAGAACACTGTTTCAAGGCTAGAGGGATCCTGAGGTCACTGTAGCAACACGAAAGAGCTCCGTGGGCCAAAAATCAACTCGAGATGAGAGGTTAGTCCCTGGCTTCGACTCCAGAGGAATACCACCTTACCACAAGCACCTCAAGAGGAGGCTTCTCTCAGCTCTAGGTATGTGAGAGGGACCCTGAGTTTGTGGCCTCAAGTGGAATGGACACCGCGATGCCCTGACGCGAAATAAGGCTGGATATACCTGCAGTGACTTGAATGCAGGCTCGTCTTGCATCTCCCAAGATGAAAGGATGTCTGAATCCCCTGTGGAGACCACAGAGAAAGACCTAGTTCCCCACCTCATCGCGACCGGAGGCCTCACATCCTTTGCAAACTCCAGAGGTACGCGGAGATCAGTGCCTCCAAAGGAGACGATGCCTGACTCCTCGTGAAACTTGATAGGAGTCCCAGGATTCCTGTGGCACGTGGAAAGGGACCCTTAGTCTCCCGCCTCAGCGGGAGAGGCGTCCCAATTGCCTTGCCAAGCCTCGAGGAGAATCCCGAGTTGTGTCTCGCAACTAGGCAAGAGTCCTGACGTGGCTGAAGAAACACGTGTGTGGAAGGGCCATCCCCGTCGTAACTCGAGAATATACCCCAGGTTCCCGCCGCAACTCGAGAAAAACCATGAGACTTCCCCCTCGCCGCGAGATGAGGCCCGATTCCCCTGAACTGCGTGCAGAGCAATTCTGTGTTGCACATCACACATGAAAGGAGCCTTGATTTCCTTCATGGCACTCCAGAGAAACCCCAAGAACACTGTTTCAAGGCTAGAGGGATCCTGAGGTCACTGTAGCAACACGAAAGAGCTCCGTGGACCAAAAATCAACTCGAGATGAGAGGTTAGTCCCTGGCTTCGACTCCAGAGGAAAACCACCTTACCACAAGCACCTCAAGAGGAGGTTTCTCTCAGCTCTAGGTATGTGAGAGGGACCCTGAGTTTGCGGCCTCAAGTGGAATGGACACCGCGATGCCCTGACTCGAAATAAGGCCGGATATCCCTGCAGTGACTGGAATGCAGGCTCGTCTTGCATCTCCCTAGACGAAAGGGTGTCTGAATCCCCTGTGGAGACCACAGAGAAAGACCTAGTTCCCCACCTCATCGCGACAGGAGGCCTCAAATCCTTTGAAAACTCCACAGGTATGCGGAGATCAGTGCCTCCAAAGGAGACGATGCCTGACTCCTCGTGAAACTTGATAGGAGACCCAGGATTCCTGTGGCACGTGGAAAGGGAACCTTGGTCTCCCGTCTCAGCTGGAGAGGCGTCCCAATAGCCCTGCAAAGCCTCGAGGAGAATCCCGAGTTGTCCCTCGCAACTAGGCAGGAGTCCTGACGTCGCTGAACACACACGTGTGTGGAAGTGCCATCCCCGTCGTAACTCGAGAATATACCCCAGGTTCCCGCCGCTCCTCGAGAAAAACCATGAGACTTCCCCCTCGCCGCGAGATGAGGCACGATTCCCCTGAACTGCATGCAGAGCAATTCCGTGTTGCACATCACACATGAAAGCAGCCTTGATTTCCTTGATGGCACTCCAGAGAAACCCCAAGAACACTGTTTCAAGGCTAGAGGGATCCTGAGGTCACTGTAGCAACACGAAAGAGCTCCGTGGACCAAGAATCAACACGAGATGAGAGGTTAGTCCCTGGCTTCGACTCCTGAGGAATACCACCTTACCACACGCACCTCAAGAGGAGGCTTCTCTCAGCTCTAGGTATGTGAGAGGGATCCTGAGTTTGCGGCCTCAAGTGGAATGGACGCCGCGATGCCCTGACTCGAAATAAGGCCGGATATCCCTGCAGTGACTTCAATGCAGGCTCTCCTTGCATCTCCCAGGACGAAAGGATGTCTGAATCCCCTGTGGAAAGCACAGAGAAAGACTTAGTTCCCCACCTCATCGCGACCGATAGCCTCACATCCTTTGAAAACTCCAGAGGTACGCGGAGATCAGTGCCTCCAAAGGAGACGATGCCTGACTCCTCGTGAAACTTGATAGGAGTCCCAGGATTCCTGTGGCACTTTGAAAGGGACACTTGGTCTCCCGCCTCAGCTGGAGAGGCGTCCCAATTGCCCTGCCAAGCCTCGAGGAGAATCCAGAGTTGTCCCTCGCAACTAGGCAGGACTCCTGACGTCACTGAAGAAACACGTGGGTGGAAGGGCCATCCCCCTCGTAACTTGAGAATATACCCCAGGTTCCCGCCGCAACTCGAGAAAAACCATGAGACTTCCCCCTCGCCGCGAGATGAGGCCGGATTCCCCTGCACTGCGTGCAGAGCAATTCCGTGTTGCACATCACACATGAAAGGAGCCTTGATTTCCTTGATGGCACTCCAGAGAAACCCCAAGAACACTGTTTCAAGGCTAGAGGGATCCTGAGGTCACTGTAGCAACACGAAAGAGCTCCGTGGGCCAAAAATCAACTCGAGATGAGAGGTTAGTCCCTGGCTTCGACTCCAGAGGAATACCACCTTACCACAAGCACCTCAAGAGGAGGCTTCTCTCAGCTCTAGGTATGTGAGAGGGACCCTGAGTTTGCGGCCTCAAGTGGAATGGACACCGCGATGCCCTGATGCGAAATAAGGCTGGATATCCCTGCAGTGACTTGAATGCAGGCTCGTCTTGCATCTCCCAAGATGAAAGGATGTCTGAATCCCCTGTGGAGACCACAGAGAAAGACCTAGTTCCCCACCTCATCGCGACCGGAGGCCTCACATCCTTTGAAAACTCCAGAGGTACGCGGAGATCAGTGCCTCCAAAGGAGACGAAGCCTGACTCCTCGTGAAACTTGATAGGAGTCCCAGGATTCTTGTGGCACGTGGAAAGGGACCCTTGGTCTCCCGCCTCAGCTGGAGAGGCGTTCCAATTGCCCTGCCAAGCCTCGAGGAGAATCCCGAGTTGTCCCTCGCAACTAGGCAGGACTCCTGACGTCGCTGAAGAAACACGTGGGTGGAAGGGCCATCCCCGTCGTAACTGGAGAATATACCCCAGGTTCCCGCCGCAACTCGAGAAAAACCATGAGACTTCCCCCTCGATGCGAGATGAGGCCCGATTCCCCTGTACTGCATGCAGAGCAATTCCGTCTTGCACATCACACATGAAAGGAGCCTTGATTTCCTTGATGGCACTCCAGAGAAACCCCAAGAACACTGTTTCAAGGATAGAGGGATCCTGAGGTCACTGTAGCAACACGAAAGAACTCTGTGGACCAAAAATCAACTCGAAAAGAGAGGTTAGTCCCTGGATTCGGCTCCAGAGGAATACCACCTTACCACAAGCACCTCAAGAGGAGGCTTCTCTCAGCTCTAGGTATGTGAGAGGGACCCTGAGTTTGCTGCCTCAAGTGGAATGGACACCGCGATGCCCTGACTCGAAATAAGGCCGAATATCCCTGCAGTGACTGGAATGCAGCCTCGTCTTGCATCTCCCAAGACGAAAGGGTGTCTGAATCCCCAGTGGAGACCACAGAGAAAGACCTAGTTCCCCACCTCATCGCGACAGGAGGCCTCAAATCTTTTGAAAACTCCACAGGTATGCGGAGATCAGTGCCTCCAAAGGAGACGATGCCTGACTCCTCGTGAAACTTGATAGGAGACCCAGGATTCCTGTGGCACGTGGAAAGGGAACCTTGGTCTCCCGTCTCAGCTGGAGAGGCGTCCCAATTGCCCTGCAAAGCCTCGAGGAGAATCCCGAGTTGTCCCTCGCAACTAGGCAGGAGTCCTGACGTCGCTGAACACACACGTGTGTGGAAGTGCCATCCCCGTCGTAACTCGAGAATATACCCCAGGTTCCCGCCGCAACTCGAGAAAAACCATGAGACTTCCCACTCGCCGCGAGATGAGGCCCGATTCCCCTGCACTGCATGCAGAGCAATTCCGTGTTGTACATCACACATGAAAGGAGCCTTGATTTCCTTGATGGCACTCCAGAGAAACCTCAAGAACACTGTTTCAAGGCTAGAGGGATCCTGAGGTCACTGTAGCAACACGAAAGAGCTCCGAGGACCAAGAATCAACACTAAATGAGAGGTTAGTCCCTGGCTTCGACTCCTGAGTAATACCACCTTACCACACACACCTCAAGAGGAGGCTTCTCTCAGCTCTAGGTATGTGAGAGGGTCCCTGAGTTTGCGGCCTCAAGTGGAATGGACACCGCGATGCCCTGACGCGAAATAAGGCTGGATATCCCTGCAGTGACTTGAATGCAGGCTCGTCTTGCATCTCCCAAGATGAAAGGATGTCTGAATCCCCTGTGGAGACCACAGAGAAAGACCTAGTTCCCCACCTCATCGCGACCGGAGGCCTCACATCCTTTGAAAACTCCAGAGGTACGCGGAGATCAGTGCCTCCAAAGGAGACGATGCCTGACTCCTCGTGAAACTTGATAGGAGTCCCAGGATTCCTGTGGCACGTGGAAAGGGACCCTTAGTCTCCCGCCTCAGCGGGAGAGGCGTCCCAATTGCCTTGCCAAGCCTCGAGGAGAATCCCGAGTTGTGTCTCGCAACTACGCAAGAGTCCTGTCGTGGCTGAAGAAACACGTGTGTGGAAGGGCCATCCCCGTCGTAACTCGAGAATATACCCCAATTTCCCGCCGCAACTCGAGAAAAACCATGAGACTTCCCCCTCGCCGCGAGATGAGGCCCGATTCCCCTGCACTGCGTGCAGAGCAATTCCGTGTTGCACATCACACATGAAAGGAGTCTTGATTTCCTTGATGGCACTCCAGAGAAACCCCAAGAACACTGTTTCAAGGCTAGAGGGATCCTGAGGTCACTGTAGCAACACGAAAGAGCTCCGTGGACGAAAAAATCAACTCGAGATGAGAGGTTAGTCCCTGGCTTCGACTCCAGAGGAATACCACCTTACCACAAGCACCTCAAGAGGAGGCTTCTCTCAGCTCTAGGTATGTGAGAGGGACCCTGAGTTTGCGGCCTCAAGTGGAATGGACACCGCGATGCCCTGACTCGAAATAAGGCCGGATATCCCTGCAGTGACTGGAATGCAGCCTCGTTTTGCATCTCCCAAGACGAAAGGGTGTCTGAATCCCCAGTGGAGACCACAGAGAAAGACCTAGTTCCCCACCTCATCGCGACAGGAGGCCTCAAATCCTTTGAAAACTCCACAGGTATGCGGAGATCAGTGCCTCCAAAGGAGACGATGCCTGACTCCTCGTGAAACTTGATAGGAGACCCAGGATTCCTGTGGCACGTGGAAAGGGAACCTTGGTCTCCCGTCTCAGCTGGAGAGGCGTCCCAATTGCCCTGCAAAGCCTCGAGGAGAATCCCGAGTTGTCCCTCGCAACTAGGCAGGAGTCCTGACGTCGCTGAACACACACGTGTGTGGAAGTGCCATCCCCGTCGTAACTCGAGAATATACCCCAGGTTCCCGCCGCAACTCGAGAAAAACCATGAGACTTCCCCCTCGCCGCGAGATGAGGCCCGATTCCCCTGAACTGCATGCAGAGCAATTCCGTGTTGCACATCACACATGAAAGGAGCCTTGATTTCCTTGATGGCACTCCAGAGAAACCCCAAGAACACTGTTTCAAGGCTAGAGGGATCCTGAGGTCACTGTAGCAACACGAAAGAGCTCCGTGGACCAAGAATCAACACGAGATGAGAGGTTAGTCCCTGGCTTCGACTCCTGAGGAATACCACCTTACCACACGCACCTCAAGAGGAGGCTTCTCTCAGCTCTAGGTATGTGAGAGGGATCCTGAGTTTGCGGCCTCAAGTGGAATGGACACCGCGATGCCCTGACTCGAAATAAGGCCGGATATCCCTGCAGTGACTGGAATGCAGGCTCGTCTTGCATCTCCCAAGAAGAAAGGATGTCTGAATCCCCTGTGGAGACCACAGAGAAAGACCTAGTTTCCCACCTCATCGCGACCGGAGGCCTCACATCCTTTGAAAACTCCAGAGGTACGCCGAGATCAGTGCCTCCAAAGGACACGATGCCTGACTCCTCGTGAAACTTGAGAGGAGTCCCAGGATTCTTGTGGCAGGTGGAAAGGGACCCTTGGTCTCCCGCCTCAGCTGGAGAGGCGTCCCAATTGCCCTGCCAAGCCTCGAGGAGAATCCCGAGTTGTCCCTCGCAACTAGGCAGGACTCCTGACGTCGCTGAAGAAACACGTGGGTGGAAGGGCCATCCCCCTCGTAACTCGAGAATATACCCCAGGTTCCCACCGCAACTCGAGAAAAACCATGAGACTTCCCACTCGCCGCGAGATGAGGCCCGATTCCCCTGCACTTCGTGCAGAGCAATTCCGTGTTGCACATCACACATGAAAGGAGCCTTGATTTCCTTGATGGCACTCCAGAGAAACCCCAAGAACACTGTTTCAAGGCTAGAGGGATCCTGAGGTCACTGTAGCAACACGAAAGAGCTCCGTGGGCCAAAAATCAACTCGAGATGAGAGGTTAGTCCCTGGCTTCGACTCCAGAGGAATACCACCTTACCACAAGCACCTCAAGAGGAGGCTTCTCTCAGCTCTAGGTATGTGAGAGGGACCCTGAGTTTGTGGCCTCAAGTGGAATGGACACCGCGATGCCCTGACGCGAAATAAGGCTGGATATACCTGCAGTGACTTGAATGCAGGCTCGTCTTGCATCTCCCAAGATGAAAGGATGTCTGAATCCCCTGTGGAGACCACAGAGAAAGACCTAGTTCCCCACCTCATCGCGACCGGAGGCCTCACATCCTTTGCAAACTCCAGAGGTACGCGGAGATCAGTGCCTCCAAAGGAGACGATGCCTGACTCCTCGTGAAACTTGATAGGAGTCCCAGGATTCCTGTGGCACGTGGAAAGGGACCCTTAGTCTCCCGCCTCAGCGGGAGAGGCGTCCCAATTGCCTTGCCAAGCCTCGAGGAGAATCCCGAGTTGTGTCTCGCAACTAGGCAAGAGTCCTGACGTGGCTGAAGAAACACGTGTGTGGAAGGGCCATCCCCGTCGTAACTCGAGAATATACCCCAGGTTCCCGCCGCAACTCGAGAAAAACCATGAGACTTCCCCCTCGCCGCGAGATGAGGCCCGATTCCCCTGAACTGCGTGCAGAGCAATTCTGTGTTGCACATCACACATGAAAGGAGCCTTGATTTCCTTCATGGCACTCCAGAGAAACCCCAAGAACACTGTTTCAAGGCTAGAGGGATCCTGAGGTCACTGTAGCAACACGAAAGAGCTCCGTGGACCAAAAATCAACTCGAGATGAGAGGTTAGTCCCTGGCTTCGACTCCAGAGGAAAACCACCTTACCACAAGCACCTCAAGAGGAGGTTTCTCTCAGCTCTAGGTATGTGAGAGGGACCCTGAGTTTGCGGCCTCAAGTGGAATGGACACCGCGATGCCCTGACTCGAAATAAGGCCGGATATCCCTGCAGTGACTGGAATGCAGGCTCGTCTTGCATCTCCCTAGACGAAAGGGTGTCTGAATCCCCTGTGGAGACCACAGAGAAAGACCTAGTTCCCCACCTCATCGCGACAGGAGGCCTCAAATCCTTTGAAAACTCCACAGGTATGCGGAGATCAGTGCCTCCAAAGGAGACGATGCCTGACTCCTCGTGAAACTTGATAGGAGACCCAGGATTCCTGTGGCACGTGGAAAGGGAACCTTGGTCTCCCGTCTCAGCTGGAGAGGCGTCCCAATAGCCCTGCAAAGCCTCGAGGAGAATCCCGAGTTGTCCCTCGCAACTAGGCAGGAGTCCTGACGTCGCTGAACACACACGTGTGTGGAAGTGCCATCCCCGTCGTAACTCGAGAATATACCCCAGGTTCCCGCCGCTCCTCGAGAAAAACCATGAGACTTCCCCCTCGCCGCGAGATGAGGCACGATTCCCCTGAACTGCATGCAGAGCAATTCCGTGTTGCACATCACACATGAAAGCAGCCTTGATTTCCTTGATGGCACTCCAGAGAAACCCCAAGAACACTGTTTCAAGGCTAGAGGGATCCTGAGGTCACTGTAGCAACACGAAAGAGCTCCGTGGACCAAGAATCAACACGAGATGAGAGGTTAGTCCCTGGCTTCGACTCCTGAGGAATACCACCTTACCACACGCACCTCAAGAGGAGGCTTCTCTCAGCTCTAGGTATGTGAGAGGGATCCTGAGTTTGCGGCCTCAAGTGGAATGGACGCCGCGATGCCCTGACTCGAAATAAGGCCGGATATCCCTGCAGTGACTTCAATGCAGGCTCTCCTTGCATCTCCCAGGACGAAAGGATGTCTGAATCCCCTGTGGAAAGCACAGAGAAAGACTTAGTTCCCCACCTCATCGCGACCGATAGCCTCACATCCTTTGAAAACTCCAGAGGTACGCGGAGATCAGTGCCTCCAAAGGAGACGATGCCTGACTCCTCGTGAAACTTGATAGGAGTCCCAGGATTCCTGTGGCACTTTGAAAGGGACACTTGGTCTCCCGCCTCAGCTGGAGAGGCGTCCCAATTGCCCTGCCAAGCCTCGAGGAGAATCCAGAGTTGTCCCTCGCAACTAGGCAGGACTCCTGACGTCACTGAAGAAACACGTGGGTGGAAGGGCCATCCCCCTCGTAACTTGAGAATATACCCCAGGTTCCCGCCGCAACTCGAGAAAAACCATGAGACTTCCCCCTCGCCGCGAGATGAGGCCGGATTCCCCTGCACTGCGTGCAGAGCAATTCCGTGTTGCACATCACACATGAAAGGAGCCTTGATTTCCTTGATGGCACTCCAGAGAAACCCCAAGAACACTGTTTCAAGGCTAGAGGGATCCTGAGGTCACTGTAGCAACACGAAAGAGCTCCGTGGGCCAAAAATCAACTCGAGATGAGAGGTTAGTCCCTGGCTTCGACTCCAGAGGAATACCACCTTACCACAAGCACCTCAAGAGGAGGCTTCTCTCAGCTCTAGGTATGTGAGAGGGACCCTGAGTTTGCGGCCTCAAGTGGAATGGACACCGCGATGCCCTGACGCGAAATAAGGCTGGATATCCCTGCAGTGACTTGAATGCAGGCTCGTCTTGCATCTCCCAAGATGAAAGGATGTCTGAATCCCCTGTGGAGACCACAGAGAAAGACCTAGTTCCCCACCTCATCGCGACCGGAGGCCTCACATCCTTTGAAAACTCCAGAGGTACGCGGAGATCAGTGCCTCCAAAGGAGACGAAGCCTGACTCCTCGTGAAACTTGATAGGAGTCCCAGGATTCTTGTGGCACGTGGAAAGGGACCCTTGGTCTCCCGCCTCAGCTGGAGAGGCGTCCCAATTGCCCTGCCAAGCCTCGAGGAGAATCCCGAGTTGTCCCTCGCAACTAGGCAGGAGTCCTGACGTGGCTGAACAAACACGTGGGTGGAAGGGCCATCCCCGTCGTAACTCGAGAATATACCCCAGGTTCCCGCCGCAACTCGAGAAAAACCATGAGACTTCCCCCTCGATGCGAGATGAGGCCCGATTCCCCTGTACTGCGTGCAGAGCAATTCCGTCTTGCACATCACACATGAAAGGAGCCTTGATTTCCTTGATGGCACTCCAGAGAAACCCCAAGAACACTGTTTCAAGGATAGAGGGAACCTGAGGTCACTGTAGCAACACGAAAGAACTCTGTGGACCAAAAATCAACTCGAAAAGAGAGGTTAGTCCCTGGATTCGTCTCCAGAGGAATACCACCTTACCACAAGCACCTCAAGAGGAGGCTTCTCTCAGCTCTAGGTATGTGAGAGGGACCCTGAGTTTGCGGCATCAAGTGGAATGGACACCGCGATGCCCTGACTCGAAATAAGGCCGGATATCCCTGCAGTGACTTCAATGCAGGCTCGTCTTGCATCTCCCAGGACGAAAGGATGTCTGAATCCCCTGTGGAAAGCACAGAGAAAGACTTAGTTCCCCACCTCATCGCGACCGATAGCCTCACATCCTTTGAAAACTCCAGAGGTACGCGGAGATCAGTGCCTCCAAAGGAGACGATGCCTGACTCCTCGTGAAACTTGATAGGAGTCCCAGGATTCCTGTGGCACTTGGAAAGGGACACTTGGTCTCCCGCCTCAGCTGGAGAGGCGTCCCAATTGCCCTGCCAAGCCTCGAGGAGAATCCAGAGTTGTCCCTCGCAACTAGGCAGGACTCCTGACGTCGCTGAAGAAACACGTGGGTGGAAGGGCCATCCCCCTCGTAACTCGAGAATATACCCCAGGTTCCCGCCGCAACTCGAGAAAAACCATGAGACTTCCCCCTCGCCGCGAGATGAGGCCGGATTCCCTTGCACTGCGTGCAGAGCAATTCCGTGTTGCACATCACACATGAAAGGAGCCTTGATTTCCTTGATGGCACTCCAGAGAAACCCCAAGAACACTGTTTCAAGGCTAGAGGGATCCTGAGGTCACTGTAGCAACACGAAAGAGCTCCGTGGGCCAAAAATCAACTCGAGATGAGAGGTTAGTCCCTGGCTTCGACTCCAGAGGAATACCACCTTACCACAAGCACCTCAAGAGGAGGCTTCTCTCAGCTCTAGGTGTGTGAGAGGGACCCTGAGTTTGCGGCCTCAAGTGGAATGGACACCGCGATGCTCTGACTCGAAATAAGGCCGGATATCACTGCAGTGACTGGAATGCAGGCTCGTCTTGCATCTCCCAAGACGAAAGGGTGTCTGAATCCGCTGTGGAGACCACAGAGAAAGACCTAGTTCCCCACCTCATCGCGCCAGGAGGCCTCAAATCCTTTGAAAACTCCAGAGGTATGCGGAGATCAGTGCCTCCAAAGGAGACGATGCCTGACTCCTCGTGAAACTTGATAGGAGACCCAGGATTCCTGTGGCACGTGGAAAGGGACCCTTGGTCTCCCGTCTCAGCTGGAGAGGCGTCCCAATTGCCCTGCAAAGCCTCGAGGAGAATCCCGAGTTGTCCCTCGCAACTAGGCAGGAGTCCTGACGTCGCTGAACACACACGTGTGTGGAAGGGCCATCCCCGTCGTAACTCGAGAATATACCCTAGGTTCCTGCCGCAACTCGAGAAAAACCTTGAGACTTCCCCCTCGCCGCAAAATGAGGCCCGATTCCCCTGCACTGCGTGCAGAGCAATTCCGTCTTGCACATCACACATGAAAGGAGCCTTGATTTCCTTGATGGCACTCCAGAGAAACCCCAAGAACACTGTTTCAAGGCTAGAGGGATCCTGAGGTCACTGTAGCAACATGAAAGAGCTCCGTGGACACAGAATCAACACGAGATGAGAGGTTAGTCCCTGGCTTCGACTCCTGAGGAATGCCCCCTTACCACAAGCACCTCAAGGGGAGGCTTCTCTCAGCTCTAGGTATGTGAGAGGGACCCTGAGTTTGCGGCCTCAAGTGGAATGGACACCGCGATGCCCTGACTCGAAATAAGGCCGGATATCCCTGCAGTGACTTCAATGCAGGCTCGTCTTGCATCTCCCAAGAAGAAAGGATGTCTGAATCCCCTGTGGAGACCACAGAGAAAGACCTAGTTTCCCACCTCATCGCGACCGGAGGCCTCACATCCTTTGAAAACTTCAGAGGTACGCGGAGATCAGTGCCTCCAAAGGAGACGATGCCTGACTCCTCGTGAAACTTGATAGTAGTCCCAGGATTCTTGTGGCACGTGGAAAGGGACCCTTGGTCTCCCGCCTCAGCTGGAGAGGCGTTCCAATTGCCGTGCCAAGCCTCGAGGAGAATCCCGAGTTGTGTCTCGCAACTAGGCAGGCGTCCTGACGTGGCTGAACAAACACGTGGGTGGAAGGGCCATCCCCGTCGTAACTCGAGAATATACCCCAGGTTCCCGCCGCAACTCGAGAAAAACCATGAGACTTCCCCCTCGATGCGAGATGAGGCCCGATTCCCCTGTACTGCGTGCAGAGCAATTCCGTCTTGCACATCACACATGAAAGGAGCCTTGATTTCCTTGATGGCACTCCAGAGAAACCCCAAGAACACTGTTTCAAGGATAGAGGGATCCTGAGGTCACTGTAGTAACACGAAAGAACTCTGTGGAGCAAAAATCAACTCGAAAAGAGAGGTTAGTCCCTGGATTCGTCTCCAGAGGAATACCACCTTACCACAAGCACCTCAAGAGGAGGCTTCTCTCAGCTCTGGGTATGTGAGAGGGACCCTGAGTTTGCGGCCTCAAGTGGAATGGACACCGCGATGCCCTGACTCGAAATAAGGCCGGATATCCCTGCAGTGACTTCAATGCAGGCTCGTCTTGCATCTCCCAGGACGAAAGGATGTCTGAATCCCCTGTGGAAAGCACAGAGAAAGACTTAGTTCCCCACCTCATCGCGACCGATAGCCTCACATCCTCTGAAAACTCCAGAGGTACGCGGAGATCAGTGCCTCCAAAGGAGACGATGCCTGACTCCTCGTGAAACTTGATAGGAGTCCCAGGATTCCTGTGGAACTTGGAAAGGGACACTTGGTCTCCCGCCTCAGCTGGAGAGGCGTCCCAATTGCCCTGCCAAGCCTCGAGGAGAATCCAGAGTTGTCCCTCGCAACTAGGCAGGAGTCCTGACGTCGCTGAAGAAACACGTGGGTGGAAGGGCCATCCCCGTCGTAACTCGAGAATATACCCCAGGTTCCCGCCGCAACTCGAGAAAAACCATGAGACTTCCCCCTCGCCGCGAGATGAGGCCCGATTCCCCTGCACTGCGTGCAGAGCAATTCCGTGTTGCACATCACACATGAAAGGAGCCTTGATTTCCTTGATGGCACTCCAGAGAAACCCCAAGAACACTGTTTCAAGGCTAGAGGGATCCTGAGGTCACTGTAGCAACACGAAAGAGCTCCGTGGACCAAAAATCAACTCGAGATGAGAGGTTAGTCCCTGGCTTCGACTCCAGAGGAATACCACCTTACCACAAGCACCTCAAGAGGAGGCTTCTCTCAGCTCTAGGTATGTGAGAGGGACCCTGAGTTTGCGGCCTCAAGTGGAATGGACACCGCGATGCCCTGACTCGAAATAAGGCCGGATATCCCTGCAGTGACTGGAATGCAGCCTCGTCTTGCATCTCTCAAGACGAAAGGGTGTCTGAATCCCCAGTGGAGACCACAGAGAAAGACCTAGTTCCCCACCTCATCGCGACAGGAGGCCTCAAATCCTTTGAAAACTCCACAGGTATGCGGAGATCAGTGCCTCCAAAGGAGACGATGCCTGACTCCTCGTGAAACTTGATAGGAGACCCAGGATTCCTGTGGCACGTGGAAAGGGAACCTTGGTCTCCCGTCTCAGCTGGAGAGGCGTCCCAATTGCCTTGCCAAGCCTCAAGGAGAATCCCGAGTTGTCCCTCGCAACTAGGCAGGAGTCCTGACGTCGCTGAACACACACGTGTGTGGAAGTGCCATCCCCGTCGTAACTCGAGAATATACCCCAGGTTCCCGCCGCAACTCGAGAAAAACCATGAGACTTCCCACTCGCCGCGAGATGAGGCCCGATTCCCCTGCACTGCATGCAGAGCAATTCCGTGTTGCACATCACACATGAAAGGAGCCTTGATTTCCTTGATGGCACTCCAGAGAAACCCCAAGAACACTGTTTCAAGGCTAGAGGGATCCTGAGGTCACTGTAGCAACACGAAAGAGCTCCGTGGACCAAGAATCAACACTAGATGAGAGGTTAGTCCCTGGCTTCGACTCCTGAGGAATACCACCTTACCACACGCACCTCAAGAGGAGGCTTCTCTCAGCTCTAGGTATGTGAGAGGGACCCTGAGTTTGCGGCCTCAAGTGGAATGGACACCGCGATGCCCTAACGCGAAATAAGGTTGGATATCCCTGCAGTGACTTGAATGCAGGCTCGTCTTGCATCTCCCAAGATGAAAGGATGTCTGAATCCCCTGTGGAGACCACAGAGAAAGACCTAGTTCCCCACCTCATCGCGACCGGAGGCCTCACATCCTTTGAAAACTCCAGAGGTACGCGGAGATCAGTGCCTCCAAAGGAGACGATGCCTGACTCCTCGTGAAACTTGATAGGAGTCCCAGGATTCCTGTGGCACGTGGAAAGGGACCCTTAGTCTCCCGCCTCAGTGGGAGAGGCGTCCCAATTGCCTTGCCAAGCCTCGAGGAGAATCCCGAGTTGTGTCTCGCAACAAGGCAAGAGTCCTGACGTGGCTGAACAAACACGTGTGTGGAAGGGCCATC
This sequence comes from Cervus elaphus, assembly GCF_910594005.1. Classification (NCBI taxonomy): domain Eukaryota; kingdom Metazoa; phylum Chordata; class Mammalia; order Artiodactyla; family Cervidae; genus Cervus; species Cervus elaphus. The sequence goes on from NC_057828.1 coordinate 394,929, forward strand.
CCCGTCGTAACTCGAGAATATACCCCAGGTTCCCGCCGCAACTCGAGAAAAACCATGAGACTTCCCCCTCGCCGCGAGATGAGGCCCGATTCCCCTGAACTGCGTGCAGAGCAATTCTGTGTTGCACATCACACATGAAAGGAGCCTTGATTTCCTTCATGGCACTCCAGAGAAACCCCAAGAACACTGTTTCAAGGCTAGAGGGATCCTGAGGTCACTGTAGCAACACGAAAGAGCTCCGTGGACCAAAAATCAACTCGAGATGAGAGGTTAGTCCCTGGCTTCGACTCCAGAGGAAAACCACCTTACCACAAGCACCTCAAGAGGAGGTTTCTCTCAGCTCTAGGTATGTGAGAGGGACCCTGAGTTTGCGGCCTCAAGTGGAATGGACACCGCGATGCCCTGACTCGAAATAAGGCCGGATATCCCTGCAGTGACTGGAATGCAGGCTCGTCTTGCATCTCCCTAGACGAAAGGGTGTCTGAATCCCCTGTGGAGACCACAGAGAAAGACCTAGTTCCCCACCTCATCGCGACAGGAGGCCTCAAATCCTTTGAAAACTCCACAGGTATGCGGAGATCAGTGCCTCCAAAGGAGACGATGCCTGACTCCTCGTGAAACTTGATAGGAGACCCAGGATTCCTGTGGCACGTGGAAAGGGAACCTTGGTCTCCCGTCTCAGCTGGAGAGGCGTCCCAATAGCCCTGCAAAGCCTCGAGGAGAATCCCGAGTTGTCCCTCGCAACTAGGCAGGAGTCCTGACGTCGCTGAACACACACGTGTGTGGAAGTGCCATCCCCGTCGTAACTCGAGAATATACCCCAGGTTCCCGCCGCTCCTCGAGAAAAACCATGAGACTTCCCCCTCGCCGCGAGATGAGGCACGATTCCCCTGAACTGCATGCAGAGCAATTCCGTGTTGCACATCACACATGAAAGCAGCCTTGATTTCCTTGATGGCACTCCAGAGAAACCCCAAGAACACTGTTTCAAGGCTAGAGGGATCCTGAGGTCACTGTAGCAACACGAAAGAGCTCCGTGGACCAAGAATCAACACGAGATGAGAGGTTAGTCCCTGGCTTCGACTCCTGAGGAATACCACCTTACCACACGCACCTCAAGAGGAGGCTTCTCTCAGCTCTAGGTATGTGAGAGGGATCCTGAGTTTGCGGCCTCAAGTGGAATGGACGCCGCGATGCCCTGACTCGAAATAAGGCCGGATATCCCTGCAGTGACTTCAATGCAGGCTCTCCTTGCATCTCCCAGGACGAAAGGATGTCTGAATCCCCTGTGGAAAGCACAGAGAAAGACTTAGTTCCCCACCTCATCGCGACCGATAGCCTCACATCCTTTGAAAACTCCAGAGGTACGCGGAGATCAGTGCCTCCAAAGGAGACGATGCCTGACTCCTCGTGAAACTTGATAGGAGTCCCAGGATTCCTGTGGCACTTTGAAAGGGACACTTGGTCTCCCGCCTCAGCTGGAGAGGCGTCCCAATTGCCCTGCCAAGCCTCGAGGAGAATCCAGAGTTGTCCCTCGCAACTAGGCAGGACTCCTGACGTCACTGAAGAAACACGTGGGTGGAAGGGCCATCCCCCTCGTAACTTGAGAATATACCCCAGGTTCCCGCCGCAACTCGAGAAAAACCATGAGACTTCCCCCTCGCCGCGAGATGAGGCCGGATTCCCCTGCACTGCGTGCAGAGCAATTCCGTGTTGCACATCACACATGAAAGGAGCCTTGATTTCCTTGATGGCACTCCAGAGAAACCCCAAGAACACTGTTTCAAGGCTAGAGGGATCCTGAGGTCACTGTAGCAACACGAAAGAGCTCCGTGGGCCAAAAATCAACTCGAGATGAGAGGTTAGTCCCTGGCTTCGACTCCAGAGGAATACCACCTTACCACAAGCACCTCAAGAGGAGGCTTCTCTCAGCTCTAGGTATGTGAGAGGGACCCTGAGTTTGCGGCCTCAAGTGGAATGGACACCGCGATGCCCTGATGCGAAATAAGGCTGGATATCCCTGCAGTGACTTGAATGCAGGCTCGTCTTGCATCTCCCAAGATGAAAGGATGTCTGAATCCCCTGTGGAGACCACAGAGAAAGACCTAGTTCCCCACCTCATCGCGACCGGAGGCCTCACATCCTTTGAAAACTCCAGAGGTACGCGGAGATCAGTGCCTCCAAAGGAGACGATGCCTGACTCCTCGTGAAACTTGATAGGAGTCCCAGGATTCTTGTGGCACGTGGAAAGGGACCCTTGGTCTCCCGCCTCAGCTGGAGAGGCGTCCCAATTGCCCTGCCAAGCCTCGAGGAGAATCCCGAGTTGTCCCTCGCAACTAGGCAGGAGTCCTGACGTGGCTGAACAAACACGTGGGTGGAAGGGCCATCCCCGTCGTAACTCGAGAATATACCCCAGGTTCCCGCCGCAACTCGAGAAAAACCATGAGACTTCCCCCTCGATGCGAGATGAGGCCCGATTCCCCTGTACTGCGTGCAGAGCAATTCCGTCTTGCACATCACACATGAAAGGAGCCTTGATTTCCTTGATGGCACTCCAGAGAAACCCCAAGAACACTGTTTCAAGGATAGAGGGAACCTGAGGTCACTGTAGCAACACGAAAGAACTCTGTGGACCAAAAATCAACTCGAAAAGAGAGGTTAGTCCCTGGATTCGTCTCCAGAGGAATACCACCTTACCACAAGCACCTCAAGAGGAGGCTTCTCTCAGCTCTAGGTATGTGAGAGGGACCCTGAGTTTGCGGCATCAAGTGGAATGGACACCGCGATGCCCTGACTCGAAATAAGGCCGGATATCCCTGCAGTGACTTCAATGCAGGCTCGTCTTGCATCTCCCAGGACGAAAGGATGTCTGAATCCCCTGTGGAAAGCACAGAGAAAGACTTAGTTCCCCACCTCATCGCGACCGATAGCCTCACATCCTTTGAAAACTCCAGAGGTACGCGGAGATCAGTGCCTCCAAAGGAGACGATGCCTGACTCCTCGTGAAACTTGATAGGAGTCCCAGGATTCCTGTGGCACTTGGAAAGGGACACTTGGTCTCCCGCCTCAGCTGGAGAGGCGTCCCAATTGCCCTGCCAAGCCTCGAGGAGAATCCAGAGTTGTCCCTCGCAACTAGGCAGGACTCCTGACGTCGCTGAAGAAACACGTGGGTGGAAGGGCCATCCCCCTCGTAACTCGAGAATATACCCCAGGTTCCCGCCGCAACTCGAGAAAAACCATGAGACTTCCCCCTCGCCGCGAGATGAGGCCGGATTCCCTTGCACTGCGTGCAGAGCAATTCCGTGTTGCACATCACACATGAAAGGAGCCTTGATTTCCTTGATGGCACTCCAGAGAAACCCCAAGAACACTGTTTCAAGGCTAGAGGGATCCTGAGGTCACTGTAGCAACACGAAAGAGCTCCGTGGGCCAAAAATCAACTCGAGATGAGAGGTTAGTCCCTGGCTTCGACTCCAGAGGAATACCACCTTACCACAAGCACCTCAAGAGGAGGCTTCTCTCAGCTCTAGGTGTGTGAGAGGGACCCTGAGTTTGCGGCATCAAGTGGAATGGACACCGCGATGCTCTGACTCGAAATAAGGCCGGATATCACTGCAGTGACTGGAATGCAGGCTCGTCTTGCATCTCCCAAGACGAAAGGGTGTCTGAATCCGCTGTGGAGACCACAGAGAAAGACCTAGTTCCCCACCTCATCGCGCCAGGAGGCCTCAAATCCTTTGAAAACTCCAGAGGTATGCGGAGATCAGTGCCTCCAAAGGAGACGATGCCTGACTCCTCGTGAAACTTGATAGGAGACCCAGGATTCCTGTGGCACGTGGAAAGGGACCCTTGGTCTCCCGTCTCAGCTGGAGAGGCGTCCCAATTGCCCTGCAAAGCCTCGAGGAGAATCCCGAGTTGTCCCTCGCAACTAGGCAGGAGTCCTGACGTCGCTGAACACACACGTGTGTGGAAGGGCCATCCCCGTCGTAACTCGAGAATATACCCTAGGTTCCTGCCGCAACTCGAGAAAAACCTTGAGACTTCCCCCTCGCCGCAAAATGAGGCCCGATTCCCCTGCACTGCGTGCAGAGCAATTCCGTCTTGCACATCACACATGAAAGGAGCCTTGATTTCCTTGATGGCACTCCAGAGAAACCCCAAGAACACTGTTTCAAGGCTAGAGGGATCCTGAGGTCACTGTAGCAACATGAAAGAGCTCCGTGGACACAGAATCAACACGAGATGAGAGGTTAGTCCCTGGCTTCGACTCCTGAGGAATGCCCCCTTACCACAAGCACCTCAAGGGGAGGCTTCTCTCAGCTCTAGGTATGTGAGAGGGACCCTGAGTTTGCGGCCTCAAGTGGAATGGACACCGCGATGCCCTGACTCGAAATAAGGCCGGATATCCCTGCAGTGACTTCAATGCAGGCTCGTCTTGCATCTCCCAAGAAGAAAGGATGTCTGAATCCCCTGTGGAGACCACAGAGAAAGACCTAGTTTCCCACCTCATCGCGACCGGAGGCCTCACATCCTTTGAAAACTTCAGAGGTACGCGGAGATCAGTGCCTCCAAAGGAGACGATGCCTGACTCCTCGTGAAACGTGATAGTAGTCCCAGGATTCTTGTGGCACGTGGAAAGGGACCCTTGGTCTCCCGCCTCAGCTGGAGAGGCGTTCCAATTGCCGTGCCAAGCCTCGAGGAGAATCCCGAGTTGTGTCTCGCAACTAGGCAGGCGTCCTGACGTGGCTGAACAAACACGTGGGTGGAAGGGCCATCCCCGTCGTAACTCGAGAATATACCCCAGGTTCCCGCCGCAACTCGAGAAAAACCATGAGACTTCCCCCTCGATGCGAGATGAGGCCCGATTCCCCTGTACTGCGTGCAGAGCAATTCCGTCTTGCACATCACACATGAAAGGAGCCTTGATTTCCTTGATGGCACTCCAGAGAAACCCCAAGAACACTGTTTCAAGGATAGAGGGATCCTGAGGTCACTGTAGCAACACGAAAGAGCTCCGTGGACCAAGAATCAACACGAGATGAGAGGTTAGTCCCTGGCTTCGACTCCTGAGGAATACCACCTTACCACACGCACCTCAAGAGGAGGCTTCTCTCAGCTCTAGGTATGTGAGAGGGATCCTGAGTTTGCGGCCTCAAGTGGAATGGACGCCGCGATGCCCTGACTCGAAATAAGGCCGGATATCCCTGCAGTGACTTCAATGCAGGCTCTCCTTGCATCTCCCAGGACGAAAGGATGTCTGAATCCCCTGTGGAAAGCACAGAGAAAGACTTAGTTCCCCACCTCATCGCGACCGATAGCCTCACATCCTTTGAAAACTCCAGAGGTACGCGGAGATCAGTGCCTCCAAAGGAGACGATGCCTGACTCCTCGTGAAACTTGATAGGAGTCCCAGGATTCCTGTGGCACTTTGAAAGGGACACTTGGTCTCCCGCCTCAGCTGGAGAGGCGTCCCAATTGCCCTGCCAAGCCTCGAGGAGAATCCAGAGTTGTCCCTCGCAACTAGGCAGGACTCCTGACGTCACTGAAGAAACACGTGGGTGGAAGGGCCATCCCCCTCGTAACTTGAGAATATACCCCAGGTTCCCGCCGCAACTCGAGAAAAACCATGAGACTTCCCCCTCGCCGCGAGATGAGGCCGGATTCCCCTGCACTGCGTGCAGAGCAATTCCGTGTTGCACATCACACATGAAAGGAGCCTTGATTTCCTTGATGGCACTCCAGAGAAACCCCAAGAACACTGTTTCAAGGCTAGAGGGATCCTGAGGTCACTGTAGCAACACGAAAGAGCTCCGTGGGCCAAAAATCAACTCGAGATGAGAGGTTAGTCCCTGGCTTCGACTCCAGAGGAATACCACCTTACCACAAGCACCTCAAGAGGAGGCTTCTCTCAGCTCTAGGTATGTGAGAGGGACCCTGAGTTTGCGGCCTCAAGTGGAATGGACACCGCGATGCCCTGATGCGAAATAAGGCTGGATATCCCTGCAGTGACTTGAATGCAGGCTCGTCTTGCATCTCCCAAGATGAAAGGATGTCTGAATCCCCTGTGGAGACCACAGAGAAAGACCTAGTTCCCCACCTCATCGCGACCGGAGGCCTCACATCCTTTGAAAACTCCAGAGGTACGCGGAGATCAGTGCCTCCAAAGGAGACGAAGCCTGACTCCTCGTGAAACTTGATAGGAGTCCCAGGATTCTTGTGGCACGTGGAAAGGGACCCTTGGTCTCCCGCCTCAGCTGGAGAGGCGTCCCAATTGCCCTGCCAAGCCTCGAGGAGAATCCCGAGTTGTCCCTCGCAACTAGGCAGGAGTCCTGACGTGGCTGAACAAACACGTGGGTGGAAGGGCCATCCCCGTCGTAACTCGAGAATATACCCCAGGTTCCCGCCGCAACTCGAGAAAAACCATGAGACTTCCCCCTCGATGCGAGATGAGGCCCGATTCCCCTGTACTGCGTGCAGAGCAATTCCGTCTTGCACATCACACATGAAAGGAGCCTTGATTTCCTTGATGGCACTCCAGAGAAACCCCAAGAACACTGTTTCAAGGATAGAGGGAACCTGAGGTCACTGTAGCAACACGAAAGAACTCTGTGGACCAAAAATCAACTCGAAAAGAGAGGTTAGTCCCTGGATTCGTCTCCAGAGGAATACCACCTTACCACAAGCACCTCAAGAGGAGGCTTCTCTCAGCTCTAGGTATGTGAGAGGGACCCTGAGTTTGCGGCATCAAGTGGAATGGACACCGCGATGCCCTGACTCGAAATAAGGCCGGATATCCCTGCAGTGACTTCAATGCAGGCTCGTCTTGCATCTCCCAGGACGAAAGGATGTCTGAATCCCCTGTGGAAAGCACAGAGAAAGACTTAGTTCCCCACCTCATCGCGACCGATAGCCTCACATCCTTTGAAAACTCCAGAGGTACGCGGAGATCAGTGCCTCCAAAGGAGACGATGCCTGACTCCTCGTGAAACTTGATAGGAGTCCCAGGATTCCTGTGGCACTTGGAAAGGGACACTTGGTCTCCCGCCTCAGCTGGAGAGGCGTCCCAATTGCCCTGCCAAGCCTCGAGGAGAATCCAGAGTTGTCCCTCGCAACTAGGCAGGACTCCTGACGTCGCTGAAGAAACACGTGGGTGGAAGGGCCATCCCCCTCGTAACTCGAGAATATACCCCAGGTTCCCGCCGCAACTCGAGAAAAACCATGAGACTTCCCCCTCGCCGCGAGATGAGGCCGGATTCCCTTGCACTGCGTGCAGAGCAATTCCGTGTTGCACATCACACATGAAAGGAGCCTTGATTTCCTTGATGGCACTCCAGAGAAACCCCAAGAACACTGTTTCAAGGCTAGAGGGATCCTGAGGTCACTGTAGCAACACGAAAGAGCTCCGTGGGCCAAAAATCAACTCGAGATGAGAGGTTAGTCCCTGGCTTCGACTCCAGAGGAATACCACCTTACCACAAGCACCTCAAGAGGAGGCTTCTCTCAGCTCTAGGTGTGTGAGAGGGACCCTGAGTTTGCGGCATCAAGTGGAATGGACACCGCGATGCTCTGACTCGAAATAAGGCCGGATATCACTGCAGTGACTGGAATGCAGGCTCGTCTTGCATCTCCCAAGACGAAAGGGTGTCTGAATCCGCTGTGGAGACCACAGAGAAAGACCTAGTTCCCCACCTCATCGCGCCAGGAGGCCTCAAATCCTTTGAAAACTCCAGAGGTATGCGGAGATCAGTGCCTCCAAAGGAGACGATGCCTGACTCCTCGTGAAACTTGATAGGAGACCCAGGATTCCTGTGGCACGTGGAAAGGGACCCTTGGTCTCCCGTCTCAGCTGGAGAGGCGTCCCAATTGCCCTGCAAAGCCTCGAGGAGAATCCCGAGTTGTCCCTCGCAACTAGGCAGGAGTCCTGACGTCGCTGAACACACACGTGTGTGGAAGGGCCATCCCCGTCGTAACTCGAGAATATACCCTAGGTTCCTGCCGCAACTCGAGAAAAACCTTGAGACTTCCCCCTCGCCGCAAAATGAGGCCCGATTCCCCTGCACTGCGTGCAGAGCAATTCCGTCTTGCACATCACACATGAAAGGAGCCTTGATTTCCTTGATGGCACTCCAGAGAAACCCCAAGAACACTGTTTCAAGGCTAGAGGGATCCTGAGGTCACTGTAGCAACATGAAAGAGCTCCGTGGACACAGAATCAACACGAGATGAGAGGTTAGTCCCTGGCTTCGACTCCTGAGGAATGCCCCCTTACCACAAGCACCTCAAGAGGAGGCTCTCTCAGCTCTAGGTGTGTGAGAGGAACCCTGAGTTTGCGGCCTCAAGTGGAATGGACACTGCGATGCCCTGACGCGAAATAAGGCTGGATATCCCTGCAGTGACTGGAATGCAGGCTCGTCTTGCATCTCCCAAGACGAAAGGGTGTCTGAATCCCCTGTGGAGACCACAGAGAAAGACCTAGTTTCCCACCTCATCGCGACCGGAGGCCTCACATCCTTTGAAAACTTCAGAGGTACGCGGAGATCAGTGCCTCCAAAGGAGACGATGCCTGACTCCTCGTGAAACTTGATAGTAGTCCCAGGATTCTTGTGGCACGTGGAAAGGGACCCTTGGTCTCCCGCCTCAGCTGGAGAGGCGTTCCAATTGCCGTGCCAAGCCTCGAGGAGAATCCCGAGTTGTGTCTCGCAACTAGGCAGGCGTCCTGACGTGGCTGAACAAACACGTGGGTGGAAGGGCCATCCCCGTCGTAACTCGAGAATATACCCCAGGTTCCCGCCGCAACTCGAGAAAAACCATGAGACTTCCCCCTCGATGCGAGATGAGGCCCGATTCCCCTGTACTGCGTGCAGAGCAATTCCGTCTTGCACATCACACATGAAAGGAGCCTTGATTTCCTTGATGGCACTCCAGAGAAACCCCAAGAACACTGTTTCAAGGATAGAGGGATCCTGAGGTCACTGTAGTAACACGAAAGAACTCTGTGGAGCAAAAATCAACTCGAAAAGAGAGGTTAGTCCCTGGATTCGTCTCCAGAGGAATACCACCTTACCACAAGCACCTCAAGAGGAGGCTTCTCTCAGCTCTGGGTATGTGAGAGGGACCCTGAGTTTGCGGCCTCAAGTGGAATGGACACCGCGATGCCCTGACTCGAAATAAGGCCGGATATCCCTGCAGTGACTTCAATGCAGGCTCGTCTTGCATCTCCCAGGACGAAAGGATGTCTGAATCCCCTGTGGAAAGCACAGAGAAAGACTTAGTTCCCCACCTCATCGCGACCGATAGCCTCACATCCTCTGAAAACTCCAGAGGTACGCGGAGATCAGTGCCTCCAAAGGAGACGATGCCTGACTCCTCGTGAAACTTGATAGGAGTCCCAGGATTCCTGTGGAACTTGGAAAGGGACACTTGGTCTCCCGCCTCAGCTGGAGAGGCGTCCCAATTGCCCTGCCAAGCCTCGAGGAGAATCCAGAGTTGTCCCTCGCAACTAGGCAGGAGTCCTGACGTCGCTGAAGAAACACGTGGGTGGAAGGGCCATCCCCGTCGTAACTCGAGAATATACCCCAGGTTCCCGCCGCAACTCGAGAAAAACCATGAGACTTCCCCCTCGCCGCGAGATGAGGCCCGATTCCCCTGCACTGCGTGCAGAGCAATTCCGTGTTGCACATCACACATGAAAGGAGCCTTGATTTCCTTGATGGCACTCCAGAGAAACCCCAAGAACACTGTTTCAAGGCTAGAGGGATCCTGAGGTCACTGTAGCAACACGAAAGAGCTCCGTGGACCAAAAATCAACTCGAGATGAGAGGTTAGTCCCTGGCTTCGACTCCAGAGGAATACCACCTTACCACAAGCACCTCAAGAGGAGGCTTCTCTCAGCTCTAGGTATGTGAGAGGGACCCTGAGTTTGCGGCCTCAAGTGGAATGGACACCGCGATGCCCTGACTCGAAATAAGGCCGGATATCCCTGCAGTGACTGGAATGCAGCCTCGTCTTGCATCTCTCAAGACGAAAGGGTGTCTGAATCCCCAGTGGAGACCACAGAGAAAGACCTAGTTCCCCACCTCATCGCGACAGGAGGCCTCAAATCCTTTGAAAACTCCACAGGTATGCGGAGATCAGTGCCTCCAAAGGAGACGATGCCTGACTCCTCGTGAAACTTGATAGGAGACCCAGGATTCCTGTGGCACGTGGAAAGGGAACCTTGGTCTCCCGTCTCAGCTGGAGAGGCGTCCCAATTGCCTTGCCAAGCCTCAAGGAGAATCCCGAGTTGTCCCTCGCAACTAGGCAGGAGTCCTGACGTCGCTGAACACACACGTGTGTGGAAGTGCCATCCCCGTCGTAACTCGAGAATATACCCCAGGTTCCCGCCGCAACTCGAGAAAAACCATGAGACTTCCCACTCGCCGCGAGATGAGGCCCGATTCCCCTGCACTGCATGCAGAGCAATTCCGTGTTGCACATCACACATGAAAGGAGCCTTGATTTCCTTGATGGCACTCCAGAGAAACCCCAAGAACACTGTTTCAAGGCTAGAGGGATCCTGAGGTCACTGTAGCAACACGAAAGAGCTCCGTGGACCAAGAATCAACACTAGATGAGAGGTTAGTCCCTGGCTTCGACTCCTGAGGAATACCACCTTACCACACGCACCTCAAGAGGAGGCTTCTCTCAGCTCTAGGTATGTGAGAGGGACCCTGAGTTTGCGGCCTCAAGTGGAATGGACACCGCGATGCCCTAACGCGAAATAAGGTTGGATATCCCTGCAGTGACTTGAATGCAGGCTCGTCTTGCATCTCCCAAGATGAAAGGATGTCTGAATCCCCTGTGGAGACCACAGAGAAAGACCTAGTTCCCCACCTCATCGCGACCGGAGGCCTCACATCCTTTGAAAACTCCAGAGGTACGCGGAGATCAGTGCCTCCAAAGGAGACGATGCCTGACTCCTCGTGAAACTTGATAGGAGTCCCAGGATTCCTGTGGCACGTGGAAAGGGACCCTTAGTCTCCCGCCTCAGCGGGAGAGGCGTCCCAATTGCCTTGCCAAGCCTCGAGGAGAATCCCGAGTTGTGTCTCGCAACAAGGCAAGAGTCCTGACGTGGCTGAACAAACACGTGTGTGGAAGGGCCATCCCCGTCGTAACTCGAGAATATACCCCAGGTTCCCGCCGCAACTCGAGAAAAACCATGAGACTTCCCCCTCGCCGCGAGATGAGGCCCGATTCCCCTGAACTGCGTGCAGAGCAATTCTGTGTTGCACATCACACATGAAAGGAGCCTTGATTTCCTTCATGGCACTCCAGAGAAACCCCAAGAACACTGTTTCAAGGCTAGAGGGATCCTGAGGTCACTGTAGCAACACGAAAGAGCTCCGTGGACCAAAAATCAACTCGAGATGAGAGGTTAGTCCCTGGCTTCGACTCCAGAGGAATACCACCTTACCACAAGCACCTCAAGAGGAGGTTTCTCTCAGCTCTAGGTATGTGAGAGGGACCCTGAGTTTGCGGCCTTAAGTGGAATGGACACCGCGATGCCCTGACTCGAAATAAGGCCGGATATCCCTGCAGTGACTGGAATGCAGGCTCGTCTTGCATCTCCCAAGACGAAAGGGTGTCTGAATCCCCTGTGGAGACCACAGAGAAACACCTAGTTCCCCACCTCATCGCGACAGGAGGCCTCAAATCCTTTGAAAACTCCAGAGGTATGCGGAGATCAGTGCCTCCAAAGGAGACGATGCCTGACTCCTCGTGAAACTTGATAGGAGACCCAGGATTCCTGTGGCACTTGGAAAGGGACACTTGGTCTCCCGCCTCAGCTGGAGAGGCGTCCCAATTGCCCTGCCAATCCTCGAGGAGAATCCCGAGTTGTCCCTCGCAACTAGGCAGGAGTCCTGACGTCGCTGAAGAAACACGTGGGTGGAAGGGCCATCCCCGTCGTAACTCGAGAATATACCCCAGGTTCCCGCCGCAACTCGAGAAAAACCATGAGACTTCCCCCTCGATGCGAGATGAGGCCCGATTCCCCTGCACTGCGTGCAGGGCAATTCCGTCTTGCACATCACACATGAAAGGAGTCTTGATTTCCTTGATGGCACTCCAGAGAAACCCCAAGAACACTGTTTCAAGGCTAGAGGGATCCTGAGGTCACTGTAGCAACACGAAAGAGCTCCGTGGACCAAAAATCAACTCGAGATGAGAGGTTAGTCCCTGGCTTCGACTCCAGAGGAATACCACGTTACCACAAGCACCTCAAGAGGAGGCTTCTCTCAGCTCTAGGTATGTGAGAGGGATCCTGAGTTTGCGGCCTCAAGTGGAATGGACACCGCGATGCCCTGACTCGAAATAAGGCCGGATATCCCTGCAGTGACTGGAATGCAGCCTCGTCTTGCATCTCCCAAGACGAAAGGGTGTCAGAATCCCCAGTGGAGACCACAGAGAAAGACCTAGTTCCCCACCTCATCGCGACAGGAGGCCTCAAATCCTTTGAAAACTCCACAGGTATGCGGAGATCAGTGCCTCCAAAGGAGACGATGCCTGACTCCTCGTGAAACTTGATAGGAGACCCAGGATTCCAGTGGCACGTGGAAAGGGAACCTTGGTCTCCCGTCTCAGCTGGAGAGGCGTCCCAATTGCCCTGCAAAGCCTCGAGGAGAATCCCGAGTTGTCCCTCGCAACTAGGCAGGAGTCCTGACGTCGCTGAACACACACGTGTGTGGAAGTGCCATCCCCGTCGTAACTCGAGAATATACCCCAGGTTCCCGCCGCAACTCGAGAAAAACCATGAGACTTCCCCCTCGCCGCGAGATGAGGCCCGATTCCCCTGAACTGCATGCAGAGCAATTCCGTGTTGCACATCACACATGAAAGGAGCCTTGATTTCCTTGATGGCACTCCAGAGAAACCCCAAGAACACTGTTTCAAGGCTAGAGGGATCCTGAGGTCACTGTAGCAACACGAAAGAGCTCCGTGGACCAAGAATCAACACGAGATGAGAGGTTAGTCCCTGGCTTCGACTCCAGAGGAATACCAATTTACCACACGCACCTCAAGAGGAGGCTTCTCTCAGCTCTAGGTATGTGAGAGGGACCCTGAGTTTGCGGCCTCAAGTGGAATGGACACCGCGATGCCCTGACGCGAAATAAGGCCGGATATCCCTGCAGTGACTTGAATGCAGGCTCGTCTTGCATCTCCCAAGATGAAAGGATGTCTGAATCCCCTGTCGTGACCACAGAGAAAGACCTAGTTACCCACCTCATCGCGACCGGAGGCCTCACATCCTTTGAAAACTCCAGAGGAACGCGGAGATCAGTGCCTCCAAAGGAGACGATGCCTGACTCCTCGTGAAACTTGATAGGAGTCCCAGGATTCCTGTGGCACGTGGAAAGGGACCCTTAGTCTCCCGCCTCAGCGGGAGAGGCGTCCCAATTGCCTTGCCAAGCCTCGAGGAGAATCCCGAGTTGTGTCTCGAAACTAGGCAAGAGTCCTGACGTGGCTGAACAAACACGTGTGTGGAAGGGCCATCCCCGTCGTAACTCGAGAATATACCCCAGGTTCCCACCGCAACTCGAGAAAAACCATGAGACTTCCCCCTCGCCGCGAGATGAGGCCCGATTCCCCTGCACTGCGTGCAGAGCAATTCTGTGTTGCACATCACACATGAAAGGAGCCTTGATTTCCTTCATGGCACTCCAGAGAAACCCCAAGAACACTGTTTCAAGGCTAGAGGGATCCTGAGGTCACTGTAGCATCACGAAAGAGCTCCGTGGACCAAAAATCAACTCGAGATGAGAGGTTAGTCCCTGGCTTCGACTCCAGAGGAATACCCCCTTACCACAAGCACCTCAAGAGGAGGCTTCTCTCAGCTCTAGGTATGTGAGAGGGACCCTGAATTTGCGGCCTCAAGTGGAATGGACACCGCGATGCCCTGACTCGAAATAAGGCCGGATATCCCTGCAGTGACTGGAATGCAGGCTCGTCTTGCATCTCCCAAGACGAAAGGGTGTCTGAATCCCCTGTGGAGACCACAGAGAAAGACCTAGTTCCCCACCTCATCGCGACAGGAGGCCTCAAATCCTTTGAAAACTCCAGAGGTATGCGGAGATCAGTGCCTCCAAAGGAGACGATGCCTGACTCCTCGTGAAACTTGATAGGAGTCCCAGGATTCCTGTGGCACGTGGAAAGGGACCCTTAGTCTCCCGCCTCAGCGGGAGAGGCGTCCCAATTGCCTTGCCAAGCCTCGAGGAGAATCCCGAGTTGTGTCTCGCAACTAGGCAAGAGTCCTGACGTGGCTGAACAAACACGTGTGTGGAAGGGCCATTCCCGTCGTAACTCGAGAATATACCCCAGGTTCCCGCCGCAACTCGAGAAAAACCATGAGACTTCCCCCTCGCCGCGAGATGAGGCCCGATTCCCCTGCACTGCGTGCAGAGCAATTCTGTGTTGCACATCACACATGAAAGGAGCCTTGATTTCCTTCATGGCACTCCAGAGAAACCCCAAGAACACTGTTTCAAGGCTAGAGGGATCCTGAGGTCACTGTAGCATCACGAAAGAGCTCCGTGGACCAAAAATCAACTCGAGATGAGAGGTTAGTCCCTGGCTTCGACTCCAGAGGAATACCCCCTTACCACAAGCACCTCAAGAGGAGGCTTCTCTCAGCTCTAGGTATGTGAGAGGGACCCTGAGTTTGCGGCCTCAAGTGGAATGGACACCGCGATGCCCTGACTCGAAATAAGGCCGGATATCCCTGCAGTGACTGGAATGCAGGCTCGTCTTGCATCTCCCAAGACGAAAGGGTGTCTGAATCCCCTGTGGAGACCACAGAGAAAGACCTAGTTCCCCACCTCATCGCGACAGGAGGCCTCAAATCCTTTGAAAACTCCAGAGGTATGCGGAGATCAGTGCCTCCAAAGGAGACGATGCCTGACTCCTCGTGAAACTTGATAGGAGACCCAGGATTCCTGTGGCACGTGGAAAGGGACCCTTGGTCTCCCGTCTCAGCTGGAGAGGCGTCCCAATTGCCCTGCAAAGCCTCGAGGAGAATCCCGAGTTGTCCCTCGCAACTAGGCAGGAGTCCTGACATGGCTGAACACACACGTGTGTGGAAGGGCCATCCCCGTCGTAACTCGAGAATATACCCCAGGTTCCCGCCGCAACTCGAGAAAAACCATGAGACGTCCCCATCGCCGCAAAATGAGGCCCGATTCCCCTGCACTGCGTGCAGAGCAATTCCGTCTTGCACATCACACATGAAAGGAGCCTTGATTTCCTTGATGGCACTCCAGAGAAACCCCAAGAACACTGTTTCAAGGCTAGAGGGATCCTGAGGTCACTGTAGCAACACGAAAGAGCTCCGTGGACCAAGAATCAACACGAGATGAGAGGTTAGTCCCTGGCTTCGACTCCTGAGGAATACCACCTTACCACAAGCACCTCAAGAGGAGGCTTCTCTAAGCTCCAGGTATGTGAGAGTGACCCTGAGTTTGCGGCCTCAAGTGGAATGGACACCGCGATGCCCTGACTCGAAATAAGGCCGGATATCCCTGCAGTGACTGGAATGCAGGCTCGTCTTGCATCTCCCAAGATGAAAGGATGTCTGAATCCCCTGTGGAGACCACAGAGAAACACCTAGTTCCCCACCTCATCGCGACCGATAGCCTCACATCCTTTGAAAACTCCAGAGGTACGCGGAGATCAGTGCCTCCAAAGGAGACGATGCCTGACTCCTCGTGAAACTTGATAGGAGTCCCAGGATTCCTGTGGCACTTGGAAAGGGACACTTGGTCTCCCGCCTCAGCTGGAGAGGCGTCCCAATTGCCCTGCCAAGCCTCGAGGAGAATCCAGAGTTGTCCCTCGCAACTAGGCAGGAGTCCTGACGTCGCTGAAGAAACACGTGGGTGGAAGGGCCATCCCCGTCGTAACTCGAGAATATACCCCAGGTTCCCGCCGCAACTCGAGAAAAACCATGAGACTTTCCCCTCGCCGCGAGATGAGGCCCGATTCCCCTGCACTGCGTGCAGAGCAATTCCGTCTTGCACATCACACATGAAAGGAGCCTTGATTTCCTTGATGGCACTCCAGAGAAACCCCAAGAACACTGTTTCAAGGCTAGAGGGATCCTGAGGTCACTGTAGCAACACGAAAGAACTCTGTGGACCAAAAATCAACTCGAAAAGAGAGGTTAGTCCCTGGCTTCGACTCCAGAGGAATACCACCTTACTACAAGCACCTCAAGAGGAGGCTTCTCTCAGCTCTAGGTATGTGAGAGGGATCCTGAGTTTGCGGCCTCAAGTGGAATGGACACCGCGATGCCCTGACGCGAAATAAGGCTGGATATCCCTGCAGTGACTTGAATGCAGGCTCGTCTTGCATCTCCCATGATGAAAGGATGTCTGAATCCCCTGTGGAGACCACAGAGAAAGACTTAGTTCCCCACCTCATCGCGACCGGAGGCCTCACATCCTTTGAAAACTCCAGAGGTACGCGGAGATCAGTGCCTCCAAAGGAGACGATGCCTGACTCCTCGTGAAACTTGATAGGAGTCCCAGGATTCCTGTGGCACGTGGAAAGGGACCCTTGGTCTCCCGCCTCAGCTGGAGAGGCGTCCCAATTGCCTTGCCAAGCCTCGAGGAGAATTCCGAGCTGTGTCTCGCAACTAGGCAAGAGTCCTGACGTGGCTGAACAAACACGTGGGTGGAAGGGCCATCCCCGTCGTAACTCGAGAATATACCCCAGGTTCCCGCCGCAACTCGAGAAAAACCATGAGACTTCCCCCTCACCGCGAGATGAGGCCCGATTCCCCTGCACTGCGTGCAGAGCAATTCAGTGTTGCACATCACACATGAAAGGAGCCTTGATTTCCTTCATGGCAATCCAGAGAAACCCCAAGAACACTGTTTCAAGGCTAGAGGGATCCTGAGGTCACTGTAGCAACACGAAAGAGCTCCGTGGGCCAAAAATCAACTCGAGATGAGAGGTTAGTCCCTGGCTTCGACTCCAGAGGAATACCACCTTACCACAAGCACCTCAAGAGGAGGCTTCTCTCAGCTCTAGGTATGTGAGAGGGACCCTGAGTTTGCGGCCTCAAGTGTAATGGACACCGCGATGCCCTGACTCGAAATAAGGCCGGATATCCCTGCAGTGACTGGAATGCAGGCTCGTCTTGCATCTCCCAAGACGAAAGGGTGTCTGAATCCCCTGTGGAGACCACAGAGAAAGACCTAGTTCCCCACCTCATCGCGACAGGAGGCCTCAAATCCTTTGAAAACTCCACAGGTATGCGGAGATCAGTGCCTCCAAAGGAGACGATGCCTGACTCCTCGTGAAACTTGATAGGAGACCCAGGATTCCTGTGTCACGTGGAAAGGGACCCTTGGTCTCCCGTCTCAGCTGGAGAGGCGTCCCAATTGCCCTGCAAAGCCTCGAGGAGAATCCCGAGTTGTCCCTCGCAACTAGGCAAGAGTCCTGACATGGCTGAACACACACGTGGGTGGAAGGGCCATCCCCGTCGTAACTCGAGAATATACCCCAGGTTCCCGCCGCAACTCGAGAAAAACCATGAGACTTCCCCCTCGCCGCGAGATGAGGCCCGATTCCCCTGCACTGCGTGCAGAGCAATTCCGTGTTGCACATCACACATCAAAGGAGTCTTGATTTCCTTGATGGCACTCCAGAGAAACCCCAAGAACACTGTTTCAAGGCTAGAGGGATCCTGAGGTCACTGTAGCAACACGAAAGAGCTCCGTGGACCAAAAATCAACTCGAGATGAGAGGTTAGTCCCTGGCTTCGACTCCAGAGGAATACCACCTTACCACAAGCACCTCAAGAGGAGGCTTCTCTCAGCTCTAGGTATGTGAGAGGGACCCTGAGTTTGCGGCCTCAAGTGGAATGGACACCGCGATGCCCTGACGCGAAATAAGGCTGGATATCCCTGCAGTGACTTGAATGCAGGCTCGTCTTGCATCTCCCAAGATGAAAGGATGTCTGAATCCCCTGTGGAGACCACAGAGAAAGACCTAGTTCCCCACCTCATCGCGACCGGAGGCCTCACATCCTTTGAAAACTCCAGAGGTACGCGGAGATCAGTGCCTCCAAAGGAGACGATGCCTGACTCCTCGTGAAACTTGATAGGAGTCCCAGGATTCCTGTGGCACGTGGAAAGGGACCCTTAGTCTCCCGCCTCAGCGGGAGAGGCGTCCCAATTGCCTTGCCAAGCCTCGAGGAGAATCCCGAGTTGTGTCTCGCAACTAGGCAAGAGTCCTGACGTGGCTGAACAAACACGTGTGTGGAAGGGCCATCCCCGTCGTAACTCGAGAATATACCCCAGGTTCCCGCCGCAACTCGAGAAAAACCATGAGACTTCCCCCTCGCCGCGAGATGAGGCCCGATTCCCCTGAACTGCGTGCAGAGCAATTCTGTGTTGCACATCACACATGAAAGGAGCCTTGATTTCCTTCATGGCACTCCAGAGAAACCCCAAGAACACTGTTTCAAGGCTAGAGGGATCCTGAGGTCACTGTAGCAACACGAAAGAGCTCCGTGGACCAAAAATCAACTCGAGATGAGAGGTTAGTCCCTGGCTTCGACTCCAGAGGAATACCACCTTACCACAAGCACCTCAAGAGGAGGTTTCTCTCAGCTCTAGGTATGTGAGAGGGACCCTGAGTTTGCGGCCTCAAGTGGAATGGACACCGCGATGCCCTGACTCGAAATAAGGCCGGATATCCCTGCAGTGACTGGAATGCAGGCTCGTCTTGCATCTCCCAAGACGAAAGGGTGTCTGAATCCCCTGTGGAGACCACAGAGAAAGACCTAGTTCCCCACCTCATCGCGACAGGAGGCCTCAAATCCTTTGAAAACTCCAGAGGTATGCGGACATCAGTGCCTCCAAAGGAGACGATGCCTGACTCCTCGTGAAACTTGATAGGAGACCCAGGATTCCTGTGGCACTTGGAAAGGGACACTTGGTCTCCCGCCTCAGCTGGAGAGGCGTCCCAATTGCCCTGCCAATCCTCGAGGAGAATCCAGAGTTGTCCCTCGCAACTAGGCAGGAGTCCTGACGTCGCTGAAGAAACACGTGGGTGGAAGGGCCATCCCCGTCGTAACTCGAGAATATACCCCAGGTTCCCGCCGCAACTCGAGAAAAACCATGAGACTTCCCCCTCGCCGCGAGATGAGGCCCGATTCCCCTGCACTGCGTGCAGAGCAATTCCGTGTTGCACATCACACATGAAAGGAGTCTTGATTTCCTTGATGGCACTCCAGAGAAACCCCAAGAACACTGTTTCAAGGTTAGAGGGATCCTGAGGTCACTGTAGCAACACGAAAGAGCTCCGTGGACCAAAAATCAACTCGAGATGAGAGGTTAGTCCCTGGCTTCGACTCCAGAGGAATACCACCTTACCACAAGCACCTCAAGAGGAGGCTTCTCTCAGCTCTAGGTATGTGAGAGGGACCCTGAGTTTGCGGCCTCAAGTGGAATGGACACCGCAATGCCCTGACTCGAAATAAGGCCGGATATCCCTGCAGTGACTGGAATGCAGCCTCGTCTTGCATCTCCCAAGACGAAAGGGTGTCTGAATCCCCAGTGGAGACCACAGAGAAAGACCTAGTTCCCCACCTCATCGCGACAGGAGGCCTCAAATCCTTTGAAAACTCCAGAGGTATGCGGAGATCAGTGCCTCCAAAGGAGACGATGCCTGACTCCTCGTGAAACTTGATAGGAGACCCAGGATTCCTGTGGCACGTGAAAAGGGACCCTTGGTCTCCCGTCTCAGCTGGAGAGGCGTCCCAATTGCCCTGCAAAGCCTCGAGGAGAATCCCGAGTTGTCCCTCGCAACTAGGCAGGAGTCCTGACATGGCTGAACACACACGTGTGTGGAAGGGCCATCCCCGTCGTAACTCGAGAATATACCCCAGGTTCCCGCCGCAACTCGAGAAAAACCATGAGACGTCCCCATCGCCGCAAAATGAGGCCCGATTCCCCTGCACTGCGTGCAGAGCAATTCCGTCTTGCACATCACACATGAAAGGAGCCTTGATTTCCTTGATGGCACTCCAGAGAAACCCCAAGAACACTGTTTCAAGGCTAGAGGGATCCTGAGGTCACTGTAGCAACACGAAAGAGCTCCGTGGACCAAGAATCAACACGAGATGAGAGGTTAGTCCCTGGCTTCGACTCCTGAGGAATACCACCTTACCACAAGCACCTCAAGAGGAGGCTTCTCTAAGCTCCAGGTATGTGAGAGTGACCCTGAGTTTGCGGCCTCAAGTGGAATGGACACCGCGATGCCCTGACTCGAAATAAGGCCGGATATCCCTGCAGTGACTGGAATGCAGGCTCGTCTTGCATCTCCCAAGATGAAAGGATGTCTGAATCCCCTGTGGAGACCACAGAGAAAGACTTAGTTCCCCACCTCATCGCGACCGGAGGCCTCACATCCTTTGAAAACTCCAGAGGTACGCGGAGATCAGTGCCTCCAAAGGAGACGATGCCTGACTCCTCGTGAAACTTGATAGGAGTCCCAGGATTCCTGTGGCACGTGGAAAGGGACCCTTGGTCTCCCGCCTCAGCTGGAGAGGCGTCCCAATTGCCTTGCCAAGCCTCGAGGAGAATTCCGAGCTGTGTCTCGCAACTAGGCAAGAGTCCTGACGTGGCTGAACAAACACGTGGGTGGAAGGGCCATCCCCGTCGTAACTCGAGAATATACCCCAGGTTCCCGCCGCAACTCGAGAAAAACCATGAGACTTCCCCCTCGCCGCGAGATGAGGCCCGATTCCCCTGCACTGCGTGCAGAGCAATTCAGTGTTGCACATCACACATGAAAGGAGCCTTGATTTCCTTCATGGCAATCCAGAGAAACCCCAAGAACACTGTTTCAAGGCTAGAGGGATCCTGAGGTCACTGTAGCAACACGAAAGAGCTCCGTGGGCCAAAAATCAACTCGAGATGAGAGGTTAGTCCCTGGCTTCGACTCCAGAGGAATACCACCTTACCACAAGCACCTCAAGAGGAGGCTTCTCTCAGCTCTAGGTATGTGAGAGGGACCCTGAGTTTGCGGCCTCAAGTGTAATGGACACCGCGATGCCCTGACTCGAAATAAGGCCGGATATCCCTGCAGTGACTGGAATGCAGGCTCGTCTTGCATCTCCCAAGACGAAAGGGTGTCTGAATCCCCTGTGGAGACCACAGAGAAACACCTAGTTCCCCACCTCATCGCGACAGGAGGCCTCAAATCCTTTGAAAACTCCACAGGTATGCGGAGATCAGTGCCTCCAAAGGAGACGATGCCTGACTCCTCGTGAAACTTGATAGGAGACCCAGGATTCCTGTGTCACGTGGAAAGGGACCCTTGGTCTCCCGTCTCAGCTGGAGAGGCGTCCCAATTGCCCTGCAAAGCCTCGAGGAGAATCCCGAGTTGTCCCTCGCAACTAGGCAAGAGTCCTGACATGGCTGAACACACACGTGGGTGGAAGGGCCATCCCCGTCGTAACTCGAGAATATACCCCAGGTTCCCGCCGCAACTCGAGAAAAACCATGAGACTTCCCCCTCGCCGCGAGATGAGGCCCGATTCCCCTGCACTGCGTGCAGAGCAATTCCGTGTTGCACATCACACATGAAAGGAGTCTTGATTTCCTTGATGGCACTCCAGAGAAACCCCAAGAACACTGTTTCAAGGCTAGAGGGATCCTGAGGTCACTGTAGCAACACGAAAGAGCTCCGTGGACCAAAAATCAACTCGAGATGAGAGGTTAGTCCCTGGCTTCGACTCCAGAGGAATACCACCTTACCACAAGCACCTCAAGAGGAGGCTTCTCTCAGCTCTAGGTATGTGAGAGGGACCCTGAGTTTGCGGCCTCAAGTGGAATGGACACCGCGATGCCCTGACGCGAAATAAGGCTGGATATCCCTGCAGTGACTTGAATGCAGGCTCGTCTTGCATCTCCCAAGATGAAAGGATGTCTGAATCCCCTGTGGAGACCACAGAGAAAGACCTAGTTCCCCACCTCATCGCGACCGGAGGCCTCACATCCTTTGAAAACTCCAGAGGTACGCGGAGATCAGTGCCTCCAAAGGAGACGATGCCTGACTCCTCGTGAAACTTGATAGGAGTCCCAGGATTCCTGTGGCACGTGGAAAGGGACCCTTAGTCTCCCGCCTCAGCGGGAGAGGCGTCCCAATTGCCTTGCCAAGCCTCGAGGAGAATCCCGAGTTGTGTCTCGCAACTAGGCAAGAGTCCTGACGTGGCTGAACAAACACGTGTGTGGAAGGGCCATCCCCGTCGTAACTCGAGAATATACCCCAGGTTCCCGCCGCAACTCGAGAAAAACCATGAGACTTCCCCCTCGCCGCGAGATGAGGCCCGATTCCCCTGAACTGCGTGCAGAGCAATTCTGTGTTGCACATCACACATGAAAGGAGCCTTGATTTCCTTCATGGCACTCCAGAGAAACCCCAAGAACACTGTTTCAAGGCTAGAGGGATCCTGAGGTCACTGTAGCAACACGAAAGAGCTCCGTGGACCAAAAATCAACTCGAGATGAGAGGTTAGTCCCTGGCTTCGACTCCAGAGGAATACCACCTTACCACAAGCACCTCAAGAGGAGGTTTCTCTCAGCTCTAGGTATGTGAGAGGGACCCTGAGTTTGCGGCCTCAAGTGGAATGGACACCGCGATGCCCTGACTCGAAATAAGGCCGGATATCCCTGCAGTGACTGGAATGCAGGCTCGTCTTGCATCTCCCAAGACGAAAGGGTGTCTGAATCCCCTGTGGAGACCACAGAGAAAGACCTAGTTCCCCACCTCATCGCGACAGGAGGCCTCAAATCCTTTGAAAACTCCAGAGGTATGCGGAGATCAGTGCCTCCAAAGGAGACGATGCCTGACTCCTCGTGAAACTTGATAGGAGACCCAGGATTCCTGTGGCACTTGGAAAGGGACACTTGGTCTCCCGCCTCAGCTGGAGAGGCGTCCCAATTGCCCTGCCAATCCTCGAGGAGAATCCAGAGTTGTCCCTCGCAACTAGGCAGGAGTCCTGACGTCGCTGAAGAAACACGTGGGTGGAAGGGCCATCCCCGTCGTAACTCGAGAATATACCCCAGGTTCCCGCCGCAACTCGAGAAAAACCATGAGACTTCCCCCTCGCCGCGAGATGAGGCCCGATTCCCCTGCACTGCGTGCAGAGCAATTCCGTGTTGCACATCACACATGAAAGGAGTCTTGATTTCCTTGATGGCACTCCAGAGAAACCCCAAGAACACTGTTTCAAGGTTAGAGGGATCCTGAGGTCACTGTAGCAACACGAAAGAGCTCCGTGGACCAAAAATCAACTCGAGATGAGAGGTTAGTCCCTGGCTTCGACTCCAGAGGAATACCACCTTACCACAAGCACCTCAAGAGGAGGCTTCTCTCAGCTCTAGGTATGTGAGAGGGACCCTGAGTTTGCGGCCTCAAGTGGAATGGACACCGCAATGCCCTGACTCGAAATAAGGCCGGATATCCCTGCAGTGACTGGAATGCAGCCTCGTCTTGCATCTCCCAAGACGAAAGGGTGTCTGAATCCCCAGTGGAGACCACAGAGAAAGACCTAGTTCCCCACCTCATCGCGACAGGAGGCCTCAAATCCTTTGAAAACTCCACAGGTATGCGGAGATCAGTGCCTCCAAAGGAGACGATGCCTGACTCCTCGTGAAACTTGATAGGAGACCCAGGATTCCTGTGGCACGTGGAAAGGGAACCTTGGTCTCCCGTCTCAGCTGGAGAGGCGTCCCAATTGCCCTGCAAAGCCTCGAGGAGAATCCCGAGTTGTCCCTCGCAACTAGGCAGGAGTCCTGACGTCGCTGAACACACACGTGTGTGGAAGTGCCATCCCCGTCGTAACTCGAGAATATACCCCAGGTTCCCGCCGCAACTCGAGAAAAACCATGAGACTTCCCCCTCGCCGCGAGATGAGGCCCGATTCCCCTGAACTGCATGCAGAGCAATTCCGTGTTGCACATCACACATGAAAGGAGCCTTGATTTCCTTGATGGCACTCCAGGGAAACCCCAAGAACACTGTTTCAAGGATAGAGGGATCCTGAGGTCACTGTAGCAACACGAAAGAGCTCCGTGGACCAAGAATCAACACGCGATGAGAGGTTAGTCCCTGGCTTCGACTCCAGAGGAATACCCCTTTACCACACGCACCTCAAGAGGAGGCTTCTCTCAGCTCTAGGTATGTGAGAGGGACCCTGAGTTTGCGGCCTCAAGTGGAATGGACACCGCGATGCCCTGACGCGAAATAAGGCTGGATATCCCTGCAGTGACTTGAATGCAGGCTCGTCTTGCATCTCCCAAGATGAAAGGATGTCTGAATCCCCTGTGGAGACCACAGAGAAAGACCTAGTTACCCACCTCATCGCGACCGGAGGCCTCACATCCTTTGAAAACTCCAGAGGTATGCGGAGATCAGTGCCTCCAAAGGAGACGATGCCTGACTCCTCGTGAAACTTGATAGGAGTCCCAGGATTCCTGTGGCACGTGGAAAGGGACCCTTGGTCTCCCGCCTCAGCGGGAGAGGCGTCCCAATTGCCTTGCCAAGCCTCGAGGAGAATCCCGAGTTGTGTCTCGCAACTAGGCAAGAGTCCTGACGTGGCTGAACAAACACGTGTGTGGAAGGGCCATCCCCGTCGTAACTCGAGAATATACCCCAGGTTCCCGCCGCAACTCGAGAAAAACCATGAGACTTCCCCCTCGCCGCGAGATGAGGCCCGATTCCCCTGCACTGCGTGCAGAGCAATTCTGTGTTGCACATCACATATGAAAGGAGCCTTGATTTCCTTCATGGCACTCCAGAGAAACCCCAAGAACACTGTTTCAAGGCTAGAGGGATCCTGAGGTCACTGTAGCATCACGAAAGAGCTCCGTGGACCAAAAATCAACTCGAGATGAGAGGTTAGTCCCTGGCTTCGACTCCAGAGGAATACCCCCTTACCACAAGCACCTCAAGAGGAGGCTTCTCTCAGCTCTAGGTATGTGAGAGGGACCCTGAGTTTGCGGCCTCAAGTGGAATGGACACCGCGATGCCCTGACTCGAAATAAGGCCGGATATCCCTGCAGTGACTGGAATGCAGGCTCGTCTTGCATCTCCCAAGACGAAAGGGTGTCTGAATCCCCTGTGGAGACCACAGAGAAATACCTAGTTCCCCACCTCATCGCGACAGGAGGCCTCAAATACTTTGAAAACTCCAGAGGTATGCGGAGATCAGTGCCTCCAAAGGAGACGATGCCTGACTCCTCGTGAAACTTGATAGGAGACCCAGGATTCCTGTGGCACGTGGAAAGGGACCCTTGGTCTCCCGTCTCAGCTGGAGAGGCGTCCCAATTGCCCTGCAAAGCCTCGAGGAGAATCCCGAGTTGTCCCTCACAACTAGGCAGGAGTCCTGACATGGCTGAACACACACGTGTGTGGAAGGGCCATCCCCGTCGTAACTCGAGAATATACCCCAGGTTCCCGCCGCAACTCGAGAAAAACCATGAGACGTCCCCATCGCCGCAAAATGAGGCCCGATTCCCCTGCACTGCGTGCAGAGCAATTCCGTCTTGCACATCACACATGAAAGGAGCCTTGATTTCCTTGATGGCACTCCAGAGAAACCCCAAGAACACTGTTTCAAGGCTAGAGGGATCCTGAGGTCACTGTAGCAACACGAAAGAGCTCCGTGGACCAAGAATCAACACGAGATGAGTTGTTAGTCCCTGGCTTCGACTCCTGAGGAATACCACCTTACCACAAGCACCTCAAGAGGAGGCTTCTCTCAGCTCTAGGTATGTGAGAGGGACCCTGAGTTTGCGGCCTCAAGTGGAATGGACACCGCGATGCCCTGACTCGAAATAAGGCCGGATATCCCTGCAGTGACTGGAATGCAGGCTCGTCTTGCATCTCCCAAGAAGAAAGGATGTCTGAATCCCCTGTGGAGACCACAGAGAAAGACCTAGTTCCCCACCTCATCGCGACCGATAGCCTCACATCCTTTGAAAACTCCAGAGGTACGCGGAGATCAGTGCCTCCAAAGGAGACGATGCCTGACTCCTCGTGAAACTTGATAGGAGTCCCAGGATTCCTGTGGCACTTGGAAAGGGACACTTTGTCTCCCGCCTCAGCTGGAGAGGCGTCCCAATTGCCCTGCCACGCCTCGAGGAGAATCCAGAGTTGTCCCTCGCAACTAGGCAGGAGTCCTGACGTCGCTGAAGAAACACGTGGGTGGAAGGGCCATCCCCGTCGTAACTCGAGAATATACCCCAGGTTCCCGCCGCAACTCGAGAAAAACCATGAGACTTTCCCCTCGCCGCGAGATGAGGCCCGATTCCCCTGCACTGCGTGCAGAGCAATTCCGTGTTGCACATCACACATGAAAGGAGCCTTGATTTCCTTGATGGCACTCCAGAGAAACCCCAAGAACACTGTTTCAAGGCTAGAGGGATCCTGAGGTCACTGTAGCAACACGAAAGAACTCTGTGGACCAAAAATCAACTCGAAAAGAGAGGTTAGTCCCTGGCTTCGACTCCAGAGGAATACCACCTTACTACAAGCACCTCAAGAGGAGGCTTCTCTCAGCTCTAGGTATGTGAGAGGGATCCTGAGTTTGCGGCCTCAAGTGGAATGGACACCGCGATGCCCTGACGCGAAATAAGGCTGGATATCCCTGCAGTGACTTGAATGCAGGCTCGTCTTGCATCTCCCAAGATGAAAGGATGTCTGAATCCCCTGTGGAGACCACAGAGAAAGACTTAGTTCCCCACCTCATCGCGACCGGAGGCCTCACATCCTTTGAAAACTCCAGAGGTACGCGGAGATCAGTGCCTCCAAAGGAGACGATGCCTGACTCCTCGTGAAACTTGATAGGAGTCCCAGGATTCCTGTGGCACGTGGAAAGGGACCCTTGGTCTCCCGCCTCAGCTGGAGAGGCGTCCCAATTGCCTTGCCAAGCCTCGAGGAGAATTCCGAGCTGTGTCTCGCAACTAGGCAAGAGTCCTGACGTGGCTGAACAAACACGTGGGTGGAAGGGCCATCCCCGTCGTAACTCGAGAATATACCCCAGGTTCCCGCCGCAACTCGAGAAAAACCATGAGACTTCCCCCTCGCCGCGAGATGAGGCCCGATTCCCCTGCACTGCGTGCAGAGCAATTCAGTGTTGCACATCACACATGAAAGGAGCCTTGATTTCCTTGATGGCACTCCAGAGAAACCCCAAGAACACTGTTTCAAGGCTAGAGGGATCCTGAGGTCACTGTAGCAACACGAAAGAGCTCCGTGGGCCAAAAATCAACTCGAGATGAGAGGTTAGTCCCTGGCTTCGACTCCAGAGGAATACCACCTTACCACAAGCACCTCAAGAGGAGGTTTCTCTCAGCTCTAGGTATGTGAGAGGGACCCTGAGTTTGCGGCCTCAAGTGTAATGGACACCGCGATGCCCTGACTCGAAATAAGGCCGGATATCCCTGCAGTGACTGGAATGCAGGCTCGTCTTGCATCTCCCAAGAAGAAAGGATGTCTGAATCCCCTGTGGAGACCACAGAGAAACACCTAGTTCCCCACCTCATCGCGACCGGAGGCCTCACATCCTTTGAAAACTCCAGAGGTACGCGGAGATCAGTGCCTCCAAAGGAGACGATGCCTGACTCCTCGTGAAACTTGATAGGAGTCCCAGGATTCCTGTGGCACGTGGAAAGGGACCCTTAGTCTCCCGCCTCAGCGGGAGAGGCGTCCCAATTGCCTTGCCAAGCCTCGAGGAGAATCCCGAGTTGTGTCTCCCAACTAGGCAAGAGTCCTGACGTGGCTGAACAAACACGTGTGTGGAAGGGCCATCCCCGTCGTAACTCGAGAATATACCCCAGGTTCCCGCCGCAACTCGAGAAAAACCATGAGACTTCCCCCTCGCCGCGAGATGAGGCCCGATTCCCCTGAACTGCGTGCAGAGCAATTCTGTGTTGCACATCACACATGAAAGGAGCCTTGATTTCCTTCATGGCACTCCAGAGAAACCCCAAGAACACTGTTTCAAGGCTAGAGGGATCCTGAGGTCACTGTAGCAACACGAAAGAGCTCCGTGGACCAAAAATCAACTCGAGATGAGAGGTTAGTCCCTGGCTTCGACTCCAGAGGAATACCACCTTACCACAAGCACCTCAAGAGGAGGCTTCTCTCAGCTCTAGGTATGTGAGAGGGACCCTGAGGTTGCGGCCTCAAGTGGAATGGACACCGTGATGCCCTGACTCGAAATAAGGCCGGATATCCCTGCAGTGACTTCAATGCAGGCTCGTCTTGCATCTCCCAAGACGAAAGGGTGTCTGAATCCCCAGTGGAGACCACAGAGAAAGACCTAGTTCCCCACCTCATCGCGACAGGAGGCCTCAAATCCTTTGAAAACTCCACAGGTATGCGGAGATCAGTGCCTCCAAAGGAGACGATGCCTGACTCCTCGTGAAACTTGATAGGAGACCCAGGATTCCTGTGGCACGTGGAAAGGGAACCTTGGTCTCCCGTCTCAGCTGGAGAGGCGTCCCAATTGCCCTGCAATACCTCGAGGAGAATCCCGAGTTGTCCCTCGCAACTAGGCAGGAGTCCTGACGTCGCTGAACACACACGTGTGTGGAAGTGCCATCCCCGTCGTAACTCGAGAATATACCCCAGGTTCCCGCCGCAACTCGAGAAAAACCATGAGACTTCCCCCTCGCCGCAAGATGAGGCCCGATTCCCCTGAACTGCATGCAGAGCAATTCCGTGTTGCACATCACACATGAAAGGAGCCTTGATTTCCTTGATGGCACTCCAGAGAAACCCCAAGAACACTGTTTCAAGGCTAGAGGGATCCTGAGGTCACTGTAGCAACACGAAAGAGCTCCGTGGACCAAGAATCAACACGAGATGAGAGGTTAGTCCCTGGCTTCGACTCCAGAGGAATACCACCTTACCACACGCACCTCAAGAGGAGGCTTCTCTCAGCTCTAGGTATGTGAGAGGGACCCTGAGTTTGCGGCCTCAAGTGGAATGGACACCGCGATGCCCTGACGCGAAATAAGGCTGGATATCCCTGCAGTGACTTGAATGCAGGCTCGTCTTGCATCTCCCAAGATGAAAGGATGTCTGAATCCCCTGTCGTGACCACAGAGAAAGACCTAGTTACCCACCTCATCGCGACCGGAGGCCTCACATCCTTTGAAAACTACAGAGGTACGCGGAGATCAGTGCCTCCAAAGGAGACGATGCCTGACTCCTCGTGAAACTTGATAGGAGTCCCAGGATTCCTGTGGCACGTGGAAAGGGACCCTTAGTCTCCCGCCTCAGCGGGAGAGGCGTCCCAATTGCCTTGCCAAGCCTCGAGGAGAATCCCGAGTTGTGTCTCCCAACTAGGCAAGAGTCCTGACGTGGCTGAACAAACACGTGTGTGGAAGGGCCATCCCCGTCGTAACTCGAGAATATACCCCAGGTTCCCGCCGCAACTCGAGAAAAACCATGAGACTTCCCCCTCGCCGCGAGATGAGGCCCGATTCCCCTGCACTGCGTGCAGAGCAATTCTGTGTTGCACATCACACATGAAAGGAGCCTTGATTTCCTTCATGGCACTCCAGAGAAACCCCAAGAACACTGTTTCAAGGCTAGAGGGATCCTGAGGTCACTGTAGCATCACGAAAGAGCTCCGTGGACCAAAAATCAACTCGAGATGAGAGGTTAGTCCCTGGCTTCGACTCCAGAGGAATACCCCCTTACCACAAGCACCTCAAGAGGAGGCTTCTCTCAGCTCTAGGTATGTGAGAGGGACCCTGAGTTTGCGGCCTCAAGTGGAATGGACACCGCGATGCCCTGACTCGAAATAAGGCCGGATATCCCTGCAGTGACTGGAATGCAGGCTCGTCTTGCATCTCCCAAGACGAAAGGGTGTCTGAATCCCCTGTGGAGACCACAGAGAAATACCTAGTTCCCCACCTCATCGCGACAGGAGGCCTCAAATACTTTGAAAACTCCAGAGGTATGCGGA
This sequence comes from Cervus elaphus, assembly GCF_910594005.1. NCBI lineage: Eukaryota > Metazoa > Chordata > Mammalia > Artiodactyla > Cervidae > Cervus > Cervus elaphus. The sequence continues at coordinate 424,957 of NC_057828.1, forward strand.
GATCAGTGCCTCCAAAGGAGACGATGCCTGACTCCTCGTGAAACTTGATAGGAGACCCAGGATTCCTGTGGCACGTGGAAAGGGACCCTTGGTCTCCCGTCTCAGCTGGAGAGGCGTCCCAATTGCCCTGCAAAGCCTCGAGGAGAATCCCGAGTTGTCCCTCACAACTAGGCAGGAGTCCTGACATGGCTGAACACACACGTGTGTGGAAGGGCCATCCCCGTCGTAACTCGAGAATATACCCCAGGTTCCCGCCGCAACTCGAGAAAAACCATGAGACGTCCCCATCGCCGCAAAATGAGGCCCGATTCCCCTGCACTGCGTGCAGAGCAATTCCGTCTTGCACATCACACATGAAAGGAGCCTTGATTTCCTTGATGGCACTCCAGAGAAACCCCAAGAACACTGTTTCAAGGCTAGAGGGATCCTGAGGTCACTGTAGCAACACGAAAGAGCTCCGTGGACCAAGAATCAACACGAGATGAGAGGTTAGTCCCTGGCTTCGACTCCTGAGGAATACCACCTTACCACAAGCACCTCAAGAGGAGGCTTCTCTAAGCTCCAGGTATGTGAGAGTGACCCTGAGTTTGCGGCCTCAAGTGGAATGGACACCGCGATGCCCTGACTCGAAATAAGGCCGGATATCCCTGCAGTGACTGGAATGCAGGCTCGTCTTGCATCTCCCAAGAAGAAAGGATGTCTGAATCCCCTGTGGAGACCACAGAGAAAGACCTAGTTCCCCACCTCATCGCGACCGATAGCCTCACATCCTTTGAAAACTCCAGAGGTACGCGGAGATCAGTGCCTCCAAAGGAGACGATGCCTGACTCCTCGTGAAACTTGATAGGAGTCCCAGGATTCCTGTGGCACTTGGAAAGGGACACTTGGTCTCCCGCCTCAGCTGGAGAGGCGTCCCAATTGCCCTGCCAAGCCTCGAGGAGAATCCAGAGTTGTCCCTCGCAACTAGGCAGGAGTCCTGACGTCGCTGAAGAAACACGTGGGTGGAAGGGCCATCCCCGTCGTAACTCGAGAATATACCCCAGGTTCCCGCCGCAACTCGAGAAAAACCATGAGACTTCCCCCTCGCCGCGAGATGAGGCCCGATTCCCCTGCACTGCGTGCAGAGCAATTCCGTGTTGCACATCACACATGAAAGGAGCCTTGATTTCTTTGATGGCACTCCAGAGAAACCCCAAGAACACTGTTTCAAGGCTAGAGGGATCCTGAGGTCACTGTAGCAACACGAAAGAGCTCCGTGGGCCAAAAATCAACTCGAGATGAGAGGTTAGTCCCTGGCTTCGACTCCAGAGGAATACCACCTTACCACAAGCACCTCAAGAGGAGGCTTCTCTCAGCTCTAGGTATGTGAGAGGGACCCTGAGTTTGCGGCCTCAAGTGGAATGGACACCGCGATGCCCTGACTCGAAATAAGGCCGGATATCCCTGCAGTGACTGGAATGCAGGCTCGTCTTGCATCTCCCAAGACGAAAGGGTGTCTGAATCCCCTGTGGAGACCACAGAGAAAGACCTAGTTCCCCACCTCCTCGCGACAGGAGGCCTCAAATCCTTTGAAAACTCCACAGGTATGCGGAGATCAGTGCCTCCAAAGGAGACGATGCCTGACTCCTCGTGAAACTTGATAGGAGACCCAGGATTCCTGTGTCACGTGGAAAGGGACCCTTGGTCTCCCGTCTCAGCTGGAGAGGCGTCCCAATTGCCCTGCAAAGCCTCGAGGAGAATCCCGAGTTGTCCCTCGCAACTAGGCAAGAGTCCTGACATGGCTGAACACACACGTGGGTGGAAGTGCCATCCCCGTCGTAACTCGAGAATATACCCCAGGTTCCCGCCGCAACTCGAGAAAAACCATGAGACTTCCCCCTCGACGCGAGATGAGGCCCGATTCCCCTGCACTGCGTGCAGAGCAATTCCGTCTTGCACATCACACATGAAAGGAGCCTTGATTTCCTTGATGGCACTCCAGAGAAACCCCAAGAACACTGTTTCAAGGCTAGAGGGATCCTGAGGTCACTGTAGCAACACGAAAGAGCTCCGTGGACCAAGAATCAACACGAGATGAGAGGTTAGTTCCTGGCTTCGACTCCTGAGGAATACCACCTTACCACAAGCACCTTAAGAGGAGGCTTCTCTCAGCTCTAGGTATGTGAGAGGGATCCTGAGTTTGCGGCCTCAAGTGGAATGGACACCGCGATGCCCTGACTCGAAATAAGGCCGGATATCCCTGCAGTGACTTGAATGCAGGATCGTCTTGCATCTCCCAAGACGAAAGGATGTCTGAATCCCCTGTGGAGACCACAGAGAAATACCTAGTTCCCCACCTCATCGCGACCGGAGGCCTCACATCCTTTGAAAACTCCAGAGGTACGCGGAGATCAGTGCCTCCAAAGGAGACGATGCCTGACTCCTCGTGAAACTTGATAGGAGTCCCAGGATTCCTGTGGCACGTGGAAAGGGACCCTTGGTTTCCCGTCTCAGCTGGAGAGGCGTCCCAATTGCCCTGCAAAGCCTCGAGGAGAATCCCGAGTTGTCCCTCGCAACTAGGCAGGAGTCCTGACGTCGCTGAAGAAACACGTGTGTGGAAGGGCCATCCCCGTCGTAACTCGAGAATATACCCCAGGTTCCCGCCGCAACTCGAGAAAAACCAAGAGACTTCCCCCTCGCCGCGAGATGAGGCCCAATTCCCCTTCACTGCGTGCAGAGCAATTCCGTGTTGCACATCACACATGAAAGGACCCTTGATTTCCTTGATGGCACTCCAGAGAAACCCCAAGAACACTGTTTCAAGGCTAGAGGGAACCTGAGGTCACTGTAGCAACAAGAAAGAGCTCCGTGGACCAAGAATCAACACGAGATGAGAGGTTAGTCCCTGGCTTCGACTCCAGAGGAATACCACCTTACCACAAGCACCTCAAGAGGAGGCTTCTCTCAGCTCTAGGTATGTGAGAGGGACCCTGAGTTTGCGGCCTCAAGTGGAATGGACACCGCGATGCCCTGACTCGAAATAAGGCTGGATATCCCTGCAGTGACTTGAAGGCAGGCTCGTCTTGCATCTCCCAAGATGAAAGGATGTCTGAATCCCCTGTGGAGACCACAGAGAAAGACCTAGTTCCCCACCTCATTGCGACCGGAGGCCTCACATCCTTTGAAAACTCCAGAGGTACGCGGAGATCAGTGCCTCCAAAGGAGACGATGCCTGACTCCTCGTGAAACTTGATAGGAGTCCCAGGATTCCTGTGGCACGTGGAAAGGGACCCTTGGTCTCCCGCCTCAGCTGGAGAGGCGTCCCAATTGCCTTGCCAAGCCTCGAGGAGAATCCCGAGTTGTGTCTCGCAACTAGGCAAGAGTCCTGACGTGGCTGAACAAACACGTGTGTGGAAGGGCCATCCCCGTCGTAACTCGAGAATATACCCCAGGTTCCCGCCGCAACTCGAGAAAAACCATGAGACTTCCCCCTCGATGCGAGATGAGGCCCGATTCCCCTGTACTGCGTGTAGAGCAATTCCGTCTTGCACATCACACATGAAAGGAGCCTTGATTTCCTTCATGGCACTCCAGAGAAACCCCAAGAACACTGTTTCAAGGATAGAGGGATCCTGAGGTCACTGTAGCAACACGAAAGAACTCTGTGGACCAAAAATCAACTCGAAAAGAGAGGTTAGTCCCTGGATTCGTCTCCAGAGGAATACCACCTTACCACAAGAACCTCAAGAGGAGGCTTCTCTCAGCTCTAGGTATGTGAGAGGGACCCTGAGTTTGCGGCCTCAAGTGGAATGGACACCGCGATGCCCTGACTCGAAATAAGGCCGGATATCCCTGCAGTGACTTCAATGCAGGCTCGTCTTGCATCTCCCAGGACGAAAGGATGTCTGAATCCCCTGTGGAAAGCACAGAGAAAGACTTAGTTCCCCACCTCATCGCGACCGATAGCCTCACATCCTTTGAAAACTCCAGAGGTACGCGGAGATCAGTGCCTCCAAAGGAGACGATGCCTGACTCCTCGTGAAACTTGATAGGAGTCTCAGGATTCCTGTGGCACTTGGAAAGGGACACTTGGTCTCCCGCCTCAGCTGGAGAGGCATCCCAATTGCCCTGCCAAGCCTCGAGGAGAATCCAGAGTTGTCCCTCGCAACTAGGCAGGAGTCCTGACGAGGCTGAACAAACACGTGGGTGGAAGGGCCATCCCCGTCATAACTCGAGAATATACACCAGGTTCCCGCCGCAACTCGAGAAAAACCATGAGACTTCCCCTCGCCGCGAGATGAGGCCCGATTCCCCTGCACTGCGTGCAGAGCAATTCCGTGTTGCACATCACACATGAAAGGAGCCTTGATTTCCTTGATGGCACTCCAGAGAAACCCCAAGAACACTGTTTCAAGGCTAGAGGGATCCTGAGGTCACTGTAGCAACACGAAAGAGCTCCGTGGACCAAAAATCAACTCGAGATGAGAGGTTAGTCCCTGGCTTCGACTCCAGAGGAATACCACCTTACCACAAGCACCTCAAGAGGAGGCTTCTCTCAGCTCTAGGTATGTGAGAGGGCCCCTGAGTTTGCGGCCTCAAGTGGAATGGACACCGCGATGCCCTGACTCGAAATAAGGCCGAATATCCCTGCAGTGACTGGAATGCTGGCTCGTCTTGCATCTCCCAAGACGAAAGGGTGTCTGAATCCCCTGTGGAGACCACAGAGAAAGACCTAGTTCCCCACCTCATCGCGACAGGAGGCCTCAAATCTTTTGAAAACTCCAGAGGTATGCGGAGATCAGTGCCTCCAAAGGAGACGATGCCTGACTCCTCGTGAAACTTGATAGGAGACCCAGGATTCCTGTGGCACGTGGAAAGGGACCCTTGGTCTCCCGTTTCAGCTGGAGAGGCGTCCCAATTACCCTGCAAAGCCTCGAGGAGAATCCCGAGTTGTCCCTCGCAACTAGGCAGGAGTCCTGACGTGGCTGAAGAAACACGTGGGTGGAAGGGCCATCCCCGTCGTAACTCGAGAATATACCCCAGGTTCCCGCCGCAACTCGAGAAAAACCATGAGACTTCCCCCTCGCCGAGAGATGAGGCCCGATTCCCCTGCACTGCGTGCAGAGCAATTCCGTGTTGCACATCACACATGAAAGGAGCCTTGATTTCCTTGATGGCACTCCAGAGAAACCCCAAGAACACTGTTTCAAGGCTAGAGGGATCCTGAGGTCACTGTAGCAACACGAAAGAGATCCGTGGGCCAAAAATCAACTCAAGATGAGAGGTTAGTCCCTGGCTTCGACTCCAGAGGAATACCACCTTACCACAAGCACCTCAAGAGGAGGTTTCTCTCAGCTCTAGGTATGTGAGAGGGACCCTGAGGTTGCGGCCTCAATTGGAATGGACACCGCGATGCCCTGACTCGAAATAAGGCCGGATATCCCTGCAGTGACTTGAATGCAGGATCGTCTTGCATCTCCCAAGACGAAAGGATGTCTGAATCCCCTGTGGAGACCACAGAGAAATACCTAGTTCCCCACCTCATCGCGACCGGAGGCCTCACATCCTTTGAAAACTCCAGAGGTACGCGGAGATCAGTGCCTCCAAAGGAGACGATGCCTGACTCCTCGTGAAGCTTGATAGGAGTCCCAGGATTTTGTGGCACGTGGAAAGGGACGCTGGTCTCCCGCCTCAGGTGGAGAGGCGTTCCAATTGCCCTGCCAAGCCTCGAGGAGAATCCCGAGTTGTCCCTCGCAACTAGGCAGGAGTCCTGACGTGGCTGAACAAACACGTGGGTGGAAGGGCCATCCCCGTCGTAACTCGAGAATATACCCCAGGTTCCCGCTGCAACTCGAGAAAAAACATGAGACTTCCCCCTCGATGCGAGATGAGGCCCGATTCCCCTGTACTGTGTGCAGAGCAATTCCGTCTTGCACATCACACATGAAAGGAGCCTTGATTTCCTTGATGGCACTCCAGAGAAACCCCAAGAACACTGTTTCAAGGATAGAGGGATCCTGAGGTCACTGTAGCAACACGAAAGAACTCTGTGGACCAAAAATCAACTCGAAAAGAGAGGTTAGTCCCTGGATTCGTCTCCAGCGGAATACCACCTTACCACAAGCACCTCAAGAGGAGGCTTCTCTCAGCTCTAGGTATGTGAGAGGGACCCTGAGTTTGCGGCCTCAAGTGGAATGGACACCGCGATGCCCTGACTCGAAATAAGGCCGGATATCCCTGCAGTGACTGGAATGCAGGCTCGTCTTGCATCTCCCAAGAGGAAAGGGTGTCTGAATCCCCTGTGGAGACCACAGAGAAAGACCTAGTTCCCCACCTCAACGCGACAGGAGGCCTCAAATCCTTTAAAAACTCCAGAGGTATGCGGAGATCAGTGCCTCCAAATGAGATAATGCCTGAGTCCTCGTGAAACTTGATAGGAGACCCAGGATTCCTGTGGCACGTGGAAAGGGACCCTTGGTCTCCCGTCTCAGCTGGAGAGGCGTCCCAATTGCCCTGCAAATCCTCGAGGAGAATCACGAGATGTCCCTCGCAACTAGGCAGGAGTCCTGACATGGCTGAACACACACGTGTGTGGAAGAGCCATCCCCGTCGTAACTCGAGAATATACCCCAGGTTCCCGCTGCAACTCGAGAAAAACCATGAGACTTCCCCCTCGCCGCGAGATGAGGCCCGATTCCCCTGCACTGCATGCAGAGCAATTCCGTGTTGCACATCACACATGAAAGGAGCCTTGATTTCCTTGATGGCACTCCAGAGAAACCCCAAGAACACTGTTTCAAGGCTAGAGGGATCCTGAGGTCACTGTAGCAACACGAAAGAGCTCCGTGGACCAAGAATCAACACGAGATGAGAGGTTAGTTCCTGGCTTCGACTCCTGAGGAATACCACCTTACCACAAGCACCTCAAGAGGAGGCTTCTCTCAGCTCTAGGTATGTGAGAGGGATCCTGAGTTTGCGGCCTCAAGTGGAATGGACACCGCGATGCCCTGACTCGAAATAAGGCCGGATATCCCTGCAGTGACTTGAATGCAGGCTCGTCTTGCATCTCCCAAGAAGAAAGGATGTCTGAATCCCCTGTGGAGACCACAGAGAAAGACCTAGTTCCCCACCTCATCGCGACCGCAGGCCTCACATCCTTTGAAAACTACAGAGGTATGCGGAAATCAGTGCCTCCAAAGGAGACGATGCCTGACTCCTCGTGAAACTTGATAGGAGTCCCAGGATTCTTGTGGCACGTGGAAAGGGTCCCTTGGTCTCCCGCCTCACCTGGAGAGGCGTTCCAATTGCCCTGCCAAGCCTCGAGGAGAATCCCGAGTTGTCCCTCGCAACTAGGCAGGAGTCCTGACGTCGCTGAAGAAACACGTGGGTGGAAGGGCCATCCCCGTCGTAACTCGAGAATATACCCCAGGTTCCCGCCGCAACTCGAGAAAAGCCATGAGACTTCCCGCTCGCCACGAGATGAGGCCCGATTCCCCTGCACTGCGTGCAGAGCAATTCCGTGTTGCACATCACACATGAAAGGAGCCTTGATTTCCTTCATGGCACTCCAGAGAAACCCCAAGAACACTGTTTCAAGGCTAGAGGGATCCTGAGGTCACTGTAGCAACACAAAAGAGCTCCGTGGACCAAGAATCAACACGAGATGAGAGGTTAGTCCCTGGCTTCGACTCCTGAGGAATACCACCTTACCACAAGCACCTCAAGAGGAGGCTTCTCTCAGCTCTAGGTATGTGAGAGGGATCCTGAGTTTGCGACCTCAAGAGGAATGGACACCGCGATGCCCTGACTCGAAATAAGGCCGGATATCCCTGCAGTGACTTGAATGCAGGCTCGTCTTGCATCTCCCAAGAAGAAACGATGTCTGAATCCCCTGTGGAGACCACAGAGAAAGACCTAGTTCCCCACCTCATCGCGACCGGAAGCCTCACATCCTTTGAAAACTCCAGAGGTACGCGGATATCAGTGCCTCCAAAGGAGACGATACCTGACTCCTCGTGAAACTTGATAGGAGTCCCAGGATTCTTGTGGCACGTGGAAAGGGACCCTTGGTCTCCCGCCTCAGCTGGAGAGGCGTTCCAATTGCCCTGCCAAGCCTCGAGGAGAATCCCGAGTTGTCCCTCGCAACTAGGCAGGAGTCCTGACGTGGCTGAACAAACACGTGGGTGGAAGGGCCATCCCCGTCGTAACTCGAGAATATACCCCAGGTTCCCGCCGCAACTCGAGAAAAACCATGAGACTTCCCCCTCGATGCGAGATGAGGCCCGATTCCCCTGTACTGCGTGCAGAGCAATTCCGTCTTGCACATCACACATGAAAGGAGCCTTGATTTCCTTGATGGCACTCCAGAGAAACCCCAAGAGCACTGTTTCAAGGATAGAGGGATCCTGAGGTCACTGTAGCAACACGAAAGAACTCTGTGGACCAAAAATCAACTCGAAAAGAGAGGTTAGTCCCTGGATTCGTCTCCAGAGGAATACCACCTTACCACAAGAACCTCAAGAGGAGGCTTCTCTCAGCTCTAGGTATGTGAGAGGGACCCTGAGTTTGCGGCCTCAAGTGGAATGGACACCGCGATGCCCTGACTCGAAATAAGGCCGGATATCCCTGCAGTGACTTCAATGCAGGCTCGTCTTGCATCTCCCAGGACGAAAGTATGTCTGAATCCCCTGTGGAAAGCACAGAGAAAGACTTAGTTCCCCACCTCATCGCGACCGATAGCCTCACATCCTTTGAAAACTCCAGAGGTACGCGGAGATCAGTGCCTCCAAAGGAGACGATGCCTGACTCCTCGTGAAACTTGATAGGAGTCTCAGGATTCCTGTGGCACTTGGAAAGGGACACTTGGTCTCCCGCCTCAGCTGGAGAGGCATCCCAATTGCCCTGCCAAGCCTCGAGGAGAATCCAGAGTTGTCCCCCGCAACTAGGCAGGAGTCCTGACGAGGCTGAACAAACATGTGGGTGGAAGGGCCATCCCCGTCATAACTCGAGAATATACACCAGGTTCCCGCCGCAACTCGAGAAAAACCATGAGACTTCCCCTCGCCGCGAGATGAGGCCCGATTCCCCTGCACTGCGTGCAGAGCAATTCCGTGTTGCACATCACACATGAAAGGAGCCTTGATTTCCTTGATGGCACTCCAGAGAAACCCCAAGAACACTGTTTCAAGGCTAGAGGGATCCTGAGGTCACTGTAGCAACACGAAAGAGCTCCGTGGACCAAAAATCAACTCGAGATGAGAGGTTAGTCCCTGGCTTCGACTCCAGAGGAATACCACCTTACCACAAGCACCTCAAGAGGAGGCTTCTCTCAGCTCTAGGTATGTGAGAGGGCCCCTGAGTTTGCGGCCTCAAGTGGAATGGACACCGCGATGCCCTGACTCGAAATAAGGCCGAATATCCCTGCAGTGACTGGAATGCTGGCTCGTCTTGCATCTCCCAAGACGAAAGGGTGTCTGAATCCCCTGTGGAGACCACAGAGAAAGACCTAGTTCCCCACCTCATCGCGACAGGAGGCCTCAAATCTTTTGAAAACTCCAGAGGTATGCGGAGATCAGTGCCTCCAAAGGAGACGATGCCTGACTCCTCGTGAAACTTGATAGGAGACCCAGGATTCCTGTGGCACGTGGAAAGGGACCCTTGGTCTCCCGTTTCAGCTGGAGAGGCGTCCCAATTGCCCTGAAAAGCCTCGAGGAGAATCCCGAGTTGTCCCTCGCAACTAGGCAGGAGTCCTGACGTGGCTGAAGAAACACGTGGGTGGAAGGGCCATCCCCGTCGTAACTCGAGAATATACCCCAGGTTCCCGCCGCAACTCGAGAAAAACCATGAGACTTACCCCTCGCCGCGAGATGAGGCCCGATTCCCCTGTACTGTGTGCAGAGCAATTCCGTCTTGCACATCACACATGAAAGGAGCCTTGATTTCCTTGATGGCACTCCAGAGAAACCCCAAGAACACTGTTTCAAGGATAGAGGGATCCTGAGGTCACTGTAGCAACACGAAAGAACTCTGTGGACCAAAAATCAACTCGAAAAGAGAGGTTAGTCCCTGGATTCGTCTCCAGAGGAATACCACCTTACCACAAGCACCTCAAGAGGAGGCTTCTCTCAGCTCTAGGTATGTGAGAGGGACCCTGAGTTTGCGGCCTCAAGTGGAATGGACACCGCGATGCCCTGACTCGAAATAAGGCCGGATATCCCTGCAGTGACTGGAATGCAGGCTCGTCTTGCATCTCCCAAGAGGAAAGGGTGTCTGAATCCCCTGTGGAGACCACAGAGAAAGACCTAGTTCCCCACCTCAACGCGACAGGAGGCCTCAAATCCTTTAAAAACTCCAGAGGTATGCGGAGATCAGTGCCTCCAAATGAGATAATGCCTGAGTCCTCGTGAAACTTGATAGGAGACCCAGGATTCCTGTGGCACGTGGAAAGGGACCCTTGGTCTCCCGTCTCAGCTGGAGAGGCGTCCCAATTGCCCTGCAAATCCTCGAGGAGAATCACGAGATGTCCCTCGCAACTAGGCAGGAGTCCTGACATGGCTGAACACACACGTGTGTGGAAGAGCCATCCCCGTCGTAACTCGAGAATATACCCCAGGTTCCCGCTGCAACTCGAGAAAAACCATGAGACTTCCCCCTCGCCGCGAGATGAGGCCCGATTCCCCTGCACTGCATGCAGAGCAATTCCGTGTTGCACATCACACATGAAAGGAGCCTTGATTTCCTTGATGGCACTCCAGAGAAACCCCAAGAACACTGTTTCAAGGCTAGAGGGATCCTGAGGTCACTGTAGCAACACGAAAGAGCTCCGTGGACCAAGAATCAACACGAGATGAGAGGTTAGTTCCTGGCTTCGACTCCTGAGGAATACCACCTTACCACAAGCACCTCAAGAGGAGGCTTCTCTCAGCTCTAGGTATGTGAGAGGGATCCTGAGTTTGCGGCCTCAAGTGGAATGGACACCGCGATGCCCTGACTCGAAATAAGGCCGGATATCCCTGCAGTGACTGGAATGCAGGCTCGTCTTGCATCTCCCAAGAAGAAAGGATGTCTGAATCCCCTGTGGAGACCACAGAGAAAGACCTAGTTCCCCACCTCATCGCGACCGCAGGCCTCACATCCTTTGAAAACTACAGAGGTACGCGGAAATCAGTGCCTCCAAAGGAGACGATGCCTGACTCCTCGTGAAACTTGATAGGAGTACCAGGATTCTTGTGGCACGTGGAAAGGGTCCCTTGGTCTCCCGCCTCACCTGGAGAGGCGTTCCAATTGCCCTGCCAAGCCTCGAGGAGAATCCCGAGTTGTCCCTCGCAACTAGGCAGGAGTCCTGACGTCGCTGAAGAAACACGTGGGTGGAAGGGCCATCCCCGTCGTAACTCGAGAATATACCCCAGGTTCCCGCCGCAACTCGAGAAAAGCCATGAGACTTCCCCCTCGCCACGAGATGAGGCCCGATTCCCCTGCACTGCGTGCAGAGCAATTCCGTGTTGCACATCACACATGAAAGGAGCCTTGATTTCCTTCATGGCACTCCAGAGAAACCCCAAGAACACTGTTTCAAGGCTAGAGGGATCCTGAGGTCACTGTAGCAACACAAAAGAGCTCCGTGGACCAAGAATCAACACGAGATGAGAGGTTAGTCCCTGGCTTCGACTCCTGAGGAATACCACCTTACCACAAGCACCTCAAGAGGAGGCTTCTCTCAGCTCTAGGTATGTGAGAGGGATCCTGAGTTTGCGACCTCAAGAGGAATGGACACCGCGATGCCCTGACTCGAAATAAGGCCGGATATCCCTGCAGTGACTTGAATGCAGGCTCGTCTTGCATCTCCCAAGAAGAAACGATGTCTGAATCCCCTGTGGAGACCACAGAGAAAGACCTAGTTCCCCACCTCATCGCGACCGGAGGCCTCACATCCTTTGAAAACTCCAGAGGTACGCGGATATCAGTGCCTCCAAAGGAGACGATACCTGACTCCTCGTGAAACTTGATAGGAGTCCCAGGATTCTTGTGGCACGTGGAAAGGGACCCTTGGTCTCCCGCCTCAGCTGGAGAGGCGTTCCAATTGCCCTGCCAAGCCTCGAGGAGAATCCCGAGTTGTCCCTCGCAACTAGGCAGGAGTCCTGACGTGGCTGAACAAACACGTGGGTGGAAGGGCCATCCCCGTCGTAACTCGAGAATATACCCCAGGTTCCCGCCGCAACTCGAGAAAAACCATGAGACTTCCCCCTCGATGCGAGATGAGGCCCGATTCCCCTGTACTGCGTGCAGAGCAATTCCGTCTTGCACATCACACATGAAAGGAGCCTTGATTTCCTTGATGGCACTCCAGAGAAACCCCAAGAACACTGTTTCAAGGATAGAGGGATCCTGAGGTCACTGTAGCAAAACGAAAGAACTCTGTGGACCAAAAATCAACTCGAAAAGAGAGGTTAGTCCCTGGATTCGTCTCCAGAGGAATACCACCTTACCACAAGAACCTCAAGAGGAGGCTTCTCTCAGCTCTAGGTATGTGAGAGGGACCCTGAGTTTGCGGCCTCAAGTGGAATGGACACCGCGATGCCCTGACTCGAAATAAGGCCGGATATCCCTGCAGTGACTTCAATGCAGGCTCGTCTTGCATCTCCCAGGACGAAAGGATGTCTGAATCCCCTGTGGAAAGCACAGAGAAAGACTTAGTTCCCCACCTCATCGCGACCGATAGCCTCACATCCTTTGAAAACTCCAGAGGTACGCGGAGATCAGTGCCTCCAAAGGAGACGATGCCTGACTCCTCGTGAAACTTGATAGGAGTCTCAGGATTCCTGTGGCACTTGGAAAGGGACACTTGGTCTCCCGCCTCAGCTGGAGAGGCATCCCAATTGCCCTGCCAAGCCTCGAGGAGAATCCAGAGTTGTCCCCCGCAACTAGGCAGGAGTCCTGACGAGGCTGAACAAACACGTGGGTGGAAGGGCCATCCCCGTCATAACTCGAGAATATACACCAGGTTCCCGCCGCAACTCGAGAAAAACCATGAGACTTCCCCTCGCCGCGAGATGAGGCCCGATTCCCCTGCACTGCGTGCAGAGCAATTCCGTGTTGCACATCACACATGAAAGGAGCCTTGATTTCCTTGATGGCACTCCAGAGAAACCCCAAGAACACTGTTTCAAGGCTAGAGGGATCCTGAGGTCACTGTAGCAACACGAAAGAGCTCCGTGGACCAAAAATCAACTCGAGATGAGAGGTTAGTCCCTGGCTTCGACTCCAGAGGAATACCACCTTACCACAAGCACCTCAAGAGGAGGCTTCTCTCAGCTCTAGGTATGTGAGAGGGCCCCTGAGTTTGCGGCCTCAAGTGGAATGGACACCGCGATGCCCTGACTCGAAATAAGGCCGAATATCCCTGCAGTGACTGGAATGCTGGCTCGTCTTGCATCTCCCAAGACGAAAGGGTGTCTGAATCCCCTGTGGAGACCACAGAGAAAGACCTAGTTCCCCACCTCATCGCGACAGGAGGCCTCAAATCTTTTGAAAACTCCAGAGGTATGCGGAGATCAGTGCCTCCAAAGGAGACGATGCCTGACTCCTCGTGAAACTTGATAGGAGACCCAGGATTCCTGTGGCACGTGGAAAGGGACCCTTGGTCTCCCGTTTCAGCTGGAGAGGCGTCCCAATTACCCTGCAAAGCCTCGAGGAGAATCCCGAGTTGTCCCTCGCAACTAGGCAGGAGTCCTGACGTGGCTGAAGAAACACGTGGGTGGAAGGGCCATCCCCGTCGTAACTCGAGAATATACCCCAGGTTCCCGCCGCAACTCGAGAAAAACCATGAGACTTACCCCTCGCCGCGAGATGAGGCCCGATTCCCCTGCACTGCGTGCAGAGCAATTCCGTGTTGCACATCACACATGAAAGGAGCCTTGATTTCCTTGATGGCACTCCAGAGAAACCCCAAGAACACTGTTTCAAGGCTAGAGGGATCCTGAGGTCACTGTAGCAACACGAAAGAGCTCCGTGGGCCAAAAATCAACTCGAGATGAGAGGTTAGTCCCTGGCTTCGACTCCAGAGGAATACCACCTTACCACAAGCACCTCAAGAGGAGGCTTCTCTCAGCTCTAGGTATGTGAGAGGGACCCTGAGTTTGCGGCCTCAAGTGGAATGGACACCGCGATGCCCTGACGCGAAATAAGGCTGGATATCCCTGCAGTGACTGGAATGCAGGCTCGTCTTGCATCTCCCAAGACGAAAGGGTGTCTGAATCCCCTGTGGAGACCACAGAGAAAGACCTAGTTCCCCACCTCATCACGACCGGAGGCCTCACATCCTTTGAAAACTCCAGAGGTACGCGGATATCAGTGCCTCCAAAGGAGTCGATACCTGACTCCTCGTGAAACTTGATAGGAGTCCCAGGATTCTTGTGGCACGTGGAAAGGGACCCTTGGTCTCCCGTCTCAGCTGGAGAGGCGTTCCAATTGCCCTGCCAAGCCTCGAGGAGAATCCCGAGTTGTCCCTCGCAACTAGGCAGGAGTCCTGACGTGGCTGAACAAACACGTGGGTGGAAGGGCCATCCCCGTCGTAACTCGAGAATATACCCCAGGTTCCCGCCGCAACTCGAGAAAAACCATGAGACTTCCCCCTCGATGCGAGATGAGGCCCGATTCCCCTGTACTGCGTGCAGAGCAATTCCGTCTTGCACATCACACATGAAAGGAGCCTTGATTTCCTTGATGGCACTCCAGAGAAACCCCAAGAACACTGTTTCAAGGCTAGAGGGATCCTGAGGTCACTGTAGCAACACGAAAGAACTCTGTGGACCAAAAATCAACTCGAAAAGAGAGGTTAGTCCCTGGATTCGTCTCCAGAGGAATACCACCTTACCACAAGAACCTCAAGAGGAGGCTTCTCTCAGCTCTAGGTATGTGAGAGGGACCCTGAGTTTGCGGCCTCAAGTGGAATGGACACCGCGATGCCCTGACTCGAAATAAGGCCGGATATCCCTGCAGTGACTTCAATGCAGGCTCGTCTTGCATCTCCCAGGACGAAAGGATGTCTGAATCCCCTGTGGAAAGCACAGAGAAAGACTTAGTTCCCCACCTCATCGCGACCGATAGCCTCACATCCTTTGAAAACTCCAGAGGTACGCGGAGATCAGTGCCTCCAAAGGAGACGATGCCTGACTTCTCGTGAAACTTGATAGGAGTCCCAGGATTCCTGTGGCACTTGGAAAGGGACACTTGGTCTCCCGCCTCAGCTGGAGAGGCGTCCCAATTGCCCTGCCAAGCCTCGAGGAGAATCCAGAGTTGTCCCCCGCAACTAGGCAGGAGTCCTGACGTGGCTGAACAAACACGTGGGTGGAAGGGCCATCCCCGTCATAATTCGAGAATATACACCAGGTTCCCGCCGCAACTCGAGAAAAACCATGAGACTTCCCCTCGCCGCGAGATGAGGCCCGATTCCCCTGCACTGCGTGCAGAGCAATTCCGTGTTGCACATCACACATGAAAGGAGCCTTGATTTCCTTGATGGCACTCCAGAGAAACCCCAAGAACACTGTTTCAAGGCTAGAGGGATCCTGAGGTCACTGTAGCAACACGAAAGAGCTCCGTGGACCAAAAATCAACTCGAGATGAGAGGTTAGTCCCTGGCTTCGACTCCAGAGGAATACCACCTTACCACAAGCACCTCAAGAGGAGGCTTCTCTCAGCTCTAGGTATGTGAGAGGGCCCCTGAGTTTGCGGCCTCAAGTGGAATGGACACCGCGATGCCCTGACTCGAAATAAGGCCGGATATCCCTGCAGTGACTGGAATGCAGGCTCGTCTTGCATCTCCCAAGACGAAAGGGTGTCTGAATCCCCTGTGGAGACCACAGAGAAAGACCTAGTTCCCCACCTCATCGCGACAGGAGGCCTCAAATCTTTTGAAAACTCCAGAGGTATGCGGAGATCAGTGCCTCCAAAGGAGACGATGCCTGACTCCTCGTGAAACTTGATAGGAGACCCAGGATTCCTGTGGCACGTGGAAAGGGACCCTTGGTCTCCCGTTTCAGCTGGAGAGGCGTCCCAATTACCCTGCAAAGCCTCGAGGAGAATCCCGAGTTGTCCCTCGCAACTAGGCAGGAGTCCTGACGTGGCTGAAGAAACACGTGGGTGGAAGGGCCATCCCCGTCGTAACTCGAGAATATACCCCAGGTTCCCGCCGCAACTCGAGAAAAACCATGAGACTTACCCCTCGCCGCGAGATGAGGACCGATTCCCCTGCACTGCGTTCAGAGCAATTCCGTGTTGCACATCACACATGAAAGGAGCCTTGATTTCCTTGATGGCACTCCAGAGAAACCCCAAGAACACTGTTTCAAGGCTAGAGGGATCCTGAGGTCACTGTAGCAACACGAAAGAGCTCCGTGGGCCAAAAATCAACTCGAGATGAGAGGTTAGTCCCTGGCTTCGACTCCAGAGGAATACCACCTTACCACAAGCACCTCAAGAGGAGGCTTCTCTCAGCTCTAGGTATGTGAGAGGGACCCTGAGTTTGCGGCCTCAAGTGGAATGGACACCGCGATGCCCTGACGCGAAATAAGGCTGGATATCCCTGCAGTGACTGGAATGCAGGCTCGTCTTGCATCTCCCAAGACGAAAGGGTGTCTGAATCCCCTGTGGAGACCACAGAGAAAGACCTAGTTCCCCACCTCATCACGACCGGAGGCCTCACATCCTTTGAAAACTCCAGATGTACGCGGAGATCAGTGCCTCCAAAGGAGACGATGCCTGACTCCTCGTGAAACTTGATAGGAGTCCCAGGATTCCTGTGGCACGTGGAAAGGGACCCTTGGTCTCCCGCCTCAGCTGGAGAGGCGTTCCAATTGCCCTGCCAAGCCTCAAGGAGAATCCCGAGTTGTCCCTCGCAACTAGGCAGGAGTCCTGACGTCGCTGAAGAAACACGTGGGTGGAAGGGCCATCCCCGTCGTAACTCGAGAATATACCCCAGGTTCCCGCCGCAACTCGAGAAAAACCATGAGACTTCCCCCTCGATGCGAGATGAGGCCCGATTCCCCTGTACTGCGTGCAGAGCAATTCCGTCTTGCACATCACACATGAAAGAAGCCTTGATTTCCTTGATGGCACTCCAGAGAAACCCCAAGAACACTGTTTCAAGGATAGAGGGATCCTGAGGTCACTGTAGCAACACGAAAGAACTCTGTGGACCAAAAATCAACTCGAAAAGAGAGGTTAGTCCCTGGATTCGTCTCCAGAGGAATACCACCTTACCACAAGCACCTCAAGAGGAGGCTTCTCTCAGCTCTAGGTATGTGAGAGGGACCCTGAGTTTGCGGCCTCAAGTGGAATGGACACCGCGATGCCCTTACTCGAAATAAGGCCGGATATCCCTGCAGTGACTTCAATGCAGGCTCGTCTTGCATCTCCCAAGACGAAAGGATGTCTGAATCCCCTGTGGAAAGCACAGAGAAAGACTTAGTTCCCCATCTCATCGCGACCGGAGGCCTCACATCCCTTGAAAACTCCAGAGGTACGCGGAGATCAGTGCATCCAAAGGAGACGATGCCTGACTTCTCGTGAATCTTGATAGGAGTCCCAGGATTCCTGTGGCACTTGGAAAGGGACACTTGGTCTCCCACCTCAGCTGGAGAGGCGTCCCAATTGCCCTACCAAGCCTCGAGGAGAATCCAGAGTTGTCCCTCGCAACCTGGCAGGAGTCCTGACGTCGCTGAAGAAACACGTGTGTGGAAGGGCCATCCCCGTCGTAACTCGAGAATATACCCCAGGTTCCCGCCGCAACTCGAGAAAAACCATGAGACTTCCCCCTCGCCGCGAGATGAGGCCCGATTCCCCTGCACTGCGTGCAGAGCAATTCTGTGTTGCACATCACACATGAAAGGAGCCTTGATTTCCTTGATGGCACTCCAGAGAAACCCCAAGAACACTGTTTCAAGGCTAGAGGGATCCTGAGGTCACTGTAGCAACACGAAAGAGCCCCGTGGACCAAGAATCCACACGAGATGAGAGGTTAGTCCCTGGCTTCGACTCCTGAGGAATACCACTTTACCACAAGCACCTCAAGAGGAGGCTTCTCTCAGCTCTAGGTATGTGAGAGGGACCCTGAGTTTGCGGCCTCAAGTGGAATGGACACCGCGATGCCCTGACTCGAAATAAGGCCGGATATCCCTGCAGTGACTTCAATGCAGGCTCGTCTTGTATCTCCCAAGACGAAAGGATGTCTGAATCACGTGTGGAAAGCACAGAGAAAGACCTAGTTCCCCACCTCATCGCGACCGGAGGCCTCACATCCTTTGAAAACTCCAGAGGTACGCGGAGATCAGTGCCTCCAAAGGAGACGATGCCTGACTCCTCGTGAAACTTGATAGGAGTCCCAGGATTCCTGTGGCACGTGGAAAGGGACCCTTGGTCTCCCGCCTCAGCTGGAGCGGCGTCCCAATTGTCTTGCCAAGCCTCGAGGAGAATCCCGAGTTGTGTCTCGCAACTAGGCAAGAGTCCTGACGTGGCTGAACACACACGTGTGTGGAAGGGCCATCCCCGTCGTAACTCGAGAATATACCCCAGGTTCCCGCCGCAACTCGAGAAAAACCATGAGACTTCCCCCTCGCCGCGAGATGAGGCCCGATTCCCCTGCCCTGCGTGCAGAGCAATTCTGTGTTGCACATCACACATGAAAGGAGCCTTGATTTCCTTCATGGCACTCCAGAGAAACCCCAAGAACACTGTTTCAAGGCTAGAGGGATCCTGAGGTCACTGTAGCAACACGAAAGAGCTCCGTGGACCAAAAATCAACTCGAGATGAGAGGTTAGTCCCAGGCTTAGACTCCAGAGGAATACCACCTTACCACAAGCACCTCAAGAGGAGGCTTCTCTCAGCTCTAGGTATGTGAGAGGGACCCTGAGTTTGCGGCCTCAAGTGGAATGGACACCGCGATGCCCTGACTCGAAATAAGGCCGGATATCCCTGCAGTGACTGGAATGCAGGCTCGTCTTGCATCTCCCAAGACGAAAGGGTGTCTGAATCGCCTGTGGAGACCACAGAGAAAGACCTAGTTCCCGACCTCATCACGACAGGAGGCCTCAAATCCTTTGAAAACTCCAGAGGTATGCGGAGATCAGTTCCTCCAAAGGAGACGATGCCTGACTCCTCGTGAAACTTGATAGGAGTCCAAGGATTCCTGTGGCACGTAGAAAGGGACACTTGGTCTCCCGCCTCAGCTGGAGAGGCGTTCCAATTGCCCTGCCAAGCCTCGAGGAGAATCCCGAGTTGTCCCTCGCAACTAGGCAGGAGTCCTGACGTGGCTGAACAAACACGTGGGTGGAAGGGCCATCCCCGTCGTAACTCGAGAATATACCCCAGGTTCCCGCCGCAACTCGAGAAAAACCATGAGACTTCCCCCTCGATGCGAGATGAGGCCCGATTCCCCTGTACTGCATGCAGAGCAATTCCGTCTTGCACATCACACATGAAAGGAGCCTTGATTTCCTTGATGGCACTCCAGAGAAACCCCAAGAACACTGTTTCAAGGCTAGAGGGATCCTGAGGTCACTGTAGCAACAGGAAATAACTCTGTGGACCAAAAATCAACTCGAAAAGAGAGGTTAGTCCCTGGATTCGTCTCCAGAGGAATACCACCTTACCACAAGCACCTCAAGAGGAGGCTTCTCTCAGCTCTAGGTATGTGAGAGGGACCCTGAGTTTGCGGCCTCAAGTGGAATGGACACCGCGATGCCCTGACACGAAATAAGGCCGGATATCCCTGCAGTGACTTCAATGCAGGCTCGTCTTGCATCTCCCAGGACGAAAGGATGTCTGAATCCCCTGTGGAAAGCACAGAGAAAGACTTAGTTCCCCACCTTATCGCGACCGATAGCCTCACATCCTTTGAAAACTCCAGAGGTACGCGGAGATAAGTGCCTCCAAAGGAGACGATGCCTGACTCCTCGTGAAACTTGATAGGAGACCCAGGATGCCTGTGGCACGTGGAAAGGAACCCTTGGTCTCCCGTTTCAGCTGAAGAGGCGTCCCAATTGCCCTGCCAAGCCTCGAGGAGAATCCTGAGTTGTCCCTCGCAACTAAGCAGGAGTCCTGACATGGCTGAACACACACGTGTGTGGAAGGGCCATCCCCGTCGTAACTCGAGAATATACCCCAGGTTCCCGCCGCAACTCGAGAAAAACCATTAGACTTCCCCCTCGCCGCGAGATGAGGCCCGATTCCCCTGCACTGCGTGCAGAGCAATTCCGTGTTGCACATCACACATGAAAGGAGCCTTGATTTCCTTGATGGCACTCCAGAGAAACCCCAAGAACACTGTTTCAAGGCTAGAGGGATCCTGAGGTCACTGTAGCAACACGAAAGAGCTCCGTGGACCAAGAATCAACACGAGATGAGTGGTTAGTCCCTGGCTTCGACTCCAGAGGAATACCACCTTACCACAAGCACCTCAAGAGGAGGCTTCTCTCAGCTCTAGGTATGTGAGAGGGATCCTGAGTTTGAGGCCTCAAGTGGAATGGACACCGCGATGCCCTGACTCGAAATAAGGCCGGATATCCCTGCAGTGACTTGAATGCAGGCTCGTCTTGCATCTCCCAAGAAGAAAGGATGTCTGAATCCCCTGTGGAGACCACAGAGAAACACCTAGTTCCACACCTCATCGCGACCGGAGGCCTCACATCCTTTGAAAACTCCAGAGGTACGCGGAGATCAGTGCCTCCAAAGGAGACAATGCCTGACTCCTCGTGAAACTTGATAGGAGTCCCAGGATTCTTGTGGCACGTGGAAAGGGACCCTTGGTCTCCCACCTCAGCTGGAGAGGCGTTTCAATTGCCCTGCCAAGCCTCGAGGAGAATCCCGAGTTGTCCCTCGCAACTAGGCAGGAGTCCTGACGTGGCTGAACAAACACGTGGGTGGAAGGGCCATCCCCGTCGTAACTCGAGAATATACCCCAGGTTCCCACCGCAACTCGAGAAAAACCATGAGACTTCCCCTCGCCGCGAGATGAGGCCCGATTCCCCTGTACTGTGTGCAGAGCAATTCCGTCTCGCACATCACACATGAAAGGAGCCTTGATTTCCTTGATGGCACTCCAGAGAAACCCCAAGAACACTGTTTCAAGGCTAGAGGGATCCTGAGGTCACTGTAGCAACACGAAAGAGCTCCGTGGACCAAGAATCAACACGAGATGATAGGTTAGTCCCTGTCTTCGACTCCTGAGGAATACCACCTTACCACAAGCACCTCAAGAGGAGGCTTCTCTCAGCTCTAGGTATGTGAGAGGGATCCTGAGTTTGCGGCCTCAAGTGGAATGGACACCGCGATGCCCTGACGCGAAATAAGGCTGGATAACCCTGCAGTGACTTGAATGCAGGCTCGTCTTGCATCTCCCAAGATGAAAGGATGTCTGAATCCCCTGTGGAGACCACAGAGAAAGACCTAGTTCCCCACCTCATCGCGACCGGAGGCCTCACATCCTTTGAAAACTTCAGGGGTACGCGGAGATCAGTGCCTCCAAAGGAGACGATGCCTGACTCCTCGTGAAACTTGATAGGAGTCCCAGGATTCCTGTGGCACGTGGAAAGGGACCCTTGGTCTCCCGCCTCAGCTGGAGAGGCGTCCCAATTGCCTTGCCAAGCCTCGAGGAGAATCCCGAGTTGTGTCTCGCAACTAGGCAAGAGTCCTGACGTGGCTGAACAAACACGTGGGTGGAAGGGCCATCCCCGTCGTAACTCGAGAATATACCCCAGGTTCCCGCCGCAACTCGAGAAAAACCATGAGACTTCCCCCTCGCCATGAGATAACGCCCGATTCCCCTGCACTGCGTGCAGAGCAATTCTGTGTTGCACATCACACATGAAAGGAGCCTTGATTTCCTTGATGGCACTCCAGAGAAACCCCAAGAACACTGTTTCAAGGCTAGAGGGATCCTGAGGTCACTGTAGCAACACGAAAGAGCTCCGTGGGC
This sequence comes from Cervus elaphus, assembly GCF_910594005.1. Taxonomy (NCBI): domain Eukaryota; kingdom Metazoa; phylum Chordata; class Mammalia; order Artiodactyla; family Cervidae; genus Cervus; species Cervus elaphus. Next base: position 446,907 of record NC_057828.1, read on the forward strand.
CAAAAATCAACTCGAGATGAGAGGTTAGTCCCTGGCTTCGACTCCAGAGGAATACCACCTTACCACAAGCACCTCAAGAGGAGGCTTCTCTCAGCTCTAGGTATGTGAGAGGGACCCTGAGTTTGTGGCCTCAAGTGGAATGGACACCGCGATGCCCTGACTCGAAATAAGGCCGGATATCCCTGCAGTGACTGGAATGCAGGCTCGTCATGCATCTCCCAAGATGAAAGGATGTCTGAATCCCCTGTGGAGACCACAGAGAAAGACCTAGTTCCCCACCTCATCGCGACAGGAGGCCTCAAATCCTTTGAAGACTCCAGAGGTATGCAGAGATCAGTGCCTCCAAAGGAGACGATGCCTGACTCCTCGTGAAACTTGATAGGAGACCCAGAATGCCTTTGGCACGTGAAAAGGGACCCTTGGTCTCCCGTCTCAGCTGGAGAGGCATCCCAATTGCCCTGCAAAGCCTCGAGGAGAATCCCGAGTTGTCCCTCGCAACTAGGCAGGAGTCCTGACATGGCTGAACACACACGTGTGTGGAAGGGCTATCCCCGTCGTAACTCGAGAATATACCCCAGGTTCCCGCCGCAACTCGAGAAAAACCATGAGACTTCCCCCTCGCCGCGAGATGAGGCCCGATACCCCTGCACTGCGTGCAGAGCAATTCCGTGTTGCACATCACACATGAAAGGAGCCTTGATTTCCTTGATGGCACTCCAGAGAAACCCCAAGAACACTGTTTCAAGGCTAGAGGGATCCTGAGGTCACTGTAGCAACACGAAAGAGCTCCTTGGACCAAGAATCAACACGAGATGAGAGGTTAGTCCCTGGCTTCGACTCCTGAGGAATACCACCTTACCACAAGCACCTCAAGAGGAGGCTTCTCTCAGCTCTAGGTATGTGAGAGGGACCCTGAGTTTGCGGCCTCAAGTGGAATGGACACCGCGATGCCCTGACGCGAAATAAGGCCAGATATCCCTGCAGTGACTGGAATGCAGGCTCGTCTTGCATCTCCCAAGACGAAAGGGTGTCTGAATCCCCTGTTGAGACCACAGAGAAAGACCTAGTTCCCCACCTCATCGCGACAGGAGGCCTCACATCATTTGAAAACTCCAGAGGTATGCGGAGATCAGTGCCTCCAAAGGAGACGATGCCTGACTCCTCGTGAAACTTGATAGGAGTCCCAGGATTCTTGTGGCACGTGGAAAGGGACCCTTGGTCTCCCGCCTCAGCTGGAGAGGCGTCCCAATTGCCCTGCCAAGCCTCGAGGAGAATCACGAGTTGTCCCTCGCAACTAGGCAGGAGTCCTGACGTGGCTGAACAAACACATGGGTGGAAGGGCCATCCCCATCGTAACTCGAGAATATACCCCAAGTTCCCGCCGCAACTCGAGAAAAACCATGAGACTTCCCCCTCGATGCGAGATGAGGCCCGATTCCCCTGTACTGCGTGCAGAGCAATTCCGTCTTGGACATCACACATGAAAGGAGCCTTGATTTCCTTGATGGCACTCCAGAGAAACCCCAAGAACACTGTTTCAAGGCTAGAGGGATCCTGAGGTCACTGTAGCAACGCGAAAGAACTCTGTGGACCAAAAATCAACTCGAAAAGAGAGGTTAGTCCCTGGATTCGTCTCCAGAAGAATACCACCTTACCACAAGCACCTCAAGAGGAGGCTTCTCTCAGCTCTAGGTATGTGAGAGGGACCCTGAGTTTGCGGCCTCAAGTGGAATGGACACCGCCATGCCCTGACTCGAAATAAGGCCGGATATCCCTGCAGTGACTTCAATGCAGGCTCGTCTTGCATCTCCCAGGACGAAAGGATGTCTGAATCCCCTGTGGAAAGCACAGAGAAAGACTTAGTTCCCCACCTCATCGCGACCTATAGCCTCATATCCTTTGAAAACTCCAGAGGTACGCGGAGATCAGTGCCTCCAAAGGAGACGATGCCTGACTCCTCGTGAAACTTGATAGGAGTCCCAGGATTCCTGTGGCACTTGGAAAGGGACACTTGGTCTCCCGCCTCAGCTGGAGAGGCGTCCCAATTGCCCTGCCAAGCCTCGAGGAGAATCCCGAGTTGTCCCTCGCAACTAGGCAGGAGTCCTGACGTCGCTGAAGAAACACGTGGGTGGAAGGGCCATCCCCGTCGTAACTCGAGAATATACCCCAGGTTCCCGCCGCAACTCGAGAAAAACCATGAGACTTCCCCCTCGCCACGAGATGAGGCCCGATTCCCCTGCACTGTGTGCAGAGCAATTCCGTGTTGCACATCACAAATGAAAGCAGCCTTGATTTCCTTCATGGCACTCCAGAGAAACCCCAAGAACACTGTTTCAAGGCTAGAGGGATCCTGAGGTCACTGTAGCAACACGAAAGAGCTCCGTGGACCAAAAATCAACTCGAGATGAGAGGTTAGTCCCTGGCTTCGACTCCAGAGGAATACCACCTTACCACAAGCACCTCAAGAGGAGAATTCTCTCAGCTCTAGGTATGTGAGAGGGACCCTGAGTTTGCGGCCTCAAGTGGAATGGACACCGCGATGCCCTGACGCGAAATAAGGCTGGATATCCCTGCAGTGACTTGAATGCAGGCTCGTCTTGCATCTCCCAAGATGAAAGGATGTCTGAATCCCCTGTGGAGACCACAGAGAAAGAACTAGTTCCCCACCTCATCGCGACCGGAGGCCTCACATCCTTTGAAAACTCCAGAGGTACGCGGAGATCATTGCCTCCAAAGGAGAAGATGCCTGACTCCTCGTGAAACTTGATAGGAGTCCCAGGATTCCTGTGGCACGTGGAAAGGGACCCTTGGTCTCCCGCCTCAGCTGGAGAGCCGTCCCAATTGCCTTGCCAAGCCTCGAGGAGAATCCCGAGTTGTGTCTCGCAACTAGGCAAGAGTCCTGACGTGGCTGAACAAACACGTGTGTGGAAGGGCCATCCCCGTCGTAACTCGAGAATATACCCCAGGTTCCCGCCGCAACTCGAGAAAAACCATGAGACTTCCCCCTCGCCGCGAGATGAGGCCCGATTCCCCTGCACTGCGTGCAGAGCAATTCTGTGTTGCACATCACACACGAAAGGAGCCTTGATTTCCTTCATGGCACTCCAGAGAAACCCCAAGAACACTGTTTCAAGGCTAGAGGGATCCTGAGGTCACTGTAGCAACACGAAAGAGCTCCGTGGGCCAAAAATCAACTCGACATGAGAGGTTAGTCCCTGGCTTCGACTCCAGAGGAATACCACCTTACCACAAGCACCTCAAGAGGAGGCTTCTCTCAGCTCTAGGTATGTGAGAGGGACCCTGAGTTTGTGGCCTCAAGTGGAATGGACACCGCGATGCCCTGACTCGAAATGAGGCCGGATATCCCTGCAGTGACTGGAATGCAGGCTCGTCTTGCATCTCCCAAGACGAAAGGGTGTCTGAATCCCCTGTGGAGACCACAGAGAAAGACCTAGTTCCCCACCTCATCGCGACAGGAGGCCTCAAATCCTTTGAAAACTCCAGAGGTATGCGGAGATCAGTGCCTCCAAAGGAGACGATGCCTGACTCCTCGTGAAACTTGATAGGAGACCCAGGATTCCTGTGGCACGTGGAAAGGGACCCTTGGTCTCCCGTCTCAGCTGGACAGGCGTCCCAATTGCCCTGCAAAGCCTCGAGGAGAATCCCGAGTTGTCCCTCGCAACTAGGCAGGAGTCCTGACATGGCTGAACACACACGTGTGTGGAAGGGCCATCCCCGTCGTAACTCGAGAATATACCCCAGGTTCCCGCCGCAACTCGAGAAAAACCATGAGACTTCCCCCTCGCCCCGAGATGAGGCCCGATTTCCCTGCACTGCGTGCAGAGCAATTCCGTGTTGCACACCACACATGAAAGGAGCCTTGATTTCCTTCATGGCACTCCAGAGAAACCCCAAGAACACTGTTTCAAGGCTAGAGGGATCCTGAGGTCACTGTAGCAACACGAAAGAGCTCCGTGGACCAAGAATCAACACGAGATGAGAGGTTAGTCCCTGGCTTCGACTCCTGAGGAATACCACCTTACCACAAGCACCTCAAGAGGAGGCTTCTCTCAGCTCTAGGTATGTGAGAGGGATCCTGAGTTTGCGGCCTCAAGTGGAATGGACACCGCGATGCCCTGACTCGAAATAAGGCCGGATATCCCTGCAGTGACTTGAATGCAGGCTCGTCTTGCATCTCCCAAGAAGAAAGGATGACTGAATCCCCTGTGGAGACCACAGAGAAACACCTAGTTCCACACCTCATCGCGACCGGAGGCCTCACATCCTTTGAAAACTCCAGAGGTACGCGGAGATCAGTGCCTCCAAAGGAGACAATGCCTGACTCCTCGTGAAACTTGATAGGACTCCCAGGATTCTTGTGGCACGTGGAAAGGGACCCTTGGTCTCCCGTCTCAGGTGGAGAGGCGTCCCAATTGCCCTGCCAAGCCTCGAGGAGAATCCTGAGTTGTCCCTCGCAACTAGGCAGGTGTCCTGACGTGGCTGAACAAACACATGGGTGGAAGGGCCATCCCCATCGTAACTCGAGAATATACCCCAGGTTCCCGCCGCAACTCGAGAAAAACCATGAGACTTCCCCCTCGATGCGAGATGAGGCCCGATTCCCCTGTACTGCGTGCAGAGCAATTCCGTGTTGCACATCACACATGAAAGGAGCCTTGATTTCCTTGATGGCACTCCAGAGAAACCCCAAGAACACTGTTTCAAGGATAGAGGGATCCTGAGGTCACTGTAGCAACACGAAAGAACTCTGTGGACCAAAAATCAACTCGAAAAGAGAGGTTAGTCCCTGGATTCGTCTCCAGAGGAATACCACCTTACCACAAGCACCTCAAGAGGAGGCTTCTCTCAGCTATAGGTATGTGAGAGGGACCCTGAGTTTGCGGCCTCAAGTGGAATGGACACCGCGATGCCCTGACTCGAAATAAGGCCGGATATCCCTTCAGTGACTTCAATGCAGGCTCGTCTTGCATCTCCCAGGACGAAATAATGTCTGAATCCCCTGTGGAGACCAGAGGGAAAGACTTAGTTCCCCACCTCATCGCGACCTATAGCCTCATATCCTTTGAAAACTCCAGAGGTACGCGGAGATCAGAGCCTCCAAAGGAGACGATGCCTGACTCCTCGTGAAACTTGATAGGAGTCCCAGGATTCCTGTGGCACTTGGAAAGGGACACTTGGTCTCCCGCCTCAGCTGGAGAGGCGTCCCAATTGCCCTGCCAAGCCTCGAGGATAATCCCGAGTTGTCCCTCGCAACTAGGCAGGAGTCCTGACGTCGCTGAAGAAACACGTGGGTGGAAGGGCCATCCCCGTCGTAACTCGAGAATATACCCCAGGTTCCCGCCGCAACTCGAGAAAAACCATGAGACTTCCCCCTCGCCGCGAGATGAGGCCCGATTCCCCTGCACTGCGTGCAGAGCAATTCCGTGTTGCACATCACACATGAAAGCAGCCTTGATTTCCTTGATGGCACTCCAGAGAAACCCCAAGAACACTGTTTCAAGGCTAGAGGGATCCTGAGGTCACTGTAGCAACACGAAAGAGCTCCGTGGACCAAAAATCAACTCGAGATGAGAGGTTAGTCCCTGGCTTCGACTCCAGAGGAATACCACCTTACCACAAGCACCTCAAGAGGAGGCTTCTCTCAGCTCTAGGTATGTGAGAGGGACCCTGAGTTTGCGGCCTCAAGTGGAATGGACACCGCGATGCCCTGACGCGAAATAAGGCTGGATATCCCTGCAGTGACTTGAATGCAGGCTCGTCTTGCATCTCCCAAGATGAAAGGATGTCTGAATCCCCTGTGGAGACCACAGAGAAAGACCTAGTTCCCCACCTCATCGCGACCGGAGGCCTCACATCCTTTGAAAATTCCAGAGGTACGCGGAGATCATTGCCTCCAAAGGAGAAGACGCCTGACTCCTCGTGAAACTTGATAGGACTCCCAGGATTCCTGTGGCACGTGGAAAGGGACCCTTGGTCTCCCGTCTCAGCTGGAGAGGCGTCCCAATTGCCCTGCCAAGCCTCGAGGAGAATCCTGAGTTGTCCCTCGCAACTAGGCAGGTGTCCTGACGTGGCTGAACAAACACATGGGTGGAAGGGCCATCCCCATCGTAACTCGAGAATATACCCCAGGTTCCCGCCGCAACTCGAGAAAAACCATGAGACTTCCCCCTCGATGCGAGATGAGGCCCGATTCCCCTGTACTGCGTGCAGAGCAATTCCGTGTTGCACATCACACATGAAAGGAGCCTTGATTTCCTTGATGGCACTCCAGAGAAACCCCAAGAACACTGTTTCAAGGATAGAGGGATCCTGAGGTCACTGTAGCAACGCGAAAGAACTCTGTGGACCAAAAATCAACTTGAAAAGAGAGGTTAGTCTCTGGATTCGTCTCCAGAGGAATACCACCTTACCACAAGCACCTCAAGAGGAGGCTTCTCTCAGCTATAGGTATGTGAGAGGGACCCTGAGTTTGCGGCCTCAAGTGGAATGGACACCGCGATGCCCTGACTCGAAATAAGGCCGGATATCCCTGCAGTGACTTCAATGCAGGCTCGTCTTGCATCTCCCAGGACGAAATAATGTCTGAATCCCCTGTGAAGACCAGAGAGAAAGACTTAGTTCCCCACCTCATCGCGACCTATAGCCTCATATCCTTTGAAAACTCCAGAGGTACGCGGAGATCAGAGCCTCCAAAGGAGACGATGCCTGACTCCTCGTGAAACTTGATAGGAGTCCCAGGATTCCTGTGGCACTTGGAAAGGGACACTTGGTCTCCCGCCTCAGCTGGAGAGGCGTCCCAATTGCCCTGCCAAGCCTCGAGGAGAATCCCGAGTTGTCCCTCGCAACTAGGCAGGAGTCCTGACGTCGCTGAAGAAACACGTGGGTGGAAGGGCCATCCCCGTCGTAACTCGAGAATATACCCCAGGTTCCCGCCGCAACTCGAGAAAAACCATGAGACTTCCCCCTCGCCGCGAGATGAGGCCCGATTCCCCTGCACTGCGTGCAGAGCAATTCCGTGTTGCACATCACACATGAAAGCAGCCTTGATTTCCTTGATGGCACTCCAGAGAAACCCCAAGAACACTGTTTCAAGGCTAGAGGGATCCTGAGGTCACTGTAGCAACACGAAAGAGCTCCGTGGACCAAAAATCAACTCGAGATGAGAGGTTAGTCCCTGGCTTCGACTCCAGAGGAATACCACCTTACCACAAGCACCTCAAGAGGAGGCTTCTCTCAGCTCTAGGTATGTGAGAGGGACCCTGAGTTTGCGGCCTCAAGTGGAATGGACACCGCGATGCCCTGACGCGAAATAAGGCTGGATATCCCTGCAGTGACTTGAATGCAGGCTCGTCTTGCATCTCCCAAGATGAAAGGATGTCTGAATCCCCTGTGGAGACCACAGAGAAAGACCTAGTTCCCCACCTCATCGCGACCGGAGGCCTCACATCCTTTGAAAATTCCAGAGGTACGCGGAGATCATTGCCTCCAAAGGAGAAGATGCCTGACTCCTCGTGAAACTTGATAGGAGTCCCAGGATTCCTGTGGCACGTGGAAAGGGACCCTTGGTCTCCCGCCTCAGCTGGAGAGGCGTCCCAATTGCCTTGCCAAGCCTCGAGGAGAATCCCGAGTTGTGTCTCGCAACTAGGCAAGAGTCCTGACGTGGCTGAACAAACACGTGTGTGGAAGGGCCATCCCCGTCGTAACTCGAGAATATACCCCAGGTTCCCGCCGCAACTCGAGAAAAACCATGAGACTTCCCCCTCGCCGCGAGATGAGGCCCGATTCCCCTGCACTGCGTGCAGAGCAATTCTGTGTTGCACATCACACACGAAAGGAGCCTTGATTTCCTTCATGGCACTCCAGAGAAACCCCAAGAACACTGTTTCAAGGCTAGAGGGATCCTGAGGTCACTGTAGCAACACGAAAGAGCTCCGTGGACCAAAAATCAACTCGAGATGAGAGGTTAGTCCCTGGCTTCGACTCCAGAGGAATACCACCTTACCATGAGCACCTCAAGAGGAGGCTTCTCTCAGCTCTAGGTATGTGAGAGGGACCCTGAGTTTGTGGCCTCAAGTGGAATGGACACCGCGATGCCCTGACTCGAAATGAGGCCGGATATCCCTGCAGTGACTGGAATGCAGGCTCGTCTTGCATCTCCCAAGACGAAAGGGTGTCTGAATCCCCTGTGGAGACGACAGAGAAAGACCTAGTTCCCCACCTCATCGCGACAGGAGGCCTCAAATCCTTTGAAAACTCCAGAGGAATGCGGAGATCAGTGCCTCCAAAGGAGACGATGCCTGACTCCTCGTGAAACTTGATAGGAGACCCAGGATTCCTGTGGCACGTGGAAAGGGACCCTTGGTCTCCCGTCTCAGCTGGAGAGGCGTCCCAATTGCCCTGCAAAGCCTCGAGGAGAATCCCGAGTTGTCCCTCGCAACTAGGCAGGAGTCCTAACATGGCTGAACACACACGTGTGTGGAAGGGCCATCCCCGTCGTAACTCGAGAATATACCCCAGGTTCCCGCCGCAACTCGAGAAAAACCATGAGACTTCCCCCTCGCCACGAGATGAGGCCCGATTCCCCTGCACTGCGTGCAGAGCAATTCTGTGTTGCACACCACACATGAAAGGAGCCTTGATTTCCTTCATGGCACTCCAGAGAAACCCCAAGAACACTGTTTCAAGGCTAGAGGGATCCTGAGGTCACTGTAGCAACACGAAAGAGCTCCGTGGACCAAAAATCAACTCGAGATGAGAGGTTAGTCCCTGGCTTCGACCCCAGAGGAATACCACCTTACCACAAGCACCTCAAGAGGAGGCTTCTCTCAGCTCTAGGTATGTGAGAGGGACCCTGAGTTTGCGGCCTCAAGTGGAATGGACACCGCGATGCCCTGACTCGAAATAAGGCCGATATCCCTGCAGTGACTGGAATGCAGTCTCGTCTTGCATCTCCCAAGACGAAAGGGTGTCTGAATCCCCTGTGGAGACCACAGAGAAAGACCTAGTTCCCCACCTCATCGCGACAGGAGGCCTCAAATCCTTTGAAAACTCCAGAGGTATGCGGAGATCAGTGCCTGCAAAGGAGACGATGCCTGACTCCTCGTGAAACTTGATAGGAGACCCAGGATTCCTGTGGCACGTGAAAAGGGACCCTTGGTCTCCCGTCTCAGCTGGAGAGGCGTCCCAATTGCCCTGCAAAGCCTCGAGGAGAATCCCGAGTTGTCCCTCGCAACTAGGCAAGAGTCCTGACATGGCTGAACACACACGTGTGTGGAAGGGCCATCCCCGTCGTAACTCGAGAATATACCCCAGGTTCCCGCCGCAACTCGAGAAAAACCATGAGACTTCCCCCTCGCCGCGAGATGAGGCCCGATTCCCCTGGACTGCGTGCAGAGCAATTCCGTGTTGCACATCACACATGAAAGGAGCCTTGATTTCCTTCATGGCACTCCAGAGAAACCCCAAGAACACTGTTTCAAGGATAGAGGGATCCTGAGGTCACTGTAGCAACACGAAAGAGCTCCGTGGACCAAGAATCAACACGACATGAGAGGTTAGTCCCTGGCTTCGACTCCTGAGGAATACCACCTTACCACAAGCACCTCAAGAGGAGGCTTCTCTCAGCTCTAGGCATGTGAGAGGGATCCTGAGTTTGCGGCCTCAAGTGGAATGGACACCGCGATGCCCTGACTCGAAATAAGGCCGGATATCCCTGCAGTGACTTGAATGCAGGCTCGTCTTACATCTCCCAAGAAGAAAGGATGTCTGAATCCCCTGTGGAGACCACAGAGAAACACCTAGTTCCACACCTCATCGCGACCGGAGGCCTCACATCCTTTGAAAACTCCAGAGGTACGCGGAGATCAGTGCCTCCAAAGGAGACAATGCCTGACTCCTCGTGAAACTTGATAGGAGTCCCAGGATTCTTGTGGCACGTGGAAAGGGACCCTTGGTCTCCCGCCTCAGCTGGAGAGGCGTTCCAATTGCCCTGCCAAGCCTCGAGGAGAATCCCGAGTTGTCCCTCGCAACTAGGCAGGAGTCATGACGTGGCTGAACAAACACATGGGTGGAAGGGCCATCCCCATCGTAACTCGAGAATATACCCCAGGTTTCCGCCGCAACTCGAGAAAAACCATTAGACTTCCCCCTCGATGCGAGATGAGGCCCGATTCCCCTGCACTGCGTGCAGAGCAATTCCGTGTTGCACATCACACATGAAAGGAGCCTTGATTTCCTTGATGGCACTCCAGAGAAACCCCAAGAACTCTGTTTCAAGGCTAGAGGGATCCTGAGGTCACTGTAGCAACACGAAAGAGCTCTGTGGACCAAGAATCAACACGAGATGAGAGGTTAGTCCCTGGCTTCGACTCCTGAGGAATACCACCTTACCACAAGCACCTCAAGAGGAGGCTTCTCTCAGCTCTAGGTATGTGAGAGGGACCCTGAGTTTGCGGCCTCAAGTGGAATGGACACCGCGATGCCCTGACTCGAAATAAGGCCGGATATCCCTGCAGTGACTTGAATGCAGGCTCGTCTTGCATCTCTCAAGAAGAAAGGATGTCTGAATCCCCTGTGGAGACCACAGAGAAAGACCTAGTTCCCTACCTCATCGCGACCGGAGGCCTCAAATCCTTTGAAAACTCCAGAGGTACGCAGAGATCAGTGCCTCCAAAGGAGACGATGCCTGACTCCTTGTGAAACTTGATAGGAGACCCAGGATTCCTGTGGCACGTGGAAAGGGACACTTGGTCTCCCGTCTCAGCTGGAGAGGCGTCCCAATTGCCCTGCAAAGCCTCGAGGAGAATCCCGAGTTGTCCCTCGCAACTAGGCAGGAGTCCTGACGTCGCTGAACACACACGTGTGTGGAAGGGCCATCCCCGTCGTAACTGGAGAATATACCCCAGGTTCCCGCCGCAACTCGAGAAAAACCATGAGACTTCCCCCTCGCCGCGAGATGAGGCCCGATTCCGCTGCACTGCGTGCAGAGCAATTCCGTGTTGCACATCACACATGAAAGGACCCTTGATTTCCTTGATGGCACTCCAGAGAAACCCCAAGAACACTGTTTCAAGGCTAGAGGGATCCTGAGGTCACTGTAGCAACACGAAAGAGTTCCGTGGACCAAGAATCAGCACGACATGAGAGGTTAGTCCCTGGCTTCGACTCCTGAGGAATACCACCTTACCACAAGCACTTCAAGAGGAGGCTTCTCTCAGCTCTAGGTATGTGAGAGGGACCCTGAGTTTGCGGCCTCAAGTGGAATGGACACCGCGATGCCCTGACTCGAAATAAGGCCGGATATCCCTGCAGTGACTTGAATGCAGGCTCGTCTTGCTTCTCCCAAGAAGAAAGCATGTCTGAATCCCTTCTGGAGACCACAGAGAAACACCTAGTTCCCCACCTCATCGCGACCGGAGGCCTCACATCCTTTGAAAACTCCAGAGGTACGCGGAGATCAGTGCCTCCAAAGGAGACGATGCCTGACTCCTCGTGAAATTTGATAGGAGTCCCAGGATTCCTGTGGCACTTGGAAAGGGACACTTGGTCTCCCGCCTCAGCTGGAGAGGCGTCCCAATTGCCCTGCCAAGCCTCGAGGAGAATCCAGAGTTGTCCCTCGCAACTAGGCAGGAGTCCTGACGTCGCTGAAGAAACACGTGGGTGGAAGGGCCATTCCCGTCGTAACTCGAGAATATACCCCAGGTTCCCACTGCAACTCGAGAAAAACCATGAGACTTCCCCCTCGCCGCGAGATGAGGCCCGATTCCCCTGCACTGCGTGCAGAGCAATTCTGTGTTGCACATCACACATGAAAGGAGCCTTGATTTCCTTGATGGCACTCCAGAGAAACCCCAAGAACACTGTTTCAAGGCTAGAGGGATCCTGAGGTCACTGTAGCAACAGGAAAGAGCTCCGTGGACCAAAAATCAACTCGAGATGAGAGGTTAGTCCCTGGCTTCGACTCCAGAGGAATACCACCTTACCACAAGCACCTCAAGCGGAGGCTTCTCTCAGCTCTAGGTATGTGAGAGGGACCCTGAGTTTGCGGCCTCAAGTGGAATGGACACCGCGATGCCCTGACTCGAAATAAGGCCGGATATCCCTGCAGTGACTGGAATGCAGGCTCGTCTTGCATCTCCCAAGACGAAAGGGTGTCTGAATCCCCTGTGGAGACCACAGAGAAAGACCTAGTTCCCCACCTCATCGCGACAGGAGGCCTCAAATCCTTTGAAAACCTCAGAGGTATGCGGAGATCAGTGCCTCCAAAGGAGACGATGCCTGACTCCTCGTGAAACTTGATAGGAGACCCAGGATTCCTGTGGCACGTGGAAAGGGACACTTGGTCTCCCGTCTCAGCTGGAGAGGCCTCCCAATTGCCCTGCCAAGCCTCGAGGAGAATCCCGAGTTGTCCCTCGCAACTAGGCAAGAGTCCTGACATGGCTGAACACACACGTGTGTGGAAGGGCCATCCCCATTGTAACTCGAGAATATACCCCAAGTTCCCGCCGCAACTCGAGAAAAACCATGAGACTTCCCCTTCGCCGCAAAATGAGGCCCGATTCCTCTGCACTGCGTGCAGAGCAATTCCGTCTTGCACATCACACATGAAAGGAGCCTTGATTTCCTTGATGGCACTCCAGAGAAACCCCAAGACCACTGTTTCAAGGCTAGAGGGATCCTGAGGTCACTGTAGCAACACGAAAGAGCTCCGTGGACCAAGAATCAACACGAGATGAGAGGTTAGTCCCTGGCTTCGACTCCAGAGGAATACCACCTTACCACAAGCACCTCAAGAGGAGGCTTCTCTCAGCTCTAGGTATGTGAGAGGGACCCTGAGTTTGCGGCCTCAAGTGGAATGGACACCGCGATGCCCTGACTCGAAATAAGGCCGGATATCCCTGCAGTGACTTGAATGCAGGTTCGTCTTGCATCTCCCAAGAAGAAAGGATGTCTGAATCCCCTGTGGAGACCACAGAGAAACACCTAGTTCCCCACCTCATCGCGACCGGAGGCCTCACATCCTTTGAAAACTCCAGAGGTACGCGGAGATCAGTGCCTCCAAAGGAGACGATGCCTGACTCCTCGTGAAACTTGATAGGAGTCCCAGGATTCTTGTGGCACGTGGAAAGGGACCCTTGGTCTCCCGCCTCAGCTGGAGAGGCGTTCCAATTGCCCTGCCAAGCCTCGAGGAGAATCCCGAGTTGTCCCTCGCAACTAGGCAGGAGTCCTGACGTGGCTGAACGAACACGTGGGTGGAAGGGCCATCCCCGTCGTAACTCGAGAATATACCCCAGGTTCCCGCCGCAACTCGAGAAAAACCATGAGACTTCCCCCTCGATGCGAGATGAGGCCCGATTCCCCTGTACTGCGTGCAGAGCAATTCCGTCTTGCACATCACACATGAAAGGAGCCTTGATTTCCTTGATGGCACTCCAGAGAAACCCCAAGAACACTGTTTCAAGGCTAGAGGGATCCTGAGGTCACGGTAGCAACACGAAAGAACTCTGTGGACCAAAAATCAACTCGAAAAGAGAGGTTAGTCCCTGGATTCGTCTCCAGAGGAATACCACCTTACCACAAGCACCTCAAGAGGAGGCTTCTCTCAGCTCTAGGTATGTGAGAGGGACCCTGAGTTTGCGGCCTCAAGTGGAATGGACACCGCGATGCCCTGACTCGAAATAAGGCCGGATATCCCTGCAGTGACTTCGATGCAGTCTCGTCTTGCATCTCCCAAGACGAAAGGATGTCTGAATCCCCTGTGGAAAGCACAGAGAAAGACTTAGTTTCCCACCTCATCGCGACCGATAGCCTCACATCCTTTGAAAACTCCAGAGGTACGCGGAGATCAGTGCCTCCAAAGGAGCCGATGCCTGACTTCTCGTGAAACTTGATAGGAGTCCCAGGATTCCTGTGGCATTTGGAAAGGGACACTTGGTCTCCCGCCTCAGCTGGAGAGGCGTCCCAATTGCCCTGCCAAGCCTCGAGGAGAATCCCGAGTTGTCCCTCGCAACTAGGCAGGAGTCCTGACGTCGCTGAAGAAACACGTGGGTGGAAGGGCCATCCCCGTCGTAACTCGAGAATATACCCCAGGTTCCCGCCGCAACTCGAGAAAAACCATGAGACTTCCCCCTCGCCGCGAGATGAGGCCCGATTCCCCTGCACTGCGTGCAGAGCAATTCTGTGTTGCACATCACACATGAAAGGAGCCTTGATTTCCTTGATGGCACTCCAGAGAAACCCCAAGAACACTGTTTCAAGGCTAGAGGGATCCTGAGGTCACTGTAGCAACACGAAAGAGCTCCGTGGGCCAAAAATCAACTCGAGATGAGAGGTTAGTCCCTGGCTTCGACTCCAGAGGAATACCACCTTACCACAAGCACCTCAAGAGGAGGCTTCTCTCAGCTCTAGGTATGTGAGAGGAACCCTGAGTTTGCGGCCTCAAGTGGAATGGACACCGCGATGCCCTGACGCGAAATAAGGCTGGATATCCCTGCAGTGACTTGAATGCAGGCTCATCTTGCATCTCTCAAGATGAAAGGATGTCTGAATCCCCTGTGGAGACCACAGAGAAAGACCTAGTTCCCCACCTCATCGCGACCGGAGGCCTCACATCCTTTGAAAACTCCAGAGGTATGCGGAGATCAGTGACTCCAAAGGAGACGATGCCTGACTCCTCGTGAAACTTGATAGGAGTCCCAGGATTCCTGTGGCACGTGGAAAGGGACCCTTGGTCTCCCGCCTCAGCTGGAGAGGCGTCCCAATTGCCTTGCCAAGCCTCGAGGAGAATCCCAAGTTGTGTCTCACAACTAGGCAAGAGTCCTGACGTGGCTGAACAAACACGTGTGTGGAAGGGCCATCCCCGTCGTAACTCGAGAATATACCCCAGGTTCCCGCCGCAACTCGAGAAAAACCATGAGACTTCCCCCTCGCCGCGAGATGAGGCCCGATTCCCCTGCACTGCGTGCAGAGCAATTCCGTGTTGCACATCACACATGAAAGGAGCCTTGATTTCCTTGATGGCACTCCAGAGAAACCCCAAGAACACTGTTTCAAGGCTAGAGGGATCCTGAGGTCACTGTAGCAACACGAAAGTGCTCCGTGGACCAAAAATCAACTCGAGATGAGAGGTTAGTCCCTGGCTTCGACTCCAGAGGAATACCACCTTACCACAAGCACCTCAAGAGGAGGCTTCTCTCAGCTCTAGGTATGTGAGAGGGACCCTGAGTTTGCGGCCTCAAGTGGAATGGACACGGCGATGCCCTGACTCGAAATAAGGCCGGATATCCCTGCAGTGACTGGAATGCAGGCTCGTCTTGCATCTCCCAAGACGAAAGGGTGTCTGAATCCCCTGTGGAGACCACAGAGAAAGACCTAGTTCCCCACCTCATCGCGACAGGAGTCCTCATATCCTTTGAAAACTCCATAGGTACGCGGAGATCAGTGCCTCCAAAGGAGACGATGCCTGACTCCTCGTGAAACTTGATAGGAGTCCCAGGATTCTTGTGGCACGTGGAAAGGGAACCTTGGTCTCCCGCCTCAGCTGGAGAGGCGTTCCAATTGCCCTGCCAAGCCTCGAGGAGAATCCCGAGTTGTCCCTCGCAACTAGGCAGGAGTCCTGACGTGGCTGAACAAACACGTGGGTGGAAGGGCCATCCCCATCGAAACTCGAGCATATACCCCAGGTTCCCACCGCAACTCGAGAAAAACCATGAGACTTCCCCCTCGCCGCGAGATGAGGCCCGATTCCCCTGCACTGCGTGCAGAGCAATTCCGTGTTGCACATCACACATGAAAGGAGCCTTGATTTCCTTGATTGCACTCCAGAGAAACCCCAAAAACACTGTTTCAAGGATAGAGGGATCCTGAGGTCACTGTAGCAACACAACAAAGCTCCGTGGGCCAAAAATCAACTCGAGATGAGAGGTTAGTCCCTGGCTTCGACTCCAGAGGAATACCACCTTACCACAAGCACCTCAAGAGGAGGCTTCTCTCAGCTCTAGGTATGTGAGAGGAATCCTGAGTTTGCGGCCTCAAGTGGAATGGACACCGCGATGCCCTGACTCGAAATAAGGCCGGATATCCCTGCAGTGACTTGAATGCAGGCTCGTCTTGCTTCTCCCAAGAAGAAAGCATGTCTGAATCCCTTCTGGAGACCACAGAGAAACACCTAGTTCCCCACCTCATCGCGACCGGAGGCCTCACATCCTTTGAAAACTCCAGAGGTACGCGGAGATCAGTGCCTCCAAAGGAGACGATGCCTGACTCCTCGTGAAACTTGATAGGACTCCCAGGATTCTTGTGGCACGTGGAAAGGGACCCTTGGTCTCCCGCCTCAGCTGGAGAGGCGTTCCAATTGCCCTGCCAAGCCTCGAGGAGAATCCCGAGTTGTCCCTCGCAACTAGGCAGGAGTCCTGACGTGGCTGAACAAACACGTGGGTGGAAGGGCCATCCCCGTCGTAACTCGAGAATATACCCCAGGTTCCCGCCGCAACTCGAGAAAAACCATGAGACTTCCCCCTCGATGCGAGATGAGGCCCGATTCCCCTGTACTGCGTGCAGAGCAATTCCGTCTTGCACATCACACATGAAAGGAGCCTTGATTTCCTTGATGGCACTCCAGAGAAACCCCAAGAACACTGTTTCAAGGATAGAGGGATCCTGAGGTCACTGTAGCAACACGAAAGAACTCTGTGGACCAAAAATCAACTCGAAAAGAGAGGTTAGTCCCTGGATTCGTCTCCAGAGGAATACCACCTTACCACAAGCACCTCAAGAGGAGGCTTCTCTCAGCTCTAGGTATGTGAGAGGGACCCTGAGTTTGCGGCCTCAAGTGGAATGGACACCGCGATGCCCTGACTCGAAATAAGGCCGGATATCCCTGCAGTGACTTCAATGCAGGCTCGTCTTGCATCTCCCAGGACGAAAGGATGTCTGAATCCCCTGTGGAAAGCACAGAGAAAGACTCAGTTCCCCACCTCATCACGACCGATAGCCTCACATCCTTTGAAAACTCCAGAGGTACGCGGAGATCAGTGCCTCCAAAGGAGACGATGCCTGACTCCTCGTGAAACTTGATAGGACACACAGGATTCTTGTGGCACGTGGAAAGGGACTCTTGGTCTCCCGCCTCAGCTGGAGAGGCGTTCCAATTGCCCTGCCAAGCCTCGAGGAGAATCCCGAGTTGTCCCTCGCAACTAGGCAGGAGTCCTGACGTGGCTGAACAAACACGTGGGTGGAAGGGCCATCCCCGTCGTAACTCGAGAATATACCCCAGGTTCCCGCCGCAACTCGAGAAAAACCATGAGACTTCCCCCTCGATGCGAGATGAGGCCCGATTCCCCTGTACTGCGTGCAGAGCAATTCCGTCTTGCACATCACACATGAAAGGAGCCTTGATTTCCTTGATGGCACTCCAGAGAAACCCCAAGAACACTGTTTCAAGGATAGAGGGATCCTGAGGTCACTGTAGCAACACGAAAGAACTCTGTGGACCAAAAATCAACTCGAAAAGAGAGGTTAGTCCCTGGATTCGTCTCCAGAGGAATACCACCTTACCACAAGCACCTCAAGAGGAGGCTTCTCTCAGCTCTAGGTATGTGAGAGGGACCCTGAGTTTGCGGCCTCAAGTGGAATGGACACCGCGATGCCCTGACTCGAAATAAGGCCGGATATCCCTGCAGTGACTTCAATGCAGGCTCGTCTTGCATCTCCCAGGACGAAAGGATGTCTGAATCCCCTGTGGAAAGCACAGAGAAAGACTCAGTTCCCCACCTCATCACGACCGATAGCCTCACATCCTTTGAAAACTCCAGAGGTACGCGGAGATCAGTGCCTCCAAAGGAGACGATGCCTGACTCCTCGTGAAATTTGATAGGAGTCCCAGGATTCCTGTGGCACTTGGAAAGGGACACTTGGTCTCCCGCCTCAGCTGGAGAGGCGTTCCAATTGCCCTGCCAAGCCTCGAGGAGAATCCCGAGTTGTCCCTCGCAACTAGGCAGGAGTCCTGACGTGGCTGAACAAACACGTGGGTGGAAGGGCCATCCCCATCGAAACTCGAGCATATACCCCAGGTTCCCACCGCAACTCGAGAAAAACCATGAGACTTCCCCCTCGCCGCGAGATGAGGCCCGATTCCCCTGCACTGCGTGCAGAGCAATTCCGTGTTGCACATCACACATGAAAGGAGCCTTGATTTCCTTGATTGCACTCCAGAGAAACCCCAAAAACACTGTTTCAAGGATAGAGGGATCCTGAGGTCACTGTAGCAACACAACAAAGCTCCGTGGGCCAAAAATCAACTCGAGATGAGAGGTTAGTCCCTGGCTTCGACTCCAGAGGAATACCACCTTACCACAAGCACCTCAAGAGGAGGCTTCTCTCAGCTCTAGGTATGTGAGAGGAATCCTGAGTTTGCGGCCTCAAGTGGAATGGACACCGCGATGCCCTGACTCGAAATAAGGCCGGATATCCCTGCAGTGACTTGAATGCAGGCTCGTCTTGCTTCTCCCAAGAAGAAAGCATGTCTGAATCCCTTCTGGAGACCACAGAGAAACACCTAGTTCCCCACCTCATCGCGACCGGAGGCCTCACATCCTTTGAAAACTCCAGAGGTACGCGGAGATCAGTGCCTCCAAAGGAGACGATGCCTGACTCCTCGTGAAACTTGATAGGACTCCCAGGATTCTTGTGGCACGTGGAAAGGGACCCTTGGTCTCCCGCCTCAGCTGGAGAGGCGTTCCAATTGCCCTGCCAAGCCTCGAGGAGAATCCCGAGTTGTCCCTCGCAACTAGGCAGGAGTCCTGACGTGGCTGAACAAACACGTGGGTGGAAGGGCCATCCCCGTCGTAACTCGAGAATATACCCCAGGTTCCCGCCGCAACTCGAGAAAAACCATGAGACTTCCCCCTCGATGCGAGATGAGGCCCGATTCCCCTGTACTGCGTGCAGAGCAATTCCGTCTTGCACATCACACATGAAAGGAGCCTTGATTTCCTTGATGGCACTCCAGAGAAACCCCAAGAACACTGTTTCAAGGATAGAGGGATCCTGAGGTCACTGTAGCAACACGAAAGAACTCTGTGGACCAAAAATCAACTCGAAAAGAGAGGTTAGTCCCTGGATTCGTCTCCAGAGGAATACCACCTTACCACAAGCACCTCAAGAGGAGGCTTCTCTCAGCTCTAGGTATGTGAGAGGGACCCTGAGTTTGCGGCCTCAAGTGGAATGGACACCGCGATGCCCTGACTCGAAATAAGGCCGGATATCCCTGCAGTGACTTCAATGCAGGCTCGTCTTGCATCTCCCAGGACGAAAGGATGTCTGAATCCCCTGTGGAAAGCACAGAGAAAGACTCAGTTCCCCACCTCATCACGACCGATAGCCTCACATCCTTTGAAAACTCCAGAGGTACGCGGAGATCAGTGCCTCCAAAGGAGACGATGCCTGACTCCTCGTGAAACTTGATAGGACACACAGGATTCTTGTGGCACGTGGAAAGGGACCCTTGGTCTCCCGCCTCAGCTGGAGAGGCGTCCCAATTGCCCTGCCAAGCCTCGAGGAGAATCCCGAGTTGTCCCTCGCAACTAGGCAGGAGTCCTGACGTGGCTGAACAAACACGTGGGTGGAAGGGCCATCCCCGTCGTAACTCGAGAATATACCCCAGGTTCCCGCCGCAACTCGAGAAAAACCATGAGACTTCCCCCTCGATGCGAGATGAGGCCCGATTCCCCTGTACTGCGTGCAGAGCAATTCCGTCTTGCACATCACACATGAAAGGAGCCTTGATTTCCTTGATGGCACTCCAGAGAAACCCCAAGAACACTGTTTCAAGGATAGAGGGATCCTGAGGTCACTGTAGCAACACGAAAGAACTCTGTGGACCAAAAATCAACTCGAAAAGAGAGGTTAGTCCCTGGATTCGTCTCCAGAGGAATACCACCTTACCACAAGAACCTCAAGAGGAGGCTTCTCTCAGCTCTAGGTATGTGAGAGGGACCCTGAGTTTGCGGCCTCAAGTGGAATGGACACCGCGATGCCCTGACTCGAAATAAGGCCGGATATCCCTGCAGTGACTTCAATGCAGGCTCGTCTTGCATCTCCCAGGACGAAAGGATGTCTGAATCCCCTGTGGAAAGCACAGAGAAAGACTCAGTTCCCCACCTCATCACGACCGATAGCCTCACATCCTTTGAAAACTCCAGAGGTACGCGGAGATCAGTGCCTCCAAAGGAGACGATGCCTGACTCCTCGTGAAATTTGATAGGAGTCCCAGGATTCCTGTGGCACTTGGAAAGGGACACTTGGTCTCCCGCCTCAGCTGGAGAGGCGTCCCAATTGCCCTGCCAAGCCTCGAGGAGAATCCAGAGTTGTCCCTCGCAACTAGGCAGGAGTCCTGACGTGGCTGAACAAACACGTGGGTGGAAGGGCCATCCCCGTCGTAACTCGAGAATATACCCCAGGTTCCCGCCGCAACTCGAGAAAAACCATGAGACTTCCCCCTCGCCGCGAGATGAGGCCCGATTCCCCTGCACTGCGTGCAGAGCAATTCTGTGTTGCACATCACACATGAAAGGAGCCTTGATTTCCTTGATGGCACTCCAGAGAAACCCCAAGAACACTGTTTCAAGGCTAGAGGGATCCTGAGGTCACTGTAGCAACAGGAAAGAGCTCCGTGGACCAAAAATCAACTCGAGATGAGAGGTTAGTCCCTGGCTTCGACTCCAGAGGAATACCACCTTACCACAAGCACCTCAAGCGGAGGCTTCTCTCAGCTCTAGGTATGTGAGAGGGACCCTGAGTTTGCGGCCTCAAGTGGAATGGACACCGCGATGCCCTGACTCGAAATAAGGCCGGATATCCCTGCAGTGACTGGAATGCAGGCTCGTCTTGCATCTCCCAAGACGAAAGGGTGTCTGAATCCCCTGTGGAGACCACAGAGAAAGACCTAGTTCCCCACCTCATCGCGACAGGAGGCCTCAAATTCTTTGAAAACCTCAGAGGTATGCGGAGATCAGTGCCTCCAAAGGAGACGATGCCTGACTCCTCGTGAAACTTGATAGGAGACCCAGGATTCCTGTGGCACGTGGAAAGGGACCCTTGGTCTCCCGTCTCAGCTGGAGAGGCGTCCCAATTGCCCTGCAAAGCCTCGAGGAGAATCCCGAGTTGTCCCTCGCAACTAGGCAGGAGTCCTGACATGGCTGAACACACACGTGTGTGGAAGGGCCATCCCCATTGTAACTCGAGAATATACCCCAAGTTCCCGCCGCAACTCGAGAAAAACCATGAGACTTCCCCTTCGCCGCAAAATGAGGCCCGATTCCCCTGCACTGCGTGCAGAGCAATTCCGTCTTGCACATCACACATGAAAGGAGCCTTGATTTCCTTGATGGCACTCCAGAGAAACCCCAAGAACACTGTTTCAAGGCTAGAGGGATCCTGAGGTCACTGTAGCAACACGAAAGAGCTCCGTGGACCAAGAATCAACACGAGATGAGAGGTTAGTCCCTGGCTTCGACTCCTGAGGAATACCACCTTACCACAAGCACTTCAAGAGGAGGCTTCTCTCAGCTCTAGGTATGTGAGAGGGACCCTGAGTTTGCGGCCTCAAGTGGAATGGACACCGCGATGCCCTGACTCGAAATAAGGCCGGATATCCCTGCAGTGACTTGAATGCAGGTTCGTCTTGCATCTCCCAAGAAGAAAGGATGTCTGAATCCCCTGTGGAGACCACAGAGAAACACCTAGTTCCCCACCTCATCGCGACCGGAGGCCTCACATCCTTTGAAAACTCCAGAGGTATGCGGAGATCAGTGCCTCCAAAGGAGAAGATGCCTGACTCCTCGTGAAACTTGATAGGAGTCCCAGGATTCCTGTGGCACGTGGAAAGGGACCCTTGGTCTCCCGCCTCAGCTGGAGAGCCGTCCCAATTGCCTTGCCAAGCCTCGAGGAGAATCCCGAGTTGTGTCTCGCAACTAGGCAAGAGTCCTGACGTGGCTGAACAAACACGTGTGTGGAAGGGCCATCCCCGTCGTAACTCGAGAATATACCCCAGGTTCCCGCCGCAACTCGAGAAAAACCATGAGACTTTCCCCTCGCCGCGAGATGAGGCCCGATTCCCCTGCACTGCGTGCAGAGCAATTCTGTGTTGTACATCACACACGAAAGGAGCCTTGATTTCCTTCATGGCACTCCAGAGAAACCCCAAGAACACTGTTTCAAGGCTAGAGGGATCCTGAGGTCACTGTAGCAACACGAAAGAGCTCCGTGGGCCAAAAATCAACTCGAGATGAGAGGTTAGTCCCTGGCTTCGACTCCAGAGGAATACCACCTTACCACAAGCACCTCAAGAGGAGGCTTCTCTCAGCTCTAGGTATGTGAGAGGGACCCTGAGTTTGTGGCCTCAAGTGGAATGGACACCGCGATGCCCTGACTCGAAATGAGGCCGGATATCCCTGCAGTGACTGGAATGCAGGCTCGTCTTGCATCTCCCAAGACGAAAGGGTGTCTGAATCCCCTGTGGAGACCACAGAGAAAGACCTAGTTCCCCACCTCATCGCGACAGGAGGCCTCAAATCCTTTGAAAACTCCAGAGGTATGCGGAGATCAGTGCCTCCAAAGGAGACGATGCCTGACTCCTCGTGAAACTTGATAGGAGACCCAGGATTCCTGTGGCACGTGGAAAGGGACCCTTGGTCTCCCGTCTCAGCTGGAGAGGCGTCCCAATTGCCCTGCAAAGCCTCGAGGAGAATCCCGAGTTGTCCCTCGCAACTAGGCAGGAGTCCTGACATGGCTGAACACACACGTGTGTGGAAAGGCCATCCCCGTCGTAACTCGAGAATATACCCCAGGTTCCCGCCGCAACTCGAGAAAAACCATGAGACTTCCCCCTCGCCACGAGATGAGGCCCGATTCCCCTGCACTGCGTGCAGAGCAATTCTGTGTTGCACACCACACATGAAAGGAGCCTTGATTTCCTTCATGGCACTCCAGAGAAACCCCAAGAACACTGTTTCAAGGCTAGAGGTATCCTGAGGTCACTGTAGCAACACGAAAGAGCTCCGTGGACCAAAAATCAACTCGAGATGAGAGGTTAGTCCCTGGCTTCGACTCCAGAGGAATACCACCTTACCACAAGCACCTCAAGAGGAGGCTTCTCTCAGCTCTAGGTATGTGAGAGGGACCCTGAGTTTGCGGCCTCAAGTGGAATGGACACCGCGATGCCCTGACTCGAAATAAGGCCGATATCCCTGCAGTGACTGGAATGCAGGCTCGTCTTGCATCTCCCAAGACGAAAGGGTGTCTGAATCCCCTGTGGAGACCACAGAGAAAGACCTAGTTCCCCACCTCATCGCGACAGGAGGCCTCAAATCCTTTGAAAACTCCAGAGGTATGCGGAGATCAGTGCCTGCAAAGGAGACGATGCCTGACTCCTCGTGAAACTTGATAGGAGACCCAGGATTCCTGTGGCACGTGGAAAGGGACCCTTGGTCTCCCGACTCAGCTGGAGAGGCGTCCCAATTGCCCTGCAAAACCTCGAGGAGAATCCCGAGTTGTCCCTCGTAACTAGGCAGGAGTCCTGATATGGCTGAACACACACGTGTGTGGAAGGGCCATCCCCGTCATAACTCGAGAATATACCCCAAGTTCCCGCCGCAACTCGAGAAAAACCATGAGACTTCCCCTTCGCCGCAAAATGAGGCCCGATTCCCCTGCACTGCGTGCAGAGCAATTCCGTCTTGCACATCACACAAGAAAGGAGCCTTGATTTCCTTGATGGCACTCCAGAGAAACCCCAAGAACACTGTTTCAAGGCTAGAGGGATCCTGAGGTCACTGTAGCAACACGAAAGAGCTCCGTGGACCAAGAATCAACACGAGATGAGAGGTTAGTCCCTGGCTTCGACTCCTGAGGAATACCACCTTACCACAATCACCTCAAGAGGAGGCTTCTCTCAGCTCTAGGTATGTGAGAGGGACCCTGAGTTTGCGGCCTCAAGTGGAATGGACACCGCGATGCCCTGACTCGAAATAAGGCTGGATATCCCTGCAGTGACTTGAATGCAGGTTCGTCTTGCATCTCCCAAGAAGAAAGGATGTCTGAATCCCCTGTGGAGACCACAGAGAAACACCTAGTTCCCCACCTCATCGCGACCGGAGGCCTCACATCCTTTGAAAACTCCAGAGGTACGCGGAGATCAGTGCCTCCAAAGGAGACGATGCCTGACTCCTCGTGAAACTTGATAGGAGTCCCAGGATTCTTGTGGCACGTGGAAAGGGACCCTTGGTCTCCCGCCTCAGCTGGAGAGGCGTCCCAATTGCCCTGCCAAGCCTCGAGGAGAATCCCGAGTTGTCCCTCGCAACTAGGCAGGAGTCCTGACGTGGCTGAACGAACACGTGGGTGGAAGGGCCATCCCCGTCGTAACTCGAGAATATACCCCAGGTTCCCGCCGCAACTCGAGAAAAACCATGAGACTTCCCCCTCGATGCGAGATGAGGCCCGATTCCCCTGTACTGCGTGCAGAGCAATTCCGTCTTGCACATCACACATGAAAGGAGCCTTGATTTCCTTGATGGCACTCCAGAGAAACCCCAAGAACACTGTTTCAAGGATAGAGGGATCCTGAGGTCACTGTAGCAACACGAAAGAACTCTGTGGACCAAAAATCAACTCGAAAAGAGAGGTTAGTCCCTGGATTCGTCTCCAGAGGAATACCACCTTACCACAAGCACCTCAAGAGGAGGCTTCTCTCAGCTCTAGGTATGTGAGAGGGACCCTGAGTTTGCGGCCTCAAGTGGAATGGACACCGCGATGCCCTGACTCGAAATGAGGCCGGATATCCCTGCAGTGACTGGAATGCAGGCTCGTCTTGCATCTCCCAAGACGAAAGGGTGTCTGAATCCCCTGTGGAGACCACAGAGAAAGACCTAGTTCCCCACCTCATCGCGACAGGAGGCCTCAAATCCTTTGAAAACTCCAGAGGTATGCGGAGATCAGTGCCTCCAAAGGAGACGATGCCTGACTCCTCGTGAAACTTGATAGGAGACCCAGGATTCCTGTGGCACGTGGAAAGGGACCCTTGGTCTCCCGTCTCAGCTGGAGAGGCGTCCCAATTGCCCTGCAAAGCCTCGAGGAGAATCCCGAGTTGTCCCTCGCAACTAGGCAGGAGTCCTGACATGGCTGAACACACACGTGTGTGGAAAGGCCATCCCCGTCGTAACTCGAGAATATACCCCAGGTTCCCGCCGCAACTCGAGAAAAACCATGAGACTTCCCCCTCGCCACGAGATGAGGCCCGATTCCCCTGCACTGCGTGCAGAGCAATTCTGTGTTGCACACCACACATGAAAGGAGCCTTGATTTCCTTCATGGCACTCCAGAGAAACCCCAAGAACACTGTTTCAAAGCTAGAGGTATCCTGAGGTCACTGTAGCAACACGAAAGAGCTCCGTGGACCAAAAATCAACTCGAGATGAGAGGTTAGTCCCTGGCTTCGACTCCAGAGGAATACCACCTTACCACAAGCACCTCAAGAGGAGGCTTCTCTCAGCTCTAGGTATGTGAGAGGGACCCTGAGTTTGCGGCATCAAGTGGAATGGACACCGCGATGCCCTGACTCGAAATAAGGCCGATATCCCTGCAGTGACTGGAATGCAGGCTCGTCTTGCATCTCCCAAGACGAAAGGGTGTCTGAATCCCCTGTGGAGACCACAGAGAAAGACCTAGTTCCCCACCTCATCGCGACAGGAGGCCTCAAATCCTTTGAAAACTCCAGAGGTATGCGGAGATCAGTGCCTGCAAAGGAGACGATGCCTGACTCCTCGTGAAACTTGATAGGAGACCCAGGATTCCTGTGGCACGTGGAAAGGGACCCTTGGTCTCCCGCCTCAGCTGGAGAGGCGTCCCAATTGCCTTGCCAAGCCTCGAGGAGAATCCCGAGTTTTGTCTCACAACTAGGCAAGAGTCCTGACGTGGCTGAACAAACACGTGTGTGGAAGGGCCATCCGCGTCGTAACTCGAGAATATACCCCAGGTTCCCGCCGAAACTCGAGAAAAACCATGAGACTTCCCCCTCGCCGCGAGATGAGGCCCGATTCCCCTGCACTGCGTGCAGAGCAATTCCGTGTTGCACATCACACATGAAAGGAGCCTTGATTTCCTTGATGGCACTCCAGAGAAACCCCAAGAACACTGTTTCAAGGCTAGAGGGATCCTGAGGTCACTGTAGCAACACGAAAGTGCTCCGTGGACCAAAAATCAACTCGACATGAGAGGTTAGTCCCTGGCTTCGACTCCAGAGGAATACCACCTTACCACAAGTACCTCAAGAGGAGGCTTCTCTCAGCTCTAGGTATGTGAGAGGGACCCTGAGTTTGCGGCCTCAAGTGGAATGGACACGGCGATGCCCTGACTCGAAATAAGGCCGGATATCCCTGCAGTGACTGGAATGCAGGCTCGTCTTGCATCTCCCAAGACGAAAGGGTGTCTGAATCCCCTGTGGAGACCACAGAGAAAGACCTAGTTCCCCACCTCATTGCGATAGGAGGCCTCATATCCTTTGAAAACTCCAGAGGTACGCGGAGATCAGTGCCTCCAAAGGAGACGATGCCTGACTCCTCGTGAAACTTGATAGGAGTCCCAGGATTCTTGTGGCACGTGGAAAGGGACCCTTGGTCTCCCGCCTCAGCTGGAGAGGCGTTCCAATTGCCCTGCCAAGCCTCGAGGAGAATCCCGAGTTGTCCCTCGCAACTAGGCAGGAGTCCTGACGTGGCTGAACAAACACGTGGGTGGAAGGGCCATCCCCGTCGTAACTCGAGAATATACCCCAGGTTCCCGCCGCAACTCGAGAAAAACCATGAGACTTCCCCCTCGATGCGAGATGAGGCCCGATTCCCCTGTACTGCGTGCAGAGCAATTCCGTCTTGCACATCACACATGAAAGGAGCCTTGATTTCCTTGATGGCACTCCAGAGAAACCCCAAGAACACTGTTTCAAGGATAGAGGGATCCTGAGGTCACTGTAGCAACACGAAAGAACTCTGTGGCCCAAAAATCAACTCGAAAAGAGAGGTTAGTCCCTGGATTCGTCTCCAGAGGAATACCACCTTACCACAAGCACCTCAAGAGGAGGCTTCTCTCAGCTCTAGGTATGTGAGAGGGACCCTGAGTTTGCGGCCTCAAGTGGAATGGACACCGCGATGCCCTGACTCGAAATAAGGCCGGATATCCCTGCAGTGACTTCAATGCAGGCTCGTCTTGCATCTCCCAGGACGAAAGGATGTCTGAATCCCCTGTGGAAAGCACAGAGAAAGACTCAGTTCCCCACCTCATCACGACCGATAGCCTCACATCCTTTGAAAACTCCAGAGGTACGCGGAGATCAGTGCCTCCAAAGGAGACGATGCCTGACTCCTCGTGAAATTTGAAAGGAGTCCCAGGATTCCTGTGGCACTTGGAAAGGGACACTTGGTCTCCCGCCTCAGCTGGAGAGGCGTCCCAATTGCCCTGCAAAGCCTCGAGGAGAATCCAGAGTTGTCCCTCGCAACTAGGCAGGAGTCCTGACGTCGCTGAAGAAACACGTGGGTGGAAGGGCCATCCCCGTCGTAACTCGAGAATATACCCCAGGTTCCCGCCGCAACTCGAGAAAAACCATGAGAGTTCCCCCTCGCCGCGAGATGAGGCCCGATTCCCCTGCACTGCGTGCAGAGCAAATCTGTGTTGCACATCACACATGAAAGGAGCCTTGATTTCCTTGATGGCACTCCAGAGAAACCCCAAGAACAGTGTTTCAAGGCTAGAGGGATCCTGAGGTCACTGTAGCAACAGGAAAGAGCTCCGTGGACCAAAAATCAACTCGAGATGAGAGGTTAGTCCCTGGCTTCGACTCCAGAGGAATACCACCTTACCACAAGCACCTCAAGCGGAGGCTTCTCTCAGCTCTAGGTATGTGAGAGGGACCCTGAGTTTGCGGCCTCAAGTGGAATGGACACCGCGATGCCCTGACTCGAAATAAGGCCGGATATCCCTGCAGTGACTGGAATGCAGGCTCGTCGTGCATCTCCCAAGACGAAAGGGTGTCTGAATCCCCTGTGGAGACCACAGAGAAAGACCTAGTTCCCCACCTCATCGCGACAGGAGGCCTCAAATTCTTTGAAAACCTCAGAGGTATGCGGAGATCAGTGCCTCCAAAGGAGACGATGCCTGACTCCTCGTGAAACTTGATAGGAGACCCAGGATTCCTGTGGCACGTGGAAAGGGACCCTTGGTCTCCCGTCTCAGCTGGAGAGGCGTCCCAATTGCCCTGCAAAGCCTCGAGGAGAATCCCGAGTTGTCCCTCACAACTAGGCAGGAGTCCTGACATGGCTGAACACACACGTGTGTGGAAGGGCCATCCCCGTCGTAACTCGAGAATATACCCCAAGTTCCCGCCGCAACTCGAGAAAAACCATGAGACTTCCCCTTCGCCGCAAAATGAGGCCCGATTCCCCTACACTGCGTGCAGAGCAATTCCGTCTTGCACATCACACATGAAAGGAGCCTTGATTTCCTTGATGGCACTCCAGAGAAACCCCAAGAACACTGTTTCAAGGCTAGAGGGATCCTGAGGTCACTGTAGCAACACGAAAGAGCTCTGTGGACCAAGAATCAACACGAGATGAGAGGTTAGTCCCTGGCTTCGACTCCTGAGGAATACCACCTTACCACAAGCACCTCAAGAGGAGGCTTCTCTCAGCTCTAGGTATGTGAGAGGGACCCTGAGTTTGCGGCCTCAAGTGGAATGGACACCGCGATGCCCTGACTCGAAATAAGGCCGGATATCCCTGCAGTGACTTGAATGCAGGTTCGTCTTGCATCTCCCAAGAAGAAAGGATGTCTGAATCCCCTGTGGAGACCACAGAGAAACACCTAGTTCCCCACCTCATCGCGACCGGAGGCCTCACATCCTTTGAAAACTCCAGAGGTACGCGGAGATCAGTGCCTCCAAAGGAGACGATGCCTGACTCCTCGTGAAACTTGATAGGAGTCCCAGGATTCTTGTGGCACGTGGAAAGGGACCCTTGGTCTCCCGCCTCAGCTGGAGAGGCGTTCCAATTGCCCTGCCAAGCCTCGAGGAGAATCCCGAGTTGTCCCTCGCAACTAGGCAGGAGTCCTGACGTGGCTGAACGAACACGTGGGTGGAAGGGCCATCCCCGTCGTAACTCGAGAATATACCCCAGGTTCCCGCCGCAACTCGAGAAAAACCATGAGACTTCCCCCTCGATGCGAGATGAGGCCCGATTCCCCTGTACTGCGTGCAGAGCAATTCCGTCTTGCACATCACACATGAAAGGAGCCTTGATTTCCTTGATGGCACTCCAGAGAAACCCCAAGAACACTGTTTCAAGGATAGAGGGATCCTGAGGTCACTGTAGCAACACGAAAGAACTCTGTGGACCAAAAATCAACTCGAAAAGAGAGGTTAGTCCCTGGATTCGTCTCCAGAGGAATACCACCTTACCACAAGCACCTCAAGAGGAGGCTTCTCTCAGCTCTAGGTATGTGAGAGGGACCCTGAGTTTGCGGCCTCAAGTGGAATGGACACCGCGATGCCCTGACTCGAAATAAGGCCGGATATCCCTGCAGTGACTTCAATGCAGTCTCGTCTTGCATCTCCCAAGACGAAAGGATGTCTGAATCCCCTGTGGAAAGCACAGAGAAAGACTTAGTTTCCCACCTCATCGCGACCGATAGCCTCACATCCTTTGAAAACTCCAGAGGTACGCGGAGATCAGTGCCTCCAAAGGAGACGATGCCTGACTTCTCGTGAAACTTGATAGGAGTCCCAGGATTCCTGTGGCACTTGGAAAGGGACACTTGGTCTCCCGCCTCAGCTGGAGAGGCGTCCCAATTGCCCTGCCAAGCCTCGAGGAGAATCCAGAGTTGTCCCTCGCAACTAGGCAGGAGTCCTGACGTCGCTGAAGAAACACGTGGGTGGAAGGGCCATCCCCGTCGTAACTCGAGAATATACCCCAGGTTCCCGCCGCAACTCGAGAAAAACCATGAGACTTCCCCCTCGCCGCGAGATGAGGCCCGATTCCCCTGCACTGCGTGCAGAGCAATTCCGTGTTGCACATCACACATGAAAGGAGCCTTGATTTCCTTGATGGCACTCCAGAGAAACCCCAAGAACACTGTTTCAAGGCTAGAGGGATCCTGAGGTCACTGTAGCAACACGAAAGAGCTCCGTGGGCCAAAAATCAACTCGAGATGAGAGGTTAGTTCCTGGCTTCGACTCCAGAGGAATACCACCTTACCACAAGCACCTCAAGAGGAGGCTTCTCTCAGCTCTAGGTATGTGAGAGGGACCCTGAGTTTGCGGCCTCAAGTGGAATGGACACCGCGATGCCCTGACGCGAAATAAGGCTGGATATCCCTGCAGTGACTTGAATGCAGGCTCGTCTTGCATCTCCCAAGATGAAAGGATGTCTGAATCACCTGTGGAGACCACAGAGAAAGACCTAGTTCCCCACCTCATCGCGACCGGAGGCCTCACATCCTTTGAAAACTCCAGAGGTATGCGGAGATCAGTGCCTCCAAAGGAGACGATGCCTGATTCCTCGTGAAACTTGATAGGAGTCCCAGGATTCCTGTGGCACGTGGAAAGGGACCCTTGGTCTCCCGCCTCAGCTGGAGAGGCGTCCCAATTGCCTTGCCAAGCCTCGAGGAGAATCCCGAGTTGTGTCTCACAACTAGGCAAGAGTCCTGACGTGGCTGAACAAACACGTGTGTGGAAGGGCCATCCCCGTCATAACTCGAGAATATACCCCAGGTTCCCGCCGCAACTCGAGAAAAACCATGAGACTTCCCCCTCGCCGCGAGATGAGGCCCGATTCCCCTGCACTGCGTGCAGAGCAATTCCGTGTTGCACATCACACATGAAAGGAGCCTTGATTTCCTTGATGGCACTCCAGAGAAACCCCAAGAACACTGTTTCAAGGCTAGAGGGATCCTGAGGTCACTGTAGCAACACGAAAGTGCTCCGTGGACCAAAATTCAACTCGAGATGAGAGGTTAGTCCCTGGCTTCGACTCCAGAGGAATACCACCTTACCACAAGCACCTCAAGAGGAGGCTTCTCTCAGCTCTAGGTATGTGAGAGGGACCCTGAGTTTGCGGCCTCAAGTGGAATGGACACGGCGATGCCCTGACTCGAAATAAGGCCGGATATCCCTGCAGTGACTGGAATGCAGGCTCGTCTTGCATCTCCCAAGACGAAAGGGTGTCTGAATCCCCTGTGGAGACCACAGAGAAAGACCTAGTTCCCCACCTCATCGCGACAGGAGGCCTCATATCCTTTGAAAACTCCAGAGGTACGCGGAGATCAGTGCCTCCAAAGGAGACGATGCCTGACTCCTCGTGAAACTTGATAGGAGTCCCAGGATTCTTGTGGCCCGTGGAAAGGGACCCTTGGTCTCCCGCCTCAGCTGGAGAGGCGTTCCAATTGCCCTGCCAAGCCTCGAGGAGAATCCCGAGTTGTCCCTCGCAACTAGGCAGGAGTCCTGACGTGGCTGAACAAACACGTGGGTGGAAGGGCCATCCCCATCGAAACTCGAGAATATACCCCAGGTTCCCACCGCAACTTGAGAAAAACCATGAGACTTCCCCCTCGCCGCGAGATGAGGCCCGAATCCCCTGCACTGCGTGCAGAGCAATTCCGTGTTGCACATCACACATGAAAGGAGCCTTGATTTCCTTGATTGCACTCCAGAGAAACCCCAAGAACACTGTTTCAAGGATAGAGGGATCCTGAGGTCACTGTAGCAACACGACAAAGCTCCGTGGGCCAAAAATCAACTCGAGATGAGAGGTTAGTCCCTGGCTTCGACTCCAGAGGAATACCACCTTACCACAAGCACCTCAAGAGGAGGCTTCTCTCAGCTCTAGGTATGTGAGAGGGACCCTGAGTTTGCGGCCTCAAGTGGAATGGACACCGCGATGCCCTGACGCGAAATAAGGCTGGATATCCCTGCAGTGACTTGAATGCAGGCTCGTCTTGCATCTCCCAAGATGAAAGGATGTCTGAATCCCCTGTGGAGACCACAGAGGAAGACCTAGTTCCCCACCTCATCGCGACCGGAGGCCTCACATCCTTTGAAAACTCCAGAGGTACGCGGAGATCAGTGCCTCCAAAGGAGACGATGCCTGACTCCTCGTGAATCTTGATAGGAGTCCCAGGATTCCTGTGGCACGTAGAAAGGGACCCTTGGTGTGCCGCCTCAGCTGGAGAGGCGTCCCAATTGCCTTGCCAAGCCTCGAGGAGAATCCCAAGTTGTGTCTCGCAACTAGGCAAGAGTCCTGACGTGGCTGAACGAACACGTGGGTGGAAGGGCCATCCCCGTCGTAACTCGAGAATATACCCCAGGTTCCCGCCGCAACTCGAGAAAAACCATGAGACTTTCCCCTCGATGCGAGATGAGGCCCGATTCACCTGCACTGCGTGCAGAGCAATTCCGTGTTGCACATCACACATGAAAGGAGCCTTGATTTCCTTGATGGCACTCCAGAGAAACCCCAAGAACACTGTTTCAAGGCTAGAGGGATCCTGAGGTCACTTTAGCAACACGAAAGAGCTCCGTGGGCCAAAAATCAACTCGAGATGAGAGGTTAGTCCCTGGCTTCGACTCCTGAGGAATACCACCTTACCACAAGCACCTCAAGAGGAGGCTTCTCTCAGCTCTAGGTATGTGAGAGGGACCCTGAGTTTGCGGCCTCAAGTGGAATGGACACCGCGATGCCCTGACACGAAATAAGGCCGGATTTCCCTGCAGTGACTTGAATGCAGGTTCGTCTTGCATCTCCCAAGAAGAAAGGATGTCTGAATCCCCTGTGGAGAACACAGAGAAACACCTAGTTCCCCACCTCATCGCGACCGGAGGCCTCACATCCTTTGAAAACTCCAGAGGTACGCGGAGATCAGTGCCTCCAAAGGAGACGATGCCTGACTCCTCGTGAAACTTGATAGGAGTCCCAGGATTCTTGTGGCACGTGGAAAGGGACCCTTGGTCTCCCGCCTCAGCTGGAGAGGCGTTCCAATTGCCCTGCCAAGCCTCGAGGAGAATCCCGAGTTGTCCCTCGCAACTAGGCAGGAGTCCTGACGTGGCTGAACAAACACGTGGGTGGAAGGGCCATCCCCGTCGTAACTCGAGAATATTCCCCAGGTTCCCGCCGCAACTCGAGAAAAACCATGAGACTTCCCCCTCGATGCGAGATGAGGCCCGATTCCCCTGTACTGCGTGCAGAGCAATTCCGTCTTGCACATCACACATGAAAGGAGCCTTGATTTCATTGATGGCACTCCAGAGAAACCCCAAGAACACTGTTTCAAGGATAGAGGGATCCTGAGGTCACTGTATCAACACGAAAGAACTCTGTGGACCAAAAATCAACTCGAAAAGAGAGGTTAGTCCATGGATTCGTCTCCAGAGGAATAACACCTTACCACAAGCACCTCAAGAGGAGGCTTCTCTCAGCTCTAGGTATGTGAGAGGGACCGTGAGTTTGCGGCCTCAAGTGGAATGGACACCGCGATACCCTGACTCGAAATAAGGCCGGATATCCCTGCAGTGACTTCAATGCAGGCTCGTCTTGCATCTCCCAGGACGAAAGGATGTCTGAATCCCCTGTGGAAAGCACAGAGAAAGACTTAGTTCCCCACCTCATCGCGACCGATAGCCGCACATCCTTTGAAAACTCCAGAGGTACGCGGAGATCAGTGCCTCCAAAGGAGACGATGCCTGACTCCTCGTGAAACTTGATAGGAGTCCCAGGATTCCTGTGGCACTTGGAAAGGGACACTTGGTGTGCCGCCTCAGCTGGAGAGGCGTCCCAATTGCCCTGCCAAGCCTCGAGGAGAATCCAGAGTTGTCCCTCACAACTAGGCAGGAGTCCTGACGTCGCTGAAGAAACACGTGGGTGGAAGGGCCATCCCCGTCGTAACTCGAAAATATACCCCAGGTTCCCGCCGCAACTCGAGAAAAACCATGAGACTTCCCCCTCGCCGCAAGATGAGGCCCGATTCCCCTGCACTGCGTGCAGAGCAATTCCGTGTTGCACATCACACATGAAAGGAGCCTTGATTTCCTTGATGGCACTCCAGAGAAACCCTAAGAACACTGTTTCTAGGCTAGAGGGATCCTGAGGTCACTGTAGCAACACGAAAGAGCTCCGTGGGCCAAAAATCAACTCGAGATGAGAGGTTAGTCCCTGGCTTCGACTCCAGAGGAATACCACCTTACCACAAGCACCTCAAGAGGAGGCTTCTCTCAGCTCTAGGTATGTGAGAGGGACCCTGAGTTTGCGGCCTCAAGTGGAATGGACACCGCGATGCCCTGACTCGAAATAAGGCCGGATATCCCTGCAGTGACTTGAATGCAGGCTCGTCTTCCATCTCCCAAGAAGAAAGGATGTCTGAATCCCCTGTGTAGACCACAGAGAAAGACGTAGTTCCCCAATTCATCGCGACCGGAGGCCTCACATCCTTTGAAAACTCCAGAGGTACGCGGAGATCAGTGCCTCCAAAGGAGACGATGCCTGACTCCTCGTGAAACTTGATAGGAGTCCCAGGATTCTTGTGGCACGTGGAAAGGGACCCTTGGTCTCCCGCCTCAGCTGGAGAGGCGTTCCAATTGCCGTGCCAAGCCTCGAGGAGAATCCCGAGTTGTCCCTCGCAACTAGGCAGGAGTCCTGACGTGGATGAACAAACACGTGTGTGGAAGGGCCATCCCCGTCGTAACTCGAGAATATACCCCAGGTTCCCGCCGCAACTCGAGAAAAACCATGAGACTTCCCCCTCGATGCGAGATGAGGCCCGATTCCCCTGTACTGCGTGCAGAGCAATTCCGTCTTGCACATCACACATGAAAGGAGCCTTGATTTCATTGATGGCACTCCAGAGAAACCCCAAGAACACTGTTTCAAGGCTAGAGGGATCCTGAGGTCACTGTAGCAACACGAAAGATCTCTGTGGACCAAAAATCAACTCGAAAAGAGAGGTTAGTCCCTGGATTCGTCTCCAGAGGAATACCACCTTACCACAAGCACCTCAAGAGGAGGCTTCCCTCAGCTCTAGGTATGTGAGAGGGACCCTGAGTTTGCAGCCTCAAGTGGAATGGACACCGCGATGCCCTGACTCGAAATAAGGCCGGATATCCCTGCAGTGACTTCAATGCAGGCTCGTCTTGCATCTCCCACGACGAAAGGATGTCTGAATCCCCTGTGGAAAGCACAGAGAAAGACTTAGTTCCCCACCTCATCGCGACCGATAGCCTCACATCCTTTGAAAACTCCAGAGGTACGCGGAGATCAGTGCCTCCAAAGGAGACGATGCCTGACTCCTCGTGAAACTTGATAGGAGTCCCAGGATTCCTGTGGCACTTGGAAAGGGACCCTTGGTCTCCCGCCTCAGCTGGAGAGGCGTCCCAATTGCCCTGCCAAGCCTCGAGGAGAATCCAGAGTTGTCCCTCGCAACTAGGCAGGAGTCCTGACGTCGCTGAAGAAACACGTGGGTGGAAGGGCCATCCCCGTCGTAACTCGAGAATATACCCCAGGTTCCCGCCGCAACTCGAGAAAAACCATGAGACTTCCCCCTCGCCGCGAGATGAGGCCCGATTCCCCTGCACTGCGTGCAGAGCAATTCTGTGTTGCACATCACACATGAAAGGAGCCTTGATTTCCTTGATGGCACTCCAGAGAAACCCCAAGAACACTGTTTCAAGGCTAGAGGGATCCTGAGGTCACTGTAGCAACACGAAAGAACTCTGTGGACCAAAAATAAACTCGAGATGAGAGGTTAGTCCCTGGCTTCGACTCCAGAGGAATACCACCTTACCACAAGCACCTCAAGAGGAGGCTTCTCTCAGCTCTAGGTATGTGAGAGGGACCCTGAGTTTGCGGCCTCAAGTGGAATGGACACCGCGATGCCCTGACTGGAAATAAGGCCGGATATCCCTGCAGTGACTGGAATGAAGGCTCATCTTGCATCTCCCAAGACGAAAGGGTGTCTGAATCCCCTGTGGAGACCACAGAGAAAGACCTAGTTCCCCACCTCATGGCGACAGGAGGCCTCAAATCCTTTGAAAACTCCAGAGGTATGCGGAGATCAGTGCCTCCAAAGGAGACGATGCCTGACTCCTCGTGAAACTTGATAGGAGACCCAGGATTCCTGTGGCACGTGGAAAGGGACCCTTGGTCTCCCGCCTCAGCTGCAGAGGCGTCCCAATTGCCCTGCAAAGCCTCGAGGAGAATCCCGAGTTGTCCCTCGCAACTAGGCAGGAGTCCTGGCATGGCTGAACACACACGTGTGTGGAAGGGCCATCCCCGTCGTAACTCGAGAATATACCCCAGGTTCCCGCCGCAACTCGAGAAAAACCATTAGACTTCCCCCTCGCTGCGAGATGTGGCCCGTTTCCCCTGCACTGCGTGCAGAGCAATTCCGTGTTGCACATCACACATGAAAGGAGCCTTGATTTCCTTGATGGCACTCCAGAGAAACCCCAAGAACACTGTTTCAAGGCTAGAGGGATCCTGAGGTCACTGTAGCAACACGAAAGAGCTCCGTGGACCAAGAATCAACACGAGATGAGAGGTTAGTCCCTGGCTTCGACTCCTGAGGAATACCACCTTACCACAAGCACCGCAAGAGGAGGCTTCTCTCAGCTCTAGGTATGTGAGAGGGACCCTGAGTTTGCGGCCTCAAGTGGAATGGACACCGCGATGCCCTGACTCGAAATAAGGCCGGATATCCCTGCAGTGACTTCAATGCGGGCTCGTCTTGCATCTCCCAGAACGAAAGGATGTCTGAATCCCCTGTGGAAAGCACAGAGAAAGACTTAGTTCCCACCTCATCACGACCGATAGCCTCACATCCATTGAAAACTCCAGAGGTACGCGGAGATCAGTGCCTCCAAAGGAGACGATGCCTGACTCCTCGTGAAACTTGATAGGAGTCCCAGGATTCCTGTGGCACTTGGAAAGGGACACTTGGTCTCCCGCCTCAGCTGGAGAGGCGTCCCAATTGCCCTGCCAAGCCTCGAGGAGAATCCAGAGTTGTGTCTCGCAACTAGGCAGGAGTCCTGACGTCGCTGAAGAAACAAGTGGGTGGAAGGGCCATCCCCGTCGTAACTCGAGAATATACCCCAGGTTCCCGCCGCAACTCGAGAAAAACCATGAGACTTCCCCCTCGCCGCGAGATGAGGCCCGATTCCCCTGCACTGCGTGCAGACCAATTCCGTGTTGCACATCACACATGAAAGGAGCCTTGATTTCCTTGATGGCACTCCAGAGAAACCCCAAGAACACTGTTTCAAGGCTAGAGGGATCCTGAGGTCACTGTAGCAACACGAAAGAGCTCCGTGGGCCAAAAATCAACTCGAGATGAGAGGTTAGTCCCTGGCTTCGACTCCAGAGGAATACCACCTTACCACAAGCACCTCAAGAGGAGGCTTCTCTCAGCTCTAGGTATGTGAGAGGGACCCTGAGTTTGCGGCCTCAAGTGGAATGGACACTGCGATGCCCTGACTCGAAATAAGGCCGGATATCCCTGCAGTGACTGGAATGCAGGCTCGTCTTGCATCTCCCAAGACAAAAGGGTGCCTGAATCCCCTGTGGAGACCACAGAGAAAGACCTAGTTCCCCACCTCATCGCGACCGGAGGCCTCAAATCCTTTGAAAACTCCAGAGGTATGCGGAGATCAGTGCCTCCAAAGGAGACGATGCCTGACTCCTCGTGAAACTTGATAGGAGACCCAGGATTCCTGTGGCACGTGGAAAGGGACACTTGGTCTCCCGCCTCAGCTGGAGAGGCGTTCCAATTGCCCTGCCAAGCCTCGAGGAGAATCCCAAGTTGTCCCTCGCAACTAGGCAGAGGTCCTGACGTGGCTGAACAAACACGTGGGTGGAAGGGCCATCCCCGTCGTAACTCGAGAATATACCCCAGGTTCCCGCCGCAACTCGAGAAAAACCATGAGACTTCCCCCTCGCCGCGAGATGAGGCCCGATTCCCCTGCACTGCGTGCAAAGCAATTCCGTGTTGCACAGCACACATGAAAGGAGCCTTGATTTCCTTGATGGCACTCCAGAGAAACCCCAAGAACACTGTTTCAAGGATAGAGGGATCCTGAGGTCACTGTAGCAACACGAAAGAACTCTGTGGACCAAAAATCAACTCGAAAAGAGAGGTTAGTCCCTGGATTCGTCTCCAGAGGAATACCACCTTACCACAAGCACCTCAAGAGGAGGCTTCTCTCAGCTCTAGGTATGTGAGAGGGACCCTGAGTTTGCGGCCTCAAGTGGAATGGACACCGCGATGCCCTGACTCGAAATAAGGCCGGATATCCCTGCAGTGACTTAAATACAGGCTCGTCTTGCATCTCCCAAGACGAAAGGATGTCTGAATCCCCTGTGGAAAGCACAGAGAAAGACTTAGTTCCCCACCTCATCGCGACCGATAGCCTCACATCCTTTGAAAACTCCAGAGGTACGCGGAGATCAGTGCCTCCAAAGGAGACGATGCCTGACTCCTCGTGAAACTTGATAGGAGTCCCACGTTTCCTGTGGCACTTGGAAAGGGACACTTGGTCTTCCGCCTCAGCTGGAGAGGCGTCCCAATTGCCCTGCCAAGCCTCGAGGAGAATCCCGAGTTGTCCCTCGCAACTAGGCAGGAGTCCTGACGTTGCTGAAGAAACACGTGGGTGGAAAGGCCATCCCCGTCGTAACTCGAGCATATACCCCAGGTTCCCGCCGCAACTCGAGAAAAACCATGAGACTTCCCCCTCGCTGCGAGATGAGGCCCGATTCCCCTGCACTGCGTGCAGAGCAATTCCGAGTTGCACATCACACATGAAAGGAGCCTTGATTTCCTTGATGGCACTCCAGAGAAACCCCAAGAACACTGTTTCAAGGCTAGAGGGATCCTGAGGTGACTGTAGCAACACGAAAGAGCTCCGTGGACCAAAAATCAACTCGAGATGAGAGGTTAGTCCCTGGCTTCGACTCCAGAGGAATACCACCTTACCACAAGCACCTCAAGAGGAGGCTTCTCTCAGCTCTAGGTATGTGAGAGGGACCCTGAGTTTGTGGCCTCAAGTGGAATGGACACCGCGATGCCCTGACTCGAAATAAGGCCGGATATCCCTGCAGTGACTGGAATGCAGGCTCGTCTTGCATCTCCCAAGACGAAAGGGTGTCTGAATCCCCTGTGGAGACCACAGAGAAAGACCTAGTTCCCCACCCCATCGCGACAGGAGGCCTCAAATCCTTTGAAAACTCCAGAGGTATGCGGAGATCAGTGCCTCCAAAGGAGACGATGCCTGACTCCTCGTGAAACTTGATAGGAGACCCAGGATTCCTGTGGCACGTGGAAAGGGACCCTTGGTCTCCCGTCTCAGCTGGAGAGGCATCCCAATTGCCCTGCAAAGCCTCGAGGAGAATCCAGAGTTGTCCCTCGCAACTAGGCAGGAGTCCTGACGTCGCTGAAGAAACACGTGGGTGGAAGGGCCATCCCCGTCGTAACTCGAGAATATACCCCAGGTTCCCGCCGCAACTCGAGAAAAACCATGAGACTTCCCTCTCGCCGCGAGATGAGGCCCGATTCCCCTGCACTGCGAGCAGAGCAATTCCGTGTTGCACATCACACATGAAAGGAGCCTTGATTTCCTTGATGGCACTCCAGAGAAACCCCAAGAACACTGTTTCAAGGCTAGAGGGATCCTGAGGTCACTGTAGCAACACGAAAGAGCTCCGTGGGCCAAAAATCAACTCGAGATGAGATGTTAGTCCCTGGCTTCGACTCCAGAGGAATACCACCTTACCACAAGCACCTCAAGAGGAGGCTTCTCTCAGCTCTAGGTATGTGAGAGGGACCCTGAGTTTGCGGCCTCAAGTGGAATGGACACCGCGATGCCCTGACGCGAAATAAGGCTGGATATCCCTGCAGTGACTTGAATGCAGGCTCGTCTTGCTTCTCCCAAGAAGAAAGCATGTCTGAATCCCCTGTGGAGACCACAGAGAAAGACCTAGTTCCCCACCTCATCGCGACCGGAGGCCTCACATCCTTTGAAAACTCCAGAGGTACGCGGAGATCAGTGCCTCCAAAGGAGACGATGCCTGACTCCTCGTGAAACTTGATAGGAGACCCAGGATTCCTGTGGCACGTGGAAAGGGACACTTGGTCTCCCGTCTCAGCTGGAGAGGCATCCCAATTGCCCTGCAAAGCCTCGAGGAGAATCCAGAGTTGTCCCTCGCAACTAGGCAGGAGTCCTGACGTCGCTGAAGAAACACGTGTGTGGAAGGGCCATCCCCGTCGTAACTTGAGAATATACCCCAGGTTCCCGCCGCAACTCGAGAAAAACCATGAGACTTCCCCCTCGCTGCGAGATGAGGCCCGATTCCCCTGCACTGCGTGCAGAGCAATTCCGTGTTGCACATCACACATGAAAGGAGCCTTGATTTCCTTGATGGCACTCCAGAGAAACCCCAAGAACACTGTTTCAAGGCTAGAGGGATCCTGAGGTCACTGTAGCAACACGAAAGAGCTCCGTGGACCAAGAATCAACACGAGATGAGAGGTTAGTCCCTGGCTTCGACTCCTGAGGAATACCACCTTACCACAAGCACCTCAAGAGGAGGCTTCTCTCAGCTCTAGGTATGTGAGAGGGATCCTGAGTTTGCGGCCTCAAGTGGAATGGACACCGCGATGCCCTGACTCGAAATAAGGCCGGATATCCCTGCAGTGACTTGAATGCAGGCTCGTCTTGCATCTCCCAAGAAGAAAGGATGTCTGAATCCCCTGTGGAGACCACAGAGAAACACCTAGTTCCCCACCTCGTCGCGACCGCAGGCCTCACATCCTTTGAAAACTCCAGAGGTATGCGGAGATCAGTGCCTCCAAAGGAGAGGATGCCTGACTCCTCGTGAAACTTGATAGGAGTCCCAGAATTATTGTGGCACGTGGAAAGGGACCCTTGGTCTCCCGCCTCAGCTGGAGAGGCGTTCCAATTGCCCTGCCAAGCCTCGAGGAGAATCCCGAGTTGTCCCTCGCAACTAGGCAGGAGTCCTGACGTGGCTGACCAAACACGTGGGTGGAAGGGCCATCCCCGTCGTAACTCGAGAATATACCCCAGGTTCCCGCCGCAACTCGAGAAAAACCATGAGACTTCCCCCTCGATGCGAGATGAGGCCCGATTCCCCTGCACTGCGTGCAGAGCAATTCCGTGTTGCACATCACACATGAAAGGAGCCTTGATTTCCTTGATGGCACTCCAGAGAAACCCCAAGAACACTGTTTCAAGGCTAGAGGGATCCTGAGGTCACTGTAGCAACACGAAAGAGCTCCGTGGGCCAAAAATCAACTCGAGATGAGATGTTAGTCCCTGGCTTCGACTCCAGAGGAATACCACCTTACCACAAGCACCTCAAGAGGAGGCTTCTCTCAGCTCTAGGTATGTGAGAGGGACCCTGAGTTTGCGGCCTCAAGTGGAATGGACACCGCGATGCCCTGACGCGAAATAAGGCCGGATATCCCTGCAGTGACTTCAATGCAGGCTCGTCTTGCATCTCCCAGGACGAAAGGATGTCTGAATCCCCTGTGGAAAGCACAGAGAAAGACTTTGTTCCCCTCCTCATCGCGACCGATAGCCTCACATCCTTTGAAAACTCCAGAGGTACGCGGAGATCAGTGCCTTCAAAGGAGACGATGCCTGACTCCTCGTGAAACTTGATAGGAGTCCCAGGATTCCTGTGGCACGTGGAAAGGGACACTTGCTCTCAAGCCTCAGCTGGAGAGGCGTCCCAATTGCCCTGCCAAGCCTCGAGGAGAATCCAGAGTTGTCCCTCGCAACTAGGCAGGAGTCCTGACGTCGCTGAAGAAACACGTGGGTGGAAGGGCCATCCCCGTCGTAACTCGAGAATATACCCCAGGTTCCCGCCGCAACTCGAGAAAAACCATGAGACTTCCCCCTCGCCGCGAGATGAGGCCCGATT
Organism: Cervus elaphus; assembly: GCF_910594005.1. Taxonomy (NCBI): domain Eukaryota; kingdom Metazoa; phylum Chordata; class Mammalia; order Artiodactyla; family Cervidae; genus Cervus; species Cervus elaphus. The sequence goes on from NC_057828.1 coordinate 488,936, forward strand.
TCCCTGCACTGCGTGCAGAGCAATTCCGTGTTGCACATCACACATGAAAGGAGCCTTGATTTCCTTGATGGCACTCCAGAGAAACCCCAAGAACACTGTTTCAAGGCCAGAGGCATCCTGAGGTCACTGTAGCAAGACGAAAGAGCTCCGTGGGTCAAAAATCAACTCGAGATGAGAGGTTAGTCCCTGGCTTCGACTCCAGAGGAATACCACCTTACCACAAGCACCTCAAGAGGAGGCTTCTCTCAGCTCTAAGTATTTGAGAGGGACCCTGAGTTTGCGGCCTCAAGTGGAATGGACACCGTGATGCCCTGACGCGAAATAAGGCCGGATATCCCTGCAGTGACTTGAATGCAGGTTCGTCTTGCATCTCCCAAGAAGAAAGGATGTCTGAATCCCCTGTGGAGACCACAGAGAAACACCTAGTTCCCCACCTCATCGCGACCGGAGGCCTCACATCCTTTGAAAACTCCAGAGGTACGCGGAGATCAGTGCCTCCAAAGGAGACGATGCCTGACTCCTCGTGAAACTTGATAGGAGTCCCAGGATTCTTGTGGCACGTGGAAAGGGACCCTTGGTCTCCCGCCTCAGCTGGAGAGGCGTTCCAATTGCCCTGCCAAGCCTCGAGGAGAATCCCGAGTTGTCCCTCGCAACTAGGCAGGAGTCCTGACGTGGCTGAACGAACACGTGGGTGGAAGGGCCATCCCCGTCGTAACTCGAGAATATACCCCAGGTTCCCGCCGCAACTCGAGAAAAACCATGAGACTTCCCCCTCGATGCGAGATGAGGCCCGATTCCCCTGTACTGCGTGCAGAGCAATTCCGTCTTGCACATCACACATGAAAGGAGCCTTGATTTCCTTGATGGCACTCCAGAGAAACCCCAAGAACACTGTTTCAAGGATAGAGGGATCCTGAGGTCACTGTAGCAACACGAAAGAACTCTGTGGACCAAAAATCAACTCGAAAAGAGAGGTTAGTCCCTGGATTCGTCTCCAGAGGAATACCACCTTACCACAAGCACCTCAAGAGGAGGCTTCTCTCAGCTCTAGGTATGTGAGAGGGACCCTGAGTTTGCGGCCTCAAGTGGAATGGACACCGCGATGCCCTGACTCGAAATAGCCGGATATCCCTGCAGTGACTTCAATGCAGTCTCGTCTTGCATCTCCCAAGACGAAAGGATGTCTGAATCCCCTGTGGAAAGCACAGAGAAAGACTTAGTTTCCCACCTCATCGCGACCGATAGCCTCACATCCTTTGAAAACTCCAGAGGTACGCGGAGATCAGTGCCTCCAAAGGAGCCGATGCCTGACTTCTCGTGAAACTTGATAGGAGTCCCCAGGATTCCTGTGGCACTTGGAAAGGGACACTTGGTCTCCCGCCTCAGCTGGAGAGGCGTCCCAATTGCCCTGCCAAGCCTCGAGGAGAATCCAGAGTTGTCCCTCGCAACTAGGCAGGAGTCCTGACGTCGCTGAAGAAACACGTGGGTGGAAGGGCCATCCCCGTCGTAACTCGAGAATATACCCCAGGTTCCCGCCGCAACTCGAGAAAAACCATGAGACTTCCCCCTCGCCGCGAGATGAGGCCCGATTCCCCTGCACTGCGTGCAGAGCAATTCCGTGTTGCACATCACACATGAAAGGAGCCTTGATTTCCTTGATGGCACTCCAGAGAAACCCCAAGAACACTGTTTCAAGGCTAGAGGGATCCTGAGGTCACTGTAGCAACACGAAAGAGCTCCGTGGGCCAAAAATCAACTCGAGATGAGAGGTTAGTTCCTGGCTTCGACTCCAGAGGAATACCACCTTACCACAAGCACCTCAAGAGGAGGCTTCTCTCAGCTCTAGGTATGTGAGAGGGACCCTGAGTTTGCGGCCTCAAGTGGAATGGACAACGCGATGCCCTGACGCGAAATAAGGCTGGATATCCCTGCAGTGACTTGAATGCAGGCTCGTCTTGCATCTCCCAAGATGAAAGGATGTCTGAATCACCTGTGGAGACCACAGAGAAAGACCTAGTTCCCCACCTCATCGCGACCGGAGGCCTCACATCCTTTGAAAACTCCAGAGGTATGCGGAGATCAGTGCCTCCAAAGGAGACGATGCCTGATTCCTCGTGAAACTTGATAGGAGTCCCAGGATTCCTGTGGCACGTGGAAAGGGACCCTTGGTCTCCCGCCTCAGCTGGAGAGGCGTCCCAATTGCCTTGCCAAGCCTCGAGGAGAATCCCGAGTTGTGTCTCACAACTAGGCAAGAGTCCTGACGTGGCTGAACAAACACGTGTGTGGAAGGGCCATCCCCGTCATAACTCGAGAATATACCCCAGGTTCCCGCCGCAACTCGAGAAAAACCATGAGACTTCCCCCCTCGCCGCGAGATGAGGCCCGATTCCCCTGCACTGCGTGCAGAGCAATTCCGTGTTGCACATCACACATGAAAGGAGCCTTGATTTCCTTGATGGCACTCCAGAGAAACCCCAAGAACACTGTTTCAAGGCTAGAGGGATCCTGAGGTCACTGTAGCAACACGAAAGTGCTCCGTGGACCAAAATTCAACTCGAGATGAGAGGTTAGTCCCTGGCTTCGACTCCAGAGGAATACCACCTTACCACAAGCACCTCAAGAGGAGGCTTCTCTCAGCTCTAGGTATGTGAGAGGGACCCTGAGTTTGCGGCCTCAAGTGGAATGGACACGGCGATGCCCTGACTCGAAATAAGGCCGGATATCCCTGCAGTGACTGGAATGCAGGCTCGTCTTGCATCTCCCAAGACGAAAGGGTGTCTGAATCCCCTGTGGAGACCACAGAGAAAGACCTAGTTCCCCACCTCATCGCGACAGGAGGCCTCATATCCTTTGAAAACTCCAGAGGTACGCGGAGATCAGTGCCTCCAAAGGAGACGATGCCTGACTCCTCGTGAAACTTGATAGGAGTCCCAGGATTCTTGTGGCCCGTGGAAAGGGACCCTTGGTCTCCCGCCTCAGCTGGAGAGGCGTTCCAATTGCCCTGCCAAGCCTCGAGGAGAATCCCGAGTTGTCCCTCGCAACTAGGCAGGAGTCCTGACGTGGCTGAACAAACACGTGGGTGGAAGGGCCATCCCCATCGAAACTCGAGAATATACCCCAGGTTCCCACCGCAACTTGAGAAAAACCATGAGACTTCCCCCTCGCCGCGAGATGAGGCCCGAATCCCCTGCACTGCGTGCAGAGCAATTCCGTGCTGCACATCACACATGAAAGGAGCCTTGATTTCCTTGATTGCACTCCAGAGAAACCCCAAGAACACTGTTTCAAGGATAGAGGGATCCTGAGGTCACTGTAGCAACACGACAAAGCTCCGTGGGCCAAAAATCAACTCGAGATGAGAGGTTAGTCCCTGGCTTCGACTCCAGAGGAATACCACCTTACCACAAGCACCTCAAGAGGAGGCTTCTCTCAGCTCTAGGTATGTGAGAGGGACCCTGAGTTTGCGGCCTCAAGTGGAATGGACACCGCGATGCCCTGACGCGAAATAAGGCTGGATATCCCTGCAGTGACTTGAATGCAGGCTCGTCTTGCATCTCCCAAGATGAAAGGATGTCTGAATCCCCTGTGGAGACAACAGAGGAAGACCTAGTTCCCCACCTCATCGCGACCGGAGGCCTCACATCCTTTGAAAACTCCAGAGGTACGCGGAGATCAGTGCCTCCAAAGGAGACGATGCCTGACTCCTCGTGAATCTTGATAGGAGTCCCAGGATTCCTGTGGCACGTAGAAAGGGACCCTTGGTGTGCCGCCTCAGCTGGAGAGGCGTCCCAATTGCCTTGCCAAGCCTCGAGGAGAATCCCAAGTTGTGTCTCGCAACTAGGCAAGAGTCCTGACGTGGCTGAACGAACACGTGGGTGGAAGGGCCATCCCCGTCGTAACTCGAGAATATACCCCAGGTTCCCGCCGCAACTCGAGAAAAACCATGAGACTTTCCCCTCGATGCGAGATGAGGCCCGATTCACCTGCACTGCGTGCAGAGCAATTCCGTGTTGCACATCACACATGAAAGGAGCCTTGATTTCCTTGATGGCACTCCAGAGAAACCCCAAGAACACTGTTTCAAGGCTAGAGGGATCCTGAGGTCACTTTAGCAACACGAAAGAGCTCCGTGGGCCAAAAATCAACTCGAGATGAGAGGTTAGTCCCTGGCTTCGACTCCTGAGGAATACCACCTTACCACAAGCACCTCAAGAGGAGGCTTCTCTCAGCTCTAGGTATGTGAGAGGGATCCTGAGTTTGCGGCCTCAAGTGGAATGGACACCGCGATGCCCTGACACGAAATAAGGCCGGATTTCCCTGCAGTGACTTGAATGCAGGTTCGTCTTGCATCTCCCAAGAAGAAAGGATGTCTGAATCCCCTGTGGAGAACACAGAGAAACACCTAGTTCCCCACCTCATCGCGACCGGAGGCCTCACATCCTTTGAAAACTCCAGAGGTACGCGGAGATCAGTGCCTCCAAAGGAGACGATGCCTGACTCCTCGTGAAACTTGATAGGAGTCCCAGGATTCTTGTGGCACGTGGAAAGGGACCCTTGGTCTCCCGCCTCAGCTGGAGAGGCGTTCCAATTGCCCTGCCAAGCCTCGAGGAGAATCCCGAGTTGTCCCTCGCAACTAGGCAGGAGTCCTGACGTGGCTGAACAAACACGTGGGTGGAAGGGCCATCCCCGTCGTAACTCGAGAATATTCCCCAGGTTCCCGCCGCAACTCGAGAAAAACCATGAGACTTCCCCCTCGATGCGAGATGAGGCCCGATTCCCCTGTACTGCGTGCAGAGCAATTCCGTCTTGCACATCACACATGAAAGGAGCCTTGATTTCATTGATGGCACTCCAGAGAAACCCCAAGAACACTGTTTCAAGGATAGAGGGATCCTGAGGTCACTGTATCAACACGAAAGAACTCTGTGGACCAAAAATCAACTCGAAAAGAGAGGTTAGTCCATGGATTCGTCTCCAGAGGAATAACACCTTACCACAAGCACCTCAAGAGGAGGCTTCTCTCAGCTCTAGGTATGTGAGAGGGACCGTGAGTTTGCGGCCTCAAGTGGAATGGACACCGCGATACCCTGACTCGAAATAAGGCCGGATATCCCTGCAGTGACTTCACTGCAGGCTCGTCTTGCATCTCCCAGGACGAAAGGATGTCTGAATCCCCTGTGGAAAGCACAGAGAAAGACTTAGTTCCCCACCTCATCGCGACCGATAGCCGCACATCCTTTGAAAACTCCAGAGGTACGCGGAGATCAGTGCCTCCAAAGGAGACGATGCCTGACTCCTCGTGAAACTTGATAGGAGTCCCAGGATTCCTGTGGCACTTGGAAAGGGACACTTGGTGTGCCGCCTCAGCTGGAGAGGCGTCCCAATTGCCCTGCCAAGCCTCGAGGAGAATCCAGAGTTGTCCCTCACAACTAGGCAGGAGTCCTGACGTCGCTGAAGAAACACGTGGGTGGAAGGGCCATCCCCGTCGTAACTCGAAAATATACCCCAGGTTCCCGCCGCAACTCGAGAAAAACCATGAGACTTCCCCCTCGCCGCAAGATGAGGCCCGATTCCCCTGCACTGCGTGCAGAGCAATTCCGTGTTGCACATCACACATGAAAGGAGCCTTGATTTCCTTGATGGCACTCCAGAGAAACCCTAAGAACACTGTTTCTAGGCTAGAGGGATCCTGAGGTCACTGTAGCAACACGAAAGAGCTCCGTGGGCCAAAAATCAACTCGAGATGAGAGGTTAGTCCCTGGCTTCGACTCCAGAGGAATACCACCTTACCACAAGCACCTCAAGAGGAGGCTTCTCTCAGCTCTAGGTATGTGAGAGGGACCCTGAGTTTGCGGCCTCAAGTGGAATGGACACCGCGATGCCCTGACTCGAAATAAGGCCGGATATCCCTGCAGTGACTTGAATGCAGGCTCGTCTTCCATCTCCCAAGAAGAAAGGATGTCTGAATCCCCTGTGTAGACCACAGAGAAAGACGTAGTTCCCCAATTCATCGCGACCGGAGGCCTCACATCCTTTGAAAACTCCAGAGGTACGCGGAGATCAGTGCCTCCAAAGGAGACGATGCCTGACTCCTCGTGAAACTTGATAGGAGTCCCAGGATTCTTGTGGCACGTGGAAAGGGACCCTTGGTCTCCCGCCTCAGCTGGAGAGGCGTTCCAATTGCCGTGCCAAGCCTCGAGGAGAATCCCGAGTTGTCCCTCGCAACTAGGCAGGAGTCCTGACGTGGATGAACAAACACGTGTGTGGAAGGGCCATCCCCGTCGTAACTCGAGAATATACCCCAGGTTCCCGCCGCAACTCGAGAAAAACCATGAGACTTCCCCCTCGATGCGAGATGAGGCCCGATTCCCCTGTACTGCGTGCAGAGCAATTCCGTCTTGCACATCACACATGAAAGGAGCCTTGATTTCATTGATGGCACTCCAGAGAAACCCCAAGAACACTGTTTCAAGGCTAGAGGGATCCTGAGGTCACTGTAGCAACACGAAAGATCTCTGTGGACCAAAAATCAACTCGAAAAGAGAGGTTAGTCCCTGGATTCGTCTCCAGAGGAATACCACCTTACCACAAGCACCTCAAGAGGAGGCTTCCCTCAGCTCTAGGTATGTGAGAGGGACCCTGAGTTTGCAGCCTCAAGTGGAATGGACACCGCGATGCCCTGACTCGAAATAAGGCCGGATATCCCTGCAGTGACTTCAATGCAGGCTCGTCTTGCATCTCCCACGACGAAAGGATGTCTGAATCCCCTGTGGAAAGCACAGAGAAAGACTTAGTTCCCCACCTCATCGCGACCGATAGCCTCACATCCTTTGAAAACTCCAGAGGTACGCGGAGATCAGTGCCTCCAAAGGAGACGATGCCTGACTCCTCGTGAAACTTGATAGGAGTCCCAGGATTCCTGTGGCACTTGGAAAGGGACCCTTGGTCTCCCGCCTCAGCTGGAGAGGCGTCCCAATTGCCCTGCCAAGCCTCGAGGAGAATCCAGAGTTGTCCCTCGCAACTAGGCAGGAGTCCTGACGTCGCTGAAGAAACACGTGGGTGGAAGGGCCATCCCCGTCGTAACTCGAGAATATACCCCAGGTTCCCGCCGCAACTCGAGAAAAACCATGAGACTTCCCCCTCGCCGCGAGATGAGGCCCGATTCCCCTGCACTGCGTGCAGAGCAATTCTGTGTTGCACATCACACATGAAAGGAGCCTTGATTTCCTTGATGGCACTCCAGAGAAACCCCAAGAACACTGTTTCAAGGCTAGAGGGATCCTGAGGTCACTGTAGCAACACGAAAGAACTCTGTGGACCAAAAATAAACTCGAGATGAGAGGTTAGTCCCTGGCTTCGACTCCAGAGGAATACCACCTTACCAAAAGCACCTCAAGAGGAGGCTTCTCTCAGCTCTAGGTATGTGAGAGGGACCCTGAGTTTGCGGCCTCAAGTGGAATGGACACCGCGATGCCCTGACTGGAAATAAGGCCGGATATCCCTGCAGTGACTGGAATGAAGGCTCATCTTGCATCTCCCAAGACGAAAGGGTGTCTGAATCCCCTGTGGAGACCACAGAGAAAGACCTAGTTCCCCACCTCATGGCGACAGGAGGCCTCAAATCCTTTGAAAACTCCAGAGGTATGCGGAGATCAGTGCCTCCAAAGGAGACGATGCCTGACTCCTCGTGAAACTTGATAGGAGACCCAGGATTCCTGTGGCACGTGGAAAGGGACCCTTGGTCTCCCGCCTCAGCTGCAGAGGCGTCCCAATTGCCCTGCAAAGCCTCGAGGAGAATCCCGAGTTGTCCCTCGCAACTAGGCAGGAGTCCTGACATGGCTGAACACACACGTGTGTGGAAGGGCCATCCCCGTCGTAACTCGAGAATATACCCCAGGTTCCCGCCGCAACTCGAGAAAAACCATTAGACTTCCCCCTCGCTGCGAGATGTGGCCCGTTTCCCCTGCACTGCGTGCAGAGCAATTCCGTGTTGCACATCACACATGAAAGGAGCCTTGATTTCCTTGATGGCACTCCAGAGAAACCCCAAGAACACTGTTTCAAGGCTAGAGGGATCCTGAGGTCACTGTAGCAACACGAAAGAGCTCCGTGGACCAAGAATCAACACGAGATGAGAGGTTAGTCCCTGGCTTCGACTCCTGAGGAATACCACCTTACCACAAGCACCGCAAGAGGAGGCTTCTCTCAGCTCTAGGTATGTGAGAGGGACCCTGAGTTTGCGGCCTCAAGTGGAATGGACACCGCGATGCCCTGACTCGAAATAAGGCCGGATATCCCTGCAGTGACTTCAATGCGGGCTCGTCTTGCATCTCCCAGAACGAAAGGATGTCTGAATCCCCTGTGGAAAGCACAGAGAAAGACTTAGTTCCCACCTCATCACGACCGATAGCCTCACATCCATTGAAAACTCCAGAGGTACGCGGAGATCAGTGCCTCCAAAGGAGACGATGCCTGACTCCTCGTGAAACTTGATAGGAGTCCCAGGATTCCTGTGGCACTTGGAAAGGGACACTTGGTCTCCCGCCTCAGCTGGAGAGGCGTCCCAATTGCCCTGCCAAGCCTCGAGGAGAATCCAGAGTTGTGTCTCGCAACTAGGCAGGAGTCCTGACGTCGCTGAAGAAACAAGTGGGTGGAAGGGCCATCCCCGTCGTAACTCGAGAATATACCCCAGGTTCCCGCCGCAACTCGAGAAAAACCATGAGACTTCCCCCTCGCCGCGAGATGAGGCCCGATTCCCCTGCACTGCGTGCAGACCAATTCCGTGTTGCACATCACACATGAAAGGAGCCTTGATTTCCTTGATGGCACTCCAGAGAAACCCCAAGAACACTGTTTCAAGGCTAGAGGGATCCTGAGGTCACTGTAGCAACACGAAAGAGCTCCGTGGGCCAAAAATCAACTCGAGATGAGAGGTTAGTCCCTGGCTTCGACTCCAGAGGAATACCACCTTACCACAAGCACCTCAAGAGGAGGCTTCTCTCAGCTCTAGGTATGTGAGAGGGACCCTGAGTTTGCGGCCTCAAGTGGAATGGACACCGCGATGCCCTGACTCGAAATAAGGCCGGATATCCCTGCAGTGACTGGAATGCAGGCTCGTCTTGCATCTCCCAAGACAAAAGGGTGCCTGAATCCCCTGTGGAGACCACAGAGAAAGACCTAGTTCCCCACCTCATCGCGACCGGAGGCCTCAAATCCTTTGAAAACTCCAGAGGTATGCGGAGATCAGTGCCTCCAAAGGAGACGATGCCTGACTCCTCGTGAAACTTGATAGGAGACCCAGGATTCCTGTGGCACGTGGAAAGGGACACTTGGTCTCCCGCCTCAGCTGGAGAGGCGTTCCAATTGCCCTGCCAAGCCTCGAGGAGAATCCCAAGTTGTCCCTCGCAACTAGGCAGAGGTCCTGACGTGGCTGAACAAACACGTGGGTGGAAGGGCCATCCCCGTCGTAACTCGAGAATATACCCCAGGTTCCCGCCGCAACTCGAGAAAAACCATGAGACTTCCCCCTCGCCGCGAGATGAGGCCCGATTCCCCTGCACTGCGTGCAAAGCAATTCCGTGTTGCACAGCACACATGAAAGGAGCCTTGATTTCCTTGATGGCACTCCAGAGAAACCCCAAGAACACTGTTTCAAGGATAGAGGGATCCTGAGGTCACTGTAGCAACACGAAAGAACTCTGTGGACCAAAAATCAACTCGAAAAGAGAGGTTAGTCCCTGGATTCGTCTCCAGAGGAATACCACCTTACCACAAGCACCTCAAGAGGAGGCTTCTCTCAGCTCTAGGTATGTGAGAGGGACCCTGAGTTTGCGGCCTCAAGTGGAATGGACACCGCGATGCCCTGACTCGAAATAAGGCCGGATATCCCTGCAGTGACTTAAATACAGGCTCGTCTTGCATCTCCCAAGACGAAAGGATGTCTGAATCCCCTGTGGAAAGCACAGAGAAAGACTTAGTTCCCCACCTCATCGCGACCGATAGCCTCACATCCTTTGAAAACTCCAGAGGTACGCGGAGATCAGTGCCTCCAAAGGAGACGATGCCTGACTCCTCGTGAAACTTGATAGGAGTCCCACGTTTCCTGTGGCACTTGGAAAGGGACACTTGGTCTCCCGCCTCAGCTGGAGAGGCGTCCCAATTGCCCTGCCAAGCCTCGAGGAGAATCCCGAGTTGTCCCTCGCAACTAGGCAGGAGTCCTGACGTTGCTGAAGAAACACGTGGGTGGAAAGGCCATCCCCGTCGTAACTCGAGCATATACCCCAGGTTCCCGCCGCAACTCGAGAAAAACCATGAGACTTCCCCCTCGCTGCGAGATGAGGCCCGATTCCCCTGCACTGCGTGCAGAGCAATTCCGAGTTGCACATCACACATGAAAGGAGCCTTGATTTCCTTGATGGCACTCCAGAGAAACCCCAAGAACACTGTTTCAAGGCTAGAGGGATCCTGAGGTGACTGTAGCAACAAGAAAGAGCTCCGTGGACCAAAAATCAACTCGAGATGAGAGGTTAGTCCCTGGCTTCGACTCCAGAGGAATACCACCTTACCACAAGCACCTCAAGAGGAGGCTTCTCTCAGCTCTAGGTATGTGAGAGGGACCCTGAGTTTGTGGCCTCAAGTGGAATGGACACCGCGATGCCCTGACTCGAAATAAGGCCGGATATCCCTGCAGTGACTGGAATGCAGGCTCGTCTTGCATCTCCCAAGACGAAAGGGTGTCTGAATCCCCTGTGGAGACCACAGAGAAAGACCTAGTTCCCCACCCCATCGCGACAGGAGGCCTCAAATCCTTTGAAAACTCCAGAGGTATGCGGAGATCAGTGCCTCCAAAGGAGACGATGCCTGACTCCTCGTGAAACTTGATAGGAGACCCAGGATTCCTGTGGCACGTGGAAAGGGACCCTTGGTCTCCCGTCTCAGCTGGAGAGGCATCCCAATTGCCCTGCAAAGCCTCGAGGAGAATCCAGAGTTGTCCCTCGCAACTAGGCAGGAGTCCTGACGTCGCTGAAGAAACACGTGGGTGGAAGGGCCATCCCCGTCGTAACTCGAGAATATACCCCAGGTTCCCGCCGCAACTCGAGAAAAACCATGAGACTTCCCTCTCGCCGCGAGATGAGGCCCGATTCCCCTGCACTGCGAGCAGAGCAATTCCGTGTTGCACATCACACATGAAAGGAGCCTTGATTTCCTTGATGGCACTCCAGAGAAACCCCAAGAACACTGTTTCAAGGCTAGAGGGATCCTGAGGTCACTGTAGCAACACGAAAGAGCTCCGTGGGCCAAAAATCAACTCGAGATGAGATGTTAGTCCCTGGCTTCGACTCCAGAGGAATACCACCTTACCACAAGCACCTCAAGAGGAGGCTTCTCTCAGCTCTAGGTATGTGAGAGGGACCCTGAGTTTGCGGCCTCAAGTGGAATGGACACCGCGATGCCCTGACGCGAAATAAGGCTGGATATCCCTGCAGTGACTTGAATGCAGGCTCGTCTTGCTTCTCCCAAGAAGAAAGCATGTCTGAATCCCCTGTGGAGACCACAGAGAAAGACCTAGTTCCCCACCTCATCGCGACCGGAGGCCTCACATCCTTTGAAAACTCCAGAGGTACGCGGAGATCAGTGCCTCCAAAGGAGACGATGCCTGACTCCTCGTGAAACTTGATAGGAGACCCAGGATTCCTGTGGCACGTGGAAAGGGACACTTGGTCTCCCGTCTCAGCTGGAGAGGCATCCCAATTGCCCTGCAAAGCCTCGAGGAGAATCCAGAGTTGTCCCTCGCAACTAGGCAGGAGTCCTGACGTCGCTGAAGAAACACGTGTGTGGAAGGGCCATCCCCGTCGTAACTTGAGAATATACCCCAGGTTCCCGCCGCAACTCGAGAAAAACCATGAGACTTCCCCCTCGCCGCGAGATGAGGCCCGATTCCCCTGCACTGCGTGCAGAGCAATTCCGTGTTGCACATCACACATGAAAGGAGCCTTGATTTCCTTGATGGCACTCCAGAGAAACCCCAAGAACACTGTTTCAAGGCTAGAGGGATCCTGAGGTCACTGTAGCAACACGAAAGAGCTCCGTGGACCAAGAATCAACACGAGATGAGAGGTTAGTCCCTGGCTTCGACTCCTGAGGAATACCACCTTACCACAAGCACCTCAAGAGGAGGCTTCTCTCAGCTCTAGGTATGTGAGAGGGATCCTGAGTTTGCGGCCTCAAGTGGAATGGACACCGCGATGCCCTGACTCGAAATAAGGCCGGATATCCCTGCAGTGACTTGAATGCAGGCTCGTCTTGCATCTCCCAAGAAGAAAGGATGTCTGAATCCCCTGTGGAGACCACAGAGAAACACCTAGTTCCCCACCTCGTCGCGACCGCAGGCCTCACATCCTTTGAAAACTCCAGAGGTATGCGGAGATCAGTGCCTCCAAAGGAGAGGATGCCTGACTCCTCGTGAAACTTGATAGGAGTCCCAGAATTCTTGTGGCACGTGGAAAGGGACCCTTGGTCTCCCGCCTCAGCTGGAGAGGCGTTCCAATTGCCCTGCCAAGCCTCGAGGAGAATCCCGAGTTGTCCCTCGCAACTAGGCAGGAGTCCTGACGTGGCTGACCAAACACGTGGGTGGAAGGGCCATCCCCGTCGTAACTCGAGAATATACCCCAGGTTCCCGCCGCAACTCGAGAAAAACCATGAGACTTCCCCCTCGATGCGAGATGAGGCCCGATTCCCCTGCACTGCGTGCAGAGCAATTCCGTGTTGCACATCACACATGAAAGGAGCCTTGATTTCCTTGATGGCACTCCAGAGAAACCCCAAGAACACTGTTTCAAGGCTAGAGGGATCCTGAGGTCACTGTAGCAACACGAAAGAGCTCCGTGGGCCAAAAATCAACTCGAGATGAGATGTTAGTCCCTGGCTTCGACTCCAGAGGAATACCACCTTACCACAAGCACCTCAAGAGGAGGCTTCTCTCAGCTCTAGGTATGTGAGAGGGACCCTGAGTTTGCGGCCTCAAGTGGAATGGACACCGCGATGCCCTGACGCGAAATAAGGCTGGATATCCCTGCAGTGACTTGAATGCAGGCTCGTCTTGCATCTCCCAAGATGAAAGGATGTCTGAATCCCCTGTGGAGACCACAGAGAAAGACATAGTTCCCCACGTCATCGCGACCGGCGGCCTCACATTCTTTGAAAGCTCCAGAGGTACGCGGAGATCAGTGCCTCCAAAGAGACGATGCCTGACTCCTCGTGAAAATTGATAGGAGTCCCAGGATTCCTGTGGCACGTGGAAAGGGACCCTTGGTCTCCCGCCTCAGCTGGAGAGGCGTCCCAATTGCCTTGCCAAGCCTTGAGGAGAATACCGAGTTGTGTCTCGCAACTAGGCAGGAGTCCTGACGTGGCTGAACAAACACTTGGGTGGAAGGGCCATCCCCGTCATAACTCGAGAACATACCCCAGGTTCCCGCCGCAACTCGAGAAAAACCATGAGACTTCCCACTCGACGCGAGATGAGGCCCGATTCCCCTGTACTGCATGCAGAGCAATTCCGTCTTGCACATCACACATGAAAGGAGCCTTGATTTCCTTGATGGCACTCCAGAGAAACCCCAAGAACACTGTTTCAAGGATAGAGGGATCCTGAGGTCACTGTAGCAACACGAAAGAACTCTGTGGACCAAAAATCAACTCGAAAAGAGAGGTTAGTCCCTGGATTCGTCTCCAGAGGAATACCACCTTACCACAAGCACCTCAAGAGGAGGCTTCTCTCAGCTCTAGGTATGTGAGAGGGACCCTGAATTTGCGGCCTCAAGTGGAATGGACACCGCGATGCCCTGACTCGAAATAAGGCCGGATATCCCTGCAGTGACTTCAATGCAGGCTCGTCTTGCATCTCCCAGGACGAAAGGATGTCTGAATCCCCTGTGGAAAGCACAGAGAAAGACTTTGTTCCCCTCCTCATCGCGACCGATAGCCTCACATCCTTTGAAAACTCCAGAGGTACGCGGAGATCAGTGCCTTCAAAGGAGACGATGCCTGACTCCTCGTGAAACTTGATAGGAGTCCCAGGATTCCTGTGGCACGTGGAAAGGGACACTTGCTCTCAAGCCTCAGCTGGAGAGGCGTCCCAATTGCCCTGCCAAGCCTCGAGGAGAATCCAGAGTTGTCCCTCGCAACTAGGCAGGAGTCCTGACGTCGCTGAAGAAACACGTGGGTGGAAGGGCCATCCCCGTCGTAACTCGAGAATATACCCCAGGTTCCCGCCGCAACTCGAGAAAAACCATGAGACTTCCCCCTCGCCGCGAGATGAGGCCCGATTTCCCTGCACTGCGTGCAGAGCAATTCCGTGTTGCACATCACACATGAAAGGAGCCTTGATTTCCTTGATGGCACTCCAGAGAAACCCCAAGAACACTGTTTCAAGGCCAGAGGCATCCTGAGGTCACTGTAGCAACACGAAAGAGCTCCGTGGGTCAAAAATCAACTCGAGATGAGAGGTTAGTCCCTGGCTTCGACTCCAGAGGAATACCACCTTACCACAAGCACCTCAAGAGGAGGCTTCTCTCAGCTCTAAGTATTTGAGAGGGACCCTGAGTTTGCGGCCTCAAGTGGAATGGACACCGTGATGCCCTGACGCGAAATAAGGCTGGATATCCCTGCAGTGACTTGAATGCAGGCTCGTCTTGCATCTCCGAAGATGAAAGGATGTCTGAATCCCCTGTGGAGACCACAGAGAAACACCTAGTTCCCCACCTCATCGCGACCGATAGCCTCACATCCTTTGAAAACTTCAGAGGTACGCGGAGATCAGTGCCTCCAAAGGAGACGATGCCTGACTCCTCGTGAAACTTGATAGGAGTCCCAGGATTCCTGTGGCACGTGGAAAGGGACCCTTGCTCTCCCGCCTCAGCTGGAGAGGCGTCCCAATTGCCTTGCCAAGCCTTGAGGAGAATACCGAGTTGTGTCTCGCAACTAGGCAGGAGTCCTGACGTGGCTGAACAAACACTTGGGTGGAAGGGCCATCCCCGTCATAACTCGAGAACATACCCCAGGTTCCCGCCGCAACTCGAGAAAAACCATGAGACTTCCCACTCGACGCGAGATGAGGCCCGATTCCCCTGTACTGCATGCAGAGCAATTCCGTCTTGCACATCACACATGAAAGGAGCCTTGATTTCCTTGATGGCACTCCAGAGAAACCCCAAGAACACTGTTTCAAGGATAGAGGGATCCTGAGGTCACTGTAGCAACACGAAAGAACTCTGTGGACCAAAAATCAACTCGAAAAGAGAGGTTAGTCCCTGGATTCGTCTCCAGAGGAATACCACCTTACCACAAGCACCTCAAGAGGAGGCTTCTCTCAGCTCTAGGTATGTGAGAGGGACCCTGAATTTGCGGCCTCAAGTGGAATGGACACCGCGATGCCCTGACTCGAAATAAGGCCGGATATCCCTGCAGTGACTTCAATGCAGGCTCGTCTTGCATCTCCCAGGACGAAAGGATGTCTGAATCCCCTGTGGAAAGCACAGAGAAAGACTTTGTTCCCCTCCTCATCGCGACCGATAGCCTCACATCCTTTGAAAACTCCAGAGGTACGCGGAGATCAGTGCCTTCAAAGGAGACGATGCCTGACTCCTCGTGAAACTTGATAGGAGTCCCAGGATTCCTGTGGCACGTGGAAAGGGACACTTGCTCTCAAGCCTCAGCTGGAGAGGCGTCCCAATTGCCCTGCCAAGCCTCGAGGAGAATCCAGAGTTGTCCCTCGCAACTAGGCAGGAGTCCTGACGTCGCTGAAGAAACACGTGGGTGGAAGGGCCATCCCCGTCGTAACTCGAGAATATACCCCAGGTTCCCGCCGCAACTCGAGAAAAACCATGAGACTTCCCCCTCGCCGCGAGATGAGGCCCGATTTCCCTGCACTGCGTGCAGAGCAATTCCGTGTTGCACATCACACATGAAAGGAGCCTTGATTTCCTTGATGGCACTCCAGAGAAACCCCAAGAACACTGTTTCAAGGCCAGAGGCATCCTGAGGTCACTGTAGCAACACGAAAGAGCTCCGTGGGTCAAAAATCAACTCGAGATGAGAGGTTAGTCCCTGGCTTCGACTCCAGAGGAATACCACCTTACCACAAGCACCTCAAGAGGAGGCTTCTCTCAGCTCTAAGTATTTGAGAGGGACCCTGAGTTTGCGGCCTCAAGTGGAATGGACACCGTGATGCCCTGACGCGAAATAAGGCTGGATATCCCTGCAGTGACTTGAATGCAGGCTCGTCTTGCATCTCCGAAGATGAAAGGATGTCTGAATCCCCTGTGGAGACCACAGAGAAACACCTAGTTCCCCACCTCATCGCGACCGATAGCCTCACATCCTTTGAAAACTTCAGAGGTACGCGGAGATCAGTGCCTCCAAAGGAGACGATGCCTGACTCCTCGTGAAACTTGATAGGAGTCCCAGGATTCCTGTGGCACGTGGAAAGGGACCCTTGCTCTCCCGCCTCAGCTGGAGAGGCGTCCCAATTGCCTTGCCAAGCCTCGAGGAGAATCCCGAGTTGTGTCTCGCAACTAGGCAAGAGTCCTGACGTGGCTGAACAAACACGTGGGTGGAAGGGCCATCCCCGTCGTAACTCGAGAATATAACCCAGGTTCCCGCCGCAACTCGAGAAAAACCATGAGACTTCCCCCTTGCCGCGAGATGAGGCCCGATTCCCCTGCACTGCGTGCAGAGCAATTCTGTGTTGCACATCACACATGAAAGGAGGCTTGATTTCCTTCATGGCACTCCAGAGAAACCCCAAGAACACTGTTTCAAGGCTAGAGGGATCCTGAGGTGACTGTAGCAACACGAAAGAGCTCCGTGGACCAAAAATCAACTCGAGATGAGAGGTTAGTCCCTGGCTTCGACTCCAGAGGAATACCACCTTACCACAAGCACCTCAAGAGGAGGCTTCTCTCAGCTCTAGGTATGTGAGAGGGACCCTGAGTTTGCGGCCTCAAGTGGAATGGACACCGCGATGCCCTGACTCGGAATAAGGCCGGATATCCCTGCAGTGACTGGAATGTAGGTCGTCTTGCATCTCCCAAGAGGAAAGGGTGTCTGAATCCCCTGTGGAGACCACAGAGAAAGACCTAGTTCCCCACCTCATCGCGACAGGAGGCCTCACATCCTTTGAAAACTCCAGAGGTATGCGGAGATCAGTGCCTCCAAAGGAGACGATGCCTGACTCCTCGTGAAACTTGATAGGAGTCCGAGATTTCCTGTGGCATGTGGAAAGGGACCCTTGGTCTCCCGTCTCAGCTGGAGAGGCGTCCCAATTGCCCTGCAAAGCTTCGAGGAGAATCCCGAGTTGTCCCTCGCAACTAGGCAGGAGTCCTGACATGGCTGAACACACACGTGTGTGGAAGGGCCATCCCCGTCGTAACTCGAGAATATACCCCAGGTTCCCGCCGCAACTCGAGAAAAACCATGAGACTTCCCCCTCGCCGCGAGATGAGGCCCGATTCCCCTGCACTGCGTGCAGAGCAATTCCGTGTTGCACATCACACATGAAAGGAGCCTTGATTTCCTTGATGGCACTCCAGAGAAACCCCAAGAACACTGTTTCAAGGCTAGAGGGATCCTGAGGTCACTGTAGCAACACGAAAGAGCTCCGTGGACCAAGAATCAACACGAGATGAGAGGTTAGTCCCTGGCTTCGACTCCTGAGGAATACCACCTTACCACAAGCACCTCAAGAGGAGGCTTCTCTCAGCTCTAGGTATGTGAGAGGGATCCTGAGTTTGCGGCCTCAAGTGGAATGGACACCACGATGCCCTGACTCGAAATAAGGCCGGATATCCCTGCAGTGACTTGAATGCAGGTTCGTCTTGCATCTCCCAAGAAGAAAGGATGTCTGAATCCCCTGTGGAGACCACAGAGAAACACCTAGTTCCCCACCTCATCGCGACCGCAGGCCTCACATCCTTTGAAAACTCCAGAGGTACGCGGAGATCAGTGCCTCCAAAGGAGACGATGCCTGACTCCTCGTGAAACTTGATAGGAGTCCCAGGATTCCTGTGGCACGTGGAAAGGGACCCTTGTTCCCCCGCCTCAGCTGGAGAGGCGTTCCAATTGCCCTGCCAAGCCTCGAGGAGAATCCCGAGTTGTCCCTCGCAACTAGGCAGGAGTCCTGACGTGGCTGAACAAACACGTGGGTGGAAGGGCCATCCCCGTCGTAACTCGAGAATATACCCCAGGTTCCCGCCGCAACTCGAGAAAAACCATGAGACTTCCCCCTCGCCGCGAGATGAGGCCCGATTCCCCTACACTGCGTGCAGAGCAATTCCGTGTTGCACATCACACATGAAAGAAGCCTTGAGTTCCTTGATGGCACTCCAGAGAAACCCCAAGAACACTGTTTCAAGGCTAGAGGGATCCTGAGGTCACTGTAGCAACACGAAAGAGCTCCGTGGGCCAAAAATCAACTCGAGATGAGATGTTAGTCCCTGGCTTCGACTCCAGCGGAATACCACCTTACCACAAGCACCTCAAGAGGAGGCTTCTCTCAGCTCTAGGTATGTGAGAGGGACCCTGAGTTTGCGGCCTCAAGTGGAATGGACACCGCGATGCCCTGACGCGAAATAAGGCTGGATATCCCTGCAGTGACTTGAATGCAGGCTCGTCTTGCATCTCCCAAGATGAAAGGATGTCTGAATCCCCTGTGGAGACCACAGAGAAAGACATAGTTCCCCACGTCATCGCGACCGGCGGCCTCACATCCTTTGAAAGCTCCAGAGGTACGCGGAGATCAGTGCCTCCAAAGAGACGATGCCTGACTCCTCGTGAAAATTGATAGGAGTCCCAGGATTCCTGTGGCACGTGGAAAGGGACCCTTGGTCTCCCGCCTCAGCTGGAGAGGCGTCCCAATTGCCTTGCCAAGCCTTGAGGAGAATACCGAGTTGTGTCTCGCAACTAGGCAGGAGTCCTGACGTGGCTGAACAAACACTTGGGTGGAAGGGCCATCCCCGTCATAACTCGAGAACATACCCCAGGTTCCCGCCGCAACTCGAGAAAAACCATGAGACTTCCCACTCGACGCGAGATGAGGCCCGATTCCCCTGTACTGCGTGCAGAGCAATTCCGTCTTGCACATCACACATGAAAGGAGCCTTGATTTCCTTGATGGCACTCCAGAGAAACCCCAAGAACACTGTTTCAAGGATAGAGGGATCCTGAGGTCACTGTAGCAACACGAAAGAACTCTGTGGACCAAAAATCAACTCGAAAAGAGAGGTTAGTCCCTGGATTCGTCTCCAGAGGAATACCACCTTACCACAAGCACCTCAAGAGGAGGCTTCTCTCAGCTCTAGGTATGTGAGAGGGACCCTGAATTTGCGGCCTCAAGTGGAATGGACACCGCGATGCCCTGACTCGAAATAAGGCCGGATATCCCTGCAGTGACTTCAATGCAGGCTCGTCTTGCATCTCCCAGGACGAAAGGATGTCTGAATCCCCTGTGGAAAGCACAGAGAAAGACTTTGTTCCCCTCCTCATCGCGACCGATAGCCTCACATCCTTTGAAAACTCCAGAGGTACGCGGAGATCAGTGCCTCCAAAGGAGACGATGCCTGACTCCTCGTGAAACTTGATAGGAGTCCCAGGATTCCTGTGGCACGTGGAAAGGGACACTTGCTCTCAAGCCTCAGCTGGAGAGGCGTCCCAATTGCCCTGCCAAGCCTCGAGGAGAATCCAGAGTTGTCCCTCGCAACTAGGCAGGAGTCCTGACGTCGCTGAAGAAACACGTGGGTGGAAGGGCCATCCCCGTCGTAACTCGAGAATATACCCCAGGTTCCCGCCGCAACTCGAGAAAAACCATGAGACTTCCCCCTCGCCGCGAGATGAGGCCCGATTTCCCTGCACTGCGTGCAGAGCAATTCCGTGTTGCACATCACACATGAAAGGAGCCTTGATTTCCTTGATGGCACTCCAGAGAAACCCCAAGAACACTGTTTCAAGGCCAGAGGCATCCTGAGGTCACTGTAGCAACACGAAAGAGCTCCGTGGGTCAAAAATCAACTCGAGATGAGAGGTTAGTCCCTGGCTTCGACTCCAGAGGAATACCACCTTACCACAAGCACCTCAAGAGGAGGCTTCTCTCAGCTCTAAGTATTTGAGAGGGACCCTGAGTTTGCGGCCTCAAGTGGAATGGACACCGTGATGCCCTGACGCGAAATAAGGCTGGATATCCCTGCAGTGACTTGAATGCAGGCTCGTCTTGCATCTCCGAAGATGAAAGGATGTCTGAATCCCCTGTGGAGACCACAGAGAAACACCTAGTTCCCCACCTCATCGCGACCGATAGCCTCACATCCTTTGAAAACTTCAGAGGTACGCGGAGATCAGTGCCTCCAAAGGAGACGATGCCTGACTCCTCGTGAAACTTGATAGGAGTCCCAGGATTCCTGTGGCACGTGGAAAGGGACCCTTGCTCTCCCGCCTCAGCTGGAGAGGCGTCCCAATTGCCTTGCCAAGCCTCGAGGAGAATCCCGAGTTGTGTCTCGCAACTAGGCAAGAGTCCTGACGTGGCTGAACAAACACGTGGGTGGAAGGGCCATCCCCGTCTTAACTCGAGAATATACCCCAGGTTCCCGCCGCAACTCGAGAAAAACCATGAGACTTCCCCCTTGCCGCGAGATGAGGCCCGATTCCCCTGCACTGCGTGCAGAGCAATTCTGTGTTGCACATCACACATGAAAGGAGGCTTGATTTCCTTCATGGCACTCCAGAGAAACCCCAAGAACACTGTTTCAAGGCTAGAGGGATCCTGAGGTCACTGTAGCAACACGAAAGAGCTCCGTGGACCAAAAATCAACTCGAGATGAGAGGTTAGTCCCTGGCTTCGACTCCAGAGGAATACCACCTTACCACAAGCACCTCAAGAGGAGGCTTCTCTCAGCTCTAGGTATGTGAGAGGGACCCTGAGTTTGCGGCCTCAAGTGGAATGGACACCGCGATGCCCTGACTCGAAATAAGGCCGGATATCCCTGCAGTGACTGGAATGTAGGTCGTCTTGCATCTCCCAAGAGGAAAGGGTGTCTGAATCCCCTGTGGAGACCACAGAGAAAGACCTAGTTCCCCACCTCATCGCGACAGGAGGCCTCACATCCTTTGAAAACTCCAGAGGTATGCGGAGATCAGTGCCTCCAAAGGAGACGATGCCTGACTCCTCGTGAAACTTGATAGGAGTCCGAGGATTCCTGTGGCATGTGGAAAGGGACCCTTGGTCTCCCGTCTCAGCTGGAGAGGCGTCCCAATTGCCCTGCAAAGCTTCGAGGAGAATCCCGAGTTGTCCCTCGCAACTAGGCAGGAGTCCTGACATGGCTGAACACACACGTGTGTGGAAGGGCCATCCCCGTCGTAACTCGAGAATATACCCCAGGTTCCCGCCGCAACTCGAGAAAAACCATGAGACTTCCCCCTCGCCGCGAGATGAAGCCCGATTCCCCTGCACTGCGTGCAGAGCAATTCCGTGTTGCACATCACACATGAAAGGAGCCTTGATTTCCTTGATGGCACTCCAGAGAAACCCCAAGAACACTGTTTCAAGGCTAGAGGGATCCTGAGGTCACTGTAGCAACACGAAAGAGCTCCGTGGACCAAGAATCAACACGAGATGAGAGGTTAGTCCCTGGCTTCGACTCCTGAGGAATACCACTTTACCACAAGCACCTCAAGAGGAGGCTTCTCTCAGCTCTAGGTATGTGAGAGGGATCCTGAGTTTGCGGCCTCAAGTGGAATGGACACCACGATGCCCTGACTCGAAATAAGGCCGGATATCCCTGCAGTGACTTGAATGCAGGTTCGTCTTGCATCTCCCAAGAAGAAAGGATGTCTGAATCCCCTGTGGAGACCACAGAGAAACACCTAGTTCCCCACCTCATCGCGACCGCAGGCCTCACATCCTTTGAAAACTCCAGAGGTACGCGGAGATCAGTGCCTCCAAAGGAGACGATGCCTGACTCCTCGTGAAACTTGATAGGAGTCCCAGGATTCCTGTGGCACGTGGAAAGGGACCCTTGGTCCCCCGCCTCATCTGGAGAGGCGTTCCAATTGCCCTGCCAAGCCTCGAGGAGAATCCCGAGTTGTCCCTCGCAACTAGGCAGGAGTCCTGACGTGGCTGAACAAACACGTGGATGGAAGGGCCATCCCCGTCGTAACTCGAGAATATACCCCAGGTTCCCGCCGCAACTCGAGAAAAACCATGAGACTTCCCCCTCGCCGCGAGATGAGGCCCGATTCCCCTACACTGCGTGCAGAGCAATTCCGTGTTGCACATCACACTTGAAAGAAGCCTTGATTTCCTTGATGGCACTACAGAGAAACCCCAAGAACACTGTTTCAAGGATAGAGGGATCCTGAGGTCACTGTAGCAACACGAAAGAGCTCCGTGGGCCAAAAATCAACTCGAGATGAGATGTTAGTCCCTGGCTTCGACTCCAGCGGAATACCACCTTACCACAAGCACCTCAAGAGGAGGCTTCTCTCAGCTCTAGGTATGTGAGAGGGACCCTGAGTTTGCGGCCTCTAGTGGAATGGACACCGCGATGCCCTGACGCGAAATAAGGCTGGATATCCCTGCAGTGACTTGAATGCAGGCTCGTCTTGCATCTCCCAAGATGAAAGGATGTCTGAATCCCCTGTGGAGACCACAGAGAAAGACCTAGTTCCCCACCTCATCGCGACCGGAGGCCTCACATCCTTTGAAAACTCCAGAGGTACGCGGAGATCAGTGCCTCCAAAGGAGACGATGCCTGACTCCTCGTGAAACTTGATAGGAGTCCCAGGATTCCTGTGGCACGTGGAAAGGGACCCTTGGTCTCCCGCCTGAGCTGGAGAGGCGTCCCAATTGCCTTGCCAAGCCTCGAGGAGAATCCCGAGTTGTGTCTCGCAACTAGGCAAGAGTCCTGACGTGGCTGAACAAACACGTGTGTGGAAGGGCCATCCCCGTCGTAACTCGAGAATATACCCCAGGTTCCCGCCGCAACTCGAGAAAAACCATGAGACTTCCCCCTCGCCGCGAGAAGAGGCCCGATTCCCCTGCACTGCGTGCAGAGCAATTCTGTGTTGCACATCACACATGACAGGAGCCTTGATTTCCTTCATGGCACTCCAGAGAAACCCCAAGAACACTGTTTCAAGGCTAGAGGGATCCTGAGGTCACTGTAGCAACACGAAAGAGTTCCGTGGACCAAAAATCAACTCGAGATGAGAGGTTAGTCCCTGGCTTCGACTCCAGAGGAATACCACCTTACCACAAGCACCTCAAGAGGAGGCTTCTCTCAGCTCTAGGTATGTGAGAGGGACCCTGAGTTTGCGGCCTCAAGTGGAATGGACACCGCGATGCCCTGACTCGAAATAAGGCCGGATATCCCTGCAGTGACTGGAATGCAGGCTCGTCTTGCATCTCCCAAGACGAAAGGGTGTCTGAATCCCCTGTGGAGACCACAGAGAAAGACCTAGTTCCCCACCTCATCGCGACAGGAGGCCTCAAATCCTTTGAAAACTCCAGAGGTATGCGGAGATCAGTGCCTCCAAAGGAGACGATGCCTGACTCCTCGTGAAACTTGATAGGAGTCCGAGGATTCCTGTGGCACGTGGAAAGGGACCCTTGGTCTCCCGTCTCAGCTGGAGAGGCGTCCCAATTGCCCTGCAAAGCTTCGAGGAGAATCCCGAGTTGTCCCTCGCAACTAGGCAGGAGTCCTGACATGGCTGAACACACACGTGTGTGGAAGGGCCATCCCCGTCGTAACTCGAGAATATACCCCAGGTTCCCGCCGCAACTCGAGAAAAACCATGAGACTTCCCCCTCGCCGCGAGATGAGGCCCGATTCCCCTGCACTGCGTGCAGAGCAATTCCGTGTTGCACATCACACATGAAAGGAGCCTTGATTTCCTTGATGGCACTCCAGAGAAACCCCAAGAACACTGTTTCAAGGCTAGAGGGATCCTGAGGTCACTGTAGCAACACGAAAGAGCTCCGTGGACCAAGAATCAACACGAGATGAGAGGTTAGTCCCTGGCTTCGACTCCTGAGGAATACCACTTTACCACAAGCACCTCAAGAGGAGGCTTCTCTCAGCTCTAGGTATGTGAGAGGGATCCTGAGTTTGCGGCCTCAAGTGGAATGGACACCACGATGCCCTGACTCGAAATAAGGCCGGATATCCCTGTAGTGACTTGAATGCAGGCTCGTCTTGCATCGCCCAAGAAGAAAGGATGTCTGAATCCCCTGTGGAGACCACAGAGAAACACCTAGTTCCCCACCTCATCGCGACCGCAGGCCTCACATCCTTTGAAAACTCCAGAGGTACGCGGAGATCAGTGCCTCCAAAGGAGACGATGCCTGACTCCTCGTGAAACTTGATAGGAGTCCCAGGATTCCTGTGGCACGTGGAAAGGGACCCTTGGTCCCCCGCCTCAGCTGAAGAGGCGTTCCAATTGCCCTGCCAAGCCTCGAGGAGAATCCCGAGTTGTCCCTCGCAACTAGGCAGGAGTCCTGACGTGGCTGAACAAACACGTGGATGGAAGGGCCATCCCCGTCGTAACTCGAGAATATACCCCAGGTTCCCGCCGCAACTCGAGAAAAACCATGAGACTTCCCCCTCGCCGCGAGATGAGGCCCGATTCCCCTACACTGCGTGCAGAGCAATTCCGTGTTGCACATCACACATGAAAGAAGCCTTGATTTCCTTGATGGCACTCCAGAGAAACCCCAAGAACACTGTTTCAAGGCTAGAGGGATCCTGAGGTCACTGTAGCAACACGAAAGAGCTCCGTGGGCCAAAAATCAACTCGAGATGAGATGTTAGTCCCTGGCTTCGACTCCAGCGGAATACCACCTTACCACAAGCACCTCAAGAGGAGGCTTCTCTCAGCTCTAGGTATGTGAGAGGGACCCTGAGTTTGCGTCCTCAAGTGGAATGGACACCGCGATGCCCTGACGCGAAATAAGGCTGGATATCCCTGCAGTGACTTGAATGCAGGCTCGTCTTGCATCTCCCAAGATGAAAGGATGTCTGAATCCCCTGTGGAGACCACAGAGAAAGACCTAGTTCCCCACCTCATCGCGACCGGAGGCCTCACATCCTTTGAAAACTCCAGAGGTACGCGGAGATCAGTGCCTCCAAAGGAGACGATGCCTGACTCCTCGTGAAACTTGATAGGAGTCCCAGGATTCCTGTGGCACGTGGAAAGGGACCCTTGGTCTCCCGCCTCAGCTGGAGAGGCGTCCCAATTGCCTTGCCAAGCCTCGAGGAGAATCCCGAGTTGTGTCTCGCAACTAGGCAAGAGTCCTGACGTGGCTGAACAAACACGTGTGTGGAAGGGCCATCCCCGTCATAACTCGAGAATATACCCCAGGTTCCCGCCGCAACTCGAGAAAAAACATGAGACTTCCCCCTCGCCACGAGATGAGGCCCGATTCCCCTGCACTGCGTGCAGAGCAATTCTGTGTTGCACATCACACATGACAGGAGCCTTGATTTCCTTGATGGCACTCCAGAGAAACCCCAAGAACACTGTTTCAAGGCTAGAGGGATCCTGAGGTCACTGTAGCAACACGAAAGAGCTCCGTGGACCAAAAATCAACTCGAGATGAGAGGTTAGTCCCTGGCTTCGACTCCAGAGGAATACCACCTTACCACAAGCACCTCAAGAGGAGGCTTCTCTCAGCTCTAGGTATGTGAGAGGGACCCTGAGTTTGCGGCCTCAAGTGGAATGGACACCGCGATGCCCTGACTCGAAATAAGGCCGGATATCCCTGCAGTGACTGGAATGCAGGCTCGTCTTGCATCTCCCAAGACGAAAGGGTGTCTGAATCCCCTGTGGAGACCACAGAGAAAGACATAGTTCCCCACCTCATCGCGACAGGAGGCCTCACATCCTTTGAAAACTCCAGAGGTATGCGGAGATCAGTGCCTCCAAAGGAGACGATGCCTGACTCCTCGTGAAACTTGATAGGAGTCCGAGGATTACTGTGGCACGTGGAAAGGGACCCTTGGTCTCCCGTCTCAGCTGGAGAGGCGTCCCAATTGCCCTGCAAAGCTTCGAGGAGAATCCCGAGTTGTCCCTCGCAACTAGGCAGGAGTCCTGACATGGCTGAACACACACGTGTGTGGAAGGGCCATCCCCGTCGTAACTCGAGAATATACCCCAGGTTCCCGCCGCAACTCGAGAAAAACCATGAGACTTCCCCCTCGCCGCGAGATGAGGCCCGATTCCCCTACACTGCGTGCAGAGCAATTCCGTGTTGCACATCACACATGAAAGAAGCCTTGATTTCCTTGATGGCACTCCAGAGAAACCCCAAGAACACTGTTTCAAGGATAGAGGGATCCTGAGGTCACTGTAGCAACACGAAAGAGCTCCGTGGGCCAAAAATCAACTCGAGATGAGATGTTAGTCCCTGGCTTCGACTCCAGCGGAATACCACCTTACCACAAGCACCTCAAGAGGAGGCTTCTCTCAGCTCTAGGTATGTGAGAGGGACCCTGAGTTTGCGGCCTCAAGTGGAATGGACACCGCGATGCCCTGACGCGAAATAAGGCTGGATATCCCTGCAGTGACTTGAATGCAGGCTCGTCTTGCATCTCCCAAGATGAAAGGATGTCTGAATCCCCTGTGGAGACCACAGAGAAAGACCTAGTTCCCCACCTCATCGCGACCGGAGGCCTCACATCCTTTGAAAACTCCAGACGTACGCGGAGATCAGTGCCTCCAAAGGAGACGATGCCTGACTCCTCGTGAAACTTGATAGGAGTCCCAGGATTCCTGTGGCACGTGGAAAGGGACCCTTGCTCTCCCGCCTCAGCTGGAGAGGCGTCCCAATTGCCTTGCCAAGCCTCGAGGAGAATCCCGAGTTGTGTCTCGCAACTAGGCAAGAGTCCTGACGTGGCTGAACAAACACGTGTGTGGAAGGGCCATCCCCGTCGTAACTCGAGAATATACCCCAGGTTCCCGCCGCAACTCGAGAAAAAACATGAGACTTCCCCCTCGCCGCGAGATGAGGCCCGATTCCCCTGCACTGCGTGCAGAGCAATTCTGTGTTGCACATCACACATGACAGGAGCCTTGATTTCCTTCATGGCACTCCAGAGAAACCCCAAGAACACTGTTTCAAGGCTAGAGGGATCCTGAGGTCACTGTAGCAACACGAAAGAGCTCCGTGGACCAAAAATCAACTCGAGATGAGAGGTTAGTCCCTGGCTTCGACTCCAGAGGAATACCACCTTACCACAAGCACCTCAAGAGGAGGCTTCTCTCAGCTCTAGGTATGTGAGAGGGACCCTGAGTTTGCGGCCTCAAGTGGAATGGACACCGCGATGCCCTGACTCGAAATAAGGCCGGATATCCCTGCAGTGACTGGAATGCAGGCTCGTCTTGCATCTCCCAAGACGAAAGGGTGTCTGAATCCCCTGTGGAGACCACAGAGAAAGACATAGTTCCCCACCTCATCGCGACAGGAGGCCTCACATCCTTTGAAAACTCCAGAGGTATGCGGAGATCAGTGCCTCCAAAGGAGACGATGCCTGACTCCTCGTGAAACTTGATAGGAGTCCGAGGATTACTGTGGCACGTGGAAAGGGACCCTTGGTCTCCCGTCTCAGCTGGAGAGGCGTCCCAATTGCCCTGCAAAGCTTCGAGGAGAATCCCGAGTTGTCCCTCGCAACTAGGCAGGAGTCCTGACATGGCTGAACACACACGTGTGTGGAAGGGCCATCCCCGTCGTAACTCGAGAATATACCCCAGGTTCCCGCCGCAACTCGAGAAAAACCATGAGACTTCCCCCTCGCCGCGAGATGAGGCCCGATTCCCCTGCACTGCGTGCAGAGCAATTCTGTGTTGCACATCACACATGAAAGGAGCCTTGATTTCCTTGATGGCACTCCAGAGAAACCCCAAGAACACTGTTTCAAGGCTAGAGGGATCCTGAGGTCACTGTAGCAACACGAAAGAGCTCCGTGGACCAAAAATCAACTCGAGATGAGAGGTTAGTCCCTGGCTTCGACTCCAGAGGAATACCACCTTACCACAAGCACCTCAAGAGGAGGCTTCTCTCAGCTCTAGGTATGTGAGAGGGACCCTGAGTTTGTGGCCTCAAGTGGAATGGACACCGCGATGCCCTGACTCGAAATAAGGCTGGATATCCCTGCAGTGACTGGAATGCAGGCTCGTCTTGCATCTCCCAAGACGAAAGGGTGTCTGAATCCCCTGTGGAGACCACAGAGAAAGACCTAGTTCCCCACCCCATCGCGACAGGAGGCCTCAAATCCTTTGAAAACTCCAGAGGTATGCGGAGATCAGTGCCTCCAAAGGAGACGATGCCTGACTCCTCGTGAAACTTGATAGGAGACCCAGGATTCCTGTGGCACGTGGAAAGGGACACTTGGTCTCCCGTCTCAGCTGGAGAGGCATCCCAATTGCCCTGCAAAGCCTCGAGGAGAATCCAGAGTTGTCCCTCGCAACTAGGCAGGAGTCCTCACGTCGCTGAAGAAACACGTGGGTGGAAGGGCCATCCCCGTCGTAACTCGAGAATATACCCCAGGTTCCCGCCGCAACTCGAGAAAAACCATGAGACTTCCCCCTCGCCGCGAGAAGAGGCCCGATTCCCCTGCACTGCGTGCAGAGCAATTCTGTGTTGCACATCACACATGACAGGAGCCTTGATTTCCTTCATGGCACTCCAGAGAAACCCCAAGAACACTGTTTCAAGGCTAGAGGGATCCTGAGGTCACTGTAGCAACACGAAAGAGTTCCGTGGACCAAAAATCAACTCGAGATGAGAGGTTAGTCCCTGGCTTCGACTCCAGAGGAATACCACCTTACCACAAGCACCTCAAGAGGAGGCTTCTCTCAGCTCTAGGTATGTGAGAGGGACCCTGAGTTTGCGGCCTCAAGTGGAATGGACACCGCGATGCCCTGACTCGAAATAAGGCCGGATATCCCTGCAGTGACTGGAATGCAGGCTCGTCTTGCATCTCCCAAGACGAAAGGGTGTCTGAATCCCCTGTGGAGACCACAGAGAAAGACCTAGTTCCCCACCTCATCGCGACAGGAGGCCTCACATCCTTTGAAAACTCCAGAGGTATGCGGAGATCAGTGCCTCCAAAGGAGACGATGCCTGACTCCTCGTGAAACTTGATAGGAGTCCGAGGATTCCTGTGGCACGTGGAAAGGGACCCTTGGTCTCCCGTCTCAGCTGGAGAGGCGTCCCAATTGCCCTGCAAAGCTTCGAGGAGAATCCCGAGTTGTCCCTCGCAACTAGGCAGGAGTCCTGACATGGCTGAACACACACGTGTGTGGAAGGGCCATCCCCGTCGTAACTCGAGAATATACCCCAGGTTCCCGCCGCAACTCGAGAAAAACCATGAGACTTCCCCCTCGCCGCGAGATGAGGCCCGATTCCCCTGCACTGCGTGCAGAGCAATTCCGTGTTGCACATCACACATGAAAGGAGCCTTGATTTCCTTGATGGCACTCCAGAGAAACCCCAAGAACACTGTTTCAAGGCTAGAGGGATCCTGAGGTCACTGTAGCAACACGAAAGAGCTCCGTGGACCAAGAATCAACACGAGATGAGAGGTTAGTCCCTGGCTTCGACTCCTGAGGAATACCATTTTACCACAAGCACCTCAAGAGGAGGCTTCTCTCAGCTCTAGGTATGTGAGAGGGATCCTGAGTTTGCGGCCTCAAGTGGAATGGACACCACGATGCCCTGACTCGAAATAAGGCCGGATATCCCTGTAGTGACTTGAATGCAGGCTCGTCTTGCATCGCCCAAGAAGAAAGGATGTCTGAATCCCCTGTGGAGACCACAGAGAAACACCTAGTTCCCCACCTCATCGCGACCGCAGGCCTCACATCCTTTGAAAACTCCAGAGGTACGCGGAGATCAGTGCCTCCAAAGGAGACGATGCCTGACTCCTCGTGAAACTTGATAGGAGTCCCAGGATTCCTGTGGCACGTGGAAAGGGACCCTTGGTCCCCCGCCTCAGCTGAAGAGGCGTTCCAATTGCCCTGCCAAGCCTCGAGGAGAATCCCGAGTTGTCCCTCGCAACTAGGCAGGAGTCCTGACGTGGCTGAACAAACACGTGGATGGAAGGGCCATCCCCGTCGTAACTCGAGAATATACCCCAGGTTCCCGCCGCAACTCGAGAAAAACCATGAGACTTCCCCCTCGCCGCGAGATGAGGCCCGATTCCCCTACACTGCGTGCAGAGCAATTCCGTGTTGCACATCACACATGAAAGAAGCCTTGATTTCCTTGATGGCACTCCAGAGAAACCCCAAGAACACTGTTTCAAGGCTAGAGGGATCCTGAGGTCACTGTAGCAACACGAAAGAGCTCCGTGGGCCAAAAATCAACTCGAGATGAGATGTTAGTCCCTGGCTTCGACTCCAGCGGAATACCACCTTACCACAAGCACCTCAAGAGGAGGCTTCTCTCAGCTCTAGGTATGTGAGAGGGACCCTGAGTTTGCGTCCTCAAGTGGAATGGACACCGCGATGCCCTGACGCGAAATAAGGCTGGATATCCCTGCAGTGACTTGAATGCAGGCTCGTCTTGCATCTCCCAAGATGAAAGGATGTCTGAATCCCCTGTGGAGACCACAGAGAAAGACCTAGTTCCCCACCTCATCGCGACCGGAGGCCTCACATCCTTTGAAAACTCCAGAGGTACGCGGAGATCAGTGCCTCCAAAGGAGACGATGCCTGACTCCTCGTGAAACTTGATAGGAGTCCCAGGATTCCTGTGGCACGTGGAAAGGGACCCTTGGTCTCCCGCCTCAGCTGGAGAGGCGTCCCAATTGCCTTGCCAAGCCTCGAGGAGAATCCCGAGTTGTGTCTCGCAACTAGGCAAGAGTCCTGACGTGGCTGAACAAACACGTGTGTGGAAGGGCCATCCCCGTCATAACTCGAGAATATACCCCAGGTTCCCGCCGCAACTCGAGAAAAAACATGAGACTTCCCCCTCGCCACGAGATGAGGCCCGATTCCCCTGCACTGCGTGCAGAGCAATTCTGTGTTGCACATCACACATGACAGGAGCCTTGATTTCCTTGATGGCACTCCAGAGAAACCCCAAGAACACTGTTTCAAGGCTAGAGGGATCCTGAGGTCACTGTAGCAACACGAAAGAGCTCCGTGGACCAAAAATCAACTCGAGATGAGAGGTTAGTCCCTGGCTTCGACTCCAGAGGAATACCACCTTACCACAAGCACCTCAAGAGGAGGCTTCTCTCAGCTCTAGGTATGTGAGAGGGACCCTGAGTTTGCGGCCTCAAGTGGAATGGACACCGCGATGCCCTGACTCGAAATAAGGCCGGATATCCCTGCAGTGACTGGAATGCAGGCTCGTCTTGCATCTCCCAAGACGAAAGGGTGTCTGAATCCCCTGTGGAGACCACAGAGAAAGACATAGTTCCCCACCTCATCGCGACAGGAGGCCTCACATCCTTTGAAAAC
Organism: Cervus elaphus; assembly: GCF_910594005.1. Classification (NCBI taxonomy): domain Eukaryota; kingdom Metazoa; phylum Chordata; class Mammalia; order Artiodactyla; family Cervidae; genus Cervus; species Cervus elaphus. The sequence continues at coordinate 520,445 of NC_057828.1, forward strand.
TCCAGAGGTATGCGGAGATCAGTGCCTCCAAAGGAGACGATGCCTGACTCCTCGTGAAACTTGATAGGAGTCCGAGGATTACTGTGGCACGTGGAAAGGGACCCTTGGTCTCCCGTCTCAGCTGGAGAGGCGTCCCAATTGCCCTGCAAAGCTTCGAGGAGAATCCCGAGTTGTCCCTCGCAACTAGGCAGGAGTCCTGACATGGCTGAACACACACGTGTGTGGAAGGGCCATCCCCGTCGTAACTCGAGAATATACCCCAGGTTCCCGCCGCAACTCGAGAAAAACCATGAGACTTCCCCCTCGCCGCGAGATGAGGCCCGATTCCCCTACACTGCGTGCAGAGCAATTCCGTGTTGCACATCACACATGAAAGAAGCCTTGATTTCCTTGATGGCACTCCAGAGAAACCCCAAGAACACTGTTTCAAGGATAGAGGGATCCTGAGGTCACTGTAGCAACACGAAAGAGCTCCGTGGGCCAAAAATCAACTCGAGATGAGATGTTAGTCCCTGGCTTCGACTCCAGCGGAATACCACCTTACCACAAGCACCTCAAGAGGAGGCTTCTCTCAGCTCTAGGTATGTGAGAGGGACCCTGAGTTTGCGGCCTCAAGTGGAATGGACACCGCGATGCCCTGACGCGAAATAAGGCTGGATATCCCTGCAGTGACTTGAATGCAGGCTCGTCTTGCATCTCCCAAGATGAAAGGATGTCTGAATCCCCTGTGGAGACCACAGAGAAAGACCTAGTTCCCCACCTCATCGCGACCGGAGGCCTCACATCCTTTGAAAACTCCAGACGTACGCGGAGATCAGTGCCTCCAAAGGAGACGATGCCTGACTCCTCGTGAAACTTGATAGGAGTCCCAGGATTCCTGTGGCACGTGGAAAGGGACCCTTGCTCTCCCGCCTCAGCTGGAGAGGCGTCCCAATTGCCTTGCCAAGCCTCGAGGAGAATCCCGAGTTGTGTCTCGCAACTAGGCAAGAGTCCTGACGTGGCTGAACAAACACGTGTGTGGAAGGGCCATCCCCGTCGTAACTCGAGAATATACCCCAGGTTCCCGCCGCAACTCGAGAAAAAACATGAGACTTCCCCCTCGCCGCGAGATGAGGCCCGATTCCCCTGCACTGCGTGCAGAGCAATTCTGTGTTGCACATCACACATGACAGGAGCCTTGATTTCCTTCATGGCACTCCAGAGAAACCCCAAGAACACTGTTTCAAGGCTAGAGGGATCCTGAGGTCACTGTAGCAACACGAAAGAGCTCCGTGGACCAAAAATCAACTCGAGATGAGAGGTTAGTCCCTGGCTTCGACTCCAGAGGAATACCACCTTACCACAAGCACCTCAAGAGGAGGCTTCTCTCAGCTCTAGGTATGTGAGAGGGACCCTGAGTTTGCGGCCTCAAGTGGAATGGACACCGCGATGCCCTGACTCGAAATAAGGCCGGATATCCCTGCAGTGACTGGAATGCAGGCTCGTCTTGCATCTCCCAAGACGAAAGGGTGTCTGAATCCCCTGTGGAGACCACAGAGAAAGACATAGTTCCCCACCTCATCGCGACAGGAGGCCTCACATCCTTTGAAAACTCCAGAGGTATGCGGAGATCAGTGCCTCCAAAGGAGACGATGCCTGACTCCTCGTGAAACTTGATAGGAGTCCGAGGATTCCTGTGGCACGTGGAAAGGGACCCTTGGTCTCCCGTCTCAGCTGGAGAGGCGTCCCAATTGCCCTGCAAAGCTTCGAGGAGAATCCCGAGTTGTCCCTCGCAACTAGGCAGGAGTCCTGACATGGCTGAACACACACGTGTGTGGAAGGGCCATCCCCGTCGTAACTCGAGAATATACCCCAGGTTCCCGCCGCAACTCGAGAAAAACCATGAGACTTCCCCCTCGCCGCGAGATGAGGCCCGATTCCCCTGCACTGCGTGCAGAGCAATTCTGTGTTGCACATCACACATGAAAGGAGCCTTGAATTCCTTGATGGCACTCCAGAGAAACCCCAAGAACACTGTTTCAAGGCTAGAGGGATCCTGAGGTCACTGTAGCAACACGAAAGAGCTCCGTGGACCAAAAATCAACTCGAGATGAGAGGTTAGTCCCTGGCTTCGACTCCAGAGGAATACCACCTTACCACAAGCACCTCAAGAGGAGGCTTCTCTCAGCTCTAGGTATGTGAGAGGGACCCTGAGTTTGTGGCCTCAAGTGGAATGGACACCGCGATGCCCTGACTCGAAATAAGGCTGGATATCCCTGCAGTGACTGGAATGCAGGCTCGTCTTGCATCTCCCAAGACGAAAGGGTGTCTGAATCCCCTGTGGAGACCACAGAGAAAGACCTAGTTCCCCACCCCATCGCGACAGGAGGCCTCAAATCCTTTGAAAACTCCAGAGGTATGCGGAGATCAGTGCCTCCAAAGGAGACGATGCCTGACTCCTCGTGAAACTTGATAGGAGACCCAGGATTCCTGTGGCACGTGGAAAGGGACACTTGGTCTCCCGTCTCAGCTGGAGAGGCATCCCAATTGCCCTGCAAAGCCTCGAGGAGAATCCAGAGTTGTCCCTCGCAACTAGGCAGGAGTCCTGACGTCGCTGAAGAAACACGTGGGTGGAAGGGCCATCCCCGTCGTAACTCGAGAATATACCCCAGGTTCCCGCTGCAACTCGAGAAAAACCATGAGACTTCCCCCTCGCCGCGAGATGAGGCCCGATTCCCCTGCACTGCGAGCAGAGCAATTCCGTGTTGCACATCACACATGAAAGGAGCCTTGATTTCCTTGATGGCACTCCAGAGAAACCCCAAGAACACTGTTTCAAGGCTAGAGGGATCCTGAGGTCACTGTAGCAACACGAAAGAGCTCCGTGGACCAAGAATCAACACGAGATGAGAGGTTAGTCCCTGGCTTCGACTCCTGAGGAATACCACCTTACCACAAGCACCTCAAGAGGAGGCTTCTCTCAGCTCTAGGTATGTGAGAGGGATCCTGAGTTTGCGGCCTCAAGTGGAATGGACAGCACGATGCCCTGACTCGAAATAAGGCCGGATATCCCTGCAGTGACTTGAATGCAGGCTCGTCTTGCATCTCCCAAGAAGAAAGGATGTCTGAATCCCCTGTGGAGACCACAGAGAAACACCTAGTTCCCCACGTCATCGCGACCGGCGGCCTCACATCCTTTGAAAACTCCAGAGGTACGCGGAGATCAGTGCCTCCAAAGAGACGATGCCTGACTCCTCGTGAAACTTGATAGGAGTCCCAGGATTCCTGTGGCACGTGGAAAGGGACCCTTGGTCTCCCGCCTCAGCTGGAGAGGCGTCCCAATTGCCTTGCCAAGCCTTGAGGAGAATACCGAGTTGGGTCTCGCAACTAGGCAGGAGTCCTGACGTGGCTGAACAAACACTTGGGTGGAAGGGCCATCCCCGTCGTAACTCGAGAATATACCCCAGGTTCCCGCCGCAACTCGAGAAAAACCATGAGACTTCCCACTCGACGCGAGATGAGGCCCGATTCCCCTGTACTGCGTGCAGAGCAATTCCGTCTTGCACATCACACATGAAAGGAGCCTTGATTTCCTTGATGGCACTCCAGAGAAACCCCAAGAACACTGTTTCAAGGATAGAGGGATCCTGAGGTCACTGTAGCAACACGAAAGAACTCTGTGGACCAAAAATCAACTCGAAAAGAGAGGTTAGTCCCTGGATTCGTCTCCAGAGGAATACCACCTTACCACAAGCACCTCAAGAGGAGGCTTCTCTCAGTTCTAGGTATGTGAGAGGGACCCTGAATTTGCGGCCTCAAGTGGAATGGACACCGCGATGCCCTGACTCGAAATAAGGCCGGATATCCCTGCAGTGACTTCAATGCAGGCTCGTCTTGCATCTCCCAGGACGAAAGGATGTCTGAATCCCCTGTGGAAAGCACAGAGAAAGACTATGTTCCCCTCCTCATCGCGACCGATAGCCTCACATCCTTTGAAAACTCCAGAGGTACGCGGAGATCAGTGCCTCCAAAGGAGACGATGCCTGACTCCTCGTGCAACTTGATAGGAGTCCCAGGATTCCTGTGGCACGTGGAAAGGGACACTTGCTCTCAAGCCTCAGCTGGATGGCGTCCAAATTGCCCTGCCAAGCCTCGAGGAGAATCCAGAGTTGTCCCTCGCAACTAGGCAGGAGTCCTGACGTCGCTGAAGAAACACGTGGGTGGAAGGGCCATCCCCGTCGTAACTCGAGAATATACCCCAGGTTCCCGCCGCAACTCGAGAAAAACCATGAGACTTCCCCCTCGCCGCGAGATGAGGCCCGATTCCCCTGCACTGCGAGCAGAGCAATTCCGTGTTGCACATCACACATGAAAGGAGCCTTGATTTCCTTGATGGCACTCCAGAGAAACCCCAAGAACACTGTTTCAAGGCCAGAGGGATCCTGAGGTCACTGTAGCAACACGAAAGAGCTCCGTGGGCCAAAAATCAACTCGAGATGAGAGGTTAGTCCCTGGCTTCGACTCCAGAGGAATACCACCTTACCACAAGCACCTCAAGAGGAGGCTTCTCTCAGCTCTAGGTATTTGAGAGGGACCCTGAGTTTGCGGCCTCAAGTGGAATGGACACCGTGATGCCCTGACGCGAAATAAGGCTGGATATCCCTGCAGTGACTTGAATGCAGGCTCGTCTTGCATCTCCGAAGATGAAAGGATGTCTGAATCCCCTGTGGAGACCACAGAGAAACACCTAGTTCCCCACCTCATCGCGACCGATAGCCTCACATCCTTTGAAAACTTCAGAGGTACGCGGAGATCAGTGCCTCCAAAGGAGACGATGCCTGACTCCTCGTGAATCTTGATAGGAGTCCCAGGATTCCTGTGGCACGTGGAAAGGGACCCTTGCTCTCCCGCCTCAGCTGGAGAGGCGTCCCAATTGCCTTGCCAAGCCTCAAGGAGAATCCCGAGTTGTGTCTCGCAACTAGGCAAGAGTCCTGACGTGGCTGAACAAACACGTGGGTGGAAGGGCCATCCCCGTCGTAACTCGAGAATATACCCCAGGTTCCCGCCGCAACTCGAGAAAAACCATGAGACTTCCCCCTCGCCGCGAGAAGAGGCCCGATTCCCCTGCACTGCGTGCAGAGCAATTCTGTGTTGCACATCACACATGAAAGGAGCCTTGATTTCCTTCATGGCACTCCAGAGAAACCCCAAGAACACTGTTTCAAGGCTAGAGGGATCCTGAGGTCACTGTAGCAACACGAAAGAGCTCCGTGGACCAAAAATCAACTCGAGATGAGAGGTTAGTCCCTGGCTTCGACTCCAGAGGAATACCACCTTACCACAAGCACCTCAAGAGGAGGCTTCTCTCAGCTCTAGGTATGTGAGAGGGATCCTGAGTTTGCGGCCTCAAGTGGAATGGACACCGCGATGCCCTGACTCGAAATAAGGCCGGATATCCCTGCAGTGACTTGAATGCAGGCTCGTCTTGCATCTCCCAAGAAGAAAGGATGTCTGAATCCCCTGTGGAGACCACAGAGAAAGACCTAGTTCCCCACCTCATCGCGACCGGAGGCCTCACATCCTTTGAAAACTCCAGAGGTACGCGGAGATCAGTGCCTCCAAAGGAGACGATGCCTGACTCCTCGTGAATCTTGATAGGAGTCCCAGGATTCTTGTGGCACGTGGAAAGGGACACTTGGTCTCCCGCCTCAGCTGGAGAGGCGTTCCAATTGCCCTGCCAAGCCTCGAGGAGAATCCCGAGTTGTCCCTCGCAACTAGGCAGGAGTCCTGACGTGGCTGAACAAACACGTGGGTGGAAGGGCCATCCCCGTCGTAACTCGAGAATATACCCCAGGTTCCCGCCGCAACTCGAGAAAAACCATGAGACTTCCCCCTCGATGCGAGATGAGGCCCGATTCCCCTGTACTGCGTGCAGAGCAATTCCGTCTTGCACATCACACATGAAAGGAGCCTTGATTTCCTTGATGGCACTCCAGAGAAACCCGAAGAACACTGTTTCAAGGATAGAGGGATCCTGAGGTCACTGTAGCAACACAAAAGAACTCTGTGGACCAAAAATCAACTCGAAAAGATAGGTTAGTCCCTGGATTCGTCTCGAGAGGAATACCACCTTACCACAAGCACCTCAAGAGGAGGCTTCTCTCAGCTCTAGGTATGTGAGAGGGACCCTGAGTTTGCGGCCTCAAGTGGAATGGACACCGTGATGCCCTGACTCGAAATAAGGCCGGATATCCCTGCAGTGACTTCAATGCAGGCTCGTCTTGCATCTCCCAAGACGAAAGGATGTCAGAATCCCCTGTGGAAAGCACAGAGAAAGACTTAGTTCCCCACCTCATCGCGACCGGAGGCCTCACATCCTTTGAAAACTCCAGAGGTACGCGGAGATCAGTGCCTCCAAAGGAGACGATGCCTGACTTCTCGTGAAACTTGATAGGAGTCCCACGTTTCCTGTGGCACTTGGAAAGGGACACTTGGTCTCCCGCCTCAGCTGGAGAGGCGTCCCAATTGCCCTGCCAAGCCTCGAGGAGAATCCCGAGTTGTCCCTCGCAACTAGGCAGGAGTCCTGACGTCGCTGAAGAAACACGTGGGTGGAAAGGCCATCCCCGTCGTAACTCGAGCATATACACCAGGTTCCCGCCGCAACTCGAGAAAAACCATGAGACTTCCCAACGCTGCGAGATGAGGCCCGATTCCCCTGCACTGCGTGCAGAGCAATTCCGTGTTGCACATCACACATGAAAGGAGCCTTGATTTCCTTCATGGCACTCCAGAGAAACCCGAAGAACACTGTTTCAAGGCTAGAGGGATCCTGAGGTCACTGTAGCAACACGAAAGAGCTCCATGGGCCAAAAATCAACTCGAGATGAGAGGTTAGTCCCTGGCTTCGACTCCCGAGGAATACCACCTTTCCACAAGCACCTCAAGAGGAGGCTTCTCTCAGCTCTAGGTATGTGAGAGGGACCCTGAGTTTGCGGCCTCAAGTGGAATGGACACCGCGATGCCCTGACTCGAAATAAGGCCGGATATCCCTGCAGTGACTTGAATGCAGGCTCGTCTTGCATCTCCCAAGATGAAAGGATGTCTGAATCCCCTGTAGAGACCACAGAGAAAGACCTAGTTCCCCACCTCATCGTGACCGGAGGCCTCACATCCTTTGAAAACTCCAGAGGTACGCGGAGATCAGTGCCTCCAAAGGAGACGATGCCTGACTCCTCGTGAAACTTGATAGGAGTCCCAGGATTCCTGTGGCACGTGGAAAGGGACCCTTCGTCTCCCGCCTCAGCTGGAGAGGCGTCCCAATTGCCTTGCCAAGCCTCGAGGAGAATCCCGAGTTGTGTCTCGCAACTAGGCAAGAGTCCTGACGTGGCTGAACAAACACGTGTGTGGAAGGGCCATCCCCGTCGTAACTCGAGAATATACCCCAGGTTCCCGCCGCAACTCGAGAAAAACCATGAGACTTCCCCCTCGCCGCGAGATGAGGCCCGATTCCCCTGCACTGCGTGCAGAGCAATTCTGTGTTGCACATCACACATGAAAGGAGCCTTGGTTTCCTTCATGGCACTCCAGAGAAACCCCAAGAACACTGTTTCAAGGATAGAGGGATCCTGAGGTCACTGTAGCAACACGAAAGAGCTCCGTGGACCAAAAATCAACTCGAGATGAGAGGTTAGTCCCTGGCTTCGACTCCAGAGGAATACCACCTTACCACAAGCACCTCAAGAGGAGGCTTCTCTCAGCTCTAGGTATGTGAGAGGGACCCTGAGTTTGCGGCCTCAAGTGGAATGGACACCGCGATGCCCTGACTCGAAATAAGGCCGGATATCCCTGCAGTGACTGGAATGCAGGCTCGTCTTGCATCTCCCAAGACGAAAGGGTGTCTGAATCCCCTGTGGAGACCACAGAGAAAGACCTAGTTCCCCACCTCATCGCGACAGGAGGCCTCACATCCTTTGAAAACTCCAGAGGTATGCAGAGATCAGTGCCTCCAAAGGAGACGATGCCTGACTCCTCGTGAAACTTGATAGGAGTCCCAGGATTCCTGTGGCACGTGGAAAGGGACCCTTGGTCTCCCGTCTCAGCTGGAGAGGCGTCCCAATTGCCCTGCAAAGCTTCGAGGAGAATCCCGAGTTGTCCCTCGCAACTAGGCAGGAGTCCTGACATGGCTGAACACACACGTGTGTGGAAGGGCCATCCCCGTCGTAACTCGAGAATATACCCCAGGTTCCCGCCGCAACTCGAGAAAAACCATGAGACTTCCCCCTCGCCGCGAGATGAGGCCCGATTCCCCTGCACTGCGTGCAGAGCAATTCCGTGTTGCACATCACACATGAAAGGAGCCTTGATTTCCTTGATGGCACTCCAGAGAAACCCCAAGAACACTGTTTCAAGGCTAGAGGGATCCTGAGGTCACTGTAGCAACACGAAAGAGCTCCGTGGACCAAGAATCAACACGAGATGAGAGGTTAGTCCCTGGCTTCGACTCCTGAGGAATACCACTTTACCACAAGCACCTCAAGAGGAGGCTTCTCTCAGCTCTAGGTATGTGAGAGGGATCCTGAGTTTGCGGCCTCAAGTGGAATGGACACCACGATGCCCTGACTCGAAATAAGGCCGGATATCCCTGCAGTGACTTGAATGCAGGCTCGTCTTGCATCTCCCAAGAAGAAAGGATGTCTGAATCCCCTGTGGAGACCACAGAGAAACACCTAGTTCCCCACCTCATCGCGACCGCAGGCCTCACATCCTTTGAAAACTCCAGAGGTACGCGGAGATCAGTGCCTCCAAAGGAGACGATGCCTGACTCCTCGTGAAACTTGATAGGAGTCCCAGGATTCCTGTGGCACGTGGAAAGGGACCCTTGGTCCCCCGCCTCAGCTGGAGAGGCGTTCCAATTGCCCTGCCAAGCCTCGAGGAGAATCCCGAGTTGTCCCTCGCAACTAGGCAGGAGTCCTGACGTGGCCGAACAAACACGTGGGTGGAAGGGCCATCCCCGTCGTAACTCGAGAATATACCCCAGGTTCCCGCCGCAACTCGAGAAAAACCATGAGACTTCCCCCTCGCCGCGAGATGAGGCCCGATTCCCCTACACTGCTTGCAGAGCAATTCCGTGTTGCACATCACACATGAAAGGAGCCTTGATTTCCTTGATGGCACTCCAGAGAAACCCCAAGAACACTGTTTCAAGGATAGAGGGATCCTGAGGTCACTGTAGCAACACGAAAGAGCTCCGTGGGCCAAAAATCAACTTGAGATGAGATGTTAGTCCCTGGCTTCGACTCCAGCGGAATACCACATTACCACAAGCACCTCAAGAGGAGGCTTCTCTCAGCTCTAGGTATGTGAGAGGGACCCTGAGTTTGCGGCCTCAAGTGGAATGGACACCGCGATGCCCTGACGCGAAATAAGGCTGGATATCCCTGCAGTGACTTGAATGCAGGCTCGTCTTGCATCTCCCAAGATGAAAGGATGTCTGAATCCCCTGTGGAGACCACAGAGAAAGACCTAGTTCCCCACCTCATCGCGATCGGAGGCCTCACATCCTTTGAAAACTCCAGAGGTACGCGGAGATCAGTGCCTCCAAAGGAGACGATGCCTGAGTCCTCGTGAAACTTGATAGGAGTCCCAGGATTCCTGTGGCACGTGGAAAGGGACCCTTGGTCTCCCGCCTCAGCTGGAGAGGCGTCCCAATTGCCTTGCCAAGCCTCGAGGAGAATCCCGAGTTGTGTCTCGCAACTAGGCAAGAGTCCTGACGTGGCTGAACAAACACGTGTGTGGAAGGGCCATCCCCGTCGTAACTCGAGAATATACCCCAGGTTCCCGCCGCAACTCGAGAAAAACCATGAGACTTCCCCCTCGCCGAGAGATGAGGCCCGATTCCCGTGCACTGCGTGCAGAGCAATTCTGTGTTGCACATCACACATGAAAGGAGCCTTGATTTCCTTCATGGCACTCCAGAGAAACCCCAAGAACACTGTTTCAAGGCTAGAGGGATCCTGAGGTCACTGTAGCAACACGAAAGGGCTCCGTGGACCAAAAATCAACTTGAGATGAGAGGTTAGTCCCTGGCTTCGATTCCAGAGGAATACCACCTTACCACAAGCACCTCAAGAGGAGGCTTCTCTCAGCTCTAGGTATGTGAGAGGGACCCTGAGTTTGTGGCCTCAAGTGGAATGGACACCGCGATGCCCTGACTCGAAATAAGGCCGGATATCCCTGCAGTGACTGGAATGCAGGCTCGTCTTGCATCTCCCAAGACGAAAGGGTGTCTGAATCCCCTGTGGAGACCACAGAGAAAGACCTAGTTCCCCACCTCATCGCGACAGGAGGCCTCACATCCTTTGAAAACTCCAGAGGTATGCGGAGATCAGTGCCTCCAAAGGAGACGATGCCTGACTCCTCGTGAAACTTGATAGGAGTCCGAGGATTCCTGTGGCACGTGGAAAGGGACCCTTGGTCTCCCGTCTCAGCTGGAGAGGCGTCCCAATTGCCCTGCAAAGCTTCGAGGAGAATCCCGAGTTGTCCCTCGCAACTAGGCAGGAGTCCTGACATGGCTGAACACACACGTGTGTGGAAGGGCCATCCCCGTCGTAACTCGAGAATATACCCCAGGTTCCCGCCGCAACTCGAGAAAAACCATGAGACTTCCCCCTCGCCGCGAGATGAGGCCCGATTCCCCTGCACTGCGTGCAGAGCAATTCTGTGTTGCACATCACACATGAAAGGAGCCTTGATTTCCTTGATGGCACTCCAGAGAAACCCCAAGAACACTGTTTCAAGGCTAGAGGGATCCTGAGGTCACTGTAGCAACACGAAAGAGCTCCGTGGACCAAGAATCAACACGAGATGAGAGGTTAGTCCCTGGCTTCGACTCCTGAGGAATACCACTTTACCACAAGCACCTCAAGAGGAGGCTTCTCTCAGCTCTAGGTATGTGAGAGGGATCCTGAGTTTGCGGCCTCAAGTGGAATGGACACCGCGATGCCCTGACTCGAAATAAGGCCGGATATCCCTGCAGTGACTTGAATGCAGGCTCGTCTTGCATCTCCCATGAAGAAAGGATGTCTGAATCCCCTGTGGAGACCACAGAGAAACACCTAGTTCCCCACCTCATCGCGACCGCAGGCCTCACATCCTTTGAAAACTCCAGAGGTACGCGGAGATCAGTGCCTCCAAAGGAGACGATGCCTGACTCCTCGTGAAACTTGATAGGAGTCCCAGGATTCCTGTGGCACGTGGAAAGGGACCCTTGGTCCCCCGCCTCAGCTGGAGAGGCGTTCCAATTGCCCTGCCAAGCCTCGAGGAGAATCCCGAGTTGTCCCTCGCAACTAGGCAGGAGTCCTGACGTGGCTGAACAAACACGTGGGTGGAAGGGCCATCCCCGTCGTAACTCGAGAATATACCCCAGGTTCCCGCCGCAACTCGAGAAAAACCATGAGACTTCCCCCTCGCCGCGAGATGAGGCCCGATTCCCCTACACTGCGTGCAGAGCAATTCCGTGTTGCACATCACACATGAAAGGAGCCTTGATTTCCTTGATGGCACTCCAGAGAAACCCCAAGAACACTGTTTCAAGGATAGAGGGATCCTGAGGTCACTGTAGCAACACGAAAGAGCTCCGTGGGCCAAAAATCAACTTGAGATGAGATGTTAGTCCCTGGCTTCGACTCCAGCGGAATACCACATTACCACAAGCACCTCAAGAGGAGGCTTCTCTCAGCTCTAGGTATGTGAGAGGGACCCTGAGTTTGCGGCCTCAAGTGGAATGGACACCGCGATGCCCTGACGCGAAATAAGGCTGGATATCCCTGCAGTGACTTGAATGCAGGCTCGTCTTGCATCTCCCAAGATGAAAGGATGTCTGAATCCCCTGTGGAGACCACAGAGAAAGACCTAGTTCCCCACCTCATCGCGATCGGAGGCCTCACATCCTTTGAAAACTCCAGAGGTACGCGGAGATCAGTGCCTCCAAAGGAGACGATGCCTGAGTCCTCGTGAAACTTGATAGGAGTCCCAGGATTCCTGTGGCACGTGGAAAGGGACCCTTGGTCTCCCGCCTCAGCTGGAGAGGCGTCCCAATTGCCTTGCCAAGCCTCGAGGAGAATCCCGAGTTGTGTCTCGCAACTAGGCAAGAGTCCTGACGTGGCTGAACAAACACGTGTGTGGAAGGGCCATCCCCGTCGTAACTCGAGAATATACCCCAGGTTCCCGCCGCAACTCGAGAAAAACCATGAGACTTCCCCCTCGCCGAGAGATGAGGCCCGATTCCCGTGCACTGCGTGCAGAGCAATTCTGTGTTGCACATCACACATGAAAGGAGCCTTGATTTCCTTCATGGCACTCCAGAGAAACCCCAAGAACACTGTTTCAAGGCTAGAGGGATCCTGAGGTCACTGTAGCAACACGAAAGAGCTCCGTGGACCAAAAATCAACTTGAGATGAGAGGTTAGTCCCTGGCTTCGACTCCAGAGGAATACCACCTTACCACAAGCACCTCAAGAGGAGGCTTCTCTCAGCTCTAGGTATGTGAGAGGGACCCTGAGTTTGTGGCCTCAAGTGGAATGGACACCGCGATGCCCTGACTCGAAATAAGGCCGGATATCCCTGCAGTGACTGGAATGCAGGCTCGTCTTGCATCTCCCAAGACGAAAGGGTGTCTGAATCCCCTGTGGAGACCACAGAGAAAGACCTAGTTCCCCACCTCATCGCGACAGGAGGCCTCACATCCTTTGAAAACTCCAGAGGTATGCGGAGATCAGTGCCTCCAAAGGAGACGATGCCTGACTCCTCGTGAAACTTGATAGGAGTCCGAGGATTCCTGTGGCACGTGGAAAGGGACCCTTGGTCTCCCGTCTCAGCTGGAGAGGCGTCCCAATTGCCCTGCAAAGCTTCGAGGAGAATCCCGAGTTGTCCCTCGCAACTAGGCAGGAGTCCTGACATGGCTGAACACACACGTGTGTGGAAGGGCCATCCCCGTCGTAACTCGAGAATATACCCCAGGTTCCCGCCGCAACTCGAGAAAAACCATGAGACTTCCCCCTCGCCGCGAGATGAGGCCCGATTCCCCTGCACTGCGTGCAGAGCAATTCCGTGTTGCACATCACACATGAAAGGAGCCTTGATTTCCTTGATGGCACTCCAGAGAAACCCCAAGAACAGTGTTTCAAGGCTAGAGGGATCCTGAGGTCACTGTAGCAACACGAAAGAGCTCCGTGGACCAAGAATCAACACGAGATGAGAGGTTAGTCCCTGGCTTCGACTCCTGAGGAATACCACTTTACCACAAGCACCTCAAGAGGAGGCTTCTCTCAGCTCTAGGTATGTGAGAGGGATCCTGAGTTTGCGGCCTCAAGTGGAATGGACACCGCGATGCCCTGACTCGAAATAAGGCCGGATATCCCTGCAGTGACTTGAATGCAGGCTCGTCTTGCATCTCCCAAGAAGAAAGGATGTCTGAATCCCCTGTGGAGACCACAGAGAAACACCTAGTTCCCCACCTCATCGCGACCGGAGGCCTCATATCCTTTGAAAACTCCAGAGGTACGCGGAGATCAGTGCCTCCAAAGGAGACGATGCCTGACTCCTCGTGAAACTTACTACGAGTCACAGGATTCTTGTGGCACGTGGAAAGGGACCCTTGGTCTCTCGCCTCAGCTGGAGAGGCGTTCCAATTGCCCTGCCAAGCCTCGAGTAGAATCCCGAGTTGTCCCTCGCAACTAGGCAGGAGTCCTGATGTGGCTGAACAAACACGTGGATGGAAGGGCCATCCCCGTCGTAACTCGAGAATATACCCCAGGTTCCCGCCGCAACTCGAGAAAAACCATGAGACTTCCCCCTCGATGCGTGATGAGGCCCGATTCCCCTGTACTGCGTGCAGAGCAATTCCGTCTTGCACATCACACATGAAAGGAGCCTTGATTTCCTTGATGGCACTCCAGAGAAACCACAAGAACACTGTTTCAAGGCTAGAGGGATCCTGAGGTCACTGTAGCAACACGAAAGAACTCTGTGGACCAAAAATCAACTCGAAAAAAGAGGTTAGTCCCTGGATTCGTCTCCAGAGGAATACCACCTTACCACAAGCACCTCAAGAGGAGGCTTCTCTCAGCTCTAGGTATGTGAGAGGGACCCTGAGTTTGCGGCCTCAAGTGGAATGGACACCGCGATGCCCTGACTCGAAATAAGGCCGGATATCCCTGCAGTGACTTCAATGCAGGCTCGTCTTGCATCTCCCAGGACGAAAGGATGTCTGAATCCCCTGTGGAAAGCACAGAGAAAGAATTAGTTCCCCACCTCATCGCGACCAATAGCCTCACATCCTTTGAAAACTCCAGAGGTATGCGGAGATCAGTGCCTCCAAAGGAGACGATGCCTGACTCCTCGTGAAACTTGATAGGAGTCCCAGGATTCCTGTGGCACGTGGAAAGGGACCCTTGGTCTCCCGCCTCAGCTGGAGAGGCGTCCCAATTGCCCTGCCAAGCCTCGAGGAGAATCCAGAGTTGTCCCTCGCAACTAGGCAGGAGTCCTGACGTCGCTGAAGAAACACGTGGGTGGAAGGGCCATCCCCGTCGTAACTCGAGAATATACCCCAGGTTCCCGCCGCAACTCGAGAAAAACCATGAGACTTCCCCTCGCCGCGAGATGAGGCCCGATTCCCCTGCACTGCGTGCAGAGCAATTCCGTGTTGCACATCACACATGAAAGGAGCCTTGATTTCCTTGATGGCACTCCAGAGAAACCCCAAGAACACTGTTTCAAGGCTAGAGGGATCCTGAGGTCACTGTAGCAACACGAAAAAGCTCCGTGGGCCAAAAATCAACTCGAGATGAAAGGTTAGTCCCTGGCTTCGACTCCAGAGGAATACCACCTTACCACAAGCACCTCAAGAGGAGGCTTCTCTCAGCTCTAGGTATGTGAGAGGGACCCTGAGTTTGCGGCCTCAAGTGGAATGGACACCGCGATGCCCTGACTCGAAATAAGGCTGGATATCCCTGCAGTGACTTGAATGCAGGCTGTTCTTGCATCTCCCAAGATGAATGGATGTCTGAATCCCCTGTAGAGACCACAGAGAAAGACCTAGTTCCCCACCTCATCGCGACCGGAGGCATCACATCCTTTGAAAACTCCAGAGGTACGCGGAGATCAGTGCCTCCAAAGGAGACGATGCCTGACTCCTCGTGAAACTTGATAGGAGTCCCAGGATTCCTGTGGCACGTGGAAAGGGACCCTTGGTCTCCCGCCTCAGCTGGAGAGGCGTCCCAATTGCCTTGTCAAGCCTCGAGGAGAATCCCGAGTTGTGTCTCGCAACTAGGCAAGAGTCCTGACGTGGCTGAACAAACACGTGTGTGGAAGGGCCATCCCCGTCGTAACTCGAGAATATACCCCAGGTTCCCGCCGCAACTCGAGAAAAACCATGAGACTTCCCCCTCGCCGCGAGATGAGGCCCGATTCCCCTGCACTGCGCGCAGAGCAATTCTGTGTTGCACATCACACATGAAAGGAGCCTTGATTTCCTTGATGGCACTCCAGAGAAACCCCAAGAACACTGTTTCAAGGATAGAGGGATCCTGAGGTCACTGTAGCAACACGAAAGAACTCTGTGGACCAAAAATCAACTCGAAAAGAGAGGTTAGTCCCTGGATTCGTCTCCAGAGGAATACCACCTTACCACAAGCACTTCAAGAGGAGGCTTCTCTCAGCTCTAGGTATGTGAGAGGGACCCTGAGTTTGCGGCCTCAAGTGGAATGGACACCGCGATGCCCTGACGCGAAATAAGGCCGGATATCCCTGCAGTGACTTCAATGCAGGCTCGTCTTGCATCTCCCAGGACGAAAGGATGTCTGAATCCCCTGTGGAAAGCAAAGAGAAAGACATAGTTCCCCACCTCATCGCGACCGATAGCCTCACATCCTTTGAAAACTCCAGAGGTACGCGGAGATCAGTGCCTCCAAAGGAGACGATGCCTGACTCCTCGTGAAAGTTGATAGGAGTCCCAGGATTCCTGTGGCACGTGGAAAGGGACCCTTGGTCTCCCGCCTCAGCTGGAGAGGCGTCCCAATTGCCTTGCCAAGCCTCGAGGAGAATCCCGAGTTGTGTCTCGCAACTAGGCAAGAGTCCTGACGTGGCTGAACAAACACGTGTGTGGAAGGGCCATCCCCGTCGTAACTCGAGAATATACCCCAGGTTCCCGCCGCAACTCGAGAAAAACCATGAGACTTCCCCCTCGCCGCGAAATGAGGCCCGATTCCCCTGCACTGCGTGCACAGCAATTCTGTGTTGCACATCACACATGAAAGGAGCCTTGATTTCCTTCATGGCACTCCAGATAAACCCCAAGAACACTGTTTCAAGGCTAGAGGGATCCTGAGGTCACTGTAGCAACACGAAAGAGCTCCGTGGACCAAAAATCAACTCGAGATGAGAGGTTAGTCCCTGGCTTCGACTCCAGAGGAATACCACCTTACCACAAGCACCTCAAGAGGAGGCTTCTCTCAGCTCTAGGTATGTGAAAGGGACCTTGAGTTTGCGGCCTCAAGTGGAATGGACACCACGATGCCCTGACTCGAAATAAGGCCGGATATCCCTGTAGTGACTGGAATGCAGGATCGTCTTGCCTCTCCCAAGACGAAAGGGTGTCTGAATCCCCTGTGGAGACCACAGAGAAACACCTAGTTCCCCACCTCATCGCGACCGCAGGCCTCACATCCTTTGAAAACTCCAGAGGTATGCGGAGATCAGTGCCTCCAAAGGAGACGATGCCTGACTCCTCGTGAAACTTGATAGGAGACCCAAGATTCCTGTGGCACGTGGAAAGGGACCCTTGGTCTCCCGTCTCAGCTGGAGAGGCGTCCCAATTGCCCTGCAAAGCCTCGAGGAGAATCCCGAGTTGTCCCTCGCAACTAGGCAGGAGTCCTGACGTCGCTGAAGAAACACGTGTGTGGAAGGGCCATCCCCGTCGTAACTCGAGAATATACCCCAGGTTCCCGCCGCAACTCGAGAAAAACCATGAGACTTCCCCCTCGCCGCGAGATGAGGCCCGATTCCCCTGCACTGCATGCAGAGCAATTCCGTGTTGCACATCACACATGAAAGGAGCCTTGATTTCCTTGATGGCACTCCAGAGAAACCCCAAGAACACTGTTTCAATGCTAGAGGGATCCTGAAGTCACTGTAGCATCACGAAAGAGCTCCGTGGGCCAAAAATCAACTCGAGATGAGAGGTTAGTCCCTGGCTTCGACTCCAGAGGAATACCACCTTACCACAAGCACCTCAAGAGGAGGCTTCTCTCAGCTCTAGGTATGTGAGAGGGACCCTGAGTTTGCGGCCTCAAGTGGAATGGACACCGCGATGCCCTGACGCGAAATAAGGCTGGATATCCCTGCAGTGACTTGAATGCAGGCTCGTCTTGCATCTCCCAAGATGAAAGGATGTCTGAATCCCCTGTGGAGACCACAGAGAAAGACCTAGTTCCCCACCTCATCGCGACCGGAGGCCTCACATCCTTTGAAAACTCCAGAGGTACGCGGAGATCAGTGCCTCCAAAGGAGACGATGCCTGACTCCTCGTGAAACTTGATAGGAGTCCCAGGATTCCTGTGGCACGTGGAAAGGGACCCTTGGTCTCCCGCCTCAGCTGGAGAGGCGTCCCAATTGCCCTGCAAAGCCTCGAGGAGAATCCCGAGTTGTCCCTCGCAACTAGGCAGGAGTCCTGACGTCGCTGAAGAAACACGTGGGTGGAAGGGCCATCCCCGTCGTAACTCGAGAATATACCCCAGGTTCCCGCTGCAACTCGAGAAAAACCATGAGACTTCCCCCTCGCCGCGAGATGAGGCCCGATTCCCCTGCACTGCGTGCAGAGCAATTCCATGTTGCACATCACACATGAAAGGAGCCTTGATTTCCTTGATGGAACTCCAGAGAAACACCAAGAACACTGTTTCTAGGCTAGAGGGATCCTGAGGTCACTGTAGCAACACGAAAGAACTCTGAGGACCAAAAATCAACTCGAAAAGAGAGGTTAGTCCCTGGATTCGTCTCCAGAGGAATACCACCTTACCACAAGCACCTCAAGAGGAGGCTTCTCTCAGCTCTAGGTATGTGAGAGGGACACTGAGTTTGCGGCCTCAAGTGGAATGGACACCGCGATGCCCTGACTCGAAATAAGGCCGGATACCCCTGCAGTGACTTCAATGCAGGCTCGTCTTGCATCTCCCAGGACGAAAGGATGTCTGAATCCCCTGTGGAAAGCACAGAGAAAGACTTTGTTCCCCACCTCATCGCGACCGATAGCCTCACATCCTTTGAAAGCTCCAGAGGTACGCGGAGATCAGTGCCTCCAAAGGAGACGATGCCTGACTCCTCGTGAAACTTGATAGGAGTCCCAGGATTCCTGTGGCACTTGGAAAGGGACACTTGGTCTCCCGCCTCAGCTGGAGAGTTGTCCCAATTGCCTTGCCAAACCTCGAGGAGAATCCCGAGTTGTGTCTCGCAACTAGGCAAGAGTCCTGACGTGGCTGAACAAACACGTGTGTGGAAGGGCCATCCCCGTCGTAACTCGAGAATATACCCCAGGTTCCCGCCGCAACTCGAGAAAAACCATGAGACTTCCCCCTCGCCGCGAGATGAGGCCCGATTCCCCTGCACTGCGTGCAGAGCAATTCTGTGTTGCACATCACACATGAAAGGAGCCTTGACTTCCTTCATGGCACTCCAGAGAAACCCCAAGAACACTGTTTCAAGGCTAGAGGGATCCTGAGGTCACTGTATCAACACGAAAGAGCTCCGTGGACCAAAACTCAACTCGAGATGAGAGGTTAGTCCCTAGCTTCGACTCCAGAGGAATACCACCTTACCACAAGCACCTCAAAAGGAGGCTTCTCTCAGCTCTAGGTATGTGAGAGGGACCCTGAGTTTGCGGCCTCAAGTGGAATGGACACCGCGATGCCCTGACTCGAAATAAGGCCGGATATCCCTGCAGTGACTTGAATGCAGGCTCGTCTTGCATCTCCCAAGAAGAAAGGATGTCTGAATCCCCTGTGGAGACCACAGAGAAACACCTAGTTCCCCACCTCATCGCGACCGCAGGCCTCACATCCTTTGAAAACTCCAGAGGTACGCGGAGATCAGTGCCTCCAAAGGAGACGATGCCTGACTCCTCGTGAAACTTGATAGGAGTCCCAGGATTCTTGTGGCACGTGGAAAGGGACACTTGGTCTCCTGCCTCAGCTGGAGAGGCGTTCCAATTGCCCTGCAAAGCCTCGAGGAGAATCCCGAGTTGTCCCTCGCAACTAGGCAGGAGTCCTGACGTGGCTGAACAAACACGTGGGTGGAAGGGCCATCCCCGTCGTAACTCGAGAATATACCCCAGGTTCCCGCCGCAACTCGAGAAAAACCATGAGACTTCTCCCTCGATGCGAGATGAGGCCCGATTCCCCTGTACTGCGTGCAGAGCAATTCCGTCTTGCACATCACACATGAAAGGAGCCTTGATTTCCTTGATGGCACTCCAGAGAAACCCCAAGAACACTGTTTCAAGGCTAGAGGGATCCTGAAGTCACTGTAGCAACACGAAAGAGCTCCGTGGGCCAAAAATCAACTCGAGATGAGAGGTTAGTCCCTGGCTTCGACTCCAGAGGAATACCACCTTACCACAAGCACCTCAAGAGGAGGCTTCTCTCAGCTCTAGGTATGTGAGAGGGACCCTGATTTTGCGGCCTCAAGTGGAATGGACACCGCGATGCCCTGACGCGAAATAAGCCTGGATATTCCTGCAGTGACTTAAATGCAGGCTCGTCTTGCATCTCCCAAGATGAAAGGATGTCTGAATCCCCTGTGGAGACCACAGAGAAAGACCTAGTTCCCCACCTCATCGCGACCGGAGGCCTCACATCCTTTGAAAACTCCAGAGGTACGCGGAGATCAGTGCCTCCAAAGGAGACGATGCCTGACTCCTCGTGAAACTTGATAGGAGACCCAGGATTCCTGTGGCACGTGGAAAGGGACCCTTGGTCTCCCGCCTCAGCTGGAGAGGCGTCCCAATTGCCTTGCCAAGCCTCGAGGAGAATCCCGAGTTGTGTCTCGCAACTAGGCAAGAGTCCTGACGTGGCTGAACAAACACGTGTGTGGAAGGGCCATCCCCGTCGTAACTCGAGAATATACCCCAGGTTCCCGCCGCAACTCGAGAAAAACCATGAGACTTCCCCTTCGCCGCGAGATGAGGCCCGATTCCCCTGCACTGCGTGCACAGCAATTCTGTGTTGCACATCACACATGAAAGGAGCCTTGATTTCCTTCATGGCACTCCAGAGAAACCCCAAGAACACTGTTTCAAGGATAGAGGGATCCTGAGGTCACTGTAGCAACACGAAAGAGCTCCGTGGACCAAAAATCAACTCGAGATGAGAGGTTAGTCCCTGGCTTCGACTCCAGAGGAATACCACCTTACCACAAGCACCTCAAGAGGAGGCTTCTCTCAGCTCTAGGTATGTGAGAGGGACCCTGAGTTTGCGGCCTCAAGTGGAATGGACACCACGATGCCCTGACTCGAAATAAAGCCGGATATCCCTGCAGTGACTGGAATGCAGGCTCGTCTTGCATCTCCCAAGACGAAAGGGTGTCTGAATCCCCTGTGGAGACCACAGAGAAAGACCTAGTTCCCCACCTCATCGCGACAGGAGGCCTCAAACCTTTGAAAACTCCAGAGGTATTCGGAGATCAGTGCCTCCAAAGGAGACGATGCCTGACTCCTCGTGAAACTTGATAGGAGACCCAGGATTCCTGTAGCACGTGGAAAGGGACCCTTGGTCTCCCGTCTCAGCTGGAGAGGCGTCCCAATTGCCCTGCAAAGCCTCGAGGAGAATCCCGAGTTGTCCCTCGCAACTAGGCAGGAGTCCTGACGTCGCTGAAGAAACACGTGGGTGGAAGGGCCATCCCCGTCGTAACTCGAGAATATACCCCAGGTTCCCGCTGCAACTCGAGAAAAACCATGAGACTTCCCCCTCGCCGCGAGATGAGGCCCGATTCCCCTGCACTGCGTGCAGAGCAATTCCGTCTTGCAAATCACACATGAAAGGAGCCTTGATTTCCTTAATGGAACTCCAGAGAAACCCCAAGAACACTGTTGCAAGGCTAGAGGGATCCTGAGGTCACTGTAGCAACACGAAAGAGCTCTGTGGACCAAGATTCAACAAGAGATGAGAGATTAGTCCCTGGCTTCGACTCCTGAGGAATACCACCTTACCACAAGCACCTCAAGAGGAGGCTTCTCTCAGCTCTAGGTATGTGAGAGGGACCCTGAGTTTGTGGCCTCAAGTGGAATGGACACCGCGATGCCCTGACTCGAAATAAGGCCGGATATCCCTGCAGTGACTTCAATGCAGGCTCGTCTTGCATCTCCCAGGACGAAAGGATGTCTGAATCCCCTGTGGAAAGCACAGAGAAAGACTTAGTTGCCCACCTCATCGCGACCGATACCGTCACATCCTTTGAAAACTCCAGAGGTACGCGGAGATCAGTGCCTCCAAAGGAGACGATGCCTGACTCCTCGTGAAACTTGATAGGAGTCCCAGGATTCCTGTGGCACGTGGAAAGGGACCCTTGGTCTCCCGCCTCAGCTGGAGAGGCGTCCCAATTGCCTTGCCAAGCCTCGAGGAGAATCCCGAGTTGTCTCTCGCAACTAGGCAAGAGTCCTGACGTGGCTGAACAAACACTTGTGTGGATGGGCCATCCCCGTCGTAACTCGAGAATATACCCCAGGTTCGCGCCGCAACTCGAGAAAAACCATGAGACTTCCCCCTCGCCGCGAGATGAGGCCCGATTCCCCCGCACTGCGTGCAGAGCAATTCCGTCTTGCACATCACACATGAAAGGAGCCTTGATTTCCTTGATGGCACTCCAGAGAAACCCCAAGAACACTGTTTCAAGGCTAGAGGGATCCTGAGGTCACTGTAGCAACACGAAAGAGCTCCGTGGACCAAGAATCAACACGAGATGAGAGGTTAGTCCCTGGCTTCGACTCCTGAGGAATACCACCTTACCACAAGCACCTCAAGAGGAGGCTTCTCTCAGCTCTAGGTGTGTGAGAGGGATCCTGAGTTTGCGGCCTCAAGTGGAATGGACACCGCGATGCCCTGACTTGAAATAAGGCCGGATATCCCTGCAGTGACTTGAATGCAGGCTCGTCTTGCATCTCCTAAGAAGAAAGGATGTCTGAATCCCCTGTGGAGACCACAGAGAAACACCTAGTTCCCCACCTCATCGCGACCGGAGGCCTCACATCCTTTGAAAATTCCAGAGGTACGCGGAGATCAGTGCCTCCAAAAGAGACGATGCCTGACTCCTCGTGAAACTTGATAGGAGTCCCAGGATTCTTGTGGCACGTGGAAACGGACCCTTGGTCTCCCGCCTCAGCTGGAGAGGCGTTCCAATTGCCCTGCCTAGCCTCGAGGAGAATCCCGAGTTGTCCCTCGCAACTAGGCAGGAGTCCTGACGTGGCTGAACAAACACGTGTGTGGAAGGGCCATCCCCGTCGTAACTCGAGAATATACCCCAGGTTCCCGCCGCAACTCGAGAAAAACCATGAGACTTCCCCCTCGATGCAAGATGAGGCCCGATTCCCCTGTACTGCGTGCAGAGCAATTCCGTCTTGCACATCACACATGAAAGGAGCCTTGATTTCCTTGATGGCACTCCAGAGAAACCCCAAGAACACTGTTTCAAGGCTAGAGGGATCCTGAGGTCACTGTAGCAACACGAAAGAACTCTGTGGACCAAAAATCAACTCGAAAAGAGAGGTTAGTCCCTGGCTTCCTCTCCAGAGGAATACCACCTTACCACAAGCACCTCAAGAGGAGGCTTCTCTCAGCTCTAGGTATGTGAGAGGGACCCTGAGTTTGCGGCCTCAAGTGGAATGGACACCGCGATGCCCTGACTCGAAATAAGGCCGGATATCCCTGCAGTGACTTCAATGCAGGCTCGTCTTGCATCTCCCAGGACGAAAGGATGTCTGAATCCCCTGTGGAAAGCACAGAGAAAGACTTTGTTCCTCACCTCATCGCGACCGATAGCCTCACATCCTTTGAAAGCTCCAGAGGTACGCGGAGATCAGTGCCTCCAAAGGAGACGATGCCTGACTCCTCGTGAAACTTGATAGGAGTCCCAGGATTTCTGTGGCACTTGGAAAGGGACACTTGGTCTCCCGCCTCAGCTGGAGAGGCGTCCCAATTGCCCTGCCAAGCCTCGAGGAGAATCCAGAGTTGTCCCTCGCAACTAGGCAGGAGTCCTGACGTCACTGAAGAAACACGTGGGTGGAAGGGCCATCCCCGTCGTAACTCGAGAATATACCCCAGGTTCCCGCCGCAACTCGAGAAAAACAATGAGACTTCCCCCTCGCCGCGAGATGAGGCCCGATTCCCCTGCACTGCGTGCAGAGCAATTCCGTGTTGCACATCACACATGAAAGGAGCCTTGATTTCCTTGATGGCACTCCAGAGAAACCCCAAGAACACTGTTTCAAGGCTAGAGGGATCCTGAGGTCACCGTAGCAACACGAAAGAGCTCCGTGGGCCAAAAATCAACTCGAGATGAGAGGTTAGTCCCAGGCTTCGACTCCAGAGGAATACCACCTTACCACAAGCACCTCAAGAGGAGGTTTCTCTCAGCTCTAGGTATGTGAGAGGGACCCTGAGTTTGCGGCCTCAAGTGGAATGGACACCGCGATGCCCTGACGCGAAATAAGGCTGGATATCCCTGCAGTGACTTGAATGCAGGCTCGTCTTGCATCTCCCAAGATGAAAGGATGTCTGAATCCCCTGTGGAGACCACAGAGAAAGACCTAGTTCCCCACCTCATCGGGACCGGAGGCCTCACATCCTTTGAAAACTCCAGAGGTACGCGGAGATCAGTGCCTCCAAAGGAGACGATGCCTGACTCCTCGTGAAACTTGATAGGAGTCCCAGGATTCCTGTGGCACGTGGAAAGGGACCCTTGGTCTCCCGCCTCAGCTGGAGAGGCGTCCCAATTGCCTTGCCAAGCCTCGAGGAGAATCCCGAGTTGTGTCTCGCAACTAGGCAAGAGTCCTGACGTGGCTGAAGAAACACGTGTGTGGAAGGGCCATCCCCGTCGTAACTCGAGAATATACCCAAGGTTCCCGCCGCAACTCGAGAAAAACCATGAGACTTCCCCCTCGCCGCGAGATGAGGCCCGATTCCCCTGCACTGCGTGCAGAGCAATTCTGTGTTGCACATCACACATGAAAGGAGCCTTGATTTCCTTCATGGCACTCCAGAGAAACCCCAAGAACACTGTTTCAAGGCTAGAGGGATCCTGAGGTCATTGTAGCAACACGAAAGAGCTCCGTGGACCAAAAATCATCTCGAGATGAGAGGTTAGTCCCTAGCTTCGACTCCAGAGGTATACCACCTTACCACAAGCACCTCAAGAGGAGGCTTCTCTCAGCTCTAGGTATGTGAGAGGGACCCTGAGTTTGCGGCCTCAAGTGGAATGGACACCACGATGACCTGACTCGAAATAAGGCCGGATATCCCTGCAGTGACTGGAATGCAGGCTCGTCTTGCATCTCCCAAGACGAAAGGGTGTCTGAATCCCCTGTGGAGACCACAGAGAAAGACCTAGTTCCCCACCTCATCGCGACCGGAGGCCTCACATCCTTTGAAAACTCCAGAGGTACGCGGAGATCAGTGCCTCCAAAGGAGACGATGCCTGAGTCATCGTGAAACTTGATAGGAGTCCCAGGATTCCTGTGGCACGTGGAAAGGGACCCTTGGTCTCCCGTCTCAGCTGGAGAGGCGTCCCAATTGCCCTGCAAAACCTCGAGGAGAATCCCGAGTTGTCCCTCGCAACTAGGCAGGAGTCCTGACGTGGCTGAACAAACACGTGGGTGGAAGGGCCATCCCCGTCGTAACTCGAGAATATACCCCAGGTTCCCGCCGCAACTCGAGAAAAGCCATGAGACTTCCCCCTCGCCGCGAGATGAGGCCCGATTCCCCTGCACTGCGTGCAGAGCAATTCTGTGTTGCACATCACACATGAAAGGAGCCTTGATTTCCTTCATGGCACTCCAGAGAAACCCCAAGAACACTGTTTCAAGGCTAGAGGGATCCTGAGGTCACTGTAGCAAAACGAAAGAGCTCCGTGGACCCAAAATCAACACGAGATGAGAGGTTAGTCCATGGCTTCGACTCCTGAGGAATACCACCTTACCACAAGCACCTCAAGAGGAGGCTTCTCTCAGCTCTAGGTATGTGAGAGGGATCCTGAGTTTGAGGCCTCAAGTGGAATGGAAACCGCGATGCCCTGACTCGAAATAAGGCCGGATATCCCTGCAGTGACTTGAATGCAGGCTCGTCTTGCATCTCCCAAGAAGAAAGGATGTCTGAATTCCCTGTGGAGACCACAGAGAAACACCTAGTTCCACACATCATTGCGACCGGAGCCCTCACATCCTTTGAAAACTCCAGAGGTACGCGGAGATCAGTGCCTCCAAAGGAGACGATGCCTGACTCCTCGTGAAACTTGATAGGAGTCCTAGGATTCTTGTGGCACGTGGAAAGGGACCCTTGGTCTCCCGCCTCAGCTGGAGAGGCGTTCCAATTGCCCTGCCAAGCCTCGAGGAGAATCCCGAGTTGTCCCTCGCAACTAGGCAGGAGTCCTGACGTGGCTGAACAAACACGTGGGTGGAAGGGCCATCCCCGTCGTAACTCGAGAATATACCCCAGGTTCCCGCCGCAACTCGAGAAAAACCATGAGACTTCCCCCTCGATGCGAGATGAGGCCCGATTCCCCTGTACTGCGTGCAGAGCAATTCCGTCTTGCACATCACACATGAAAGGAGCCTTGATTTCCTTGATGGCACTCCAGAGAAACCCCAAGAACACTGTTTCAAGGATAGAGGGATCCTGAGGTCACTGTAGCAACACGAAAGAACTCTGTGGACCAAAAATCAACTCGAAAAGAGAGGTTAGTCCCTGGATTCGTCTCCAGAGGAATACCACCTTACCACAAGCACCTCAAGAGGAGGCTTCTCTCAGCTCTAGGTATGTGAGAGGGACCCTGAGTTTGCGGCCTCAAGTGGAATGGACACCGCGATGCCCTGACTCGAAATAAGGCCGGATATCCCTGCAGTGACTTCAATGCAGTCTCGTCTTGCATCTCCCAGGACGAAATGATGTCTGAATCCCCTGTGGAAAGCACAGAGAAAGACTTAGTTCCCCACCTCATCGCGACCGATAGGCTCACATCCTTTGAAAACTCCAGAGGCACGCGGAGATCAGTGCCTCCAAAGGAGACGATGCCTGACTCCTCGTGAAACTTGATAGGAGTCCCAGGATTCCTGTGGCACGTGGAAAGGGACCCTTGGTCTCCCGCCTCAGCTGGAGAGGCTTCCCAATTGCCTTGCCAAGCCTCGAGGAGAATCCCGAGTTGTGTCTCGCAACTAGGCAAGAGTCCTGACATGGCGGAACAAACACGTGTGTGGAAGGGCCATCCCCGTCGTAACTCGAGAATATACCCCAGGTTCCCGCCGCAACTCGAGAAAAACCATGAGACTTCCCCCTCGCCACGAGATGAGGCCCGATTCCCCTGCACTGCGTGCAGAGCAATTCTGTGTTGCACATCACACATGAAAGGAGCCTTGATTTCCTTCATGGCACTCCAGAGAAACCCCAAGAACACTGTTTCAAGGCTAGAGGGATCCTGAGGTCACTGTAGCAACACGAAAGAGCTCCGTGGACCAAAAATCAACTCGAGATGAGAGGTTAGTCCCTGGCTTCGACTCCAGAGGAATACCACCTTACCACAAGCACCTCAAGAGGAGGCTTCTCTCAGCTCTAGGTATGTGAGAGGGACCCTGAGTTTGCGGCCTCAAGTGGAATGGACACCGCGATGCCCTGACTCGAAATAAGGCCGGATATCCCTGCAGTGACTGGAATGCAGGCTCGTCTTGCATCTCCCAAGACAAAAGGGTGTCTGAATCCCCTGTGGAGACCACAGAGAAAGACCTAGTTCCCCACCTCATCGCGACAGGAGGCCTCAAATCCTTTGAAAACTCCAGAGGTATGCGGAGATCAGTGCCTCCAAAGGAGACGATGCCTGACTCCTCGTGAAAATTGATAGGAGACCCAGGATTCCTGTGGCACGTTGAAAGGGACCCTTGGTCTCCCGCCTCAGCTGGAGAGGCGTCCCAATTGCCCTGCAAAGCCTCGAGGAGAATCCCGAGTTGTCCCTCGCAACTAGGCAGGAGTCCTGACATGGCTGAACAAACACGTGTGTGGAAGGGCCATCCCCGTCGTAACTCGAGAATATACCCCAGGTTCCCGCCGCAACACGAGAAAAACCATGAGACTTCCCCCTCGCCGCGAGATGTGGCCCGTTTCCCCTGCACTGCGTGCAGAGCAATTCTGTGTTGCACATCACACATGAAAGGAGCCTTGATTTCCTTGATGGCACTCCAGAGAAACCCCAAGAACACTGTTTCAAGGCTAGAGGGATCCTGAGGTCACTGTAGAAACACGAAAGAGCTCCGTGGACCAAGAATCAACACGAGATGAGAGGTTAGTCCCTGGCTTCGACTCCTGAGGAATACCACTTTATCACAAGCACCTCAAGAGGAGGCTTCTCTCAGCTCTAGGTATGTGAGAGGGATCCTGAGTTTGCGGCCTCAAGTGGAATGGACACCGCGATGCCCTGACTCGAAATAAGGCCGGATATCCCTGCAGTGACTTCAATGCAGGCTCGTCTTGCATCTCCCAAGAAGAAAGGATGTCTGAATCCCCTGTGGAGACCACAGAGAAACACCTAGTTCCCCACCTCATCGCGACCGGAGGCCTCACATCCTTTGAAAACTCCAGAGGTACGCGGAGATCAGTGCCTCCAAAGGATAGGATGCCTGACTCCTCGTGAAACTTGATAGGAGTCCCAGGATTCTTGTGGCACGTGGAAAGGGACCCTTGGTCTCCCGCCTCAGCTGGAGAGGCTTTCCAATTGCCCTGCCAAGCCTCGAGGAGAATCCCGAGTTGTCCCTCGCAACTAGGCAGGAGTCCTGACGTGGCTGAACAAACACGTGGGTGGAAGGGCCATCCCCGTCGTAACTCGAGAATATACCCCAGGTTCCCGCCGCAACTCGAGAAAAACCATGAGACTTCCCCCTCGCCGCGAGATGAGGCCCGATTCCCCTGCACTGCGTGCAGAGCAATTCCGTGTTGCACATCACACATGAAAGGAGCCTTGATTTCCTTGATGGCACTCCAGAGAAACCCCAAGAACACTGTTTCAAGGCTAGAGGGATCCTGAGGTCACTGTAGCAACACGAAAGAGCTCCGTGGGCCAAAAATCAACTCGAGATGAGAGGTTAGTCCCTGGCTTCGACTCCAGAGGAATACCACCTTACCACAAGCACCTCAAGAGGAGGCTTCTCTCAGCTCTAGGTATGTGAGAGGGACCCTGAGTTTGCGGCCTCAAGTGGAATGGACACCGCGATGCCCTGACGCGAAATAAGGCTGCATATCGCTGCAGTGACTTGAATGCAGGCTCGTCTTGCATCTCCCAAGATGAAAGGATGTCTGAATCCCCTGTGGAGACCACAGAGAAAGACCTAGTTCCCCACCTCATCGCGACCGGAGGCCTCACATCCTTTGAAAACTCCAGAGGTACGCGGAGATCAGTGCCTCCAAAGGAGACGATGCCTGACTCCTCGTGAAACTTGATAGGAGTCCCAGGATTCCTGTGGCACTTGGAAAGGGACCCTTGGTCTCCCGCCTCAGCTGGAGAGGCGTCCCAATTGCCTTGCCAAGCCTCGAGGAGAATCCCGAGTTGTGTCTCGCAACTTTGCAGGAGTCCTGCCGTGGCTGAACAAACACGTGTGTGGAAGGGCCATCCCCGTC
The DNA here is from genome assembly GCF_910594005.1 of Cervus elaphus. NCBI lineage: Eukaryota > Metazoa > Chordata > Mammalia > Artiodactyla > Cervidae > Cervus > Cervus elaphus. Next base: position 549,337 of record NC_057828.1, read on the forward strand.
GTAACTCGAGAATATACCCGAGGTTCCCGCCGCAACTCGAAAAAAACCATGAGACTTGCCCCTCGCCGCGAGATGAGGCCCGATTCCCCTGCACTGCGTGCAGAGCAATTCTGTGTTGCACATCACACGTGAAAGGAGCCTTGATTTCCTTGATGGCACTCCAGAGAAACCCCAAGAACACTGTTTCAAGGCTAGAGGGATCCTGAGGTCACTGTAGCAACACGAAAGAGCTCCGTGGGCCAAAAATCAACTCGAGATGAGAGGTTAGTCCCTGGCTTCGACTCCAGAGGAATACCACCTTACCACAAGCACCTCAAGAGGAGGCTTCTCTCAGCTCTAGGTATGTGAGAGGGACCCTGAGTTTGCGGCCTCAAGTGGAATGGACACCGCGATGCCCTGACGCGAAATAAGGCTGGATATAACTGCAGTGACTTGAATGCAGGCTCGTCTTGCATCTCCCAAGATGAAAGGATGTCTGAATCCCCTGTGGAGACCACAGAGAAAGACCTAGTTCCCCACCTCATCGCGACCGGAGGCCTCACATCCTTTGAAAACTCCAGAGGTACGCGGAGATCAGTGCCTCCAAAGGAGACGATGCCTGACTCCTCGTGAAACTTGATAGGAATCCCAGGATTCCTGTGGCACGTGGAAAGGGACCCTTGGTCTCCCGCCTCAGCTGGAGAGGCGTCCCAATTGCCCTGCCAAGCCTCGAGGAGAATCCCGAGTTGTGTCTCGCAACTAGGCAAGAGTCCTGACGTGGCTGAACAAACACGTGTGTGGAAGGGCCATCCCCGTCGTAACTCGAGAATATACCCCAGGTTCCTGCCGCAACTCGAGAAAAACCATGAGACTTCCCCTTCGCCGCGAGATGAGGCCCGATTCCCCTGCACTGCGTGCAGAGCAATTCTGTGTTGCACATCACACATGAAAGGAGCCTTGATTTCCTTCATGGCACTCCAGAGAAACCCCAAGAACACTGTTTCAAGGCTAGAGGGATCCTGAGGTCACTGTAGCAACACGAAAGAGCTCCGTGGACCAAAAATCAACTCGAGATGAGAGGTTAGTCCCTGGCTTCGACTCCAGAGGAATACCACCTTACCACAAGCACCTCAAGAGGAGGCTTCTCTCAGCTCTAGGTATGTGAGAGGGACCCTGAGTTTGCGGCCTCAAGTGGAATGGACACCACGATGCCCTGACTCGAAATAAGGCCGGATATCCCTGCAGTGACTTGAATGCAGGCTCGTCTTGCATCTCCCAAGACGAAAGGGTGTCTGAATCCCCTGTGGAGACCACAGAGAAAGACCTAGTTCCCCACCTCATCGCGACAGGAGGCCTCAAACCTTTGAAAACTCCAGAGGTATGCGGAGATCAGTGCCTCCAAAGGAGACGATGCCTGACTCCTGGTGAAACTTGATAGGAGACCCAGGATTCCTGTGGCACTTGGAAAGGGACCCTTGGTCTCCCGCCTCAGCTGGAGAGGCGTCCCAATTGCCCTGCAAAGCCTCGAGGAGAATCCCGAGTTGTCCCTCGCAACTAGGCAGGAGTCCTGACGTCGCTGAAGAAACACGTGGGTGGAACGGCCATCCCCGTCGTAACTCGAGAATATACCCCAGGTTCCCGCTGCAACTCGAGAAAAACCATGAGACTTCCCCCTCGCCGCGAGATGAGGCCCGATTGCCCTGCACTGCGTGCAGAGCAATTCCATGTTGCACATCACACATGAAAGGAGCCTTGATTTCCTTGATGGAACTCCAGAGAAACACCAAGAACACTGTTTCTAGGCTAGAGGGATCCTGAGGTCACTGTAGCAACACGAAAGAGCTCCGTGGACCAAGATTCAACAAGAGATGAGAGATTAGTCCCTGGCTTCGACTCCTGAGGAATACGACCTTACCACAAGCACCTCAAGAGGAGGCTTCTCTCAGCTCTAGGTATGTGAGAGGGACCCTGAGTTTGCGGCCTCAAGTGGAATGGACACCGCGATGCCCTGACTCGAAATAAGGCCGGATATCCCTGCAGTGACTTCAATGCAGGCTCGTCTTGCATCTCCCAGGACGAAAGGATGTCTGAATCCCCTGTGGAAAGCACAGAGAAAGACTTTGTTCCCCACCTCATCGCGACCGATAGCCTCACATCCTTTGAAAGCTCCAGAGGTACGCGGAGATCAGTGCCTCCAAAGGAGACGATGCCTGACTCCTCGTGAAACTTGATAGGAGTCCCAGGATTCCTGTGGCACTTGGAAAGGGACACTTGGTCTCCCGTCTCAGCTGGAGAGGCGTCCCAATTGCCCTGCCAAGCCTCGAGGAGAATCCAGAGTTGTCCCTCGCAACTAGGCAGGAGTCCTGACGTCACTGAAGAAACACGTGGGTGGAAGGGCCATCCCCGTCGTAACTCGAGAATATACCCCAGGTTCCCGCCGCAACTCGAGAAAAACCATGAGACATCCCCCTCGCCGCGAGATGAGGCCCGATTCCCCTGCACTACGTGCAGAGCAATTCTGTGTTGCACATCACACATGAAAGGAGCCTTGACTTCCTTCAGGGCACTCCAGAGAAACCCCAAGAACACTGTTTCAAGGCTAGAGGGATCCTGAGGTCACTGTATCAACACGAAAGAGCTCCGTGGACCAAAAATCAACTCGAGATGAGAGGTTAGTCCCTAGCTTCGACTCCAGAGGAATACCACCTTACCACAAGCACCTCAAGAGGAGGCTTCTCTCAGCTCTAGGTATGTGAGAGGGACCCTGAGTTTGCGGCCTCAAGTGGAATGGACACCGCGATGCCCTGACTCGAAATAAGGCCGGATATCCCTGCAGTGACTTGAATGCAGGCTCGTCTTGCATCTCCCAAGAAGAAAGGATGTCTGAATCCCCTGTGGAGACCACAGAGAAAGACCTAGTTCCCCACCTCATCGCGACCGGAGGCCTCACATCCTTTGAAAACTCCAGAGGTACGCGGAGATCAGTGCCTCCAAAGGAGACGATGCCTGACTCCTCGTGAAACTTGATAGGAGTCCCAGGATTCTTGTGGCACGTGGAAAGGGACACTTGGTCTCCTGCCTCAGCTGGAGAGGCGTTCCAATTGCCCTGCCAAGCCTCGAGGAGAATCCCGAGTTGTCCCTCGCAACTAGGCAGGAGTCCTGACGTGGCTGAACAAACACGTGGGTGGAAGGGCCATCCCCGTCGTAACTCGAGAATATACCCCAGGTTCCCGCCGCAACTCGAGAAAAACCATGAGACTTCTCCCTCGATGCGAGATGAGGCCCGATTCCCCTGTACTGCGTGCAGAGCAATTCCGTCTTGCACATCACACATGAAAGGAGCCTTGATTTCCTTGATGGCACTCCAGAGAAACCCCAAGAACACTGTTTCAAGGCTAGAGGGATCCTGAAGTCACTGTAGCAACACGAAAGAGCTCCGTGGGCCAAAAATCAACTCGAGATGAGAGGTTAGTCCCTGGCTTCGACTCCAGAGGAATACCACCTTACCACAAGCACCTCAAGAGGAGGCTTCTCTCAGCTCTAGGTATGTGAGAGGGACCCTGATTTTGCGGCCTCAAGTGGAATGGACACCGCGATGCCCTGACGCGAAATAAGGCTGGATATCCCTGCAGTGACTTAAATGCAGGCTCGTCTTGCATCTCCCAAGATGAAAGGATGTCTGAATCTCCTGTGGAGACCACAGAGAAAGACCTAGTTCCCCACCTCATCGCGACCGGAGGCCTCACATCCTTTGAAAACTCCAGAGGTACGCGGAGATCAGTGCCTCCAAAGGAGACGATGCCTGACTCCTCGTGAAACTTGATAGGAGACCCAGGATTCCTGTGGCACGTGGAAAGGGACCCTTGGTCTCCCGCCTCAGCTGGAGAGGCGTCCCAATTGCCTTGAAAAGCCTCGAGGAGAATCCCGAGTTGTGTCTCGCAACTAGGCAAGAGTCCTGACGTCTCTGAACAAACACGTGTGTGGAAGGGCCATCCCCGTCGTAACTCGAGAATATACCCCAGGTTCCCGCCGCAACTCGAGAAAAACCATGAGACTTCCCCTTCGCCGCGAGATGAGGCCCGATTCCCCTGCACTGCATGCACAGCAATTCTGTGTTGCACATCACACATGAAAGGAGCCTTGATTTCCTTCATGGCACTCCAGAGAAACCCCAAGAACACTGTTTCAAGAATAGAGGGATCCTGAGGTCACTGTAGCAACACGAAAGAGCTCCGTGGACCAAAAATCAACTCGAGATGAGAGGTTAGTCCCTGGCTTCGACTCCAGAGGAATACCACCTTACCACAAGCACCTCAAGAGGAGGCTTCTCTCAGCTCTAGGTATGTGAGAGGGACCCTGAGTTTGCGGCCTCAAGTGAAATGGACACCACGATGCCCTGACTCGAAATAAGGCCGGATATCCCTGCAGTGACTTGAATGCAGGCTCGTCTTGCATCTCCCAAGACGAAAGGGTGTCTGAATCCCCTGTGGAGACCACAGAGAAAGACCTAGTTCCCCACCTCATCGCGACAGGAGGCCTCAAACCTTTGAAAACTCCAGAGGTATGCGGAGATCAGTGCCTCCAAAGGAGACGATGCCTGACTCCTGGTGAAACTTGATAGGAGACCCAGGATTCCTGTAGCACGTGGAAAGGGACCCTTGGTCTCCCGTCTCAGCTGGAGAGGCGTCCCAATTGCCCTGCAAAGCCTCGAGGAGAATCCCGAGTTGTCCCTCGCAACTAGGCAGGAGTCCTGACGTCGCTGAAGAAACACGTGGGTGGAAGGGCCATCCCCGTCGTAACTCGAGAATATACCCCAGGTTCCCGCTGCAACTCGAGAAAAACCATGAGACTTCCCCCTCGCCGCGAGATGAGGCCCGATTCCCCTGCACTGCGTGCAGAGCAATTCCGTCTTGCACATCAAACATGAAAGGAGCCTTGATTTCCTTAATGGAACTCCAGAGAAACCCCAAGAACACTGTTTCAAGGCTAGAGGGATCCTGAGGTCACTGTAGCAACACGAAAGAGCTCCGTGGACCAAGATTCAACAAGAGATGAGAGATTAGTCCCTGGCTTCGACTCCTGAGGAATACCACCTTACCACAAGCACCTCAAGAGGAGGCTTCTCTCAGCTCTAGGTATGTGAGAGGGACCCTGAGTTTGTGGCCTCAAGTGGAATGGACACCGCGATGCCCTGACTCGAAATAAGGCCGGATATCCCTGCAGTGACTTCAATGCAGGCTCGTCTTGCATCTCCCAGGACGAAAGGATGTCTGAATCCCCTGTGGAAAGCACAGAGAAAGACTTAGTTGCCCACCTCATCGCGACCGATACCGTCACATCCTTTGAAAACTCCAGAGGTACGCGGAGATCAGTGCCTCCAAAGGAGACGATGCCTGACTCCTCGTGAAACTTGATAGGAGTCCCAGGATTCCTGTGGCACGTGGAAAGGGACCCTTGGTCTCCCGCCTCAGCTGGAGAGGCGTCCCAATTGCCTTGCCAAGCCTCGAGGAGAATCCCGAGTTGTCTCTCGCAACTAGGCAAGAGTCCTGACGTGGCTGAACAAACACGTGTGTGGATGGGCCATCCCCGTCGTAACTCGAGAATATACCCCAGGTTCGCGCCGCAACTCGAGAAAAACCATGAGACTTCCCCCTCGCCGCGAGATGAGGCCCGATTCCCCCGCACTGCGTGCAGAGCAATTCCGTCTTGCACATCACACATGAAAGGAGCCTTGATTTCCTTGATGGCACTCCAGAGAAACCCCAAGAACACTGTTTCAAGGCTAGAGGGATCCTGAGGTCACTGTAGCAACACGAAAGAGCTCCGTGGACCAAGAATCAACACGAGATGAGAGGTTAGTCCCTGGCTTCGACTCCTGAGGAATACCACCTTACCACAAGCACCTCAAGAGGAGGCTTCTCTCAGCTCTAGGTGTGTGAGAGGGATCCTGAATTTGCGGCCTCAAGTGGAATGGACACCGCGATGCCCTGACTTGAAATAAGGCCGGATATCCCTGCAGTGACTTGAATGCAGGCTCGTCTTGCATCTCCTAAGAAGAAAGGATGTCTGAATCCCCTGTGGATACCACAGAGAAACACCTAGTTCCCCACCTCATCGCGACCGGAGGCCTCACATCCTTTGAAAACTCCAGAGATACGCGGAGATCAGTGCCTCCAAAAGAGACGATGCCTGACTCCTCGTGAAACTTGATAGGAGTCCCAGGATTCTTGTGGCACGTGGAAACGGACCCTTGGTCTCCCGCCTCAGCTGGAGAGGCGTTCCAATTGCCCTGCCTAGCCTCGAGGAGAATCCCGAGTTGTCCCTCGCAACTAGGCAGGAGTCCTGACGTGGCTGAACAAACACGTGTGTGGAAGGGCCATCCCCGTCGTAACTCGAGAATATACCCCAGGTTCCCGCCGCAACTCGAGAAAAACCATGAGACTTCCCCCTCGATGCGAGATGAGGCCCGATTCCCCTGTACTGCGTGCAGAGCAATTCCGTCTTGCACATCACACATGAAAGGAGCCTTGATTTCCTTGATGGCACTCCAGAGAAACCCCAAGAACACTGTTTCAAGGCTAGAGGGATCCTGAGGTCACTGTAGCAACACGAAAGAACTCTGTGGACCAAAAATCAACTCGAAAAGAGAGGTTAGTCCCTGGATTCGTCTCCAGAGGAATACCACCTTACCACAAGCACCTCAAGAGGAGGCTTCTCTCAGCTCTAGGTATGTGAGAGGGACCCTGAGTTTGCGGCCTCAAGTGGAATGGACACCGCGATGCCCTGACTCGAAATAAGGCCGGATATCCCTGCAGTGACTTCAATGCAGGCTCGTCTTGCATCTCCCAGGACGAAAGGATGTCTGAATCCCCTGTGGAAAGCACAGAGAAAGACTTTGTTCCCCACCTCATCGCGACCGATAGCCTCACATCCTTTGAAAGCTCTAGAGGTACGCGGAGATCAGGGCCTCCAAAGGAGACGATGCCTGACTCCTCGTGAAACTTGATAGGAGTCCCAGGATTTCTGTGGCACTTGGAAAGGGACACTTGGTCTCCCGCCTCAGCTGGAGAGGCGTCCCAATTGCCCTGCCAAGCCTCGAGGAGAATCCAGAGTTGTCCCTCGCAACTAGGCAGGAGTCCTGACGTCGCTGAAGAAACACGTGGGTGGAAGGGCCATCCCCGTCGTAACTCGAGAATATACCCCAGGTTCCCGCCGCAACTCGAGAAAAACAATGAGACTTCCCCCTCGCCGCGAGATGAGGCCCGATTCCCCTGCACTGCGTGCAGAGCAATTCCGTGTTGCACATCACACATGAAAGGAGCCTTGATTTCCTTGATGGCATTCCAGAGAAACCCCAAGAACACTGTTTCAAGGCTAGAGGGATCCTGAGGTCACCGTAGCAACACGAAAGAGCTCCGTGGGCCAAAAATCAACTCGAGATGAGAGGTTAGTCCCAGGCTTCGACTCCAGAGGAATACCACCTTACCACAAGCACCTCAAGAGGAGGTTTCTCTCAGCTCTGGGTATGTGAGAGGGACCCTGAGTTTGCGGCCTCAAGTGGAATGGACACCGCGATGCTCTGACGCGAAATAAGGCTGGATATCCCTGCAGTGACTTGAATGCAGGTTCGTCTTGCATCTCCCAAGATGAAAGGATGTCTGAATCCCCTGTGGAGACCACAGAGAAAGACCTAGTTCCCCACCTCATCGGGACCGGAGGCCTCACATCCTTTGAAAACTCCAGAGGTACGCGGAGATCAGTGCCTCCAAAGGAGACGATGCCTGACTCCTCGTGAAACTTGATAGGAGTCCCAGGATTCCTGTGGCACGTGGAAAGGGACCCTTGGTCTCCCGCCTCAGCTGGAGAGGCGTCCCAATTGCCTTGCCAAGCCTCGAGGAGAATCCCGAGTTGTGTCTCGCAACTAGGCAAGAGTCCTGACGTGGCTGAACAAACACGTGTGTGGAAGGGCCATCCCCGTCGTAACTCGAGAATATACCCCAGGTTCCCGCCGCAACTCGAGAAAAACCATGAGACTTCCCCCTCGCCGCGAGATGAGGCCCGATTCCCCTGCACTGCGTGCAGAGCAATTCTGTGTTGCACATCACACATGAAAGGAGCCTTGATTTCCTTCATGGCACTCCAGAGAAACCCCAAGAACACTGTTTCAAGGCTAGAGGGATCCTGAGGTCATTGTAGCAACACGAAAGAGCTCCGTGGACCAAAAATCAACTCGAGATGAGAGGTTAGTCCCTAGCTTCGACTCCAGAGGTATACCACCTTACCACAAGCACCTCAAGAGGAGGCTTCTCTCAGCTCTAAGTATGTGAGAGGGACCCTGAGTTTGCGGCCTCAAGTGGAATGGACACCACGATGACCTGACTCGAAATAAGGCCGGATATCCCTGCAGTGACTGGAATGCAGGCTCGTCTTGCATCTCCCAAGACGAAAGGGTGACTGAATCCCCTGTGGAGACCACAGAGAAAGACCTAGTTCCCCACCTCATCGCGACCGGAGGCCTCACATCCTTTGAAAACTCCAGAGGTACGCGGAGATCAGTGCCTCCAAAGGAGACGATGCCTGAGTCATCGTGAAACTTGATAGGAGACCCAGGATTCCTGTGGCACGTGGAAAGGGACCCTTGGTCTCCCGTCTCAGCTGGAGAGGCGTCCCAATTGCCCTGCAAAACCTCGAGGAGAATCCCGAGTTGTCCCTCGCAACTAGGCAGGAGTCCTGACGTGGCTGAACAAACACGTGGGTGGAAGGGCCATCCCCGTCGTAACTCGAGAATATTCCCCAGGTTCCCGCCGCAACTCGAGAAAAGCCATGAGACTTCCCCCTCGCCGCGAGATGAGGCCCGATTCCCCTGCACTGCGTGCAGAGCAATTCTGTGTTGCACATCACACATGAAAGGAGCCTTGATTTTCTTCATGGCACTCCAGAGAAACCCCAAGAACACTGTTTCAAGGCTAGAGGGATCCTGAGGTCACTGTAGCAAAACGAAAGAGCTCCGTGGACCCAAAATCAACACGAGATGAGAGGTTAGTCCATGGCTTCGACTCCTGAGGAATACCACCTTACCACAAGCACCTCAAGAGGAGGCTTCTCTCAGCTCTAGGTATGTGAGAGGGATCCTGAGTTTGAGGCCTCAAGTGGAATGGACACCGCGATGCCCTGACTCGAAATAAGGCCGGATATCCCTGCAGTGACTTGAATGCAGGCTCGTCTTGCATCTCCCAAGAAGAAAGGATGTCTGAATTCCCTGTGGAGACCACAGAGAAACACCTAGTTCCACACATCATTGCGACCGGAGCCCTCACATCCTTTGAAAACTCCAGAGGTACGCGGAGATCAGTGCCTCCAAAGGAGACGATGCCTGACTCCTCGTGAAACTTGATAGGAGTCCTAGGATTCTTGTGGCACGTGGAAAGGGACCCTTGGTCTCCCGCCTCAGCTGGAGAGGCGTTCCAATTGCCCTGCCAAGCCTCGAGGAGAATCCCGAGTTGTCCCTCGCAACTAGGCAGGAGTCCTGACGTGGCTGAACAAACACGTGGGTGGAAGGGCCATCCCCGTCGTAACTCGAGAATATACCCCAGGTTCCCGCCGCAACTCGAGAAAAACCATGAGACTTCCCCCTCGATGCGAGATGAGGCCCGATTCCCCTGTACTGCGTGCAGAGCAATTCCGTCTTGCACATCACACATGAAAGGAGCCTTGATTTCCTTGATGGCACTCCAGAGAAACCCCAAGAACACTGTTTCAAGGATAGAGGGATCCTGAGGTCACTGTAGCATCACGAAAGAACTCTGTGGACCAAAAATCAACTCGAAAAGAGAGGTTAGTCCCTGGATTCGTCTCCAGAGGAATACCACCTTACCACAAGCACCTCAAGAGGAGGCTTCTCTCAGCTCTAGGTATGTGAGAGGGACCCTGAGTTTGCGGCCTCAAGTGGAATGGACACCGCGATGCCCTGACTCGAAATAAGGCCGGATATCCCTGCAGTGACTTCAATGCAGGCTCGTCTTGCATCTCCCAGGACGAAAGGATGTCTGAATCCCCTGTGGAAAGCACAGAGAAAGACTTAGTTCCCCACCTCATCGCGACCGATAGCCTCACATCCTTTGAAAACTCCAGAGGCACGCGGAGATCAGTGCCTCCAAAGGAGACGATGCCTGACTCCTCGTGAAACTTGATAGGAGTCCCAGGATTCCTGTGGCACTTGGAAAGGGACACTTGGTCTCCCGCCTCAGCTGGAGAGGCGTCCCAATTGCCCTGCCAAGCCTCGAGGAGGATCCAGAGTTGTCCCTCGCAACTAGGCAGGAGTCCTGACGTTGCTGAAGAAACACGTGGGTGGAAGGGCCATCCCCGTCGTAACTCGAGAATATACCCCAGGTTTCCGCCGCAACTCGAGAAAAACCATGAGACTTCCCCCTCGCCGCGAGATGAGGCCCGATTCCCCTGCACTGCGTGCAGAGCAATTCTGTGTTGCACATCACACATGAAAGGAGCTTTGATTTCCTTCATGGCACTCCAGAGAAACCCCAAGAACACTGTTTCAAGGCTAGAGGGATCCTGAGGTCACTGTAGCAACAGGAAAGAACTCTGTGGACCAAAAATCAACTCGAGATGAGAGGTAAGTCCCTGGCTTCGACTCCAGAGGAATACCACCTTACCAGAAGCACCTCAAGAGGAGGCTTCTCTCAGCTCTAGGTATGTGAGAGGGACCCTGAATTTGCGGCCTCAAGTGGAATGGACACCGCGATGCCCTGACTCGAAATAAGGCCGGATATCCCTGCAGTGACTTGAATGCAGCCTCGTCTTGCATCTCCCAAGACGAAAGGGTGTCTGAATCCCCTGTGGAGACCACAGAGAAAGACCTAGTTCCCCACCTCATCGCGACAGGAAGCCTCAAATCCTTTGAAAACTCCAGAGGTATGCGGAGATCAGTGCCTCCAAAGGAGACGATGCCTGACTCCTCGTGAAACTTGATAGGAGACCCAGGATTCCTGTGGCACATTGAAAGGGACCCTTGGTCTCCCGCCTCAGCTGGAGAGGCGTCCCAATTGCCCTGCAAAGCCTCGAGGAGAATCCCGAGTTGTCCCTCGCAACTAGGCAGGAGTCCTGACATGGCTGAACAAACACGTGTGGAAGGGCCATCCCCGTCGTAACTCGAGAATATACCCCAGGTTCCCGCCGCAACACGAGAAAAACCATGAGACTTCCCCCTCGCCGCGAGATGTGGCCCGTTTCCCCTGCACTGCGTGCAGAGCAATTCCGTGTTGCACATCACACATGAAAGGAGCCTTGATTTCCTTGATGGCATTCCAGAGAAACCCCAAGAACACTGTTTCAAGGCTAGAGGGATCCTGAGGTCACTGTAGAAACACGAAAGAGCTCCGTGGACCAAGAATCAACACGAGATGAGAGGTTAGTCCCTGGCTTCGACTCCTGAGGAATACCACTTTATCACAAGCACCTCAAGAGGAGGCTCCTCTCAGCTCTAGGTATGTGAGAGGGACCCTGAGTTTGCGGCCTCAAGTGGAATGGACACCACGATGACCTGACTCGAAATAAGGCCGGATATCCCTGCAGTGACTGGAATGCAGGCTCGTCTTGCATCTCCCAAGACGAAAGGGTGTCTGAATCCCCTGTGGAGACCACAGAGAAAGACCTAGTTCCCCACCTCATCGCGACCGGAGGCCTCACATCCTTTGAAAACTCCAGAGGTATGCGGAGATCAGTGCCTCCAAAGGAGACGATGCCTGAGTCATCGTGAAACTTGATAGGAGACCCAGGATTCCTGTGGCACGTGGAAAGGGACCCTTGGTCTCCCGTCTCAGCTGGAGAGGCGTCCCAATTGCCCTGCAAAACCTCGAGGAGAATCCCGAGTTGTCCCTCGCAACTAGGCAGGAGTCCTGACGTGGCTGAACAAACACGTGGGTGGAAGGGCCATCCCCGTCGTAACTCGAGAATATACCCCAGGTTCCCGCCGCAACTCGAGAAAAGCCATGAGACTTCCCCCTCGCCGCGAGATGAGGCCCGATTCCCCTGCACTGCGTGCAGAGCAATTCTGTGTTGCACATCACACATGAAAGGAGCCTTGATTTCCTTCATGGCACTCCAGAGAAACCCCAAGAACACTGTTTCAAGGCTAGAGGGATCCTGAGGTCACTGTAGCAACACGAAAGAGCTCCGTGGACCCAAAATCAACACGAGATGAGAGGTTAGTCCATGGCTTCGACTCCAGAGGAATACCACCTTACCACAAGCACCTCAAGAGGAGGCTTCTCTCAGCTCTAGGTATGTGAGAGGGATCCTGAGTTTGAGGCCTCAAGTGGAATGGAAACCGCGATGCCCTGACTCGAAATAAGGCCGGATATCCCTGCAGTGACTTGAATGCAGGCTCGTCTTGCATCTCACAAGAAGAAAGGATGTCTGAATTCCCTGTGGAGACCACAGAGAAACACCTAGTTCCACACATCATTGCGACCGGAGCCCTCACATCCTTTGAAAACTCCAGAGGTACGCGGAGATCAGTGCCTCCAAAGGAGACGATGCCTGACTCCTCGTGAAACTTGATAGGATTCCTAGGATTCTTGTGGCACGTGGAAAGGGACCCTTGGTCTCCCGCCTCAGCTGGAGAGGCGTTCCAATTGCCCTGCCAAGCCTCGAGGAGAATCCCGAGTTGTCCCTCGCAACTAGGCAGGAGTCCTGACGTGGCTGAACAAACACGTGGGTGGAAGGGCCATCCCCGTCGTAACTCGAGAATATACCCCAGGTTCCCGCCGCAACTCGAGAAAAACCATGAGACTTCCCCCTCGATGCGAGATGAGGCCCGATTCCCCTGTACTGCGTGCAGAGCAATTCCGTCTTGCACATCACACATGAAAGGAGACTTGATTTCCTTGATCGCACTCCAGAGAAACCCCAAGAACACTGTTTCAAGGATAGAGGGATCCTGAGGTCACTGTAGCAACACGAAAGAACTCTGTGGACCAAAAATCAACTCGAAAAGAGAGGTTAGTCCCTGGATTCGTCTCCAGAGGTATACCACCTTACCACAAGCACCTCAAGAGGAGGCTTCTCTCAGCTCTAGGTATGTGAGAGGGACCCTGAGTTTGCGGCCTCAAGTGGAATGGACACCGCGATGCCCTGACTCGAAATAACGCCGGATATCCCTGCAGTGACTTCAATGCAGTCTCGTCTTGCATCTCCCAGGACGAAAGGATGTCTGAATCCCCTGTGGAAAGCACAGAGAAAGACTTAGTTCCCCACCTCATCGCGACCGATAGCCTCACATCCTTTGAAAACTCCAGAGGCACGCGGAGATCAGTGCCTCCAAAGGAGACGATGCCTGACTCCTCGTGAAACTTGATAGGAGTCCCAGGATTCCTGTGGCACTTATAAAGGGACACTTGGTCTCCCGCCTCAGCTGGAGAGGCGTCCCAATTGCCCTGCCAAGCCTCGAGGAGAATCCAGAGTTGTCCCTCGCAACTAGGCAGGAGTCCTGACGTTGCTGAAGAAACACGTGGGTGGAAGGGCCATCCCCGTCGTAACTCGAGAATATACCCCAGGTTTCCGCCGCAACTCGAGAAAAACCATGAGACTTCCCCCTCGCCGCGAGATGAGGCCCGATTCTCCTGCACTGCGTGCAGAGCAATTCTGTGTTGCACATCACACATGAAAGGAGCTTTGATTTCCTTCATGGCACTCCAGAGAAACCCCAAGAACACTGTTTCAAGGCTAGAGGAATCCTGAGGTCACTGTAGCAACAGGAAAGAACTCTGTGGACCAAAAATCAACTCGAGATGAGAGGTAAGTCCCTGGCTTCGACTCCAGAGGAATACCACCTTACCAGAAGCACCTCAAGAGGAGGCTTCTCTCAGCTCTAGGTATGTGAGAGGGACCCTGAGTTTGCGGCCTCAAGTGGAATGGACACCGCGATGCCCTGACTCGAAATAAGGCCGGATATCCCTGCAGTGACTTGAATGCAGCCTCGTCTTGCATCTCCCAAGACGAAAGGGTGTCTGAATCCCCTGTGGAGACCACAGAGAAAGACCTAGTTCCCCACCTCATCGCGACAGGAAGCCTCAAATCCTTTGAAAACTCCAGAGGTATGCGGAGATCAGTGCCTCCAAAGGAGACGATGCCTGACTCCTCGTGAAACTTGATAGGAGACCCAGGATTCCTGTGGCACGTTGAAAGGGACCCTTGGTCTCCCGCCTCAGCTGGAGAGGCGTCCCAATTGCCCTGCAAAGCCTCGAGGAGAATCCCGAGTTGTCCCTCGCAACTAGGCAGGAGTCCTGACATGGCTGAACAAACACGTGTGTGGAAGGGCCATCCCCGTCGTAACTCGAGAATATACCCCAGGTTCCCGCCGCAACACGAGAAAAACCATGAGACTTCCCCCTCGCCGCGAGATGTGGCCCGTTTCCCCTGCACTGCGTGCAGAGCAATTCCGTGTTGCACATCACACATGAAAGGAGCCTTGATTTCCTTGATGGCACTCCAGAGAAACCCCAAGAACACTGTTTCAAGGCTAGAGGGATCCTGAGGTCACTGTAGAAACACGAAAGAGCTCCGTGGACCAAGAATCAACACGAGATGAGAGGTTAGTCCCTGGCTTCGACTCCTGAGGAATACCACTTTATCACAAGCACCTCAAGAGGAGGCTTCTCTCAGCTCTAGGTATGTGAGAGGGATCCTGAGTTTGCGGCCTCAAGTGGAATGGACACCGCGATGCCCTGACTCGAAATAAGGCCGGATATCCCTGCAGTGACTTCAATGCAGGCTCGTCTTGCATCTCCCAGGACGAAAGGATGTCTGAATCCCCTGTGGAGACCACAGACAAAGATCTAGTTCCCCACCTCATCGCGACCGGAGGCCTCACATCCTTTGAAAACTCCAGAGGTACGCGGAGATCAGTGCCTCCAAAGGAGACGATGCCTGACTCCTCGTGAAACTTGATAGGAGTCCCAGGATTCCTGTGGCACGTGGAAAGGGACCCTTGGTCTCCCGCCTCAGCTGGAGAGGCGTCCCAATTTCCTTGCCAAGCCTCGAGGAGAATCCCGAGTTGTGTCTCGCAACTTTGCAGGAGTCCTGACGTGGCTGAACAAACACGTGTGTGGAAGGGCCATCCCCGTCGTAACTCGAGAATATACCCGAGGTTCCCGCCGCAACTCGAAAAAAACCATGAGACTTGCCCCTCGCCGCGAGATGAGGCCCGATTCCACTGCACTGCGTGCAGAGCAATTCTGTGTTGCACATCACACGTGAAAGGAGCCATGATTTCCTTGATGGCACTCCAGAGAAACCCCAAGAACACTGTTTCAAGGCTAGAGGGATCCTGAGGTCACTGTAGCAACACGAAAGAGCTCCGTGGACCCAAAATCAACTTGAGATGAGAGGTTAGTCCCTGGCTTCGACTCCAGAGGAATACCACCTTACCACAAGCACCTCAAGACGAGGCTTCTCTCAGCTCTAGGTATGTGAGAGGGACCCTGAGTTTGCGGCCTCAAGTGGAATGGACACCGCGATGCCCTGACTCGAAATAAGGCCGGATATCCCTGCAGTGACTGGAATGCAGGCTCGTCTTGCATCTCCCAAGACAAAAGGGTGTCTGAATCCCCTGTGGAGACCACAGAGAAAGACCTAGTTCCCCACCTCATCGCGACAGGAGGCCTCAAATCCTTTGAAAACTCCAGAGGTATGCGGAGATCAGTGCCTCCAAAGGAGACGATGCCTGACTCCTCGTGAAACTTGATAGGAGTCCCAGGATTCCTGTGGCACTTGGAAAGGGACACTTGGTCTCCCGCCTCAGTTGGAGAGGCGTTCCAATTGCCCTGCCAAGCCTCGAGGAGAATCCCGAGTTGTCCCTCGCAACTAGGCAGAGGTCCTGACGTGGCTGAACAAACACGTGGGTTGAAGGGCCATCCCCGTCGTAACTCGAGAATATACACCAGGTTCCCGCCGCAACTCGAGAAAAACCATGAGACTTCCCCCTCGATGCGAGATGAGGCCAGATTCCCCTGTACTGCGTGCAGAGCAATTCTGTGTTGCACATCACACATGAAAGGAGCCTTGATTTCCTTGATGGCACTCCAGAGAAACTCCAAGAACACTGTTTCAAGGATAGAGGGATCCTGAGGTCACTGTAGCAACACGAAAGAACTCTGTGGACCAAAAATCAACTCGAAAAGAGAGGTTAGTCCCTGGATTCGTCTCCAGAGGAATACCACCTTACCACAAGCTCCTCAAGAGGAGGCTTCTCTCAGCTCTAGGTATGTGAGAGGGACCCTGAGTTTGCGGCCTCAAGTGGAATGGACACCGCGATGCCCTGACTCGAAATAAGGCCGGATATCCCTGCAGTAACTTCAATGCAGGCTCGTCTTGCATCTCCCAGGACGAAAGGATGTCTGAATCCCCTGTGGAAAGCACAGAGAAAGACTTAGTTCCCCACCTCATCGCGACCGATAGCCTCACATCCTTTGAAAACTCCAGAGGTACGCGGAGATCAGTGCCTCCAAAGGAGACGATGCCTGACTCCTCGTGAAAATTGATAGGAGTCCCAGGATTCCTGTGGCACTTGGAAAGGGACACTTGGTCTCCCGCCTCAGCTGGAGAGGCGTCCCAATTGCCCTGCCAAGCCTCGAGGAGAATCCAGAGTTGTCCCTCGCAACTAGGCAGGAGTCCTGACATGGCTGAACACACACGTGGGTGGAAGGGCCATCCCCGTCGTAACTCGAGAATATACCCCAGGTTCCCGCCGCAACTCGAGAAAAACCATGAGACTTCCCCCTCGCCGCGAGATGAGGCCCGATTCCCCTGCACTGCGTGCAGAGCAATTCTGTGTTGAACATCACACATGAAAGGAGCCTTGATTTCCTTCATGGCACTCCAGAGAAACCCCAAGAACAATGTTTCAAGGCTAGAGGGATCCTGAGGTCACTGTAGCAACACGAAAGAGCTCCGTGGACCCAAAATCAACTCGAGATGAGAGGTTAGTTCCTGGCTTCGACTCCAGAGGAATACCACCTTACCACAAGCACCTCAAGAGGAGGCTTCTCTCAGCTCTAGGTATGTGAGAGGGACCCTGAGTTTGGGGCCTCAAGTGGAATGGACACCGCAATGCCCTGACTCGAAATAAGGCCGGATATCCCTGCAGTGACTGGAATGCAGGCTCGTCTTGCATCTCCGAAGACGAAAGGGTGTCTTAATCCCCTGTGGAGACCACAGAGAAAGACCTAGTTCCCCACCTCATCAGGACCGGGGGCCTCAAATCCTTTGAAAACTCCAGAGGTATGCGGAGATCAGTGCCTCCAAAGGAGACGATGCCTGACTCCTCGTGAAACTTGATAGGAGACCCAGGATTCCTGTGGCACGTGGAAAGGGACCCTTGGTCTCCCGTCTCAGCTGGAGAGGCGTCCCAATTGCCCTGCAAAGCCTCGAGGAGAATCCCGAGTTGTCCCTCGCAACTAGGCAGGAGTCCTGACGTGGCTGAACAAACACGTGGGTGGAAGGGCCATCCCCGTCGTAACTCGAGAATATACCCCAGGTTCCCGCCGCAACTTGAGAAAAACCATGAGACTTCCCCCTCGATGCGAGATGAGGCCCGATTACCCTGTATTGCGTGCAGAGCAATTCCGTCTTGCACATCACACATGAAAGGAGCCTTGATTTCCTTGATGGCACTCCAGAGAAACCCCAAGAACACTGTTTCAAGGCTAGAGGGATCCTGAGGTCACTGTAGCAACACGAAAGAACTCTGTGGACCAAAAATCAACTCGAAAAGAGAGGTTAGTCCCTGGATTCGTCTCCAGAGGAATACCACCTTACCACAAGCACCTCAAGAGGAGGCTTCTCTCAGCTCTAGGTATGTGAGAGGGACCCTGAGTTTGCGGCCTCAAGTGGAATGGACACCGCGATGCCCTGACTCGAAATAAGGCCGGATATCCCTGCAGTGACTTCAATGCAGGCTCGTCTTGCATCTCCCAGGACAAAAGGATGTCTGAATCCCCTGTGGAAAGCACAGAGAAAGACTTAGTTCCCCACCTCATCGCGACCGACAGCCTCACATCCTTTAAAAATTCCAGAGGTACGCGGAGATCAGTGCCTCCAAAGGAGACGATGCCTGACTCCTCGTGAAAGTTGATAGGAGTCCCAGGATTCCTGTGGCACTTGGAAAGGGACCCTTGGTCTCCCGCCTCAGCTGGAGAGGCGTCCCAATTGCCCTGCCAAGCCTCGAGGAGAATCCAGAGTTGTCCCTCGCAACTAGGCAGGAGTCCTGACGTCGCTGAAGAAACACGTGGGTGGAAGGGCCATCCCCATCGTAACTCGAGAATATACCCCAGGTTCCCGCCGCAACTCGAGAAAAACCATGAGACTTCCCCCTCGCCGCGAGATGAGGCCCGATTCCCCTGCACTGCGTGCAGAGCAATTCCGTGTTGCACATCACACATGAAAGGAGCCTTGATTTCCTTGATGGCACTCCAGAGAAACCCCAAGAACACTGTTTCAAGGCTAGAGGGATCCTGAGGTCACTGTAGCAACACGAAAGAGCTCCGTGGGCCAAAAATCAACTCGAGATGAGAGGTTAGTCCCTGGCTTCGACTCCAGAGGAATACCACCTTACCACAAGCACCTCAAGAGGAGGCTTCTCTCAGCTCTAGGTATGTGAGAGGGACCCTGAGTTTGCGGCCTCAAGTGGAATGGACACCGCGATGTCCTGACGCGAAATAAGGCTGGATATCCCTGCAGTGACTTGAATGCAGGCTCGTCTTGCATCTCCCAAGATGAAAGGATGTCTGAATCCCCTGTGGAGAACACAGAGAAAGACCTAGTTCCCCACCTCATTGCGACCGGAGGCCTCACATCCTTTGAAAACTCCAGAGGTACGCGGAGATCAGTGCCTCCAAAGGAGACGATGCCTGACTCCTCGTGAAACTTGATAGGAGTCCCAGGATTCCTGTGGCACGTGGAAAGGGACCCTTGGTCTCCCGCCTCAGCTGGAGAGGCGTCCCAATTGCCTTGCCAAGCCTCGAGGAGAATCCCGAGTTGTGTCTCGCAACTAGGCAAGAGTCCTGACGTGGCTGAACAAACACGTGTGTGGAAGGGCCATCCTCGTCGTAACTCGAGAATATACCCCAGGTTCCCGCCGCAACTCGAGAAAAACCATGAGACTTCCCCCTCGCCGCGAGATGAGGCCCGATTCCCCTGCACTGCGTGCAGAGCAATTCCGTGTTGCACATCACACATGAAAGGAGCCTTGATTTCCTTGATGGCACTCCAGAGAAACCCCAAGAACACTGTTTCAAGGCTAGAGGGATCCTGAGGTCACTGTAGCAACACGAAAGAGCTCCGTGGGCCAAAAATCAACTCGAGATGAGAGGTTAGTCCCTGGCTTCGACTCCAGAGGAATACCACCTTACCACAAGCACCTCAAGAGGAGGCTTCTCTCAGCTCTAGGTATGTGAGAGGGACCCTGAGTTTGCGGCCTCAAGTGGAATGGACACCGCGATGCCCTTACGCGAAATAAGGCTGGATATCCCTGCAGTGACTTGAATGCAGGCTCGTCTTGCATCTCCCAAGATGAAAGGATGTCTGAATCCCCTGTGGAGACCACAGAGAAAGACCTAGTTCCCCACCTCATCGCGACCGGAGGCCTCACATCCTTTGAAAACTCCAGAGGTACGCGGAGATCAGTGCCTCCAAAGGAGACGATGCCTGACTCCTCGTGAAACTTGATAGGAGTCCCAGGATTCCTGTGGCTCGTGGAAAGGGACCCTTGGTCTCCCGCCTCAGCTGGAGAGGCGTCCCAATTGCCTTGCCAAGCCTCGAGGAGAATCCCGAGTTGTGTCTCGCAACTAGGCAAGAGTCCTGACATGGCTGAACAAACACGTGTGTGGAAGGGCCATCCCCGTCGTAACTCGAGAATATACCCCAGGTTCCCGCCGCAACTCGAGAAAAACCATGAGACTTCCCCCTCGCCGCGAGATGAGGCCCGATTCCCCTGCACTGCGTGCAGAGCAATTCTGTGTTGCACATCACACATGAAAGGAGCCTTGATTTCCTTCATGGCACTCCAGAGAAACCCCAAGAACACTGTTTCAAGGCTAGAGGGATCCTGAGGTCACTGTAGCAACACGAAAGAGCTCCGTGGACCCAAAATCAACTCGAGATGAGAGGTTAGTCCCTGGCTTCGACTCCAGAGGAATACCACCTTACCACAAGCACCTCAAGAGGAGGCTTCTCTCAGCTCTAGGTATGTGAGAGGGACCCTGAGTTTGCGGCCTCAAGTGGAATGGACACCGCGATGCCCTGACTCGAAATAAGGCCGGATATCCCTGCAGTGACTTCAATGCAGCCTCGTCTTGCATCTCCCAAGACGAAATGGTGTCTGAATCCCCTGTGGAGACCACAGAGAAACACCTAGTTCCCCACCTCATCGCGACAGGAGGCCTCAAATCCTTTGAAAACTCCAGAGGTATGCGGAGATCAGTGCCTCCAAAGGAGACGATGCCTGACTCCTCGTGAAACTTGATAGGAGACCCAGGTTTCCTGTGGCACGTGGAAAGGGACCCTTGGTCTCCCGTCTCAGCTGGAGAGGCGTCCCAATTGCCCTGCAAAGCCTCGAGGAGAATCCCGAGTTGTCCCTCGCAACTAGGCAGGAGTCCTGATGTGGCTGAACAAACACGTGGGTGGAAGGGCCATCCCCGTCGTAACTCGAGAATATACCCCAGGTTCCCGCCGCAACTCGAGAAAAACTATGAGACTTCCCCCTCGCCGCGAGATGAGGCCCGATTCCCCTGTATTGCGTGCAGAGCAATTCCGTCTTGCACATCACACATGAAAGGAGCCTTGATTTCCTTGATGGCACTCCAGAGAAACCCCAAGAACACTGTTTCAAGGATAGAGGGATCCTGAGGTCACTGTAGCAACACGAAAAAGCTCCGTGGGCCAAAAATCAACTCGAGATGAGAGGTTAGTCCCTGGCTTCGACTCCAGAGGAATACCACCTTACCACAAGCACCTCAAGAGGAGGCTTCTCTCAGCTCTAGGTATGTGAGAGGGACCCTGAGTTTGCGGCCTCAAGTGGAATGGACACCGTGATGCCCTGATGTGAAATAAGGCTTGATATCCCTGCAGTGACTTGAATGCAGGCTCGTCTTGCATCTCCCAAGATGAAAGGATGTCTGAATCCCCTATGGAGACCACAGAGAAAGACCTAGTTCCCCACCTCATCGAGACCGGAGGCCTCACATCCTTTGAAAACTCCAGAGGTACGCGGAGATCAGTGCCTTCAAAGGAGACGATGCCTGACTCCTCGTGAAACTTGATAGGAGTCCCCGGATTCCTGTGGCACGTAGAAAGGGAACCTTGGTCTCCCGCCTCAGCTGGAGAGGCATCCCAATTTCCTTGCCAAGCCTCGAGGAGAATCCCTAGTTGTGTCTCGCAACTAGGCAAGAGTCCTGACATGGCTGAACAAACACGTGTGTGGAAGGGCCATCCCCGTCGTAACTCGAGAATATACCCCAGGTTCGCGCCGCAACTCGAGAAAAACCATGAGACTTCCCCCTCGCCGCGAGATGAGGCCCGATTCCCCTGCACTGCGTGCAGAGCAATTCTGTGTAGCACATCACACATGAAAGGAGCCTTGATTTCCTTCATGGCACTCCAGAGAAGCCCCAAGAACACTGTTTCAAGGCTAGAGGGATCCTGAGGTCACTGTAGCAACACGAAAGAGCTCCGTGGACCCAAAATCAACTCGAGATGAGAGGTTAGTCCCTGGCTTCGACTCCAGAGGAATACCACCTTACCACAAGCACCTCAAGAGGAGGCTTCTCTCAGCTCTAGGTATGTGAGAGGGACCCTGAGTTTGCGGCCTCAAGTGGAATGGACACCGCGATGCCCTGACTGGAAATAAGGCCGGATATCCCTGCAGTGACTGGAATGCAGGCTAGTCTTGCATCTCCCAAGACGAAAGGGTGTCTGAATCCCCTGTGGAGACCACAGAGAAAGACCTAGTTCCCCACCTCATCGCGACAGGAGGCCTCAAATCCTTTGAAAACTCCAGAGGTATGCGGAGATCAGTGCCTCCAAAGGAGACGATGCCTGACTCCTCGTGAAACTTGATAGGAGACCCAGGTTTCCTGTGGCACGTGGAAAGGGACCCTTGGTCTCCCGTCTCAGCTGGAGAGGCGTCCCAATTGCCCTGCAAAGCCTCGAGGAGAATCCCGAGTTGTCCCTCGCAACTAGGCAGGAGTCCTGACATGGCTGAACACACACGTGTGTGGAAGGGCCATCCCCGTCGTAACTCGAGAATACACCCCAGGTTCCCGCCGCAACTCGAGAAAAACCATGAGACTTCCCCCTCGCCGCGAGATGAGGCCCGATTCCCCTGCACTGCGTGCAGAGCAATTCCGTGTTGCACATCACACATGAAAGGAGCCTTGATTTCCTTGATGGCACTCCAGAGAAACCCCAAGAACACTGTTTCAAGGCTAGAGGGATCCTGAGGTCACTGTAGCAACACGACAGAGCTCCGTGGACCAAAAATCAACACGAGATGAGAGGTTAGTCCCTGGCTTCGACTCCTGAGGAATACCACCTTACCACAAGCACCTCAAGTGGAGGCTTCTCTCAGCTCTAGGTATGTGAGAGGGATCCTGAGTTTGCGGCCTCAAGTGGAATGGACACCGCGATGCCCTGACTCGAAATAAGGCCGAATATCCCTGCAGTGACTTGAATGCAGGCTCGTCTTGCATCTCCCAAGAAGAAAGGATGTCTGAATCCCCTGTGGAGACCACAGAGAAACACCTAGTTCCACACCTCATCACGACCGGAGGCCTCACATCCTTTGAAAATTCCAGAGGTACGCGGAGATCAGTGCCTCCAAAGGAGACGATGCCTGACTCCTCGTGAAACTTGATAGGAGTCCCAGGATTCTTGTGACACGTGGAAAGGGACCTTTGGTCTCCCGCCTCAGCTGGAGAGGCGTCCCAATTGCCCTGCCAAGCCTCGAGGAGAATCCCGAGTTGTCCCTCGAAACTAGGCAGGAGTCCTGACGTCGCTGAACAAACACGTGGGTGGAAGGGCCATCCCCGTCGTAACTCGAGAATATACCCCAGGTTCCTGCCGCAACTCGAGAAAAACCATGAGACTTCCCCCTCGATGCGAGATGAGGCCCGATTCCCCTGTACTGCGTGCAGAGCAATTCCGTCTTGCACCTCACACATGAAAGAAGCCTTGATTTTCTTGATGGCACTCCAGAGAAACCCCAAGAACACTGTTTCAAGGATAGAGGGATCCTGAGGTCACTGTAGCAACACGAAAGAACTCTGTGGACCAAAAATCAACTCGAAAAGAGAGGTTAGTCCCTGGAATCGTCTGCAGAGGAATACCACCTTACCACAAGCACCTCAAGAGGAGGCTTCTCTCAGCTCTAGGTATGTGAGAGGGACCCTGAGTTTGCGGCCTCAAGTGGAATGGACACCGCGATGCCCTGACTCGAAATAAGGCCGGATATCCCTGCAGTGACTTGAATGCAGGCTCGTCTTGCATCTCCCAGGACGAAAGGATGTCTGAATCCCCTGTGGAAAGCACAGAGAAAGACTTAGTTCCCCACCTCATCGCGACCGACAGCCTCACATCCTTTGAAAACTCCAGAGGTACGCGGAGATCAGTGCCTCCAAAGGAGACGATGCCTGACTCCTCGTGAAACTTGATAGGAGTCCCAGGATTCCTGTGGCACTTGGAAAGGGACACTTGGTCTCCCGCCTCAGCTGGAGAGGCTTCCCAATTGCCCTGCCAAGCCTCGAGGAGAATCCAGAGTTGTCCCTCGCAACTAGGCAGGAGTCCTGACGTGGCTGAAGAAACACGTGTGTGGAAGGGCCATCCCCGTCGTAACTCGAGAATATACCCCAGGTTCCCGCCGCAACTCGAGAAAAACCATGAGACTTCCCCCTCGCCGCGAGATGAGGCCCGATTCCCCGGCACTGCGTGCAGAGCAATTCCGTGTTGCACATCACACATGAAAGGAGCCTTGATTTCCTTGATGGCACTCCAGAGAAACCCCAAGAACACTGTTTCAAGGCTAGAGGGATCCTGAGGTCACTGTAGCAACACGAAAGAGCTCCGTGGGCCAAAAATCAACTCGAGATGAGAGGTTAGTCCCTGGCTTCGACTCCAGAGGAATACCACCTTACCACAAGCACCTCAAGAGGAGGCTTCTCTCAGCTCTAGGTATGTGAGAGGGACCCTGAGTTTGCGGCCTCAAGTGGAATGGACACCGCAATGCCCTGACGCGAAATAAGGCTGGATATCCCTGCAGTGACTTGAATGCAGGCTCGTCTTGCATCTCCCAAGATGAAAGGATGTCTAAATCCCCTGTGGAGACCACAGAGAAAGACCTAGTTCCCCACCTCATCGAGACCGGAGGCCTCACATCCTTTGAAAACTCCAGAGGTACGCGGAGATCAGTGCCTCCAAAGGAGACGATGCCTGACTCCTCGTGAAACTTGATAGGAGTCCCAGGATTCCTGTGGCACGGGGAAAGGGACACTTGATCTCCCGCCTCAGCTGGAGAGGCGTCCCAATTGCCTTGCCAAGCCTCGAGGAGAATCCCGAGTTGTGTCTCGCAACTAGGCAAGAGTCCTGACATGGCTGAACAAACACGTGTATGGAAGGGCCATCCCCGTCATAACTCGAGAATATACCCCAGGTTCCCGCCGCAACTCGAGAAAACCATGAGACTTCCCCCTCGCCGCGAGATGAGGCTCGATTCCCCTGCACTGCGTGCACAGCAATTCTGTGTTGCACATCACACATGAAAGGAGCCTTGATTTCCTTCATGGCACTGCAGAGAAACCCCAAGAACACTGTTTCCAGAATAGAGGGATCCTGAGGTCACTGTAGCAACACGAAAGAGCTCCGTGGACCAAAAATCAACTCGAGATGAGAGGTTAGTCCCTGGCTTCGACTCCAGAGGAATACCACCTTACCACAAGCACCTCAAGAGGAGGCTTCTCTCAGCTCTAGGTATGTGAGAGGGACCCAGAGTTTGCAGCCTCAAGTGGAATGGACACCGCGATGCCCTGACTCGAAATAAGGCCGGATATCCCTGCAGTGACTGGAATGCAGCCTCGTCTTGCATCTCCCAAGACGAAATGGTGTCTGAATCCCCTGTGGAGACCACAGAGAAAGACCTAGTTCCCCACCTCATCGCGACAGGAGGCCTCAAATCCTTTGAAAACTCCAGAGGTATGCGGAGATCAGTGCCTCCAAAGGAGACGATGCCTGACTCCTCGTGAAACTTGATAGGAGACCCAGGTTTCCTGTGGCACGTGGAAAGGGACCCTTGGTCTCCCGTCTCAGCTGGAGAGGCGTCCCAATTGCCCTGCCAAGCCTCGAGGAGAATCCCGAGTTGTCCCTCGCAACTAGGCAGGAGTCCTGATGTGGCTGAACAAACACGTGGGTGGAAGGGCCATCCCCGTCGTAACTCGAGAATATACCCCAGGTTCCCGCCGCAACTCGAGAAAAACTATGAGACTTCCCCCTCGATGCGAGATGAGGCCCGATTCCCCTGTATTGCGTGCAGAGCAATTCCGTCTTGCACATCACACATGAAAGGTGCCTTGATTACCTTGATGGCACTCCAGAGAAACCCCAAGAACACTGTTTCAAGGCTAGAGGGATCCTGAGGTCACTGTAGCAACACGAAAGAGCTCCGTGGACCAAAAATCAACTCGAGATGAGAGGTTAGTCCCTGGCTTCGACTCCAGAGGAATACCACCTTACCACAAGCACCTCAAGAGGAGGCTTCTCTCAGCTCTAGGTATGTGAGAGGGACCCTGAGTTTGTGGCCTCAAGTGGAATGGACACCGTGATGCCCTGATGTGAAATAAGGCCGGATATCCCTGCAGTGACTTGAATGCAGGCTCGTCTTGCATCTCCCAAGATGAAAGGATGTCTGAATCCCCTGTGGAGACCACAGAGAAAGACCTAGTTCCCCACCTCATCGAGACCGGAGGCCTCACATCCTTTGAAAACTCCAGAGGTACGCGGAGATCAGTGCCTCCAAAGGAGACGATGCCTGACTCCTCGTGAAACTTGATAGGAGTCCCCGGATTCCTGTGGCACGTGGAAAGGGAACCTTGGTCTCCCGCCTCAGCTGGAGAGGCGTCCCAATTGCCTTGCCAAGCCTCGAGGAGAATCCCGAGTTGTGTCTCGCAACTAGGCAAGAGTCCTGACATGGCTGAACAAACACGTGTGTGGAAGGGCCATCCCCGTCGTAACTCGAGAATATACCCCAGGTTCCCGCCGCAACTCGAGAAAAACCATGAGACTTCCCCCTCGCCGCGAGATGAGGCCCGATTCCCCGGCACTGCGTGCAGAGCAATTCCGTGTTGCACATCACACATGAAAGGAGCCTTGATTTCCTTGATGGCACTCCAGAGAAACCCCAAGAACACTGTTTCAAGGCTAGAGGGATCCTGAGGTCACTGTAGCAACACGAAAGAGCTCCGTGGGCCAAAAATCAACTCGAGATGAGAGGTTAGTCCCTGGCTTCGACTCCAGAGGAATACCACCTTACCACAAGCACCTCAAGAGGAGGCTTCTCTCAGCTCTAGGTATGTGAGAGGGACCCTGAGTTTGTGGCCTCAAGTGGAATGGACACCGCAATGCCCTGACGCGAAAGAAGGCTGGATATCCCTGCAGTGACTTGAATGCAGGCTCGTCTTGCATCTCCCAAGATGAAAGGATGTCTGAATCCCCTGTGGAGACCACAGAGAAAGACCTAGTTCCCCACCTCATCGAGACCGGAGGCCTCACATCCTTTGAAAACTCCAGAGGTACGCGGAGATCAGTGCCTCCAAAGGAGACGATCCCTGACTCCTCGTGAAACTTGATAGGAGTCCCAGGATTCCTGTGGCACGGGGAAAGGGACCCTTGGTCTCCCGCCTCAGCTGGAGAGGCGTCCCAATTGCCTTGCCAAGCCTCGAGGAGAATCCCGAGTTGTGTCTCGCAACTAGGCAAGAGTCCTGACGTGGCTGAACAAACACGTGGGTGGAAGGGCCATCCCCGTCGTAACTCGAGAATATACCCCAGGTTCCCGCCGCAACTCGAGAAAAACTATGAGACTTCCCCCTCGATGCGAGATGAGGCCCGATTCCCCTGTATTGCGTGCAGAGCAATTCCGTCTTGCACATCACACATGAAAGGAGCCTTGATTACCTTGATGGCACTCCAGAGAAACCCCAAGAACACTGTTTCAAGGCTAGAGGGATCCTGAGGTCACTGTAGCAACACGAAAGAGCTCCGTGGACCAAAAATCAACTCGAGATGAGAGGTTAGTCCCTGGCTTCGACTCCAGAGGAATACCACCTTACCACAAGCACCTCAAGAGGAGGCTTCTCTCAGCTCTAGGTATGTGAGAGGGACCCTGAGTTTGTGGCCTCAAGTGGAATGGACACCGTGATGCCCTGATGTGAAATAAGGCCGGATATCCCTGCAGTGACTTGAATGCAGGCTCGTCTTGCATCTCCCAAGATGAAAGGATGTCTGAATCCCCTGTGGGGACCACAGAGAAAGACCTAGTTCCCCACCTCATCGAGACCGGAGGCCTCACATCCTTTGAAAACTCCAGAGGTACGCGGAGATCAGTGCCTCCAAAGGAGACGATGCCTGACTCCTCGTGAAACTTGATAGGAGTCCCCGGATTCCTGTGGCACGTGGAAAGGGAACCTTGGTCTCCCGCCTCAGCTGGAGAGGCGTCCCAATTGCCTTGCCAAGCCTCGAGGAGAATCCCGAGTTGTGTCTCGCAACTAGGCAAGAGTCCTGACATGGCTGAACAAACACGTGTGTGGAAGGGCCATCCCCGTCGTAACTCGAGAATATACCCCAGGTTCCCGCCGCAACTCGAGAAAAACCATGAGACTTCCCCCTCGCCGCGAGATGAGGCCCGATTCCCCGGCACTGCGTGCAGAGCAATTCCGTGTTGCACATCACACATGAAAGGAGCCTTGATTTCCTTGATGGCACTCCAGAGAAACCCCAAGAACACTGTTTCAAGGCTAGAGGGATCCTGAGGTCACTGTAGCAACACGAAAGAGCTCCGTGGGCCAAAAATCAACTCGAGATGAGAGGTTAGTCCCTGGCTTCGACTCCAGAGGAATACCACCTTACCACAAGCACCTCAAGAGGAGGCTTCTCTCAGCTCTAGGTATGTGAGAGGGACCCTGAGTTTGTGGCCTCAAGTGGAATGGACACCGCAATGCCCTGACGCGAAATAAGGCTGGATATCCCTGCAGTGACTTGAATGCAGGCTCGTCTTGCATCTCCCAAGATGAAAGGATGTCTGAATCCCCTGTGGAGACCACAGAGAAAGACCTAGTTCCCCACCTCATCGAGACCGGAGGCCTCACATCCTTTGAAAACTCCAGAGGTACGCGGAGATCAGTGCCTCCAAAGGAGACGATCCCTGACTCCTCGTGAAACTTGATAGGAGTCCCAGGATTCCTGTGGCACGGGGAAAGGGACCCTTGGTCTCCCGTCTCAGCTGGAGAGGCGTCCCAATTGCCTTGCCAAGCCTCGAGGAGAATCCCGAGTTGTGTCTCGCAACTAGGCAAGAGTCCTGACGTGGCTGAACAAACACGTGTGTGGAAGGGCCATCCCCGTCGTAACTCGAGAATATACCCCAGGTTCCCGCCGCACCTCGAGAAAACCATGAGACTTCCCCCTCGCCGCGAGATGAGGCCCGATTCCCCTGCACTGCGTGCACAGCAATTCTGTGTTGCACATCACACATGAAAGGAGCCTTGATTTCCTTCATGGCACTGCAGAGAAACCCCAAGAACACTGTTTCAAGAATAGCGGGATCCTGAGGTCACTGTAGCAACACGAAAGAGCTCCGTGGACCAAAAATCAACTCGAGATGAGAGGTTAGTCCCTGGCTTCGACTCCAGAGGAATACCACCTTACCACAAGCACCTCAAGAGGAGGCTTCTCTCAGCTCTAGGTATGTGAGAGGGACCCTGAGTTTGCGGCCTCAAGTGGAATGGACACCGCGATGCCCTGACTCGAAATAAGGCCGGATATCCCTGCAGTGACTGGAATGCAGCCTCGTCTTGCATCTCCCAAGACGAAATGGTGTCTGAATCCCCTGTGGAGACCACAGAGAAAGACCTAGTTCCCCACCTCATCGCGACAGGAGGCCTCAAATCCTTTGAAAACTCCAGAGGTATGCGGAGATCAGTGCCTCCAAAGGAGACGATGCCTGACTCCTCGTGAAACTTGATAGGAGACCCAGGTTTCCTGTGGCACGTGGAAAGGGACCCTTGGTCTCCCGTCTCAGCTGGAGAGGCGTCCCAATTGCCCTGCCAAGCCTCGAGGAGAATCCCGAGTTGTCCCTCGCAACTAGGCAGGTGTCGTGATGTGGCTGAAGAAACACGTGGGTGGAAGGGCCATCCCCGTCGTAACTCGAGAATATAACCCAGGTTCCCGCCGCAACTCGAGAAAAACTATGAGACTTCCCCCTCGATGCGAGATGAGGCCCGATTCCCCTGTATTGCGTGCAGAGCAATTCCGTCTTGCACATCACACATGAAAGGAGCCTTGATTTCCTTGATGGCACTCCAGAGAAACCCCAAGAACACTGTTTCAAGGCTAGAGGGATCCTGAGGTCACTGTAGCAACACGAAAGAGCTCCGTGGGCCAAAAATCAACTCGAGATGAGAGGTTAGTCCCTGGCTTCGACTCCAGAGGAATACCACCTTACCACAAGCACCTCAAGAGGAGGCTTCTCTCAGCTCTAGGTATGTGAGAGGGACCCTGAGTTTGTGGCCTCAAGTGGAATGGACACCGTGATGCCCTGATGTGAAATAAGGCTGGATATCCCTGCAGTGACTTGAATGCAGGCTCGTCTTGCATCTCCCAAGATGAAAGGATGTCTGAATCCCCTGTGGAGACCACAGAGAAAGACCTAGTTCCCCACCTCATCGAGACCGGAGGCCTCACATCCTTTGAAAACTCCAGAGGTACGCGGAGATCAGTGCCTCCAAAGGAGACGATGCCTGACTCCTCGTGAAACTTGATAGGAGTCCCCGGATTCCTGTGGCACGTGGAAAGGGAACCTTGGTCTCCCGCCTCAGCTGGAGAGGCGTCCCAATTGCCCTGCCAAGCCTCGAGGAGAATCCCGAGTTGTCCCTTGCAACTAGGCAGGAGTCCTGACGTGGCTGAACAAACACGTGGGTGGAAGGGCCATCTCCGTGGTAACTCGAGAATATACCCCAGGTTCCCGCCGCAACTCGAGAAAAACCATGAGACTTCCCCCTCGATGCGAGATGAGGCCCGATTCCCCTGTACTGCGTGCAGAGCAATTCCGTCTTGCACATCACACATGAAAGGAGCCTTGATTTCCTTGATGGCACTCCAGAGAAACCCCAAGAACACTGTTTCAAGGATAGAGGGATCCTGAGGTCACTGTAGCAACACGAAAGAACTCTGTGGACCAAAAATCAACTCGAAAAGAGAGGTTAGTCCCTGGATTCGTCTCCAGAGGAATACCACCTTACCACAAGCACCTCAAGAGGAGGCTTCTCTCAGCTCTAGGTATGTGAGAGGGACCCTGAGTTTGCGGCCTCAAGTGGAATGGACACCGCGATGCCCTGACTCGAAATAAGGCCGGATATCCCTGCAGTGACTTCAATGCAGGCTCGTCTTGCATCTCCAGGACAAAAGGATGTCTGAATCCCCTGTGGAAAGCACAGAGAAAGACTTAGTTCCCCACCTCATCGCGACCGATAGCCTCACATCCTTTGAAAACTCCAGAGGTACGCGGAGATCAGTGCCTCCAAAGGAGACGATGCCTGACTCTTCATGAAACTTGATAGGAGTCCCAGGATTCCTGTGGCACTTGGAAAGGGACACTTGGTCTCCCGCCTCAGCTGGAGAGGCGTCCCAATTGCCCTGCCAAGCCTCGAGGAGAATCCAGAGTTGTCCCTCGCAACTAGGCAGGAGTCCTGACGTGGCTGAACAAACACGTGGGTGGAAGGGCCATCCCCGTCGTAACTCGAGAATATACCCCAGGTTCCCGCCGCAACTCGAGAAAAACCATGAGACTTCCCATTCGCCGCGAGATGAGGCCCGATTCCCCTGCACTGCGTGCAGAGCAATTCCGTGTTGCACATCACACATGAAAGGAGCCTTGATTTCCTTGATGGCACTCCAGAGAAACCCCAAGAACACTGTTTCAAGGCTAGAGGGATCCTGAGGTCACTGTAGCAACACGAAAGAGCTCCGTGGGCCAAAAATCAACTCGAGATGAGAGGTTAGTTCCTGGCTTCGACTCCAGAGGAATACCACCTTACCACAAGCACCTCAAGAGGAGGCTTCTCTCAGCTCTAGGTATGTGAGAGGGACCCTGAGTTTGCGGCCTCAAGTGGAATGGACACCACGATGCCCTGACTCGAAATAAGGCCGGATATCCCTGCAGTGACTTGAATGCAGGCTCGTCTTGCATCTCCCAAAAAGAAAGGATTTCTGAATCCCCTGTGGAGACCACAGAGAAACACCTAGTTCCCCACCTCATCGCGACCGAAGGCCTCAAATCCTTTGAAAACTCCAGAGGTACGCGGAGATCAGTGCCTCCAAAGGAGACGATGCCTGACTCCTCGTGAAACTTGATAGGAGTCCCAGGATTCTTGTGGCACGTGGAAAGGGACCCTTGGTCTTCCGCCTCTGCTGGAGAGGCGTTCCAATTGCCCTGCCAAGCCTCGAGGAGAATCCCAAGTTGTCCCTCGCAACTAGGCAGGAGTCCTGACGTGGCTGAACAAACACGTGGGTGGAAGGGCCATCCCCGTCGTAACTCGAGAATATACCCCAGGTTCCCGCCGCAACTCGAGAAAACCATGAGACTTCCCCCTCGCCGCGAGATGAGGCCCGATTCCCCTGCACTGCGTGCAGAGGAATTCTGTGTTGCACATCACACATGAAAGGAGCCTTGATTTCCTTCATGGCACTCCAGAGAAAACCCAAGAACACTGTTTCAAGAATAGAGGGATCCTGAGGTCACTGTAGCAACACGAAAGAGCTCCGTGGACCAAAAATCAACTCGAGATGAGAGGTTAGTCCCTGGCTTCGACTCCAGAGGAATACCACCTTACCACAAGCACCTCAAGAGGAGGCTTCTCTCAGCTCTATGTATGTGAGAGGGACCCTGAGTTTGCGGCCTCAAGTGGAATGGACACCGCGATGCCCTGACTCGAAATAAGGCCGGATATCCCTGCAGTGACTTCAATGCAGGCTCGTCTTGCATCTCCCAAGAAGAAAGGATGTCTGAATCCCCTGTGGAGACCACAGAGAAACACCTAGTTCCCCACCTCATCGGGACCGGAGGCCTCACATCCTTTGAAAACTCCAGAGGTACGCGGAGATCAGTGCCTGCAAAGGAGACGATGCCTGACTCCTCGTGAAACTTGATAGGAGTCCCAGGATTCCTGTGGCACTTGGAAAGGGACACTTGGTCTCCCGCCTCAGCTGGAGAGGCGTCCCAATTGCCCTGCCAAGCCTCGAGGAGAATCCAGAGTTGTCCCTCGCAACTAGGCAGGAGTCCTGACGTCGCTGAAGAAACACGTGGGTGGAAGGGCCATCCCCGTCGTAACTCGAGAATATACCCCAGGTTCCCGCCGCAACTCGAGAAAAACCATGAGACTTCCCCCTCGCCGCGAGATGAGGCCCGATTCCCCTGCACTGCATGCAGAGCAATTCTGTGTTGCACATCACACATGAAAGGAGCCTTGATTTCCTTGATGGCACTCCAGAGAAACCCCAAGAACACTGTTTCAAGGCTAGAGGGATCCTGAGGTCACTGTAGCAACACGAAAGAGCTCCGTGGACCAAAAATCAACTCGAGATGAGAGGTTAGTCCCTGGCTTCGACTCCAGAGGAATACCACCTTACCACAAGCACCTCAAGAGGAGGCTTCTCTCAGCTCTAGGTATGTGAGAGGGACCCTGAGTTTGCGGCCTCAAGTGGAATGGACACCGCGATGCCCTGACTCGAAATAAGGCCGGATATCCCTGCAGTGACTTGAATGCAGGCTCGTCTTGCATCTCCCAAGACGAAAGGGTGTCTGAATCCCCTGTGGAGACCACAGAGAAAGACCTAGTTCCCCACCTCATCACGACAGGAGGCCTCAAAACCTTTGAAAACTCCAGAGGTATGCGGAGATCAGTGCCTCCAAAGGAGACGATGCCTGACTCCTCGTGAAACTTGATAGGAGACCCAGGATTCCTGTGGCACGTGGAAAGGGACCCTTGGTCTCCCGTCTCAGCTGGAGAGGCGTCCCAATTGCCCTGCCAAGTCTCGAGGAGAATCCCGAGTTGTCCCTCGCAACTAGGCAGGAGTCCTGACATGGCTGAACACACACGTGTGTGGAAGGGCCATCCCCGTCGTAACTCGAGAATATACCCCAGGTTCCCGCCGCAACTCGAGAAAAACCATGAGACTTCCCCCTCGCCGCGAGATGAGGCCCCATTCCCCTGCACTGCGTGCAGAGCAATTCCGTGTTGCACATCACACATGAAAGGAGCCTTGATTTCCTTGATGGCACTCCAGAGAAACCCCAAGAACACTGTTTCAAGGCTAGAGGGATCCTGAGGTCACTGTAGCAACACGAAAGAGCTCCGTGGACCAAGAATCAACACGAGATGAGAGGTTAGTCCCTGGCTTCGACTCCTGAGGAATACCACCTTACCACAAGCACCTCAAGAAGAGGCTTCTCTCAGCTCTAGGTATGTGAGAGGGATCCTGAGTTTGCGGCCTCAAGTGGAATGGACACCGCGATGCCCTGACTCGAAATAAGGCCGGATATCCCTGCAGTGACTTGAATGCAGGCTCGTCTTGCATCTCCCAAGAAGAAAGGATGTCTGAATCCCCTGTGGAGACCACAGAGAAACACCTAGTTCACCACCTCATCGCGACCGGAGGCCTCACATCCTTTGAAAACTCCAGAGGTACGCGGAGATCAGTGCCTCCAAAGGAGACGATGCCTGACTCATCGTGAAACTTGATAGGAGTCCCAGGATTCTTGTGGCACGTGGAAAGGGACCCTTGGTCTCCCGCCTCAGCTGGAGAGGCGTTCCAATTGCCCTGCCAAGCCTCGAGGAGAATCCCGAGTTGTCCCTCGCAACTAGGCAGGAGTCCTGACGTGGCTGAACAAACACGTGGGTGGAAGGGCCATCCCCGTCGTAACTCGAGAATATACCCCAGGTTCCCGCCGCAACTCGAGAAAAACCATGAGACTTCCCCCTCGCCGCGAGATGAGGCCCGATTCCCCTGCACTGCATGCAGAGCAATTCTGTGTTGCACATCACACATGAAAGGAGCCTTGATTTCCTTGATGGCACTCCAGAGAAACCCCAAGAACACTGTTTCAAGGCTAGAGGGATCCTGAGGTCACTGTAGCAACACGAAAGAGCTCCGTGGACCAAAAATCAACTCGAGATGAGAGGTTAGTCCCTGGCTTCGACTCCAGAGGAATACCACCTTACCACAAGCACCTCAAGAGGAGGCTTCTCTCAGCTCTAGGTATGTGAGAGGGACCCTGAGTTTGCGGCCTCAAGTGGAATGGACACCGCGATGCCCTGACTCGAAATAAGGCCGGATATCCCTGCAGTGACTTGAATGCAGGCTCGTCTTGCATCTCCCAAGACGAAAGGGTGTCTGAATCCCCTGTGGAGACCACAGAGAAAGACCTAGTTCCCCACCTCATCACGACAGGAGGCCTCAAAACCTTTGAAAACTCCAGAGGTATGCGGAGATCAGTGCCTCCAAAGGAGACGATGCCTGACTCCTCGTGAAACTTGATAGGAGACCCAGGATTCCTGTGGCACGTGGAAAGGGACCCTTGGTCTCCCGTCTCAGCTGGAGAGGCGTCCCAATTGCCCTGCCAAGTCTCGAGGAGAATCCCGAGTTGTCCCTCGCAACTAGGCAGGAGTCCTGACATGGCTGAACACACACGTGTGTGGAAGGGCCATCCCCGTCGTAACTCGAGAATATACCCCAGGTTCCCGCCGCAACTCGAGAAAAACCATGAGACTTCCCCCTCGCCGCGAGATGAGGCCCGATTCCCCTGCACTGCGTGCAGAGCAATTCCGTGTTGCACATCACACATGAAAGGAGCCTTGATTTCCTTGATGGCACTCCAGAGAAACCCCAAGAACACTGTTTCAAGGCTAGAGGGATCCTGAGGTCACTGTAGCAACACGAAAGAGCTCCGTGGACCAAGAATCAACACGAGATGAGAGGTTAGTCCCTGGCTTCGACTCCTGAGGAATACCACCTTACCACAAGCACCTCAAGAAGAGGCTTCTCTCAGCTCTAGGTATGTGAGAGGGATCCTGAGTTTGCGGCCTCAAGTGGAATGGACACCGCGATGCCCTGACTCGAAATAAGGCCGGATATCCCTGCAGTGACTTGAATGCAGGCTCGTCTTGCATCTCCCAAGAAGAAAGGATGTCTGAATCCCCTGTGGAGACCACAGAGAAACACCTAGTTCCCCACCTCATCGCGACCGGAGGCCTCACATCCTTTGAAAACTCCAGAGGTACGCGGAGATCAGTGCCTCCAAAGGAGACGATGCCTGACTCATCGTGAAA
Organism: Cervus elaphus; assembly: GCF_910594005.1. NCBI lineage: Eukaryota > Metazoa > Chordata > Mammalia > Artiodactyla > Cervidae > Cervus > Cervus elaphus. The sequence continues at coordinate 584,967 of NC_057828.1, forward strand.
CTTGATAGGAGTCCCAGGATTCTTGTGGCACGTGGAAAGGGACCCTTGGTCTCCCGCCTCAGCTGGAGAGGCGTTCCAATTGCCCTGCCAAGCCTCGAGGAGAATCCCGAGTTGTCCCTCGCAACTAGGCAGGAGTCCTGACGTGGCTGAACAAACACGTGGGTGGAAGGGCCATCCCCGTCGTAACTCGAGAATATACCCCAGGTTCCCGCCGCAACTCGAGAAAAACCATGAGACTTCCCCCTCGCCGCGAGATGAGGCCCGATTCCCCTGCACTGCGTGCAGAGCAATTCTGTGTTGCACATCACACATGAAAGGAGCCTTGATTTCCTTGATGGCACTCCAGAGAAACCCCAAGAACACTGTTTCAAGGCTAGAGGGATCCTGAGGTCACTGTAGCAACACGAAAGAGCTCCGTGGACCATAAATCAACTCGAGATGAGAGGTTAGTCCCTGGCTTCGACTCCAGAGGAATACCACCTTACCACAAGCACCTCAAGAGGAGGCTTCTCTCAGCTCTAGGTATGTGAGAGGGACCCTGAGTTTGCGGCCTCAAGTGGAATGGACACCGCGATGCCCTGACTCGAAATAAGGCCGGATATCCCTGCAGTGACTGGAATGCAGGCTCGTCTTGCATCTCCCAAGACGAAAGGGTGTCTGAATCCCCTGAGGAGACCACAGAGAAAGACCTAGTTCCCCACCTCATCGCGACAGGAGGCCTCAAATCCTTTGAAAACTCCAGAGGTATGCGGAGATCAGTGCCTCCAAAGGAGACGATGCCTGACTCCTCGTGAAACTTGATAGGAGACCCAGGATTCCTGTGGCACGTGGAAAGGGACCCTTGGTCTCCCGTCTCAGCTGGAGAGGCGTCCCAATTGCCCTGCCAAGCCTCGAGGAGAATCCCGAGTTGTCCCTCGCAACTAGGCAGGATTCCTGACATGGCTGAACACAAACGTGTGTGGAAGGGCCATCCCCGTCGTAACTCGAGAATATACCCCAGGTTCCCGCCGCACCTCGAGAAAAACCATGAGACTTCCCCCTCGCCGCGAGATGAGGCCCGATTCCCCTGCACTGCGTGCAGAGCAATTCCGTGTTGCACATCACACACGAAAGGAGCCTTGATTTCCTTGATGGCACTCCAGAGAAACCCCAAGAACACTGTTTCAAGGCTAGAGGGATCCTGAGGTCACTGTAGCAACACGAAAGAGCTCTGTGGACCAAGAATCAACACGAGATTAGAGGTTAGTCCCTGGCTTCGACTCCTGAGGAATACCACCTTACCACAAGCACCTCAAGTGGAGGCTTCTCTCAGCTCTAGGTATGTGAGAGGGATCCTGAGTTTGCGGCCTCAAGTGGAATGGACACCGCGATGCCCTGACTCGAAATAAGGCCGGATATCCCTGCAGTGACTTAAATGCAGGCTCGTCTTGCATCTCCCAAGAAAAAAGGATGTCTGAATCCCCTGTGGAGACCACAGAGAAAGACCTAGTTCCCCACCTCATCGCGACCGGAGGCCTCACATCCTTTGAAAACTCCAGAGGTACGCGGAGATCAGTGCCTCCAAAGGAGACGATGCCTGACTCCTCGTGAAACTTGATAGGAGTCCCAGGATTCTTGTGGCACGTGGAAAGGGAACCTTGGTCTCCCGCCTCAGCTGGAGAGGCGTCCCAATTGCCCTGCCAAGCCTCGAGGAGAATCCCGAGTTGTCCCTCGCAACTAGGCAGGAGTCCTGACGTGGCTGAACAAACACGTGGGTGGAAGGGCCATCTCCGTCGTAACTCGAGAATATACCCCAGGTTCCCGCCGCAACTCGAGAAAAACCATGAGACTTCCCCCTCGATGCGAGATGAGGCCCGATTCCCCTGTACTGCGTGCAGAGCAATTCCGTCTTGCACATCACACATGAAAGGAGCCTTGATTTCCTTGATGGCACTCCAGAGAAACCCCAAGAACACTGTTTTAAGGCTAGAGGGATCCTGAGGTCACTGTAGCAACACGAAAGAGCTCCGTGGGCCAAAAATCAACTCGAGATGAGAGGTTAGTCCCTGGCTTCGACTCCAGAGGAATACCACCTTACCACAAGCACCTCAAGAGGAGGCTTCTCTCAGCTCTAGGTATGTGAGAGGGACCCTGAGTTTGCGGCCTCAAGTGGAATGGACACCGCGATGCCCTGACGCGAAATAAGACTGGATATCCCTGCAGTGACTTGAATGCAGGCTCGTCTTGCATCTCCCAAGATGAAAGGATGTCTGAATCCCCTGTGGAGACCACAGAGAAAGACCTAGTTCCCCACCTCATCGCGACCGGAGGCCTCACATCCTTTGAAAACTCCAGAGGTACGCGGAGATCAGTGCCTCCAAAGGAGACGATGCCTGACTCCTCGTGAAACTTGATAGGAGTCCCAGGATTCCTGTGGCACTTGGAAAGGGACACTTGGTCTCCCGCCTCAGCTGGAGAGGCGTCCCAATTGCCCTGCCAAGCCTCGAGGAGAATCCAGAGTTGTCCCTCGCAACTAGGCAGGAGTCCTGACGTCGCTGAAGAAACACGTGGGTGGAAGGGCCATCCCCGTCGTAACTCGAGAATATACTCCAGGTTCCCGCCGCAACTCGAGAAAAACCATGAGACTTCCCCCTCGCCGCGAGATGAGGCCCGATTCCCCTGCACTGCGTGCAGAGCAATTCCGTGTTGCACATCACACATGAAAGGAGCCTTGATTTCCTTGATGGCACTCCAGAGAAACCCCAAGAACACTGTTTCAAGGCTAGAGGGATCCTGAGGTCACTGTAGCAACACGAAAGAGCTCCGTGGGCCAAAAATCAACTCGAGATGAGAGGTTAGTCCCTGGCTTCGACTCCAGAGGAATACCACCTTACCACAAGCACCTCAAGAGGAGGCTTCTCTCAGCTCTAGGTATGTGAGAGGGACCCTGAGTTTGCGGCCTCAAGTGGAATGGACACCGCGAAGCCCTGACGCGAAATAAGGCTGGATATCCCTGCAGTGACTTGAATGCAGGCTCGTCTTGCATCTCCCAAGATGAAAGGATGTCTGAATCCCCTGTGGAGACCACAGAGAAAGACCTAGTTCCCCACCTCATCGCGACCGGAGGCCTCACATCCTTTGAAAACTCCAGAGGTACGCGGAGATCAGTGCCTCCAAAGGAGACGATGCCTGACTCCTCGTGAAACTTGATAGGAGTCCCAGGATTCCTGTGGCACGTGGAAAGGGACCCTTGGTCTCCCGCCTCAGCTGGAGAGGCATCCCAATTGCCTTGCCAAGCCTCGAGGAGAATCCCGAGTTGTCCCTCGCAACTAGGCAGGAGTCCTCACGTGGCTGAACAAACACATGTGTGGAAGGGCCATCCCCGTCGTAACTCGAGAATATACCCCAGGTTCCCACCGCAACTCGAGAAAAACCATGAGACTTCCCCCTCGCCGCGAGATGAGGCCGATTCCCCTGCACTGCATGCAGAGCAATTCTGTGTTGCACATCACACATGAAAGGAGCCTTGATTTCCTTGATGGGACTCCAGAGAAACCCCAAGAACACTGTTTCAAGGCTAGAGGGATCCTGAGGTCACTGTAGCAACACGAAAGAGCTCCGTGGACCAAAAATCAACTCGAGATGAGAGGTTAGTCCCTGGCTTCGACTCCAGAGGAATACCACCTTACCACAAGCACCTCAAGAGGAGGCTTCTCTCAGCTCTAGGTATGTGAGAGGGACCCTGAGTTTGCGGCCTCAAGTGGAATGGACACCGCGAAGCCCTGACTCGAAATAAGGCCGGATATCCCTGCAGTGACTGGAATGCAGGCTCGTCTTGCATCTCCCAAGACGAAAGGGTGTCTGAATCCCCTGTGGAGACCACAGAGAAAGACCTAGTTCCCCACCTCATCACGACAGGAGGCCTCAAAACCTTTGAAAACTCCAGAGGTATGCGGAGATCAGTGCCTCCAAAGGAGACGATGCCTGACTCCTCGTGAAACTTGATAGGAGACCCAGGATTCCTGTGGCACGTGGAAAGGGACCCTTGGTCTCCCGTCTCAGCTGGAGAGGCGTCCCAATTGCCCTGCCAAGTCTCGAGGAGAATCCCGAGTTGTCCCTCGCAACTAGGCAGGAGTCCTGACATGGCTGAACACACACGTGTGTGGAAGGGCCATCCCCGTCGTAACTCGAGAATATACCCCAGGTTCCCGCCGCAACTCGAGAAAAACCATGAGACTTCCCCCTCGCCGCGAGATGAGGCCCCATTCCCCTGCACTGCGTGCAGAGCAATTCCGTGTTGCACATCACACATGAAAGGAGCCTTGATTTCCTTGATGGCACTCCAGAGAAACCCCAAGAACACTGTTTCAAGGCTAGAGGGATCCTGAGGTCACTGTAGCAACACGAAAGAGCTCCGTGGACCAAGAATCAACACGAGATGAGAGGTTAGTCCCTGGCTTCGACTCCTGAGGAATACCACCTTACCACAAGCACCTCAAGAAGAGGCTTCTCTCAGCTCTAGGTATGTGAGAGGGATCCTGAGTTTGCGGCCTCAAGTGGAATGGACACCGCGATGCCCTGACTCGAAATAAGGCCGGATATCCCTGCAGTGACTTGAATGCAGGCTCGTCTTCCATCTCCCAAGAAGAAAGGATGTCTGAATCCCCTGTGGAGACCACAGAGAAACACCTAGTTCCCCACCTCATCGCGACCGGAGGCCTCACATCCTTTGAAAATTCCAGAGGTACGCGGAGATCAGTGCCTCCAAAGGAGACGATGCCTGACTCATCGTGAAACTTGATAGGAGTCCCAGGATTCTTGTGGCACGTGGAAAGGGACCCTTGGTCTCCCGCCTCAGCTGGAGAGGCGTTCCAATTGCCCTGCCAAGCCTCGAGGAGAATCCCGAGTTGTCCCTCGCAACTAGGCAGGAGTCCTGACGTGGCTGAACAAACACGTGGGTGGAAGGGCCATCCCCGTCGTAACTCGAGAATATACCCCAGGTTCCCGCCGCAACTCGAGAAAAACCATGAGACTTCCCCCTCGCCGCGAGATGAGGCCCGATTCCCCTGCACTGCGTGCAGAGCAATTCTGTGTTGCACATCACACATGAAAGGAGCCTTGATTTCCTTGATGGCACTCCAGAGAAACCCCAAGAACACTGTTTCAAGGCTAGAGGGATCCTGAGGTCACTGTAGCAACACGAAAGAGCTCCGTGGACCATAAATCAACTCGAGATGAGAGGTTAGTCCCTGGCTTCGACTCCAGAGGAATACCACCTTACCACAAGCACCTCAAGAGGAGGCTTCTCTCAGCTCTAGGTATGTGAGAGGGACCCTGAGTTTGCGGCCTCAAGTGGAATGGACACCGTGATGCCCTGACTCGAAATAAGGCCGGATATCCCTGCAGTGACTGGAATGCAGGCTCGTCTTGCATCTCCCAAGACGAAAGGGTGTCTGAATCCCCTGAGGAGACCACAGAGAAAGACCTAGTTCCCCACCTCATCGCGACAGGAGGCCTCAAATCCTTTGAAAACTCCAGAGGTATGCGGAGATCAGTGCCTCCAAAGGAGACGATGCCTGACTCCTCGTGAAACTTGATAGGAGACCCAGGATTCCTGTGGCACGTGGAAAGGGACCCTTGGTCTCCCGTCTCAGCTGGAGAGGCGTCCCAATTGCCCTGCCAAGCCTCGAGGAGAATCCCGAGTTGTCCCTCGCAACTAGGCAGGAGTCCTGACGTGGCTGAACAAACACGTGGGTGGAAGGGCCATCCCCGTCGTAACTCGAGAATATACCCCAGGTTCCCGCCGCAACTCGAGAAAAACCATGAGACTTCCCCCTCGATGCGAGATGAGGCCCGATTCCCCTGTACTGCGTGCAGAGCAATTCCGTCTTGCACATCACACATGAAAGGAGCCTTGATTTCCTTGATGGCACTCCACAGAAACCCCAAGAACACTGTTTCAAGGATAGAGGGATCCTGAGGTCACTGTAGCAACACGAAAGAACTCTGTGGACCAAAAATCAACTCGAAAAGAGAGGTTAGTCCCTGGATTCGACTCCAGAGGAATACCACCTTACCACAAGCACCTCAAGAGGAGGCTTCTCTCAGCTCTAGGTATGTGAGAGGGACCCTGAGTTTGCGGCCTCAAGTGGAATGGACACCGCGATGCCCTGACGCGAAATAAGGCTGGATATCCCTGTAGTGACTTGAATGCAGGCTCGTCTTGCATCTCCCAAGATGAAAGGATGTTTGAATCCCCTGTGGAGACCACAAAGAAAGACCTAGTTCCCCACCTCTTCGCGACCGATAGCCTCACATCCTTTGAAAACTCCAGAGGTACGCGGAGATCAGTGCCTCCAAAGGAGACGATGCCTGACTCCTCGTGAAACTTGATAGGAGTCCCAGGATTCCTGTGGCACGTGGAAAGGGACCCTTGGTCTCCCGCCTCAGCTGGAGAGGCGTCCCAATTGCCTTGCCAAGCCTCGAGGAGAATCCCGAGTTGTGTCTCGCAACTAGGCAAGAGTCCTGACGTGGCTGAACAAACACGTGTGTGGAAGGGCCATCCCCGTCGTAACTCGAGAATATACCCCAGGTTCCCACCGCAACTCGAGAAAAACCATGAGACTTCCCCCTCGCCGCGAGATGAGGCCCGATTCCCCTGCACTGCGTGCAGAGCAATTCTGTGTTGCACATCACACATGAAAGGAGCCTTCATTTCCTTCATGGCACTCCAGAGAAACCCCAAGAACACTGTTTCAAGGCTAGAGGGATCCTGAGGTCACTGTAGCAACACGAAAGAGCTCCGTGGGCCAAAAATCAACTCGAGATGAGAGGTTAGTCCCTGGCTTCGACTCCAGAGGAATACCACCTTACCACAAGCACCTCAAGAGGAGGCTTCTCTCAGCTCTAGGTATGTGAGAGGGACCCTGAGTTTGCGGCCTCAAGTGGAATGGACACCGCGATGCCCTGACGCGAAATAAGGCCGGATATCCCTGCAGTGACTTGAATGCAGGCTCGTCTTGCATCTCCCAAGATGAAAGGATGTCTGAATCCCCTGTGGAGACCACAGAGAAAGACCTAGTTCCCCACCTCATCGCGACCGGAGGCCTCACATCCTTTGAAAACTCCAGAGGTACGCAGAGATCAGTGCCTTCAAAGGAGACGATGCCTGACTCCTCGTGAAACTTGATAGGAGTCCCAGGATTCCTGTGGCACGTGGAAAGGGACCCTTGGTCTCCCGCCTCAGCTGGAGAGGCGTCCCAATTGCCTTGCCAAGCCTCGAGGAGAATCCCGAGTTGTGTCTCGCAACTAGGCAAGAGTCCTGACGTCGCTGAAGAAACACGTGTGTGGAAGGGCCATCCCCGTCGTAACTCGAGAATATACCCCAGGTTCCCGCCGCAACTCGAGAAAAACCATGAGACTTCCCCCTCGCCGCGAGATGAGGCCCGATTCCCCTGCACTGCGTGCAGAGCAATTCTGTGTTGCACATCACACATGAAAGGAGCCTTGATTTCCTTCATGGCACTCCAGAGAAACCCCAAGAACACTGTTTCAAGGCTAGAGGGATCCTGAGGTCACTGTAGCAACACGAAAGAGCTCCGTGGACCAAAAATCAACTCGAGATGAGAGGTTAGTCCCTGGCTTCGACTCCAGAGGAATACCACCTTACCACAAGCACCTCAAGAGGAGGCTTCTCTCAGCTCTAGGTATGTGAGAGGGACCCTGAGTTTGCGGCCTCAAGTGGAATGGACACCGCGATGCCCTGACTCGAAATAAGGCCGGATATCCCTGCAGTGACTTCAATGCAGGCTCGTCTTGCATCTCCCAAGAAGAAAGGATGTCTGAATCCCCTGTGGAGACCACAGAGAAACACCTAGTTCCCCACCTCATCGCGACCGGAGGCCTCACATCCTTTGAAAACTCCAGAGGTACGCGGAGATCAGTGCCTCCAAAGGAGACGATGCCTGACTCCTCGTGAAACTTGATAGGAGTCCCAGGATTCCTGTGGCACTTGGAAAGGGACACTTGGTCTCCCGCCTCAGCTGGAGAGGCGTCCCAATTGCCCTGCCAAGCCTCGAGGAGAATCCAGAGTTGTCCCTCACAACTAGGCAGGAGTCCTGACGTCGCTGAAGAAACACGTGGGTGGAAGGGCCATCCCCGTCGTAACTCGAGATTATACCCCAGGTTCCCGCCGCAACTCGAGAAAAACCATGAGACTTCCCCCTCGCCGCGAGATGAGGCCCGATTCCCCTGCACTGCGTGCAGAGCAATTCCGTGTTGCACATCACACATGAAAGGAGCCTAGATTTCCTTGATGGCACTCCAGAGAAACCCCAAGAACACTGTTTCAAGTCTAGAGGGATCCTGAGGTCACTGTAGCAACACGAAAGAGCTCCGTGGGCCAAAAATCAACTCGAGATGAGAGGTTAGTCCCTGGCTTCGACTCCAGAGGAATACCACCTTACCACAAGCACCTCAAGAGGAGGCTTCTCTCAGCTCTAGGTATGTGAGAGGGACCCTGAGTTTGCGGCCTCAAGTGGAATGGACACCGCGATGCCCTGACGCGAAATAAGGCTGGATATCCCTGCAGTGACTTGAATGCAGGCTCGTCTTGCATCTCCCAAGATGAAAGGATGTCTGAATCCCCTGTGGAGACCACAGAGAAAGACCTAGTTCCCCACCTCATCGCGACCGGAGGCCTCACATCCTTTGAAAACTCCAGAGGTACGCGGAGATCAGTGCCTCCAAAGGAGACGATGCCTGACTCCTCGTGAAACTTGATAGGAGTCCCAGGATTCCTGTGGCACGTGGAAAGGGACCCTTGGTCTCCCGCCTCAGCTGGAGAGGCATCCCAATTGCCTTGCCAAGCCTAGAGGAGAATCCCGAGTTGTCCCTCGCAACTAGGCAGGAGTCCTGACGTGGCTGAACAAACACATGTGTGGAAGGGCCATCCCCGTCGTAACTCGAGAATATACCCCAGGTTCCCACCGCAACTCGAGAAAAACCATGAGACTTCCCCCTCGCCGCGAGATGAGGCCCGATTCCCCTGCACTGCATGCAGAGCAATTCTGTGTTGCACATCACACATGAAAGGAGCCTTGATTTCCTTGATGGCACTCCAGAGAAACCCCAAGAACACTGTTTCAAGGCTAGAGGGATCCTGAGGTCACTGTAGCAACACGAAAGAGCTCCGTGGACCAAAAATCAACTCGAGATGAGAGGTTAGTCCCTGGCTTCGACTCCAGAGGAATACCACCTTACCACAAGCACCTCAAGAGGAGGCTTCTCTCAGCTCTAGGTATGTGAGAGGGACCCTGAGTTTGCGGCCTCAAGTGGAATGGACACCGCGAAGCCCTGACTCCAAATAAGGCCGGATATCCCTGCAGTGACTGGAATGCAGGCTCGTCTTGCATCTCCCAAGACGAAAGGGTGTCTGAATCCCCTGTGGAGACCACAGAGAAAGACCTAGTTCCCCACCTCATCGCGACAGGAGGCCTCAAATCCTTTGAAAACTCCAGAGGTATGCGGAGATCAGTGCCTCCAAAGGAGACGATGCCTGACTCCTCGTGAAACTTGATAGGAGACCCAGGATTCCTGTGGCACGTGGAAAGGGACCCTTGGTCTCCCGTCTCAGCTGGAGAGGCGTCCCAATTGCCCTGCCAAGCCTCGAGGAGAATCCCGAGTTGTCCCTCGCAACTAGGCAGGAGTCCTGACATGGCTGAACACACACGTGTGTGGAAGGGCCATCCCCGTCGTAACTCGAGAATATACCCCAAGTTCCCAACGCAACTCGAGAAAAACCATGAGACTTCCCCCTCGCCGCGAGATGAGGCCCGATTCCCCTGCACTGCGTGCAGCGCAATTCCGTCTTGCACATCACACATGAAAGGAGCCTTGATTTCCTTGATGGCACTCCAGACAAACCCCAAGAACACTGTTTCAAGGCTAGAGGGATCCTGAGGTCACTGTAGCAACACGAAAGAGCTCCGTGGACCAAGAATCAACACGAGATGAGAGGTTAGTCCCTGGCTTCGACTCCTGAGGAATACCACCTTACCACAAGCACCTCAAGAGGAGGCTTCTCTCAGCTCTAGGTATGTGAGAGGGATCCTGAGTTTGCGGCCTCAAGTGGAATGGACACCGCGATGCCCTGACTCGAAATAAGGCCGGATATCCCTGCAGTGACTTGAATGCAGGCTCGTCTTGCATCTCCCAAGATGAAAGGATGTCTGAATCCCCTGTGGAGACCACAGAGAAACACCTAGTTCCCCACCTCATCGCGACCGGAGGCCTCACATCCTTTGAAAACTCCAGAGGTACGCGGAGATCAGTGCCTCCAAAGGAGACGATGCCTGACTCCTCGTGAAACTTGATAGGAGTCCCAGGATTCTTGTGGCACGTGGAAAGGGACCTTTGGTCTCCCGCCTCAGCTGGAGAGGCGTCCCAATTGCCCTGCCAAGCCTCGAGGAGAATCCCAAGTTGTCCCTCGCAACTAGGCAGGAGTCCTGACGTGGCTGAACAAACACGTGGGTGGAAGGGCCATCCCCGTCGTAACTCGAGAATATACCCCAGGTTCCCGCCGCAACTCGAGAAAAACTATGAGACTTCCCCCTCGATGCGAGATGAGGCCCGATTCCCCTGTATTGCGTGCAGAGCAATTCCGTGTTGCACATCACACATGAAAGGAGCCTTGATTTCCTTGATGGCACTCCAGAGAAACCCCAAGAACACTGTTTCAAGGCTAGAGGGATCCTGAGGTCACTGTAGCAACATGAAAGAGCTCCGTGGGCCAAAAATCAACTCGAGATGAGAGGTTAGTCCCTGGCTTTGACTCCAGAGGAATACCACCTTACCACAAGCACCTCAAGAGGAGGCTTCTCTCAGCTATAGGTATGTGAGAGGGACCCTGACTTTGCGGCCTCAAGTGGAATGGACACCGCGATGCCCTGACGCCAAATAAGGCTGGATATCCCTGCAATGACTTAAATGCAGGCTCGTCTTGCATCTCCCAAGATGAAAGGATGTCTGAATCCCCTGTGGAGACCACAGACAAAGACCTAGTTCCCCACCTCATCGCGACCGGAGGCCTCACATCCTGTGAAAACTCCAGAGGTACGCGGAGATCAGTGCCTCCAAAGGAAACGATCCCTGACTCCTCGTGAAACTTGATAGGAGTCCCAGGATTCCTGTGGCACGTGGAAAGGGACCCTTGGTCTCCCGCCTCAGCTGGACAGGCGTCCCAATTGCCTTGCCAAGCCTCGAGGAGAATCCCGAGTTGTGTCTCGCAACTAGGCAAGAGTCCTGACATGGCTGAACAAACACGTGTGTGGAAGGGCCATCCCCGTCGTAACTCGAGAATATACCCCAGGTTCCCGCCGCAACTCGAGAAAACCATGAGACTTTCCCCTCGCCGCGAGATGAGGCCCGATTCCCCTGCACTGCGTGCAGAGCAATTCTGTGTTGCACATCACACATGAAAGGAGCCTTGATTTCCTTCATGGCACTCCAGAGAAAACCCAAGAACACTGTTTCAAGAATAGAGGGATCCTGAGGTCACTGTAGCAACACGAAAGAGCTCCGTGGACCAAAAATCAACTCGAGATGAGAGGTTAGTCCCTGGCTTCGACTCCAGAGGAATACCACCTTACCACAAGCACCTCAAGAGGAGGCTTCTCTCAGCTCTAGGTATGTGAGAGGGACCCTGAGTTTGCGGCCTCAAGTGGAATGGACACCGCGATGCCCTGACTCGAAATAAGGCCGGATATCGCTGCAGTGACTTCAATGCAGGCTCGTCTTGCATCTCCCAAGAAGAAAGGATGTCTGAATCCCCTGTGGAGACCACAGAGAAAGACCTAGTTCCCCACCTCATCGCGACCGGAGGCCTCACATCCTTTGAAAACTCCAGAGGTACGCGGAGATCAGTGCCTCCAAAGGAGACGATGCCTGACTCCTCGTGAAACTTGATAGGAGTCCCAGGATTCTTGTGGCACGTGGAAAGGGACCCTTGGTCTTCCGCCTCAGCTGGAGAGGCGTTCCAATTGCCCTGCCAAGCCTCGAGGAGAATCCCAAGTTGTCCCTCGCAACTAGGGAGGAGTCCTGACGTGGCTGAACAAACACGTGTGTGGAAGGGCCATCTCCGTCGTAACTCGAGAATATACCCCAGGTTCCCGCCGCAACTCGAGAAAAACCATGAGACTTCCCCCTCGATGCGAGATGAGGCCCGATTCCCCTGTACTGCGTGCAGAGCAATTCCGTCTTGCACATCACACATGAAAGGAGCCTTCATTTCCTTCATGGCACTCCAGAGAAACCCCAAGAACACTGTTTCAAGGATAGAGGGATCCTGAGGTCACTGTAGCAACACGAAAGAACTCTGTGGACCAAAAATCAACTCGAAAAGAGAGGTTAGTCCCTGTATTCGTCTCCAGAGGAATACCACCTTACCACAAGCACATCAAGAGGAGGCTTCTCTCAGCTCTAGGTATGTGAGAGGGACCCTGAGTTTGCGGCCTCAAGTGGAATGGACACCGCGATGCCCTGACTCGAAATAAGGCCGGATATCCCTGCAGTGACTTCAATGTAGGCTCGTCTTGCATCTCCCAGGACGAAAGGATGTCTGAATCCCCTGTGGAAAGCACAGAGAAAGACTTAGTTCCCCACCTCATCGCGACCGATAGCCTCACATCCTTTGAAAACTCCAGAGGTACGCGGAGATCAGTGCCTCCAAAGGAGACGATGCCTGACTCCTCGTGAAACTTGATAGGAGTCCCAGGATTCCTGTGGCACTTGGAAAGGGACACTTGGTCTCCCGCCTCAGCTGGAGAGGCGTCCCAATTGCCCTGCCCAGCCTCGAGGAGAATCCAGAGTTGTCCCTTGCAACTAGGCAGGAGTCCTGACGTCGCTGAAGAAACACGTGGGTGGAAGGGCCATCCCCGTCGTAACTCGAGAATATACCCCAGGTTCCCGCCGCAACTCGAGAAAAACCATGAGACTTCCCCCTCGCCGCGAGATGAGGCCCGATTCCCCTGCACTGCGTGCAGAGCAATTCCGTGTTGCACATCACACATGAAAGGAGCCTTGATTTCCTTGATGGCACTCCAGAGAAACCCCAAGAACACTGTTTCAAGGCTAGAGGGATCCTGAGGTCACTGTAGCAACACGAAAGAGCTCCGTGGGCCAAAAATCAACTCGAGATGAGAGGTTAGTCCCTGGCTTCGACTCCAGAGGAATACCACCTTACCACTAGCACCTCAAGAGGAGGCTTCTCTCAGCTCTAGGTATGTGAAAGGGACCCTGAGTTTGCGGCCTCAAGTGGAATGGACACCGCGATGCCCTGACGCGAAATAAGGCTGGATATCCCTGCAGTGACTTGAATGCAGGCTCGTCTTGCATCTCCCAAGATGAAAGGATGTCTAAATCCCCTGTGGAGACCACAGAGAAAGACCTAGTTCCCCACCTCATCGCGACCGGAGGCCTCACATCCTTTGAAAACTCCAGAGGTACGCGGAGATCAGTGCCTCCAAAGGAAACGATCCCTGACTCCTCGTGAAACTTGATAGGAGTCCCAGGATTCCTGTGGCACGTGGAAAGGGACCCTTGGTCTCCCGCCTCAGCTGGAGAGGCGTCCCAATTGCCTTGAGAGCCTCGAGGAGAATCCCGAGTTGTGTCTCGCAACTAGGCAAGAGTCCTGACATGCCTGAACAAACACGTGTGTGGAAGGGCCATCCCCGTCGTAACTCGAGAATATACCCCAGGTTCCCGCCGCAACTCGAGAAAACCATGAGACTTCCCCCTCGCCGCGAGATGAGGCCCGATTCCCCTGCACTGCGTGCAGAGGAATTCTGTGTTGGACATCACACATGAAAGGAGCCTTGATTTCCTTGATGGCACTCCAGAGAAAACCCAAGAACACTGTTTCAAGAATAGAGGGATCCTGAGGTCACTGTAGCAACACGAAAGAGCTCCGTGGACCAAAAATCAACTCGAGATGAGAGGTTAGTCCCTGGCTTCGACTCCAGAGGAATACCACCTTACCACAAGCACCTCAAGAGGAGGCTTCTCTCAGCTCTAGGTATGTGAGAGGGACCCTGAGTTTGCGGCCTCAAGTGGAATGGACACCGCGATGCCCTGACTCGAAATAAGGCCGGATATCCCTGCAGTGACTTCAATGCAGGCTCGTCTTGCATGTCCCAAGAAGAAAGGATGTCTGAATCCCCTGTGGAGACCACAGAGAAACACCTAGTTCCCCACCTCATCGCGACCGGAGGCCTCACATCCTTTGAAAACTCCAGAGGTACGCGGAGATCAGTGCCTCCAAAGGAGACGATGCCTGACTCCTCGTGAAACTTGATAGGAGTCCCAGGATTCCTGTGGCACTTGGAAAGGGACACTTGGTCTCCCGCCTCAGCTGGAGAGGCGTCCCAATTGCCCTGCCAAGCCTCGAGGAGAATCCAGAGATGTCCCTCGCAACTAGGCAGGAGTCCTGACGTCGCTGAAGAAACACGTGGGTGGAAGGGCCATCCCCGTCGTAACTCGAGAATATACCCCAGGTTCCCGCCGCAACTCGAGAAAAACCATGAGACTTCCCCCTCGCCGCGAGATGAGGCCCGATTCCCCTGCACTGCGTGCAGAGCAATTCCGTGTTGCACATCACACATGAAAGGAGCCTTGATTTCCTTGATGGCACTCCAGAGAAACCCCAAGAACACTGTTTCAAGGCTAGAGGGATCCTGAGGTCACTGTAGCAACACGAAAGAGCTCCGTGGGCCAAAAATCAACTCGAGATGAGAGGTTAGTCCCTGGCTTCGACTCCAGAGGAATACCACCTTACCACAAGCACCTCAAGAGGAGGCTTCTCTCAGCTCTAGGTATGTGAGAGGGACCCTGAGTTTGCGGCCTCAAGTGGAATGGACACCGCGATGCCCTGACGCGAAATAAGGCTGGATATCCCTGCAGTGACTTGAATGCAGGCTCGTCTTGCATCTCCCAAGAAGAAAGGATGTCTGAATCCCCTGTGGAGACCACAGAGAAACACCTAGTTCCCCACCTCATCGCGACCGGAGGCCTCACATCCTTTTAAAACTCCAGAGGTACGCGGAGATCAGTGCCTCCAAAGGAGACGATGCCTGACTCCTCGTGAAACTTGATAGGAGTCCCAGGATTCCTGTGGCACGTGGAAAGGGACACTTTGTCTCCCGCCTCAGCTGGAGAGGCATCCCAATTGCCTTGCCAAGCCTCGAGGAGAATCCCGAGTTGTCCCTCGCAACTAGGCAGGAGTCCTGACGTGGCTGAACAAACACATGTGTGGAAGGGCCATCCCCGTCCTAACTCGAGAATATACCCCAGGTTCCCACCGCAACTCGAGAAAAACCATGAGACTTCCCCCTCGCCGCGAGATGAGGCCCGATTCCCCTGCACTGCATGCAGAGCAATTCTGTGTTGCACATCACACATGAAAGGAGCCTTGATTTCTTTCATGGCACTCCAGAGAAACCCCAAGAACACTGTTTCAAGGATAGAGGGATCCTGAGGTCACTGTAGCAACACGAAAGAGCTCCGTGGACCAAAAATCAACTCGAGATGAGAGGTTAGTCCCTGGCTTCGACTCCAGAGGAATACCACCTTACCACAAGCACCTCAAGAGGAGGCTTCTCTCAGCTCTAGGTATGTGAGAGGGACCCTGAGTTTGCGGCCTCAAGTGGAATGGACACCGCAAAGCCCTGACTCGAAATAAGGCCGGATATCCCTGCAGTGACTGGAATGCAGGCTCGTCTTGCATCTCCCAAGACGAAAGGGTGTCTGAATCCCCTGTGGAGACCACAGAGAAAGACCTAGTACCCCACCTCATCGCGACAGGAGGCCTCAAATCCTTTGAAAACTCCAGAGGTATGCGGAGATCAGTGCCTCCAAAGGAGACGATGCCTGACTCCTCGTGAAACTTGATAGGAGACCCAGGATTCCTGTGGCACGTGGAAAGGGACCCTTGGTCTCCCGTCTCAGCTGGAGAGGCGTCCCAATTGCCCTGCCAAGCCTCGAGGAGAATCCCGAGTTGTCCCTCGCAACTAGGCAGGAGTCCTGACATGGCTGAACACACACGTGTGTGGAAGGGCCATCCCCGTCGTAACTGGAGAATATACCCCAGGTTCCCGCCGCAACTCCAGAAAAACCATGAGACTTCCCCCTCGCCGCGAGATGAGGCCCGATTCCCCTGCACTGCGTGCAGAGCAATTCTGTGTTGCACATCACACATGAAAGGAGCCTTGATTTCCTTGATGGCACTCCAGAGAAACCCCAAGAACACTGTTTCAAGGCTAGAGGGATCCTGAGGTCACTGTAGCAACACGAAAGAGCTCCGTGGACCAAAAATCAACTCGAGATGAGAGGTTAGTCCCTGGCTTCGACTCCAGAGGAATACCACCTTACCACAAGCACCTCAAGAGGAGGCTTCTCTCAGCTCTAGGTATGTGAGAGGGACCCTGAGTTTGCGGCCTCAAGTGGAATGGACACCGCAAAGCCCTGACTCGAAATAAGGCCGGATATCCCTGCAGTGACTGGAATGCAGGCTCGTCTTGCATCTCCCAAGACGAAAGGGTGTCTGAATCCCCTGTGGAGACCACAGAGAAAGACCTAGTTCCCCACCTCATCGCGACAGGAGGCCTCAAATCCTTTGAAAACTCCAGAGGTATGCGGAGATCAGTGCCTCCAAAGGAGACGATGCCTGACTCCTCGTGAAACTTGATAGGAGACCCAGGATTCCTGTGGCACGTGGAAAGGGACCCTTGGTCTCCCGTCTCAGCTGGAGAGGCGTCCCAATTGCCCTGCAAAGCCTCGAGGAGAATCCCGAGTTGTCCCTCGCAACTAGGCAGGAGTCCTGACATGGCTGAACACACACGTGTGTGGAAGGGCCATCCCCGTCGTAACTCGAGAATATACCCCAGGTTCCCGCCGCAACTCGAGAAAAACCATGAGACTTCCCCCTCGCCGCGAGATGAGGCCCGATTCCCCTGCACTGCATGCAGAGCAATTCCGTGTTGCACATCACACATGAAAGGAGCCTTGATTTCCTTGATGGCACTCCAGAGAAACCCCAAGAACACTGTTTCAAGGCTAGAGGGATCCTGAGGTCACTGTAGCAACACGAAAGAGCTCCGTGGACCAAGAATCAACACGAGATGAGAGGTTAGTCCCTGGCTTCGACTCCTGAGGAATACCACCTTACCACAAGCACCTCAAGAGGAGGCTTCTCTCAGCTCTAGGTATGTGAGAGGGATCCTGAGTTTGCGGCCTCAAGTGGAATGGACACCGCGATGCCCTGTCTCGAAATAAGGCCGGATATCCCTGCAGTGACTTCAATGCAGGCTCGTCTTGCATCTCCCAAGAAGAAAGGATGTCTGAATCCCCTGTGGAGACCACAGAGAAACACCTAGTTCCCCACCTCATCGCGACCGGAGGCCTCACATCCTTTGAAAACTCCAGAGGTACGGGGAGATCAGTGCCTCCAAAGGAGACGATGCCTGACTCCTCGTGAAACTTGATAGGAGTCCCAGGATTCTTGTGGCACGTGGAAAGGGACCCTTGGTCTCCCGCGTCAGCTGCAGAGGCGTTCCAATTGCCCTGCCAAGCCTCGAGGAGAATCCCGAGTTGTCCCTCGCAACTAGGCAGGAATCCTGACGTGGCTGAACAAACACGTGGGTGGAAGGGCCATCCCCGTCGTAACTCGAGAATATACCCCAGGTTCCCGCCGCAACTCGAGAAAAACCATGAGACTTCCCCCTCGATGCGAGATGAGGCCCGATTCCCCTGTACTGCGTGCAGAGCAATTCCGTGTTGCACATCACACATGAAAGGAGCCTTGATTTCCTTGATGGCACTCCAGAGAAACCCCAAGAACACTGTTTCAAGGATAGAGGGATCCTGAGGTCACTGTAGCAACACGAAAGAACTCTGTGGACCAAAAATCAACTCGAAAAGAGAGGTTAGTCCCTGGATTCGTCTCCAGAGGAATACCACCTTACCACAAGCACCTCAAGAGGAGGCTTCTCTCAGCTCTAGGTATGTGAGAGGGACCCTGAGTTTGCGGCCTCAAGTGGAATGGACACCGCGATGCCCTGACTCGAAATAAGGCCGGATATCCCTGCAGTGACTTGAATGCAGGCGCGTCTTGCATCTCCCAGGACGAAAGGATGTCTGAATACCCTGGGGAAAGCAGAGAGAAAGACTTAGTTCCCCACCTCATCACGACCGATAGCCTCACATCCTTTGAAAACTCCAGAGGTACGCGGAGATCAGTGCCTCCAAAGGAGACGATGCCTGACTCCTCGTGAAACTTGATAGGAGTCCCAGGATTCCTGTGGCACTTGGAAAGGGACACTTGGTCTCCCGCCTCAGCTGGAGAGGCGTCCCAATTTCCCTGCCAAACCTCGAGGAGAATCCAGCGTTGTCCCTCGCAACTAGGCAGGAGTCCTGACGTCGCTGAAGAAACACGTGGGTGGAAGGGCCATCCCCGTCGTAACTCGAGAATATACCCCAGGTTCCCGCCGCAACTCGAGAAAAACAATGAGACTTCCCCCTCGCCGCGAGATGAGGCCCGATTCCCCTGTACTGCGCGCAGAGCAATTCCGTGTTGCACATCACACATGAAAGGAGACTTGATTTCCTTGATGGCACTCCAGAGAAACCCCAAGAACACTGTTTCAAGGCTAGAGGGATCCTGAGGTCACTGTAGCAACACGAAAGAGCTCCGTGGGCCAAAAATCAACTCGAGATGAGAGGTTAGTCCCTGGCTTCGACTCCAGAGGAATACCACCTTACCACAAGCACCTCAAGAGGAGGCTTCTCTCAGCTCTAGGTATGTGAGAGGGATCCTGAGTTTGCGGCCTCAAGTGGAATGGACACCGCGATGCCCTGACTGGAAATAAGGCCGGATATCCCTGCAGTGATTGAATGCAGGCTCGTCTTGCATCTCCCAAGAAGAAACGATGTCTGAATCCCCTGTGGAGACCACAGAGAAACACCTAGTTCCCCACCTCATCGCGACCGGAGGCCTCACATCCTTTGAAAACTCCAGAGGGACGCGGAGATCAGTGCCTCCAAAGGAGACGATGCCTGACTCCTCGTGAAACTTGATAGGAGTCCCAGGATTCTTGTGGCACGTGGAAAGGGACCCTTGGTTTCCCGCCTCAGCTGGAGAGGCGTTCCAATTGCCCTGCCAAGCGTCGAGGAGAATCCCGAGTTGTCCCTCGCAACTAGGCAGGAGTCCTGACGTGGCTGAACAAACACGTGGGTGGAAGGGCCATCCCCGTCGTAACTCGAGAATATACCCCAGGTTCCCGCCGCAACTCGAGAAAAACCATGAGACTTCCCCCTCGATGCGAGATGAGGCCCGATTCCCCTGCACTACGTGCAGAGCAATTCTGTGTTGCACATCACACATGAAAGGAGCCTTGATTTCCTTCATGGCACTCCAGAGAAAACCCAAGAACACTGTTTCAAGGCTAGAGGGATCCTGAGGTCACTGTAGCAACACGAAAGAGCTCCGTGGACCAAAAATCAACTCGAGATGAGAGGTTAGTCCCTGGCTTCGACTCCAGAGGAATACCACCTTACCACAAGCACCTCAAGAGGAGGCTTCTCTCAGCTCTAGGTATGTGAGAGGGACCCTGAGTTTGCGGCCTCAAGTGGAATGGACACCGCGATGCCCTGACTCAAAATAAGGCCGGATATCCCTTCAGTGACTGGAATGCAGGCTCGTCTTGCATCTCCCAAGACGAAAGGGTGTCTGAATCCCCTGTGGAGACCACAGAGAAAGACCTAGTTCCCCACCTCATCGCGACAGGAGGCCTCAAATCCTTTGAAAATTCCAGAGGTATGCGGAGATCAGTGCCTCCAAAGGAGACGATGCCTGACTCCTCGTGAAACTTGATAGGAGACCCAGGATTGCTGTGGCACGTGGAAAGGGACCCTTGGTCTCCCGTCTCAGCTGGAGAGGCGTCCCAATTGCCCTGCAAAGCCTCGAGGAGAATCCCGAGTTGTCCCTCGCAACTAGGCAGGAGTCCTGACATGGCTGAACACACACGTGTGTGGAAGGGCCATCCCCGTCGTAACTCGAGAATATACCCCAGGTTCCCGCCGCAACTCGAGAAAAACCATGAGACTTCCCCCTCGCCGCGAGATGAGGCCCGATTCCCCTGCACTGCGTGCAGAGCAATTCCGTGTTGCACATCACACATGAAAGGAGCCTTGATTTCCTTGATGGCACTCCAGAGAAACCCCAAGAACACTGTTTCAAGGCTAGAGGGATCCTGAGGTCACTGTAGCAACACGAAAGAGCTCCGTGGACCAAGTATCAACACGAGATGAGAGGTTAGTCCCAGGCTTCGACTCCTGAGGAATACCACCTTACCACAAGCACCTCAAGAGGAGGCTTCTCTCAGCTCTAGGTATGTGAGAGGGATCCTGAGTTTGCGGCCTCAAGTGGAATGGACACCGCGATGCCCTGACTCGAAATAAGGCCGGATATCCCTGCAGTGACTTGAATGCAGGCTCGTCTTGCATCTCCCAAGATGAAAGGATGTCTGAATCCCCTGTGGAGACCACAGAGAAACACCTAGTTCCCCACCTCATCGCGACCGGAGGCCTCACATCCTTTGAAAACTCCAGAGGTACGCGGAGATCAGTGCCTCCAAAGGAGACGATGCCTGACTCCTCGTGAAACTTGATAGGAGTCCCAGGATTCTTGTGGCACGTGGAATGGGACCCTTGGTCTCCCGCCTCACCTGGAGAGGCGTTCCAATTGCCCTGCCAAGCCTCGAGGAGAATCCCGAGTTGTCCCTCGCAACTAGGCAGGAGTCCTGACGTCGCTGAAGAAACACGTGGGTGGAAGGGCCATCCCCGTCGTAACTCGAGAATATACCCCAGGTTCCCGCCGCAACTCGAGAAAAACCATGAGACTTCCCCCTCGATGCGAGATGAGGCCCGATTCCCCTGTACTGCGTGCAGAGCAATTCCTTCTTGCACATCACACATGAAAGGAGCCTTGATTTCCTTGATGGCACTCCAGAGAAACCCCAAGAACACTGTTTCAAGGATAGAGGGATCCTGAGGTCACTGTAGCAACACGAAAGAACTCTGTGGACCAAAAATCAACTCGAAAAGAGAGGTTAGTCCCTGGATTCGTCTCCAGAGGAATACCACCTTACCACAAGCACCTCAAGAGGAGGCTTCTCTCAGCTCTAGGTATGTGAGAGGGACCCTGAGTTTGCGGCCTCAAGTGGAATGGACACCGCGATGCCCTGACTCGAAATAAGGCCGGATATCCCTGAAGTGACTTCAAGGCAGGCTCGTCTTGCATCTCCCAGGACGAAAGGATGTCTGAATCCCCTGTGGAAAGCACAGAGAAAGACTTAGTTCCCCACCTCATCGCGACCGGAGGCCTCACATCCTTTGAAAACTCCAGAGGTACGCGGAGATCAGTGACTATAAAGGAGACGATGCCTGACTCCTCGTGAAACTTGATAGGAGACCCAGGATTCCTGTGGCACGTGGAAAGGGACCCTTGGTCTCCCGTCTCAGCTGGAGAGGCGTCCCAATTGCCCTGCAAAGCCTCGAGGAGAATCCCGAGTTGTCCCTCGCAACTAGGCAGGAGTCCTGACATGGCTGAACACACACGTGTGTGGAAGGGCCATCCCCGTCGTAACTCGAGAATATACCCCAGGTTCCCGCCGCAACTCGAGAAAAACCATGAGACTTCCCCCTCGCCGCGAGATGAGGCCCGATTCCCTGCACTGCGTGCAGAGCAATTCCGTGTTGCACATCACACATGAAAGGAGCCTTGATTTCCTTGATGGCACTCCAGAGAAACCCCAAGAACACTGTTTCAAGGCTAGAGGGATCCTGAGATCACTGTAGCAACATGAAAGAGCTCCGTGGACCAAGAATCAACACGAGATGAGAGGTTAGTCCCTGGCTTCGACTCCTGAGGAATACCACCTTACCACAAGCACCTCAAGAGGAGGCTTCTCTCAGCTCTAGGTATGTGAGAAGGATCCTGAGTTTGCGGCCTCAAGTGGAATGGACACCGCGATGCCCTGACTCGAAATAAGGCCGGATATCCCTGCAGTGATTGAATGCAGGCTCGTCTTGCATCTCCCAAGAAGAAAGGATGTCTGAATCCCCTGTGGAGACCACAGAGAAACACCTAGTTCCCCACCTCATCGCGACCGGAGGCCTCACATCCTTTGAAAATTCCAGAGGTACGCGGAGATCAGTGCCTCCAAAGGAGACGATGCCTGACTCCTCGTGAAACTTGATAGGAGTCCAGGATTCTTGTGGCACGTGGAAAGGGACCCTTGGTCTCCCGCCTCAGCTGGAAAGGCGTTCCAATTGCCCTGCTAAGCCTCGAGGAGAATCCCGAGTTGTCCCTCGCAACTAGGCAAGAGTCCTGACGTGGCTGAAGAAACACGTGGGTGGAAGGGCCATCCCCGTCGTAACTCGAGAATATACCCCAGGTTCCCGCCGCAACTCGAGAAAAACCATGAGACTTCCCCCTCGCCGCGAGATGAGGCCCGATTCCCCTGCACTGCGTTTAGAGCAATTCTGTGTTGCACATCACACATGAAAAGAGCCTTGATTTCCTTGATGGCACTCCAGAGAAAACGCAAGAACACTGTTTCAAGGCTAGAGGGATCGTGAGGTCACTGTAGCAACACGAAAGAGCTCCGTGGACCAAAAATCAACTCGAGATGAGAGGTTAGTCCCTGGCTTCGACTCCAGAGGAATACCACCTTACCACAAGCACCTCAAGAGGAGGCTTCTCTCAGCTCTAGGTATGTGAGAGGGACCCTGAGTTTGCGGCCTCAAGTGGAATGGACACCGCGATGCCCTGACTCGAAATAAGGCCGGATATCCCTGCAGTGACTGGAATGCAGGCTCGTCTTGCATCTCCCAAGACGAAAGGGTGTCTGAATCCCCTGTGGAGACCACAGAGAAAGACCTAGTTCCCCACCTCATCGCGACAGGAGGCCTCAAATCCTTTGAAAACTCCAGAGGTATGCGGAGATCAGTGCCTCCAAAGGAGACGATGCCTGACTCCTCGTGAAACTTGATAGGAGACCCAGGATTCCTGTGGCACGTGGAAAGGGACTCTTGGTCTCCCGTCTCAGCTGGAGAGGCGTCCCAATTGCCCTGCAAAGCCTCGAGGAGAATCCCGAGTTGTCCCTCGCAACTAGGCAGGAGTCCTGACATGGCTGAACACACACGTGTGTGGAAGGGCCATCCCCGTCGTAACTCGAGAATATACCCCAGGTTCCCGCCGCAACTCGACAAAAACCATGAGACTTCCCCCTCGATGCGAGCTGAGGCCCGATTCCCCTGTACTGCGTGCAGAGCAATTCCATCTTGCACATCACACATGAAAGGAGCCTTGATTTCCTTGATGGCACTCCAGAGAATCCCCAAGAACACTGTTTCAAGGATAGAGGGATCCTGAGGTCACTGTAGCAACACGAAAGAACTCTGTGGACCAAAAATCAACTCGAAAAGAGAGGTTAGTCCCTGGATTCGTCTCCAGAGGAATACCAGCTTACCACAAGCACCTCAAGAGGAGGCTTCTCTCAGCTCTATGTATGTGAGAGGGACCCTGAGTTTGCGGCCTCAAGTGGAATGGACACCGCGATGCCCTGACTCGAAATAAGGCCGGATATCCCTGCAGTGACTTCAATGCAGGCTCGTCTTGCATCTCCCAGGACGAAAGGATGTCTGAATCCCCTGGGGAAAGCACAGAGAAAGACTTAGTTCCCCACCTCATCGCGACCGATAGCCTCACATCCTTTGAAAACTCCAGAGGTACGCGGAGATCAGTGCCTCCAAAGGAGACGATGCCTGACTCCTCGTGAAACTTGATAGGAGTCCCAGGATTCCTGTGGCACTTGGAAAGGGACACTTGGTCTCCCGCCTCAGCTGGAGAGGCATCCCAATTGCCCTGCCAAGCCTCGAGGAGAATCCAGAGTTGTCCCTCGCAACTAGGCAGGAGTCCTGACGTCGCTGAAGAAACACGTGGGTGGAAGGGCCATCCCCGTCGTAACTCGAGAATATACCCCAGGTTCCCGCCGCAACTCGAGAAAAACCATGAGACTTCCCCCTCGCCACAAGATGAGGCCCGATTCCCCTCCACTGCGTGCAGAGCAATTCCGTGTTGCACATCACACATGAAAGGAGCCTTGATTTCCTTGATGGCACTCCAGAGAAACCCCAAGAACACTGTTTCAAGGCTAGAGGGATCCTGAGGTCACTGTAGCAACACGAAAGAGCTCCGTGGACCAAAAATCAACTCGAGATGAGAGGTTAGTCCCTGGCTTCGACTCCAGAGGAATACCACCTTACCACAAGCACCTCAAGAGGAGGCTTCTCTCAGCTCTAGGTATGTGAGAGGGACCCTGAGTTTGCGGCCTCAAGTGGAATGGACACCGCGATGCCCTGACGCGAAATAAGGCTGGATATCCCTGTAGTGACTTGAATGCAGGCTCGTCTTGCATCTCCCAAGATGAAAGGATGTTTGAATCCCCTGTGGAGACCACAAAGAAAGACCTAGTTCCCCACCTCATCGCGACCGATAGCCTCACATCCTTTGAAAACTCCAGAGGTACGCGGAGATCAGTGCCTCCAAAGGAGACGATGCCTGACTCCTCGTGAAACTTGATAGGAGTCCCAGGATTCCTGTGGCACGTGGAAAGGGACCCTTGGTCTCCCGCCTCAGCTGGAGAGGCGTCCCAATTGCCTTGCCAAGCCTCGAGGAGAATCCCGAGTTGTGTCTCGCAACTAGGCAAGAGTCCTGACGTGGCTGAACAAACACGTGTGTGGAAGGGCCATCCCCGTCGTAACTCGAGAATATACCCCAGGTTCCCACCGCAACTCGAGAAAAACCATGAGACTTCCCCCTCGCCGCGAGATGAGGCCCGATTCCCCTGCACTGCGTGCAGAGCAATTCTGTGTTGCACATCACACATGAAAGGAGCCTTCATTTCCTTCATGGCACTCCAGAGAAACCCCAAGAACACTGTTTCAAGGCTAGAGGGATCCTGAGGTCACTGTAGCAACACGAAAGAGCTCCGTGGGCCAAAAATCAACTCGAGATGAGAGGTTAGTCCCTGGCTTCGACTCCAGAGGAATACCACCTTACCACAAGCACCTCAAGAGGAGGCTTCTCTCAGCTCTAGGTATGTGAGAGGGACCCTGAGTTTGCGGCCTCAAGTGGAATGGACACCGCGATGCCCTGACGCGAAATAAGGCCGGATATCCCTGCAGTGACTTGAATGCAGGCTCGTCTTGCATCTCCCAAGATGAAAGGATGTCTGAATCCCCTGTGGAGACCACAGAGAAAGACCTAGTTCCCCACCTCATCGCGACCGGAGGCCTCACATCCTTTGAAAACTCCAGAGGTACGCAGAGATCAGTGCCTCCAAAGGAGACGATGCCTGACTCCTCGTGAAACTTGATAGGAGTCCCAGGATTCCTGTGGCACGTGGAAAGGGACCCTTGGTCTCCCGCCTCAGCTGGAGAGGCGTCCCAATTGCCTTGCCAAGCCTCGAGGAGAATCCCGAGTTGTGTCTCGCAACTAGGCAAGAGTCCTGACGTCGCTGAAGAAACACGTGTGTGGAAGGGCCATCCCCGTCGTAACTCGAGAATATACCCCAGGTTCCCGCCGCAACTCGAGAAAAACCATGAGACTTCCCCCTCGCCGCGAGATGAGGCCCGATTCCCCTGCACTGCGTGCAGAGCAATTCTGTGTTGCACATCACACATGAAAGGAGCCTTGATTTCCTTCATGGCACTCCAGAGAAACCCCAAGAACACTGTTTCAAGGCTAGAGGGATCCTGAGGTCACTGTAGCAACACGAAAGAGCTCCGTGGACCAAAAATCAACTCGAGATGAGAGGTTAGTCCCTGGCTTCGACTCCAGAGGAATACCACCTTACCACAAGTACCTCAAGAGGAGGCTTCTCTCAGCTCTAGGTATGTGAGAGGGACCCTGAGTTTGCGGCCTCAAGTGGAATGGACACCGCGATGCCCTGACTCGAAATAAGGCCGGATATCCCTGCAGTGACTTCAATGCAGGCTCGTCTTGCATCTCCCAAGAAGAAAGGATGTCTGAATCCCCTGTGGAGACCACAGAGAAACACCTAGTTCCCCACCTCATCGCGACCAGAGGCCTCACATCCTTTGAAAACTCCAGAGGTACGCGGAGATCAGTGCCTCCAAAGGAGACGATGCCTGACTCCTCGTGAAACTTGATAGGAGTCCCAGGATTCCTGTGGCACTTGGAAAGGGACACTTGGTCTCCCGCCTCAGCTGGAGAGGCGTCCCAATTGCCCTGCCAAGCCTCGAGGAGAATCCAGAGTTGTCCCTCACAACTAGGCAGGAGTCCTGACGTCGCTGAAGAAACACGTGGGTGGAAGGGCCATCCCCGTCGTAACTCGAGATTATACCCCAGGTTCCCGCCGCAACTCGAGAAAAACCATGAGACTTCCCCCTCGCCGCGAGATGAGGCCCGATTCCCCTGCACTGCGTGCAGAGCAATTCCGTGTTGCACATCACACATGAAAGGAGCCTAGAT
Organism: Cervus elaphus; assembly: GCF_910594005.1. Taxonomy (NCBI): domain Eukaryota; kingdom Metazoa; phylum Chordata; class Mammalia; order Artiodactyla; family Cervidae; genus Cervus; species Cervus elaphus. The sequence continues at coordinate 611,554 of NC_057828.1, forward strand.
TTCCTTGATGGCACTCCAGAGAAACCCCAAGAACACTGTTTCAAGTCTAGAGGGATCCTGAGGTCACTGTAGCAACACGAAAGAGCTCCGTGGGCCAAAAATCAACTCGAGATGAGAGGTTAGTCCCTGGCTTCGACTCCAGAGGAATACCACCTTACCACAAGCACCTCAAGAGGAGGCTTCTCTCAGCTCTAGGTATGTGAGAGGGACCCTGAGTTTGCGGCCTCAAGTGGAATGGACACCGCGATGCCCTGACGCGAAATAAGGCTGGATATCCCTGCAGTGACTTGAATGCAGGCTCGTCTTGCATCTCCCAAGATGAAAGGATGTCTGAATCCCCTGTGGAGACCACAGAGAAAGACCTAGTTCCCCACCTCATCGCGACCGGAGGCCTCACATCCTTTGAAAACTCCAGAGGTACGCGGAGATCAGTGCCTCCAAAGGAGACGATGCCTGATTCCTCGTGAAACTTGATAGGAGTCCCAGGATTCCTGTGGCACGTGGAAAGGGACCCTTGGTCTCCCGCCTCAGCTGGAGAGGCATCCCAATTGCCTTGCCAAGCCTAGAGGAGAATCCCGAGTTGTCCCTCGCAACTAGGCAGGAGTCCTGACGTGGCTGAACAAACACATGTGTGGAAGGGCCATCCCCGTCGTAACTCGAGAATATACCCCAGGTTCCCACCGCAACTCGAGAAAAACCATGAGACTTCCCCCTCGCCGCGAGATGAGGCCCGATTCCCCTGCACTGCATGCAGAGCAATTCTGTGTTGCACATCACACATGAAAGGAGCCTTGATTTCCTTGATGGCACTCCAGAGAAACCCCAAGAACACTGTTTCAAGGCTAGAGGGATCCTGAGGTCACTGTAGCAACACGAAAGAGCTCCGTGGACCAAAAATCAACTCGAGATGAGAGGTTAGTCCCTGGCTTCGACTCCAGAGGAATACCACCTTACCACAAGCACCTCAAGAGGAGGCTTCTCTCAGCTCTAGGTATGTGAGAGGGACCCTGAGTTTGCGGCCTCAAGTGGAATGGACACCGCGAAGCCCTGACTCCAAATAAGGCCGGATATCCCTGCAGTGACTGGAATGCAGGCTCGTCTTGCATCTCCCAAGACGAAAGGGTGTCTGAATCCCCTGTGGAGACCACAGAGAAAGACCTAGTTCCCCACCTCATCGCGACAGGAGGCCTCAAATCCTTTGAAAACTCCAGAGGTATGCGGAGATCAGTGCCTCCAAAGGAGACGATGCCTGACTCCTCGTGAAACTTGATAGGAGACCCAGGATTCCTGTGGCACGTGGAAAGGGACCCTTGGTCTCCCGTCTCAGCTGGAGAGGCGTCCCAATTGCCCTGCCAAGCCTCGAGGAGAATCCCGAGTTGTCCCTCGCAACTAGGCAGGAGTCCTGACATGGCTGAACACACACGTGTGTGGAAGGGCCATCCCCGTCGTAACTCGAGAATATACCCCAAGTTCCCAACGCAACTCGAGAAAAACCATGAGACTTCCCCCTCGCCGCGAGATGAGGCCCGATTCCCCTGCACTGCGTGCAGCGCAATTTCGTCTTGCACATCACACATGAAAGGAGCCTTGATTTCCTTGATGGCACTCCAGACAAACCCCAAGAACACTGTTTCAAGGCTAGAGGGATCCTGAGGTCACTGTAGCAACACGAAAGAGCTCCGTGGACCAAGAATCAACACGAGATGAGAGGTTAGTCCCTGGCTTCGACTCCTGAGGAATACCACCTTACCACAAGCACCTCAAGAGGAGGCTTCTCTCAGCTCTAGGTATGTGAGAGGGATCCTGAGTTTGCGGCCTCAAGTGGAATGGACACCGCGATGCCCTGACTCGAAATAAGGCCGGATATCCCTGCAGTGACTTGAATGCAGGCTCGTCTTGCATCTCCCAAGAAGAAAGGATGTCTGAATCCCCTGTGGAGACCACAGAGAAACACCTAGTTCCCCACCTCATCGCGACCGGAGGCCTCACAACCTTTGAAAACTCCAGAGGTACGCGGAGATCAGTGCCTCCAAAGGAGACGATGCCTGACTCCTCGTGAAACTTGATAGGAGTCCCAGGATTCTTGTGGCACGTGGAAAGGGACCTTTGGTCTCCCGCCTCAGCTGGAGAGGCGTCCCAATTGCCCTGCCAAGCCTCGAGGAGAATCCCAAGTTGTCCCTCGCAACTAGGCAGGAGTCCTGACGTGGCTGAACAAACACGTGGGTGGAAGGGCCATCCCCGTCGTAACTCGAGAATATACCCCAGGTTCCCGCCGCAACTCGAGAAAAACTATGAGACTTCCCCCTCGATGCGAGATGAGGCCCGATTCCCCTGTATTGCGTGCAGAGCAATTCCGTGTTGCACATCACACATGAAAGGAGCCTTGATTTCCTTGATGGCACTCCAGAGAAACCCCAAGAACACTGTTTCAAGGCTAGAGGGATCCTGAGGTCACTGTAGCAACATGAAAGAGCTCCGTGGGCCAAAAATCAACTCGAGATGAGAGGTTAGTCCCTGGCTTCGACTCCAGAGGAATACCACCTTACCACAAGCACCTCAAGAGGAGGCTTCTCTCAGCTATAGGTATGTGAGAGGGACCCTGACTTTGCGGCCTCAAGTGGAATGGACACCGCGATGCCCTGACGCCAAATAAGGCTGGATATCCCTGCAATGACTTAAATGCAGGCTCGTCTTGCATCTCCCAAGATGAAAGGATGTCTGAATCCCCTGTGGAGACCACAGACAAAGACCTAGTTCCCCACCTCATCGCGACCGGAGGCCTCACATCCTTTGAAAACTCCAGAGGTACGCGGAGATCAGTGCCTCCAAAGGAGACGATGCCTGACTCCTCGTGAAACTTGATAGGAGTCCCAGGATTCCTGTGGCACGTGGAAAGGGACCCTTGGTCTCCCGCCTCAGCTGGAGAGGCGTCCCAATTGCCTTGCCAAGCCTCGAGGAGAATCCCGAGTTGTGTCTCGCAACTAGGTAGGAGTCCTGACGTGGCTGAACAAACACGTGGGTGGAAGGGCCATCTCCGTCGTAACTCGAGAATATACCCCAGGTTCCCGCCGCAACTCGAGAAAAACCATGAGACTTCCCCCTCGATGCGAGATGAGGCCCGATTCCCCTGTACTGCGTGCAGAGCAATTCCGTCTTGCACATCACACATGAAAGGAGCCTTGATTTCCTTGATGGCACTCCAGAGAAACCCCAAGAACACTGTTTCAAGGATAGAGGGATCCTGAGGTCACTGTAGCAACACGAAAGAACTCTGTGGACCAAAAATCAACTCGAAAAGAGAGGTTAGTCCCTGGATTCGTCTCCAGAGGAATACCACCTTACCACAAGCACCTCAAGAGGAGGCTTCTCTCAGCTCTTGGTATGTGAGAGGGACCCTGAGTTTGCGGCCTCAAGTGGAATGGACACCGCGATGCCCTGACTCGAAATAAGGCCGGATATCCCTGCAGTGACTTCAATGCAGGCTCGTCTTGCATCTCCCAGGACGAAAGGATGTCTGAATCCCCTGTGGAAAGCACAGAGAAAGACTTAGTTCCCCACCTCATCGCGACCGATAGCCTCACATCCTTTGAAAACTCCAGAGGTACGCGGAGATCAGTGCCTCCAAAGGAGACGATGCCTGACTCCTCGTGAAACTTGATAGGAGTCCCAGGATTCCTGTGGCACTTGGAAAGGGACACTTGGTCTCCCGCCTCAGCTGGAGAGGCGTCCCAATTGCCCTGCCAAGCCTCGAGGAGAATCCAGAGTTGTCCCTCGCAACTAGGCAGGAGTCCTGACGTGGCTGAACAAACACGTGGGTGGAAGGGACATCCCCGTCGTAACTCGAGAATATACCCCAGGTTCCCGCCGCAACTCGAGAAAAACCATGAGACTTCCCCCTCGCCGCGAGATGAGGCCCGATTCCCCTGCACTGCGTGCAGAGCAATTCCGTGTTGCACATCACACATGAAAGGAGCCTTGATTTCCTTGATGGCACTCCAGAGAAACCCCAAGAACACTGTTTCAAGGCTAGAGGGATCCTGAGGTCACTGTAGCAACACGAAAGAGCTCCCTGGGCCAAAAATCAACTCGAGATGAGAGGTTAGTCCCTGGCTTCGACTCCAGAGGAATACCACCTTACCACAAGCACCTCAAGAGGAGGCTTCTCTCAGCTCTAGGTATGTGAGAGGGACCCTGAGTTTGCGGCCTCAAGTGGAATAGACACCGCAATGCCCTGCGGGAAATAAGGTTGGATATCCCTGCAGTGACTTGAATGCAGGCTCGTCTTGCATCTCCCAAGATGAAAGGATGTCTGAATCCCCTGTGGAGACCACAGAGAAACACCTAGTTCCCCACCTCATCGCGACCGGAGGCCTCACATCCTTTGAAAACTCCAGAGGTACGCGGAGATCAGTGCCTCCAAAGGAAACGATCCCTGACTCCTCGTGAAACTTGATAGGAGTCCCAGGATTCCTGTGGCACGTGGAAAGGGACCCTTGGTCTCCCGCCTCAGCTGGAGAGGCGTCCCAATTGCCTTGCCAAGCCTCGAGGAGAATCCCGAGTTGTGTCTCGCAACTAGGCAAGAGTCCTGACATGGCTGAACAAACACGTGTGTGGAAGGGCCATCCCCGTCGTAACTCGAGAATATACCCCAGGTTCCCGCCGCAACTCGAGAAAACCATGAGACTTTCCCCTCGCCGCGAGATGAGGCCCGATTCCCCTGCACTGCGTGCAGAGCAATTCTGTGTTGCACATCACACATGAAAGGAGCCTTGATTTCCTTCATGGCACTCCAGAGAAAACCCAAGAACACTGTTTCAAGAATAGAGGGATCCTGAGGTCACTGTAGCAACACGAAAGAGCTCCGTGAACCAAAAATCAACTCGAGATGAGAGGTTAGTCCCTGGCTTCGACTCCAGAGGAATACCACCTTACCACAAGCACCTCAAGAGGAGGCTTCTCTCAGCTCTAGGTATGTGAGAGGGACCCTGAGTTTGCGGCCTCAAGTGGAATGGACACCGCGATGCCCTGACTCGAAATAAGGCCGGATATCGCTGCAGTGACTTCAATGCAGGCTCGTCTTGCATCTCCCAAGAAGAAAGGATGTCTGAATCCCCTGTGGAGACCACAGAGAAAGACCTAGTTCCCCACCTCATCGCGACCGGAGGCCTCACATCCTTTGAAAACTCCAGAGGTACGCGGAGATCAGTGCCTCCAAAGGAGACGATGCCTGACTCCTCGTGAAACTTGATAGGAGTCCCAGGATTCTTGTGGCACGTGGAAAGGGACCCTTGGTCTTCCGCCTCAGCTGGAGAGGCGTTCCAATTGCCCTGCCAAGCCTCGAGGAGAATCCCAAGTTGTCCCTCGCAACTAGGCAGGAGTCCTGACGTGGCTGAACAAACACGTGTGTGGAAGGGCCATCTCCGTCGTAACTCGAGAATATACCCCAGGTTCCCGCCGCAACTCGAGAAAAACCATGAGACTTCCCCCTCGATGCGAGATGAGGCCCGATTCCCCTGTACTGCGTGCAGAGCAATTCCGTCTTGCACATCACACATGAAAGGAGCCTTCATTTCCTTCATGGCACTCCAGAGAAACCCCAAGAACACTGTTTCAAGGATAGAGGGATCCTGAGGTCACTGTAGCAACACGAAAGAACTCTGTGGACCAAAAATCAACTCGAAAAGAGAGGTTAGTCCCTGTATTCGTCTCCAGAGGAATACCACCTTACCACAAGCACATCAAGAGGAGGCTTCTCTCAGCTCTAGGTATGTGAGAGGGACCCTGAGTTTGCGGCCTCAAGTGGAATGGACACCGCGATGCCCTGACTCGAAATAAGGCCGGATATCCCTGCAGTGACTTCAATGTAGGCTCGTCTTGCATCTCCCAGGATGAAAGGATGTCTGAATCCCCTGTGGAAAGCACAGAGAAAGACTTAGTTCCCCACCTCATCGCGACCGATAGCCTCACATCCTTTGAAAACTCCAGAGGTACGCGGAGATCAGTGCCTCCAAAGGAGACGATGCCTGACTCCTCGTGAAACTTGATAGGAGTCCCAGGATTCCTGTGGCACTTGGAAAGGGACACTTGGTCTCCCGCCTCAGCTGGAGAGGCGTCCCAATTGCCCTGCCCAGCCTCGAGGAGAATCCAGAGTTGTCCCTTGCAACTAGGCAGGAGTCCTGACGTCGCTGAAGAAACACGTGGGTGGAAGGGCCATCCCCGTCGTAACTCGAGAATATACCCCAGGTTCCCACCGCAACTCGAGAAAAACCATGAGACTTCCCCCTCGCCGCGAGATGAGGCCCGATTCCCCTGCACTGCGTGCAGAGCAATTCCGTGTTGCACATCACACATGAAAGGAGCCTTGATTTCCTTGATGGCACTCCAGAGAAACCCCAAGAACACTGTTTCAAGGCTAGAGGGATCCTGAGGTCACTGTAGCAACACGAAAGAGCTCCGTGGGCCAAAAATCAACTCGAGATGAGAGGTTAGTCCCTGGCTTCGACTCCAGAGGAATACCACCTTACCACTCGCACCTCAAGAGGAGGCTTCTCTCAGCTCTAGGTATGTGAAAGGGACCCTGAGTTTGCGGCCTCAAGTGGAATGGACACCGCGATGCCCTGACGCGAAATAAGGCTGGATATCCCTGCAGTGACTTGAATGCAGGCTCGTCTTGCATCTCCCAAGATGAAAGGATGTCTAAATCCCCTGTGGAGACCACAGAGAAAGACCTAGTTCCCCACCTCATCGCGACCGGAGGCCTCACATCCTTTGAAAACTCCAGAGGTACGCGGAGATCAGTGCCTCCAAAGGAAACGATCCCTGACTCCTCGTGAAACTTGATAGGAGTCCCAGGATTCCTGTGGCACGTGGAAAGGGACCCTTGGTCTCCCGCCTCAGCTGGAGAGGCGTCCCAATTGCCTTGAGAGCCTCGAGGAGAATCCCGAGTTGTGTCTCGCAACTAGGCAAGAGTCCTGACATGCCTGAACAAACACGTGTGTGGAAGGGCCATCCCCGTCGTAACTCGAGAATATACCCCAGGTTCCCGCCGCAACTCGAGAAAACCATGAGACTTCCCCCTCGCCGCGAGATGAGGCCCGATTCCCCTGCACTGCGTGCAGAGGAATTCTGTGTTGGACATCACACATGAAAGGAGCCTTGATTTCCTTGATGGCACTCCAGAGAAAACCCAAGAACACTGTTTCAAGAATAGAGGGATCCTGAGGTCACTGTAGCAACACGAAAGAGCTCCGTGGACCAAAAATCAACTCGAGATGAGAGGTTAGTCCCTGGCTTCGACTCCAGAGGAATACCACCTTACCACAAGCACCTCAAGAGGAGGCTTCTCTCAGCTCTAGGTATGTGAGAGGGACCCTGAGTTTGCGGCCTCAAGTGGAATGGACACCGCGATGCCCTGACTCGAAATAAGGCCGGATATCCCTGCAGTGACTTCAATGCAGGCTCGTCTTGCATGTCCCAAGAAGAAAGGATGTCTGAATCCCCTGTGGAGACCACAGAGAAACACCTAGTTCCCCACCTCATCGCGACCGGAGGCCTCACATCCTTTGAAAACTCCAGAGGTACGCGGAGATCAGTGCCTCCAAAGGAGACGATGCCTGACTCCTCATGAAACTTGATAGGAGTCCCAGGATTCCTGTGGCACTTGGAAAGGGACACTTGGTCTCCCGCCTCAGCTGGAGAGGCGTCCCAATTGCCCTGCCAAGCCTCGAGGAGAATCCAGAGATGTCCCTCGCAACTAGGCAGGAGTCCTGACGTCGCTGAAGAAACACGTGGGTGGAAGGGCCATCCCCGTCGTAACTCGAGAATATACCCCAGGTTCCCGCCGCAACTCGAGAAAAACCATGAGACTTCCCCCTCGCCGCGAGATGAGGCCCGATTCCCCTGCACTGCGTGCAGAGCAATTCCGTGTTGCACATCACACATGAAAGGAGCCTTGATTTCCTTCATGGCACTCCAGAGAAACCCCAAGAACACTGTTTCAAGGCTAGAGGGATCCTGAGGTCACTGTAGCAACACGAAAGAGCTCCGTGGGCCAAAAATCAACTCGAGATGAGAGGTTAGTCCCTGGCTTCGACTCCAGAGGAATACCACCTTACCACAAGCACCTCAAGAGGAGGCTTCTCTCAGCTCTAGGTATGTGAGAGGGACCCTGAGTTTGCGGCCTCAAGTGGAATGGACACCGCGATGCCCTGACGCGAAATAAGGCTGGATATCCCTGCAGTGACTTGAATGCAGGCTCGTCTTGCATCTCCCAAGATGAAAGGATGTCTGAATCCCCTGTGGAGACCACAGAGAAACACCTAGTTCCCCACCTCATCGCGACCGGAGGCCTCACATCCTTTTAAAACTCCAGAGGTACGCGGAGATCAGTGCCTCCAAAGGAGACGATGCCTGACTCCTCGTGAAACTTGATAGGAGTCCCAGGATTCCTGTGGCACGTGGAAAGGGACACTTTGTCTCCCGCCTCAGCTGGAGAGGCATCCCAATTGCCTTGCCAAGCCTCGAGGAGAATCCCGAGTTGTCCCTCGCAACTAGGCAGGAGTCCTGACGTGGCTGAACAAACACATGTGTGGAAGGGCCATCCCCGTCGTAACTCGAGAATATACCCCAGGTTCCCACCGCAACTCGAGAAAAACCATGAGACTTCCCCCTCGCCGCGAGATGAGGCCCGATTCCCCTGCACTGCATGCAGAGCAATTCTGTGTTGCACATCACACATGAAAGGAGCCTTGATTTCTTTCATGGCACTCCAGAGAAACCCCAAGAACACTGTTTCAAGGATAGAGGGATCCTGAGGTCACTGTAGCAACACGAAAGAGCTCCGTGGACCAAAAATCAACTCGAGATGAGAGGTTAGTCCCTGGCTTCGACTCCAGAGGAATACCACCTTACCACAAGCACCTCAAGAGGAGGCTTCTCTCAGCTCTAGGTATGTGAGAGGGACCCTGAGTTTGCGGCCTCAAGTGGAATGGACACCGCGATGCCCTGTCTCGAAATAAGGCCGGATATCCCTGCAGTGACTTCAATGCAGGCTCGTCTTGCATCTCCCAAGAAGAAAGGATGTCTGAATCCCCTGTGGAGACCACAGAGAAACACCTAGTTCCCCACCTCATCGCGACCGGAGGCCTCACATCCTTTGAAAACTCCAGAGGTACGGGGAGATCAGTGCCTCCAAAGGAGACGATGCCTGACTCCTCGTGAAACTTGATAGGAGTCCCAGGATTCTTGTGGCACGTGGAAAGGGACCCTTGGTCTCCCGCGTCAGCTGGAGAGGCGTTCCAATTGCCCTGCCAAGCCTCGAGGAGAATCCCGAGTTGTCCCTCGCAACAAGGCAGGAATCCTGACGTGGCTGAACAAACACGTGGGTGGAAGGGCCATCCCCGTCGTAACTCGAGAATATACCCCAGGTTCCCGCCGCAACTCGAGAAAAACCATGAGACTTCCCCCTCGATGCGAGATGAGGCCCGATTCCCCTGTACTGCGTGCAGAGCAATTCCGTGTTGCACATCACACATGAAAGGAGCCTTGATTTCCTTGATGGCACTCCAGAGAAACCCCAAGAACACTGTTTCAAGGATAGAGGGATCCTGAGGTCACTGTAGCAACACGAAAGAACTCTGTGGACCAAAAATCAACTCGAAAAGAGAGGTTAGTCCCTGGATTCGTCTCCAGAGGAATACCACCTTACCACAAGCACCTCAAGAGGAGGCTTCTCTCAGCTCTAGGTATGTGAGAGGGACCCTGAGTTTGCGGCCTCAAGTGGAATGGACACCGCGATGCCCTGACTCGAAATAAGGCCGGATATCCCTGCAGTGACTTCAATGCAGGCGCGTCTTGCATCTCCCAGGACGAAAGGATGTCTGAATACCCTGGGGAAAGCAGAGAGAAAGACTTAGTTCCCCACCTCATCACGACCGATAGCCTCACATCCTTTGAAAACTCCAGAGGTACGCGGAGATCAGTGCCTCCAAAGGAGACGATGCCTGACTCCTCGTGAAACTTGATAGGAGTCCCAGGATTCCTGTGGCACTTGGAAAGGGACACTTGGTCTCCCGCCTCAGCTGGAGAGGCGTCCCAATTTCCCTGCCAAACCTCGAGGAGAATCCAGCGTTGTCCCTCGCAACTAGGCAGGAGTCCTGACGTCGCTGAAGAAACACGTGGGTGGAAGGGCCATCCCCGTCGTAACTCGAGAATATACCCCAGGTTCCCGCCGCAACTCGAGAAAAACAATGAGACTTCCCCCTCGCCGCGAGATGAGGCCCGATTCCCCTGTACTGCGCGCAGAGCAATTCCGTGTTGCACATCACACATGAAAGGAGACTTGATTTCCTTGATGGCACTCCAGAGAAACCCCAAGAACACTGTTTCAAGGCTAGAGGGATCCTGAGGTCACTGTAGCAACACGAAAGAGCTCCGTGGGCCAAAAATCAACTCGAGATGAGAGGTTAGTCCCTGGCTTCGACTCCAGAGGAATACCACCTTACCACAAGCACCTCAAGAGGAGGCTTCTCTCAGCTCTAGGTATGTGAGAGGGATCCTGAGTTTGCGGCCTCAAGTGGAATGGACACCGCGATGCCCTGACTGGAAATAAGGCCGGATATCCCTGCAGTGATTGAATGCAGGCTCGTCTTGCATCTCCCAAGAAGAAAGGATGTCTGAATCCCCTGTGGAGACCACAGAGAAACACCTAGTTCCCCACCTCATCGCGACCGGAGGCCTCACATCCTTTGAAAACTCCAGAGGGACGCGGAGATCAGTGCCTCCAAAGGAGACGATGCCTGACTCCTCGTGAAACTTGATAGGAGTCCCAGGATTCTTGTGGCACGTGGAAAGGGACCCTTGGTTTCCCGCCTCAGCTGGAGAGGCGTTCCAATTGCCCTGCCAAGCGTCGAGGAGAATCCCGAGTTGTCCCTCGCAACTAGGCAGGAGTCCTGACGTGGCTGAACAAACACGTGGGTGGAAGGGCCATCCCCGTCGTAACTCGAGAATATACCCCAGGTTCCCGCCGCAACTCGAGAAAAACCATGAGACTTCCCCCTCGATGCGAGATGAGGCCCGATTCCCCTGCACTACGTGCAGAGCAATTCTGTGTTGCACATCACACATGAAAGGAGCCTTGATTTCCTTCATGGCACTCCAGAGAAAACCCAAGAACACTGTTTCAAGGCTAGAGGGATCCTGAGGTCACTGTAGCAACACGAAAGAGCTCCGTGGACCAAAAATCAACTCGAGATGAGAGGTTAGTCCCTGGCTTCGACTCCAGAGGAATACCACCTTACCACAAGCACCTCAAGAGGAGGCTTCTCTCAGCTCTAGGTATGTGAGAGGGACCCTGAGTTTGCGGCCTCAAGTGGAATGGACACCGCGATGCCCTGACTCAAAATAAGGCCGGATATCCCTTCAGTGACTGGAATGCAGGCTCGTCTTGCATCTCCCAAGACGAAAGGGTGTCTGAATCCCCTGTGGAGACCACAGAGAAAGACCTAGTTCCCCACCTCATCGCGACAGGAGGCCTCAAATCCTTTGAAAATTCCAGAGGTATGCGGAGATCAGTGCCTCCAAAGGAGACGATGCCTGACTCCTCGTGAAACTTGATAGGAGACCCAGGATTGCTGTGGCACGTGGAAAGGGACCCTTGGTCTCCCGTCTCAGCTGGAGAGGCGTCCCAATTGCCCTGCAAAGCCTCGAGGAGAATCCCGAGTTGTCCCTCGCAACTAGGCAGGAGTCCTGACATGGCTGAACACACACGTGTGTGGAAGGGCCATCCCCGTCGTAACTCGAGAATATACCCCAGGTTCCCGCCGCAACTCGAGAAAAACCATGAGACTTCCCCCTCGCCGCGAGATGAGGCCCGATTCCCCTGCACTGCGTGCAGAGCAATTCCGTGTTGCACATCACACATGAAAGGAGCCTTGATTTCCTTGATGGCACTCCAGAGAAACCCCAAGAACACTGTTTCAAGGCTAGAGGGATCCTGAGGTCACTGTAGCAACACGAAAGAGCTCCGTGGACCAAGAATCAACACGAGATGAGAGGTTAGTCCCAGGCTTCGACTCCTGAGGAATACCACCTTACCACAAGCACCTCAAGAGGAGGCTTCTCTCAGCTCTAGGTATGTGAGAGGGATCCTGAGTTTGCGGCCTCAAGTGGAATGGACACCGCGATGCCCTGACTCGAAATAAGGCCGGATATCCCTGCAGTGACTTGAATGCAGGCTCGTCTTGCATCTCCCAAGATGAAAGGATGTCTGAATCCCCTGTGGAGACCACAGAGAAACACCTAGTTCCCCACCTCATCGCGACCGGAGGCCTCACATCCTTTGAAAACTCCAGAGGTACGCGGAGATCAGTGCCTCCAAAGGAGACGATGCCTGACTCCTCGTGAAACTTGATAGGAGTCCCAGGATTCTTGTGGCACGTGGAATGGGACCCTTGGTCTCCCGCCTCACCTGGAGAGGCGTTCCAATTGCCCTGCCAAGCCTCGAGGAGAATCCCGAGTTGTCCCTCGCAACTAGGCAGGAGTCCTGACGTCGCTGAAGAAACACGTGGGTGGAAGGGCCATCCCCGTCGTAACTCGAGAATATACCCCAGGTTCCCGCCGCAACTCGAGAAAAACCATGAGACTTCCCCCTCGATGCGAGATGAGGCCCGATTCCCCTGTACTGCGTGCAGAGCAATTCCTTCTTGCACATCACACATGAAAGGAGCCTTGATTTCCTTGATGGCACTCCAGAGAAACCCCAAGAACACTGTTTCAAGGATAGAGGGATCCTGAGGTCACTGTAGCAACACGAAAGAACTCTGTGGACCAAAAATCAACTCGAAAAGAGAGGTTAGTCCCTGGATTCGTCTCCAGAGGAATACCACCTTACCACAAGCACCTCAAGAGGAGGCTTCTCTCAGCTCTAGGTATGTGAGAGGGACCCTGAGTTTGCGGCCTCAAGTGGAATGGACACCGCGATGCCCTGACTCGAAATAAGGCCGGATATCCCTGAAGTGACTTCAATGCAGGCTCGTCTTGCATCTCCCAGGACGAAAGGATGTCTGAATCCCCTGTGGAAAGCACAGAGAAAGACTTAGTTCCCCACCTCATCGCGACCGGAGGCCTCACATCCTTTGAAAACTCCAGAGGTACGCGGAGATCAGTGACTATAAAGGAGACGATGCCTGACTCCTCGTGAAACTTGATAGGAGACCCAGGATTCCTGTGGCACGTGGAAAGGGACCCTTGGTCTCCCGTCTCAGCTGGAGAGGCGTCCCAATTGCCCTGCAAAGCCTCGAGGAGAATCCCGAGTTGTCCCTCGCAACTAGGCAGGAGTCCTGACATGGCTGAACACACACGTGTGTGGAAGGGCCATCCCCGTCGTAACTCGAGAATATACCCCAGGTTCCCGCCGCAACTCGAGAAAAACCATGAGACTTCCCCCTCGCCGCGAGATGAGGCCCGATTCCCTGCACTGCGTGCAGAGCAATTCCGTGTTGCACATCACACATGAAAGGAGCCTTGATTTCCTTGATGGCACTCCAGAGAAACCCCAAGAACACTGTTTCAATGCTAGAGGGATCCTGAGATCACTGTAGCAACATGAAAGAGCTCCGTGGACCAAGAATCAACACGAGATGAGAGGTTAGTCCCTGGCTTCGACTCCTGAGGAATACCACCTTACCACAAGCACCTCAAGAGGAGGCTTCTCTCAGCTCTAGGTATGTGAGAAGGATCCTGAGTTTGCGGCCTCAAGTGGAATGGACACCGCGATGCCCTGACTCGAAATAAGGCCGGATATCCCTGCAGTGATTGAATGCAGGCTCGTCTTGCATCTCCCAAGAAGAAAGGATGTCTGAATCCCCTGTGGAGACCACAGAGAAACACCTAGTTCCCCACCTCATCGCGACCGGAGGCCTCACATCCTTTGAAAATTCCAGAGGTACGCGGAGATCAGTGCCTCCAAAGGAGACGATGCCTGACTCCTCGTGAAACTTGATAGGAGTCCAGGATTCTTGTGGCACGTGGAAAGGGACCCTTGGTCTCCCGCCTCAGCTGGAAAGGCGTTCCAATTGCCCTGCTAAGCCTCGAGGAGAATCCCGAGTTGTCCCTCGCAACTAGGCAAGAGTCCTGACGTGGCTGAAGAAACACGTGGGTGGAAGGGCCATCCCCGTCGTAACTCGAGAATATACCCCAGGTTCCCGCCGCAACTCGAGAAAAACCATGAGACTTCCCCCTCGCCGCGAGATGAGGCCCGATTCCCCTGCACTGCGTTTAGAGCAATTCTGTGTTGCACATCACACATGAAAAGAGCCTTGATTTCCTTGATGGCACTCCAGAGAAAACGCAAGAACACTGTTTCAAGGCTAGAGGGATCGTGAGGTCACTGTAGCAACACGAAAGAGCTCCGTGGACCAAAAATCAACTCGAGATGAGAGGTTAGTCCCTGGCTTCGACTCCAGAGGAATACCACCTTACCACAAGCACCTCAAGAGGAGGCTTCTCTCAGCTCTAGGTATGTGAGAGGGACCCTGAGTTTGCGGCCTCAAGTGGAATGGACACCGCGATGCCCTGACTCGAAATAAGGCCGGATATCCCTGCAGTGACTGGAATGCAGGCTCGTCTTGCATCTCCCAAGACGAAAGGGTGTCTGAATCCCCTGTGGAGACCACAGAGAAAGACCTAGTTCCCCACCTCATCGCGACAGGAGGCCTCAAATCCTTTGAAAACTCCAGAGGTATGCGGAGATCAGTGCCTCCAAAGGAGACGATGCCTGACTCCTCGTGAAACTTGATAGGAGACCCAGGATTCCTGTGGCACGTGGAAAGGGACTCTTGGTCTCCCGTCTCAGCTGGAGAGGCGTCCCAATTGCCCTGCAAAGCCTCGAGGAGAATCCCGAGTTGTCCCTCGCAACTAGGCAGGAGTCCTGACATGGCTGAACACACACGTGTGTGGAAGGGCCATCCCCGTCGTAACTCGAGAATATACCCCAGGTTCCCGCCGCAACTCGACAAAAACCATGAGACTTCCCCCTCGATGCGAGATGAGGCCCGATTCCCCTGTACTGCGTGCAGAGCAATTCCATCTTGCACATCACACATGAAAGGAGCCTTGATTTCCTTGATGGCACTCCAGAGAAACCCCAAGAACACTGTTTCAAGGATAGAGGGATCCTGAGGTCACTGTAGCAACACGAAAGAACTCTGTGGACCAAAAATCAACTCGAAAAGAGAGGTTAGTCCCTGGATTCGTCTCCAGAGGAATACCAGCTTACCACAAGCACCTCAAGAGGAGGCTTCTCTCAGCTCTATGTATGTGAGAGGGACCCTGAGTTTGCGGCCTCAAGTGGAATGGACACCGCGATGCCCTGACTCGAAATAAGGCCGGATATCCCTGCAGTGACTTCAATGCAGGCTCGTCTTGCATCTCCCAGGACGAAAGGATGTCTGAATCCCCTGGGGAAAGCACAGAGAAAGACTTAGTTCCCCACCTCATCGCGACCGATAGCCTCACATCCTTTGAAAACTCCAGAGGTACGCGGAGATCAGTGCCTCCAAAGGAGACGATGCCTGACTCCTCGTGAAACTTGATAGGAGTCCCAGGATTCCTGTGGCACTTGGAAACGGACACTTGGTCTCCCGCCTCAGCTGGAGAGGCGTCCCAATTGCCCTGCCAAGCCTCGAGGAGAATCCAGAGTTGTCCCTCGCAACTAGGCAGGAGTCCTGACGTCGCTGAAGAAACACGTGGGTGGAAGGGCCATCCCCGTCGTAACTCGAGAATATACCCCAGGTTCCCGCCGCAACTCGAGAAAAACCATGAGACTTCCCCCTCGCCGCGAGATGAGGCCCGATTCCCCTGCACTGCGTGCAGAGCAATTCCGTGTTGCACATCACACATGAAAGGAGCCTTGATTTCCTTGATGGCACTCCAGAGAAACCCCAAGAACACTGTTTCAAGGCTAGAGGGATCCTGAGGTCACTGTAGCAACACGAAAGAGCTCCGTGGGCCAAAAATCAACACGAGATGAGAGGTTAGTCCCTGGCTTCGACTCCAGAGGAATACCACCTTACCACAGGCACCTCAAGAGGAGGCTTCTCTCAGCTCTAGGTATGTGAGAGGGACCCTGAGTTTGCGGCCTCAAGTGGAATGGACACCGCGATGCCCTGACGCGAAATAAGGCTGGATATCCCTGCAGTGACTTGAATGCAGGCTCGTCTTGCGTCTCCCAAGATGAAAGGATGTCTGAATCCCCTGTGGAGACCACAGAGAAAGACCTAGTTCCCCACTTCATCGCGACCGGAGGCCTCACATCCTTTGAAAACTCCAGAGGTACGCGGAGATCAGTGCCTCCAAAGGAGACGATGCCTGACTCCTCGTGAAACTTGATAGGAGTCCCAGGATTCTTGTGGCACGTGGAAAGGGACCCTTGGTCTCCCGCCTCAGCTGGAGAGGCGTCCCAATTGCCTTGCCAAGCCTCGAGGAGAATCCCGAGTTGTGTCTCGCAACTAGGCAAGAGTCCTGAGGTGGCTGAACAAACACGTGTGAGGAAGGGCCATCCCCGTCGTAACTCGAGAATATACCCCAGGTTCCCGCCGCAACTCGAGAAAAACCATGAGACTTCCCCCTCGCCGCGAGATGAGGCCCGATTCCCCTGCACTGCGTGCAGAGCAATTCCGTGTTGCACATCACACATGAAAGGAGCCTTGATTTCCTTGATGGCACTCCAGAGAAACCCCAAGAACACTGTTTCAAGGCTAGAGGGATCCTGAGGTCACTGTAGCAACACAAAAGAGCTCCGTGGACCAAAAATCAACTCGAGATGAGAGGTTAGTCCCTGGCTTCGACTCCAGAGGAATACCACCTTACCACAAGCACCTCAAGAGGAGGCTTCTCTCAGCTCTAGGTATGTGAGAGGGACCCTGAGTTTGCGGCCTCAAGTGGAATGGACACCGCGATGCCCTGACTCGAAATAAGGCCGGATATCCCTGCAGTGACTGGAATGCAGGCTCGTCTTGCATCTCCCAAGACGAAAGGGTGTCTGAATCCCCTGTGGAGACCACAGAGAAAGACCTAGTTTCCCACCTCATCGCGACAGGAAGCCTCAAATCCTTTGAAAACTCCAGAGGTACACGGAGATCAGTGCCTCCAAAGGAGACGATGCCTGACTCCTCGTGAAACTTGATAGGAGTCCCAGGATTCTTGTGGCACGTGGAAAGGGACCCTTGGTCTCCCGCCTCAGCTGGAGAGGCGTTCCAATTGCCCTGCCAAGCCTCGATTAGAATCCCGAGTTGTCCCTCGCAACTAGGCAGGAGTCCTGACGTGGCTGAACAAACACGTGGGTGGAAGGGCCATCCCCGTCGAAACTCGAGAATATACCCCAGGTTCCCGCCGCAACTCGAGAAAAACCAATGGACTTCCCCCTCGCCGCGAGATGAGGCCCGATTCCCCTGCACTGCGTGCAGAGCAATTCCGTGTTGCACATCACACATGAAAGGAGCCTTGATTTCCTTGATGGCACTCCAGAGAAACCCCAAGAACACTGTTTCAAGGATAGAGGGATCCTGAGGTCACTGTAGCAACACGACAAAGCTCCGTGGGCCAAAAATCAACTCGAGATGAGAGGTTAGTCCCTGGCTTCGACTCCAGAGGAATACCACCTTACCACAAGCACCTCAAGAGGAGGCTTCTCTCAGCTCTCGGTATGTGAGAGGGACCCTGAGTTTGCGGCCTCAAGTGGAATGGACACGGCGATGCCCTGACGCGAAATAAGGCTGGATATCCATGCAGTGACTTGAATGCAGGCTCGTCTTGCATCTCCCAAGATGAAAGGATGTCTGAATCCCCTGTGGAGACCACAGAGAAAGACCTAGTTCCCCACCTCATCGCGACCGGAGGCCTCACATCCTTTGAAAACTCCAGAGGTACGCGGAGATCAGTGCCTCCAAAGGAGACGATGCCTGAAACGTCGTGAAACTTGATAGGAGTCCCAGAATTCCTGTGGCACGTGGAAAGGGACCCTTGGTCTCCCGCCTCAGCTGGAGAGGCGTCCCAATTGCCTTGCCAAGCCTCGAGGAGAATCCCGAGTTGTCCCTCACAACTAGGCAAGAGTCCTGACGTGGCTGAAGAAACACGTGGGTGGAAGGGCCATCCCCGTCGTAACTCGAGAATATACCCCAGGTTCCCGCCGCAACTCGAGAAAAACCATGAGACTTCCCCCTCGCCGCGAGATGAGGCCCGATTCCCCTGCACTGCGTGCAGAGCAATTCTGTGTTGCACATCACACATGAAAGGAGCCTTGATTTCCTTGATGGCACTCCAGAGAAAACCCAAGAACACTGTTTCAAGGCTAGAGGGATCCTGAGGTCACTGTAGCAACACGAAAGAGCTCCGTGGACCAAAAATCAACTCGAGATGAGAGGTTAGTCCCTGGCTTCGACTCCAGAGGAATACCACCTTACCACAAGCACCTCAAGAGGAGGCTTCTCTCAGCTCTAGGTATGTGAGAGGGACCCTGAGTTTGCGGCCTCAAGTGGAATGGACACCGCGATGCCCTGACTCGAAATAAGGCCGGATATCCCTGCAGTGACTGGAATGCAGGCTCGTCTTGCATCTCCCAAGATGAAAGGGTGTCTGAATCCCCTGTGGAGACCACAGAGAAAGACCTAGTTCCCCACCTCATCGCGACAGGAGGCCTCAAATCCTTTGAAAACTCCAGAGGTATGCGGAGATCAGTGCCTCCAAAGGAGACGATGCCTGACTCCTCGTGAAACTTGATAGGAGACCCAGGATTCCTGTGGCACGTGGAAAGGGACCCTTGGTCTCCCGTCTCAGCTGGAGAGGCGTCCCAATTGCCCTGCAAAGCCTCGAGGAGAATCCCGAGTTGTCCCTCGCAACTAGGCAGGAGTCCTGACATGGCTGAACACACACGTGGGTGGAAGGGCCATCCCCGTCTTAACTCGAGAATATACCCCAGGTTCCCGCCGCAACTCGAGAAAAACCATGAGACTTCCCCCTCGCCGCGAGATGAGGCCCGATTCCCCTGCACTGTGTGCAGAGCAATTCCGTGTTGCACATCACACATGAAAGGAGCCTTGATTTCCTTGATGGCACTCCAGAGAAACCCCAAGAACACTGTTTCAAGGCTAGAGGGATCCTGAGGTCACTGTATCAACACGAAAGAGCTCCGTGGACCAAGAATCAACACGAGATGAGAGGTTAGTCCCTGGCTTCGACTCCTGAGGAATACCACCTTACCACAAGCACCTCAAGAGGAGGCTTCTCTCAGCTCTAGGTATGTGAGAGGTATCCTGAGTTTGCGGCCTCAAGTGGAATGGACACCGCGATGCCCTGACTCGAAATAAGGCCGGATATCCCTGCAGTGACTTCAATGCAGGCTCGTCTTGCATCTCCCAAGAAGAAAGGATGTCTGAATCCCCTGTGGAGACCACAGAGAAACACCTAGTTCCCCACCTCATCGCGACCGGAGGCCTCACATCCTTTAAAATCTCCAGAGGTACGCGGAAATCAGTGCCTCCAAAGGAGACGATGCCTGACTCCTCGTGAAACTTGATAGGAGTCCCAGGATTCTTGTGGCACGTGGAAAGGGACCCTTGATCTCCCGCCTCAGCTGGAGAGGCGTTCCAATTGCCCTGCCAAGCCTCGAGGAGAATCCCGAGTTGTCCCTCGCAACTAGGCAGGAATCCTGACGTGGCTGAACAAACACGTGGGTGGAAGGGCCATTCCCGTCGTAACTCGAGAATATACCCCAGGTTCCCGCCGCAACTCGAGAAAAACCATGAGACTTCCCCCTCGATGCGAGATGAGGCCCGATTCCCCTGTACTGCGTGCAGAGCAATTCCGTCTTGCACATCACACATGAAAGGAGCCTTGATTTCCTTGATGGCACTCCAGAGAAACCCCAAGAACACTGTTTCAAGGATAGAGGGATCCTGAGGTCACTGTAGCAACACGAAAGAACTCTGTGGACCAAAAATCAACTCGAAAAGAGAGGTTAGTCCCTGGATTCGTCTCCAGAGGAATACCACCTTACCACAAACACCTCAAGAGGAGGCTTCTCTCAGCTCTAGGTATGTGAGAGGGACCCTGAGTTTGCGGCCTCAAGTGGAATGGACACCGCGATGCCCTGACTCGAAATAAGGCCGGATATCCCTGCAGTGACTTCAATGCAGGCTCGTCTTGCATCTCCCAGGACGAAAGGATGTCTGAATCCCCTGGGGAAAGCACAGAGAAAGACTTAGTTCCCCACCTCATCGCGACCGATAGCCTCACATCCTTTGAAAACTCCAGAGGTACGCGGAGATCAGTGCCTCCAAAGGAGACGATGCCTGACTCCTCGTGAAACTTGATAGGAGTCCCAGGATTCCTGTGGCACTTGGAAAGGGACACTTGGTCTCCCGCCTCAGCTGGAGAGGCGTCCCAATTGCCCTGCCAAGCCTCGAGGAGAATCCAGAGTTGTCCCTCGCAACTAGGCAGGAGTCCTGACGTCGCTGAAGAAACACGTGGGTGGAAGGGCCATCCCCGTCGTAACTCGAGAATATACCCCAGGTTCCCGCCGCAACTCGAGAAAAACCATGAGACTTCCCCCTCGCCGCTGGATGAGGCCCGATTCCCCTGCACTGCGTGCAGAGCAATTCCGTGTTGCACATCACACATGAAAGGAGCCTTGATTTCCTTCATGGCACTCCAGAGAAACCCCAAGAACACTGTTTCAAGGATAGACGGATCCTGAGGTCACTGTAGCAACACGAAAGAGCTCCGTGGGCCAAAAATCAACTCGAGATGAGAGGTTAGTCCCTGGCTTCGACTCCAGAGGAATACCACCTTACCACAAGCACCTCAAGAGGAGGCTTCTCTCAGCTCTAGGTATGTGAGCGGGACCCTGAGTTTGCGGCCTCAAGTGGAATGGACACCGCGATGCCCTGACGCAAAATAAGGCTGGATATCCCTGCAGTGACTTGAATGCAGGCTCGTCTTGCATCTCCCAAAATGAAAGGATGTCTGAATCCCCTGTGGAGACCACAGAAAAAGACCTAGTTCCCCATCTCATCGCGACCGGAGGCCTCACATCCTTTGAAAACTCCAGAGGTACGCGGAGATCAGTGCCTCCAAAGGAGACGATGCCTGACTCCTCGTGAAACTTGATAGGAGTCCCAGGATTCTTGTGGCACGTGGAAAGGGACCCTTGGTCTCCCGCCTCAGCTGGAGAGGCGTCCCAATTGCCTGCCAAGCCTCGAGGAGAATCCCGAGTTGTGTCTCGCAACTAGGCAAGAGTCCTGACGTGGCTGAACAAACACGTGTGTGGAAGGGCCATCCCCGTCGTAACTCGAGAATATACCCCAGGTTCCCGCCGCAACTCGAGAAAAACCATGAGACTTCCCCCTCGCCGCGAGATGAGGCCCGATTCCCCTGCACTGCGTGCAGAGCAATTCTGTGTTGCACATCACACATGAAAGGAGCCTTGATTTCCTTCATGGCACTCCAGAGAAACCCCAAGAACACTGTTTCAAGGCTAGAGGGATCCTGAGGTCACTGTCGCAACACGAAAGAGCTCCGTGGACCAAAAATCAACTCGAGATGAGAGGTTAGTCCCTGGCTTCGACTCCAGAGGAATACCACCTTACCACAAGCACCTCAAGAGGAGGCTTCTCTCAGCTCTAGGTATGTGAGAGGGACCCTGAGTTTGCGGCCTCAAGTGTAATGGACACCGCGATGCCCTGACTCGAAATAAGGCCGGATATCCCTGCCGTGACTGGAATGCAGGCTCGTCTTGCATCTCCCAAGACGAAAGGGTGTCTGAATCCCCTGTGGAGACCACAGAGAAAGACCTAGTTCCCCACCTCATCGCGACCGGAGGCCTCACATCCTTTGAAAACTCCAGAGGTACGCGGAGATCAGTGCCTCCAAAGGAGACGATGCCTGACTCCTCGTGAAACTTGATAGGAGTCCCAGGATTCTTGTGGCACGTGGAAAGGGACCCTTGGTCTCCCGCCTCAGCTGGAGAGGCGTTCCAATTGCCCTGCCAAGCCTCGAGGAGAATCCCGAGTTGTCCCTCGCAACTAGGCAGGAGTCCTGACGTGGCTGAAGAAACACGTGGGTAGAAGGGCCATCCCCGTCGTAACTCGAGAATATACCCCAGGTTCCCGCCGCAACTCGAGAAAAACCATGAGACTTCCCCCTCGATGCGAGATGAGGCCCGATTCCCCTGTACTGCGTGCAGAGCAATTCCGTCTTGCACATCACACATGAAAGGAGCCTTGATTTCCTTGATGGCACTCCAGAGAAACCCCAAGAACACTGTTTGAAGGATAGAGGGATCCTGAGGTCACTGTAGCAACACGAAAGAACTCTGTGGACCAAAAATCAACTCGAAAAGAGAGGTTAGTCCCTGGATTCGTCTCCAGAGGAATACCACCTTACCACAAGCACCTCAAGAGGAGGCTTCTCTCAGCTCTAGGTATGTGAGAGGGACCCTGAGTTTGCGGCCTCAAGTGGAATGGACACCGCGATGCCCTGACTCGAAATAAGGCCGGATATCCCTGCAGTGACTTCAATGCAGGCTCGTCTTGCATCTCCCAGGACGAAAGGATGTCTGAATCCCCTGTGGAAAGCACAGAGAAAGACTTAGTTCCCCACCTCATCGCGACCAATAGCCTCACATCCTTTGAAAACTCCAGAGGTACGCGGAGATCAGTGCCTCCAAAGGAGACGATGCCTGACTCCTCGTGAAACTTGATAGGAGTCCCAGGATTCCTGTGGCACTTGGAAAGGGACACTTGGTCTCCCGCCTCAGCTGGAGAGGCGTCCCAATTGCCCTGCCAAGCCTCGAGGAGAATCCAGAGTTGTCCCTCGCAACTAGGCAGGGGTCCTGACGTCGCTGAAGAAACACGTGGGTGGAAGGGCCATCCCCGTCGTAACTCGAGAATATACCCCAGGTTCCCGCCGCAACTCGAGAAAAACCATGAGACTTCCCCCTCGCCGCGAGATGAGGCCCGATTCCCCTGCACTGCGTGCACAGCAATTCTGTGTTGCACATCACACATGAAAGGAGCCTTGATTTCCTTCATGGCACTCCAGAGAAACCCCAAGAACACTGTTTCAAGGATAGAGGGATCCTGAGGTCACTGTAGCAACACGAAAGAGCTCCGTGGACCAAAAATCAACTCGAGATGAGAGGTTAGTCCCTGGCTTCGACTCCTGAGGAATACCACCTTACCACAAGCACCTCAAGAGGAGGCTTCTCTCAGCTCTAGGTATGTGAGAGGGATCCTGAGTTTGCGGCCTCAAGTGGAATGGACACCGCGATGCCCTGACTCGAAATAAGGCCGGATATCCCTGCAGTGACTTGAATGCAGGCTCGTCTTGCATCTCCCAAGAAGAAAGGATGTCTGAATCCCCTGTGGAGACCACAGAGAAACACCTAGTTCCCCACCTCATCGCGACCGGAGGCCTCACATCCTGTGAAAACTCCAGAGGTACGCGGAGATCAGTGCCTCCAAAGGAGACGATGCCTGACTCCTCGTGAAACTTGATAGGAGTCCCAGGATTCTTGTGGCACGTGGAAAGGGACCCTTGGTCTCCCGCCTCAGCTGGAGAGGCGTTCCAATTGCCCTGCCAAGCCTCGAGGAGAATCCCGAGTTGTCCCTCGCAACTAGGCAGGAGTCCTGACGTGGCTGAACAAACATGTGGGTGGAAGGGCCATCCCCGTCGTAACTCGAGAATATACCCCAGGTTCCTGCCGCAACTCGAGAAAAACCATGAGACTTCGCCCTCGATGCGAGATGAGGCCCGATTCCCCTGTACTGCGTGCAGAGCAATTCCGTCTTGCACATCACACATGAAAGGAGCCTTGATTTCCTTGATGGCACTCCAGACAAACCCCAAGAACACTGTTTCAAGGATAGAGGGATCCTGAGGTCACTGTAGCAACACGAAAGAACTCTGTGGACCAAAAATCAACTCGAAAAGAGAGGTTAGTCCCTGGATTCGTCTCCAGAGGAATACCACCTTACCACAAGCACCTCAAGAGGAGGCTTCTCTCAGCTCTAGGTATGTGAGAGGGACCCTGAGTTTGCGGCCTCAAGTGGAATGGACACCGCGATGCCCTGACTCGAAATAAGGCCGGATATCCCTGCAGTGACTTGAATGCAGGCTCGTCTTGCATCTCCCAAGACGAAAGGGTGTCTGAATCCCCTGTGGAAACCACAGAGAAAGACCTAGTTCACCACCTCATCGCGACAGGAGGCATCAAATAATTTGAAAACTCCAGAGGTATGCGGAGATCAGTGCCTCCAAAGGAGACGATGCCTGACTCCTCGTGAAACTTGAGAGGAGACCCAGGATTCCTGTGGCACGTGGAAAGGGACCCTTCGTCTCCCGTCTCAGCTGGAGAGGCGTCCCAATTGTCCTGCCAAGCCTCGAGGAGAATCCCGAGTTGTCCCTCGCAACTAGGCAGGAGTCCTGACATGGCTGAACACACACGTGTGTGGAAGGGCCATCCCCGTCGTAACTCGAGAATATACCCCAGGTTCCCGCCGCAACTCGAGAAAAACCATGAGACTTCCCCCTCGCCGCGAGATGAGGCCCGATTCCCCTGCACTGCGTGCAGAGCAATTCCGTGTTGCACATCACACATGAAAGGAGCCTTGATTTCCTTCATGGCACTCCAGAGAAACCCCAAGAACACTCTTTCAAGGCTAGAGGGATCCTGAGGTCACTGTAGCAACACGAAAGAGCTCCGTGGACCAAGAATCAACACGAGATGAGAGGTTAGTCCCTGGCTTCGACTCTTGAGGAATACCACCTTACCACAAGCACCTCAAGAGGAGGCTTCTCTCAGCTCTAGGTATGTGAGAGGGATCCTGAGTTTGCGGCCTCAAGTGGAATGGACACCGCGATGCCCTGACTCGAAATAAGGCCGGATATCCCTGCATTGACTTGAATGCAGGCTCGTCTTGCATCTCCCAAGAAGAAAGGATGTCTGAATCCCCTGTGGAGATCACAGAGAAACACCTAGTTCCCCACCTCATCGCGACCGGAGGCCTCACATCCTTTGAAAACTCCAGAGGTACGCGGAGATCAGTGCCTCCAAAGGAGACGATGCCTGACTCCTCGTGAAACTTGATAGGAGTCCCAGGATTCTTGTGGCACGTGGAAAGGGACCCTTGGTCTCCCGTCTCAGCTGGAGAGGCGTCCCAATTGCCCTGCCAAGCCTCGAGGAGAATCCCGAGTTGTCCCTCGCAACTAAGCAGGAGTCCTGACATGGCTGAACAAACACGTGGGTGGAAGGGCCATCCCCGTCGTAACTCGAGAATATACCCCAGGTTCCCGCCGCAACTCGAGAAAAACCATGAGACTTCCCCCTCGATGTGAGATGAGGCCCGATTCCCCTGAACTGCGTGCAGAGCAATTCCGTCTTGCACATCACACATGAATGGAGCCTTGATTTCCTTGATGGCACTCCAGAGAAACCCCAAGAACACTGTTTCAAGGATAGAGGGATCCTGAGGTCACTGTAGCAACACGAAAGAATTCTGCGGACCAAAAATCAACTCGAAAAGAGAGTTTAGTCCCTGGATTCGTCTCCAGAGGAATACCATCTTACCACAAGCACCTCAAGAGGAGGCTTCTCTCAGCTCTAGGTATGTGAGAGGGACCCTGAGTTTGCGGCCTCAAGTGGAATGGACACCGCGATGCCCTGACTCGAAATAAGGCCGGATATCCCTGCAGTGACTTCAATGCAGGCTCGTCTTGCATATCCCAGGACGAAAGGATGTCTGAATCCCCTGTGGAGACCACAGAGAAAGACCTAGTTCCCCACCTCATCGCGACCGGAGACCTCACATCCTTTGAAAACTCCAGAGGTACGCGGAGATCAGTGCCTCCAAAGGAGACGATGCCTGACTCCTCGTGAAACTTGATAGGAGTCCCAGGATTCCTGTGGCACTTGGAAAGCGACCCTTGGTCTCCCGTCTCAGCTGGAGAGGCGTCCCAATTGCCTTGCCAAGCCTCGAGGAGAATCCCGAGTTGTGTCTCGCAACTAGGCAAGAGTCCTGACATGGCTGAACAAACACGTGGGTGGAAGGGCCATCCCCGTCGTAACTCGAGAATATACCCCAGGTTCCCGCCGCAACTCGAGAAAAACCATGAGACTTCCCCCTCGCCGCGAGATGAGGCCCGATTCCCCTGCACTGCGTGCAGAGCAATTCTGTGTTGCACATCACACATGAAAGGAGCCTTGATTTCCTTGATGGCACTCCAGAGAAACCCCAAGAACACTGTTTCAAGGCTAGAGGGATCCTGAGGTCACTGTAGCAACACGAAAGAGCTCCGTGGACCAAAAATCAACTCGAGATGAGAGGTTAGTTCCTGGCTTCGACTCCAGAGGAATACCACCTTACCACAAGCACCTCAAGAGGAGGCTTCTCTCAGCTCTAGGTATGTAAGAGGGACCCTGAGTTTGCGGCCTCAAGTGGAATGGACACCGCGATGCCCTGACTCGAAATAAGGCTGGATATCCCTGCAGTGACTTGAATGCAGGCTCGTCTTGCATCTCCCAAGATGAAAGGGTGTCTGAATCCCCTGTGGAGACCACAGAGAAAGACCTAGTTCCCAACCTCATCGCGACAGGAGGCCTCAAATCCTTTGAAAACTCCAGAGGTATGCGGAGATCAGTGCCTCCAAAGGAGACGATGCCTGACTCCTCGTGAAACTTGATAGGAGACCCAGGATTCCTGTGGCACATGGAAAGGGACACTTGGTCTCCCGTCTCAGCTGGAGAGGCGTCCCAATTGCCCTGCAAAGCCTCGAGGAGAATCCCGAGTTGTCCCTCGCAACTAGGCAGGAGTCCTGACATGGCTGAACACACACGTGTGTGGAAGGGCCATCCCCGTCGTAACTCGAGAATATACCCCAGGTTCCCGCCGCAACTCGAGAAAAACCATGAGACTTCCCCCTCGCCGCGAGATGAGGCCCGATTCCCCTGCACTGCGTGCAGAGCAATTCCGTGTTGCACATCACACATGAAAGGAGCCTTGATTTCCTTGATGGCACTCCAGAGAAACCCCAAGAACACTGTTTCAAGGCTAGAGGGATCCTGAGGTCACTGTAGCAACACGAAAGAGCTCCGTGGACCAAGAATCAACACGAGATGAGAGGTTAGTCCCTGGCTTCGACTCCTGAGGAATACCACCTTACCACAAGCACCTCAAGAGGAGGCTTCTCTCAGCTCTAGGTATGTGAGCGGGACCCTGAGTTTGCGGCCTCAAGTGGAATGGACACCGCGATGCCCTGACTCGAAATAAGGCCGGATATCCCTGCAGTGACTTGAATGCAGGCTCGTCTTGCATCTCCCAAGAAGAAAGGATGTCTGAATCCCCTGTGGAGACCACAGAGAAACACCTAGTTCCCCACCTCAACGCGACCGGAGGCCTCACATCCTTTGAAAACTCCAGAGGTACGCGGAGATCAGTGCCTCCAAAGGAGACAATGCCTGACTCCTCGTGAAACTTGATAGGAGTCCCAGGATTCCTGTGGCACGTGGAAAGGGACACTTGGTCTCCCGCCTCAGCTGGAGAGGCGTTCCAATTGCCCTGCCAAGCCTCGAGGAGAATCCCGAGTTGTCCCTCGCAACTAGGCAGGAGTCCTGACGTGGCTGAACAAACACGTGGGTGGAAGGGCCATCCCCGTCGTAACTCGAGAATATACCCCAGGTTCCCGCCGCAACTCGAGAAAAACCATGAGACTTCCCTCTCGATGCGAGATGAGGCCCGATTCCCCTGTACTTTGTGCAGAGCAATTCCGTCTTGCACATCACACATGAAAGGAGCCTTGATTTCCTTGATGGCACTCCAGAGAAACCCCAAGAACACTGTTTCAAGGCTAGAGGGATCCTGAGGTCACTGTAGCAACACGAAAGAACTCTGTGGACCAAAAATCAACTCGAAAAGAGAGGTTAGTCCCTGGATTCGTCTCCAGAGGAATACCACCTTACCACAAGCACCTCAAGAGGAGGCTTCTCTCAGCTCTAGGTATGTGAGAGGGACCCTGAGTTTGCGGCCTCAAGTGGAATGGACACCGCGATGCCCTGACTCGAAATAAGGCCGGATATCCCTGCAGGGACTGGAATGCAGGCTCGTCTTGCATCTCCCAAGACGAAAGGGTGTCTGAATCCCCTGTGGAGACCACAGAGAAAGACCTAGTTCCCCACCTCATCGCGACAGGAGGCCTCAAATCCTTTGAAAACTCCAGAGGTACGCGGATATCAGTGCCTCCAAAGGAGACGATGCCTGACTCCTCGTGAAACTTGATAGGAGACCCAGGATTCCTGTGGCACGTGGAAAGGGACCCTTGGTCTCCCGTCTCAGCTGGAGAGGCGTCCCAATTGCCCTGCAAAGCCTCGAGGAGAATCCCGAGTTGTCCCTCGCAACTAGGCAGGAGTCCTGACGTCGCTGAAGAAACACGTGGGTGGAAGGGCCATCCCCGTCGTAACTCGAGAATATACCCCAGGTTCCCGCCGCAACTCGAGAAAAACCATGAGACTTCCCCCTCGCCGCGAGATGAGGCCCGATTCCCCTTCACTGCGTGCAGAGCAATTCCGTGTTGCACATCACACATGAAAGGAGCCTTGATTTCCTTGATGGCACTCCAGAGAAACCCCAAGAACACTGTTTCAAGGCTAGAGGGATCCTGAGGTCACTGTAGCAACACGAAAGAGCTCCGTGGACCAAAAATCAACTCGAGATGAGAGGTTAGTCCCTGGCTTCGACTCCAGAGGAATACCACCTTACCACAAGCACCTCAAGAGGAGGCTTCTCTCAGCTCTAGGTATGTGAGAGGGACCCTGAGTTTGCGGCCTCAAGTGGAATGGACACCGCGATGCCCTGATGTGAAATAAGGCTGGATATCCCTGCAGTGACTTGAAGGCAGGCTCGTCTTGCATCTCCCAAGATGAAAGGATGTCTGAATCCCCTGTGGAGACCACAGAGAAAGACCTAGTTCCCCACCTCATCGCGACCGGAGGCCTCACATCCTTTGAAATCTCCAGAGGTACGCGGAGATCAGTGCCTCCAAAGGAGACGATGCCTGACTCCTCGTGAAACTTGATAGGAGTCCCAGGATTCCTGTGGCACGTGGAAAGGGACCCTTGGTCTCCCGCCTCAGCTGGAGAGGCGTCCCAATTGCCTTGCCAAGCCTCGAGGAGAATCCCGAGTTGTGTCTCGCAACTAGGCAAGAGTCCTGACGTGGCTGAACAAACACGTGTGTGGAAGGGCCATCCCCGTCGTAACTCGAGAATATACCCCAGGTTCCCGCCGCAACTCGAGAAAAACCATGAGACTTCCCCCTCGCCGCGAGATGAGGCCCGATTCCCCTGCACTGCGTGCAGAGCAATTCTGTGTTGCACATCACACATGAAAGGAGCCTTGATTTCCTTCATGGCAATCCAGAGAAACCCCAAGAACACTGTTTCAAGACTAGAGGGATCCTGAGGTCACTGTAGCAACACGAAAGAGCTCTGTGGACCAAAAATCAACTCGAGATGAGAGGTTAGTCCCTGGCTTCGACTCCAGAGGAATACCACCTTACCACAAGCACCTCAAGAGGAGGCTTCTTTCAGCTCTAGGTATGTGAGAGGGACCCTGAGTTTGTGGCCTCAAGTCGAATGGACACCGTGATGCCCTGACTCGAGAAAAGGCCGGATATCCCTGCAGTGACTGGAATGCAGGCTCGTCTTGCATCTCCCAAGACGAAAGGGTGTCTGAATCCCCTGTGGAGACCACAGAGAAAGACCTAGTTCCCCACCTCATCGCGACAGGAGGCCTCACATCCTTTGAAAACTCCAGAGGTATGCGGAGATCAGTGCCTCCAAAGGAGACGATGCCTGACTCCTCGTGAAACTTGATAGGAGACCCAGGATTCCTGTGGCACGTGGAAAGGGACACTTGGTCTCCCGTCTCAGCTGGAGAGGCGTCCCAATTGCCCTGCAAAGCCTCGAGGAGAATCACGAGATGTCCCTCGCAACTAGGCAGGAGTCCTGACATGGCTGAACACACACGTGTGTGGAAGAGCCATCCCCGTCGTAACTCGAGAATATACTCCAGGTTCCCGCTGCAACTCGAGAAAAACCATGAGACTTCCCCCTCGCCGCGAGATGAGGCCCGATTCCCCTGCACTGCATGCAGAGCAATTCCGTGTTGCACATCACACATGAAAGGAGCCTTGATTTCCTTGATGGCACTCCAGAGAAACCCCAAGAACACTGTTTCAAGGTTAGAGGGATCCTGAGGTCACTGTAGCAACACGAAAGAGCTCCGTGGACCAAGAATCAACACGAGATGAGAGGTTAGTTCCTGGCTTCGACTCCTGAGGAATACCACCTTACCACAAGCACCTCAAGAGGAGGCTTCTCTCAGCTCTAGGTATGTGAGAGGGATCCTGAGTTTGCGGCCTCAAGTGGAATGGACACCGCGATGCCCTGACTCGAAATAAGGCCGGATATCCCTGCAGTGACTTGAATGCAGGCTCGTCTTGCATCTCCCAAGAAGAAAGGATGTCTGAATCCCCTGTGGAGACCACAGAGAAAGACCTAGTTCCCCACCTCATCGCGACCGCAGGCCTCACATCCTTTGAAAACTACAGAGGTACGCGTAAATCAGTGCCTCCAAAGGAGACGATGCCTGACTCCTCGTGAAACTTGATAGGAGTCCCAGGATTCTTGTGGCACGTGGAAAGGGTCCCTTGGTCTCCCGCCTCACCTGGAGAGGCGTTCCAATTGCCCTGCCAAGCCTCGAGGAGAATCCCGAGTTGTCCCTCGCAACTAGGCAGGAGTCCTGACGTCGCTGAAGAAACACGTGGGTGGAAGGGCCATCCCCGTCGTAACTCGAGAATATACCCCAGGTTCCCGCCGCAACTCGAGAAAAGCCATGAGACTTCCCCCTCGCTACGAGATGAGGCCCGATTCCCCTGCACTGCGTGCAGAGCAATTCCGTGTTGCACATCACACATGAAAGGAGCCTTGATTTCCTTCATGGCACTCCAGAGAAACCCCAAGAACACTGTTTCAAGGCTAGAGGGATCCTGAGGTCACTGTAGCAAGACAAAAGAGCTCCGTGGACCAAAAATCAACTCGAGATGAGAGGTTAGTCCCTGTCTTCGACTCCTGAGGAATACCACCTTACCACAAGCACCTCAAGAGGAGGCTTCTCTCAGCTCTAGGTATGTGAGAGGGACCCTGAGGTTGCGGCCTCAAGTGGAATGGACACCGCGATGCCCTGACTCGAAATAAGGCCGGATATTCCTGCAGTGATTTCAATGCAGGCTCGTCTTGCATCTCCCAGGACGAAAGGATGTCTGAATCCCCTGTGGAAAGCACAGAGAAAGACTTAGTTCCCCACCTCATCGCGACCGATAGCCTCACATCCTTTGAAAACTCCAGAGGTACGCGGAGATCAGTGCCTCCAAAGGAGACGATGCCTGACTCCTCGGGAAACTTGATAGGAGTCCCAGGATTCCTGTGGCACTTGGAAAGGGACACTTGGTCTCCCGCCTCAGCTGGAGAGGCGTCCCAATTGCCCTGCCAAGCCTCGAGGAGAATCCAGAGTTGTCCCTCACAACTAGGCAGGAGTCCTGACGTCGCTGAAGAAACACGTGTGTGGAAGGGCCATCCCCGTCGTAACTCGAGAATATACCCCAGGTTCCAGCCGCAACTCGAGAAAAACCATGAGACTTCCCCCTCGCCGCGAGATGAGGCCCGATTCCCCTGCACTGCGTGCAGGGCAATTCCGTGTTGCACATCACACATGAAAGGAGCCTTGATTTCCTTGATGGCACTCCAGAGAAACCCCAAGAACACTGTTTCAAGGCTAGAGGGATCCTGAGGTCACTGTAGCAACACGAAAGAGCTCCGTGGACCAAAAATCAACTCGAGATGAGAGGTTAGTCCCTGGCTTCGACTCCAGAGGAATACCACCTTACCACAAGCACCTCAAGAGGAGGCTTCTCTCAGCTCTAGGTATGTGAGAGGGACCCTGAGTTTGCGGCCTCAAGTGGAATGGACACCGCGATGCCCTGATGTGAAATAAGGCTGGATATCCCTGCAGTGACTTGAAGGCAGGCTCGTCTTGCATCTCCCAAGATGAAAGGATGTCTGAATCCCCTGTGGAGACCACAGAGAAAGACCTAGTTCCCCACCTCATCGCGACCGGAGGCCTCACATCCTTTGAAAACTCCAGAGGTACGCGGAGATCAGTGCCTCCAAAGGAGACGATGCCTGACTCCTCGTGAAACTTGATAGGAGTCCCAGGATTCCTGTGGCACGTGGAAAGGGACCCTTGGTCTCCCGCCTCAGCTGGAGAGGCGTCCCAATTGCCTTGCCAAGCCTCGAGGAGAATCCCGAGTTGTGTCTCGCAACTAGGCAAGAGTCCTGACGTGGCTGAACAAACACGTGTGTGGAAGGGCCATCCCCGTCGTAACTCGAGAATATACCCCAGGTTCCCGCCGCAACTCGAGAAAAACCATGAGACTTCCCCCTCGCCGCGAGATGAGGCCCGATTCCCCTGCACTGCGTGCAGAGCAATTCTGTGTTGCACATCACACATGAAAGGAGCCTTGATTTCCTTCATGGCACTCCAGAGAAAACCCAAGAACACTGTTTCAAGGCTAGAGGGATCCTGAGGTCACTGTAGCAACACGAAAGAGCTCTGTGGACCAAAAATCAACTCGAGATGAGAGGTTAGTCCCTGGCTTCGACTCCAGAGGAATACCACCTTACCACAAGCACCTCAAGAGGAGGCTTCTCTCAGCTCTAGGTATGTGAGAGGGACCCTGAGTTTGTGGCCTCAAGTGGAATGGACACCGTGATGCCCTGACTCGAAAAAAGGCCGGATATCCCTGCAGTGACTGGAATGCAGGCTCGTCTTGCATCTCCCAAGACGAAAGGGTGTCTGAATCCCCGGTGGAGACCACAGAGAAAGACCTAGTTCCCCACCTCATCGCGACAGGAGGCCTCAAATCCTTTGAAAACTCCAGAGGTATGCGGAGATCAGTGCCTCCAAAGGAGACGATGCCTGACTCCTCCTGAAACTTGATAGGAGACCCAGGATTCCTGTGGCACGTGGAAAGGGACACTTGGTCTCCCGTCTCAGCTGGAGAGGCGTCCCAATTGCCCTGAAAAGCCTCGAGGAGAATCCCGAGTTGTCCCTCGCAGCTAGGCAGGAGTCCTGACGTGGCTGAAGAAACACGTGTGTGGAAGGTCCATCCCCGTCGTAACTCGAGAATATACCCCAGGTTCCCGCCGCAACTCGAGAAAAACCATGAGACTTCCCCCTCGCCGCGAGATGAGGCCCGATTCCCCTGCACTGCGTGCAGAGCAATTCCGTGTTGCACATCACACATGAAAGGAGCCTTGATTTCCTTGATGGCACTCCAGAGAAACCCCAAGAACACTGTTTCAAGGCTAGAGGGATCCTGAGGTCACTGTAGCAACACGAAAGAGCTCCGTGGACCAAGAATCAACACGAGATGAGAGGTTAGTTCCTGGCTTCGACTCCTGAGGAATACCACCTTACCACAAGCACCTCAAGAGGAGGCTTCTCTCAGTTCTAGGTATGTGAGAGGGACCCTGAGTTTGCGGCCTCAAGTGGAATGGACACCGCGATGCCCTGACTCGAAATAAGGCCGGATATCCCTGCAGTGACTTGAATGCAGGATCGTCTTGCATCTCCCAAGACGAAAGGATGTCTGAATCCCCTGTGGAGACCACAGAGAAATACCTAGTTCCCCACCTCATCGCGACCGGAGGCCTCACATCCTTTGAAAACTCCAGAGGTACGCGGAGATCAGTGCCTCCAAAGGAGACGATGCCTGACTCCTCGTGAAACTTGATAGGAGTCCCAGGATTCTTGTGGCACGTGGAAAGGGACGCTGGTCTCCCGCCTCAGGTGGAGAGGCGTTCCAATTGCCCTGCCAAGCCTCGAGGAGAATCCCGAGTTGTCCCTCGCAACTAGGCAGGAGTCCTGACGTGGCTGAACAAACACGTGGGTGGAAGGGCCATCCCCGTCGTAACTCGAGAATATACCCCAGGTTCCCGCCGAAACTCGAGAAAAACCATGAGACTTCCCCCTCGATGCGAGATGAGGCCCGATTCCCCTGTACTGTGTGCAGAGCAATTCCGTCTTGCACATCAC
Organism: Cervus elaphus; assembly: GCF_910594005.1. Classification (NCBI taxonomy): domain Eukaryota; kingdom Metazoa; phylum Chordata; class Mammalia; order Artiodactyla; family Cervidae; genus Cervus; species Cervus elaphus. Next base: position 645,753 of record NC_057828.1, read on the forward strand.
ACATGAAAGGAGCCTTGATTTCCTTGATGGCACTCCAGAGAAACCCCAAGAACACTGTTTCAAGGATAGAGGGATCCTGAGGTCACTGTAGCAACACGAAAGAACTCTGTGGACCAAAAATCAACTCGAAAAGAGAGGTTAGTCCCTGGATTCGTCTCCAGAGGAATACGACCTTACCACAAGCACCTCGAGAGGAGGCTTCTCTCAGCTCTAGGTATGTGAGAGGGACCCTGAGTTTGCGGCCTCAAGTGGAATGGACACCGCGATGCCCTGACGCGAAATAAGGCCGGATATCCCTGCAGTGACTGGAATGCAGGCTCGTCTTGCATCTCCCAAGAGGAAAGGGTGTCTGAATCCCCTGTGGAGACCACAGAGAAAGACCTAGTTCCCCACCTCATCGCGACAGGAGGCCTCAAATTCTTTAAAAACTCCAGAGGTATGCGGAGATCAGTGCCTCCAAATGAGATAATGCCTGAGTCCTCGTGAAACTTGATAGGAGACCCAGGATTCCTGTGGCACGTGGAAAGGGACCCTTGGTCTCCCGTCTCAGCTGGAGAGGCGTCCCAATTGCCCTGCAAAGCCTCGAGGAGAATCACGAGATGTCCCTCGCAACTAGGCAGGAGTCCTGACATGGCTGAACACACACGTGTGTGGAAGAGCCATCCCCGTCGTAACTCGAGAATATACCCCAGGTTCCCGCCGCAACTCGAGAAAAACCATGAGACTTCCCCCTCGCCGCGAGATGAGGCCCGATTCCCCTGCACTGCATGCAGAGCAATTCCGTGTTGCACATCACACATGAAAGGAGCCTTGATTTCCTTGATGGCACTCCAGAGAAACCCGAAGAACACTGTTTCAAGGATAGAGGGATCCTGAGGTCACTGTAGCAACACGAAAGAGCTCCGTGGACCAAGAATCAACACGAGATGAGAGGTTAGTTCCTGGCTTCGACTCCTGAGGAATACCACCTTACCACAAGCACCTCAAGAGGAGGCTTCTCTCAGCTCTAGGTATGTGAGAGGGATCCTGAGTTTGCGGCCTCAAGTGGAATGGACACCGCGATGCCCTGACTCTAAATAAGGCCGGATATCCCTACAGTGACTTGAATGCAGGCTCGTCTTGCATCTCCCAAGAAGAAAGGATGTCTGAATCCCCTGTGGAGACCACAGAGAAAGACCTAGTTCCCCACCTCATCGCGACCGCAGGCCTCACATCCTTTGAAAACTCCAGAGGTACGCGGAAATCAGTGCCTCCAAAGGAGACGATGCCTGACTCCTCGTGAAACTTGATAGGAGTCCCAGGATTCTTGTGGCACGTGGAAAGGGTCCCTTGGTCTCCCGCCTCACCTGGAGAGGCGTTCCAATTGCCCTGCCAAGCCTCGAGGAGAATCCCGAGTTGTCCCTCGCAACTAGGCAGGAGTCCTGACGTCGCTGAAGAAACACGTGGGTGGAAGGGCCATCCCCGTCGTAACTCGAGAATATACCCCAGGTTCCCGCCGCAACTCGAGAAAAGCCATGAGACTTCCCCCTCGCCACGAGATGAGGCCCGATTCCCCTGCACTGCGTGCAGAGCAATTCCGTGTTGCACATCACACATGAAAGGAGCCTTGATTTCCTTCATGGCACTCCAGAGAAACCCCAAGAACACTGTTTCAAGGCTAGAGGGATCCTGAGGTCACTGTAGCAACACAAAAGAGCTCCGTGGACCAAAAATCAACTCGAGATGAGAGGTTAGTCCCTGGCTTCGACTCCTGAGGAATACCACCTTACCACAAGCACCTCAAGAGGAGGCTTCTCTCAGCTCTAGGTATGTGAGAGGGACCCTGAGGTTGCGGCCTCAAGTGGAATGGACACCGCGATGCCCTGACTCGAAATAAGGCCGGATATTCCTGCAGTGATTTCAATGCAGGCTCGTCTTGCATCTCCCAGGACGAAAGGATGTCTGAATCCCCTGTGGAAAGCACAGAGAAAGACTTAGTTCCCCACCTCATCGCGACCGATAGCCTCACATCCTTTGAAAACTCCAGAGGTACGCGGAGATCAGTGCCTCCAAAGGAGACGATGCCTGACTCCTCGGGAAACTTGATAGGAGTCCCAGGATTCCTGTGGCACTTGGAAAGGGACACTTGGTCTCCCGCCTCAGCTGGAGAGGCGTCCCAATTGCCCTGCCAAGCCTCGAGGAGAATCCAGAGTTGTCCCTCACAACTAGGCAGGAGTCCTGACGTCGCTGAAGAAACACGTGTGTGGAAGGGCCATCCCCGTCGTAACTCGAGAATATACCCCAGGTTCCAGCCGCAACTCGAGAAAAACCATGAGACTTCCCCCTCGCCGCGAGATGAGGCCCGATTCCCCTGCACTGCGTGCAGGGCAATTCCGTGTTGCACATCACACATGAAAGGAGCCTTGATTTCCTTGATGGCACTCCAGAGAAACCCGAAGAACACTGTTTCAAGGCTAGAGGGATCCTGAGGTCACTGTAGCAACACGAAAGAGCTCCGTGGACCAAAAATCAACTCGAGATGAGAGGTTAGTCCCTGGCTTCGACTCCAGAGGAATACCACCTTACCACAAGCACCTCAAGAGGAGGCTTCTCTCAGCTCTAGGTATGTGAGAGGGACCCTGACTTTGCGGCCTCAAGTGGAATGGACACCGCGATGCCCTGATGTGAAATAAGGCTGGATATCCCTGCAGTGACTTGAAGGCAGGCTCGTCTTGCATCTCCCAAGATGAAAGGATGTCTGAATCCCCTGTGGAGACCACAGAGAAAGACCTAGTTCCCCACCTCATCGCGACCGGAGGCCTCACATCCTTTGAAAACTCCAGAGGTACGCGGAGATCAGTGCCTCCAAAGGAGACGATGCCTGACTCCTCGTGAAACTTGATAGGAGTCCCAGGATTCCTGTGGCACGTGGAAAGGGACCCTTGGTCTCCCGCCTCAGCTGGAGAGGCGTCCCAATTGCCTTGCCAAGCCTCGAGGAGAATCCCGAGTTGTGTCTCGCAACTAGGCAAGAGTCCTGACGTGGCTGAACAAACACGTGTGTGGAAGGGCCATCCCCGTCGTAACTCGAGAATATACCCCAGGTTCCCGCCGCAACTCGAGAAAAACCATGAGACTTCCCCCTCGCCGCGAGATGAGGCCCGATTCCCCTGCACTGCGTGCAGAGCAATTCTGTGTTGCACATCACACATGAAAGGAGCCTTGATTTCCTTCATGGCACTCCAGAGAAAACCCAAGAACACTGTTTCAAGGCTAGAGGGATCCTGAGGTCACTGTAGCAACACGAAAGAGCTCCGTGGACCAAAAATCAACTCGAGATGAGAGGTTAGTCCCTGGCTTCGACTCCAGAGGAATACCACCTTACCACAAGCACCACAAGAGGAGGCTTCTCTCAGCTCTAGGTATGTGAGAGGGACCCTGAGTTTGCGGCCTCAAGTGGAATGGACACCGTGATGCCGTGACTCGAAATAAGGCCGGATATCCCTGCAGTGACTGGAATGCAGGCTCGTCTTGCATCTCCCAAGACGAAAGGGTGTCTGAATCCCCGGTGGAGACCACAGAGAAAGACCTAGTTCCCCACCTCATCGCGACAGGAGGCCTCAAATCCTTTGAAAACTCCAGAGGTATGCGGAGATCAGTGCCTCCAAAGGAGACGATGCCTGACTCCTCCTGAAACTTGATAGGAGACCCAGGATTCCTGTGGCACGTGGAAAGGAACACTTGGTCTCCCGTCTCAGCTGGAGAGGCGTCCCAATTGCCCTGAAAAGCCTCGAGGAGAATCCCGAGTTGTCCCTCGCAGCTAGGCAGGAGTCCTGACGTGGCTGAAGAAACACGTGTGTGGAAGGTCCATCCCCGTCGTAACTCGAGAATATACCCCAGGTTCCCGCCGCAACTCGAGAAAAACCATGAGACTTCCCCCTCGCCGCGAGATGAGGCCCGATTCCCCTGCACTGCGTGCAGAGCAATTCCGTGTTGCACATCACACATGAAAGGAGCCTTGATTTCCTTGATGGCACTCCAGAGAAACCCCAAGAACACTGTTTCAAGGCTAGAGGGATCCTGAGGTCACTGTAGCAACACGAAAGAGCTCCGTGGACCAAGAATCAACACGAGATGAGAGGTTAGTTCCTGGCTTCGACTCCTGAGGAATACCACCTTACCACAAGCACCTCAAGAGGAGGCTTCTCTCAGTTCTAGGTATGTGAGAGGGACCCTGAGTTTGCGGCCTCAAGTGGAATGGACACCGCGATGCCCTGACTCGAAATAAGGCCGGATATCCCTGCAGTGACTTGAATGCAGGATCGTCTTGCATCTCCCAAGACGAAAGGATGTCTGAATCCCCTGTGGAGACCACAGAGAAATACCTAGTTCCCCACCTCATCGCGACCGGAGGCCTCACATCCTTTGAAAACTCCAGAGGTACGCGGAGATCAGTGCCTCCAAAGGAGACGATGCCTGACTCCTCGTGAAACTTGATAGGAGTCCCAGGATTCTTGTGGCACGTGGAAAGGGACGCTGGTCTCCCGCCTCAGGTGGAGAGGCGTTCCAATTGCCCTGCCAAGCCTCGAGGAGAATCCCGAGTTGTCCCTCGCAACTAGGCAGGAGTCCTGACGTGGCTGAACAAACACGTGGGTGGAAGGGCCATCCCCGTCGTAACTCGAGAATATACCCCAGGTTCCCGCCGAAACTCGAGAAAAACCATGAGACTTCCCCCTCGATGCGAGATGAGGCCCGATTCCCCTGTACTGTGTGCAGAGCAATTCCGTCTTGCACATCACACATGAAAGGAGCCTTGATTTCCTTGATGGCACTCCAGAGAAACCCCAAGAACACTGTTTCAAGGATAGAGGGATCCTGAGGTCACTGTAGCAACACGAAAGAACTCTGTGGACCAAAAATCAACTCGAAAAGAGAGGTTAGTCCCTGGATTCGTCTCCAGAGGAATACGACCTTACCACAAGCACCTCGAGAGGAGGCTTCTCTCAGCTCTAGGTATGTGAGAGGGACCCTGAGTTTGCGGCCTCAAGTGGAATGGACACCGTGATGCCCTGACTCGAAATAAGGCCGGATATCCCTGCAGTGACTGGAATGCAGGCTCGTCTTGCATCTCCCAAGAGGAAAGGGTGTCTGAATCCCCTGTGGAGACCACAGAGAAAGACCTAGTTCCCCACCTCATCGCGACAGGAGGCCTCAAATTCTTTAAAAACTCCAGAGGTATGCGGAGATCAGTGCCTCCAAATGAGATAATGCCTGAGTCCTCGTGAAACTTGATAGGAGACCCAGGATTCCTGTGGCACGTGGAAAGGGACCCTTGGTCTCCCGTCTCAGCTGGAGAGGCGTCCCAATTGCCCTGCAAAGCCTCGAGGAGAATCACGAGATGTCCCTCGCAACTAGGCAGGAGTCCTGACATGGCTGAACACACACGTGTGTGGAAGAGCCATCCCCGTCGTAACTCGAGAATATACCCCAGGTTCCCGCCGCAACTCGAGAAAAACCATGAGACTTCCCCCTCGCCGCGAGATGAGGCCCGATTCCCCTGCACTGCATGCAGAGCAATTCCGTGTTGCACGTCACACATGAAAGGAGCCTTGATTTCCTTGATGGCACTCCAGAGAAACCCCAAGAACACTGTTTCAAGGATAGAGGGATCCTGAGGTCACTGTAGCAACACGAAAGAGCTCCGTGGACCAAGAATCAACACGAGATGAGAGGTTAGTTCCTGGCTTCGACTCCTGAGGGATACCACCTTACCACAAGCACCTCAAGAGGAGGCTTCTCTCAGCTCTAGGTATGTGAGAGGGATCCTGAGTTTGCGGCCTCAAGTGGAATGGACACCGCGATGCCCTGACTCTAAATAAGGCCGGATATCCCTACAGTGACTTGAATGCAGGCTCGTCTTGCATCTCCCAAGATGAAAGGATGTCTGAATCCCCTGTGGAGACCACAGAGAAAGACCTAGTTCCCCACCTCATCGCGACCGCAGGCCTCACATCCTTTGAAAACTCCAGAGGTACGCGGAAATCAGTGCCTCCAAAGGAGACGATGCCTGACTACTCGTGAAACTTGATAGGAGTCCCAGGATTCTTGTGGCACGTGGAAAGGGTCCCTTGGTCTCCCGCCTCACCTGGAGAGGCGTTCCAATTGCCCTGCCAAGCCTCGAGGAGAATCCCGAGTTGTCCCTCGCAACTAGGCAGGAGTCCTGACGTCGCTGAAGAAACACGTGGGTGGAAGGGCCATCCCCGTCGTAACTCGAGAATATACCCCAGGTTCCCGCCACAACTCGAGAAAAGCCATGAGACTTCCCCCTCGCCACGAGATGAGGCCCGATTCCCCTGCACTGCGTGCAGAGCAATTCCGTGTTGCACATCACACATGAAAGGAGCCTTGATTTCCTTCATGGCACTCCAGAGAAACCCCAAGAACACTGTTTCAAGGCTAGAGGGATCCTGAGGTAACTGTAGCAACACGAAAGAGCTCCGTGGACCAAGAATCAACTCGAGATGAGAGGTTAGTCCCTGGCTTCGACTCCTGAGGAATACCACCTTATAACAAGAACCTCAAGAGGAGGCTTCTCTCAGCTCTAGGTATGTGAGAGGGACCCTGAGGTTGCGGCCTCAAGTGGAATGGACACCGCGATGCCCTGACTCGAAATAAGGCCGGATATCCATGCAGTGATTTCAATGCAGGCTCGTCTTGCATCTCCCAGGACGAAAGGATGTCTGAATCCCCTGTGGAAAGCACAGAGAAAGACTTAGTTCCCCACCTCATCGCGACCGATAGCCTCACATCCTTTGAAAACTCCAGAGGTACGCGGAGATCAGTGCCTCCAAAGGAGACGATGCCTGACTCCTCGTGAAACTTGATAGGAGTCCCAGGATTCCTGTGGCACTTGGAAAGGGACACTTGGTCTCCCACCTCAGCTGGAGAGGCGTCCCAATTGCCCTGCCAAGCCTCGAGGAGAATACAGAGTTGTCCCTCACAACTAGGCAGGAGTCCTGACGTCGCTGAAGAAACACGTGTGTGGAAGGGCCATCCCCGTCGTAACTCGAGAATATACCCCAGGTTCCAGCCGCAACTTGAGAAAAACCATGAGACTTCCCCCTCGCCGCGAGATGAGGCCCGATTCCCCTGCACTGCGTGCAGAGCAATTCCGTGTTGGACATCACACATGAAAGGAGCCTTGATTTCCTTGATGGCACTCCAGAGAAACCCCAAGAACACTGTTTCAAGGCTAGAGGGATCCTGAGGTCACTGTAGCAACAAGAAAGAGCTCCGTGGACCAAAAATAAACTCGAGATGAGACGTTAGTCCCTGGCTTCGACTCCAGAGGAATACCACCTTACCACAAGCACCTCAAGAGGAGGCTTCTCTCAGCTCTAGGTATGTGAGAGGGACCCTGAGTTTGCGGCCTCAAGTGGAATGGACACCGCGATGCCCTGACTCGAACTAAGGCCGGATATCCCTGCAGTGACTGGAATGCAGGCTCGTCTTGCATCTCCCAAGACGAAAGGGTGTCTGAATCCCCTGTGGAGACCACAGAGAAAGACCTAGTTCCCCACCTCATCGCGACAGGAGGCCTCAAATCCTTTGAAAACTCCAGAGGTATGCAGAGATCAGTGCTTCCAAAGGAGACGATGCCTGACTCCTCGTGAAACTTGATAGGAGTCCCAGGATTCCTGTGGCACGTGGAAAGGGACCCTTGGTCTCCCGTCTCAGCTGGAGAGGCGTCCCAATTGCCCTGCAAAGCCTCGAGGAGAATCCCGAGTTGTCCCCCGCAACTAGGCAGGAGTTCTGACGTGGCTGAACAAACACGTGGGTGGAAGGGCCATCCCCGTCGTAACTCGAGAATATACCCCAGGTTCCCGCCGCAACTCGAGAAAAACCATGAGACTTCCCCCTCGCCGCGAGATGAGGCCCGATTCCCCTGCACTGCGTGCAGAGCAATTCCGTGTTGCACATCACACATGAAAGGAGCCTTGATTTCCTTGATGGCACTCCAGAGAAACCCCAAGAACACTGTTTCAAGGCTAGAGGGATCCTGAGGTCACTGTAGCAACACAAAAGAGCTCCGTGGACCAAGAATCAACACGAGATGAGAGGTTAGTCCCTGGCTTCGACTCCTGAGGAATACCACCTTACCACAAGCACCTCAAGAGGAGGCTTCTCTCAGCTCTAGGTATGTGAGAGGGATCCTGAGTTTGCGGCCTCAAGTGGAATGGACACCGCGATGCCCTGACTCGAAATAAGGCCGGATATCCGTGCAGTGACTTGAATGCAGGCTCGTCTTGCATCTCCCAAGAAGAAACGATGTCTGAATCCCCTGTGGAGACCACAGAGAAAGACCTAGTTCCCCACCTCATCGCGACCGGAAGCCTCACATCCTTTGAAAACTCCAGAGGTACGCGGATATCAGTGCCTCCAAAGGAGACGATACCTGACTCCTCCTGAAACTTGATAGGAGTCCCAGGATTCTTGTGGGACGTGGAAAGGGACCCATGGTCTCCCGCCTCAGCTGGAGAGGCGTTCCAATTGCCCTGCCAAGCCTCGAGGAGAATCCCGAGTTGTCCCTCGCAACTAGGCAGGAGTCCTGACGTGGCTGAACAAACACGTGGGTGGAAGGGCCATCCCCGTCGTAACTCGAGAATATACCCCAGGTTCCCGCCGCAACTCGAGAAAAACCATGAGACTTCCCCCTCGATGCGAGATGAGGCCCGATTCCCCTGTACTGCGTGCAGAGCAATTCCGTCTTGCACATCACACATGAAAGGAGCCTTGATTTCCTTGATGGCACTCCAGAGAAACCCCAAGAACACTGTTTCAAGGATAGAGGGATCCTGAGGTCACTGTAGCAACACGAAAGAACTCTGTGGACCAAAAATCAACTCGAAAAGAGAGGTTAGTCCCTGGATTCGTCTCCAGAGGAATACCACCTTACCACAAGAACCTCAAGAGGAGGCTTCTCTCAGCTCTAGGTATGTGAGAGGGACCCTGAGTTTGCGGCCTCAAGTGGAATGGACACCGCGATGCCCTGACTCGAAATAAGGCCGGATATCCCTGCAGTGACTTCAATGCAGGCTCGTCTTGCATCTCCCAGGACGAAAGGATGTCTGAATCCCCTGTGGAAAGCACAGAGAAAGGCTTAGTTCCCCACCTCATCGCGACCGATAGCCTCACATCCTTTGAAAACTCCAGAGGTACGCGGAGATCAGTGCCTCCAAAGGAGACGATGCCTGACTCCTCGTGAAACTTGATAGGAGACCCAGGATTCCTGTGGCACGTGGAAAGGGACCCTTGGTCTCCCGTTTCAGCTGGAGAGGCGTCCCAATTGCCCTGCAAAGCCTCGAGGAGAATCCCGAGTTGTCCCTTGCAACTAGGCAGGAGTCCTGACGTGGCTGAAGAAACACGTGGGTGGAAGGGCCATCCCCGTCGTAACTCGAGAATATACCCCAGGTTCCCGCCGCAACTCGAGAAAAACCATGAGACTTACCCCTCGCCGCGAGATGAGGCCCGATTCCCCTGCACTGCGTGCAGAGCAATTCCGTGTTGCACATCACACATGAAAGGAGCCTTGATTTCCTTCATGGCACTCCAGAGAAACCCCAAGAACACTGTTTCAAGGATAGAGGGATCCTGAGGTCACTGTAGCAACACGAAAGAACTCTGTGGACCAAAAATCAACTCGAAAAGAGAGGTTAGTCCCTGGATTCGTCTCCAGAGGAATACCACCTTATCACAAGCACCTCAAGAGGAAACTTCTCTCAGCTCTAGGTATGTGAGAGGGACCCTGAGTTTGCGGCCTCAAGTGGAATGGACACCGCGATGCCCTGACTCGAAATAAGGCCGGATATCCCTGCAGTGACTGGAATGCAGGCTCGTCTTGCATCTCCCAAGACGAAAGGATGTCTGAATCCCCTGTGGAAAGCACAGAGAAAGACTTAGTTCCCCACCTCATCGCGACCCGAGGCCTCACATCCCTTGAAAACTCCAGAGGTACGCGGAGATCAGTGCATCTAAAGGAGACGATGCCTGACTTCTCGTGAATCTTGATAGGAGTCCCAGGATTCCTGTGGCACTTGGAAAGGGACACTTGGTCTCCCACCTCAGCTGGAGAGGCGTCCCAATTGCCCTGCCAAGCCTCGAGGAGAATCCAGAGTTGTCCCTCGCAACTAGGCAGGAGTCCTGACGTCGCTGAAGAAACACGTGGGTGGAAGGGCCATCCCCGTCGTAACTCGAGAATATACACCAGGTTCCCGCCGCAACTCGAGAAAAACCATGAGACTTCCCCCTCGCCGCGAGATGAGGCCCGATTCCCCTGCACTGCATGCAGTGCAATTCCGTGTTGCACATCACACATGAAAGGAGCCTTGATTTCCTTGATGGCACTCCAGAGAAACCCCAAGAACACTGTTTCAAGGCTAGAGGGATCCTGAGGTCACTGTAGCAACACGAAAGAGCTCCGTGGACCCAAAATCAACTCGAGATGAGAGGTTAGTCCCTGGCTTCGACTCCAGAGGAATACCACCTTACCACAAGCACCTCAAGAGGAGGCTTCTCTCAGCTCTAGGTATGTGAGAGGGACCCTGAGTTTGCGGCCTCAAGTGGAATGGACACCGCGATGCCCTGACTCGAAATAAGGCCGGATATCCCTGCAGTGACTGGAATGCAGGCTCGTCTTGCATCTCCCAAGACGAAAGGGTGTCTGAATCCCCTGTGGAGACCACAGAGAAAGACCTAGTTCCCCACCTCATCGCGACAGGAGGCCTCAAATCCTTTGAAAACTCCAGAGGTATGCGGAGATCAGTGCCTCCAAAGGAGACGATGCCTGACTCCTCGTGAAACTTGATAGGAGACCCAGGATTCCTGTGGCACGTGGAAAGGGACCCTTGGTCTCCCGTCTCAGCTGCAGAGGCGTCCCAATTGCCCTGCAAAGCCTCGAGGAGAATCCCGAGTTGTCCCTCGCAACTAGGCAGGAGTCCTGACGTCGCTGAAGAAACACGTGGGTCGAAGGGCCATCCCCGTCGTAACTCGAGAATATACCCCAGGTTCCCGCCGCAACTCGAGAAAAACCATGAGACTTCCCCCTCGCCGCGAGATGAGGCCCGATTCCCCTGCACTGCGTGCAGAGCAATTCTGTGTTGCACATCACACATGAAAGGAGCCTTGATTTCCTTGATGGCACGCCAGAGAAACCCCAAGAACACTGTTTCAAGTCTAGAGGGATCCTGAGGTCACTGTAGCAACACGAAAGAGCTCCGTGGACCAAGAATCAACACGACATGATAGGTTAGTCCCTGGCTTCGACTCCAGAGAAATACCACCTTACCACAAGCACCTCAAGAGGAGGCTTCTCTCAGCTCTAGGTATGTGAGAGGGACCCTGAGTTTGTGGCCTCAAGTGGAATGGACACCGCGATGCCCTGACTCGAAATAAGGCCGGATATCCCTGCAGTGACTGGAATGCAGGCTCGTCTTGCATCTCCCAAGATGAAAGGATGTCTGAATCCCCTGTGGAGACCACAGAGAAAGACCTAGTTCCCCACCTCATCGCGACAGGAGGCCTCAAATCCTTTGAAGACTCCAGAGGTATGCAGAGATCAGTGCCTCCAAAGGAGATGATGCCTGACTCCTCGTGAAACTTGATAGGAGACCCAGAATTCCTTTGGCACGTGGAAAGGGACCCTTGGTCTCCCGTCTCAGCTGGAGAGGCGTCCCAATTGCCCTGCCAAGCCTCGAGGAGAATCCCGAGTTGTCCCTCGCAACTAGGCAGGAGTCCTGACGTGGCTGAACAAACACATGGGTGGAAGGGCCATCCCCATCGTAACTCGAGAATATACCCCAGGTTCCCGCCGCAACTCGAGAAAAACCATGAGACTTCCCCCTCGATGCGAGATGAGGCCCGATTCCCCTGTACTGCGTGCAGAGCAATTCCGTCTTGCACATCACACATGAAAGGAGCCTTGATTTCCTTGATGGCACTCCAGAGAAACCCCAAGAACACTGTTTCAAGGATAGAGGGATCCTGAGGTCACTGTAGCAACGCGAAAGAACTCTGTGGACCAAAAATCAACTCGAAAAGAGAGGTTAGTCCCTGGATTCGTCTCCAGAGGAATACCACCTTACCACAAGCACCTCAAGAGGAGGCTTCTCTCAGCTATAGGTATGTGAGAGGGACCCTGAGTTTGCGGCCTCAAGTGGAATGGACACCGCGATGCCCTGACTCGAAATAAGGCCGGATATCCCTGCAGTGACTTCAATGCAGGCTCGTCTTGCATCTCCCAGGACGAAAGGATGTCTGAATCCCCTGTGGAAAGCACAGAGAAAGACTTAGTTCCCCACCTCATCGCGACCTATAGCCTCATATCCTTTGAAAACTCCAGAGGTACGCGGAGATCAGTGCCTCCAAAGGAGACGATGCCTGACTCCTCGTGAAACTTGATAGGAGTCCCAGGATTCCTGTGGCACTTGGAAAGGGACACTTGGTCTCCCGCCTCAGCTGGAGAGGCGTCCCAATTGCCCTGCCAAGCCTCGAGGAGAATCCCGAGTTGTCCCTCGCAACTAGGCAGGAGTCCTGACGTCGCTGAAGAAACACGTGGGTGGAAGGGCCATCCCCGTCATAACTCGAGAATATACCCCAGGTTCCCGCCGCAACTCGAGAAAAACCATGAGACTTCCCCCTCGCCGCGAGATGAGGCCCGATTCCCCTGCACTGCGTGCAGAGCAATTCCGTGTTGCACATCACACATGAAAGCAGCCTTGATTTCCTTCATGGCACTCCAGAGAAACCCCAAGAACACTGTTTCAAGGCTAGAGGGATCCTGAGGTCACTGTAGCAACACGAAAGCGCTCCGTGGACCAAAAATCAACTCGAGATGAGAGGTTAGTCCCTCGCTTCGACTCCAGAGGAATACCACCTCACCACAAGCACCTCAAGAGGAGGCTTCTCTCAGCTCTAGGTATGTGAGAGGGACCCTGAGTTTGCGGCCTCAAGTGGAATGGACACCGCGATGCCCTGACGCGAAATAAGGCTGGATATCCCTGCAGTGACTTGAATGCAGGCTCGTCTTGCATCTCCCAAGATGAAAGGATGTCTGAATCCCCTGTGGAGACCACAGAGAAAGAACTAGTTCCCCACCTCATCGCGACCGTAGGCCTCACATCCTTTGAAAACTCCAGAGGTACGCGGAGATCATTGCCTCCAAAGGAGAAGATGCCTGACTCCTCGTGAAACTTGATAGGAGTCCCAGGATTCATGTGGCACGTGGAAAGGGACCCTTGGTCTCCCGCCTCAGCTGGAGAGCCGTCCCAATTGCCTTGCCAAGCCTCGAGGAGAATCCCGAGTTGTGTCTCGCAACTAGGCAAGAGTCCTGACGTGGCTGAACAAACACGTGTGTGGAAGGGCTATCCCCGTCGTAACTCGAGAATATACCCCAGGTTCCCGCCGCAACTTGAGAAAAACCATGAGACTTCCCCCTCGCCGCGAGATGAGGCCCGATTCCCCTACACTGCGTGCAGAGCAATTCTGTGTTGCACATCACACACGAAAGGAGCCTTGATTTCCTTCATGGCACTCCAGAGAAACCCCAAGAACACTGTTTCAAGGCTAGAGGGATCCTGAGGTCACTGTAGCAACACGAAAGAGCTCCGTGGACCAAAAATTAACTCGAGATGAGAGGTTAGTCCCTGGCTTCGACTCCAGAGGAATACCACCTTACCACAAGCACCTCAAGAGGAGGCTTCTCTCAGCTCTAGGTATGTGAGAGGGACCCTGAGTTTGTGACCTCAAGTGGAATGGACACCGCGATGCCCTGACTCGAAATGAGGCCGGATATCCCTGCAGTGACTGGAATGCAGGCTCGTCTTGCATCTCCCAAGACGAAAGGGTGTCTGAATCCCCTGTGGAGACCACAGAGAAAGACCTAGTTCCCCACCTCATCGCGACAGGAGGCCTCAAATCCTTTGAAAACTCCAGAGGTATGTGGAGATCAGTGCCTCCAAAGGAGACGATGCCTGACTCCTCGTGAAACTTGATAGGAGACCCAGGATTCCTGTGGGACGTGGAAAGGGACCCTTGGTCTCCCGTCTCAGCTGGAGAGGCGTCCCAATTGCACTGCAAAGCCTCGAGGAGAATCCCGAGTTGTCCCTCGCAACTAGGCAGGAGTCCTGACATGGCTGAACACACACGTGTGTGGAAGGGCCATCCCCGTCGTAACTCGAGAATATACCCCAGGTTCCCGCCGCAACTCGAAAAAAACCATGAGACTTCCCCCTCGCCACGAGATGAGGCCCGATTCCCCTGCACTGCGTGCAGAGCAATTCTGTGTTGCACACCACACATGAAAGGAGCCTTGATTTCCTTCATGGCACTCCAGAGAAACCCCAAGAACACTGTTTCAAGGCTAGAGGGATCCTGAGGTCACTGTAGCAACACGAAAGAGCTCCGTGGACCAAAAATCAACTCGAGATGAGAGGTTAGTCCCTGGCTTCGACTCCAGAGGAATACCACCTTACCACAAGCACCTCAAGAGGAGGCTTCTCTCAGCTCTAGGTATGTGAGAGGGACCCTGAGTTTGGGGCCTCAAGTGGAATGGACACCGCGATGCCCTGACTCGAAATAAGGCCGATATCCCTGCAGTGACTGGAATGCAGGCTCGTCTTGCATCTCCCAAGACGAAAGGGTGTCTGAATCCCCTGTGGAGACCACAGAGAAAGACCTAGTTCCCCACCTCATCGCGACAGGAGGCGTCAAATCCTTTGAAAGCTCCAGAGGTATGCGGAGATCAGTGCCTGCAAAGGAGACGATGCCTGACTCCTCGTGAAACTTGATAGGACACCCAGGATTCCTGTGGCACGTGGAAAGGGACCCTTGGTCTCCCGACTCAGCTGGAGAGGCGTCCCAATTGCCCTGCAAAACCTCGAGGAGAATCCCGAGTTGTCCCTCGCAACTAGGCAGGAGTCCTGATATGGCTGAACACACACGTGTGTGGAAGGGCCATCCCCGTCATAACTCGAGAATATACCCCAGGTTCCCGCCGCAACTTGAGAAAAACCATGAGACTTCCCCCTCGCCGCGAGATGAGGCCCGATTCCCCTGCACTGCGTGCAGAGCAATTCCGTGTTGCACATCACACATGAAAGGAGCCTTGATTTCCTTCATGGCACTCCAGAGAAACCCCAAGAACACTGTTTCAAGGCTAGAGGGATCCTGAGGTCACTGTAGCAACACGAAAGAGCTCCGTGGACCAAGAATCAACACGAGATGAGAGGTTAGTCCCTGGCTTCGACTCCTGAGGAATACCACCTTACCACAAGCACCTCAAGAGGAGGCTTCTCTCAGCTCTAGGTATGTGAGAGGGATCCTGAGTTTGCGGCCTCAAGTGGAATGGACACCGCGATGCGATGACTCGAAATAAGGCCGGATATCCCTGCAGTGACTTGAATGCAGGCTCGTCTTGCATCTCCCAAGAAGAAAGGATGTCTGAATCCCCTGTGGAGACCACAGAGAAACACCTAGTTCCACACCTCATCGCGACCGGAGGCCTCACATCCTTTGAAAACTCCAGAGGTACGCGGAGATCAGTGCCTCCAAAGGAGACAATGCCTGACTCCTCGTGAAACTTGATAGGACTCCCAGGATTCTTGTGGCACGTGGAAAGGGACACTTGGTCTCCCGTCTCAGCTGGAGAGGCGTCCCAATTGCCCTGCCAAGCCTCGAGGAGAATCCTTAGTTTTCCCTCGCAACTAGGCAGGAGTCCTGACGTGGCTGAACAAACACATGGGTGGAAGGGCCATCCCCATCGTAACTCGAGAATATACCCCAGGTTCCCGCCGCAACTCGAGAAAAACCATGAGACTTCCTCCTCGCCGCGAGATGAGGCCCGATTCCCCTGTACTGCGTGCAGAGCAATTCCGTGTTGCACATCACACATGAAAGGAGCCTTGATTTCCTTGATGGGACTCCAGAGAAACCCCAAGAACACTGTTTCAAGGATAGAGGGATCCTGAGGTCACTGTAGCAACGCGAAAGAACTCTGTGGACCAAAAATCAACTCGAAAAGAGAGGTTAGTCCCTGGATTCGTCTCCAGAGGAATACCACCTTACCACAAGCACCTCAAGAGGAGGCTTCTCTCAGCTATAGGTATGTGAGAGGGACCCTGAGTTTGCGGCCTCAAGTGGAATGGACACCGCGATGCCCTGACTCGAAATAAGGCCCGATATCCCTGCAGTGACTTCAATGCAGGCTCGTCTTGCATCTCCCAGGACGAAAGGATGTCTGAATCCCCTGTGGAAAGCACAGAGAAAGACTTAGTTTCCCACCTCATCGCGACCTATAGCCTCATATCCTTTGAAAACTCCAGAGGTACGCGGAGATCAGTGCCTCCAAAGGAGCCGATGCCTGACTTCTCGTGAAACTTGATAGGAGTCCTAGGATTCTTGTGGCCCGTGGAAAGGGACCCTTGGTCTCCCGCCTCAGCTGGAGAGGCGTCCCAATTGCCCTGCCAAGCCTCGAGGAGAATCCCGAGTTGTCCCTCGCAACTAGGCAGGAGTCCTGACGTCGCTGAAGAAACACGTGGGTGGAAGGGCCATCCCCGTCGTAACTCGAGAATATACCCCAGGTTCCCGCCGCAACTCGAGAAAAACCATGAGACTTCCCCCTCGCCGCGAGATGAGGCCCGATTCCCCTGCACTGCGTGCAGAGCAATTCCGTGTTGCACATCACACATGAAAGCAGCCTTGATTTCCTTCATGGCACTCCAGAGAAACCCCAAGAACACTGTTTCAAGGCTAGAGGGATCCTGAGGTCACTGTAGCAACACGAAAGAGCTCCGTGGACCAAAAATCAACTCGAGATGAGAGGTTAGTCCCTGGCTTCGACTCCAGAGGAATACCACCTTACCACAAGCACCTCAAGAGGAGGCTTCTCTCAGCTCTAGGTATGTGAGAGGGACCCTGAGTTTGCGGCCTCAAGTGGAATGGACACCGCGATGCCCTGACGCGAAATAAGGCTGGATATCCCTGCAGTGACTTGAATGCAGGCTCGTCTTGCATCTCCCAAGATGAAAGGATGTCTGAATCCCCTGTGGAGACCACAGAGAAAGACCTAGTTCCCCACCTCATCGCGACCGGAGGCCTCACATCCTTTGAAAACTCCAGAGGTACGCGGAGATCATTGCCTCCAAAGGAGAAGATGCCTGACTCCTCGTGAAACTTGATAGGAGTCCCAGGATTCCTGTGGCACGTGGAAAGGGAACCTTGGCCTCCCGCCTCAGCTGGAGAGGCGTCCCAATTGCCTTGCCAAGCCTCGAGGAGAATCCCGAGTTGTGTCTCTCAACTAGGCAAGAGTCCTGACTTGGCTGAACAAACACGTGTGTGGAAGGGCCATCCCCGTCGTAACTCGAGAATATACCCCAGGTTCCCGCCGCAACTCGAGAAAAACCATGAGACTTCCCCCTCGCCTCGAGATGAGGCCCGATTCCCCTGCACTGCGTGCAGAGCAATTCTGTGTTGCACATCACACACGAAAGGAGCCTTGATTTCCTTCATGGCACTCCAGAGAAACCCCAAGAACACTGTTTCAAGGCTAGAGGGATCCTGAGGTCACTGTAGCAACACGAAAGAGCTCCGTGGACCAAAAATCAACTCGAGATGAGAGGTTAGTCCCTGGCTTCGACTCCAGAGAAATACCACCTTACCATAAGCACCTCAAGAGGAGGCTTCTCTCAGCTCTAGGTATGTGAGAGGGACCCTGAGTTTGTGGCCTCAAGTGGAATGCACACCGCGATGCCCTGACTCGAAATGAGGCCGGATATCCCTGCAGTGACTGGAATGCAGGCTCGTCTTGCATCTCCCAAGACGAAAGGGTGTCTGAATCCCCTGTGGAGACCACAGAGAAAGACCTAGTTCCCCACCTCATCGCGACAGGAGGCCTCAAATCCTTTGAAAACTCCAGAGGTATGCGGAGATCAGTGCCTCCAAAGGAGACGATGCCTGACTCCTCGTGAAACTTGATAGGAGACCCAGGATTCCTGTGGCACGTGGAAAGGGACCCTTGGTCTCCCGTCTCAGCTGGAGAGGCGTCCCAATTGCCCTGCAAAGCCTCGAGGAGAATCCCGAGTTGTCCCTCGCAGCTAGGCAGGAGTCCTGACATGGCTGAACACACACGTGTGTGGAAGGGCCATCCCCGTCGTAACTCGAGAATATACCC
Organism: Cervus elaphus; assembly: GCF_910594005.1. Lineage (NCBI taxonomy): Eukaryota > Metazoa > Chordata > Mammalia > Artiodactyla > Cervidae > Cervus > Cervus elaphus. Next base: position 663,952 of record NC_057828.1, read on the forward strand.
CAGGTTCCCGCCGCAACTCGAGAAAAACCATGAGACTTCCCCCTCGCCGCGAGATGAGGCCCGATTCCGCTGCACTGCGTGCAGAGCAATTCCGTGTTGCACATCACACATGAAAGGAGCCTTGATTTCCTTGATGGCACTCCAGAGAAACCCCAAGAACACTGTTTCAAGGCTAGAGGGATCCTGAGGTCACTGTAGCAACACGAAAGAGTTCCGTGGACCAAGAATCAACACGACATGAGAGGTTAGTCCCTGGCTTCAACTCCTGAGGAATACCACCTTACCACAAGCACCTCAAGAGGAGGCTTCTCTCAGCTCTAGGTATGTGAGAGGGACCCTGAGTTTGCGGCCTCAAGTGGAATGGACACCGCGATGCCCTAACTCGAAATAAGGCCGGATATCCCTGCAGTGACTTGAATGCAGGCTCGTCTTGCTTCTCCCAAGAAGAAAGCATGTCTGAATCCCTTCTGGAGACCACAGAGAAACACCTAGTTCCCCACCTCATCGCGACCGGAGGCCTCACATCCTTTGAAAACTCCAGAGGTACGCGGAGATCAGTGCCTCCAAAGGAGACGATGCCTGACTCCTCGTGAAACTTGATAGGAGTCCCAGGATTCTTGTGGCACGTGGAAAGGGACCCTTGGTCTCCCGCCTCAGCTGGAGAGGCGTTCCAATTGCCCTGCCAAGCCTCGAGGAGAATCCCGAGTTGTCCCTCGCAACTAGGCAGGAGTCCTGACGTGGCTGAACAAACACGTGGGTGGAAGGGCCATCCCCGTCGTAACTCGAGAATATACCCCAGGTTCCCGCCGCAACTCGAGAAAAACCATGAGACTTCCCCCTCGATGCGAGATGAGGCCCGATTCCCCTGTACTGCGTGCAGAGCAATTCCGTCTTGCACATCACACATGAAAGGAGCCTTGATTTCCTTGATGGCACTCCAGAGAAACCCCAAGAACACTGTTTCAAGGATAGAGGGATCCTGAGGTCACTGTAGCAACACGAAAGAACTCTGTGGACCAAAAATCAACTCGAAAAGAGAGGTTAGTCCCTGGATTCGTCTCCAGAGGAATACCACCTTACCACAAGCACCTCAAGAGGAGGCTTCTCTCAGCTCTAGGTATGTGAGAGGGACCCTGAGTTTGCGGCCTCAAGTGGAATGGACACCGCGATGCCCTGACTCGAAATAAGGCCGGATATCCCTGCAGTGACTTCAATGCAGGCTCGTCTTGCATCTCCCAAGAAGAAAGGATGTCTGAATCCCCTGTGGAAAGCACAGAGAAAGACTCAGTTCCCCACCTCATCGCGACCGATAGCCTCACATCCTTTGAAAACTCCAGAGGTACGCGGAGATCAGTGCCTCCAAAGGAGACGATGCCTGACTCCTCGTGAAATTTGATAGGAGTCCCAGTATTTCTGTGGCACTTGGAAAGGGACACTTGGTCTCCCGCCTCAGCTGGAGAGGCGTCCCAATTGCCCTGCCAAGCCTCGAGGAGAATCCAGAGTTGTCCCTCGCAACTAGGCAGGAGTCCTGACGTCGCTGAAGAAACACGTGGGTGGAAGGGCCATCCCCGTCGTAACTCGAGAATATACCCCAGGTTCCCGCCGCACCTCGAGAAAAACCATGAGACTTCCCCCTCGCCGCGAGATGAGGCCCGATTCCCCTGCACTACGTGCAGAGCAATTCTGTGTTGCACATCACACATGAAAGGAGCCTTGATTTCCTTGATGGCACTCCAGAGAAACCCCAAGAACACTGTTTCAAGGCTAGAGGGATCCTGAGGTCACTGTAGCAACACGAAAGAGCTCCGTGGACCAAGAATCAACACGAGATGAGAGGTTAGTCCCTGGCTTCGACTCCTGAGGAATACCACCTTATCACAAGCACCTCAAGAGGAGGCTTCTCTCAGCTCTAGGTATGTGAGAGGGACCCTGAGTTTGCGGCCTCAAGTGGAATGGACACCGCGATGCCCTGACTCGAAATAAGGCCGGATATCCCTGCAGTGACTTGAATGCAGGTTCGTCTTGCATCTCCCAAGAAGAAAGGATGTCTGAATCCCCTGTGGAGACCACAGAGAAACACCTAGTTCCCCACCTCATCGCGACCGGAGGCCTCACATCCTTTGAAAACTCCAGAGGTACGCGGAGATCAGTGCCTCCAAAGGAGACGATGCCTGACTCCTCGTGAAACTTGATAGGAGTCCCAGGATTCTTGTGGCACGTGGAAAGGGACCCTTGGTCTCCCGCCTCAGCTGGAGAGGCGTTCCAATTGTCCTGCCAAGCCTCGAGGAGAATCCCGAGTTGTCCCTCGCAACTAAGGAGGAGTCCTGACGTGGCTGAACGAACACGTGGGTGGAAGGGCCATCCCCGTCGTAACTCGAGAATATACCCCAGGTTCCCGCCGCAACTCGAGAAAAACCATGAGACTTCCCCCTCGATGCGAGATGAGGCCCGATTCCCCTGTACTGCGTGCAGAGCAATTCCGTCTTGCACATCACACATGAAAGGAGCCTTGATTTCCTTGATGGCACTCCAGAGAAACCCCAAGAACACTGTTTCAAGGATAGAGGGATCCTGAGGTCACTGTAGCAACACGAAAGAACTCTGTGGACCAAAAATCAACTCGAAAAGAGAGGTTAGTCCCTGGATTCGTCTCCAGAGGAATACCACCTTACCACAAGCACCTCAAGAGGAGGCTTCTCTCAGCTCTAGGTATGTGAGAGGGACCCTGAGTTTGCGGCCTCAAGTGGAATGGACACCGCGATGCCCTGACTCGAAATAAGGCCGGATATCCCTGCAGTGACTTCAATGCAGTCTCGTCTTGCATCTCCCAAGACGAAAGGATGTCTGAATCCCCTGTGGAAAGCACAGAGAAAGACTTAGTTTCCCACCTCATCGCGACCGATAGCCTCACATCCTTTGAAAACTCCAGAGGTACGCGGAGATCAGTGCCTCCAAAGGAGCCGATGCCTGACTTCTCGTGAAACTTGATAGGAGTCCCAGGATTCCTGTGGCACTTGGAAAGGGACACTTGGTCTCCCGCCTCAGCTGGAGAGGCGTCCCAATTGCCCTGCCAAGCCTCGAGGAGAATCCAGAGTTGTCCCTCGCAACTAGGCAGGAGTCCTGACGTCGCTGAAGAAACACGTGGGTGGAAGGGCCATCCCCGTCGTAACTCGAGAATATACCCCAGGTTCCCGCCGCAACTCGAGAAAAACCATGAGACTTCCCCCTCGCCGCGAGATGAGGCCCGATTCCCCTGCACTGCGTGCAGAGCAATTCCGTGTTGCACATCACACATGAAAGGAGCCTTGATTTCCTTCATGGCACTCCAGAGAAACCCCAAGAACACTGTTTCAAGGCTAGAGGGATCCTGAGGTCACTGTAGCAACACGAAAGAGCTTCGTGGGCCAAAAATCAACTCGAGATGAGAGGTTAGTCCCTGGCTTCGACTCCAGAGGAATACCACCTTACCACAAGCACCTGAAGAGGAGGCTTCTCTCAGCTCTAGGTATGTGAGAGGGACCCTGAGTTTGCGGCCTCAAGTGGAATGGACACCGCGATGCCCTGACTCGAAATAAGGCCGGATATCCCTGCAGTGACTGGAATGCAGGCTCGTCTTGCATCTCCCAAGACGAAAGGGTGTCTGAATCCCCTGTGGAGACCACAGAGAAAGACCTAGTTCCCCACCTCATCGCGACAGGAGGCCTCAAATTCTTTGAAAACTCCAGAGGTATGCGGAGATCAGTGCCTCCAAAGGAGACGATGCCTGACTTCTCGTGAAACTTGATAGGAGACCCAGGATTCCTGTGGCACGTGGAAAGGGAACCTTGGTCTCCCGTCTCAGCTGGAGAGGCGTCCCAATTGCCCTGCAAAGCCTCGAGGAGAATCCCGAGTTGTCCCTCGCAACTAGGGAGGAGTCCTGACATGGCTGAACACACACGTGTGTGGAAGGGCCATCCCCGTTGTAACTCGAGAATATACCCCAAGTTCCCGCCGCAACTCGAGAAAAACCATGAGACTTCCCCTTTGCCGCAAAATGAGGCCCGATTCCCCTGCACTGTGTGCAGAGCAATGCCGTGTTGCACATCACACATGAAAGGAGCCTTGATTTCCTTGATGGCACTCCAGAGAAACCCCAAGAACACTGTTTCAAGGCTAGAGGGATCCTGAGGTCACTGTAGCAACACGAAAGAGCTCCGTGGACCAAGAATCAACACGAGATGAGAGGTTAGTCCCTGGCTTCGACTCCTGAGGAATACCACCTTATCACAAGCACCTCAAGAGGAGGCTTCTCTCAGCTCTAGGTATGTGAGAGGGACCCTGAGTTTGCGGCCTCAAGTGGAATGGACACCGCGATGCCCTGACTCGAAATAAGGCCGGATATCCCTGCAGTGACTTGAATGCAGGTTCGTCTTGCATCTCCCAAGAAGAAAGGATGTCTGAATCCCCTGTGGAGACCACAGAGAAACACCTAGTTCCCCACCTCATCGCGACCGGAGGCCTCACATCCTTTGAAAACTCCAGAGGTACGCGGAGATCAGTGCCTCCAAAGGAGACGATGCCTGACTCCTCGTGAAACTTGATAGGAGTCCCAGGATTCTTGTGGCACGTGGAAAGGGACCCTTGGTCTCCCGCCTCAGCTGGAGAGGCGTTCCAATTGTCCTGCCAAGCCTCGAGGAGAATCCCGAGTTGTCCCTCGCAACTAAGGAGGAGTCCTGACGTGGCTGAACGAACACGTGGGTGGAAGGGCCATCCCCGTCGTAACTCGAGAATATACCCCAGGTTCCCGCCGCAACTCGAGAAAAACCATGAGACTTCCCCCTCGATGCGAGATGAGGCCCGATTCCCCTGTACTGCGTGCAGAGCAATTCCGTCTTGCACATCACACATGAAAGGAGCCTTGATTTCCTTGATGGCACTCCAGAGAAACCCCAAGAACACTGTTTCAAGGATAGAGGGATCCTGAGGTCACTGTAGCAACACGAAAGAACTCTGTGGACCAAAAATCAACTCGAAAAGAGAGGTTAGTCCCTGGATTCGTCTCCAGAGGAATACCACCTTACCACAAGCACCTCAAGAGGAGGCTTCTCTCAGCTCTAGGTATGTGAGAGGGACCCTGAGTTTGCGGCCTCAAGTGGAATGGACACCGCGATGCCCTGACTCGAAATAAGGCCGGATATCCCTGCAGTGACTTCAATGCAGTCTCGTCTTGCATCTCCCAAGACGAAAGGATGTCTGAATCCCCTGTGGAAAGCACAGAGAAAGACTTAGTTTCCCACCTCATCGCGACCGATAGCCTCACATCCTTTGAAAACTCCAGAGGTACGCGGAGATCAGTGCCTCCAAAGGAGCCGATGCCTGACTTCTCGTGAAACTTGATAGGAGTCCCAGGATTCCTGTGGCACTTGGAAAGGGACACTTGGTCTCCCGCCTCAGCTGGAGAGGCGTCCCAATTGCCCTGCCAAGCCTCGAGGAGAATCCAGAGTTGTCCCTCGCAACTAGGCAGGAGTCCTGACGTCGCTGAAGAAACACGTGGGTGGAAGGGCCATCCCCGTCGTAACTCGAGAATATACCCCAGGTTCCCGCCGCAACTCGAGAAAAACCATGAGACTTCCCCCTCGCCGCGAGATGAGGCCCGATTCCCCTGCACTGCGTGCAGAGCAATTCCGTGTTGCACATCACACATGAAAGGAGCCTTGATTTCCTTGATGGCACTCCAGAGAAACCCCAAGAACACTGTTTCAAGGCTAGAGGGATCCTGAGGTCACTGTAGCAACACGAAAGAGCTTCGTGGGCCAAAAATCAACTCGAGATGAGAGGTTAGTCCCTGGCTTCGACTCCAGAGGAATACCACCTTACCACAAGCACCTCAAGAGGAGGCTTCTCTCAGCTCTAGGTATGTGAGAGGGACCCTGAGTTTGCGGCCTCAAGTGGAATGGACACCGCGATGCCCTGACGCGAAATAAGGCTGGATATCCCTGCAGTGACTTGAATGCAGGCTCGTCTTGCATCTCCCAAGATGAAAGGATGTCTGAATCCCCTGTGGAGACCACAGAGAAAGACCTAGTTCCCCACCTCATCCCGACCGGAGGCCTCACATCCTTTGAAAACTCCAGAGGTATGCGGAGATCAGTGCCTCCAAAGGAGACGATGCCTGACTCCTCGTGAAACTTGATAGGAGTCCAAGGATTCCTGTGGCACGTGGAAAGGGACCCTTGGTCTCCCGCCTCAGCTGGAGAGGCGTCCCAATTGCCTTGCCAAGCCTCGAGGAGAATCCCGAGTTGTGTCTCACAACTAGGCAAGAGTCCTGACGTGGCTGAACAAACACGTGTGTGGAAGGGCCATCCCCGTCGTAACTCGAGAATATACCCCAGGTTCCCGCCGCAACTCGAGAAAAACCATGAGACTTCCCCCTCGCCGCGAGATGAGGCCCGATTCCCCGGCACTGCGTGCAGAGCAATTCCGTGTTGCACATCACACATGAAAGGAGCCTTGATTTCCTTGATGGCACTCCAGAGAAACCCCAAGAACACTGTTTCAAGGCTAGAGGGATCCTGAGGTCACTGTAGCAACACGAAAGAGTTCCGTGGACCAAGAATCAACACGACATGAGAGGTTAGTCCCTGGCTTCAACTCCTGAGGAATACCACCTTACCACAAGCACCTCAAGAGGAGGCTTCTCTCAGCTCTAGGTATGTGAGAGGGACCCTGAGTTTGCGGCCTCAAGTGGAATGGACACCGCGATGCCCTGACTCGAAATAAGGCCGGATATCCCTGCAGTGACTTGAATGCAGGCTCGTCTTGCTTCTCCCAAGAAGAAAGCATGTCTGAATCCCTTCTGGAGACCACAGAGAAACACCTAGTTCCCCACCTCATCGCGACCGGAGGCCTCACATCCTTTGAAAACTCCAGAGGTACGCGGAGATCAGTGCCTCCAAAGGAGACGATGCCTGACTCCTCGTGAAACTTGATAGGAGTCCCAGGATTCTTGTGGCACGTGGAAAGGGACCCTTGGTCTCCCGCCTCAGCTGGACAGGCGTTCCAATTGCCCTGCCAAGCCTCGAGGAGAATCCCGAGTTGTCCCTCGCAACTAGGCAGGAGTCCTGACGTGGCTGAACAAACACGTGGGTGGAAGGGCCATCCCCGTCGTAACTCGAGAATATACCCCAGGTTCCCGCCGCAACTCGAGAAAAACCATGAGACTTCCCCCTCGATGCGAGATGAGGCCCGATTCCCCTGTACTGCGTGCAGAGCAATTCCGTCTTGCACATCACACATGAAAGGAGCCTTGATTTCCTTGATGGCACTCCAGAGAAACCCCAAGAACACTGTTTCAAGGATAGAGGGATCCTGAGGTCACTGTAGCAACACGAAAGAACTCTGTGGACCAAAAATCAACTCGAAAAGAGAGGTTAGTCCCTGGATTCGTCTCCAGAGGAATACCACCTTACCACAAGCACCTCAAGAGGAGGCTTCTCTCAGCTCTAGGTATGTGAGAGGGACCCTGAGTTTGCGGCCTCAAGTGGAATGGACACCGCGATGCCCTGACTCGAAATAAGGCCGGATATCCCTGCAGTGACTTCAATGCAGGCTCGTCTTGCATCTCCCAAGAAGAAAGGATGTCTGAATCCCCTGTGGAAAGCACAGAGAAAGACTCAGTTCCCCACCTCATCGCGACCGATAGCCTCACATGCTTTGAAAACTCCAGAGGTACGCGGAGATCAGTGCCTCCAAAGGAGACGATGCCTGACTCCTCGTGAAATTTGATAGGAGTCCCAGTATTTCTGTGGCACTTGGAAAGGGACACTTGGTCTCCCGCCTCAGCTGGAGAGGCGTCCCAATTGCCCTGCCAAGCCTCGAGGAGAATCCAGAGTTGTCCCTCGCAACTAGGCAGGAGTCCTGACGTCGCTGAAGAAACACGTGGGTGGAAGGGCCATCCCCGTCGTAACTCGAGAATATACCCCAGGTTCCCGCCGCAACTCGAGAAAAACCATGAGACTTCCCCCTCGCCGCGAGATGAGGCCCGATTCCCCTGCACTACGTGCAGAGCAATTCTGTGTTGCACATCACACATGAAAGGAGCCTTGATTTCCTTCATGGCACTCCAGAGAAACCCCAAGAACACTGTTTCAAGGCTAGAGGGATCCTGAGGTCACTGTAGCAACACGAAAGAGCTCCGTGGGCCAAAAATCAACTCGAGATGAGAGGTTAGTCCCTGGCTTCGACTCCAGAGGAATACCACCTTACCACAAGCACCTCAAGCGGAGGCTTCTCTCAGCTCTAGGTATGTGAGAGGGACCCTGAGTTTGCGGCCTCAAGTGGAATGGACACCGCGATGCCCTGACTCGAAATAAGGCCGGATATCCCTGCAGTGACTGGAATGCAGGCTCGTCTTGCATCTCCCAAGACGAAAGGGTGTCTGAATCCCCTGTGGAGACCACAGAGAAAGACCTAGTTCCCCACCTCATCGCGACAGGAGGCCTCAAATTCTTTGAAAACTCCAGAGGTATGCGGAGATCAGTGCCTCCAAAGGAGACGATGCCTGACTTCTCGTGAAACTTGATAGGAGACCCAGGATTCCTGTGGCACGTGGAAAGGGAACCTTGGTCTCCCGTCTCAGCTGGAGAGGCGTCCCAATTGCCCTGCAAAGCCTCGAGGAGAATCCCGAGTTGTCCCTCGCAACTAGGCAGGAGTCCTGACATGGCTGAACACACACGTGTGTGGAAGGGCCATCCCCGTTGTAACTCGAGAATATACCCCAAGTTCCCGCCGCAACTCGAGAAAAGCCATGAGACTTCCCCTTTGCCGCAAAATGAGGCCCGATTCCCCTGCACTGTGTGCAGAGCAATGCCGTGTTGCACATCACACATGAAAGGAGCCTTGATTTCCTTGATGGCACTCCAGAGAAACCCCAAGAACACTGTTTCAAGGCTAGAGGGATCCTGAGGTCACTGTAGCAACACGAAAGAGCTCCGTGGACCAAGAATCAACACGAGATGAGAGGTTAGTCCCTGGCTTCGACTCCTGAGGAATACCACCTTATCACAAGCACCTCAAGAGGAGGCTTCTCTCAGCTCTAGGTATGTGAGAGGGACCCTGAGTTTGCGGCCTCAAGTGGAATGGACACCGCGATGCCCTGACTAGAAATAAGGCCGGATATCCCTGCAGTGACTTGAATGCAGGTTCGTCTTGCATCTCCCAAGAAGAAAGGATGTCTGAATCCCCTGTGGAGACCACAGAGAAACACCTAGTTCCCCACCTCATCGCGACCGGAGGCCTCACATCCTTTGAAAACTCCAGAGGTACGCGGAGATCAGTGCCTCCAAAGGAGACGATGCCTGACTCCTCGTGAAACTTGATAGGAGTCCCAGGATTCTTGTGGCACGTGGAAAGGGACCCTTGGTCTCCCGCCTCAGCTGGAGAGGCGTTCCAATTGTCCTGCCAAGCCTCGAGGAGAATCCCGAGTTGTCCCTCGCAACTAAGCAGGAGTCCTGACGTGGCTGAACGAACACGTGGGTGGAAGGGCCATCCCCGTCGTAACTCGAGAATATACCCCAGGTTCCCGCCGCAACTCGAGAAAAACCATGAGACTTCCCCCTCGATGCGAGATGAGGCCCGATTCCCCTGTACTGCGTGCAGAGCAATTCCGTCTTGCACATCACACATGAAAGGAGCCTTGATTTCCTTGATGGCACTCCAGAGAAACCCCAAGAACACTGTTTCAAGGATAGAGGGATCCTGAGGTCACTGTAGCAACACGAAAGAACTCTGTGGACCAAAAATCAACTCGAAAAGAGAGGTTAGTCCCTGGATTCGTCTCCAGAGGAATACCACCTTACCACAAGCACCTCAAGAGGAGGCTTCTCTCAGCTCTAGGTATGTGAGAGGGACCCTGAGTTTGCGGCCTCAAGTGGAATGGACACCGCGATGCCCTGACTCGAAATAAGGCCGGATATCCCTGCAGTGACTTCAATGCAGTCTCGTCTTGCATCTCCCAAGACGAAAGGATGTCTGAATCCCCTGTGGAAAGCACAGAGAAAGACTTAGTTTCCCACCTCATCGCGACCGATAGCCTCACATCCTTTGAAAACTCCAGAGGTACGCGGAGATCAGTGCCTCCAAAGGAGCCGATGCCTGACTTCTCGTGAAACTTGATAGGAGTCCCAGGATTCCTGTGGCACTTGGAAAGGGACACTTGGTCTCCCGCCTCAGCTGGAGAGGCGTCCCAATTGCCCTGCCAAGCCTCGAGGAGAATCCAGAGTTGTCCCTCGCAACTAGGCAGGAGTCCTGACGTCGCTGAAGAAACACGTGGGTGGAAGGGCCATCCCCGTCGTAACTCGAGAATATACCCCAGGTTCCCGCCGCAACTCGAGAAAAACCATGAGACTTCCCCCTCGCCGCGAGATGAGGCCCGATTCCCCTGCACTGCGTGCAGAGCAATTCCGTGTTGCACATCACACATGAAAGGAGCCTTGATTTCCTTGATGGCACTCCAGAGAAACCCCAAGAACACTGTTTCAAGGCTAGAGGGATCCTGAGGTCACTGTAGCAACACGAAAGAGCTTCGTGGGCCAAAAATCAACTCGAGATGAGAGGTTAGTCCCTGGCTTCGACTCCAGAGGAATACCACCTTACCACAAGCACCTCAAGAGGAGGCTTCTCTCAGCTCTAGGTATGTGAGAGGGACCCTGAGTTTGCGGCCTCAAGTGGAATGGACACCGCGATGCCCTGACGCGAAATAAGGCTGGATATCCCTGCAGTGACTTGAATGCAGGCTCGTCTTGCATCTCCCAAGATGAAAGGATGTCTGAATCCCCTGTGGAGACCACAGAGAAAGACCTAGTTCCCCACCTCATCCCGACCGGAGGCCTCACATCCTTTGAAAACTCCAGAGGTATGCGGAGATCAGTGCCTCCAAAGGAGACGATGCCTGACTCCTCGTGAAACTTGATAGGAGTCCAAGGATTCCTGTGGCACGTGGAAAGGGACCCTTGGTCTCCCGCCTCAGCTGGAGAGGCGTCCCAATTGCCTTGCCAAGCCTCGAGGAGAATCCCGAGTTGTGTCTCACAACTAGGCAAGAGTCCTGACGTGGCTGAACAAACACGTGTGTGGAAGGGCCATCCCCGTCGTAACTCGAGAATATACCCCAGGTTCCCGCCGCAACTCGAGAAAAACCATGAGACTTCCCCCTCGCCGCGAGATGAGGCCCGATTCCCCGGCACTGCGTGCAGAGCAATTCCGTGTTGCACATCACACATGAAAGGAGCCTTGATTTCCTTGATGGCACTCCAGAGAAACCCCAAGAACACTGTTTCAAGGCTAGAGGGATCCTGAGGTCACTGTAGCAACACGAAAGTGCTCCGTGGACCAAAAATCAACTCGAGATGAGAGGTTAGTCCCTGGCTTCGACTCCAGAGGAATACCACCTTACCACAAGCACCTCAAGAGGAGGCTTCTCTCAGCTCTAGGTATGTGAGAGGGACCCTGAGTTTGCGGCCTCAAGTGGAATGGACACGGCGATGCCATGACTCGAAATAAGGCCGGATATCCCTGCAGTGACTGGAATGCAGGCTCGTCTTGCATCTCCCAAGACGAAAGGGTGTCTGAATCCCTTGTGGAGACCACAGAGAAAGACCTAGTTCCCACCTCATCGCGACAGGAGGACTCATATCCTTTGAAAACTCCAGAGGTACGCGGAGATCAGTGCCTCCAAAGGAGACGAAGCCTGACTCCTCGTGAAACTTGATAGGAGTCCCAGGATTCTTGTGGCCCGTGGAAAGGGACCCTTGGTCTCCCGTCTCAGCTGGAGAGGCGTTCCAATTGCCCTGCCAAGCCTCGAGGAGAATCCCGAGTTGTCCCTCGCAACTAGGCAGGAGTCCTGACGTCGCTGAACAAACACGTGGGTGGAAGGGCCATCCCCATCGAAACTCGAGAATATACCCCAGGTTCCCACCGCAACTCGAGAAAAACCATGAGACTTCCCCCTCGCCGCGAGATGAGGCCCGATTCCCCTGCACTGCGTGCAGGCAATTCCGTGTTGCACATCACACATGAAAGGAGCCTTGATTTCCTTGATTGCACTCCAGAAAAACCCCAAGAACACTGTTTCAAGGCTAGAGGGATCCTGAGGTCACTGTAGCAACACGAAAGAGCTCCGTGGGCCAAAAATCAACTCGAGATGAGAGGTTAGTCCCTGGCTTCGACTCCAGAGGAATACCACCTTACCACAAGCACCTCAAGAGGAGGCTTCTCTCAGCTCTAGGTATGTGAGAGGGACCCTGAGTTTGCGGCCTCAAGTGGAATGGACACCGCGATGCCCTGACGCGAAATAAGGCCGGATATCCCTGCAGTGACTGGAATGCAGGCTCGTCTTGCATCTCCCAAGACGAAAGGGTGTCTGAATCCCCTGTGGAGACCACAGAGAAAGACCTAGTTCCCCACCTCATCGCGACAGGAGGCCTCAAATCCTTTGAAAACTCCAGAGGTATGCGGAGATCAGTGCCTCCAAAGGAGACGATGCCTGACTCCTCGTGAAACTTGATAGAAGACCCAGGATTCCTGTGGCACGTGGAAAGGGACCCTTGGTCTCCCGTCTCAGTTGGAGAGGCGTCCCAATTGCCCTGCAAAGCCTCGAGGAGAATCCAGAGTTGTCCCTCACAACTAGGCAGGAGTCCTGACATGGCTGAACACACACGTGTGTGGAAGGGCCATCCCCGTTGTAACTCGAGAATATACCCCAAGTTCCCGCCGCAACTCGAGAAAAACCATGAGACTTCCCCTTCGCCGCAAAATGAGGCCCGATTCCCCTGCACTGCGTGCAGAGCAATTCCGTCTTGCACATCACACATGAAAGGAGCCTTGATTTCCTTGATGGCACTCCAGAGAAACCCCAAGAACACTGTTTCAAGGCTAGAGGGATCCTGAGGTCACTGTAGCAACACGAAAGAGCTCCGTGGACCAAGAATCAACACGAGATGAGAGGTTAGTCCCTGGCTTCGACTCCTGAGGAATACCACCTTACCACAAGCACCTCAAGAGGAGGCTTCTCTCAGCTCTAGGTATGTGAGAGGGACCCTGAGTTTGCGGCCTCAAGTGGAATGGACACCGGGATGCCCTGACTCGAAATAAGGCCGGATATCCCTGCAGTGACTTGAATGCAGGTTCGTCTTGCATCTCCCAAGAAGAAAGGATGTCTGAATCCCCTGTGGAGACCACAGAGAAATACCTAGTTCCCCACCTCATCGCGACCTGAGGCCTCACATCCTTTGAAAACTCCAGAGGTACACGGAGATCAGTGGCTCCAAAGGAGACGATGCCTGACTCCTCGTGAAACTTGATAGGAGTCCCAGGATTCTTGTGGCACGTGGAAAGGGACCCTTGGTCTCCCGCCTCAGCTGGAGAGGCGTTCCAATTGCCCTGCCAAGCCTCGAGGAGAATCCCGAGTTGTCCCTCGCAACTAGGCAGGAGTCCTGACGTGGCTAAACGAACACGTGGGTGGAAGGGCCATCCCCGTCGTAACTCGAGAATATACCCCAGGTTCCGGCCGCAACTCGAGAAAAACCATGAGACTTCCCCCTCGCTGCGAGATGAGGCCCGATTCCCCTGTACTGCGTGCAGAGCAATTCCGTCTTGCACATCACACATGAAAGGAGCCTTGATTTCCTTGATGGCACTCCAGAGAAACCCCAAGAACACTGTTTCAAGGATAGAGGGATCCTGAGGTCACTGTAGCAACACGAAAGAACTCTGTGGACCAAAAATCAACTCGAAAAGAGAGGTTAGTCCCTGGATTCGTCTCCAGAGGAATACCACCTTACCACAAGCACCTCAAGAGGAGGCTTCTCTCAGCTCTAGGTATGTGAGAGGGACCCTGAGTTTGCGGCCTCAAGTGGAATGGACACCGCGATGCCCTGACTCGAAATAAGGCCGGATATCCCTGCAGTGACTTCAATGCAGTCTCGTCTTGCATCTCCCAAGACGAAAGGATGTCTGAATCCCCTGTGGAAAGCACAGAGAAAGACTTAGTTCCCCACCTCATCGCGACCGATAGCCTCACATCCTTTGAAAACTCCAGAGGTACGCGGAGATCAGTGGCTCCAAAGGAGCCGATGCCTGACTTCTCGTGAAACTTGATAGGAGTCCCAGGATTCCTGTGGCACTTGGAAAGGGACACTTGGTCTCCCGCCTCAGCTGGAGAGGCGTCCCAATTGCCCTGCCAAGCCTCGAGGAGAATCCAGAGTTGTCCCTCGCAACTAGGCAGGAGTCCTGACGTCGCTGAAGAAACACGTGGGTGGAAGGGCCATCCCCGTCGTAACTCGAGAATATACCCCAGGTTCCCGCCGCAACTCGAGAAAAACCATGAGACTTCCCCCTCGCCGCGAGATGAGGCCCGATTCCCCTGCACTGCGTGCAGAGCAATTCCGTGTTGCACATCACACATGAAAGGAGCCTTGATTTCCTTGATGGCACTCCAGAGAAACCCCAAGAACACTGTTTCAAGGCTAGAGGGATCCTGAGGTCACTGTAGCAACACGAAAGAGCTCCGTGGGCCAAAAATCAACTCGAGATGAAAGGTTAGTCCCTGGCTTCGACTCCAGAGGAATACCACCTTACCACAAGCACCTCAAGAGGAGGCTTCTCTCAGCTCTAGGTATGTGAGAGGGACCCTGAGTTTGCGGCCTCAAGTGGAATGGACACCGCGATGCCCTGACGCGAAATAAGGCTGGATATCCCTGCAGTGACTTGAATGCAGGCTCGGCTTGCATCTCCCAAGATGAAAGGATGTCTGAATCCCCTGTGGAGACCACAGAGAAAGACCTAGTTCCACACCTCATCACGACCGGAGGCCTCACATCCTTTGAAAACTCCAGAGGTACGCGGAGATCAGTGCCTCCAAAGGAGACGATGCCTGACTCATCGTGAAACTTGATAGGAGACCCAGGATTCCTTTGGCACCTGGAAAGGGACCCTTGGTCTCCCGTCTCAGCTGGAGAGGCGTCCCAATTGCCCTGCCAAGCCTCGAGGAGAATCCCGAGTTGTCCCTCGCAACTAGGCAGGAGTCCTGACGTCACTGAAGAAACACGTGTGTGGAAGGGCCATCCCCGTCGTAACTCGAGAATATACCCCAGGTTCCCGCCGCAACTCGAGAAAAACCATGAGACTTCCCCCTCGCCGCGAGATGAGGCCCGATTCCCCTGCACTGCGTGCAGAGCAATTCCGTGTTACACATCACACATGAAAGGAGCCTTGATTTCCTTGATGGCACTCCAGAGAAACCCCAAGAACACTGTTTCAAGGCTAGAGGGATCCTGAGGTCACTGTAGCAACACGAAAGAGCTCCGTGGGCCAAAAATCAACTCGAGATGAGAGGTTAGTCCCTGGCTTCGACTCCAGAGGAATACCACCTTACCACAAGCACCTCAAGAGGAGGCTTCTCTCAGCTCTAGGTATGTGAGAGGGACCCTGAGTTTGCGGCCTCAAGTGGAATGGACACCGCGATGCCCTGACGCGAAATAAGGCCGGATATCCCTGCAGTGACTGGAATGCAGGCTCGTCTTGCATCTCCCAAGACGAAAGGGTGTCTGAATCCCCTGTGGAGACCACAGAGAAAGACCTAGTTCCCCACCTCATCGCGACAGGAGGCCTCAAATTCTTTGAAAACTCCAGAGGTATGCGGAGATCAGTGCCTCCAAAGGAGACGATGCCTGACTCCTCGTGAAACTTGATAGAAGACCCAGGATTCCTGTGGCACGTGGAAAGGGACCCTTGGTCTCCCGTCTCAGTTGGAGAGGCGTCCCAATTGCCCTGCAAAGCCTCGAGGAGAATCCAGAGTTGTCCCTCGCAACTAGGCAGGAGTCCTGACATGGCTGAACACACACGTGTGTGGAAGGGCCATCCCCGTTGTAACTCGAGAATATACCCCAAGTTCCCGCCGCAACTCGAGAAAAACCATGAGACTTCCCCTTCGCCGCAAAATGAGGCCCGATTCCCCTGCACTGCGTGCAGAGCAATTCCGTCTTGCACATCACACATGAAAGGAGCCTTGATTTCCTTGATGGCACTCCAGAGAAACCCCAAGAACACTGTTTCAAGGCTAGAGGGATCCTGAGGTCACTGTAGCAACACGAAAGAGCTCCGTGGACCAAGAATCAACACGAGATGAGAGGTTAGTCCCTGGCTTCGACTCCTGAGGAATACCACCTTACCACAAGCACCTCAAGAGGAGGCTTCTCTCAGCTCTAGGTATGTGAGAGGGACCCTGAGTTTGCGGCCTCAAGTGGAATGGACACCGGGATGCCCTGACTCGAAATAAGGCCGGATATCCCTGCAGTGACTTGAATGCAGGTTCGTCTTGCATCTCCCAAGAAGAAAGGATGTCTGAATCCCCTGTGGAGACCACAGAGAAATACCTAGTTCCCCACCTCATCGCGACCGGAGGCCTCACATCCTTTGAAAACTCCAGAGGTACACGGAGATCAGTGGCTCCAAAGGAGACGATGCCTGACTCCTCGTGAAACTTGATAGGAGTCCCAGGATTCTTGTGGCACGTGGAAAGGGACCCTTGGTCTCCCGCCTCAGCTGGAGAGGCGTTCCAATTGCCCTGCCAAGCCTCGAGGAGAATCCCGAGTTGTCCCTCGCAACTAGGCAGGAGTCCTGACGTGGCTAAACGAACACGTGGGTGGAAGGGCCATCCCCGTCGTAACTCGAGAATATACCCCAGGTTCCGGCCGCAACTCGAGAAAAACCATGAGACTTCCCCCTCGCTGCGAGATGAGGCCCGATTCCCCTGTACTGCGTGCAGAGCAATTCCGTCTTGCACATCACACATGAAAGGAGCCTTGATTTCCTTGATGGCACTCCAGAGAAACCCCAAGAACACTGTTTCAAGGATAGAGGGATCCTGAGGTCACTGTAGCAACACGAAAGAACTCTGTGGACCAAAAATCAACTCGAAAAGAGAGGTTAGTCCCTGGATTCGTCTCCAGAGGAATACCACCTTACCACAAGCACCTCAAGAGGAGGCTTCTCTCAGCTCTAGGTATGTGAGAGGGACCCTGAGTTTGCGGCCTCAAGTGGAATGGACACCGCGATGCCCTGACTCGAAATAAGGCCGGATATCCCTGCAGTGACTTCAATGCAGTCTCGTCTTGCATCTCCCAAGACGAAAGGATGTCTGAATCCCCTGTGGAAAGCACAGAGAAAGACTTAGTTCCCCACCTCATCGCGACCGATAGCCTCACATCCTTTGAAAACTCCAGAGGTACGCGGAGATCAGTGGCTCCAAAGGAGCCGATGCCTGACTTCTCGTGAAACTTGATAGGAGTCCCAGGATTCCTGTGGCACTTGGAAAGGGACACTTGGTCTCCCGCCTCAGCTGGAGAGGCGTCCCAATTGCCCTGCCAAGCCTCGAGGAGAATCCAGAGTTGTCCCTCGCAACTAGGCAGGAGTCCTGACGTCACTGAAGAAACACGTGGGTGGAAGGGCCATCCCCGTCGTAACTCGAGAATATACCCCAGGTTCCCGCCGCAACTCGAGAAAAACCATGAGACTTCCCCCTCGCCGCGAGATGAGGCCCGATTCCCCTGCACTGCGTGCAGTGCAATTCCGTGTTGCACATCACACATGAAAGGAGCCTTGATTTCCTTGATGGCACTCCAGAGAAACCCCAAGAACACTGTTTCAAGGCTAGAGGGATCCTGAGGTCACTGTAGCAACACGAAAGAGCTCCGTGGGCCAAAAATCAACTCGAGATGAAAGGTTAGTCCCTGGCTTCGACTCCAGAGGAATACCACCTTACCACAAGCACCTCAAGAGGAGGCTTCTCTCAGCTCTAGGTATGTGAGAGGGACCCTGAGTTTGCGGCCTCAAGTGGAATGGACACCGCGATGCCCTGACGCGAAATAAGGCTGGATATCCCTGCAGTGACTTGAATGCAGGCTCGGCTTGCATCTCCCAAGATGAAAGGATGTCTGAATCCCCTGTGGAGACCACAGAGAAAGACCTAGTTCCACACCTCATCACGACCGGAGGCCTCACATCCTTTGAAAACTCCAGAGGTACGCGGAGATCAGTGCCTCCAAAGGAGACGATGCCTGACTCATCGTGAAACTTGATAGGAGTCCCAGGATTCTTGTGGCACGTGGAAAGGGACCCTTGGTCTCCCGTCTCAGCTGGAGAGGCGTCCCAATTGCCCTGCCAAGCCTCGAGGAGAATCCCGAGTTGTCCCTCGCAACTAGGCAGGAGTCCTGACGTCACTGAAGAAACACGTGTGTGGAAGGGCCATCCCCGTCGTAACTCGAGAATATACCCCAGGTTCCCGCCGCAACTCGAGAAAAACCATGAGACTTCCCCCTCGCCGCGAGATGAGGTCCGATTCCCCTGCACTGCGTGCAGAGCAATTCCGTGTTACACATCACACATGAAAGGAGCCTTGATTTCCTTGATGGCACTCCAGAGAAACCCCAAGAACACTGTTTCAAGGCTAGAGGGATCCTGAGGTCACTGTAGCAACACGAAAGAGCTCCGTGGGCCAAAAATCAACTCGAGATGAGAGGTTAGT
Source organism: Cervus elaphus (assembly GCF_910594005.1). Lineage (NCBI taxonomy): Eukaryota > Metazoa > Chordata > Mammalia > Artiodactyla > Cervidae > Cervus > Cervus elaphus. Next base: position 682,508 of record NC_057828.1, read on the forward strand.
CCCTGGCTTCGACTCCAGAGGAATACCACCTTACCACAAGCACCTCAAGAGGAGGCTTCTCTCAGCTCTAGGTATGTGAGAGGGACCCTGAGTTTGCGGCCTCAAGTGGAATGGACACCGCGATGCCCTGACGCGAAATAAAGCTGGATATCCCTGCAGTGACTTGAATGCAGGCTCGTCTTGCATCTCCCAAGAAGAAAGGATGTCTGAATCCCCTGTGGAGAACACAGAGAAACACCTAGTTCCCCACCTCATCGCGACCGGAGGCCTCACATCCTTTGAAAACTCCAGAGGTACGCGGAGATCAGTGCCTCCAAAGGAGACGATGCCTGACTCCTCGTGAAACTTGATAGGAGTCCCAGGATTCTTGTGGCACGTGGAAAGGGACCCTTGGTCTCCCGCCTCAGCTGGAGAGGCGTTCCAATTGCCCTGCCAAGCCTCGAGGAGAATCCCGAGTTGTCCCTCGCAACTAGGCAGGAGTCCTGACGTGGCTGAACAAACACGTGGGTGGAAGGGCCATCCCCGTCGTAACTCGAGAATATTCCCCAGGTTCCCGCCGCAACTCGAGAAAAACCATGAGACTTCCCCCTCGATGCGAGATGAGGCCCGATTCCCCTGTACTGCGTGCAGAGCAATTCCGTCTTGCACATCACACATGAAAGGAGCCTTGATTTCCTTGATGGCACTCCAGAGAAACCCCAAGAACACTGTTTCAAGGATAGAGGGATCCTGAGGTCACTGTATCAACACGAAAGAACTCTGTGGACCAAAAATCAACTCGAAAAGAGAGGTTAGTCCCTGGATTCGTCTCCAGAGGAATACCACCTTACCACAAGCACCTCAAGAGGAGGCTTCTCTCAGCTCTAGGTATGTGAGAGGGACCCTGAGTTTGCGGCCTCAAGTGGAATGGACACCGCGATACCCTGACTCGAAATAAGGCCGGATATCCCTGCAGTGACTTCAATGCAGGCTCGTCTTGCATCTCCCAGGACGAAAGGATGTCTGAATCCCCTGTGGAAAGCACAGAGAAAGACTTAGTTCCCCACCTCATCGCGACCGATAGCCGCACATCCTTTGAAAACTCCAGAGGTACGCGGAGATCAGTGCCTCCAAAGGAGACGATGCCTGACTCATCGGGAAACTTGATAGGAGTCCCAGGATTCCTGTGGCACTTGGAAAGGGACACTTGGTCTCCCGCCTCAGCTGGAGAGGCGTCCCAATTGCCCTGCCAAGCCTCGAGGAGAATCCAGAGTTGTTCCTCGCAACTAGGCAGGAGTCCTGACGTCGCTGAAGAAACACGTGGGTGGAAGGGCCATCCCCGTCGTAACTCGAGAATATACCCCAGGTTCCCGCCGCAACTCGAGAAAAACCATGAGACTTCCCCCTCGCCGGGAGATGAGGCCCGATTCCCCTGCACTGCGTGCAGAGCAATTCCGTGTTGCACATCACACATGAAAGGAGCCTTGATTTCCTTGATGGCACTCCAGAGAAACCCCAAGAACAATGTTTCAAGGCTAGAGGGATCCTGAGGTCACTGTAGCAACACGAAAGAACTCTGTGGACCAAAAATCAACTCGAAAAGAGAGGTTAGTCCCTGGATTCGTCTCCAGAGGAATACCACCTTACCACAAGCACCTCAAGAGGAGGCTTCTCTCAGCTCTAGGTATGTGAGAGGTACCCTGAGTTTGCGGCCTCAAGTGGAATGGACACCGCGATGCCCTGACTCGAAATAAGGCCGGATATCCCTGCAGTGACTTCAATGCAGGCTCGTCTTGCATCTCCCAAGACGAAAGGATGTCTGAATCCCCTGTGGAAAGCACAGAGAAAGACTTAGTTTCCCACCTCATCGCGACCGATAGCCTCACATCCTTTGAAAACTCCAGAGGTACGCGGAGATCAGTGCCTCCAAAGGAGCCGATGCCTGACTTCTCGTGAAACTTGATAGGAGTCCCAGGATTCCTGTGGCACTTGGAAAGGGACACTTGGTCTCCCGCCTCAGCTGGAGAGGCGTCCCAATTGCCCTGCCAAGCCTCGAGGAGAATCCAGAGTTGTCCCTCGCAACTAGGCAGGAGTCCTGACGTCGCTGAAGAAACACGTGGGTGGAAGGGCCATCCCCGTCGTAACTCGAGAATATACCCCAGGTTCCCGCCGCAACTCGAGAAAAACCATGAGACTTCCCCCTCGCCGCGAGATGAGGCCCGATTCCCCTGCACTGCGTGCAGAACAATTCCGTGTTGCACATCACACATGAAAGGAGCCTTGATTTCCTTGATGGCACTCCAGAGAAACCCTAAGAATACTGTTTCAAGGCTAGAGGGATCCTGAGGTCACTGTAGCAACACGAAAGAGCTCCGTGGGCCAAAAATCAACTCGAGATGAGAGGTTAGTCCCTGGCTTCGACTCCTGAGGAATACCACCTTACCACAAGCACCTCAAGAGGAGGATTCTCTCAGCTCTAGGTATGTGAGAGGGACCCTGAGTTTGCGGCCTCAAGTGGAATGGACACCGCGATGCCCTGACTCGAAATAAGGCCGGATATCCCTGCAGTGACTGGAATGCAGGCTCGTCTTGCATCTCCCAAGACGAAAGGGTGTCTGAATCCCCTGTGGAGACCACAGAGAAAGACCTAGTTCCCCACCTCATCGCGACAGGAGGCCTCAAATCCTTTGAAAACTCCAGAGGTATGCGGAGATCAGTGCCTCCAAAGGAGACGATGCCTGACTCCTCGTGAAACTTGATAGGAGACCCAGGATTCCTGTGGCACGTGGAAAGGGACCCTTGGTCTCCCGCCTCAGCTGGAGAGGCGTCCCAATTGCCCTGCAAAGCCTCGAGGAGAATCCCGAGTTGTCCCTCGCAACTAGGCAGGAGTCCTGACATGGCTGAACAAACACGTGTGTGGAAGGGCCATCCCCGTCGTAACTCGAGAATATACCCCAGGTTCCCGCCGCAACTCGAGAAAAACCATGAGACTTCCCCCTCGCCGCGAGATGTGGCCCGTTTCCCCTGCACTGCGTGCAGAGCAATTCGGTGTTGCACATCACACATGAAAGGAGCCTTGATTTCCTTGATGGCACTCCAGAGAAACCCCAGGAACACTGTTTCAAAGCTAGAGGGATCCTGAGGTCACTGTAGCAACACGAAAGAGCTCCGTGGACCAAGAATCAACACGAGATGAGAGGTTAGTCCCTGGCTTCGACTCCTGAGGAATACCACCTTACCACAAGCACCTCAAGAGGAGGCTTCTCTCAGCTCTAGGTATGTGAGAGGGATCCTGAGTTTGCGGCCTCAAGTGGAATGGACACCGCGATGCCCTGACTCGAAATAAGGCCGGATATCCCTGCAGTGACTTGAATGCAGGCTCGTCTTGCATCTCCCAAGAAGAAAGGATGTCTGAATCCCCTGTGTAGACCACAGAGAAACACCTAGTTCCCCACCTCATCGCGACCGGAGGCCTCACATCCTTTGAAAACTCCAGAGGTACGCGGAGATCAGTGCCTCCAAAGGAGACGATGCCTGACTTCTCGTGAAACTTGATAGGAGTCCCAGGATTCTTGTGGCACGTGGAAAGGGACCCTTGGTCTCCCGCCTCAGCTGGAGAGGCGTTCCAATTGCCCTGCCAAGCCTCGAGGAGAATCCCGAGTTGTCCCTCGCAACTAGGCAGGAGTCCTGACGTGGCTGAACAAACACGTGTGTGGAAGGGCCATCCCCGTCGTAACTCGAGAATATACCCCAGATTCCCGCTGCAACTCGAGAAAAACCATGAGACTTCCCCCTCGATGCGAGATGAGGCCCGATTCCCCTGTACTGCGTGCAGAGCAATTCCGTCTTGCACATCACACATGAAAGGAGCCTTGATTTCCTTGATGGCACTCCAGAGAAACCCCAAGAACACTGTTTCAAGGCTAGAGGGATCCTGAGGTCACTGTAGCAACACGAAAGAACTCTGTGGACCAAAAATCAACTCGAAAAGAGAGGTTAGTCCCTGGATTCGTCTCCAGAGGAATATCACCTTACCACAAGCACCTCAAGAGGAGGCTTCTCTCAGCTCTAGGTATGTGAGAGGGACCCTGAGTTTGCGGCCTCAAGTGGAATGGACACCGCGATGCCCTGACTCGAAATAAGGCTGGATATCCCTGCAGTGACTTCAATGCAGGCTCGTCTTGCATCTCCCACGACGAAAGGATGTCTGAATCCCCTGTGGAAAGCACAGAGAAAGACTTAGTTCCCCACCTCATCGCGACCGATAGCCTCACATCCTTTGAAAACTCCAGAGGTACGCGGAGATCAGTGCCTCCAAAGGAGACGATGCCTGACTCCTCGTGACACTTGATAGGAGTCCCAGGATTCCTGTGGCACTTGGAAAGGGACCCTTGGTCTCCCGCCTCAGCTGGAGAGGCGTCCCAATTGCCCTGCCAAGCCTCGAGGAGAATCCAGAGTTGTCCCTCGCAACTAGGCAGGAGTCCTGACGTCGCTGAAGAAACACGTGGGTGGAAGGGCCATCCCCGTCGTAACTCGAGAATATACCCCAGGTTCCCGCCGCAACTCGAGAAAAACCATGAGACTTCCCCCTCGCCGCGAGATGAGGCCCGATTCCCCTGCACTGCGTGCAGAGCAATTCCGTGTTGCACATCACACATGAAAGGAGCCTTGATTTCCTTGATGGCACTCCAGAGAAACCCCAAGAACACTGTTTCAAGGCTAGAGGGATCCTGAGGTCACTGTAGCAACACGAAAGAGCTCCGTGGACCAAGAATCAACACGAGATGAGAGGTTAGTCCCTGGCTTCGACTCCTGAGGAATACCACCTTACCACAAGCACCTCAAGAGGAGGCTTCTCTCAGCTCTAGGTATGTGAGAGGGATCCTGAGTTTGCGGCCTCAAGTGGAATGGACACTGCGATGCCCTGACTCGAAATATGGCCGGATATCCCTGCAGTGACTTGAATGCAGGCTCGTCTTGCATCTCCCAAGAAGAAAGGATGTCTGAATCCCCTGTGGAGACCACAGAGAAACACCTAGTTCCCCACCTCATCGCGACCGGAGGCCTCACATCCTTTGAAAACTCCAGAGGTACGCGGAGATCAGTGCCTCCAAAGGAGACGATGCCTGACTCCTCGTGAAACTTGATAGGAGTCCCAGGATTCTTGTGGCACGTGGAAAGGGACCCTTGGTCTCCCGCCTCAGCTGGAGAGGCGTTCCAATTGCCCTGCCAAGCCTCGAGGAGAATCCCGAGTTGTCCCTCGCAACTAGGCAGGAGTCCTGACGTGGCTGAACAAACACGTGGGTGGAAGGGCCATCCCCGTCGTAACTCGAGAATATACCCCAGGTTCCCGCCGCAACTCGAGAAAAACCATGAGACTTCCCCCTCGATGCGAGATGAGGCCCGATTCCCCTGTACTGCGTGCAGAGCAATTCCGTCTTGCACATCACACATGAAAGGAGCCTTGATTTCCTTGATGGCACTCCAGAGAATCCCCAAGAACACTGTTTCAAGGCTAGAGGGATCCTGAGGTCACTGTAGCAACACGAAAGAACTCTGTGGACCAAAAATCAACTCGAAAAGAGAGGTTAGTCCCTGAATTCGTCTCCAGAGGAATACCACCTTACCACAAGCACCTCAAGAGGAGGCTTCTCTCAGCTCTAGGTATGTGAGAGGGACCCTGAGTTTGCGGCCTCAAGTGGAATGGACACCGCGATGCCCTGACTCGAAATAAGGCCGGATATCCCTGCAGTGACTTCAATGCAGGCTCGTCTTGCATCTCCCAGGATGAAAGGATGTCTGAATCCCCTGTGGAAAGCACAGAGAAAGACTTAGTTCCCCACCTCATCGCGACCGATAGCCGCACATCCTTTGAAAACTCCAGAGGTACGCGGAGATCAGTGCCTCCAAAGGAGACGATGCCTGACTCATCGTGAAACTTGATAGGAGTCCCAGGATTCCTGTGGCACTTGGAAAGGGACACTTGGTCTCCCGCCTCAGCTGGAGAGGCGTCCCAATTGCCCTGCCAAGCCTCGAGGAGAATCCAGAGTTGTTCCTCGCAACTAGGCAGGAGTCCTGACGTCGCTGAAGAAACACGTGGGTGGAAGGGCCATCCCCGTCGTAACTCGAGAATATACCCCAGGTTCCCGCCACAACTCGAGAAAAACCATGAGACTTCCCCCTCGCCGGGAGATGAGGCCCGATTCCCCTGCACTGCGTGCAGAGCAATTCCGTGTTGCACATCACACATGAAAGGAGCCTTGATTTCCTTGATGGCACTCCAGAGAAACCCCAAGAACAATGTTTCAAGGCTAGAGGGATCCTGAGGTCACTGTAGCAACACGAAAGAACTCTGTGGACCAAAAATCAACTCGAAAAGAGAGGTTAGTCCCTGGATTCGTCTCCAGAGGAATACCACCTTACCACAAGCACCTCAAGAGGAGGCTTCTCTCAGCTCTAGGTATGTGAGAGGTACCCTGAGTTTGCGGCCTCAAGTGGAATGGACACCGCGATGCCCTGACTCGAAATAAGGCCGGATATCCCTGCAGTGACTTCAATGCAGGCTCGTCTTGCATCTCCCAAGACGAAAGGATGTCTGAATCCCCTGTGGAAAGCACAGAGAAAGACTTAGTTTCCCACCTCATCGCGACCAATAGCCTCACATCCTTTGAAAACTCCAGAGGTACGCGGAGATCAGTGCCTCCAAAGGAGCCGATGCCTGACTTCTCGTGAAACTTGATAGGAGTCCCAGGATTCCTGTGGCACTTGGAAAGGGACACTTGGTCTCCCGCCTCAGCTGGAGAGGCGTCCCAATTGCCCTGCCAAGCCTCGAGGAGAATCCAGAGTTGTCCCTCGCAACTAGGCAGGAGTCCTGACGTCGCTGAAGAAACACGTGGGTGGAAGGGCCATCCCCGTCGTAACTCGAGAATATACCCCAGGTTCCCGCCGCAACTCGAGAAAAACCATGAGACTTCCCCCTCGCCGCGAGATGAGGCCCGATTCCCCTGCACTGCGTGCAGAGCAATTCCGTGTTGCACATCACACATGAAAGGAGCCTTGATTTCCTTGATGGCACTCCAGAGAAACCCTAAGAACACTGTTTCAAGGCTAGAGGGATCCTGAGGTCACTGTAGCAACACGAAAGAGCTCCGTGGGCCAAAAATCAACTCGAGATGAGAGGTTAGTCCCTGGCTTCGACTCCAGAGGAATACCACCTTACCACAAGCACCTCAAGAGGAGGCTTCTCTCAGCTCTAGGTATGTGAGAGGGACCCTGAGTTTGCGGCCTCAAGTGGAATGGACACCGCGATGCCCTGACTCGAAATAAGGCCGGATATCCCTGCAGTGACTGGAATGCAGGCTCGTCTTGCATCTCCCAAGACGAAAGGGTGTCTGAATCCCCTGTGGAGACCACAGAGAAAGACCTAGTTCCCCACCTCATCGCGACAGGAGGCCTCAAATCCTTTGAAAACTCCAGAGGTATGCGGAGATCAGTGCCTCCAAAGGAGACGATGCCTGACTCCTCGTGAAACTTGATAGGAGACCCAGGATTCCTGTGGCACGTGGAAAGGGACCCTTGGTCTCCCGCCTCAGCTGGAGAGGCGTCCCAATTGCCCTGCAAAGCCTCGAGGAGAATCCCGAGTTGTCCCTCGCAACTAGGCAGGAGTCCTGACGTGGCTGAACAAACACGTGTGTGGAAGGGCCATCCCCGTCGTAACTCGAGAATATACCCCAGGTTCCCGCCGCAACTCGAGAAAAACCATGAGACTTCCCCCTCGCCGCGAGATGTGGCCCGTTTCCCCTGCACTGCGTGCAGAGCAATTCCGTGTTGCACATCACACATGAAAGGAGCCTTGATTTCCTTGATGGCACTCCAGAGAAACCCCAAGAACACTGTTTCAAAGCTAGAGGGATCCTGAGGTCACTGTAGCAACACGAAAGAGCTCCGTGGACCAAGAATCAACACGAGATGAGAGGTTAGTCCCTGGCTTCGACTCCTGAGGAATACCACCTTACCACAAGCACCTCAAGAGGAGGCTTCTCTCAGCTCTAGGTATGTGAGAGGGATCCTGAGTTTGCGGCCTCAAGTGGAATGGACACCGCGATGCCCTGACTCGAAATAAGGCCGGATATCCCTGCAGTGACTTGAATGCAGGCTCGTCTTGCATCTCCCAAGAAGAAAGGATGTCTGAATCCCCTGTGTAGACCACAGAGAAACACCTAGTTCCCCACCTCATCGCGACCGGAGGCCTCACATCCTTTGAAAACTCCAGAGGTACGCGGAGATCAGTGCCTCCAAAGGAGACGATGCCTGACTTCTCGTGAAACTTGATAGGAGTCCCAGGATTCTTGTGGCACGTGGAAAGGGACCCTTGGTCTCCCGCCTCAGCTGGAGAGGCGTTCCAATTGCCCTGCCAAGCCTCGAGGAGAATCCCGAGTTGTCCCTCGCAACTAGGCAGGAGTCCTGACGTGGCTGAACAAACACGTGTGTGGAAGGGCCATCCCCGTCGTAACTCGAGAATATACCCCAGATTCCCGCTGCAACTCGAGAAAAACCATGAGACTTCCCCCTCGCTGCGAGATGAGGCCCGATTCCCCTGTACTGCGTGCAGAGCAATTCCGTCTTGCACATCACACATGAAAGGAGCCTTGATTTCCTTGATGGCACTCCAGAGAAACCCCAAGAACAATGTTTCAAGGCTAGAGGGATCCTGAGGTCACTGTAGCAACACGAAAGAACTCTGTGGACCAAAAATCAACTCGAAAAGAGAGGTTAGTCCCTGGATTCGTCTCCAGAGGAATAGCACCTTACCACAAGCACCTCAAGAGGAGGCTTCTCTCAGCTCTAGGTATGTGAGAGGGACCCTGAGTTTGCAGCCTCAAGTGGAATGGACACCGCGATGCCCTGACTCGAAATAAGGCTGGATATCCCTGCAGTGACTTCAATGCAGGCTCGTCTTGCATCTCCCACGACGAAAGGATGTCTGAATCCCCTGTGGAAAGCACAGAGAAAGACTTAGTTCCCCACCTCATCGCGACCGATAGCCTCACATCCTTTGAAAACTCCAGAGGTACGCGGAGATCAGTGCCTCCAAAGGAGACGATGCCTGACTCCTCGTGAAACTTGATAGGAGTCCCAGGATTCCTGTGGCACTTGGAAAGGGACCCTTGGTCTCCCGCCTCAGCTGGAGAGGCGTCCCAATTGCCCTGCCAAGCCTCGAGGAGAATCCAGAGTTGTCCCTCGCAACTAGGCAGGAGTCCTGACGTCGCTGAAGAAACACGTGGGTGGAAGGGCCATCCCCGTCGTAACTCGAGAATATACCCCAGGTTCCCGCCGCAACTCGAGAAAAACCATGAGACTTCCCCCTCGCCGCGAGATGAGGCCCGATTCCCCTGCACTGCGTGCAGAGCAATTCCGTGTTGCACATCACACATGAAAGGAGCCTTGATTTCCTTGATGGCACTCCAGAGAAACCCCAAGAACACTGTTTCAAGGCTAGAGGGATCCTGAGGTCACTGTAGCAACACGAAAGAGCTCCGTGGACCAAGAATCAACACGAGATGAGAGGTTAGTCCCTGGCTTCGACTCCTGAGGAATACCACCTTACCACAAGCACCTCAAGAGGAGGCTTCTCTCAGCTCTAGGTATGTGAGAGGGATCCTGAGTTTGCGGCCTCAAGTGGAATGGACACTGCGATGCCCTGACTCGAAATATGGCCGGATATCCCTGCAGTGACTTGAATGCAGGCTCGTCTTGCATCTCCCAAGAAGAAAGGATGTCTGAATCCCCTGTGGAGACCACAGAGAAACACCTAGTTCCCCACCTCATCGCGACCGGAGGCCTCACATCCTTTGAAAACTCCAGAGGTACGCGGAGATCAGTGCCTCCAAAGGAGACGATGCCTGACTCCTCGTGAAACTTGATAGGAGTCCCAGGATTCTTGTGGCACGTGGAAAGGGACCCTTGGTCTCCCGCCTCAGCTGGAGAGGCGTTCCAATTGCCCTGCCAAACCTCGAGGAGAATCCCGAGTTGTCCCTCGCAACTAGGCAGGAGTCCTGACGTGGCTGAACAAACACGTGGGTGGAAGGGCCATCCCCGTCGTAACTCGAGAATATACCCCAGGTTCCCGCCGCAACTCGAGAAAAACCATGAGACTTCCCCCTCGATGCGAGATGAGGCCCGATTCCCCTGTACTGCGTGCAGAGCAATTCCGTCTTGCACATCACACATGAAAGGAGCCTTGATTTCCTTGATGGCACTCCAGAGAATCCCCAAGAACACTGTTTCAAGGCTAGAGGGATCCTGAGGTCACTGTAGCAACACGAAAGAACTCTGTGGACCAAAAATCAACTCGAAAAGAGAGGTTAGTCCCTGGATTCGTCTCCAGAGGAATACCACCTTACCACAAGCACCTCAAGAGGAGGCTTCTCTCAGCTCTAGGTATGTGAGAGGGACCCTGAGTTTGCGGCCTCAAGTGGAATGGACACCGCAATGCCCTGACTCGAAATAAGGCCGGATATCCCTGCAGTGACTTCAATGCAGGCTCGTCTTGCATCTCCCAGGACGAAAGGATGTCTGAATCCCCTGTGGAAAGCACAGAGAAAGACTTAGTTCCCACCTCATCACGACCGATAGCCTCACATCCATTGAAAACTCCAGAGGTACGCGGAGATCAGTGCCTCCAAAGGAGACGATGCCTGACTCCTCGTGAAACTTGATAGGAGTCCCAGGATTCCTGTGGCACTTGGAAAGGGACACTTGGTCTCCCGCCTCAGCTGGAGAGGCGTCCCAATTTCCCTGCCAAGCCTCGAGGAGAATCCAGAGTTGTGTCTCGCAACTAGGCAGGAGTCCTGACGTCGCTGAAGAAACAAGTGGGTGGAAGGGCCATCCCCGTCGTAACTCGAGAATATACCCCAGGTTCCCGCCGCAACTCGAGAAAAACCATGAGACTTCCCCCTCGTCGCGAGATGAGGCCCGATTCCCCTGCACTGCGTGCAGAGCAATTCCGTGTTGCACATCACACATGAAAGGAGCCTTGATTTCCTTGATGGCACTCCAGAGAAACCCCAAGAACACTGTTTCAAGGCTAGAGGGATCCTGAGGTCACTGTAGCAACACGAAAGAGCTCCGTGGGCCAAAAATCAACTTGAGATGAGAGGTTAGTCCCTGGCTTCGACTCCAGAGGAATACCACCTTACCACAACCACCTCAAGAGGAGGCTTCTCTCAGCTCTAGGTATGTGAGAGGGACCCTGAGTTTGCGGCCTCAAGTGGAATGGACACCGCGATGCCCTGACGCGAAATAAGGCCGGATATCCCTGCAGTGACTTGAATGCAGGCTCGTCTTGCATCTCCCAAGATGAAAGAATGTCTGAATCCCCTGTGGAGACCACAGAGAAAGACCTCGTTCCACACCTCATCACGACCGGAGGCCTCACATCCTTTGAAAACTCCAGAGGTACGCGGAGATCAGTGCCTCCAAAGGAGACGATGCCTGACTCCTCGTGAAACTTGATAGGAGTCCCAGGATTCTTGTGGCACGTGGAAAGGGACCCTTGGTCTCCCGTCTCAGCTGGAGAGGCGTCCCAATTGCCCTACAAAACCTCGAGGAGAATCCCGAGTTGTCCCTCGCAACTAGGCAGGAGTCCTGACGTCGCTGAAGAAATACGTGGGTGGAAGGGCCATCCCCGTCGTAACTCGAGAATATACCCCAGGTTCCCGCCGCAACTCGAGAAAAACCATGAGACTTCCCCCTCGCCGCGAGATGAGGCCCGATTCCCCTGCACTGCGTGCAGAGCAATTCCGAGTTGCACATCACACATGAAAGAAGCCTTGATTTCCTTGATGGCACTCCAGAGAAACCCCAAGAACACTGTTTCAAGGCTAGAGGGATCCTGAGGTCACTGTAGCAACACGAAAGAGCTCCGTGGGCCAAAAATCAACACGAGATGAGAGGTTAGTCCCTGGATTCGACTCCTGAGGAATACCACCTTACCACAAGCACCTCAAGAGGAGGCTTCTCTCAGCTCTAAGTATGTGAGAGGGATCCTGAGTTTGCGGCCTCAAGTGGAATGGACACCGCGATGCCCTGACTCGAAATAAGGCCGGATATCCCTGCAGTGACTTGAATGCAGGCTCGTCTTGCATCTCCCAAGAAAAAAGGATGTCTGAATCCCCTGTGGAGACCACAGAGAAACACCTAGTTCCCCACCTCATTGCGACCGGAGGCCTCACATCCTTTGAAAACTCCAGAGGTACGCGGAGATCAGTGCCTCCAAAGGAGACGATGCCTGACTCCTCGTGAAACTTGATAGGAGTCTCAGGATTCTTGTGGCACGTGGAAAGGGACCCTTGGTCTCCCGCCTCAGCTGGAGAGGCGTTCCAATTGCCCTGCAAAGCCTCGAGGAGAATCCCGAGTTGTCCCTCGCAACTAGGCAGGAGTCCTGACGTGGCTGAACAAACACGTGGGTGGAAGAGCCATCCCCGTCGTAACTCGAGAATATACCCCAGGTTCCCGCCGCAACTCGAGAAAAACCATGAGACTTCCCCCTCGATGCGAGATGAGGCCCGATTCCCCTGTACTGCGTGCAGAGCAATTCCGTCTTGCACATCACACATGAAAGGAGCCTTGATTTCCTTGATGGCACTCCAGAGAAACCCCAAGAACACTGTTTCAAGGATAGAGGGATCCTGAGGTCACTGTAGCAACACGAAAGAACTCTGTGGACCAAAAATCAACTCGAAAAGAGAGGTTAGTCCCTGGATTAGTCTCCAGAGGAATACCACCTTACCACAAGCACCTCAAGAGGAGGCTTCTCTCAGCTCTAGGTATGTGAGAGGGACCCTGAGTTTGCGGCCTCAAGTGGAATGGACACCGCGATGCCCTGACTCGAAATAAGGCCGGATATCCCTGCAGTGACTTCAATGCAGGCTCGTCTTGCATCTCCCACGATGAAAGGATGTCTGAATCCCCTGTGGAAAGCACAGAGAAAGACTTAGTTCCCCACCTCATCGCGACCGATAGCCTCACATCCTTTGAAAACTCCAGAGGTACGCGGAGATCAGTGCCTCCAAAGGAGACGATGCCTGACTCCTCGTGAAACTTGATAGGAGTCCCAGGATTCCTGTGGCACTTGGAAAGGGACACTTGGTCTCCCGCCTCAGCTGGAGAGGTGTCCCAATTGCCCTGCCAAGCCTCGAGGAGAATCCAGAGTTGTCCCTCGCAACTAGGCAGGAGTCCTGACGTCGCTGAAGAAACACGTGGGTGGAAGGGCCATCCCCGTCGTAACTCGAGAATATACCCCAGGTTCCCGCCGCAACTCGAGAAAAACCATGAGACTTCCCCCTCGCCGCGAGATGAGGCCCGATTCCCCTGCACTGCGTGCAGAGCAATTCTGTGTTGCACATCACACATGAAAGGAGCCTTGATTTCCTTGATGGCACTCCAGAGAAACCCCAAGAACACTGTTTCAAGGCTAGAGGGATCCTGAGGTCACTGTAGCAACACGAAAGAGCTCCGTGGGCCAAAAATCAACTCGAGATGAGAGGTTAGTCCCTGGCTTCGACTCCAGAGGAATACCACCTTACCACAAGCACCTCAAGAGGAGGCTTCTCTCAGCTCTAGGTATGTGAGAGGGACCCTGAGTTTGCGGCCTCAAGTGGAATGGACACCGCGATGCCCTGACTCGAAATAAGGCTGGATATCCCTGCAGTGACTTGAATGCAGGCTCGACTTGCAACTCCCAAGATGAAAGGATGTCTGAATCCCCTGTGGAGACCACAGAGAAAGACCTAGTTCCCCACCTCATCGCGACCGGAGGCCTCACATCCTTTGAAAACTCCAGAGGTACGCGGAGATCAGTGCCTCCAAAGGAGACGATGCCTGACTCCTCGTGAAACTTGATAGGAGTCCCAGGATTCCTGTGGCACGTGGAAAGGGACCCTTGGTCTCCCGCCTCAGCTGGAGAGGCGTCCCAATTGCCTTGCCAAGCCTCGAGGAGAATCCCGAGTTGTGTCTCGCAACTAGGCAAGAGTCCTGACGTGGCTGAACAAACACGTGTGTGGAAGGGCCATCCCCGTCGTAACTCGAGAATATAGCCCAGGTTCCCGCCGCAACTCGAGAAAAACCATGAGACTTCCCCATCGCCGCGAGATGAGGCCCGATTCCCCTGCACTGCGTGCAGAGCAATTCTGTGTTGTACATCACACATGAAAGGAGCCTTGATTTCCTTCGTGGCACTCCAGAGAAACCCCAAGAACACTGTTTCAAGGCTAGAGGGATCCTGAGGTCACTGTAGCAACACGAAAGAGCTCCGTGGACCAAAAATCAACTCGAGATGAGAGGTTAGTTCCTGGCTTCGACTCCAGAGGTATACCACCTTACCACAAGCACCTCAAGAGGAGGCTTCTCTCAGCTCTAGGTATGTGAGAGGGACCCTGAGTTTGCGGCCTCAAGTGGAATGGACACCACGATGCCCTGACTCGAAATAAGGCCGGATATCCCTGCAGTGACTGGAATGCAGGCTCGTCTTGCATCTCCCAAGACGAAAGGGTGTCTGAATCCCCTGTGGAGACCACAGAGAAAGACCTAGTTCCCCACCTCATCGCGACATGAGGCCTCAAATCCTTTGAAAACTCCAGAGGTATGCGGAGATCAGTGCCTCCAAAGGAGACGATGCCTGACTCCTCGTGAAACTTGATAGGAGTCCCAGGATTCTTGTGGCACGTGGAAAGGGACCCTTGGTCTCCCGCCTCAGCTGGAGAGGCGTTCCAATTGCCCTGCCAAGCCTCGAGGAGAATCCCGAGTTGTCCCTCGCAACTAGGCAGGAGTCCTGACGTGGCTGAACAAACACGTGGGTGGAAGGGCCATCCCCGTCGTAACTCGAGAATATACCCCAGGTTCCCGCCGCAACTCGAGAAAAACCATGAGACTTCCCCCTCGATGCGAGATGAGGCCCGATTCCCCTGTACTGCGTGCAGAGCAATTCCGTCTTGCACATCACACATGAAAGGAGCCTTGATTTCCTTGATGGCACTCCAGAGAAACCCCAAGAACACTGTTTCAAGGATAGAGGGATCCTGAGGTCACTGTAGCAACACGAAAGAACTCTGTGGACCAAAAATCAACTCGAAAAGAGAGGTTAGTCCCTGGATTAGTCTCCAGAGGAATACCACCTTACCACAAGCACCTCAAGAGGAGGCTTCTCTCAGCTCTAGGTATGTCAGAGGGACCCTGAGTTTGCGGCCTCAAGTGGAATGGACACCGCGATGCCCTGACTCGAAATAAGGCCGGATATCCCTGCAGTGACTTCAATGCAGGCTCGTCTTGCATCTCCCACGATGAAAGGATGTCTGAATCCCCTGTGGAAAGCACAGAGAAAGACTTAGTTCCCCACCTCATCGCGACCGATAGCCTCACATCCTTTGAAAACTCCAGAGGTACGCGGAGATCAGTGCCTCCAAAGGAGACGATGCCTGACTCCTCGTGAAACTTGATAGGAGTCCCAGGATTCCTGTGGCACTTGGAAAGGGACACTTGGTCTCCCGCCTCAGCTGGAGAGGTGTCCCAATTGCCCTGCCAAGCCTCGAGGAGAATCCAGAGTTGTCCCTCGCAACTAGGCAGGAGTCCTGACGTCGCTGAAGAAACACGTGGGTGGAAGGGCCATCCCCGTCGTAACTCGAGAATATACCCCAGGTTCCCGCCGCAACTCGAGAAAAACCATGAGACTTCCCCCTCGCCGCGAGATGAGGCCCGATTCCCCTGCACTGCGTGCAGAGCAATTCCGTGTTGCACATCACACATGAAAGGAGCCTTGATTTCCTTGATGGCACTCCAGAGAAACCCCAAGAACACTGTTTCAAGGCTAGAGGGATCCTGAGGTCACTGTAGCAACACGAAAGAGCTCCGTGGGCCAAAAATCAACTCGAGATGAGAGGTTAGTCCCTGGCTTCGACTCCAGAGGAATACCACCTTACCACAAGCACCTCAAGAGGAGGCTTCTCTCAGCTCTAGGTATGTGAGAGGGACCCTGAGTTTGCGGCCTCAAGTGGAATGGACACCGCGATGCCCTGACTCGAAATAAGGCTGGATATCCCTGCAGTGACTTGAATGCAGGCTCGACTTGCAACTCCCAAGATGAAAGGATGTCTGAATCCCCTGTGGAGACCACAGAGAAAGACCTAGTTCCCCACCTCATCGCGACCGGAGGCCTCACATCCTTTGAAAACTCCAGAGGTACGCGGAGATCAGTGCCTCCAAAGGAGACGATGCCTGACTCCTCGTGAATCTTGATAGGAGTCCCAGGATTCCTGTGGCACGTGGAAAGGGACCCTTGGTCTCCCGCCTCAGCTGGAGAGGCGTCCCAATTGCCTTGCCAAGCCTCGAGGAGAATCCCGAGTTGTGTCTCGCAACTAGGCAAGAGTCCTGACGTGGCTGAACAAACACGTGTGTGGAAGGGCCATCCCCGTCGTAACTCGAGAATATAGCCCAGGTTCCCGCCGCAACTCGAGAAAAACCATGAGACTTCCCCATCGCCGCGAGATGAGGCCCGATTCCCCTGCACTGCGTGCAGAGCAATTCTGTGTTGTACATCACACATGAAAGGAGCCTTGATTTCCTTCATGGCACTCCAGAGAAACCCCAAGAACACTGTTTCAAGGCTAGAGGGATCCTGAGGTCACTGTAGCAACACGAAAGAGCTCCGTGGACCAAAAATCAACTCGAGATGAGAGGTTAGTTCCTGGCTTCGACTCCAGAGGAATACCACCTTACCACAAGCACCTCAAGAGGAGGCTTCTCTCAGCTCTAGGTATGTGAGAGGGACCCTGAGTTTGCGGCCTCAAGTGGAATGGACACCACGATGCCCTGACTCGAAATAAGGCCGGATATCCCTGCAGTGACTGGAATGCAGGCTCGTCTTGCATCTCCCAAGACGAAAGGGTGTCTGAATCCCCTGTGGAGACCACAGAGAAAGACCTAGTTCCCCACCTCATCGCGACATGAGGCCTCAAATCCTTTGAAAACTCCAGAGGTATGCGGAGATCAGTGCCTCCAAAGGAGACGATGCCTGACTCCTCGTGAAACTTGATAGGAGTCCCAGGATTCTTGTGGCACGTGGAAAGGGACCCTTGGTCTCCCGCCTCAGCTGGAGAGGCGTTCCAATTGCCCTGCCAAGCCTCGAGGAGAATCCCGAGTTGTCCCTCGCAACTAGGCAGGAGTCCTGACGTGGCTGAACAAACACGTGGGTGGAAGGGCCATCCCCGTCGTAACTCGAGAATATACCCCAGGTTCCCGCCGCAACTCGAGAAAAACCATGAGACTTCCCCCTCGATGCGAGATGAGGCCCGATTCCCCTGTACTGCGTGCAGAGCAATTCCGTCTTGCACATCACACATGAAAGGAGCCTTGATTTCCTTGATGGCACTCCAGAGAATCCCCAAGAACACTGTTTCTAGGCTAGAGGGATCCTGAGGTCACTGTAGCAACACGAAAGAACTCTGTGGACCAAAAATCAACTCGAAAAGAGAGGTTAGTCCCTGAATTCGTCTCCAGAGGAATACCACCTTACCACAAGCACCGCAAGAGGAGGCTTCTCTCAGCTCTAGGTATGTGAGAGGGACCCTGAGTTTGCGGCCTCAAGTGGAATGGACACCGCGATGCCCTGACTCGAAATAAGGCCGGATAACCCTGCAGTGACTTCAATGCAGGCTCGTCTTGCATCTCCCAGAACGAAAGGATGTCTGAATCCCCTGTGGAAAGCACAGAGAAAGACTTAGTTCCCACCTCATCACGACCGATAGCCTCACATCCATTGAAAACTCCAGAGGTACGCGGAGATCAGTGCCTCCAAAGGAGACGATGCCTGACTCCTCGTGAAACTTGATAGGAGTCCCAGGATTCCTGTGGCACTTGGAAAGGGACACTTGGTCTCCCGCCTCAGCTGGAGAGGTGTCCCAATTGCCCTGCCAAGCCTCGAGGAGAATCCAGAGTTGTCCCTCGCAACTAGGCAGGAGTCCTGACGTCGCTGAAGAAACACGTGGGTGGAAGGGCCATCCCCGTCGTAACTCGAGAATATACCCCAGGTTCCCGCCGCAACTCGAGAAAAACCATGAGACTTCCCCCTCGCCGCGAGATGAGGCCCGATTCCCCTGCACTGCGTGCAGAGCAATTCCGTGTTGCACATCACACATGAAAGGAGCCTTGATTTCCTTGATGGCACTCCAGAGAAACCCCAAGAACACTGTTTCAAGGCTAGAGGGATCCTGAGGTCACTGTAGCAACACGAAAGAGCTCCGTGGGCCAAAAATCAACTCGAGATGAGAGGTTAGTCCCTGGCTTCGACTCCAGAGGAATACCACCTTACCACAAGCACCTCAAGAGGAGGCTTCTCTCAGCTCTAGGTATGTGAGAGGGACCCTGAGTTTGCGGCCTCAAGTGGAATGGACACCGCGATGCCCTGACTCGAAATAAGGCTGGATATCCCTGCAGTGACTTGAATGCAGGCTCGACTTGCAACTCCCAAGATGAAAGGATGTCTGAATCCCCTGTGGAGACCACAGAGAAAGACCTAGTTCCCCACCTCATCGCGACCGGAGGCCTCACATCCTTTGAAAACTCCAGAGGTACGCGGAGATCAGTGCCTCCAAAGGAGACGATGCCTGACTCCTCGTGAAACTTGATAGGAGTCCCAGGATTCCTGTGGCACGTGGAAAGGGACCCTTGGTCTCCCGCCTCAGCTGGAGAGGCGTCCCAATTGCCTTGCCAAGCCTCGAGGAGAATCCCGAGTTGTGTCTCGCAACTAGGCAAGAGTCCTGACGTGGCTGAACAAACACGTGTGTGGAAGGGCCATCCCCGTCGTAACTCGAGAATATAGCCCAGGTTCCCGCCGCAACTCGAGAAAAACCATGAGACTTCCCCATCGCCGCGAGATGAGGCCCGATTCCCCTGCACTGCGTGCAGAGCAATTCTGTGTTGTACATCACACATGAAAGGAGCCTTGATTTCCTTCGTGGCACTCCAGAGAAACCCCAAGAACACTGTTTCAAGGCTAGAGGGATCCTGAGGTCACTGTAGCAACACGAAAGAGCTCCGTGGACCAAAAATCAACTCGAGATGAGAGGTTAGTTCCTGGCTTCGACTCCAGAGGTATACCACCTTACCACAAGCACCTCAAGAGGAGGCTTCTCTCAGCTCTAGGTATGTGAGAGGGACCCTGAGTTTGCGGCCTCAAGTGGAATGGACACCACGATGCCCTGACTCGAAATAAGGCCGGATATCCCTGCAGTGACTGGAATGCAGGCTCGTCTTGCATCTCCCAAGACGAAAGGGTGTCTGAATCCCCTGTGGAGACCACAGAGAAAGACCTAGTTCCCCACCTCATCGCGACATGAGGCCTCAAATCCTTTGAAAACTCCAGAGGTATGCGGAGATCAGTGCCTCCAAAGGAGACGATGCCTGACTCCTCGTGAAACTTGATAGGAGTCCCAGGATTCTTGTGGCACGTGGAAAGGGACCCTTGGTCTCCCGCCTCAGCTGGAGAGGCGTTCCAATTGCCCTGCCAAGCCTCGAGGAGAATCCCGAGTTGTCCCTCGCAACTAGGCAGGAGTCCTGACGTGGCTGAACAAACACGTGGGTGGAAGGGCCATCCCCGTCGTAACTCGAGAATATACCCCAGGTTCCCGCCGCAACTCGAGAAAAACCATGAGACTTCCCCCTCGATGCGAGATGAGGCCCGATTCCCCTGTACTGCGTGCAGAGCAATTCCGTCTTGCACATCACACATGAAAGGAGCCTTGATTTCCTTGATGGCACTCCAGAGAAACCCCAAGAACACTGTTTCAAGGATAGAGGGATCCTGAGGTCACTGTAGCAACACGAAAGAACTCTGTGGACCAAAAATCAACTCGAAAAGAGAGGTTAGTCCCTGGATTAGTCTCCAGAGGAATACCACCTTACCACAAGCACCTCAAGAGGAGGCTTCTCTCAGCTCTAGGTATGTCAGAGGGACCCTGAGTTTGCGGCCTCAAGTGGAATGGACACCGCGATGCCCTGACTCGAAATAAGGCCGGATATCCCTGCAGTGACTTCAATGCAGGCTCGTCTTGCATCTCCCACGATGAAAGGATGTCTGAATCCCCTGTGGAAAGCACAGAGAAAGACTTAGTTCCCCACCTCATCGCGACCGATAGCCTCACATCCTTTGAAAACTCCAGAGGTACGCGGAGATCAGTGCCTCCAAAGGAGACGATGCCTGACTCCTCGTGAAACTTGATAGGAGTCCCAGGATTCCTGTGGCACTTGGAAAGGGACACTTGGTCTCCCGCCTCAGCTGGAGAGGTGTCCCAATTGCCCTGCCAAGCCTCGAGGAGAATCCAGAGTTGTCCCTCGCAACTAGGCAGGAGTCCTGACGTCGCTGAAGAAACACGTGGGTGGAAGGGCCATCCCCGTCGTAACTCGAGAATATACCCCAGGTTCCCGCCGCAACTCGAGAAAAACCATGAGACTTCCCCCTCGCCGCGAGATGAGGCCCGATTCCCCTGCACTGCGTGCAGAGCAATTCCGTGTTGCACATCACACATGAAAGGAGCCTTGATTTCCTTGATGGCACTCCAGAGAAACCCCAAGAACACTGTTTCAAGGCTAGAGGGATCCTGAGGTCACTGTAGCAACACGAAAGAGCTCCGTGGGCCAAAAATCAACTCGAGATGAGAGGTTAGTCCCTGGCTTCGACTCCAGAGGAATACCACCTTACCACAAGCACCTCAAGAGGAGGCTTCTCTCAGCTCTAGGTATGTGAGAGGGACCCTGAGTTTGCGGCCTCAAGTGGAATGGACACCGCGATGCCCTGACTCGAAATAAGGCTGGATATCCCTGCAGTGACTTGAATGCAGGCTCGACTTGCAACTCCCAAGATGAAAGGATGTCTGAATCCCCTGTGGAGACCACAGAGAAAGACCTAGTTCCCCACCTCATCGCGACCGGAGGCCTCACATCCTTTGAAAACTCCAGAGGTACGCGGAGATCAGTGCCTCCAAAGGAGACGATGCCTGACTCCTCGTGAATCTTGATAGGAGTCCCAGGATTCCTGTGGCACGTGGAAAGGGACCCTTGGTCTCCCGCCTCAGCTGGAGAGGCGTCCCAATTGCCTTGCCAAGCCTCGAGGAGAATCCCGAGTTGTGTCTCGCAACTAGGCAAGAGTCCTGACGTGGCTGAACAAACACGTGTGTGGAAGGGCCATCCCCGTCGTAACTCGAGAATATAGCCCAGGTTCCCGCCGCAACTCGAGAAAAACCATGAGACTTCCCCATCGCCGCGAGATGAGGCCCGATTCCCCTGCACTGCGTGCAGAGCAATTCTGTGTTGTACATCACACATGAAAGGAGCCTTGATTTCCTTCATGGCACTCCAGAGAAACCCCAAGAACACTGTTTCAAGGCTAGAGGGATCCTGAGGTCACTGTAGCAACACGAAAGAGCTCCGTGGACCAAAAATCAACTCGAGATGAGAGGTTAGTTCCTGGCTTCGACTCCAGAGGAATACCACCTTACCACAAGCACCTCAAGAGGAGGCTTCTCTCAGCTCTAGGTATGTGAGAGGGACCCTGAGTTTGCGGCCTCAAGTGGAATGGACACCACGATGCCCTGACTCGAAATAAGGCCGGATATCCCTGCAGTGACTGGAATGCAGGCTCGTCTTGCATCTCCCAAGACGAAAGGGTGTCTGAATCCCCTGTGGAGACCACAGAGAAAGACCTAGTTCCCCACCTCATCGCGACATGAGGCCTCAAATCCTTTGAAAACTCCAGAGGTATGCGGAGATCAGTGCCTCCAAAGGAGACGATGCCTGACTCCTCGTGAAACTTGATAGGAGTCCCAGGATTCTTGTGGCACGTGGAAAGGGACCCTTGGTCTCCCGCCTCAGCTGGAGAGGCGTTCCAATTGCCCTGCCAAGCCTCGAGGAGAATCCCGAGTTGTCCCTCGCAACTAGGCAGGAGTCCTGACGTGGCTGAACAAACACGTGGGTGGAAGGGCCATCCCCGTCGTAACTCGAGAATATACCCCAGGTTCCCGCCGCAACTCGAGAAAAACCATGAGACTTCCCCCTCGATGCGAGATGAGGCCCGATTCCCCTGTACTGCGTGCAGAGCAATTCCGTCTTGCACATCACACATGAAAGGAGCCTTGATTTCCTTGATGGCACTCCAGAGAATCCCCAAGAACACTGTTTCAAGGCTAGAGGGATCCTGAGGTCACTGTAGCAACACGAAAGAACTCTGTGGACCAAAAATCAACTCGAAAAGAGAGGTTAGTCCCTGAATTCGTCTCCAGAGGAATACCACCTTACCACAAGCACCGCAAGAGGAGGCTTCTCTCAGCTCTAGGTATGTGAGAGGGACCCTGAGTTTGCGGCCTCAAGTGGAATGGACACCGCGATGCCCTGACTCGAAATAAGGCCGGATATCCCTGCAGTGACTTCAATGCAGGCTCGTCTTGCATCTCCCAGAACGAAAGGATGTCTGAATCCCCTGTGGAAAGCACAGAGAAAGACTTAGTTCCCACCTCATCACGACCGATAGCCTCACATCCATTGAAAACTCCAGAGGTACGCGGAGATCAGTGCCTCCAAAGGAGACGATGCCTGACTCCTCGTGAAACTTGATAGGAGTCCCAGGATTCCTGTGGCACTTGGAAAGGGACACTTGGTCTCCCGCCTCAGCTGGAGAGGCGTCCCAATTGCCCTGCCAAGCCTCGAGGAGAATCCAGAATTGTGTCTCGCAACTAGGCAGGAGTCCTGACGTCGCTGAAGAAACACGTGGGTGGAAGGGCCATCCCCGTCGTAACTCGAGAATATACCCCAGGTTCCCACCGCAACTCGAGAAAAACCATGAGACTTCCACCTCGCCGCGAGATGAGGCCCGATTCCCCTGCACTGCGTGCAGAGCAATTCCGAGTTGCACATCACACATGAAAGAAGCCTTGATTTCCTTGATGGCACTCCAGAGAAACCCCAAGAACACTGTTTCAAGGCTAGAGGGATCCTGAGGTCACTGTAGCAACACGAAAGAGCTCCGTGGGCCAAAAATCAACACGAGATGAGAGGTTAGTCCCTGGCTTCGACTCCTGAGGAATACCACCTTACCACAAGCACCTCAAGAGGAGGCTTCTCTCAGCTCTAAGTATGTGAGAGGGATCCTGAGTTTGCGGCCTCAAGTGGAATGGACACCGCGATGCCCTGACTCGAAATAAGGCCGGATATCCCTGCAGTGACTTGAATGCAGGCTCGTCTTGCATCTCCCAAGAAAAAAGGATGTCTGAATCCCCTGTGGAGACCACAGAGAAAGACCTAGTTCCCCACCTCATCGCGACCGGAGGCCTCACATCCTTTGAAAACTCCAGAGGTACGCGGAGATCAGTGCCTCCAAAGGAGACGATGCCTGACTCCTCGTGAAACTTGATAGGAGTCCCAGGATTCTTGTGGCACGTGGAAAGGGACCCTTGGTCTCCCGCCTCAGCTGGAGAGGCGTTCCAATTGCCCTGCAAAGCCTCGAGGAGAATCCCGAGTTGTCCCTCGCAACTAGGCAGGAGTCCTGACGTGGCTGAACAAACACGTGGGTGGAAGAGCCATCCCCGTCGTAACTCGAGAATATACCCCAGGTTCCCGCCGCAACTCGAGAAAAACCATGAGACTTCCCCCTCGATGCGAGATGAGGCCCGATTCCCCTGTACTGCGTGCAGAGCAATTCCGTCTTGCACATCACACATGAAAGGAGCCTTGATTTCCTTGATGGCACTCCAGAGAAACCCCAAGAACACTGTTTCAAGGATAGAGGGATCCTGAGGTCACTGTAGCAACACGAAAGAACTCTGTGGACCAAAAATCAACTCGAAAAGAGAGGTTAGTCCCTGGATTAGTCTCCAGAGGAATACCACCTTACCACAAGCACCTCAAGAGGAGGCTTCTCTCAGCTCTAGGTATGTGAGAGGGACCCTGAGTTTGCGGCCTCAAGTGGAATGGACACCGCGATGCCCTGACTCGAAATAAGGCCGGATATCCCTGCAGTGACTTCAATGCAGGCTCGTCTTGCATCTCCCACGATGAAAGGATGTCTGAATCTCCTGTGGAAAGCACAGAGAAAGACTTAGTTCCCCACCTCATCGCGACCGATAGCCTCACATCCTTTGAAAACTCCAGAGGTACGCGGAGATCAGTGCCTCCAAAGGAGACGATGCCTGACTCCTCGTGAAACTTGATAGGAGTCCCAGGATTCCTGTGGCACTTGGAAAGGGACACTTGGTCTCCCGCCTCAGCTGGAGAGGTGTCCCAATTGCCCTGCCAAGCCTCGAGGAGAATCCAGAGTTGTCCCTCGCAACTAGGCAGGAGTCCTGACGTCGCTGAAGAAACACGTGGGTGGAAGGGCCATCCCCGTCGTAACTCGAGAATATACCCCAGGTTCCCGCCGCAACTCGAGAAAAACCATGAGACTTCCCCCTCGCCGCGAGATGAGGCCCGATTCCCCTGCACTGCGTGCAGAGCAATTCCGTGTTGCACATCACACATGAAAGGAGCCTTGATTTCCTTGATGGCACTCCAGAGAAACCCCAAGAACACTGTTTCAAGGCTAGAGGGATCCTGAGGTCACTGTAGCAACACGAAAGAGCTCCGTGGGCCAAAAATCAACTCGAGATGAGAGGTTAGTCCCTGGCTTCGACTCCAGAGGAATACCACCTTACCACAAGCACCTCAAGAGGAGGCTTCTCTCAGCTCTAGGTATGTGAGAGGGACCCTGAGTTTGCGGCCTCAAGTGGAATGGACACCGCGATGCCCTGACTCGAAATAAGGCTGGATATCCCTGCAGTGACTTGAATGCAGGCTCGACTTGCAACTCCCAAGATGAAAGGATGTCTGAATCCCCTGTGGAGACCACAGAGAAAGACCTAGTTCCCCACCTCATCGCGACCGGAGGCCTCACATCCTTTGAAAACTCCAGAGGTACGCGGAGATCAGTGCCTCCAAAGGAGACGATGCCTGACTCCTCGTGAAACTTGATAGGAGTCCCAGGATTCCTGTGGCACGTGGAAAGGGACCCTTGGTCTCCCGCCTCAGCTGGAGAGGCGTCCCAATTGCCTTGCCAAGCCTCGAGGAGAATCCCGAGTTATGTCTCGCAACTAGGCAAGAGTCCTGACGTGGCTGAACAAACACGTGTGTGGAAGGGCCATCCCCGTCGTAACTCGAGAATATAGCCCAGGTTCCCGCCGCAACTCGAGAAAAACCATGAGACTTCCCCATCGCCGCGAGATGAGGCCCGATTCCCCTGCACTGCGTGCAGAGCAATTCTGTGTTGTACATCACACATGAAAGGAGCCTTGATTTCCTTCATGGCACTCCAGAGAAACCCCAAGAACACTGTTTCAAGGCTAGAGGGATCCTGAGGTCACTGTAGCAACACGAAAGAGCTACGTGGACCAAAAATCAACTCGAGATGAGAGGTTAGTTCCTGGCTTCGACTCCAGAGGAATACCACCTTACCACAAGCACCTCAAGAGGAGGCTTCTCTCAGCTCTAGGTATGTGAGAGGGACCCTGAGTTTGCGGCCTCAAGTGGAATGGACACCACGATGCCCTGACTCGAAATAAGGCCGGATATCCCTGCAGTGACTGGAATGCAGGCTCGTCTTGCATCTCCCAAGACGAAAGGGTGTCTGAATCCCCTGTGGAGACCACAGAGAAAGACCTAGTTCCCCACCTCATCGCGACATGAGGCCTCAAATCCTTTGAAAACTCCAGAGGTATGCGGAGATCAGTGCCTCCAAAGGAGACGATGCCTGACTCCTCGTGAAACTTGATAGGAGTCCCAGGATTCTTGTGGCACGTGGAAAGGGACCCTTGGTCTCCCGCCTCAGCTGGAGAGGCGTTCCAATTGCCCTGCCAAGCCTCGAGGAGAATCCCGAGTTGTCCCTCGCAACTAGGCAGGAGTCCTGACGTGGCTGAACAAACACGTGGGTGGAAGGGCCATCCCCGTCGTAACTCGAGAATATACCCCAGGTTCCCGCCGCAACTCGAGAAAAACCATGAGACTTCCCACTCGACGCGAGATGAGGCCCGATTCCCCTGTACTGCGTGCAGAGCAATTCCGTCTTGCACATCACACATGAAAGGAGCCTTGATTTCCTTGATGGCACTCCAGAGAATCCCCAAGAACACTGTTTCAAGGCTAGAGGGATCCTGAGGTCACTGTAGCAACACGAAAGAACTCTGTGGACCAAAAATCAACTCGAAAAGAGAGGTTAGTCCCTGAATTCGTCTCCAGAGGAATACCACCTTACCACAAGCACCGCAAGAGGAGGCTTCTCTCAGCTCTAGGTATGTGAGAGGGACCCTGAGTTTGCGGCCTCAAGTGGAATGGACACCGCGATGCCCTGACTCGAAATAAGGCCGGATATCCCTGCAGTGACTTCAATGCAGGCTCGTCTTGCATCTCCCAGAACGAAAGGATGTCTGAATCCCCTGTGGAAAGCACAGAGAAAGACTTAGTTCCCACCTCATCACGACCGATAGCCTCACATCCATTGAAAACTCCAGAGGTACGCGGAGATCAGTGCCTCCAAAGGAGACGATGCCTGACTCCTCGTGAAACTTGATAGGAGTCCCAGGATTCCTGTGGCACTTGGAAAGGGACACTTGGTCTCCCGCCTCAGCTGGAGAGGCGTCCCAATTGCCCTGCCAAGCCTCGAGGAGAATCCAGAGTTGTCCCTCGCAACTAGGCAGGAGTCCTGACGTCGCTGAAGAAACACGTGGGTGGAAGGGCCATCCCCGTCGTAACTCGAGAATATACCCCAGGTTCCCACCGCAACTCGAGAAAAACCATGAGACTTCCACCTCGCCGCGAGATGAGGCCCGATTCCCCTGCACTGCGTGCAGAGCAATTCCGTGTTGCACATCACACATGAAAGGAGCCTTGATTTCCTTGATGGCACTCCAGAGAAACCCCAAGAACACTGTTTCAAGGCTAGAGGGATCCTGAGGTCACTGTAGCAACACGAAAGAGCTCCGTGGGCCAAAAATCAACTCGAGATGAGAGGTTAGTCCCTGGCTTCGACTCCAGAGGAATACCACCTTACCACAAGCACCTCAAGAGGAGGCTTCTCTCAGCTCTAGGTATGTGAGAGGGACCCTGAGTTTGCGGCCTCAAGTGGAATGGACACCGCGATGCCCTGACGCGAAATAAGGCCGGATATCCCTGCAGTGACTTGAATGCAGGCTCGTCTTGCATCTCCCAAGAAGAAAGGATGTCTGAATCCCCTGTGGAGACCACAGAGAAACACCTAGTTCCCCACCTCATCGCGACCGGAGGCCTCACATCCTTTGAAAACTCCAGAGGTACGCGGAGATCAGTGCCTCCAAAGGAGACGATGCCTGACTCCTCGTGAAACTTGATAGGAGTCCCAGGATTCTTGTGGCACGTGGAAAGGGACACTTGGTCTCCCGCCTCAGCTGGAGAGGCGTTCCAATTGCCCTGCCAAGCCTCGAGGAGAATCCCGAGTTGTCCCTCGCAACGAGGCAGGAGTCCTGACGTGGCTGAACAAACACGTGGGTGGAAGGGCCATCCCCGTCGTAACTCGAGAATATACCCCAGGTTTCCGCCGCAACTCGAGAAAAACCATGAGACTTCCCCCTCGATGCGAGATGAGGCCCGATTCCCCTGTACTGCGTGCAGAGCAATTCCGTCTTGCACATCACACATGAAAGGAGCCTTGATTTCCTTGATGGCACTCCAGAGAATCCCCAAGAACACTGTTTCAAGGCTAGAGGGATCCTGAGGTCACTGTAGCAACACGAAAGAACTCTGTGGACCAAAAATCAACTCGAAAAGAGAGGTTAGTCCCTGAATTCGTCTCCAGAGGAATACCACCTTACCACAAGCACCGCAAGAGGAGGCTTCTCTCAGCTCTAGGTATGTGAGAGGGACCCTGAATTTGCGGCCTCAAGTGGAATGGACACCGCGATGCCCTGACTCGAAATAAGGCCGGATATCCCTGCAGTGACTTCAATGCAGGCTCGTCTTGCATCTCCCACGATGAAAGGATGTCTGAATCCCCTGTGGAAAGCACAGAGAAAGACTTAGTTCCCCACCTCATCGCGACCGATAGCCTCACATCCTTTGAAAACTCCAGAGGTACGCGGAGATCAGTGCCTCCAAAGGAGACGATGCCTGACTCCTCGTGAAACTTGATAGGAGTCCCAGGATTCCTGTGGCACTTGGAAAGGGACACTTGGTCTCCCGCCTCAGCTGGAGAGGTGTCCCAATTGCCCTGCCAAGCCTCGAGGAGAATCCAGAGTTGTCCCTCGCAACTAGGCAGGAGTCCTGACGTCGCTGAAGAAACACGTGGGTGGAAGGGCCATCCCCGTCGTAACTCGAGAATATACCCCAGGTTCCCGCCGCAACTCGAGAAAAACCATGAGACTTCCCCCTCGCCGCGAGATGAGGCCCGATTCCCCTGCACTGCGTGCAGAGCAATTCCGTGTTGCACATCACACATGAAAGGAGCCTTGATTTCCTTGATGGCACTCCAGAGAAACCCCAAGAACACTGTTTCAAGGCTAGAGGGATCCTGAGGTCACTGTAGCAACACGAAAGAGCTCCGTGGGCCAAAAATCAACTCGAGATGAGAGGTTAGTCCCTGGCTTCGACTCCAGAGGAATACCACCTTACCACAAGCACCTCAAGAGGAGGCTTCTCTCAGCTCTAGGTATGTGAGAGGGACCCTGAGTTTGCGGCCTCAAGTGGAATGGACATCGCGATGCCCTGACTCGAAATAAGGCTGGATATCCCTGCAGTGACTTGAATGCAGGCTCGACTTGCAACTCCCAAGATGAAAGGATGTCTGAATCCCCTGTGGAGACCACAGAGAAAGACCTAGTTCCCCACCTCATCGCGACCGGAGGCCTCACATCCTTTGAAAACTCCAGAGGTACGCGGAGATCAGTGCCTCCAAAGGAGACGATGCCTGACTCCTCGTGAAACTTGATAGGAGTCCCAGGATTCCTGTGGCACGTGGAAAGGGACCCTTGGTCTCCCGCCTCAGCTGGAGAGGCGTCCCAATTGCCTTGCCAAGCCTCGAGGAGAATCCCGAGTTGTGTCTCACAACTAGGCAAGAGTCCTGACGTGGCTGAACAAACACTTGTGTGGAAGGGCCATCCCCGTCGTAACTCGAGAATATAGCCCAGGTTCCCGCCGCAACTCGAGAAAAACCATGAGACTTCCCCATCGCCGCGAGATGAGGCCCGATTCCCCTGCACTGCGTGCAGAGCAATTCTGTGTTGTACATCACACATGAAAGGAGCCTTGATTTCCTTCATGGCACTCCAGAGAAACCCCAAGAACACTGTTTCAAGGCTAGAGGGATCCTGAGGTCACTGTAGCAACACGAAAGAGCTCCGTGGACCAAAAATCAACTCGAGATGAGAGGTTAGTTCCTGGCTTCGACTCCAGAGGAATACCACCTTACCACAAGCACCTCAAGAGGAGGCTTCTCTCAGCTCTAGGTATGTGAGAGGGACCCTGAGTTTGCGGCCTCAAGTGGAATGGACACCACGATGCCCTGACTCGAAATAAGGCCGGATATCCCTGCAGTGACTGGAATGCAGGCTCGTCTTGCATCTCCCAAGACGAAAGGGTGTCTGAATCCCCTGTGGAGACCACAGAGAAAGACCTAGTTCCCCACCTCATCGCGACATGAGGCCTCAAATCCTTTGAAAACTCCAGAGGTATGCGGAGATCAGTGCCTCCAAAGGAGACGATGCCTGACTCCTCGTGAACCTTGATAGGAGTCCCAGGATTCTTGTGGCACGTGGAAAGGGACCCTTGGTCTCCCGCCTCAGCTGGAGAGGCGTTCCAATTGCCCTGCCAAGCCTCGAGGAGAATCCCGACTTGTCCCTCGCAACTAGGCAGGAGTCCTGACGTGGCTGAACAAACACGTGGGTGGAAGGGCCATCCCCGTCGTAACTCGAGAATATACCCCAGGTTCCCGCCGCAACTCGAGAAAAACCATGAGACTTCCCCCTCGATGCGAGATGAGGCCCGATTCCCCAGTACTGCGTGCAGAGCAATTCCGTCTTGCACATCACA
Source organism: Cervus elaphus (assembly GCF_910594005.1). Taxonomy (NCBI): domain Eukaryota; kingdom Metazoa; phylum Chordata; class Mammalia; order Artiodactyla; family Cervidae; genus Cervus; species Cervus elaphus. Next base: position 712,610 of record NC_057828.1, read on the forward strand.
CATGAAAGGAGCCTTGATTTCCTTGATGGCACTCCAGAGAATCCCCAAGAACACTGTTTCAAGGCTAGAGGGATCCTGAGGTCACTGTAGCAACACGAAAGAACTCTGTGGACCAAAAATCAACTCGAAAAGAGAGGTTAGTCCCTGAATTCGTCTCCAGAGGAATACCACCTTACCACAAGCACCGCAAGAGGAGGCTTCTCTCAGCTCTAGGTATGTGAGAGGGACCCTGAGTTTGCGGCCTCAAGTGGAATGGACACCGCGATGCCCTGACTCGAAATAAGGCCGGATATCCCTGCAGTGACTTCAATGCAGGCTCGTCTTGCATCTCCCAGAACGAAAGGATGTCTGAATCCCCTGTGGAAAGCACAGAGAAAGACTTAGTTCCCACCTCATCACGACCGATAGCCTCACATCCATTGAAAACTCCAGAGGTACGCGGAGATCAGTGCCTCCAAAGGAGACGATGCCTGACTCCTCGTGAAACTTGATAGGAGTCCCAGGATTCCTGTGGCACTTGGAAAGGGACACTTGGTCTCCCGCCTCAGCTGGAGAGGCGTCCCAATTGCCCTGCCAAGCCTCGAGGAGAATCCAGAGTTGTGTCTCGCAACTAGGCAGGAGTCCTGACGTCGCTGAAGAAACACGTGGGTGGAAGGGCCATCCCCGTCGTAACTCGAGAATATACCCCAGGTTCCCACCGCAACTCGAGAAAAACCATGAGACTTCCACCTCGCCGCGAGATGAGGCCCGATTCCCCTGCACTGCGTGCAGAGCAATTCCGTGTTGCACATCACACATGAAAGGAGCCTTGATTTCCTTGATGGCACTCCAGAGAAACCCCAAGAACACTGTTTCAAGTCTAGAGGGATCCTGAGGTCACTGTAGCAACACGAAAGAGCTCCGTGGGCCAAAAATCAACTCGAGATGAGAGGTTAGTCCCTGGCTTCGACTCCAGAGGAATACCACCTTACCACAAGCACCTCAAGAGGAGGCTTCTCTCAGCTCTAGGTATGTGAGAGGGACCCTGAGTTTGCGGCCTCAAGTGGAATGGACACCGCGATGCCCTGACGCGAAATAAGGCCGGATATCCCTGCAGTGACTTGAATGCAGGCTCGTCTTGCATCTCCCAAGAAGAAAGGATGTCTGAATCCCCTGTGGAGACCACAGAGAAACACCTAGTTCCCCACCTCATCGCGACCGGAGGCCTCACATCCTTTGAAAACTCCAGAGGTACGCGGAGATCAGTGCCTCCAAAGGAGACGATGCCTGACTCCTCGTGAAACTTGATAGGAGTCCCAGGATTCTTGTGGCACGTGGAAAGGGACCCTTGGTCTCCCGCCTCAGCTGGAGAGGCGTTCCAATTGCCCTGCCAAGCCTCGAGGAGAATCCCGAGTTGTCCCTCGCAACGAGGCAGGAGTCCTGACGTGGCTGAACAAACACGTGGGTGGAAGGGCCATCCCCGTCGTAACTCGAGAATATACCCCAGGTTTCCGCCGCAACTCGAGAAAAACCATGAGACTTCCCCCTCGATGCGAGATGAGGCCCGATTCCCCTGTACTGCGTGCAGAGCAATTCCGTCTTGCACATCACACATGAAAGGAGCCTTGATTTCCTTGATGGCACTCCAGAGAATCCCCAAGAACACTGTTTCAAGGCTAGAGGGATCCTGAGGTCACTGTAGCAACACGAAAGAACTCTGTGGACCAAAAATCAACTCGAAAAGAGAGGTTAGTCCCTGAATTCGTCTCCAGAGGAATACCACCTTACCACAAGCACCGCAAGAGGAGGCTTCTCTCAGCTCTAGGTATGTGAGAGGGACCCTGAATTTGCGGCCTCAAGTGGAATGGACACCGGGATGCCCTGACTCGAAATAAGGCCGGATATCCCTGCAGTGACTTCAATGCAGGCTCGTCTTGCATCTCCCAGGACGAAAGGATGTCTGAATCCCCTGTGGAAAGCACAGAGAAAGACTTAGTTCCCACCTCATCACGACCGATAGCCTCACATCCATTGAAAACTCCAGAGGTACGCGGAGATCAGTGCCTCCAAAGGAGACGATGCCTGACTCCTCGTGAAACTTGATAGGAGTCCCAGGATTCCTGTGGCACTTGGAAAGGGACACTTGGTCTCCCGCCTCAGCTGGAGAGGCGTCCCAATTGCCCTGCCAAGCCTCGAGGAGAATCCAGAGTTGTCCCTCGCAACTAGGCAGGAGTCCTGACGTCGCTGAAGAAACACGTGGGTGGAAGGGCCATCCCCGTCGTAACTCGAGAATATACCCCAGGTTCCCGCCGCAACTCGAGAAAAACCATGAGACTTCCCCCTCGCCGCGAGATGAGGCCCGATTCCCCTGCACTGCGTGCAGAGCAATTCCGTGTTGCACATCACACATGAAAGGAGCCTTGATTTCCTTCATGGCACTCCAGAGAAACCCCAAGAACACTGTTTCAAGGCTAGAGGGATCCTGAGGTCACTGTAGAAACACGAAAGAGCTCCGTGGGCCAAAAATCAACTTGAGATGAGAGGTTAGTCCCTGGCTTCGACTCCAGAGGAATACCACCTTACCACAAGCACCTCAAGAGGAGGCTTCTCTCAGCTCTAGGTATGTGAGAGGGACCCTGAGTTTGCGGCCTCAAGTGGAATGGACACCGCGATGCCCTGACGCGAAATAAGGCTGGATATCCCTGCAGTGACTTGAATGCAGGCTCGACTTGCAACTCCCAAGATGAAAGGATGTCTGAATCCCCTGTGGAGACCACAGAGAAAGACCTAGTTCCCCACCTCATCGCGACCGGAGGCCTCACATCCTTTGAAAACTCCAGAGGTACGCGGAGATCAGTGCCTCCAAAGGAGACGATGCCTGACTCCTCGTGAAACTTGATAGGAGTCCCAGGATTCCTGTGGCACGTGGAAAGGGACCCTTGGTCTCCCGCCTCAGCTGGAGAGGCGTCCCAATTGCCTTGCCAAGCCTCGAGGAGAATCCCGAGTTGTGTCTCGCAACTAGGCAAGAGTCCTGACGTGGCTGAACAAACACGTGGGTGGAAGGGCCATCCCCGTCGTAACTCGAGAATATAGCCCAGGTTCCCGCCGCAACTCGAGAAAAACCATGAGACTTCCCCCTCGCCGCGAGATGAGGCCCGATTCCCCTGCACTGCGTGCAGAGCAATTCTGTGTTGCACATCACACATGAAAGGAGCCTTGATTTCCTTCATGGCACTCCAGAGAAACCCCAAGAACACTGTTTCAAGGCTAGAGGGATCCTGAGGTCACTGTAGCAACACGAAAGAGCTCCGTGGACCAAAAATCAACTCGAGATGAGAGGTTAGTCCCTGGCTTCGACTCCAGAGGAATACCACCTTACCACAAGCACCTCTAGAGGAGGCTTCTCTCAGCTCTAGGTATGTGAGAGGGACCCTGAGTTTGCGGCCTCAAGTGGAATGGACACCACGATGCCCTGACTCGAAATAAGGCCGGATATCCCTGCAGTGACTGGAATGCAGGCTCGTCTTGCATCTCCCAAGACGAAAGGGTGTCTGAATCCCCTGTGGAGACCACAGAGAAAGACCTAGTTCCCCACCTCATCGCGACATGAGGCCTCAAATCCTTTGAAAACTCCAGAGGTATGCGGAGATCAGTGCCTCCAAAGGAGACGATGCCTGACTCCTCGTGAAACTTGATAGGAGACCCAGGATTCCTGTGGCACGTGGAAAGGGACCCTTGGTCTCCCGTCTCAGCTGGAGAGGCGTCCCAATTGCCCTGCAAAGCCTCGAGGAGAATCCCGAGTTCTCCCTCGCAACTAGGCAGGAGTACTGACGTCGCTGAAGAAACACGTGGGTGGAAGGGCCATCCCCGTCGTAACTCGAGAATATACCCCAGGTTCCCGCCGCAACTCGAGAAAAACCATGAGACTTCCCCTTCGATGCGAGATGAGGCCCGATTCCCCTGTACTGCGTGCAGAGCAATTCCGTGTTGCACATCACACATGAAAGGAGCCTTGATTTCCTTCATGGCACTCCAGAGAAACCCCAAGAACACTGTTTCAAGGCTAGAGGGATCCTGAGGTCACTGTAGCAACACGAAAGAGCTCCGTGGGCCAAAAATCAACTCGAGATGAGAGGTTAGTTCCTGGCTTCGACTCCAGAGGAATACCACCTTACCACAAGCACCTCAAGAGGAGGCTTCTCTCAGCTCTAGGTATGTGAGAGGGACCCTGAGTTTGCGGCCTCAAGTGGGATGGACACCGCGATGCCCTGACGCGAAATAAGGCCGGATATCCCTGCAGTGACTTGAATGCAGGCTCGTCTTGCATCTCCCAAGATGAAAGGATGTCTGAATCCCCTGTGGAGACCTCAGAGAAAGACCTAGTTCCCCACCTCATCGCGACCGGAGGCCTCACATCCTTTGAAAACTCCAGAGGTACGCGGAGATCAGTGCCTCCAAAGGAGACGATGCCTGACTCCTCGTGAAACTTGATAGGAGTCCCAGGATTCCTGTGGCACGTGGAAAGGGACCCATGGTCTCCCGCCTCAGCTGGAGAGGCGTTCCAATTGCCCTGCCAAGCCTCGAGGAGAATTCCGAGTTGTCCCTCGCAACTAGGCAGGAGTCCTGACGTGGCTTAACAAACACGTGGGTGGAAGGGCCATCCCCGTCGTAACTCGAGAATATACCCCAGGTTCCCGCCGCAACTCGAGAAAAACCATGAGACTTCCCCCTCGATGCGAGATGAGGCCCGATTCCCCTGTACTGCGTGCAGAGCAATGCCGTCTTGCACATCACACATGAAAGGAGCCTTGATTTCCTTGATGGCACTCCAGAGAAACCCCAAGAACACTGTTTCAAGGCTAGAGGGATCCTGAGGTCACTGTAGCAACACGAAAGAGCTCCGTGGGCCAAAAATCAACTCGAGATGAGAGGTTAGTCCCTGGCTTCGACTCCAGAGCAATACCACCTTACCACAAGCACCTCAAGAGGAGGCTTCTCTCAGCTCTAGGTATGTGAGAGGGACCCTGACTTTGCGGCCTCAAGTGGAATGGACACCGCGATGCCCTGACGCGAAATAAGGCTGGATATCCCTGCAGTGACTTGAATGCAGGCTCTTCTTGCATCTCCCAAGATGAAAGGATGTCTGAATCCCCTGTGGAGACCACAGAGAAAGACCTAGTTCCCCACCTCATCGCGACCGGAGGCCTCACATCCTTTGAAAACTCCAGAGGTACGCGGAGATCAGTGCCTCCAAAGGAGACGATGCCTGACTCCTCGTGAAACTTGATAGGAGTCCCAGGATTCCTGTGGCACGTGGAAAGGGACCCTTGGTCTCCGCCTCAGCTGGAGAGGCGTCCCAATTGCCTTGCCAAGCCTCGAGGAGAATCCCGAGTTGTGTCTCGCAACTAGGCAAGAGTCCTGACGTGGCTGAACAAACACGTGTGTGGATGGGCCATCCCCGTCGTAACTCGAGAATATACCCCAGGTTCCCGCCGCAACTCGAGAAAAAACATGAGACTTCCCCCTCGCCGCGAGATGAGGCCCGATTCCCCTGCACTGCGTGCACAGCAATTCTGTGTTGCACATCACACATGACAGGAGCCTTGATTTCCTTCATGGCACTCCAGAGAAACCCCAAGAACACTGTTTCAAGGCTAGAGGGATCCTGAGGTCACTGTAGCAACACGAAAGAGCTCCGTGGACCAAAAATCAACTCGAGATGAGAGGTTAGTCCCTGGCTTCGACTCCAGAGGAATACCACCTTACCACAAGCACCTCAAGAGGAGGCTTCTCTCAGCTCTAGGTATGTGAGAGGGACCCTGAGTTTGCGGCCTCAAGTGGAATGGACACCGCGATGCCCTGACTCGAAATAAGGCCGGATATCCCTGCAGTGACTGGAATGCAGGCTCGTCTTGCATCTCCCAAGACGAAAGGGTGTCTGAATCCCCTGTGGAGACCACAGAGAAAGACCTAGTTCCCCACCTCATCGCGACAGGAGGCCTCACATCCTTTGAAAACTCCAGAGGTATGCGGAGATCAGTGCCTCCAAAGGAGACGATGCCTGACTCCTCGTGAAACTTGATAGGAGACCGAGGATTCCTGTGGCACTTGGAAAGGGACCCTTGGTCTCCCGTCTCAGCTGGAGAGGCGTCCCAATTGCCCTGCAAAGCTTCGAGGAGAATCCCGAGTTGTCCCTCGCAACTAGGCAGGAGTCCTGACATGACTGAACACACACGTGTGTGGAAGGGCCATCCCCGCCGTAACTCGAGAATATACCCCAGGTTCCCGCCGCAACTCGAGAAAAACCATGAGACTTCCCCCTCGCCGCGAGATGAGGCCCGATTCCCCTGCACTGCGTGCAGAGCAATTCCGTGTTGCACATCACACATGAAAGGAGCCTTGATTTCCTTGATGGCACTCCAGAGAAACCCCAAGAACACTGTTTCAAGGCTAGAGGGATCCTGAGGTCACTGTAGCAACACGAAAGAGCTCCGTGGACCAAGAATCAACACGAGATGAGAGGTTAGTCCCTGGCTTCGACTCCTGAGGAATACCACTTTACCACAAGCACCTCAAGAGGAGGCTTCTCTCAGCTCTAGGTATGCGAGAGGGATCCTGAGTTTGCGGCCTCAAGTGGAATGGACACCGCGATGCCCTGACTCGAAATAAGGCCGGATATCCCTGCAGTGACTTGAATGCAGGCTCGTCTTGCATCTCCCAAGAAGAAAGGATGTCTGAATCCCCTGTGGAGGACACAGAGAAACACCTAGTTCCCCACCTCATCGCGACCGCAGGCCTCACATCCTTTGAAAACTCCAGAGGTACGCGGAGATCAGTGCCTCCAAAGGAGACGATGCCTGACTCCTCGTGAAACTTGATAGGAGTCCCAGGATTCCTGTGGCACGTGGAAAGGGACCCTTGGTCTCCCGCCTCAGCTGGAGAGGCGTCCCAATTGCCCTGCCAAGCCTCGAGGAGAATCCCGAGTTGTCCCTCGCAACGAGGCAGGAGTCCTGACGTGGCTGAACAAACACGTGGGTGGAAGGGCCATCCCCGTCGTAACTCGAGAATATACCCCAGGTTCCCGCCGCAACTCGAGAAAAACAATGAGACTTCCCCCTCGCCGCGAGATGAGGCCCGATTCCCCTGCACTGCGTGCAGAGCAATTCCGTGTTGCACATCACACATGAAAGGAGCCTTGATTTCCTTGATGGCACTCCAGAGAAACCCCAAGAACACTGTTTCAAGGCTAGAGGGATCCTGAGGTCACTGTAGCAACACGAAAGAGCTCCGTGGGCCAAAAATCAACTCGAGATGAGATGTTAGTCCCTGGCTTCGACTCCAGAGGAATACCACCTTACCACAAGCACCTCAAGAGGAGGCTTCTCTCAGCTCTAGGTATGTGAGAGGGACCCTGAGTTTGCGGCCTCAAGTGGAATGGACACCGCGATGCCCTGACTCGAAATAAGGCCGGATATCCCTGCAGTGACTGGAATGCAGGCTCGTCTTGCATCTCCCAAGACAAAAGGGTGTCTGAATCCACTGTGGAGACCACAGAGAAACACCTAGTTCCCCACCTCATCGCGACAGGAGGCCTCAAATCCTTTGAAAACTCCAGAGGTATGCGGAGATCAGTGCCTCCAAAGGAGACGATGCCTGACTCCTCGTGAAACTTGATAGGAGTCCCAGGATTCCTGTGGCACTTGGAAAGGGACCCTTGGTCTCCCGCCTCAGTTGGAGAGGCGTTCCAATTGCCCTGCCAAGCCTCGAGGAGAATCCCGAGTTGTCCCTCGCAACTAGGCAGAGGTCCTTACGTGGCTGAACAAACACGTGGGTGGAAGGGCCATCCCCGTCGTAACTCGAGAATATACCCCAGGTTCCCGCCGCAACTCGAGAAAATCCATGAGACTTCCCCCTCGCCGCGAGATGAGGCCCGATTCCTCTGCACTGCGTGCAGAGCAATTCCGTGTTGCACATCACACATGAAAGGAGCCTTGATTTCCTTGATGGCACTCCAGAGAAACCCCAAGAACACTGTTTCAAGGCTAGAGGGATCCTGAGGTCACTGTAGCAACACGAAAGAGCTCCGTGGGCCAAAAATCAACTCGAGATGAGAGGTTAGTCCCTGGCTTCGACTCCAGAGCAATACCACCTTACCACAAGCACCTCAAGAGGAGGCTTCTCTCAGCTCTAGGTATGTGAGAGGGACCCTGAGTTTGCGGCCTCAAGTGGAATGGACACCGCGATGCCCTGACACGAAATAAGGCTGGATATCCCTGCAGTGACTTGAATGCAGGCTCGTCTTGCATCTCCCAAGATGAAAGGGTGTCTGAATCCCCTGTGGAGACCACAGAGAAAGACCTAGTTCCCCACCTCATCGCGACAGGAGGCCTCAAATCCTTTGAAAACTCCAGAGGTATGCGGAGATCAGTGCCTCCAAAGGAGACGATGCCTGACTCCTCGTGAAACTTGATAGGAGACCCAGGATTCCTGTGGCACGTGGAAAGGGACCCTTGGTCTCCCGTCTCAGCTGGAGAGGCGTCCCAATTGCCCTGCAAAGACTCGAGGAGAATACCGAGTTGTCCCTCGCAACTAGGCAGAAGTACTGACATGGCTGAACACACACGTGTGTGGAAGGGCCATCCCCGTCGTAACTCGAGAATATACCCCAGGTTCCCGCCACAACTCGAGAAAAACCATGAGACTTCCCCCGCGCCGCGAGATGAGGCCCGATTCCCCTGCACTGCGTGCAGAGCAATTCCGTGTTGCACATCACACATGAAAGGAGCCTTGATTTCCTTGATGGCACTACAGAGAAACCTCAAGAAAACTGTTTCAAGGCTAGAGGGAACCTGAGGTCACTGTAGCAACACGAAAGAGCTCCGTGGACCAAGAATCAACACGAGATGAGAGGTTAGTCCCTGGCTTCGACTCCTGAGGAATACCACCTTACCACAAGCACCTCAAGAGGAGGCTTCTCTCAGCTCTAGGTATGTGAGAGGGATCCTGAGTTTGCGGCCTCAAGAGGAATGGACATCGCGATGCCCTGACTCGAAATAAGGCCGGATATCCCTGCAGTGACTTCAATGCAGGCTTGTCTTGCATCTCCCAAGAAGAAAGGATGTCTGAATCCCCTGTGGAGACCACAGAGAAACACCTAGTTCCCCACCTCATCGCGACCGGAGGCCTCACATCCTTTGAAAACTCCAGAGGTACTTGGAGATCAGTGCCTCCAAAGGAGATGATGCCTGACTCCTCGTGAAACTTGATAGGAGTCCCAGGATTCCTGTGGCACGTGGAAAGGGACCCTTGGTCTCCCGCCTCAGCTGGAGAGGCGTCTCAATTGCCTTGCCAAGCCTCGAGGAGAATCCCGAGTTGTGTCTCGCAACTAGGCAAGAGTCCTGATGTGGCTGAACACACACGTGGGTGGAAGGGCCATCCCCGTCGTAACTCGAGAATATACCCCAGGTTCCCGCCGCAACTCGAGAAAAACCATGAGACTTCCCCCTCGCCGCGAGATGAGGCCCGATTCCCCTGCACTGCGTGCAGAGCAATTCCGTGTTGCACATCACACATGAAAGGAGCCTTGATTTCCTTGATGGCACTCCAGAGAAACCCCAAGAACACTGTTTCAAGGCTTGAGGGATCCTGAGGTCACTGTAGCAACACGAAAGAGCTCCGTGGGCCAAAAATCAACTCGAGATGAGAGGTTAGTCCCTGGCTTCGACTCCAGAGGAATACCACCTTACCACAAGCACCTCAAGAGGAGGCTTCTCTCAGCTCTAGGTATGTGAGAGGGACCCTGAGTTTGCGGCCTCAAGTGGAATGGACACCGCGATGCCCTGACGCGAAATAAGGCTGCATATCCCTGCAGTGACTTGAATGCAGGCTCGTCTTGCATCTCCCAAGATGAAAGGATGTCTGAATCCCCTGTGGAGACCACAGAGAAATACCTAGTTCCCCACCTCATCGCGACCGGAGGCCTCACATCCTTTGAAAACTCCAGAGGTACGCGGAGATCAGTGCCTCCAAAGGAGACGATGCCTGACTCCTCGTGAAACTTGATAGGAGTCCCAGGATTCCTGTGGCACTTGGAAAGGGACCCTTGGTCTCCCGCCTCAGCTGGAGAGGCGTCCCAATTGCCTTGCCAAGCCTCGAGGAGAATCCCGAGTTGTGTCTCGCAACTTTGCAGGAGTCCTGACGTGGCTGAACAAACACGTGTGTGGAAGGGCCATCCCCGTCGTAACTCGAGAATATACCCGAGGTTCCCGCTGCAACTCGAGAAAAACCATGAGACTTGCCCCTCGCCGCGAGATGAGGCCCGATTCCCCTGCACTGCGTGCAGAGCAATTCTGTGTTGCACATCACACATGAAAGGAGCCTTGATTTCCTTGATGGCACTCCAGAGAAACCCCAAGAACACTGTTTCAAGGCTAGAGGGATCCTGAGGTCACTGTAGCAACACGAAAGAGCTCCGTGGACCCAAAATCAACTCGCGATGAGAGGTTAGTCCCTGGCTTCGACTCCAGAGGAATACCACCTTACCACAAGCACCTCAAGAGGAGGCTTCTCTCAGCTCTAGGTATGTGAGAGGGACCCTGAGTTTGCGGCCTCAAGTGGAATGGACACCGCGATGGCCTGACTCGAAATAAGGCCGGATATCCCTGCAGTGACTGGAATGCAGGCTCGTCTTGCATCTCCCAAGACAAAAGGGTGTCTGAATCCACTGTGGAGACCACAGAGAAACACCTAGTTCCCCACCTCATCGCGACAGGAGGCCTCAAATCCTTTGAAAACTCCAGAGGTATGCGGAGATCAGTGCCTCCAAAGGAGACGATGCCTGACTCCTCGTGAAACTTGATAGGAGTCCCAGGATTCCTGTGGCACTTGGAAAGGGACCCTTGGTCTCCCGCCTCAGTTGGAGAGGCGTTCCAATTGCCCTGCCAAGCCTCGAGGAGAATCCCGAGTTGTCCCTCGCAACTAGGCAGAGGTCCTTACGTGGCTGAACAAACACGTGGGTGGAAGGGCCATCCCCGTCGTAACTCGAGAATATACCCCAGGTTCCCGCCGCAACTCGAGAAAATCCATGAGACTTCCCCCTCGCCGCGAGATGAGGCCCGATTCCCCTGCACTGCGTGCAGAGCAATTCCGTGTTGCACATCACACATGAAAGGAGCCTTGATTTCCTTGATGGCACTCCAGAGAAACCCCAAGAACACTGTTTCAAGGCTAGAGGGATCCTGAGGTCACTGTAGCAACACGAAAGAGCTCCGTGGCCCAAAAATCAACTCGAGATGAGAGGTTAGTCCCTGGCTTCGACTCCAGAGGAATACCACCTTACCACAAGCACCTCAAGAGGAGGCTTCTCTCAGCTCTAGGTATGTGAGAGGGACCCTGAGTTTGCGGCCTCAAGTGGAATGGACACCGCGATGCCCTGACGCGAAATAAGGCCGGATATCCCTGCAGTGACTTCAATGCAGGCTCGTCTTGCATCTCCCAAGATGAAAGGGTGTCTGAATCCGCTGTGGAGACCACAGAGAAAGACCTAGTTCCCCACCTCATCGCGACAGGAGGCCTCAAATCCTTTGAAAACTCCAGAGGTATGCGGAGATCAGTGCCTCCAAAGGAGACGATGCCTGACTCCTCGTGAAACTTGATAGGAGACCCAGGATTCCTGTGGCACGTGGAAAGGGACCCTTGGTCTCCCGTCTCAGCTGGAGAGGCGTCCCAATTGCCCTGCAAAGCCTCGAGGAGAATCCCGAGTTGTCCCTCGCAACTAGGCAGAAGTACTGACATGGCTGAACACACACGTGTGTGGAAGGGCCATCCCCGTCGTAACTCGAGAATATACCCCAGTTTCCCGCCACAACTCGAGAAAAACCATGAGACTTCCCCCTCGCCGCGAGATGAGGCCCGATTCCCCTGCACTGCGTGCAGAGCAATTCCGTGTTGCACATCACACATGAAAGGAGCCTTGATTTCCTTGATGGCACTCCAGAGAAACCTCAAGAAAACTGTTTCAAGGCTAGAGGGAACCTGAGGTCACTGTAGCAACACGAAAGAGCTCCGTGGACCAAGAATCAACACGAGATGAGAGGTTAGTCCCTGGCTTCGACTCCTGAGGAATACCACCTTACCACAAGCACCTCAAGAGGAGGCTTCTCTCAGCTCTAGGTATGTGAGAGGGATCCTGAGTTTGCGGCCTCAAGTGGAATGGACATCGCGATGCCCTGACTCGAAATAAGGCCGGATATCCTTGCAGTGAATTCAATGCAGGCTTGTCTTGCATCTCCCAAGAAGAAAGGATGTCTGAATCCCCTGTGGAGACCACAGAGAAACACCTAGTTCCCCACCTCATCGCGACCGGAGGCCTCACATCCTTTGAAAACTCCAGAGGTACGTGGAGATCAGTGCCTCCAAAGGAGACGATGCCTGACTCCTCGTGAAACTTGATAGGAGTCCCAGGATTCCTGTGGCACGTGGAAAGGGACCCTTGGTCTCCCGCCTCAGCTGGAGAGGCGTCTCAATTGCCTTGCCAAGCCTCGAGGAGAATCCCGAGTTGTGTCTCGCAACTAGGCAAGAGTCCTGACGTGGCTGAACACACACGTGGGTGGAAGGGCCATCCCCGTCGTAACTCGAGAATATACCCCAGGTTCCCGCCGCAACTCGAGAAAAACCATGAGACTTCCCCCTCGCCGCGAGATGAGGCCCGATTCCCCTGTACTGCGTGCAGAGCAATTCCGTGTTGCACATCACACATGAAAGGAGCCTTGATTTCCTTGATGGCACTCCAGAGAAACCCCAAGAACACTGTTTCAAGGATAGAGGGATCCTGAGGTCACTGTAGCAACACGAAAGAGCTCCGTGGGCCAAAAATCAACTCGAGATGAGAGGTTAGTCCCTGGCTTCGACTCCAGAGGAATACCACCTTACCACAAGCACCTCAAGAGGAGGCTTCTCTCAGCTCTAGGTATGTGAGAGGGACCCTGAGTTTGCGGCCTCAAGTGGAATGGACACCGCGATGCCCTGACTCGAAATAAGGCCGGATATCCCTGCAGTGACTGGAATGCAGGCTCGTCTTGCATCTCCCAAGAAGAAAGGATGTCTGAATCCCCTGTGGAGACCACAGAGAAACACCTAATTCCCCACCTCATCGCGACCGGAGGCCTCACATCCTTTGAAAACTCCAGAGGTACGCGGAGATCAGTGCCTCCAAAGGAGACGATGCCTGACTCCTCGTGAAACTTGATAGGTGTCCCAGGATTCTTGTGGCACGTGGAAAGGGACCCTTGGTCTCCCGCCTCAGCTGGAGAGGCGTTCCAATTGCCCTGCCAAGCCTCGAGGAGAATCCAGAGTTGTCCTTCGCAACTCGGCAGGAGTCCTGACGTGGCTGAACAAACACGTGGGTGGAAGGGCCATCCCAGTCGTAACTCGAGAATATACCCCAGGTTCCCGCCGCAACTCGAGAAAAACCATGAGACTTCCCCCTCGATGCGAGATGAGGCCCGATTCCCCTGTACTGCGTGCAGAGCAATTCCGTCTTGCACATCACACATGAAAGGAGCCTTGATTTCCTTGATGGCACTCCAGAGAAACCCCAAGAACACTGTTTCAAGGATAGAGGGATCCTGAGGTCACTGTAGCAACACGAAAGAACTCTGTGGACCAAAAATCAACTCGAAAAGAGAGGTTAGTCCCTGGATTCGTCTCCAGAGGAATACCACCTTACCACAAGCACCTCAAGAGGAGGCTTCTCTCAGCTCTAGGTATGTGAGAGGGACCCTGAGTTTGCGGCCTCAAGTGGAATGGACACCGCGATGCCCTGACTCGAAATAAGGCCGGATATCCCTGCAGTGACTTCAATGCAGGCTCGTCTTGCATCTCCCAGGACGAAAGGATGTCTGAATCCCCTGTGGAAAGCACAGAGAAAGAGTTAGTTCCCCACCTCATCGCGACCGATAGTCTCACATCCTTTGAAAACTCCAGAGGTACGCGGAGATCAGTGCCTCCAAAGGAGACGATGCCTGACTCCTCGTGAAACTTGATAAGAGTCCCAGGATTCCTGTGGCACATGGAAAGGGACACTTGGTCTCCCGCCTCAGCTGGAGAGGCGTCCCAAATACCCTGCCAGGCCTCGAGGAGAATCCAAAGTTGTCCCTCGCAACTAGGCAGGAGTCCTGACGTCGCTGAAGAAACACGTGGGTGGAAGGGCCATCCCCGTCGTAACTCGAGAATATACCCCAGGTTCCCGCCGCAACTCGAGAAAAACAATGAGACTACCCCCTCGCCGCGAGATGAGGCCCGATTCCCCTGCACTGCGTGCAGAGCAATTCCGTGTTGCACATCACACATGAAAGGAGCCTTGATTTCCTTGATGGCACTCCAGAGAAACCCCAAGAACACTGTTTCAAGGCTAGAGGGATCCTGAGGTCACTGTAGCAACACGAAAGAGCTCCGTGGGCCAAAAATCAACTCGAGATGAGAGGTTAGTCCCTGGCTTCGACTCCAGAGGAATACCACCTTACCACAAGCACCTCAAGAGGAGGCTTCACTCAGCTCTAGGTATGTGAGAGGGACCCTGAGTTTACGGCCTCAAGTGGAATGGACACCGCGATGCCTTGACGCGAAATAAGGCTGGATATCCCGGCAGTGACTTGAATGCAGGCTCGTCTTGCATCTCCCAAGATGAAAGGATGTCTGAATCCCCTGTGGAGACCACAGAGAAAGACCTAGTTCCCCACCTCATCGCGACCGGAGGCCTCACATCCTTTGAAAACTCCAGAGGTACGCGGAGATCAGTGCCTCCAAAGGAGACGATGCCTGACTCCTCGTGAAACTTGATAGGTGTCCCAGGATTCTGGTGGCACGTGGAAAGGGACCCTTGGTCTCCCGCCTCAGCTGGAGAGGCGTTCCAATTGCCCTGCCAAGCCTCGAGGAGAATCCAGAGTTGTCCTTCGCAACTCGGCAGGAGTCCTGACGTGGCTGAACCAACACGTGGGTGGAAGGGCCATCCCCGTCGTAACTCGAGAATATACCCCAGGTTCCCGCCGCAACTCGAGAAAAACCATGAGACTTCCCCCTCGATGCGAGATGAGGCCCGATTCCCCTGTACTGCGTGCAGAGCAATTCCGTCTTGCACATCACACATGAAAGGAGCCTTGATTTCCTTGATGGCACTCCAGAGAAACCCCAAGAACACTGTTTCAAGGATAGAGGGATCCTGAGGTCACTGTAGCAACACGAAAGAACTCTGTGGACCAAAAATCAACTCGAAAAGAGAGGTTAGTCCCTGGATTCGTCTCCAGAGGAATACCACCTTACCACAAGCACCTCAAGAGGAGGCTTCTCTCAGCTCTAGGTATGTGAGAGGGACCCTGAGTTTGCGGCCTCAAGTGGAATGGACACCGCGATGCCCTGACTCGAAATAAGGCCGGATATCCCTGCAGTGACTTCAATGCAGGCTCGTCTTGCATCTCCCAGGACGAAAGGATGTCTGAATCCCCTGTGGAAAGCACAGAGAAAGACTTAGTTCCCCACCTCATCGCGACCGATAGCCTCACATCCTTTGAAAACTCCAGAGGTACTCGGAGATCAGTGCCTCCAAAGGAGACGATGCCTTACTCCTCGTGAAACTTGATAAGAGTCCCAGGATTCCTGTGGCACTTGGAAAGGGACACTTGGTCTCCCGCCTGAGCTGGAGAGGCGTCCCAATTGCCCTTCCAAGCCTCGAGGAGAATCCAGAGTTGTCCCTCGCAACTAGGCAGGAGTCCTGACGTAGCTGAAGAAACACGTGGGTGGAAGGGCCATCCCGGTCGTAACTCGAGAATATACCCCAGGTTCCCGCCGCAACTCGAGAAAAACCATGAGACTACCCCCTCGCCGCGAGATGAGGCCCGATTCCCGTGCACTGCGTGCAGGGCAATTCCGTGTTGCACATCACACATGAAAGGAGCCTTGATTTCCTTGATGGCACTCCAGAGAAACCCCAAGAACACTGTTTCAAGGCTAGAGGGATCCTGAGGTCACTGTAGCAACACGAAAGAGCTCCGTGGGCCAAAAATCAACTCGAGATGAGAGGTTAGTCCCTGGCTTCGACTCCAGAGGAATACCACCTTACCACAAGCACCTCAAGAGGAGGCTTCACTCAGCTCTAGGTATGTGAGCGGGACCCTGAGTTTACGGCCTCAAGTGGAATGGACACCGCGATGCCCTGACGCGAAATAAGGCTGGATATCCCTGCAGTGACTTGAATGCAGGCTCGTCTTGCATCTCCCAAGATGAAAGGATGTCTGAATCCCCTGTGGAGACCACAGAGAAAGACCTAGTTCCCCACCTCATCGCGACCGGAGGCCTCACATCCTTTGAAAACTCCAGAGGTACGCGGAGATCAGTGCCTCCAAAGGAGACGATGCCTGACTCCTCGGGAAACTTGATAGGAGTCCCAGGATTCCTGTGGCACGTGGAAAGAGACCCTTGGTCTCCCGCCTCAGCTGGAGAGGCGTCCCAATTGCCTTGCCAAGCCTCGAGGAGAATCCCGAGTTGTGTCTCGCAACTAGGCAAGAGTCCTGACGTGGCTGAACAAACATGTGTATGGAAGGGCCATCCCCGTCGTAACTCAAGAATATACCCCAGGTTCCCGCCGCAACTCGAGAAAAACCATGAGACTTCCCCCTCGATGCGAGATGAGGCCCGATTCCACTGTACTGCGTGCAGAGCAATTCCGTCTTGCACATCACATATGAAAGGAGCCTTGATTTCCTTCATGGCACTCCAGAGAAACCCCAAGAACACTGTTTCAAGGATAGAGGGATCCTGAGGTCAATGTAGCAACACGAAAGAACTCTGTGGACCTAAAATCAAGTCGAAAAGAGAGGTTAGTCCCTGGATTCGTCTCCAGAGTATACAACCTTACCACAAGCACCTCAAGAGGAGGCTTCTCTCAGCTCTAGGTATGTGAGAGGGACCCTGAGTTTGCGGCCTCAAGTGGAATGGACACCGCGATGCCCTGACTCGAAATAAGACTGGATAACCCTGCAGTGACTTCAATGCAGGCTCGTCTTGCATTTCCCAGGACGAAAGGATGTCTGAATCCCCTGTGGATAGCACAGAGAAAGACTTAGTTCCCCACCTCATCGCGACCGATAGCCTCACATCCTTTGAAAACTCCAGAGGTACGCGGAGATCAGTGCCTCCAAAGGAGACGATGCCTGACTCCTCGTGAAACTTGATAGGAGTCCCAGGATTCCTGTGGCACTTGGAAAGGGACACTTGGTCTCCCGCCTCATCTGGAGAGGCGTCTCAATTGCCCTGCCAAGCCTCGAGGAGAATCCAGAGTTGTCCCTCGCAACTAGGCAGGAGTCCTGACGTGGCTGAACAAACACGTGGGTGGAAGGGCCATCCCCGTCGTAACTCGAGAATATACCCCAGGTTCCCGCCGCAACTCGAGAAAAACCATGAGACTTCCCCCTCGCCGCGAGATGAGGCCCGATTCCCCTGCACTGCGTGCAGAGCAATTCCGTGTTGCACATCACACATGAAAGGAGCCTTGATTTTCTTGATGGCACTCCAGAGAAACCCCAAGAACACTGTTTCAAGGCTAGAGGGATCCTGAGGTCACTGTAGCAACACGAAAGAGCTCCGTGGGCCAAAAATCAACTCGAGATGAGAGGTTAGTCCCTGGCTTCGACTCCAGAGGAATACCACCTTACCACAAGCACCTCAAGAGGAGGCTTCTCTCAGCTCTAGGTATGTGAGAGGGACCCTGCGTTTGCGGCCTCAAGTGGAATGGACACCGCGATGCCCTGACTCGAAATAAGGACGGATATCCCTGCCGTGACTGGAATGCAGGCTCGTCTTGCATCTCCCAAGACGAAAGGATGTCTGAATCCCCTGTGGAGACCACAGAGAAAGACCTAGTTCCCCACCTCATCGAGACCCGATGCCTCACATCCTTTGAAAACTCCAGAGGTACGCGGAGATCAGCGCCTCCAAAGGAGACGATGCCTGACTCCTCGTGAAACTTGATAGGAGACCCAGGATTCCTGTGGCACGTGAAAAGGGACCCTTGGTCTCCCGTCTCAGCTGGAGAGGCGTCCCAATTGCCCTGCAAAGCCTCGAGGAGAATCCCGAGTTGTCCCTCGCAACTAGACAGGAGTCCTGACGTCGCTGAAGAAACACGTGGGTGGAAGGGCCATCCCCGTCGTAACTCGAGAATATACCCCAGGTTCCCGCCGCAACTCGAGAAAAACCATGAGACTTTCCCCTCGCCGCGAGATGAGGCCCGATTCCCCTGCACTGCGTGCAGAGCAATTCCGTGTTGCACATCACACATGAAAGGAGCCTTGATTTCCTTGATGGCACTCCAGAGAAACCCCAAGAACACTGTTGCAAGGGTAGAGGGATCCTGAGGTCACTGTAGCAACACGAAAGTGCTCCGTGGGCCAAAAATCAACTCGAGATGAGAGGTTAGTCCCTGGCTTCGACTCCAGAGGAATACCACCTTACCACAAGCACCTCAAGAGGAGGCTTCTCTCAGCTCTAGGTATGTGAGAGGGACCCTGAGTTTGCGGCCTCAAGTGGAATGGACACCGCGATGCCCTGACTCGAAATAAGGCCGGATATCCCTGCAGTGACTTGAATGCAGGCTCGTCTTGCATCTCCCAAGAAGAAAGGATGTCTGAATCCCCTGTGGAGACCACAGAGAAACACCTAGTTCCCCACCTCATCGCGACCGGAGGCCTCACATCCTTTGAAAACTCCAGAGGTACGCGGAGATCAGTGCCTCCAAAGGAGACGATGCCTGACTCCTCGTGAAACTTGATAGGAGTCCCAGGATTCTTGTGGCACGTGGAAAGGGACCCTTGGTCTCCCGCCTCAGCTGGAGAGGCGTTCCAATTGCCGTGCCAAGCCTCGAGGAGAATCCCGAGTTGTCCCTCGCAACTAGGCAGGAGTCCTGACGTGGCTGAACAAACACGTGGGTGGAAGGGCCATCCCCGTCGTAACTCGAGAATATACCCCAGGTTCCCGCCGCAACTCGAGAAAAACCATGAGACTTCCCCCTCGATGCGAGATGAGGCCCGATTCCACTGTACTGCGTGCAGAGCAATTCCGTCTTGCACATCACATATGAAAGGAGCCTTGATTTCCTTCATGGCACTCCAGAGAAACCCCAAGAACACTGTTTCAAGGATAGAGGGATCCTGAGGTCACTGTAGCAACACAAAAGAACTCTGTGGTCCAAAAATCAAGTCGAAAAGAGAGGTTAGTCCCTGGATTCGTCTCCAGAGGAATACCACCTTACCACAAGCACCTCAAGAGGAGGCTTCTCTCAGCTCTAGGTATGTGAGAGGGACCCTGAGTTTGCGGCCTCAAGTGGAATGGACACCGCGATGCCCTGACTCGAAATAAGGACGGATATCCCTGCAGTGACTGGAATGCAGGCTCGTCTTGCATCTCCCAAGACGAAAGGATGTCTGAATCCCCTGTGGAGACCACAGAGAAACACCTAGTTCCCCACCTCATCGCGACCCGATGCCTCACATCCTTTGAAAACTCCAGAGGTACGCGGAGATCAGCGCCTCCAAAGGAGACGATGCCTGACTCCTTGTGAAACTTGATAGGAGACCCAGGATTCCTGTGGCACGTGGAAAGGGACCCTTGGTCTCCCGTCTCAGCTGGAGAGGCATCCCAATTGCCCTGCAAAGCCTCGAGGAGAATCCCGAGTTGTCCCTCGCAACTAGGCAGGAGTCCTGACGTCGCTGAAGAAACACGTGGGTGGAAGGGCCATCCCCGTCGTAACTCGAGAATATACCCCAGGTTCCCGCCGCAACTCGAGAAAAACCATGAGACTTCCCCCTCGCCGCGAGATGAGGCCCGATTCCCCTGCACTGCGTGCAGAGCAATTCCGTGTTGCACATCACACATGAAAGGAGCCTTGATTTCCTTGATGGCCCTCCAGAGAAACCCCAAGAACACTGTTGCAAGGGTAGAGGGATCCTGAGGTCACTGTAGCAACACGAAAGAGCTCCGTGGGCCAAAAATCAACTCGAGATGAGAGGTTAGTCCCTGGCTTCGACTCCAGAGGAATACCACCTTACCACAAGCACCTCAAGAGGAGGCTTCTCTCAGCTCTAGGTATGTGAGAGGGACCCTGAGTTTGCGGCCTCAAGTGAAATGGACACCGCGATGCCCTGACTCGAAATAAGGCCGGATATCCCTGCAGTGACTTGAATGCAGGCTCGTCTTGCATCTCCCAAGAAGAAAGGATGTCTGAATCCCCTGTGGAGACCACAGAGAAACACCTAGTTCCCCACCTCATCGCGACCGGAGGCCTCACATCCTTTGAAAACTCCAGAGGTACGCGGAGATCAGTGCCTCCAATGGAGACGATGCCTGACTCCTCGTGAAACTTGATAGGAGTCCCAGGATTCTTGTGGCACGTGGAAAGGGACCCTTGGTCTCCCGCCTCAGCTGGAGAGGCATTCCAATTGCCGTGCCAAGCCTCGAGGAGAATCCCGAGTTGTCCCTCGCAACTAGGCAGGAGTCCTGATGTGGCTGAACAAACACGTGGGTGGAAGGGCCATCCCCGTCGTAACTCGAGAATATACCCCAGGTTCCCGTCGCAACTCGAGAAAAACCATGAGACTTCCCCCTCGATGCGAGATGAGGCCCGATTCCACTGTACTGCGTGCAGAGCAATTCCGTCTTGCACATCACATATGAAAGGAGCCTTGATTTCCTTCATGGCACTCCAGAGAAACCCCAAGAACACTGTTTCAAGGATAGAGGGATCCTGAGGTCACTGTAGCAACACGAAAGAACTCTGTGGACCAAAAATCAAGTCGAAAAGAGAGGTTAGTCCCTGGATTCGTCTCCAGAGGAATACCACCTTACCACAAGCACCTCAAGAGGAGGCTTCTCTCAGCTCTAGGTATGTGAGAGGGACCCTGAGTTTGCGGCCTCAAGTGGAATGGACACCGCGATGCCCTGACTCGAAATAAGGACGGATATCCCTGCAGTGACTGGAATGCAGGCTCGTCTTGCATCTCCCAAGACGAAAGGATGTCTGAATCCCCTGTGGAGACCACAGAGAAACACCTAGTTCCCCACCTCATCGCGACCCGATGCCTCACATCCTTTGAAAACTCCAGAGGTACGCGGAGATCAGCGCCTCCAAAGGAGACGATGCCTGACTCCTCGTGAAACTTGATAGGAGACCCAGGATTCCTGTGGCACGTGGAAAGGGACCCTTGGTCTCCCGTCTCAGCTGGAGAGGCGTCCCAATTGCCCTGCAAAGCCTCGAGGAGAATCCCGAGTTGTCCCTCGCAACTAGGCAGGAGTCCTGACGTCGCTGAAGAAACACGTGGGTGGAAGGGCCATCCCCGTCGTAACTCGAGAATATACCCCAGGTTCCCGCCACAACTCGAGAAAAACCATGAGACTTCCCCCTCGCCGCGAGATGAGGCCCGATTCCCCTGCACTGCGTGCAGAGCAATTCCGTGTTGCACATCACACATGAAAGGAGCCTTGATTTCCTTGATGGCACTCCAGAGAAACCCCAAGAACACTGTTTCAAGGCTAGAGGGATCCTGAGGTCACTGTAGCAACACGAAAGAGCTCCGTGGGCCAAAAATCAACTCGAGATGAGAGGTTAGTCCCTGGCTTCGACTCCAGAGGAATACCACCTTACGACAAGCACCTCAAGAGGAGGCTTCTCTCAGCTCTAGGTATGTGAGAGGGACCCTGAGTTTGCGGCCTCAAGTGGAAAGGACACCGCGATGCCCTGACTCGAAATAAGGCCGGATATCCCTGCAGTGACTTGAATGCAGGCTCGTCTTGCATCTCCCAAGAAGAAAGGATGTCTGAATCCCCTGTGGAGACCACAGAGAAACACCTAGTTCCCCACCTCATCGCGACGGGGGCCTCACATCCTTTGAAAACTCCAGAGGTACGCGGAGATCAGTGCCTCCAAAGGAGACGATGCCTGACTCCTCGTGAAACTTGATAGGAGGCCCAGGATTCTTGTGGCACGTGGAAAGGGACCCTTGGTCTCCCGCCTCAGCTGGAGAGGCGTTCCAATTGCCGTGCCAAGCCTCGAGGAGAATCCCGAGTTGTCCCTCGCAACTAGGCAGGAGTCCTGACGTGGCTGAACAAACACGTGGGTGGAAGGGCCATCCCCGTCGTAACTCGAGAATATACCCCAGGTTCCCGCCGCAACTCGAGAAAAACCATGAGACTTCCCCCTCGATGCGAGATGAGGCCCGATTCCACTGTACTGCGTGCAGAGCAATTCCGTCTTGCACATCACATATGAAAGGAGCCTTGATTTCCTTCATGGCACTCCAGAGAAACCCCAAGAACACTGTTTCAAGGATAGAGGGATCCTGAGGTCACTGTAGCAACACGAAAGAACTCTGTGGACCAAAAATCAAGTCGAAAAGAGAGGTTAGTCCCTGGATTCGTCTCCAGAGGAATACCACCTTACCACAAGCACCTCAAGAGGAGGCTTCTCTCAGCTCTAGGTATGTGAGAGGGACCCTGAGTTTGCGGCCTCAAGTGGAATGGACACCGCGATGCCCTGACTCGAAATAAGGACGGATATCCCTGCAGTGACTGGAATGCAGGCTCGTCTTGCATCTCCCAAGACGAAAGGATGTCTGAATCCCCTGTGGAGACCACAGAGAAACACCTAGTTCCCCACCTCATCGCGACCCGAGGCCTCACATCCTTTGAAAACTCCAGAGGTACGCGGAGATCAGCGCCTCCAAAGGAGACGATGCCTGACTCCTCGTGAAACTTGATAGGAGACCCAGGATTCCTGTGGCACGTGGAAAGGGACCCTTGGTCTCCCGTCTCAGCTGGAGAGGCGTCCCAATTGCCCTGCAAAGCCTCGAGGAGAATCCCGAGTTGTCCCTCGCAACTAGGCAGGAGTCCTGACGTCGCTGAAGAAACACGTGGGTGGAAGGGCCATCCCCGTCGTAACTCGAGAATATACCCCAGGTTCCCGCCACAACTCGAGAAAAACCATGAGACTTCCCCCTCGCCGCGAGATGAGGCCCGATTCCCCTGCACTGCGTGCAGAGCAATTCCGTGTTGCACATCACACATGAAAGGAGCCTTGATTTCCTTGATGGCACTCCAGAGAAACCCCAAGAACACTGTTTCAAGGCTAAAGGGATCCTGAGGTCACTGTAGCAACACGAAAGAGCTCCGTGGGCCAAAAATCAACTCGAGATGAGAGGTTAGTCCCTGGCTTCGACTCCAGAGGAATACCACCTTACGACAAGCACCTCAAGAGGAGGCTTCTCTCAGCTCTAGGTATGTGAGAGGGACCCTGAGTTTGCGGCCTCAAGTGGAAAGGACACCGCGATGCCCTGACTCGAAATAAGGCCGGATATCCCTGCAGTGACTTGAATGCAGGCTTGTCTTGCATCTCCCAAGAAGAAAGGATGTCTGAATCCCCTGTGGAGACCACAGAGAAACACCTAGTTCCCCACCTCATCGCGACGGGGGCCTCACATCCTTTGAAAACTCCAGAGGTACGCGGAGATCAGTGCCTCCAAAGGAGACGATGCCTGACTCCTCGTGAAACTTGATAGGAGTCCCAGGATTCTTGTGGCACGTGGAAAGGGACCCTTGGTCTCCCGCCTCAGCTGGAGAGGCGTTCCAATTGCCGTGCCAAGCCTCGAGGAGAATCCCGAGTTGTCCCTCGCAACTAGGCAGGAGTCCTGACGTGGCTGAACAAACACGTGGGTGGAAGGGCCATCCCCGTCGTAACTCGAGAATATACCCCAGGTTCCCGCCGCAACTCGAGAAAAACCATGAGACTTCCCCCTCGATGCGAGATGAGGCCCGATTCCCCTGTACTGCGTGCAGAGCAATTCCGTCTTGCACATCACACATGAAAGGAGCCTTGATTTCCTTGATGGCACTCCAGAGAAACCCCAAGAACACTGTTTCAAGGCTAGAGGGATCCTGAGGTCACTGTAGCAACACGAAAGAGCTCCGTGGGCCAAAAATCAACTCGAGATGAGAGGTTAGTCCTTGGCTTCGACTCCAGAGGAATACCACCTTACCACAAGCACCTCAAGAGGAGGCTTCTCTCAGCTCTAGGTATGTGAGAGGGACCCTGAGTTTGCGGCCTCAAGTGGAATGGACACCGCGATGCCCTGACTCGAAATAAGGACGGATATCCCTGCCGTGACTGGAATGCAGGCTCGTCTTGCATCTCCCAAGACGAAAGGATGTCTGAATCCCCTGTGGAGACCACAGAGAAAGACCTAGTTCCCCACCTCATCGCGACCCGATGCCTCACATCCTTTGAAAACTCCAGAGGTACGCGGAGATCAGCGCCTCCAAAGGAGACGATGCCTGACTCCTCGTGAAACTTGATAGGAGACCCAGGATTCCTGTGGCACGTGGAAAGGGACCCTTGGTCTCCCGTCTCAGCTGGAGAGGCGTCCCAATTGCCCTGCAAAGCCTCGAGGAGAATCCCGAGTTGTCCCTCGCAACTAGGCAGGAGTCCTGACGTCGCTGAAGAAACACGTGGGTGGAAGGGCCACCCCCGTCGTAACTCGAGAATATACCCCAGGTTCCCGCCGCAACTCGAGAAAAACCATGAGACTTCCCCCTCGCCGCGAGATGAGGCCCGATTCCCCTGCACTGCGTGCAGAGCAATTCCGTGTTGCACATCACACATGAAAGGATCCTTGATTTCCTTGATGGCACTCCAGAGAAACCCCAAGAACACTGTTTCAAGGCTAGAGGGATCCTGAGGTCACTGTAGCAACACGAAAGAGCTCCGTGGGCCAAAAATCAACTCGAGATGAGAGGTTAGTCCCTGGCTTCGACTCCAGAGGAATACCACCTTACCACAAGCACCTCAAGAGGAGGCTTCTCTCAGCTCTAGGTATGTGAGAGGGACCCTGAGTTTGCGGCCTCAAGTGGAATGGACACCGCGATGCCCTGACTCGAAATAAGGCCGGATATCCCTGCAGTGACTTGAATGCAGGCTCGTCTTGCATCTCCCAAGAAGAAAGGATGTCTGAATCCCCTGTGGAGACCACAGAGAAACACCTAGTTCCCCACCTCATCGCGACCGGAGGCCTCACATCCTTTGAAAACTCCAGAGGTACGCGGAGATCAGTGCCTCCAAAGGAGACGATGCCTGACTCCTCGTGAAACTTGATAGGAGTCCCAGGATTCTTGTGGCACGTGGAAAGGGACCCTTGGTCTCCCGCCTCAGCTGGAGAGGCGTTCCAATTGCCGTGCCAAGCCTCGAGGAGAATCCCGAGTTGTCCCTCGCAACTAGGCAGGAGTCCTGACGTGGCTGAACAAACACGTGGGTGGAAGGGCCATCCCCGTCGTAACTCGAGAATATACCCCAGGTTCCCGCCGCAACTCGAGAAAAACCATGAGACTTCCCCCTCGATGCGAGATGAGGCCCGATTCCACTGTACTGCGTGCACAGCAATTCCGTCTTGCACATCACATATGAAAGGAGCCTTGATTTCCTTCATGGCACTCCAGAGAAACCCCAAGAACACTGTTTCAAGGATAGAGGGATCCTGAGGTCACTGTAGCAACACGAAAGAACTCTGTGGACCAAAAATCAACTCGAAAAGAGAGGTTAGTCCCTGGATTCGTCTCCAGAGGAATACCACCTTACCACAAGCACCTCAAGAGGAGGCTTCTCTCAGCTCTAGGTATGTGAGAGGGACCCTGAGTTTGCGGCCTCAAGTGGAATGGACACCGCGATGCCCTGACTCGAAATAAGGACGGATATCCCTGCAGTGACTGGAATGCAGGCTCGTCTTGCATCTCCCAAGACGAAAGGATGTCTGAATCCCCTGTGGAGACCACAGAGAAAGACCTAGTTCCCCACCTCATCGCGACCCGATGCCTCACATCCTTTGAAAACTCCAGAGGTACGCGGAGATCAGCGCCTCCATAGGAGACGATGCCTGACTCCTCGTGAAACTTGATAGGAGACCCAGGATTCCTGTGGCACGTGGAAAGGGACCCTTGGTCTCCCGTCTCAGCTGGAGAGGCGTCCCAATTGCCCTGCAAAGCCTCGAGGAGAATCCCGAGTTGTCCCTCGCAACTAGGCAGGAGTCCTGACGTCGCTGAAGAAACACGTGGGTGGAAGGGCCATCCCCGTCGTAACTCGAGAATATACCCCAGGTTCCCGCCGCAACTCGAGAAAAACCATGAGACTTCCCCCTCGCCGCGAGATGAGGCCCGATTCCCCTGCACTGCGTGCAGAGCAATTCCGTGTTGCACATCACACATGAAAGGAGCCTTGATTTCCTTGATGGCACTCCAGAGAAACCCCAAGAACACTGTTTCAAGGCTAGAGGGATCCTGAGGTCACTGTAGCAACACGAAAGAGCTCCGTGGGCCAAAAATCAACTCGAGATGAGAGGTTAGTCCCTGGCTTCGACTCCAGAGGAATACCACCTTACCACAAGCACCTCAAGAGGAGGCTTCTCTCAGCTCTAGGTATGTGAGAGGGACCCTGAGTTTGCGGCCTCAAGTGGAATGGACACCGCGATGCCCTGACTCGAAATAAGGCCGGATATCCCTGCAGTGACTTGAATGCAGGCTCGTCTTGCATCTCCCAAGAAGAAAGGATGTCTGAATCCCCTGTGGAGACCACAGAGAAACACCTAGTTCCCCACATCATCGCGACCGGAGGCCTCACATCCTTTGAAAACTCCAGAGGTACGCGGAGATCAGTGCCTCCAAAGGAGACGATGCCTGACTCCTCGTGAAACTTGATAGGAGTCCCAGGATTCTTGTGGCACGTGGAAAGGGACCCTTGGTCTCCCGCCTCAGCTGGAGAGGCGTTCCAATTGCCGTGCCAAGCCTCGAGGAGAATCCCGAGTTGTCCCTCGCAACTAGGCAGGAGTCCTGACGTGGCTGAACAAACACGTGGGTGGAAGGGCCATCCCCGTCGTAACTCGAGAATATACCCCAGGTTCCCGCCGCAACTCGAGAAAAACCATGAGACTTCCCCCTCGATGCGAGATGAGGCCCGATTCCACTGTACTGCGTGCAGAGCAATTCCGTCTTGCACATCACATATGAAAGGAGCCTTGATTTCCTTCATGGCACTCCAGAGAAACCCCAAGAACACTGTTTCAAGGATAGAGGGATCCTGAGGTCACTGTAGCAACACGAAAGAACTCTGTGGACCAAAAATCAAGTCGAAAAGAGAGGTTAGTCCCTGGATTCGTCTCCAGAGGAATACCACCTTACCACAAGCACCTCAAGAGGAGGCTTCTCTCAGCTCTAGGTATGTGAGAGGGACCCTGAGTTTGCGGCCTCAAGTGGAATGGACACCGCGATGCCCTGACTCGAAATAAGGACGGATATCCCTGCAGTGACTGGAATGCAGGCTCGTCTTGCATCTCCCAAGACGAAAGGATGTCTGAATCCCCTGTGGAGACCACAGAGAAAGACCTAGTTCCCCACCTCATCGCGACCCGATGCCTCATAGCCTTTGAAAACTCCAGAGTTACGCGGAGATCAGCGCCTCCAAAGGAGACGATGCCTGACTCCTCGTGAAACTTGATAGGAGACCCAGGATTCCTGTGGCACGTGGAAAGGGACCCTTGGTCTCCCGTCTCAGCTGGAGAGGCGTCCCAATTGCCCTGCAAAGCCTCGAGGAGAATCCCGAGTTGTCCCTCGCAACTAGGCAGGAGTCCTGACGTGGCTGAACAAACACGTGGGTGGAAGGGCCATCCCCGTCGTAACTCGAGAATATACCCCAGGTTCCCGCCGCAACTCGAGAAAAACCATGAGACTTCCCCCTCGATGCGAGATGAGGCCCGATTCCCCTGTACTGCGTGCAGAGCAATTCCGTCTTGCACATCACACATGAAAGGAGCCTTGATTTCCTTGATGGCACTCCAGAGAAACCCCAAGAACACTGTTTCAAGGATAGAGGGATCCTGAGGTCACTGTAGCAACGCGAAAGAACTCTGTGGACCAAAAATCAACTCGAAAAGAGAGGTTAGTCCCTGGATTCGTCTCCAGAGGTATACCACCTTACCACAAGCACCTCAAGAGGAGGCTTCTCTCAGCTCTAGGTATGTGAGAGGGACCCTGAGTTTGCGGCCTCAAGTGGAATGGACACCGCGATGCCCTGACTCGAAATAAGGCTGGATATCCCTGCAGTGACTTCAATGCAGGCTCGTCTTGCATTTCCCAGGACGAAAGGATGTCTGAATCCCCTGTGGATAGCACAGAGAAAGACTTAGTTCCCCACCTCATCGCGACCGATAGCCTCACATCCTTTGAAAACTTCAGAGGTACGCGGAGATCAGTGCCTCCAAAGGAGACGATGCCTGACTCCTCGTGCAACTTGATAGGAGTCCCAGGATTCCTGTGGCACTTGGAAAGGGACACTTGGTCTCCCGCCTCAGCTGGAGAGGCGTCCCAATTGCCCTGCCAAGCCTCGAGGAGAATCCAGAGTTGTCCCTCGCAACTAGGCAGGAGTCCTGACGTCGCTGAAGAAACACGTGGGTGGAAGGGCCATCCCCGTCGTAACTCGAGAATATACCCCAGGTTCCCGCCGCAACTCGAGAAAAACCATGAGACTTCCCCCTCGCCGCGAGATGAGGCCCGATTCCCCTGCACTGCGTGCAGAGCAATTCCGTGTTGCACATCACACATGAAAGGAGCCTTGATTTCCTTGATGGCACTCCAGAGAAACCCCAAGAACACTGTTTCAAGGCTAGAGGGATCCTGAGGTCACTGTAGCAACACGAAAGAGCTCCGTGGGCCAAAAATCAACTCGAGATGAGAGGTTAGTCCCTGGCTTCGACTCCAGAGGAATACCACCTTACCACAAGCACCTCAAGAGGAGGCTTCTCTCAGCTCTAGGTATGTGAGAGGGACCCTGAGTTTGCGGCCTCAAGTGGAATGGACACCGCGATGCCCTGACTCGAAATAAGGACGGATATCCCTGCAGTGACTGGAATGCAGGCTCGTCTTGCATCTCCCAAGAAGAAAGGATGTCTGAATCCCCTGTGGAGACAACAGAGAAACACCTAGTTCCCCACCTCATCGCGACCGGAGGCCTCACATCCTTTGAAAACTCCAGAGGTACGCGGAGATCAGTGCCTCCAAAGGAGACGATGCCTGACTCCTCGTGAAACTTGATAGGAGTCCCAGGATTCTTGTGGCACGTGGAAAGGGACCCTTGGTCTCCCGCCTCAGCTGGAGAGGCGTTCCAATTGCCGTGCCAAGCCTCGAGGAGAATCCCGAGTTGTCCCTCGCAACTAGGCAGGAGTCCTGACGTGGCTGAACAAACACGTGGGTGGAAGGGCCATCCCCGTCGTAACTCGAGAATATACCCCAGGTTCCCGCCGCAACTCGAGAAAAACCATGAGACTTCCCCCTCGATGCGAGATGAGGCCCGATTCCACTGTACTGCATGCAGAGCAATTCCGTCTTGCACATCACATATGAAAGGTGCCTTGATTTCCTTCATGGCACTCCAGAGAAACCCCAAGAACACTGTTTCAAGGATAGAGGGATCCTGAGGTCACTGTAGCAACACGAAAGAACTCTGTGGACCAAAAATCAAGTCGAAAAGAGAGGTTAGTCCCTGGATTCGTCTCCAGAGGAATACCACCTTACCACAAGCACCTCAAGAGGAGGCTTCTCTCAGCTCTAGGTATGTGAGAGGGACCCTGAGTTTGCGGCCTCAAGTGGAATGGACACCGCGATGCCCTGACTCGAAATAAGGACGGATATCCCTGCAGTGACTGGAATGCAGGCTCGTCTTGCATCTCCCAAGACGAAAGGATGTCTGAATCCCCTGTGGAGACCACAGAGAAACACCTAGTTCCCCACCTCATCGCGACCCGATGCCTCACATCCTTTGAAAACTCCAGAGGTACGCGGAGATCAGCGCCTCCAAAGGAGACGATGCCTGACTCCTCGTGAAACTTGATAGGAGACCCAGGATTCCTGTGGCACGTGGAAAGGGACCCTTGGTCTCCCGTCTCAGCTGGAGAGGCGTCCCAATTGCCCTGCAAAGCCTCGAGGAGAATCCCGAGTTGTCCCTCGCAACTAGGCAGGAGTCCTGACGTCGCTGAAGAAACACGTGGGTGGAAGGGCCATCCCCGTCGTAACTCGAGAATATACCCCAGGTTCCCGCCGCAACTCGAGAAAAACCATGAGACTTCCCCCTCGCCGCGAGATGAGGCCCGATTCCCCTGCACTGCGTGCAGAGCAATTCCGTGTTGCACATCACACATGAAAGGAGCCTTGATTTCCTTGATGGCACTCCAGAGAAACCCCAAGAACACTGTTTCAAGGCTAGAGGGATCCTGAGGTCACTGTAGCAACACGAAAGAGCTCCGTGGGCCAAAAATCAACTCGAGATGAGAGGTTAGTCCCTGGCTTCGACTCCAGAGGAATACCACCTTACCACAAGCACCTCAAGAGGAGGCTTCTCTCAGCTCTAGGTATGTGAGAGGGACCCTGAGTTTGCGGCCTCAAGTGGAATGGACACCGCGATGCCCTGACTCGAAATAAGGCCGGATATCCCTGCAGTGACTTGAATGCAGGCTCGTCTTGCATCTCCCAAGAAGAAAGGATGTCTGAATCCCCTGTGGAGACCACAGAGAAACACCTAGTTCCCCACATCATCGCGACCGGAGGCCTCACATCCTTTGAAAACTCCAGAGGTACGCGGAGATCAGTGCCTCCAAAGGAGACGATGCCTGACTCCTCGTGAAACTTGATAGGAGTCCCAGGATTCTTGTGGCACGTGGAAAGGGACCCTTGGTCTCCCGCCTCAGCTGGAGAGGCGTTCCAATTGCCGTGCCAAGCCTCGAGGAGAATCCCGAGTTGTCCCTCGCAACTAGGCAGGAGTCCTGACGTGGCTGAACAAACACGTGGGTGGAAGGGCCATCCCCGTCGTAACTCGAGAATATACCCCAGGTTCCCGCCGCAACTCGAGAAAAACCATGAGACTTCCCCCTCGATGCGAGATGAGGCCCGATTCCACTGTACTGCGTGCAGAGCAATTCCGTCTTGCACATCACATATGAAAGGAGCCTTGATTTCCTTCATGGCACTCCAGAGAAACCCCAAGAACACTGTTTCAAGGATAGAGGGATCCTGAGGTCACTGTAGCAACACGAAAGAACTCTGTGGACCAAAAATCAAGTCGAAAAGAGAGGTTAGTCCCTGGATTCGTCTCCAGAGGAATACCACCTTACCACAAGCACCTCAAGAGGAGGCTTCTCTCAGCTCTAGGTATGTGAGAGGGACCCTGAGTTTGCGGCCTCAAGTGGAATGGACACCGCGATGCCCTGACTCGAAATAAGGACGGATATCCCTGCAGTGACTGGAATGCAGGCTCGTCTTGCATCTCCCAAGACGAAAGGATGTCTGAATCCCCTGTGGAGACCACAGAGAAAGACCTAGTTCCCCACCTCATCGCGACCCGATGCCTCATAGCCTTTGAAAACTCCAGAGTTACGCGGAGATCAGCGCCTCCAAAGGAGACGATGCCTGACTCCTCGTGAAACTTGATAGGAGACCCAGGATTCCTGTGGCACGTGGAAAGGGACCCTTGGTCTCCCGTCTCAGCTGGAGAGGCGTCCCAATTGCCCTGCAAAGCCTCGAGGAGAATCCCGAGTTGTCCCTCGCAACTAGGCAGGAGTCCTGACGTGGCTGAACAAACACGTGGGTGGAAGGGCCATCCCCGTCGTAACTCGAGAATATACCCCAGGTTTCCGCCGCAACTCGAGAAAAACCATGAGACTTCCCCCTCGATGCGAGATGAGGCCCGATTCCCCTGTACTGCGTGCAGAGCAATTCCGTCTTGCACATCACACATGAAAGGAGCCTTGATTTCCTTGATGGCACTCCAGAGAAACCCCAAGAACACTGTTTCAAGGATAGAGGGATCCTGAGGTCACTGTAGCAACGCGAAAGAACTCTGTGGACCAAAAATCAACTCGAAAAGAGAGGTTAGTCCCTGGATTCGTCTCCAGAGGTATACCACCTTACCACAAGCACCTCAAGAGGAGGCTTCTCTCAGCTCTAGGTATGTGAGAGGGACCCTGAGTTTGCGGCCTCAAGTGGAATGGACACCGCGATGCCCTGACTCGAAATAAGGCTGGATATCCCTGCAGTGACTTCAATGCAGGCTCGTCTTGCATTTCCCAGGACGAAAGGATGTCTGAATCCCCTGTGGATAGCACAGAGAAAGACTTAGTTCCCCACCTCATCGCGACCGATAGCCTCACATCCTTTGAAAACTTCAGAGGTACGCGGAGATCAGTGCCTCCAAAGGAGACGATGCCTGACTCCTCGTGCAACTTGATAGGAGTCCCAGGATTCCTGTGGCACTTGGAAAGGGACACTTGGTCTCCCGCCTCAGCTGGAGAGGCGTCCCAATTGCCCTGCCAAGCCTCGAGGAGAATCCAGAGTTGTCCCTCGCAACTAGGCAGGAGTCCTGACGTCGCTGAAGAAACACGTGGGTGGAAGGGCCATCCCCGTCGTAACTCGAGAATATACCCCAGGTTCCCGCCGCAACTCGAGAAAAACCATGAGACTTCCCCCTCGCCGCGAGATGAGGCCCGATTCCCCTGCACTGCGTGCAGAGCAATTCCGTGTTGCACATCACACATGAAAGGAGCCTTGATTTCCTTGATGGCACTCCAGAGAAACCCCAAGAACACTGTTTCAAGGCTAGAGGGATCCTGAGGTCACTGTAGCAACACGAAAGAGCTCCGTGGGCCAAAAATCAACTCGAGATGAGAGGTTAGTCCCTGGCTTCGACTCCAGAGGAATACCACCTTACGACAAGCACCTCAAGAGGAGGCTTCTCTCAGCTCTAGGTATGTGAGAGGGACCCTGAGTTTGCGGCCTCAAGTGGAATGGACACCGCGATGCCCTGACTCGAAATAAGGACGGATATCCCTGCAGTGACTGGAATGCAGGCTCGTCTTGCATCTCCCAAGAAGAAAGGATGTCTGAATCCCCTGTGGAGACAACAGAGAAACACCTAGTTCCCCACCTCATCGCGACCGGAGGCCTCACATCCTTTGAAAACTCCAGAGGTACGCGGAGATCAGTGCCTCCAAAGGAGACGATGCCTGACTCCTCGTGAAACTTGATAGGAGTCCCAGGATTCTTGTGGCACGTGGAAAGGGACCCTTGGTCTCCCGCCTCAGCTGGAGAGGCGTTCCAATTGCCGTGCCAAGCCTCGAGGAGAATCCCGAGTTGTCCCTCGCAACTAGGCAGGAGTCCTGACGTGGCTGAACAAACACGTGGGTGGAAGGGCCATCCCCGTCGTAACTCGAGAATATACCCCAGGTTCCCGCCGCAACTCGAGAAAAACCATGAGACTTCCCCCTCGATGCGAGATGAGGCCCGATTCCACTGTACTGCATGCAGAGCAATTCCGTCTTGCACATCACATATGAAAGGAGCCTTGATTTCCTTCATGGCACTCCAGAGAAACCCCAAGAACACTGTTTCAAGGATAGAGGGATCCTGAGGTCACTGTAGCAACACGAAAGAACTCTGTGGACCAAAAATCAAGTCGAAAAGAGAGGTTAGTCCCTGGATTCGTCTCCAGAGGAATACCACCTTACCACAAGCACCTCAAGAGGAGGCTTCTCTCAGCTCTAGGTATGTGAGAGGGACCCTGAGTTTGCGGCCTCAAGTGGAATGGACACCGCGATGCCCTGACTCGAAATAAGGACGGATATCCCTGCAGTGACTGGAATGCAGGCTCGTCTTGCATCTCCCAAGACGAAAGGATGTCTGAATCCCCTGTGGAGACCACAGAGAAACACCTAGTTCCCCACCTCATCGAGACCCGATGCCTCACATCCTTTGAAAACTCCAGAGGTACGCGGAGATCAGCGCCTCCAAAGGAGACGATGCCTGACTCCTCGTGAAACTTGATAGGAGACCCAGGATTCCTGTGGCACGTGGAAAGGGACCCTTGGTCTCCCGTCTCAGCTGGAGAGGCGTCCCAATTGCCCTGCAAAGCCTCGAGGAGAATCCCGAGTTGTCCCTCGCAACTAGGCACGAGTCCTGACGTCGCTGAAGAAACACGTGGGTGGAAGGGCCATCCCCGTCGTAACTCGAGAATATACCCCAGGTTCCCGCCGCAACTCGAGAAAAACCATGAGACTTCCCCCTCGCCGCGAGATGAGGCCCGATTCCCCTGCACTGCGTGCAGAGCAATTCCGTGTTGCACATCACACATGAAAGGAGCCTTGATTTCCTTGATGGCACTCCAGAGAAACCCCAAGAACACTGTTTCAAGGCTAGAGGGATCCTGAGGTCACTGTAGCAACACAAAAGAGCTCCGTGGGCCAAAAATCAACTCGAGATGAGAGGTTAGTCCCTGGCTTCGACTCCAGAGGAATACCACCTTACCACAAGCACCTCAAGAGGAGGCTTCTCTCAGCTCTAGGTATGTGAGAGGGACCCTGAGTTTGCGGCCTCAAGTGGAATGGACACCGCGATGCCCTGACTCGAAATAAGGCCGGATATCCCTGCAGTGACTTGAATGCAGGCTCGTCTTGCATCTCCCAAGAAGAAAGGATGTCTGAATCCCCTGTGGAGACCACAGAGAAACACCTAGTTCCCCACCTCATCGCGACCGGAGGCCTCACATCCTTTGAAAACTCCAGAGGTACGCGGAGATCAGTGCCTCCAAAGGAGACGATGCCTGACTCCTCGTGAAACTTGATAGGAGTCCCAGGATTCTTGTGGCACGTGGAAAGGGACACTTGGTCTCCCGCCTCAGCTGGAGAGGCGTTCCAATTGCCGTGCTAAGCCTCGAGGAGAATCCCGAGTTGTCCCTCGCAACTAGGCAGGAGTCCTGACGTGGCTGAACAAACACGTGGGTGGAAGGGCCATCCCCGTCGTAACTCGAGAATATACCCCAGGTTCCCGCCGCAACTCGAGAAAAACCATGAGACTTCCCCCTCGATGCGAGATGAGGCCCGATTCCACTGTACTGCGTGCAGAGCAATTCCGTCTTGCACATCACATATGAAAGGAGCCTTGATTTCCTTCATGGCACTCCAGAGAAACCCCAAGAACACTGTTTCAAGGATAGAGGGATCCTGAGGTCACTGTAGCAACACGAAAGAACTCTGTGGACCAAAAATCAAGTCGAAAAGAGAGGTTAGTCCCTGGATTCGTCTCCAGAGGAATACCACCTTACCACAAGCACCTCAAGAGGAGGCTTCTCTCAGCTCTAGGTATGTGAGAGGGACCCTGAGTTTGCGGCCTCAAGTGGAATGGACACCGCGATGCCCTGACTCGAAATAAGGACGGATATCCCTGCAGTGACTGGAATGCAGGCTCGTCTTGCATCTCCCAAGACGAAAGGATGTCTGAATCCCCTGTGGAGACCACAGAGAAACACCTAGTTCCCCACCTCATCGCGACCCGATGCCTCACATCCTTTGAAAACTCCAGAGGTACGCGGAGATCAGCGCCTCCAAAGGAGACGATGCCTGACTCCTCGTGAAACTTGATAGGAGACCCAGGATTCCTGTGGCACGTGGAAAGGGACACTTGGTCTCCCGCCTCAGCTGGAGAGGCGTCCCAATTGCCCTGCCAAGCCTCGAGGAGAATCCAGAGTTGTCCCTCGCAACTAGGCAGGAGTCCTGACGTCGCTGAAGAAACACGTGGGTGGAAGGGCCATCCCGGTCGTATCTCGAGAATATACCCCAGGTTCCCGCCGCAACTCGAGAAAAACCATGAGACTTCCCCCTCGCCGCGAGATGAGGCCCGATTCCCCTGCATTGCGTGCAGAGCAATTCCGTGTTGCACATCACACATGAAAGGAGCCTTGATTTCCTTGATGGCACTCCAGAGAAACCCCAAGAACACTGTTTCAAGGCTAGAGGGATCCTGAGGTCACTGTAGCAACACGAAAGAGCTACGTGGGCCAAAAATCAACTCGAGATGAGAGGTTAGTCCCTGGCTTCGACTCCAGAGGAATACCACCTTACCACAAGCACCTCAAGAGGAGGCTTCTCTCAGCTCTAGGTATGTGAGAGGGACCCTGAGTTTGCGGCCTCAAGTGGAATGGACACCGCGATGCCCTGACTCGAAATAAGGACGGATATCCCTGCAGTGACTGGAATGCAGGCTCGTCTTGCATCTCCCAAGAAGAAAGGATGTCTGAATCCCCTGTGGAGACCACAGAGAAACACCTAGTTCCCCACCTCATCGCGACCGGAGGCCTCACATCCTTTGAAAACTCCAGAGGTACGCGGAGATCAGTGCCTCCAAAGGAGACGATGCCTGACTCCTCGTGAAACTTGATAGGAGTCCCAGGATTCTTGTGGCACGTGGAAAGGGACCCTTGGTCTCCCGCCTCAGCTGGAGAGGCGTTCCAATTGCCGTGCCAAGCCTCGAGGAGAATCCCGAGTTGTCCCTCGCAACTAGGCAGGAGTCCTGACGTGGCTGAACAAACACGTGGGTGGAAGGGCCATCCCCGTCGTAACTCGAGAATATACCCCAGGTTCCCGCCGCAACTCGAGAAAAACCATGAGACTTCCCCCTCGATGCGAGATGAGGCCCGATTCCACTGTACTGCGTGCAGAGCAATTCCGTCTTGCACATCACATATGAAAGGAGCCTTGATTTCCTTCATGGCACTCCAGAGAAACCCCAAGAACACTGTTTCAAGGCTAGAGGGATCCTGAGGTCCCTGTAGCAACACGAAAAAGCTCCGTGGACCAAAAATCAACTCGAGATGAGAGGTTAGTCCCTGGCTTCGACTACAGAGGAATACCACCTTACCATAAGCACCTCAAGAGGAGGCTTCTCTCAGCTCTAGGTATGTGAGAGGGACCCTGAGTTTGCGGCCTCAAGTGGAATGGACACCG
This sequence comes from Cervus elaphus, assembly GCF_910594005.1. NCBI lineage: Eukaryota > Metazoa > Chordata > Mammalia > Artiodactyla > Cervidae > Cervus > Cervus elaphus. The sequence continues at coordinate 749,482 of NC_057828.1, forward strand.
CGATGACCTGACTCGAAATAAGGCTGGATATCCCTGCAGTGACTGGAATGCAGGCTCGTCTTGCATCTCCCAAGACGAAAGGGTGTCTGAATCCCCTGTGGAGACCACAGAGAAAGACCTAGTTCCCCACCTCATCGCGACAGGAGGCCTCAAATCCTTTGAAAACTCCAGAGGTATGCGGAGATCAGAGCCTCCAAAGGAAACGATGCCTGACTCCTCGTGAAACTTGATAGGAGACCCAGGATTCCTGTGGCACGTGGAAAGGGACCCTTGGTCTCCCGTCTCAGCTGGAGAGTCATCCCAATTGCCCTGCAAAGCCTCGAGGAGAATCCCGAGTTGTCCCTCGCAACTAGGCAGGAGTCCTGACGTCGCTGAAGAAACACGTGGGTGGAAGGGCCATCCCCGTCGTAACTCGAGAATATACCCCAGGTTCCCGCCGCAACTCGAGAAAAACCATGAGACTTCCCCCTCGCCGCGAGATGAGGCCCGATTCCCCTGCACTGCGTGCAGAGCAATTCCGTGTTGCACATCACACATGAAAGGAGCCTTGATTTCCTTGATGGCACTCCAGAGAAACCCCAAGAACACTGTTTCAAGGCTAGAGGGATCCTGAGGTCACTGTAGCAACACGAAAGAGCTCCGTGGGCCAAAAATCAACTCGAGATGAGAGGTTAGTCCCTGGCTTCGACTCCAGAGGAATACCACCTTACCACAAGCACCTCAAGAGGAGGCTTCTCTCAGCTCTAGGTATGTGAGAGGGACCCTGAGTTTGCGGCCTCAAGTGGAATGGACACCGCGATGCCCTGACTCGAAATAAGGCCGGATATCCCTGCAGTGACTTGAATGCAGGCTCGTCTTGCATCTCCCAAGAAGAAAGGATGTCTGAATCCCCTGTGGAGACCACAGAGAAACACCTAGTTCCCCACCTCATCGCGACGGGGGCCTCACATCCTTTGAAAACTCCAGAGGTACGCGTAGATCAGTGCCTCCAAAGGAGATGATACCTGACTCCTCGTGAAACTTGATAGGAGTCCCAGGATTCTTGTGGCACGTGGAAAGGGACCCTTGGTCTCCCGCCTCAGCTGGAGAGGCGTTCCAATTGCCGTGCCAAGCCTCGAGGAGAATCCCGAGTTGTCCCTCGCAACTAGGCAGGAGTCCTGACGTGGCTGAACAAACACGTGGGTGGAAGGGCCATCCCCGTCGTAACTCGAGAATATACCCCAGGTTCCCGCCGCAACTCGAGAAAAACCATGAGACTTCCCCCTCGATGCGAGATGAGGCCCGATTCCCCTGTACTGCGTGCAGAGCAATTCCGTCTTGCACATCACACATGAAAGGAGCCTTGATTTCCTTCATGGCACTCCAGAGAAACCCCAAGAACACTGTTTCAAGGATAGAGGGATCCTGAGGTCACTGTAGCAACACGAAAGAACTCTGTGGACCAAAAATCAAGTCGAAAAGAGAGGTTAGTCCCTGGATTCGTCTCCAGAGGTATACCACCTTACCACAAGCACCTCAAGAGGAGGCTTCTCTCAGCTCTAGGTATGTGAGAGGGACCCTGAGTTTGCGGCCTCAAGTGGAATGGACACCGCGATGCCCTGACTCGAAATAAGGCTGGATATCCCTGCAGTGACTGCAATGCAGGCTCGTCTTGCATTTCCCAGGACGAAAGGATGTCTGAATCCCCTGTGGATAGCACAGAGAAAGACTTAGTTCCCCACCTCATCGCGACCGATAGCCTCACATCCTTTGAAAACTCCAGAGGTACGCGGAGATCAGTGCCTCCAAAGGAGACGATGCCTGACTCCTCGTGAAACTTGATAGGAGTCCCAGGATTCCTGTGGCACTTGGAAAGGGACACTTGGTCTCCCGCCTCAGCTGGAGAGGCGTCCCAATTGCCCTGCCAAGCCTCGAGGAGAATCCAGAGTTGTCCCTCGCAACTAGGCAGGAGTCCTGACGTCGCTGAAGAAACACGTGGGTGGAAGGGCCATCCCGGTCGTATCTCGAGAATATACCCCAGGTTCCCGCCGCAACTCGAGAAAAACCATGAGACTTCCCCCTCGCCGCGAGATGAGGCCCGATTCCCCTGCATTGCGTGCAGAGCAATTCCGTGTTGCACATCACACATGAAAGGAGCCTTGATTTCCTTGATGGCACTCCAGAGAAACCCCAAGAACACTGTTTCAAGGCTAGAGGGATCCTGAGGTCACTGTAGCAACACGAAAGAGCTCCGTGGGCCAAAAATCAACTCGAGATGAGAGGTTAGTCCCTGGCTTCGACTCCAGAGGAATACAACCTTACCACAAGCACCTCAAGAGGAGGCTTCTCTCAGCTCTAGGTATGTGAGAGGGACCCTGAGTTTGCGGCCTCAAGTGGAATGGACACCGCGATGCCCTGACTCGAAATAAGGACGGATATCCCTGCAGTGACTGGAATGCAGGCTCGTCTTGCATCTCCCAAGAAGAAAGGATGTCTGAATCCCCTGTGGAGACCACAGAGAAACACCTAGTTCCCCACCTCATCGCGACCGGAGGCCTCACATCCTTTGAAAACTCCAGAGGTACGCGGAGATCAGTGCCTCCAAAGGAGACGATGCCTGACTCCTCGTGAAACTTGATAGGAGTCCCAGGATTCTTGTGGCACGTGGAAAGGGACCCTTGGTCTCCCGCCTCAGCTGGAGAGGCGTTCCAATTGCCGTGCCAAGCCTCGAGGAGAATCCCGAGTTGTCCCTCGCAACTAGGCAGGAGTCCTGACGTGGCTGAACAAACACGTGGGTGGAAGGGCCATCCCCGTCGTAACTCGAGAATATACCCCAGGTTCCCGCCGCAACTCGAGAAAAACCATGAGACTTCCCCCTCGATGCGAGATGAGGCCCGATTCCACTGTACTGCGTGCAGAGCAATTCCGTCTTGCACATCACATATGAAAGGAGCCTTGATTTCCTTCATGGCACTCCAGAGAAACCCCAAGAACACTGTTTCAAGGCTAGAGGGATCCTGAGGTCCCTGTAGCAACACGAAAGAGCTCCGTGGACCAAAAATCAACTCGAGATGAGAGGTTAGTCCCTGGCTTCGACTCCTGAGGAATACCACCTTACCATAAGCACCTCAAGAGGAGGCTTCTCTCAGCTCTAGGTATGTGAGAGGGACCCTGAGTTTGCGGCCTCAAGTGGAATGGACACCGCGATGACCTGACTCGAAATAAGGCTGGATATCCCTGCAGTGACTGGAATGCAGGCTCGTCTTGCATCTCCCAAGACGAAAGGGTGTCTGAATCCCCTGTGGAGACCACAGAGAAAGACCTAGTTCCCCACCTCATTGCGACAGGAGGCCTCAAATCCTTTGAAAACTCCAGAGGTATGCGGAGATCAGTGCCTCCAAAGGAAACGATGCCTGACTCCTCGTGAAACTTGATAGGAGACCCAGGATTCCTGTGGCACGTGGAAAGGGACCCTTGGTCTCCCGTCTCAGCTGGAGAGGCATCCCAATTGCCCTGCAAAGCCTCGAGGAGAATCCCGAGTTGTCCCTCGCAACTAGGCAGGAGTCCTGACGTCGCTGAAGAAACACGTGGGTGGAAGGGCCATCCCCGTCGTAACTCGAGAATATACCTCAGGTTCCCGCCGCAACTCGAGAAAAACCATGAGACTTCCCCCTCGCCGCGAGATGAGGCCCGATTCCCCTGCACTGCGTGCAGAGCAATTCCGTGTTGCACATCACACATGAAAGGAGCCTTGATTTCCTTGATGGCACTCCAGAGAAACCCCAAGAACACTGTTTCAAGGCTAGAGGGATCCTGAGGTCACTGTAGCAACACGAAAGAGCTCCGTGGGCCAAAAATCAACTCGAGATGAGAGGTTAGTCCCTGGCTTCGACTCCAGAGGAATACCACCTTACCACAAGCACCTCAAGAGGAGGCTTCTCTCAGCTCTAGGTATGTGAGAGGGACCCTGAGTTTGCGGCCTCAAGTGGAATGGACACCGCGATGCCCTGACTCGAAATAAGGCCGGATATCCCTGCAGTGACTTGAATGCAGGCTCGTCTTGCATCTCCCAAGAAGAAAGGATGTCTGAATCCCCTGTGGAGACCACAGAGAAACACCTAGTTCCCCACCTCATCGCGACGGGGGCCTCACATCCTTTGAAAACTCCAGAGGTACGCGGAGATCAGTGCCGCCAAAGGAGATGATACCTGACTCCTCGTGAAACTTGATAGGAGTCCCAGGATTCTTGTGGCACGTGGAAAGGGACCCTTGGTCTCCCGCCTCAGCTGGAGAGGCGTTCCAATTGCCGTGCCAAGCCTCGAGGAGAATCCCGAGTTGTCCCTCGCAACTAGGCAGGAGTCCTGACGTGGCTGAACAAACACGTGGGTGGAAGGGCCATCCCCGTCGTAACTCGAGAATATAACCCAGGTTCCCGCCGCAACTCGAGAAAAACCATGAGACTTCCCCCTCGATGCGAGATGAGGCCCGATTCCACTGTACTGCGTGCAGAGCAATTCCGTCTTGCACATCACATATGAAAGGAGCCTTGATTTCCTTGATGGCACTCCAGAGAAACCCCAAGAACACTGTTTCAAGGCTAGAGGGATCCTGAGGTCCCTGTAGCAACACGAAAGAGCTCCGTGGACCAAAAATCAACTCGAGATGAGAGGTTAGTCCCTGGCTTCGACTACAGAGGAATACCACCTTACCATAAGCACCTCAAGAGGAGGTTTCTCTCAGCTCTAGGTATGTGAGAGGGACCCTGAGTTTGCGGCCTCAAGTGGAATGGACACCGCGATGACCTGACTCGAAATAAGGCTGGATATCCCTGCAGTGACTGGAATGCAGGCTCGTCTTGCATCTCCCAAGACGAAAGGGTGTCTGAATCCCCTGTGGAGACCACAGACAAAGACCTAGTTCCCCACCTCATTGCGACAGGAGGCCTCAAATCCTTTGAAAACTCCAGAGGTATGCGGAGATCAGTGTCTCCAAAGGAAACGATGCCTGACTCCTCGTGAAACTTGATAGGAGACCCAGGATTCCTGTGGCACGTGGAAAGGGAACCTTGGTCTCCCGTCTCAGCTGGAGAGGCATCCCAATTGCCCTGCAAAGCCTCGAGGAGAATCCCGAGTTGTCCCTCGCAACTAGGCAGGAGTCCTGACGTCGCTGAAGAAACACGTGGGTGGAAGGGCCATCCCCGTCGTAACTCGAGAATATACCCCAGGTTCCCGCCGCAACTCGAGAAAAACCATGAGACTTCCCCCTCGCCGCGAGAGGAGGCCCGATTTCCCTGCACTGCGTGCAGAGCAATTCCGTGTTGCACATCACACATGAAAGGAGCCTTGATTTCCTTGATGGCACTCCAGAGAAACCCCAAGAACACTGTTTCAAGGCTAGAGGGATCCTGAAGTCACTGTAGCAACACGAAAGAGCTCCGTGGACCAAGAATCAACACGAGATGAGAGGTTAGTCCCTGGCTTCGACTCCTGAGGAATACCACCTTACCACAAGCACCTCAAGAGGAGGCTTCTCTCAGCTCTAGGTGTGTGAGAGGGACCCTGAGTTTGCGGCCTCAAATGGAATGGACACCGCGATGCCCTGACTCGAAATAAGGCCGGATATCCCTGCAGTGACTTCAATGCAGGCTCGTCTTGCATCTCCCAGGACGAAAGGATGTCTGAATCCCCTGTGGAAAGCACAGAGATAGACTTAGTTCCCCACCTCATCGCGACCGATAGCCTCACATCCTTTGAAAACTCCAGAGGTACGCGGAGATCAGTGCCTCCAAAGGAGACGATGCCTGACTCCTCGTGAAACTTGATAGGAGACCCAGGATACCTGTGGCACTTGGAAAGGGACACTTGGTCTCCCGCCTCAGCTGGAGAGGCGTCCCAATTGCCCTGCCAAGCCTCGAGGAGAATCCAGAGTTGTTCCTCGCAACTAGGCAGGAGTCCTGACGTCGCTGAAGAAACACGTGGGTGGAAGGGCCATCCCCGTCGTAACTCGAGAATATACCCCAGGTTCCCGCCGCAACTCGAGAAAAACCATGAGACTTCCCCCTCGCCGCGAGATGAGGCCCGATTCCCCTGCACTGCGTGCAGAGCAATTCCGTCTTGCACATCACACATGAAAGGAGCCTTGATTTCCTTGATGGCACTCCAGAGAAACCCCAAGAACACTGTTTCAAGGCTAGAGGGATCGTGAGGTCACTGTAGCAACACGAAAGAGCTCCGTGGGCCAAAAATCAACTCGAGATGAGAGGTTAGTCCCTGGCTTCGACTCCAGAGGAATACCACCTTACCACAAGCAACTCAAGAGGAGACTTCACTCAGCTCTAGGCATGTGAGAGGGACCCTGAGTTTACGGCCTCAAGTGGAATGGACACCGCGATGCCCTGACGCGAAATAAGGCTGGATATCCCTGCAGTGACTTGAATGCAGGCTCGTCTTGCATCTCCCAAGATGAAAGGATGTCTGAATCCCCTGTGGAGACCACAGAGAAAGACCTAGTTCCCCACCTCATCGCGACCGGAGGCCTCACATCCTTTGAAAACTCCAGAGGTACGCGGAGATCAGAGCCTCCAAAGGAGACGATGCCTGACTCCTCGTGAAACTTGATAGGAGTCCCAGGATTCCTGTGGCACGTGGAAAGGGACCCTTGGTCTCCCGTCTCAGCTGGAGAGGCGTCCCAATTGCCCTGCAAAGCCTCGAGGAGAATCCCGAGTTGTCCCTCGCAACTAGGCAGGAGTCCTGACATGGCTGAACACACACGTGTGTGGAAGGGCCATCCCCGTCGTAACTCGAGAATATACCCCAGGTTCCCGCCGCAACTCGAGAAAAACCATGAGACTTCCCCCTCGCCGCGAGATGAGGCCCGATTCCCCTGCACTGCGTGCAGAGCAATTCCGTGTTGCACATCACACATGAAAGGAGCCTTGATTTCCTTGATGGCACTCCAGAGAAACCCCAAGAACACTGTTTCAAGGCTAGAGGGATCCTGAAGTCACTGTAGCAACACGAAAGAGCTCCGTGGACCAAGAATCAACACGAGATGAGAGGTTAGTCCCTGGCTTCGACTCCTGAGGAATACCACCTTACCACAAGCACCTCAAGAGGAGGCTTCTCTCAGCTCTAGGTATGTGAGAGGGACCCTGAGTTTGCGGCCTCAAATGGAATGGACACCGCGATGCCCTGACTCGAAATAAGGCCGGATATCCCTGCAGTGACTTCAATGCAGGCTCGTCTTGCATCTCCCAGGACGAAAGGATGTCTGAATCCCCTGTGGAAAGCACAGAGATAGACTTAGTTCCCCACCTCATCGCGACCGATAGCCTCACATCCTTTGAAAACTCCAGAGGTACGCGGAGATCAGTGCCTCCAAAGGAGACGATGCCTGACTTCTCGTGAAACTTGATAGGAGACCCAGGATACCTGTGGCACTTGAAAAGGGACACTTGGTCTCCCGCCTCAGCTGGAGAGGCGTCCCAATTGCCCTGCCAAGCCTCGAGGAGAATCCAGAGTTGTTCCTCGCAACTAGGCAGGAGTCCTGACGTCGCTGAAGAAACACGTGGGTGGAAGGGCCATCCCCGTCGTAACTCGAGAATATACCCCAGGTTCCCGCCGCAACTCGAGAAAAACCATGAGACTTCCCCCTTGCCGCGAGATGAGGCCCGATTCCCCTGCACTGCGTGCCGAGCAATTCCGTGTTGCACATCACACATGAAAGGAGCCTTGATTTCCTTGATGGCACTCCAGAGAAACCCCAAGAACACTGTTTCAAGGATAGAGGGATCCTGAGGTCACTGTAGCAACACGAAAGAACTCTGTGGACCAAAAATCAACTCGAAAAGAGAGGTTAGTCCCTGGATTCGTCTCCAGAGGAATACCACCTTACCACAAACACCTCAAGAGGAGGCTTCTCTCAGCTCTAGGTATGTGAGAGGGACCCTGAGTTTGCGGCCTCAAGTGGAATGGACACCGCGATGCCCTGACTCGAAATAAGGCTGGATATCCCTGCAGTGACTTGAATGCAGGCTCGTCTTGCATCTCCCAAGATGAAAGGATGTCTGAATCCCCTGTGGAGACCACAGAGAAAGACCTAGTTCCCCACCTCATCGCGACCGGAGGCCTCACATCCTTTGAAAACTCCAGATGTACGCGGAGATCAGTGCCTCCAAAGGAGACGATGCCTGACTCCTCGTGAAACTTGATAGGAGTCCCAGGATTCCTGTGGCACGTGGAAAGGGACCCTTGGTCACACGCCTCAGCTGGAGAGGCGTCCCAATTGCCTTGCCAAGCCTCGAGGAGAATCCCGAGTTGTGTCTCGCAACTAGGCAAGAGTCCTGACGTGGCTGAACAAACACGTGTGTGGAAAGGCCATCCCCGTCGTAACTCGAGAATATACCCCAGGTTCTCGCCGCAACTCGAGAAAAACCATGAGATTTCCCCTCGCGCGAGATGAGGCCCGATTCCCCTGCACTGCCAGCAGACCAATTCTGTGTTGCACATCACACATGAAAGGAGCCTTGATTTCCTTCATGGCACTCCAGAGAAACCCCAAGAACACTGTTTCAAGGATAGAGGGATCCTGAGGTCACTGTAGCAACACGAAAGAGCTCCGTGGACCAAGAATCAACACGAGATGAGAGGTTAGTCCCTGGCTTCGACTCCAGAGGAATACCACCTTACCACAAGCACCTCAAGAGGAGGCTTCTCTCAGCTGTAGGTATGTGAGAGGGATCCTGAGTTTGCGGCCTCAAGAGGAATGGACACCGCGATGCCCTGACGCGAAATAAGGCCGGATATCCCTGCAGTGACTTGAATGCAGGCTCGTCTTGCATCTCCCAAGAAGAAAGGATGTCTGAATCCCCTGTGGAGACCACTGAGAAACACCTAGTTCCCCACCTCATCGCGACCGGAGGCCTCACATCCTTTGAAAACTCCAGAGGTACGCGGAGATCAGTGCCTCCAAAGGAGACGATGCCTGACTCCTCGTGAAACTTGATAGGAGTCCCAGGATTCTTGTGGCACTTGGAAAGGGACCCTTGGTCTCCCGCCTCAGCTGGAGAGGCGTTCCAATTGCCCTGCCAAGCCTCGAGGAGAATCCCGAGTTGTCCGTCGCAACTAGGCAGGAGTCCTGACGAGGCTGAACAAACACGTGGGTGGAAGGGCCATCCCCGTCGTAACTCGAGAATATACCCCAGGTTCCCGCCGCAACTCTAGAAAAACCATGAGACTTCCCCCTCGATGCGAGATGAGGCCCGATTCCCCTGTACTGCGTGCAGAGCAATTCCGTCTTGCACATCACACATGAAAGGAGCCTTGATTTCCTTGATGGCACTCCAGAGAAACCCCAAGAACACTGTTTCAAGGCTAGAGGGATCCTGAGGTCACTGTAGCAACACGAAAGAGCTCCGTGGACCAAAAATCAACTCGAGATGAGAGGTTAGTCCCTGGCTTCGACTCCAGAGGAATACCACCTTACCACAAGCACCTCAAGAGGAGGCTTCTCTCAACTCTAGGTATGTGAGAGGGACCCTGAGCTTGCGGCCTCAAGTGGAATGGACACCGCGATGCCCTGACTCGAAATAAGGCCGGATATCCCTGCAGTGACTGGAATGCAGGCTCGTCTTGCATCTCCCAAGACGAAAGGGTGTCTGAATCCCCTGTGGAGACCACAGAGAAAGACCTAGTTGCCCACCTCATCGCGACCGCAGGCCTCACATCCTTTGAAAACTCCAGAGGTACGCGGAGATCAGTGCCTCCAAAGGAGACGATGCCTGACTCCTCGTGAAACTTGATAGGAGTCCCAGGATTCTTGTGGCACTTGGAAAGGGACCCTTGGTCTCCCGCCTCAGCTGGAGAGGCGTTCCAATTGCCCTGCCAAGCCTCGAGGAGAATCCCGAGTTGTCCCTCGCAACTAGGCAGGAGTCCTGACGTGGCTGAACAAACACGTGGGTGGAAGGGCCATCCCCGTCGTAACTCGAGAATATACCCCCGTTTCCCGCCGCAACTTGAGAAAAACCATGAGACTTCCCCCTCGATGCGAGATGAGGCCCGATTCCCCTGTACTGCGTGCAGAGCAATTCCGTGTTGCACATCACACATGAAAGGAGCCTTGATTTCCTTGATGGCACTCCAGAGAAACCCCAAGAACACTGTTTCAAGGATAGAGGGATCCTGAAGTCACTGTAGCAACACGAAAGAGCTCCGTGGACCAAGAATCAACACGAGATGAGAGGTTAGTCCCTGGCTTCGACTCCTGAGGAATACCACCTTACCACAAGCACCTCAAGAGGAGGCTTCTCTCAGCTCTAGGTATGTGAGAGGGACCCTGAGTTTGCGGCCTCAAATGGAATGGACACCGCGATGCCCTGACTCGAAATAAGGCCGGATATCCCTGCAGTGACTTCAATGCAGGCTCGTCTTGCATCTCCCAGGACGAAAGGATGTCTGAATCCCCTGTGGAAAGCACAGAGATAGACTTAGTTCCCCACCTCATCGCGACCGATAGCCTCACATCCTTTGAAAACTCCAGAGGTACGCGGAGATCAGTGCCTCCAAAGGAGACGATGCCTGACTCCTCGTGAAACTTGATAGGAGACCCAGGATACCTGTGGCACTTGGAAAGGGACACTTGGTCTCCCGCCTCAGCTGGAGAGGCGTCCAAATTGCCCTGCCAAGCCTCGAGGAGAATCCAGAGTTGTTCCTCGCAACTAGGCAGGAGTCCTGACGTCGCTGAAGAAACACGTGGGTGGAAGGGCCATCCCCGTCGTAACTCGAGAATATACCCCAGGTTCCCGCCGCAACTCGAGAAAAACCATGAGACTTCCCCCTCGCCGCGAGATGAGGCCCGATTCCCCTGCACTGCGTGCAGAGCAATTCCGTGTTGCACATCACACATGAAAGGAGCCTTGATTTCCTTGATGGCACTCCAGAGAAACCCCAAGAACACTGTTTCAAGGCTAGAGGGATCGTGAGGTCACTGTAGCAACACGAAAGAGCTCCGTGGGCGAAAAATCAACTCGAGATGAGAGGTTAGTCCCTGGCTTCGACTCCAGAGGAATACCACCTTACCACAAGCAACTCAAGAGGAGACTTCACTCAGCTCTAGGCATGTGAGAGGGACCCTGAGTTTACGGCCTCAAGTGGAATGGACACCGCGATGCCCTGACGCGAAATAAGGCTGGATATCCCTGCAGTGACTTGAATGCAGGCTCGTCTTGCATCTCCCAAGATGAAAGGATGTCTGAATCCCCTGTGGAGACCACAGAGAAAGACCTAGTTCCCCACCTCATCGCGACCGGAGGCCTCACATCCTTTGAAAACTCCAGAGGTACGCGGAGATCAGAGCCTCCAAAGGAGACGATGCCTGACTCCTCGTGAAACTTGATAGGAGTCCCAGGATTCCTGTGGCACGTGGAAAGGGACCCTTGGTCTCCCGTCTCAGCTGGAGAGGCGTCCCAATTGCCCTGCAAAGCCTCGAGGAGAATCCCGAGTTGTCCCTCGCAACTAGGCAGGAGTCCTGACGTCGCTGAAGAAACACGTGTGTGGAAGGGCCATCCCCGTCGTAACTCGAGAATATACCCCAGGTTCCCGCCGCAACTCGAGAAAAACCATGAGACTTCCCCCTCGCCGCGAGATGAGGCCCGATTCCCCTGCACTGCGTGCAGAGCAATTCCGTGTTGCACATCACACATGAAAGGAGCCTTGATTTCCTTGATGGCACTCCAGAGAAACCCCAAGAACACTGTTTCAAGGCTAGAGGGATCCTGAGGTCACTGTAGCAACACGAAAGAGCTCCGTGGACCAAGAATCAACACGAGATGAGAGGTTAGTCCCTGGCTTCGACTCCTGAGGAATACCACCTTACCACAAGCACCTCAAGAGGAGGCTTCTCTCAGCTCTAGGTATGTGAGAGGGACCCTGAGTTTGCGGCCTCAAGTGGAATGGACACCGCGATGCCCTGACTCGAAATAAGGCCGGATATCCCTGCAGTGACTTCAATGCAGGCTCGTCTTGCATCTCCCAGGACGAAAGGATGTCTGAATCCCCTGTGGAAAGCACAGAGATAGACTTAGTTCCCCACCTCATCGCGACCGATAGCCTCACATCCTTTGAAAACTCCAGAGGTACGCGGAGATCAGTGCCTCCAAAGGAGACGATGCCTGACTTCTCGTGAAACTTGATAGGAGACCCAGGATACCTGTGGCACTTGAAAAGGGACACTTGGTCTCCCGCCTCAGCTGGAGAGGCGTCCCAATTGCCCTGCCAAGCCTCGAGGAGAATCCAGAGTTGTTCCTCGCAACTAGGCAGGAGTCCTGACGTCGCTGAAGAAACACGTGGGTGGAAGGGCCATCCCCGTCGTAACTCGAGAATATACCCCAGGTTCCCGCCGCAACTCGAGAAAAACCATGAGACTTCCCCCTTGCCGCGAGATGAGGCCCGATTCCCCTGCACTGCGTGCCGAGCAATTCCGTGTTGCACATCACACATGAAAGGAGCCTTGATTTCCTTGATGGCACTCCAGAGAAACCCCAAGAACACTGTTTCAAGGATAGAGGGATCCTGAGGTCACTGTAGCAACACGAAAGAACTCTGTGGACCAAAAATCAACTCGAAAAGAGAGGTTAGTCCCTGGATTCCTCTCCAGAGGAATACCACCTTACCACAAGCACCTCAAGAGGAGGCTTCTCTCAGCTCTAGGTATGTGAGAGGGACCCTGAGTTTGCGGCCTCAAGTGGAATGGACACCGCGATGCCCTGACTCGAAATAAGGCTGGATATCCCTGCAGTGACTTGAATGCAGGCTCGTCTTGCATCTCCCAAGATGAAAGGATGTCTGAATCCCCTGTGGAGACCACAGAGAAAGACCTAGTTCCCCACCTCATCGCGACCGGAGGCCTCACATCCTTTGAAAACTCCAGATGTACGCGGAGATCAGTGCCTCCAAAGGAGACGATGCCTGACTCCTCGTGAAACTTGATAGGAGTCCCAGGATTCCTGTGGCACGTGGAAAGGGACCCTTGGTCACACGCCTCAGCTGGAGAGGCGTCCCAATTGCCTTGCCAAGCCTCGAGGAGAATCCCGAGTTGTGTCTCGCAACTAGGCAAGAGTCCTGACGTGGCTGAACAAACACGTGTGTGGAAAGGCCATCCCCGTCGTAACTCGAGAATATACCCCAGGTTCCCGCCGCAACTCGAGAAAAACCATGAGATTTCCCCTCGCGCGAGATGAGGCCCGATTCCCCTGCACTGCGAGCAGACCAATTCTGTGTTGCACATCACACATGAAAGGAGCCTTGATTTCCTTCATGGCACTCCAGAGAAACCCCAAGAACACTGTTTCAAGGATAGAGGGATCCTGAGGTCACTGTAGCAACACGAAAGAGCTCCGTGGACCAAAAATCAACTCGAGATGAGAGGTTAGTCCCTGGCTTCGACTCCAGAGGAATACCACCTTACCACAAGCACCTCAAGAGGAGGCTTCTCTCAACTCTAGGTATGTGAGAGGGACCCTGAGCTTGCGGCCTCAAGTGGAATGGACACCGCGATGCCCTGACTCGAAATAAGGCCGGATATCCCTGCAGTGACTGGAATGCAGGCTCGTCTTGCATCTCCCAAGACGAAAGGGTGTCTGAATCCCCTGTGGAGACCACAGAGAAAGACCTAGTTGCCCACCTCATCGCGACCGCAGGCCTCACATCCTTTGAAAACTCCAGAGGTACGCGGAGATCAGTGCCTCCAAAGGAGACGATGCCTGACACCTCGGGAAACTTGATAGGAGTCCCAGGATTCTTGTGGCACTTGGAAAGGGACACTTGGTCTCCCGCCTCAGCTGGAGAGGCGTTCCAATTGCCCTGCCAAGCCTCGAGGAGAATCCCGAGTTGTCCCTCGCAACTAGGCAGGAGTCCTGACGTGGCTGAACATACACGTGGGTGGAAGGGCCATCCCCGTCGTAACTCGAGAATATACCCCCGTTTCCCGCCGCAACTTGAGAAAAACCATGAGACTTCCCCCTCGATGCGAGATGAGGCCCGATTCCCCTGTACTGCGTGCAGAGCAATTCCGTGTTGCACATCACACATGAAAGGAGCCTTGATTTCCTTGATGGCACTCCAGAGAAACCCCAAGAACACTGTTTCAAGGATAGAGGGATCCTGAGGTCACTGTAGCAACACGAAAGAACTCTGTGGACCAAAAATCAACTCGAAAAGAGAGGTTAGTCCCTGGATTCGTCTCCAGAGGAATACCACCTTACCACAAGCACCTCAAGAGGAGGCTTCTCTCAGCTCTAGGTATGTGAGAGGGACCCTGAGTTTGCGGCCTCAAGTGGAATGGACACCACGATGCCCTGACTCGAAATAAGGCCGGATATCCCTGCAGTGACTTGAATGCAGGCTCGTCTTGCATCTCCCAAGACGAAAGGGTGTCTGAATCCCCTGTGGAGACCACAGAGAAAGACCTTGTTCCCCACCTCATCGCGACAGGAGGCCTCAAATCCTTTGAAAACTCCAGAGGTATGCGGAGATCAGTGCCTCCAAAGGAGACGATGCCTGACTCCTCGCGAAACTTGATAGGAGACCCAGGATTCCTGTGACAAGTGGAAAGGGACCCTTGGTCTCCCGTCTCAGCTGGAGGGGCGTCCCAATTGCCCTGCAAAGCCTCGAGGAGAATCCCGAGATGTCCCTCGCAACTAGGCAGGAGTCCTGACGTGGCTGAACAAACACGTGGGTGGAAGGGCCATCCCCGTCGTAACTCGAGAATATACCCCAGGTTCCCGCCGCAACTCGAGAAAAACCATGAGACTTCCCCCTCGCCGCGAGATGAGGCCCGATTCCCCTGCACTGCGTGCAGAGCAATTCTGTGTTGCACATCACACATGAAAGGAGCCTTGATTTCCTTCATGGCACTCCAGGGAAACCCCAAGAACACTGTTTTAAGGCTAGAGGGATCCTGAGGTCACTGTATCAACACGAAAGAGCTCCGTGGACCAAAAATCAACTCGAGATGAGAGGTTAGTCCCTGGCTTCAACTCCAGAGGAATACCACCTTACCACAAGCACCTCAAGAGGAGGCTTCTCTCAGCTCTAGGTATGTGAGAGGGACCCTGAGTTTGCGGCCTCAAGTGGAATGGACACCGCGATGCCCTGACTCGAAATAAGGCCGGATATCCCTGCAGTGACTTCAATGCAGGCTCGTCTTGCATCTCCCAGGACGAAAGGATGTCTGAATCCCCTGTGGAAAGCACAGAGAAAGATTTAGTTCCCCACCTCATCGCGACCGATAGCCTCACATCCTTTGAAAACTCCAGAGGTACGCGGAGATCAGTGCCTCCAAAGGAGACGACGCCTGACTCCTCGTGAAACTTGATAGGAGTCCCAGGATTCCTGTGGCACTTGGAAAGGGACCCTTTGTCTCCCGCCTCAGCTGGAGAGGCGTCCAAATTGCCCTGCCAAGCCTCGAGGAGAATCCAGAGTTGTCCCTCGCAACTAGGCAGGGGTCCTGACGTCACTGAAGAAACACGTGGGTGGAAGGGCCATCCCCGTCGTAACTCGAGAATATACCCCAGGTTCCCGCCGCAACTCGAGAAAAACCATGAGACTTCCCCCTCGCCGCGAGATGAGGCCCGATTCCCCTGCACTGCGTGCAGAGCAATTCCGTGTTGCACATCACACATGAAAGGAGCCTTGATTTCCTTGATGGCACTCCAGAGAAACCCCAAGAACACTGTTTCAAGGCTAGAGGGATCCTGAGGTCACTGTAGCAACACGAAAGAGCTCCGTGGGCCAAAAATCAACTCGAGATGAGAGGTTAGTCCCTGGCTTCGACTCCAGAGGAATACCACCTTACCACAAGCACCTCAAGAGGAGGCTTCTCTCAGCTCTAGGTATGTGAGAGGGACCCTGAGTTTGCGGCCTCAAGTGGAATGGACACCGCGATGCCCTGACGCGAAATAAGGCTGGATATCCCTGCAGTGACTTGAATGCAGGCTCGTCTTGCATCTCCCAAGAAGAAAGGATGTCTGAATCCCCTGTGGAGACCACAGAGAGACACCTAGTTCCCCACCTCATCGCGACCGGAGGCCTCACATCCTTTGAAAACTCCAGAGGTACGCGGAGATCAGTGCCTCCAAAGGAGACGATGCCTGACTCCTCGTGAAACTTGATAGGAGTCCCAGGATTCTTGTGGCACGTGGAAAGGGACACTTGGTCTCCCGCCTCAGCTGGAGAGGCGTCCCAATTGCCCTGCCAAGCCTCGAGGAGAATCCCGAGTTGTCCCTCGCAACTAGGCAGGAGTCCTGACGTCGCTGAAGAAACACGTGTGTGGAAGGGCCATCCCCGTCGTAACTCGAGAATATACCCCAGGTTCCCGCCGCACCTCGAGAAAAACCATGAGACTTCCCCCTCGATGCGAGATGAGGCCCGATTCCCCTGTACTGCGTGCAGAGCAATTCCGTCTTGCACATCACACATGAAAGGAGCCTTGATTTCCTTGATGGCACTCCAGAGAAACCCCAAGAACACTGTTTCAAGGATAGAGGGATCCTGAGGTCACTGTAGCAACACGAAAGAACTCTGTGGACCAAAAATCAACTCGAAAAGAGAGGTTAGTCCTGGATTCGTCTCCAGAGGAATACCACCTTACCACAAGCACCTCAAGAGGAGGCTTCTCTCAGCTCTTGGTATGTGAGAGGGACCCTGAGTTTGCGGCCTCAAGTGGAATGGACACCGCGATGCCCTGACTCGAAATAAGGCCGGATATCCCTGCAGTGACTTCAATGCAGGCTCGTCTTGCATCTCCCAGGACGAAAGGATGTCTGAATCCCCTGTGGAAAGCACAGAGAAAGATTTAGTTCCCCACCTCATCGCGACCGATAGCCTCACAACCTTTGAAAACTCCAGAGGTACGCGGAGATCAGTGCCTCCAAAGGAGACGATGCCTGACTCCTCGTGAAACTTGATAGGAGTCCCAGGATTCCTAGGGCACTTGGAAAGGGACACTTGGTCTCCCGCCTCAGCTGGAGAGGCGTCCCATTTGCCCTGCCAAGCCTCGAGGAGAATCCCGAGTAGTCCCTCGCAACTAGGCAGGAGTCCTGACTTGGCTGAACAAACACGTGGGTGGAAGGGCCATCCCCGTCGTAACTCGAGAATATACCCTAGGTTCCCGCCGCAACTCGAGAAAAACCATGAGACTTCCCCCTCGCCGCGAGATGAGGCCCGATTCCCCTGCACTGCGTGCAGAGCAATTCCGTGTTGCACATCACACATGAAAGGAGCCTTGATTTCCTTGATGGCACTCCAGAGAAACCCCAAGAACACTGTTTCAAGGCTAGAGAGATCCTGAGGTCACTATAGCAACACGAAAGAGCTCCGTAGGCCAAAAATCAACTCGAGATGAGACGTTAGTCCCTGGCTTCGACTCCAGAGGAATACCACCTTACCACAAGCACCTCAAGAGAAGGCTTCTCTCAGCTCTAGGTATGTGAGAGGGATCCTGAGTTTGCGGCCTCAAGTGGAATGGACACCGCGATTCCCTGACTCAAAATAAGGCCGGATATCCCTGCAGTGACTTGAATGAAGGCTCGTCTTGCATCTCCCAAGATGAAAGGATGTCTGAATCCCCTGTGGAGACCAGAGAGAAAGACCTAGTTCCCCACCTCATCGCGACCGCAGGCCTCACATCCTTTGAAAACTCCAGAGGTACGCGGAGATCAGTGCCTCCAAAGGAGACGATGCCTGACTCCTCGTGAAACTTGATAGGAGTCCCAGGATTCTTGTGGCACGTGGAAAGGGACCGTTGGTCTCCCGCCTCAGCTGGAGAGGCGTTCCAATTGCCCTGCCAAGCCTCGAGGAGAATCCCGAGTTGTCCCTCGCAACTAGGCAGAAGTCCTGACATGGCTGAACAAACACGTGGGTGGAAGGGCCATCCCCGTCGTAACTCGAGAATATACCCCAGGTTCCCGCCGCAACTCGAGAAAAACCATGAGACTTCCCCATCGCCGCGAGATGAGGCCCGATTCCCCTGTACTGCGTGCAGAGCAATTCCGTCTTGCACATCACACATGAAAGGAGCCTTGATTTCCTTGATGGCACTCCAGAGAAACCCCAAGAACACTGTTTCAAGGGTAGAGGGATCCTGAGGTCACTGTAGCAACACGAAAGAACTCTGTGGACCAAAAATCAACTCGAAAAGAGAGGTGAGTCTCTGGATTCGTCTCCAGAGGAATACCACCTTACCACAAGCACCTCAAGAGGAGGCTTCTCTCAGCTCTAGGTATGTGAGAGGGACCCTGAGTTTGCGGCCTCAAGTGGAATGGACACCGCGATGCCCTGACTCAAAATAAGGCCGGATATCCCTGCAGTGACTTCAATGCAGGCTCGTCTTGCATCTCCCAGGACGAAAGGATGTCTGAATCCCCTGTGGAAAGCACAGAGAAAGACTTAGTTCCCCACCTAATCGCGACCGATAGCCTCACATCCTTTGAAAACTCCAGAGGTACGCGGAGATCAGTGCCTCCAAAGGAGACGATGCCTGACTCCTCGTGAAACTTGATAGGAGTCCCAGGATTCCTGTGGCACTTGGAAAGGGACACTTGGTCTCCCGTCTCAGCTGGAGAGGCGTCCCAATTGCCCTGCCAAGCCTCGAGGAGAATCCAGAGTTGTCCCTCGCAACTAGGCAGGAGTCCTGACGTGGCTGAACAAACACGTGGGTGGAAGGGCCATGCCCGTCGTAACTCGAGAATATACCCTAGGTTCCAGCCGCAACTCGAGAAAAACCATGAGACTTCCCCCTCGCCGCGAGATGAGGCCCGATTCCCCTGCACTGCGTGCAGAGCAATTCCGTGTTGCACATCACACATGAAAGGAGCCTTGATTTCCTTGATGGCACTCCAGAGAAACCCCAAGAACACTGTTTCAAGGCTAGAGGGATCCTGAGGTCACTGTAGCAACACGAAAGAGCTCCGTGGGCCAAAAATCAACTCGAGATGAGAGGTTAGTCCCTAGCTTCGACTCCAGAGGAATACCACCTTACCACAAGCACCTCAAGAGGAGGCTTCTCTCAGCTCTAGGTATGTGAGAGGGATCCTGAGTTTGCGGCCTCAAGTGGAATGGACACCGCGATTCCCTGACTCGAAATAAGGCCGGATATCCCTGCAGTGACTTGAATGCAGGCTCGTCTTGCATCTCCCAAGAAGAAAGGATGTCTGAATCCCCTGTGGAGACCACAGAGAAAGACCTAGTTCCCCACCTCATCGCGACCGCAGGCCTCATATCCTTTGAAAACTCCAGAGGTACGCGGAGATCAGTGCCTCCAAAGGAGACGATGCCTGACTCCTCGTGAAACTTGATAGGAGTCCCAGGATTCTTGTGGCACGTGGAAAGGGACCCTTGGTCTCCCGCCTCAGCTGGAGAGGCGTTCCAATTGCCCTGCCAAGCCTCGAGGAGAATCCCGAGTTGTCCCTCGCAACTAGGCAGGAGTCCTGACATGGCTGAAGAAACACGTGGGTGGAAGGGCCATCCCCATCGTAACTCGAGAATATAACCCAGGTACCCGCCGCAACTCGAGAAAAACCATGAGACTTCCCCCTCGCCGCGAGATGAGGCCCGATTCCCCTGTACTCCATGCAGAGCAATTCCGTCTTGCACATCACACATGAAAGGAGCCTTGATTTCCTTGATGGCACTCCAGAGAAATCCCAAGAACACTGTTTCAAGGATAGAGGGATCCTGAGGTCACTGTAGCAACACGAAAGAACTCTGTGGACCAAAAATCAACTCGAAAAGAGAGGTTAGTCCCTGGATTCGTCTCCAGAGGAATACCACCTTACCACAAGCACCTCAAGAGGAGGCTTCTCTCAGCTCTAGGTATGTGAGAGGGACCCTGAGTTTGCGGCCTCAAGTGGAATGGACACCGCGATGCCCTGACTCGAAATAAGGCCGGATAGCCCTGCAGTGACTTCAATGCAGGCTCGTCTTGCATCTCCCAGGACGAAAGGATGTCTGAATCCCCTGTGGAAAGCACAGAGAAAGATTTAGTTCCCCACCTCATCGCGACCGATAGCCTCACATCCTTTGAAAACTCCAGAGGTACGCGGAGATCAGTGCCTCCAAAGGAGACGACGCCTGACTCCTCGTGAAACTTGATAGGAGTCCCAGGATTCCTGTGGCACTTGGAAAGGGACACTTGGTCTCCCGCCTGAGCTGGAGAGGCGTCCCAATTGCCCTGCCAAGCCTCGAGGAGAATCCAGAGTTGTCCCTCGCAACTAGGCAGGAGTCCTGACGTCGCTGAAGAAACACGTGGGTGGAAGGGCCATCCCCGTCGTAACTCGAGAATATACCCCAGGTTCCCGCCGCAACTCGAGAAAAACCATGAGACTTCCCCCTCGCCGCGAGATGAGGCCCGATTCCCCTGCACTGCGTGCAGAGCAATTCCGTGTTGCCCCTCACACATGAAAGGAGCCTTGATTTCCTTGATGGCACTCCAGAGAAACCCCAAGAACACTGTTTCAAGGCTAGAGGGATCCTGAGGTCACTGTAGCAACACGAAAGAGCTCCGTGGACCAAAAATCAACTCGAGATGAGAGGTTAGTCCCTGGCTTCGACTCCAGAGGAATACCACCTTACCACAAGCACCTCAAGAGGAGGCTTCTCTCAGCTCTAGGTATGTGAGAGGGACCCTGAGTTTGCGGCCTCAAGTGGAATGGACACCGCGATGCCCTGACTCGAAATAAGGCCGGATATCCCTGCAGTGACTGGAATGCAGGCTCGTCTTGCATCTCCCAAGACAAAAGGGTGTCTGAATCCCCTGTGGAGACCACAGAGAAAGACCTAGTTCCCCACCTCATCGCGACCGGAGGCCTCAAATCCTTTGAAAACTCCAGAGGTATGCGGAGATCAGTGCCTCCAAAGGAGACGATGCCTGACTCCTCGTGAAACTTGATAGGAGACCCAGGATTCCTGTGGCACGTGGAAAGGGACCCTTGGTCTCCCGCCTCAGCTGGAGAGGCGTTCCAATTGCCCTGCCAAGCCTCGAGGAGAATCCCGAGTTGTCCCTCGCAACTAGGCAGAGGTCCTGACGTGGCTGAACAAACACGTGGGTGGAAGGGCCATCCCCGTCGTAACTCGAGAATATACCCCAGGTTCCCGCCGCAACTCGAGAAAAACCATGAGACTTCCCCCTCGCCGCGAGATGAGGCCCGATTCCTCTGCACTGCGTGCAGAGCAATTCCGTGTTGCACATCACACATGAAAGGAGCCTTGATTTCCTTGATGGCACTCCAGAGAAACCCCAAGAACACTGTTTCAAGGCTAGAGGGATCCTGAGGTCACTGTAGCAACACGAAAGAGCTCCGTGGGCCAAAAATCAACTCGAGATGAGAGGTTAGTCCCTGGCTTCGACTCCAGAGGAATACCACCTTACCACAAGCACCTCAAGAGGAGACTTCTCTCAGCTCTAGGTATGTGAGAGGGACCCTGAGTTTGCGGCCTCAAGTGGAATGGACACCGCGATGCCCTGACGCGAAATAAGGCTGGATATCCCTGCAGTGACTTGAATGCAGGCTCGTCTTGCATCTCCCAAGATGAAAGGATGTCTGAATCCCCTGTGGAGACCACAGAGAAAGACCTAGTTC
The DNA here is from genome assembly GCF_910594005.1 of Cervus elaphus. Classification (NCBI taxonomy): domain Eukaryota; kingdom Metazoa; phylum Chordata; class Mammalia; order Artiodactyla; family Cervidae; genus Cervus; species Cervus elaphus. The sequence goes on from NC_057828.1 coordinate 771,092, forward strand.
CCCACCACATCGCGACCGGAGGCCTCACATCCTTTGAAAACTCCAGAGGTACGCGGAGATCAGTGCCTCCAAAGGAGACGATGCCTGACTCCTCGTGAAACTTGATAGGAGTCCCAGGATTCCTGTGGCACGTGGAAAGGGACCCTTGGTCTCTCGCCTCAGCTGGAGAGGCGTCCCAATTGCCTTGCCAAGCCTCGAGGAGAATCCAGAGTTGTGTCTCGCAACTAGGCAGGAGTCCTGACGTGGCTGAACAAACACGTGTGTGGAAGGGCCATCCCCGTCGTAACTCGAAAATATACCCCAGGTTCCCGCCGCAACTCGAGAAAAACCATGAGACTTCCCCCTCGCCGCGAGATGAGGCCCGATTCCCCTGCACTGCGTGCACAGCAATTCTGTGTTGCACATCACACATGAAAGGAGCCTTGATTTCCTTCATGGCACTCCAGAGAAACCCCAAGAACACTGTTTCAAGGCTAGAGGGATCCTGAGGTCACTGTAGCAACAAGAAAGAACTCTGTGGACCAAAAATCAACTCGAGATGAGAGGTAAGTCCCTGGCTTCGACTGCAGAGGAATACCACCTTACCAGAAGCACCTCAAGAGGAGGCTTCTCTCAGCTCTAGGTATGTGAGAGGGACCCTGAGTTTGCGGCCTCGAGTGGAATGGACACCGCGATGCTCTGACTCGAAATAAGGCCGGATATCCCTGCAGTGACTGGAATGCAGGCTCGTCTTGCATCTCCCAAGACGAAAGGGTGTCTGAATCCCCTGTGGAGACCACAGAGAAAGACCTAGTTCCCCACCTCATCGCGACAGGAGGCCTCAAATCCTTTGAAAACTCCAGAGGTATGCGGAGATCAGTGCCTCCAAAGGAGACGATGCCTGACTCCTCGTGAAACTTGATAGGAGACCCAGGATTGCTGTGGCACGTGGAAAGGGACCCTTGGTCTCCCGCCTCAGCTGGAGAGGCGTTCCAATTGCCCTGCCAAGCCTCGAGGAGAATCCCGAGTTGTCCCTCACAACTAGGCAGAGGTCCTGACGTGGCTGAACAAACACGTGGGTGGAAGGGCCATCCCCGTCGTAACTCGAGAATATACCCCAGGTTCCCGCCGCAACTCGAGAAAAACCATGAGACTTCCCCCTCGCCGCGAGATGTGGCCCGTTTCCCCTGCACTGCGTGCAGAGCAATTCCGTGTTGCACATCACACATGAAAGGAGCCTTGATTTCCTTGATGGCACTCCAGAGAAACCCCAAGAACACTGTTTCAAGGCTAGAGGGATCCTGAGGTCACTGTAGAAACACGAAAGAGCTCCGTGGACCAAGAATCAACACGAGATGAGAGGTTAGTCCCTGGCTTCGACTCCTGAGGAATACCACCTTAGCACAAGCACCTCAAGAGGAGGCTTCTCTCAGCTCTAGGTATGTGAGAGGGATCCTGAGTTTGCGGCCTCAAGTGGAATGGACACCGCGATGCCCTTGAGAGGGTAACAGGCAGGAAGGCCAGGGGTCTCCAAATGGAGGAAAGAGGCTGTAAGTGCCAGACATTTTTATCTCTCTTAAATGGCAAGAAGAAACAAACCAGCGATCTGTTTTTCATTCTCTATACAAATTTAAAAGGAGGTTTCTCTTAACATTCTGTGTTGCCATGACACCTGGTCTCACCTAAAGCTAACTACTCTCAAACTTTGAGTTAACCAATACATTCCTTTTTCGTATGGAAATGTTGTCTTAAGCTATGTTAATGAACCCCAGACTCAATCTTCAAGTTGGTTCCGCCAAACGGCCTAACTTACTTCCTCAGGTATTGTTCTCCTAATCTATGTAATCGGAACTATTTGTTGGTATTCTGCCCTTCTAAAAGATTCAAGTCAATCGTTTTATGGCCTGGGATAAATTATCTGATGCCATTCTAAATTTTATGACATTCCTTTCATTTCATTAACAGACTGTGAGTGACTATATAACATACAGCTAAAGACTAGGAGGGGGGTACTCTTTTGCCCCCTTCTGATGCCTATGTCAGAAGCTTTCCCTATCTCCTTTATACTTTAATAAAACTTTATTACACAAAAGCTCTGAGCGATCCAGCCTCGTCTCTGGCCCCGGATTGAATTCGTCTCCTCCGGAGGCCAAGAATCCCGCGTCTTATCGTTCAGCAACAACCTTTCATCTTGGGGGCTCGTCCGGGATCCTTCAGGACAAGGTAAGGATGCTTGGAGCTCTAGTTCTTTGTTCTCCTAGCGAACACGTTTTCCGCTGTACTTTACTAACTCTAAGGTGTGCTTGTGTGAATAAATGAAACGCCCTGCGCGAAGCAAGTGAGGAGCCCTGCTCTGTGGTCCCGCGGTGACCTCATAAGGCTATGGCAAAAACCTGTCGGGGGTTTATACCGACCTGCCAATGCCAAGAGGCAACCAATGTCTCCTTCGGGAACTAACCAGAAACGGGCAAAGCGTGTGGACCGAACTCTCCTTTCTCGGTCAAACTTTTCGGTCTCTTTGACCATTTCATAGCTCCTTGGGAATTAGAAGTACTAACCTTATCTATCGGATCATAGACTTTCAAGGGACTTGTGACCTGTGTTGCTGCTATACTGTGGTATAGGTCTCAAACTTGGATTGGTAGTCTGGAAGCTCCTAGCCTCGCTAGGCATGGAAAGTTCGGAAGCTAGATGGAGCTCTAACTCCCAGAGCATCTCTGAGGTTAAAGGTTACTTGGATTGGAACTGCAATGGTTTTTTCCTTTGGTAACACTGGCTCTTAGTGGACCAGAGGAGGCTCTTATACTGGTGTGGTGACGCTTGGAAGGAACATCTCAGTTTCATGTTTGTATCGGTCTTATTGCAGTCAGAAATGTACTCAGGGTCGTGCACAGGCACTCAGGTGATGAATGTGTCCCCCAGAGGTCTTAGCTTGGGAAGCATTCCGGAAGGTTACTCTGATTGCGCCCCGGGTGGCATCAGAGGCAAGCGAGGTGAAGAGCTGGACGTCAGTCAGGGATGCCATCAGGTCTACCCCTGGTGCATCCCCACCCCGTCTCGGTGGTAGAACCGGGAGGGACGAATGTGACGCCTGCGTCGGTAAGAGACAGACTAAGTCCGACCAGGAAGGAAAAGCTTTTGGTGTAACGTCTGTCTACACCCCCATCTAGAGCAGGGAGGGACGCCTCCGGTAGAAAAAATGGCGCTGGTCGCTTTTTTTCTCTCTTACAGATGGGAGCTAACAATTCCAGCCTCACTCCTTTGAACTGTATCCTGAAAAACTGGGATAGATTTGATCCCCAGGGCTTAAAGAAGACACACCTGGTCTTCCTATGTGATACTGCATGGCCGCGGTACCCACTGGAGGATGGCGAACGGTGGCCAGTTGGAGGGTCTCTTAAGTATAACACTGTTTTACAATTAGACCGGTTCTGTAAAAAGCAAGGGAAATGGGTAGAAGTAGCGTATGTGTTGCCCTTTTTCTCTCTGCGAAATATGCCAGACTTATGTCCTAAGGGTGTAGATTTGGGTGTGAAACCTTCCGCTCCCCCCTGTCCTCCTACTTTGCCCCCGTATCCGGGTCTCCAAGCTGAGGCTCAAACTGCTTTGGTCTCAGTGGAAACACAAACTGAGACTCAAACTGCCTCGGTCTCAGTGGAAACACAAACTGAGACTCAAACTGCTTTGGTCTCAGTAGAAACACAAACTGAGACTCAAACTGCCTCGGTCTCAGTGGGAACCCAAATTGAGATTCGAATTGCTCACGTAGAGGTCCAAACAACTCCTGTCTCAGTACGACTTCAGACTACTCTGGTTTCAGTAGAAACTCAGACCATCGAAGTAAGAGATGAGATGGAAGACAGGAGGCAAAGAGATAAAGAAAAGCAGGTTTCTCCAATCTACCCCTGGGATATGTCCAGAGCAGCCAGAGAGACTGAGGGACAGCCACTCATGCTGTTGCCTCTTCACGAAGTACCCACCGGGAGAAATTATCAGTCTATGAGAGTTAATAAGCCTTTTTCTTATCAAGAGATACAAAGAATTAAAGAGGACCTGGGAGACTATTTAGAGGACCCAGAAAAATATATTAGAGCTTTTAAAGGTGTTACTCTGCATTATGACCTCACTTGGAAGGATGTGATGTATATCTTGGGACAAACGCTGACTCCCGACTCAAAGGCTCGAGTTTTGGGGAAAGCGGTTGCTTATGGTGATGAGTGGCTTGGTAATGAATCAGTGGGAAAGAGGGAGGACGAGATAACTGCCCTCCCCACTGGGAGTCAGGCGGTCCCAGCTACAGAACCAGACTGGGACTATAACACTGCTAAAGGAAGATGGGATCAGAGTCATTTTGTCAGATGTATTCTTGAAGGACTCAGACAGGCGCGTTCTAAGCCTTTAAACTATGGCAAACTGGCAGACATAGAACAAGAGGAGAAGGAAGCTCCTGGTAAATTCCTAGATAGACTGAGAGAAGCCCTTCGCAGATTCACTGAGATTGATCCCGAAAGTGAAGAAGGGAAAGTGATCTTAAAAGATAAATTTCTCACTCAGTCGGCTCCAGATATTCGCCGTAAGTTATCAAAACGGGCGTATGGACCAAATCAGTCTTTAGATAATCTGTTACAACTGGCTCAGACAGTCTATTATGGTAGGGAATATGAGGAAAAGAAAGAAAGGCAGAGAAAGACGAAGGAAAAGGCGGAAGCCCTCGCAATGGCTATGAAAACCGTTCTTAAGCAGCCTGAGAAAAATGCCCAGAGGGACCCAGGTGAAAAGGGATGGGCTTGCTATTGCTGTGGAAAGGAGGGGCATCTCAAGCGGGATTGCCCTCAGGCATCTAAGCCGCCCCCGGCTCCATGTCCGGTCTGCAAGGGACCACACTGGAGGAGAGACTGCCCCCAGAGGCGTAGGTCTCAGGGGTCTGACTCTCAAGACAATCAGGACTGAAGGTGCCCGGGGGTCCCCACACAAGCTCCCGTCCTAATTACACCTGAGGAACCCCGGGTATTAATAACAGTGGGAGGCCAATCCGTCAATTTCCTTTTAGATACTGGGGCAACTTACTCCGTGCTTACTGAAGCCCCTGGCCCACTTTCTTCCCGATCCGCTTCCATAATGGGACTGTCTGGACGAGCCAAAAGGTATTACTTCAGTTATTCTCTATCATGCAACTGGGATTCTGTGCTATTTTCACACGAGTTTCTTATCGTGCCAGAATCACCCTCACCCCTTTTGGGGAGGGATATACTGAGCAAGGTCCATGCCTCTGTTTTCATGAATATGGAGCCTTCCCTTTCTCTCCCTTTAGTTGAACAAAATGTGAATCCTAGAGTATGGGCTGATGGAAAATCTGTGGGTCGAGCACAAAATGCTATTCCTGTGGTTGTCAAGCTCAAAGACCCACACTTATTCCCACATAAGAAGCAGTATCCACTGAAACCTGAGGTTAAGGAAGGGTTAAAACCCATCATTGAAAATTTAAAGGAACAGGGACTATTAGTTCCCTGTAACAGTCCATGCAACACTCCTATTTTGGGTGTAAAAAAATCAAATGATAAATGGAGATTAGTTCAAGATTTACGAATAATAAATGAGGCTGTGGTTCCTTTACACCCCGTGGTGCCTAATCCTTATACTCTATTGTCTGAAATTCCTGAACGAGCCAAATATTTTTCAGTAATTGATTTGAAAGATGCCTTCTATTCAGTGCCTTTGGCAGAGGAAAGTCAATTTCTATTTGCCTTTGAAGACCCTACACAGCCAGCTTCCCAGTTAACCTGGACAGTTTTGCCGCAGGGATTTCGTGACAGTCCTCACTTATTTGGACAGAGTTTGTCACGAGATCTACAAAACTTTAATAGCTCTGAAGCGGTAGTGTTACAATATGTAGATGATATTTTGCTCTGTGCTGAGACAGAGGAAGCTTGTTCACGAGCCTCAGAAGATTTCTTAAACTTTCTGGCAGGCTGCGGTTACAAGGCATCAAGAAAAAAGGCTCAGCTTTCTCAACAATCTGTTAGATATCTGGGCCTAATCATCTCAGAAGGGACTAGGGCCATAGGCCCTGAGAGAATTAAACCTATACTAAACCATCCCCTACCTATGACTTTAAGACAATTGAGAGGATTTTTGGGAATCACAGGCTACTGTCGTATTTGGATTCCGAGCTATGGGGAACTTGCCCGGCCTTTATATAAACTTATAGCTGAAACTCAGCAAGCCCAAACCAACAAACTGGTTTGGTCTCCAGATACTCAAAAGGCTTTTAAGGTTCTTCAGACTGCTCTCCTGCAAGCTCCGGCTTTGAGTTTGCCCACAGGGTCAGAATTTAACCTGTTTGTCACTGAAAGAAAAGGTATGGCCTTGGGAGTTTTGACACAACCCCGGGGGCCTCACCAGCAACCTATTGCTTATCTAAGCAAAGAATTAGATGTAATTGCACGTGGGTGGCCCCACTGCCTAAGAGTAATTGGGGCAACGGCTTTATTAGCACCTGAAGCTTTAAAAATAATTAATGGGCGAAACCTTACCGTACTGACTTCTCATGATGTGAGTGGAATCTTAAATTCTAAGGTTAATATTTGGATGACAGACAGTAGACTTCTTAAATATCAGTCACTGTTGTTAGAAGGACCAGTAACTAAGCTTAAAGTTTGTGGAAATTTAAATCCTGCCACTTTCCTTCCTGAGAAGGAAGATGAAACACCTGATCACGATTGTTCCCAATTCCTAACTTTAAACTATGCAGCTCGGGAGGATCTAATGGATACCCCATTAGACAATCCTGACATGGAAATATTTACAGACGGCAGTTCTTTTGTTCGGGATGGAAAGCGCAAAGCAGGTTACGCTGTGGTGACTGCTGAACAGGTTTTAGAAGCAAAATCTCTCCCCCAGGGAACCAGTGCTCAGTTAGCGGAGCTTGTGGCTCTGACCCGAGCTCTAGAGTTAAGCAAAGGGCAACGAGTGAATATCTACACTGATTCTAAGTATGCTTATTTGATTTTACATGCTCATGCTGCAATATGGAAAGAAAGACAGTTTAAAACAGCAACAGGAGAACCTATTAAGCATTTCAGAGAGATTGAGAGACTTTTAACTGCTATCTATTGTCCTAAAGAAGTAGCGGTTATGCATTGCAAAGGGCACAACAGGGATGGGAGTAAAGTAGCTGCCGGTAACCTGCTGGCTGATTCTCAAGCCAAAAAAGCGGCACTTTACGAAACCCCCTCCCTACAGACGCCTTTGATCTGGACAGGTCCTGTGGAACAGGAAAAACCACAATATACTGAGGAAGAATTAGAAAGATATGAGAAAAGAGGAGCAAAGATTACTGATAAAGGATGGTTACAGTCCGAGGATGGACGATTAATAATTCCTGAAAATGCTCAGTGGAAAATTCTTAAGGGTTTACACCAGAGTTTTCATTTGGGTGTAGAAAGTACTTACCAGATGGCTTCTCGTTTGTTTGAAGGTAAAAATATAATGAAAACTTTAAAGAACATTATCAAACGGTGTGAGGTATGTCAGAAAAATAACCCAAAGACTGAAAAGCTAGCAAAATCTGGATTACAACGAAAGGGAAAGTATCCTGGAGAAGACTGGGAAATTGATTTTACTCATATGCCAAAAGCTAATGGATATTCTTGCTTACAAGTTTGGGTGGATACTTTTACTGGATGGATTGAGGCGTTCCCCTGTCGTAGTGAACAAGCTAAAGAGGTTATAAAGATTTTAATCCATGAAATTATCCCCAGGTTTGGGCTGCCACGGAGCCTTCAGAGTGACAATGGCTCCGCCTTTAAAGCTGCTGTAACTCAGGGGGTGTCTAAAGCTCTAGAAATAGAGTATCACTTACACTGTTCCTGGAGACCCCAATCCTCAGGAAAGGTTGAAAAAGCTAATGACATTATCAAAAGACATCTGCGAAAATTAACTCAAGAAACGCAGGACAACTGGATTAAAGTCCTACCCATAGCTTTAATGAGGGCTCGAACTGCCCCAAAAAAGGAGGGACTGTCCCCCTTTAAATGTATTTATGGAAGGCCTTTCTTACGCACAGACATTGTTATAGATCCTGAGGCCTTAGAGTTAACTAATTATGTAACTCAACTCTCAGCTTTTCAACAGGCATTAAAAGAACTCCGGGAGACGACTCCTGACCCAGCCTCTGAATCCAGCAAGCCTCTATTTGAGCCAGGAACCGAGGTCCTCATAAAAACATTGGGATCTGGGGGCTCATCCCTCGAGCCCCTCTGGGAAGGCCCTTACCAGGTTATTCTTTCTTCTCCCACAGCTGTCAAAGTCCCAGGAATTGATTCATGGGTACATCACACTCGAGTCAAGAGGTGGCACCCTGACCAGAACTAAGTGATGTCATTTTATGTTTTTACTTTCTATGCTCTGACTTTGTATGTTTCAGATGGGCCTGATAATCTATGTGAGCCTACTTCTGCTGACTCCAGAAATCCTGAGTCTGCCCTTTGATCCTCAAGACAATGCCTTCCTGTCCTGGGCTCACTCCTATGCTGCATTCCACAATCGGTCTAACTGCTGGGTCTGCGGAGCACTCCCCTCTTCATCAGTGGAAGGCTTCCCGTGGTGGACATCTCCACTTCAAGGAAAAGACTTTCTCCAAGTCTGCAAATACCTTCGACAACAATCACATGTGATGCCTCTTCTTCGTCTGATGACATCTAACAACCCTAGAATGGACTGGTGCAATACTTTGTACCTTAACTATGGACATAACGTGACTTTTAATTCTGATTGTTTTGTTTTTGCTGTTTGCTCCCTGCATCTGTAACTGTGTAACTGGATTTGTTTCTAGTCGCATGAAAGCTTTTAAGTTACAAATGGTTGCTCAAACTCCTGCTATCACTGCAGCTTCTTCCGACTACTATTTGGGGCCCCTGGATCAGACATCCTCATTATGAGGATTAGGAGAATATGTTGCCTCACCAATTTAGAGACAACGCCCCTTGTCAGCTCGGAAGCAGTTATGGAATGGAAACGACGCCCCTTTTCCCTAGGCAACATAATTCTCCTAAAAGAAAAGGGGGGAATGAGAGGGTAACAGGCAGGAAGGCCAGGGGTCTCCAAATGGAGGAAAGAGGCTGTAAGTGCCAGACATTTTTATCTCTCTTAAATGGCAAGAAGAAACAAACCAGCGATCTGTTTTTCATTCTCTATACAAATTTAAAAGGAGGTTTCTCTTAACATTCTGTGTTGCCATGACACCTGGTCTCACCTAAAGCTAACTACTCTCAAACTTTGAGTTAACCAATACATTCCTTTTTCGTATGGAAATGTTGTCTTAAGCTATGTTAATGAACCCCAGACTCAATCTTCAAGTTGGTTCCGCCAAACGGCCTAACTTACTTCCTCAGGTATTGTTCTCCTAATCTATGTAATCGGAACTATTTGTTGGTATTCTGCCCTTCTAAAAGATTCAAGTCAATCGTTTTATGGCCTGGGATAAATTATCTGATGCCATTCTAAATTTTATGACATTCCTTTCATTTCATTAACAGACTGTGAGTGACTATATAACATACAGCTAAAGACTAGGAGGGGGGTACTCTTTTGCCCCCTTCTGATGCCTATGTCAGAAGCTTTCCCTATCTCCTTTATACTTTAATAAAACTTTATTACACAAAAGCTCTGAGCGATCCAGCCTCGTCTCTGGCCCCGGATTGAATTCGTCTCCTCCGGAGGCCAAGAATCCCGCGTCTTATCGTTCAGCAACAACCTTTCATCTTGGGGGCTCGTCCGGGATCCTTCAGGACAAGGTAAGGATGCTTGGAGCTCTAGTTCTTTGTTCTCCTAGCGAACACGTTTTCCGCTGTACTTTACTAACTCTAAGGTGTGCTTGTGTGAATAAATGAAACGCCCTGCGCGAAGCAAGTGAGGAGCCCTGCTCTGTGGTCCCGCGGTGACCTCATAAGGCTATGGCAAAAACCTGTCGGGGGTTTATACCGACCTGCCAATGCCAAGAGGCAACCAATGTCTCCTTCGGGAACTAACCAGAAACGGGCAAAGCGTGTGGACCGAACTCTCCTTTCTCGGTCAAACTTTTCGGTCTCTTTGACCATTTCATAGCTCCTTGGGAATTAGAAGTACTAACCTTATCTATCGGATCATAGACTTTCAAGGGACTTGTGACCTGTGTTGCTGCTATACTGTGGTATAGGTCTCAAACTTGGATTGGTAGTCTGGAAGCTCCTAGCCTCGCTAGGCATGGAAAGTTCGGAAGCTAGATGGAGCTCTAACTCCCAGAGCATCTCTGAGGTTAAAGGTTACTTGGATTGGAACTGCAATGGTTTTTTCCTTTGGTAACACTGGCTCTTAGTGGACCAGAGGAGGCTCTTATACTGGTGTGGTGACGCTTGGAAGGAACATCTCAGTTTCATGTTTGTATCGGTCTTATTGCAGTCAGAAATGTACTCAGGGTCGTGCACAGGCACTCAGGTGATGAATGTGTCCCCCAGAGGTCTTAGCTTGGGAAGCATTCCGGAAGGTTACTCTGATTGCGCCCCGGGTGGCATCAGAGGCAAGCGAGGTGAAGAGCTGGACGTCAGTCAGGGATGCCATCAGGTCTACCCCTGGTGCATCCCCACCCCGTCTCGGTGGTAGAACCGGGAGGGACGAATGTGACGCCTGCGTCGGTAAGAGACAGACTAAGTCCGACCAGGAAGGAAAAGCTTTTGGTGTAACGTCTGTCTACACCCCCATCTAGAGCAGGGAGGGACGCCTCCGGTAGAAAAAATGGCGCTGGTCGCTTTTTTTCTCTCTTACAGATGGGAGCTAACAATTCCAGCCTCACTCCTTTGAACTGTATCCTGAAAAACTGGGATAGATTTGATCCCCAGGGCTTAAAGAAGACACACCTGGTCTTCCTATGTGATACTGCATGGCCGCGGTACCCACTGGAGGACGGCGAACGGTGGCCAGTTGGAGGGTCTCTTAAGTATAACACTGTTTTACAATTAGACCGGTTCTGTAAAAAGCAAGGGAAATGGGTAGAAGTAGCGTATGTGTTGCCCTTTTTCTCTCTGCGAAATATGCCAGACTTATGTCCTAAGGGTGTAGATTTGGGTGTGAAACCTTCCGCTCCCCCCTGTCCTCCTACTTTGCCCCCGTATCCGGGTCTCCAAGCTGAGGCTCAAACTGCTTTGGTCTCAGTGGAAACACAAACTGAGACTCAAACTGCCTCGGTCTCAGTGGAAACACAAACTGAGACTCAAACTGCTTTGGTCTCAGTAGAAACACAAACTGAGACTCAAACTGCCTCGGTCTCAGTGGGAACCCAAATTGAGATTCGAATTGCTCACGTAGAGGTCCAAACAACTCCTGTCTCAGTACGACTTCAGACTACTCTGGTTTCAGTAGAAACTCAGACCATCGAAGTAAGAGATGAGATGGAAGACAGGAGGCAAAGAGATAAAGAAAAGCAGGTTTCTCCAATCTACCCCTGGGATATGTCCAGAGCAGCCAGAGAGACTGAGGGACAGCCACTCATGCTGTTGCCTCTTCACGAAGTACCCACCGGGAGAAATTATCAGTCTATGAGAGTTAATAAGCCTTTTTCTTATCAAGAGATACAAAGAATTAAAGAGGACCTGGGAGACTATTTAGAGGACCCAGAAAAATATATTAGAGCTTTTAAAGGTGTTACTCTGCATTATGACCTCACTTGGAAGGATGTGATGTATATCTTGGGACAAACGCTGACTCCCGACTCAAAGGCTCGAGTTTTGGGGAAAGCGGTTGCTTATGGTGATGAGTGGCTTGGTAATGAATCAGTGGGAAAGAGGGAGGACGAGATAACTGCCCTCCCCACTGGGAGTCAGGCGGTCCCAGCTACAGAACCAGACTGGGACTATAACACTGCTAAAGGAAGATGGGATCAGAGTCATTTTGTCAGATGTATTCTTGAAGGACTCAGACAGGCGCGTTCTAAGCCTTTAAACTATGGCAAACTGGCAGACATAGAACAAGAGGAGAAGGAAGCTCCTGGTAAATTCCTAGATAGACTGAGAGAAGCCCTTCGCAGATTCACTGAGATTGATCCCGAAAGTGAAGAAGGGAAAGTGATCTTAAAAGATAAATTTCTCACTCAGTCGGCTCCAGATATTCGCCGTAAGTTATCAAAACGGGCGTATGGACCAAATCAGTCTTTAGATAATCTGTTACAACTGGCTCAGACAGTCTATTATGGTAGGGAATATGAGGAAAAGAAAGAAAGGCAGAGAAAGACGAAGGAAAAGGCGGAAGCCCTCGCAATGGCTATGAAAACCGTTCTTAAGCAGCCTGAGAAAAATGCCCAGAGGGACCCAGGTGAAAAGGGATGGGCTTGCTATTGCTGTGGAAAGGAGGGGCATCTCAAGCGGGATTGCCCTCAGGCATCTAAGCCGCCCCCGGCTCCATGTCCGGTCTGCAAGGGACCACACTGGAGGAGAGACTGCCCCCAGAGGCGTAGGTCTCAGGGGTCTGACTCTCAAGACAATCAGGACTGAAGGTGCCCGGGGGTCCCCACACAAGCTCCCGTCCTAATTACACCTGAGGAACCCCGGGTATTAATAACAGTGGGAGGCCAATCCGTCAATTTCCTTTTAGATACTGGGGCAACTTACTCCGTGCTTACTGAAGCCCCTGGCCCACTTTCTTCCCGATCCGCTTCCATAATGGGACTGTCTGGACGAGCCAAAAGGTATTACTTCAGTTATTCTCTATCATGCAACTGGGATTCTGTGCTATTTTCACACGAGTTTCTTATCGTGCCAGAATCACCCTCACCCCTTTTGGGGAGGGATATACTGAGCAAGGTCCATGCCTCTGTTTTCATGAATATGGAGCCTTCCCTTTCTCTCCCTTTAGTTGAACAAAATGTGAATCCTAGAGTATGGGCTGATGGAAAATCTGTGGGTCGAGCACAAAATGCTATTCCTGTGGTTGTCAAGCTCAAAGACCCACACTTATTCCCACATAAGAAGCAGTATCCACTGAAACCTGAGGTTAAGGAAGGGTTAAAACCCATCATTGAAAATTTAAAGGAACAGGGACTATTAGTTCCCTGTAACAGTCCATGCAACACTCCTATTTTGGGTGTAAAAAAATCAAATGATAAATGGAGATTAGTTCAAGATTTACGAATAATAAATGAGGCTGTGGTTCCTTTACACCCCGTGGTGCCTAATCCTTATACTCTATTGTCTGAAATTCCTGAACGAGCCAAATATTTTTCAGTAATTGATTTGAAAGATGCCTTCTATTCAGTGCCTTTGGCAGAGGAAAGTCAATTTCTATTTGCCTTTGAAGACCCTACACAGCCAGCTTCCCAGTTAACCTGGACAGTTTTGCCGCAGGGATTTCGTGACAGTCCTCACTTATTTGGACAGAGTTTGTCACGAGATCTACAAAACTTTAATAGCTCTGAAGCGGTAGTGTTACAATATGTAGATGATATTTTGCTCTGTGCTGAGACAGAGGAAGCTTGTTCACGAGCCTCAGAAGATTTCTTAAACTTTCTGGCAGGCTGCGGTTACAAGGCATCAAGAAAAAAGGCTCAGCTTTGTCAACAATCTGTTAGATATCTGGGCCTAATCATCTCAGAAGGGACTAGGGCCATAGGCCCTGAGAGAATTAAACCTATACTAAACCATCCCCTACCTATGACTTTAAGACAATTGAGAGGATTTTTGGGAATCACAGGCTACTGTCGTATTTGGATTCCGAGCTATGGGGAACTTGCCCGGCCTTTATATAAACTTATAGCTGAAACTCAGCAAGCCCAAACCAACAAACTGGTTTGGTCTCCAGATACTCAAAAGGCTTTTAAGGTTCTTCAGACTGCTCTCCTGCAAGCTCCGGCTTTGAGTTTGCCCACAGGGTCAGAATTTAACCTGTTTGTCACTGAAAGAAAAGGTATGGCCTTGGGAGTTTTGACACAACCCCGGGGGCCTCACCAGCAACCTATTGCTTATCTAAGCAAAGAATTAGATGTAATTGCACGTGGGTGGCCCCACTGCCTAAGAGTAATTGGGGCAACGGCTTTATTAGCACCTGAAGCTTTAAAAATAATTAATGGGCGAAACCTTACCGTACTGACTTCTCATGATGTGAGTGGAATCTTAAATTCTAAGGTTAATATTTGGATGACAGACAGTAGACTTCTTAAATATCAGTCACTGTTGTTAGAAGGACCAGTAACTAAGCTTAAAGTTTGTGGAAATTTAAATCCTGCCACTTTCCTTCCTGAGAAGGAAGATGAAACACCTGATCACGATTGTTCCCAATTCCTAACTTTAAACTATGCAGCTCGGGAGGATCTAATGGATACCCCATTAGACAATCCTGACATGGAAATATTTACAGACGGCAGTTCTTTTGTTCGGGATGGAAAGCGCAAAGCAGGTTACGCTGTGGTGACTGCTGAACAGGTTTTAGAAGCAAAATCTCTCCCCCAGGGAACCAGTGCTCAGTTAGCGGAGCTTGTGGCTCTGACCCGAGCTCTAGAGTTAAGCAAAGGGCAACGAGTGAATATCTACACTGATTCTAAGTATGCTTATTTGATTTTACATGCTCATGCTGCAATATGGAAAGAAAGACAGTTTAAAACAGCAACAGGAGAACCTATTAAGCATTTCAGAGAGATTGAGAGACTTTTAACTGCTATCTATTGTCCTAAAGAAGTAGCGGTTATGCATTGCAAAGGGCACAACAGGGATGGGAGTAAAGTAGCTGCCGGTAACCTGCTGGCTGATTCTCAAGCCAAAAAAGCGGCACTTTACGAAACCCCCTCCCTACAGACGCCTTTGATCTGGACAGGTCCTGTGGAACAGGAAAAACCACAATATACTGAGGAAGAATTAGAAAGATATGAGAAAAGAGGAGCAAAGATTACTGATAAAGGATGGTTACAGTCCGAGGATGGACGATTAATAATTCCTGAAAATGCTCAGTGGAAAATTCTTAAGGGTTTACACCAGAGTTTTCATTTGGGTGTAGAAAGTACTTACCAGATGGCTTCTCGTTTGTTTGAAGGTAAAAATATAATGAAAACTTTAAAGAACATTATCAAACGGTGTGAGGTATGTCAGAAAAATAACCCAAAGACTGAAAAGCTAGCAAAATCTGGATTACAACGAAAGGGAAAGTATCCTGGAGAAGACTGGGAAATTGATTTTACTCATATGCCAAAAGCTAATGGATATTCTTGCTTACAAGTTTGGGTGGATACTTTTACTGGATGGATTGAGGCGTTCCCCTGTCGTAGTGAACAAGCTAAAGAGGTTATAAAGATTTTAATCCATGAAATTATCCCCAGGTTTGGGCTGCCACGGAGCCTTCAGAGTGACAATGGCTCCGCCTTTAAAGCTGCTGTAACTCAGGGGGTGTCTAAAGCTCTAGAAATAGAGTATCACTTACACTGTTCCTGGAGACCCCAATCCTCAGGAAAGGTTGAAAAAGCTAATGACATTATCAAAAGACATCTGCGAAAATTAACTCAAGAAACGCAGGACAACTGGATTAAAGTCCTACCCATAGCTTTAATGAGGGCTCGAACTGCCCCAAAAAAGGAGGGACTGTCCCCCTTTAAATGTATTTATGGAAGGCCTTTCTTACGCACAGACATTGTTATAGATCCTGAGGCCTTAGAGTTAACTAATTATGTAACTCAACTCTCAGCTTTTCAACAGGCATTAAAAGAACTCCGGGAGACGACTCCTGACCCAGCCTCTGAATCCAGCAAGCCTCTATTTGAGCCAGGAACCGAGGTCCTCATAAAAACATTGGGATCTGGGGGCTCATCCCTCGAGCCCCTCTGGGAAGGCCCTTACCAGGTTATTCTTTCTTCTCCCACAGCTGTCAAAGTCCCAGGAATTGATTCATGGGTACATCACACTCGAGTCAAGAGGTGGCACCCTGACCAGAACTAAGTGATGTCATTTTATGTTTTTACTTTCTATGCTCTGACTTTGTATGTTTCAGATGGGCCTGATAATCTATGTGAGCCTACTTCTGCTGACTCCAGAAATCCTGAGTCTGCCCTTTGATCCTCAAGACAATGCCTTCCTGTCCTGGGCTCACTCCTATGCTGCATTCCACAATCGGTCTAACTGCTGGGTCTGCGGAGCACTCCCCTCTTCATCAGTGGAAGGCTTCCCGTGGTGGACATCTCCACTTCAAGGAAAAGACTTTCTCCAAGTCTGCAAATACCTTCGACAACAATCACATGTGATGCCTCTTCTTCGTCTGATGACATCTAACAACCCTAGAATGGACTGGTGCAATACTTTGTACCTTAACTATGGACATAACGTGACTTTTAATTCTGATTGTTTTGTTTTTGCTGTTTGCTCCCTGCATCTGTAACTGTGTAACTGGATTTGTTTCTAGTCGCATGAAAGCTTTTAAGTTACAAATGGTTGCTCAAACTCCTGCTATCACTGCAGCTTCTTCCGACTACTATTTGGGGCCCCTGGATCAGACATCCTCATTATGAGGATTAGGAGAATATGTTGCCTCACCAATTTAGAGACAACGCCCCTTGTCAGCTCGGAAGCAGTTATGGAATGGAAACGACGCCCCTTTTCCCTAGGCAACATAATTCTCCTAAAAGAAAAGGGGGGAATGAGAGGGTAACAGGCAGGAAGGCCAGGGGTCTCCAAATGGAGGAAAGAGGCTGTAAGTGCCAGACATTTTTATCTCTCTTAAATGGCAAGAAGAAACAAACCAGCGATCTGTTTTTCATTCTCTATACAAATTTAAAAGGAGGTTTCTCTTAACATTCTGTGTTGCCATGACACCTGGTCTCACCTAAAGCTAACTACTCTCAAACTTTGAGTTAACCAATACATTCCTTTTTCGTATGGAAATGTTGTCTTAAGCTATGTTAATGAACCCCAGACTCAATCTTCAAGTTGGTTCCGCCAAACGGCCTAACTTACTTCCTCAGGTATTGTTCTCCTAATCTATGTAATCGGAACTATTTGTTGGTATTCTGCCCTTCTAAAAGATTCAAGTCAATCGTTTTATGGCCTGGGATAAATTATCTGATGCCATTCTAAATTTTATGACATTCCTTTCATTTCATTAACAGACTGTGAGTGACTATATAACATACAGCTAAAGACTAGGAGGGGGGTACTCTTTTGCCCCCTTCTGATGCCTATGTCAGAAGCTTTCCCTATCTCCTTTATACTTTAATAAAACTTTATTACACAAAAGCTCTGAGCGATCCAGCCTCGTCTCTGGCCCCGGATTGAATTCGTCTCCTCCGGAGGCCAAGAATACCGCGTCTTATCGTTCAGCAACAACCTTTCACCCTGACTAGAAATAAGGCCTGATATCCCTGCAGTGACTTGAATGCAGGCTCGCCTTGCATCTCCCAAGAAGAAAGGATGTCTGAATCCCCTGTGGAGACCACAGAGAAACACCTAGTTCCCCACCTCATCGCGACCGGAGGCCTCACATCCTTTGAAAACTCCAGAGGTACGCGGAGATCAGTGCCTGCAAAGGAGACGATGCCTGACTCCTCGTGAAACTTGATAGGAGTCCCAGGATTCTTGTGGCACGTGGAAAGGGACCCTTGGTCTCCCGCCTCAGCTGGAGAGGCGTTCCAAATGCCCTGCCAAGCCTCGAGGAAAATCCCGAGTTGTCCCTCGCAACTAGGCAGGAGTCCTGACGTGGCTGAACAAACACGTGGGTGGAAGGGCCATCCCTGTCGTCACTCGAGAATATACCCCAGGTTCCCGCCGCAACTCGAGAAAAACCATGAGACTTCCCCCTCGATGCGAGATGAGGCCCGATTCCCCTGTACTGCGTGCAGAGCAATTCCGTCTTGCACATCACACATGAAAGGAGCCTTGATTTCCTTGATGGCACTCCAGAGAAACCCCAAGAACACTGTTTCAAGGCTAGAGGGATCCTGAGGTCACTGTAGCAACACGAAAGAGCTCCGTGGGCCAAAAATCAACTCGAGATGAGAGGTTAGTCCCTGGCTTCGACTCCAGAGGAATACCACCTTACCACAAGCACCTCAAGAGGAGGCTTCTCTCAGCTCTAGGTATGTGAGAGGGACCCTGAGTTTGCGGCCTCAAGTGGAATGGACACCGCGATGCCCTGACGCGAAATAAGGCTGGATATCCCTGCAGTGACTTGAATGCAGGCTCGTCTTGCATCTCCCAAGATGAAAGGATGTCTGAATCCCCTGTGGAGACCACAGAGAAAGAACTAGTTCCCCACCTCATCGCGACCGGAGGCCTCACATCCTTTGAAAACTCCAGAGGTACGCGGAGATCAGTGCCTCCAAAGGAGACGATGCCTGACTCCTCGTGAAACTTGATAGGAGTCCCAGGATTCCTGTGGCACGTGGAAAGGGACCCTTGGTCTCCCGCCTCAGCTGGAGAGGCGTCCCAATTGCCTTGCCAAGCCTCGAGGAGAATCCCGAGTTGTGTCTCGCAACTAGGCAAGAGTCCTGACGTGGCTGAACAAACCCGTGTGTGGAAGGGCCATCCCCGTCGTAACTCGAGAATATACCCCAGGTTCCCGCCGCAACTCGAGAAAAACCATGAGACTTCCCCCTCGCCGCGAGATGAGGCCCGATTGCCCTGCACTGCGTGCAGAGCAATTCTGTGTTGCACATCACACATGAAAGGAGCCTTGATTTCCTTCATGGCACTCCAGAGAAACCCCAAGAACACTGTTTCAAGGCTAGAGGGATCCTGAGGTCACTGTAGCAACATGAAAGAGCTCCGTGGACCAAAAATCAACTCGAGATGAGAGGTTAGTCCCTGGTTTCGACTCCAGAGGAATACCACCTTACCACAAGCACCTCAAGAGGAGCCTTCTCTCAGCTCTAGGTATGTGAGAGGGATCCTGAGTATGTGGCCTCAAGTGGAATGGACACCGTGATGCCCTGACTCGAAATAAGGCCGGATATCCCTGCAGTGACTGGAATGCAGGCTCGTCTTGCATCTCCCAAGAAAAGGGTGTCTGAATCCCCTGTGGAGACCACAGAGAAAGACCTAGTTCCCCACCTCATCGCGACAGGAGGCCTCAAATCCTTTGAAAACTCCAGAGGTATGCGGAGATCAGTGCCTCCAAAGGAGACGATGCCTGACTCCTCGTGAAACTTGATAGGAGACCCAGGATTCCTGTGGCACGTGGAAAGGGACACTTGGTCTCCCGTCTCAGCTGGAGAGGCGTCCCAATTGCCCTGCAAAGCCTCGAGGAGAATCCCGAGTTGTCCCTCGCAACTAGGCAGGAGTCCTGACGTCGCTGAAGAAACACGTGGGTGGAAGGGCCATTCCCGTCGTAACTCGAGAATATACCCTAGGTTCCCGCTGCAACTCGAGAAAAACCATGAGACTTCCCCCTCGCCGCTAGATGAGGCCCGATTCCCCTGCACTGCGTGCAGAGCAATTCCGTGTTGCACATCACACATGAAAGGAGCCTTGATTTCCTTCATGGCACTCCAGAGAAACCCCAAGAACACTGTTTCAAGGCTAGAGGGATCCTGAGGTCACTGTAGCAACACGAAAGAGCTCCGTGGGCCATAAATCAACTCGAGATGAGAGGTTAGTCCCTGGATTCGTCTCCAGAGGAATACCACCTTACCACAAGCACCTCAAGAGGAGGCTTCTCTCATCTCTAGGTATGTGAGAGGGATCCTGAGTTTGCGGCCTCAAGTGGAATGGACACCGCGATGCCCTGACTCGAAATAAGGCCGGATATCCCTGCAGTGACTGGAATGCAGGCTCGTCTTGGATCTCCCAAGAAGAGAGGATGTCTGAATCCCCTGTGGAGACCACAGAGAAAGACCTAGTTCCCCACCTCCTCGCGACCGGAGGCCTCACATCCTTTGAAAACTCCAGAGGTACGCGGAGATCAGTGCCTCCAAAGGAGACGATGCCTGACTCCTCGTGAATCTTGATAGGAGTCCCAGGATTCTTGTGGCACGTGGAAAGGGACACTTGGTCTCCCGCCTCAGCTGGAGAGGCGTTCCAATTGCCCTGCCAAGCCTCGAGGAGAATCCCGAGTTGTCCCTCGCAACTAGGCAGGAGTCCTGACGTGGCTGAACAAACACGTGGGTGGAAGGGCCATCCCCGTCGTAACTCGAGAATATACCCCAGGTTCCCGCCGCAACTCGAGAAAAACCATGAGACTTCCCCCTCGATGCGAGATGAGGCCCGATTCCCCTGCACTGCGTGCAGAGCAATTCCGTGTTGCACATCACACATGAAAGGAGCCTTGATTTCCTTGATGGCACTCCAGAGAAACCCCAAGAACACTGTTTCAAGGCTAGAGGGATCCTGAGGTCACTGTAGCAACACGAAAGAGCTCCGTGGACCAAAAATCAACACGAAAAGAGAGGTTAGTCCCTGGATTCGTCTCGAGAGGAATACCACCTTACCACAAGCACCTCAAGAGGAGGCTTCTCTCAGCTCTAGGTATGTGAGAGGGACCCTGAGTTTGCGGCCTCAAGTGGAATGGACACCGTGATGCCCTGACTCGAAATAAGGCCGGATATCCCTGCAGTGACTTCAATGCAGGCTCGTCTTGCATCTCCCAAGACGAAAGGATGTCTGAATCCCCTGTGGAAAGCACAGAGAAAGACTTAGTTCCCCACCTCATCGCGACCGGAGTCCTCACATCCTTTGAAAACTCCAGAGGTACGCGGAGATCAGTGCCTCCAAAGGAGACGATGCCTGACTTCTCGTGAAACTTGATAGGAGTCCCACGTTTCCTGTGGCACTTGGAAAGGGACACTTGGTCTCCCGCCTCAGCTGGAGAGGCGTCCCAATTGCCCTGCCAAGCCTCGAGGAGAATCCCGAGTTGTCCCTCGCAACTAGGCAGGAGTCCTGACGTCGCTGAAGAAACATGTGGGTGGAAAGGCCATCCCCGTCGTAACTCGAGAATATACCCCAGGTTCCCGCCGCAACTCGAGAAAAACCATGAGACTTCCCCCTCGCTGCGAGATGAGGCCCGATTCCCCTGCACTGTGTGCAGAGCAATTCCGTGTTGCACATCACACATGAAAGGAGCCTTGATTTCCTTGATGGCACTCCAGAGAAACCCCAAGAACACTGTTTCAAGGCTAGAGGGATCCTGAGGTCACTGTAGCAACACGAAAGAGCTCCATGGGCCAAAAATCAACTCGAGATGAGAGGTTAGTCCCTGGCTTCGACTCCCGAGGAATACCACCTTACCACAAGCACCTCAAGAGGAGGCTTCTCTCAGCTCTAGGTATGTGAGAGGGACCCAGAGTTTGCGGCCTCAAGTGGAATGGACACCGCGATGCCCTGACGCGAAATAAGGCTGGATATCCCTGCAGTGACTTGAATGCAGGCTCGTCTTGCATCTCCCAAGATGAAAGGATGTCTGAATCCCCTGTGGAGACCACAGAGAAAGACCTAGTTCCCCACCTCATCGCGACCGGAGGCCTCACATCCATTGAAAACTCCAGAGGTACGCGGAGATCAGTGCCTCCAAAGGAGACGATGCCTGACTCCTCGTGAAACTTGATAGGAGACCCAGGATTCCTGTGGCACGTGGAAAGGGACCCTTGGTCTCCCGCCTCAGCTGGAGAGGCGTCCCAATTGCCTTGGCAAGCCTCGAGGAGAATCCCGAGTTGTGTCTCGCAACTAGGCAAGAGTCCTGACGTGGCTGAACAAACACGTGTGTGGAAGGGCCATCCCCGTCGTAACTCGAGAATATACCCCAGGTTCCCGCCGCAACTCGAGAAAAACCATGAGACTTCCCCCTCGACGCCAGATGAGGCCCGATTCCCCTGCACTGCGTGCACAGCAATTCTCTGTTGCACATCACACATGACAGGAGCCTTGATTTCCTTCATGGCACTCCAGAGAAACCCAAAGAACACTGTTTCAAGGCTAGAGGGACCCTGAGGTCACTGTAGCAACATGAAAGAGCTCCGTGGACCAAAAATCAACTCGAGATGAGAGGTTAGTCCCTGGTTTCGACTCCAGAGGAATACCACCTTACCACAAGCACCTCAAGAGGAGCCTTCTCTCAGCTCTAGGTATGTGAGAGGGACCCTGAGTATGTGGCCTCAAGTGGAATGGACACCGTGATGCCCTGACTCGAAATAAGGCCGGATATCCCTGCAGTGACTGGAATGCAGGCTCGTCTTGCATCTCCCAAGAAAAGGGTGTCTGAATCCCCTGTGGAGACCACAGAGAAAGACCTAGTTCCCCACCTCATCGCGACAGGAGGCCTCAAATCCTTTGAAAACTCCAGAGGTATGCGGAGATCAGTGCCTCCAAAGGAGACGATGCCTGACTCCTCGTGAAACTTGATAGGAGACCCAGGATTCTTGTGGCACGTGGAAAGGGACACTTGGTCTCCCGTCTCAGCTGGAGAGGCGTCCCAATTGCCCTGCAAAGCCTCGAGGAGAATCCCGAGATGTCCCTCGCAACTAGGCAGGAGTCCTGACATCGCTGAAGAAACACGTGGGTGGAAGGGCCATTCCCGTCGTAACTCGAGAATATACCCTAGGTTCCCGCCGCAACTCGAGAAAAACCATGAGACTTCCCCCTCGCCGCTAGATGAGGCCCGATTCCCCTGCACTGCGTGCAGAGCAATTCCGTGTTGCACATCACACATGAAAGGAGCCTTGATTTCCTTCATGGCACTCCAGAGAAACCCCAAGAACACTGTTTCAAGGCTAGAGGGATCCTGAGGTCACTGTAGCAACATGAAAGAGCTCCGTGGACCAAAAATCAACTCGAGATGAGAGGTTAGTCCCTGGTTTCGACTCCAGAGGAATACCACCTTACCACAAGCACCTCAAGAGGAGCCTTCTCTCAGCTCTAGGTATGTGAGAGGGATCCTGAGTATGTGGCCTCAAGTGGAATGGACACCGTGATGCCCTGACTCGAAATAAGGCCGGATATCCCTGCAGTGACTGGAATGCAGGCTCGTCTTGCATCTCCCAAGAAAAGGGTGTCTGAATCCCCTGTGGAGACCACAGAGAAAGACCTAGTTCCCCACCTCATCGCGACAGGAGGCCTCAAATCCTTTGAAAACTCCAGAGGTATGCGGAGATCAGTGCCTCCAAAGGAGACGATGCCTGACTCCTCGTGAAACTTGATAGGAGACCCAGGATTCCTGTGGCACGTGGAAAGGGACACTTGGTCTCCCGTCTCAGCTGGAGAGGCGTCCCAATTGCCCTGCAAAGCCTCGAGGAGAATCCCGAGTTGTCCCTCGCAACTAGGCAGGAGTCCTGACGTCGCTGAAGAAACACGTGGGTGGAAGGGCCATTCCCGTCGTAACTCGAGAATATACCCTAGGTTCCCGCTGCAACTCGAGAAAAACCATGAGACTTCCCCCTCGCCGCTAGATGAGGCCCGATTCCCCTGCACTGCGTGCAGAGCAATTCCGTGTTGCACATCACACATGAAAGGAGCCTTGATTTCCTTCATGGCACTCCAGAGAAACCCCAAGAACACTGTTTCAAGGCTAGAGGGATCCTGAGGTCACTGTAGCAACACGAAAGAGCTCCGTGGGCCATAAATCAACTCGAGATGAGAGGTTAGTCCCTGGATTCGTCTCCAGAGGAATACCACCTTACCACAAGCACCTCAAGAGGAGGCTTCTCTCATCTCTAGGTATGTGAGAGGGATCCTGAGTTTGCGGCCTCAAGTGGAATGGACACCGCGATGCCCTGACTCGAAATAAGGCCGGATATCCCTGCAGTGACTGGAATGCAGGCTCGTCTTGGATCTCCCAAGAAGAGAGGATGTCTGAATCCCCTGTGGAGACCACAGAGAAAGACCTAGTTCCCCACCTCCTCGCGACCGGAGGCCTCACATCCTTTGAAAACTCCAGAGGTACGCGGAGATCAGTGCCTCCAAAGGAGACGATGCCTGACTCCTCGTGAATCTTGATAGGAGTCCCAGGATTCTTGTGGCACGTGGAAAGGGACACTTGGTCTCCCGCCTCAGCTGGAGAGGCGTTCCAATTGCCCTGCCAAGCCTCGAGGAGAATCCCGAGTTGTCCCTCGCAACTAGGCAGGAGTCCTGACGTGGCTGAACAAACACGTGGGTGGAAGGGCCATCCCCGTCGTAACTCGAGAATATACCCCAGGTTCCCGCCGCAACTCGAGAAAAACCATGAGACTTCCCCCTCGATGCGAGATGAGGCCCGATTCCCCTGTACTGCGTGCAGAGCAATTCCGTGTTGCACATCACACATGAAAGGAGCCTTGATTTCCTTGATGGCACTCCAGAGAAACCCCAAGAACACTGTTTCAAGGCTAGAGGGATCCTGAGGTCACTGTAGCAACACAAAAGAAATCTGTGGACCAAAAATCAACACGAAAAGAGAGGTTAGTCCCTGGATTCGTCTCGAGAGGAATACCACCTTACCACAAGCACCTCAAGAGGAGGCTTCTCTCAGCTCTAGGTATGTGAGAGGGACCCTGAGTTTGCGGCCTCAAGTGGAATGGAGACCGTGATGCCCTGACTCGAAATAAGGCCGGATATCCCTGCAGTGACTTCAATGCAGGCTCGTCTTGCATCTCCCAAGACGAAAGGATGTCTGAATCCCCTGTGGAAAGCACAGAGAAAGACTTAGTTCCCCACCTCATCGCGACCGGAGTCCTCACATCCTTTGAAAACTCCAGAGGTACGCGGAGATCAGTGCCTCCAAAGGAGACGATGCCTGACTTCTCGTGAAACTTGATAGGAGTCCCACGTTTCCTGTGGCACTTGGAAAGGGACACTTGGTCTCCCGCCTCAGCTGGAGAGGCGTCCCAATTGCCCTGCCAAGCCTCGAGGAGAATCCCGAGTTGTCCCTCGCAACTAGGCAGGAGTCCTGACGTGGCTGAAGAAACATGTGGGTGGAAAGGCCATCCCCGTCGTAACTCGAGAATATACCCCAGGTTCCCGCCGCAACTCGAGAAAAACCATGAGACTTCCCCCTCGCTGCGAGATGAGGCCCGATTCCCCTGCACTGTGTGCATAGCAATTCCGTGTTGCACATCACACATGAAAGGAGCCTTGATTTCCTTGATGGCACTCCAGAGAAACCCCAAGAACACTGTTTCAAGGCTAGAGGGATCCTGAGGTCACTGTAGCAACACGAAAGAGCTCCATGGGCCAAAAATCAACTCGAGATGAGAGGTTAGTCCCTGGCTTCGACTCCCGAGGAATACCACCTTACCACAAGCACCTCAAGAGGAGGCTTCTCTCAGCTCTAGGTATGTGAGAGGGACCCAGAGTTTGCGGCCTCAAGTGGAATGGACACCGCGATGCCCTGACGCGAAATAAGGCTGGATATCCCTGCAGTGACTTGAATGCAGGCTCGTCTTGCATCTCCCAAGATGAAAGGATGTCTGAATCCCCTGTGGAGACCACAGAGAAAGACCTAGTTCCCCACCTCATCGCGACCGGAGGCCTCACATCCATTGAAAACTCCAGAGGTACGCGGAGATCAGTGCCTCCAAAGGAGACGATGCCTGACTCCTCGTGAAACTTGATAGGAGACCCAGGATTCCTGTGGCACGTGGAAAGGGACCCTTGGTCTCCCGCCTCAGCTGGAGAGGCGTCCCAATTGCCTTGGCAAGCCTCGAGGAGAATCCCGAGTTGTGTCTCGCAACTAGGCAAGAGTCCTGACGTGGCTGAACAAACACGTGTGTGGAAGGGCCATCCCCGTCGTAACTCGAGAATATACCCCAGGTTCCCGCCGCAACTCGAGAAAAACCATGAGACTTCCCCCTCGACGCCAGATGAGGCCCGATTCCCCTGCACTGCGTGCACAGCAATTCTCTGTTGCACATCACACATGACAGGAGCCTTGATTTCCTTCATGGCACTCCAGAGAAACCCAAAGAACACTGTTTCAAGGCTAGAGGGACCCTGAGGTCACTGTAGCAACATGAAAGAGCTCCGTGGACCAAAAATCAACTCGAGATGAGAGGTTAGTCCCTGGTTTCGACTCCAGAGGAATACCACCTTACCACAAGCACCTCAAGAGGAGCCTTCTCTCAGCTCTAGGTATGTGAGAGGGATCCTGAGTTTGCGGCCTCAAGTGGAATGGACACCGCGATGCCCTGACTCGAAATAAGGCCGGATATCCCTGCAGTGACTGGAATGCAGGCTCGTCTTGCATCTCCCAAGAAGAAAGGATGTCTGAATCCCCTGTGGAGACCACAGAGAAAGACCTAGTTCCCCACCTCCTCGCGACCGGAGGCCTCACATCCTTTGAAAACTCCAGAGGTACGCGGAGATCAGTGCCTCCAAAGGAGACGATGCCTGACTCCTCGTGAATCTTGATAGGAGTCCCAGGATTCTTGTGGCACGTGGAAAGGGACACTTGGTCTCCCGCCTCAGCTGGAGAGGCGTTCCAATTGCCCTGCCAAGCCTCGAGGAGAATCCCGAGTTGTCCCTCGCAACTAGGCAGGAGTCCTGACGTGGCTGAACAAACACGTGGGTGGAAGGGCCATCCCCGTCGTAACTCGAGAATATACCCCAGGTTCCCGCCGCAACTCGAGAAAAACCATGAGACTTCCCCCTCGATGCGAGATGAGGCCCGATTCCCCTGTACTGCGTGCAGAGCAATTCCGTGTTGCACATCACACATGAAAGGAGCCTTGATTTCCTTGATGGCACTCCAGAGAAACCCCAAGAACACTGTTTCAAGGCTAGAGGGATCCTGAGGTCACTGTAGCAACACAAAAGAACTCTGTGGACCAAAAATCAACACGAAAAGAGAGGTTAGTCCCTGGATTCGTCTCGAGAGGAATACCACCTTACCACAAGCACCTCAAGAGGAGGCTTCTCTCAGCTCTAGGTATGTGAGAGGGACCCTGAGTTTGCGGCCTCAAGTGGAATGGACACCGTGATGCCCTGACTCGAAATAAGGCCGGATATCCCTGCAGTGACTTCAATGCAGGCTCGTCTTGCATCTCCCAAGACGAAAGGATGTCTGAATCCCCTGTGGAAAGCACAGAGAAAGACTTAGTTCCCCACCTCATCGCGACCGGAGGCCTCACATCCTTTGAAAACTCCAGAGGTACGCGGAGATCAGTGCCTCCAAAGGAGACGATGCCTGACTTCTCGTGAAACTTGATAGGAGTCCCACGTTTCCTGTGGCACTTGGAAAGGGACACTTGGTCTCCCGCCTCAGCTGAAGAGGCGTCCCAATTGCCCTGCCAAGCGTCGAGGAGAATCCCGAGTTGTCCCTCGCAACTAGGCAGGAGTCCTGACGTCGCTGAAGAAACATGTGGGTGGAAAGGCCATCCCCGTCGTAACTCGAGAATATACCCCAGGTTCCCGCCGCAACTCGAGAAAAACCATGAGACTTCCCCCTCGCTGCGAGATGAGGCCCGATTCCCATGCACTGCGTGCAGAGCAATTCCGTGTTGCACATCACACATGAAAGGAGCCTTAATTTCCTTGATGGCACTCCAGAGAAACCCCAAGAACACTGTTTCAAGGATAGAGGGATCCTGAGGTCACTGTAGCAACACGAAAGAGCTCCATGGGCCAAAAATCAACTCGAGATGAGAGGTTAGTCCCTGGCTTCGACTCCAGAGGAATACCACCTTACCACAAGCACCTCAAGAGGAGGCTTCTCTCAGCTCTAGGTATGTGAGAGGGACCCTGAGTTTGCGGCCTCAAGTGGAATGGACACCGCGATGCCCTGACGCGAAATAAGGCTGGATATCCCTGCAGTGACTTGAATGCAGGCTCGTCTTGCATCTCCCAAGATGAAAGGATGTCTGAATCCCCTGTGGAGACCACAGAGAAAGACCTAGTTCCCCACCTCATCGCGACCGGAGGCCTCACATCCTTTGAAAACTCCAGAGGTACGCGGAGATCAGTGCCTCCAAAGGAGACGATGCCTGACTCCTCGTGAAACTTGATAGGAGTCCCAGGATTCCTGTGGCACGTGGAAAGGGACCCTTGGTCTCCCGCCTCAGCTGGAGAGGCGTCCCAATTGCCTTGCCAAGCCTCGAGGAGAATCCCGAGTTGTGTCTCGCAACTAGGCAAGAGTCCTGACGTGGCTGAACAAACACGTGTGTGGAAGGGCCATCCCCGTCGTAACTCGAGAATATACCCCAGGTTCCCGCCGCAACTCGAGAAAAACCATGAGACTTCTCCCTCGCCGCCAGATGAGGCCCGATTCCCCTGCACTGCGTGCACAGCAATTCTCTGTTGCACATCACACATGACAGGAGCCTTGATTTCCTTCATGGCACTCCAGAGAAACCCCAAGAACACTGTTTCAAGGCTAGAGGGATCCTGAGGTCACTGTAGCAACACGAAAGAGCTCCGTGGACCAAAAATCAACTCGAGATGAGAGGTTAGTCCCTGGCTTCGACTCCAGAGGAATACCACCTTACCACAAGCACCTCAAGAGGAGGCTTCTCTCAGCTCTAGGTATGTGAGAGGGACCCTGAGTTTGCGACCTCAAGTGGAATGGACACCGCGATGCCCTGACTCGAAATAAGGCCGGATATCCCTGCAGTGACTGGAATGCAGGCTCCTCTTGCATCTCCCAAGACGAAAGGGTGTCTGAATCCCCTGTGGAGACCACAGCGAAAGACCTAGTTCCCGACCTCATCGCGACAGGAGGCCTCACATCCTTTGAAAACTCCAGAGGTATGCGGAGATCAGTGCCTCCAAAGGAGACGATGCCTGACTCCTCGTGAAACTTGATAGGAGTCCGAGG
This sequence comes from Cervus elaphus, assembly GCF_910594005.1. Taxonomy (NCBI): domain Eukaryota; kingdom Metazoa; phylum Chordata; class Mammalia; order Artiodactyla; family Cervidae; genus Cervus; species Cervus elaphus. The sequence goes on from NC_057828.1 coordinate 799,778, forward strand.
ATTCCTGTGGCACTTGGAAAGGGACCCTTGGTCTCCCGTCTCAGCTGGAGAGGCGTCCCAATTGCCCTGCAAAGCTTCGAGGAGAATCCCGAGTTGTCCCTAGCAACTAGGCAGGAGTCCTGACATGGCTGAACACACACGTGTGTGGAAGGGCCATCCCCGTCGTAACTCGAGAATATACCCCAGGTTCCCGCCGCAACTCGAGAAAAACCATGAGACTTCCCCCTCGCCGCGAGATGAGGCCCGATTCCCCTGCACTGCGTGCAGAGCAATTCCGTGTTGCACATCACACATGAAAGGAGCCTTGATTTCCTTCATGGCACTCCAGAGAAACCCCAAGAACACTGTTTCAAGGCTAGAGGGATCCTGAGGTCACTGTAGCAACACGAAAGAGCTCCGTGGACCAAGAATCAACACGAGATGAGAGGTTAGTCCCTGGCTTCGACTCCTGAGGAATACCACCTTACCACAAGCACCTCAAGAGGAGGCTTCTCTCAGCTCTAGGTATGTGAGAGGGATCCTGAGTTTGCGGCCTCAAGTGGAATGGACACCGCGATGCCCTGACTCGAAATAAGGCCGGATATCCCTGCAGTGACTGGAATGCAGGCTCGTCTTGCATCTCCCAAGAAGAAAGGATGTCTGAATCCCCTGTGGAGACCACAGAGAAAGACCTAGTTCCCCACCTCCTCGCGACCGGAGGCCTCACATCCTTTGAAAACTCCAGAGGTACGCGGAGATCAGTGCCTCCAAAGGAGACGATGCCTGACTCCTCGTGAATCTTGATAGGAGTCCCAGGATTCTTGTGGCACGTGGAAAGGGACACTTGGTCTCCCGCCTCAGCTGGAGAGGCGTTCCAATTGCCCTGCCAAGCCTCGAGGAGAATCCCGAGTTGTCCCTCGCAACTAGGCAGGAGTCCTGACGTGGCTGAACAAACACGTGGGTGGAAGGGCCATCCCCGTCGTAACTCGAGAATATACCCCAGGTTCCCGCCGCAACTCGAGAAAAACCATGAGACTTCCCCCTCGATGCGAGATGAGGCCCGATTCCCCTGTACTGCGTGCAGAGTAATTCCGTGTTGCACATCACACATGAAAGGAGCCTTGATTTCCTTGATGGCACTCCAGAGAAACCCCAAGAACACTGTTTCAAGGCTAGAGGGATCCTGAGGTCACTGTAGCAACACAAAAGAACTCTGTGGACCAAAAATCAACACGAAAAGAGAGGTTAGTCCCTGGATTCGTCTCGAGAGGAATACCACCTTACCACAAGCACCTCAAGAGGAGGCTTCTCTCAGCTCTAGGTATGTGAGAGGGACCCTGAGTTTGCGGCCTCAAGTGGAATGGACACCGTGATGCCCTGACTCGAAATAAGGCCGGATATCCCTGCAGTGACTTCAATGCAGGCTCGTCTTGCATCTCCCAAGACGAAAGGATGTCTGAATCCCCTGTGGAAAGCACAGAGAAAGACTTAGTTCCCCACCTCATCGCGACCGGAGGCCTCACATCCTTTGAAAACTCCAGAGGTACGCGGAGATCAGTGCCTCCAAAGGAGACGATGCCTGACTTCTCGTGAAACTTGATAGGAGTCCCACGTTTCCTGTGGCACTTGGAAAGGGACACTTGGTCTCCCGCCTCAGCTGAAGAGGCGTCCCAATTGCCCTGCCAAGCGTCGAGGAGAATCCCGAGTTGTCCCTCGCAACTAGGCAGGAGTCCTGACGTCGCTGAAGAAACATGTGGGTGGAAAGGCCATCCCCGTCGTAACTCGAGAATATACCCCAGGTTCCCGCCGCAACTCGAGAAAAACCATGAGACTTCCCCCTCGCTGCGAGATGAGGCCCGATTCCCCTGCACTGCGTGCAGAGCAATTCCGTGTTGCACATCACACATGAAAGGAGCCTTAATTTCCTTGATGGCACTCCAGAGAAACCCCAAGAACACTGTTTCAAGGATAGAGGGATCCTGAGGTCACTGTAGCAACACGAAAGAGCTCCATGGGCCAAAAATCAACTCGAGATGAGAGGTTAGTCCCTGGCTTCGACTCCAGAGGAATACCACCTTACCACAAGCACCTCAAGAGGAGGCTTCTCTCAGCTCTAGGTATGTGAGAGGGACCCTGAGTTTGCGGCCTCAAGTGGAATGGACACCGCGATGCCCTGACGCGAAATAAGGCTGGATATCCCTGCAGTGACTTGAATGCAGGCTCGTCTTGCATCTCCCAAGATGAAAGGATGTCTGAATCCCCTGTGGAGACCACAGAGAAAGACCTAGTTCCCCACCTCATCGCGACCGGAGGCCTCACATCCTTTGAAAACTCCAGAGGTACGCGGAGATCAGTGCCTCCAAAGGAGACGATGCCTGACTCCTCGTGAAACTTGATAGGAGTCCCAGGATTCCTGTGGCACGTGGAAAGGGACCCTTGGTCTCCCGCCTCAGCTGGAGAGGCGTCCCAATTGCCTTGCCAAGCCTCGAGGAGAATCCCGAGTTGTGTCTCGCAACTAGGCAAGAGTCCTGACGTGGCTGAACAAACACGTGTGTGGAAGGGCCATCCCCGTCGTAACTCGAGAATATACCCCAGGTTCCCGCCGCAACTCGAGAAAAACCATGAGACTTCTCCCTCGCCGCCAGATGAGGCCCGATTCCCCTGCACTGCGTGCACAGCAATTCTCTGTTGCACATCACACATGACAGGAGCCTTGATTTCCTTCATGGCACTCCAGAGAAACCCCAAGAACACTGTTTCAAGGCTAGAGGGATCCTGAGGTCACTGTAGCAACACGAAAGAGCTCCGTGGACCAAAAATCAACTCGAGATGAGAGGTTAGTCCCTGGCTTCGACTCCAGAGGAATACCACCTTACCACAAGCACCTCAAGAGGAGGCTTCTCTCAGCTCTAGGTATGTGAGAGGGACCCTGAGTTTGCGGCCTCAAGTGGAATGGACACCGCGATGCCCTGACTCGAAATAAGGCCGGATATCCCTGCAGTGACTGGAATGCAGGCTCGTCTTGCATCTCCCAAGACGAAAGGGTGTCTGAATCCCCTGTGGAGACCACAGCGAAAGACCTAGTTCCCGACCTCATCGCGACAGGAGGCCTCACATCCTTTGAAAACTCCAGAGGTATGCGGAGATCAGTGCCTCCAAAGGAGACGATGCCTGACTCCTCGTGAAACTTGATAGGAGTCCGAGGATTCCTGTGGCACTTGGAAAGGGACACTTGGTCTCCCGTCTCAGCTGGAGAGGCGTCCCAATTGCCCTGCAAAGCTTCGAGGAGAATCCCGAGTTGTCCCTAGCAACTAGGCAGGAGTCCTGACATGGCTGAACACACACGTGAGTGGAAGGGCCATCCCCGTCGTAACTCGAGAATATACCCCAGGTTCCCGCCGCAACTCGAGAAAAACCATGAGACTTCCCCCTCGCCGCGAGATGAGGCCCGATTCCCCTGCACTGCGTGCAGAGCAATTCCGTGTTGCACATCACACATGAAAGGAGCCTTGATTTCCTTCATGGCACTCCAGAGAAACCCCAAGAACACTGTTTCAAGGCTAGAGGGATCCTGAGGTCACTGTAGCAACACGAAAGAGCTCCGTGGACCAAGAATCAACACGAGATGAGAAGTTAGTCCCTGGCTTCCACTCCTGAGGAATACCACTTTACCACAAGCACCTCAAGAGGAGGCTTCTCTCAGCTCTAGGTATGTGAGAGGGATCCTGAGTTTGCGGCCTCAAGTGGAATGGACACCGCGATGCCCTGACTCGAAATAAGGCCGGATATCCCTGCAGTGACTTGAATGCAGGCTCCTCTTGCATCTCCCAAGAAGAAAGGATGTCTGAATCCCCTGTGGAGACGACAGAGAAACACCTAGTTCCCCACCTCATCGCGACCGCAGGCCTCACATCCTTTGAAAACTCCAGAGGTACGCGGAGATCAGTGCCTCCAAAGGAGACGATGCCTGACTCCTCGTGAAACTTGATAGGAGTCCCAGGATTCCTGTGGCACGTGGAAAGGGACCCTTGGTCTCCCGCCTCAGCTGGAGAGGCGTTCCAATTGCCCTGCCAAGCCTCGAGGAGAATCCCGAGTTGTCCCTCGCAACTAGGCAGGAGTCCTGACGTGGCTGAACAAACACGTGGGTGGAAGGGCCATCCCCGTCGTAACTCGAGAATATACCCCAGGTTCCCGCGGCAACTCGAGAAAAACCATGAGACTTCCCCCTCGCCGCGAGATGAGGCCCGATTCCCCTGCACTGCGTGCAGAGCAATTCCGTGTTGCACATCACACATGAAAGGAGCCTTGATTTCCTTGATGGCACTCCAGAGAAACCCCAAGAACACTGTTTCAAGGCTAGAGGGATCCTGAGGTCACTGTAGCAACACGAAAGAGCTCCGTGGACCAAAAATCAACTCGAGATGAGAGGTTAGTCCCTGGCTTCGACTCCAGAGGAATACCACCTTACCACAAGCACCTCAAGAGGAGGCTTCTCTCAGCTCTAGGTATGTGAGAGGGACCCTGAGTTTGCGACCTCAAGTGGAATGGACACCGCGATGCCCTGACGCGAAATAAGGCTGGATATCCCTGCAGTGACTTGAATGCAGGCTCGTCTTGCATCTCCCAAGATGAAAGGATGTCTGAATCCCCTGTGGAGACCACAGAGAAAGACCTAGTTCCCCACCTCATCGCGACCGGAGGCCTCACATCCTTTGAAAACTCCAGAGGTACGCGGAGATCAGTGCCTCCAAAGGAGACGATGCCTGACTCCTCGTGAAAATTGATAGGAGTCCCAGGATTCCTGTGGCACGTGGAAAGGGACCCTTGGTCTCCCGCCTCAGGTGGAGAGGCGTCCCAATTGCCTTGCCAAGCCTCGAGGAGAATCCCGAGTTGTGTCTCGCAACTAGGCAGGAGTCCTGACGTGGCTGAACAAACACGTGTGTGGAAGGGCCATCCCCGTCGTTACTCGAGAATATAACCCAGGTTCCCGCCGCAACTCGAGAAAAACCATGAGACTTCCCCCTCGCCGCCAGATGAGGCCCGATTCCCCTGCACTGCGTGCAGAGCAATTCCGTGTTGCACATCACACATGAAAGGAGCCTTGATTTCCTTGATGGCACTCCAGAGAAACCCCAAGAACACTGTTTCAAGGCTAGAGGGATCCTGAGGTCACTGTAGCAACACGAAAGAGCTCCGTGGACCAAGAATCAACACGAGATGAGAGGTTAGTCCCTGGCTTCGACTCCTGAGGAATACCACCTTACCACAAGCACCTCAAGAGGAGGCTTCTCTCAGCTCTAGGTATGTGAGAGGGATCCTGAGTTTGCGGCCTCAAGTGGAATGGACACCGCGGTGCCCTGACTCGAAATAAGGCCGGATATCCCTGCAGTGACTTGAATGCAGGCTCGTCTTGCATCTCCCAAGAAGAAAGGATGTCTGAATCCCCTGTGGAGACCACAGAGAAACACCTAGGTCCCCACCTCATCGGGACCGCAGGCCTCACATCCTTTGAAAATTCCAGAGGTACGTGGAGATCAGTGCCTCCAAAGGAGACGATGCCTGACTCCTCGTGAAACTTGATAGGAGTCCCAGGATTCTTGTGGCACGTGGAAAGGGACCCTTGGTCTCCCGCCTCAGCTGGAGAGGCGTTCCAATTGCCCTGCCAAGCCTCGAGGAGAATCCCGAGTTGTCCCTCGCAACTAGGCAGGAGTCCTGACGTGACTGAACAAACACGTGGGTGGAAAGGCCATCCCCGTCGTAACTCGAGAATATACCCCAGGTTCCCGCCGCAACTCGAGAAAAACCATGAGACTTCCCACTCGACGGGAGATGAGGCCCGATTCCCCTGTACTGCGTGCAGAGCAATTCCGTCTTGCACATCACACATGAAAGGAGCCTTGATTTCCTTGATGGCACTCCAGAGAAACCCCAAGAACACTGTTTCAAGGCTAGAGGGATCCTGAGGTCACTGTAGCAACACGAAAGAACTCTGTGGACCAAAAATCAACTCGAAAAGAGAGGTTAGTCCCTGGATTCGTCTCCAGAGGAATACCACCTTACCACAAGCACCTCAAGAGGAGGCTTCTCTCAGCTCTAGGTATGTGAGAGGGATCCTGAGTTTGCGGCCTCAAGTGGAATGGACACCGTGATGCCCTGACTCGAAATAAGGCCGGATATCCCTGCAGTGACTTGAATGCAGGCTCGTCTTGCATCTCCCAAGAAGAAAGGATGTCTGAATCCCCTGTGGAGACCACAGAGAAACACCTAGTTCCCCACCTCATCGCGACCGGAGGCCTCACATCCTTTGAAAACTCCAGAGGTACGCGGAGATCATTGCCTCCAAAGGAGACGACGCCTGACTCCTCGTGAATCTTGATAGGAGTCCCAGGATTCCTGTGGCACTTGGAAAGGGACACTTGGTCTCCCGCCTCAGCTGGAGAGGCGTCCCAATTGCCCTGCCAAACCTCGAGGAGAATCCCGAGTTGTCCCTCGCAACTAGGCAGGAGTCCTGACGTCGCTGAAGAAACACGTGGGTGGAAGGGCCATCCCCGTCGTAACTCGAGAATATACCCCAGGTTCCCGCCGCAACTCGAGGAAAACCATGAGACTTCCCCCTCGCCGCGAGATGAGGCCCGATTCCCCTGCACTGCGTGCAGAGCAATTCTGTGTTGCACATCACACATGAAAGGAGCCTTGATTTCCTTAATGGCACTCCACAGAAACCCCAAGAACACTGTTTCAATGCTAGAGGGATCCTGAGGTCACTGTAGCAACACGAAAGAGCTCCGTGGACCAAGAATCAACACGAGATGAGAGGTTAGTCCCTGGCTTCGACTCCTGAGGAATACCACCTTACCACAAGCACCTCAAGAGGAGGCTTCTCTCAGCTCTAGGTATGTGAGAGGGACCCTGAGTTTGCGGCCTCAAGTGGAATGGACACCGCGATGCCCTGACTCGAAATAAGGCCGGATATCCCTGCAGTGACTTCAATGGAGGCTCGTCTTGCATCTCCCAGGACGAAAGGATGTCTGAATCCCCTGTGGAAAGCACAGAGAAAGACTTAGTTCCCCACCTCATCGCGACCGGAGGCCTCACATCCTTTGAAAACTCCAGAGGTACGCGGAGATCATTGCCTCCAAAGGAGACGACGCCTGACTCCTCGTGAATCTTGATAGGAGTCCCAGGATTCCTGTGGCACTTGGAAAGGGACACTTGGTCTCCCGCCTCAGCTGGAGAGGCGTCCCAATTGCCCTGCCAAGCCTCGAGGAGAATCCCGAGTTGTCCGTCGCAACTAGGCAGGAGTCCTGACGTCGCTGAAGAAACACGTGGGTGGAAGGGCCATCCCCGGCGTAACTCGAGAATATACCCCAGGTTCCCGCCACAACTCGGGAAAAACCATGAGATTTCCCCCTCGCCGCGAGATGAGGCCCGATTCCCCTGCACTGCGTGCAGAGCAATTCCGTGTTGCACATCACACATGAAAGGAGCCTTGATTTCCTTCATGGCACTCCAGAGAAACCCCAAGAATACTGTTTCAAGGCTAGAGGGATCCTGAGGTCACTGTAGCAACACGAAAGAGCTCCGTGGGCCAAAAATCAACTCGAGATGAGAGGTTAGTCCCTGGCTTCGACTCCAGAGGAATACCACCTTACCACAAGCACCTCAAGAGGAGGCTTCTCTCAGCTCTAGGTATGTGAGAGGGACCCTGAGTTTGCGGCCTCAAGTGGAATGGACACCGCGATGCCCTGACGCGAAATAAGGCTGGATATCCCTGCAGTGACTTGAATGCAGGCTCGTCTTGCATCTCCCAAGATGAAAGGATGTCTGAATCCCCTGTGGAGACCACAGAGAAAGACCTAGTTCCCCACCTCATCGCGACCGGAGGCCTCACATCCTTTGAAAACTCCAGAGGTACGCGGAGATCAGTGCCTCCAAAGGAGACGATGCCTGACTCCTCGTGAAAATTGATAGGAGTCCCAGGATTCCTGTGGCACGTGGAAAGGGACCCTTGGTCTCCCGCCTCAGCTGGAGAGGCGTCACAATTGCCTTGTCAAGCCTCGAGGAGAATCCCGAGTTGTGTCTCACAACTAGGCAGGAGTCCTGACGTGGCTGAACAAACACGTGGGTGGAAGGGCCATCCCCGTCGTAACTCGAGAACATACCCCAGGTTCCCGCCGCAACTCGAGAAAAACCATGAGACTTCCCACTCGACGCGAGATGAGGCCCGATTCCCCTGTACTGCGTGCAGAGCAATTCCGTCTTGCACATCACACATGAAAGGAGCCTTGATTTCCTTGATGGCACTCCAGAGAAACCCCAAGAACACTGTTTCAAGGCTAGAGGGATCCTGAGGTCACTGTAGCAACACGAAAGAATTCTGTGGACCAAAAATCAACTCGAAAAGAGAGGTTAGTCCCTGGATTCGTCTCCAGAGGAATACCACCTTACCACAAGCACCTCAAGAGGAGGCTTCTGTCAGCTCTAGGTATGTGAGAGGGACCCTGAGTTTGCGGCCTCAAGTGGAATGGACACCGCGATGCCCTGACTCGAAATAAGGCCGGATATCCCTGCAGTGACTTCAATGCAGGCTCGTCTTGCATCTACCAGGACGAAAGGATGTCTGAATCCCCTGTGGAAAGCACAGAGAAAGACTTTGTTCCCCTCCTCATCGCGACCGATAGCCTCACATCCTTTGAAAACTCCAGAGGTACGCGAAGATCAGTGCCTCCAAAGGAGACGATGCCTGACTCCTCGTGAAACTTGATAGGAGTCCCAGGATTCCTGTGGCACTTGGAAAGGGACACTTGGTCTCCCGCCTCAGCTGGAGAGGCGTCCCAATTGCCCTGCCAAGCCTCGAGGAGAATCCAGAGTTGTCCCTCGCAACTAGGCAGGAGTCCTGACGTCGCTGAAAAAACACGTGGGTGGAAGGGCCATCCCCGTCGTAACTCGAGAATATACCCCAGGTTCCCGCCGCAACTCGAGAAAAACCATGAGACTTCCCCCTCGCCGCCAGATGAGGCCCGATTCCCCTGCACTGCGTGCAGAGCAATTCCATGTTGCACATCACACATGAAAGGAGCCTTGATTTCCTTGATGGCACTCCAGAGAAACCCCAAGAACACTGTTTCAAGGCTAGAGGGATCCTGAGGTCACTGTAGCAACACGAAAGAGCTCCGTGGGCCAAAAATCAACTCGAGATGAGAGGTTAGTCCCTGGCTTCGACTCCAGAGGAATACCACCTTACGACAAGCACCTCAAGAGGAGGCTTCTCTCAGCTCTAGGTATCTGAGAGGGACCCTGAGTTTGCGGCCTCAAGTGGAATGGACACCGTGAGGCCCTGACGCGAAATAAGGCTGGATATCCCTGCAGTGACTTGAATGCAGGCTCGTCTTGCATCTCCGAAGATGAAAGGATGTCTGAATCCCCTGTGGAGACCACAGAGAAAGACCTAGTTCCCCACCTCATCGCGACCGGAGGCCTCACATCCTTTGAAAACTTCAGAGGTACGCGGAGATCAGTGCCTCCAAAGGAGACGATGCCTGACTCCTCGTGAAACTTGATAGGAGACCCAGGATTCCTGTGGCACGTGGAAAGGGACCCTTGGTCTCCCGCCTCAGCTGGAGAGGCGTCCCAATTGCCTTGCCAAGCCTCGAGGAGAATCCCGAGTTGTGTCTCGCAACTAGGCAAGAGTCCTGACGTGACTGAACAAACACGTGTGTGGAAGGGCCATCCCCGTCGTAACTCGAGAATATACCCCAGGTTCCCGCCGCAACTCGAGAAAAACCATGAGACTTCCCCCTCGCCGCGAGATGAGGCCCGATTCCCCTGCACTGCGTGCAGAGCAATTCCGTGTTGCACATCACACATGAAAGGAGCCTTGATTTCCTTCATGGCACTCCAGAGAAACCCCAAGAACACTGTTTCAAGGCTAGAGGGATCCTGAGGTCACTGTAGCAACACGAAAGACCTTCGTGGACCAAAAATCAACTCGAGATGAGAGGTTAGTCCCTGGCTTCGACTCCAGAGGAATACCACCTTACCACAAGCACCTCAAGAGGAGGCTTCTCTCAGCTCTAGGTATGTGAGAGGGACCCTGAGTTTGCGGCCTCAAGTGGAATGGACACCGCGATGCCCTGACTCGAAATAAGGCCGGATATCCCTGCAGTGACTGGAATGCAGGCTCGTCTTGCATCTCCCAAGACGAAAGGGTGTCTGAATCCCCTGTGGAGACCACAGCGAAAGACCTAGTTCCCGACCTCATCGCGACAGGAGGCCTCACATCCTTTGAAAACTCCAGAGGTACGCGGAGATCAGTGCCTCCAAAGGAGACGATGCCTGACTCCTCGTGAAACTTGATAGGAGTCCGAGGATTCCTGTGGCACTTGGAAAGGGACCCTTGGTCTCCCGTCTCAGCTGGAGAGGCGTCCCAATTGCCCTGCAAAGCTTCGAGGAGAATCCCGAGTTGTCCCTAGCAACTAGGCAGGAGTCCTGACATGGCTGAACACACACGTGTGTGGAAGGGCCATCCCCGTCGTAACTCGAGAATATACCCCAGGTTCCCGCCGCAACTTTAGAAAAACCATGAGACTTCCCCCTCGCCGCGAGATGAGGCCCGATTCCCCTGCACTGCGTGCAGAGCAATTCCGTGTTGCACATCACACATGAAAGGAGCCTTGATTTCCTTCATGGCACTCCAGAGAAACCCCAAGAACACTGTTTCAAGGCTAGAGGGATCCTGAGGTCACTGTAGCAACACGAAAGAGCTCCGTGGACCAAGAATCAACACGAGATGAGAGGTTAGTCCCTGGCTTCGTCTCCTGAGGAATACCACCTTACCACAAGCACCTCAAGAGGAGGCTTCTCTCAGCTCTAGGTATGTGAGAGGGATCCTGAGTTTGCGGCCTCAAGTGGAATGGACACCGCGATGCCCTGACTCGAAATAAGGCCGGATATCCCTGCAGTGACTGGAATGCAGGCTCGTCTTGCATCTCCCAAGAAGAAAGGATGTCTGAATCCCCTGTGGAGACCACAGAGAAAGACCTAGTTCCCCACCTCCTCGCGACCGGAGGCCTCACATCCTTTGAAAACTCCAGAGGTACGCGGAGATCAGTGCCTCCAAAGGAGACGATGCCTGACTCCTCGTGAATCTTGATAGGAGTCCCAGGATTCTTGTGGCACGTGGAAAGGGACACTTGGTCTCCCGCCTCAGCTGGAGAGGCGTTCCAATTGCCCTGCCAAGCCTCGAGGAGAATCCCGAGTTGTCCCTCGCAACTAGGCAGGAGTCCTGACGTGGCTGAACAAACACGTGGGTGGAAGGGCCATCCCCGTCGTAACTCGAGAATATACCCCAGGTTCCCGCCGCAACTCGAGAAAAACCATGAGACTTCCCCCTCGCCGCGAGATGAGGCCCGATTCCCCTGCACTGCGTGCAGAGCAATTCCGTGTTGCACATCACACATGAAAGGAGCCTTGATTTCCTTGATGGCACTCCAGAGAAACCCCAAGAACACTGTTTCAAGGCTAGAGGGATCCTAAGGTCACTGTAGCAACACGAAAGAGCTCCGTGGACCAAAAATCAACTCGAGATGAGAGGTTAGTCCCTGGCTTCGACTCCAGAGGAATACCACCTTACCACAAGCACCTCAAGAGGAGGCTTCTCTCAGCTCTAGGTATGTGAGAGGGACCCTGAGTTTGCGGCCTCAAGTGGAATGGACACCGCGATGCCCTGACGCGAAATAAGGCTGGATATCCCTGCAGTGACTTGAATGCAGGCTCGTCTTGCATCTCCCAAGATGAAAGGATGTCTGAATCCCCTGTGGAGACCACAGAGAAAGACCTAGTTCCCCACCTCATCGCGACCGGAGGCCTCACATCCTTTGAAAACTCCAGAGGTACGCGGAGATCAGTGCCTCCAAAGGAGACGATGCCTGACTCCTCGTGAAAATTGATAGGAGTCCCAGGATTCCTGTGGCACGTGGAAAGGGACCCTTGGTCTCCCGCCTCAGCTGGAGAGGCGTCCCAATTGCCTTGCCAAGCCTCGAGGAGAATCCCGAGTTGTGTCTCGCAACTAGGCAGGAGTCCTGACGTGGCTGAACAAACACGTGTGTGGAAGGGCCATCCCCGTCGTTACTCGAGAATATAACCCAGGTTCCCGCCGCAACTCGAGAAAAACCATGAGACTTCCCCCTCGCCGCGAGATGAGGCCCGATTCCCCTGCACTGCGTGCAGAGCAATTCCGTGTTGCACATCACACATGAAAGGAGCCTTGATTTCCTTGATGGCACTCCAGAGAAACCCCAAGAACACTGTTTCAAGGCTAGAGGGATCCTGAGGTCACTGTAACAACACGAAAGAGCTCCGTGGACCAAGAATCAACACGAGATGAGAGGTTAGTCCCTGGCTTCGACTCCAGAGGAATACCACCTTACCACAAGCACCTCAAGAGGAGGCTTCTCTCAGCTCTAGGTATGTGAGAGGGATCCTGAGTTTGCGGCCTCAAGTGGAATGGACACCGCGGTGCCCTGACTCGAAATAAGGCCGGATATCCCTGCAGTGACTGGAATGCAGGCTCGTCTTGCATCTCCCAAGAAGAAAGGATGTCTGAATCCCCTGTGGAGACCACAGAGAAACACCAAGGTCCCCACCTCATCGCGACCGCAGGCCTCACATCCTTTGAAAACTCCAGAGGTACGCGGAGATCAGTGCCTCCAAAGGAGACGATGCCTGACTCCTCGTGAAACTTGATAGGAGTCCCAGGATTCTTGTGGCACGTGGAAAGGGACCCTTGGTCTCCCGCCTCAGCTGGAGAGGCGTTCCAATTGCCCTGCCAAGCCTCGAGGAGAACCCGAGTTGTCCCTCGCAACTAGGCAGGAGTCCTGACGTGGCTGAACAAACACGTGGGTGGAAAGGCCATCCCCGTCGTAACTCGAGAATATACCCCAGGTTCCCGCCGCAACTCGAGAAAAACCATGAGACTTCCCACTCGACGGGAGATGAGGCCCGATTCCCCTGTACTGCGTGCAGAGCAATTCCGTCTTGCACATCACACATGAAAGGAGCCTTGATTTCCTTGATGGCACTCCAGAGAAACCCCAAGAACACTGTTTCAAGGCTAGAGGGATCCTGAGGTCACTGTAGCAACACGAAAGAACTCTGTGGACCAAAAATCAACTCGAAAAGAGAGGTTAGTCCCTGGATTCGTCTCCAGAGGAATACCACCTTACCACAAGCACCTCAAGAGGAGGCTTCTCTCAGCTCTAGGTATGTGAGAGGGATCCTGAGTTTGCGGCCTCAAGTGGAATGGACACCGCGATGCCCTGACTCGAAATAAGGCCGGATATCCCTGCAGTGACTTCAATGGAGGCTCGTCTTGCATCTCCCAGGACGAAAGGATGTCTGAATCCCCTGTGGAAAGCACAGAGAAAGACTTAGTTCCCCACCTCATCGCGACCGGAGGCCTCACATCCTTTGAAAACTCCAGAGGTACGCGGAGATCATTGCCTCCAAAGGAGACGACGCCTGACTCCTCGTGAATCTTGATAGGAGTCCCAGGATTCCTGTGGCACTTGGAAAGGGACACTTGGTCTCCCGACTCAGCTGGAGAGGCGTCCCAATTGCCCTGCCAAGCCTCGAGGAGAATCCCGAGTTGTCCGTCGCAACTAGGCAGGAGTCCTGACGTCGCTGAAGAAACACGTGGGTGGAAGGGCCATCCCCGGCGTAACTCGAGAATATACCCCAGGTTCCCGCCGCAACTCGGGAAAAACCATGAGATTTCCCCCTCGCCGCGAGATGAGGCCCGATTCCCCTGCACTGCGTGCAGAGCAATTCCGTGTTGCACATCACACATGAAAGGTGCCTTGAATTCCTTCATGGCACTCCAGAGAAACCCCAAGAATACTGTTTCAAGGCTAGAGGGATCCTGAGGTCACTGTAGCAACACGAAAGAGCTCCGTGGGCCAAAAATCAACTCGAGATGAGAGGTTAGTCCCTGGCTTCGACTCCAGAGGAATACCACCTTACCACAAGCACCTCAAGAGGAGGCTTCTCTCAGCTCTAGGTATGTGAGAGGGACCCTGAGTTTGCGGCCTCAAGTGGAATGGACACCGCGATGCCCTGACGCGAAATAAGGCTGGATATCCCTGCAGTGACTTGAATGCAGGCTCGTCTTGCATCTCCCAAGATGAAAGGATGTCTGAATCCCCTGTGGAGACCACAGAGAAAGACCTAGTTCCCCACCTCATCGCGACCGGAGGCCTCACATCCTTTGAAAACTCCAGAGGTACGCGGAGATCAGTGCCTCCAAAGGAGACGATGCCTGACTCCTCGTGAAAATTGATAGGAGTCCCAGGATTCCTGTGGCACGTGGAAAGGGACCCTTGGTCTCCCGCCTCAGCTGGAGAGGCGTCCCAATTGCCTTGTCAAGCCTCGAGGAGAATCCCGAGTTGTGTCTCGCAACTAGGCAGGAGTCCTGACGTGGCTGAACAAACACGTGGGTGGAAGGGCCATCCCCGTCGTAACTCGAGAACATACCCCAGGTTCCGGCCGCAACTCGAGAAAAACCATGAGACTTCCCACTCGACGCGAGATGAGGCCCGATTCCCCTGTACTGCGTGCAGAGCAATTCCGTCTTGCACATCACACATGAAAGGAGCCTTGATTTCCTTGATGGCACTCCAGAGAAACCCCAAGAACACTGTTTCAAGGCTAGAGGGATCCTGAGGTCACTGTAGCAACACGAAAGAATTCTGTGGACCAAAAATCAACTCGAAAAGAGAGGTTAGTCCCTGGATTCGTCTCCAGAGGTATACCACCTTACCACAAGCACCTCAAGAGGAGGCTTTTCTCAGCTCTAGGTATGTGAGAGGGACCCTGAATTTGCGGCCTCAAGTGGAATGGACACCGCGATGCCCTGACTCGAAATAAGGCCGGATATCCCTGCAGTGACTTCAATGCAGGCTCGTCTTGCATCTACCAGGACGAAAGGATGTCTGAATCCCCTGTGGAAAGCACAGAGAAAGACTTTGTTCCCCTCCTCATCGCGACCGATAGCCTCACATCCTTTGAAAACTCCAGAGGTACGCGGAGATCAGTGCCTCCAAAGGAGACGATGCCTGACTCCTCGTGAATCTTGATAGGAGTCCCAGGATTCCTGTGGCACTTGGAAAGGGACACTTGGTCTCCCGCCTCAGCTGGAGAGGCGTCCCAATTGCCCTGCCAAGCCTCGAGGAGAATCCAGAGTTGTCCCTCGCAACTAGGCAGGAGTCCTGACGTCGCTGAAGAAACACGTGGGTGGAAGGGCCATCCCCGTCGTAACTAGAGAATATACCCCAGGTTCCCGCCGCAACTCGATAAAAACCATGAGACTTCCCCCTCGCCGCCAGATGAGGCCCGATTCCCCTGCACTGCGTGCAGAGCAATTCCGTGTTGCACATCACACATGAAAGGAGCCTTGATTTCCTTGATGGCACTCCAGAGAAACCCCAAGAACACTGTTTCAAGGCTAGAGGGATCCTGAGGTCACTGTAGCAACACGAAAGAGCTCCGTGGGCCAAAAATCACCTCGAGATGAGAGGTTAGTCCCTGGCTTCGACTCCAGAGGAATACCACCTTACCACAAGCACCTCAAGAGGAGGCTTCTCTCAGCTCTAGGTATCTGAGAGGGACCCTGAGTTTGCGGCCTCAAGTGGAATGGACACCGTGAGGCCCTGACGCGAAATAAGGCTGGATATCCCTGCAGTGACTTGAATGCAGGCTCGTCTTGCATCTCCGAAGATGAAAGGATGTCTGAATCCCCTGTGGAGACCACAGAGAAAGACCTAGTTCCCCACCTCATCGCGACCGATAGCCTCACATCCTTTGAAAACTTCAGAGGTACGCGGAGATCAGTGCCTCCAAAGGAGACGATGCCTGACTCCTCGTGAAACTTGATAGGAGTCCCAGGATTCCTGTGGCACGTGGAAAGGGACCCTTGGTCTCCCGCCTCAGCTGGAGAGGCGTCCCAATTGCCCTGCAAAGCCTCGAGGAGAATCCCGAGTTGTCCCTCGCAACGAGGCAGGAGTCCTGACATGGCTGAACACACACGTGTGTGGAAGGGCCATCCCCGTCGTAACTCGAGAATATACCCCAGGTTCCCGCCGCAACTCGAGAAAAACCATAAGACTTCCCCCTCGCCGCGAGATGAGGCTCGATTCCCCTGCACTGCGTGCAGAGCAATTCTGTGTTGCACATCACACATGAAAGGAGCCTTGATTTCCTTGATGGCACTCCAGAGAAACCCCAAGAACACTGTTTCAAGGCTAGAGGGATCCTGAGGTCACTGTAGCAACACGAAAGAGCTCCGTGGACCAAGAATCAACACGAGATGAGAGGTTAGTCCCTGGCTTCGACTCCTGAGGAATACCACCTTACCACAAGCACCTCAAGAGGAGGCTTCTCTCAGCTCTAGGTATGTGAGAGGGACCCTGAGTTTGCGGCCTCAAGTGGAATGGACACCGCGATGCCCTGACTCGAAATAAGGCCGGATATCCCTGCAGTGACTGGAATGCAGGCTCGTCTTGCATCTCCCAAGACGAAAGGGTGTCTGAATCTCCTGTGGAGACCACAGCGAAAGACCTAGTTCCCGACCTCATCGCGACAGGAGGCCTCACATCCTTTGAAAACTCCAGAGGTATGCGGAGATCAGTGCCTCCAAAGGAGACGATGCCTGACTCCTCGTGAAACTAGATAGGAGTCCGAGGATTCCTGTGGCACTTGGAAAGGGACCCTTGGTCTCCCGTCTCAGCTGGAGAGGCGTCCCAATTGCCCTGCAAAGCTTCGAGGAGAATCCCGAGTTGTCCCTAGCAACTAGGCAGGAGTCCTGACATGGCTGAACACACACGTGTGTGGAAGGGCCATCCCCGTCGTAACTCGAGAATATACCCCAGGTTCCCGCCGCAACTCTAGAAAAACCATGAGACTTCCCCCTCGCCGCGAGATGAGGCCCGATTCCCCTGCACTGCGTGCAGAGCAATTCCGTGTTGCACATCACACATGAAAGGAGCCTTGATTTCCTTCATGGCACTCCAGAGAAACCCCAAGAACACTGTTTCAAGGCTAGAGGGATCCTGAGGTCACTGTAGCAACACGAAAGAGCTCCGTGGACCAAGAATCAACACGAGATGAGAAGTTAGTCCCTGGCTTCCACTCCTGAGGAATACCACTTTACCACAAGCACCTCAAGAGGAGGCTTCTCTCAGCTCTAGGTATGTGAGAGGGATCCTGAGTTTGCGGCCTCAAGTGGAATGGACACCGCGATGCCCTGACTCGAAATAAGGCTGGATATCCCTGCAGTGACTTGAATGCAGGCTCGTCTTGCATCTCCCAAGAAGAAAGGATGTCTGAATCCCCTGTGGAGACGACAGAGAAACACCTAGTTCCCCACCTCATCGCGACCGCAGGCCTCACATCCTTTGAAAACTCCAGAGGTACGCGGAGATCAGTGCCTCCAAAGGAGACGATGCCTGACTCCTCGTGAAACTTGATAGGAGTCCCAGGATTCCTGTGGCACGTGGAAAGGGACCCTTGGTCTCCCGCCTCAGCTGGAGAGGCGTTCCAATTGCCCTGCAAAGCCTCGAGGAGAATCCCGAGTTGTCCCTCGCAACTAGGCAGGAGTCCTGACGTGGCTGAACAAACACGTGGGTGGAAGGGCCATCCCCGTCGTAACTCGAGAATATACCCCAGGTTCCCGCCGCAACTCGAGAAAAACCATGAGACTTCCCCCTCGCCGCGAGATGAGGCCCGATTCCCCTGCACTGCGTGCAGAGCAATTCCGTGTTGCACATCACACATGAAAGGAGCCTTGATTTCCTTGATGGCACTCCAGAGAAACCCCAAGAACACTGTTTCAAGGCTAGAGGGATCCTGAGGTCACTGTAGCAACACGAAAGAGCTCCGTGGACCAAAAATCAACTCGAGATGAGAGGTTAGTCCCTGGCTTCGACTCCAGAGGAATACCACCTTACCACAAGCACCTCAAGAGGAGGCTTCTCTCAGCTCTAGGTATGTGAGAGGGACCCTGAGTTTGCGACCTCACGTGGAATGGACACCGCGATGCCCTGACGCGAAATAAGGCTGGATATCCCTGCAGTGACTTGAATGCAGGCTCGTCTTGCATCTCCCAAGATGAAAGGATGTCTGAATCCCCTGTGGAGACCACAGAGAAAGACCTAGTTCCCCACCTCATCGCGACCGGAGGCCTCACATCCTTTGAAAACTCCAGAGGTACGCGGAGATCAGTGCCTCCAAAGGAGACGATGCCTGACTCCTCGTGAAAATTGATAGGAGTCCCAGGATTCCTGTGGCACGTGGAAAGGGACCCTTGGTCTCCCGCCTCAGCTGGAGAGGCGTCCCAATTGCCTTGCCAAGCCTCGAGGAGAATCCCGAGTTGTGTCTCGCAACTAGGCAGGAGTCCTGACGTGGCTGAACAAACACGTGTGTGGAAGGGCCATCCCCGTCGTTACTCGAGAATATAACCCAGGTTCCCGCCGCAACTCGAGAAAAACCATGAGACTTCCCCCTCGCCGCGAGATGAGGCCCGATTCCCCTGCACTGCGTGCAGAGCAATTCCGTGTTGCACATCACACATGAAAGGAGCCTTGATTTCCTTGATGGCACTCCAGAGAAACCCCAAGAACACTGTTTCAAGGCTAGAGGGATCCTGAGGTCACTGTAGCAACACGAAAGAGCTCCGTGGACCAAGAATCAACACGAGATGAGAGGTTAGTCCCTGGCTTCGACTCCTGAGGAATACCACCTTACCACAAGCACCTCAAGAGGAGGCTTCTCTCAGCTCTAGGTATGTGAGAGGGATCCTGAGTTTGCGGCCTCAAGTGGAATGGACACCGCGGTGCCCTGACTCGAAATAAGGCCGGATATCCCTGCAGTGACTTGAATGCAGGCTCGTCTTGCATCTCCCAAGAAGAAAGGATGTCTGAATCCCCTGTGGAGACCACAGAGAAACACCTAGGTCCCCACCTCATCGCGACCGCAGGCCTCACATCCTTTGAAAACTCCAGAGGTACGCGGAGATCAGTGCCTCCAAAGGAGACGATGCCTGACTCCTCGTGAAAATTGATAGGAGTCCCAGGATTCCTGTGGCACGTGGAAAGGGACCCTTGGTCTCCCGCCTCAGCTGGAGAGGCGTCCCAATTGCCTTGTCAAGCCTCGAGGAGAATCCCGAGTTGTGTCTCGCAACTAGGCAGGAGTCCTGACGTGGCTGAACAAACACGTGGGTGGAAGGGCCATCCCCGTCGTAACTCGAGAACATACCCCAGGTTCCCGCCGCAACTCGAGAAAAACCATGAGACTTCCCACTCGACGCGAGATGAGGCCCGATTCCCCTGTACTGCGTGCAGAGCAATTCCGTCTTGCACATCACACATGAAAGGAGCCTTGATTTCCTTGATGGCACTCCAGAGAAACCCCAAGAACACTGTTTCAAGGCTAGAGGGATCCTGAGGTCACTGTAGCAACACGAAAGAATTCTGTGGACCAAAAATCAACTCGAAAAGAGAGGTTAGTCCCTGGATTCGTCTCCAGAGGAATACCACCTTACCACAAGCACCTCAAGAGGAGGCTTTTCTCAGCTCTAGGTATGTGAGAGGGACCCTGAATTTGCGGCCTCAAGTGGAATGGACACCGCGATGCCCTGACTCGAAATAAGGCCGGATATCCCTGCAGTGACTTCAATGCAGGCTCGTCTTGCATCTACCAGGACGAAAGGATGTCTGAATCCCCTGTGGAAAGCACAGAGAAAGACTTTGTTCCCCTCCTCATCGCGACCGATAGCCTCACATCCTTTGAAAACTCCAGAGGTACGCGGAGATCAGTGCCTCCAAAGGAGACGATGCCTGACTCCTCGTGCAACTTGATAGGAGTCCCAGGATTCCTGTGGCACTTGGAAAGGGACACTTGGTCTCCCGCCTCAGCTGGAGAGGCGTCCCAATTGCCCTGCCAAGCCTCGAGGAGAATCCAGAGTTGTCCCTCGCAACTAGGCAGGAGTCCTGACGTCGCTGAAGAAACACGTGGGTGGAAGGGCCATCCCCGTCGTAACTCGAGAATATACCCCAGGTTCCCGCCGCAACTCGAGAAAACCCATGAGACTTCCCCCTCGCCGCCAGATGAGGCCCGATTCCCCTGCACTGCGTGCAGAGCAATTCCGTGTTGCACATCACACATGAAAGGAGCCTTGATTTCCTTGATGGCACTCCAGAGAAACCCCAAGAACACTGTTTCAAGGCTAGAGGGATCCTGAGGTCACTGTAGCAACACGAAAGAGCTCCGTGGGCCAAAAATCACCTCGAGATGAGAGGTTAGTCCCTGGCTTCGACTCCAGAGGAATACCACCTTACCACAAGCACCTCAAGAGGAGGCTTCTCTCAGCTCTAGGTATCTGAGAGGGACCCTGAGTTTGCGGCCTCAAGTGGAATGGACACCGTGAGGCCCTGACGCGAAATAAGGCTGGATATCCCTGCAGTGACTGGAATGCAGGCTCGTCTTGCATCTCCGAAGATGAAAGGATGTCTGAATCCCCTGTGGAGACCACAGAGAAAGACCTAGTTCCCCACCTCATCGCGACCGATAGCCTCACATCCTTTGAAAACTTCAGAGGTACGCGGAGATCAGTGCCTCCAAAGGAGACGATGCCTGACTCCTCGTGAAACTTGATAGGAGTCCCAGGATTCCTGTGGCACGTGGAAAGGGACCCTTGGTCTCCCGCCTCAGCTGGAGTGGCGTCCCAATTGCCCTGCAAAGCCTCGAGGAGAATCCCGAGTTGTCCCTCGCAACTAGGCAGGAGTCCTGACATGGCTGAACACACACGTGTGTGGAAGGGCCATCCCCGTCGTAACTCGAGAATATACCCCAGGTTCCCGCCGCAACTCGAGAAAAACCATAAGACTTCCCCCTCGCCGCGAGATGAGGCTCGATTCCCCTGCACTGCGTGCAGAGCAATTCTGTGTTGCACATCACACATGAAAGGAGCCTTGATTTCCTTGATGGCACTCCAGAGAAACCCCAAGAACACTGTTTCAAGGCTAGAGGGATCCTGAGGTCACTGTAGCAACACGAAAGAGCTCCGTGGACCAAGAATCAACACGAGATGAGAGGTTAGTCCCTGGCTTCGACTCCTGAGGAATACCACCTTACCACAAGCACCTCAAGAGGAGGCTTCTCTCAGCTCTAGGTATGTGAGAGGGATCCTGAGTTTGCGGCCTCAAGTGGAATGGACACCGCGATGCCCTGACTCGAAATAAGGCCGGATATCCCTGCAGTGACTTGAATGCAGGCTCGTCTTGCATCTCCCAAGAAGAAAGGATGTCTGAATCCCCTGTGGAGACCACAGAGAAACACCTAGTTCCCCACCTCATCGCGACCGGAGGCCTCACATCCTTTGAAAACTCCAGAGGTACGCGGAGATCAGTGCCTCCAAAGGAGACGATGCCTGACTCCTCGTGAAACTTGATAGGAGTCCCAGGATTCCTG
Source organism: Cervus elaphus (assembly GCF_910594005.1). Lineage (NCBI taxonomy): Eukaryota > Metazoa > Chordata > Mammalia > Artiodactyla > Cervidae > Cervus > Cervus elaphus. The sequence goes on from NC_057828.1 coordinate 821,276, forward strand.
TGGCACGTGGAAAGGGACCCTTGGTCTCCCGCCTCAGCTGGAGAGGCGTTCCAATTGCCTTGCAAAGCCTCGAGGAGAATCCCGAGTTGTCCCTCGCAACTAGGCAGGAGTCCTGACGTGGCTGAACAAACACGTGGGTGGAAGGGCCATCCCCGTCGTAACTCGAGAATATACCCCAGGTTCCCGCCGCAACTCGAGAAAAACCATGAGACTTCCCCCTCGCCGCGAGATGAGGCCCGATTCCCCTGCACTGCGTGCAGAGCAATTCCGTGTTGCACATCACACATGAAAGGAGCCTTGATTTCCTTGATGGCACTCCAGAGAAACCCCAAGAACACTGTTTCAAGGCTAGAGGGATCCTGAGGTCACTGTAGCAACACGAAAGAGCTCCGTGGACCAAAAATCAACTCGAGATGAGAGGTTAGTCCCTGGCTTCGACTCCAGAGGAATACCACCTTACCACAAGCACCTCAAGAGGAGGCTTCTCTCAGCTCTAGGTATGTGAGAGGGACCCTGAGTTTGCGACCTCACGTGGAATGGACACCGCGATGCCCTGACGCGAAATAAGGCTGGATATCCCTGCAGTGACTTGAATGCAGGCTCGTCTTGCATCTCCCAAGATGAAAGGATGTCTGAATCCCCTGTGGAGACCACAGAGAAAGACCTAGTTCCCCACCTCATCGCGACCGGAGGCCTCACATCCTTTGAAAACTCCAGAGGTACGCGGAGATCAGTGCCTCCAAAGGAGACGATGCCTGACTCCTCGTGAAAATTGATAGGAGTCCCAGGATTCCTGTGGCACGTGGAGAGGGACCCTTGGTCTCCCGCCTCAGCTGGAGAGGCGTCCCAATTGCCTTGCCAAGCCTCGAGGAGAATCCCGAGTTGTGTCTCGCAACTAGGCAGGAGTCCTGACGTGGCTGAACAAACACGTGTGTGGAAGGGCCATCCCCGTCGTTACTCGAGAATATAACCCAGGTTCCCGCCGCAACTCGAGAAAAACCATGAGACTTCCCCCTCGCCGCCAGATGAGGCCCGATTCCCCTGCACTGCGTGCAGAGCAATTCCGTGTTCCACTCACACATGAAAGGAGCCTTGATTTCCTTGATGGCACTCCAGAGAAACCCCAAGAACACTGTTTCAAGGCTAGAGGGATCCTGAGGTCACTGTAGCAACACGAAAGAGCTCCGTGGACCAAGAATCAACACGAGATGAGAGGTTAGTCCCTGGCTTCGACTCCTGAGGAATACCACCTTACCACAAGCACCTCAAGAGGAGGCTTCTCTCAGCTCTAGGTATGTGAGAGGGATCCTGAGTTTGCGGCCTCAAGTGGAATGGACACCGCGGTGCCCTGACTCGAAATAAGGCCGGATATCCCTGCAGTGACTTGAATGCAGGCTCGTCTTGCATCTCCCAAGAAGAAAGGATGTCTGAATCCCCTGTGGAGACCACAGAGAAACACCTAGGTCCCCACCTCATCGCGACCGCAGGCCTCACATCCTTTGAAAACTCCAGAGGTACGCGGAGATCAGTGCCTCCAAAGGAGACGATGCCTGACTCCTCGTGAAACTTGATAGGAGTCCCAGGATTCCTGTGGCACGTGGAAAGGGACCCTTGGTCTCCCGCCTCAGCTGGAGAGGCGTCCCAATTGCCTTGTCAAGCCTCGAGGAGAATCCCGAGTTGTGTCTCGCAACTAGGCAGGAGTCCTGACGTGGCTGAACAAACACGTGGGTGGAAGGGCCATCCCCGTCGTAACTCGAGAACATACCCCAGGTTCCCGCCGCAACTCGAGAAAAACCATGAGACTTCCCACTCGACGCGAGATGAGGCCCGATTCCCCTGTACTGCGTGCAGAGCAATTCCGTCTTGCACATCACACATGAAAGGAGCCTTGATTTCCTTGATGGCACTCCAGAGAAACCCCAAGAACACTGTTTCAAGGCTAGAGGGATCCTGAGGTCACTGTAGCAACACGAAAGAATTCTGTGGACCAAAAATCAACTCGAAAAGAGAGGTTAGTCCCTGGATTCGTCTCCAGAGGAATACCACCTTACCACAAGCACCTCAAGAGGAGGCTTTTCTCAGCTCTAGGTATGTGAGAGGGACCCTGAATTTGCGGCCTCAAGTGGAATGGACACCGCGATGCCCTGACTCGAAATAAGGCCGGATATCCCTGCAGTGACTTCAATGCAGGCTCGTCTTGCATCTACCAGGACGAAAGGATGTCTGAATCCCCTGTGGAAAGCACAGAGAAAGACTTTGTTCCCCTCCTCATCGCGACCGATAGCCTCACATCCTTTGAAAACTCCAGAGGTACGCGGAGATCAGTGCCTCCAAAGGAGACGATGCCTGACTCCTCGTGCAACTTGATAGGAGTCCCAGGATTCCTGTGGCACTTGGAAAGGGACACTTGGTCTCCCGCCTCAGCTGGAGAGGCGTCCCAATTGCCCTGCCAAGCCTCGAGGAGAATCCAGAGTTGTCCCTCGCAACTAGGCAGGAGTCCTGACGTCGCTGAAGAAACACGTGGGTGGAAGGGCCATCCCCGTCGTAACTAGAGAATATACCCCAGGTTCCCGCCGCAACTCGAGAAAACCCATGAGACTTCCCCCTCGCCGCCAGATGAGGCCCGATTCCCCTGCACTGCGTGCAGAGCAATTCCGTGTTGCACATCACACATGAAAGGAGCCTTGATTTCCTTCATGGCACTCCAGAGAAACCCCAAGAACACTGTTTCAAGGCTAGAGGGATCCTGAGGTCACTGTAGCAACACGAAAGAGCTCCGTGGGCCAAAAATCACCTCGAGATGAGAGGTTAGTCCCTGGCTTCGACTCCAGAGGAATACCACCTTACCACAAGCACCTCAAGAGGAGGCTTCTCTCAGCTCTAGGTATCTGAGAGGGACCCTGAGTTTGCGGCCTCAAGTGGAATGGACACCGTGAGGCCCTGACGCGAAATAAGGCTGGATATCCCTGCAGTGACTGGAATGCAGGCTCGTCTTGCATCTCCGAAGATGAAAGGATGTCTGAATCCCCTGTGGAGACCACAGAGAAAGACCTAGTTCCCCACCTCATCGCGACCGATAGCCTCACATCCTTTGAAAACTTCAGAGGTACGCGGAGATCAGTGCCTCCAAAGGAGACGATGCCTGACTCCTCGTGAAACTTGATAGGAGTCCCAGGATTCCTGTGGCACGTGGAAAGGGACCCTTGGTCTCCCGCCTCAGCTGGAGAGGCGTCCCAATTGCCTTGTCAAGCCTCGAGGAGAATCCCGAGTTGTGTCTCGCAACTAGGCAGGAGTCCTGACGTGGCTGAACAAACACGTGGGTGGAAGGGCCATCCCCGTCGTAACTCGAGAACATACCCCAGGTTCCCGCCGCAACTCGAGAAAAACCATGAGACTTCCCACTCGACGCGAGATGAGGCCCGATTCCCCTGTACTGCGTGCAGAGCAATTCCGTCTTGCACATCACACATGAAAGGAGCCTTGATTTCCTTGATGGCACTCCAGAGAAACCCCAAGAACACTGTTTCAAGGCTAGAGGGATCCTGAGGTCACTGTAGCAACACGAAAGAATTCTGTGGACCAAAAATCAACTCGAAAAGAGAGGTTAGTCCCTGGATTCGTCTCCAGAGGAATACCACCTTACCACAAGCACCTCAAGAGGAGGCTTTTCTCAGCTCTAGGTATGTGAGAGGGACCCTGAATTTGCGGCCTCAAGTGGAATGGACACCGCGATGCCCTGACTCGAAATAAGGCCGGATATCCCTGCAGTGACTTCAATGCAGGCTCGTCTTGCATCTACCAGGACGAAAGGATGTCTGAATCCCCTGTGGAAAGCACAGAGAAAGACTTTGTTCCCCTCCTCATCGCGACCGATAGCCTCACATCCTTTGAAAACTCCAGAGGTACGCGGAGATCAGTGCCTCCAAAGGAGACGATGCCTGACTCCTCGTGCAACTTGATAGGAGTCCCAGGATTCCTGTGGCACTTGGAAAGGGACACTTGGTCTCCCGCCTCAGCTGGAGAGGCGTCCCAATTGCCCTGCCAAGCCTCGAGGAGAATCCAGAGTTGTCCCTCGCAACTAGGCAGGAGTCCTGACGTCGCTGAAGAAACACGTGGGTGGAAGGGCCATCCCCGTCGTAACTAGAGAATATACCCCAGGTTCCCGCCGCAACTCGAGAAAACCCATGAGACTTCCCCCTCGCCGCCAGATGAGGCCCGATTCCCCTGCACTGCGTGCAGAGCAATTCCGTGTTGCACATCACACATGAAAGGAGCCTTGATTTCCTTGATGGCACTCCAGAGAAACCCCAAGAACACTGTTTCAAGGCTAGAGGGATCCTGAGGTCACTGTAGCAACACGAAAGAGCTCCGTGGGCCAAAAATCACCTCGAGATGAGAGGTTAGTCCCTGGCTTCGACTCCAGAGGAATACCACCTTACCACAAGCACCTCAAGAGGAGGCTTCTCTCAGCTCTACGTATCTGAGAGGGACCCTGAGTTTGCGGCCTCAAGTGGAATGGACACCGTGAGGCCCTGACGCGAAATAAGGCTGGATATCCCTGCAGTGACTGGAATGCAGGCTCGTCTTGCATCTCCGAAGATGAAAGGATGTCTGAATCCCCTGTGGAGACCACAGAGAAAGACCTAGTTCCCCACCTCATCGCGACCGATAGCCTCACATCCTTTGAAAACTTCAGAGGTACGCGGAGATCAGTGCCTCCAAAGGAGACGATGCCTGACTCCTCGTGAAACTTGATAGGAGTCCCAGGATTCCTGTGGCACGTGGAAAGGGACCCTTGGTCTCCCGCCTCAGCTGGAGTGGCGTCCCAATTGCCCTGCAAAGCCTCGAGGAGAATCCCGAGTTGTCCCTCGCAACTAGGCAGGAGTCCTGACATGGCTGAACACACACGTGTGTGGAAGGGCCATCCCCGTCGTAACTCGAGAATATACCCCAGGTTCCCGCCGCAACTCGAGAAAAACCATAAGACTTCCCCCTCGCCGCGAGATGAGGCTCGATTCCCCTGCACTGCGTGCAGAGCAATTCTGTGTTGCACATCACACATGAAAGGAGCCTTGATTTCCTTGATGGCACTCCAGAGAAACCCCAAGAACACTGTTTCAAGGCTAGAGGGATCCTGAGGTCACTGTAGCAACACGAAAGAGCTCCGTGGACCAAGAATCAACACGAGATGAGAGGTTAGTCCCTGGCTTCGACTCCTGAGGAATACCACCTTACCACAAGCACCTCAAGAGGAGGCTTCTCTCAGCTCTAGGTATGTGAGAGGGATCCTGAGTTTGCGGCCTCAAGTGGAATGGACACCGCGATGCCCTGACTCGAAATAAGGCCGGATATCCCTGCAGTGACTTGAATGCAGGCTCGTCTTGCATCTCCCAAGAAGAAAGGATGTCTGAATCCCCTGTGGAGACCACAGAAAAACACCTAGTTCCCCACCTCATCGCGACCGGAGGCCTCACATCCTTTGAAAACTCCAGAGGTACGCGGAGATCAGTGCCTCCAAAGGAGACGATGCCTGACTCCTCGTGAAACTTGATAGGAGTCCCAGGATTCTTGTGGCACGTGGAAAGGGACCCTTGGTCTCCCGCCTCAGCTGGAGAGGCGTTCCAATTGCCCTGCCAAGCCTCGAGTAGAATCCCGAGTTGTCCCTCGCAACTAGGCAGGAGTCCTGACGTCGCTGAAGAAACACGTGGGTGGAAGGGCCATCCCTGTCCTAACTCGAGAATATACCCCAGGTTCCCGCCGCAACTCGAGAAAAACCATGAGATTTCCCCCTCACCGCGAGATGAGGCCCGATTCCCCTGCACTGCGTGAAGAGCAATTCCGTGTTGCACATCACACATGAAAGGAGCCTTGATTTCCTTGATGGCACTCCAGAGAAACCCCAAGAACACTGTTTCAAGGCTAGAGGGATCCTGAGGTCACTGTAGCAACACGAAAGAGCTCCGTGGGCCAAAAATCAACTCGAGATGAGAGGTTAGTCCCTGGCTTCGACTCCAGAGGAATACCACCTTACCACAAGCACCTCAAGAGGAGGCTTCTCTCAGCTCTAGGTATGTGAGAGGGACCCTGAGTTTGCGGCCTCAAGTGGAATGGACACCACGATGCCCTGACTCGAAATATGGCAGGATATCCCTGCAGTGACTGGAATGCAGGCTCGTCTTGCATCTCCCAAGACGAAAGGGTGTCTGAATCCCCTGTGGAGACCACAGAGAAAGACCTAGTTCCCCACCTCATCGCGACCGGAGGCCTCAAATACTTTGAAAACTCCAGAGGTATGCGTAGATCAGTGCCTCCAAAGGAGACGATGCCTGACTCCTCGTGAAACTTGATAGGAGACCCAGGATTCCTGTGGCACGTGGAAAGGGACCCTTGGTCTCCCGTCTCAGCTGGAGAGGCGTCCCAATTGCCCTGCAAAGCCTCGAGGAGAATCCCGAGTTGTCCCTCGCAACTAGGCAGGAGTCCTGACGTCGCTGAAGAAACACGTGGGTGGAAGGGCTATCCCCGCCGTAACTCGAGAATATACCCCAGGTTCCCGCCGCAACTCGAGAAAAACCATGAGACTTCCCCCTCGCCGTGAGATGAGGCCCGATTCCCCTGCACTGCGTGCAGAGCAATTCCGTGTTGCCCATCACACATGAAAGGAGCCTTGATTTCCTTGATGGCACTCCAGAGAAACCCCAAGAACACTGTTTCAAGGCTAGAGGGATCCTGAGGTCACTGTAGCAACACGAAAGAGCTGCGTGGACCAAGAATCAACACGAGATGAGAGGTTAGTCCTTGGCTTCGATTCCTGAGGAATACCACCTTACCACAAGCACCTCAAGAGGAGGCTTCTCTCAGCTCTAGGTATGTGAGAGGGATCCTGAGTTTGCGGCCTCAAGTGGAATGGACACCGCGATGCCCTGACTCGAAATAAGGCCGGATATCCCTGCAGTGACTTGAATGCAGGCTCGTCTTGCATCTCCCAGGACGAAAGGATGTCTGAATCCCCTGTGGAGACCACAGAGAAACACCTAGTTCCCCACCTCATCGCGACCGGAGGCCTCACATCCTTTGAAAACTCCAGAGGTACGCGGAGATCAGTGCCTCCAAAGGAGACGATGCCTGACTCCTCGTGAAACTTGATAGGAGTCCCAGGATTCTTGTGGCACGTGGAAAGGGACCCTTGGTCTCCCGCCTCAGCTGGAGAGGCGTTCCAATTGCCCTGCCAAGCCTCGAGTAGAATCCCGAGTTGTCCCTCGCAACTAGGCAGGAGTCCTGACGTCGCTGAAGAAACACGTGGGTGGAAGGGCCATCCCTGTCCTAACTCGAGAATATACCCCAGGTTCCCGCCGCAACTCGAGAAAAACCATGAGATTTCCCCCTCACCGCGAGATGAGGCCCGATTCCCCTGCACTGCGTGAAGAGCAATTCCGTGTTGCACATCACACATGAAAGGAGCCTTGATTTCCTTGATGGCACTCCAGAGAAACCCCAAGAACACTGTTTCAAGGCTAGAGGGATCCTGAGGTCACTGTAGCAACACGAAAGAGCTCCGTGGGCCAAAAATCAACTCGAGATGAGAGGTTAGTCCCTGGCTTCGACTCCAGAGGAATACCACCTTACCACAAGCACCTCAAGAGGAGGCTTCTCTCAGCTCTAGGTATGTGAGAGGGACCCTGAGTTTGCGGCCTCAAGTGGAATGGACACCACGATGCCCTGACTCGAAATATGGCAGGATATCCCTGCAGTGACTGGAATGCAGGCTCGTCTTGCATCTCCCAAGACGAAAGGGTGTCTGAATCCCCTGTGGAGACCACAGAGAAAGACCTAGTTCCCCACCTCATCGCGACCGGAGGCCTCAAATACTTTGAAAACTCCAGAGGTATGCGTAGATCAGTGCCTCCAAAGGAGACGATGCCTGACTCCTCGTGAAACTTGATAGGAGACCCAGGATTCCTGTGGCACGTGGAAAGGGACCCTTGGTCTCCCGTCTCAGCTGGAGAGGCGTCCCAATTGCCCTGCAAAGCCTCGAGGAGAATCCCGAGTTGTCCCTCGCAACTAGGCAGGAGTCCTGACGTCGCTGAAGAAACACGTGGGTGGAAGGGCTATCCCCGCCGTAACTCGAGAATATACCCCAGGTTCCCGCCGCAACTCGAGAAAAACCATGAGACTTCCCCCTCGCCGTGAGATGAGGCCCGATTCCCCTGCACTGCGTGCAGAGCAATTCCGTGTTGCCCATCACACATGAAAGGAGCCTTGATTTCCTTGATGGCACTCCAGAGAAACCCCAAGAACACTGTTTCAAGGCTAGAGGGATCCTGAGGTCACTGTAGCAACACAAAAGAGCTGCGTGGACCAAGAATCAACACGAGATGAGAGGTTAGTCCTTGGCTTCGATTCCTGAGGAATACCACCTTACCACAAGCACCTCAAGAGGAGGCTTCTCTCAGCTCTAGGTATGTGAGAGGGATCCTGAGTTTGCGGCCTCAAGTGGAATGGACACCGCGATGCCCTGACTCGAAATAAGGCCGGATATCCCTGCAGTGACTTGAATGCAGGCTCGTCTTGCATCTCCCAGGACGAAAGGATGTCTGAATCCCCTGTGGAGACCACAGAGAAACACCTAGTTCCCCACCTCATCGCGACCGGAGGCCTCACATCCTTTGAAAACTCCAGAGGTACGCGGAGATCAGTGCCTCCAAAGGAGACGATGCCTGACTCCTCGTGAAACTTGATAGGAGTCCCAGGATTCTTGTGGCACGTGGAAAGGGACCCTTGGTCTCCCGCCTCAGCTGGAGAGGCGTTCCAATTTCCCTGCCAAGCCTCGAGGAGAATCCCGAGTTGTCCCTCGCAACTAGGCAGGAGTCCTGATGTGGCTGAACAAACACGTGGGTGGAAGAGCCATCCCCGTCGTAACCCGAAAATATACCCCAGGTTCCCGCCGCAACTCGAGAAAAACCATGAGACTTCCCCCTCGATGCGAGATGAGGCCCGATTCCCCTGTACTGCGTGCAGAGCAATTCCGTCTTGCAAATCACACATGAAAGGAGCCTTGATTTCCTTGATGGCACTCCAGAGAATCCCCAAGAACACTGTTTCAAGGCTAGAGGGATCCTGAGGTCACTGTAGCAACACGAAAGAACTCTGTGGACCAAAAATCAACTCGAAAAGAGAGGTTAGTCCCTGGATTCGTCTCCAGAGGAATACCACCTTACCACAAGCACCTCAAGAGGAGGCTTCTCTCAGCTCTAGGTATGTGAGAGGGACCCTGAGTTTGCGGCCTCAAGTGGAATGGACACCGCGATGCCCTGACACGAAATAAGGCCGGATATCCCTGCAGTGACTTCAATGCAGGCTCGTCTTGCATCTCCCAGGACAAAAGGATGTCTGAATCCCCTGTGGAAAGCACAGAGAAAGACTTAGTTCCCCACCTCATCGCGACCGATAGCCTCACATCCTTTGAAAACTCCAGAGGTACGCGGAGATCAGTGCCTCCAAAGGAGACGATGCCTGACTCCTCGTGAAACTTGATAGGAGTCCCAGGATTCCTGTGGCACGTGGAAAGGGACCCTTGGTCTCCCGCCTCAGCTGGAGAGGCGTCCCAATTGCCCTGCCAAGCCTCGAGGAGAATCCAGATTTGTCCCTCGCAACTAGGCAAGAGTCCTGACGTCGCTGAAGAAACACGTGGGTGGAAGGGCCATCCCCGTCGTAACTCGAGAATATATCCCAGGTTCCCGCCGCAACTCGAGAAAAACCATGAGACTTCCCCCTCGCAGTGAGATGAGGCCCGATTCCCCTGCACTGCCTGCAGAGCAATTCCGTGTTGCACATCACACATGAAAGGAGCCTTGATTTCCTTGATGGCACTCCAGAGAAACCCCAAGAACACTGTTTCAAGGCTAGAGGGATCCTGAGGTCACTGTAGCAACACGAAAGAGCTCCGTGGACCAAGAATCAACACGAGATGAGAGGTTAGTCCCTGGCTTCGACTCCTGAGGAATACCACCTTACCACAAGCACCTCAAGAGGAGGCTTCTCTCAGCTCTAGGTATGTGAGAGGGATCCTGAGTTTGCGGCCTCAAGTGGAATGGACACCGCGATGCCCTGACTCGAAATAAGGCCGGATATCCCTGCAGTGACTTGAATGCAGGCTCGTCTTGCATCTCCCAAGAAGAAAGGATGTCTGAATCCCCTGTGGAGACCACAGAGAAACACCTAGTTCCCCACCTCATCGCGACCGGAGGCCTCACATCCTTTGAAAACTCCAGAGGTACGCGGAGATCAGTGCCTCCAAAGGAGACGATGCCTGACTCCTCGTGAAACTTGATACGAGTCCCAGGATTCTTGTGGCACGTGGAAAGGGACCCTTGGTCTCCCGCCTCAGCTGGAGAGGCGTTCCAATTGCCCTGCCAAACCTCGAGTAGAATCCCGAGTTGTCCCTCGCAACTAGGCAGGAGTCCTGACGTCGCTGAAGAAACACGTGGGTGGAAGGGCCATCCCTGTCGTAACTCGAGAATATACCCCAGGTTCCCGCCGCAACTCGAGGAAAACCATGAGATTTCCCCCTCGCCGCGAGATGAGGCCCGATTCCCCTGCACTGCGTGCAGAGCAATTCCGTGTTGCACATCACACATGAAAGGAGCCTTGATTTCCTTGATGGCACTCCAGAGAAACCCCAAGAACACTGTTTCAAGGCTAGAGGGATACTGAGGTCACTGTAGCAACACGAAAGAGCTCCGTGGGCCAAAAATCAACTCAAAATGAGAGGTTAGTCCCTGGCTTCGACTCCAGAGGAATACCACCTAACCACAAGCACCTCAAGAGGAGGCTTCTCTCAGCTCTAGGTATGTGAGACGGACCCTGAGTTTGCGGCCTCAAGTGGAATGGACACCACGATGCCCTGACTCGAAATAAGGCCGGATATCCCTGCAGTGACTGGAATGCAGGCTCGTCTTGCATCTCCCAAGACGAAAGGGTGTCTGAATCCCCTGTGGAGACCACAGAGAAAGACCTAGTTCCCCACCTCATCGCGACAGGAGGCCTCAAATACTTTGAAAACTCCAGAGGTATGCGTAGATCAGTGCCTCCAAAGGAGACGATGCCTGACTCCTCGTGAAACTTGATAGGAGACCCAGGATTCCTGTGGCACGTGGAAAGGGACCCTTGGTCTCCCGTCTCAGCTGGAGAGGCGTCCCAATTGCCCTGCAAAGCCTCGAGGAGAATCCCGAGTTGTCCCTCGCAACTAGGCAGGGGTCCTGACGTCACTGAAGAAACACGTGGGTGTAAGGGCCATCCCCGTCGTAACTCGAGAATATACCCCAGGTTCCCGCCGCAACTCGAGAAAAACCATGAGACTTCCCCCTCGCCGTGAGATGAGGCCCGATTCCCCTGCACTGCCTGCAGAGCAATTCCGTGTTGCACATCACACATGAAAGGAGCCTTGATTTCCTTGATGGCACTCCAGAGAAACCCCAAGAACACTGTTTCAAGGCTAGAGGGATCCTGAGGTCACTGTAGCAACACAAAAGAGCTGCGTGGACCAAGAATCAACACGAGATGAGAGGTTAGTCCCTGGCTTCGACTCCTGAGGAATACCACCTTACCACAAGCACCTCAAGAGGAGGCTTCTCTCAGCTCTAGGTATGTGAGAGGGATCCTGAGTTTGCGGCCTCAAGTGGAATGGACACCGCGATGCCCTGACTCGAAATAAGGCCGGATATCCCTGCAGTGACTTGAATGCAGGCTCGTCTTGCATCTCCCAAGAAGAAAGGATGTCTGAATCCCCTGTGGAGACCACAGAGAAACACCTAGTTCCCCACCTCATCGCGACCGGAGGCCTCACATCCTTTGAAAACTCCAGAGGTACGCGGAGATCAGTGCCTCCAAAGGAGACGATGCCTGACTCCTCGTGAAACTTGATAGGAGTCCCAGGATTCCTGTGGCACGTGGAAAGGGACCCTTGGTCTCCCGCCTCAGCTGGAGAGGCGTTCCAATTGCCCTGCCAAACCTCGAGTAGAATCCCGAGTTGTCCCTCGCAACTAGGCAGGAGTCCTGACGTCGCTGAAGAAACACGTGGGTGGAAGGGCCATCCCTGTCGTAACTCGAGAATATACCCCAGGTTCCCGCCGCAACTCGAGGAAAACCATGAGATTTCCCCCTCGCCGCGAGATGAGGCCCGATTCCCCTGCACTGCGTGAAGAGCAATTCCGTGTTGCACATCACACATGAAAGGAGCCTTGATTTCCTTGATGGCACTCCAGAGAAACCCCAAGAACACTGTTTCAAGGCTAGAGGGATCCTGAGGTCACTGTAGCAACACGAAAGAGCTCCGTGGGCCAAAAATCAACTCAAAATGAGAGGTTAGTCCCTGGCTTCGACTCCAGAGGAATACCACCTAACCACAAGCACCTCAAGAGGAGGCTTCTCTCAGCTCTAGGTATGTGAGACGGACCCTGAGTTTGCGGCCTCAAGTGGAATGGACACCACGATGCCCTGACTCGAAATAAGGCCGGATATCCCTGCAGTGACTGGAATGCAGGCTCGTCTTGCATCTCCCAAGACGAAAGGGTGTCTGAATCCCCTGTGGAGACCACAGAGAAAGACCTAGTTCCCCACCTCATCGCGACAGGAGGCCTCAAATACTTTGAAAACTCCAGAGGTATGCGTAGATCAGTGCCTCCAAAGGAGACGATGCCTGACTCCTCGTGAAACTTGATAGGAGACCCAGGATTCCTGTGGCACGTGGAAAGGGACCCTTGGTCTCCCGTCTCAGCTGGAGAGGCGTCCCAATTGCCCTGCAAAGCCTCGAGGAGAATCCCGAGTTGTCCCTCGCAACTAGGCAGGGGTCCTGACGTCACTGAAGAAACACGTGGGTGTAAGGGCCATCCCCGTCGTAACTCGAGAATATACCCCAGGTTCCCGCCGCAACTCGAGAAAAACCATGAGACTTCCCCCTCGCCGTGAGATGAGGCCCGATTCCCCTGCACTGCGTGCAGAGCAATTCCGTGTTGCACATCACACATGAAAGGAGCCTTGATTTCCTTGATGGCACTCCAGAGAAACCCCAAGAACACTGTTTCAAGGCTAGAGGGATCCTGAGGTCACTGTAGCAACACAAAAGAGCTGCGTGGACCAAGAATCAACACGAGATGAGAGGTTAGTCCCTGGCTTCGACTCCTGAGGAATACCACCTTACCACAAGCACCTCAAGAGGAGGCTTCTCTCAGCTCTAGGTATGTGAGAGGGATCCTGAGTTTGCGGCCTCAAGTGGAATGGACACCGCGATGCCCTGACTCGAAATAAGGCCGGATATCCCTGCAGTGACTTGAATGCAGGCTCGTCTTGCATCTCCCAAGAAGAAAGGATGTCTGAATCCCCTGTGGAGACCACAGAGAAACACCTAGTTCCCCACCTCATCGCGACCGGAGGCCTCACATCCTTTGAAAACTCCAGAGGTACGCGGAGATCAGTGCCTCCAAATGAGACGATGCCTGACTCCTCGTGAAACTTGATAGGAGTCCCAGGATTCTTGTGGCACGTGGAAAGGGACCCTTGGTCTCCCGCCTCAGCTGGAGAGGCGTTCCAATTGCCATGCCAAGCCTCGAGGAGAATCCCGAGTTGTCCCTCGCAACTAGGCAGGAGTCCTGATGTGGCTGAACAAACACGTGGGTGGAAGAGCCATCCCCGTCGTAACCCGAAAATATACCCCAGGTTCCCGCCGCAACTCGAGAAAAACCATGAGACTTCCCCCTCGATGCGAGATGAGGCCCGATTTCCCTGTACTGCGTGCAGAGCAATTCCGTCTTGCAAATCACACATGAAAGGAGCCTTGATTTCCTTGATGGCACTCCAGAGAAACCCCAAGAACACTGTTTCAAGGCTAGAGGGATCCTGAGGTCACTGTAGCAACACGAAAGAACTCTGTGGACCAAAAATCAACTCGAAAAGAGAGGTTAGTCCCTGGATTCGTCTCCAGAGGAATACCACCTTACCACAAGCACCTCAAGAGGAGGCTTCTCTCAGCTCTAGGTATGTGAGAGGGACCCTGAGTTTGCGGCCTCAAGTGGAATGGACACCGCGATGCCCTGACTCGAAATAAGGCCGGATATCCCTGCAGTGACTTCAATGCAGGCTCGTCTTGCATCTCCCAGGACGAAAGGATGTCTGAATCCCCTGTGGAAAGCACAGAGAAAGACTTAGTTCCCCACCTCATCGCGACCGATAGCCTCACATCCTTTGAAAACTCCAGAGGTACGCGGAGATCAGTGCCTCCAAAGGAGACGATGCCTGACTCCTCGTGAAACTTGATAGGAGTCCCAGGATTCCTGTGGCACTTGGAAAGGGACCCTTGGTCTCCCGCCTCAGCTGGAGAGGCGTCCCAATTGCCCTGCCAAGCCTCGAGGAGAATCCAGAGTTGTCCCTCGCAACTAGGCAGGAGTCCTGACGTCGCTGAAGAAACACGTGGGTGGAAGGGCCATCCCCGTCGTAACTCGAGAATATACCCCAGGTTCCCGCCGCAACTCGAGAAAAACCATGAGACTTCCCCCTCGCCGCGAGATGAGGCCCGATTCCCCTGTACTGCGTGCAGAGCAATTCCGTGTTGCACATCACACATGAAAGGAGCCTTGATTTCCTTGATGGCACTCCAGAGAAACCCCAAGAACACTGTTTCAAGGCTAGAGGGATCCTGAGGTCACTGTAGCAACACGAAAGATCTCCGTGGGCCAAAAATCAACTCGAGATGAGAGGTTAGTCCCTGGCTTCGACTCCAGAGGAATACCACCTTACCACAAGCACCTCAAGAGGAGGCTTCTCTCAGCTCTAGGTATGTGAGAGGGACCCTGAGTTTGCGGCCTCAAGTGGAATGGACACCGCGATGCCCTGACGTGAAATAAGGCTGCATATCCCTGCAGTGACTTGAATGCAGGCTCGTCTTGCATCTCCCAAGATGAAAGGATGTCTGAATCCCCTGTAGAGACCACAGAGAAAGACCTAGTTCCCCACCTCATCGCGACCGGAGGCCTCACATCCTTTGAAAACTCCAGAGGTACGCGGAGATCAGTGCCTCCAAAGGAGACGATGCCTGACTCCTCGTGAAACTTGATAGGAGTCCCAGGATTCCTGTGGCACGTGGAAAGGGACCCTTGGTCTCCCGCCTCAGCTGGAGAGGCGTCCCAATTGCCTTGTCAAGCCTCGAGGAGAATCCCGAATTGTCCCTCGCAACTAGGCAGGAGTCCTGACGTGGCTGAACAAACACGTGTGTGGAAGGGCCATCCCCGTCGTAACTCGAGAATATACCCCAGGTTCCCGCCGCAACTCGAGAAAAACCATGAGACTTCCCCCTCGCCGCGAGATGAGGCCCGATTCCTCTGCACTGCGTGCACAGCAATTCCGTGTTGCACATCACACATGAAAGGAGCCTTGATTTCCTTGATGGCACTCCAGAGAAACCCCAAGAACACTGTTTCAAGGCTAGAGGGATCCTGAGGTCACTGTAGCAACACGAAAGAGCTCCGTGGACCAAGAATCAACACGAGATGAGAGGTTAGTCCCTGGCTTCGACTCCTGAGGAATACCACCTTACCACAAGCACGTCAAGAGGAGGCTTCTCTCAGCTCTAGGTATGTGAGAGGGATCCTGAGTTTGCGGCCTCAAGTGGAATGGACACCGTGATGCCCTGACTCGAAATAAGGCCGGATATCCCTGCAGTGACTTGAATGCAGGCTCGTCTTGCATCTCCCAAGAAGAAAGGATGTCTGAATCCCCTGTGGAGACCACAGAGAAAGACCTAGTTCCCCACCTCATCGCGACCGGAGGCCTCACATCCTTTGAAAACTCCAGAGGTACGCGGAGATCAGTGCCTCCAAAGGAGACGATGCCTGACTCCTCGTGAAACTTGATAGGAGTCCCAGGATTCTTGTGGCACGTGGAAAGGGACCCTTGGTCTCCCGCCTCAGCAGGAGAGGCGTTCCAATTGCCCTGCCAAGCCTCGAGGAGAATCCCGAGTTGTCCCTCGCAACTAGGCAGGAGTCCTGACGTCGCTGTAGAAACACGTGGATGGAAGGGCCATCCCCGTCGTAACTCGAGAATATACCCCAGGTTCCCGCCGCAACTCGAGATAAACCATGAGACTTCCCCCTCGCCGCGAGATGAGGCCCGATTCCCCTGCACTGCGTGCAGAGCAATTCCGTGTTGCACATCACACATGAAAGGAGCCTTGATTTCCTTGATGGCACTCCAGAGAAACCCCAAAAACACTGTTTCAAGGATAGAGGGATCCTGAGGTCACTGTAGCAACAAGAAAGAGCTCCGTGGGCCAAAAATCAACTCGAGATGAGAGGTTAGTCCCTGGCTTCGAATCCAGAGGCATACCACCTTACCACAAGCACCTCAAGAGGAGGCTTCTCTCAGCTCTAGGTATGTGAGAGGGACCCTGAGTTTGCGGCCTCAAGTGGAATGGACACCGCGATGCCCTGACGCGAAATAAGGCTGGATATCCCTGCAGTGACTTGAATGCAGGCTCGTCTTGCATCTCCCAAGATGAAAGGATGTCTGAATCCCCTGTGGAGACCACAGAGAAAGACCTAGTTCCCCACCTCATCGCGACCGGAGGCCTCACATCCTTTGAAAACTCCAGAGGTACGCGGAGATCAGTGCCTCCAAAGGAGACGATGCCTGACTCCTCGTGAAACTTGACAGGAGTCCCAGGATTCCTGTGGCACGTGGAAATGGACCCTTGGTCTCCCGCCTCAGCTAGAGAGGCGTCCCAATTGCCTTGCCAAGCCTCGAAGAGAATCCCGAGTTGTGTCTCGCAACTAGGCAGGAGTCCTGACGTGGCTGAACAAACACGTGTGTGGAAGGGCCATCCCCGTCGTAACTCGAGAATATACCCCAGGTTCCCGCCGCAACTCGAGAAAAACCATGAGACTTCCCCCTCGCCGCGAGATGAGGCCCGATTCCCCTGCACTGCGTGCAGAGCAATTCTGTGTTGAACATCACACATGAAAGGAGCCTTGATTTCCTTGATGGCACTCCAGAGAAACCCCAAGAACACTGTTTCAATGCTAGAGGGATCCTGAGGTCACTGTAGCAACACGAAAGAGCTCCGTGGACCAAGAATCAACACGAGATGAGAGGTTAGTCCCTGGCTTCGACTCCTGAGGAATACCACCTTACCACAAGCACGTCAAGAGGAGGCTTCTCTCAGCTCTAGGTATGTGAGAGGGATCCTGAGTTTGCGGCCTCAAGTGGAATGGACACCGTGATGCCCTGACTCGAAATAAGGCCGGATATCCCTGCAGTGACTTGAATGCAGGCTCGTCTTGCATCTCCCAAGAAGAAAGGATGTCTGAATCCCCTGTGGAGACCACAGAGAAAGACCTAGTTCCCCACCTCATCGCGACCGGAGGCCTCACATCCTTTGAAAACTCCAGAGGTACGCGGAGATCAGTGCCTCCAAAGGAGACGATGCCTGACTCCTCGTGAAACTTGATAGGAGTCCCAGGATTCTTGTGGCACGTGGAAAGGGACCCTTGGTCTCCCGCCTCAGCAGGAGAGGCGTTCCAATTGCCCTGCCAAGCCTCGAGGAGAATCCCGAGTTGTCCCTCGCAACTAGGCAGGAGTCCTGACGTCGCTGTAGAAACACGTGGATGGAAGGGCCATCCCCGTCGTAACTCGAGAATATACCCCAGGTTCCCGCCGCAACTCGAGATAAACCATGAGACTTCCCCCTCGCCGCGAGATGAGGCCCGATTCCCCTGCACTGCGTGCAGAGCAATTCCGTGTTGCACATCACACATGAAAGGAGCCTTGATTTCCTTGATGGCACCCCAGAGAAACCCCAAAAACACTGTTTCAAGGATAGAGGGATCCTGAGGTCACTGTAGCAACACGAAAGAGCTCCGTGGGCCAAAAATCAACTCGAGATGAGAGGTTAGTCCCTGGCTTCGAATCCAGAGGCATACCACCTTACCACAAGCACCTCAAGAGGAGGCTTCTCTCAGCTCTAGGTATGTGAGAGGGACCCTGAGTTTGCGGCCTCAAGTGGAATGGACACCGCGATGCCCTGACGCGAAATAAGGCTGGATATCCCTGCAGTGACTTGAATGCAGGCTCGTCTTGCATCTCCCAAGATGAAAGGATGTCTGAATCCCCTGTGGAGACCACAGAGAAAGACCTAGTTCCCCACCTCATCGCGACCGGAGGCCTCACATCCTTTGAAAACTCCAGAGGTACGCGGAGATCAGTGCCTCCAAAGGAGACGATGCCTGACTCCTCGTGAAACTTGACAGGAGTCCCAGGATTCCTGTGGCACGTGGAAATGGACCCTTGGTCTCCCGCCTCAGCTAGAGAGGCGTCCCAATTGCCTTGCCAAGCCTCGAAGAGAATCCCGAGTTGTGTCTCGCAACTAGGCAGGAGTCCTGACGTGGCTGAACAAACACGTGTGTGGAAGGGCCATCCCCGTCGTAACTCGAGAATATACCCCAGGTTCCCGCCGCAACTCGAGAAAAACCATGAGACTTCCCCCTCGCCGCGAGATGAGGCCCGATTCCCCTGCACTGCGTGCAGAGCAATTCTGTGTTGAACATCACACATGAAAGGAGCCTTGATTTCCTTGATGGCACTCCAGAGAAACCCCAAGAACACTGTTTCAATGCTAGAGGGATCCTGAGGTCACTGTAGCAACACGAAAGAGCTCCGTGGACCAAGAATCAACACGAGATGAGAGGTTAGTCCCTGGCTTCGACTCCTGAGGAATACCACCTTACCACAAGCACCTCAAGAGGAGGCTTCTCTCAGCTCTAGGTATGTGAGAGGGATCCTGAGTTTGCGGCCTCAATTGGAATGGACACCGCGATGCCCTGACTCGAAATAAGGCCGGATATCCCTGCAGTGACTTGAATGCAGGCTCGTCTTGCATCTCCCAAGACGAAAGGATGTCTGAATCCCCTGTGGAGACCACAGAGAAACACCTAGTTCCCCACCTCATCGCGACCGGAGGCCTCACATCCTTTGAAAACTCCAGAGGTACGCGGAGATCAGTGCCTCCAAATGAGACGATGCCTGACTCCTCGTGAAACTTGATAGGAGTCCCAGGATTCTTGTGGCACGTGGAAAGGGACCCTTGGTCTCCCGCCTCAGCTGGAGAGGCGTTCCAATTGCCATGCCAAGCCTCGAGGAGAATCCCGAGTTGTCCCTCGCAACTAGGCAGGAGTCCTGATGTGGCTGAACAAACACGTGGGTGGAAGAGCCATCCCCGTCGTAACCCGAAAATATACCCCAGGTTCCCGCCGCAACTCGAGAAAAACCATGAGACTTCCCCCTCGATGCGAGATGAGGCCCGATTCCCCTGTACTGTGTGCAGAGCAATTCCGTCTTGCAAATCACACATGAAAGGAGCCTTGATTTCCTTGATGGCACTCCAGAGAAACCCCAAGAACACTGTTTCAAGGCTAGAGGGATCCTGAGGTCACTGTAGCAACAGGAAAGAACTCTGTGGACCAAAAATCAACTCGAAAAGAGAGGTTAGTCCCTGGATTCGTCTCCAGAGGAATACCACCTTACCACAAGCACCTCAAGAGGAGGCTTCTCTCAGCTCTAGGTATGTGAGAGGGACCCTGAGTTTGCGGCCTCAAGTGGAATGGACACCGCGATGCCCTGACTCGAAATAAGGCCGGATATCCCTGCAGTGACTTCAATGCAGGCTCGTCTTGCATCTCCCAGGACGAAAGGATGTCTGAATCCCCTGTGGAAAGCACAGAGAAAGACTTAGTTCCCCACCTCATCGCGACCGATAGCCTCACATCCTTTGAAAACTCCAGAGGTACGCGGAGATCAGTGCCTCCAAAGGAGACGATGCCTGACTCCTCGTGAAACTTGATAGGAGTCCCAGGATTCCTGTGGCACGTGGAAAGGGACCCTTGGTCTCCCGCCTCAGCTGGAGAGGCGTCCCAATTGCCCTGCCAAGCCTCGAGGAGAATCCAGAGTTGTCCCTCGCAACTAGGCAGGAGTCCTGAAGTCGCTGAACAAACACGTGGGTGGAAGGGCCATCCCCGTCGTAACTCGAGAATATACCCCAGGTTCCCGCCGCAACTCGAGAAAAACCATGAGACTTCCCCCTCGCCGCGAGATGAGGCCCGATTCCCCTGCACTGCGTGCAGAGCAATTCCGTGTTGCACATCACACATGAAAGGAGCCTTGATTTCCTTGATGGCACTCCAGAGAAACCCCAAGAACACTGTTTCAAGGCTAGAGGGATCCTGAGGTCACTGTAGCAACACGAAAGAGCTCCGTGGGCCACAAATCAACTCGAGATGAGAGGTTAGTCCCTGGCTTCGACTCCAGAGGAATACCACCTTACCACAAGCACCTCAAGAGGAGGCTTCTCTCAGCTCTAGGTATGTGAGAGGGACCCTGAGTTTGCGGCCTCAAGTGGAATGGACACCGCGATGCCCTGACGTGAAATAAGGCTGGATATCCCTGCAGTGACTTGAATGCAGGCTCGTCTTGCATCTCCCAAGATGAAAGGATGTCTGAATCCCCTGTGGAGACCACAGAGAAACACCTAGTTCCCCACCTCATCGCGACCGGAGGCCTCACATCCTTTGAAAACTCCAGAGGTACGCGGAGATCAGTGCCTCCAAATGAGACGATGCCTGACTCCTCGTGAAACTTGATAGGAGTCCCAGGATTCTTGTGGCACGTGGAAAGGGACCCTTGGTCTCCCGCCTCAGCTGGAGAGGCGTTCCAATTGCCATGCCAAGCCTCGAGGAGAATCCCGAGTTGTCCCTCGCAACTAGGCAGGAGTCCTGATGTGGCTGAACAAACACGTGGGTGGAAGAGCCATCCCCGTCGTAACCCGAAAATATACCCCAGGTTCCCGCCGCAACTCGAGAAAAACCATGAGACTTCCCCCTCGATGCGAGATGAGGCCCGATTTCCCTGTACTGCGTGCAGAGCAATTCCGTCTTGCAAATCACACATGAAAGGAGCCTTGATTTCCTTGATGGCACTCCAGAGAAACCCCAAGAACACTGTTTCAAGGCTAGAGGGATCCTGAGGTCACTGTAGCAACACGAAAGAACTCTGTGGACCAAAAATCAACTCGAAAAGAGAGGTTAGTCCCTGGATTCGTCTCCAGAGGAATACCACCTTACCACAAGCACCTCAAGAGGAGGCTTCTCTCAGCTCTAGGTATGTGAGAGGGACCCTGAGTTTGCGGCCTCAAGTGGAATGGACACCGCGATGCCCTGACTCGAAATAAGGCCGGATATCCCTGCAGTGACTTCAATGCAGGCTCGTCTTGCATCTCCCAGGACGAAAGGATGTCTGAATCCCCTGTGGAAAGCACAGAGAAAGACTTAGTTCCCCACCTCATCGCGACCGATAGCCTCACATCCTTTGAAAACTCCAGAGGTACGCGGAGATCAGTGCCTCCAAAGGAGACGATGCCTGACTCCTCGTGAAACTTGATAGGAGTCCCAGGATTCCTGTGGCACTTGGAAAGGGACCCTTGGTCTCCCGCCTCAGCTGGAGAGGCGTCCCAATTGCCCTGCCAAGCCTCGAGGAGAATCCAGAGTTGTCCCTCGCAACTAGGCAGGAGTCCTGACGTCGCTGAAGAAACACGTGGGTGGAAGGGCCATCCCCGTCGTAACTCGAGAATATACCCCAGGTTCCCGCCGCAACTCGAGAAAAACCATGAGACTTCCCCCTCGCCGCGAGATGAGGCCCGATTCCCCTGTACTGCGTGCAGAGCAATTCCGTGTTGCACATCACACATGAAAGGAGCCTTGATTTCCTTGATGGCACTCCAGAGAAACCCCAAGAACACTGTTTCAAGGCTAGAGGGATCCTGAGGTCACTGTAGCAACACGAAAGATCT
Source organism: Cervus elaphus (assembly GCF_910594005.1). Taxonomy (NCBI): domain Eukaryota; kingdom Metazoa; phylum Chordata; class Mammalia; order Artiodactyla; family Cervidae; genus Cervus; species Cervus elaphus. Next base: position 843,156 of record NC_057828.1, read on the forward strand.
CCGTGGGCCAAAAATCAACTCGAGATGAGAGGTTAGTCCCTGGCTTCGACTCCAGAGGAATACCACCTTACCACAAGCACGTCAAGAGGAGGCTTCTCTCAGCTCTAGGTATGTGAGAGGGATCCTGAGTTTGCGGCCTCAAGTGGAATGGACACCGTGATGCCCTGACTCGAAATAAGGCCGGATATCCCTGCAGTGACTTGAATGCAGGCTCGTCTTGCATCTCCCAAGAAGAAAGGATGTCTGAATCCCCTGTGGAGACCACAGAGAAAGACCTAGTTCCCCACCTCATCGCGACCGGAGGCCTCACATCCTTTGAAAACTCCAGAGGTACGCGGAGATCAGTGCCTCCAAAGGAGACGATGCCTGACTCCTCGTGAAACTTGATAGGAGTCCCAGGATTCTTGTGGCACGTGGAAAGGGACCCTTGGTCTCCCGCCTCAGCAGGAGAGGCGTTCCAATTGCCCTGCCAAGCCTCGAGGAGAATCCCGAGTTGTCCCTCGCAACTAGGCAGGAGTCCTGACGTCGCTGTAGAAACACGTGGATGGAAGGGCCATCCCCGTCGTAACTCGAGAATATACCCCAGGTTCCCGCCGCAACTCGAGATAAACCATGAGACTTCCCCCTCGCCGCGAGATGAGGCCCGATTCCCCTGCACTGCGTGCAGAGCAATTCCGTGTTGCACATCACACATGAAAGGAGCCTTGATTTCCTTGATGGCACTCCAGAGAAACCCCAAAAACACTGTTTCAAGGATAGAGGGATCCTGAGGTCACTGTAGCAACACGAAAGAGCTCCGTGGGCCAAAAATCAACTCGAGATGAGAGGTTAGTCCCTGGCTTCGAATCCAGAGGCATACCACCTTACCACAAGCACCTCAAGAGGAGGCTTCTCTCAGCTCTAGGTATGTGAGAGGGACCCTGAGTTTGCGGCCTCAAGTGGAATGGACACCGCGATGCCCTGACGCGAAATAAGGCTGGATATCCCTGCAGTGACTTGAATGCAGGCTCTTCTTGCATCTCCCAAGATGAAAGGATGTCTGAATCCCCTGTGGAGACCACAGAGAAAGACCTAGTTCCCCACCTCATCGCGACCGGAGGCCTCACATCCTTTGAAAACTCCAGAGGTACGCGGAGATCAGTGCCTCCAAAGGAGACGATGCCTGACTCCTCGTGAAACTTGACAGGAGTCCCAGGATTCCTGTGGCACGTGGAAATGGACCCTTGGTCTCCCGCCTCAGCTAGAGAGGCGTCCCAATTGCCTTGCCAAGCCTCGAAGAGAATCCCGAGTTGTGTCTCGCAACTAGGCAGGAGTCCTGACGTGGCTGAACAAACACGTGTGTGGAAGGGCCATCCCCGTCGTAACTCGAGAATATACCCCAGGTTCCCGCCGCAACTCGAGAAAAACCATGAGACTTCCCCCTCGCCGCGAGATGAGGCCCGATTCCCCTGCACTGCGTGCAGAGCAATTCTGTGTTGCACATCACACATGAAAGGAGCCTTGATTTCCTTGATGGCACTCCAGAGAAACCCCAAGAACACTGTTTCAATGCTAGAGGGATCCTGAGGTCACTGTAGCAACACGAAAGAGCTCCGTGGACCAAGAATCAACACGAGATGAGAGGTTAGTCCCTGGCTTCGACTCCTGAGGAATACCACCTTACCACAAGCACCTCAAGAGGAGGCTTCTCTCAGCTCTAGGTATGTGAGAGGGATCCTGAGTTTGCGGCCTCAATTGGAATGGACACCGCGATGCCCTGACTCGAAATAAGGCCGGATATCCCTGCAGTGACTTGAATGCAGGCTCGTCTTGCATCTCCCAAGACGAAAGGATGTCTGAATCCCCTGTGGAGACCACAGAGAAACACCTAGTTCCCCACCTCATCGCGACCGGAGGCCTCACATCCTTTGAAAACTCCAGAGGTACGCGGAGATCAGTGCCTCCAAATGAGACGATGCCTGACTCCTCGTGAAACTTGATAGGAGTCCCAGGATTCTTGTGGCACGTGGAAAGGGACCCTTGGTCTCCCGCCTCAGCTGGAGAGGCGTTCCAATTGCCATGCCAAGCCTCGAGGAGAATCCCGAGTTGTCCCTCGCAACTAGGCAGGAGTCCTGATGTGGCTGAACAAACACGTGGGTGGAAGAGCCATCCCCGTCGTAACCCGAAAATATACCCCAGGTTCCCGCCGCAACTCGAGAAAAACCATGAGACTTCCCCCTCGATGCGAGATGAGGCCCGATTCCCCTGTACTGTGTGCAGAGCAATTCCGTCTTGCAAATCACACATGAAAGGAGCCTTGATTTCCTTGATGGCACTCCAGAGAAACCCCAAGAACACTGTTTCAAGGCTAGAGGGATCCTGAGGTCACTGTAGCAACAGGAAAGAACTCTGTGGACCAAAAATCAACTCGAAAAGAGAGGTTAGTCCCTGGATTCGTCTCCAGAGGAATACCACCTTACCACAAGCACCTCAAGAGGAGGCTTCTCTCAGCTCTAGGTATGTGAGAGGGACCCTGAGTTTGCGGCCTCAAGTGGAATGGACACCGCGATGCCCTGACTCGAAATAAGGCCGGATATCCCTGCAGTGACTTCAATGCAGGCTCGTCTTGCATCTCCCAGGACGAAAGGATGTCTGAATCCCCTGTGGAAAGCACAGAGAAAGACTTAGTTCCCCACCTCATCGCGACCGATAGCCTCACATCCTTTGAAAACTCCAGAGGTACGCGGAGATCAGTGCCTCCAAAGGAGACGATGCCTGACTCCTCGTGAAACTTGATAGGAGTCCCAGGATTCCTGTGGCACGTGGAAAGGGACCCTTGGTCTCCCGCCTCAGCTGGAGAGGCGTCCCAATTGCCCTGCCAAGCCTCGAGGAGAATCCAGAGTTGTCCCTCGCAACTAGGCAGGAGTCCTGAAGTCGCTGAACAAACACGTGGGTGGAAGGGCCATCCCCGTCGTAACTCGAGAATATACCCCAGGTTCCCGCCGCAACTCGAGAAAAACCATGAGACTTCCCCCTCGCCGCGAGATGAGGCCCGATTCCCCTGCACTGCGTGCAGAGCAATTCCGTGTTGCACATCACACATGAAAGGAGCCTTGATTTCCTTGATGGCACTCCAGAGAATCCCCAAGAACACTGTTTCAAGGCTAGAGGGATCCTGAGGTCACTATAGCAACACGAAAGAGCTCCGTGGGCCACAAATCAACTCGAGATGAGAGGTTAGTCCCTGGCTTCGACTCCAGAGGAATACCACCTTACCACAAGCACCTCAAGAGGAGGCTTCTCTCAGCTCTAGGTATGTGAGAGGGACCCTGAGTTTGCGGCCTCAAGTGGAATGGACACCGCGATGCCCTGACGTGAAATAAGGCTGGATATCCCTGCAGTGACTTGAATGCAGGCTCGTCTTGCATCTCCCAAGATGAAAGGATGTCTGAATCCCCTGTGGAGACCACAGAGAAAGACCTAGTTCCCCACCTCATCGCGACCGGAGGCCTCACATCCTTTGAAAACTCCAGAGGTACGCGGAGATCAGTGGCTCCAAAGGAGACGATGCCTGACTCCTCGTGAAAATTGATAGGAGTCCCAGGATTCCTGTGGCACTTGGAAAGGGACCCTTGGTCTCCCGCCTCAGCTGGAGAGGCGTCCCAATTGCCTTGCCAAGCCTCGAGGAGAATCCCGAGTTGTGTCTCGCAACTAGGCAGGAGTCCTGACGTGGCTGAACACACACGTGTGTGGAAGGGCCATCCCCGTCGTAACTCGAGAATATAACCCAGGTTCCCGCCGCAACTCGAGAAAAACCATGAGACTTCCCCCTCGCCGCGAGATGAGGCCCGATTCCCCTGCACTGCGTGCAGAGCAATTCCGTGTTGCACATCACACATGAAAGGAGCCTTGATTTCCTTGATGGCACTCCAGAGAAACCCCAAGAACACTGTTTCAAGGCTAGAGGGATCCTGAGGTCACTGTAGCAACACGAAAGAGCTCCGTGGACCAAGAATCAACACGAGATGAGAGGTTAGTCCCTGGCTTCGACTCCTGAGGAATACCACCTTACCACAAGCACCTCAAGAGGAGGCTTCTCTCAGCTCTAGGTATGTGAGAGGGACCCTGAGTTTGCGGCCTCAAGTGGAATGGACACCGCGATGCCCTGACTCGAAATAAGGCCGGATATCCCTGCAGTGACTTCAATGCAGGCTCGTCTTGCATCTCCCAGGACGAAAGGATGTCTGAATCCCCTGTGGAAAGCACAGAGAAAGACTTAGTTCCCCACCTCATTGCGACCGATAGCCTCACATCCTTTGAAAACTCCAGAGGTACGCGGAGATCAGTGCCTCCAAAGGAGACGATGCCTGACTCCTCGTGAAACTTGATAGGAGTCCCAGGATTCCTGTGGCACGTGGAAAGGGACCCTTGGTCTCCCGCCTCAGCTGGAGAGGCGTCCCAATTGCCCTGCCAAGCCTCGAGGAGAATCCAGAGTTGTCCCTCGCAACTAGGCAGGAGTCCTGACGTCGCTGAAGAAACACGTGGGTGGAAGGGCCATCCCCGTCGTAACTCGAGAATATACCCCAGGTTCCCGCCGCAACTCGAGAAAAACCATGAGACTTCCCCCTCGCCGCGAGATGAGGCCCGATTCCCCTGCACTGCGTGCAGAGCAATTCCGTGTTGCACATCACACATGAAAGGAGCCTTGATTTCCTTGATGGCACTCCAGAGAAACCCCAAGAACACTGTTTCAAGGCTAGAGGGATCCTGAGGTCACTGTAGCAACACGAAAGAACTCTGTGGACCAAAAATCAACTCGAAAAGAGAGGTTAGTCCCTGGATTCGTCTCCAGAGGAATACCACCTTACAACAAGCACCTCAAGAGGAGGCTTCTCTCAGCTCTAGGTATGTGAGAGGGATCCTGAGTTTGCAGCCTCAAGTGGAATGGACACCGCGATGCCCTGACTCGAAATAAGGCCGGATATCCCTGCAGTGACTTCAATGCAGGCTCGTCTTGCATCTCCCAGGACGAAAGGATGTTTGAATCCCCTGTGGAAAGCACAGAGAAAGACTTAGTTCCCCTCCTCATCGCGACCGATAGCCTCACATCCTTTGAAAACTCCAGAGGAACGCGGAGATCAGTGCCTCCAAAGGAGACGATGCCTGACTCCTCGTGCAACTTGATAGGAGTCCCAGGATTCCTGTGGCACTTGGAAAGGGACACTTGGTCTCCCGCCTCAGCTGGAGAGGCGTCCCAATTGCCCTGCCAAGCCTCGAGGAGAATCCAGAGTTGTCCCTCGCAACTAGGCAGGAGTCCTGACGTCGCTGAAGAAACACGTGGGTGGAAGGGCCATCCCCGTCGTAACTCGAGAATATACCCCAGGTTCCCGCCGCAACTCGAGAAAAACCATGAGACTTCCCCCTCGATGCGAGATGAGGCCCGATTCCCCTGCACTGCGTGCAGAGCAATTCCGTGTTGCACATCACACATGAAAGGAGCCTTGATTTCCTTGATGGCACTCCAGAGAAACCCCAAGAACACTGTTTCAAGGCTAGAGGGATCCTGAGGTCACTGTAGCAACACGAAAGAGCTCCGTGGGCCAAAAATCAACTCGAGATGAGAGGTTAGTCCCTGGTTTCGACTCCTGAGGAATACCACCTTACCACAAGCACCTCAAGAGGAGGCTTCTCTCAGCTCTAGGTATGTGAGAGGGACCCTGAGTTTGCGGCCTCAAGTGGAATGGACACCACGATGCCCTGACTCGAAATAAGGCCGGATATCCCAGCAGTGACTGGAATGCAGGCTCGTCTTGCATCTCCCAAGACGAAAGGGTGTCTGAATCCCCTGTGGAGACCACAGAGAAAGACCTAGTTCCCCACCTCATCGCGACCGGAGGCCTCACATCCTTTGAAAACTCCAGAGGTACGCGGAGATCAGTGCCTCCAAAGGAGACGATGCCTGACTCCTCGTGAAACTTGATAGGAGTCCCAGGATTCTTGTGGCAGTTGGAAAGGGACCCTTGGTCTCCCGCCTCAGCTGGAGAGGCGTCCCAATTGCCCTGCCAAGCCTCGAGGAGAATCCAGCGTTGTCCCTCGCAACTAGGCAGGAGTCCTGACGTCGCTGAAGAAACACGTGGGTGGAAGGGCCATCCCCGTCGTAACTCGAGAATATACCCCAGGTTCCCGCCGCAACTCGAGAAAAACCATGAGACTTCCCCCTCGATGCGAGATGAGGCCCGATTCCCCTGTACTGCGTGCAGAGCAATTCCGTCTTGCACATCACACATGAAAGGAGCCTTGATTTCCTTGATGGCACTCCAGAGAAACCCCAAGAACACTGTTTCAAGGATAGAGGGATCCTGAGGTCACTGTAGCAACACGAAAGAACTCTGTGGACCAAAAATCAACTCGAAAAGAGAGGTTAGTCCCTGGATTCGTCTCCAGAGGAATACCACCTTACCACAAGCACCTCAAGAGGAGGCTTCTCTCAGCTCTAGTTATGTGAGAGGGACCCTGAGTTTGCGGCCTCAAGTGGAATGGACACCGCGATGCCCTGACTCGAAATAAGGCCGGATATCCCTGCAGTGACTTCAATGCAGGCTCGTCTTGCATCTCCCAGGACGAAAGGATGTCTGAATCCCCTGTGGAAAGCACAGAGAAAGACTTAGTTCCCCACCTCATCACGACCGATAGCCTCACATCCTTTGAAAACTCCAGAGGTACGCGGAGATCAGTGCCTCCAAAGGAGACGATGCCTGACTCCTCGTGAAACTTGATAGGAGTCCCAGGATTCCTGTGGCACGTGGAAAGGGACCCTTGGTCTCCCGCCTCAGCTGGAAAGGCGTCCCAATTGCCCTGCCATGCCTCGAGGAGAATCCAGAGTTGTCCCTCGCAACTAGGCAGGAGTCCTGACGTCGCTGAAGAAACACGTGGGTGGAAGGGCCATCCCCGTCGTAACTCGAGAATATACCCCAGGTTCCCGCCGCAACTCGAGAAAAACCATGAGACTTCCCCCTCGCCGCGAGATGAGGCCCGATTCCCCTGCACTGCGTGCAGAGCAATTCCGTGTTGCACATCACACATGAAAGGAGCCTTGATTTCCTTGATGGCACTCCAGAGAAACCCCAAGAACACTGTTTCAAGGCTAGAGGGATCCTGAGGGCACTGTAGCAACACGAAAGAACTCTGTGGACCAAAAATCAACTCGAAAAGAGAGGTTAGTCCCTGGATTCGTCTCCAGAGGAATACCACCTTACCACAAGCACCTCAAGAGGAGGCTTCTCTCAGCTCTAGGTATGTGAGAGGGACCCTGAGTTTGCGGCCTCAAGTGGAATGGACACCGCGATGCCCTGACTCGAAATAAGGCCGGATATCCCTGCAGTGACTGGAATGCAGGCTCGTCTTGCATCTCCCAAGACAAAAGGGTGTCTGAATCCCCTGTGGAGACCACAGAGAAAGACCTAGTTCCCCACCTCATGGCGACAGGAGGCCTCAAATCCTTTGAAAACTCCAGAGGTATGCGGAGATCAGTGCCTCCAAAGGAGACGATGCCTGACTCCTCGTGAAACTTGATAGGAGACCCAGGATTCCTGTGGCACGTGGAAAGGGACCCTTGGTCTCCCGCCTCAGCTGGAGAGGCGTCACAATTGCCCTGCCAAGCCTCGAGGAGAATCCCGAGTTGTCCCTCGCAACTAGGCAGAGGTCCTGACGTGGCTGAACAAACACGTGGGTGGAAGGGCCATCCCCGTCGTAACTCGAGAATATACCCCAGGTTCCCGCCGCAACTCGAGAAAATCCATGAGACTTCCCCCTCGATGCGAGATGAGGCCCGATTCCCCTGTACTGCGTGCAGAGCAATTCCGTGTTGCACATCACACATGAAAGGAGCCTTGATTTCCTTGATGGCACTCCAGAGAAACCCCAAGAACACTGTTTCAAGGATAGAGGGATCCTGAGGTCACTGTAGCAACACGAAAGAACTCTGTGGACCAAAAATCAACTCGAAAAGAGAGGTTAGTCCCTGGATTCGTCTCCAGAGGAATACCACCTTACCACAAGCACCTCAAGAGGAGGCTTCTCTCAGCTCTAGGTATGTGAGAGGGACCCTGAGTTTGCGGCCTCAAGTGGAATGGACACGGCGATGCCCTGACTCGAAATAAGGCCGGATATCCCTGCAGTGACTTCAATGCAGGCTCGTCTTGCATCTCCCAGGACGAAAGGATGTCTGAATTCCCTGTGGAAAGCACAGAGAAAGACTTAGTTCCCCACCTCATCGCGACCGATAGCCTCACATCCTTTGAAAACTCCAGAGGTACGCGGAGATCAGTGCCTCCAAAGGAGACGATGCCTGGCTCCTCGTGAAACTTGATAGGAGTCCCAGGATTCCTGTGGCACTTGGAAAGGGACACTTGGTCTCCCGCCTCAGCTGGAGAGGCGTCCCAATTGCCCTACCAAGCCTCGAGGAGAATCCAGAGTTGTCCCTCGCAACTAAGCAGGAGTCCTGACGTCGCTGAAAAAACACGTGGGTGGAAGGGCCATCCCGGTCGGAACTCGAGAATATACCCCAGGTTCCCGCCGCATCTCGAGAAAAACCATGAGACTTCCCCCTCGCCGCAAGATGAGGCCCGATTCCCCTGCACTGCGTGCAGAGCAATTCCGTGTTGCACATCACACATGAAAGGAGCCTTGATTTCCTTCATGGCACTCCAGAGAAACCCCAAGAACACTGTTTCAAGGCTAGAGGGATCCTGAGGTCACTGTAGCAACACGAAAGAGCTCCGTGGACCAAGAATCAACACGAGATGAGAGGTTAGTCCCTGGCTTCGACTCCTGAGGAATACCACCTTACCACAAGCACCTCAAGAGGAGGCTTCTCTCAGCTCTAGGTATGTGAGAGGGATCCTGAGTTTGCGGCCTCAAGTGGAATGGACACCGCGATGCCCTGACTCGAAATAAGGCCGGATATCCCTGCAGTGACTTGAATGCAGGCTCGTCTTGCATCTCGCAAGAAGAAAGGATGTCTGCATCCCCTGTGGAGACCACTGAGAAACACCTAGTTCCCCACCTCATCGCGACCGGAGGCCTCACATCCTTTGAAAACTCCAGAGGTACGCGGAGATCAGTGCCTCCAAAGGAGACGATGCCTGACTCCTCGTGAAACTTGATAGGAGTCCCAGGATTCTTGTGGCACGTGGAAAGGGACACTTGGTCTCCCGCCTCAGCTGGAGAGGCGTACCAATTGCCCTGCCAAGCCTCGAGGAGAATCCTGAGTTGTCCCTCGCAACTAGGCAGGAGAACTGACGTGGCTGAACAAACACCTGGGTGGAAGGGCCATCCCCGTCGTAACTCGAGAATATACCCCAGGTTCCCGCCGCAACTCGAGAAAAACCATGAGACTTCCCCCTCGCCGCGAGATGAGGCCCGATTCCCCAGTACTGCGTGCAGAGCAATTCCGTCTTGCACATCACACATGAAAGGAACCTTGATTTCCTTGATGGCACTCCAGAGAAACCCCAAGAACACTGTTTCAAGGCTAGAGGGATCCTGAGGTTACTGTAGCAACACGAAAGAACTCTGTGGACCAAAAATCAACTCGAAAAGAGAGGTTAGTCCCTGGATTCGTCTCCAGAGGAATACCACCTAACCACAAGCACCTCAAGAGGAGGCTTCTCTCAGCTCTAGGTATGTGAGAAGGACCCTGAGTTTGCGGCCTCAGGTGGAATGGACACCGCGATGCCCTGACTCGAAATAAGGCCGGATATCCCTGCAGTGACTTCAATGCAGGCTCGTCTTGCATCTCCCAGGACGAAGGGATGTCTGAATCCCCTGTGGAAAGCACAGAGAAAGACTTAGTTCCCCACCTCATCGCGACCGATAGCCTCACATCCTTTGAAAACTCCAGAGGTACGCGGAGATCAGTGCCTCCAAAGGAGACGATGCCTGACTCCTCGTGAAACTTGATAGGAGTCCCAGGATTCCTGTGGCACTTGGAAAGGGACACTTGGTCTCCCGCCTCAGCTGGAGAGGCGTCCCAATTGCCTTGCCAAGCCTCGAGGAGAATCCCGAGTTGTGTCTCGCAACTAGGCAAGAGTCCTGACGTGGCTGAACAAACACGTGTGTGGAAGGGCCATCCCCGTCGTAACTCGAGAATATACCCCAGGTTCCCGCCGCAACTCGAGAAAAACCATGAGACTTCCCCCTCGATGCGAGATGAGGCCCGATTCCCCTGCACTGCGTGCAGAGCAATTCCGTGTTGCCCCTCACACATGAAAGGAGCCTTGATTTCCTTGATGGCACTCCAGAGAAACCCCAAGAACACTGTTTCAAGGCTAGAGGGATCCTGAGGTCACTGTAGCAACACGAAAGAGCTCCGTGGACCGAAAATCAACTCGAGATGAGAGGTTAGTCCCTGGCTTCGACTCCAGAGGAATACCACCTTACCACAAGCACCTCAAGAGGAGGCTTCTCTCAGCTCTAGGTATGTGAGAGCGACCCTGAGTTTGCGGCCTCAAGTGGAATGGACACAGCGATGCCCTGACTCGAAATAAGGCCGGATATCCCTGCAGTGACTGGAATGCAGGCTCGTCTTGCATCTCCCAAGACGAAAGGGTGTCTGAATCCCCTGTGGAGACCACAGAGAAAGACCTAGTTTCCCACCTCATCGCGACAGGAGGCCTCATATCCTTTGAAAACTCCAGAGGTACGCGGAGATCAGTGCCTCCAAAGGAGACGATGCCTGACTCCTCGTGAAACTTGATAGGAGTCCCAGGATTCTTGTGGCACGTGGAAAGGGACCCTTGGTCTCCCGCCTCAGCTGGAGAGGCGTTCCAATTGCCCTGCCAAGCCTCGAGGAGAATCCCGAGTTGTCCCTCGCAACTAGGCAGGAGTCCTGACGTGGCTGAACAAACACGTGGGTGGAAGGGCCATCCCCGTCGAAACTCGAGAATATACCCCAGGTTCCCGCCGCAACTCGAGAAAAACCATGAGACTTCCCCCTCGCCGCGAGATGAGGCCCGATTGCCCTGCACTGCGTGCAGAGCAGTTCCGTGTTGCACATCACACATGAAAGGAGCCTTGATTTCCTTGATGGCACTCCAGAGAAACCCCAAGAACACTGTTTCAAGGATAGAGGGATCCTGAGGTCACTGTAGCAACACGACAAAGCTCCGTAGGCCAAAAATCAACTCGAGATGAGAGGTTAGTCCCTGGCTTCGACTCCAGAGGAATACCACCTTACCACAAGCACCTCAAGAGGAGGCTTCTCTCAGCTGTAGGTATGTGACAGGGACCCTGAGTTTGCGGCCTCAAGTGGAATGGACACCGCGATGCCCTGACGCGAAATAAGGCTGGATATCCATGCAGTGACTTGAATGCAGGCTCGTCTTGCATCTCCCAAGATGAAAGGGTGTCTGAATCGCCTGTGGAGACCACAGAGAAAGACCTAGTTCCCCACCTCAACGCGACCGGAGGCCTCACATCCTTTGAAAACTCCAGAGGTACGCGGAGATCAGTGCCTCCAAAGGAGACGATGCCTGACTCCTCGTGAAACTTGATAGGAGTCCCAGGATTCCTGTGGCACGTGGAAAGGGACCCTTGGTCTCCCGCCTCAGCTGGAGAGGCGTCCCAATTGCCTTGCCAGGCCTCGAGAAGAATCCCAAGTTGTGTTTCGCAACTAGGCAAGAGTCCTGACGTGGCTGAACAAACACGTGTGTGGAAGGGCTAGCCCCGTCGTAACTCGAGAATATACCCCAGGTTCCCGCCGCAACTCGAGAAAAACCATGAGACTTCCCCCTCGCCGCGAGATGAGGCCCGATTCCCCTGCACTGCGTGCAGAGCAATTCTGTGTTGCACATCACACATGAAAGGAGCCTTGATTTCCTTCATGGCACTCCAGAGAAACCCCAAGAACACTGTTTCAAGGCTAGAGGGATCCTGAGGTCACTGTAGCAACACGAAAGAGCTCCGTGGACTAAAAATCAACTCGAGATGAGAGGTTAGTCCCTGGCTTCGACTCCAGAGGAATACCACCTTACCACAAGCACCTCAAGCGGAGGCTTCTCTCAGCTCTAGGTATGTGAGAGGGACCCTGAGTTTGCGGCCTCAAGTGGAATGGACACCGCGATGCCCTGACTCGAAATAAGGCCGGATATCCCTGCAGTGACTGGAATGCAGGCTCGTCTTGCATCTCCCAAGATGAAAGGGTGTCTGAATCCCCTGTGGAGACCACAGAGAAAGACCTAGTTCCCCACCTCATCGCGACAGGAGGCCTCAAATCCTTTGAAAACTCCAGAGGTATGCGGAGATCAGTGCCTCCAAAGGAGACGATGCCTGACTCCTCGTGAAACTTGATAGGAGACCCAGGATTCCTGTGGCACGTGGAAAGGGACCCTTGGTCTCCCGTCTCAGCTGGAGAGGCGTCCCAATTGCCCTGCAAAGCCTCGAGGAGAATCCCGAGTTGTCCCTCGCAACTAGGCAGGAGTCCTGACGTCGCTGAAGAAACACGTGGGTGGAAGGGCCATCCCCGTCGTAACTCGAGAATATACCCCAGGTTCCCGCCGCACCTCGAGAAAAACCATGAGACTTCCCCCTCGCCGCGAGATGAGGCCCGATTCCCCTGCACTGCGTGCAGAGCAATTCCGTGTTGCACATCACACATGAAAGGAGCCTTGATTTCCTTGATGGCACTCCAGAGAAACCCCAAGAACACTGTTTCAAGGCTAGAGGGATCCTGAGGTCACTGTAGCAACACGAAAGAGCTCCGTGGACCAAGAATCAACAAGAGATGAGAGGTTAGTCCCTGGCTTCGACTCCTGAGGAATACCACCTTACCACAAGCACCTCAAGAGGAGGCTTCTCTCAGCTCTAGGTATGTGAGAGGGATCCTGAGTTTGCGGCCTCAAGTGGAATGGACACCGCGATGCCCTGACTCGAAATAAGGCCGGATATCCCTGCAGTGACTTCAATGCAGGCTCGTCTTGCATCTCCCAAGAAGAAAGGATGTCTGAATCCCCTGTGGAGACCAGAGAAAGACCTAGTTCCCCACCTCATCGCGACCGGAGGCCTCACATCCTTTGGAAACTCCAGAGGTACGCGGAGATCAGTGCCTCCAAAGGAGACGATGCCTGACTCCTCGTGAAACTTGATAGGAGTCCCAGGATTCTTGTGGCACGTGGAAAGGGACCCTTGGTCTCCCGCCTCAGCTGGAGAGGCGTTCCAATTGCCCTGCCAAGCCTCGAGGAGAATCCCGAGTTGTCCCTCGCAACTAGGCAGGAGTCCTGACGTGGCTGAACAAACACGTGGGTGGAAGGGCCATCCCCGTCGTAACTCGAGAATATACCCCAGGTTCCCGCCGCAACTCGAGAAAAACCATGAGACTTCCCCCTCGATGCGAGATGAGGCCCGATTCACCTGTACTGCGTGCAGAGCAATTCCGTCTTGCACATCACACATGAAAGGAGCCTTGATTTCCTTGATGGCACTCCAGAGAAACCCCAAGAACACTGTTTCAAGGCTAGAGGCATCCTGAGGTTACTGTAGCAACACGAAAGAACTCTGTGGACCAAAAATCAACTCGAAAAGAGAGGTTAGTCCCTGGATTCGTCTCCAGAGGAATACCACCTTACCACAAGCACCTCAAGAGGAGGCTTCTCTCAGCTCTAGGTATGTGAGAGGGACCCTGAGTTTGCGGCCTCAAGTGGAATGGACACCGCGATGCCCTGACTCAAAATAAGGAAGGATATCCCTGCAGTGACTTCAATGCAGGCTCGTCTTGCATCTCCCAGGACGAAAGGATGTCTGAATCCCCTGTGGAAAGCACAGAGAAAGACTTAGTTCCCCACCTCATCGCGACCGATAGCCTCACATCCTTTGAAAACTCCAGTGGTACGCGGAGATCAGTGCCTCCAAAGGAGACGATGCCTGACTCCTCGTGAAACTTGATAGGAGTCCCAGGATTCCTGTGGCACTTGGAAAGGGACCCTTGGTCTCCCGCCTCAGCTGGAGAGGCATCCCAATTGCCCTGCCAAGCCTCGAGGAGAATCCCGAGTTGTGTCTCGCAACTAGGCAAGAGTCCTGACGTGGCTGAACACACACGTGGGTGGAAGGGCCATCCCCGTCGTAACTCGAGAATATACCCCAGGTTCCCGCCGCAACTCGAGAAAAACCATGAGACTTCCCCCTCGCCGCGAGATGAGGCCCGATTCCCCTGCACTGCGTGCAGAGCAATTCCGTCTTGCACATCACACATGAAAGGAGCCTTGATTTCCTTCATGGCACTCCAGAGAAACCCCAAGAACACTGTTTCAAGGCTAGAGGGATCCTGAGGTCACTGTAGCAACAGGAAAGAACTCTGTGGGCCAAAAATCAACTCGAGATGAGAGGTTAGTCCCTGGCTTCGACTCCAGAGGAATACCACCTTACCACAAGCACCTCAAGAGGAGGCTTCTCTCAGCTCTAGGTATGTGAGAGGGACCCTGAGTTTGCGGCCTCAAGTGGAATGGACACCGCGATGCCCTGACTCGAAATAAGGCCGGATATCCCTGCAGTGACTTGAATGCAGGCTCGTCTTGCATCTCCCAAGAAGAAAGGATGTCTGAATCCCCTGTGGAGACCACAGAGAAACACCTAGTTCCCCACCTCATCGCGACCGGAGGCCTCACATCCTTTGAAAACTCCAGAGGTACGCGGAGATCAGTGCCTCCAAAAGAGACGATGCCTGACTCCTCGTGAAACTTGATAGGAGTCCCAGGATTCTTGTGGCACGTGGAAAGGGACCCTTGGTCTCCCGCCTCAGCTGGAGAGGCGTTCCAATTGCCGTGCCAAGCCTCGAGGAGAATCCCGAGTTGTCCCTCGCAACTAGGCAGGAGTCCTGATGTGGCTGAACAAACACGTGGGTGGAAGGGCCATCCCCGTCGTAACTCGAGAATATACCCCAGGTTCCCGCCGCAACTCGAGAAAAACCATGAGACTTCCCCCTCGATGCGAGATGAGGCCCGATTCCCCTGTACTGCGTGCAGAGCAATTCCGTCTTGCACATCACACATGAAAGGAGCCTTGATTTCCTTGATGGCACTCCAGAGAAACCACAAGAACACTGTTTCAAGGATAGAGGGATCCTGAGGTCACTGTAGCAACACGAAAGAACTCTGTGGACCAAAAATCAACTCGAAAAGAGAGGTTAGTCCCTGGATTCGTCTCCAGAGGAATACCACCTTACCACAAGCACCTCAAGAGGAGGCTTCTCTCAGCTCTAGGTATGTGAGAGGGACCCTGAGTTTGCGGCCTCAAGTGGAATGGACACCGCGATGCCCTGACTCGAAATAAGGCCGGATATCCCTGCAGTGACTTCAATGCAGGCTCGTCTTGCATCTCCCAGGACGAAAGGATGTCTGAATCCCCTGGGGAAAGCACAGAGAAAGACTTAGTTCCACACCTCATCGCGACCGGAGGCCTCACATCCTTTGAAAACTCCAGAGGTACGCGGAGATCAGTGCCTCCAAAGGAGACGATGCCTGACTCCTCGTGAAATTGATAGGAGACCCAGGATTCCTGTGGCACGTGGAAAGGGACCCTTGGTCTCCCGTCTCAGCTGGAGAGGCGTCCCAATTGCCCTGCCAAGCCTCGAGGAGAATCCAGAGTTGTCCCTCGCAACTAGGCAGGAGTCCTGACATGGCTGAACACACACGTGTGTGGAAGGGCCATCCCCGTCGGAACTCGAGAATATACCCCAGGTTCCCGCCGCAACTCGAGAAAAACCATGAGACTTCCCCCTCGCCGCGAGATGAGGCCCGATTCCCCTGCACTGCGTGCAGAGCAATTCCGTGTTGCACATCACACATGAAAGGAGCCTTGATTTCCTTCATGGCACTCCAGAGAAACCCCAAGAACACTGTTTCAAGGCTAGAGGGATCCTGAGGTCACTGTAGCAACACGAAAGAGCTCCGTGGACCAAGAATCAACACGAGATGAGAGGTTAGTCCCTGGCTTCGACTCCTGAGGAATACCACCTTACCACAAGCACCTCAAGAGGAGGCTTCTCTCAGCTCTAGGTATGTGAGAGGGACCCTGAGTTTGCGGCCTCAAGTGGAATGGACACCGCGATGCCCTGACGCGAAATAAGGCTGGATATCCCTGCAGTGACTTGAATGCAGGCTCGTCTTGCAACTCCCAAGATGAAAGGATGTCTGAATCCCCTGTGGAGTCCACAGAGAAAGACCTAGTTCCCCACCTCATCGCGACCGGAGGCCTCACATCCTTTGAAAACTCCAGAGGTACGCGGAGATCAGTGCCTCCAAAGGAGACGATGCCTGACTCCTCGTGAAACTTGATAGGAGTCCCAGGATTCCTGTGGCACGTGGAAAGGGACCCTTGGTCTCCCGCCTCAGCTGGAGAGGCGTCCCAATTGCCTTGCCAAGCCTAGAGGAGAATCCCGAGTTGTGTCTCGCAACTAGGCAAGAGTCCTGACGTGGCTGAACAAACACGTGTGTGGAAGGGCCATCCCCATCATAACTCGAAAATATACCCCAGGTTCCCGCCGCAACTCGAGAAAAACCATGAGACTTCCCCCTCGCCGCGAGATGAGGCCCGATTCCCCTGCACTGCGTGCAGAGCAATTCTGTGTTGCACATCACACATGAAAGGAGCCTTGATTTCCTTCATGGCACTCCAGAGAAACCCCAAGAACACTGTTTCAAGGCTAGAGGGATCCTGAGGTCACTGTAGCAACACGAAGGAGCTCCGTGGACCCAAAATCAACTCGAGATGACAGGTTAGTCCCTGGCTTCGACTCCAGAGGAATACCACCTTACCACAAGCACCTCAAGAGGAGGCGTCTCTCAGCTCTAGGTATGTGAGAGGGACCCTGAGTTTGCGGCCTCAAGTGGAATGGACACCGCGATGCCCTGACTCGAAATAAGGCCGGATATCCCTGCAGTGACTGGAATGCAGGCTCGTCTTGCATCTCCCAAGACGAAAGGGTGTCTGAATCCCCTGTGGAGACCACAGAGAAAGACCTAGTTCCCCACCTCATCGCGACCGATAGCCTCACATCCTTTGAAAACTCCAGAGGTACGCGGAGATCAGTGCCTCCAAAGTAGACGATGCCTGACTCCTCGTGAAACTTGATAGGAGACCCAGGATTCCTGTGGCACGTGGAAAGGGACCCTTGGTCTCCCGTCTCAGCTGGAGAGGCATCCCAATTGCCCTGCAAAGCCTCGAGGAGAATCCCGAGTTGTCCCTCGCAACTAGGCAGGAGTCCTGACGTCGCTGAAGAAACACGTGGGTGGAAGGGCCATCCCCGTCCTAACTCGAGAATATACCCCAGGTTCCTACCGCAACTCGAGAAAAACCATGAGACTTCCCCCTCGCCGCGAGATGAGGCCCGATTCCCCTGCACTGCGTGCAGAGCAATTCCGTGTTGCACATCACACATGAAAGGAGCCTTGATTTCCTTGATGGCACTCCAGAGAAACCCCAAGAACACTGTTTCAAGGCTAGAGGGATCCTGAGGTCACTGTAGCAACACGAAAGAGCTCCGTGGACCAAGAATCAACACGAGATGAGAGGTTAGTCCCTGGCTTCGATTCCTGAGGAATACCACCTTACCACAAGCACCTCAAGAGGAGGCTTCTCTCAGCTCTAGGTATGTGAGAGGGATCCTGAGTTTGCGGCCTCAAGTGGAATGGACACCGCGATGCCCTGACTCGAAATAAGGCCGGATATCCCTGCAGTGACTTGAATGCAGGCTCGTCTTGCATCTCCCAAGAAGAAAGGATGTCTGAATCCCCTGTGGAGACCACAGAGAAACACCTAGTTCCCCACCTCATCGCGACCGGAGGCCTCACATTCTTTGAAAACTCCAGAGGTACGCGGAGATCAGTGCCTCCAAAGGAGACGATGCCTGACTCCTCGTGAAACTTGATAGGAGTCCCAGGATTCTTGTGGCACGTGGAAAGGGACCCTTGGTCTCCCGCCTCAGCTGGAGAGGCGTTCCAATTGCCCTGCCAAGCCTCGAGGAGAATCCGGAGTTGTCCCTCGCAACTAGGCAGGAGTCCTGACGTCGCTGAAGAAACACGTGGGTGGAAGGGCCATCCCCGTCGTAACTCGAGAATATACCCCA
This sequence comes from Cervus elaphus, assembly GCF_910594005.1. Taxonomy (NCBI): domain Eukaryota; kingdom Metazoa; phylum Chordata; class Mammalia; order Artiodactyla; family Cervidae; genus Cervus; species Cervus elaphus. The sequence continues at coordinate 861,250 of NC_057828.1, forward strand.
GGTTCCCGCCGCAACTCGAGAAAAACCATGAGACTTCCCCCTCGCCGCGAGATGAGGCCCGATTCCCCTGCACTGCGTGCAGAGCAATTCCGTGTTGCACATCACACATGAAAGGAGCCTTGATTTCCTTGATGGCACTCCAGAGAAACCCCAAGAACACTGTTTCAAGGCTAGAGGGATCCTGAGGTCACTGTAGCAACACGAAAGAGCTCCGTGGGCCAAAAATCAACTCGAGATGAGAGGTTAGTCCCTGGCTTCGACTCCAGAGGAATACCACCTTACCACAAGCACCTCAAGAGGAGGCTTCTCTCAGCTCTAGGTATGTGAGAGGGACCCTGAGTTTGCGGCCTCAAGTGGAATGGACACCGCGATGCCCTGACGCGAAATAAGGCTGGATATCCCTGCAGTGACTTGAATGCAGGCTCGTCTTGCATCTTCCAAGATGAAAGGATGTCTGAATCCCCTGTGGAGACAACAGAGAAAGACCTAGTTCCCCACCTCATCGCGACCGGAGGCCTCACATCCTTTGAAAACTCCAGAGGTACGCGGAGATCAGTGCCTCCAAAGGAGACGATGCCCGACTCCTCGTGAAACTTGATAGGAGTCCCAGGATTCCTGTGGCACGTGGAAAGGGACCCTTGGTCTCTCGTCTCAGCTGGAGAGGCGTCACAATTGCCTTGCCAAGCCTCGAGGAGAATCCCGAGTTGTGTCTCGCAACTAGGCAAGAGTCCTGACGTGGCTGAACAAACACGTGTGTGGAAGGGCCATCCCCGACGTAACTCGAGAATATACCCCAGGTTCCCGCCGCAACTCGAGTAAAACCATGAGACTTCCCGCTCGCCGCGAGATGAGGCCCGATTCCCCTGCACTGCGTGCAGAGCAATTCTGTGTTGCACATCACACATGAAAGGAGCCTTGATTTCCTTCATGGCACTCCAGAGAGACCCCAAGAACACTGTTTCAAGGCTAGAGGGATCCTGAGGTCACTGTAGCAACACGAAAGAGCTCCGTGGACCAAAAATCAACTCGAGATGAGAGGTTAGTCCCTGGCTTTGACTCCAGAGGAATACCACCTTACCACAAGCACCTCAAGAGGAGGCTTCTCTCAGCTCTAGGTATGTGAGAGGGACCCTGAGTTTGCGGCCTCAAGTGGAATGGACACCGCGATGCCCTGACTCGAAATAAGGCCGGATATCCCTGCAGTGACTGGAATGCAGGCTCGTCTTGCATCTCCCAAGACGAAAGGGTGTCTGAATCCCCTGTGGAGACCACAGAGAAAGAACTAGTTCCCCACCTCATCGCGACAGGAGGCCTCAAATACTTTGAAAACTCCAGAGGTATGCGGAGATCAGTGCCTCCAAAGGAGACGATGCCTGACTCCTCGTGAAACTTGATAGGAGACCCAGGATTGCTGTGGCACGTGGAAAGGGACACTTGGTCTCCCGTCTCAGCTGGAGAGGCGTCCCAATTGCCCTGCAAAGCCTCGAGGAGAATCCAGAGTTGTCCCTAGCAACTAGGCAATAGTCCTGACGTCGCTGAACACACACGTGTGTGGAAGGACCATCCCCGTCGTAACTCGAGAATATACCCCAGGTTCCTGCCGCAACTCGAGAAAAACCATGAGACTTCCCCCTCGCCGCGAGATGAGGCCCGATTCCCCTGCACTGCGTGCAGAGCAATTCCGTGTTGCACATCACACATGAAAGGAGCCTTGATTTCCTTCATGGCACTCCAGAGAAACCCCAAGAACACTGTTTCAAGGCTAGAGGGATCCTGAGGTCACTGTAGCAACACGAAAGGGCTCCGTGGACCAAGAATCAACACGAGATGAGAAGTTAGTCCCTGGCTTCGACTCCTGAGGAATACCACCTTACCACAAGCACCTCAAGAGGAGGCTTCTCTCAGCTTTAGGTATGTGAGAGTGTTCCCGAGTTTGCGGCCTCAAGTGGAATGGACACCGCAATGCCCTGACTCGAAATAAGGCCGGATATCCCTGCAGTGACTTGAATGCAGGCTCGTCTTGCATCTCCCAAGAAGAAAGGATGTCTGAATCCCCTGTGGAGACCACAGAGAAACACCTAGTTCCCCACCTCATCGCGACCGGAGGCCTCACATCCTTTGAAAACTCCAGAGGTACGCGGAGATCAGTGCCACCAAAGGAGACGATGCCTGACTCCTCGTGAAACTTGATAGGAGTCCCAGGATTCTTGTGGCACGTGGAAAGGGACCCTTGGTCTCACGCCTCAGCTGGAGAGGCGTTCCAATTGCCCTGCCAAGCCTCGAGGAGAATCCCGAGTTGTGTCTCGCAACTAGGCAGGAGTCCTGACGTGGCTGAACAAACACGTGGGTGGAAGGGCCATCCCCGTCGTAACTCGAGAATATACCCCAGGTTCCCGCCGCAACTCGAGAAAAACCATGAGACTTCCCCCTCGCCGCGAGATGAGGCCCGATTCCCCTGTACTGCGTGCAGAGCAATTCCATGTTGCACATCACACATGAAAGGAGCCTTGATTTCCTTGATGGCACTCCAGAGAAACCCCAAGATCACTGTTTCAAGGCTAGAGGGATCCTGAGGTCACTGTAGCAACACGAAAGAACTCTGTGGACCAAAAATCAACTCGAAAAGAGAGGTTAGTCCCTGGATTCGTCTCCAGAGGAATACCACCTTACCACAAGCACCTCAAGAGGAGGCTTCTCTCAGCTCTAGGTATGTGAGAGGGACCCTGAGTTTGCGGCCTCAAGTGGAATGGACACCGCGATGCCCTGACTCGAAATAAGGCCGGATATCCCTGCAGTGACTTCAATGCAGGCTCGTCTTGCATCTCCCAGGACGAAAGGATGTCTGAATCCCCTGTGGAAAGCACAGAGAAAGACTTAGTTCCCCACCTCATCGCGACCGATAGCCTCACATCCTTTGAAAACTCCAGCGGTATGCGGAGATCAGTGCCTCCAAAGGAGACGATGCCTGACTCCTCGTGAAACTTGATAGGAGTCCCAGGATTCTTGTGGCAGTTGGAAAGGGACCCTTGGTCTCCCGCCTCAGCTGGAGAGGCGTCCCAATTGCCCTGCCAAGCCTCGAGGAGAATCCAGCGTTGTCCCTCGCAACTAGGCAGGAGTCCTGACGTCGCTGAAGAAACACGTGGGTGGAAGGGCCATCCCCGTCGTAACTCGAGAATATACCCCAGGTTCCCGCCGCAACTCGAGAAAAACCATGAGACTTCCCCCTCGCTGCGAGATGAGGCCCGATTCCCCTGCACTGCATGCAGAGCAATTCCGTGTTGCACATCACACATGAAAGGAGACTTGATTTCCTTGATGGCACTCCAGAGAAACCCCAAGAACACTGTTTCAAGGCTAGAGGGATCCTGAGGTCACTGTAGCAACACGAAAGATCTCCGTGGGCCAAAAATCAACTCGAGATGAGAGGTTAGTCCCTGGCTTCGACTCCAGAGGAATACCACCTTACCACAAGCACCTCAAGAGGAGGCTTCTCTCAGCTCTAGGTATGTGAGAGGGACCCTGAGTTTGCGGCCTCAAGTGGAATGGACACCGCGATGCCCTGACGCGAAATAAGGCTGGATATCCCTGCAGTGACTTGAATGCAGGCTCGTCTTGCATCTCCCAAGAAGAAAGGATGTCTGAATCCCCTGTGGAGACCACAGAGAAAGACCTAGTTCCCCACCTCATCGCGACCGGAGGCCTCACATCCTTTGAAAACTCCAGAGGTACGCGGAGATCAGTGCCTCCAAAGGAGACGATGCCTGACTCCTCGTGAAACTTGATAGGAGTCCCAGGATTCCTGTGGCACGTGGAAAGGGACCCTTGGTCTCCCGCCTCAGCTGGAGAGGCGTCCCAATTGCCTTCCCAAGCCTCGAGGAGAATCCCGAGTTGTGTCTCTCAACTAGGCAAGAGTCCTGACGTGGCTGAACAAACACTAGTGTGAAAGGGCCATCTCCGTCGTAACTCGAGAATATACCCCAGGTTCCCGCCGCAACTCGAGAAAAACCATGAGACTTCCCCCTCGCCGCGAGATGAGGCCCGATTCCCCTGCACTGCGTGCAGAGCAATTCTGTGTTGCACATCACACATGAAAGGAGCCTTGATTTCCTTCATGGCACTCCAGAGAAACCCCAAGAACACTGTTTCAAGGCTAGAGGGATCCTGAGGTCACTGTAGCAACACGAAAGAGCTCCGTGGACCAAAAATCAACTCGAGATGAGAGGTTAGTCCCTGGCTTTGACTCCAGAGGAATACCACCTTACCATAAGCACCTCAAGAGGAGGCTTCTCTCAGCTCTAGGTATGTGAGAGGGACCCTGAGTTTGCGGCCTCAAGTGGAATGGACACCGCGATGCCCTGACTCGAAATAAGGCCGGATATCCCTGCAGTGACTTGAATGCAGGATCGTCTTGCATCTCCCAAGACGAAAGGGTGTCGGAATCCCCTGTGGAGACCACAGAGAAAGACCTAGTTCCGCACCTCATCGCGACAGGGGGCCTCAAATCCTTTGAAAACTCCAGAGGTATGCGGAGATCAGTGCCTGCAAAGGAGACGATGCCTGACTCCTCGTGAAACTTGATAGGAGACCCAGGATTCCTGTGGCACGTGGAAAGGGACCCTTGGTCTCCCGCCTCAGCTGGAGAGGCGTCCCAATTGCCCTGCAAAGCCTCGAGGAGAATCCCGAGTTGTCCCTCGCAACTAGGCAGGAGTCCTGACATGGCTGAACACACACGTGTGTGGAAGGGCCATCCCCGTCGGAACTCGAGAATATACCCCAGGTTCCCGCCGCAACTCGAGAAAAACCATGAGACTTCCCCCTCTCCGCGAGATGAGGCCCTATTCCCCTGTACTGCGTGCAGAGCAATTCCGTCTTGCACATCACACATGAAAGGAGCCTTGATTTCCTTGATGGCACTCCAGAGAAACCCCAAGAACACTGTTTCAAGGCTAGAGGGATCCTGAGGTCACTGTAGCAACACGAAAGAACTCTGTGGACCAAAAATCAACTCGAGATGAGAGGTTAGTCCCTGGCTTCGACTCCTGAGGAATACCACCTTACCACAAGCACCACAAGAGGAGGCTTCTCTCAGCTCTAGGTATGTGAGAGGGACCCTGAGTTTGCGGCCTCAATTGGAATGGACACCGCGATGCCCTGACTCGAAATAAGGCCGGATATCCCTGCAGTGACTGGAATGCAGGCTCGTCTTGCATCTCACAAGACGAAACGGTGTCTGAATCCCTTGTGGAGACCACAGAGAAAGACCTAGTTCCCCACCTCATCGCGACCGGAGGCCTCACATCCTTTGAAAACTCCAGAGGTACGCGGAGATCAGTGCCTCCAAAGGAGACGATGCCTGACTCCTCGTGAAACTTGATAGGAGTCCCAGGATTATTGTGGCACGTGGGAAGGGACCCTTGGTCTCCCGCCTCAGCTGGAGAGGCGTTCCAATTGCCCTGCCAAGCCTCGAGGAGAATCCCGAGTTGTCCCTCGCAACTAGGCAGGAGTCCTGACGTGGCTGAACAAACACGTGGGTGGAAGGGCCATCCCCGTCGTAACTCGAGAATATACCCCAGGTTCCCGCCGCAACTCGAGAAAAACCATGAGACTTCCCCCTCGATGCGAGATGAGGCCCGATTCCCTTGTACTGCGTGCAGAGCAATTCTGTGTTGCACATCACACATGAAAGGAGCCTTGATTTCCTTGATGGCACTCCAGAGAAACCCCAAGAACACTGTTTCAAGGATAGAGGGATCCTGAGGTCACTGTAGCAACACGAAAGACCTCTGTGGGCAAAAAATCAACTCGAAAAGAGAGGTTAGTCCCTGGATTCGACTCCAGAGGAATACCACCTTACCACAAGCACCACAAGAGGAGGCTTCTCTCAGCTCTAGGTATGTGAGAGGGATCCTGAGTTTGCGGCCTCAAGTGGAATGGACACCGCGATGCCCTGACTCGAAATAAGGCCGGATATCCCTGCAGTGACTTCAATGCAGGCTCGTCTTGCATCTCCCAGGACGAAAGGATGTCTGAATCCCCTGTGGAAAGCACAGAGAAAGACTTAGTTCCCCACCTCATCGCGACCGATAGCCTCACATCCTTTGAAAACTCCAGAGGTACGCGGAGATCAGTGCCTCCAAAGGAGACGATGCCTGACTCCTCGTGAAACTTGATAGGAGTCCCAGGATTCCTGTGGCACTTGGAAAGGGACACTTGGTCTCCCGCCTCAGCTGGAGAGGCGTCCCAATTGCCCTGGCAAGCCTCGAGGAGAATCCAGAGTTGTCCCTCGCAACTAGGCAGGAGTCCTGACGTTGCTGAAGAAACACGTGGGTGGAAGGGCCATCCCCGTCGTAACTCGAGAATATACCCCAGGTTCCCGCCGCAACTCGAGAAAAACCATGAGACTTCCCCCTCGCCGCGAGATGAGGCCCGATTCCCCTCCACTGCGTGCAGAGCAATTCCGTCTTGCACATCACACATGAAAGGAGCCTTGATTTCCTTTATGGCACTCCAGAGAAACCCCAAGAACACTGTTTCAAGGCTAGAGGGATCCTGAGGTCACTGTAGCAACACGAAAGAGCTCCGTGGGCCAAAAATCAACTCGAGATGAGAGGTTCGTCCCTGGCTTCAACTCCAGAGGAATACCACCTTACCACAAGCACCTCAAGAGGAGGCTTCTCTCAGGTCTAGGTATGTGAGAGGGACCCTGAGTTTGCGGCCTCAAGTGGAATGGACACCGCGATGCCCTGACGCGAAATAAGGCTGGATATCCCTGCAGTGACTTGAATGCAGGCTCGTCTTGCATCTCCCGAGATGAAAGGATGTCTGAATCCCCTGTGGAGACCACAGAGAAAGACCTAGTTCCCCACCTCATGGCGACCGGGGGCCTCACATCCTTTGAAAACTCCAGAGGTACGCGGAGATCAGTGCCTCCAAAGGAGACGATGCCTGACTCCTCGTGAAACTTGATAGGAGTCCCAGGATTCCTGTGGCACGTGGAAAGGGACCCTTGGTCTCCCGCCTCAGCTGGAGAGGCGTCCCAATTGCCCTGCCAAGCCTCGAGGAGAATCCCGAGTTGTCCCTCGCAACTAGGCAGGAGTCCTGACATGGCTGAACACACACGTGTGAGGAAGGGCCATCCCCGTCGGAACTCGAGAATATACCCCAGGTTCCCGCCGCAACTCGAGAAAAACCATGAGACTTCCCCCTCTCCGCGAGATGAGGCCCGATTCCCCTGTACTGCGTGCAGAGCAATTCCGTCTTGCACATCACACATGAAAGGAGCCTTGATTTCCTTGATGGCACTCCAGAGAAACCCCAAGAACACTGTTTCAAGGCTAGAGGGATCCTGAGGTCACTGTAGCAACACGAAAGAGCTCCGTGGGCCAAAAATCAACTCGAGATGAGAGGTTAGTCCCTGGCTTCTACTCCAGAGGAATACCACCTTACCACAAGCACCTCAAGAGGAGGCTTCTCTCAGCTCTAGGTATGTGAGAGGGACCCTGAGTTTGCGGCCTCAAGTGGAATGGACACCGCGATGCCCTGACTCGAAATAAGGCCGGATATCCCTGCAGTGACTGGAATGCAGGCTCGTCTTGCATCTCCCAAGAAGAAAGGGTGTCTGAATCCCCTGTGGAGACCACAGAGAAAGACCTAGTTCCCCACCTCATCGCGACAGGAGGCCTCAAATCCTTTGAAAACTCCAGAGGTATGCAGAGATCAGTGCCTCCAAAGGAGACGATGCCTGACTCCTCGTGAAACTTGATAGGAGACCCAGGATTCCTGTGGCACGTGGAAAGGGACCCTTGGTCTCCCGTCTCACCTGGAGAGGCGTCCCAATTTCCCTGCAAAGCCTCGAGGAGAATCCCGAGTTGTCCCTCGCAACTAGGCAGGAGTCCTGACATGGCTGAACACACACGTGTGTGGAAGGGCCATCCCCGTCGTAACTCGAGAATATACCCCAGGTTCCCGCCGCAACTCGAGAAAAACCATGAGACTTCCCCCTCGCTGCGAGATGAGGCCCGATTCCCCTGCACTGCGTGCAGAGCAATTCCGTGTTGCACATCACACATGAAAGGAGCCTTGATTTCCTTGATGGCACTCCAGAGAAACCCCAAGATCACTGTTTCAAGGATAGAGGGATCCTGAGGTCACTGTAGCAACACGAAAGAACTCTGTGGACCAAAAATCAACTCGAAAAGAGAGGTTAGTCCCTGGATTCGTCTCCAGAGGAATACCACCTTACCACAAGCACCTCAAGAGGAGGCTTCTCTCAGCTCTAGGTATGTGAGAGGGACCCAGAGTTTGCGGCCTCAAGTGGAATGGACACCGCGATGCCCTGACTCGAAATAAGGCCGGATATCCCTGCAGTGACTTCAATGCAGGCTCGTCTTGCATCTCCCAGGACGAAAGGATGTCTGAATCCCCTGTGGAAAGCACAGAGAAAGACATAGTTCCCCACCTCATCGCGACCGATGGCCTCACATCCTTTGAAAACTCCAGAGGTATGCGGAGATCCGTGCCTCCAAAGGAGACGATGCCTGACTCCTCGTGAAACTTGATAGGAGTCCCAGGATTCTTGTGGCACTTGGAAAGGGACACTTGGTCTCCCGCCTCAGCTGGAGAGGCGTCCCAATTGCCTTGCCAAGCCTCGAGGAGAATCCCGAGTTTTGTCTCACAACTAGGCAAGAGTCCTGACGTGGCTGAACAAACACGTGTGTGGAAGGGCCATCTCCGTCGTAACTCGAGAATATACCCCAGGTTCCCGCCGCAACTCGAGAAAAACCATGAGACTTCCCCCTCGCCGCGAGATGAGGCCCGATTCCCCTGCACTGCGTGCAGAGCAATTCTGTGTTGCACATCACACATGAAAGGAGCCTTGATTTCCTTCATGGCACTCCAGAGAAACCCCAAGAACACTGTTTCAAGGCTAGAGGGATCCTGAGGTCACTGTAGCAACACGAAAGAGCTCCGTGGACCAAAAATCAACTCGAGATGAGAGGTTAGTCCCTGGCTTCGACTCCAGAGGAATACCACCTTACCACAAGCACCTCAAGAGGAGGCTTCTCTCAGCTCTAGGTATGTGAGAGGGACCCTGAGTTTGCAGCCTCAAGTGGAATGGACATCGCGATGCCCTGACTCGAAATAAGGCCGGATATCCCTGCAGTGACTTGAATGCAGGATCGTCTTGCATCTCCCAAGACGAAAGGGTGTCGGAATCCCCTGTGGAGACCACAGAGAAAGACCTAGTTCCCCACCTCATCGCGACAGGAGGCCTCAAATCCTTTGAAAACTCCAGAGGTATGCGGAGATCAGTGTCTCCAAAGGAGACGATGCCTGACTCCTCGTGAAACTTGATAGGAGACCCAGGATTCCTGTGGCACGTGGAAAGGGACCCTTGGTCTCCCGTCTCAGCTGGAGAGGCGTCCCAATTGCTCCGCAAAGCCTCGAGGAGAATCCCGAGTTGTCCCTCGCAACTAGGCAGGAGTCCTGACATGGCTGAACACACACGTGGGTGGAAGGGCCATCCCCGTCGTAACTCGAGAATATATCCCAGGTTCCCGCCGCAACTCGAGAAAAACCATGAGACTTCCCCCTCGCCGCGAGATGAGGCCCGATTCCCCTGCACTGCGTGCAGAGCAATTCCGTGTTGCACATCACACATGAAAGGAGCCTTGATTTCCTTCACGGCACTCCAGAGAAACCCCAAGAACACTGTTTCAAGGCTAGAGGGATCCTGAGGTCACTGTAGCAACACGAAAGAGCTCCGTGGACCAAGAATCAACACGAGATGAGAGGTTAGTCCCTGGCTTCGACTCCAGAGGAATACCACCTTACCACAAGCACCTCAAGAGGAGGCTTCTCTCAGCTCTAGGTATGTGAGAGGGATCCTGAGTTTGCGGCCTCAAGTGGAATGGACACCGCGATGCCCTGACTCGAAATAAGGCCAGATATCCCTGCAGTGACTTGAATGCAGGCTCGTCTTGCATCTCCCAAGAAGAAAGGATGTCTGAATCCCCTGTGGAGACCACAGAGAAAGACCTAGTTCCCCACCTCATCGCGACCGGAGGCCTCACATCCTTTGAAAACTCCAGAGGTACGCGGAGATCAGTGCCTCCAAAGGAGACGATGCCTGACTCCTCGTGAAACTTGATAGGAGTCCCAGGATTCTTGTGGCACGTGGAAAGGGACCCTTGGTCTCCCGCCTCAGCTGGAGAGGCGTTCCAATTGCCCTGCCAAGCCTCGAGGAGAATCCCGAGTTGTCCCTCGCAACTAGGCAGGAGTCCTGACGTGGCTGAACAAACACGTGGGTGGAAGGGCCATCCCCGTCGTAACTCGAGAATATACCCCAGGTTCCTGCCGCAACTCGAGAAAAACCATGAGACTTCCCCCTCGCCGCGAGATGAGGCCCGATTCCCCTGCACTGCGTGCAGAGCAATTCCGTGTTGCACATCACACATGAAAGGAGCCTTGATTTCCTTGATGGCACTCCAGAGAAACCCCAAGAACACGGTTTCAAGGCTAGAGGGATCCTGAGGTCACTGTAGCAACACGAAAGAGCTCCGTGGACCAAGAATCAACATGAGATGAGAGGTTAGTCCCTGGCTTCGACTCCTGAGGAATACCACCTTACCACAAGCACCTCAAGAGGAGGCTTCTCTCAGCTCTAGGTATGTGAGAGGGTTCCTGAGTTTGCGGCCTCAAGTGGAATGGACACCGCAATGCCCTGACTCGAAATAAGGCCGGATATCCTTGCAGTGACTGGAATGCAGGGTCGTCTTGCATCTCCCAAGAAGAAAGGATGTCTGAATCCCCTGTGGAGACCACAGAGAAAGACCTAGTTCCCCACCTCATTGCGACCGGAGGCCTCACATCCTTTGAAAACTCCAGAGGTAAGCGGAGATCAGTGCCTCCAAAGGAGACGATGCCTGACTCCTCGTGAAACTTGATAGGAGTCCCAGGATCCTTGTGGCACGTGGAAAGGGACCCTTGGTCTCCCGCCTCAGCTGGAGAGGCGTTCCAATTGCCCTGCCAAGCCTCGAGGAGAATCCAGAGTTGTCCCTCACAACTAGGCAGGAGTCCTGACGTCGCTGAAGAAACACGTGGGTGGAAGGGCCATCCCCGTCGTAACTCGAGAATATACCCCAGGTTCCCGCCGCAACTCGAGAAAAACCATGAGACTTCCCCCTCGCTGCGAGATGAGGCCCGATTCCCCTGCACTGCATGCAGAGCAATTCCGTGTTGCACATCACACATGAAAGGAGACTTGATTTCCTTGATGGCACTCCAGAGAAACCCCAAGAACACAGTTTCAAGGCTAGAGGGATCCTGAGGTCACTGTAGCAACACGAAAGATCTCCGTGGGCCAAAAATCAACTCGAGATGAGAGGTTAGTCCCTGGCTTCGACTCCAGAGGAATACCACCTTACCACAAGCACCTCAAGAGGAGGCTTCTCTCAGCTCTAGGTATGTGAGAGGGACCCTGAGTTTGTGGCCTCAAGTGGAATGGACACCGCGATGCCCTGACGCGAAATAAGGCTGGATATCCCTGCAGTGACTTGAATGCAGGCTCGTCTTGCATCTCCCAAGAAGAAAGGATGTCTGAATCCCCTGTGGAGACCACAGAGAAAGACCTAGTTTCCCACCTCATCGCGACCGGAGGCCTCACATCCTTTGAAAACTCCAGAGGTACGCGGAGATCAGTGCCTCCAAAGGACACGATGCCTGACTCCTCGTGAAACTTGATAGGAGTCCCAGGATTCCTGTGGCACGTGGAAAGGGACCCTTGGTCTCCCGCCTCAGCTGGAGAGGCGTCCCAATTGCCTTGCCAAGCCTCGAGGAGAATCCCGAGTTTTGTCTCACAACTAGGCAAGAGTCCTGACGTGGCTGAACAAACACGTGTGTGGAAGGGCCATCTCCGTCGTAACTCGAGAATATACCCCAGGTTCCCGCCGCAACTCGAGAAAAACCATGAGACTTCCCCCTCGCCGGGAGATGAGGCCCGATTCCCCTGCACTGCGTGCAGAGCAATTCTGTGTTGCACATCACACATGAAAGGAGCCTTGATTTCCTTCATGGCACTCCAGAGAAACCCCAAGAACACTGTTTCAAGGCTAGAGGGATCCTGGGGTCACTGTAGCAACACGAAAGAGCTCCGTGGACCAAAAATCAACTCGAGATGAGAGGTTAGTCCCTGGCTTCGACTCCAGAGGAATACCACCTTACCACAAGCACCTCAAGAGGAGGCTTCTCTCAGCTCTAGGTATGTGAGAGGGACCCTGAGTTTGCGGCCTCAAATGGAATGGACACCGCGATGCCCTGACTCGAAATAAGGCCGGATATCCCTGCAGTGACTTGAATGCAGGCTCGTCTTGCATCTCCCAAGACGAAAGGGTGTCGGAATTCCCTGTGGAGACCACAGAGAAAGACCTAGTTACCCACCTCATCGCGACAGGAGGCCTCAAATCCTTTGAAAACTCCAGAGGTATGCGGAGATCAGTGCCTGCAAAGGAGACGATGCCTGACTCCTCGTGAAACTTGATAGGAGACCCAGGATTCCTGTGGCACGTGGAAAGGGACCCTTGGTCTCCCGTCTCAGCTGGAGAGGCGTCCCAATTGCCCTGCAAAGCCTCGAGGAGAATCCCGAGTTGTCCCTCGCAACTAGGCAGGAGTCCTGACATGGCTGAACACACACGTGTGTGGAAGGGCCATCCCCGTCGGAACTCGAGAATATACCCCAGGTTCCCGCCGCAACTCGAGAAAAACCATGAGACTTCCCCCTCTCCGCGAGATGAGGCCCTATTCCCCTGTACTGCGTGCAGAGCAATTCCGTCTTGCACATCACACATGAAAGGAGCCTTGATTTCCTTGATGGCACTCCAGAGAAACCCCAAGAACACTGTTTCAAGGCTAGAGGGATCCTGAGGTCACTGTAGCAACACGAAAGAGCTCCGTGGGCCAAAAATCAACTCGAGATGAGAGGTTAGTCCCTGGCTTCGACTCCTGAGGAATACCACCTTACCACAAGCACCACAAGAGGAGGCTTCTCTCAGCTCTAGGTATGTGAGAGGGACCCTGAGTTTGCGGCCTCAAGTGGAATGGACACCGCGATGCCCTGACTCGAAATAAGGCCGGATATCCCTGCAGTGACTGGAATGCAGGCTCGTCTTGCATCTCACAAGACGAAACGGTGTCTGAATCCCCTGTGGAGACCACAGAGAAAGACCTAGTTACCCACTTCATCGCGACAGGAGGCCTCAAATCCTTTGAAAACTCCAGAGGTACGGGGAGATCAGTGCCTCCAAAGGAGACCATGCCTGACTCCTCGTGAAACTTGATAGGAGTCCCAGGATTCCTGTGGCACGTGGAAAGGGACCCTTGGTCTCCCGCCTCAGCTGGAGAGGCGTCCCAATTGCCTTGCCAAGCCTCGAGGAGAATCCCGAGTTTTGTCTCACAACTAGGCAAGAGTCCTGACGTGGCTGAACAAACACGTGTGTGGAAGGGCCATCTCCGTCCTAACTCGAGAATATACCCCAGGTTCCCGCCGCAACTCGAGAAAAACCATGAGACTTCCCCCTCGCCGCGAGATGAGGCCCGATTCCCCTGCACTGCGTGCAGAGCAATTCTGTGTTGCACATCACACATGAAAGGAGCCTTGATTTCCTTCATGGCACTCCAGAGAAACCCCAAGAACACTGTTTCAAGGCTAGAGGGATCCTGGGGTCACTGTAGCAACACGAAAGAGCTCCGTGGACCAAAAATCAACTCGAGATGAGAGGTTAGTCCCTGGCTTCGACTCCAGAGGAATACCACCTTACCACAAGCACCTCAAGAGGAGGCTTCTCTCAGCTCTAGGTATGTGAGAGGGACCCTGAGTTTGCGGCCTCAAATGGAATGGACACCGCGATGCCCTGACTCGAAATAAGGCCGGATATCCCTGCAGTGACTTGAATGCAGGCTCGTCTTGCATCTCCCAAGACGAAAGGGTGTCGGAATCCCCTGTGGAGACCACAGAGAAAGACCTACTTCCCCACCTCATCGCGACAGGAGGCCTCAAATCCTTTGAAAACTCCAGAGGTATGCGGAGATCAGTGCCTCCAAAGGAGACGATGCCTGACTCCTCGTGAAACTTGATAGGAGACCCAGGATTCCTGTGGCACGTGGAAAGGGACCCTTGGTCTCCCGTCTCAGCTGGAGAGGCGTCCCAATTGCCCTGCAAAGCCTCGAGGAGAATCCCGAGTTGTCCCTCGCAACTAGGCAGGAGTCCTGACATGGCTGAACACACACGTGTGTGGAAGGGCCATCCCCGTCGGAACTCGAGAATATACCCCAGGTTCCCGCCGCAACTCGAGAAAAACCATGAGACTTCCCCCTCGCCGCGAGATGAGGCCCGATTCCCCTGTACTGCGTGCAGAGCAATTCCGTCTTGCACATCACACATGAAAGGAGCCTTGATTTCCTTGATGGCACTCCAGAGAAACCCCAAGAACACTGTTTCAAGGCTAGAGGGATCCTGAGGTCACTGTAGCAACACGAAAGAGCTCCGTGGGCCAAAAATCAACTCGAGATGAGAGGTTAGTTCCTGGCTTCGACTCCTGAGGAATACCACCTTACCACAAGCACCACAAGAGGAGGCTTCTCTCAGCTCTAGGTATGTGAGAGGGACCCTGAGTTTGCGGCCTCAAGTGGAATGGACACCGCGATGCCCTGACTCGAAATAAGGCCGGATATCCCTGCAGTGACTGGAATGCAGGCTCGTCTTGCATCTCACAAGACGAAACGGTGTCTGAATCCCCTGTGGAGACCACAGAGAAAGACCTAGTTCCCAACCTCATCGCGACAGGAGGCCTCAAATCCTTTGAGAACTCCAGAGGTATGCGGAGATCAGTGTCTCCGAAGGAGACGATGCCTGACTCCTCGTGAAACTTGATAGGAGACCCAGGATTCCTGTGGCACGTGGAAAGGGACCCTTGGTCTCCCGTCTCAGCTGGAGAGGCGTCCCAATTGCCCTGCAAAGCCTCGAGGAGAATCCCGAGTTGTCCCTCGCAACTAGGCAGGAGTCCTGACATGGCTGAACACACACGTGGGTGGAAGGGCCATCCCCGTCCTAACTCGAGAATATAGCCCAGGTTCCCGCCGCAACTCGAGAAAAACCATGAGACTTCCCCCTCGCCGCGAGATGAGGCCCGATTCCCCTGCACTGCGTGCAGAGCAATTCCGTGTTGCACATCACACATGAAAGGAGCCTTGATTTCCTTCACGGCACTCCAGAGAAACCCCAAGAACACTGTTTCAAGGATAGAGGGATCCTGAGGTCACTGTAGCAACACGAAAGAACTCTGTGGACCAAAAATCAACTCGAAAAGAGAGGTTAGTCCCTGGATTCGTCTCCAGAGGAATACCACCTTACCACAAGCACCTCAAGAGGAGGCTTCTCTCAGCTCTAGGTATGTGAGAGGGATCCTGAGTTTGTGGCCTCAAGTGGAATGGACACCGCGATGCCCTGACTCGAAATAAGGCCGGATATCCCTGCAGTGACTTCAATGCAGGCTCGTCTTGCATCTCCCAGGACAAAAGGATGTCTGAATCCCCTGTGGAAAGCACAGAGAAAGACTTAGTTCCCCACCTCATCGCGACCGATAGCCTCACATCCTTTGAAAACTCCAGAGGTACGCGGAGATCAGTGCTTCTAAAGGAGACGATGCCTGACTCCTCGTGAAACTTGATAGGAGTCCCAGGATTCCTGTGGCACTTGGAAAGGGACACTTGGTCTCCCGCCTCAGCTGGAGAGGCGTCCCAATTGCCCTGCCAAGCCTCGAGGAGAATCCAGAGTTGTCCCTCGCAACTAGGCAGGAGTCCTGACGTTGCTGAAGAAACACGTGTGTGGAAGGGCCATCCCCGTCGTAACTCGAGAATATACCCCAGGTTCCCGCCGCAACTCGAGAAAAACCATGAGACTTCCCCCTCGCCGCGAGATGAGGCCCGATTCCCCTGCACTGCGTGCAGAGCAATTCCGTCTTGCACATCACACATGAAAGGAGCCTTGATTTCCTTCATGGCACTCCAGAGAAACCCCAAGAACACTGTTTCAAGGCTAGAGGGATCCTGAGGTCACTGTAGCAACACGAAAGAGCTCCGTGGGCCAAAAATCAACTCGAGATGAGAGGTTAGTCCCTGGCTTCGACTCCTGAGGAATACCACCTTACCACAAGCACCTCAAGAGGAGGCTTCTCTCAGCTCTAGGTATGTGAGAGGGACCCTGAGTTTGCGGCCTCAAGTGGAATGGACACCGCGATGCCCTGACGCGAAATAAGGCTGGATATCCCTGCAGTGACTTGAATGCAGGCTCGTCTTGCATCTCCCGATATGAAAGGATGTCTGAATCCCCTGTGGAGACCACAGAGAAAGACCTAGTTCCCCACCTCATCGCGACCGGAGGCCTCACATCCTTTGAAAACTCCAGAGGTACGCGGAGATCAGTGCCTCCAAAGGAGACGATGCCTGACTCCTCGTGAAACTTGATAGGAGCCCCAGGATTCCTGTGGCACTTGGAAAGGGACACTTGGTCTCCCGCCTCAGCTGGAGAGGCGTCCCAATTGCCTTGCCAAGCCTCGAGGAGAATCCCGAGTAGTGTCTCGCAACTAGGCAAGAGTCCTGACGTGGCTGAACAAACACGTGTGTGGAAGGGCCATCCCCGTCGTAACTCGAAAATATACCCCAGGTTCCCGCCGCAACTCGAGAAAAACCATGAGACTTCCCCCTCGCCGCGAGATGAGGCCCGATTCCCCTGCACTGCGTGCAGAGCAATTCCGTCTTGCACATCACACATGAAAGGAGCCTTGATTTCCTTCATGGCACTCCAGAGAAACCCCAAGAACACTGTTTCAAGGCTAGAGGGATCCTGAGGTCACTGTAGCAACACGAAAGAGCTCGGTGGACCAAGAATCAACACGACATGAGAGGTCAGTCCCTGGCTTCGACTCCAGAGGAATACCACGTTACCACAAGCACCTCAAGAGGAGGCTTCTCTCAGCTCTAGGTATGTGAGAGGGATCCTGAGTTTGCGGCCTCAAGTGGAATGGACACCGCGATGCCCTGACTCGAAATAAGGCCGGATATCCCTGCAGTGACTTGAATGCAGGCTCGTCTTGCATCTCCCAAGAAGAAAGGATGTCTGAATCCCCTGTGGAGACCACAGAGAAACACCTAGTTCCCCACCTCATCGCGACCGGAGTCCTCACATCCTTTGAAAACTCCAGAGGTACACGGAGATCAGTGCCTCCAAAGGAGACGATGCCTGACTCCTCGTGAAACTTGATAGGAGTCCCAGGATTCCTGTGGCACGTGGAAAGGGACCCTTGGTCTCCCGCCTCAGCTGGAGAGGCGTTCCAATTGCCCTGCCAAGCCTCGAGGAGAATCCCGAGTTGTGTCTCGCAACTTTGCAGGAGACCTGACGTGGCTGAACAAACACGTGGGTGGAAGGGCCATCCCCGTCGTAACTCGAGAATATACCCCAGGTTCCCGCCGCAACTCGAGAAAAACCATGAGACTTCCCCCTCGATGCGAGATGAGGCCCGATTCCCCTGTACTGCGTGCAGAGCAATTCCGTCTTGCACATCACACATGAAAGGAGCCTTGATTTCCTTGATGGCACTCCAGAGAAACCCCAAGAACACTGTTTCAAGGCTAGAGGGTTCCTGAGGTCACTGTAGCAACACGAAATAACTCTGTGGACCAAAAATCAACTCGAAAAGAGAGGTTAGTCCCTGGATTCGTCTCCAGAGGAATACCACCTTACCACAAGCACCTCAAGAGGAGGCTTCTCTCAGCTCTAGGTATGTGAGAGGGACCCTGAGTTTGCGGCCTCAAGTGGAATGGACACCGCGATGCCCTGACTCGAAATAAGGCCGGATATCCCTGCAGTGACTTCAATGCAGGCTCGTCTTGCATCTCCCAGGAAGAAAGGATGTCTGAATCCCCTGTGGAAAGCACAGAGAAAGACTTAGTTCCCCACCTCATCGCGACCGGAGGCCTCACATCCTTTGAAAACTCCAGAGGTACGCGGAGATCAGTGCCTCCAAAGGAGACGATGCCTGACTCCTCGTGAAACTTGATAGGAGTCCCAGGATTCTTGTATCACGTGGAAAGGGACCCTTGGTCTCCCGCCTCAGCTGGAGAGGCGTTCCAATTGCCCTGCCAAGCCTCGAGGAGAATCCCGAGTTGTCCCTCGCAACTAGGCAGGAGTCCTGACGTGGCTGAACAAACACGTGTGTGGAAGGGCCATCCCCGTCGTAACTCGAGAATATACCCCAGGTTCCCGCCGCAACTCGAGAAAAACCATGAGACTTCCCCCTCGCCGCGAGATGAGGCCCGATTCCCCTGCACTGCGTGCAGAGCAATTCCGTGTTGCACATCACACATGAAAGGAGCCTTGATTTCCTTGATGGCACTCCAGAGAAACCCCAAGAACACTGTTTCAAGGCTAGAGGGATCCTGAGGTCACTGTAGCAACACGAAAGATCTCCGTGGGCCAAAAATCAACTCGAGATGAGAGGTTAGTCCCTGGCTTCGACTCCAGAGGAATACCACCTTACCACAAGCACCTCAAGAGGAGGCTTCTCTCAGCTCTAGGTATGTGAGAGGGACCCTGAGTTTGCGGCCTCAAGTGGAATGGACACCGCGATGCCCTGACGCGAAATAAGGCTGGATATCCCTGCAGTGAATTGAATGCAGGCTCGTCTTGCATCTTCCAAGACGAAAGGATGTCTGAATCCCCTGTGGAGACCACAGAGAAAGACCTAGTTCCCCACCTCATCGCGACCGGAGGCCTCACATCCTTTGAAAACTCCAGAGGTACGCGGAGATCAGTGCCTCCAAAGGAGACGATGCCTGACTCCTCGTGAAACTTGATAGGAGTCCCAGGATTACTGTGGCACGTGGAAAGGGACCCTTGGTCTCCCACCTCAGCTGGAGAGGCGTCCCAATTGCCTTGCCAAGCCTCGAGGAGAATCCCGAGTTGTGTCTCGCAACTAGGCAAGAGTCCTGACGTGGCTGAACAAACACGTGTGTGGAAGGGCCATCCCCGTCGTAACTCGAGAATATACCCCAGGTTCCCGCCGCAACTCGAGAAAAACCATGAGACTTCCCCCTCGATGCGAGATGAGGCCCGATTCCCCTGCACTGCGCGCAGAGCAATTCCGTGTTGCACATCACACATGAAAGGAGCCTTGATTTCCTTGATGGCACTCCAGAGAAACCCCAAGAACACTGTTTCAAGGCTAGAGGGATCCTGAGGTCACTGTAGCAACACGAAAGAGCTCCGTGGACCAAAAATCAACTCGAGATGAGAGGTTAGTCCCTGGCTTCGACTCCTGAGGAATACCACCTTACCACAAGCCCCTCAAGAGGAGGCTTCTCTCAGCTCTACGTATGTGAGAGGAATCCTGAGTTTGCGGCCTCAAGTGGAATGGACACCGCGATGCCCTGACTCGAAATAAGGCCGGATATCCCTGCAGTGACTGGAATGCAGGCTCGACTTGCCTCTCCCAGGACGAAAGGATGTCTGAATCCCCTGTGGAGACCACAGAGAAAGACTTAGTTCCCCACCTCATCGCGACCGATAGCCTCACATTCTTTAAAAACTCCAGAGGTACGCGGAGATCAGTGCCTCCAAAGGAGACGATGCCTGACTCCTCGTGAAACTTGATAAGAGTCCCAGGATTCCTGTGGCACGTGGAAAGGGACCCTTGGTCTCCCGCCTCAGCTGGAGAGGCGTTCCAATTGCCCTGCCAAGCCTCGAGGACAATCCCGAGTTGTCCCTGGCAACTAGGCAGGAGTCCTGACGTGGCTGAACAAACACGTGGGTGGAAGGGCCATCCCCGTCGTAACTCGAGAATATACCCCAGGTTCCCGCCGCAACTCGAGAAAAACCATGAGACTTCCCCCTCGATGCGAGATGAGGCCCGATTCCCCTGTACTGCGTGCAGAGCAATTCCGTCTTGCACATCACACATGAAAGGAGCCTTGATTTCCTTGATGGCACTCCAGAGAAACCCCAAGAACACTGTTTCAAGGCTAGAGGGATCCTGAGGTCACTGTAGCAACATGAAAGAACTCTGTGGACCAAAAATCAACTCGAAAAGAGAGGTTAGACCCTGGATTCGTCTCCAGAGGAATACCACCTTACCACAAGCACCTCAAGAGGAGGCTTCTCTCAGCTCTAGGTATGTGAGAGGGACCCTGAGTTTGCGGCCTCAAGTGGAATGGACACCGCGATGCCCTGACTCGAAATAAGGCCGGATATCCCTGCAGTGACTTCAATGCAGGCTCGTCTTGCCTCTCCCAGGACGAAAGGATGTCTGCATCCCCTGTGGAAAGCACAGAGAAAGACTGAGTTCCCCACCTCATCGCGACCGATAGCCTCACATCCTTTGAAAACTCCAGAGGTACACGGAGATCAGTGCCTCCAAAGGACACGATGCCTGACTCCTCGTGAAACTTGATAGGAGTCCCAGGATTCCTGTGGCACGTGGAAAGGGACCCTTGGTCTCCCGCCTCAGCTGGAGAGGCGTCCCAATTGCCCTGCCAAGCCTCGAGGAGAATCCAGAGTTGTCCCTCGCAACTAGGCAGGAGTCCTGACGTCGCTGAAGAAACACGTGGGTGGAAGGGCCATCCCCGTCGTAACTCGAGAATATACCCCAGGTTCCCGCCGCAACTCGAGAAAAACCATGAGACTTCCCCCTCGCCGCGAGATGAGGCCCGATTCCCCTGCACTGCGTGCAGAGCAATTCCGTGTTGCACATCACACATGAAAGGAGCCTTGATTTCCTTGATGGCACTCCAGAGAAACCCCAAGAACACTGTTTCAAGGCTAGAGGGATCCTGAGGTCACTGTAGCAACACGAAAGAGCTCCGTGGGCCAAAAATCAACTCGAGATGAGAGGTTACTCCCTGGCTTCGACTCCAGAGGAATACCACCTTACCACAAGCACCTCAAGAGGAGGCTTCTCTCATCTCTAGGTATGTGAGAGGGACCCTGAGTTTGCGGCCTCAAGTGGAATGGACACCGCGATGCCCTGACTCGAAATAAGGCTGGATATCCCTGCAGTGACTTGAATGCAGGCTCGTCTTGCATCTCCCAAAACGAAAGGATGTCTGAATCCCCTGTGGAGACCTCAGAGAAAGACCTAGTTCCCCACCTCATCGCGTCCGGAGGCCTCACATCCTTTGAAAACTCCAGAGGTACGCGGAGATCAGTGCCTCCAAAGGAGACGATGCCTGACTCCTCGTGAAACTTGATAGGAGTCCCAGGATTCCTGTGACACGTGGAAAGGGACCCTTGGTCTCCCGCCTCAGCTGGAGAGGCGTCCCAATTGCCTTGCCAAGCCTCGAGGAGAATCCCGAGTTGTGTCTCGCAACTAGGCAAGAGTCCTGACGTGGCTGAACAAACACATGTGTGGAAGGGCCATCCCCGTCGTAACTCGAGAATATACCCCAGGTTCCCGCCGCAACTCGAGAAAAACCATGAGACTTCCCCCTCGCCGCGAGATGAGGCCTGATTCCCCTGCACTGCGTGCAGAGCAATTCTGTGTTGCACATCACACATGAAAGGAGCCTTGATTTCCTTCATGGCACTCCAGAGAAACCCCAAGAACACTGTTTCAAGGCTAGAGGGATCCTGAGGTCACTGTAGCAACACGAAAGAGCTCCGAGGACCAAAAATCAACTCGAGATGAGAGGTTAGTCCCTGGCTTCGACTCCTGAGGAATACCACCTTACCACAAGCACCTCAAGAGGAGGCTTCTCTCAGCTCTAGGTATGTGAGAGGGACCCTGAGTTTGCGGCCTCAATTGGAATATACACCACGATGCCCTGACTCGAAATAAGGCCGGATATCCCTGCAGTGACTTCAATGCAGGCTCGTCTTGCATCTCCCAAGACGAAAGGGTGTCTGAATCCCCTGTGGAGACCACAGAGAAAGACCTAGTTCCCCACCTAATCGCGACAGGAGGCCTCAAATCCTTTGAAAACTCCAGAGGTATGCGAAGATCAGTGCCTCCAAAGGAGACGATGCCTGACTCCTCGTGAAACTTGATAGGAGACCCAGGATTCCTGTGGCACGTGGAAAGGGACACTTGGTCTCCCGTCTCAGCTGGAGAGGCGTCCCAATTGCCCTGCAAAGCCTCGAGGAGAATCCCGAGTTGTCCCTCGCAACTAGGCAGGAGTCCTGACATGGCTGAACACACACGTGTGTGGAAGGGCCATCCCCGTCGTAACTCGAGAATATACCCCAGCTTCCCGCCGCAACTCGAGAAAAACCATGAGACTTCCCCCTCGCTGCGAGATGAGGCCCGATTCCCCTGCACTGCGTGCAGAGCAATTCCGTGTTGCACATCACACATGAAAGGAGCCTTGATTTCCTTGATGGCACTCCAGAGAAACCCCAAGAACACTGTTTCAAGGCTAGAGGGATCCTGAGGTCACTGTAGCAACAAGAAAGAGCTCCGTGGACCAAGAATCAACACGAGATGAGAGGTTAGTCCCTGGCTTCGACTCCTGAGGAATACCACCTTACCACAAGCACCTCAACAGGAGGCTTCTCTCAGCTCTAGGTATGTGAGAGGGACCCTGAGTTTGCGGCCTCAAGTGGAATGGACACCGCGATGCCCTGACTCGAAATAAGGCCGGATATTCCTGCAGTGACTTCAATGCAGGCTCATCTTGCCTCTCCCAGGACGAAAGGATGTCTGAATCCCCTGTGGAAAGCACAGAGAAAGACTTAGTTCCCCACCTCATCGCGACCGATAGCCTCACATCCTTTGAAAACTCCAGAGGTACGCGGAGATCAGTGCCTCCAAAGGAGACGATGCCTGACTCCTCGTGAAACTTGATAGGAGTCCCAGGATTCCTGTGGCACGTGGAAAGGGACACTTGGTCTCCCGTCTCAGCTGGAGAGGCATCCCAATTGCCCTGCCAAGCCTCGAGGAGAATCCCGAGTTGTCCCTCGCAACTAGGCAGGAGTCCTGACGTCGCTGAACAAACACGTGGGTGGAAGGGCCATCCCCGTCGTAACTCGAGAATATACCCCAGGTTCCCGCCGCAACTCGAGAAAAACCATGAGACTTCCCCCTCGCCACGAGATGAGGCCCGATTCCCCTGCACTGCGTGCAGAGCAATTCCGTGTTGCACATCACACATGAAAGGAGCCTTGATTTCTTTGATGGCACTCCAGAGAAACCCCAAGAACACTGTTTCAAGGCTAGAGGGATCCTGAGGTCGTAGCAACACGAAAGAGCTCCGTGGGCCAAAAATCAACTCGAGATGAGAGGTTAGTCCCTGGCTTCGACTCCAGAGGAATACCACCTTACCACAAGCACCTCAAGAGGAGGCTTCTCTCAGCTCTAGGTATGTGAGAGGGACCCTGATTTTGCGGCCTCAAGTGGAATGTACACCGCGATGCCATGACGCGAAATAAGGCTGGATATCCCTGCAGTGACTTGAATGCAGGCTCGTCTTGCATCTCCCAAGACGAAAGGATGTCTGAATCCCCTGTGGAGACCACAGAGAAAGACCTAGTTCCCCACCTCATCGCGACCGGAGGCCTCACATCCTTTGAAAACTCCAGAGGTACGCGGAGATCAGTGCCTCCAAAGGAGACGATGCCTGACTCCTCGTGAAACTTGATAGGAGTCCCAGGATTCCTGTGGCACGTGGAAAGGGACCCTTGGTCTCCCGCCTCAGCTGGAGAGGCGTCCCAATTGCCTTGCCAAGCCTCGAGGAGAATCCCGAGTTGTGTCTCGCAACTAGGCAAGAGTCCTGACGTGGCTGAACAAACACGTGTGTGGAAGGGCCATCCCCGTCGTAACTCGAGAATATACCCCAGGTTCCCGCCGCAACTCGAGAAAAACCATGAGACTTCCCCCTCGCCGCGAGATGAGGCCCGATTCCCCTGCACTGCGTGCAGAGCAATTCCGTGTTGCACATCACACATGAAAGGAGCCTTGATTTCCTTGATGGCACTCCAGAGAAACCCCAAGAACACTGTTTCAAGGCTAGAGGGATCCTGAGGTCACTGTAGCAACACGAAAGAACTCTGTGGACCAAAAATCAACTCGAAAAGAGAGGTTAGTCCCTGGATTCGTCTCCAGAGGAATACCACCTTACCACAAGCACCTCAAGAGGAGGCTTCTCTCAGCTCTAGGTATGTGAGAGGGACCCTGAGTTTGCGGCCTCAAGTGGAATGGACACCGCGATGCCCTGACTCGAAATAAGGCCGGATATCCCTGCAGTGACTTCAATGCAGGCTCGTCTTGCAACTCCCAGGACGAAAGGATGTCTGAATCCCCTGTGGAAAGCACAGAGAAAGACTTAGTTCCCCACCTCATCGCGACCGATAGCCTCACATCCTTTGAAAACTCCAGAGGTACACGGAGATCAGTGCCTCCAAAGGAGACGATGCCTGACTCCTCGTGAAACTTGATAGGAGTCCCAGGATTCCTGTGGCACTTGGAAAGGGACCCTTGGTCTCCCGCCTCAGCTGGAGAGGCGTCCCAATTGCCCTGCAAAGCCTCGAGGAGAATCCAGAGTTGTCCCTCGCAACTAGGCAGGAGTCCTGACGTCGCTGAAGAAACACGTGGGTGGAAGGGCCATCCCCGTCGTAACTCGAGAATATACCCCAGGTTCCCGCCGCAACTCGAGAAAAACCATGAGACTTCCCCCTCGCCGCGAGATGAGGCCCGATTCCCCTGCACTGCGTGCAGAGCAATTCCGTGTTGCACATCACACATGAAAGGAGCCTTGATTTCCTTGATGGCACTCCATAGAAACCCCAAGAACACTGTTTCAAGGATAGAGGGATCCTGAGGTCACTGTAGCAACACGAAAGAGCTCCGTGGGCCAAAAATCAACTCGAGATGAGAGGTTAGTCCCTGGCTTCGACTCCAGAGGAATACCACCTTACCACAAGCACCTCAAGAGGAGGCTTCTCACAGCTCTAGGTATGTGAGAGGGATCCTGAGTTTGCGGCCTCAAGTGGAATGGACACCGCGATGCCCTGACGCGAAATAAGGCTGGATATCCCTGCAGTGACTTGAGTGCAGGCTCGTCTTGCATCTCCCAGGACGAAAGAATGTCTGAATCCCCTGTGGAGACCACAGAGAAAGACCTAGTTCCCCACCTCATCGCGACCGGAGGCCTCACATCCTTTGAAAACTCCAGAGGTACGCGGAGATCAGTGCCTCCAAAGGAGACGATGCCTGACTCCTTGTGAAACTTGATAGGAGTCCCAGGATTCCTGTGGCACGTGGAAAGGGACTCTTGGTCTCCCGCCTCAGCTGGAGAGGCGTCCCAATTGCCTTGCCAAGCCTCGAGGAGAATCCCGAGTTGTGTCTCGCAACTAGGCAAGAGTCCTGACGTGGCTGAACAAACACGTGTGTGGAAGGGCCATCCCCGTCGTAACTCGAGAATATACCCCAGGTTCCCGCCGCAACTCGAGAAAAACCATGAGACTTCCCCCTCGATGCGAGATGAGGCCCGATTCCCCTGCACTGCGGGCAGAGCAATTCCGTCTTGCACATCACACATGAAAGGAGCCTTGATTTCCTTGATGGCACTCCAGAGAAACCCCAAGAACACTGTTTCAAGGCTAGAGGGATCCTGAGGTCACTGTAGCAACACGAAAGAGCTCCGTGGACCAAAAATCAACTCGAGATGAGAGGTTAGTCCCTGGCTTCGACTCCTGAGGAATACCACCTTACCACAAGCACCTCAAGAGGAGGCTTCTCTCAGCTCTAGGTATGTGAGAGGGACCCTGAGTTTGCGGCCTCAAGTGGAATGGACACCGCGATGCCCTGACTCGAAATAAGGCCGGATATCCCTGCAGTGACTTCAATGCAGGCTCGTCTTGCATCTCCCAGGACGAAAGGATGTCTGAATCCCCTGTGGAAAGCACAGAGAAAGACTTAGTTCCCCACCTCATCGCGACCGATAGCCTCACATCCTTTGAAAACTCCAGAGGTACACGGAGATCAGTGCCTCCAAAGGAGACGATGCCTGACTCCTCGTGAAACTTGATAGGAGTCCCAGGATTCCTGTGGCACGTGGAAAGGGACCCTTGGTCTCCCGCCTCAGCTGGAGAGGCGTCCCAATTGCCCTGCCAAGCCTCGAGGAGAATCCCGAGTTGTGTCTCGCAACTAGCCAAGAGTCCTGACGTGACTGAACAAACACGTGAGTGGAAGGGCCATCCCCGTCGTAACTCGAGAATATACCCCAGGTTCCCGCCGCAACTCGAGAAAAACAATGAGACTTCCCCCTCGCCGCGAGATGAGGCCCGATTCCCCTGCACTGCGTGCAGAGCAATTCCGTGTTGCACATCACACATGAAAGGAGCCTTGATTTCTTTGATGGCACTCCAGAGAAACCCCAAGAACACTGTTTCAAGGCTAGAGGGATCCTGAGGTCGTAGCAACACGAAAGAGCTCCGTGGGCCAAAAATCAACTCGAGATGAGAGGTTAGTCCCTGGCTTCGACTCCAGAGGAATACCACCTTACCACAAGCACCTCAAGAGGAGGCTTCTCTCAGCTCTAGGTATGTGAGAGGGACCCTGAGTTTGCGGCCTCAAGTGGAATGGACACCGCGATGCCCTGACGCGAAATAAGGCTGGATATCCCTGCAGTGACTTGAATGCAGGCTCGTCTTGCATCTCCCAAGACGAAAGGATGTCTGAATCCCCTGTGGAGACCACAGAGAAAGACCTAGTTCCCCACCTCATCGCGACCGGAGGCCTCACATCCTTTGAAAACTCCAGAGGTACGCGGAGATCAGTGCCTCCAAAGGAGACGATGCCTGACTCCTCGTGAAACTTGATAGGAGTCCCAGGATTCCTGTGGCACGTGGAAAGGGACACTTGGTCTCCCGCCTCAGCTGGAGAGGCGTCCCAATTGCCTTGCCAAGCCTCGAGGAGAATCCCGAGTTGTGTCTCGCAACTAGGCAAGAGTCCTGACGTGGCTGAACAAACACGTGTGTGGAAGGGCCATCCCCGTCGTAACTCGAGAATATAACCCAGGTTCCCGCCGCAACTCGAGAAAAACCATGAGACTTCCCCCTCGCCGCGAGATGAGGCCCGATTCCCCTGCACTGCGTGCAGAGCAATTCCGTGTTGCACATCACACATGAAAGGAGCCTTGATTTCCTTGATGGCACTCCAGAGAAACCCCAAGAACACTGTTTCAAGGCTAGAGGGATCCTGAGGTCACTGTAGCAACACGAAAGAACTCTGTGGACCAAAAATCAACTCGAAAAGAGAGGTTAGTCCCTGGATTCGTCTCCAGAGGAATACCACCTTACCACAAGCACCTCAAGAGGAGGCTTCTCTCAGCTCTAGGTATGTGAGAGGGACCCTGAGTTTGCGGCCTCAAGTGGAATGGACACCGCGATGCCCTGACTCGAAATAAGGCCGGATATCCCTGCAGTGACTTCAATGCAGGCTCGTCTTGCAACTCCCAGGACGAAAGGATGTCTGAATCCCCTGTGGAAAGCACAGAGAAAGACTTAGTTCCCCACCTCATCGCGACCGATAGCCTCACATCCTTTGAAAACTCCAGAGGTACACGGAGATCAGTGCCTCCAAAGGAGACGATGCCTGACTCCTCGTGAAACTTGATAGGAGTCCCAGGATTCCTGTGGCACTTGGAAAGGGACCCTTGGTCTCCCGCCTCAGCTGGAGAGGCGTCCCAATTGCCCTGCAAAGCCTCGAGGAGAATCCAGAGTTGTCCCTCGCAACTAGGCAGGAGTCCTGACGTCGCTGAAGAAACACGTGGGTGGAAGGGCCATCCCCGTCGTAACTCGAGAATATACCCCAGGTTCCCGCCGCAACTCGAGAAAAACCATGAGACTTCCCCCTCGCTGCGAGATGAGGCCCGATTCCCCTGCACTGCGTGCAGAGCAATTCCGTGTTGCACATCACACATGAAAGGAGCCTTGATTTCCTTGATGGCACTCCATAGAAACCCCAAGAACACTGTTTCAAGGCTAGAGGGATCCTGAGGTCGTAGCAACACGAAAGAGCTCCGTGGGCCAAAAATCAACTCGAGATGAGAGGTTAGTCCCTGGCTTCGACTCCAGAGGAATACCACCTTACCACAAGCACCTCAAGAGGAGGCTTCTCTCAGCTCTAGGTATGTGAGAGGGACCCTGAGTTTGCGGCCTCAAGTGGAATGGACACCGCGATGCCCTGACGCGAAATAAGGCTGGATATCCCTGCAGTGACTTGAATGCAGGCTCGTCTTGCATCTCCCAAGACGAAAGGATGTCTGAATCCCCTGTGGAGACCACAGAGAAAGACCTAGTTCCCCACCTCATCGCGACCGGAGGCCTCACATCCTTTGAAAACTCCAGAGGTACGCGGAGATCAGTGCCTCCAAAGGAGACGATGCCTGACTCCTCGTGAAACTTGATAGGAGTCCCAGGATTCCTGTGGCACGTGGAAAGGGACCCTTGGTCTCCCGCCTCAGCTGGAGAGGCGTCCCAATTGCCTTGCCAAGCCTCGAGGAGAATCCCGAGTTGTGTCTCGCAACTAGGCAAGAGTCCTGACGTGGCTGAACAAACACGTGTGTGGAAGGGCCATCCCCGTCGTAACTCGAGAATATACCCCAGATTCCCGCCGCAACTCGAGAAAAACCATGAGACTTCCCCCTCGCCGCGAGATGAGGCCCGATTCCCCTGCACTGCGTGCAGAGCAATTCCGTGTTGCACATCACACATGAAAGGAGCCTTGATTTCCTTGATGGCACTCCAGAGAAACCCCAAGAACACTGTTTCAAGGCTAGAGGGATCCTGAGGTCACTGTAGCAACACGAAAGAACTCTGTGGACCAAAAATCAACTCGAAAAGAGAGGTTAGTCCCTGGATTCGTCTCCAGAGGAATACCACCTTACCACAAGCACCTCAAGAGGAGGCTTCTCTCAGCTCTAGGTATGTGAGAGGGACCCTGAGTTTGCGGCCTCAAGTGGAATGGACACCGCGATGCCCTGACTAGAAATAAGGCCGGATATCCCTGCAGTGACTTCAATGCAGGCTCGTCTTGCAACTCCCAGGACGAAAGGATGTCTGAATCCCCTGTGGAAAGCACAGAGAAAGACTTAGTTCCCCACCTCATCGCGACCGATAGCCTCACATCCTTT
Organism: Cervus elaphus; assembly: GCF_910594005.1. Lineage (NCBI taxonomy): Eukaryota > Metazoa > Chordata > Mammalia > Artiodactyla > Cervidae > Cervus > Cervus elaphus. The sequence continues at coordinate 890,425 of NC_057828.1, forward strand.
GAAAACTCCAGAGGTACACGGAGATCAGTGCCTCCAAAGGAGACGATGCCTGACTCCTCGTGAAACTTGATAGGAGTCCCAGGATTCCTGTGGCACTTGGAAAGGGACCCTTGGTCTCCCGCCTCAGCTGGAGAGGCGTCCCAATTGCCCTGCAAAGCCTCGAGGAGAATCCAGAGTTGTCCCTCGCAACTAGGCAGGAGTCCTGACGTCGCTGAAGAAACACGTGGGTGGAAGGGCCATCCCCGTCGTAACTCGAGAATATACCCCAGGTTCCCGCCGCAACTCGAGAAAAACCATGAGACTTCCCCCTCGCTGCGAGATGAGGCCCGATTCCCCTGCACTGCGTGCAGAGCAATTCCGTCTTGCACATCACACATGAAAGGAGCCTTGATTTCCTTGATGGCACTCCATAGAAACCCCAAGAACACTGTTTCAAGGCTAGAGGGATCCTGAGGTCACTGTAGCAACACGAAAGACCTCCGTGGGTCAAAAATCAACTCGAGATGAGAGGTTAGTCCCTGGCTTCGACTCCAGAGGAATACCACCTTACCACAAGCACCTCAAGAGGAGGCTTCTCACAGCTCTAGGTATGTGAGAGGGATCCTGAGTTTGCGGCCTCAAGTGGAATGGACACCGCGATGCCCTGACGCGAAATAAGGCTGGATATCCCTGCAGTGACTTGAGTGCAGGCTCGTCTTGCATCTCCCAGGACGAAAGGATGTCTGAATCCCCTGTGGAGACCACAGAGAAAGACCTAGTTCACCACCTCATCGCGACCGGAGGCCTCACATCCTTTGAAAACTCCAGAGGTACGCGGAGATCAGTGCCTCCAAAGGAGACGATGCCTGACTCCTTGTGAAACTTCATAGGAGTCCCAGTATTCCTGTGGCACGTGGAAAGGGACTCTTGGTCTCCCGCCTCAGCTGGAGAGGCGTCCCAATTGCCTTGCCAAGCCTCGAGGAGAATCCCGAGTTGTGTCTCGCAACTAGGCAAGAGTCCTGACGTGGCTGAACAAACACGTGTGTGGAAGGGCCATCCCCGTCGTAACTCGAGAATATACCCCAGGTTCCCGCCGCAACTCGAGAAAAACCATGAGACTTCCCCCTCGATGCGAGATGAGGCCCGATTCCCCTGCACTGCGTGCAGAGCAATTCCGTCTTGCACATCACACATGAAAGGAGCCTTGATTTCCTTGATGGCACTCCAGAGAAACCCCAAGAACACTGTTTCAAGGCTAGAGGGATCCTGAGGTCACTGTAGCAACACGAAAGAGCTCCGTGGACCAAAAATCAACTCGAGATGAGAGGTTAGTCCCTGGCTTCGACTCCTGAGGAATACCACCTTACCACAAGAACCTCAAGAGGAGGCTTCTCTCAGCTCTAGGTATGTGAGAGGGACCCTGAGTTTGCGGCCTCAAGTGGAATGGACACCGCGATGCCCTGACTCGAAATAAGGCCGGATATCCCTGCAGTGACTTCAATGCAGGCTCGTCTTGCATCTTCCAGGACGAAAGGATGTCTGAATCCCCTGTGGAAAGCACAGAGAAAGACTTAGTTCCCCACCTCATCGCGACCGATAGCCTCACATCCTTTGAAAACTCCAGAGGTACACGGAGATCAGTGCCTCCAAAGGAGACGATGCCTGACTCCTCGTGAAACTTGATAGGAGTCCCAGGATTCCTGTGGCACGTGGAAAGGGACCCTTGGTCTCCCGCCTCAGCTGGAGAGGCGTCCCAATTGCCCTGCCAAGCCTCGAGGAGAATCCAGAGTTGTCCCTCGCAACTAGGCAGGAGTCCTGACGTCGCTGAAGAAACACGTTTGTGGAAGGGCCATCCCCGTCGTAACTCGAGAATATACCCCAGGTTCCCGCCGCAACTCGAGAAAAACCATGAGACTTCCCCCTCGCCGCGAGATGAGGCCCGATTCCCCTGCACTGTGTGCAGAGCAATTCCGTGTTGCACATCACACATGAAAGGAGCCTTGATTTCCTTGATGGCACTCCAGAGAAACCCCAAGAACACTGTTTCAAGGCTAGAGGGATCCTGAGGTCACTGTAGCAACACGAAAGAGCTCCGTGGACCAAAAATCAACTCGAGATGAGAGGTTAGTCCCTGGCTTCGACTCCAGAGGAATACAACCTTACCACAAGCACCTCAAGAGGAGGCTTCTCTCAGCTCTAGGTATGCGAGAGGGACCCTGAGTTTGCGGCCTCAAGTGGAATGGACACCGCGATGCCCTGACGCGAAATAAGGCTGGATATTCCTGCAGTGACTTGAATGCAGGCTCGTCTTGCATCTCCCAAGATGAAAGGATGTCTGAATCCCCTGTGGATACCACAGAGAAAGACCTAGTTCCCCACCTCATCGCGACCGGAGGCCTCACATCCTTTGAAAACTCCAGAGGTACGCGGAGATCAGTGCCTCGAAAGGAGACGATGCCTGACTCCTCGTGAAACTTGATAGGAGTCCCAGGATTCCTGTGGCACGTGGAAAGGGACACTTGGTCTCCCGCCTCAGCTGGAGAGGCGTCCCAATTGCCTTGCCAAGCCTCGAGGAGAATCCCGAGTTGTGTCTCACAACTAGGCAAGAGTCCTGACGTGGCTGAACAAACACGTGTGTGGAAGGGCCATCCCCGTCGTAACTCGAGAATATACCCCAGGTTCCCGCCGCAACTCGAGAAAAACCATGAGACTTCCCCCTCGCCGCGAGATGAGGCCCGATTCCCCTGCACTGCGTGCAGAGCAATTCTGTGTTGCACATCACACATGAAAGGAGCCTTGATTTCCTTGATGGCACTCCAGAGAAACCCCAAGAACACTGTTTCAAGGATAGAGGGATCCTGAGGTCACTGTAGCAACACGAAAGAACTCTGTGGACTAAAAATCAACTCGAAAAGAGAGGTTAGTCCCTGGATTCGTCTCCAGAGGAATACCACCTTACCACAAGCACCTCAAGAGGAGGCTTCTCTCAGCTCTAGGTATGTGAGAGGGACCCTGAGTTTGCGGCCTCAAGTGGAATGGACACCGCGATGCCCTGACTCGAAATAAGGCCGGATATCCCTGCAGTGACTTCAATGCAGGCTCGTCTTGCATCTCCCAGGACGAAAGGATGTCTGAATCCCCTGTGGAAAGCACAGAGAAAGACTTAGTTCCCCAACTCTTCGCGACCGATAGCCTCACATCCTTTGAAAACTCCAGAGGTACGCGGAGATCAGTGCCTCCAAAGGAGACGATGCCTGACTCCTCGTGAAACTTGATAGGAGTCCCAGGATTCCTGTGGCACTTGGAAAGGGACACTTGGTCTCCCGCCTCAGCTGGAGAGGCGTCCCAATTGCCCTGCCAAGCCTCGAGGAGAATCCCGAGTTGTCCCTCGCAACTAGGCAGGAGTCCTGACGTCGCTGAAGAAACACGTGGGTGGAAGGGCCATCCCCGTCGTAACTCGAGAATATACCCCAGATTCCCGCCGCAACTCGAGAAAAACCATGAGACTTCCCCCTCGCCGCGAGATGAGGCCCGATTCCCCTGCACTGCGTGCAGAGCAATTCTGTGTTGCACATCACACATGAAAGGAGCCTTGATTTCCTTGATGGCACTCCAGAGAAACCCCAAGAACACTGTTTCAAGGATACAGGGATCCTGAGGTCACTGTAGCAACACGAAAGAACTCTGTGGACTAAAAATCAACTCGAAAAGAGAGGTTAGTCCCTGGATTCGTCTCCAGAGGAATACCACCTTACCACAAGCACCTCAAGAGGAGGCTTCTCTCAGCTCTAGGTGTGTGAGAGGGACCCTGAGTTTGCGGCCTCAAGTGGAATGGACACCGCGATGCCCTGACTCGAAATAAGGCCGGATATCCCTGCAGTGACTTCAATGCAGGCTCGTCTTGCATCTCCCAGGACGAAAGGATGTCTGAATCCCCTGTGGAAAGCACAGAGAAAGACTTAGTTCCCCAACTCATCGCGACCGATAGCCTCACATCCTTTGAAAACTCCAGAGGTACGCGGAGATCAGTGCCTCCAAAGGAGACGATGCCTGACTCCTCGTGAAACTTGATAGGAGTCCCAGGATTCCTGTGGCACTTGGAAAGGGACACTTGGTCTCCCGCCTCAGCTGGAGAGGCGTCCCAATTGCCCTGCCAAGCCTCGAGGAGAATCCCGAGTTGTCCCTCGCAACTAGGCAGGAGTCCTGACGTCGCTGAAGAAACACGTGGGTGGAAGGGCCATCCCCGTCGTAACTCGAGAATATACCCCAGGTTCCCGCCGCAACTCGAGAAAAACCATGAGACTTCCCCCTCGCCGCGAGATGAGGCCCGATTCCCCTGCAATGCGTGCAGAGCAATTCCGTGTTGCACATCACACATGAAAGGAGCCTTGATTTCCTTGATGGCACTCCAGAGAAACCCCAAGAACACTGCTTCAAGGCTAGAGGGATCCTGAGGTCACTGTAGCAACACGAAAGAGCTCCGTGGGCCAAAAATCAACTCGAGATGAGAGGTTAGTCCCTGGCTTCGACTCCAGAGGAATACCACCTTACCACAAGCACCTCAAGAGGAGGCTTCTCTCAGCTCTAGGTATGTGAGAGGGACCCTGAGTTTGCGGCCTCAAGTGGAATGGACATCGCGATGACCTGACGCGAAATAAGGCTGGATATCCCTGCAGTGACTTGAATGCAGGCTCGTCTTGCATCTCCCAAGATGAAAGGATGTCTGAATCCCCTGTGGAGACCACAGAGAAAGACCTAGTTCCCCACCTCATCGCGACCGGAGGCCTCACATCCTTTGAAAACTCTAGAGGTACGCGGAGATCAGTGCCTCCAAAGGAGACGATGCCTGACTCCTCGTGAAACTTGATAGGAGTCCCAGGATTCCTGTGGCACGTGGAAAGGGACCCTTGGTCTCCCGCCTCACCTGGAGAGGCGTCCCAATTGCCTTGCCAGGCCTCGAGGAGAATCCCGAGTTGTATCTCGCAACTAGGCAAGAGTCCTGACGTGGCTGAACAAACACGTGTGTGGAAGGGCCATCCCCGTCGTAACTCGAGAATATACCCCAGGTTCCCGCCGCAACTCGAGAAAAACCATGAGACTTCCCCCTCGCCGCAAGATCAGGCCCGATTCCCCTGCACTGCGTGCAGAGCAATTCCGTGTTGCACATCACACATGAAAGGAGCCTTGATTTCCTTCATGGCACTCCAGAGAAACCCCAAGAACCCTGTTTCAAGGCTAGAGGGATCCTGAGGTCACTGTAGCAACACGAAAGAGCTCCGTGGACCAAAAATCAACTCGAAAAGAGAGGTTAGTCCCTGGCTTCGACTCCAGAGGAATACCACCTTACCACAAGCACCTCAAGAGGAGGCTTCTCTCAGATCTAGGTATGTGAGAGGGACCATGAGTTTGCGGCCTCAAGTGTAATGGACACCGCGATGCCCTGACTCGAAATAAGGCCGGATATCCCTGCAGTGACTGGAATGCAGGCTTGTCTTGCATCTTCCAAGACGAAAGGGTGTCTGAATCCCCTGTGGAGACCACAGAGAAAGACCTAGTTCCCCACCTCATCGCGACAGGAGGCCTCACATCCTTTGAAAACTCCAGAGGTACGCGGAGATCAGTGCCTCCAAAGGAGACGATGCCTGACTCCTCGTGAAACTTGATAGGAGTCCCAGGATTCCTGTGGCACGTGGAAAGGGACCCTTGGTCTCCCGCCTCAGCTGGAGAGGCGTTCCAATTGCCCTGCCAAGCCTCGAGGAGAATCCCGAGTTGTCCCTCGCAACTAGGCAGGAGTCCTGACGTGGCTGAACAAACACGTGGGTGGAAGGGCCATCCCCGTCGTAACTCGAGAATATACCCCAGGTTCCCGCCGCAACTCGAGAAAAACCATGAGACTTCCCCCTCGATGCGAGATGAGGCCCGATTCCCCTGTACTGCGTGCAAAGCAATTCCGTCTTGCACATCACACATGAAAGTAGCCTTGATTTCCTTAATGGCACTCCAGAGAAACCCCAAGAACACTGTTTCAAGGATAGAGGGATCCTGAGGTCACTGAAGCAACACGAAAGAACTCTGTGGACCAAAAATCAACTCGAAAAGAGAGGTTAGTCCCTGGATTCGTCTCCAGAGGAATACCACCTTACCACAAGCACCTCAAGAGGAGGCTTCTCTCAGCTCTAGGTATGTGAGAGGGACCCTGAGTTTGTGGCCTCAAGTGGAATGGACACCGCGATGCCCTGACTCGAAATAAGGCCGGATATCCCTGCAGTGACTTCAATGCAGGCTCGTCTTGCATCTCCCAGGACGAAAGGATGTCTGAATCCCCTGTGGAAAGCACAGAGAAAGACTTAGTTCCCCACCTCATCGCGACCGATAGCCTCACATCCTTTGAAAACTCCAGAGGTACGCGGAGATCAGTGCCTCCAAAGGAGACGATGCCTGACTCCTCGTGAATCTTGATAGGAGTCCCAGGATTCCTGTGGCACTTGGAAAGGGACACTTGGTCTCCCGCCTCAGCTGGAGAGGCATCCCAATTGCCCTGCAAAGCCTCGAGGAGAATCCCGAGTTGTCCCTCGCAACTAGGCAGGAGTCCTGACATGGCTGAACACACACGTGTGTGGAAGGGCCATCCCCGTCGTAACTCGAGAATATACCCCAGGTTCCCGCCGCAACTCGAGAAAAACCATGAGACTTCCCCCTCGATGCGAGATGAGGCCCGATTCCCCTGTACTGCATGCAGAGCAATTCCGTCTTGCACATCACACATGAAAGGAGCCTTGATTTCCTTGATGGCACTCCAGAGAACCCCCAAGAACACTGTTTCAAGGATAGAGGGATCCTGAGGTCACTGTAGCAACACGAAAGAACTCTGTGGACCAAAAATCAACTCGAAAAGAGAGGTTAGTCCCTGGATTCGTCTCCAGAGGAATACCACCTTACCACAAGCACCTCAAGAGGAGGCTTCTCTTAGCTCTAGGTATGTGAGAGGGACCCTGAGTTTGCGGCCTCAAGTGGAATGGACACCGCGATGCCCTGACTCGAAATAAGGCCGGGTATCCCTGCAGTGACTTCAATGCAGGCTCGTCTTGCATCTCCCAGGACGAAAGGATGTCTGAATCCCCTGTGGAAAGCACAGAGAAAGACTTAGTTCCCCACCTCATCGCGACCGATAGCCTCACATCCTTTGAAAACTCCAGAGGTACGCGGAGATCAGTGCCTCCAAAGGAGACGATGCCTGACTCCTCGTGAAACTTGATAGGAGTCCCAGGATTCCTGTGGCACTTGGATAGGGACACTTGGTCTCCCGCCTCAGCTGGAGAGGCGTCCCAATTGCCCTGCCAAGCCTCGAGGATAATCCAGAGTTGTCCCTCGCAACTAGGCAGGAGTCCTGACGTCGCTGAAGAAACACGTGGGTGGAAGGGCCATCCCCGTCGTAACTCGAGACTATAACCCAGGTTCCCGCCGCAACTCGAGAAAAACCATGAGACTTCCCCCTCGCCGCGAGATGAGGCCCGATTCCCCTGCACTGCGTGCAGAGCAATTCCGTGTTGCACATCACACATGAAAGGAGCCTTGATTTCCTTCATGGCACTCCAGAGAAACCCCAAGAACACTGTTTCAAGGGTAGAGGGATCCTGAGGTCACTGTAGCAACACGAAAGAGCTCCGTGGACCAAAAATCAACTCGAGATGAGAGGTTAGTCCCTGGCTTCGACTCCAGAGGAATACCACCTTACCACAAGCACCTCAAGAGGAGGCTTCTCTCAGCTCTAGGTATGTGAGAGGGACCCTGAGTTTGTGGCCTCAAGTGGAATGGACACCGCGATGCCCTGACGCGACATAAGGCTGGATATCCCTGCAGTGACTTGAATGCAGGCTCGTCTTGCATCTCCCAAGATGAAAGGATGTCTGAATCCCCTGTGGAGACCCCAGAGAAAGACCTAGTTCCCCACCTCACCGCGACCGGAGGCCTCACATACTTTGAAAACTCCAGAGGTATGCGGAGATCAGTGCCTCCAAAGGAGACGATGCCTGACTCCTCGTGAAACTTGGTAGGAGTCCCAGGATTCCTGTGGCACGTGGAAAGGGACCCTTGGTCTCCCGCCTCAGCTGGAGAGGCGTCCCAATTGCCTTGCCAAGCCTCGAGGAGAATCCCGAGTTGTCCCTCGCAACTAGGCAGGAGCCCTGAAGTGGCTGAACAAACACGTGGGTGGAAGGGCCATCCCCGTCGTAACTCGAGAATATACCCCAGGTTCCTGCCGCAACTCGAGAAAAACCATGAGACTTCCCCCTCGATGCGAGATGAGGCCCGATTCCCCTGTACTGCGTGCAGAGCAATTCCGTCTTGCACATCACACATGAAAGGAGCCTTGATTTCCTTGATGGCACTCCAGAGAAACCCCAAGAACACTGTTTCAAGGCTAGAGGGATCCTGAGCTCACTGTAGCAACACGAAAGAGCTCCGTGGACCAAAAATCAACTCGAAAAGAGAGGTTAGTCCCTGGATTCGTCTCCAGAGGTATACCAACTTACCACAAGCACCTCAAGAGGAGGCTTCTCTCAGCTCTACGTATGTGAGAGGGACCCTGAGTTTGCGGCCTCAAGTGGAATGCACACCGCGATGCCCTGACTCGAAATAAGGCCGGATATCCCTGCAGTGACTTGAATGCAGGCTCGTCTTGCATCTCCCAGGACGAAAGGATGTCTGAATCCCCTGTGGAAAGCAGAGAGAAAGACTTAGTTCCCCACCTCATCGCGACCGATAGCCTCACATTCTTTGAAAACTCCAGAGGTACGCGGAGATCAGTTCCTCCAAAGGAGACGATGCCTGACTCCTCGTGAAACTTGATAGGAGTCCCAGGATTCCTGTGGCACTTGGAAAGGGACACTTGGTCTCCCGCCTCAGCTGGAGAGGCGTCCCAATTGCCTTGCCAAGCCTCGAGGAGAATCCAGAGTTGTCCCTCGCAACTAGGCAGGAGTCCTGACGTCGCTGAAGAAACACGTGGGTGGAAGGGCCATCCCCGTCGTAACTGGAGAATATACCCCAGGTTCCCGCCGCAACTCGAGAAAAACCATGAGACTTCCCCCTCGCCGCGAGATGAGGCCCGATTCCCCTGCACTGCGTGCAGAGCAATTCTGTGTTGCACATCACACATGAAAGGAGCCTTGATTTCCTTCATGGCACTCCAGAGAAACCCCAAGAACACTGTTTCAAGGCTAGAGGGATCCTGAGGTCACTGTAGCAACACGAAAGAGCTCTGTGGACCAAAAATCAACTCGAGATGAGAGGTTAGTCCCTGGCTTCGACTCCAGAGGAATACCACCTTACCACAAGCACCTCAAGAGGAGGCTTCTCTCAGCTCTAGGTATGTGAGAGGGACCCTGATTTTGCGGCCTCAAGTGGAATGGACACCGCGATGCCCTGACTCGAAATAAGGCCGGATATCCCTGCAGTGACTGGAATGCAGGCTCGTCTTGCATCTCCCAAGACGAAGGGGTGTCTGAATCCCCTGTGGAGGCCACAGAGAAGGACCTAGTTCCCCACCTCATCGCGACAGGAGGCCTCAAATCCTTTGAAAACTCCAGAGGTATGCGGAGATCAGTGCCTCCAAAGGAGACGATGCCTGACTCCTCGTGAAACTTGATAGGAGACCCAGGATTCCTTTGGCACGTGGAAAGGGACCCTTGGTCTCCCGTCTCAGCTGGAGAGGCGTCCCAATTGCCCTGCAAAGCCTCGAGGAGAATCCAGAGTTGTCCCTCGCAACTAGGCAGGAGTCCTGACATGGCTGAACACACACGTGTGTGGAAGGGCCATCCCCGTCGTAACTCGAGAATATACCCCAGGTTCCCGCCGCAACTCGAGAAAAACCATGAGACTTCCCCCTCGCCGCGAGATGAGGCCCGATTCCCCTGAACTGCGTGCAGAGCAATTCCGTGTTGCACATCACACATGAAAGGAGCCTTGATTTCCTTGATGGCACTCCAGAGAAACCCCAAGAACACTGTTTCAAGGCTAGAGGGATCCTGAGGTCACTGTAGCAACACGAAAGAGCTCCGTGGACCAAGAATCAACACGAGATGAGAGGTTAGTCCCTGGCTTCGACTCCTAAGGAATACCACCTTACCACAAGCACCTCAAGAGGAGGCTTCTCTCAGCTCTAGGTATGTGAGAGGGACCCTGAGTTTGCGGCCTCAAGTGGAATGGACACCGCGATGCCCTGACTCGAAATAAGGCCGGATATCCCTGCAGTGACTTGAATGCAGGCTCGTCTTGCATCTCCCAAGAAGAAAGGATGTCTGAATCCCCTGTGGAGGCCACAGAGAAACACCTAGTTCCCCACCTCATCGCGACCGGAGGCCTCACATCCTTTGAAATCTCCAGAGGTACGCGGAGATCAGTGCCTCCAAAGGAGACGATGCCTGACTCCTCGTGAAACTTGATAGGAGTCCCAGGATTCTTGTGGCACGTGGAAAGGGACCCTTGGTCTTCCACCTCAGCTGGAGAGGCGTTCCAATTGCCCTGCCAAGCCTCGAGGAGAATCCCGAGTTGTCCCTCGCAACTAGGCAGGAGTCCTGACGTGGCTGAAGAAACACGTGGGTGGAAAGGCCATCCCCGTTGTAACTCGAGAATATACCCCAGGTTCCCGCCGCAACTCGAGAAAAACCATGAGACTTCCCCCTCGATGCGAGATGAGGCCCGATTCCCCTGTACTGCGTGCAGAGCAATTCCGTCTTGCACATCACACATGAAAGGAGCCTTGATTTCCTTGATGGCACTCCAGAGAAACCCCAAGAACACTGTTTCAAGGATAGAGGGATCCTGAGGTCACTGTAGCAACACGAAAGAACTCTGTGGACCAAAAATCAACTCGAAAAGAGAGGTTAGTCCCTGGATTCGTCTCCAGAGGAATACCACCTTACCACAAGCACCTCAAGAGGAGGCTTCTCTCAGCTCTAGGTATGTGAGAGGGACCCTGAGTTTGCGGCCTCAAGTGGAATGGACACCGCGATGCCCTGACTCGAAATAAGGCCGGATATCCCTGCAGTGACTTCAATGCAGGCTCGTCTTGCATCTCCCAGGACGAAAGGATGTCTGAATCCCCTGTGGAAAGCACAGAGAAAGACTTAGTTCCCCACCTCATCGCGACCGATAGCCTCACATCCTTTGAAAACTCCAGAGGTACGCGGAGATCAGTGCCTCCAAAGGAGACGATGCCTGACTCCTCGTGAAACTTGATAGGAGTCCCAGGATTCCTGTGGCACTTGGAAAGGGACACTTGGTCTCCCGCCTCAGTTGGAGAGGCGTCCCAATTGCCCTGCCAAGCCTCGAGGAGAATCCAGAGTTGTCCCTCGCAACTAGGCAGGAGTCCTGACGTCACTGAAGAAACACGTGGGTGGAAGGGCCATCCCCGTCGTAACTCGAGAATATACCCCAGGTTCCCGCCGCAACTCGAGAAAAACCATGAGACTTCCCCCTCGCCGCGAGATGAGGCCCGATTCCCCTGCACTGCGTGCAGAGCAATTCCGTGTTGCACATCACACATGAAAGGAGCCTTGATTTCCTTGATGGCACTCCAGAGAAACCCCAAGAACACTGTTTCAAGGCTAGAGGGATCCTGAGGTCACTGTAGCAACACGAAAGAACTCTGTGGACCAAAAATCAACTCGAAAAGAGAGGTTAGTCCCTGGATTCGTCTCCAGAGGAATACCACCTTACCACAAGCACCTCAAGAGGAGGCTTCTCTCAGCTCTAGGTATGTGAGAGGGACCCTGAGTTTGCGGCCTCAAGTGGAATGGACACCGCGATGCCCTGACTCGAAATAAGCCCGGATATCCCTGCAGTGAATTCAATGCAGGCTCGTCTTGCATCTCCCAGGACGAAAGGATGTCTGAATCCCCTGTGGAAAGCACAGAGAAAGACTTAGTTCCCCACCTCATCGCGACCGATAGCCTCACATCCTTTGAAAACTCCAGAGGTACGCGGAGATCAGTGCCTCCAAAGGAGACGATGCCTGACTCCTCGTGAAACTTGATAGGAGTCCCAGGATTCCTGTGGCACGTGGAAAGGGACACTTGGTCTCCCGCCTCAGCTGGAGAGGCGTCCCAATTGCCCTGCCAAGCCTCGAGGAGAATCCAGAGTTGTCCCTCGCAACTAGGCAGGAGTCCTGACGTCACTGAAGAAACACGTGGGTGGAAGGGCCATCCCCGTCGTAACTCGAGAATATACCCCAGGTTCCCGCTGCAACTCGAGAAAAACCATGAGACTTCCCCCTCGCCGCGAGATGAGGCCCGATTCCCCTGCACTGCGTGCAGAGCAATTCCGTGTTGCACATCACACATGAAAGGAGCCTTGATTTCCTTGATGGCACTCCAGAGAAACCCCAAGAACACTGTTTCAAGGCTAGAGGGATCCTGAGGTCACTGTAGCAACACGAAAGAGCTCCGTGGACCAAGAATCAACACGAGATGAGAGGTTAGTCCCTGGATTCGACTCCTGAGGAATACCACCTTACCATAAGCACCTCAAGAGGAGGCTTCTCTCAGCTCTAGGTATGTGAGAGGGACCCTGAGTTTGCGGCCTCAAGTGGAATGGACACCGCGATGCCCTGACTCGAAATAAGGCCGGATATCCCTGCAGTGACTTGAATGCAGGCTCGTCTTGCATCTCCCAAGAAGAAAGGATGTCTGAATCCCCTGTGGAGACCACAGAGAAACACCTAGTTCCCCACCTCATCGCGACCGGAGGCCTCACATCCTTTGAAAACTCCAGAGGTACGCGGAGATCAGTGCCTCCAAAGGAGACGATGCCTGACTCCTCGTGAAACTTGATAGGAGTCCCAGGATTCTTGTGGCACGTGGAAAGGGACCCTTGGTCTCCCACCTCAGCTGGAGAGGCGTTCCAATTGCCCTGCCAAGTCTCGAGGAGAATCCCGAGTTGTCCCTCGCAACTAGGCAGGAGTACTGACGTGGCTGAAGAAACACGTGGGTGGAAAGGCCATCCCCGTCGTAACTCGAGAATATACCCCAGGTTCCCGCCGCAACTCGAGAAAAACCATGAGACTTCCCCCTCGATGCGAGATGAGGCCCGATTCCCCTGTACTGCGTGCAGAGCAATTCCGTCTTGCACATCACACATGAAAGGAGCCTTGATTTCCTTGATGGCACTCCAGAGAAACTCCAAGAACACTGTTTCAAGGATAGAGGGATCCTGAGGTCACTGTAGCAACACGAAAGAACTCTGTGGACCAAAAATCAACTCGAAAAGAGAGGTTAGTCCCTGGATTCTTCTCCAGAGGAATACCACCTTACCACAAGCACCTCAAGAGGAGGCTTCTCTCAGCTCTAGGTATGTGAGAGGGACCCTGAGTTTGCGGCCTCAAGTGGAATGGACACCGCGATGCCCTGACTCGAAATAAGGCCGGATATCCCTGCAGTGACTTCAATGCAGGCTCGTCTTGCATCTCCCAGGAAGAAAGGATGTCTGAATCCCCTGTGGAAAGCACAGAGAAAGATTTAGTTCCCCACCTCATCGCGACCGATAGCCTCACATCCTTTGAAAACTCCAGAGGTACGCGAGATCAGTGCCTCCAAAGGAGACGATGCCTGACTCCTCGTGAAACTTGATAGGAGTCCCAGGATTCCTGTGGCACTTGGAAAGGGACACTTGGTCTCCCGCCTCAGCTGGAGAGGCGTCCCAATTGCCCTGCCAAGCCTCGAGGAGAATCCAGAGTTGTCCCTCGCAACTAGGCAGGAGTCCTGACGTCGCTGAAGAAACACGTGGGTGGAAGGGCCATCCCCGTCGTAACTCGAGAATATACACCCAGGTTCCCGCCGCAACTCTAGAAAAACCATGAGACTTCCCCCTCGATGCGAGATGAGGCCCGATTCCCCTGCACTGCGTGCAGAGCAATTCCGTGTTGCACATCACACATGAAAGGAGCCTTGATTTCCTTGATGGCACTCCAGAGAAACCCCAAGAACACTGTTTCAAGGCTAGAGGGATCCTGAGGTCACTGTAGCAACACGAAAGAGCTCCGTGGACCAAGAATCAACACGAGATGAGAGGTTAGTCCCTGGCTTCGACTCCTGAGGAATACCACCTTACCACAAGCACCTCAAGAGGAGGCTTCTCTCAGCTCTAGGTATGTGAGAGGGACCCTGAGTTTGCGGCCTCAAGTGGAATGGACACCGCGATGCCCTGACGCGAAATAAGGCTGGATATCCCTGCAGTGACTTGAATGCAGGCTCGTCTTGCATCTCCCAAGATGAAAGGATGTCTGAATCCCCTGTGGAGACCACAGAGAAAGACCTAGTTCCCCACCTCATCGCGACCGGAGGCCTCACATCCTTTGAAAACTCCAGAGGTACGCGGAGATCAGTGCCTCCAAAGGAGACGATGCCTGACTCCTCGTGAAACTTGATAGGAGTCCCAGGATTCCTGTGGCACGTGGAAAGGGACCCTTGGTCTCCCGCCTCAGCTGGAGAGGCATCCCAATTGCCTTGCCAAGCCTCGAGGAGAATCCCGAGTTGTGTCTCGCAACTAGGCAAGAGTCCTGACTTGGCTGAACAAACACGTGTGTGGAAGGGCCATCCCCGTCGTAACTGGAGAATATACCCTAGGTTCCCGCCGCAACTCGAGAAAAACCATGAGACTTCCCCCTCGCCACGAGATGAGGCCCGATTCCCCTGCACTGCGTGCAGAGCAATTCCGTGTTGCACATCACACATGAAAAGAGCCTTGATTTCCTTGATGGCACTCCAGAGAAACCCCAAGAACACTGTTTCAAGGCTAGAGTGATCCTGAGGTCACTGTAGCAACATGAAAGAGCTCCGTGGGCCAAAAATCAACTCGAGATGAGAGGTTATTCCCTGGCTTCGTCTCCAGAGGAATACCACCTTACCACAAGCACCTCAAGAGGAGGCTTCTCTCAGCTCTAGGTATGTGAGAGGGACCCTGAGTTTGCGGCCTCAAGTGGAATGGACACCGCGATGCCCTGACTCGAAATAAGGCCGGATATCCCTGCAGTGACTTCAATGCAGGCTCGTCTTGCATCTCCCAGGACGAAAGGATGTCTGAATCCCCTGTGGAAAGCACAGAGAAAGACTTAGTTCCCCACCTCATCGCGACCGAGAGCGTCACATCCTTTGAAAACTCCAGAGGTACGCGGAGATCAGTGCCTCCAAAGGAGACGATGCCTGACTCCTCGTGAAACTTGATAGGAGTCCCAGGATTCCTGTGGCACTTGGAAAGGGACACTTGGTCTCCCACCTCAGCTGGATAGGCGTCCCAGTTGCCCTGCCAAGCCTCGAGGAGAATCCAGAGTTGTCCCTCGCAACTAGGCAGGAGTCCTGACGTCGCTGAAGAAACACGTGGGTGGAAGGGCCATCCCCGTCGTAACTCGAGAATATACCCCAGGTTCCCGCCGCAACTCGAGAAAAACCATGAGACTTTCCCCTCGCCGCGAGATGAGGCCCGATTCCCCTGCACTGCGTGCAGAGCAATTCCGTGTTGCACATCACACATGAAAGGAGCCTTGATTTCCTTGATGGCACTCCAGCGAAACCCCAAGAACACTGTTTCAAGGCTAGAGGGATCCTGAGGTCACTGTAGCAACACGAAAGAGTTCCGTGGACCAAGAATCAACACGAGATGAGAGGTTAGTCCCTGGCTTCGACTCCTGAGGAATACCACCTAACCAGAAGCACCTCAAGAGGAGGCTTCTCTCAGCTCTAGGTATGTGAGAGGGACCCTGAGTTTGCGGCCTCAAGTGGAATGGACACCGCGATGCCCTGACTCGAAATAAGGCCGGATATCCCTGCAGTGACTTCAATGCAGGCTCGTCTTGCATCTCCCAGGACGAAAGGATGTCTGAATCCCCTGTGGAAAGCACAGAGAAAGACTTAGTTCCCCACCTCATCGCCACCGATAGCCTCACATCCTTTGAAAACTCCAGAGGTACGCGGAGATCAGTGCCTCCAAAGGAGATGATGCCTGACTCCTCGTGAAACTTGATAGGAGTCCCAGGATTCCTGTGGCACTTGGAAAGGGACCCTTGGTCTCCCCCCTCAGCTGGAGAGGCGTCCCAATTGCCCTGCCAAGCCTCGAGGAGAATCCAGAGTTGTCCCTCGCAAATAGGCAGGAGTCCTGACGTCGCTGAAGAAACACGTGGGTGGAAGGGCCATCCCCGTCGTAACTCGAGAATATACCCCAGGTTCCCGCCGCAACTCGAGAAAAACCATGAGACTTCCCCCTCGCCGCGAGATGAGGCCCGATTCCCCTGCACTGCGTGCAGAGCAATTCCGTGTTGCACATCACACATGAAAGGAGCCTTGATTTCCTTGATGGCACTCCAGAGAAACCCCAAGAACACTGTTTCAAGGCTAGAGGGATCCTGAATTCACTGTAGCAACACGAAAGTGCTCTGTGGGCCAAAAATCAACTCGAGATGAGAGGTTAGTCCCTGGCTTCGACTCCAGGGGAATACCACCTTACCACAAGCACCTCAAGAGGAGGCTTCTCTCAGCTCTAGGTATGTGAGAGGGTCCCTGAGTTTGCGGCCTCAAGTGGAATGGACACCGCGATGCCCTGACTCGAAATAAGGCCGGATATCCCTGCAGTGACTTCAATGCAGGCTCGTCTTGCATCTCCCAGGACGAAAGAATGTCTGAATCCCCTGTGGAGACCACAGAGAAAGACCTAGTTCCCCACCTCATCGCGACAGGAGGCCTCACATCTTTTGAAAACTCCAGAGGTACGTGGAGATCAGTGCCTCCAAATGAGACGATGCCTGACTCCTCGAGAAACTTGATAGGAGTCCCAGGATTCTGGTGGCACGTGGAAAGGGACCCTTGGTCTCCCGCCTCAGCTGGAGAGGCGTTCCAATTGCCCTGCCAAGCCTCGAGGAGAATCCCGAGTTGTCCCTCGCAACTAGGCAGGAGTCCTGACGTGGCTGAAGAAACACGTGGGTGGACGGGCCATCCCCGTCGTAACTCGAGAATATACCCCAGGTTCCCGCCGCAACTCGAGAAAAACCATGAGACTTCCCCCTCGCCTCGAGATGAGGCCCGATTCCCCTACACTGCATGCAGAGCAATTCCGTCTTGCACATCACACATGAAAGGAGCCTTGATTTCCTTGATGGCACTCCAGAGAAACCCCAAGAACACTGTTTCAAGGCTAGAGGGATCCTGAGCTCACTGTAGCAACACGAAAGAGCTCCGTGGACCAAGAATCAACACGAGATGAGAGGTTAGTCCCTGGCTTCGACTCCTGAGGAATACCACCTTACCACAAGCACCTCAAGAGGAGGCTTCTCTCAGCTCTAGGTATGTGAGAGGGATCCTGAGTTTGCGGCCTCAAGTGGAATGGACACCGCGATGCCCTGACTCGAAATAAGGCCCGATATCCCTGCAGTGACTGGAATGCAGGCTCGTCTTGCATCTCCCAAGAAGAAAGGATGTCTGAATCCCCTGTGGAGACCACAGAGAAAGACCTAGTTCCCCACCTCATCGCGACAGGAGGCCTCAAATCCTTTGAAAACTCCAGAGGTATGCGGAGATCAGTGCCTCCAAAGGAGACGATGCCTGACTCCTCGTGAAACTTGATAGGAGACCCAGGATTCCTGTGGCACGTGGAAAGGGACCCTTGGTCTCCCGTCTCAGCTGGAGAGGCGTTCCAATTGCCCTGCCAAGCCTCGAGGAGAATCCCGAGTTGTCCCTCGCAACTAGGCAGGAGTCCTGACATGGCTGAACACACACGTGTGTGGAAGGGCCATCCCCGTCGTAACTCGAGAATATACCCCAGGTTCCCGCCGCAACTCGAGAAAAACCATGAGACTTCCCCCTCGCCGCGAGATGAGGCCCGATTCCCCTGCACTGCGTGCAGAGCAATTCCGTGTTGCACATCACACATGAAAGGAGCCTTGATTTCCTTGATGGCACTCCAGAGAAACCCCAAGAACACTGTTTCAAGGCTAGAGGGATCCTGAGGTCACTGTAGCAACACGAAAGAGCTCCGTGGACCAAGAATCAACATGAGATGAGAGGTTAGTCCCTGGCTTCGACTCCTGAGGAATACCACCTTACCACAAGCACCTCAAGAGGAGGCTTCTCTCAGCTCTAGGTATGTGAGAGGGATCCTGAGTTTGCGGCCTCAAGTGGAATGGACATTGCGATGCCCTGACTCGAAATAAGGCCGAATATCCCTGCAGTGACTTGAATGCAGGCTCGTCTTGCATCTCCCAAGAAGAAAGGATGTCTGAATCCCCTGTGGAGACCACAGAGAAACACCTAGTTCCCCACCTCATCGCGACCGGAGGCCTCACATCCTTTGAAAACTCCAGAGGTACGCGGAGATCAGTGCCTCCAAAGGAGACGATGCCTGACTCCTCGTGAAACTTGATAGGAGTCCCAGGATTCTGGTGGCACGTGGAAAGGGACCCTTGGTCTCCCGCCTCAGCTGGAGAGGCGTTCCAATTGCCCTGCCAAGCCTCGAGGAGAATCCCGAGTTGTCCCTCGCAACTAGGCAGAAGTCCTGACGTGGCTGAACAAACACGTGGGTGGAAGGGCCATCCCCGTCGTAACTCGAGAATATACCCCAGGTTCCCGCTGCAACTCGAGAAAAACCATGAGACTTCCCCCTCGATGCGAGATGGGGCCCGATTCCCCTGTACTGCGTGCAGAGCAATTCCGTCTTGCACATCACACATGAAAGGAGCCTTGATTTCCTTGATGGCACTCCAGAGAAACCCCAAGAACACTGTTTCAAGGCTAGAGGGATCCTGAGGTCACTGTAGCAACACGAAAGAACTCTGTGAACCAAAAATCAACTCGAAAAGAGAGGTTAGTCCCTGGATTCGTCTCCAGAGGAATACCACCTTACCACAAGCACCTCAAGAGGAGGCTTCTCTCAGCTCTAGGTATGTGAGAGGGACCCTGAGTTTGCGGCCTCAAGTGGAATGGACACCGCGATGCCCTGACTCGAAATAAGGCCGGATATCCCTGCAGTGACTTCAATGCAGGCTCGTCTTGCATCTCCCAGGACGAAAGGATGTCTGAATCCCCTGTGGAAAGCACAGAGAAAGACTTAGTTCCCCACCTCATCGCGACCGATAGCCTCACATCCTTAGAAAACTCCAGAGGAACGCGGAGATCAGTGCCTCCAAAGGAGACGATGCCTAACTCCTCGTGAAACTGGATAGGAGTCCCAGGATTCCTGTGGCACTTGGAAAGGGACCCTTGGTCTCCCGCCTCAGCTGGAGAGGCGTCCCAATTGCCCTGCCTAGCCTCGAGGAGAATCCAGAGTTGTCCCTCGCAACTAGGCAGTAGTCCTGACGTCGCTGAAGAAACACGTGGGTGGAAGGGCCATCCCCGTCGTAACTCGAGAATATACCCCAGGTTCCCGCCGCAACTCGAGAAAAACCATGAGACTTCCCCCTCGCCGCGAGATGAGGCCCGATTCCCCTGCACTGCGTGCAGAGCAATTACGTGTTGCACATCACACATGAAAGGAGCCTTGATTTCCTTTATGACACTCCAGAGAAACCCCAAGAACACTGTTTCAAGGCTAGAGGGATCCTGAGGTCACTGTAGCAACACGAAAGAGCTCCGTGGGCCAAAAATCAACTCGAGATGAGAGGTTAGTCCCTGGCTTCGACTCCAGAGGAATACCACCTTACCACAAGCACCTCAAGAGGAGGCTTCTCTCAGCTCTAGGTATGTGAGAGGGACCCTGAGTTTGCGGCCTCAAGTGGAATGGACACCGCGATGCCCTGACTCGAAATAAGGCTGGATATCCCTGCAGTGACTTGAATGCAGGCTCGTCTTGCATCTCCCAAGACGAAAGGGTGTCTGAATCCCCTGTGGAGACCACAGAGAAAGACCTAGTTCCTCACCTCATCGCGACCGGAGGCCTCACATCCTTTGAAAACTCCAGAGGTACGCGGAGATCAGTGCCTCCAAAGGAGACGATGCCTGACTCCTCGTGAAACTTGATAGGAGTCCCAGGATTCCTGTGGCACGTGGAAAGGGACACTTGGTCTCCCGCCTCAGCTGGAGAGGCGTTCCAATTGCCTTGCCAAGCCTTGAGGAGAATCCTGAGTTGTGTCTCGCAACTAGGCAAGAGTCCTGACGTTGCTGAACAAACACGTGTGTGGAAGGGCCATCCCCGTCGTAACTCGAGAATATACCCCAGGTTCCCGTCGCAACTCGAGAAAAACCATGAGACTTCCCCCTCGCCGCGAGATGAGGCCCGATTCCCCTGCACTGCGTGCAGAGCAATTCTATGTTGCAAATCACACATGAAAGGAGCCTTGATTTCCTTCATGGCACTCCAGAGAAACCCCAAGAACACTGTTTCAAGGCTAGAGGTATCCTGAGGTCACTGTAGCAACACGAAAGAGCTCTGAGGACCAAAAATCAACTCGAGATGAGAGGTTAGTCCCTGGCTTCGACTCCAGAGGAATACCACCTTACCACAAGCACCTCAAGAGGAGGCTTCTCTCAGCTCTAGGTATGTGAGAGGGACCCTGAGTTTGCGGCCTCAAGTGGAATGGACACCGCGATGCCCTGACTCGAAATAAGGCCGGATATCCCTGCAGTGACTGGAATGCAGGCTCGTCTTGCATCTCCCAAGACGAAAGGGTGTCTGAATCCCCTGTGGAGACCACAGAGAAAGACCTAGTTCCCCACCTCATCGTGACAGGAGGCCTCAAAACCTTTGAAAACTCCAGAGGTATGCGGAGATCAGTGCCTCCAAAGGAGACGATGCCTGACTCCTCGTGAAACTTGATAGGAGACCCAGGATTCCTGTGGCACGTGGAAAGGGACCCTTGGTCTCCCGTCTCAGCTGGAGAGGCGTCCCAATTGCCCTGCCAAGCCTCGAGGAGAATCCCGAGTTGTCCCTCGCAACTAGGCAGGAGTCCTGACATGGCTGAACACACACGTGTGTGCAAGGGCCATCCCCGTCGTAACTCGAGAATATACCCCAGGTTCCCGCCGCAACTCGAGAAAAACCATGAGACTTCCCCCTCGCCGCGAGATGAGGCCCGATTCCCCTGCACTGCGTGCAGAGCAATTCCGTGTTGCACATCACACATGAAAGGAGCCTTGATTTCCTTGATGGCACTCCAGAGAAACCCCAAGAACACTGTTTCAAGGCTAGAGGGATCCTAAGGTCACTGTAGCAACACGAAAGAGCTCCGTGGGCCAAAAATCAACACGAGATGAGAGGTTAGTCCCTGGCTTCGACTCCTGAGGAATACCACCTTACCACAAGCACCTCAAGAGGAGGCTTCTCTCAGCTCTAGGTATGTGAGAGGGACCCTGAGTTTGCGGCCTCAAGTGGAATGGACACCGCGATGCCCTGACTCGAAATAAGGCCGGATATCCCTGCAGTGACTTCAATGCAGGCTCGTCTTGCATCTCCCAGGACGAAAGGATGTCTGAATCCCCTGTGGAAAGCACAGAGAAAGACTTAGTTCCCCACCTCATCGCGACCGATAGCCTCACATCCTTTGAAAACTCCAGAGGTACGCGGAGATCAGTGCCTCCAAAGGAGACGATGCCTGACTCCTCGTGAAACTTGATAGGAGTCCCAGGATTCCTGTGGCACTTGGAAAGGGACACTTGGTCTCCCGCCTCAGCTGGAGAGGCGTCCCAGTTGCCCTGCCAAGCCTCGAGGAGAATCCAGAGTTGTCCCTCGCAACTAGGCAGGAGTCCTGACGTCGCTGAAGAAACACGTGGGTGGAAGGGCCATCCCCGTCGTAACTCGAGAATATACCCCAGGTTCCCGCCGCAACTCGAGAAAAACCATGAGACTTCCCCCTCGCCGCGAGATGAGGCCCGATTCCCCTGCACTGCGTGCAGAGCAATTCTGTGTTGCACATCACACATGAAAGGAGCCTTGATTTCCTTCATGGCACTCCAGAGAAACCCCAAGAACACTGTTTCAAGGCTAGAGGGATCCTGAGGTCACTGTAGCAACACGAAAGAGCTCCGTGGGCCAAAAATCAACTCGAGAAGAGAGGTTAGTCCCTGGCTTCGACTCCAGAGGAATACCACCTTACCACAAGCACCTCAAGAGGAGGCTTCTCTCAGCTCTAGGTATGTGAGAGGAACCCTGAGTTTGCGGCCTCCAGTGCAATGGACACCGCGATGCCCTGACTCGAAAATAGGCCGGATTTCCCTGCAGTGACTGGAATGCAGGCTCGTCTTGCATCTCCCATGACGAAAGGGTGTCTGAATCCCCTGTGGAGACCACAGAGAAAGACCTAGTTCCCCACCTCATCGCGACAGGAGGCCTCAAATCCTTTGAAAACTCCAGAGGTATGCGGAGATCAGTGACTCCAAAGGAGACGATGCCTGACTCCTCGTGAAACTTGATAGGAGACCCAGGATTCCTGTGGCACGTGGAAAGGGACCCTTGGTCTCCCGTCTCAGCTGGAGAGGCGTCCCAATTGCCCTGCCAAGCCTCGAGGAGAATCCCGAGTTGTCCCTCGCAACTAGGCAGGAGTCCTGACGTTGCTGAAGAAACACGTGGGTGGAAGGGCCATCCCCGTCGTAACTCGAGAATATACCCCAGGTTCCCGCCGCAACTCGAGAAAAACCATGAGACTTCCCCCTCGCCGCGAGATGAGGCCCGATTCCCCTGCACTACGTGCAGAGCAATTCCGTGTTGCACATCACACATGAAAGGAGCCTTGATTTCCTTGATGGCACTCCAGAGAAACCCCACGAACACTGTTTCAAGGCTAGAGGGATCCTGAGGTCACTGTAGCAACAAGAAAGAGCTCCGTGGACCAAGAATCAACATGAGATGAGAGGTTAGCCCCTGGCTTCGACTCCTGAGGAATACCACCTTACCACAAGCACCTCAAGAGGAGGCTTCTCTCAGCTCTAGGTATGTGAGAGGGATCCTGAGTTTGCGGCCACAAGTGGAATGGACATCGCGATGCCCTGAGTCGAAATAAGGCCGGATATCCCTGCAGTGACTTGAATGCAGGCTCGTCTTGCATCTCCCAAGAAGAAAGGATGTCTGAATCCCCTGTGGAGACCACAGAGAAACACCTAGTTCCCCACCTCATCGCGACCGGAGGCCTCACATCTTTTGAAAACTCCAGAGGTACGTGGAGATCAGTGCCTCCAAAGGAGACGATGCCTGACTCCTCGTGAAACTTGATAGGAGTCCCAGGATTCTGGTGGCACGTGGAAAGGGACCCTTGGTCTCCCGCCTCAGCTGGAGAGGCGTTCCAATTGCCCTGCCAAGCCTCGAGGAGAATCCCGAGTTGTCCCTCGCAACTAGGCAGGAGTCCTGACGTGGCTGAACAAACACGTGGGTGGAAGGGCCATCCCCGTCGTAACTCGAGAATATACCCCAGGTTCCCGCCGCAACTCGAGAAAAACCATGAGACTTCCCCCTCGATGCGAGATGGGGCCCGATTCCCCTGTACTGCGTGCAGAGCAATTCCGTCTTGCACATCACACATGAAAGGAGCCTTGATTTCCTAGATGGCACTCCAGAGAAACCCCAAGAACACTGTTTCAAGGCTAGAGGGATCCTGAGGTCACTGTAGCAACACGAAAGAACTCTGTGAACCAAAAATCAACTCGAAAAGAGAGGTTAGTCCCTGGATTCGTCTCCAGAGGAATACCACCTTACCACAAGCACCTCAAGAGGAGGCTTCTCTCAGCTCTAGGTACGTGAGAGGGACCCTGAGTTTGCGGCCTCAAGTGGAATGGACATCGCGATGCCCTGACTCGAAATAAGGCCGGATATCCCTGCAGTGACTTCAATGCAGGCTCGTCTTGCATCTCCCAGGACGAAAGGATGTCTGAATCCCCTGTGGAAAGCACAGAGAAAGACCTAGTTCCCCACCTCATCGTGACCGATAGCCTCACATCCTTTGAAAACTCCAGAGGTACGCGGAGATCAGTGCCTCCAAAGGAGACGATGCCTGATTCCTCGTGAAACTTGATAGGAGTCCCAGGATTCCTGTGGCACTTGGAAAGGGACCCTTGGTCTCCCGCCTCAGCTGGAGAGGCGTCCCAATTGCCCTGCCTAGCCTCGAGGAGAATCCAGAGTTGTCCCTCGCAACTAGGCAGGAGTCCTGACATGGCTGAACACACACGTGTGTGGAAGGGCCATCCCCGTCGTAACTCGAGAATATACCCCAGGTTCCCGCCGCAACTCGAGAAAAACCATGAGACTTCCCCCTCGCCGCGAGATGAGGCCCGATTCCCCTGCACTGCGTGCAGAGCAATTCCGTGTTGCACATCACACATGAAAGGAGCCTTGATTTCCTTGATGGCACTCCAGAGAAACCCCAAGAACACTGTTTCAAGGCTAGAGGGATCCTGAGGTCACTGTAGCAACACGAAAGAGCTCCGTGGGCCAAAAATCAACTCGAGATGAGAGGTTAGTCCCTGGCTTCGACTCCAGAGGAATACCACCTTACCACAAGCACCTCAAGAGGAGGCTTCTCTCAGCTCTAGGTATGTGAGAGGGACCCTGAGTTTGCGGCCTCAAGTGGAATGGACACCGCGATGCCCTGACTCGAAATAAGGCCGGATATCCCTGCAGTGACTGGAATGCAGGCTCGTCTTGCATCTCCCAAGACGAAAGGGTGTCTGAATCCCCTGTGGAGACCACAGAGAAAGACCTAGTTCCCCAACTCATCGCGACCGATAGCCTCACATCCTTTGAAAACTCCAGAGGTACGCGGAGATCAGTGCCTCCAAAGGAGACGATGCCTGACTCCTCGTGAAACTTGATAGGAGTCCCAGGATTCCTGTGGAACGTGGAAAGGGACACTTGGTCTCCCGCCTCAGCTGGAGAGGCGTTCCAATTGCCTTGCCAAGCCTTGAGGAGAATCCTGAGTTGTGTCTCGCAACTAGGCAAGAGTCCTGACGTTGCTGAACAAACACGTGTGTGGAAGGGCCATCCCCGTCGTAACTCGAGAATATACCCCAGGTTCCCGTCGCAACTCGAGAAAAACCATGAGACTTCCCCCTCGCCGCGAGATGAGGCCCGATTCCCCTGCACTGCATGCAGAGCAATTCCGTGGTGCACATCACACATGAAAGGAGCCTTGATTTCCTTCATGGCACTCCAGAGAAACCCCAAGAACACTGTTTCAAGGCTAGAGGGATCCTGAGGTCACTGTAGCAACACGAAAGAGCTCCGTGAACCAAGAATCAACACGAGATGAGAGGTTAGTCCCTGGCTTCGACTCCTGAGGAATACCACCTTACCACAAGCACCTCAAGAGGAGGCTTCTCTCAGCTCTAGGTATGTGAGAGGGATCCTGAGTTTGCGGCCTCAAGTGGAATGGACACCGCGATGCCCTGACTCGAAATAAGGCCGGATATCCCTGCAGTGACTGGAATGCAGGCTCGTCTTGCATCTCCCAAGACGAAAGGGTGTCTGAATCCCCTGTGGAGACCACAGAGAAAGACCTAGTTCCCCACCTCATCGCGACAGGAGGCCTCAAATCCTTTGAAAACTCCAGAGGTATGCGGAGATCAGTGCCTCCAAAGGAGACGATGCCTGACTCCTCGTGAAACTTGATAGGAGACCCAGGATTCCTGTGGCACGTGGAAAGGGACCCTTGGTCTCCCGTCTCAGCTGGAGAGGCGTCCCAATTGCCCTGCAAAGACTCGAGGAGAATCCCGAGTTGTCCCTCCCAACTAGGCAGGAGTCCTGACGTCGCTGAAGAAACACGTGGGTGGAAGGGCCATCCCCGTCTTAACTCGAGAATATACCCCAGGTTCCCGCCGCAACTCGAGAAAAACCATGAGACTTCCCCCTCGCCGCGAGATGAAGCCCGATTCCCCTGTACTGCGTGCAGAGCAATTCCGTCTTGCACATCACACCTGAAAGGAGCCTTGATTTCCTTGATGGCACTCCAGAGAAACCCTAAGAACACTGTTTCAAGGCTAGAGGGATCCTGAGGTCACTGTAGCAACACGAAAGAGCTCCGTGGACCAAAAACCAACTCGAGATGAGAGGTTAGTCCCTGGCTTCGACTCCAGAGGAATACCACCTTACCACAAGCACCTCAAGAGGAGGCTTCGCTCAGCTCTAGGTATGTGAGAGGGACCCTGAGTTTGCGGCCTCAAGTGGAATGGACACCGCGATGCCCTGACTCGAAATAAGGCCGGATATCCCTGCAGTGACTTCAATGCAGGCTCGTCTTGCATCTCCCAGGACGAAAGGATGTCTGAATCCCCTGTGGAAAGCACAGAGAAAGACCTAGTTCCCCACCTCATCGTGACCGATAGCCTCACATCCTTTGAAAACTCCAGAGGTACGCGGAGATCAGTGCCTCCAAAGGAGACGATGCCTGATTCCTCGTGAAACTTGATAGGAGTCCCAGGATTCCTGTGGCACTTGGAAAGGGACCCTTGGTCTCCCGCCTCAGCTGGAGAGGCGTCCCAATTGCCCTGCCTAGCCTCGAGGAGAATCCAGAGTTGTCCCTCGTAACTAGGCAGTAGTCCTGACGTCGCTGAAGAAACACGTGGGTGGAAGGGCCATCCCCGTCGTAACTCGAGAATATACCCCAGGTTCCCGCCGCAACTCGAGAAAAACCATGAGACTTCCCCCTCGCCGCGAGATGAGGCCCGATTCCCCTGCACTGCGTGCAGAGCAATTCCGTGTTGCACATCACACATGAAAGGAGCCTTGATTTCCTTGATGGCACTCCAGAGAAACCCCAAGAACACTGTTTCAAGGCTAGAGGGATCCTGAGGTCACTGTAGCAACACGAAAGAGCTCCGTGGGCCAAAAATCAACTCGAGATGAGAGGTTAGTCCCTGGCTTCGACTCCAGAGGAATACCACCTTACCACAAGCACCTCAAGAGGAGGCTTCTCTCAGCTCTAGGTATGTGAGAGGGACCCTGAGTTTGCGGCCTCAAGTGGAATGGACACCGCGATGCCCTGACTCGAAATAAGGCCGGATATCCCTGCAGTGACTGGAATGCAGGCTCGTCTTGCATCTCCCAAGACGAAAGGGTGTCTGAATCCCCTGTGGAGACCACAGAGAAAGACCTAGTTCCCCAACTCATCGCGACCGATAGCCTCACATCCTTTGAAAACTCCAGAGGTACGCGGAGATCAGTGCCTCCAAAGGAGACGATGCCTGACTCCTCGTGAAACTTGATAGGAGTCCCAGGATTCCTGTGGAACGTGGAAAGGGACACTTGGTCTCCCGCCTCAGCTGGAGAGGCGTTCCAATTGCCTTGCCAAGCCTTGAGGAGAATCCTGAGTTGTGTCTCGCAACTAGGCAAGAGTCCTGACGTTGCTGAACAAACACGTGTGTGGAAGGGCCATCCCCGTCGTAACTCGAGAATATACCCCAGGTTCCCGTCGCAACTCGAGAAAAACCATGAGACTTCCCCCTCGCCGCGAGATGAGGCCCGATTCCCCTGCACTGCATGCAGAGCAATTCCGTGGTGCACATCACACATGAAAGGAGCCTTGATTTCCTTCATGGCACTCCAGAGAAACCCCAAGAACACTGTTTCAAGGCTAGAGGGATCCTGAGGTCACTGTAGCAACACGAAAGAGCTCCGTGAACCAAGAATCAACACGAGATGAGAGGTTAGTCCCTGGCTTCGACTCCTGAGGAATACCACCTTACCACAAGCACCTCAAGAGGAGGCTTCTCTCAGCTCTAGGTATGTGAGAGGGATCCTGAGTTTGCGGCCTCAAGTGGAATGGACACCGCGATGCCCTGACTCGAAATAAGGCCGGATATCCCTGCAGTGACTGGAATGCAGGCTCGTCTTGCATCTCCCAAGACGAAAGGGTGTCTGAATCCCCTGTGGAGACCACAGAGAAAGACCTAGTTCCCCACCTCATCGCGACAGGAGGCCTCAAATCCTTTGAAAACTCCAGAGGTATGCGGAGATCAGTGCCTCCAAAGGAGACGATGCCTGACTCCTCGTGAAACTTGATAGGAGACCCAGGATTCCTGTGGCACGTGGAAAGGGACCCTTGGTCTCCCGTCTCAGCTGGAGAGGCGTCCCAATTGCCCTGCAAAGACTCGAGGAGAATCCCGAGTTGTCCCTCCCAACTAGGCAGGAGTCCTGACGTCGCTGAAGAAACACGTGGGTGGAAGGGCCATCCCCGTCTTAACTCGAGAATATACCCCAGGTTCCCGCCGCAACTCGAGAAAAACCATGAGACTTCCCCCTCGCCGCGAGATGAAGCCCGATTCCCCTGTACTGCGTGCAGAGCAATTCCGTCTTGCACATCACACCTGAAAGGAGCCTTGATTTCCTTGATGGCACTCCAGAGAAACCCTAAGAACACTGTTTCAAGGCTAGAGGGATCCTGAGGTCACTGTAGCAACACGAAAGAGCTCCGTGGACCAAAAACCAACTCGAGATGAGAGGTTAGTCCCTGGCTTCGACTCCAGAGGAATACCACCTTACCACAAGCACCTCAAGAGGAGGCTTCGCTCAGCTCTAGGTATGTGAGAGGGACCCTGAGTTTGCGGCCTCAAGTGGAATGGACACCGCGATGCCCTGACTCGAAATAAGGCCGGATATCCCTGCAGTGACTGGAATGCCGGCTCGTCTTGCATCTCCCAAGAGGAAAGGGTGTCTGAATCCCCTGTGGAGACCACAGAGAAAGACCTAGTTCCCCACATCATCGCGACAGGAGGCCTCAAATCCTTTGAAAACTCCAGAGGTATGCGGAGATCAGTGCCTCCAAAGGAGACGATGCCTGACTCCTCGTGAAACTTGATAGGAGACCCAGGATTCCTGTGGCACGTGGAAAGGGACCCTTGGTCTCCCGTCTCAGCTGGAGAGGCGTCCCAATTGCCCTGCAAAGCCTCGAGGAGAATCCAGAGTTGTCCCTCGCAACTAGGCAGGAGTCCTGACATGGCTGAACACACACGTGTGTGGAAGGGCCATCCCCGTCGTAACTCGAGAATATACCCCAGGTTCCCGCCGGAACTCGAGAAAAACCATGAGACTTCCCCCTCCCCGGGAGATGAGGCCCGATTCCCCTGCACTGCGTACAGAGCAATTCTGTGTTGCACATCACACATGAAAGGAGCCTTGATTTCCTTCATGGCACTCCAGAGAAACCCCAAGAACACTGTTTCAAGGCTAGAGGGATCCTGAGGTCACTGTAGCAACACGAAAGAGCTCCGTGGACCAAGAATCAACACGAGATGAGAGGTGAGTCCCTGGCTTCGACTCCTGAGGAATACCACCTTACCACAAGCACCTCAAGAGGAGGCTTCTCTCAGCTCTAGGTATGTGAGAGGGATCCTGAGTTTGTGGCCTCAAGTGGAATGGACACCGCGATGCCCTGACTCGAAATAAGGCCGGATATCTCTGCAGTGACTTGAATGCAGGCTCGTCTTGCATCTCCCAAGAAGAAAGGATGTCTGAATCCCCTGTGGAGACCACAGAGAAAGACCTAGTTCCCCACCTCATCGCGACCGGAGGCCTCACATCCTTTGAAAACTCCAGAGGTACGCGGAGATCAGTGCCTCCAAAGGAGACGATGCCTGACTCCTCGTGAATCTTGATAGGAGTCCCAGGATTCTTGTGGCACGTGGAAAGGGGCCCTTGGTCTCCCGCCTCAGCTGGAGAGGCGTTCCAATTGCCCTGCCAAGCCTCGAGGAGAATCCCGAGTTGTCCCTCGCAACTAGGCAGGAGTCCTGACGTGGCTGAACAAACACGTGGGTGGAAGGGCCATCCCCGTCGTAACTCGAGAATATACCCCAGGTTCCCGCCGCAACTCGAGAAAAACCATGAGACTTCCCCCTCGATGGGAGATGAGGCCCGATTCCCCTGTACTGCGTGCAGAGCAATTCCGTCTTGCACATCACACATGAAAGGAGCCTTAATTTCCTTGATGGCACTCCAGAGAAACCCCAAGAACACTGTTTCAAGGATAGAGGGATCCTGAGGTCACTCTAGCAACACGAATAACTCTGTGGACCAAAAATCAACTCGAAAAGAGAGGTTAGTCCCTGGATTCGTCTCCAGAGGAATACGACCTTACCACAAGCACCTCAAGAGGAGGCTTCTCTCAGCTCTAGGTATGTGAGAGGGACCCTGAGTTTGCGGCCTCAAGTGGAATGGACACCGCGATGCCCTGACTCGAAATAAGGCCGGATATCCCTGCAGTGACTTCAATGCAGGCTCGTCTTGCATCTCCCAGGACGAAAGGATGTCTGAATCCCCTGTGGAAAGCACAGAGAAAGACTTAGTTCCCCACCTCAACGCGACCGATAGCCTCACATCCTTTGAAAACTCCAGAGGTACGCGGAGATGAGTGCCTCCAAAGGAGACGATGCCTGACTCCTCGTGAAACTTGATAGGAGTCCCAGGATTCCTGTGGCACTTGGAAAGGGACAGTTGGTCTCCCGCCTCAGCTGGAGAGGCGTCCCAATTGCCCTGCCAAGCCTCGAGGAGAATCCAGAGTTGTCCCTCGCAACTAGGCAGGAGTCCTGACGTCGCTGAAGAAACACGTGGGTGGAAGGGCCATCCCCGTCGTAACTCGAGAATATACCCCAGGTTCCCGCCGCAACTCGAGAAAAACCATGAGACTTCCCCCTCGCCGCGAGATGAGGCCCGATTCCCCTGCACTGCGTGCAGAGCAATTCCGTGTTGCACATCACACATGAAAGGAGCCTTGATTTCCTTGATGGCACTCCAGAGAAACCCCAAGAACACTGTTTCAAGGCTAGAGGGATCCTGAGGTCACTGTAGCAACACGAAAGAGCTCCGTGGACCAAAAATCAACTCGAGATGAGAGGTTAGTCCCTGGCTTCGACTCCAGAGGAATACCACCTTACCACAAGCACCTCAAGAGGAGGCTTCTCTCAGCTCTAGGTATGTGAGAGGGACCCTGAGTTTGCGGACTCAAGTGGAATGGACACCGCGATGCCCTGAAGCGAAATAAGGCTGGATATCCCTGCAGTGACATGAATGCAGGCTCGTCTTGCATCTCCCAAGATGAAAGGATGTCTGAATCCCCTGTGGAGACCACAGAGAAAGACCTAGTTCCCCACCTCATCGCGACCGGAGGCCTCACATCCTTTGAAAACTCCAGAGGTACGCGGAGATCAGTGCCTCCAAAGGAGACGATGCCTGACTCCTCGTGAAACTTGATAAGAGTCCCAGGATTCCTGTGGCACGTGGAAAGGGACCCTTGGTCTCCCGCCTCAGCTGGAGAGGCGTCCCAATTGCCTTGCCAAGCCTCGAGGAGAATCCCGAGTTGTGTCTCGCAACTAGGCAAGAGTCCTGACGTGGCTGAACAAACACGTGTGTGGAAGGGCCATCCCCGTCGTAACTCGAGAATATACCCCAGGTTCCCGCCGCAACTCGAGAAAAACCATGAGAATTCCCCCTCGCCGCGAGATGAGGCCCGATTCCCCTGCACTGCGTGCAGAGCAATTCTGTGTAGCACATCACACATGAAAGGAGCCTTGATTTCCTTCATGGCACTCCAGAGAAACCCCAAGAACACTGTTTCAAGGCTAGAGGGATCCTGAGGTCACTGTAGCAACACGAAAGAGCTCCGTGGACCAAAAATCAACTCGAGATGAGAGGTTAGTCCCTGGCTTCGTCTCCAGAGGAATACCACCTTACCACAAGCACCTCAAGAGGAGGCTTCTCTCAGCTCTAGGTATGTGAGAGGGACCCTGAGTTTGCGGCCTCAAGTGGAATGGACACCGCGATACCCTGACTCGAAATAAGGCCGGATATCCCTGCAGTGACTGGAATGCAGGCTCGTCTTGCATCTCCCAAGAAGAAAGGGTGTCTGAATCCCCTGTGGAGACCACAGAGAAAGACCTAGTTCCCCACCTCATCGCGACAGGAGGCCTCAAATTCTTTGAACACCCCAGAGGTATGTGGAGATCAGTGCCTCCAAAGTAGACGATGTCTGACTCCTCGTGAAACTTGATAGGAGACCCAGGATTCCTGTGGCACGTGGAAAGGGACCCTTGGTCTCCCGTCTCAGCTGGAGAGGCGTCCCAATTGCCCTGCAAAGCCTCGAGGAGAATCCAGAGTTGTCCCTCGCAACTAGGCAGGAGTCCTGACGTCGCTGAAGAAACACGTGTGTGGAAGGGCCATCCCCGTCGTAACTCGAGAATATACCCCAGGTTCCCGCCGCAACTCGAGAAAAACCATGAGACTTCCCCCTCGCCGCGAGATGAGGCCCGATTCCCCTGCACTGCGTGCAGAGCAATTCCGTGTTGCACATCACACATGAAAGGAGCCTTGATTTCCTTGATGGCACTCCAGAGAAACCCCAAGAACACTGTTTCAAGGCTAGAGGGATCCTGAGGTCACTGTAGCAACACGAAAGAGCTCCGTGGACCAAAAATCAACTCGAGATGAGAGGTTAGTCCCTGGCTTCGACTCCAGAGGAATACCACCTTACCACAAGCACCTCAAGAGGAGGCTTCTCTCAGCTCTAGGTATGTGAGAGGGACCCTGAGTTTGCGGACTCAAGTGGAATGGACACCGCGATGCCCTGAAGCGAAATAAGGCTGGATATCCCTGCAGTGACATGAATGCAGGCTCGTCTTGCATCTCCCAAGATGAAAGGATGTCTGAATCCCCTGTGGAGACCACAGAGAAAGACCTAGTTCCCCACCTCATCGCGACCGGAGGCCTCACATCCTTTGAAAACTCCAGAGGTACGCGGAGATCAGTGCCTCCAAAGGAGACGATGCCTGACTCCTCGTGAAACTTGATAAGAGTCCCAGGATTCCTGTGGCACGTGGAAAGGGACCCTTGGTCTCCCGCCTCAGCTGGAGAGGCGTCCCAATTGCCTTGCCAAGCCTCGAGGAGAATCCCGAGTTGTGTCTCGCAACTAGGCAAGAGTCCTGACGTGGCTGAACAAACACGTGTGTGGAAGGGCCATCCCCGTCGTAACTCGAGAATATACCCCAGGTTCCCGCCGCAACTCGAGAAAAACCATGAGAATTCCCCCTCGCCGCGAGATGAGGCCCGATTCCCCTGCACTGCGTGCAGAGCAATTCTGTGTAGCACATCACACATGAAAGGAGCCTTGATTTCCTTCATGGCACTCCAGAGAAACCCCAAGAACACCGTTTCAAGGCTAGAGGGATCCTGAGGTCACTGTAGCAACACGAAAGAGCTCCGTGGACCAAAAATCAACTCGAGATGAGAGGTTAGTCCCTGGCTTCGTCTCCAGAGGAATACCACCTTACCACAAGCACCTCAAGAGGAGGCTTCTCTCAGCTCTAGGTATGTGAGAGGGACCCTGAGTTTGCGGCCTCAAGTGGAATGGACACCGCGATACCCTGACTCGAAATAAGGCCGGATATCCCTGCAGTGACTGGAATGCAGGCTCGTCTTGCATCTCCCAAGAAGAAAGGGTGTCTGAATCCCCTGTGGAGACCACAGAGAAAGACCTAGTTCCCCACCTCATCGCGACAGGAGGCCTCAAATCCTTTGAACACCCCAGAGGTATGTGGAGATCAGTGCCTCCAAAGTAGACGATGTCTGACTCCTCGTGAAACTTGATAGGAGACCCAGGATTCCTGTGGCACGTGGAAAGGGACCCTTGGTCTCCCGTCTCAGCTGGAGAGGCGTCCCAATTGCCCTGCAAAGCCTCGAGGAGAATCCAGAGTTGTCCCTCGCAACTAGGCAGGAGTCCTGACGTCGCTGAAGAAACACGTGTGTGGAAGGGCCATCCCCGTCGTAACTCGAGAATATACCCCAGGTTCCCGCCGCAACTCGAGAAAAACCATGAGACTTCCCCCTCGCCGCGAGATGAGGCCCGATTCCCCTGCACTGCGTGCAGAGCAATTCCGTGTTGCACATCACACATGAAAGGAGCCTTGATTTCCTTCATGGCACTCCAGAGAAACCCCAAGAACACTGTTTCAAGGCTAGAGGGATCCTGAGGTCACTGTAGCAACACGAAAGAGCTCCGTGGGCCAAAAATCAACTCGAGATGAGAGGTTAGTCCCTGGCTTCGACTCCAGAGGAATACCACCTTACCACAAGCACCTCAAGAGGAGGCTTCTCTCAGCTCTAGGTATGTGAGAGGGACCCTGAGTTTGCGGCCTCAAGTGGAATGGACACCGCGATGCCCTGACGCGAAATAAGGCTGGATATCCCTGCAGTGACTTGAATGCAGGCTCGTCTTGCATCTCCCAGGACGAAAGGATGTCTGAAT
Organism: Cervus elaphus; assembly: GCF_910594005.1. Classification (NCBI taxonomy): domain Eukaryota; kingdom Metazoa; phylum Chordata; class Mammalia; order Artiodactyla; family Cervidae; genus Cervus; species Cervus elaphus. The sequence goes on from NC_057828.1 coordinate 924,584, forward strand.
CCCCTGTGGAGACCACAGAGAAAGACCTAGTTCCCCACCTCATCACGACCGGAGGCCTCACATCCTTTGAAAACTCCAGAGGTACAAGGAGATCAGTGCCTCCAAAGGAGACGATGCCTGACTCCTCGTGAAACTTGATAGGAGTCCCAGGATTCCTGTGGCACGTGGAAAGGGACCCTTGGTCTCCCGCCTCAGCTGGAGAGGCGTCCCAATTGCCTTGCCAAGCCTCGAGGAGAATCCCGAGTTGTGTCTCGCAACTAGGCAAGAGTCCTGACGTGGCTGAACAAACACGTGTGTGGAAGGGCCATCCCCGTCGTAACTCGAGACTATACCCCAGGTTCCCGCCGCAACTCGAGAAAAACCATGAGACTTCCCCCTCGCCGCGAGATGAGGCCCGATTCCCCTGCACTGCGTGCAGAGCAATTCTGTGTTGCACATCACACATGAAAGGAGCCTTGATTTCCTTGATGGCACTCCAGAGAAACCCCAAGAACACTGTTTCAAGGCTAGAGGGATCCTGAGGTCACTGTAGCAACACGAAAGAGCTCCGTGGACCAAAAACCAACTCGAGATGAGAGGTTAGTCCCTGGCTTCGACTCCAGAGGAATACCACCTTACCACAAGCACCTCAAGAGGAGGCTTCGCTCAGCTCTAGGTATGTGAGAGGGACCCTGAGTTTGCGGCCTCAAGTGGAATGGACACCGCGATGCCCTGACTCGAAATAAGGCCGGATATCCCTGCAGTGACTGGAATGCAGGCTCGTCTTGCATCTCCCAAGAAGAAAGGGTGTCTGAATCCCATGTGGAGACCACAGAGAAAGACCTAGTTCCCCACATCATCGCGACAGGAGGCCTCAAATCCTTTGAAAACTCCAGAGGTATGCGGAGATCAGTGCCTCCAAAGGAGACGATGCCTGACTTCTCGTGAAACTTGATAGGAGACCCAGGATTCCTGTGGCACGTGGAAAGGGACCCTTGGTCTCCCGTCTCAGCTGGAGAGGCGTCCCAATTGCCCTGCAAAGCCTCGAGGAGAATCCAGAATTGTCCCTCGCAACTAGGCAGGAGTCCTGACATGGCTGAACACACACGTGTGTGGAAGGGCCATCCCCGTCGTAACTCGAGAATATACCCCAGGTTCCCGCCGCAACTCGAGAAAAACTATGAGACTTCCCCCTCCCCGCGAGATGAGGCCTGATTCCCCTGCACTGCGTACAGGGCAATTCCGTCTTGCACATCACACATGAAAGGAGCCTTGATTTCCTTCATGGCACTCCAGAGAAACCCCAAGAACACTGTTTCAAGGCTAGAGGGATCCTGAGGTCACTGTAGCAACACGAAAGAGCTCCGTGGACCAAGAATCAACACGAGATGAGAGGTTAGTCCCTGGCTTCGACTCCAGAGGAATACCACCTTACCACAAGCACCTCAAGAGGAGGCTTCTCTCAGCTCTAGGTATGTGAGAGGGATCCTGAGTTTGCGGCCTCAAGTGGAATGGACACCGCGATGCCCTGACTCAAAATAAGGCCGGATATCCCTGCAGTGACTTGAATGCAGGCTCGTCTTGCATCTCCCAAGATGAAAGGATGTCTGAATCCCCTGTGGAGACCACAGAGAAAGACCTAGTTCCTCACCTCATCACGACCGGAGGCCTCACATCCTTTGAAAACTCCAGAGGTACGCGGAGATCAGTGCCTCCAAAGGAGACGATGCCTGACTCCTTGTGAAACTTGATAGGAGTCCCAGGATTCCTGTGGCACTTGGAAAGGGACCCTTGGTCTCCCGCCTCAGCTGGAGAGGCGTCCCAATTGCCCTGCCAAGCCTCGAGGAGAATCCCGAGTTGTGTCTCGCAACTAGGAAAGAGTCCTGACGTGGCTGAACAAACACGTGTGTGGAAGGGCCATCCCCGTCGTAACTCGAGAATATACCCCAGGTTCCCGCCGCAACTCGAGAAAAACCATGAGACTTCCCCCTCGCCGCGAGATGAGGCCCGATTCCCCTGCACTGTGTGCAGAGCAATTCTGTGTTGCACATCACACATGAAAGGAGCCTTGATTTCCTTGATGGCACTCCAGAGAAACCCCAAGAACACTGTTTCAAGGCTAGAGGGATCCTGAGGTCACTGTAGCAACACGAAAGAGCTCCGTGGGCCAAAAATCAACTCGAGATGAGAGGTTAGTCCCTGGCTTCGACTCCAGAGGAATACCACCTTACCACAAGCACCTCAAGAGGAGGCTTCTCTCAGCTCTAGGTATGTGAGAGGGACCCTGAGTTTGCGGCCTCAAGTGGAATGGACACCGCGATGCCCTGACTCGAAATAAGGCCGGATATCCCTGCAGTGACTGGAATGCAGGCTCGTCTTGCATCTCCCAAGACGAAAGGGTGTCTGAATCCCCTGTGGAGACCACAGAGAAAGACCTAGTTCCCGACCTCATCGCGACAGGAGGCCTCAAATCCTTTGAAAACTCCAGAGGTATGCGGAGATCAGTGCCTCCAAAGGAGACGATGCCTGACTCCTCGTGAAACTTGATAGGAGACCCAGGATTCCTGTGGCACGTGGAAAGGGACCCTTGGTCTCCCGTCTCAGCTGGAGAGGCGTCCCAATTGCCCTGCAAAGCCTCGAGGAGAATCCCGAGTTGTCCCTCACAACTAGGCAGGAGTCCTGACATGGCTGATCACACACATGTGTGGAAGGGCCATCCCCGTGGTAACTCGAGAATATACCCCAGGTTCCCGCCGCAACTCGAGAAAAACCATGAGACTTCCCCCTCGCCGCGAGATGAGGCCCGATTCCCCTGCACTGCGTGCAGAGCAATTCTGTGTTGCACATCACACATGAAAGGAGCCTTGATTTCCTTGATGGCACTCCAGAGAAACCCCAAGAACACTGTTTCAAGGCTAGAGGGATCCTGAGGTCACTGTAGCAACACGAAAGAGCTCCGTGGACCAAAAATCAACTCGAGATGAGAGGGTAGTCCCTGGCTTCGACTCCAGAGGAATACCACCTTACCACAAGCAACTCAAGAGGAGGCTTCTCTCAGCTCTAGGTATGTGAGAGGGACCCTGAGTTTGCGGCCTCAAGTGGAATGGACACTGCGATGCCCTGACTCGAAATAAGGCCGGATATCCCTGCAGTGACTTGAATGCAGGCTCGTCTTGCATCTCCCAAGAAGAAAGGATGTCTGAATCCCCTGTGGAGACCACAGAGAAACACCTAGTTCCCCACCTCATCGCGACCGGAGGCCTCACATCCTTTGAAAACTCCAGAGGTACGCGGAGATCAGTGCCTCCAAAGGAGACGATGCCTGACTCCTCGTGAAACTTGATAGGAGTCCCAGGATTCTTGTGGCACGTGGAAAGGGACACTTGGTCTCCCGCCTCAGCTGGAGAGGCGTCCCAATTGCCCTGCCAAGCCTCGAGGAGAATCCCGAGTTGTCCCTCGCAACTAGGCAGGAGTCCTGACGTGGCTGAACAAACACGTGGGTGGAAGGGCCATCCCCGTCGTAACTCGAGAATATACCCCAGGTTCCCGCCGCAACTCGAGAAAAACCATGAGACTTCCCCTTCGATGTGAGATTAGGCCCGATTCCCCTGTACTGCGTGCAGAGCAATTCCGTCTTGCACATCACACATGAAAGGAGCCTTGATTTCCTTCATGGCACTCCAGAGAAACCCCAAGAACACTGTTTCAAGGATAGAGGGATCCTGAGGTCACTGTAGCAACACGAAAGAACTCTGTGGACCAAAAATCAACTCGAAAAGAGAGGTTAGTCCCTGGATTCGTCTCCAGAGGAATACCACCTTACCACAAGCACCTCAAGAGGAGGCTTCTCTCAGCTCTAGGTATGTGAGAGGGACCCTGAGTTTGCGGCCTCAAGTGGAATGGACACCGCGATGCCCTGACTCGAAATAAGGCCGGATATCCCTGCAGTGACTTCAATGCAGGCTCGTCTTGCATCTCCCAGGATGAAAGGATGTCTGAATCCCCTGTGGAAAGCACAGAGAAAGACTTAGTTCCCCACCTCATCGCGACCGATAGCCTCACACCCTTTGAAAACTCCAGAGGTACGCGGAGATCAGTGCCTCCAAAGGAGACGATGCCTGACTCCTCGTGAAACTTGATAGGAGTCCCAGGATTCCTGTGGCACGTGGAAAGGGACCCTTGGTCTCCCGCCTCAGCTGGAGAGGCGTCCCAATTGCCTTGCCAAGCCTCGAGGAGAATCCCGAGTTGTGTCTCGCAACTAGGCAAGAGTCCTGACATGGCTGAACAAACACGTGTGTGGAAGGGCCATCCCCGTCGTAACTCGAGAATATACCCCAGGTTCCCGCCGCAACTCGAGAAAAACCATGAGACTTCCCCCTCGCCGCGAGATGAGGCCCGATTCCCCTGCACTGTGTGCAGAGCAATTCTGTGTTGCACATCACACATGAAAGGAGCCTTGATTTCCTTGATGGCACTCCAGAGAAACCCCAAGAACACTGTTTCAAGGCTAGAGGGATCCTGAGGTCACTGTAGCAACACGAAAGAGCTCCGTGGGCCAAAAATCAACTCGAGATGAGAGGTTAGTCCCTGGCTTCGACTCCAGAGGAATACCACCTTACCACAAGCACCTCAAGAGGAGGCTTCTCTCAGCTCTAGGTATGTGAGAGGGACCCTGAGTTTGCGGCCTCAAGTGGAATGGACACCGCGATGCCCTGACTCGAAATAAGGCCGGATATCCCTGCAGTGACTGGAATGCAGGCTCGTCTTGCATCTCCCAAGACGAAAGGGTGTCTGAATCCCCTGTGGAGACCACAGAGAAAGACCTAGTTCCCGACCTCATCGCGACAGGAGGCCTCAAATCCTTTGAAAACTCCAGAGGTATGCGGAGATCAGTGCCTCCAAAGGAGACGATGCCTGACTCCTCGTGAAACTTGATAGGAGACCCAGGATTCCTGTGGCACGTGGAAAGGGACACTTGGTCTCCCGTCTCAGCTGGAGAGGCGTCCCAATTGCCCTGCAAAGCCTCGAGGAGAATCCCGAGTTGTCCCTCGCAACTAGGCAGGAGTCCTGACGTGGCTGAACAAACACGTGGGTGGAAGGGCCATCCCCGTCGTAACTCGAGAATATACCCCAGGTTCCCGCCGCAACTCGAGAAAAACCATGAGACTTCCCCCTCGATGCGAGATGAGGCCCGATTCCCCTGTACTGCGTGCAAAGCAATTCCGTCTTGCATATCACACATGAAAGGAGCCTTGATTTCCTTGATGGCACTCCAGAGAAACCCCAAGAACACTGTTTCAAGGATAGAGGGATCCTGAGGTCACTGTAGCAACACGAAAGAACTCTGTGGACCAAAAATCAACTCGAAAAGAGAGGTTAGTCCCTGGATTCGTCTCCAGAGGAATACCACCTTACCACAAGCCCCTCAAGAGGAGGCTTCTCTCAGCTCTAGGTATGTGAGAGGGACCCTGAGTTTGCGGCCTCAAGTGGAATGGACACCGTGATGCCCTGACTCGAAATAAGGCCGGATATCCCTACAGTGACTTCAATGCAGGCTCGTCTTGCATCTCCCAGGACGAAAGGATGTCTGAATCCCCTGTGGAAAGCACAGAGAAAGACTTAGTTCCCCACCTTATCGTGACCGATAGCCTCACATCCTTTGAAAACTCCAGAGGTACGCGGAGATCAGTGCCTCCAAAGGAGACGATGCCTGACTCCTCGTGAAACTTGATAGGAGTCCGAGGATTCCTGTGGCACTTGGAAAGGGACCCTTGGTCTCCCGCCTCAGCTGGAGAGGCGTCCCAATTGCCCTGCCAAGCCTCGAGGAGAATCCAGAGTTGTCCCTCGCAACTAGGCAGGAGTCCTGACGTCGCTGAAGAAACACGTGGGTGGAAGGGCCATCCCCGTCGTAACTCGAGAATATACCCCAGGTTCCCGCCGCAACTCGAGAAAAACCATGAGACTTCCCCCTCGGCGCGAGATGAGGCCCGATTCCGCTGCACTGCGTGCAGAGCAATTCCGTGTTGGACATCACACATGAAAGGAGCCTTGATTTCCTTGATGGCACTCCAGAGAAACCCCAAGAACACTGTTTCAAGGCTAGAGGGATCCTGAGGTCACTGTAGAAACACGAAAGAGCTCCGTGGGCCAAAAATCAACTCGAGATGAGAGGTTAGTCCCTGGCTTCGACTCCAGAGGAATACCACCTTACCACAAGCACCTCAAGAGGAGGCTTCTCTCAGCTCTAGGTATGTGAGAGGGACCCTGAGTTTGCGGTCTCAAGTGGAATGGACACCGCGATGCCCTGACTCGAAATAAGGCCGGATATCCCTGCAGTGACTTGAATGCAGGCTCGTCTTGCATTTCCCAAGAAGAAAGGATGTCTGAATCCCCTGTGGAGACCACAGAGAAACATCTAGTTCCCCACCTCATCGCGACAGGAGGCCTCACATCTTTTGAAAATTCCAGAGGTACGCAGAGATCAGTGCCTCCAAAGGAGACGATGCCTGACTCCTCGTGAAACTTGATAGGAGTCCCAGGATTCTTGTGGCACGTGGAAAGGGACCCTTGGTCTCCCGCCTCAGCTGGAGAGGCGTTCCAATTGCCCTGCCAAGCCTCGAGGAGAATCCCGAGTTGTCCCTCGCAACTAGGCAGGAGTCCTGACGTGGCTGAACAAACACTTGGGTGGAAGGGCCATCCCCGTCGTAACTCGAGAATATACCCCAGGTTCCCGCCGCAACTCGAGAAAAACCATGAGACTTCCCCATCGCCGCGAGATGAGGCCCGATTCCCCTGCACTGCGTGCAGAGCAATTCTGTGTTGCACATCACACATGAAAGGAGCCTTGATTTCCTTCATGGCACTCCAGAGAAACCCCAAGAACACTGTTTCAAGGCTAGAGGGATCCTGAGGTCACTGTAGCAACACGAAAGAGCTCTGTGGACCAAAAATCAACTCGAGATGAGAGGTTAGTCCCTGGCTTCGACTCCAGAGGAATACCACCTTACCACAAGCACCTCAAGAGGAGGCTTCTCTCAGCTCTAGGTATGTGAGAGGGACCCTGAGTTTGCGGCCTCAAGTGGAATGGACACCGCGATGTCCTGACTCGAAATAAGGCCACATATCCCTGCAGTGACTGGAATGCAGGCTCGTCTTGCATCTCCCAAGAAGAAAGGGTGTCTGAATCCCCTGTGGGGACCACAGAGAAAGACCTAGTTCCCCACCTCATCGCGACAGGAGGCCTCAAATCCTTTGAAAACTCCAGAGGTATGCGGAGATCAGTGCCTCCAAAGGAGACGATGCCTGACTCCTCGTGAAACTTGATAGGAGACCCAGGATTCCTGTGGCACGTGGAAAGGGACCCTTGGTCTCCCGTCTCAGCTGGAGAGGCGTCCCAATTGCCCTGCAAAGCCTCGAGGAGAATCCCGAGTTGTCCCTCGCAACTAGGCAGGAGTCCTCACATGGCTGAACACACACGTGTGTGGAAGGGCCATCCCCGTCGGAACTCGAGAATATACCCCAGGTTCCCGCCGCAACTCGAGAAAAACCATGAGACTTCCCCCTCGCCGCGAGATGAGGCCCGATTCCCCTGCACTGCGTGCAGAGCAATTCCGTGTTGCACATCACACATGAAAGGAGCCTTGATTTCCTTGATGGCACTCCAGAGAAACCCCAAGAACACTGTTTCAAGGCTAGAGGGATCCTGAGGTCACTGTAGCAACACGAAAGAGCTCCGTGGACTAAGAATCAACACGAGATGAGAGGTTAGTCCCTGGCTTCGACTCCTGAGGAATACCACCGTACCACAAGCACCTCAAGAGGAGGCTTCTCTCAGCTCTAGGTATGTGAGAGGGATCCTGAGTTTGCGGCCTCCAGTGGAATGGACACCGCGATGCCCTGACTCGAAATAAGGCCGGATATCCCTGCAGTGACTGGAATGCAGGCTTGTCTTGCATCTCCCAAGAAGAAAGGGTGTCTGAATCGCCTGTGGAGACCACAGAGAAAGACCTAGTTCCCCACCTCATCGCGACAGGAGGCCTCAAATCCTTTGAAAACCCCAGAGGTATGCGGAGATCAGTGCCTCCAAAGTAGACGATGCCTGACTCCTCGTGAAACTTGATAGGAGACCCAGGATTCCTGTGGCACGTGGAAAGGGACCCTTGGTCTCCCGTCTCAGCTGGAGAGGCGTCCCAATTGCCCTGCAAAGCCTCGAGGAGAATCCAGAGTTGTCCCTCGCAACTAGGCAGGAGTCCTGACGTCGCTGAAGAAACACGTGTGTGGAACGGCCATCCCCGTCGTAACTCGAGAATATACCCCAGGTTCCCGCCGCAACTCGAGAAAAACCATGAGACTTCCCCCTCGCCGCGAGATGAGGCCCGATTCCCCTGCACTGCGTGCAGAGCAATTCCGTGTTGCACATCACACATGAAAGGAGCCTTGATTTCCTTGATGGCACTCCAGAGAAACCCCAAGAACACTGTTTCAAGGCTAGAGGGATCCTGAGGTCACTGTAGCAACACGAAAGAGCTCCGTGGGCCAAAAATCAACTCGAGATGAGAGGTTAGTCCCTGGCTTCGGCTCCAGAGGAATACCACCTTACCACAAGCACCTCAAGAGGAGGCTTCTCTCAGCTCTAGGTATGTGAGAGGGATCCTGAGTTTGCGGCCTCAAGTGGAATGGACACCGCGATGCCCTGACGCGAAATAAGGCTGGATATCCCTGCAGTGACTTGAATGCAGGCTCGTCTTGCATCTCCCAGGACGAAAGGGTGTCTGAATCCCCTGTGGAGACCACAGAGAAAGACCTAGTTCCCCACCTCATCACGACCGGAGGCCTCACATCCTTTGAAAACTCCAGAGGTACGCGGAGATCAGTGCCTCCAAAGGAGACGATGCCTGACTCCTCGTGAAACTTGATAGGAGTCCCAGGATTCCTGTGGCACGTGGAAAGGGACCCTTGGTTTCCAGCCTCAGCTGGAGAGGCGTCCCAATTGCCTTGCCAAGCCTCGAGGAGAATCCCGAGTTGTGTCTCGCAACTAGGCAAGAGTCCTGACGTGGCTGAACAAACACGTGTGTGGAAGGGCCATCCCCGTCGTAACTCGAGAATATACCCCAGGTTCCCGCCGCAACTCGAGAAAAACCATGAGACTTCCCCCTCGCCGCGAGATGAGGCCCGATTCCCCTGCACTGCGTGCAGAGCAATTCCGTGTTGCACATCACACATGAAAGGAGCCTTGATTTCCTTGATGGCACACCAGAGAAACCCCAAGAACACTGTTTCAAGGCTAGAGGGATCCTGAGGTCACTGTAGCAACACGAAAGAGCTCCGTGGACCAAGAATCAACACGAGATGAGAGGTTAGTCCCTGGCTTCGACTCCTGAGGAATACCACCTTACCACAAGCACCTCAAGAGGAGGCTTCTCTCAGCTCTAGGTATGTGAGAGGGATCCTGAGTTTGCGGCCTCCAGTGGAATGGACACCGCGATGCCCTGACTCGAAATAAGGCCGGATATCCCTGCAGTGACTGGAATGCAGGCTCGTCTTGCATCTCCCAAGAAGAAAGGGTGTCTGAATCCCCTGTGGAGACCACAGAGAAAGACCTAGTTCCCCACCTCATCGCGACAGGAGGCCTCAAATCCTTTGAAAACCCCAGAGGTATGCGGAGATCAGTGCCTCCAAAGGAGACGATGCCTGACTCCTCGTGAAACTTGATAGGAGACCCAGGATTCCTGTGGCACGTGGAAAGGGACCCTTGGTCTCCCGTCTCAGCTGGAGAGGCGTCCCAATTGCCCTGCAAAGCCTCGAGGAGAATCCAGAGTTGTCCCTCGCAACTAGGCAGGAGTCCTGACGTCGCTGAAGAAACACGTGTGTGGAAGGGCCATCCCCGTCGTAACTCGAGAATATACCCCAGGTTCCCGCCGCAACTCGAGAAAAACCATGAGACTTCCCCCTCGCCGCGAGATGAGGCCCGATTCCCCTGCACTGCGTGCAGAGCAATTCCGTGTTGCACATCACACATGAAAGGAGCCTTGATTTCCTTGATGGCACTCCAGAGAAACCCCAAGAACACTGTTTCAAGGCTAGAGGGATCCTGAGGTCACTGTAGCAACACGAAAGAGCTCCGTGGGCCAAAAATCAACTCGAGATGAGAGGTTAGTCCCTGGCTTCGCCTCCAGAGGAATACCACCTTACCACAAGCACCTCAAGAGGAGGCTTCGCTCAGCTCTAGGTATGTGAGAGGGACCCTGAGTTTGCGGCCTCAAGTGGAATGGACACCGCGATGCCCTGACTCGAAATAAGGCCGGATATCCCTGCAGTGACTGGAATGCAGGCTCGTCTTGCATCTCCCAAGAAGAAAGGGTGTCTGAATCCCATGTGGAGACCACAGAGAAAGACCTAGTTCCCCACATCATCGCGACAGGAGGCCTCAAATCCTTTGAAAATTCCAGAGGTATGCGGAGATCAGTGCCTCCAAAGGAGACGATGCCTGACTCCTCGTGAAACTTGATAGGAGACCCAGGATTCCTGTGGCACGTGGAAAGGGACCCTTGGTCTCCCGTCTCAGCTGGAGAGGCGTCCCAATTGCCCTGCAAAGCCTCGAGGAGAATCCAGAGTTGTCCCTCGCAACTAGGCAGGAGTCCTGACATGGCTGAACACACACGTGTGTGGAAGGGCCATCCCCGTCGTAACTCGAGAATATACCCCAGGTTCCGGCCGCAACTCGAGAAAAACCATGAGACTTCCCCCTCCCCGCGAGATGAGGCCTGATTCCGCTGCACTGCGTACAGAGCAATTCTGTGTTGTACATCACACATGAAAGGAGCCTTGATTTCCTTCATGGCACTCCAGAGAAACCCCAAGAACACTGTTTCAAGGCTAGAGGGATCCTGAGGTCACTGTAGCAACACGAAAGAGCTCCGTGGACCAAGAATCAACACGAGATGAGAGGTTAGTCCCTGGCTTCGACTCCAGAGGAATACCACCTTACCACAAGCACCTCAAGAGGAGGCTTCTCTCAGCTCTAGGTATGTGAGAGGGACCCTGAGTTTGCGGCCTCAAGTGGAATGGACACCGCGATGCCCTGACTCAAAATAAGGCCGGATATCCCTGCAGTGACTTGAATGCAGGCTCGTCTTGCATCTCCCAAGATGAAAGGATGTCTGAATCCCCTGTGGAGACCACAGAGAAAGACCTAGTTCCCCACCTCATCGCGACCGGAGGCCTCACATCCTTTGAAAACTCCAGAGGTACACGGAGATCAGTGCCTCCAAAGGAGACGATGCCTGACTCCTTGTGAAACTTGATAGGAGTCCCAGGATTCCTGTGGCACATGGAAAGGGACCCTTGGTCTCCCGCCTCAGCTGTAGAGGCGTCACAATTGCCCTGCCAAGCCTCGAGGAGAATCCCGAGTTGTGTCTCGCAACTAGGCAAGAGTCCTGACGTGGCTGAACAAACACGTGTGTGGAAGGGCCATCCCCGTCGTAACTCGAGAATATACCCCAGGTTCCCGCCGCAACTCGAGAAAAACCATGAGACTTCCCCCTCACCGCGAGATGAGGCCCGATTCCCCTGCACTGCGTGCAGAGCAATTCTGTGTTGCACATCACACATGAAAGGAGCCTTGATTTCCTTCATGGCACTCCAGAGAAACCCCAAGAACACTGTTTCAAGGCTAGAGGGATCCTGAGGTCACTGTAGCAACACGAAAGAGTTCCGTGGACCAAAAATCAACTCGAGATGAGAGGTTAGTCCCTGGCTTCGACTCCAGAGGAATACCACCTTACCACAAGCACCTCAAGCGGAGGCTTCTCTCAGCTCTAGGTATGTGAGAGCGACCCTGAGTTTGCGGCCTCAAGTGGAATGGACACCGCGATGCCCTGACTCGAAATAAGGCCGGATATCCCTGCAGTGACTGGAATGCAGGCTCGTCTTGCATCTCCCAAGAAGAAAGGATGTCTGAATCCCCTGTGGAGACCACAGAGAAAGACCTAGTTCCCCACCTCATCACGATAGGAGGCCTCAAATCCTTTGAACACCCCAGAGGTATGCGGAGATCAGTGCCTCCAAAGTAGACGATGCCTGACTCCTCGTGAAACTTGATAGGAGACCCAGGATTACTCTGGCACGTGGAAAGGGACTTTTGGTCTCCCGTCTCAGCTGGAGAGGCGTCCCAATTGCCCTGCAAAGCCTCGAGGAGAATCCAGAGTTGTCCCTCGCAACTAGGCAGGAGTCCTGACGTCGCTGAAGAAACACGTGGGTGGAAGGGCCATCCCCGTCGTAACTCGAGAATATACCCCAGGTTCCCGCCGCAACTCGAGAAAAACCATGAGACTTCCCCCTCGCCGCGAGATGAGGCCCGATTCCCCTGCACTGCGTGCAGAGCAATTCCGTGTTGCACATCACACATGAAAGGAGCCTTGATTTACTTCATGGCACTCCAGAGAAACCCCAAAAACACTGTTTCAAGGCTAGAGGGATCCTGAGGTCACTGTAGCAACACGAAAGAGCTCCGTGGGCCAAAAATCAACTCGAGATGAGAGGTTAGTCCCTGGCTTCGACTCCAGAGGAATACCACCTTACCACAAGCACCTCAAGAGGAGGCTTCTCTCAGCTCTAGGTATGTGAGAGGGACCCTGAGTTTGCGGCCTCAAGTGGAATGGACACCGCGATGCCCTGACGCGAAATAAGGCTGGATATCCCTGCAGTGACTTGAATGCAGGCTCGTCTTGCATCTCCCAGGACGAAAGGATGTCTGAATCCCCTGTGGAGACCACAGAGAAAGACCTAGTTCCCCACCTCATCACGACCGGAGGCCTCACATCCTTTGAAAACTCCAGAGGTACGCGGAGATCAGTGCCTCCAAAGGAGACGATGCCTGACTCCTCGTGAAACTTGATAGGAGTCCCAGGATTCCTGTGGCACGTGGAAAGGGACCCTTGGTCTCCCGCCTCAGCTGGAGAGGCGTCCCAATTGCCTTGCCAAGCCTCGAGGAGAATCCCGAGTTGTGTCTCGCAACTAGGCAAGAGTCCTGACGTGGCTGAACAAACACGTGTGTGGAAGGGCCATCCCCGTCGTAACTCGAGACTATACCCCAGGTTCCCGCCGCAACTCGAGAAAAACCATGAGACTTCCCCCTCGCCGCGAGATGAGGCCCGATTCCCCTGCACTGCGTGCAGAGCAATTCTGTGTTGCACATCACACATGAAAGGAGCCTTGATTTCCTTGATGGCACTCCAGAGAAACCCCAAGAACACTGTTTCAAGGCTAGAGGGATCCTGAGGTCACTGTAGCAACACGAAAGAGCTCCGTGGACCAAAAACCAACTCGAGATGAGAGGTTAGTCCCTGGCTTCGACTCCAGAGGAATACCACCTTACCACAAGCACCTCAAGAGGAGGCTTCGCTCAGCTCTAGGTATGTGAGAGGGACCCTGAGTTTGCGGCCTCAAGTGGAATGGACACCGCGATGCCCTGACTCGAAATAAGGCCGGATATCCCTGCAGTGACTGGAATGCAGGCTCGTCTTGCATCTCCCAAGAAGAAAGGGTGTCTGAATCCCATGTGGAGACCACAGAGAAAGACCTAGTTCCCCACATCATCGCGACCGGAGGCCTCAAATCCTTTGAAAACTCCAGAGGTATGCGGAGATCAGTGCCTCCAAAGGAGACGATGCCTGACTCCTCGTGAAACTTGATAGGAGACCCAGGATTCCTGTGGCACGTGGAAAGGGACCCTTTGTCTCCCGTCTCAGCTGGAGAGGCGTCCCAATTGCCCTGCAAAGCCTCGAGGAGAATCCCGAGTTGTCCCTCGCAACTAGGCAGGAGTCCTGACATGGCTGAACACACACGTGTGTGGAAGGGCCATCCCCGTCGTAACTCGAGAATATACCCCAGGTTCCCGCCGCAACTCGAGAAAAACTATGAGACTTCCCCCTCCCCGCGAGATGAGGCCTGATTCCCCTGCACTGCGTACAGAGCAATTCTGTGTTGCACATCACACATGAAAGGAGCCTTGATTTCCTTCATGGCACTCCAGAGAAACCCCAAGAACACTGTTTCAAGGCTAGAGGGATCCTGAGGTCACTGTAGCAACACGAAAGAGCTCCGTGGACCAAGAATCAACACGAGATGAGAGGTTAGTCCCTGGCTTCGACTCCAGAGGAATACCACCTTACCACAAGCACCTCAAGAGGAGGCTTCTCTCAGCTCTAGGTATGTGAGAGGGATCCTGAGTTTGTGGCCTCAAGTGGAATGGACACCGCGATGCCCTGACTCAAAATAAGGCCGGATATCCCTGCAGTGACTTGAATGCAGGCTCGTCTTGCATCTCCCAAGATGAAAGGATGTCTGAATCCCCTGTGGAGACCACAGAGAAAGACCTAGTTCCTCACCTCATCGCGACCGGAGGCCTCACATCCTTTGAAAACTCCAGAGGTACGCGGAGATCAGTGCCTCCAAAGGAGACGATGCCTGACTCCTCGTGAAACTTGATAGGAGTCCCAGGATTCTTGTGGCACGTGGAAAGGGACCCTTGGTCTCCCGCCTCAGCTGGAGAGGCGTCCCAATTGCCCTGCCAAGCCTCGAGGAGAATCCCGAGTTGTCCCTCGCAACTAGGCAGGAGTCCTGACGTGGCTGAACAAACACGTGTGTGGAAGGGCCATCCCCGTCGTAACTCGAGAATATACCCCAGGTTCCCGCCGCAACTCGAGAAAAACCATGAGACTTCCCCCTCGATGTGAGATGAGGCCCGATTCCCCGGTACTGCGTGCAGAGCAATTCCGTCTTGCACATCACACATGAAAGGAGCCTTGATTTCCTTGATGGCACTCCAGAGAAACCCCAAGAACACTGTTTCAAGGATAGAGGGATCCTGAGGTCACTGTAGCAACACGAAAGAACTCTGTGGACCAAAAATCAACTCGAAAAGAGAGGTTAGTCCCTGGATTCGTCTCCAGAGGAATACCACCTTACCACAAGCACCTCAAGAGGAGGCTTCTCTCAGCTCTAGGTATGTGAGAGGGACCCTGAGTTTGCGGCCTCAAGTGGAATGGACACCGCGATGCCCTGACTCGAAATAAGGCCGGATATCCCTGCAGTGACTTCAATGCAGGCTCGTCTTGCATCTCCCAGGACGAAAGGATGTCTGAATCCCCTGTGGAAAGCACAGAGAAAGACTTAGTTCCCCACCTCATCGCGACCGATAGCCTCACATCCTTTGAAAACTCCAGAGGTACGCGGAGATCAGTGCCTCCAAAGGAGACGATGCCTGACTCCTCGTGAAACTTGATAGGAGTCCCAGGATTCCTGTGGCACTTGGAAAGGGACACTTGGTCTCCCGTCTTAGCTGGAGAGCCGTCCCAATTGCCCTGCCAAGCCTCGAGGAGAATCCAGAGTTGTCCCTCGCAACTAGGCAGGAGTCCTGACGTCGCTGAAAAAACACGTGTGTGGAAGGGCCATCCCCGTCGTAACTCGAGAATATACCCCAGGTTCCCGCCGCAACTCGAGAAAAACCATGAGACTTCCCCCTCGCCGCGAGATGAGGCCCGATTCCCCTGCACTGCGTGCAGAGCAATTCCGTGTTGCACATCACACATGAAAGGAGCCTTGATTTCCTTGATGGCACTCCAGAGAAACCCCAAGAACACTGTTTCAAGGCTAGAGGGATCCTGAGGTCACTGTAGCAACACGAAAGAGCTCCGTGGGCCAAAAATCAACTCGAGATGAGAGGTTAGTCCCTGGCTTCGACTCCAGAGGAATACCACCTTACCACAAGCACCTCAAGAGGAGGCTTCTCTCAGCTCTAGGTATGTGAGAGGGACCCTGAGTTTGCGGCCTCAAGTGGAATGGACACCGCGATGCCCTGACGCGAAATAAGGCTGGATATCCCTGCAGTGACTTGAATGCAGGCTCGTCTTGCATCTCCCAAGATGAAAGGGTGTCTGAATCCCCTGTGGAGACCACAGAGAAAGATCTAGTTCCCCACCTCATCGCGACAGGAGGCCTCAAATCCTTTGAAAACTCCAGAGGTATGCGGAGATCAGTGCCTCCAAAGGAGACGATGCCTGACTCCTCGTGAAACTTGATAGGAGACCCAGGATTCCTGTGGCACGTGGAAAGGGACACTTGGTCTCCCGTCTCAGCTGGAGAGGCGTCCCAATTGCCCTGCAAAGCCTCGAGGAGAATCCCGAGTTGTCCCTCGCAACTAGGCAGGAGTCCTGACATGGTTGAACACACACGTGTGTGGAAGGGCCATCCCCGTCGTAACTCGAGAATATACCCCAGGTTCCCGCCGCAACTCGAGAAAAACCATGAGACTTCCCCCTCGCCGCGAGATGAGGCCCGATTCCCCTGCACTGCGTGCAGAGCAATTCCGTGTTGCACATCACACATGAAAGGAGCCTTGATTTCCTTGATGGCACTCCAGAGAAACCCCAAGAACACTGTTTCAAGGCTAGAGGGATCCTGAGGTCACTGTAGCAACACGAAAGAGCTCCGTGGACCAAGAATCAACACGAGATGAGAGGTTAGTCCCTGGCTTCGACTCCTGAGGAATACCACCTTACCACAAGCACCTCAAGAGGAGGCTTCTCTCAGCTCTAGGTATGTGAGAGGGATCCTGAGTTTGCGGCATCAAGTGGAATGGACACCGCGATGCCCTGACTCGAAATAACGCTGGATATCCCTGCAGTGACTTGAATGCAGGCTCGTCTTACATCTCCCAAGAAGAAAGGATGTCTGAATCCCCTGTGGAGACCACAGAGAAACGCCTAGTTCCCCACCTCATCGCGACCGGAGGCCTCACATCCTTTGAAAACTCCAGAGGTACGCGGAGATCAGTGCCTCCAAAGGAGACAATGCCTGACTCCTCGTGAAAATTGATAGGAGTCCCAGGATTCTTGTGGCACGTGGAAAGGGACCCTTGGTCTCCCGCCTCAGCTGGAGAGGCGTTCCAATTGCCCTGCCAAGCCTCGAGGAGAATCCCGAGTTGTCCCTCGCAACTAGGCAGGAGTCCTGACGTGGCTGAACAAACACGTGGGTGGAAGGGCCATCCCCGTCGTAACTCGAGAATATACCCCAGGTTCCCGCCGCAACTCGAGAAAAACCATGAGACTTCCCCCTCGATGCGAGATGAGGCCCGATTCTCCTCTACTGCGTGCAGAGCAATTCCGTCTTGCACATCACACATGAAAGGAGCCTTGATTTCCTTGATGGCACTCCAGAGAAACCCCAAGAACACTGTTTCAAGGATAGAGGGATCCTGAGGTCACTGTAGCAACACGAAAGAACTCTGTGGACCAAAAATCAACTCGAAAAGAGAGGTTAGTCCCTGGATTCGTCTACAGAGGAATACCACCTTACCACAAGCACCTCAAGAGGAGGCTTCTCTCAGCTCTAGGTATGTGAGAGGGACCCTGAGTTTGCGGCCTCAAGTGGAATGGACACCGCGATGCCCTGACTCGAAATAAGGCCGGATATCCCTGCAGTGACTTCAATGCAGGCTCGTCTTGCATCTCCCAGGAAGAAAGGATGTCTGAATCCCCTGTGGAAAGCACAGAGAAAGACTTAGTTCCCCACCTCATCGCGACCGATAGCCTCACATCCTTTGAAAACTCCAGAGGTACGCGGAGATCAGTGCCTCCAAAGGAGACGATGCCTGACTCCTCGTGAAACTTGATAGGAGTCCCAGGATTCCTGTGGCACTTGGAAAGGGACACTTGGTCTCCCGCCTCAGCTGGAGAGGCGTCCCAATTGCCCTGCCAAGCCTCGAGGAGAATCCAGAGTGGTCCCTCGCAACTAGGCAGGAGTCCTGTCGTCGCTGAACAAACACGTGGGTGGAAGGGCCATCCCCGTCGTAACTCGAGAATATACCCCAGGTTCCCGCCGCAACTCGAGAAAAACCATGAGACTTCCCCCTCGCCGCGAGATGAGGCCCGATTCCCCTGCACTGTGTGCAGAGCAATTCCGTGTTGCACATCACACATGAAAGGAGCCTTGATTTCCTTGATGGCACTCCAGAGAAACCCCAAGAACACTGTTTCAAGGCTAGAGGGATCCTGAGGTCTCTGTAGCAACACGAAAGAGCTCCGTGGGCCAAAAATCAACTCGAGATGAGAGGTTAGTCCCTGGCTTCGACTCCAGAGGAATACCACCTTACCACAAGCACCTCAAGAGGAGGCTTCTCTCAGCTCTAGGTATGTGAGAGGGACCCTGAGTTTGCGGCCTCAAGTGGAATGGACACCGCGATGCCCTGACGCGAAATAAGGCTGGATATCCCTGCAGTGACTTGAATGCAGGCTCGTCTTGCATCTCCCAAGATGAAAGGATGTCTGAATCCCCTGGGGAGACCACAGAGAAAGACCTAGTTCGCCACCTCATCGCGACCGGAGGCCTCACATCTTTGAAAACTCCAGAGGTATGCGGAGATCAGTGCCTCCAAAGGAGACGATGCCTGACTCCTCGTGAAACTTGATAGGAGTCCCAGGATTCCTGTGGCACGTGAAAAGGGACCCTTGGTCTCCCGCCTCAGCTGGAGAGGCGTCCCAATTGCCTTGCCAAGCCTCGAGGAGAATCCCGAGTTGTGTCTCGCAACTAGGCAAGAGTCCTGACGTGGCTGAACAAACACGTGTGTGGAAGGGCCATCCCCGTCGTAACTCGAGAATATACCCCAGGTTCCCGCCGCAACTCGAGAAAAACCATGAGACTTCCCCCTCGCCGCGAGATGAGGCCCGATTCCCCTGCACTGTGTGCAGAGCAATTCTGTGTTGCACATCACACATGAAAGGAGCCTTGATTTCCTTGATGGCACTCCAGAGAAACCCCAAGAACACTGTTTCAAGGCTAGAGGGATCCTGAGGTAACTGTAGCAACACGAAAGAGCTCCGTGGACCAAAAATCAACTCGAGATGAGAGGTTAGTCCCTGGCTTCGACTCCAGAGGAATACCACCTTACCACAAGCACCTCAAGAGGAGGCTTCTCTCAGCTCTAGGTATGTGAGAGGGACCCTGAGTTTGCGGCCTCAAGTGGAATGGACACCGCGATGCCCTGACTCGAAATAAGGCCGGATATCCCTGCAGTGACTGGAATGCAGGCTCGTCTTGCATCTCCCAAGACGAAAGGGTGTCTGAATCCCCTGTGGAGACCACAGAGAAAGACCTAGTTCCCCACCTCATCGCGACAGGAGGCCTCAAATCCTTTGAAAACTCCAGAGGTATGCGGAGATCAGTGCCTCCAAAGGAGACGATGCCTGACTCCTCGTGAAACTTGATAGGAGTCCCAGGATTCCTGTGGCACGTGGAAAGGGACCCTTGGTCTCCCGTCTCAGCTGGAGAGGCGTCCCAATTGCCCTGCAAAGCCTCGAGGAGAACCCCGAGTTGTCCCTCGCAACTAGGCAGGAGTCCTGACATGGCTGAACACACACGTGTGTGGGAGGGCCATCCCCGTCGTAACTCGAGAATATACCCCAGGTTCCCGCCGCAACTCGAGAAAAACCATGAGACTTCCCCCTCGCCCCGAGATGAGGCCCGATTCCCCTGCACTGCGTGCAGAGCAATTCTGTGTTGCACATCACACATGAAAGGAGCCTTGATTTCCCTCATGGCACTCCAGAGACACCCCAAGAACACTGTTTCAAGGCTAGAGGGATCCTGAGGTCACTGTAGCAACACGAAAGAGCTCCGTGGGCCAAAAATCAACTCGAGATGAGAGGTTAGTCCCTGGCTTCGACTCCAGAGGAATACCACCTTACCACAAGCACCTCAAGAGGAGGCTTCTCTCAGCTCTAGGTATGTGAGAGGGACCCTGAGTTTGCGGCCTCAAGTGGAATGGACACCGCGATGCCCTGACTCGAAATAAGGCCGGATATCCCTGCAGTGACTGGAATGCAGGCTCGTCTTGCATCTCCCAAGACGAAAGGGTGTCTGAATCCCCTGTGGAGACCACAGAGAAAGACCTAGTTCCCCACCTCATCGCGACCGGAGGCCTCACATCCTTTGAAAACTCCAGAGGTACTCAGAGATCAGTGCCTCCAAAGGAGACGATGCCTGACTCCTCGTGAAACTTGATAGGAGTCGCAGGATTCTTGTGGCACGTGGAAAGGGACCCTTGGTCTCCCGCCTCAGCTGGAGAGGCGTTCCAATTGCCCTGCCAAGCCTCGAGGAGAATCCCGAGTTGTCCCTCGCAACTAGGCAGGAGTCCTGACGTGGCTGAACAAACACGTGGGTGGAAGGGCCATCCCCGTCGTAACTCGAGAATATACCCCAGGTTTCCGCCGCAACTCGAGAAAAACCATGAGACTTCCCCCTCGATGCGAGATGAGGCCCGATTCCCCTGTACTGCGTGCAAAGCAATTCCGTCTTGCACATCACACATGAAAGGAGACTTGATTTCCTTGATGGCACTCCAGAGAAACCCCAAGAACACTGTTTCAAGGATAGAGGGATCCTGAGGTCACTGTAGAAACACGAAAGAGCTCCGTGGGCCAAAAATCAACTCGAGATGAGAGGTTAGTCCCTGGCTTCGACTCCAGAGGAATACCACCTTACCACAAGCACCTCAAGAGGAGGCTTCTCTCAGCTCTAGGTATGTGAGAGGGACCCTGAGTTTGCGGTCTCAAGTGGAATGGACACCGCGATGCCCTGACTCGAAATAAGGCCGGATATCCCTGCAGTGACTTGAATGCAGGCTTGTCTTGCATCTCCCAAGAAGAAAGGATGTCTGAATCCCCTGTGGAGACCACAGAGAAACATCTAGTTCCCCAACTCATCGCGACCGGAGGCCTCACATCCTTTGAAAATTCCAGAGGTACGCGGAGATCAGTGCCTCCAAAGGAGACGATGCCTGACTCCTCGTGACACTTGATAGGAGTCCCAGGATTCTTGTGGCACGTGGAAAGGGACCCTTGGTCTCCCGCCTCAGCTGGAGAGGCGTTCCAATTGCCCTGCCAAGCCTCGAGGAGAATCCCGAGTTGTCCCTCGCAACTAGGCAGGAGTCCTGACGTGGCTGAACAAACACTTGGGTGAAAGGGCCATCCCCGTCGTAACTCGAGAATATACCCCAGGTTCCCGCCGCAACTCGAAAAAAACCATGAGATTTCCCCCTCGATGCGAGATGAGGCCCGATTCCCCTGTACTGCGTGCAGAGCAATTCCGTCTTGCACATCACACATGAAAGGAGCCTTGATTTCCTTGATGGCACTCCAGAGAAACCCGAAGAACACTGTTTCAAGGATAGAGGGATCCTGAGGTCACTGTAGCAACACGAAAGAACTCTGTGGACCAAAAATCAACTAGAAAAGAGAGGTTAGTCCCTGGATTCGTCTACAGAGGAATACCACCTTACCACAAGCACCTCAAGAGGAGGCTTCTCTCAGCTCTAGGTATGTGAGAGGGACCCTGAGTTTGCGGCCTCAAGTGGAATGGACACCGCGATGCCCTGACTCGAAATAAGGCCGGATATCCCTGCAGTGACTTCAATGCAGGCACGTCTTGCATCTCCCAGGACGAAAGGATGTCTGAATCCCCTGTGGAGACCACAGAGAAAGACCTAGTTCCCCACCTCATCGCGACCGGAGGCCTCAAATCCTTTGAAAACCCCAGAGGTATGAGGAGATCAGTGCCTCCAAAGTAGACGATGCCTGACTCCTCGTGAAACTTGATAGGAGACCCAGGATTCCTGTGGCACGTGGAAAGGGACCCTTGGTCTCCCGTCTCAGCTGGAGAGGCGTCCCAATTGCCCTGCAAAGCCTCGAGGAGAATCCAGAGTTGTCCCTCGAAACTAGGCAGGAGTCCTGACGTCGCTGAAGAAACACGTGTGTGGAAGGGCCATCCCCGTCGTAACTCGAGAATATACCCCAGGTTCCCGCCGCAACTCGAGAAAAACCATGAGACTTCCCCCTCGCCGAGAGATGAGGCCCGATTCCCCTGCACTGCGTGCAGAGCAATTCCGTGTTGCACATCACACATGAAAGGAGCCTTGATTTCCTTGATGGCACTCCAGAGAAACCCCAAGAACACTGTTTCAAGGCTAGAGGGATCCTGAGGTCACTGTAGCAACACGAAAGAGCTCCGTGGGCCAAAAATCAACTCGAGGTGAGAGGTTAGTCCCTGGCTTCGCCTCCAGAGGAATACCACCTTACCACAAGCACCTCAAGAGGAGGCTTCTCTCAGCTCTAGGTATGTGAGAGGGACCCTGAGTTTGCGGCCTCAAGTGGAATGGACACCGCGATGCCCTGACGCGAAATAAGGCTGGATATCTCTGCAGTGACTTGAATGCAGGCTCGTCTTGCATCTCCCAGGACGAAAGGATGTCTGAATCCCCTGTGGAGACCACAGAGAAAGACCTAGTTCCCCACCTCATCACGACCGGAGGCCTCACATCCTTTGAAAACTCCAGAGGTACGCGGAGATCAGTGCCTCCAAAGGAGACGATGCCTGACTCCTCGTGAAACTTGATAGGAGTCCCAGGATTCCTGTGGCACGTGGAAAGGGACCCTTGGTCTCCCGCCTCAGCTGGAGAGGCGTCCCAATTGCCTTGCCAAGCCTCGAGGAGAATCCCGAGTTGTGTCTCGCAACTAGGCAAGAGTCCTGACGTGGCTGAACAAACACGTGTGTGGAAGGGCCATCCCCGTCGTAACTCGAGAATATACCCCAGGTTCCCGCCGCAACTCGAGAAAAACCATGAGACTTCCCCCTCGCCGCGAGATGAGGCCCGATTCCCCTGCACTGCGTGCAGAGCAATTCCGTGTTGCACATCACACATGAAAGGAGCCTTGATTTCCTTGATGGCACTCCAGAGAAACCCCAAGAACACTGTTTCAAGGCTAGAGGGATCCTGAGGTCACTGTAGCAACACGAAAGAGCTCCGTGGACCAAGAATCAACACGAGATGAGAGGTTAGTCCCTGGCTTCGACTCCTGAGGAATACCACCTTACCACAAGCACCTCAAGAGGAGGCTTCTCTCAGCTCTAGGTATGTGAGAGGGATCCTGAGTTTGCGACCTCCAGTGGAATGGACACCGCGATGCCCTGACTCGAAATAAGGCCGGATATCCCTGCAGTGACTGGAATGCAGGCTCGTCTTGCATCTCCCAAGAAGAAAGGGTGTCTGAATCCCCTGTGGAGACCACAGAGAAAGACCTAGTTCCCCACCTCATCGCGACAGGAGGCCTCAAATCCTTTGAAAACCCCAGAGGTATGCGGAGATCAGTGCCTCCAAAGGAGACGATGCCTGACTTCTCGTGAAACTTGATAGGAGACCCAGGATTCCTGTGGCACGTGGAAAGGGACCCTTGGTCTCCCGTCTCAGCTGGAGAGGCGTCCCAATTGCCCTGCAAAGCCTCGAGGAGAATGCAGAGTTGTCCCTCGCAACTAGGCAGGAGTCCTGACATGGCTGAACACACATGTGTGTGGAAGGGCCATCCCCGTCGTAACTCGAGAATATAACCCAGGTTCCCGCCGCACCTCGAGAAAAACCATGAGACTTCCCCCTCGATGTGAGATGAGGCCCGATTCCCCTGTACTGCGTGCAGAGCAATTCCGTGTTGCACATCAGACATGAAAGGAGCCTTGATTTCCTTGATGGCACTCCAGAGAAACCCCAAGAACACTGTTTCAAGGATAGAGGGATCCTGAGGTCACTGTAGCAACACGAAAGAACTCTGTGGACCAAAAATCAACTCGAAAAGAGAGGTTAGTCCCTGGATTCGTCTCCAGAGGAATACCACCTTACCACAAGCACCTCAAGAGGAGGCTTCTCTCAGCTCTAGGTATGTGAGAGGGACCCTGAGTTTGCGGCCTCAAGTGGAATGGACACCGCGATGCCCTGACTCGAAATAAGGCCGGATATCCCTGCAGTGACTTCAATGCAGGCTCGTCTTGCATCTCCCAGGACGAAAGGATGTCTGAATCCCCTGTGGAAAGCACAGAGAAAGACTTAGTTCCCCACCTCATCGCGACCGATAGCCTCACATCCTTTGAAAACTCCAGAGGTACGCGGAGATCAGTGCCTCCAAAGGAGACGATGCCTGACTCCTCGTGAAACTTGATAGGAGTCCCAGGATTCCTGTGGCACTTGGAAAGGGACACTTGGTCTCCCGCCTCAGCTGGAGAGGCGTCCCAATTGCCCTGCCAAGCCTCGAGGAGAATCCAGAGTTGTCCCTCGCAACTAGGCAGGAGTCCTGACTTCGCTGAAAAAACACGTGTGTGGAAGGGCCATCCCCGTCGTAACCCGAGAATATACCCCAGGTTCTCGCCGCAACTCGAGAAAAACCATGAGACTTCCCCCTCGCCGCGAGATGAGGCCCGATTCCCCTGCACTGCGTGCAGAGCAATTCCGTGTTGCACATCAGACATGAAAGGAGCCTTGATTTCCTTGATGGCACTCCAGAGAAACCCCAAGAACACTGTTTCAAGGCTAGAGGGATCCTGAGGTCACTGTAGCAACACGAAAGAGCTCCGTGGGCCAAACATCAACTCGAGATGAGAGGTTAGTCCCTGGCTTCGACTCCAGAGGAATACCACCTTACCACAAGCACCTCAAGAGGAGGCTTCTCTCAGCTCTAGGTATGTGAGAGGGACCCTGAGTTTGCGGCCTCAAGTGGAATGGACACCGCGATGCCCTGACGCGAAATAAGGCTGGATATCCCTACAGTGACTTGAATGCAGGCTCGTCTTGCATCTCCCAAGATGAAAGGATGTCTGAATCCCCTGTGGAGACCACAGAGAAAGACCTACTTCCCACCTCATCCCGACCGGAGGCCTCACATCCTTTGAAAACTCCAGAGGTACGCGGAGATCAGTGCCTCCAAAGGAGACGATGCCTGACTCCTCGTGAAACTTGATAGGAGTCCCAGGATTCCTGTGGCACGTGGAAAGGGACCCTTAGTCTCCCGCCTCAGCTGGAGAGGCGTCCCAATTGCCTTGCCAAGCCTCGAGGAGAATCCCGAGTTGTGTCTCGCAACTAGGCAAGAGTCCTGACGTGGCTGAACAAACACGTGTGTGGAAGGGCCATCCCCGTCGTAACTCGAGAATATACCCCAGGTTCCCGCCGCAACTCGAGAAAAACCATGAGACTTCCCCCTCGCCGCGAGATGAGGCCCGATTCCCCTGCACTGTGTGCAGAGCAATTCTGTGTTGCACATCACACATGAAAGGAGCCTTGATTTCCTTCATGGCACTCCAGAGAAACCCCAAGAACACTGTTTCAAGGCTAGAGGGATCCTGAGGTCACTGTAGCAACACGAAAGAGCTCCGTGGACCAAAAATCAACTCGAGATGAGAGGTTAGTCCCTGGCTTCGACTCCAGAGGAATACCACCTTACCACAAGCACCTCAAGAGGAGGCTTCTCTCAGCTCTAGGTATGTGAGAGGGACCCTGAGTTTGCGGCCTCAAGTGGAAAGGACACCGCGATGTCCTGACTCGAAATAAGGCCGGATATCCCTGCAGTGACTGGAATGCAGGCTCGTCTTGCATCTCCCAAGACGAAAGGGTGTCTGAATCCCCTGTGGAGACAACAGAGAAAGACCTAGTTCCCGACCTCATCGCGACAGGAGGCCTCAAATCCTTTGAAAACTCCAGAGGTATGCGGAGATCAGTGCCTCCAAAGGAGACGATGCCTGACTCCTCGTGAAACTTGATAGGAGACCCAGGATTCCTGTGGCACGTGGAAAGGGACCCTTGGTCTCCCGTCTCAGCTGGAGAGACGTCCCAATTGCCCTGTAAAGCCTCGAGGAGAATCCCGAGTTGTCCCTCGCAACTAGGCAGGAGTCCTGACATGGCTGAACAAACACGTGGGTGGAAGGGCCATCCCCGTCGTAACTCGAGAATATACCCCAGGTTCCCGCCGCAACTCGAGAAAAACCATGAGACTTCCCCCTTGCCGCGAGATGAGGCCCGATTCCCCTGCACTGCGTGCAGAGCAATTCTGTGTTGCACATCACACATGAAAGGAGCCTTGATTTCCCTCATGGCACTCCAGAGACACCCCAAGAACACTGTTTCAAGGCTAGAGGGATCCTGAGGTAACTGTAGCAACAAGAAAGAGCTCCCTGGGCCAAAAATCAACTCGAGATGAGAGGTTAGTCCCTGGCTTCGACTCCAGAGGAATACCACCTTACCACAAGCACCTCAAGAGGAGGCTTCTCTCAGCTCTAGGTATGTGAGAGGGACCCTGAGTTTGCGGCCTCAAGTGGAATGGACACCGCGATGCCCTGACTCAAAATAAGGCCGGATATCCCTGCAGTGACTTGAATGCAGGCTCGTCTTGCATCTCCCAAGATGAAAGGATGTCTGAATCCCATGTGGAGACCACAGAGAAAGACCTAGTTCCTCACCTCATCGCGACCGGAGGCCTCACATCCTTTGAAAACTCCAGAGGTACGCGGAGATCAGTGCCTCCAAAGGAGACGATGCCTGACTCCTTGTGAAACTTGATAGGAGTCCCAGGATTCCTGTGGCACGTGGAAAGGGACCTTTGGTCTCCCGCCTCAGCTGGAGAGGCGTCCCAATTGCCCTGCCAAGCCTCGAGGAGAATCCCGAGTTGTGTCTCGCAACTAGGCAAGAGTCCTGACGTGGCTGAACAAACACGTGTGTGGAAGGGCCATCCCCGTCGGAACTCGAGAATATACCCCAGGTTCCCGCCGCAACTCGAGAAAAACCATGAGACTTCCCCCTCGCCGCGAGATGAGGCCCGATTCCCCAGAACTGCGTGCAGAGCAATTCTGTGTTGCACATCACACATGAAAGGAGCCTTGATTTCCTTGATGGCACTCCAGAGAAACCCCAAGAACACTGTTTCAAGGCTAGAGGGATCCTGAGGTCACTGTAGCAACACGAAAGAGCTCCGTGGACCAAAAATCAACTCGAGATGAGAGGTTAGTCCCTGGCTTCGACTCCAGAGGAATACCACCTTACCACAAGCACCTCAAGAGGAGGCTTCTCTCAGCTCTAGGTATGTGAGAGGGACCCTGAGTTTGCGGCCTCAAGTGGAATGGACACCGCGATGCCCTGACTCGAAATAAGGCCGGATATCCCTGCAGTGACTGGAATGCAGGCTCGTCTTGCATCTCCCAAGAAGAAAGGATGTCTGAATCCCCTGTGGAGACCACAGAGAAACACCTAGTTCCCAACCTCATCGCGACCGGAGGCCTCACATCCTTTGAAAACTCCAGAGGTACGCGGAGATCAGTGCCTCCAAAGGAGACGATGCCTGACTCCTCGTGAAACTTGATAGGAGTCCCAGGATTCTTGTGGCACGTGGAAAGGGACCCTTGGTCTCCCGCCTCAGCTGGAGAGGCGTCCCAATTGCCCTGCCAAGCCTCGAGGAGAATCCCGAGTTGTCCCTCGCAACTAGGCAGGAGTCCTGACTTCGCTGAAAAAACACGTGTGTGGAAGGGCCATCCCAGTCGTAACTCGAGAATATACCCCAGGTTCCCGCCGCAACTCGAGAAAAACCATGAGACTTCCCCCTCGCCGCGAGATGAGGCCCGATTCCCCTGCACTGTGTGCAGAGCAATTCTGTGTTGCACATCACACATGAAAGGAGCCTTGATTTCCTTCATGGCACTCCAGAGAAACCCCAAGAACACTGTTTCAAGGCTAGAGGGATCCTGAGGTCACTGTAGCAACACGAAAGAGCTCCGTGGACCAAAAATCAACTCGAGATGAGAGGTTAGTCCCTGGCTTCGACTCCAGAGGAATACCACCTTACCACAAGCACCTCAAGAGGAGGCTTCTCTCAGCTCTAGGTATGTGAGAGGGACCCTGAGTTTGCGGCCTCAAGTGGAATGGACACCGCGATGCCCTGACTCGAAATAAGGCCGGATATCCCTGCAGTGACTGGAATGCAGGCTCGTCTTGCATCTCCCAAGACGAAAGGGTGTCTGAATCCCCTGTGGAGACAACAGAGAAAGACCTAGTTCCCGACCTCATCGCGACAGGAGGCCTCAAATCCTTTGAAAACTCCAGAGGTATGCGGAGATCAGTGCCTCCAAAGGAGACGATGCCTGACTCCTCGTGAAACTTGATAGGAGACCCAGGATTCCTGTGGCACGTGGAAAGGGACCCTTGGTCTCCCGTCTCAGCTGGAGAGGCGTCCCAATTGCCCTGTAAAGCCTCGAGGAGAATCCCGAGTTGTCCCTCGCAACTAGGCAGGAGTCCTGACATGGCTGAACAAACACGTGGGTGGAAGGGCCATCCCCGTCGTAACTCGAGAATATACCCCAGGTTCCCGCCGCAACTCGAGAAAAACCATGAGACTTCCCCCTCGCCGCGAGATGAGGCCCGATTCCCCTGCACTGCGTGCAGAGCAATTCTGTGTTGCACATCACACA
Source organism: Cervus elaphus (assembly GCF_910594005.1). Taxonomy (NCBI): domain Eukaryota; kingdom Metazoa; phylum Chordata; class Mammalia; order Artiodactyla; family Cervidae; genus Cervus; species Cervus elaphus. The sequence goes on from NC_057828.1 coordinate 952,886, forward strand.
TGAAAGGAGCCTTGATTTCCCTCATGGCACTCCAGAGACACCCCAAGAACACTGTTTCAAGGCTAGAGGGATCCTAAGGTAACTGTAGCAACAAGAAAGAGCTCCCTGGGCCAAAAATCAACTCGAGATGAGAGGTTAGTCCCTGGCTTCGACTCCAGAGGAATACCACCTTACCACAAGCACCTCAAGAGGAGGCTTCTCTCAGCTCTAGGTATGTGAGAGGGACCCTGAGTTTGCGGCCTCAAGTGGAATGGACACCGCGATGCCCTGACTCGAAATAAGGCCGGATATCCCTGCAGTGACTTGAATGCAGGCTCGTCTTGCATCTCCCAAGATGAAAGGATGTCTGAATCCCATGTGGAGACCACAGAGAAAGACCTAGTTCCTCACCTCATCGCGACCGGAGGCCTCACATCCTTTGAAAACTCCAGAGGTACGCGGAGATCAGTGCCTCCAAAGGAGACGATGCCTGACTCCTTGTGAAACTTGATAGGAGTCCCAGGATTCCTGTGGCACGTGGAAAGGGACCTTTGGTCTCCCGCCTCAGCTGGAGAGGCGTCCCAATTGCCCTGCCAAGCCTCGAGGAGAATCCCGAGTTGTGTCTCGCAACTAGGCAAGAGTCCTGACGTGGCTGAACAAACACGTGTGTGGAAGGGCCATCCCCGTCGGAACTCGAGAATATACCCCAGGTTCCCGCCGCAACTCGAGAAAAACCATGAGACTTCCCCCTCGCCGCGAGATGAGGCCCGATTCCCCAGAACTGCGTGCAGAGCAATTCTGTGTTGCACATCACACATGAAAGGAGCCTTGATTTCCTTCATGGCACTCCAGAGAAACCCCAAGAACACTGTTTCAAGGCTAGAGGGATCCTGAGGTCACTGTAGCAACACGAAAGAGCTCCGTGGACCAAAAATCAACTCGAGATGAGAGGTTAGTCCCTGGCTTCGACTCCAGAGGAATACCACCTTACCACAAGCACCTCAAGAGGAGGCTTCTCTCAGCTCTAGGTATGTGAGAGGGACCCTGAGTTTGCGGCCTCAAGTGGAATGGACACCGCGATGCCCTGACTCGAAATAAGGCCGGATATCCCTGCAGTGACTGGAATGCAGGCTCGTCTTGCATCTCCCAAGAAGAAAGGATGTCTGAATCCCCTGTGGAGACCACAGAGAAACACCTAGTTCCCAACCTCATCGGGACCGGAGGCCTCACATCCTTTGAAAACTCCAGAGGTACGCGGAGATCAGTGCCTCCAAAGGAGACGATGCCTGACTCCTCGTGAAACTTGATAGGAGTCCCAGGATTCTTGTGGCACGTGGAAAGGGACCCTTGGTCTCCCGCCTCAGCTGGAGAGGCGTCCCAATTGCCTTGCCAAGCCTCGAGGAGAATCCCGAGTTGTCCCTCGCAACTAGGCAGGAGTCCTGACGTGGCTGAACAAACACGTGTGTGGAAGGGCCATCCCCGTCGTAACTCGAGAATATACCCCAGGTTCCCGCCGCAACTCGAGAAAAACCATGAGACTTCCCCCTCGATGTGAGATGAGGCCCGATTCCCCTGTACTGCGTGCAGAGCAATTCCGTCTTGCACATCACACATGAAAGGAGCCTTGATTTCCTTGATGGCACTCCAGAGAAACCCCAAGAACACTGTTTCAAGGATAGAGGGATCCTGAGGTCACTGTAGCAACATGAAAGAACTCTGTGGACCAAAAATCAACTCGAAAAGAGAGGTTAGTCCCTGGATTCGTCTCCAGAGGAATACCACCTTACCACAAGCACCTCAAGAGGAGGCTTCTCTCAGCTCTAGGTATGTGAGAGGGACCCTGAGTTTGCGGCCTCAAGTGGAATGGACACCGCGATGCCCTGACTCGAAATAAGGCCGGATATCCCTGCAGTGACTTCAATGCAGGCTCGTCTTGCATCTCCCAGGACGAAAGGATGTCTGAATCCCCTGTGGAAAGCACAGAGAAAGACTTAGTTCCCCACCTCATCGCGACCGATAGCCTCACATCCTTTGAAAACTCCAGAGGTACGCGGAGATCAGTGCCTCCAAAGGAGACGATGCCTGACTCCTCGTGAAACTTGATAGGAGTCCCAGGATTCCTGTGGCACTTGGAAAGGGACACTTGGTCTCCCGCCTCAGCTGGAGAGGCGTCCCAATTGCCCTGCCAAGCCTCGAGGAGAATCCAGAGTTGTCCCTCGCAACTAGGCAGGAGTCCTGACTTCGCTGAAAAAACACGTGTGTGGAAGGGCCATCCCCGTCGTAACTCGAGAATATACCCCAGGTTCCCGCCGCAACTCGAGAAAAACCATGAGACTTCCCCCTCGCCGCGAGATGAGGCCCGATTCCCCTGCACTGCGTGCAGAGCAATTCCGTGTTGCACATCACACATGAAAGGAGCCTTGATTTCCTTGATGGCACTCCAGAGAAACCCCAAGAACACTGTTTCAAGGCTAGAGGGATCCTGAGGTCACTGTAGCAACACGAAAGAGCTCCGTGGGCCAAACATCAACTCGAGATGAGAGGTTAGTCCCTGGCTTCGACTCCAGAGGAATACCACCTTACCACAAGCACCTCAAGAGGAGGCTTCTCTCAGCTCTAGGTATGTGAGAGGGACCCTGAGTTTGCGGCCTCAAGTGGAATGGACACCGCAATGCCCTGACTCGAAATAAGGCCGGATATCCCTGCAGTGACTGGAATGCAGGCTCGTCTTGCATCTCCCAAGACGAAAGGGTGTCTGAATCCCCTGTGGAGACCACAGAGAAAGACCTAGTTCCCGACCTCATCGCGACAGGAGGCCTCAAATCCTTTGAAAACTCCAGAGGTATGCGGAGATCAGTGCCTCCAAAGGAGACGATGCCTGACTCCTCGTGAAACTTGATAGGAGACCCAGGATTCCTGTGGCACGTGGAAAGGGACCCTTGGTCTCCCGTCTCAGCTGGAGAGGCGTCCCAATTGCCCTGCAAAGCCTCGAGGAGAATCCCGAGTTGTCCCTCGCAACTAGGCCGGAGTCCTGACATGGCTGAACAAACACGTGGGTGGAAGGGCCATCCCCGTCGTAACTCGAGAATATACCCCAGGTTCCCGCCGCAACTCGAGAAAAACCATGAGACTTCCCCCTCGCCGCGAGATGAGGCCCGATTCCCCTGCACTGCGTGCAGAGCAATTCTGTGTTGCACATCACACATGAAAGGAGCCTTGATTTCCCTCATGGCACTCCAGAGACACCCCAAGAACACTGTTTCAAGGCTAGAGGGATCCTGAGGTAACTGTAGCAACACGAAAGAGCTCCCTGGGCCAAAAATCAACTCGAGATGAGAGGTTAGTCCCTGGCTTCGACTCCAGAGGAATACCACCTTACCACAAGCACCTCAAGAGGAGGCTTCTCTCAGCTCTAGGTATGTGAGAGGGACCCTGAGTTTGCGGCCTCAAGTGGAATGGACACCGCGATGCCCTGACTCGAAATAAGGCCGGATATCCCTGCAGTGACTTGAATGCAGGCTCGTCTTGCATCTCCCAAGATGAAAGGGTGTCTGAATCCCATGTGGAGACCACAGAGAAAGACCTAGTTCCTCACCTCATCGCGACCGGAGGCCTCACATCCTTTGAAAACTCCAGAGGTACGCGGAGATCAGTGCCTCCAAAGGAGACGATGCCTGACTCCTTGTGAAACTTGATAGGAGTCCCAGGATTCCTGTGGCACGTGGAAAGGGACCCTTGGTCTCCCGCCTCAGCTGGAGAGGCGTCCCAATTGCCCTGCCAAGCCTCGAGGAGAATCCCGAGTTGTGTCTCGCAACTAGGCAAGAGTCCTGACGTGGCTGAACAAACACGTGTGTGGAAGGGCCATCCCCGTCGGAACTCGAGAATATACCCCAGGTTCCCGCCGCAACTCAAGAAAAACCATGAGACTTCCCCCTCGCCGCGAGATGAGGCCCGATTCCCCAGCACTGCGTGCAGAGCAATTCTGTGTTGCACATCACACATGAAAGGAGCCTTGATTTCCTTCATGGCACTCCAGAGAAACCCCAAGAACACTGTTTCAAGGCTAGAGGGATCCTGAGGTCACTGTAGCAACACGAAAGAGCTCCGTGGACCAAAAATCAACTCGAGATGAGAGGTTAGTCCCTGGCTTCGACTCCAGAGGAATACCACCTTACCACAAGCAACTCAAGAGGAGGCTTCTCTCAGCTCTAGGTATGTGAGAGGGACCCTGAGTTTGCGGCCTCAAATGGAATGGACACCGCGATGCCCTGACTCGAAATAAGGCCGGATATCCCTGCAGTGACTGGAATGCAGGCTCGTCTTGCATCTCCCAAGAAGAAAGGATGTCTGAATCCCCTGTGCAGACCACAGAGAAACACCTAGTTCCCAACCTCATCGCGACCGGAGGCCTCACATCCTTTGAAAACTCCAGAGGTACGCGGAGATCAGTGCCTCCAAAGGAGACGATGCCTGACTCCTCGTGAAACTTGATAGGAGTCCCAGGATTCTTGTGGCACGTGGAAAGGGACCCTTGGTCTCCCGCCTCAGCTGGAGAGGCGTCCCAATTGCCCTGCCAAGCCTCGAGGAGAATCCCGAGTTGTCCCTCGCAACTAGGCAGGAGTCCTGACGTGGCTGAACAAACACGTGTGTGGAAGGGTCATCCCCGTCGTAACTCGAGAATATACCCCAGGTTCCCGCCGCAACTCGAGAAAAACCATGAGACTTCCCCCTCGATGTGAGATGAGGCCCGATTCCCCTGTACTGCATGCAGAGCAATTCCGTCTTGCACATCACACATGAAAGGAGCCTTGATTTCCTTGATGGCACTCCAGAGAAACCCCAAGAACACTGTTTCAAGGATAGAGGGATCCTGAGGTCACTGTAGCAACACGAAAGAACTCTGTGGACCAAAAATCAACTCGAAAAGAGAGGTTAGTCCCTGGATTCGTCTCCAGAGGAATACCACCTTACCACAAGCACCTCAAGAGGAGGCTTCTCTCAGCTCTAGGTATGTGAGAGGGACCCTGAGTTTGCGGCCTCAAGTGGAATGGACACCGCGATGCCCTGACTCGAAATAAGGCCGGATATCCCTGCAGTGACTTGAATGCAGGCTCGTCTTGCATCTCCCAAGATGAAAGGATGTCTGAATCCCATGTGGAGACCACAGAGAAAGACCTAGTTCCTCACCTCATCGCGACCGGAGGCCTCACATCCTTTGAAAACTCCAGAGGTACGCGGAGATCAGTGCCTCCAAAGGAGACGATGCCTGACTCCTTGTGAAACTTGATAGGAGTCCCAGGATTCCTGTGGCACGTGGAAAGGGACCCTTGGTCTCCCGCCTCAGCTGGAGAGGCGTCCCAATTGCCCTGCCAAGCCTCGAGGAGAATCCCGAGTTGTGTCTCGCAACTAGGCAAGAGTCCTGACGTGGCTGAACAAACACGTGTGTGGAAGGGCCATCCCCGTCGGAACTCGAGAATATACCCCAGGTTCCCGCCGCAACTCGAGAAAAACCATGAGACTTCCCCCTCGCCGCGAGATGAGGCCCGATTCCCCAGCACTGCGTGCAGAGCAATTCCGTCTTGCACATCACACATGAAAGGAGCCTTGATTTCCTTGATGGCACTCCAGAGAAACCCCAAGAACACTGTTTCAAGGATAGAGGGATCCTGAGGTCACTGTAGCAACACGAAAGAACTCTGTGGACCAAAAATCAACTCGAAAAGAGAGGTTAGTCCCTGGATTCGTCTCCAGAGGAATACCACCTTACCACAAGCACCTCAAGAGGAGGCTTCTCTCAGCTCTAGGTATGTGAGAGGGACCCTGAGTTTGCGGCCTCAAGTGGAATGGACACCGCGATGCCCTGACTCGAAATAAGGCCGGATATCCCTGCAGTGACTTCAATGCAGGCTCGTCTTGCATCTCCCAGGACGAAAGGATGTCTGAATCCCCTGTGGAAAGCACAGAGAAAGACTTAGTTCCCCACCTCATCGCGACCGATAGCCTCACATCCTTTGAAAACTCCAGAGGTACGCGGAGATCAGTGCCTCCAAAGGAGACGATGCCTGACTCCTCGTGAAACTTGATAGGAGTCCCAGGATTCCTGTGGCACTTGGAAAGGGACACTTGGTCTCCCGCCTCAGCTGGAGAGGCGTCCCAATTGCCCTGCCAAGCCTCGAGGAGAATCCAGAGTTGTCCCTCGCAACTAGGCAGGAGTCCTGACTTCGCTGAAAAAACACGTGTGTGGAAGGGCCATCCCCGTCGTAACTCGAGAATATACCCCAGGTTCCCGCCGCAACTCGAGAAAAACCATGAGACTTCCCCCTCGCCGCGAGATGAGGCCCGATTCCCCTGCACTGCGTGCAGAGCAATTCCGTGTTGCACATCACACATGAAAGGAGCCTTGATTTCCTTGATGGCACTCCAGAGAAACCCCAAGAACACTGTTTCAAGGCTAGAGGGATCCTGAGGTCACTGTAGCAACACGAAAGAGCTCCGTGGGCCAAACATCAACTCGAGATGAGAGGTTAGTCCCTGGCTTCGACTCCAGAGGAATACCACCTTACCACAAGCACCTCAAGAGGAGGCTTCTCTCAGCTCTAGGTATGTGAGAGGGACCCTGAGTTTGCGGCCTCAAGTGGAATGGACACCGCAATGCCCTGACGCGAAATAAGGCTGGATATCCCTACAGTGACTTGAATGCAGGCTCGTCTTCCATCTCCCAAGATGAAAGGATGTCTGAATCCCCTGTGGAGACCACAGAGAAAGACCTACTTCCCACCTCATCCCGACCGGAGGCCTCACATCCTTTGAAAACTCCAGAGGTACGCGGAGATCAGTGCCTCCAAAGGAGACGATGCCTGACTCCTCGTGAAACTTGATAGGAGTCCCAGGATTCCTGTGGCACGTGGAAAGGGACCCTTGGTCTCCCGCCTCAGCTGGAGAGGCGTCCCAATTGCCTTGCCAAGCCTCGAGGAGAATCCCGAGTTGTGTCTCGCAACTAGGCAAGAGTCCTGACGTGGCTGAACAAACACGTGTGTGGAAGGGCCATCCCCGTCGTAACTCGAGAATATACCCCAGGTTCCCGCCGCAACTCGAGAAAAACCATGAGACTTCCCCCTCGCCGCGAGATGAGGCCCGATTCCCCTGCACTGTGTGCAGAGCAATTCTGTGTTGCACATCACACATGAAAGGAGCCTTGATTTCCTTGATGGCACTCCAGAGAAACCCCAAGAACACTGTTTCAAGGCTAGAGGGATCCTGAGGTCACTGTAGCAACACGAAAGAGCTCCGTGGACCAAAAATCAACTCGAGATGAGAGGTTAGTCCCTGGCTTCGACTCCAGAGGAATACCACCTTACCACAAGCACCTCAAGAGGAGGCTTCTCTCAGCTCTAGGTATGTGAGAGGGACCCTGAGTTTGCGGCCTCAAGTGGAATGGACACCGCGATGCCCTGACTCGAAATAAGGCCGGATATCCCTGCAGTGACTGGAATGCAGGCTCGTCTTGCATCTCCCAAGACGAAAGGGTGTCTGAATCCCCTGTGGAGACCACAGAGAAAGACCTAGTTCCCGACCTCATCGCGACAGGAGGCCTCAAATCTTTTGAAAACTCCAGAGGTATGCGGAGATCAGTGCCTCCAAAGGAGACGATGCCTGACTCCTCGTGAAACTTGATAGGAGACCCAGGATTCCTGTGGCACGTGGAAAGGGACCCTTGGTCTCCCGTCTCAGCTGGAGAGGCGTCCCAATTGCCCTGTAAAGCCTCGAGGAGAATCCCGAGTTGTCCCTCGCAACTAGGCAGGAGTCCTGACATGGCTGAACAAACACGTGGGTGGAAGTGCCATCCCCGTCGTAACTCGAGAATATACCCCAGGTTCCCACCGCAACTCGAGAAAAACCATGAGACTTCCCCCTCGCCGCGAGATGAGGCCCGATTCCCCTGCACTGCGTGCAGAGCAATTCTGTGTTGCACATCACACATGAAAGGAGCCTTGATTTCCCTCATGGCACTCCAGAGACACCCCAAGAACACTGTTTCAAGGCTAGAGGGATCCTGAGGTAACTGTAGCAACACGAAAGAGCTCCCTGGGCCAAAAATCAACTCGAGATGAGAGGTTAGTCCCTGGCTTCGACTCCAGAGGAATACCACCTTACCACAAGCACCTCAAGAGGAGGCTTCTCTCAGCTCTAGGTATGTGAGAGGGACCCTGAGTTTGCGGCCTCAAGTGGAATGGACACCGCGATGCCCTGACTCGAAATAAGGCCGGATATCCCTGCAGTGACTGGAATGCAGGCTCGTCTTGCATCTCCCAAGACGAAAGGGTGTCTGAATCCCCTGTGGAGACCACAGAGAAAGACCTAGTTCCCGACCTCATCGCGACAGAAGGCCTCAAATCCTTTGAAAACTCCAGAGGTATGCGGAGATCAGTGCCTCCAAAGGAGACGATGCCTGACTCCTCGTGAAACTTGATAGGAGACCCAGGATTCCTGTGGCACGTTGAAAGGGACCCTTGGTCTACCGTCTCAGCTGGAGAGGCGTCCCAATTGCCCTGCAAAGCCTCGAGGAGAATCCCGAGTTGTCCCTCACAACTAGGCAGGAGTCCTCACATGGCTGAACACACACGTGTGTGGAAGGGCCATCCCCGTCGGAACTCGAGAATATACCCCAGGTTCCCGCCGCAACTCGAGAAAAACCATGAGACTTCCCCCTCGCCGCGAGATGAGGCCCGATTCCCCTGCACTGCGTGCAGAGCAATTCCGTGTTGCACATCACACATGAAAGGAGCCTTGATTTCCTTCATGGCACTCCAGAGAAACCCCAAGAACACTGTTTCAAGGCTAGAGGGATCCTGAGGTCACTGTAGCAACACGAAAGAGCTCCGTGGACCAAAAATCAACTCGAGATGAGAGGTTAGTCCCTGGCTTCGACTCCAGAGGAATACCACCTTTCCACAAGCAACTCAAGAGGAGGCTTCTCTCAGCTCTAGGTATGTGAGAGGGACCCTGAGTTTGCGGCCTCAAGTGGAATGGACACCGCGATGCCCTGACTCGAAATAAGGCCGGATATCCCTGCAGTGACTGGAATGCAGGCTCGTCTTGCATCTCCCAAGAAGAAAGGATGTCTGAATCCCCTGTGGAGACCACAGAGAAACACCTAGTTCCCCACCTCATCGCGACCGGAGGCCTCACATCCTTTGAAAACTCCAGAGGTACGCGGAGATCAGAGCCTCCAAAGGAGACGATGCCTGACTCCTCGTGAAACTTGATAGGAGTCCCAGGATTCTTGTGGCACGTGGAAAGGGACCCTTGGTCTCCCGCCTCAGCTGGAGAGGCGTCCCAATTGCCCTGCCAAGCCTCGAGGAGAATCCCGAGTTGTTCCTCGCAACTAGGCAGGAGTCCTGACGTGGCTGAACAAACACGTGGGTGGAAGGGCCATCCCCGTCGTAACTCGAGAATATACCCCAGGTTCCCGCCGCAACTCGAGAAAAACCATGAGACTTCCCCCTCGATGTGAGATGAGGCCCGATTCCCCTGTACTGCGTGCAAAGCAATTCCGTCTTGCACATCACACATGACAGGAGCCTTGATTTCCTTGATGGCACTCCAGAGAAACCCCAAGAACACTGTTTCAAGGATAGAGGGATCCTGAGGTCACTGTAGCAACACGAAAGAAATCTGTGGACCAAAAATCAACTCGAAAAGAGAGGTTAGTCCCTGGATTCGTCTCCAGAGGAATACCACCTTACCACAAGCACCTCAAGAGGAGGCTTCTCTCAGCTCTAGGTATGTGAGAGGGACCCTGAGTTTGCGGCCTCAAGTGGAATGGACACCGCGATGCCCTGACTCGAAATAAGGCCGGATATCCCTGCAGTGACTTCAATGCAGGCTCGTCTTGCATCTCCCAGGACGAAAGGATGTCTGAATCCCCTGTGGAAAGCACAGAGAAAGACTTAGTTCCCAACCTCATCGCGACCGATAGCCTCACATCTTTTGAAAACTCCAGAGGTACGCGGAGATCAGTGCCTCCAAAGGAGACGATGCCTGACTCCTCGTGAAACTTGATAGGAGTCCCAGGATTCCTGTGGCACTTGGAAAGGGACACTTGGTCTCCCGCCTTAGCTGGAGAGGCGTCCCAATTGCCCTGCCAAGCCTCGAGGAGAATCCCGAGTTGTCCCTCGCAACTAGGCAGGAGTCCTGACGTGGCTGAACAAACACGTGTGTGGAAGGGCCATCCCCGTCGTAACTCGAGAATATACCCCAGGTTCCCGCCGCAACTCGAGAAAAACCATGAGACTTCCCCCTCGCCGCGAGATGAGGCCCGATTCCCCTGCACTGTGTGCAGAGCAATTCTGTGTTGCACATCACACATGAAAGGAGCCTTGATTTCCTTGATGGCACTCCAGAGAAACCCCAAGAACACTGTTTCAAGGCTAGAGGGATCCTGAGGTCACTGTAGCAACACGAAAGAGCTCCGTGGACCAAAAATCAACTCGAGATGAGAGGTTAGTCCCTGGCTTCGACTCCAGAGGAATACCACCTTACCACAAGCACCTCAAGAGGAGGCTTCTCTCAGCTCTAGGTATGTGAGAGGGACCCTGAGTTTGCGGCCTCAAGTGGAATGGACACCGCGATGCCCTGACTCGAAATAAGGCCGGATATCCCTGCAGTGACTGGAATGCAGGCTCGTCTTGCATCTCCCAAGACGAAAGGGTGTCTGAATCCCCTGTGGAGACCACAGAGAAAGACCTAGTTCCCGACCTCATCGCGACAGGAGGCCTCAAATCCTTTGAAAACTCCAGAGGTATGCGGAGATCAGTGCCTCCAAAGGAGACGATGCCTGACTCCTCGTGAAACTTGATAGGAGACCCAGGATTCCTGTGGCACGTGGAAAGGGACCCTTGGTCTCCCGTCTCAGCTGGAGAGGAGTCCCAATTGCCCTGCAAAGCCTCGAGGAGAATCCCGAGTTGTCCCTCGCAACTAGGCAGGAGTCCTGACATGGCTGAACAAACACGTGGGTGGAAGGGCCATCCCCGTCGTAACTCGAGAATATACCCCAGGTTCCCACCGCAACTCGAGAAAAACCATGAGACTTCCCCCTCGCCGCGAGATGAGGCCCGATTCCCCAGAACTGCGTGCAGAGCAATTCTGTGTTGCACATCACACATGAAAGGAGCCTTGATTTCCCTCATGGCACTCCAGAGACACCCCAAGAACACTGTTTCAAGGCTAGAGGGATCCTGAGGTAACTGTAGCAACACGAAAGAGCTCCCTGGGCCAAAAATCAACTCGAGATGAGAGGTTAGTCCCTGGCTTCGACTCCAGAGGAATACCACCTTACCACAAGCAACTCAAGAGGAGGCTTCTCTCAGCTCTAGGTATGTGAGAGGGACCCTGAGTTTGCGGCCTCAAGTGGAATGGACACCGCGATGCCCTGACTCGAAATAAGGCCGGATATCCCTGCAGTGACTTCAATGCAGGCTCGTCTTGCATCTCCCAGGACGAAAGGATGTCTGAATCCCCTGTGGAAAGCACAGAGAAAGACTTAGTTCCCAACCTCATCGCGACCGATAGCCTCACATCCTTTGAAAACTCCAGAGGTACGCGGAGATCAGTGCCTCCAAAGGAGACGATGCCTGACTCCTCGTGAAACTTGATAGGAGTCCCAGGATTCCTGTGGCACTTGGAAAGGGACACTTGGTCTCCCGCCTTAGCTGGAGAGGCGTCCCAATTGCCCTGCCAAGCCTCGAGGAGAATCCAGAGTTGTCCCTCGCAACTAGGCAGGAGTCCTGACGTCGTTGAAAAAACACGTGTGTGGAAGGGCCATCCCCGTCGTAACTCGAGAATATACCCCAGGTTCCCGCCGCAACTCGAGAAAAACCATGAGACTTCCCCCTCGCCGCGAGATGAGGCCCGATTCCCCTGCACTGCGTGCAGAGCAATTCCGTGTTGCACATCACACATGAAAGGAGCCTTGATTTCCTTGATGGCACTCCAGAGAAACCCCAAGAACACTGTTTCAAGGCTAGAGGGATCCTGAGGTCACTGTAGCAACACGAAAGAGCTCCGTGGGCCAAAAATCAACTCGAGAGGAGAGGTTAGTCCCTGGCTTCGACTCCAGAGGAATACCACCTTACCACAAGCACCTCAAGAGGAGGCTTCTCTCAGCTCTAGGTATGTGAGAGGGACCCTGAGTTTGCGGCCTCAAGTGGAATGGACACCGCGATGCCATGACGCGAAATAAGGCTGGATATCCCTGCAGTGACTTGAATGCAGGCTCGTCTTGCATCTCCCAAGATGAAAGGGTGTCTGAATCCCCTGTGGAGACCACAGAGAAAGACCTAGTTCCCGACCTCATCGCGACAGGAGGCCTCAAATCCTTTGAAAACTCCAGAGGTATGCGGAGATCAGTGCCTCCAAAGGAGACGATGCCTGACTCCTCGTGAAACTTGATAGGAGACCCAGGATTCCTGTGGCTCGTGGAAAGGGACCCTTGGTCTCCCGTCTCAGCTGGAGAGGCGTCCCAATTGCCCTGCAGGGCCTCGAGGAGAATCCCGAGTTGTCCCTCGCAACTAGGCAGGAGTCCTGACATGGCTGAACACACACGTGTGTGGAAGGGCCATCCCCGTCGTAACTCGAGAATATACCCCAGGTTCCCGCCGCAACTCGAGAAAAACCATGAGACTTCCCCCTCGCCGCGAGATGAGGCCCGATTCCCCTGCACTGCGTGCAGAGCAATTCTGTGTTGCACATCACACATGAAAGGAGCCTTGATTTCCCTCATGGCACTCCAGAGACACCCCAAGAACACTGTTTCAAGGCTAGAGGGATCCTGAGGTCACTGTAGCAACACGAAAGAGCTCCGTGGGCCAAAAATCAACTCGAGATGAGAGGTTAGTCCCTGGCTTCGACTCCAGAGGAATACCACCTTACCACAAGCACCTCAAGAGGAGGCTTCTCTCAGCTCTAGGTATGTGAGAGGGACCCTGAGTTTGCGGCCTCAAGTGGAATGGACACCGCGATGCCCTGACTCGAAATAAGGCCGGATATCCCTGCAGTGACTGGAATGCAGGCTCGTCTTGCATCTCCCAAGACGAAAGGGTGTCTGAATCCCCTGTGGAGACCACAGAGAAAGACCTAGTTCCCGACCTCATCGCGACAGGAGGCCTCAAATCCTTTGAAAACTCCAGAGGTATGCGGAGATCAGTGCCTCCAAAGGAGACAATGCCTGACTCCTCGTGAAACTTGATAGGAGACCCAGGATTCCTGTGGCACGTGGAAAGGGACCCTTGGTCTCCCGTCTCAGCTGGAGAGGCGTCCCAATTGCCCTGCAAAGCCTCGAGGAGAATCCCGAGTTATCCCTCGCAACTAGGCAGGAGTCCTCACATGGCTGAACACACACGTGTGTGGAAGGGCCATCCCCGTCGGAACTCGAGAATATACCCCAGGTTCCCGCCGCAACTCGAGAAAAACCATGAGACTTCCCCCTCGCCGCGAGATGAGGCCCGATTCCCCTGCACTGCGTGCAGAGCAATTCCGTGTTGCACATCACACATGAAAGGAGCCTTGATTTCCTTGATGGCACTCCAGAGAAACCCCAAGAACACTGTTTCAAGGCTAGAGGGATCCTGAGGTCACTGTAGCAACACGAAAGAGCTCCGTGGGCCAAACATCAACTCGAGATGAGAGGTTAGTCCCTGGCTTCGACTCCAGAGGAATACCACCTTACCACAAGCACCTCAAGAGGAGGCTTCTCTCAGCTCTAGGTATGTGAGAGGGACCCTGAGTTTGCGGCCTCAAGTGGAATGGACACCGCGATGCCCTGACGCGAAATAAGGCTGGATATCCCTACAGTGACTTGAATGTAGGCTCGTCTTCCATCTCCCAAGATGAAAGGATGTCTGAATCCCCTGTGGAGACCACAGAGAAAGACCTACTTCCCACCTCATCCCGACCGGAGGCCTCACATCCTTTGAAAACTCCAGAGGTACGCGGAGATCAGTGCCTCCAAAGGAGACGATGCCTGACTCCTCGTGAAACTTGATAGGAGTCCCAGGATTCCTGTGGCACGTGGAAAGGGACCCTTGGTCTCCCGCCTCAGCTGGAGAGGCGTCCCAATTGCCTTGCCAAGCCTCGAGGAGAATCCCGAGTTGTGTCTCGCAACTAGGCAAGAGTCCTGACGTGGCTGAACAAACACGTGTGTGGAAGGGCCATCCCCGTCGTAACTCGAGAATATACCCCAGGTTCCCGCCGCAACTCGAGAAAAACCATGAGACTTCCCCCTCGCCGCGAGATGAGGCCCGATTCCCCTGCACTGTGTGCAGAGCAATTCTGTGTTGCACATCACACATGAAAGGAGCCTTGATTTCCTTGATGGCACTCCAGAGAAACCCCAAGAACACTGTTTCAAGGCTAGAGGGATCCTGAGGTCACTGTAGCAACACGAAAGAGCTCCGTGGACCAAAAATCAACTCGAGATGAGAGGTTAGTCCCTGGCTTCGACTCCAGAGGAATACCACCTTACCACAAGCACCTCAAGAGGAGGCTTCTCTCAGCTCTAGGTATGTGAGAGGGACCCTGAGTTTGCGGCCTCAAGTGGAATGGACACCGCGATGCCCTGACTCGAAATAAGGCCGGATATCCCTGCAGTGACTGGAATGCAGGCTCGTCTTGCATCTCCCAAGACGAAAGGGTGTCTGAATCCCCTGTGGAGACCACAGAGAAAGACCTAGTTCCCCACCTCATCGCGACAGGAGGCCTCAAATCCTTTGAAAACTCCAGAGGTATGCGGAGATCAGTGCCTCCAAAGGAGACGATGCCTGACTCCTCCTGAAACTTGATAGGAGACCCAGGATTCCTGTGGCACGTGGAAAGGGACCCTTGGTCTCCCGTCTCAGCTGGAGAGGCGTCCCAATTGCCCTGCAAAGCCTCGAGGAGAATCCCGAGTTGTCCCTCGCAACTAGGCAGGAGTCCTGACATGGCTGAACACACACGTGTGTGGAAGGGCCATCCCCGTCGTAACTCGAGAATATACCCCAGGTTCCCGCCGCAACTCGAGAAAAACCATGAGACTTCCCCCTCGCCGCGAGATGAGGCCCGATTCCCCTGCACTGCGTGCAGAGCAATTCCGTGTTGCACATCACACATGAAAGGAGCCTTGATTTCCTTGATGGCACTCCAGAGAAACCCCAAGAACACTGTTTCAAGGCTAGAGGGATCCTGAGGTCACTGTAGCAACACGAAAGAGCTCCGTGGACCAAGAATCAACACGAGATGAGAGGTTAGTCCCTGGCTTCGACTCCTGAGGAATACCACCGTACCACAAGCACCTCAAGAGGAGGCTTCTCTCAGCTCTAGGTATGTGAGAGGGATCCTGAGTTTGCGGCCTCAAGTGGAATGGACACCGCGATGCCCTGACTCGAAATAAGTCCGGATATCCCTGCAGTGACTTGAATGCAGGCTCGTCTTGCATCTCCCATGAAGAAAGGATATCTGAATCCCCTATGGAGACCACAGAGAAAGACCTAGTTCCCCACCTCATCGCGACCGGAGGCCTCACATTCTTTGAAAATTCCAGAGGTACTCAGAGATCAGTGCCTCCAAAGGAGACGATGCCTGACTCCTTGTGAAACTTGATAGGAGTCCCAGGATTCTTGTGGCACGTGGAAAGGGACCCTTGGTCTCCCGCCTCAGCTGGAGAGGCGTTCCAATTGCCCTGCCAAGCCTCGAGGAGAATCCCGAGTTGTCCCTCGCAACTAGGCAGGAGTCCTGACGTGGCTGAACAAACACGTGGGTGGAAGGGCCATCCCCGTCGTAACTCGAGAATATACCCCAGGTTCCCGCCACAACTCGAGAAAAACCATGAGACTTCCCCCTCGATGCGAGATGAGGCCCGATTCCCCTGTACTGCGTGCAAAGCAATTCCGTCTTGCACATCACACATGAAAGGAGCCTTGATTTCCTTGATGGCACTCCAGAGAAACCCCAAGAACACTGTTTCAAGGATAGAGGGATCCTGAGGTCACTGTAGCAACATGAAAGAACTCTGTGGACCAAAAATCAACTCGAAAAGAGAGGTTAGTCCCTGGATTCGTCTCCAGAGGAATACCACCTTACCACAAGCCCCTCAAGAGGAGGCTTCTCTCAGCTCTAGGTATGTGAGAGGGACCCTGAGTTTGCGGCCTCAAGTGGAATGGACACCGTGATGCCCTGACTCGAAATAAGGCCGGATATCCCTGCAGTGACTTCAATGCAGGCTCGTCTTGCATCTCCCAGGACGAAAGGATGTCTGAATCCCCTGTGGAAAGCACAGAGAAAGACTTAGTTCCCCACCTCATCGCGACCGATAGCCTCACATCCTTTGAAAACTCCAGAGGTACGCGGAGATCAGTGCCTCCAAAGGAGACGATGCCTGACTCCTCGTGAAACTTGATAGGAGTCCGAGGATTCCTGTGGCACTTGGAAAGGGACCCTTGGTCTCCCGCCTCAGCTGGAGAGGCGTCCCAATTGCCCTGCCAAGCCTCGAGGAGAATCCAGAGTTGTCCCTCGCAACTAGGCAGGAGTCCTGACGTCGCTGAAGAAACACGTGGGTGGAAGGGCCATCCCCGTCGTAACTCGAGAATATACCCCAGGTTCCCGCCGCAACTCGATTAAAACCATGAGACTTCCCCCTCGCCGCGAGATGAGGCCCGATTCCCCTGCACTGCGTGCAGAGCAATTCCGTGTTGCACATCACACATGAAAGGAGCCTTGATTTCCTTGATGGCACTCCAGAGAAACCCCAAGAACACTGTTTCAAGGCTAGAGGGATCCTGAGGTCACTGTAGCAACACGAAAGAGCTCCGTGGACCAAGAATCAACACGAGATGAGAGGTTAGTCCCTGGCTTCGACTCCTGAGGAATACCACCGTACCACAAGCACCTCAAGAGGAGGCTTCTCTCAGCTCTAGGTATGTGAGAGGGATCCTGAGTTTGCGGCCTCAAGTGGAATGGACACCACGATGCCCTGACTCGAAATAAGGCCGGATATCCCTGCAGTGACTTGAATGCAGGCTCGTCTTGCATCTCCCATGAAGAAAGGATATCTGAATCCCCTGTGGAGACCACAGAGAAAGACCTAGTTCCCCACCTCATCGCGACCGGAGGCCTCACATCCTTTGAAAACTCCAGAGGTACTCAGAGATCAGTGCCTCCAAAGGAGACGATGCCTGACTCCTCGTGAAACTTGATAGGAGTCCCAGGATTCTTGTGGCACGTGGAAAGGGACCCTTGGTCTCCCGCCTCAGCTGGAGAGGCGTTCCAATTGCCCTGCCAAGCCTCGAGGAGAATCCCGAGTTGTCCCTCGCAACTAGGCAGGAGTCCTGACGTGGCTGAACAAACACGTGGGTGGAAGGGCCATCCCCGTCGTAACTCGAGAATATACCCCAGGTTCCCGCCGCAACTCGAGAAAAACCATGAGACTTCCCCCTCGATGCGAGATGAGGCCCGATTCCCCTGTACTGCGTGCAAAGCAATTCCGTCTTGCACATCACACATGAAAGGAGCCTTGATTTCCTTGATGGCACTCCAGAGAAACCCCAAGAACACTGTTTCAAGGATAGAGGGATCCTGAGGTCACTGTAGCAACATGAAAGAACTCTGTGGACCAAAAATCAACTCGAAAAGAGAGGTTAGTCCCTGGATTCGTCTCCAGAGGAATACCACCTTACCACAAGCCCCTCAAGAGGAGGCTTCTCTCAGCTCTAGGTATGTGAGAGGGAACCTGAGTTTGCGGCCTCAAGTGGAATGGACACCGTGATGCCCTGACTCGAAATAAGGCCGGATATCCCTGCAGTGACTTCAATGCAGGCTCGTCTTGCATCTCCCAGGACGAAAGGATGTCTGAATCCCCTGTGGAAAGCACAGAGAAAGACTTAGTTCCCCACCTCATCGCGACCGATAGCCTCACATCCTTTGAAAACTCCAGAGGTACGCGGAGATCAGTGCCTCCAAAGGAGACGATGCCTGACTCCTCGTGAAACTTGATAGGAGTCCGAGGATTCCTGTGGCACTTGGAAAGGGACCCTTGGTCTCCCGCCTCAGCTGGAGAGGCGTCCCAATTGCCCTGCCAAGCCTCGAGGAGAATCCAGAGTTGTCCCTCACAACTAGGCAGGAGTCCTGACGTCGCTGAAGAAACACGTGGGTGGAAGGGCATTCCCCGTCGTAACTCGAGAATATACCCCAGGTTCCCGCCGCAACTCGATTAAAACCATGAGACGTCCCCCTCGCCGCGAGATGAGGCCCGATTCCCCTGCACTGCGTGCAGAGCAATTCCGTGTTGCACATCACACATGAAAGGAGCCTTGATTTCCTTGATGGCACTCCAGAGAAACCCCAAGAACACTGTTTCAAGGCTAGAGGGATCCTGAGGTCACTGTAGCAACACGAAAGAGCTCCGTGGACCAAGAATCAACACGAGATGAGAGGTTAGTCCATGGCTTCGACTCCTGAGGAATACCACCGTACCACAAGCACCTCAAGAGGAGGCTTCTCTCAGCTCTAGGTATGTGAGAGGGATCCTGAGTTTGCGGCCTCAAGTGGAATGGACACCACGATGCCCTGACTCGAAATAAGGCCGGATATCCCTGCAGTGACTTAAATGCAGGCTCGTCTTGCATCTCCCATGAAGAAAGGATACCTGAATCCCCTGTGGAGACCACAGAGAAAGACCTAGTTCCCCACCTCATCGCGACCGGAGGCCTCACATCCTTTGAAAACTCCAGAGGTACTCAGAGATCAGTGCCTCCAAAGGAGACGATGCCTGACTCCTCGTGAAACTTGATAGGAGTCCGAGGATTCTTGTGGCACGTGGAAAGGGACCCTTGGTCTCCCGCCTCAGCTGGAGAGGCGTTCCAATTGCCCTGCCAAGCCTCGAGGAGAATCCCGAGTTGTCCCTCGCAACTAGGCAGGAGTCCTGACGTCGCTGAAGAAACACGTGGGTGGAAGGGCCATCCCCGTCGTAACTCGAGAATATACCCCAGGTTCCCGCCGCAACTCGAGAAAAACCATGAGACTTCCCCCTCGATGCGAGATGAGGCCCGATTCCCCTGTACTGCGTGCAAAGCAATTCCGTCTTGCACATCACACATGAAAGGAGCCTTGATTTCCTTGATGGCACTCCAGAGAAACCCCAAAAACACTGTTTCAAGGATAGAGGGATCCTGAGGTCACTGTAGCAACATGAAAGAACTCTGTGGACCAAAAATCAACTCGAAAAGAGAGGTTAGTCCCTGGATTCGTCTCCAGAGGAATACCACCTTACCACAAGCCCCTCAAGAGGAGGCTTCTCTCAGCTCTAGGTATGTGAGAGGGACCCTGAGTTTGCGGCCTCAAGTGGAATGGACACCGTGATGCCCTGACTCGAAATAAGGCCGGATATCCCTGCAGTGACTTCAATGCAGGCTCGTCTTGCATCTCCCAGGACGAAAGGATGTCTGAATCCCCTGCGGAAAGCACAGAGAAAGACTTAGTTCCCCACCTCATCGCGACCGATAGCCTCACATCCTTTGAAAACTCCAGAGGTACGCGGAGATCAGTGCCTCCAAAGGAGACGATGCCTGACTCCTCGTGAAACTTGATAGGAGTCCCAGGATTCCTGTGGCACTTGGAAAGGGACCCTTGGTCTCCCGCCTCAGCTGGAGAGGCGTCCCAATTGCCCTGCCAAGCCTCGAGGAGAATCCAGAGTTGTCCCTCGCAACTAGGCAGGAGTCCTGACGTCGCTGAAGAAACACGTGGGTGGAAGGGCCATCCGCGTCGTAACTCGAGAATATACCCCAGGTTCCCGCCGCAACTCGATTAAAACCATGAGACTTCCCCCTCGCCGCGAGATGAGGCCCGATTCCCCTGTACTGCGTGCAGAGCAATTCCGTCTTGCACATCACACATGAAAGGAGCCTTGATTTCCTTGATGGCACTCCAGAGAAACCCCAAGAACACTGTTTCAAGGATAGAGGGATCCTGAGGTCACTGTAGCAACACGAAAGAACTCTGTGGACCAAAAATCAACTCGAAAAGAGAGGTTAGTCCCTGGATTCGTCTCCAGAGGTATACCACCTTACCACAAGCACCTCAAGAGGAGGCTTCTCTCAGCTCTAGGTATGTGAGAGGGACCCTGAGTTTGCGGTCTCAAGTGGAATGGACACCGCGATGCCCTGACTCGAAATAAGGCCGGATATCCCTGCAGTGACTTGAATGCAGGCTCGTCTTGCATCTCCCAAGAAGAAAGGATGTCTGAATCCCCTGTGGAGACCACAGAGAAACATCTAGTTCCCCACCTCATCGCGACCGGAGGCCTCACATCCTTTGAAAATCCCAGAGGTACGCGGAGATCAGTGCCTCCAAAGGAGACGATGCCTGACTCCTCGTGAAACTTGATAGGAGTCCCAGGATTCTTGTGGCACGTGGAAAGGGACCCTTGGTCTCCCGCCTCAGCTGGAGAGGCGTTCCAATTGCCCTGCCAAGCCTCGAGGAGAATCCCGAGTTGTCCCTCGCAACTAGGCAGGAGTCCTGACGTGGCTGAACAAACACTTGGGTGGAAGGGCCATCCCCGTCGTAACTCGAGAATATACCCCAGGTTCCCGCCGCAACTCGAGAAAAACCATGAGACTTCCCCCTCGATGCGAGATGAGGCCCGATTCCCCTGTACTGCGTGCAGAGCAATTCCGTCTTGCACATCACACATGAAAGGAGCCTTGATTTCCTTGATGGCACTCCAGAGAAACCCCAAGAACACTGTTTCAAGGATAGAGGGATCCTGAGGTCACTGTAGCAACACGAAAGAACTCTGTGGACCAAAAATCAACTCGAAAAGAGAGGTTAGTCCCTGGGTTCGTCTCCAGAGGTATACCACCTTACCACAAGCACCTCAAGAGGAGGCTTCTCTCAGCTCTAGGTATGTGAGAGGGACCCTGAGTTTGCGGCCTCAAGTGGAATGGACACCGCGATGCCCTGACTCGAAATAAGGCCGGATATCCCTGCAGTGACTTCAATGCAGGCTCGTCTTGCATCTCCCAGGACGAAAGGATGTCTGAATCCCCTGTGGAAAGCACAGAGAAAGACTTAGTTCCCCACCTCATCGCGACCGATAGCCTCACATCCTTTGAAAACTCCAGAGGTACGCGGAGATCAGTGCCTCCAAAGGAGACGATGCCTGACTCCTCGTGAAACTTGATAGGAGTCCCAGGATTCCTGTGGCACTTGGAAACGGACACTTGGTCTCCCGCCTCAGCTGGAGAGGCGTCCCAATTGCCCTGCCAAGCCTCGAGGAGAATCCAGAGTTGTCCCTCGCAACTAGGCAGGAGTCCTGACGTCGCTGAAGAAACACGTGGGTGGAAGGGCCATCCCCGTCGTAACTCGAGAATATACCCCAGGTTCCCGCCGCAACTCGAGAAAAACCATGAGACTTCCCCCTCGCCGCGAGATGAGGCCCGATTCCCCTGTACTGCGTGCAGAGCAATTCCGTCTTGCACATCACACATGAAAGGAGCCTTGATTTCCTTGATGGCACCCCAGAGAAACCCCAAGAACACTGTTTCAAGGCTAGAGGGATCCTGAGGTCACTGTAGCAACACGAAAGAGCTCCGTGGGCCAAAAATCAACTCGAGATGAGAGGTTAGTCCCTGGCTTCGACTCCAGAGGAATACCACCTTACCACAAGCACCTCAAGAGGAGGCTTCTCTCAGCTCTAGGTATGTGAGAGGGACCCTGAGTTTGCGGCCTCAAGTGGAATGGACACCGCGATGTCCTGACTCGAAATAAGGCCAGATATCCCTGCAGTCACTGGAATGCAGGCTCGTCTTGCATCTCCCAAGACGAAAGGGTGTCTGAATCCCCTGTGGAGACCACAGAGAAAGACCTAGTTCCCTACCTCATCGCGACAGGAGGCCTCAAATCCTTTGAAAACTCCAGAGGTATGCGGAGATCAGTGCCTCCAAAGGAGACGATGCCTGACTCCTCGTGAAACTTGATAGGAGACCCAGGATTCCTGTGGCACGTGGAAAGGGACCTTTGGTCTCCCGTCTCAGCTGGAGAGGCGTCCCAATTGCCCTGCAAAGCCTCGAGGAGAATCCCGAGTTGTGTCTCGCAAATAGGCAGGAGTCCTGACATGGCTGAACACACACGTGTGTGGAAGGGCCATCCCCGTCGTAACTCGAGAATATACCCCAGGTTCCCGCCGCAACTCGAGAAAAACCATGAGACTTCCCCCTCGCCGCGAGATGAGGCCCGATTCCCCTGCACTGCGTGCAGAGCAATTCCGTGTTGCACATCACACATGAAAGGAGCCTTGATTTCCTTGATGGCACTCCAGAGAAACCCCAAGAACACTGTTTCAAGGCTAGAGGGATCCTGAGGTCACTGTAGCAACACGAAAGAGCTCCGTGGACCAAGAATCAACACGAGATGAGAGGTTAGTCTCTGGCTTCGACTCCTGAGGAATACCACCTTACCACAAGCACCTCAAGAGGAGGCTTCTCTCAGCTCTAGGTATGTGAGAGGGATCCTGAGTTTGCGGCCTCCAGTGGAATGGACACCGCGATGCCCTGACTCGAAATAAGGCCGGATATCCCTGCAGTGACTGGAATGCAGGCTCGTCTTGCATCTCCCAAGAAGAAAGGATGTCTGAATCCCCTGTGGAGACCACAGAGAAAGACCTAGTTCCCCACCTCATCGCGACCGGAGGCCTCACATCCTTTGAAAACTCCAGAGGTACGCGGAGATCAGTGCCTCCAAAGGAGACGATGCCTGACTCCTCGTGAAAATTGATAGGAGTCCCAGGATTCTTGTGGCACGTGGAAAGGGACCCTTGGTCTCCTGCCTCAGCTGAAGAGGCGTTCCAATTGCCCTGCAAAGCCTCGAGGAGAATCCAGAGTTGTCCCTCGCAACTAGGCAGGAGTCCTGACGTGGCTGAACAAACACGTGGGTGGAAGGGCCATCCCCGTCGTAACTCGAGAATATACCCCAGGTTCCCGCCGCAACTCGAGAAAAACCATGAGACTTCCCCCTCGCCGCGAGATGAGGCCCGATTCCCCTGTACTGCGTGCAGAGCAATTCCGTGTTGCACATCACACATGAAAGGTGCCTTGATTTCCTTGATGGCACTCCAGAGAAACCCCAAGAACACTGTTTCAAGGCTAGAGGGATCCTGAGGTCACTGTAGCAACACGAAAGTGCTCCGTGGGCCAAAAATCAACTCGAGATGAGAGGTTAGTCCTGGCTTCGACTCCAGAGGAATACCACCTTACCACAAGCACCTCAAGAGGAGGCTTCTCTCAGCTCTAGGTATGTGAGAGGGACCCTGAGTTTGCGGCCTCAAGTGGAATGGACACCGCGATGCCCTGACGCGAAATAAGGCTGGATATCCCTGCAGTGACTTGAATGCAGGCTCGTCTTGCATCTCCCAAGATGAAAGGATGTCTGAATCCCCTGTGGAGACCACAGAGTAAGACCTAGTTCCCCACCTCATCGCGACAGGAGGCCTCAAATCCTTTGACAACTCCAGAGGTATGCGGAGATCAGTGCCTCCAAAGGAGACGATGCCTGACTCCTCGTGAAACTTGATAGGAGACCCAGGATTCCTGTGGCACGTGGAAAGGGACCTTTGGTCTCCCGTCTCAGCTGGAGAGGCGTCCCAATTGCCCTGCAAAGCCTCGAGGAGAATCCCGAGTTGTGTCTCGCAACTAGGCAGGAGTCCTGACATGTCTGAACACACACGTGTGTGGAAGGGCCATCCCCGTCGTAACTCGAGAATATACCCCAGGTTCCCGCCGCAACTCGAGAAAAACCATGAGACTTGCCCCTCGCCGCGAGATGAGGCCCGATTCCCCTGCACTGCGTGCAGAGCAATTCTGTGTTGCACATCACACATGAAAGGAGCCTTGATTTCCTTGATGGCACTCCAGAGAAACCCCAAGAACACTGTTTCAAGGCTAGAGGGATCCTGAGGTCACTGTAGCAACACGAAAGAGCTCCGTGGACCAAAAATCAACTCGAGATGAGAGGTTAGTCCCTGGCTTCGACTCCAGAGGAATACCACCTTACCACAAGCACCTCAAGAGGAGGCTTCTCTCAGCTCTACGTATGTGAGAGGGACGCTGAGTTTGCGGCCTCAAGTGGAATGGACACCGCGATGCCCTGACTCGAAATAAGGCCGGATATCCCTGCAGTGACTGGAATGCAGGCTCGTCTTGCATCTCCCAAGACGAAAGGGTGTCTGAATCCCCTGTGGAGACCACAGAGAAAGACCTAGTTCCCCACTTCATCGCGACAGGAGGCCTCAAATCCTTTGAAAACTCCAGAGGTATGCGGAGATCAGTGCCTCCAAAGGAGACGATGCCTGACTCCTCGTGAAACTTGATAGGAGACCCAGGATTCCTGTGGCACGTGGAAAGGGACCCTTGGTCTCCCGTCTCAGCTGGAGAGGCGTCCCAATTGCCCTGCAAAGCCTCGAGGAGAATCCCGAGTTGTGTCTCGCAACTAGGCAGGAGTCCTGACATGGCTGAACACACACGTGTGTGGAAGGGCCATCCCCGTCGTAACTCGAGAATATACCCCAGGTTCCCGCCGCAACTCGAGAAAAACCATGAGACTTCCCCATCGCCGCGAGATGAGGCCCGATTCCCCTGCACTGCGTGCAGAGCAATTCCGTGTTGCACATCACACATGAAAGGAGCCTTGATTTCCTTGATGGCACTCCAGAGAAACCCCAAGAACACTGTTTCAAGGCTAGAGGGATCCTGAGGTCACTGTAGCAACACGAAAGAGCTCCGTGGGCCAAAAATCAACTCGAGATGAGAGGTTAGTTCCTGGCTTCGACTCCAGAGGAATACCACCTTACCACAAGCACCTCAAGAGGAGGCTTCTCTCAGCTCTAGGTATGTGAGAGGGACCCTGAGTTTGCGGCCTCAAGTGGAATGGACACCGCGATGCCCTGACGCGAAATAAGGCTGGATATCCCTGCAGTGACTTGAATGCAGGCTCGTCTTGCATCTCCCAAGAAGAAAGGATGTCTGAATCCCCTGTGGAGACCACAGAGAACCACCTAGTTCCCCACCTCATCGTGACTGGAGGCCTCACATCCTTTGAAAACTCCAGAGGTACGCGGAGATCAGTGCCTCCAAAGGAGACGATGCCTGACTCCTCGTGAAAATTGATAGGAGTCCCAGGATTCTTGTGGCACGTGGTAAGGGACCCTTGGTCTCCCGCCTCAGCTGGAGAGGCGTTCCAATTGCCCTGCCAAGCCTCGAGGAGAATCCCGAGTTGTCCCTCGCAACTAGGCAGGAGTCCTGACGTGGCTGAACACACACGTGTGTGGAAGGGCCATCCCCGTCGTAACTCGAGAATATACCCCAGGTTCCCGCCGCAACTCGAGAAAAACCATGAGACTTCCCCCTCGATGCGAGATGAGGCCCGATTCCCCTGTACTGCGTGCAGAGCAATTCCGTGTTGCACATCACACATGAAAGGAGCCTTGATTTCCTTGATGGCACTCCAGAGAAACCCCAAGAACACTGTTTCAAGGATAGAGGGATCCTGAGGTCACTGTAGCAACACGAAAGAGCTCCGTGGGCCAAAAATCAACTCGAGATGAGAGGTTAGTCCCTGGCTTCGACTCCAGAGGAATACCACCTTACCACAAGCACCTCAAGAGGAGGCTTCTCTCAGCTCTAGGTATGTGAGAGGGACCCTGAGTTTGCGGCCTCAAGTGGAATGGACACCGCGATGCCCTGACGCGAAATAAGGCTGGATATCCCTGCAGTGACTTGAATGCAGGCTCGTCTTGCATCTCCCAAGATGAAAGGATGTCTGAATCCCCTGTGGAGACCACAGAGAAAGACCTAGTTCCCCACCTCATCGCGACCGGAGGCCTCACATCCTTTGAAAACTCCAGAGGTACGCAGAGATCAGTGCCTCCAAACAGACGATTCCTGACTCCTCGTGAAACTTGATAGGAGTCCCAGGATTCCTGTGGCACGTGGAAAGGGACCCTTGGTCTCCCGCCTCAGCTGGAGAGGCGTCCCAATTGCCTTGCCAAGCCTCGAGGAGAATCCCGAGTTGTGTCTCGCAACTTTGCAGGAGTCCTGACGTGGCTGAACTAACACGTGTGTGGTAGGGCCATTCCCGTCGTAACTCGAGAATATCCCCCAAGTTCCCGCCGCAACTCTAGAAAAACCATGAGACTTGCCCCTCGCCGCGAGATGAGGCCCGATTCCCCTGCACTGCGTGCAGAGCAGTTCTGTGTTGCACATCACACATGAAAGGAGCCTTGATTTCCTTCATGGCACTCCAGAGATACCCCAAGAACACTGTTTCAAGGCTAGAGGGATCCTGAGGTCACTGTAGCAACACGAAAGAGCTCCGTGGGCCAAAAATCAACTCGAGATGAGAGGTTAGTCCCTGGCTTCGACTCCAGAGGAATACCACCTTACCACAAGCACCTCAAGAGGAGGCTTCTCTCAGCTCTAGGTATGTGAGAGGGACCCTGAGTTTGCGGCCTCAAGTGGAATGGACACCGCGATGCCCTGACGCGAAATAAGGCTGGATATCCCTGCAGTGACTTGAATGCAGGCTCGTCTTGCATCTCCCAAGAAGAAAGGATGTCTGAATCCCCTGTGGAGACCACAGAGAACCACCTAGTTCCCCACCTCATCGTGACTGGAGGCCTCACATCCTTTGAAAACTCCAGAGGTACGCGGAGATCAGTGCCTCCAAAGGAGACGATGCCTGACTCCTCGTGAAAATTGATAGGAGTCCCAGGATTCTTGTGGCACGTGGTAAGGGACCCTTGGTCTCCCGCCTCAGCTGGAGAGGCGTTCCAATTGCCCTGCCAAGCCTCGAGGAGAATCCCGAGTTGTCCCTCGCAACTAGGCAGGAGTCCTGACGTGGCTGAACACACACGTGTGTGGAAGGGCCATCCCCGTCGTAACTCGAGAATATACCCCAGGTTCCCGCCGCAACTCGAGAAAAACCATGAGACTTCCCCCTCGATGCGAGATGAGGCCCGATTCCCCTGTACTGCGTGCAGAGCAATTCCGTGTTGCACATCACACATGAAAGGAGCCTTGATTTCCTTGATGGCACTCCAGAGAAACCCCAAGAACACTGTTTCAAGGATAGAGGGATCCTGAGGTCACTGTAGCAACACGAAAGAGCTCCGTGGGCCAAAAATCAACTCGAGATGAGAGGTTAGTCCCTGGCTTCGACTCCAGAGGAATACCACCTTACCACAAGCACCTCAAGAGGAGGCTTCTCTCAGCTCTAGGTATGTGAGAGGGACCCTGAGTTTGCGGCCTCAAGTGGAATGGACACCGCGATGCCCTGACGCGAAATAAGGCCGGATATCCCTGCAGTGACTTGAATGCAGGCTCGTCTTGCATCTCCCAGGACGAAAGGATGTCTGAATCCCCTGTGGAAAGCACAGAGAAAGACTTAGTTCCCCACCTTATCGCGACCGATAGCCTCACATCCTTTGAAAACTCCAGAGGTACGCGGAGATCAGTGCCTCCAAAGGAGACGATGCCTGACTCCTCGTGAAACTTGATAGGAGTCCCAGGATTCCTGTGGCACTTGGAAAGGGACCCTTGGTCTCCCGCCTCAGCTGGAGAGGCGTCCCAATTGCCCTGCCAAGCCTCGAGGAGAATCCAGAGTTGTCCCTCGCAACTAGGCAGGAGTCCTGACGTCGCTGAAGAAACACGTGGGTGGAAGGGCCATCCCCGTCGTAACTCGAGAATATGCCCCAGGTTCCCGCCGCAACTCAAGAAAAACCATGAGACTTCCCCCTCGCCGCGAGATGAGGCCCGATTCCCCTGCACTGCGTGCAGAGCAATTCCGTGTTGCACATCACACATGAAAGGAGCCTTGATTTCCTTCATGGCACTCCAGAGAAACCCCAAGAACACTGTTTCAAGGCTAGAGGGATCCTGAGGTCTCTGTAGAAACACGAAAGAGCTCCGTGGGCCAAAAATCAACTCGAGATGAGAGGTTAGTCCCTGGCTTCGACTCCAGAGGAATACCACCTTACCACAAGCACCTCAAGAGGAGGCTTCTCTCAGCTCTAGGTATGTGAGAGGGACCCTGAGTTTGCGGTCTCAAGTGGAATGGACACCGCGATGCCCTGACTCGAAATAAGGCCGGATATCCCTGCAGTGACTTGAATGCAGGCTCGTCTTGCATCTCCCAAGAAGAAAGGATGTCTGAATCCCCTGTGGAGACCACAGAGAAACATCTAGTTCCCCACCTCATCGCGACCGGAGGCCTCACATCCTTTGAAAATTCCAGAGGTACGCGGAGATCAGTGCCTCCAAAGGAGACGATGCCTGACTCCTCGTGAAACTTGATAGGAGTCCCAGGATTCTTGTGGCACGTGGAAAGGGACCCTTGGTCTCCCGCCTCAGCTGGAGAGGCGTTCCAATTGCCCTGCCAAGCCTCGAGGAGAATCCCGAGTTGTCCCTCGCAACTAGGCAGGAGTCCTGACGTGGCTGAACAAACACTTGGGTGGAAGGGCCATCCCCGTCGTAACTCGAGAATATACCCCAGGTTCCCGCCGCAACTCGAGAAAAACCATGAGACTTCCCCCTCGATGCGAGATGAGGCCCGATTCCCCTGTACTGCGTGCAGAGCAATTCCGTCTTGCACATCACACATGAAAGGAGCCTTGATTTCCTTGATGGCACTCCAGAGAAACCCCAAGAACACTGTTTCAAGGATAGAGGGATCCTGAGGTCACTGTAGCAACACGAAAGAACTCTGTGGACCAAAAATCAACTCGAAAAGAGAGGTTAGTCCCTGGGTTCGTCTCCAGAGGTATACCACCTTACCACAAGCACCTCAAGAGGAGGCTTCTCTCAGCACTAGGTATGTGAGAGGGACCCTGAGTTTGCGGCCTCAAGTGGAATGGACACCGCGATGCCCTGACTCGAAATAAGGCCGGATATCCCTGCAGTGACTTCAATGCAGGCTCGTCTTGCATCTCCCAGGACGAAAGGATGTCTGAATCCCCTGTGGAAAGCACAGAGAAAGACTTAGTTCCCCACCTCATCGCGACCGATAGCCTCACATCCTTTGAAAACTCCAGAGGTACGCGGAGATCAGTGCCTCCAAAGGAGACGATGCCTGACTCCTCGTGAAACTTGATAGGAGTCCCAGGATTCCTGTGGCACTTGGAAAGGGACACTTGGTCTCCCGCCTCAGCTGGAGAGGCGTCCCAATTGCCCTGCCAAGCCTCGAGGAGAATCCAGAGTTGTCCCTCGCAACTAGGCAGGAGTCCTGACGTCGCTGAAGAAACACGTGGGTGGAAGGGCCATCCCCGTCGTAACTCGAGAATATACCCCAGGTTCCCGCCGCAACTCGAGAAAAACCATGAGACTTCCCCCTCGCCGCGAGATGAGGCCCGATTCCCCTGTACTGCGTGCAGAGCAATTCCGTCTTGCACATCACACATGAAAGGAGCCTTGATTTCCTTGATGGCACCCCAGAGAAACCCCAAGAACACTGTTTCAAGGCTAGAGGGATCCTGAGGTCACTGTAGCAACACGAAAGAGCTCCGTGGGCCAAAAATCAACTCGAGATGAGAGGTTAGTCCCTGGCTTCGACTCCAGAGGAATACCACCTTACCACAAGCACCTCAAGAGGAGGCTTCTCTCAGCTCTAGGTATGTGAGAGGGACCCTGAGTTTGCGGCCTCAAGTGGAATGGACACCGCGATGCCCTGACGCGAAATAAGGCTGGATATCCCTGCAGTGACTTGAATGCAGGCTCGTCTTGCATCTCCCAAGAAGAAAGGATGTCTGAATCCCCTGTGGAGACCACAGAGAACCACCTAGTTCCCCACCTCATCGTGACTGGAGGCCTCACATCCTTTGAAAACTCCAGAGGTACGCGGAGATCAGTGCCTCCAAAGGAGACGATGCCTGACTCCTCGTGAAAATTGATAGGAGTCCCAGGATTCTTGTGGCACGTGGTAAGGGACCCTTGGTCTCCCGCCTCAGCTGGAGAGGCGTTCCAATTGCCCTGCCAAGCCTCGAGGAGAATCCCGAGTTGTCCCTCGCAACTAGGCAGGAGTCCTGACGTGGCTGAACACACACGTGTGTGGAAGGGCCATCCCCGTCGTAACTCGAGAATATACCCCAGGTTCCCGCCGCAACTCGAGAAAAACCATGAGACTTCCCCCTCGATGCGAGATGAGGCCCGATTCCCCTGTACTGCGTGCAGAGCAATTCCGTGTTGCACATCACACATGAAAGGAGCCTTGATTTCCTTGATGGCACTCCAGAGAAACCCCAAGAACACTGTTTCAAGGATAGAGGGATCCTGAGGTCACTGTAGCAACACGAAAGAGCTCCGTGGGCCAAAAATCAACTCGAGATGAGAGGTTAGTCCCTGGCTTCGACTCCAGAGGAATACCACCTTACCACAAGCACCTCAAGAGGAGGCTTCTCTCAGCTCTAGGTATGTGAGAGGGACCCTGAGTTTGCGGCCTCAAGTGGAATGGACACCGCGATGCCCTGACGCGAAATAAGGCTGGATATCCCTGCAGTGACTTCAATGCAGGCTCGTCTTGCATCTCCCAAGATGAAAGGATGTCTGAATCCCCTGTGGAGACCACAGAGAAAGACCTAGTTCCCCACCTCATCGCGACCGGAGGCCTCACATCCTTTGAAAACTCCAGAGGTACGCAGAGATCAGTGCCTCCAAACAGACGATTCCTGACTCCTCGTGAAACTTGATAGGAGTCCCAGGATTCCTGTGGCACGTGGAAAGGGACCCTTGGTCTCCCGCCTCAGCTGGAGAGGCGTCCCAATTGCCTTGCCAAGCCTCGAGGAGAATCCCGAGTTGTGTCTCGCAACTTTGCAGGAGTCCTGACGTGGCTGAACTAACACGTGTGTGGTAGGGCCATTCCCGTCGTAACTCGAGAATATCCCCCAAGTTCCCGCCGCAACTCTAGAAAAACCATGAGACTTGCCCCTCGCCGCGAGATGAGGCCCGATTCCCCTGCACTGCGTGCAGAGCAGTTCTGTGTTGCACATCACACATGAAAGGAGCCTTGATTTCCTTCATGGCACTCCAGAGATACCCCAAGAACACTGTTTCAAGGCTAGAGGGATCCTGAGGTCACTGTAGCAACACGAAAGAGCTCCGTGGGCCAAAAATCAACTCGAGATGAGAGGTTAGTCCCTGGCTTCGACTCCAGAGGAATACCACCTTACCACAAGCACCTCAAGAGGAGGCTTCTCTCAGCTCTAGGTATGTGAGAGGGACCCTGAGTTTGCGGCCTCAAGTGGAATGGACACCGCGATGCCCTGACGCGAAATAAGGCTGGATATCCCTGCAGTGACTTGAATGCAGGCTCGTCTTGCATCTCCCAAGAAGAAAGGATGTCTGAATCCCCTGTGGAGACCACAGAGAACCACCTAGTTCCCCACCTCATCGTGACTGGAGGCCTCACATCCTTTGAAAACTCCAGAGGTACGCGGAGATCAGTGCCTCCAAAGGAGACGATGCCTGACTCCTCGTGAAAATTGATAGGAGTCCCAGGATTCTTGTGGCACGTGGTAAGGGACCCTTGGTCTCCCGCCTCAGCTGGAGAGGCGTTCCAATTGCCCTGCCAAGCCTCGAGGAGAATCCCGAGTTGTCCCTCGCAACTAGGCAGGAGTCCTGACGTGGCTGAACACACACGTGTGTGGAAGGGCCATCCCCGTCGTAACTCGAGAATATACCCCAGGTTCCCGCCGCAACTCGAGAAAAACCATGAGACTTCCCCCTCGATGCGAGATGAGGCCCGATTCCCCTGTACTGCGTGCAGAGCAATTCCGTGTTGCACATCACACATGAAAGGAGCCTTGATTTCCTTGATGGCACTCCAGAGAAACCCCAAGAACACTGTTTCAAGGATAGAGGGATCCTGAGGTCACTGTAGCAACACGAAAGAGCTCCGTGGGCCAAAAATCAACTCGAGATGAGAGGTTAGTCCCTGGCTTCGACTCCAGAGGAATACCACCTTACCACAAGCACCTCAAGAGGAGGCTTCTCTCAGCTCTAGGTATGTGAGAGGGACCCTGAGTTTGCGGCCTCAAGTGGAATGGACACCGCGATGCCCTGACGCGAAATAAGGCCGGATATCCCTGCAGTGACTTGAATGCAGGCTCGTCTTGCATCTCCCAGGACGAAAGGATGTCTGAATCCCCTGTGGAAAGCACAGAGAAAGACTTAGTTCCCCACCTTATCGCGACCGATAGCCTCACATCCTTTGAAAACTCCAGAGGTACGCGGAGATCAGTGCCTCCAAAGGAGACGATGCCTGACTCCTCGTGAAACTTGATAGGAGTCCCAGGATTCCTGTGGCACTTGGAAAGGGACCCTTGGTCTCCCGCCTCAGCTGGAGAGGCGTCCCAATTGCCCTGCCAAGCCT
Organism: Cervus elaphus; assembly: GCF_910594005.1. Taxonomy (NCBI): domain Eukaryota; kingdom Metazoa; phylum Chordata; class Mammalia; order Artiodactyla; family Cervidae; genus Cervus; species Cervus elaphus. Next base: position 985,301 of record NC_057828.1, read on the forward strand.
CGAGGAGAATCCAGAGTTGTCCCTCGCAACTAGGCAGGAGTCCTGACGTCGCTGAAGAAACACGTGGGTGGAAGGGCCATCCCCGTCGTAACTCGAGAATATGCCCCAGGTTCCCGCCGCAACTCAAGAAAAACCATGAGACTTCCCCCTCGCCGCGAGATGAGGCCCGATTCCCCTGCACTGCGTGCAGAGCAATTCCGTGTTGCACATCACACATGAAAGGAGCCTTGATTTCCTTCATGGCACTCCAGAGAAACCCCAAGAACACTGTTTCAAGGCTAGAGGGATCCTGAGGTCTCTGTAGAAACACGAAAGAGCTCCGTGGGCCAAAAATCAACTCGAGATGAGAGGTTAGTCCCTGGCTTCGACTCCAGAGGAATACCACCTTACCACAAGCACCTCAAGAGGAGGCTTCTCTCAGCTCTAGGTATGTGAGAGGGACCCTGAGTTTGCGGTCTCAAGTGGAATGGACACCGCGATGCCCTGACTCGAAATAAGGCCGGATATCCCTGCAGTGACTTGAATGCAGGCTCGTCTTGCATCTCCCAAGAAGAAAGGATGTCTGAATCCCCTGTGGAGACCACAGAGAAACATCTAGTTCCCCACCTCATCGCGACCGGAGGCCTCACATCCTTTGAAAATTCCAGAGGTACGCGGAGATCAGTGCCTCCAAAGGAGACGATGCCTGACTCCTCGTGAAACTTGATAGGAGTCCCAGGATTCTTGTGGCACGTGGAAAGGGACCCTTGGTCTCCCGCCTCAGCTGGAGAGGCGTTCCAATTGCCCTGCCAAGCCTCGAGGAGAATCCCGAGTTGTCCCTCGCAACTAGGCAGGAGTCCTGACGTGGCTGAACAAACACTTGGGTGGAAGGGCCATCCCCGTCGTAACTCGAGAATATACCCCAGGTTCCCGCCGCAACTCGAGAAAAACCATGAGACTTCCCCCTCGATGCGAGATGAGGCCCGATTCCCCTGTACTGCGTGCAGAGCAATTCCGTCTTGCACATCACACATGAAAGGAGCCTTGATTTCCTTGATGGCACTCCAGAGAAACCCCAAGAACACTGTTTCAAGGATAGAGGGATCCTGAGGTCACTGTAGCAACACGAAAGAACTCTGTGGACCAAAAATCAACTCGAAAAGAGAGGTTAGTCCCTGGGTTCGTCTCCAGAGGTATACCACCTTACCACAAGCACCTCAAGAGGAGGCTTCTCTCAGCTCTAGGTATGTGAGAGGGACCCTGAGTTTGCGGCCTCAAGTGGAATGGACACCGCGATGCCCTGACTCGAAATAAGGCCGGATATCCCTGCAGTGACTTCAATGCAGGCTCGTCTTGCATCTCCCAGGACGAAAGGATGTCTGAATCCCCTGTGGAAAGCACAGAGAAAGACTTAGTTCCCCACCTCATCGCGACCGATAGCCTCACATCCTTTGAAAACTCCAGAGGTACGCGGAGATCAGTGCCTCCAAAGGAGACGATGCCTGACTCCTCGTGAAACTTGATAGGAGTCCCAGGATTCCTGTGGCACTTGGAAAGGGACACTTGGTCTCCCGCCTCAGCTGGAGAGGCGTCCCAATTGCCCTGCCAAGCCTCGAGGAGAATCCAGAGTTGTCCCTCGCAACTAGGCAGGAGTCCTGACGTCGCTGAAGAAACACGTGGGTGGAAGGGCCATCCCCGTCGTAACTCGAGAATATACCCCAGGTTCCCGCCGCAACTCGAGAAAAACCATGAGACTTCCCCCTCGCCGCGAGATGAGGCCCGATTCCCCTGTACTGCGTGCAGAGCAATTCCGTCTTGCACATCACACATGAAAGGAGCCTTGATTTCCTTGATGGCACCCCAGAGAAACCCCAAGAACACTGTTTCAAGGCTAGAGGGATCCTGAGGTCACTGTAGCAACACGAAAGAGCTCCGTGGGCCAAAAATCAACTCGAGATGAGAGGTTAGTCCCTGGCTTCGACTCCAGAGGAATACCACCTTACCACAAGCACCTCAAGAGGAGGCTTCTCTCAGCTCTAGGTATGTGAGAGGGACCCTGAGTTTGCGGCCTCAAGTGGAATGGACACCGCGATGTCCTGACTCGAAATAAGGCCAGATATCCCTGCAGTCACTGGAATGCAGGCTCGTCTTGCATCTCCCAAGACGAAAGGGTGTCTGAATCCCCTGTGGAGACCACAGAGAAAGACCTAGTTCCCTACCTCATCGCGACAGGAGGCCTCAAATCCTTTGAAAACTCCAGAGGTATGCGGAGATCAGTGCCTCCAAAGGAGACGATGCCTGACTCCTCGTGAAACTTGATAGGAGACCCAGGATTCCTGTGGCACGTGGAAAGGGACCTTTGGTCTCCCGTCTCAGCTGGAGAGGCGTCCCAATTGCCCTGCAAAGCCTCGAGGAGAATCCCGAGTTGTGTCTCGCAAATAGGCAGGAGTCCTGACATGGCTGAACACACACGTGTGTGGAAGGGCCATCCCCGTCGTAACTCGAGAATATACCCCAGGTTCCCGCCGCAACTCGAGAAAAACCATGAGACTTCCCCCTCGCCGCGAGATGAGGCCCGATTCCCCTGCACTGCGTGCAGAGCAATTCCGTGTTGCACATCACACATGAAAGGAGCCTTGATTTCCTTGATGGCACTCCAGAGAAACCCCAAGAACACTGTTTCAAGGCTAGAGGGATCCTGAGGTCACTGTAGCAACACGAAAGAGCTCCGTGGACCAAGAATCAACACGAGATGAGAGGTTAGTCTCTGGCTTCGACTCCTGAGGAATACCACCTTACCACAAGCACCTCAAGAGGAGGCTTCTCTCAGCTCTAGGTATGTGAGAGGGATCCTGAGTTTGCGGCCTCCAGTGGAATGGACACCGCGATGCCCTGACTCGAAATAAGGCCGGATATCCCTGCAGTGACTGGAATGCAGGCTCGTCTTGCATCTCCCAAGAAGAAAGGATGTCTGAATCCCCTGTGGAGACCACAGAGAAAGACCTAGTTCCCCACCTCATCGCGACCGGAGGCCTCACATCCTTTGAAAACTCCAGAGGTACGCGGAGATCAGTGCCTCCAAAGGAGACGATGCCTGACTCCTCGTGAAAATTGATAGGAGTCCCAGGATTCTTGTGGCACGTGGAAAGGGACCCTTGGTCTCCTGCCTCAGCTGAAGAGGCGTTCCAATTGCCCTGCAAAGCCTCGAGGAGAATCCAGAGTTGTCCCTCGCAACTAGGCAGGAGTCCTGACGTGGCTGAACAAACACGTGGGTGGAAGGGCCATCCCCGTCGTAACTCGAGAATATACCCCAGGTTCCCGCCGCAACTCGAGAAAAACCATGAGACTTCCCCCTCGCCGCGAGATGAGGCCCGATTCCCCTGTACTGCGTGCAGAGCAATTCCGTGTTGCACATCACACATGAAAGGTGCCTTGATTTCCTTGATGGCACTCCAGAGAAACCCCAAGAACACTGTTTCAAGGCTAGAGGGATCCTGAGGTCACTGTAGCAACACGAAAGTGCTCCGTGGGCCAAAAATCAACTCGAGATGAGAGGTTAGTCCTGGCTTCGACTCCAGAGGAATACCACCTTACCACAAGCACCTCAAGAGGAGGCTTCTCTCAGCTCTAGGTATGTGAGAGGGACCCTGAGTTTGCGGCCTCAAGTGGAATGGACACCGCGATGCCCTGACGCGAAATAAGGCTGGATATCCCTGCAGTGACTTGAATGCAGGCTCGTCTTGCATCTCCCAAGATGAAAGGATGTCTGAATCCCCTGTGGAGACCACAGAGTAAGACCTAGTTCCCCACCTCATCGCGACAGGAGGCCTCAAATCCTTTGACAACTCCAGAGGTATGCGGAGATCAGTGCCTCCAAAGGAGACGATGCCTGACTCCTCGTGAAACTTGATAGGAGACCCAGGATTCCTGTGGCACGTGGAAAGGGACATTTGGTCTCCCGTCTCAGCTGGAGAGGCGTCCCAATTGCCCTGCAAAGCCTCGAGGAGAATCCCGAGTTGTGTCTCGCAACTAGGCAGGAGTCCTGACATGTCTGAACACACACGTGTGTGGAAGGGCCATCCCCGTCGTAACTCGAGAATATACCCCAGGTTCCCGCCGCAACTCGAGAAAAACCATGAGACTTGCCCCTCGCCGCGAGATGAGGCCCGATTCCCCTGCACTGCGTGCAGAGCAATTCTGTGTTGCACATCACACATGAAAGGAGCCTTGATTTCCTTGATGGCACTCCAGAGAAACCCCAAGAACACTGTTTCAAGGCTAGAGGGATCCTGAGGTCACTGTAGCAACACGAAAGAGCTCCGTGGACCAAAAATCAACTCGAGATGAGAGGTTAGTCCCTGGCTTCGACTCCAGAGGAATACCACCTTACCACAAGCACCTCAAGAGGAGGCTTCTCTCAGCTCTACGTATGTGAGAGGGACGCTGAGTTTGCGGCCTCAAGTGGAATGGACACCGCGATGCCCTGACTCGAAATAAGGCCGGATATCCCTGCAGTGACTGGATGCAGGCTCGTCTTGCATCTCCCAAGACGAAAGGGTGTCTGAATCCCCTGTGGAGACCACAGAGAAAGACCTAGTTCCCCACTTCATCGCGACAGGAGGCCTCAAATCCTTTGAAAACTCCAGAGGTATGCGGAGATCAGTGCCTCCAAAGGAGACGATGCCTGACTCCTCGTGAAACTTGATAGGAGACCCAGGATTCCTGTGGCACGTGGAAAGGGACCCTTGGTCTCCCGTCTCAGCTGGAGAGGCGTCCCAATTGCCCTGCAAAGCCTCGAGGAGAATCCCGAGTTGTGTCTCGCAACTAGGCAGGAGTCCTGACATGGCTGAACACACACGTGTGTGGAAGGGCCATCCCCGTCGTAACTCGAGAATATACCCCAGGTTCCTGCCGCAACTCGAGAAAAACCATGAGACTTCCCCATCGCCGCGAGATGAGGCCCGATTCCCCTGCACTGCGTGCAGAGCAATTCCGTGTTGCACATCACACATGAAAGGAGCCTTGATTTCCTTGATGGCACTCCAGAGAAACCCCAAGAACACTGTTTCAAGGCTAGAGGGATCCTGAGGTCACTGTAGCAACACGAAAGAGCTCCGTGGGCCAAAAATCAACTCGAGATGAGAGGTTACTCCCTGGCTTCGACTCCAGAGGAATACCACCTTACCACAAGCACCTCAAGAGGAGGCTTCTCTCAGCTCTAGGTATGTGAGAGGGACCCTGAGTTTGCGGCCTCAAGTGGAATGGACACCGCGATGCCCTGACGCGAAATAAGGCTGGATATCCCTGCAGTGACTTGAATGCAGGCTCGTCTTGCATCTCCCAACAAGAAAGGATGTCTGAATCCCCTGTGGAGACCACAGAGAACCACCTAGTTCCCCACCTCATCGTGACTGGAGGCCTCACATCCTTTGAAAACTCCAGAGGTACGCGGAGATCAGTGCCTCCAAAGGAGACGATGCCTGACTCCTCGTGAAAATTGATAGGAGTCCCAGGATTCTTGTGGCACGTGGTAAGGGACCCTTGGTCTCCCGCCTCAGCTGGAGAGGCGTTCCAATTGCCCTGCCAAGCCTCGAGGAGAATCCCGAGTTGTCCCTCGCAACTAGGCAGGAGTCCTGACGTGGCTGAACACACACGTGTGTGGAAGGGCCATCCCCGTCGTAACTCGAGAATATACCCCAGGTTCCCGCCGCAACTCGAGAAAAACCATGAGACTTCCCCCTCGATGCGAGATGAGGCCCGATTCCCCTGTACTGCGTGCAGAGCAATTCCGTGTTGCACATCACACATGAAAGGAGCCTTGATTTCCTTGATGGCACTCCAGAGAAACCCCAAGAACACTGTTTCAAGGATAGAGGGATCCTGAGGTCACTGTAGCAACACGAAAGAGCTCCGTGGGCCAAAAATCAACTCGAGATGAGAGGTTAGGCCCTGGCTTCGACTCCAGAGGAATACCACCTTACCACAAGCACCTCAAGAGGAGGCTTCTCTCAGCTCTAGGTATGTGAGAGGGACCCTGAGTTTGCGGCCTCAAGTGGAATGGACACCGCGATGCCCTGACGCGAAATAAGGCTGGATATCCCTGCAGTGACTTGAATGCAGGCTCGTCTTGCATCTCCCAAGATGAAAGGATGTCTGAATCCCCTGTGGAGACCACAGAGAAAGACCTAGTTCCCCACCTCATCGCGACCGGAGGCCTCACATCCTTTGAAAACTCCAGAGGTACGCAGAGATCAGTGCCTCCAAACAGACGATTCCTGACTCCTCGTGAAACTTGATAGGAGTCCCAGGATTCCTGTGGCACGTGGAAAGGGACCCTTGGTCTCCCGCCTCAGCTGGAGAGGCGTCCCAATTGCCTTGCCAAGCCTCGAGGAGAATCCCGAGTTGTGTCTCGCAACTTTGCAGGAGTCCTGACGTGGCTGAACTAACACGTGTGTGGTAGGGCCATTCCCGTCGTAACTCGAGAATATCCCCCAAGTTCCCGCCGCAACTCTAGAAAAACCATGAGACTTGCCCCTCGCCGCGAGATGAGGCCCGATTCCCCTGCACTGCGTGCAGAGCAGTTCTGTGTTGCACATCACACATGAAAGGAGCCTTGATTTCCTTCATGGCACTCCAGAGATACCCCAAGAACACTGTTTCAAGGCTAGAGGGATCCTGAGGTCACTGTAGCAACACGAAAGAGCTCCGTGGGCCAAAAATCAACTCGAGATGAGAGGTTAGTCCCTGGCTTCGACTCCAGAGGAATACCACCTTACCACAAGCACCTCAAGAGGAGGCTTCTCTCAGCTCTAGGTATGTGAGAGGGACCCTGAGTTTGCGGCCTCAAGTGGAATGGACACCGCGATGCCCTGACGCGAAATAAGGCTGGATATCCCTGCAGTGACTTGAATGCAGGCTCGTCTTGCATCTCCCAAGAAGAAAGGATGTCTGAATCCCCTGTGGAGACCACAGAGAACCACCTAGTTCCCCACCTCATCGTGACTGGAGGCCTCACATCCTTTGAAAACTCCAGAGGTATGCGGAGATCAGTGCCTCCAAAGGAGACGATGCCTGACTCCTCGTGAAACTTGATAGGAGACCCAGGATTCCTGTGGCACGTGGAAGGGGACCCTTGGTCTCCCGTCTCAGCTGGAGAGGCGTCCCAATAGCCCTGCAAAGCCTCGAGGAGAATCCCGAGTTGTCCCTCGCAAGTAGGCAGGAGTCCTGACGTCGCTGAAGAAACACGTGGGTGGAAGGGCCATCCCCGTCGTAACTCGAGAATATACCCCAGGTTCCCGCCGCAACTCGAGAAAAACCATGAGACTTCCCCCTCGCCGCGAGATGAGGCCCGATTCCCCTGCACTGCGTGCAGAGCAATTCCGTGTTGCACATCACACATGAAAGGAGCCTTGATTTCCTTGATGGCACTCCAGAGAAACCCCAAGAACACTGTTTCAAGGCTAGAGGGATCCTGAGGTCACTGTAGCAACACGAAAGAGCTCCGTGGGCCAAAAATCAACTCGAGATGAGAGGTTACTCCCTGGCTTCGACTCCAGAGGAATACCACCTTACCACAAGCACCTCAAGAGGAGGCTTCTCTCAGCTCTAGGTATGTGAGAGGGACCCTGAGTTTGCGGCCTCAAGTGGAATGGACACCGCGATGCCCTGACGCGAAATAAGGCTGGATATCCCTGCAGTGACTTGAATGCAGGCTCGTCTTGCATCTCCCAAGAAGAAAGGATGTCTGAATCCCCTGTGGAGACCACAGAGAAACACATAGTTCCCCACCTCATCGTGACCGGAGGCCTCACATCCTTTGAAAACTCCAGAGGTACGCGGAGATCAGTGCCTCCAAAGGAGACGATGCCTGACTCCTCGTGAAAATTGATAGGAGTCCCAGGATTCTTGTGGCACGTGGTAAGGGACCCTTGGTCTCCCGCCTCAGCTGGAGAGGCGTTCCAATTGCCCTGCCAAGCCTCGAGGAGAATCCCGAGTTGTCCCTCGCAACTAGGCAGGAGTCCTGACGTGGCTGAACAAACACGTGGGTGGAAGGGCCATCCCCGTCGTAACTCGAGAATATACCCCAGGTTCCCGCCGCAACTCGAGAAAAACCATGAGACTTCCCCCTCGATGCGAGATGAGGCCCGATTCCCCTGTACTGCGTGCAGAGCAATTCCGTGTTGCACATCACACATGAAAGGAGCCTTGATTTCCTTGATGGCACTCCAGAGAAACCCCAAGAACACTGTTTCAAGGATAGAGGGATCCTGAGGTCACTGTAGCAACACGAAAGAACTCTGTGGACCAAAAATCAACTCGAAAAGAGAGGTTAGTCCCTGGATTCGTCTCCAGAGGTATACCACCTTACCACAAGCACCTCAAGAGGAGGCTTCTCTCAGCTCTAGGTATGTGAGAGGGACCCTGAGTTTGCGGCCTCAAGTGGAATGGACACCGCGATGCCCTGACTCGAAATAAGGCCGGATATCCCTGCAGTGACTTGAATGCAGGCTCGTCTTGCATCTCCCAAGAAGAAAGGATGTCTGAATCCCCTGTGGAGACCACAGAGAAAGACCTAGTTCCCCACCTCATCGCGACCGGAGGCCTCACATCCTTTGAAAACTCCAGAGGTATGCGGAGATCAGTGCCTCCAAAGGAGACGATGCCTGACTCCTCGTGAAACTTGTTAGGAGTCCCAGGATTCTTGTGGCACGTGGAAAGGGACCCTTGGTCTCCCGCCTCAGCTGGAGAGGCGTTCCAATTGCCCTGCCAAGCCTCGAGGAGAATCCCGAGTTGTCCCTCGCAACTAGGCAGGAGTCCTGACGTGGCTGAACAAACACGTGGGTGGAAGGGCCATCCCCGTCTTAACTCGAGAATATACCCCAGGTTCCCGCCGCAACTCGAGAAAAACCATGAGACTTCCCCCTCGATGCGAGATGAGGCCCGATTCCCCTGTACTGCGTGCAGAGCTATTCCGTCTTGCACATCACACATGAAAGGAGCCTTGATTTCCTTGATGGCACTCCAGAGAAACCCCAAGAACACTGTTTCAAGTATAGAGGGATCCTGAGGTCACTGTAGCAACACGAAAGAAATCTGTGGACCAAAAATCAACTCGAAAAGAGAGGTTAGTCCCTGGATTCGTCTCCAGAGGAATACCACCTTACCACAAGCACCTCAAGAGGAGGCTTCTCTCAGCTCTAGGTATGTGAGAGGGACCCTGAGTTTGCGGCCTCAAGTGGAATGGACACCGCGATGCCCTGACTCGAAATAAGGCCGGATATCCCTGCAGTGACTTCAATGCAGGCTCGTCTTGCCTCTCCCAGGACGAAAGGATGTCTGAATCCCCTGTGGAAAGCACAGAAAAGACTTAGTTCCCCACCTCATCGCGACCGATAGCCTCACATCCTTTGAAAATTCCAGAGGTATGCGGAGATCAGTGCCTCCAAAGGAGACGATGCCTGACTCCTCGTGAAACTTGATAGGAGTCCCAGGATTCCTGTGGCACTTGGAAAGGGACCCTTGGTCTCCCGCCTCAGCTGGAGAGGCGTCCCAATTGCCCTGCCAAACCTCGAGGAGAATCCAGAGTTGTCCCTTGCAACTAGGCAGGAGTCCTGACGTCGCTGAAGAAACACGTGGGTGGAAGGGCCATCCCCGTCGTAACTCGAGAATATACCCCAGGTTCCCGCCGCAACTCGAGAAAAACCATGAGACTTCCCCCTCGCCGCGAGATGAGGCCCGATTCCCCTGCACTGCGTGCAGAGCAATTCCGTGTTGCACATCACACATGAAAGGAGCCTTGATTTCCTTGATGGCACTCCAGAGAAACCCCAAGAACACTGTTTCAAGGCTAGAGGGATCCTGAGGTCACTGTAGCAACACGAAAGACCTCCGTGGACCAAGAATCAACACGAGATGAGAGGTTAGTCCCTGGCTTCGACTCCTGAGGAATACCACCTTACCACAAGCACCTCAAGAGGAGGCTTCTCTCAGCTCTAGGTATGTGAGAGGGATCCTGAGTTTGCGGCCTCAAGTGGAATGGACACCGCGATGCCCTGACGCGAAATAAGGCTGGATATCCCTGCAGTGACTTGAATGCAGGCTCGTCTTGCATCTCCCAAGAAGAAAGGATGTCTGAATCCCCTGTGGAGACCACAGAGAAACACCTAGTTCCCCACCTCATCGCGACAGGAGGCCTCACATCCTTTGAAAACTCCAGAGGTACGCGGAGATCAGTGCCTCCAAAGGAGACGATGCCTGACTCCTCGTGAAACTTGATAGGAGTCCCAGGATTCTTGTGGCACGTGGAAAGGGACCCTCGGTCTCCCGCATGAGCTGGAGAGGCGTTCCAATTGCCCTGCCACGCCTCGAGGAGAATCCCGAATTGTCCCTCGCAACTAGGCAGGAGTCCTGACGTGGCTGAACAAACACGTGTGTGGAAGGGCCATCCCCGTCGTAACTCGAGAATATACCCCAGGTTCCCGCCGCAACTCGAGAAAAACCATGAGACTTCCCCCTCGCCGCGAGATGAGGCCCGATTCCCCTGCACTGCATGCAGAGCAATTCCGTGTTGCACATCACACATGAAAGGAGCCTTGATTTCCTTGATGGCACTCCAGAGAAACCCCAAGAACACTGTTTCAAGGCTAGAGGGATCCTGAGGTCACTGTAGCAACACGAAAGAGCTCCGTGGGCCAAAAATCAACTCGAGATGAGAGGTTAGTCCCTGGCTTCGACTCCAGAGGAATACCACCTTACCACAAGCACCTCAAGAGGAGGCTTCTCTCAGCTCTAGGTATGTGAGAGGGACCCTGAGTTTGCGGCCTCAAGTGGAATGGACACTGCGATGCCCTGACGCGAAATAAGGCTGGATATCCCTGCAGTGACTTGAATGCAGGCTCGTCTTGCATCTCCCAAGATGAAAGGATGTCTGAATCCCCTGTGGAGACCACAGAGAAAGACCTAGTTCCCCACCTCATCGCGACCGGAGGCCTCACATCCTTTGAAAACTCCAGAGGTACGCGGAGATCAGTGCCTCCAAAGGAGACGATGCCTGACTCCTCGTGAAACTTGATAGGAGTCCCAGGATTCCTGTGGCACGTGGAAAGGGACCCTTGGTCTCCCGCATCAGCTGGAGAGGCGTCCCAATTGCCTTGCCAAGCCTCGAGGAGAATCCCGAGTTGTGTCTCACAACTAGGCAAGAGTCCTGACGTGGCTGAACAAACATGTGTGTGGAAGGGCCATCCCCGTCATAACTCGAGAATATACCCCAGGTTCCCGCCGCAACTCGAGAAAAACCATGAGACTTGCCCCTCGCCGCGAGATGAGGCCCGATTCCCCTGCACTGCGTGCAGAGCACTTCTGTGTTGCACATCACACATGAAAGGAGCCTTGATTTCCTTCATGGCACTCCAGAGAAACCCCAAGAACACTGTTTCAAGGCGAGAGGGATCCTGAGGTCACTGTAGCAACACGAAAGAGCTCCGTGGACCAAAAATCAAATCGAGATGAGAGGTTAGTCCCTGGCTTCGACTCCAGAGGAATACCACCTTAACACAAGCACCTCAAGAGGAGGCTTCTCTCAGCTCTAGGTATGTGAGAGGGACCCTGAGTTTTGCGGCCTCAAGTGGAATGGACACCGCGATGCCCTGACTCGAAATAAGGCCGGATATCCCTGCAGTGACTGGAATGCAAGCTCGTCTTGCATCTCCCAAGACGAAAGGGTGTCTGAATCCCCTGTGGAGACCACAGAGAATGACCTAGTTACCCACTTCATCGCGACAGGAGGCCTCAAATCCTTTGAAAACTCCAGAGGTATGCGGAGATCAGTGACTCCAAAGGAGACGATGCCTGACTCCTCGTGAAACTTGATAGGAGTCCCAGGATTCCTGTGGCACGTGGAAAGGGACCCTTGGTCTCCCGTCTCAGCTGGAGAGGCGTTCCAATTGCCCTGCCAAGCCTCGAGGAGAATCCCGAGTGGTCCCTCGCAACTAGGCAGGAGTCCTGACGTGGCTGAACAAACACGTGGGTGGAAGGGCCATCCCCGTCGTAACTCGAGAATATACCCCAGGTTCCCGCCGCAACTCGAGAAAAACCATGAGACTTCCCCCTCGCCGCGAGATGAGGCCCGATTTCCCGGCACTGCGTGCAGAGCAATTCCGTGTTGCACATCACACATGAAAGGAGCCTTGATTTCCTTGATGGCACCCCAGAGAAACCAAAAGAACACTGTTTCAAGGCTAGAGGTATTTTGAGGTCACTGTAGCAACACGAAAGAGCTCCGTGGACCAAGAATCAACACGAGATGAGAGGTTAGTCCCTGGCTTCGACTCCTGAGGAATACCACCTTACCACAAGCACCTCAAGACGAGGCTTCTCTCAGCTCTAGGTATGTGAGAGGGATGTTGAGTTTGCGGCCTCAAGTGGAATGGACACCGCGATGCCCTCACTCGAAATAAGGCCGGATATCCCTGCAGTGACTTGAATGCAGGCTCGTCTTGCATCTCCCAAGAAGAAAGGATGTCTGAATCCCCTGTGGAGACCACAGAGAAAGACCTAGTTCCCCACCTCATCGCGACCGGAGGCCTCACATCCTTTGAAAACTCCAGAGGTACGCGGAGATCAGTGCCTCCAAAGGAGACGATGCCTGACTCCTCGTGAAACTTGATAGGAGTCCCAGGATTCCTGTGGCACTTGAAAAGGGACACTTGGTCTCCCGCCTCAGCTGGAGAGGCGTCCCAATTGCCCTGGCAAGCCTCGAGGAGAATCCAGAGTTGTCCCTCGCAACTAGACAGGAGTCCTGGCGTCGCTGAAGAAACACGTGGGTGGAAGGGCCATCCCCGTCGTAACTCGAGAATATACCCCAGGTACCCACCGCAACTCGAGAAAAACCATGAGACTTCCCCCTCGCCGCGAGATGAGGCCCGATTCCCCTGCACTGCGTGCAGAGCAATTCTGTCTTGCACATCACACATGAAAGGAGCCTTGATTTCCTTGATGGCACTCCAGAGAAACCCCAAGAACACTGTTTCATGGCTAGAGGGATCCTGAGGTCACTGTAGCAACACGAAAGAGCTCCGTGGGCCAAAAATCAACTCGAGATGAGAGGTTAGTCCCTGGCTTCGACTCCTGAGGAATACCACCTTACCACAAGCACCTCAAGAGGAGGCTTCTCTCAGCTCTAGGTATGTGAGAGGGACCCTGAGTTTGTGGCCTCAAGTGGAATGGACACCGCGATGCCCTGACTCGAAATAAGGCCGGATATCCCTGCAGTGACTTGAATGCAGGCTCGTCTTGCATCTCCCAAGACGAAAGGGTGTCTGAATCCCCTGTGGAGACCACAGAGAAAGACCTAGTTCCCCACCTCATCGCGACAGGAGGCCTCAAATCCTTTGAAAACTCCAGAGGTATGAGGAGATCAGTGCCTCCAAAGGAGACGATGCCTGACTCCTCGTGAAACTTGATAGGAGACCCAGGATTCCTGTGGCACGTGGAAAGGGACCCTTGGTCTCCCGTCTCAGCTGGAGAGGCGTCCCAATTGCCCTGCAAAGCCTCGAGGAGAATCCCGAGTTGTTCCTCGCAACTAGGCAGGAGTCCTAACGTCGCTGAAGAAACACGTGTGTGGAAGGGCCATCCGCGTCGTAACTCGAGAATATACCCCAGGTTCCCGCCGCAACTCGAGAAAAACCATGAGTCTTCCCCCTCGCCGCGTGATGAGGCCCGATTACCCTGCACTGCGTGCAGAGCAATTCCGTGTTGCACATCACACATGAAAGGAGCCTTGATTTCCTTCATGGCACTCCAGAGAAACCCCAAGAACACTGTTTCAAGGCTAGAGGGATCCTGAGGTCACTGTAGCAACACGAAAGAGCTCCGTGGACCAAGAATCAACACGAGATGAGAGGTTAGTCCCTGGCTTCGACTCCAGAGGAATACCACCTTTCCACAAGCACCTCAAGAGGAGGCTTCTCTCAGCTCTAGGTATGTGAGAGGGATCCTGAGTTTGCAGCCTCAAGTGGAATGGACACCGCGATGCCCTGACTCGAAATAAGGCCGGATATCCCTGCAGTGACTTGAATGCAGGCTCGTCTTGCATCTCCCAAGAAGAAAGGATGTCTGAATCCCCTGTGGAGACCACAGAGAAAGACCTTGTTCCCCACCTCATCGCGACCGGAGGCCTCACATCCTTTGAAAACTCCAGAGGTAAGCGGAGATCAGTCCTTCCAAAGGAGACGATGCCTGACTCCTCGTGAAACTTGATAGGAGTCCCAGGATTCTTGTGGCACGTGGAAAGAGACCCTTGGTCTCCCGCCTCAGCTGGAGAGGCGTTCCAATTGCCCTGCCAAGCCTCGAGGAGAATCCCGAGTTGTCCCTCGCAACTAGGCAGGAGTCCTGACGTGGCTGAACAAACACGTGGGTGGAAGGGCCATCCCCGTCGTAACTCGAGAATATACCCCAGGTTCCCGCCGCAACTCGAGAAAAACCATGAGACTTCCCCCTCGATGGGAGATGAGGCCCGATTCCCCTGTACTGCGTGCAGAGCAATTCCGTGTTGCACATCACACATGAAAGGAGCCTTGATTTCCTTGATGGCACTCCAGAGAAACCCCAAGAACACTGTTTCAAGGATAGAGGGATCCTGAGGTCACTGTAGCAACACGAAAGAACTCTGTGGACCAAAAATCAACTCGAAAAGAGAGGTTAGTCCCTGGATTCGTCTCCAGAGGAATACCACCTTACCACAAGCACCTCAAGAGGAGGCTTCTCTCAGCTCTAGGTATGTGAGAGGGACCCTGAGTTTGCGGCCTAAGGTGGAATGGACACCGCGATGTCCTGACTCGAAATAAGGCCAGATATTCCTGCAGTGACTGGAATGCAGGCTCGTCTTGCATGTCCCAAGACGAAAGGGTGTCTGAATCCCCTGTGGAGACCACAGAGAAAGACCTAGTTCCCCACCTCATCGCGACAGGAGGCCTCAAATCCTTTGACAACTCCAGAGGTATGCGGAGATCAGTGCCTCCAAAGGAGACGATGCCTGACTCCTCGTGAAACTTGATAGGAGTCCCAGGATTCCTGTGGCACGTGGAAAGGGACCTTTGGTCTCCCGTCTCAGCTGGAGAGGCGTCCCAATTGCCCTGCAAAGCCTCGAGGAGAATCCCGAGTTGTGTCTCGCAACTAGGCAGGAGTCCTGACATGGCTGAACACACACGTGTGTGGAAGGGCCATCCCCGTCGTAACTCGAGAATATACCCCAGGTTCCCGCCGCAACTCGAGAAAAACCATGAGACTTCCCCCTCGCCGCGAGATGAGGCCCGATTCCCCTGCACTGCGTGCAGAGCAATTCCGTGTTGCACATCACACATGAAAGGAGCCTTGATTTCCTTGATGGCACTCCAGAGAAACCCCAAGAACACTGTTTCAAGGCTAGAGGGATCCTGAGGTCACTGTAGCAACACGAAAGAGCTCCGTGGGCCAAAAATCAACTCGAGATGAGACTTTAGTCCTGGCTTCGACTCCAGAGGAATACCACCTTACCACAAGCACCTCAAGAGGAGGCTTCTCTCAGCTCTACGTATGTGAGAGGGACCCTGAGTTTGCGGCCTCAAGTGGAATGGACACCGCGATGCCCTGACGCGAAATAAGGCTGGATATCCCTGCAGTGACTTGAATGCAGGCTCGTCTTGCATCTCCCAAGATGAAAGGATGTCTGAATCCCCTGTGGAGACCACAGAGAAAGACCTAGTTCCCCACCTCATCGCGACTGGAGGCCTCACATCCTTTGAAAACTCCAGAGGTACGCGGAGATCAGTGCCTCCAAAGGAGACGATGCCTGACTCCTCGTGAAACTTGATAGGAGACCCAGGATTCCTGTGGCACGTGGAAAGGGACCCTTGGTCTCCCGTCTCAGCTGGAGAGGCGTCCCAATTGCCCTGCAAAGCCTCGAGGAGAATCCCGAATTGTTCCTCGCAACTAGGCAGGAGTCCTGACGTCGCTGAAGAAACACGTGGGTGGAAGGGCCATCCGCGTCGTAACTCGAGAATATACCCCAGGTTCCCGCCGCAACTCGAGAAAAACCATGGTCTTCCCCCTCGCCGCGTGATGAGGCCCGATTACCCTGCACTGCGTTGCAGAGCAATTCCGTGTTGCACATCACACATGAAAGGAGCCTTGATTTCCTTGATGCACTCCAGAGAAACCCCAAGAACACTGTTTCAAGGCTAGAGGGATCCTGAGGTCACTGTAGCAACACGAAAGAGCTCCGTGGACCAAGAAATCAACACGAGATGAGAGGTTAGTCCCTGGCTTCGACTCCAGAGGAATACCACCTTTCCACAAGCACCTCAAGAGGAGGCTTCTCTCAGCTCTAGTATGTGAGAGGGATCCTGAGTTTGCAGCCTCAAGTGGAATGGACACCGCGATGCCCTGACTCGAAATAAGGCCGGATATCCCTGCAGTGACTTGAATGCAGGCTCGTCTTGCATCTCCCAAGAAGAAAGGATGTCTGAATCCCCTGTGGAGACCACAGAGAAAGACCTAGTTCCCCACCTCATCGCGACCGGAGGCCTCACATCCTTTGAAAACTCCAGAGGTAAGCGGAGATCAGTCCTTCCAAAGGAGACGATGCCTGACTCCTCGTGAAACTTGATAGGAGTCCCAGGATTCTTGTGGCACGTGGAAAGAGACCCTTGGTCTCCCGCCTCAGCTGAAGAGGCTTCCAATTGCCTGCCAAGCCTCGAGGAGAAATCCCGAGTTGTCCCTCGCAACTAGGCAGGAGTCCTGACGTGGCTGAACAAACACGTGGGTGGAAGGGCCATCCCCGTCGTAACTCGAGAATATACCCCAGGTTCCCGCCGCAACTCGAGAAAAACCATGAGACTTCCCCCTCGATGGGAGATGAGGCCCGATTCCCCTGTACTGCGTGCAGAGCAATTCCGTGTTGCACATCACACATGAAAGGAGCCTTGATTTCCTTGATGGCACTCCAGAGAAACCCCAAGAACACTGTTTCAAGGATAGAGGGATCCTGAGGTCACTGTAGCAACACGAAAAAAACTCTGTGGACCAAAAATCAACTCGAAAAGAGAGGTTAGTCCCTGGCTTCGACTCCAGAGGAATACCACCTTACCACAAGCACCTCAAGAGGAGGCTTCTCTCAGCTCTAGGTATGTGAGAGGGACCCTGAGTTTGCGGCCTAAAGTGGAATGGACACCGCGATGCCCTGACTCGAAATAAGGCCGGATATCCCTGCAGTGACTGGAATGCAGGCTCGTCTTGCATCTCCCAAGACGAAAGGGTGTCTGAATCCCCTGTGGAGACCACAGAGAAAGACCTAGTTCCACACTTCATCGCGACCGGAGGCCACACATCCTTTGAAAACTCCAGAGGTATGCGGAGATCAGTGCCTCCAAAGGAGACGATGCCTGACTCCTCGTGAAAATTGATAGAAGTCCCAGGATTCTTGTGGCACGTGGAAAGGGACCCTTGGTCTCCCGCCTCAGCTGGAGAGGCGTTCCAATTGCCCTGCCAAGCCTCGAGGAGAATCCCAAGTTGTCCCTCGCAACTAGGCAGGAGTCCTGACGTGGCTGAACAAACACGTGGGTGGAAGGGCCATCCCCGTCGTAACTCGAGAATATACCCCAGGTTCCCACCGCAACTCGAGAAAAACCATGAGAATTCCCCCTCGCCGCGAGATGAGGCCCGATTCCCCTGTACTGCGTGCAGAGCAATTCCGTCTTGCACATCACACATGAAAGGAGCCTTGATTTCCTTGATGGCACTCCAGAGAAACCCCAAGAACACTGTTTCAAGGATAGAGGGATCCTGAGGTCACTGTAGCAACACGAAAGAGCTCCGTGGGCCAAAAATCAACTCGAGATGAGACTTTAGTCCTGGCTTCGACTCCAGAGGAATACCACCTTACCACAAGCACCTCAAGAGGAGGCTTCTCTCAGCTCTACGTATGTGAGAGGGACCCTGAGTTTGTGGCCTCAAGTGGAATGGACACCGCGATGCCCTGACGCGAAATAAGGCTGGATATCCCTGCAGTGACTTGAATGCAGGCTCGTCTTGCATCTCCCAAGATGAAAGGATGTCTGAATCCCCTGTGGAGACCACAGAGAAAGACCTAGTTCCCCACCTCATCGCGACTGGAGGCCTCACATCCTTTGAAAACTCCAGAGGTACGCGGAGATCAGTGCCTCCAAAGGAGACGATGCCTGACTCCTCGTGAAACTTGATAGGAGTCCCAGGATTCCTGTGGCACGTGGAAAGGGACCCTTGGTCTCCGGCCTCAGCTGGAGAGGCGTCCCAATTGCCTTGCCAAGCCTCGAGGAGAATCCCGAATTGTGTCTCGCAACTAGGCAAGAGTCCTCACGTGGCTGAACAAACACGTGTGTGGAAGGGCCATCCCCGTCGTAACTCGCGAATATACCCCAGGTTCCCGCCGCAACTCGAGAAAAACCATGAGACTTGCCCCTCGCCGCGAGATGAGGCCCGATTCCCTGCACTGCGTGCAGAGCAATTCTGTGTTGCACATCACACATGAAAGGAGCCTTGATTTCCTTGATGGCACTCCAGAGAAACCCAAGAACACTGTTTCAAGGGGCTAGAGGGATCCTGAGGTCACTGTAGCAACACGAAAGAGCTCCGTGAACCAAAAATCAACTCGAGATGAGAGGTTAGTCCCTGGCTTCGACCTCCAGAGGAATACCACCTTACCACAAGCACCTCAAGAGGAGGCTTCTCTCAGCTCTACGTATGTGAGAGGGACCCTGAGTTTGCGGCCTCAAGTGGAATGGACACCGCGATGCCCTGACTCGAAATAAGGCCGGATATCCCTGCAGTGACTGGAATGCAGGCTCGTCTTGCATCTCCCAAGACGAAAGGGTGTCTGAATCCCTATGGAGACCACAGAGAAAGACCTAGTTCCCCACTTCATCGCGACAGGAGGGCCTCAAATCCTTTTGAAAACTCCAGAGGTATGCGGAGATCAGTGCCTCCAAAGGAGACGATGCCTGACTCCTCGTGAAACTTGATAGGAGACCCAGGATTCCTGTGGCACGTGGAAAGGGACCCTTGGTCTCCCGTCTCAGCTGGAGAGGCGTCCCAATTGCCCTGCAAAGCCTCGAGGAGAATCCCGAGTTGTCCCTCGCAACTAGGCAGGAGTCCTGACATGGCTGAACACACACGTGTGTGGAGGGGCCATCCCCGTCGTAACTCGAGAATATACCCCAGGTTCCCGCCGCAACTCGAGAAAAACCATGAGACTTCCCCCTCGCCGCGAGATGAGGCCCGATTCCCCTGCACTGCGTGCAGAGCAATTCCGTGTTGCACATCACACATGAAAGGAGCCTTGATTTCCTTGATGGCACTCCAGAGAAACCCCAAGAACACTGTTTCAAGGCTAGAGGGATCCTGAGGTCACTGTAGCAACACGAAAGAGCTCCGTGGGCCAAAAATCAACTCGAGATGAGAGGTTACTCCCTGGCTTCGACTCCAGAGGAATACCACCTTACCACAAGCACCTCAAGAGGAGGCTTCTCTCAGCTCTAGGTATGTGAGAGGGACCCTGAGTTTGCGGCCTCAAGTGGAATGGACACCGCGATGCCCTGACGCGAAATAAGGCTGGATATCCCTGCAGTGACTTGAATGCAGGCTCGTCTTGCATCTCCCAAGAAGAAAGGATGTCTGAATCCCCTGTGGAGACCACAGAGAAACACCTAGTTCCCCACCTCATCGCGACCGGAGGCCTCACATCCTTTGAAAACTCCAGAGGTACGCGGAGATCAGTGCCTCCAAAGGAGACGATGCCTGACTCCTCGTGAAAATTGATAGGAGTCCCAGGATTCTTGTGGCACGTGGAAAGGGACCCTTGGTCTCCCGCCTCAGCTGGAGAGGCGTCCCAATTGCCCTGCCAAGCCTCGAGGAGAATCCCGAGTTGTCCCTCGCAACTAAGCAGGAGTCCTGACGTGGCTGAACAAACACGTGGGTGGAAGGGCCATCCCCGTCGTAACTCGAGAATATACCCCAGGTTCCCGCCGCAACTCGAGAAAAACCATGAGACTTCCCCCTCGATGCGAGATGAGGCCCGATTCCCCTGTACTGCGTGCAGAGCAATTCCGTGTTGCACATCACACATGAAAGGAGCCTTGATTTCCTTGATGGCACTCCAGAGAAACCCCAAGAACACTGTTTCAAGGATAGAGGGATCCTGAGGTCACTGTAGCAACACGAAAGAACTCTGTGGAACCAAAAATCAACTCGAAAAGAGAGGTTAGTCCCTGGATTCGTCTCCAGAGGAATACCACCTTACCACAAGCACCTCAAGAGGAGGCTTCTCTCAGCTCTAGGTATGTGAGAGGGACCCTGAGTTTGCGGCCTCAAGTGGAATGGACACCGCGATGCCCTGACTCAAAATAAGGCCGGATATCCCTGCAGTGACTTCAATGCAGGCTCGTCTTGCATCTCCCAGGACGAAAGGATGTCTGAATCCCCTGTGGAGACCACAGAGAAAGACCTAGTTCCCCACCTCATCGCGACCGATAGCCTCACATCCTTTGAAAACTCCAGAGGTACTCGGAGATCAGTGCCTCCAAAGGAGATGATGCCTGACTCCTCGTGAAACTAGATAGGAGTCCCAGGTTTCCTGTGGCACTTGGAAAGGCACACTTGGTCTCCCGCCTCAGCTGGAGAGGCTTCCCAATTGCCCTGCCAAGCCTCGAGGAGAATCCCGAGTTGTCCCTCGCAACTAGGCAGGAGTCCTGACGTGGCTGAACAAACACGTGGGTGGAAGGGCCATCCCCGTCGTAACTCGAGAATATACCCCAGGTTCCCGCCGCAACTCGAGAAAAACCATGAGACTTCCCCCTCGCCGCGAGATGAGGCCCGATTCCCCTGCACTGCGTGCAGAGCAATTCTGTGTTGCACATCACACATGAAAGGAGCCTTGATTTCCTTCATGGCACTCCAGAGAAACCCCAAGAACACTGTTTCAAGGCTAGAGGGATCCTGAGGTCACTGTAGCAACACGAAAGAGCTCCGTGGACCAAAAATCAACTCGAGATGAGAGGTTAGTCCCTGGCTTCGACTCCAGAGGAATACCACCTTACCACAAGCACCTCAAGAGGAGGCTTCTCTCAGCTCTAGGTATGTGAGAGGGACCCTGAATTTGCGGCCTCATGTGGAATGGACACCGCGATGCCCTGACTCGAAATAAGGCCGGATATCCCTGCAGTGACTGGAATGCAGGCTCGTCTTGCATCTCCCAAGAAGAAAGGATGTCTGAATCCCCTGTGGAGACCACAGAGAAACACCTAGTTCCCAACCTCATCGCGACCGGAGGCCTCACATCCTTTGAAAACTCCAGAGGTACGCGGAGATCAGTGCCTCCAAAGGAGACGATGCCTGACTTCCTCGTGAAACTTGATAGGAGTCCCAGGATTCTTGTGGCACGTGGAAAGGGACCCTTGGTCTCCCGCCTCAGCTGGAGAGGCGTCCCAATTGCCCTGCCAAGCCTCGAGGAGAATCCCGAGTTGTCCCTCGCAACTAGGCAGGAGTCCTGACGTGGCTGAACAAACACGTGTGTGGAAGGGCCATCCCCCGTCGTAACTCGAGAATATACCCCAGGTTCCCGCCGCAACTCGACAAAAACCATGAGACTTCCCCCTCGATGTGAGATGAGGCCCGATTCCCCTGTACTGCGTGCAGAGCAATTCCGTCTTGCACATCACACATGAAAGGAGCCTTGATTTCCTTGATGGCACTCCAGAGAAACCCCAAGAACACTGTTTCAAGGATAGAGGGATCCTGAGGTCACTGTAGCAACACGAAAGAACTCTGTGGACCAAAAATCAACTCGAAAAGAGAGGTTAGTCCCTGGATTCGTCTCCAGAGGAATACCACCTTACCACAAGCACCTCAAGAGGAGGCTTCTCTCAGCTCTAGGTATGTGAGAGGGACCCTGAGTTTGCGGCCTCAAGTGGAATGGACACCGCGATGCCCTGACTCGAAATAAGGCCGGATATCCCTGCAGTGACTTCAATGCAGGCTCGTCTTGCATCTCCCAAGACGAAAGGGTGTCTGAATCCCCTGTGGAGACCACAGAGAAAGACCTAGTTCCCGACCTCATCGCGACAGGAGGCCTCAAATCCTTTGAAAACTCCAGAGGTATGCGGAGATCAGTGCCTCCAAAGGAGACGATGCCTGACTCCTCGTGAAACTTGATAGGAGACCCAGGATTCCTGTGGCACGCGGAAAGGGACCCTTGGTCTACCGTCTCAGCTGGAGAGGCGTCCCAATTGCCCTGCAAAGCCTCGAGGAGAATCCCGACTTGTCCCTCACAACTAGGCAGGAGTCCTCACATGGCTGAACACACACGTGTGTGGAAGGGCCATCCCCGTCGGAACTCGAGAATATACCCCAGGTTCCCGCCGCAACTCGAGAAAAACCATGAGACTTCCCCCTCGCCGCGAGATGAGGCCCGATTCCCCTGCACTGCGTGCAGAGCAATTCTGTGTTGCACATCACACATGAAAGGAGCCTTGATTTCCTTCATGGCACTCCAGAGAAACCCCAAGAACACTGTTTCAAGGCTAGAGGGATCCTGAGGTCACTGTAGCAACACGAAAGAGCTCCGTGGACCAAAAATCAACTCGAGATGAGAGGTTAGTCCCTGGCTTCGACTCCAGAGGAATACCACCTTACCACAAGCAACTCAAGAGGAGGCTTCTCTCAGCTCTAGGTATGTGAGAGGGACCCTGAGTTTGCGGCCTCAAGTGGAATGGACACCGCGATGCCCTGACTCGAAATAAGGCCGGATATCCCTGCAGTGACTGGAATGCAGGCTCGTCTTGCATCTCCCAAGAAGAAAGGATGTCTGAATCCCCTGTGGAGACCACAGAGAAACACCTAGTTCCCCACCTCATCGCGACCGGAGGCCTCACATCCTTTGAAAACTCCAGAGGTACGCGGGGATCAGTGCCTCCAAAGGAGACGATGCCTGACTCCTCGTGAAACTTGATAGGAGTCCCAGGATTCTTGTGGCACGTGGAAAGGGACCCTTGGTCTCCCGCCTCAGCTGGAGAGGCGTCCCAATTGCCCTGCCAAGCCTCGAGGAGAATCCCGAGTTGTGTCTCGCAACTAGGCAGGAGTCCTGACGTGGCTGAACAAACACGTGGGTGGAAGGGCCATCCCCGTCGTAACTCGAGAATATACCCCAGGTTCCCGCCGCAACTCGAGAAAAACCATGAGACTTCCCCCTCGATGTGAGATGAGGCCCGATTCCCCTGTACTGCGTGCAGAGCAATTCCGTCTTGCACATCACACATGAAAGGAGCCTTGATTTCCTTGATGGCACTCCAGAGAAACCCCAAGAACACTGTTTCAAGGATAGAGGGATCCTGAGGTGACTGTAGCAACACGAAAGAACTCTGTGGACCAAAAATCAACTCGAAAAGAGAGGTTAGTCCCTGGATTCGTCTCCAGAGGAATACCACCTTACCACAAGCACCTCAAGAGGAGGCTTCTCTCAGCTCTAGGTATGTGAGAGGGACCCTGAGTTTGCGGCCTCAAGTGGAATGGACACCACGATGCCCTGACTCGAAATAAGGCCGGATATCCCTGCAGTGACTTCAATGCAGGCTCGTCTTGCATCTCCCAGGACGAAAGGATGTCTGAATCCCCTGTGGAAAGCACAGAGAAAGACTTAGTTCCCAACCTCATCGCGACCGATAGCCTCACATCCTTTGAAAACTCCAGAGGTACGCGGAGATCAGTGCCTCCAAAGGAGACGATGCCTGACTCCTCGTGAAACTTGATAGGAGTCCCAGGATTCCTGTGGCACTTGGAAAGGGACACTTGGTCTCCCGCCTTAGCTGGAGAGGCGTCCCAATTGCCCTGCCAAGCCTCGAGGAGAATCCAGAGTTGTCCCTCGCAACTAGGCAGGAGTCCTGACGTCGCTGAAAAAACACGTGTGTGAAAGGGCCATCCCCGTCGTAACTCGAGAATATACCACAGGTTCCCGCCGCAACTCGAAAAAACCTTGAGACTTCCCCCTCGCCGCGAGATGAGGCCCGATTCCCCTGCACTGCGTGCAGAGCAATTCCGTGTTGCACATCACACATGAAAGGAGCCTTGATTTCCTTGATGGCACTCCAGAGAAACCCCAAGAACACTGTTTCAAGGCTAGAGGGATCCTGAGGTCACTGTAGCAACACGAAAGAGCTCCGTGGGCCAAAAATCAACTCGAGATGAGAGGTTAGTCCCTGGCTTCGACTCCAGAGGAATACCACCTTACCACAAGCACCTCAAGAGGAGGCTTCTCTCAGCTCTAGGTATGTGAGAGGGACCCTGAGTTTGCGGCCTCAAGTGGAATGGACACCGCGATGCCATGACGCGAAATAAGGCTGGATATCCCTGCAGTGACTTGAATGCAGGCTCGTCTTGCATCTCCCAAGATGAAAGGGTGTCTGAATCCCCTGTGGAGACCACAGAGAAAGACCTAGTTCCCGACCTCATCGCGACAGGAGGCCTCAAATCCTTTGAAAACTCCAGAGGTATGCGGAGATCAGTGCCTCCAAAGGAGACGATGCCTGACTCCTCGTGAAACTTGATAGGAGACCCAGGATTCCTGTGGCTCGTGGAAAGGGACCCTTGGTCTCCCGTCTCAGCTGGAGAGGCGTCCCAATTGCCCTGCAAAGCCTCGAGGAGAATCCCGAGTTGTCCCTCGCAACTAGGCAGGAGTCCTGACATGGCTGAACACACACGTGTGTGGAAGGGCCATCCCCGTCGTAACTCGAGAATATACCCCAGGTTCCCGCCGCAACTCGAGAAAAACCATGAGACTTCCCCCTCGCCGCGAGATGAGGCCCGATTCCCCTGCACTGCGTGCAGAGCAATTCTGTGTTGCACATCACACATGAAAGGAGCCTTGATTTCCCTCATGGCACTCCAGAGACACCCCAAGAACACTGTTTCAAGGCTAGAGGGATCCTGAGGTGACTGTAGCAACACGAAAGAGCTCCGTGGGCCAAAAATCAACTCGAGATGAGAGGTTAGTCCCTGGCTTCGACTCCAGAGGAATACCACCTTACCACAAGCACCTCAAG
This sequence comes from Cervus elaphus, assembly GCF_910594005.1. Classification (NCBI taxonomy): domain Eukaryota; kingdom Metazoa; phylum Chordata; class Mammalia; order Artiodactyla; family Cervidae; genus Cervus; species Cervus elaphus. The sequence goes on from NC_057828.1 coordinate 1,010,380, forward strand.
AGGAGGCTTCTCTCAGCTCTAGGTATGTGAGAGGGACCCTGAGTTTGCGGCCTCAAGTGGAATGGACACCGCGATGCCCTGACTCGAAATAAGGCCGGATATCCCTGCAGTGACTGGAATGCAGGCTCGTCTTGCATCTCCCAAGACGAAAGGGTGTCTGAATCCCCTGTGGAGACCACAGAGAAAGACCTAGTTCCCGACCTCATCGCGACAGGAGGTCTCAAATCCTTTGAAAACTCCAGAGGTATGCGGAGATCAGTGCCTCCAAAGGAGACGATGCCTGACTCCTCGTGAAACTTGATAGGAGACCCAGGATTCCTGTGGCACGTGGAAAGGGACCCTTGGTCTCCCGTCTCAGCTGGAGAGGCGTCCCAATTGCCCTGCAAAGCCTCGAGGAGAATCCCGAGTTGTCCCTCGCAACTAGGCAAGAGTCCTCACATGGCTGAACACACACGTGTGTGGAAGGGCCATCCCCGTCGGAACTCGAGAATATACCCCAGGTTCCCGCCGCAACTCGAGAAAAACCATGAGACTTCCCCCTCGCCGCGAGATGAGGCCCGATTCTCCTCTACTGCGTGCAGAGCAATTCCGTGTTGCACATCACACATGAAAGGAGCCTTGATTTCCTTGATGGCACTCCAGAGAAACCCCAAGAACACTGTTTCAAGGCTAGAGGGATCCTGAGATCACTGTAGCAACACGAAAGAGCTCCGTGCACCAAAAATCAACTCGAGATGAGAGGTTAGTCCCTGGCTTCGACTCCTGAGGAATACCACCTTACCACAAGCACCTCAAGAGGAGGCTTCTCTCAGCTCTAGGTATGTGAGAGGGACCCTGAGTTTGCGGCCTCAAGTGGAATGGACACCGCGATGCCCTGACTCGAAATAAGGCCGGATATCCCTGCAGTGACTTGAATGCAGGCTCGTCTTGCATCTCCCAAGATGAAAGGATGTCTGAATCCCCTGTGGAGACCACAGAGAAAGACCTAGTTCCCCACCTCATCGCGACCGGAGGCCTCACATCCTTTGAAAACTCCAGAGGAATGCGGAGATCAGTGCCTCCAAAGGAGACGATGCCTGACTCCTCGTGAAACTTGATAGGAGTCCCAGGATTCTTGTGGCACGTGGAAAGGGACCCTTGGTCTCCGGCCTCAGCTGGAGAGGCGTTCCAATTGCCCTGCCAAGCCTCGAGGAGAATCCCGAGTTGTCCCTCGCAACTAGGCAGGAGTCCTGACGTGGCTGAACAAACACGTGGGTGGAAGGGCCATCCCCGTCGTAACTCGAGAATATACCCCAGGTTCCCGCCGCAACTCGAGAAAAACCATGAGACTTCCCCCTCGATGCGAGATGAGGCCCGATTCTCCTCTACTGCGTGCAGAGCAATTCCGTCTTGCACATCACACATGAAAGGAGCCTTGATTTCCTTGATGGCACTCCAGAGAAACCCCAAGAACACTGTTTCAAGGATAGAGGGATCCTGAGGTCACTGTAGCAACACGAAAGAACTCTGTGGACCAAAAATCAACTCGAAAAGAGAGGTTAGTCCCTGGATTCGTCTCCAGAGGAATAACACCTTACCACAAGCACCTCAAGAGGAGGCTTCTCTCAGCTCTAGGTATGTGAGAGGGACCCTGAGTTTGCGGCCTCAAGTGGAATGGACACCGCGATGCCCTGACGCGAAATAAGGCTGGATATCCCTGCAGTGACTTGAATGCAGGCTCGTCTTGCATCTCCCAAGATGAAAGGATGTCTGAATCCCCTGTGGAGACCACAGAGAAAGACCTAGTTCCCCACCTCATCGCGACCGGAGGCCTCACATCCTTTGAAACTCCAGAGGTACGCGGAGATCAGTGCCTCCAAAGGAGACGATGCCTGACTCCTCGTGAAACTTGATAGGAGTCCCAGGATTCCTGTGGCACGTGGAAAGGGACCCTTGGTCTCCCGCCTCAGCTGGAGAGGCGTCCCAATTGCCCTGCAAAGCCTCTAGGAGAATCCCGAGTTGTCCCTCGCAACTAGGCAGGAGTCCTGACATGGCTGAACACACACGTGTGTGGAAGGGCCATCCCCGTCGTAACTCGAGAATATACCCCAGGTTCCCGCCGCAACTCGAGAAAAACCATGAGACTTCCCCCTCGCCGCGAGATGAGGCCCGATTCCCCTGCACTGCGTGCAGAGCAATTCCGTGTTGCACATCACACATGAAAGGAGCCTTGATTTCCTTGATGGCACTCCAGAGAAACCCCAAGAACACTGTTTCAAGGCTAGAGGGATCCTGAGGTCACTGTAGCAACACAAAAGAGCTCCGTGGACCAAGAATCAACACGAGATGAGATGTTAGTCCCTGGCTTCGACTCCTGAGGAATACCACCTTACCACAAGCACCTCAAGAGGAGGCTTCTCTCAGCTCTAGGTAAGTGAGAGGGACCCTGAGTTTGCGGCCTCAAGTGGAATGGACACCGCGATGCCCTGACTCGAAATAAGGCCGGATATCCCTGCAGTGACTTCAATGCAGGCTCGTCTTGCATCTCCCAGGACGAAAGGATGTCTGAATCCCCTGTGGAAAGCACAGAGAAAGACTTAGTTCCCCACCTCATCTCGACCGATAGCCTCACATCCTTTGAAAACTCCAGAGGTACGCGGAGATCAGTGCCTCCAAAGGAGACGATGCCTGACTCCTCGTGAAACTTGATAGGAGTCCCAGGATTCCTGTGGCACTTGGAAAGGGACACTTGGTCTCCCGCCTCAGCTGGAGAGGCGTCCCAATTGCCCTGCCAAGCCTCGAGGAGAATCCAGAGTTGTCCCTCGCAACTAGGCAGGAGTCCTGACGTCGCTGAAGAAACACGTGGGTGGAAGGGCCATTCCCGTTGTAACTCGAGAATATACCCCAGGTTCCTGCCGCAACTCGAGAAAAACCATGAGACTTCCCCCTCGCCGCGAGATGAGGCCCGATTCCCCTGCACTGCGTGCAGAGCAATTCCGTGTTGCACATCACACATGAAAGGAGCCTTGATTTCCTTGATGGCACTCCAGAGAAACCCCAAGAACACTGTTTCAAGGCTAGAGGGATCCTGAGGTCACTGTAGCAACACGAAAGAGCTCCCTGGTCCAAAAATCAACTCGAGATGAGAGGTTAGTCCCTGGCTTCGACTCCAGAGGAATACCACCTTACCACAAGCACCTCAAGAGGAGGCTTCTCTCAGCTCTAGGTATGTGTGAGGGACCCTGAGTTTGCGGCCTCAAGTGGAATGGACACCGCGATGCCCTGACTCGAAATAAGGCCGGATATCCCTGCAGTGACTGGAATGCAGGCTCGTCTTGCATCTCCCAAGACGAAAGAGTGTCTGAATCCCCTGTGGAGACCACAGAGAAAGACCTAGTTCCCCACCTCATCGCGACAGGAGGCCTCAAATCCTTTGAAAACTCCAGAGGTATGCGGAGATCAGTGCCTCCAAAGGAGACGATGCCTGACTCCTCGTGAAACTTGATAGGAGACCCAGGATTCCTGTGGCACCTGGAAAGGGACCCTTGGTCTCCCGTCTCAGCTGGAGAGGCGTCCCAATTGCCCTGCAAAGCCTCGAGGAGAATCCCGAGTTGTCCCTCGCAACTAGGCAGGAGTCCTGACGTCGCTGAAGAAACACGTGGGTGGAAGGGCCATCCCCGTCTTAACTCGAGAATATACCCCAGGTTCCCGCCGCAACTCGAGAAAAACCATGAGACTTCCCCCTCGCCGCGAGATGAGGCCCGATTCCCCTGCACTGCGTGCAGAGCAATTCCGTGTTGCACATCACACATGAAAGGAGCCTTGATTTCCTTGATGGCACTCCAGAGAAACCCCAAGAACACTGTTTCAAAGCTAGAGGGATCCTGAGGTCACTGTAGCAACACGAAAGACCTCCGTGGACCAAGAATCAACACGAGATGAGAGGTTAGTCCCTGGCTTCGACTCCTGAGGAATACCACCGTACCACAAGCACCTCAAGAGGAGGCTTCTCTCAGCTCTAGGTATGTGAGAGGGACCCTAAGTTTGCGGCCTCAAGTGGAATGGACACCGCGATGCCCTGAGTCGAAATAAGGCCGGATATCCCTGCAGTGACAGGAATGCAGGCTCGTCTTGCATCTCCCATGAAGAAAGGATATCTGAATCCCCTGTGGAGACCACAGAGAAAGACCTAGTTCCCCACCTCATCGCGACCGGAGGCCTCACATCCTTTGAAAATTCCAGAGGTACTCAGAGATCAGTGCCTCCAAAGGAGACGATGCCTGACTCCTCGTGAAACTTGATAGGAGTCCCAGGATTCTTGTGGCACGTGGAAAGGGACCCTTGGTCTCCCGTCTCAGCTGGAGAGGCGTTCCAATTGCCCTGCCAAGCCTCGAGGAGAATCCTGAGTTGTCCCTCGCAACTAGGCAGGAGTCCTGACGTGGCTGAACAAACACGTGGGTGGAAGGGCCATCCCCGTCGTAACTCGAGAATATACCCCAGGTTCCCGCCGCAACTCGACAAAAACCATGAGACTTCCCCCTCGATGCGAGATGAGGCCCGATTCCCCTGTACTGCGTGCAGAGCAATTCCGTCTTGCACATCACACATGAAAGGAGCCTTGATTTCCTTGATGGCACTCCAGAGAAACCCCAAGAACACTGTTTCAAGGATAGAGGGATCCTGAGGTCACTGTAGCAACATGAAAGAACTCTGTGGACCAACAATCAACTCGAAAAGAGAGGTTAGTCCCTGGATTCGTCTCCAGAGGAATACCACCTTACCACAAGCCCCTCAAGAGGAGGCTTCTCTCAGCTCTAGGTATGTGAGAGGGACCCTGAGTTTGCGGCCTCAAGTGGAATGGACACCGCGATGCCCTGACTCGAAATAAGGCCGGATATCCCTGCAGTGATTTCAATGCAGGCTCGTCTTGCATCTCCCAGGACGAAAGGATGTCTGAATCCCCTGTGGAAAGCACAGAGAAAGACTTAGTTCCCCACCTCATCGCGACCGATAGCCTCACATCCTTTGAAAACTCCAGAGGTACGCGGAGATCAGTGCCTCCAAAGGAGACGATGCCTGACTCCTCGTGAAACTTGATAGGAGTCCGAGGATTCCTGTGGCACTTGGAAAGGGACCCTTGGTCTCCCGCCTCAGCTGGAGAGGCGTCCCAATTGCCCTGCCAAGCCTCGAGGAGAATCCAGAGTTGTCCCTCGCAACTAGGCAGGAGTCCTGACGTCGCTGAAGAAACACGTGGGTGGAAGGGCCATCCCCGTCGTAACTCGAGAATATACCCCAGGTTCCCGCCGCAACTCGATTAAAACCATGAGACTTCCCCCTCGCCGCGAGATGAGGCCCGATTCCCCTGCACTGCGTGCAGAGCAATTCCGTGTTGCACATCACACATGAAAGGAGCCTTGATTTCCTTGATGGCACTCCAGAGAAACCCCAAGAACACTGTTTCAAGGCTAGAGGGATCCTGAGGTCACTGTAGCAACACGAAAGAGCTCCGTGGACCAAGAATCAACACAAGATGAGAGGTTAGTCCCTGGCTTCGACTCCTGAGGAATACCACCGTACCACAAGCACCTCAAGAGGAGGCTTCTCTCAGCTCTAGGTATGTGAGAGGGATCCTGAGTTTGCGGCCTCAAGTGGAATGGACACCACGATGCCCTGACTCGAAATAAGGCCGGATATCCCTGCAGTGACTTGAATGCAGGCTCGTCTTGCATCTCCCATGAAGAAAGGATATCTGAATCCCCTGTGGAGACCACAGAGAAAGACCTAGTTCCCCACCTCATCGCGACCGGAGGCCTCACATCCTTTGAAAATTCCAGAGGTACTCAGAGATCAGTGCCTCCAAAGGAGACGATGCCTGACTCCTCGTGAAACTTGATAGGAGTCCCAGGATTCTTGTGGCACGTGGAAAGGGACCCTTGGTCTCCCGCCTCAGCTGGAGAGGCGTTCCAATTGCCCTGCCAAGCCTCGAGGAGAATCCCGAGTTGTCCCTCGCAACTAGGCAGGAGTCCTGACGTGGCTGAACAAACACGTGGGTGGAAGGGCCATCCCCGTCGTAACTCGAGAATATACCCCAGGTTCCCGCCGCAACTCGAGAAAAACCATGAGACTTCCCCCTCGATGCGAGATGAGGCCCGATTCCCCTGTACTGCGTGCAGAGCAATTCCGTCTTGCACATCACACATGAAAGGAGCCTTGATTTCCTTGATGGCACTCCAGAGAAACCCCAAGAACACTGTTTCAAGGATAGAGGGATCCTGAGGTCACTGTAGCAACATGAAAGAACTCTGTGGACCAACAATCAACTCGAAAAGAGAGGTTAGTCCCTGGATTCGTCTCCAGAGGAATACCACCTTACCACAAGCACCTCAAGAGGAGGCTTCTCTCAGCTCTAGGTATGTGAGAGGGACCCTGAGTTTGCGGCCTCAAGTGGAATGGACACCGCGATGCCCTGACTCGAAATAAGGCCGGATATCCCTGCAGTGACTTGAATGCAGGCTCGTCTTGCATCTCCCAAGATGAAAGGATGTCTGAATCCCCTGTGGAGACCACAGAGAAAGACCTAGTTCCCCACCTCATCGCGACCGGAGGCCTCACATCCTTTGAAAACTCCAGAGGAATGCGGAGATCAGTGCCTCCAAAGGAGACGATGCCTGACTCCTCGTGAAACTTGATAGGAGACCCAGGATTCCTGTGGCACGTGGAAAGGGACCCTTGGTCTCCCGTCTCAGCTGGAGAGGCGTCCCAATTGCCCTGCAAAGCCTCGAGGAGAATCCCGAGTTGTCCCTCGCAACTAGGCAAGAGTCCTCACATGGCTGAACACACACGTGTGTGGAAGGGCCATCCCCGTCGGAACTCGAGAATATACCCCAGGTTCCCGCCGCAACTCGAGAAAAACCATGAGACTTCCCCCTCGCCGCGAGATGAGGCCCGATTCTCCTCTACTGCGTGCAGAGCAATTCCGTGTTGCACATCACACATGAAAGGAGCCTTGATTTCCTTGATGGCACTCCAGAGAAACCCCAAGAACACTGTTTCAAGGCTAGAGGGATCCTGAGATCACTGTAGCAACACGAAAGAGCTCCGTGCACCAAAAATCAACTCGAGATGAGAGGTTAGTCCCTGGCTTCGACTCCTGAGGAATACCACCTTACCACAAGCACCTCAAGAGGAGGCTTCTCTCAGCTCTAGGTATGTGAGAGGGACCCTGAGTTTGCGGCCTCAAGTGGAATGGACACCGCGATGCCCTGACTCGAAATAAGGCCGGATATCCCTGCAGTGACTTGAATGCAGGCTCGTCTTGCATCTCCCAAGATGAAAGGATGTCTGAATCCCCTGTGGAGACCACAGAGAAAGACCTAGTTCCCCACCTCATCGCGACCGGAGGCCTCACATCCTTTGAAAACTCCAGAGGAATGCGGAGATCAGTGCCTCCAAAGGAGACGATGCCTGACTCCTCGTGAAACTTGATAGGAGTCCCAGGATTCTTGTGGCACGTGGAAAGGGACCCTTGGTCTCCGGCCTCAGCTGGAGAGGCGTTCCAATTGCCCTGCCAAGCCTCGAGGAGAATCCCGAGTTGTCCCTCGCAACTAGGCAGGAGTCCTGACGTGGCTGAACAAACACGTGGGTGGAAGGGCCATCCCCGTCGTAACTCGAGAATATACCCCAGGTTCCCGCCGCAACTCGAGAAAAACCATGAGACTTCCCCCTCGATGCGAGATGAGGCCCGATTCTCCTCTACTGCGTGCAGAGCAATTCCGTCTTGCACATCACACATGAAAGGAGCCTTGATTTCCTTGATGGCACTCCAGAGAAACCCCAAGAACACTGTTTGAAGGATAGAGGGATCCTGAGGTCACTGTAGCAACACGAAAGAACTCTGTGGACCAAAAATCAACTCGAAAAGAGAGGTTAGTCCCTGGATTCGTCTCCAGAGGAATAACACCTTACCACAAGCACCTCAAGAGGAGGCTTCTCTCAGCTCTAGGTATGTGAGAGGGACCCTGAGTTTGCGGCCTCAAGTGGAATGGACACCGCGATGCCCTGACGCGAAATAAGGCTGGATATCCCTGCAGTGACTTGAATGCAGGCTCGTCTTGCATCTCCCAAGATGAAAGGATGTCTGAATCCCCTGTGGAGACCACAGAGAAAGACCTAGTTCCCCACCTCATCGCGACCGGAGGCCTCACATCCTTTGAAACTCCAGAGGTACGCGGAGATCAGTGCCTCCAAAGGAGACGATGCCTGACTCCTCGTGAAACTTGATAGGAGTCCCAGGATTCCTGTGGCACGTGGAAAGGGACCCTTGGTCTCCCGCCTCAGCTGGAGAGGCGTCCCAATTGCCCTGCAAAGCCTCTAGGAGAATCCCGAGTTGTCCCTCGCAACTAGGCAGGAGTCCTGACATGGCTGAACACACACGTGTGTGGAAGGGCCATCCCCGTCGTAACTCGAGAATATACCCCAGGTTCCCGCCGCAACTCGAGAAAAACCATGAGACTTCCCCCTCGCCGCGAGATGAGGCCCGATTCCCCTGCACTGCGTGCAGAGCAATTCCGTGTTGCACATCACACATGAAAGGAGCCTTGATTTCCTTGATGGCACTCCAGAGAAACCCCAAGAACACTGTTTCAAGGCTAGAGGGATCCTGAGGTCACTGTAGCAACACAAAAGAGCTCCGTGGACCAAGAATCAACACGAGATGAGATGTTAGTCCCTGGCTTCGACTCCTGAGGAATACCACCTTACCACAAGCACCTCAAGAGGAGGCTTCTCTCAGCTCTAGGTATGTGAGAGGGACCCTGAGTTTGCGGCCTCAAGTGGAATGGACACCGCGATGCCCTGACTCGAAATAAGGCCGGATATCCCTGCAGTGACTTCAATGCAGGCTCGTCTTGCATCTCCCAGGACGAAAGGATGTCTGAATCCCCTGTGGAAAGCACAGAGAAAGACTTAGTTCCCCACCTCATCTCGACCGATAGCCTTACATCCTTTGAAAACTCCAGAGGTACGCGGAGATCAGTGCCTCCAAAGGAGACGATGCCTGACTCCTCGTGAAACTTGATAGGAGTCCCAGGATTCCTGTGGCACTTGGAAAGGGACACTTGGTCTCCCGCCTCAGCTGGAGAGGCATCCCAATTGCCCTGCCAAGCCTCGAGGAGAATCCAGAGTTGTCCCTCGCAACTAGGCAGGAGTCCTGACGTCGCTGAAGAAACACGTGGGTGGAAGGGCCATTCCCGTTGTAACTCGAGAATATACCCCAGGTTCCTGCCGCAACTCGAGAAAAACCATGAGACTTCCCCCTCGCCGCGAGATGAGGCCCGATTCCCCTGCACTGCGTGCAGAGCAATTCCGTGTTGCACATCACACATGAAAGGAGCCTTGATTTCCTTGATGGCACTCCAGAGAAACCCCAAGAACACTGTTTCAAGGCTAGAGGGATCCTGAGGTCACTGTAGCAACACGAAAGAGCTCCCTGGTCCAAAAATCAACTCGAGATGAGAGGTTAGTCCCTGGCTTCGACTCCAGAGGAATACCACCTTACCACAAGCACCTCAAGAGGAGGCTTCTCTCAGCTCTAGGTATGTGTGAGGGACCCTGAGTTTGCGGCCTCAAGTGGAATGGACACCGCGATGCCCTGACTCGAAATAAGGCCGGATATCCCTGCAGTGACTGGAATGCAGGCTCGTCTTGCATCTCCCAAGACGAAAGAGTGTCTGAATCCCCTGTGGAGACCACAGAGAAAGACCTAGTTCCCCACCTCATCGCGACAGGAGGCCTCAAATCCTTTGAAAACTCCAGAGGTATGCGGAGATCAGTGCCTCCAAAGGAGACGATGCCTGACTCCTCGTGAAACTTGATAGGAGACCCAGGATTCCTGTGGCACCTGGAAAGGGACCCTTGGTCTCCCGTCTCAGCTGGAGAGGCGTCCCAATTGCCCTGCAAAGCCTCGAGGAGAATCCCGAGTTGTCCCTCGCAACTAGGCAGGAGTCCTGACGTCGCTGAAGAAACACGTGGGTGGAAGGGCCATCCCCGTCTTAACTCGAGAATATACCCCAGGTTCCCGCCGCAACTCGAGAAAAACCATGAGACTTCCCCCTCGCCGCGAGATGAGGCCCGATTCCCCTGCACTGCGTGCAGAGCAATTCCGTGTTGCACATCACACATGAAAGGAGCCTTGATTTCCTTGATGGCACTCCAGAGAAACCCCAAGAACACTGTTTCAAGGCTAGAGGGATCCTGAGGTCACTGTAGCAACACGAAAGACCTCCGTGGACCAAGAATCAACACGAGATGAGAGGTTAGTCCCTGGCTTCGACTCCTGAGGAATACCACCGTACCACAAGCACCTCAAGAGGAGGCTTCTCTCAGCTCTAGGTATGTGAGAGGGACCCTAAGTTTGCGGCCTCAAGTGGAATGGACACCGCGATGCCCTGAGTCGAAATAAGGCCGGATATCCCTGCAGTGACAGGAATGCAGGCTCGTCTTGCATCTCCCATGAAGAAAGGATATCTGAATCCCCTGTGGAGACCACAGAGAAAGACCTAGTTCCCCACCTCATCGCGACCGGAGGCCTCACATCCTTTGAAAATTCCAGAGGTACTCAGAGATCAGTGCCTCCAAAGGAGACGATGCCTGACTCCTCGTGAAACTTGATAGGAGTCCCAGGATTCTTGTGGCACGTGGAAAGGGACCCTTGGTCTCCCGTCTCAGCTGGAGAGGCGTTCCAATTGCCCTGCCAAGCCTCGAGGAGAATCCTGAGTTGTCCCTCGCAACTAGGCAGGAGTCCTGACGTGGCTGAACAAACACGTGGGTGGAAGGGCCATCCCCGTCGTAACTCGAGAATATACCCCAGGTTCCCGCCGCAACTCGACAAAAACCATGAGACTTCCCCCTCGATGCGAGATGAGGCCCGATTCCCCTGTACTGCGTGCAGAGCAATTCCGTCTTGCACATCACACATGAAAGGAGCCTTGATTTCCTTGATGGCACTCCAGAGAAACCCCAAGAACACTGTTTCAAGGCTAGAGGGATCCTGAGGTCACTGTAGCAACATGAAAGAACTCTGTGGACCAACAATCAACTCGAAAAGAGAGGTTAGTCCCTGGATTCGTCTCCAGAGGAATACCACCTTACCACAAGCCCCTCAAGAGGAGGCTTCTCTCAGCTCTAGGTATGTGAGAGGGACCCTGAGTTTGCGGCCTCAAGTGGAATGGACACCGCGATGCCCTGACTCGAAATAAGGCCGGATATCCCTGCAGTGACTTCAATGCAGGCTCGTCTTGCATCTCCCAGGACGAAAGGATGTCTGAATCCCCTGTGGAAAGCACAGAGAAAGACTTAGTTCCCCACCTCATCGCGACCGATAGCCTCACATCCTTTGAAAACTCCAGAGGTACGCGGAGATCAGTGCCTCCAAAGGAGACGATGCCTGACTCCTCGTGAAACTTGATAGGAGTCCGAGGATTCCTGTGGCACTTGGAAAGGGACCCTTGGTCTCCCGCCTCAGCTGGAGAGGCGTCCCAATTGCCCTGCCAAGCCTCGAGGAGAATCCAGAGTTGTCCCTCGCAACTAGGCAGGAGTCCTGACGTCGCTGAAGAAACACGTGGGTGGAAGGGCCATCCCCGTCGTAGCTCGAGAATATACCCCAGGTTCCCGCCGCAACTCGATTAAAACCATGAGACTTCCCCCTCGCCGCGAGATGAGGCCCGATTCCCCTGCACTGCGTGCAGAGCAATTCCGTGTTGCACATCACACATGAAAGGAGCCTTGATTTCCTTGATGGCACTCCAGAGAAACCCCAAGAACACTGTTTCAAGGCTAGAGGGATCCTGAGGTCACTGTAGCAACACGAAAGAGCTCCGTGGACCAAGAATCAACACAAGATGAGAGGTTAGTCCCTGGCTTCGACTCCTGAGGAATACCACCGTACCACAAGCACCTCAAGAGGAGGCTTCTCTCAGCTCTAGGTATGTGAGAGGGATCCTGAGTTTGCGGCCTCAAGTGGAATGGACACCACGATGCCCTGACTCGAAATAAGGCCGGATATCCCTGCAGTGACTTGAATGCAGGCTCGTCTTGCATCTCCCATGCAGAAAGGATATCTGAATCCCCTGTGGAGACCACAGAGAAAGACCTAGTTCCCCACCTCATCGCGACCGGAGGCCTCACATCCTTTGAAAATTCCAGAGGTACTCAGAGATCAGTGCCTCCAAAGGAGACGATGCCTGACTCCTCGTGAAACTTGATAGGAGTCCCAGGATTCTTGTGGCACGTGGAAAGGGACCCTTGGTCTCCCGCCTCAGCTGGAGAGGCGTTCCAATTGCCCTGCCAAGCCTCGAGGAGAATCCCGAGTTGTCCCTCGCAACTAGGCAGGAGTCCTGACGTGGCTGAACAAACACGTGGGTGGAAGGGCCATCCCCGTCGTAACTCGAGAATATACCCCAGGTTCCCGCCGCAACTCGAGAAAAACCATGAGACTTCCCCCTCGATGCGAGATGAGGCCCGATTCCCCTGTACTGCGTGCAGAGCAATTCCGTCTTGCACATCACACATGAAAGGAGCCTTGATTTCCTTGATGGCACTCCAGAGAAACCCCAAGAACACTGTTTCAAGGATAGAGGGATCCTGAGGTCACTGTAGCAACATGAAAGAACTCTGTGGACCAACAATCAACTCGAAAAGAGAGGTTAGTCCCTGGATTCGTCTCCAGAGGAATACCACCTTACCACAAGCCCCTCAAGAGGAGGCTTCTCTCAGCTCTAGGTATGTGAGAGGGACCCTGAGTTTGCGGCCTCAAGTGGAATGGACACCGCGATGCCCTGACTCGAAATAAGGCCGGATATCCCTGCAGTGACTTCAATGCAGGCTCGTCTTGCATCTCCCAGGACGAAAGGATGTCTGAATCCCCTGTGGAAAGCACAGAGAAAGACTTAGTTCCCCACCTCATCGCGACCGATAGCCTCACATCCTTTGAAAACTCCAGAGGTACGCGGAGATCAGTGCCTCCAAAGGAGACGATGCCTGACTCCTCGTGAAACTTGATAGGAGTCCCAGGATTCCTGTGGCACTTGGAAAGGGACCCTTGGTCTCCCGCCTCAGCTGGAGAGGCGTCCCAATTGCCCTGCCAAGCCTCGAGGAGAATCCAGAGTTGTCCCTCGCAACTAGGCAGGAGTCCTGACGTCGCTGAAGAAACACGTGGGTGGAAGGGCCATCCCCGTCGTAACTCGAGAATATACCCCAGGTTCCCGCCGCAACTCGCTTAAAACCATGAGACTTCCCCCTCGCCGCGAGATGAGGCCCGATTCCCCTGCACTGCGTGCAGAGCAATTCCGTGTTGCACATCACACATGAAAGGAGCCTTGATTTCCTTGATGGCACTCCAGAGAAACCCCAAGAACACTGTTTCAAGGCTAGAGGGATCCTGAGGTCACTGTAGCAACACGAAAGAGCTCCGTGGACCAAGAATCAACACAAGATGAGAGGTTAGTCCCTGGCTTCGACTCCTGAGGAATACCACCGTACCACAAGCACCTCAAGAGGAGGCTTCTCTCAGCTCTAGGTATGTGAGAGGGATCCTGAGTTTGCGGCCTCAAGTGGAATGGACACCACGATGCCCTGACTCGAAATAAGGCCGGATATCCCTGCAGTGACTTGAATGCAGGCTCGTCTTGCATCTCCCATGAAGAAAGGATATCTGAATCCCCTGTGGAGACCACAGAGAAAGACCTAGTTCCCCACCTCATCGCGACCGGAGGCCTCACATCCTTTGAAAATTCCAGAGGTACTCAGAGATCAGTGCCTCCAAAGGAGACGATGCCTGACTCCTCGTGAAACTTGATAGGAGTCCCAGGATTCTTGTGGCACGTGGAAAGGGACCCTTGGTCTCCCGCCTCAGCTGGAGAGGCGTTCCAATTGCCCTGCCAAGCCTCGAGGAGAATCCCGAGTTGTCCCTCGCAACTAGGCAGGAGTCCTGACGTGGCTGAACAAACACGTGGGTGGAAGGGCCATCCCCGTCGTAACTCGAGAATATACCCCAGGTTCCCGCCGCAACTCGAGAAAAACCATGAGACTTCCCCCTCGATGCGAGATGAGGCCCGATTCCCCTGTACTGCGTGCAAAGCAATTCCGTCTTGCACATCACACATGAAAGGAGCCTTGATTTCCTTGATGGCACTCCAGAGAAACCCCAAGAACACTGTTTCAAGGATAGAGGGATCCTGAGGTCACTGTAGCAACATGAAAGAACTCTGTGGACCAAAAATCAACTCGAAAAGAGAGGTTAGTCCCTGGATTCGTCTCCAGAGGAATACCACCTTACCACAAGCCCCTCAAGAGGAGGCTTCTCTCAGCTCTAGGTATGTGAGAGGGACCCTGAGTTTGCGGCCTCAAGTGGAATGGACACCGCGATGCCCTGACTCGAAATAAGGCCGGATATCCCTGCAGTGACTTCAATGCAGGCTCGTCTTGCCTCTCCCAGGACGAAAGGATGTCTGAATCCCCTGTGGAAAGCACAGAAAAGACTTAGTTCCCCACCTCATCGCGACCGATAGCCTCACATCCTTTGAAAATTCCAGAGGTATGCGGAGATCAGTGCCTCCAAAGGAGACGATGCCTGACTCCTCGTGAAACTTGATAGGAGACCCAGGATTCCTGTGGCACGTGGAAAGGGACCCTTGGTCTCCCGCCTCAGCTGGAGAGGCGTCCCAATTGCCCTGCCAAACCTCGAGGAGAATCCAGAGTTGTCCCTTGCAACTAGGCAGGAGTCCTGACATGGCTGAACAAACACGTGGGTGGAAGGGCCATCCCCGTCGTAACTCGAGAATATACCCCAGGTTCCCGCCGCAACTCGAGAAAAACCATGAGACTTCCCCCTCGCCGCGAGATGAGGCCCGATTCCCCTGCACTGCGTGCAGAGCAATTCCGTGTTGCACATCACACATGAAAGGAGCCTTGATTTCCTTGATGGCACTCCAGAGAAACCCCAAGAACACTGTTTCAAGGCTAGAGGGATCCTGAGGTCACTGTAGCAACACGAAAGAGCTCCGTGGGCAAAAATCAACTCGAGATGAGAGGTTAGTCCCAGGCTTCGACTCCAGAAGAATACCACCTTACCACAAGCACCTCAAGAGGAGGCTTCTCTCAGCTCTAGGTATGTGAGAGGGATCCTGAGTTTGCGGCCTCAAGTGGAATGGACACCGCGATGCCCTGAGTCGAAATAAGGCTGGATATCCCTGCAGTGACTTGAATGCAGGCTCGTCTTGCATCTCCCAAGAAGAAAGGATGTCTGAATCCCCTGTGGAGACCACAGAGAAACACCTAGTTCCCCACCTCATCGCGACCGGAGGCCTCACATCCTTTGAAAACTACAGAGGTACGCGGAGATCAGTGCCTCCAAAGGAGACGATGCCTGACTCCTCGTGAAACTTGATAGGAGTCCCAGGATTCTTGTGGCACGTGGAAAGGGACCCATGGTCTCCCGCCTCAGCTGGAGAGGCGTTCCAATTGCCCTGCCAAGCCTCGAGGAGAATCCCGAGTTGTCCCTCGCAACTAGGCAGGAGTCCTGACGTGGCTGAACAAACACGTGGGTGGAAGGGCCATCCCCGTCGTAACTCGAGAATATACCCCAGGTTCCCGCCGCAACTCGAGAAAAACCATGAGACTTCCCCCTCGATGCGAGATGAGGCCCGATTCCCCTGTACTGCGTGCAGAGCAATTCTGTCTTGCACATCACACATGAAAGGAGCCTTGATTTCCTTGATGGCACTCCAGAGAAACCCCAAGAACACTGTTTCAAGGATAGAGGGATCCTGAGGTCACTGTAGCAACACGAAAGAACTCTGTGGACCAAAAATCAACTCGAAAAGAGAGGTTAGACCCTGGATTCGTCTCCAGAGGAATACCACCTTACCACAAGCACCTCAAGAGGAGGCTTCTCTCAGCTCTAGGTATGTGAGAGGGACCCTGAGTTTGCGGCCTCAAGTGGAATGGACACCGCGATGCCCTGACTCGAAATAAGGCCGGATATCCCTGCAGTGACTTCAATGCAGGCTCGTCTTGCATCTCCCAGGACGAAAGGATGTCTGAATCCCCTGTGGAAAGCACAGAGAAAGACTTAGTTCCCCACCTCATCGCGACCGATAGCCTCACATCCTTTGAAAACTCCAGAGGTACGCGGAGATCAGTTCCTCCAAAGGAGACGATGCCTGACTCCTCGTGAAACTTGATAGGAGTCCCAGGATTCCTGTGGCACTTGAAAAGGGACACTTGGTCTCCCGCCTCAGCTGGAGAGGCGTCCCAATTGCCCTGCCAAGCCTCGAGGAGAATCCAGAGTTGTCCCTCGCAACTAGGCAGGAGTCCTGACGTCGCTGAAGAAACACGTGGGTGGAAGGGCCATCCCCGTCGTAACTCGAGAATATACCCCAGGTTCCCACCGCAACTCGAGAAAAACCATGAGACTTCCCCCTCGCCTCGAGATGAGGCCCGATTCCCCTGCACTGCGTGCAGAGCAATTCTGTCTTGCACATCACACATGAAAGGAGCCTTGATTTCCTTGATGGCACTCCAGAGATACCCCAAGAACACTGTTTCAAGGCTAGAGGGATCCTGAGGTCACTGTAGCAACACGAAAGAGCTCCGTGGGCCAAAAATCAACTCGAGATGAGAGGTTAGTCCCTGGCTTCGATTCCAGAGGAATACCACCTTACCACAAGCACCTCAAGAGGAGGCTTCTCTCAGCTCTAGGTATGTGAGAGGGATCTTGAGTTTGCGGCCTCAAGTGGAATGGACACCGTGATGCCCTGACTCGAAATAAGGCCGGATATCCCTGCAGTGACTGGAATGCAGGCTCGTCTTGCATCTCCCAAGAAGAAAGGATGTCTGTATCCCCTGTGGAGACCACAGAGAAACACCTAGTTCCCCACCTCATCGCGCCCGGAGGCCTCACATCGTTTGAAAACTCCAGAGGTACGCGGAGATCAGTGCCTCCAAAGGAGACGATGCCTGACTCCTCGTGAAACTTGATAGGAGTCCCAGGATTCTGGTGGCACGTGGAAAGGGACACTTGGTCTCGCGCCTCAGCTGGAGAGGGGTTCCAATTGCCCTGCCAAGCCTCGAGGAGAATCCCGAGTTGTCCCTCGCAACTAGGCAGGTGTCCTGACGTGGCTGAACAAACACGTGGGTGGAAGGGCCATCCCCGTCGTAACTCGAGAATATATCCCAGGTTCCCGCCGCAACTCGAGAAAAACCATGAGACTTCCCCCTCGATGCGAGATGAGGCCCGATTCCCCTGTACTGCGTGCAGAGTAATTCCGTCTTGCACATCACACATGAAAGGAGCCTTGATTTCCTTGATGGCACTTCAGAGAAACCCCAAGAACACTGTTTCAAGGCTAGAGGGATCCTGAGGTCACTGTAGCAACACGAAAGAGCTCCGTGGGCCAAAAATCAACTCGAGATGAGAGGTTTGTCCCTGGCTTCGACTCCAGAGGAATACCACCTTACCACAAGCACCTCAAGAGGAGGCTTCTCTCAGCTCTAGGTATGTGAGAGGGACCCTGAGTTTGCGGCCTCAAGTGGAATGGACACCGCGATGCCCTGACGTGAAATAAGGCTGGATATCCCTGCAGTGACTTGAATGCAGGCTCGTCTTGCATCTCCCAAGATGAAAGGATGTCTGAATCCCCTATGGAGACCACAGAGAAAGACCTAGTTCCCCACCTCATCGCGACCGGAGGCCTCACATCCTTTGAAAATTCCAGAGGTTTACGGAGATCAGTGCCTCCAAAGGAGACGATGCCTGACTCCTCGTGAAACTTGATAGGAGTCCCAGGATTCCTGTGGCACGTGGAAAGGGACCCTTGGTCTCCCATCTCAGCTGGAGAGGCGTCCCAATTGCCTTGCCAAGCCTCGAGGAGAATCCCGAGTTGTGTCTCGCAACTAGGCAAGAGTCCTGACGTGGCTGAACAAACACGTGTGTGGAAGGGCCATCCCCGTCTTAACTCGAGAATATACCCCAGGTTCCCGCCGCAACTCGAGAAAAACCATGAGACTTCCCCCTCGCCGCGAGATGAGGCCCGATTCCCCTGCACTGCGTGCAGGGCAATTCCGTGTTGCACATCACACATGAAAGGAGCCTTGATTTCCTTGATGGCACTCCAGAGAAACCCCAAGAACACTGTTTCAAGGCTAGAGGGATCCTGAGGTCACTGTAGCAACACGAAAGAGCTCCGTGGACCAAGAATCAACACGAGATGAGAGGTTAGTCCCTGGCTTCGACTCCTGAGGAATACCACCTTACCACAAGCACCTCAAGAGGAGGCTTCTCTCAGCTCTAGGTATGTGAGAGGGATCCTGAGTTTGCGGCCTCAAGTGGAATGGACACCGCGATGCCCTGAGTCGAAATAAGGCCGGATATCCCTGCAGTGACTTGAATGCAGGCTCGTCTTGCATCTCCCAAGAAGAAAGGATGTCTGAATCCCCTGTGGAGACCACAGAGAAACACCTAGTTCCCCACCTCATCGCGACCGGAGGCCTCACATCCTTTGAAAACTCCAGAGGTACGCGGAGATCAGTGCCTCCAAAGGAGACGATGCCTGACTCCTCGTGAAACTTGATAGGAGTCCCAGGATTCTTGTGGCACGTGGAAAGGGACCCATGGTCTCCCGCCTCAGCTGGAGAGGCGTTCCAATTGCCCTGCCAAGCCTCGAGGAGAATCCCGAGTTGTCCCTCGCAACTAGGCAGGAGTCCTGACGTGGCTGAACAAACACGTGGGTGGAAGGGCCATCCCCGTCGTAACTCGAGAATATACCCCAAGTTCCCGCCGCAACTCGAGAAAAACCATGAGACTTCCCCCTCGATGCGAGATGAGGCCCGATTCCCCTGCACTGCGTGCAGAGCAATTCTGTCTTGCACATCACACATGAAAGGAGCCTTGATTTCCTTGATGGCACTCCAGAGAAACCCCAAGAACACTGTTTCAAGGATAGAGGGATCCTGAGGTCACTGTAGCAACACGAAAGAACTCTGTGGACCAAAAATCAACTCGAAAAGAGAGGTTAGACCCTGGATTCGTCTCCAGAGGAATACCACCTTACCACAAGCACCTCAAGAGGAGGCTTCTCTCAGCTCTAGGTATGTGAGAGGGACCCTGAGTTTGCGGCCTCAAGTGGAATGGACACCGCGATGCCCTGACTCGAAATAAGGCCGGATATCCCTGCAGTGACTTCAATGCAGGCTCGTCTTGCATCTCCCAGGACGAAAGGATGTCTGAATCCCCTGTGGAAAGCACAGAGAAAGACTTAGTTCCCCACCTCATCGCGACCGATAGCCTCACATCCTTTGAAAACTCCAGAGGTACGCGGAGATCAGTTCCTCCAAAGGAGACGATGCCTGACTCCTCGTGAAACTTGATAGGAGTCCCAGGATTCCTGTGGCACTTGAAAAGGGACACTTGGTCTCCCGCCTCAGCTGGAGAGGCGTCCCAATTGCCCTGCCAAGCCTCGAGGAGAATCCAGAGTTGTCCCTCGCAACTAGGCAGGAGTCCTGACGTCGCTGAAGAAACACGTGGGTGGAAGGGCCATCCCCGTCGTAACTCGAGAATATACCCCAGGTTCCCACCGCAACTCGAGAAAAACCATGAGACTTCCCCCTCGCCTCGAGATGAGGCCCGATTCCCCTGCACTGCGTGCAGAGGAATTCTGTCTTGCACATCACACATGAAAGGAGCCTTGATTTCCTTGATGGCACTCCAGAGAAACCCCAAGAACACTGTTTCAAGGCTAGAGGGATCCTGAGGTCACTGTAGCAACACGAAAGAGCTCCGTGGGCCAAAAATCAACTCGAGATGAGAGGTTAGTCCCTGGCTTCGATTCCAGAGGAATACCACCTTACCACAAGCACCTCAAGAGGAGGCTTCTCTCAGCTCTAGGTATGTGAGAGGGATCTTGAGTTTGCGGCCTCAAGTGGAATGGACACCGCGATGCCCTGACTCGAAATAAGGCCGGATATCCCTGCAGTGACTGGAATGCAGGCTCGTCTTGCATCTCCCAAGAAGAAAGGATGTCTGTATCCCCTGTGGAGACCACAGAGAAACACCTAGTTCCCCACCTCATCGCGACCGGAGCCCTCACATCGTTTGAAAACTCCAGAGGTACGCGGAGATCAGTGCCTCCAAAGGAGACGATGCCTGACTCCTCGTGAAACTTGATAGGAGTCCCAGGATTCTGGTGGCACGTGGAAAGGGACACTTGGTCTCGCGCCTCAGCTGGAGAGGCGTTCCAATTGCCCTGCCAAGCCTCGAGGAGAATCCCGAGTTGTCCCTCGCAACTAGGCAGGTGTCCTGACGTGGCTGAACAAACACGTGGGTGGAAGGGCCATCCCCGTCGTAACTCGAGAATATACCCCAGGTTCCCGCCGCAACTCGAGAAAAACCATGAGACTTCCCCCTCGCCGCGAGATGAGGCCCGATTCCCCTGCACTGCATGCAGAGCAATTCTGTGTTGCACATCACACATGAAAGGAGCCTTGATTTCCTTCATGGCACTCCAGAGAAACCCCAAGAACACTGTTTCAAGGCTAGAGGGATCCTGAGGTCACTGTAGCAACACGAAAGAGCTCCGTGGGCCAAAAATCAACTCGAGATGAGAGGTTAGTCCCTGGCTTCGTCTCCAGAGGAATACCACCTTACCACAAGCACCTCAAGAGGAGGCTTCTCTCAGCTCTAGGTATGTGAGAGGGACCCTGAGTTTGCGGCCTCAAGTGGAATGGACACCGCGATGCCCTGACGCGAAATAAGGCTGGATATCCCTGAAGTGACTTGAATGCAGGCTCGTCTTGCATCTCCCAAGATGAAAGGATGTCTGAATCCCCTGTGGAGACCACAGAGAAAGACCTAGTTCCCCACCTCATCGCGACCGGAGGCCTCACATCCTTTGAAAACTCCAGAGGTACGCGGAGATCAGTGCCTCCAAAGGAGACGATGCCTGACTCCTCGTGAAACTTGATAGGAGTCCCAGGATTCCTGTGGCACGTGGAAAGGGACCCTTGGTCTCCCGCATCAGCTGGAGAGGCGTCCCAAATGCCTTGCCAAACCTCGAGGAGAATCCCGAGTTGTGTCTCACAACTAGGCAAGAGTCCTGACGTGGCTGAACAAACATGTGTGTGGAAGGGCCATCCCCGTCATAACTCGAGAATATACCCCAGGTTCCCGCCGCAACTCGAGAAAAACCATGAGACTTGCCCCTCGCCGCGAGATGAGGCCCGATTCCCCTGCACTGCGTGCAGAGCACTTCTGTGTTGCACATCACACATGAAAGGAGCCTTGATTTCCTTGATGGCACTCCAGAGAAACCCCAAGAACACTGTTTCAAGGCGAGAGGGATCCTGAGGTCACTGTAGCAACACGAAAGAGCTCCGTGGACCAAAAATCAAATCGAGATGAGAGGTTAGTCCCTGGCTTCGTCTCCAGAGGAATACCACCTTACCACAAGCACCTCAAGAGGAGGCTTCTCTCAGCTGTAGGTATGTGAGAGGGACCCTGAGTTTGTGGCCTCAAGTGGAATGGACACCGCGATGCCCTGACTCGAAATAAGGCCGGATATCCCTGCAGTGACTTGAATGCAGGCTAGTCTTGCATCTCCCAAAACGAAAGGGTGTCTGAATCCCCTGTGGAGACCACAGAGAAAGACCTAGTTCCCCACCTCATCGCGACAGGAGGCCTCAAATCCTTTGATAACTCCAGAGGTATGAGGAGATCAGTGCCTCCAAAGGAGACGATGCCTGACTCCTCGTGAAACTTGATAGGAGACCCAGGATTCCTGTGGCACGTGGAAAGGGACCCTTGGTCTCCCGTCTCAGCTGGAGAGGCGTCCCAATTGCCCTGCAAAGCCTCGAGGAGAATCCCGAGTTGTCCCTCGCAACTAGGCAGGAGTCCTGACGTCGCTGAAGAAACACGTGTGTGGAAGGGCCATCCGCGTCGTAACTCGAGAATATACCCCAGATTCCCGCCGCAACTCGAGAAAAACCATGAGTCTTCCCCCTCGCCGCGTGATGAGGCCCGATTACCCTGCACTGCGTGCAGAGCAATTCCGTGTTGCACATCACACATGAAAGGAGCCTTGATTTCCTTGATGACACTCCAGAGAAACCCCAAGAACACTGTTTCAAGGCTAGAGGGATCCTGAGGTCACTGTAGCAACACGAAAGAGCTCCGTGGACCAAGAATCAACACGAGATGAGAGGTTAGTCCCTGGCTTCGACTCCAGAGGAATACCACCTTTCCACAAGCACCTCAAGAGGAGGCTTCTCTCAGCTCTAGGTATGTGAGAGGGATCCTGAGTTTGCAGCCTCAAGTGGAATGGACACCGCGATGCCCTGACTCGAAATAAGGCCGGATATCCCTGCAGTGACTTGAATGCAGGCTCGTCTTGCATCTCCCAAGAAGAAAGGATGTCTGACTCCCCTGTGGAGACCACAGAGAAACACCTAGTTCCCCACCTCATCGCGACCGGAGGCCTCACATCCTTTGAAAACTCCAGAGGTAAGCGGAGATCAGTCCTTCCAAAGGAGACGATGCCTGACTCCTCGTGAAACTTGATAGGAGTCCCAGGATTCTTGTGGCACGTGGAAAGAGACCCTTGGTCTCCCGCCTCAGCTGGAGAGGCGTTCCAATTGCCCTGCCAAGCCTCGAGGAGAATCCCGAGTTGTCCCTCGCAACTAGGCAGGAGTCCTGACGTGGCTGAACAAACACGTGGGTGGAAGGGCCATCCCCGTCGTAACTCGAGAATATACCCCAGGTTCCCGCCGCAACTCGAGAAAAAGCATGAGACTTCCCCCTCGATGGGAGATGAGGCCCGATTCCCCTGTACTGCGTGCAGAGCAATTCCGTCTTGCACATCACACATGAAAGGAGCCTTGATTTCCTTGATGGCACTCCAGAGAAACCCCAAGAACACTGTTTCAAGGATAGAGGGATCCTGAGGTCACTGTAGCAACACGAAAGAACTCTGTGGACCAAAAATCAACTCGAAAAGAGAGGTTAGTCCCTGGCTTCGACTCCAGAGGAATACCACCTTACCACAAGCACCTCAAGAGGAGGCTTCTCTCAGCTCTAGGTATGTGAGAGGGACCCTGAGTTTGCGGCCTAAAGTGGAATGGACACCGCGATGCCCTGACTCGAAATAAGGCCGGATATCCCTGCAGTGACTGGAATGCAGGCTCGTCTTGCATCTCCCAAGACGAAAGGGTGTCTGAATCCCCTGTGGAGACCACAGAGAAAGACCTAGTTCCCCACCTCATCGCGACCGGAGGCCACACATCCTTTGAAAACTCCAGAGGTATGCGGAGATCAGTGCCTCCAAAGGAGACGATGCCTGACTCCTCGTGAAAATTGATAGGAGTCCCAGGATTCTTGTGGCACGTGGAAAGGGACCCTTGGTCTCCCGCCTCAGCTGGAGAGGCGTTCCAATTGCCCTGCCAAGCCTCGAGGAGAATCCCGAGTTGTCCCTCGCAACTAGGCAGGAGTCCTGACGTGGCTGAACAAACACGTGGGTGGAAGGGCCTTCCCCGTCGTAACTCGAGAATATACCCCAGGTTCCCACCGCAACTCGAGAAAAACCATGAGAATTCCCCCTCGCCGCGAGATGAGGCCCGATTCCCCTGTACTGCGTGCAGAGCAATTCCGTCTTGCACATCACACATGAAAGAGCCTTGATTTATTTGATGGCACTCCAGAGAAACCCCAAGAACACTGTTTCAAGGATAGAGGGATCCTGAGGTCACTGTAGCAACACGAAAGAACTCTGTGGACCAAAAATCAACTCGAAAAGAGAGGTTAGTCCCTGGATTCGTCTCCAGAGGAATACCACCTTACCACAAGCACCTCAAGAGGAGGCTTCTCTCAGCTCTAGGTATGTGAGAGGGACCCTGAGTTTGTGGCCTCAAGTGGAATGGACACCGCGATGCCCTGACTCGAAATAAGGGCAGATATCCCTGCAGTGACTGGAATGCAGGCTCGTCTTGCATGTCCCAAGAAGAAAGGGTGTCTGAATCCCCTGTGGAGACCACAGAGAAAGACCTAGTTCCCCACCTCATCGCGACAGGAGGCCTCAAATCCTTTGACAACTCCAGAGGTATGCGGAGATCAGTGCCTCCAAAGGAGACGATGCCTGACTCCTCGTGAAACTTGATAGGAGTCCCAGGATTCCTGTGGCACGTGGAAAGGGACCCTTGGTCTCCGGCCTCAGCTGGAGAGGCGTCCCAATTGCCTTGCCAAGCCTCGAGGAGAATCCAGAGTTGTGTCTCGAAACTAGGCAAGAGTCCTCACGTGGCTGAACAAACACGTGTGTGGAAGGGCCATCCCCGTCGTAACTCGCGAATATACCCCAGGTTCCCGCCGCAACTCGAGAAAAACCATGAGACTTGCCCCTCGCCGCGAGATGAGGCCCGATTCCCCTGCACTGCGTGCAGAGCAATTCCGTGTTGCACATCACACATGAAAGGAGCCTTGATTTCCTTGATGGCACTCCAGAGAAACCCCAAGAACACTGTTTCAAGGCTAGAGGGATCCTGAGGTCACTGTAGCAACACGAAAGAGCTCCGTGGACCAAAAATCAACACGAGATGAGAGGTTAGTCCCTGGCTTCGACTCCAGAGGAATACCACCTTACCACAAGCACCTCAAGAGGAGGCTTCTCTCAGCTCTACGTATGTGAGAGGGACCCTGAGTTTGCGGCCTCAAGTGGAATGGACACCGCGATGCCCTGACTCGAAATAAGGCCGGATATCCCTGCAGTGACTGGAATTCAGGCTCGTCTTGCATCTCCCAAGACGAAAGGGTGTCTGAATCCCCTGTGGAGACCACAGAGAAAGACCTAGTTCCCCACTTCATCGCGACAGGAGGCCTCAAATCCTTTGAAAACTCCAGAGGTATGCGGAGATCAGTGCCTCCAAAGGAGACGATGCCTGACTCCTCGTGAAACTTGATAGGAGACCCAGGATTCCTGTGGCACGTGGAAAGGGACCCTTGGTCTCCCGTCTCAGCTGGAGAGGCGTCCCAATTGCCCTGCAAAGCCTCGAGGAGAATCCCGAGTTGTCCCTCGCAACTAGGCAGGAGTCCTGACATGGCTGAACACACACGTGTGTGGAAGGGCCATCCCCGTCGTAACTCGAGAATATACCCCAGGTTCCCGCCGCAACTCGAGAAAAACCATGAGACTTCCCCCTCGCCGCGAGATGAGGCCCGATTCCCCTGCACTGCGTGCAGAGCAATTCCGTGTTGCACATCACACATGAAAGGAGCCTTGATTTCCTTGATGGCACTCCAGAGAAACCCCAAGAACACTGTTTCAAGGCTAGAGGGATCCTGAGGTCACTGTAGCAACACGAAAGAGCTCCGTGGGCCAAAAATCAACTCGAGATGAGAGGTTACTCCCTGGCTTCGACTCCAGAGGAATACCACCTTACCACAAGCACCTCAAGAGGAGGCTTCTCTCAGCTCTAGGTATGTGAGAGGGACCCTGAGTTTGCGGCCTCAAGTGGAATGGACACCGCGATGCCCTGACTCGAAATAAGGCTGGATATCCCTGCAGTGACTTGAATGCAGGCTCGTCTTGCATCTCCCAAGAAGAAAGGATGTCTGAATCCCCTGTGGAGACCACAGAGAAACACCTAGTTCCCCACCTCATCGCGACCGGAGGCCTCACATCCTTTGAAAACTCCAGAGGTACGCGGAGATCAGTGCCTCCAAAGGAGACGATGCCTGACTCCTCGTGAAAATTGATAGGAGTCCCAGGATTCTTGTGGCACGTGGAAAGGGACCCTTGGTCTCCCGCCTCAGCTGGAGAGGCGTTCCAATTGCCCTGCCAAGCCTCGAGGAGAATCCCGAGTTGTCCCTCGCAACTAGGCAGGAGTCCTGACGTGGCTGAACAAACACGTGGGTGGAAGGGCCATCCCCGTCGTAACTCGAGAATATACCCCAGGTTCCCGCCGCAACTCGAGAAAAACCATGAGACTTCCCCCTCGATGCGAGATGAGGCCCGATTCCCCTGTACTGCGTGCAGAGCAATTCCGTGTTGCACATCACACATGAAAGGAGCCTTGATTTCCTTGATGGCACTCCAGAGAAACCCCAAGAACACTGTTTCAAGGATAGAGGGATCCTGAGGTCACTGTAGCAACACGAAAGAACTCTGTGGACCAAAAATCAACTCGAAAAGAGAGGTTAGTCCCTGGATTCGTCTCCAGAGGAATACCACCTTACCACAAGCACCTCAAGAGGAGGCTTCTCTCAGCTCTAGGTATGTGAGAGGGACCCTGAGTTTGCGGCCTCAAGTGGAATGGACACCGCGATGCCCTGACTCGAAATAAGGCCGGATATCCCTGCAGTGACTTCAATGCAGGCTCGTCTTGCATCTCCCAGGACGAAAGGATGTCTGAATCCCCTGTGGAGACCACAGAGAAAGACCTAGTTCCCCACCTCATCGCGACCGATAGCCTCACATCCTTTGAAAACTCCAGAGGTACGCGGAGATCAGTGCCTCCAAAGGAGATGATGCCTGACTCCTCGTGAAACTAGATAGGAGTCCCAGGTTTCCTGTGGCACTTGGAAAGGGACACTTGGTCTCCCGCCTCAGCTGGAGAGGCTTCCCAATTGCCCTGCCAAGCCTCGAGGAGAATCCCGAGTTGGCCCTCGCAACTAGGCAGGAGTCCTGACGTGGCTGAACAAACACGTGGGTGGAAGGGCCATCCCCGTCGTAACTCGAGAATATACCCCAGGTTCCCGCCGCAACTCGAGAAAAACCATGAGACTTCCCCCTCGCCGCGAGATGAGGCCCGATTCCCCTGCACTGCGTGCAGAGCAATTCTGTGTTGCACATCACACATGAAAGGAGCCTTGATTTCCTTGATGGCATTCCAGAGAAACCCCAAGAACACTGTTTCAAGGCTAGAGGGATCCTGAGGTCACTGTAGCAACACGAAAGAGCTCCTTGGGCCAAAAATCAACTCGAGATGAGAGGTTAGTCCCTGGCTTCGACTCCAGAGGAATACCACATTACCACAAGCACCTCAAGAGGAGGCTTCTCTCAGCTCTAGGTATGTGAGAGGGACCCTGAGTTTGCGGCCTCAAGTGGAATGGACACCGCGATGCCCTGACGAGAAATAAGGCTGGATATCCCTGCAGTGACTTCAATGCAGGCTCGTCTTGCATCTCCCAAGATAAAAGGATGTCTGAATCCCCTGTGGAGACCACAGAGAAAGACCTAGTTCCCCACCTCATCGCGACCGGAGGCCTCACATCCTTTGAAAACTCCAGAGGTACGCGGAGATCAGTGCCTCCAAAGGAGACGATGCCTGACTCCTCGTGAAACTTGATAGGAGTCCCAGGATTCCTGTGGCACGTGGAAAGGGACCCTTGGTCTCCCGCCTCAGCTGGAGAGGCGTCCCAATTGCCTTGCCAAGCCTCGAGGAGAATCCCGAGTTGTGTCTCGCAACTTTGCAGGAGTCCTGACGTGGCTGAACTAACACGTGTGTGGTAGGGCCATTCCCGTCGTAACTCGAGAATATCCCCCAAGTTCCCGCCGCAACTCTAGAAAAACCATGAGACTTGCCCCTCGCCGCGAGATGAGGCCCGATTCCCCTGCACTGCGTGCAGAGCAATTCTGTGTTGCACATCACACATGAAAGGAGCCTTGATTTCCTTCATGGCACTCCAGAGATACCCCAAGAACACTGTTTCAAGGCTAGAGGGATCCTGAGGTCACTGTAGCAACACGAAAGAGCTCCGTGGGCCAAAAATCAACTCGAGATTAGAGGTTAGTCCCTGGCTTCGACTCCAGAGGAATACCACCTTACCACAAGCACCTCAAGAGGAGGCTTCTCTCAGCTCTAGGTATGTGAGAGGGACCCTGAGTTTGCGGCCTCAAGTGGAATGGACACCGCGATGCCCTGACTCGAAATAAGGCCGGATATCCCTGCAGTGACTGGAATGCAGGCTCGTCTTGCATCTCCCAAGAAGAAAGGATGTCTGAATCCCCTGTGGAGACCACAGAGAAAGACCTAGTTCCCCACCTCATCGCGACCGGAGGCCTCACATCCTTTGAAAATTCCAGAGGTACGCGGAGATCAGTGCCTCCAAAGGAGACGATACCTGACTCCTCGTGAAACTTGATAGGAGTCCCAGGATTCTTGTGGCACGTGGAAAGGGACCCTCGGTCTCCCGCCTCAGCTGGAGAGGCGTTCCAATTGCCCTGCCACGCCTCGAGGAGAATCCCGAATTGTCCCTCGCAACTAGGCAGGAGTCCTGACGTGGCTGAACAAACACGTGTGTGGAAGGGCCATCCCCGTCGTAACTCGAGAATATACCCCAGGTTCCCGCCGCAACTCGAGAAAAACCATGAGACTTCCCCCTCGCCGCGAGATGAGGCCCGATTCCCCTGCACTGCATGCAGAGCAATTCCGTGTTGCACATCACACATGAAAGGAGCCTTGATTTCCTTGATGGCACTCCAGAGAAACCCCAAGAACACTGTTTCAAGGCTAGAGGGATCCTGAGGTCACTGTAGCAACACGAAAGAGCTCCGTGGGCCAAAAATCAACTCGAGATGAGAGGTTAGTCCCTGGCTTCGACTCCAGAGGAATACCACCTTACCACAAGCACCTCAAGAGGAGGCTTCTCTCAGCTCTAGGTATGTGAGAGGGACCCTGAGTTTGCGGCCTCAAGTGGAATGGACACCGCGATGCCCTGACGCGAAATAAGGCTGGATATCCCTGCAGTGACTTGAATGCAGGCTCGTCTTGCATCTCCCAAGATGAAAGGATGTCTGAATCCCCTGTGGAGACCACAGAGAAAGACCTAGTTCCCCACCTCATCGCGACCGGAGGCCTCACATCCTTTGAAAACTCCAGAGGTACGCGGAGATCAGTGCCTCCAAAGGAGACGATGCCTGACTCCTCGTGAAACTTGATAGGAGTCCCAGGATTCCTGTGGCACGTGGAAAGGGACCCTTGGTCTCCCGCATCAGCTGGAGAGGCGTCCCAATTGCCTTGCCAAGCCTCGAGGAGAATCCCGAGTTGTGTCTCACAACTAGGCAAGAGTCCTGACGTGGCTGAACAAACATGTGTGTGGAAGGGCCATCCCCGTCATAACTCGAGAATATACCCCAGGTTCCCGCCGCAACTCGAGAAAAACCATGAGACTTGCCCCTCGCCGCGAGATGAGGCCCGATTCCCCTGCACTGCGTGTAGAGCACTTCTGTGTTGCACATCACACATGAAAGGAGCCTTGATTTCCTTCATGGCACTCCAGAGAAACCCCAAGAACACTGTTTCAAGGCGAGAGGGATCCTGAGGTCACTGTAGCAACACGAAAGAGCTCCGTGGACCAAAAATCAAATCGAGATGGGAGGTTAGTCCCTGGCTTCGAATCCAGAGGAATACCACCTTAACACAAGCACCTCAAGAGGAGGCTTCTCTCAGCTCTAGGTATGTGAGAGGGACCCTGAGTTTTGCGGCCTCAAGTGGAATGGACACCGCGATGCCCTGACTCGAAATAAGGCCGGATATCCCTGCAGTGACTGGAATGCAAGCTCGTCTTGCATCTCCCAAGACGAAAGGGTGTCTGAATCCCCTGTGGAGACCACAGAGAAAGACCTAGTTACCCACTTCATCGCGACAGGAGGCCTCAAATCCTTTGAAAACTCCAGAGGTATGCGGAGATCAGTGCCTCCAAAGGAGACGATGCCTGACTCCTCGTGAAACTTGATAGGAGTCCCAGGATTCCTGTGGCACGTGGAAAGGGACCCTTGGTCTCCCGTCTCAGCTGGAGAGGCGTTCCAATTGCCCTGCCAAGCCTCGAGGAGAATCCCGAGTTGTCCCTCGCAACTAGGCAGGAGTCCTGACGTGGCTGAACAAACACGTGGGTGGAAGGGCCATCCCCGTCGTAACTCGAGAATATACCCCAGGTTCCCGCCGCAACTCGAGAAAAACCATGAGACTTCCCCCTCGATGCGAGATGAGGCCCGATTTCCCGGCACTGCGTGCAGAGCAATTCCGTGTTGCACATCACACATGAAAGGAGCCTTGATTTCCTTGATGGCACCCCAGAGAAACCCCAAGAACACTGTTTCAAGGCTAGAGGTATCCTGAGGTCACTGTAGCAACACGAAAGAGCTCCGTGGACCAAGAATCAACACGAGATGAGAGGTTAGTCCCTGGCTTCGACTCCTGAGGAATACCACCTTACCACAAGCACCTCAAGAGGAGGCTTCTCTCAGCTCTAGGTATGTGAGAGGGATGTTGAGTTTGCGGCCTCAAGTGGAATGGACACCGCGATGCCCTGACTCGAAATAAGGCCGGATATCCCTGCAGTGACTTGAATGCAGGCTCGTCTTGCATCTCCCAAGATGAAAGGATGTCTGAATCCCCTGTGGAGACCACAGAGAAAGACCTAGTTCCCCACCTCATCGCGACCGGAGGCCTCACATCCTTTGAAAACTCCAGAGGTTCACGGAGATCAGTGCCTCCAAAGGAGACGATGCCTGACTCCTCGTGAAACTTGATAGGAGTCCCAGGATTCCTGTGGCACGTGGAAAGGGACCCTTGGTCTCCCGTCTCAGCTGGAGAGGCGTCCCAATTGCCCTGCCAAGCCTCGAGGAGAATCCCGAGTTGTCCCTCGCAACTAGGCAGGAGTCCTGACGTCGCTGAAGAAACACGTGGGTGGAAGGGCCATCCCCGTCGTAACTCGAGAATATACCCCAGGTTCCCACCGCAACTCGACAAAAACCATGAGACTTCCCCCTCGCCGCGAGATGAGGCCCGATTCCCCTGCACTGCGTGCAGAGCAATTCCGTCTTGCACATCACACATGAAAGGAGCCTTGATTTCCTTGATGGCACTCCAGAGAAACCCCAAGAACACTGTTTCAAGGCTAGAGGGATCCTGAGGTCACTGTAGCAACACGAAAGAGCTCCGTGGGCCAAAAATCAACTCGAGATGAGAGGTTAGTCCCTGGCTTCGACTCCAGAGGAATACCACCTTACCACAAGCACCTCAAGAGGAGGCTTCTCTCAGCTCTAGGTATGTGAGAGGGACCCTGAGTTTGTGGCCTCAAGTGGAATGGACACCGCGATGCCCTGACTCGAAATAAGGCCGGATATCCCTGCAGTGACTTGAATGCAGGCTCGTCTTGCATCTCCCAAGATGAAAGAATGTCTGAATCCCCTGTGGAGACCACAGAGAAAGACCTAGTTCCCCACTTCATCGCGACCGGAGGCCTCACATCCTTTGAAAACTCCAGAGGTACGCGGAGATCAGTGCCTCCAAAGGAGACGATGCCTGACTCCTCGTGAAACTTGATAGGAGTCCCAGGATTCCTGTGGCACGTGGAAAGGGACCCTTGGTCTCCCGTCTCAGCTGGAGAGGCGTTCCAATTGCCCTGCCAAGCCTCGAGGAGAATCCCGAGTTGTCCCTCGCAACTAGGCAGGAGTCCTGACGTGGCTGAACAAACACGTGTGTGGAAGGGCCATCCCCGTCGTAACTCGAGAATATACCCCAGGTTCCCGCCGCAACTCGAGAAAAACCATGAGACTTCCCCCTCGATGCGAGATGAGGCCCGATTTCCCGGCACTGCGTGCAGAACAATTCCGTGTTGCACATCACACATGAAAGGAGCCTTGATTTCCTTGATGGCACCCCAGAGAAACCCCAAGAACACTGTTTCAAGGCTAGAGGTATCCTGAGGTCACTGTAGCAACACGAAAGAGCTCCGTGGACCAAGAATCAACACGAGATGAGAGGTTAGTCCCTGGCTTCGACTCCTGAGGAATACCACCTTACCACAAGCACCTCAAGAGGAGGCTTCTCTCAGCTCTAGGTATGTGAGAGGGATGTTGAGTTTGCGGCCTCAAGTGGAATGAACACCGCGATGCCCTCACTCGAAATAAGGCCGGATATCCCTGCAGTGACTTGAATGCAGGCTCGTCTTGCATCTCCCAAGAAGAAAGGATGTCTGAATCCCCTGTGGAGACCACAGAGAAAGACCTAGTTCCCCACCTCATCGCGACCGGAGGCCTCACATCCTTTGAAAACTCCAGAGGTACGCGGAGATCAGTGCCTCCAAAGGAGACGATGCCTGACTCCTCGTGAAACTTGATAGGAGTCCCAGGATTCCTGTGGCACTTGAAAAGGGACACTTGGTCTCCCACCTCAGCTGGAGAGGCGTCCCAATTGCCCTGGCAAGCCTCGAGGAGAATCCAGAGTTGTCCCTCCCAACTAGACAGGAGTCCTGACGTCGCTGAAGAAACACGTGGGTGGAAGGGCCATCCCCGTCGTAACTCGAGAATATACCCCAGGTTCCCACCGCAACTCGAGAAAAACCATGATACTTCCCCCTCGCCGCGAGATGAGGCCCGATTCCCCTGCACTGCGTGCAGAGCAATTCTGTCTTGCACATCACACATGAAAGGAGCCTTGATTTCCTTGATGGCACTCCAGAGAAACCCCAAGAACACTGTTTCAAGGCTAGAGGGATCCTGAGGTCACTGTAGCAACACGAAAGAGCTCCGTGGACCAAAAATCAACTCGAGATGAGAGGTTAGTCCCTGGCTTCGACTCCTGAGGAATACCACCTTACCACAAGCACCTCAAGAGGAGGCTTCTCTCAGCTCTAGGTATGTGAGAGGGACCCTGAGTTTGTGGCCTCAAGTGGAATGGACACCGCGATGCCCTGACTCGAAATAAGGCCGGATATCCCTGCAGTGACTTGAATGCAGGCTCGTCTTGCATCTCCCAAGATGAAAGGATGTCTGAATCCCCTGTGGAGACCACAGAGAAAGACCTAGTTCCCCACCTCATCGCGACCGGAGGCCTCACATCCTTTGAAAACTCCAGAGGTTCACGGAGATCAGTGCCTCCAAAGGAGACGATGCCTGACTCCTCGTGAAACTTGATAGGAGTCCCAGGATTCCTGTGGCACGTGGAAAGGGACCCTTGGTCTCCCGTCTCAGCTGGAGAGGCGTCCCAATTGCCCTGCCAAACCTCGAGGAGAATCCCGAGTTGTCCCTCGCAACTAGGCAGGAGTCCTGACGTCGCTGAAGAAACACGTGGGTGGAAGGGCCATCCCCGTCGTATCTCGAGAATATACCCCAGGTTCCCACCGCAACTCGAGAAAAACCATGAGACTTCCCCCTCGCCGCGAGATGAGGCCTGATTCCCCTGCACTGCGTGCAGAGCAATTCTGTCTTGCACATCACACATGAAAGGAGCCTTGATTTCCTTGATGGCACTCCAGAGAAACCCCAAGAACACTGTTTCAAGGCTAGAGGGATCCTGAGGTCACTGTAGCAACACGAAAGAGCTCCGTGGGCCAAAATCAACTCGAGATGAGAGGTTAGTCCCTGGCTTCGATTCCAGAGGAATACCACCTTACCACAAGCACCTCAAGAGGAGGCTTCTCTCAGCTCTAGGTATGTGAGAGGGACCCTGAGTTTGTGGCCTCAAGTGGAATGGACACCGCGATGCCCTGACTCGAAATAAGGCCGGATATCCCTGCAGTGACTTGAATGCAGGCTCGTCTTGCATCTCCCAAGATGAAAGAATGTCTGAATCCCCTGTGGAGACCACAGAGAAAGACCTAGTTCCCCACTTCATCGCGACCGGAGGCCTCACATCCTTTGAAAACTCCAGAGGTACGCGGAGATCAGTGCCTCCAAAGGAGACGATGCCTGACTCCTCGTGAAACTTGATAGGAGTCCCAGGATTCTTGTGGCACGTGGAAAGGGACCCTCGTTCTCCCGCCTCAGCTGGAGAGGCGTTCCAATTGCCCTGCCATGCCTCGAGGAGAATCCCGAATTGTCCCTCGCAACTAGGCAGGAGTCCTGACGTGGCTGAACAAACACGTGGGTGGAAGGGCCATCCCCGTCGTAACTCGAGAATATACCCCAGGTTCCCGCCGCAACTCGAGAAAAACCATGAGACTTCTCCCTCGATGCGAGATGAGGCCCGATTCCCCTGTACTGCGTGCAGAGCAATTCCGTCTTGCACATCACACATGAAAGGAGCCTTGATTTCCTTGATGGCACTCCAGAGAAACCCCAAGAACACTGTTTCAATGCTAGAGGGATCCTGAGGTCACTGTAGCAACACGAAAGAGCTCCGTGGACCAAGAATCAACACGAGATGAGAGGTTAGTCCCTGGCTTCGACTCCTGAGGAATACCACCTTACCACAAGCACCTCAAGAGGAGGCTTCTCTCAGCTCTAGGTATGTGAGAGGGATCCTGAGTTTGCGGCCTCAAGTGGAATGGACACTGCGATGCCCTGACTCGAAATATGGCCGGATATCCCTGCAGTGACTTCAATGCAGGCTCGTCTTGCATCTCCCAAGAAGAAAGGATGACTGAATCCCCTGTGGAGACCACAGAGAAACACCTAGTTCCCCACCTCATCGCGACCGGAGGCCTCACATCCTTTGAAAACTCCAGAGGTACGCGGAGATCAGTGCCTCCAAAGGAGACGATGCCTGACTCCTCGTGAAACTTGATAGGAGTCCCAGGATTCCTGTGGCACGTGGAAAGGGACCCTTGGTCTCCCGCCTCAGCTGGAGAGGCGTTCCAATTGCCCTGCCATGCCTCGAGGAGAATCCCGAATTGTCCCTCGCAACTAGGCAGGAGTCCTGACGTCGCTGAAGAAACACGTGGGTGGAAGGGCCATCCCCGTCGTAACTCGAGAATATACCCCAGGTTCCCGCCGCAACTCGAGAAAAACCATGAGACTTCCCCCTCGCCGCGAGATGAGGCGCGATTCCCCTGCACTGCGTGCAGAGCAATTCCGTCTTGCACATCACACATGAAAGGAGCCTTGATTTCCTTCATGGCACTCCAGAGAAACCCCAAGAACACTGTTTCAAGGCTAGAGGGATCCTGAGGTCACTGAAGCAACACGAAAGAGCTCCGTGGGCCAAAAATCAACTCGAGATGAGAGGATACTCCCTGGCTTCGACTCCAGAGGAATACCACCTTACCACAAGCACCTCAAGAGGAGGCTTCTCTCAGCTCTAGGAATGTGAGAGGGACCCTGAGTTTGTGGCCTCAAGTGGAATGGACACCGCGATGCCCTGACGCGAAATAATGCTGGATATCCCTGCAGTGACTTGAATGCAGGCTCGTCTTGCATCTCCCAAGATGAAAGGGTGTCTGAATCCCCTGTGGAGACCACAGAGAAAGACCTAGTTCCCCACCTCATCGCGACCGGAGGCCTCACATCCTTTGAAAACTCCAGAGGTACGCGGAGATCAGTGCCTCCAAAGGAGACGATGCCTGACTCCTCGTGAAACTTGATAGGAGTCCCAGGATTCCTGTGGCACGTGGAAAGGGACCCTTGGTCTCCCGCCTCAGCTGGAGAGGCGTCCCAATTGCCTTGCCAAGCCTCGAGGACAATCCCGAGTTGTGTCTCGCAACTAGGCAAGAGTCCTGACGTGGCTGAACAAACACGTGTGTGGAAGGGCCATCCCCGTCATAACTCGAGAATATACCCCAGGTTCCCGCCGCAACTCGAGAAAAACCATGAGACTTGCCCCTCGCCGCGAGATGAGGCCCGATTCCCCTGCACTGCGTGCAGAGCACTTCTGTGTTGCACATCACACATGAAAGGAGCCTTGATTTCCTTCATGGCACTCCAGAGAAACCCCAAGAACACTGTTTCAAGGCGAGAGGGATTCTGAGGTCACTGTAGCAACACGAAAGAGCTCCGTGGACCAAAAACCAAATCGAGATGAGAGGTTAGTCCCTGGCTTCGACTCCAGAGGAATACCACCTTAACACAAGCACCTCAAGAGGAGGCTTCTCTCAGCTCTAGGTATGTGAGAGGGACCCTGAGTTTTGCGGCCTCAAGTGGAATGGACACCGCGATGCCCTGACTCGAAATAAGGCCGGATATCCCTGCAGTGACTGGAATGCAAGCTCGTCTTGCATCTCCCAAGACGAAAGGGTGTCTGAATCCCCTGTGGAGACCACAGAGAAAGACCTAGTTACCCACTTCATCGCGACAGGAGGCCTCAAATCCTTTGAAAACTCCAGAGGTATGCGGAGAGTGCCTCCAAAGGAGACGATGCCTGACTCCTCGTGAAACTTGATAGGAGTCCCAGGATTCCTGTGGCACGTGGAAAGGGACCCTTGGTCTCCCGTCTCAGCTGGAGAGGCGTTCCAATTGCCCTGCCAAGCCTCGAGGAGAATCCCGAGTTGTCCCTCGCAACTAGGCAGGAGTCCTGACGTGGCTGAACAAACACGTGGGTGGAAGGGCCATCCCCGTCGTAACTCGAGAATATACCCCAGGTTCCCGCCGCAACTCGAGAAAAACCATGAGACTTCCCCCTCGATGCGAGATGAGGCCCGATTTCCCGGCACTGCGTGCAGAGCAATTCCGTGTTGCACATCACACATGAAAGGAGCCTTGATTTCCTTGATGGCACCCCAGAGAAACCCCAAGAACACTGTTTCAAGGCTAGAGGTATCCTGAGGTCACTGTAGCAACACGAAAGAGCTCCGAGGACCAAGAATCAACACGAGATGAGAGGTTAGTCCCTGGCTTCGACTCCTGAGGAATACCACCTTACCACAAGCACCTCAAGAGGAGGCTTCTCTCAGCTCTAGGTATGTGAGAGGGATGTTGAGTTTGCGGCCTCAAGTGGAATGGACACCGCGATGCCCTCACTCGAAAAAAGGCCGGATATCCCTGCAGTGACTTGAATGCAGGCTCGTCTTGCATCTCCCAAGAAGAAAGGATGTCTGAATCCCCTGTGGAGACCACAGAGAAAGACCTAGTTCCCCACCTCATCGCGACCGGAGGCCTCACATCCTTTGAAAACTCCAGAGGTACGCGGAGATCAGTGCCTCCAAAGGAGACGATGCCTGACTCCTCGTGAAACTTGATAGGAGTCCCAGGATTCCTGTGGCACTTGAAAAGGGACACTTGGTCTCCCGCCTCAGCTGGAGAGGCGTCCCAATTGCCCTGGCAAGCCTCGAGGAGAATCCAGAGTTGTCCCTCCCAACTAGACAGGAGTCCTGACGTCGCTGAAGAAACACGTGGGTGGAAGGGCCATCCCCGTCGTAACTCGAGAATATACCCCAGGTTCCCACCGCAACTCGAGAAAAACCATGAGACTTCCCCCTCGCCGCGAGATGAGGCCCGATTCCCCTGCACTGCGTGCAGAGCAATTCTGTCTTGCACATCACACATGAAAGGAGCCTTGATTTCCTTGATGGCACTCCAGAGAAACCCCAAGAACACTGTTTCAAGGCTAGAGGGATCCTGAGGTCACTGTAGCAACACGAAAGAGCTCCGTGGGCCAAAAATCAACTCGAGATGAGAGGTTAGTCCCTGGCTTCGACTCCTGAGGAATACCACCTTACCACAAGCACCTCAAGAGAAGGCTTCTCTCAGCTCTAGGTATGTGAGAGGGACCCTGAGTTTGTGGCCTCAAGTGGAATGGACACCGCGATGCCCTGACTCGAAATAAGGCCGGATATCCCTGCAGTGACTTGAATGCAGGCTCGTCTTGCATCTCCCAAGATGAAAGGATGTCTGAATCCCCTGTGGAGACCACAGAGAAAGACCTAGTTCCCCACCTCATCGCGACCGGAGGCCTCACATCCTTTGAAAACTCCAGAGGTTCACGGAGATCAGTGCCTCCAAAGGAGACGATGCCTGACTCCTCGTGAAACTTGATAGGAGTCCCAGGATTCCTGTGGCACGTGGAAAGGGAACCTTGGTCTCCCGTCTCAGCTGGAGAGGTGTCCCAATTGCCCTGCCAAGCCTCGAGGAGAATCCAGAGTTGTCCCTCGCAACTAGGCAGGAGTCCTGACGTCGCTGAAGAAACACGTGGGTGGAAGGGCCATCCCCGTCGTAACTCGAGAATATACCCCAGGTTCCCACCGCAACTCGAGAAAAACCATGAGACTTCCCCCTCGCCGCGAGATGAGGCCCGATTCCCCTGCACTGCGTGCAGAGCAATTCTGTCTTGCACATCACACATGAAAGGAGCCTTGATTTCCTTGATGGCACTCCAGAGAAACCCCAAGAACACTGTTTCAAGGCTAGAGGGATCCTGAGGTCACTGTAGCAACACGAAAGAGCTCCGTGGGCCAAAAATCAACTCGAGATGAGAGGTTAGCCCCTGGCTTCGATTCCAGAGGAATACCACCTTACCACAAGCACCTCAAGAGGAGGCTTCTCTCAGCTCTAGGTATGTGAGAGGGACCCTGAGTTTGTGGCCTCAAGTGGAATGGACACCGCGATGCCCTGACTCGAAATAAGGCCGGATATCCCTGCAGTGACTTGAATGCAGGCTCGTCTTGCATCTCCCAAGATGAAAGAATGTCTGAATCCCCTGTGGAGACCACAGAGAAAGACCTAGTTCCCCACTTCATCGCGACCGGAGGCCTCACATCCTTTGAAAACTCCAGAGGTACGCGGAGATCAGTGCCTCCAAAGGAGACGATGCCTGACTCCTCGTGAAACTTGATAGGAGTCCCAGGATTCTTGTGGCACGTGGAAAGGGACCCTCGGTCTCCCGCCTCAGCTGGAGAGGCGTTCCAATTGCCCTGCCATGCCTCGAGGAGAATCCCGAATTGTCCCTCTCAACTAGGCAGGAGTCCTGACGTGGCTGAACAAACACGTGGGTGGAAGGGCCATCCCCGTCGTAACTCGAGAATATACCCCAGGTTCCCGCCGCAACTCGAGAAAAACCATGAGACTTCTCCCTCGATGCGAGATGAGGCCCGATTCCCCTGTACTGCGTGCAGAGCAATTCCGTCTTGCACATCACACATGAAAGGAGCCTTGATTTCCTTGATGGCACTCCAGAGAAACCCCAAGAACACTGTTTCAAGGATAGAGGGATCCTGAGGTCACTGTAGCAACACGAAAGAGCTCCTTGGGCCAAAAATCAACTCGAAAAGAGAGGTTAGTCCCTGGATTCGTCTCCAGAGGAATACCACCTTACCACAAGCACCTCAAGAGGAGGCTTCTCTCAGCTCTAGGTATGTGAGAGGGACCCTGAGTTTGCGGCCTCAAGAGGAATGGACACCGCGATGCCCTGACTCGAAATAAGGCCGGATATCCCTGCAGTGACTTCAATGCAGGCTCGTCTTGCATCTCCCAGGACGAAAGGATGTCTGAATCCCCTGTGGAAAGCACAGAGAAAGACTTAGTTCCCCACCTCATCGCGACCGATAGCCTCACATCCTTTGAAAACTCCAGAGGTTCACGGAGATCAGTGCCTCCAAAGGAGACGATGCCTGACTCCTCGTGAAACTTGATAGGAGTCCCAGGATTCCTGTGGCACGTGGAAAGGGAACCTTGGTCTCCCGTCTCAGCTGGAGAGGTGTCCCAATTGCCCTGCCAAGCCTCGAGGAGAATCCAGAGTTGTCCCTCGCAACTAGGCAGGAGTCCTGACGTCGCTGAAGAAACACGTGGGTGGAAGGGCCATCCCCGTCGTAACTCGAGAATATACCCCAGGTTCCCACCGCAACTCGAGAAAAACCATGAGACTTCCCCCTCGCCGCGAGATGAGGCCCGATTCCCCTGCACTGCGTGCAGAGCAATTCTGTATTGCACATCACACATGAAAGGAGCCTTGATTTCCTTGATGGCACTCCAGAGAAACCCCAAGAACACTGTTTCAAGGCTAGAGGGATCCTGAGGTCACTGTAGCAACACGAAAGAGCTCCGTGGGCCAAAAATCAACTCGAGATGAGAGGTTAGTCCCTGGCTTCGATTCCAGAGG
Source organism: Cervus elaphus (assembly GCF_910594005.1). Classification (NCBI taxonomy): domain Eukaryota; kingdom Metazoa; phylum Chordata; class Mammalia; order Artiodactyla; family Cervidae; genus Cervus; species Cervus elaphus. Next base: position 1,050,145 of record NC_057828.1, read on the forward strand.
AATACCACCTTACCACAAGCACCTCAAGAGGAGGCTTCTCTCAGCTCTAGGTATGTGAGAGGGACCCTGAGTTTGTGGCCTCAAGTGGAATGGACACCGCGATGCCCTGACTCGAAATAAGGCCGGATATTCCTGCAGTGACTTGAATGCAGGCTCGTCTTGCATCTCCCAAGATGAAAGAATGTCTGAATCCCCTGTGGAGACCACAGAGAAAGACCTAGTTCCCCACTTCATCGCGACCGGAGGCCTCACATCCTTTGAAAACTCCAGAGGTACGCGGAGATCAGTGCCTCCAAAGGAGACGATGCCTGACTCCTCGTGAAACTTGATAGGAGTCCCAGGATTCTTGTGGCACGTGGAAAGGGACCCTCGGTCTCCCGCCTCAGCTGGAGAGGCGTTCCAATTGCCCTGCCATGCCTCGAGGATAATCCCGAATTGTCCCTCTCAACTAGGCAGGAGTCCTGACGTGGCTGAACAAACACGTGGGTGGAAGGGCCATCCCCGTCGTAACTCGAGAATATACCCCAGGTTCCCGCCGCAACTCGAGAAAAACCATGAGACTTCTCCCTCGATGCGAGATGAGGCCCGATTCCCCTGTACTGCGTGCAGAGCAATTCCGTCTTGGACATCACACATGAAAGGAGCCTTGATTTCCTTGATGGCACTCCAGAGAAACCCCAAGAACACTGTTTCAAGGATAGAGGGATCCTGAGGTCACTGTAGCAACACGAAAGAGCTCCTTGGGCCAAAAATCAACTCGAAAAGAGAGGTTAGTCCCTGGATTCGTCTCCAGAGGAATACCACCTTACCACAAGCACCTCAAGAGGAGGCTTCTCTCAGCTCTAGGTATGTGAGAGGGACCCTGAGTTTGCGGCCTCAAGTGGAATGGACACCGCGATGCCCTGACTCGAAATAAGGCCGGATATCCCTGCAGTGACTTCAATGCAGGCTCGTCTTGCATCTCCCAGGACGAAAGGATGTCTGAATCCCCTGTGGAAAGCACAGAGAAAGACTTAGTTCCCCACCTCATCGCGACCGATAGCCTCACATCCTTTGAAAACTCCAGAGGTACGCGGAGATCAGTGCCTCCAAAGGAGACGATGCCTGACTCCTCGTGAAACTTGATAGGAGTCCCAGGATTCCTGTGGCACTTGGAAAGGGACACTTGGTCTCCCGCCTCAGCTGGAGAGGCGTCCCAATTGCCCTGCCAAGCCTCGAGGAGAATCCAGAGTTGTCCCTCGCAACTAGGCAGGAGTCCTGACGTCGCTGAAGAAACACGTGGGTGGAAGGGCCATCCCCGTCGTAACTCGAGAATATACCCCAGGTTCCCGCCGCAACTCGAGAAAAACCATGAGACTTCCCCCTCGCCGCGAGATGAGGCCCGATTCCCCTGCACTGCGTGCAGAGCAATTCCGTCTTGCACATCACACATGAAAGGAGCCTTGATTTCCTTCATGGCACTCCAGAGAAACCCCAAGAACACTGTTTCAAGGCTATAGGGATCCTGAGGTCACTGAAGCAACACGAAAGAGCTCCGTGGGCCAAAAATCAACTCGAGATGAGAGGATACTCCCTGGCTTCGACTCCAGAGGAATACCACCTTACCACAAGCACCTCAAGAGGAGGCTTCTCTCAGCTCTAGGAATGTGAGAGGGACCCTGAGTTTGTGGCCTCAAGTGGAATGGACACCGCGATGCCCTGACGCGAAGTAATGCTGGATATCCCTGCAGTGACTTGAATGCAGGCTCGTCTTGCATCTCCCAAGATGAAAGGGTGTCTGAATCCCCTGTGGAGACCACAGAGAAAGACCTAGTTCCCCACCTCATCGCGACCGGAGGCCTCACATCCTTTGAAAACTCCAGAGGTACGCGGAGATCAGTGCCTCCAAAGGAGACGATGCCTGACTCCTCGTGAAACTTGATAGGAGTCCCAGGATTCCTGTGGCACGTGGAAAGGGACCCTTGGTCTCCCGCATCAGCTGGAGAGGCGTCCCAATTGCCTTGCCAAGCCTCGAGGAGAATCCCGAGTTGTGTCTCGCAACTAGGCAAGAGTCCTGACGTGGCTGAACAAACACGTGTGTGGAAGGGCCATCCCCGTCATAACTCGAGAATATACCCCAGGTTTCCGCCGCAACTCGAGAAAAACCATGAGACTTGCCCCTCGCCGCGAGATGAGGCCCGATTCCCCTGCACTGCGTGCAGAGCACTTCTGTGTTGCACATCACACATGAAAGGAGCCTTGATTTCCTTCATGGCACTCCAGAGAAACCCCAAGAACACTGTTTCAAGGCGAGAGGGATTCTGAGGTCACTGTAGCAACACGATAGAACTCTGTGGACCAAAAATCAACTCGAAAAGAGAGGTTAGTCCCTGTATTCGTCTCCAGAGGAATACCACCTTACCACAAGCACCTCAAGAGGAGGCTTCTCTCAGCTCTAGGTATGTGAGAGGGACCCTGAGTTTGCGGCCTCAAGTGGAATGGACACCGCGATGCCCTGACTCGAAATAAGGCCGGATATCCCTGCAGTGACTTCAATGCAGGCTCGTCTTGCATCTCCCAGGACGAAAGGATGTCTGAATCCCCTGTGGAAAGCACAGAGAAAGACTTAGTTCCCCACCTCATCGCGACCGATAGCCTCACATCCGTTGAAAACTCCAGAGGTATGCGGAGATCAGTGCCTCCAAAGGAGACGATGCCTGACTCCTCGTGAAACTTGATAGGAGTCCCAGGATTCCTGTGGCACTTGGAAAGGGACACTTGGTCTCCCGCCTCAGCTGGAGAGGCGTCCCAATTGCCCTGCCAAGCCTCGAGGAGAATCCAGAGTTGTCCCTCGCAACTAGGCAGGAGTCCTGACGTCGCTGAAGAAACACGTGGGTGGAAGGGCCATCCCCGTCGTAACTCGAGAATATACCCCAGGTTCCCGCCGCAACTCGAGAAAAACCATGAGACTTCCCCCTCGCCGCGAGATGAGGCCCGATTCCCCTGCACTGCGTGCAGAGCAATTCCGTGTTGCACATCACACATGAAAGGAGCCTTGATTTCCTTGATGGCACTCCAGAGAAACCCCAAGAACACTGTTTCAAGGCTAGAGGGATCCTGAGGTCACTGTAGCAACACGAAAGAGCTCCGTGGGCCAAAAATCAACTCGAGATGAGAGGTTAGTCCCTGGCTTCGACTCCAGAGGAATACCACCTTAACACAAGCACCTCAAGAGGAGGCTTCTCTCAGCTCTAGCTATGTGAGAGGGACCCTGAGTTTGCGGCCTCAAGTGGAATGGACACCGCGATGCCCTGACGCGAAATAAGGCTGGATATCCCTGCAGTGACTTGAATGCAGGCTCGTCTTGCATCTCTCAAGATGAGAGGATGTCTGAATCCCCTGTGGAGACCACAGAGAAACACCTAGTTCCCCACCTCATCGCGACCGGAGGCCTCACATCCTTTGAAAACTCCAGAGGTACGCGGAGATGAGTGCCTCCAAAGGAGACGATGCCTGACTCCTCGTGAAACTTGATAGGAGTCCCAGGATACATGTGGCACGTGGAAAGGGACTCTTGGTCTCCCGCCTCAGCTGGTGAGGCGTCCCAATTGCCTTGCCAAGCCTCGAGGAGAATCCCGAGTTGTGTCTCGCAACTAGGCAAGAGTCCTGACGTGGCTGAACAAACACGTGAGTGGAAGGGCCATCCCCGTCGTAACTCGAGAATATACCCCAGGTTCCCGCCGCAACTCGAGAAAAACCATGAGACTTCCCCCTCGCCGCGAGATGAGGCCCGATTCCCCTGCACTGCGTGCAGAGCAATTCTGTGTTGCACATCACACATGAAAGGAGCCTTGATTTCCTTCATGGCACTCCAGAGAAACCCCAAGAACACTGTTTCAAGGCTAGAGGGATCCTGAGGTCACTGTAGCAACACGAAAGAGCTCCGTGGACCAAAAATCAACTCGAGATGAGAGGTTAGTCCCTGGCTTCGACTCCAGAGGAATACCACCTTACCACAAGCACCTCAAGAGGAGGCTTCTCTCAGCTCTAGGTATGTGAGAGGGACCCTGAGTTTGCGGCCTCAAGTGGAATGGACACCACGATGCCCTGACTTGAAATAAGGCCGGATATCCCTGCAGTGACTGGAATGCAGGCTCGTCTTGCATCTCCCAAGAGGAAAGGGTGTCTGAATCCCCTGTGGAGACCACAGAGAAAGACCTAGTTCCCCACCTCATCGCGACAGGAGGCCTCAAATCCTTTGAAAATCCAGAGTTATGCGGAGATCAGTGCCTCCAAAGGAGACGATGCCTGACTCCTCGTGAAACTTGATAGGAGACCCAGGATTCCTGTGGCACATGGAAAGGGACCCTTGGTCTCCCGTCTCAGCTGGAGAGGCGTCCCAATTGCCCTGCAAAGCCTCGAGGAGAATCCCGAGTTGTCCCTCACAACTAGGCAGGAGTCCTGACATGGCTGATCACACACATGTGTGGAAGGGCCATCCCCGTCGTAACTCGAGAATATACCCCAGGTTCCCGCCGCAACTCGAGAAAAACCATGAGACTTCCCCCTCGCCGCGAGATGAGGCCCGATTCCCCTGCACTGCGTGCAGAGCAATTCCGTGTTGCACATCACACATGAAAGGAGCCTTGATTTCCTTGATGGCACACCAGAGAAACCCCAAGAACACTGTTTCAAGGCTAGAGGGATCCTGAGGTCACTGTAGCAACACGAAAGAGCTCCGTGGACCAAGAATCAACACGAGATGAGAGGTTAGTCCCTGGCTTCGACTCCTGAGGAATACCACCTTACCACAAGGACCTGAAGAGGAGGCTTCTCTCAGCTCTAGGTATGTGAGACGGACCCTGAGTTTGCGGCCTCAAGTGGAATGGACACCGCGATGCCCTGACTCGAAATAAGGCCAGATATCCCTGCAGTGACTTGAATGCAGGCTCGTCTTGCATCTCCCAAGAAGAAAGGTTGTCTGAATCCCCTGTGGAGACCACAGAGAAAGACCTAGTTCCCCACCTCATCGCGACCGGAGGCCTCACATCCTTTGAAAACTCCAGAGGTACGCGGAGATCAGTGCCTCCAAAGGAGACGATGCCTGACTCCTCGTGAAACTTGATAGGAGTCCCAGGATTCTTGTGGCACGTGGAAAGGGACACTTGGTCTCCCGCCTCAGCTGGAGAGGCGTTCCAATTGCCCTGCCAAGCCTCGAGGAGAATCCCGAGTTGTCCTTCGCAACTAGGCAGGAGTCCTGATGTGGCTGAACAAACACGTGGGTGGAAGGGCCATCCCCGTCGTAACTCGAGAATATACCCCAGGTTCCCGCCGCAACTCGAGAAAAACCATGAGACTTCCCCCTCGATGCGAGATGAGGCCCGATTCCCCTGTACTGCGTGCAGAGCAATTTCGTCTTGCACATCACACATGAAAGGAGCCTTGATTTCCTTGATGGCACTCCAGAGAAACCCCAAGAACACTGTTTCAAGGATAGAGGGATCCTGAGGTCACTGTAGCAACACGAAAGAACTCTGTGGACCAAAAATCAACTCGAAAAGAGAGGTTAGTCCCTGGATTCGTCTCCAGAGGAATACCACCTTACCACAAGCACCTCAAGAGGAGGCTTCTCTCAGCTCTAGGTATGTGAGAGGGACCCTGAGTTTGCGGCCTCAAGTGGAATGGACACCGCGATGCCCTGACTCGAAATAAGGCCGGATATCCCTGCAGTGACTTCAATGCAGGCTCCTCTTGCATCTCCCAGGACGAAAGGATGTCTGAATCCCCTGTGGAAAGCACAGAGAAAGACTTAGTTCCCCACCTCATCGCGACCGATAGCCTCACATCCTTTGAAAACTCCAGAGGTACGCGGAGATCAGTGCCTCCAAAGGAGACGATGCCTGACTCCTCGTGAAACTTGATAGGAGTCCCAGGATTCCTGTGGCACTTGGAAAGGGACACTTGGTCTCCCGCCTCAGCTGGAGAGGTGTCCCAATTGCCCTGCCAAGCCTCGAGGAGAATCCAGAGTTGTCCCTCGCAACTAGGCAGGAGTCCTGACGTCGCTGAAGAAACACGTGGGTGGAAGGGCCATCCCCGTCGTAACTCGAGAATATACCCCAGGTTCCCACCGCAACTCGAGAAAAACCATGAGACTTCCCCCTCGCCGCGAGATGAGGCCCGATTCCCCTGCACTGCGTGCAGAGCAATTCTGTATTGCACATCACACATGAAAGGAGCCTTGATTTCCTTGATGGCACTCCAGAGAAACCCCAAGAACACTGTTTCAAGGCTAGAGGGATCCTGAGGTCACTGTAGCAACACGAAAGAGCTCCGTGGGCCAAAAATCAACTCGAGATGAGAGGTTAGTCCCTGGCTTCGATTCCAGAGGAATACCACCTTACCACAAGCACCTCAAGAGGAGGCTTCTCTCAGCTCTAGGTATGTGAGAGGGACCCTGAGTTTGTGGCCTCAAGTGGAATGGACACCGCGATGCCCTGACTCGAAATAAGGCCGGATATCCCTGCAGTGACTTGAATGCAGGCTCGTCTTGCATCTCCCAAGATGAAAGAATGTCTGAATCCCCTGTGGAGACCACAGAGAAAGACCTAGTTCCCCACTTCATCGCGACCGGAGGCCTCACATCCTTTGAAAACTCCAGAGGTACGCGGAGATCAGTGCCTCCAAAGGAGACGATGCCTGACTCCTCGTGAAACTTGATAGGAGTCCCAGGATTCTTGTGGCACGTGGAAAGGGACCCTCGGTCTCCCGCCTCAGCTGGAGAGGCGTTCCAATTGCCCTGCCATGCCTCGAGGATAATCCCGAATTGTCCCTCTCAACTAGGCAGGAGTCCTGACGTGGCTGAACAAACACGTGGGTGGAAGGGCCATCCCCGTCGTAACTCGAGAATATACCCCAGGTTCCCGCCGCAACTCGAGAAAAACCATGAGACTTCTCCCTCGATGCGAGATGAGGCCCGATTCCCCTGTACTGCGTGCAGAGCAATTCCGTCTTGGACATCACACATGAAAGGAGCCTTGATTTCCTTGATGGCACTCCAGAGAAACCCCAAGAACACTGTTTCAAGGATAGAGGGATCCTGAGGTCACTGTAGCAACACGAAAGAGCTCCTTGGGCCAAAAATCAACTCGAAAAGAGAGGTTAGTCCCTGGATTCGTCTCCAGAGGAATACCACCTTACCACAAGCACCTCAAGAGGAGGCTTCTCTCAGCTCTAGGTATGTGAGAGGGACCCTGAGTTTGCGGCCTCAAGTGGAATGGACACCGCGATGCCCTGACTCGAAATAAGGCCGGATATCCCTGCAGTGACTTCAATGCAGGCTCGTCTTGCATCTCCCAGGACGAAAGGATGTCTGAATCCCCTGTGGAAAGCACAGAGAAAGACTTAGTTCCCCACCTCATCGCGACCGATAGCCTCACATCCTTTGAAAACTCCAGAGGTACGCGGAGATCAGTGCCTCCAAAGGAGACGATGCCTGACTCCTCGTGAAACTTGATAGGAGTCCCAGGATTCCTGTGGCACTTGGAAAGGGACACTTGGTCTCCCGCCTCAGCTGGAGAGGCGTCCCAATTGCCCTGCCAAGCCTCGAGGAGAATCCAGAGTTGTCCCTCGCAACTAGGCAGGAGTCCTGACGTCGCTGAAGAAACACGTGGGTGGAAGGGCCATCCCCGTCGTAACTCGAGAATATACCCCAGGTTCCCGCCGCAACTCGAGAAAAACCATGAGACTTCCCCCTCGCCGCGAGATGAGGCCCGATTCCCCTGCACTGCGTGCAGAGCAATTCCGTCTTGCACATCACACATGAAAGGAGCCTTGATTTCCTTCATGGCACTCCAGAGAAACCCCAAGAACACTGTTTCAAGGCTATAGGGATCCTGAGGTCACTGAAGCAACACGAAAGAGCTCCGTGGGCCAAAAATCAACTCGAGATGAGAGGATACTCCCTGGCTTCGACTCCAGAGGAATACCACCTTACCACAAGCACCTCAAGAGGAGGCTTCTCTCAGCTCTAGGAATGTGAGAGGGACCCTGAGTTTGTGGCCTCAAGTGGAATGGACACCGCGATGCCCTGACGCGAAGTAATGCTGGATATCCCTGCAGTGACTTGAATGCAGGCTCGTCTTGCATCTCCCAAGATGAAAGGGTGTCTGAATCCCCTGTGGAGACCACAGAGAAAGACCTAGTTCCCCACCTCATCGCGACCGGAGGCCTCACATCCTTTGAAAACTCCAGAGGTACGCGGAGATCAGTGCCTCCAAAGGAGACGATGCCTGACTCCTCGTGAAACTTGATAGGAGTCCCAGGATTCCTGTGGCACGTGGAAAGGGACCCTTGGTCTCCCGCATCAGCTGGAGAGGCGTCCCAATTGCCTTGCCAAGCCTCGAGGAGAATCCCGAGTTGTGTCTCGCAACTAGGCAAGAGTCCTGACGTGGCTGAACAAACACGTGTGTGGAAGGGCCATCCCCGTCATAACTCGAGAATATACCCCAGGTTTCCGCCGCAACTCGAGAAAAACCATGAGACTTGCCCCTCGCCGCGAGATGAGGCCCGATTCCCCTGCACTGCGTGCAGAGCACTTCTGTGTTGCACATCACACATGAAAGGAGCCTTGATTTCCTTCATGGCACTCCAGAGAAACCCCAAGAACACTGTTTCAAGGCGAGAGGGATTCTGAGGTCACTGTAGCAACACGATAGAACTCTGTGGACCAAAAATCAACTCGAAAAGAGAGGTTAGTCCCTGTATTCGTCTCCAGAGGAATACCACCTTACCACAAGCACCTCAAGAGGAGGCTTCTCTCAGCTCTAGGTATGTGAGAGGGACCCTGAGTTTGCGGCCTCAAGTGGAATGGACACCGCGATGCCCTGACTCGAAATAAGGCCGGATATCCCTGCAGTGACTTCAATGCAGGCTCGTCTTGCATCTCCCAGGACGAAAGGATGTCTGAATCCCCTGTGGAAAGCACAGAGAAAGACTTAGTTCCCCACCTCATCGCGACCGATAGCCTCACATCCGTTGAAAACTCCAGAGGTATGCGGAGATCAGTGCCTCCAAAGGAGACGATGCCTGACTCCTCGTGAAACTTGATAGGAGTCCCAGGATTCCTGTGGCACTTGGAAAGGGACACTTGGTCTCCCGCCTCAGCTGGAGAGGCGTCCCAATTGCCCTGCCAAGCCTCGAGGAGAATCCAGAGTTGTCCCTCGCAACTAGGCAGGAGTCCTGACGTCGCTGAAGAAACACGTGGGTGGAAGGGCCATCCCCGTCGTAACTCGAGAATATACCCCAGGTTCCCGCCGCAACTCGAGAAAAACCATGAGACTTCCCCCTCGCCGCGAGATGAGGCCCGATTCCCCTGCACTGCGTGCAGAGCAATTCCGTGTTGCACATCACACATGAAAGGAGCCTTGATTTCCTTGATGGCACTCCAGAGAAACCCCAAGAACACTGTTTCAAGGCTAGAGGGATCCTGAGGTCACTGTAGCAACACGAAAGAGCTCCGTGGGCCAAAAATCAACTCGAGATGAGAGGTTAGTCCCTGGCTTCGACTCCAGAGGAATACCACCTTAACACAAGCACCTCAAGAGGAGGCTTCTCTCAGCTCTAGCTATGTGAGAGGGACCCTGAGTTTGCGGCCTCAAGTGGAATGGACACCGCGATGCCCTGACGCGAAATAAGGCTGGATATCCCTGCAGTGACTTGAATGCAGGCTCGTCTTGCATCTCCCAAGATGAAAGGATGTCTGAATCCCCTGTGGAGACCACAGAGAAACACCTAGTTCCCCACCTCATCGCGACCGGAGGCCTCACATCCTTTGAAAACTCCAGAGGTACGCGGAGATGAGTGCCTCCAAAGGAGACGATGCCTGACTCCTCGTGAAACTTGATAGGAGTCCCAGGATACATGTGGCACGTGGAAAGGGACTCTTGGTCTCCCGCCTCAGCTGGTGAGGCGTCCCAATTGCCTTGCCAAGCCTCGAGGAGAATCCCGAGTTGTGTCTCGCAACTAGGCAAGAGTCCTGACGTGGCTGAACAAACACGTGAGTGGAAGGGCCATCCCCGTCGTAACTCGAGAATATACCCCAGGTTCCCGCCGCAACTCGAGAAAAACCATGAGACTTCCCCCTCGCCGCGAGATGAGGCCCGATTCCCCTGCACTGCGTGCAGAGCAATTCTGTGTTGCACATCACACATGAAAGGAGCCTTGATTTCCTTCATGGCACTCCAGAGAAACCCCAAGAACACTGTTTCAAGGCTAGAGGGATCCTGAGGTCACTGTAGCAACATGAAAGAGCTCCGTGGACCAAAAATCAACTCGAGATGAGAGGTTAGTCCCTGGCTTCGACTCCAGAGGAATACCACCTTACCACAAGCACCTCAAGAGGAGGCTTCTCTCAGCACTAGGTATGTGAGAGGGACCCTGAGTTTGCGGCCTCAAGTGGAATGGACACCACGATGCCCTGACTTGAAATAAGGCCGGATATCCCTGCAGTGACTGGAATGCAGGCTCGTCTTGCATCTCCCAAGAGGAAAGGGTGTCTGAATCCCCTGTGGAGACCACAGAGAAAGACCTAGTTCCCCACCTCATCGCGACAGGAGGCCTCAAATCCTTTGAAAATCCAGAGTTATGCGGAGATCAGTGCCTCCAAAGGAGACGATGCCTGACTCCTCGTGAAACTTGATAGGAGACCCAGGATTCCTGTGGCACATGGAAAGGGACCCTTGGTCTCCCGTCTCAGCTGGAGAGGCGTCCCAATTGCCCTGCAAAGCCTCGAGGAGAATCCCGAGTTGTCCCTCACAACTAGGCAGGAGTCCTGACATGGCTGATCACACACATGTGTGGAAGGGCCATCCCCGTCGTAACTCGAGAATATACCCCAGGTTCCCGCCGCAACTCGAGAAAAACCATGAGACTTCCCCCTCGCCGCGAGATGAGGCCCGATTCCCCTGCACTGCGTGCAGAGCAATTCCGTGTTGCACATCACACATGAAAGGAGCCTTGATTTCCTTGATGGCACACCAGAGAAACCCCAAGAACACTGTTTCAAGGCTAGAGGGATCCTGAGGTCACTGTAGCAACACGAAAGAGCTCCGTGGACCAAGAATCAACACGAGATGAGAGGTTAGTCCCTGGCTTCGACTCCTGAGGAATACCACCTTACCACAAGGACCTGAAGAGGAGGCTTCTCTCAGCTCTAGGTATGTGAGACGGACCCTGAGTTTGCGGCCTCAAGTGGAATGGACACCGCGATGCCCTGACTCGAAATAAGGCCAGATATCCCTGCAGTGACTTGAATGCAGGCTCGTCTTGCATCTCCCAAGAAGAAAGGTTGTCTGAATCCCCTGTGGAGACCACAGAGAAAGACCTAGTTCCCCACCTCATCGCGACCGGAGGCCTCACATCCTTTGAAAACTCCAGAGGTACGCGGAGATCAGTGCCTCCAAAGGAGACGATGCCTGACTCCTCGTGAAACTTGATAGGAGTCCCAGGATTCTTGTGGCACGTGGAAAGGGACACTTGGTCTCCCGCCTCAGCTGGAGAGGCGTTCCAATTGCCCTGCCAAGCCTCGAGGAGAATCCCGAGTTGTCCTTCGCAACTAGGCAGGAGTCCTGATGTGGCTGAACAAACACGTGGGTGGAAGGGCCATCCCCGTCGTAACTCGAGAATATACCCCAGGTTCCCGCCGCAACTCGAGAAAAACCATGAGACTTCCCCCTCGATGCGAGATGAGGCCCGATTCCCCTGTACTGCGTGCAGAGCAATTCCGTCTTGCACATCACACATGAAAGGAGCCTTGATTTCCTTGATGGCACTCCAGAGAAACCCCAAGAACACTGTTTCAAGGATAGAGGGATCCTGAGGTCACTGTAGCAACACGAAAGAACTCTGTGGACCAAAAATCAACTCGAAAAGAGAGGTTAGTCCCTGGATTCGTCTCCAGAGGAATACCACCTTACCACAAGCACCTCAAGAGGAGGCTTCTCTCAGCTCTAGGTATGTGAGAGGGACCCTGAGTTTGCGGCCTCAAGTGGAATGGACACCGCGATGCCCTGACTCGAAATAAGGCCGGATATCCCTGCAGTGACTTCAATGCAGGCTCCTCTTGCATCTCCCAGGACGAAAGGATGTCTGAATCCCCTGTGGAAAGCACAGAGAAAGACTTAGTTCCCCACCTCATCGCGACCGATAGCCTCACATCCTTTGAAAACTCCAGAGGTACGCGGAGATCAGTGCCTCCAAAGGAGACGATGCCTGACTCCTCGTGAAACTTGATAGGAGTCCCAGGATTCCTGTGGCACTTGGAAAGGGATACTTGGTCTCCCGCCTCAGCTGGAGAGGCGTCCCAATTGCCCTGCCAAGCCTCGAGGAGAATCCCGAGTTTTCCCTCTCAACTAGGCAGGAGTCCTGACGTCGCTGAAGAAACACGTGGGTGGAAGGGCCATCCCCGTCGTAACTCGAGAATATACCCCAGGTTCCCGCCCCAACTCGAGAAAAACCATGAGACTTCCCCCTCGCCGCGAGATGAGGCCCGATTCCCCTGCACTGCATGCAGAGCAATTCCGTGTTGCACATCACACATGAAAGGAGCCTTGATTTCCTTGATGGCACTCCAGAGAAACCCCAAGAACACTGTTTCAAGGCTAGAGGGATCCTGAGGTCACTGTAGCAACACGAAAGAGCTCCGTGGGCCAAAAATCAACTCGAGATGAGAGGTTAGTCCCTGGCTTCGACTCCAGAGGAATACCACCTTACCACAAGCACCTCAAGAGGAGGCTTCTCTCAGCTCTAGGTATGTGAGAGGGACCCTGAGTTTGCGGCCTAAAGTGGAATGGACACCGCGATGCCCTGACTCGAAATAAGGCCGGATATCCCTGCAGTGACTGGAATGCAGGCTCGTCTTGCATCTCCCAAGACGAAAGGGTGTCTGAATCCCCTGTGGAGACCGCAGAGAAAGACCTAGTTCCCCACCTCATCGCGACCGGAGGCCACACATCCTTTGAAAACTCCAGAGGTACGCGGAGATCAGTGCCTCCAAAGGAGACGATGCCTGACTCCTCGTGAAACTTGATAGGAGTCCCAGGATTCCTGTGGCACGTGGAAAGGGACCCTTGGTCTCCGGCCTCAGCTGGAGAGGCGTCCCAATTGCCTTGCCAAGCCTCGAGGAGAATCCCGAGTTGTGTCTCGCAACTAGGCAAGAGTCCTCACATGGCTGAACACACACGTGTGTGGAAGGGCCATCCCCGTCGTAACTCGAGAATATACCCCAGGTTCCCGCCGCAACTCGAGAAAAAGCATGAGACTTCCCCCTCGATGCGAGATGAGGCCCGATTCCCCTGTACTGCGTGCAGAGCAATTCCGTCTTGCACATCACACATGAAAGGAGCCTTGATTTCCTTGATGGCACTCCAGAGAAACCCCAAGAACACTGTTTCAAGGATAGAGGGATCCTGAGGTCACTGTAGCAACACGAAAGAACTCTGTGGACCAAAAATCAACTCGAAAAGAGAGGTTAGTCCCTGGATTCGTCTCCAGAGGTATACCACCTTACCACAAGCACCTCAAGAGGAGGCTTCTCTCAGCTCTAGGTATGTGAGACGGACCCTGAGTTTGCGGCCTCAAGTGGAATGGACACCGCGATGCCCTGACTCGAAATAAGGCCGGATATCCCTGCAGTGACTTGAATGCAGGCTCGTCTTGCATCTCCCAAGAAGAAAGGTTGTCTGAATCCCCTGTGGAGACCACAGAGAAAGACCTAGTTCCCCACCTCATCGCGACCGGAGGCCTCACATCCTTTGAAAACTCCAGAGGTACGCGGAGATCAGTGCCTCCAAAGGAGACGATGCCTGACTCCTCGTGAAACTTGATAGGAGTCCCAGGATTCTTGTGGCACGTGGAAAGGGACACTTGGTCTCCCACCTCAGCTGGAGAGGCGTTCCAATTGCCCTGCCAAGCCTCGAGGAGAATCCCGAGTTGTCCTTCGCAACTAGGCAGGAGTCCTGATGTGGCTGAACAAACACGTGGGTGGAAGGGCCATCCCCGTCGTAACTCGAGAATATACCCCAGGTTCCCGCCGCAACTCGAGAAAAACCATGAGACTTCCCCCTCGATGCGAGATGAGGCCCGATTCCCCTGTACTGCGTGCAGAGCAATTCCGTCTTGCACATCACACATGAAAGGAGCCTTGATTTCCTTGATGGCACTCCAGAGAAACCCCAAGAACACTGTTTCAAGGATAGAGGGATCCTGAGGTCACTGTAGCAACACGAAAGAACTCTGTGGACCAAAAATCAACTCGAAAAGAGAGGTTAGTCCCTGGATTCGTCTCCAGAGGAATACCACCTTACCACAAGCACCTCAAGAGGAGGCTTCTCTCAGCTCTAGGTATGTGAGAGGGACCCTGAGTTTGCGGCCTCAAGTGGAATGGACACCGCGATGCCCTGACTCGAAATAAGGCCGGATATCCCTGCAGTGACTTCAATGCAGGCTCCTCTTGCATCTCCCAGGACGAAAGGATGTCTGAATCCCCTGTGGAAAGCACAGAGAAAGACTTAGTTTCCCACCTCATCGCGACCGATAACCTTACATCCTTTGAAAACTCCAGAGGTACACGGAGATCAGTGCCTCCAAAGGAGACGATGCCTGACTCCTCGTGAAACTTGATAGGAGTCCCAGGATTCCTGTGGCACTTGGAAAGGGACCCTTGGTCTCCCGCCTCTGCTGGAGAGGCGTCCCAATTGCCCTGCGAAGCCTCGAGGAGAATCCAGAGTTGTCCCTCGCAACTAGGCAGGAGTCCTGACGTCGCTGAAGAAACACGTGTGTGGAAGGGCCATCCCCGTCGTAACTCGAGAATATACCCCAGGTTCCCGCCGCAACTCGAGAAAAACCATGAGACTTCCCCCTCGCCGCGAGATGAGGCCCGATTCCCCTGCACTGCGTGCAGAGCAATTCCGTGTTGCACATCACACATGAAAGGAGCCTTGATTTCCTTGATGGCACTCCAGAGAAACCCCAAGAACACTGTTTCAAGGATAGAGGGATTCTGAGGTCACTGTAGCAACACGATAGAACTCTGTGGACCAAAAATCAACTCGAAAAAAGAGGTTAGTCCCTGTGTTCGTCTCCAGAGGAATACCACCTTACCACAAGCACCTCAAGAGGAGGCTTCTCTCAGCTCTAGGTATGTGAGAGGGACCCTGAGTTTGCGGCCTCAAGTGGAATGGACACCGCGATGCCCTGACTCGAAATAAGGCCGGATATCCCTGCAGTGACTTCAATGCAGGCTCCTCTTGCATCTCCCAGGACGAAAGGATGTCTGAATCCCCTGTGGAAAGCACAGAGAAAGACTTAGTTCCCCACCTCATCGCGACCGATAGCCTCACATCCTTTGAAAACTCCAGAGGTATGCGGAGATCAGTGCCTCCAAAGGAGACGATGCCTGACTCCTCGTGAAACTTGATAGGAGTCCCAGGATTCCTGTGGCACGTGGAAAGGGACCCTTGGTCTCCGGCCTCAGCTGGAGAGGCGTCCCAATTGCCTTGCCAAGCCTCGAGGAGAATCCCGAGTTGTGTCTCGCAACTAGGCAAGAGTCCTCACATGGCTGAACAAACACGTGTGTGGAAGGGCCATCCCCGTCGTAACTCGCGAATATACCCCAGGTTCCCGCCGCAACTCGAGAAAAACCATGAGACTTCCCCCTCGCCGCGAGATGAGGCCCGATTCCCCTGCACTGCGTGCAGAGCAATTCTGTGTTGCACATCACACATGAAAGGAGCCTTGATTTCCTTGATGGCACTCCAGAGAAACCCCAAGAACACTGTTTCAAGGCTAGAGGGATCCTGAGGTCACTGTAGCAACACGAAAGAGCTCCGTGGACCAAAAATCAACTCGAGATGAGAGGTTAGTCCCTGGCTTCGACTCCAGAGGAATACCACCTTACCACAAGCACCTCAAGAGGAGGCTTCTCTCAGCTCTACGTATGTGAGAGGGACCCTGAGTTTGCGGCCTCAAGTGGAATGGACACCGCGATGCCCTGACTCGAAATAAGGCCGGATATCCCTACAGTGACTGGAATGCAGGCTCGTCTTGCATCTCCCAAGACGAAAGGGTGTCTGAATCCCCTGTGGAGACCACAGAGAAAGACCTAGTTCCCCACCTCATCGCGACAGGAGGCCTCAAATCCTTTGAAAACTCCAGAGGTATGCGGAGATCAGTGCCTCCAAAGGAGACGATGCCTGACTCCTCGTGAAACTTGATAGGAGACCCAGGATTCCTGTGGCACGTGGAAAGGGACCCTTGGTCTCCAGTCTCAGCTGGAGAGGCGTCCCAATTGCCCTGCAAAGCCTCGAGGAGAATCCCGAGTTGTCCCTCGCAACTGGGCAGGAGTCCTGACGTGGCTGAACACACACGTGTGTGGAAGGGCCATCCCCGTCGTAACTCGAGAATATACCCCAGGTTCCCGCCGCAACTCGAGAAAAACCATGAGACTTCCCCCTCGATGCGAGATGAGGCCCGATTCCCCTGTACTGCGTGCAGAGCAATTCCGTCTTGCACATCACACATGAAAGGAGCCTTGATTTCCTTGATGGCACTCCAGAGAAACCCCAAGAACACTGTTTCAAGGATAGAGGGATCCTGAGGTCACTGTAGCAACACGAAAGAACTCTGTGGACCAAAAATCAACTCGAAAAGAGAGGTTAGTCCCTGGATTCGTCTCCAGAGGAATACCACCTTACCACAAGCACCTCAAGAGGAGGCTTCTCTCAGCTCTAGGTATGTGAGAGGGACCCTGAGTTTGCGGCCTCAAGTGGAATGGACACCGCGATGCCCTGACTCGAAATAAGGCCGGATATCCCTGCAGTGACTTCAATGCAGGCTCGTCTTGCATCTCCCAGGACGAAAGGATGTCTGAATCCCCTGTGGAAAGCACAGAGAAAGACTTAGTTCCCCACCTCATCGCGACCGATAGCCTCACATCCTTTGAAAACTCCAGAGGTACGCGGAGATCAGTGCCTCCAAAGGAGACGATGCCTGACTCCTCGTGAAACTTGATAGGAGTCCCAGGATTCCTGTGGCACTTGGAAAGGGACACTTGGTCTCCCGCCTCAGCTGGAGAGGCGTCCCAATTGCCCTGCCAAGCCTCGAGGAGAATCCAGAGTTGTCCCTCGCAACTAGGCAGGAGTCCTGACGTCGCTGAAGAAACACGTGGGTGGAAGGGCCATCCCCGTCGTAACTCGAGAATATACCCCAGGTTCCCGCCGCAACTCGAGAAAAACCATGAGACTTCCCCCTCGCCGCGAGATGAGGCCCGATTCCCCTGCACTGCGTGCAGAGCAATTCCGTGTTGCACATCACACATGAAAGGAGCCTTGATTTCCTTGATGGCACTCCAGAGAAACCCCAAGAACACTGTTTCAAGGATAGAGGGATCCTGAGGTCACTGTAGCAACACGAAAGAGCTCCGTGGGCCAAAAATCAACACGAGATGAGAGGTTACTCCCTGGCTTCGACTCCAGAGGAATACCACCTTACCACAAGCACCTCAAGAGGAGGCTTCTCTCAGCTCTAGGTATGTGAGAGGGACCCTGAGTTTGCGGCCTAAAGTGGAATGGACACCGCGATGCCCTTACGCGAAATAAGGCTGGATATCCCTGCAGTGACTTGAATGCAGGCTCGTCTTGCATCTCCCAAGAAGAAAGGATGTCTGAATCCCCTGTGGAGACCACAGAGAAAGACCTAGTTCCCCACCTCATCGCGACCGGAGGCCTCACATCCTTTGAAAACTCCAGAGGTACGCGGAGATCAGTGCCTCCAAAGGAGACGATGCCTGACTCCTCGTGAAACTTGATAGGAGTCCCAGGATTCTTGTGGCACGTGGAAAGGGACCCTTGGTCTCCCGCCTCAGCTGGAGAGGCGTTCCAATTGCCCTGCCAAGCCTCGAGGAGAATCCCGAGTTGTCCCTCGCAACTAGGCAGGAGTCCTGACGTGGCTGAACAAACACGTGGGTGGAAGGGCCATCCCCGTCTTAACTCGAGAATATACCCCAGGTTCCCGCCGCAACTCGAGAAAAACCATGAGACTTCCCCCTCGATGCGAGATGAGGCCTGATTCCCCTGTACTGCGTGCAGAGCTATTCCGTCTTGCACATCACACATGAAAGGAGCCTTGATTTCCTTGATGGCACTCCAGAGAAACCCCAAGAACACTGTTTCAAGGATAGAGGGATCCTGAGGTCACTGTAGCAACACGAAAGAAATCTGTGGACCAAAAATCAACTCGAAAAGAGAGGTTAGTCCCTGGATTCGTCTCCAGAGGAATACCACCTTACCACAAGCACCTCAAGAGGAGGCTTCTCTCAGCTCTAGGTATGTGAGAGGGACCCTGAGTTTGCGGCCTCAAGTGGAATGGACACCGCGATGCCCTGACTCGAAATAAGGCCGGATATCCCTGCAGTGACTTCAATGCAGGCTCGTCTTGCATCTCCCAGGACGAAAGGATGTCTGAATCCCCTGTGGAAAGCACAGAGAAAGACTTAGTTCCCCACCTCATCGCGACCGATAGCCTCACATCCTTTGAAAATTCCAGAGGTATGCGGAGATCAGTGCCTCCAAAGGAGACGATGCCTGACTCCTCGTGAAACTTGATAGGAGTCCCAGGATTCCTGTGGCACTTGGAAAGGGACCCTTGGTCTCCCGCCTCAGCTGGAGAGGCGTCCCAATTGCTCTGCCAAACCTCGAGGAGAATCCAGAGTTGTCCCTTGCAACTAGGCAGGAGTCCTGACGTCGCTGAAGAAACACGTGGGTGGAAGGGCCATCCCCATCGTAACTCGAGAATATACCCCAGGTTGCCGCCGCAACTCGAGAAAAACCATGAGACTTCCCCCTCGCCGCGAGATGAGGCCCGATTCCCCTGCACTGCGTGCAGAGCAATTCCGTGTTGCACATCACACATGAAAGGAGCCTTGATTTCCTTGATGGCACTCCAGAGAAACCCCAAGAACACTGTTTCAAGGCTAGAGGGATCCTGAGGTCACTGTAGCAACACGAAAGAGCTCCGTGGCAAAAATCAACTCGAGATGAGAGGTTAGTCCCTGGCTTCGACTCCAGAGGAATACCACCTTACCACAAGCACCTCAAGAGGAGGCTTCTCTCAGCTCTAGGTATGTGAGAGGGACCCTGAGTTTGCGGCCTCAAGTGGAATGGACACCGCGATGCCCTGACGCGAAATAAGGCTGGATATCCCTGCAGTGACTTGAACGCAGGCTCGTCT
This sequence comes from Cervus elaphus, assembly GCF_910594005.1. Classification (NCBI taxonomy): domain Eukaryota; kingdom Metazoa; phylum Chordata; class Mammalia; order Artiodactyla; family Cervidae; genus Cervus; species Cervus elaphus. The sequence goes on from NC_057828.1 coordinate 1,069,405, forward strand.
TGCATCTCCCAAGATGAAAGGATGTCTGAATCCCCTGTGGAGACCACAGAGAAAGACCTAGTTCCCCACCTCATCGCGACCGGAGGCCTCACATCCTTTGAAAACTCCAGAGGTACGCGGAGATCAGTGCCTCCAAAGGAGACGATGCCTGACTCCTCGTGAAACTTGATAGGAGTCCCAGGATTCTTGTGGCACGTGGAAAGGGACCCATGGTCTCCCGCCTCAGCTGGAGAGGCGTTCCAATTGCCCTGCCAAGCCTCGAGGAGAATCCCGACTTGTCCCTCGCAACTAGGCAGGAGTCCTGACGTGGCTGAACAAACACGTGGGTGGAAGGGCCATCCCCGTCGTAACTCGAGAATATACCCCAGGTTCCCGCCGCAACTCGAGAAAAGCCATGAGACTTCCCCCTCGATGCGAGATGAGGCCCGATTCCCCTGCACTGCGTGCAGAGCAATTCTGTCTTGCACATCACACATGAAAGGAGCCTTGATTTCCTTGATGGCACTCCAGAGAAACCCCAAGAACACTGTTTCAAGGCTAGAGGGATCCTGAGGTCACTGTAGCAACATGAAAGAACTCTGTGGACCAAAAATCAACTCGAAAAGAGAGGTTAGACCCTGGATTCGTCTCCAGAGGAATACCACCTTACCACAAGCACCTCAAGAGGAGGCTTCTCTCAGCTCTAGGTATGTGAGAGGGACCCTGAGTTTGCGGCCTCAAGTGGAATGGACACCGCGATGCCCTGACTCGAAATAAGGCCGGATATCCCTGCAGTGACTTCAATGCAGGCTCGTCTTGCATCTCCCAGGACGAAAGGATGTCTGAATCCCCTGTGGAAAGCACAGAGAAAGACTTAGTTCCCCACCTCATCGCGACCGATAGCCTCACATCCTTTGAAAACTCCAGAGGTACGCGCAGATCAGTTCCTCCAAAGGAGACGATGCCTGACTCCTCGTGAAACTTGATAGGAGTCCCAGGATTCCTGTGGCACTTGAAAAGGGACACTTGGTCTCCCGCCTCAGCTGGAGAGGCGTCCCAATTGCCCTGCCAAGCCTCGAGGAGAATCCAGATTTGTCCCTCGCAACTAGGCAGGAGTCCTGACGTCGCTGAAGAAACACGTGGGTGGAAGGGCCATCCCCGTCGTAACTCGAGAATATACCCCAGGTTCCCACCGCAACTCGAGAAAAACCATGAGACTTCCCCCTCGCCTCGAGATGAGGCCCGATTCCCCTGCACTGCGTGCAGAGCAATTCTGTCTTGCACATCACACATGAAAGGAGCCTTGATTTCCTTGATGGCACTCCAGAGAAACCCCAAGAACACTGTTTCAAGGCTAGAGGGATCCTGAGGTCACTGTAGCAACACAAAAGAGCTCCGTGGGCCAAAAATCAACTCGAGATGAGAGGTTAGTCCCTGGCTTCGATTCCAGAGGAATACCACCTTACCACAAGCACCTCAAGAGGAGGCTTCTCTCAGCTCTAGGTATGTGAGAGGGACCCTGAGTTTGTGGCCTCAAGTGGAATGGACACCGCGATGCCCTGACTCGAAATAAGGCCGGATATCCCTGCAGTGACTTGAATGCAGGCTCGTCTTGCATCTCCCAAGATGAAAGGATGTCTGAATCCCCTGTGGAGACCACAGAGAAAGACCTAGTTCCCCACCTCATCGCGACCGGAGGCCTCACATCCTTTGAAAACTCCAGAGGTACGCGGAGATCAGTGCCTCCAAAGGAGACGATACCTGACTCCTCGTGAAACTTGATAGGAGTCCCAGGATTCTTGTGGCACGTGGAAAGGGACCCTCGGTCTCCCGCCTCAGCTGGAGAGGCGTTCCAATTGCCCTGCCACGCCTCGAGGAGAATCCCGAATTGTCCCTCGCAACTAGGCAGGAGTCCTGACGTGGCTGAACAAACACGTGGGTGGAAGGGCCATCCCCGTCGTAACTCGAGAATATACCCCAGGTTCCCGCCGCAACTCGGGAAAAACCATGAGACTTCCCCCACGATGCGAGATGAGGCCTGATTCCCCTGTACTGCGTGCAGAGCTATTCCGTCTTGCACATCACACATGAAAGGAGCCTTGATTTCCTTGATGGCACTCCAGAGAAACCCCAAGAACACTGTTTCAAGGCTAGAGGGATCCTGAGGTCACTGTAGCAACACGAAAGAAATCTGTGGACCAAAAATCAACTCGAAAAGAGAGGTTAGTCCCTGGATTCGTCTCCAGAGGAATACCACCTTACCACAAGCACCTCAAGAGGAGGTTTCTCTCAGCTCTAGGTATGTGAGAGGGACCCTGAGTTTGCGGCCTCAAGTGGAATGGACACCGCGATGCCCTGACTCGAAATAAGGCCGGATATCCCTGCAGTGACTTCAATGCAGGCTCGTCTTGCCTCTCCCAGGACGAAAGGATGTCTGAATCCCCTGTGGAAAGCACAGAGAAAGACTTAGTTCCCCACCTCATCGCGACCGATAGCCTCACATCCTTTGAAAATTCCAGAGGTATGCGGAGATCAGTGCCTCCAAAGGAGACGATGCCTGACTCCTCGTGAAACTTGATAGGAGTCCCAGGATTCCTGTGGCACTTGGAAAGGGACCCTTGGTCTCCCGCCTCAGCTGGAGAGGCGTACCAATTGCCCTGCCCAACCTCGAGGAGAATCCAGAGTTGTCCCTTGCAACTAGGCAGGAGTCCTGACGTCGCTGAAGAAACACGTGGGTGGAAGGGCCATCCCCATCGTAACTCGAGAATATACCCCAGGTTCCCGCCGCAACTCGAGAAAAACCATGAGACTTCCCCCTCGCCGCGAGATGAAGCCCGATTCCCCTGCACTGCGTGCAGAGCAATTCCGTGTTGCACATCACACATGAAAGGAGCCTTGATTTCCTTGATGGCACTCCAGAGAAACCCCAAGAACACTGTTTCAAGGCTAGAGGGATCCTGAGGTCACTGTAGCAACACGAAAGAGCTCCGTGGGCAAAAATCAACTCGAGATGAGAGGTTAGTCCCTGGCTTCGACTCCAGAGGAATACCACCTTACCACAAGCACCTAAAGAGGAGGCTTCTCTCAGCTCTATGTATGTGAGAGGGACCCTGAGTTTGCGGCCTCAAGTGGAATGGACACCGCGATGCCCTGACGCGAAAAAGGCTGGATATCCCTGCAGTGACTTGAACGCAGGCTCGTCTTGCATCTCCCAAGATGAAAGGATGTCTGAATCCCCTGTGGAGACCACAGAGAAAGACCTAGTTCCCCACCTCATCGCGACCGGAGGCCTCACATCCTTTGAAAACTCCAGAGGTACACGGAGATCAGTGCCTCCAAAGGAGACGATGCCTGACTCCTCGTGAAACTTGATAGGAGTCCCAGGATTCTTGTGGCACGTGGAAAGGGACCCTTGGTCTCCCGTCTCAGCTGGAGAGGCGTCCCAATTGCCCTGCAAAGCCTCGAGGAGAATCCCGAGTTGTCCCTCGCAAGTAGGCAGGAGTCCTGACGTGGCTGAAGAAACACGTGGGTGGAAGGGCCATCCCCGTCGGAACTCGAGAATATACCCCAGGTTCCCGCCGCAACTCGAGAAAAACCATGAGACTTCCCCCTCGCCGCGACATGAGGCCCGATTCCCCTGCACTGCGTGCAGAGCAATTCCGTGTTGCATATCACACATGAAAGGAGCCTTGATTTCCTTGATGGCACTCCAGAGAAACCCCAAGAACACTGTTTCAAGGATAGAGGGATCCTGAGGTCACTGTAGTAACACGAACGAGCTCCGTGGACCAAGAATCAACACGAGATGAGAGGTTAGTCCCTGGCTTCGATTCCAGAGGAATACCACCTTACCACAAGCACCTCAAGAGGAGGCTTCTCTCAGCTCTAGGTATGTGAGAGGGACCCTGAGTTTGCGGCCTCAAGTGGAATGGACACCGCGATGCCCTGACTCGAAATAAGGCCGGATATCCCTGCAGTGACTTGAATGCAGGCTCGTCTTGCATCTCCCAGGACGAAAGGATGTCTGAATCCCCTGTGGAGACCACAGAGAAACACCTAGTTCCCCACCTCATCGCGACCGGAGGCCTCACATCCTTTGAAAACTCCAGAGGTACGCGGAGATCAGTGCCTCCAAAGGAGACGATGCCTGACTCCTCGTGAAACTTGATAGGAGTCCCAGGATTCTGGTGGCACGTGGAAAGGGACCCTTGGTCTCCCGCCTCAGCTGGAGAGGCGTTCCAATTGCCCTGCCAAGCCTCGAGGAGAATCCCGAGTTGTCCCTCGCAACTAGGCAGGTGTCCTGACATGGCTGAACAAACACGTGGGTGGAAGGGCCATCCCCGTCGTAACTCGAGAATATACCCCAGGTTCCCGCCGCAACTCGAGAAAAACCATGAGACTTCCCCCTCGATGCGAGATGAAGCCCGATTCCCCTGTACTGCGTGCAGAGCAATTCCGTCTTGCACATCACACATGAAAGGAGCCTTGATTTCCTTGATGGCACTCCAGAGAAACCCCAAGAACACTGTTTCAAGGATAGAGGGATCCTGAGGTCACTGTAGCAACACGAAAGAGCTCCGTGGGCCAAAAATCAACTCGAGATGAGAGGTTTGTCCCTGGCTTCGACTCCAGAGGAATACCACCTTACCACAAGCACCTCAAGAGGAGGCTTCTCTCAGCTCTAGGTATGTGAGAGGGACCCTGAGTTTGCGGCCTCAAGTGGAATGGACACCGCGATGCCCTGACGCGAAATAAGGCTGGATATCCCTGCAGTGACTTGAATGCAGGCTCGTCTTGCATCTCCCAAGATGAAAGGATGTCTGAATCCCCTATGGAGACCACAGAGAAAGACCTAGTTCTCCACCTCATCGCGACCGGAGGCCTCACATCCTTTGAAAATTCCAGAGGTTTACGGAGATCAGTGCCTCCAAAGGAGACGATGCCTGACTCCTCGTGAAACTTGATAGGAGTCCCAGGATTCCTGTGGCACGTGGAAAGGGACCCTTGGTCTCCCGTCTCAGCTGGAGAGGCGTCCCAATTGCCTTGCCAAGCCTCGAGGAGAATCCCGAGTTGTGTCTCGCAACTAGGCAAGAGTCCTGACGTGGCTGAACAAACACGTGTGTGGAAGGGCCATCCCCGTCTTAACTCGAGAATATACCCCAGGTTCCCGCCGCAACTCGAGAAAACCATGAGATTTCCCCCTCGCCGCGAGATGAGGTCCAATTCCCCTGCACTGCGTGCAGAGCAATTCCGTGTTGCACATCACACATGAAAGGAGCCTTGATTTCCTTGATGGCACTCCAGAGAAACCCCAAGAACACTGTTTCAAGGCTAGAGGGATCCTGAGGTCACTGTAGCAACACGAAAGAGCTCCGTGGACCAAGAATCAACACGAGATGAGAGGTTAGTCCCTGGCTTCGACTCCTGAGGAATACCACCTTACCACAAGCACCTCAAGAGGAGGCTTCTCTCAGCTCTAGGTATGTGAGAGGGATCCTGAGTTTGCGGCCTCAAGTGGAATGGACACCGCGATGCCCTGAGTCGAAATAAGGCCGGATATCCCTGCAGTGACTTGAATGCAGGCCCGTCTTGCATCTCCCAAGATGAAAGGATGTCTGAATCCCCTGTGGAGACCACAGAGAAACACCTAGTTCCCCACCTCATCGCGACCGGAGGCCTCACATCCTTTGAAAACTCCAGAGGTACGCGGAGATCAGTGCCTCCAAAGGAGACGATGCCTGACTCCTCGTGAAACTTGATAGGAGTCCCAGGATTCTTGTGGCACGTGGAAAGGGACCCATGGTCTCCCGCCTCAGCTGGAGAGGCGTTCCAATTGCCCTGCCAAGCCTCGAGGAGAATCCCGAGTTGTCCCTCGCAACTAGGCAGGAGTCCTGACGTGGCTGAACAAACACGTGGGTGGAAGGGCCATCCCCGTCGTAACTCGAGAATATACCCCAGGTTCCCGCCGCAACTCGAGAAAAACCATGAGACTTCCCCCTCGATGCGAGATGAGGCCCGATTTCCCGGCACTGCGTGCAGAGCAATTCCGTGTTGCACATCACACATGAAAGGAGCCTTGATTTCCTTGATGGCACCCCAGAGAAACCCCAAGAACACTGTTTCAAGGCTAGAGGGATCCTGAGGTCACTGTAGCAACACGAAAGAGCTCCGTGGACCAAGAATCAACACGAGATGAGAGGTTAGTCCCTGGCTTCGACTCCTGAGGAATACCACCTTACCACAAGCACCTCTAGAGGAGGCTTCTCTCAGCTCTAGGTATGTGAGAGGGACCCTGAGTTTGCGGCCTCAAGTGGAAAGGACACCGCGATGCCCTGACTCGAAATAAGGCCGGATATCCCTGCAGTGACTTCAATGCAGGCTCCTCTTGCATCTCCCAGGACGAAAGGATGTCTGAATCCCCTGTGGAAAGCACAGAGAAAGACTCAGTTTCCCACCTCATCGCGACCGATAACCTTACATCCTTTGAAAACTCCAGAGGTACGCGGAGATCAGTGCCTCCAAAGGAGACGATGCCTGACTCCTCGTGAAACTTGATAGGAGTCCCAGGATTCCTGTGGCACGTGGAAAGGGACCCTTGGTCTCCCGCCTCTGCTGGAGAGGCGTCCCAATTGCCCTGCCAAGCCTCGAGGAGAATCCAGAGTTGTCCCTTGCAACTAGGCAGGAGTCCTGACGTCGCTGAAGAAACACGTGGGTGGAAGGGCCATCCCCGTCGTAACTCGAGAATATACCCCAGGTTCCCGCCGCAACTCGAGAAAAACCATGAGACTTCCCCCTCGCTGCGAGATGAGGCCCGATTCCCCTGCACTGCGTGCAGAGCAATTCCGTGTTGCACATCACACATGAAAGGAGCCTTGATTTCCTTGATGGCACTCCAGAGAATCCCCAAGAACACTGTTTCAAGGATAGAGGGATCCTGAGGTCACTGTAGCAACACGATAGAACTCTGTGGACCAAAAATCAACTCGAAAAGAGAGGTTAGTCCCTGTATTCGTCTCCAGAGGAATACCACCTTACCACAAGCACCTCAAGAGAAGGCTTCTCTCAGCTCTAGGTATGTGAGAGGGACCCTGAGTTTGCGGCCTCAAGTGGAATGGACACCGCGATGCCCTGACTCGAAATAAGGCCGGATATCCCTGCAGTGACTTCAATGCAGGCTCGTCTTGCATCTCCCAGGACGAAAGGATGTCTGAATCCCCTGTGGAAAGCACAGAGAAAGACTTAGTTCCCCACCTCATCGCGACCGATAGCCTCACATCCGTTGAAAACTCCAGAGGTATGCGGAGATCAGTGCCTCCAAAGGAGACGATGCCTGACTCCTCGTGAAACTTGATAGGAGTCCCAGGATTCCTGTGGCACTTGGAAAGGGACACTTGGTCTCCCGCCTCAGCTGGAGAGGCGTCCCAATTGCCCTGCCAAGCCTCGAGGAGAATCCAGAGTTGTCCCTCGCAACTAGGCAGGAGCCCTGACGTCGCTGAAGAAACACGTGGGTGGAAGGGCCATCCCCGTCGTAACTCGAGAATATACCCCAGGTTCCCGCCGCAACTCGAGAAAAACCATGAGACTTCCCCCTCGCCGCGAGATGAGGCCCGATTCCCCTGCACTGCGTGCAGAGCAATTCCGTGTTGCACATCACACATGAAAGGAGCCTTGATTTCCTTGATGGCACTCCAGAGAAACCCCAAGAACACTGTTTCAAGGCTAGAGGGATCCTGAGGTCACTGTAGCAACACGAAAGAGCTCCGTGGGCCAAAAATCAACTCGAGATGAGAGGTTAGTCCCTGGCTTCGACTCCAGAGGAATACCACCTTACCACAAGCACCTCAAGAGGAGGCTTCTCTCAGCTCTAGGTATGTGAGAGGGACCCTGAGTGTGCGGCCTCAAGTGGAATGGACACCGCGATGCCCTGACTCGAAATAAGGCTGGATATCCCTGCAGTGACTTGAATGCAGGCTCGTCTTGCATCTCCCAAGATGAAAGGATGTCTGAATCCCCTGTGGAGACCACAGAGAAAGACCTAGTTCCCCACCTCATCGCGACCGGAGGCCTCACATCCTTTGAAAACTCCAGAGGTACGCGGAGATCAGTGCCTCCAAAGGAGACGATGCCTGACTCCTCGTGAAACTTGATAGGAGTCCCAGGATTCTTGTGGCACGTGGGACGGGACCCTTGGTCTCCCGCCTCAGCTGGAGAGGCGTTCCAATTGCCCTGCCAAGCCTCGAGGAGAATCCCGAGTTGTCCCTCGCAACTAGGCAGGAGTCCTGACGTCGCTGAACAAACACGTGGGTGGAAGGGCCATCCCCGTCGTAACTCGAGAATATATTCCAGGTTCCCGCCGCAACTCGAGAAAAACCATGAGACTTCCCCCTCGATGCGAGATGAGGCCCGATTCCCCTGTACTCCGTGCAGAGCAATTCCGTCTTGCACATCACACATGAAAGGAGCCTTGATTTCCTTGATGGCACTCCAGAGAAACCCCAAGAACACTGGTTCAAGGATAGAGGGATCCTGAGGTCACTGTAGCAACACGAAAGAACTCTGTGGACCAAAAATCAACTCGAAAAGATAGGTTAGTCCCTGGATTCGTCTCCAGAGGAATACCACCTTACCACAAGCACCTCAAGAGGAGGCTTCTCTCAGCTCTAGGTATGTGAGAGGGACCCTGAGTTTGCGGCCTCAAGTGGAATGGACACCGCGATGCCCTGACGCGAAATAAGGCTGGATATCCCTGCAGTGACTTCAATGCAGGCTCGTCTTGCATCTCCCAAGATGAAAGGATGTTTGAATCCCCTGTGGAGACCACAGAGAAAGACCTAGTTCCCCACCTCATCGCGACCGGAGGCCTCACATCCTTTGAAAACTCCAGAGGTACGCGGAGATCAGTGCCTCCAAAGGAGACGATGCCTGACTCCTCGTGAAACTTGATAGGAGTCCCAGGATTCCTGTGGCACGTGGAAAGGGACCCTTGGTCTCCCGCCTCAGCTGGAGAGGCGTCCCAATTGCCTTGCCAAGCCTCGAGGAGAATCCCGAGTTGTGTCTCGCAACTAGGCAAGAGTCCTGACGTGGCTGAACAAACACGTGTGTGGAAGGGCCATCCCCGTCGTAACTCGAGAATATACCCCAGGTTCCCGCCGCAACTCGAGAAAAACCATGAGACTTCCCCCTCGCCCCGAGATGAGGCCCGATTCCCCTGCACTGCGTGCAGAGCAATTCCGTGTTCACACATGAAAGGAGCCTTGATTTCCTTCATGGCACTCCAGAGAAACCCCAAGAACACTGTTTCAAGGCTAGAGGGATCCTGAGGTCACTGTAGCAACACGAAAGAGCTCCGTGGACCAAGAATCAACACGAGATGAGAGGTTAGTCCCTGGCTTCGACTCCTGAGGAATACCACCTTACCACAAGCACCTCAAGAGGAGGCTTCTCTCAGCTCTAGGTATGTGAGAGGGACCCTGAGTTTGCGGCCTCAAGTGGAATGGACACCGCGATGCCCTGACTCGAAATAAGGCCGGATATCCCTGCAGTGACTTCAATGCAGGCTCGTCTTGCATCTCCCAAGACGAAAGGGTGTCTGAATCCCCTGTGGAGACCACAGAGAAAGACCTAGTTCCCCACCTCATCGCGACAGGAGGCCTCAAATCCTTTGAAAACTCCAGAGGTATGCGGAGATCAGTGCCTCCAAAGGAGACGATGCCTGACTCCTCTTGAATCTTGATAGGAGACCCAGGATTCCTGTGGCACGTGGAAAGGGACCCTTGGTCTCCCGTCTCAGCTGGAGAGGCGTCCCAATTGCCCTGCAAAGCCTCGAGGAGAATCCCGAGTTGTCCCTCGCAACTAGGCAGGAGTCCTGACATGGCTGAACACACACGTGTGTGGAAGGGCCATCCCCGTCGTAACTCGAGAATATACCCCAGGTTCCCGCCGCCACTCGAGAAAAACCATGAGACTTCCCCCTCGCCGCGAGATGAAGCCCGATTCCCCTGCACTGCGTGCAGAGCAATTCCGTGTTGAACATCACACATGAAAGGAGCCTTGATTTCCTTGATGGCACTCCAGAGAAACCCCAAGAACACTGTTTCAAGGCTAAAGGGATCCTGAGGTCACTGTAGCAACACGAAAGAGCTCCGTGGACCAAGAATCAACACGAGATGAGAGGTTAGTCCCTGGCTTCGACTCCTGAGGAATACCACCTTACCACAAGCACCTCAAGAGGAGGCTTCTCTCAGCTCTAGGTATGTGAGAGGGACCCTGAGTATGTGGCCTCAAGTGGAATGGACACCGCGATGCCCTGACTCGAAATAAGGCCGGATATCCCTGCAGTGACTGGAATGCAGGCTCGTCTTGAATCTCCCAAGACGAAAGGGTGTCTGAATCCCCTGTGGAGACCACAGAGAAAGACCTAGTTCCCCACTTCATCGCGACAGGAGGCCTCAAATCCTTTGAAAACTCCAGAGGTATGCGGAGATCAGTGCCTCCAAAGGAGACGATGCCTGACTCCTCGTGAAACTTGATAGGAGAACCAGGATTCCTGTGGCACGTGGAAAGGGACCCTTGGTCTCCCGTCTCAGCTGGAGAGGCGTCCCAATTGCCCTGCCAAGCCTCGAGGAGAATCCCGAGTTGTCCCTCGCAACTAGGCAGGAGTCCTGACGTGGCTGAACAAACACGTGGGTGGAAGGGCCATCCCCGTCGTAACTCGAGAATATACCCCAGGTTCCCGCCGCAACTCGAGAAAAACCATGAGACTTCCCCCTCGATGCGAGATGAGGCCCGATTTCCCGGCACTGCGTGCAGAGCAATTCCGTCTTGCACATCACACATGAAAGGAGCCTTGATTTCCTTGATGGCACTCCAGAGAAACCCCAAGAACACTGTTTCAAGGCTAGAGGGATCCTGAGGTCACTGTAGCAACACGAAAGAACTCTGTGGACCAAAAATCAACTCGAAAAGAGAGGTTAGTCCCTGGATTCGTCTCCAGAGGAATACCACCTTACCACAAGCACCTCAAGAGGAGGCTTCTCTCAGCTCTAGGTATGTGAGAGGGACCCTGAGTTTGCGGCCTCAAGTGGAATGGACACCGCGATGCCCTGACTCGAAATAAGGCCGGATATCCCTGCAGTGACTTCAATGCAGGCTCCTCTTGCATCTCCCAAGACGAAAGGATGTCTGAATCCCCTGTGGAAAGCACAGAGAAAGACTTAGTCTCCCACCTCATCGCGACCGATAACCTTACATCCTTTGAAAACTACAGAGGTATGCGGAGATCAGTGCCTCCAAAGGAGACGATGCCTGACTCCTCGTGAAACTTGATAGGAGTCCCAGGATTCCTGTGGCACTTGGAAAGGGACCCTTGGTCTCCCGCCTCTGCTGGAGAGGCGTCCCAATTGCCCTGCCAAGCCTCGAGGAGAATCCAGAGTTGTCCCTCGCAACTAGGCAGGAGTCCTGACGTCGCTGAAGAAACACGTGGGTGGAAGGGCCATCCCCGTCGTAACTCGAGAATATACCCCAGGTTCCCGCCGCAACTCGAGAAAAACCATGAGACTTCCCCCTCGCTGCGAGATGAATCCCGATTCCCCTGCACTGCGTGCAGAGCAATTCCGTGTTGCACATCACACATGAAAGGAGCCTTGATTTCCTTGATGGCACTCCAGAGAAACCCCAAGAACACTGTTTCAAGGATAGAGGGATTCTGAGGTCACTGTAGCAACACGATAGAACTCTGTGGACCAAAAATCAACTCGAAAAGAGAGGTTAGTCCCTGTATTCGTCTCCAGAGGAATACCACCTTACCACAAGCACCTCAAGAGGAGGCTTCTCTCAGCTCTAGGTATGTGAGAGGGACCCTGAGTTTGCGGCCTCAAGTGGAATGGACACCGCGATGCCCTGACTCGAAATAAGGCCGGATATCCCTGCAGTGACTTCAGTGCAGGCTCGTCTTGCATCTCCCAGGACGAAAGGATGTCTGAATCACCTGTGGAAAGCACAGAGAAAGACTTAGTTCCCCACCTCATCGCGACCGATAGCCTCACATCCGTTGAAAACTCCAGAGGTACGCGGAGATCAGTGCCTCCAAAGGAGACGATGCCTGACTCCTCGTGAAACTTGATAGGAGTCCCAGGATTCCTGTGGCACTTGGAAAGGGACACTTGGTCTCCCGCCTCAGCTGGAGAGGCGTCCCAATTGCCCTGCCAAGCCTCGAGGAGAATCCAGAGTTGTCCCTCGCAACTAGGCAGGAGTCCTGACGTCGCTGAAGAAACACGTGGGTGGAAGGGCCATCCCCGTCGTAACTCGAGAATATACCCCAGGTTCCCGCCGCAACTCGAGAAAAACCATGAGACTTCCCCCTCGCCGCGAGATGAGGCCCGATTCCCCTGCACTGCGTGCAGAGCAATTCCGTGTTGCACATCACACATGAAAGGAGCCTTGATTTCCTTCATGGCACTCCAGAGAAACCCCAAGAACACTGTTTCAAGGCTAGAGGGATCCTGAGGTCACTGTAGCAACATGAAAGAGCTCCGTGGACCAAAAATCAACTCGAGATGAGAGGTTAGTCCCTGGCTTCGACTCCAAAGGAATACCACCTTACCACAAGCACCTCAAGAGGAGGCTTCTCTCAGCTCTAGGTATGTGAGAGGGACCCTGAGTTTGCGGCCTCAAGTGGAATGGACACCACGATGCCCTGACTTGAAATAAGGCCGGATATCCCTGCAGTGACTGGAATGCAGGCTCGTCTTGCATCTCCCAAGACGAAAGGGTGTCTGAATCCCCTGTGGAGACCACAGAGAAAGACCTAGTTCCCCACCTCATTGCGACAGGAGGCCTCAAATCCTTTGAAAACTCCAGAGGTATGCGGAGATCAGTGCCTCCAAAGGAGACGATGCCTGACTCCTCGTGAAACTTGATAGGAGACCCAGGATTCCTGTGGCACGTGGAAAGGGACCCTTGGTCTCCCGTCTCAGCTGGAGAGGCGTCCCAATTGCCCTGCAAATCCTCGAGGAGAATGCCGAGTTGTCCCTCACAACTAGGCAGGAGTCCTGACATGGCTGATCACACACGTGTGTGGAAGGGCCATCCCCGTCGTAACTCGAGAATATACCCCAGGTTCCCGCCGCAACTCGAGAAAAACCATGAGACTTCCCCCTCGCCGCGAGATGAGGCCCGATTCCCCTGCACTGCGTGCAGAGCAATTCCGTGTTGCACATCACACATGAAAGGAGCCTTGATTTCCTTCATGGCACTCCAGAGAAACCCCAAGAACACTGTTTCAAGGCTAGAGGGATCCTGAGGTCACTGTAGCAACACGAAAGAGCTCCGTGGACCAAAAATCAACTCGAGATGAGAGGTTAGTCCCTGGCTTCGACTCCAGAGGAATACCACCTTACCACAAGCACCTCAAGAGGAGGCTTCTCTCAGCTCTAGGTATGTGAGAGAGACCCTGAGTTTGCGGCCTCAAGTGCAATGGACACCGCGATGCCCTGACTTGAAATAAGGCCGGATATCCCTGCAGTGACTGGAATGCAGGCTCGTCTTGCATCTCCCAAGACGAAAGGGTGTCTGAATCCCCTGTGGAGACCACAAAGAAAGACCTAGTTCCCCACCTCATCGCGACAGGAGGCCTCAAATCCTTTGAAAACTCCAGAGGTATGCGGAGATCAGTGCCTCCAAAGGAGACGATGCCTGACCCCTCGTGAAACTTGATAGGAGACCCAGGATTCCTGTGGCACATGGAAAGGGACCCTTGGTCTCCCGTCTCAGCTGGAGAGGCGTCCCAATTGCCCTGCAAAGCCTCGAGGAGAATCCCGAGTTGTCCCTCGCAACTAGGCAGGAGTCCTGACATGGCTGTACACACACGTGTGTGGAAGGGCCATCCCCGTCGTAACTCGAGAATATACCCCAGGTTCCCGCCGCAACTCGAGAAAAACAATGAGACTTCCCCCTCGCCGAGAGACGAAGCCCGATTCCCCTGCACTGCGTGCAGAGCAATTCCGTGTTGCACATCACACATGAAAGGAGCCTTGATTTCCTTGATGGCACTCCAGAGAAACCCCAAGAACACTGTTTCAAGGCTAGAGGGATCCTGAGGTCACTGTAGCAACACGAAAGAGCTCCGTGGACCAAGAATCAACACGAGATGAGAGGTTAGTCCCTGGCTTCGACTCCTGAGGAATACCACCTTACCACAAGCACCTCAAGAGGAGGCTTCTCTCAGCTCTAGGTATGTGAGAGGGACCCTGAGTTTGCGGCCTCAAGTGGAATGGACACCGCGATGCCCTGACTCGAAATAAGGCCGGATATCCCTCCAGTGACTTGAATGCAGGCTCGTCTTGCATCTCCCAAGAAGAAAGGATGTTTGAATCCCCTGTGGAGACCACAGAGAAACACCTAGTTCCCCACCTCATCGCGACCGGAGGCCTCACATCCTTTGAAAACTCCAGAGGTACGCGGAGATCAGTGCCTCCAAAGGAGACGATGCCTGACTCCTCGTGAAACTTGATAGGAGTCCCAGGATTCCTGTGGCACGTGGAAAGGGACCCTTGGTCTCCCGCCTCAGCTGGAGAGGCGTTCCAATTGCCCTGCCAAGCCTCGAGGACAATCCCGAGTTGTCCCTCGCAACTAGGCAGGAGTCCTGACGTGGCTGAACAAACACGTGGGTGGAAGGGCCATCCCCGTCGTAACTCGAGAATATACCCCAGGTTCCCGCCGCAACTCGAGAAAAACCATGAGACTTCCCCCTCGATGCGAGATGAGCCCCGATTTCCCGGCACTGCGTGCAGAGCAATTCCGTGTTGCACATCACACATGAAAGGAGCCTTGATTTCCTTGATGGCACTCCAGAGAAACCCCAAGAACACTGTTTCAAGGCTAGAGGGATCCTGAGGTCACTGTAGCAACACGAAAGAGCTCCGTGGACCAAGAATCAACACGAGATGAGAGGTTAGTCCCTGGCTTCGACTCCTGAGGAATACCACCTTACCACAAGCACCTCAAGAGAAGGCTTCTCTCAGCTCTAGGTATGTGAGAGGGACCCTGAGTTTGCGGCCTCAAGTGGAATGGACACCGCGATGCCCTGACTCGA
Source organism: Cervus elaphus (assembly GCF_910594005.1). Taxonomy (NCBI): domain Eukaryota; kingdom Metazoa; phylum Chordata; class Mammalia; order Artiodactyla; family Cervidae; genus Cervus; species Cervus elaphus. The sequence continues at coordinate 1,084,475 of NC_057828.1, forward strand.
AATAAGGCCGGATATCCCTGCAGTGACTTGAATGCAGGCTCGTCTTGCTTCTCCCAAGAAGAAAGGTTGTCTGAATCCCCTGTGGAGACCACAGAGAAAGACCTAGTTCCCCACCTCATCGCGACCGGAGGCCTCACATCCTTTGAAAACTCCAGAGGTACGCGGAGATCAGTGCCTCCAAAGGAGACGATGCCTGACTCCTCGTGAAACTTGATAGGAGTCCCAGGATTCTTGTGGCACGTGGAAAGGGACCCTTGGTCTCCCGCCTCAGCTGGAGAGGCGTTCCAATTGCCCTGCCAAGCCTCGAGGAGAATCCCGAGTTGTCCTTCGCAACTAGGCAGGAGTCCTGACGTGGCTGAACAAACACGTGGGTGGAAGGGCCATCCCCGTCGTAACTCGAGAATATACCCCAGGTTCCCGCCGCAACTCGAGAAAAACCATGAGACTTCCCCCTCGATGCGAGATGAGGCCCGATTCCCCTGTACTGCGTGCAGAGCAATTCCGTCTTGCACATCACACATGAAAGGAGCCTTGATTTCCTTGATGGCACTCCAGAGAAACCCCAAGAACACTGTTTCAAGGATAGAGGGATCCTGAGGTCACTGTAGCAGCACGAAAGAACTCTGTGGACCAAAAATCAACTCGAAAAGAGAGGTTAGTCTCTGGATTCGTCTCCAGAGGAATACCACCTTACCACAAGCACCTCAAGAGGAGGCTTCTCTCAGCTCTAGGTATGTGAGAGGGACCCTGAGTTTGCGGCCTCAAGTGGAATGGACACCGCGATGCCCTGACTCGAAATAAGGCCGGATATCCCTGCAGTGACTTCAATGCAGGCTCCTCTTGCATCTCCCAGGACGAAAGGATGTCTGAATCCCCTGTGGAAAGCACAGAGAAAGACTTAGTTTCCCACCTCATCGCGACCGATAACCTTACATCCTTTGAAAACTCCAGAGGTACGCGGAGATCAGTGCCTCCAAAGGAGACGATGCCTGACTCCTCGTGAAACTTGATAGGAGTCCCAGGATTCCTGTGGCACTTGGAAAGGGACCCTTGGTCTCCCGCCTCTGCTGGAGAGGCGTCCCAATTGCCCTGCCAAGCCTCGAGGAGAATCCAGAGTTGTCCCTCGCAACTAGGCAGGAGTCCTGACGTCGCTGAAGAAACACGTGGGTGGAAGGGCCATCCCCGTCGTAACTCGAGAATATAACCCAGGTTCCCGCCGCAACTCGAGAAAAACCATGAGACTTCCCCCTCGCTGCGAGATGAGGCCCGATTCCCCTGCACTGCGTGCAGAGCAATTCCGTGTTGCACATCACACATGAAAGGAGCCTTGATTTCCTTGATGGCACTCCAGAGAAACCCCAAGAACACTGTTTCAAGGATAGAGGGATTCTGAGGTCACTGTAGCAACACGATAGAACTCTGTGGACCAAAAATCAACTCGAAAAAAGAGGTTAGTCCCTGTATTCGTCTCCAGAGGAATACCACCTTACCACAAGCACCTCAAGAGGAGGCTTCTCTCAGCTCTAGGTATGTGAGAGGGACCCTGAGTTTGCGGCCTCAAGTGGAATGGACACCGCGATGCCCTGACTCGAAATAAGGCCGGATATCCCTGCAGTGACTTCAGTGCAGGCTCGTCTTGCATCTCCCAGGACGAAAGGATGTCTGAATCCCCTGTGGAAAGCACAGAGAAAGACTTAGTTCCCCACCTCATCGCGACCGATAGCCTCACATCCGTTGAAAACTCCAGAGGTATGCGGAGATCAGTGCCTCCAAAGGAGACGATGCCTGACTCCTCGTGAAACTTGATAGGAGTCCCAGGATTCCTGTGGCACTTGGAAAGGGACACTTGGTCTCCCGCCTCAGCTGGAGAGGCGTCCCAATTGCCCTGCCAAGCCTCGAGGAGAATCCAGAGTTGTCCCTCGCAACTAGGCAGGAGTCCTGACGTCGCTGAAGAAACACGTGGGTGGAAGGGCCATCCCCGTCGTAACTCGAGAATATACCCCAGGTTCCCGCCGCAACTCGAGAAAAACCATGAGACTTCCCCCTCGCCGCGAGATGAGGCCCGATTCCCCTGCACTGCGTGCAGAGCAATTCTGTGTTGCACATCACACATGAAAGGAGCCTTGATTTCCTTCATGGCACTCCAGAGAAACCCCAAGAACACTGTTTCAAGGCTAGAGGGATCCTGAGGTCACTGTAGCAACACGAAAGAGCTCCGTGGACCAAAAATCAACTCGAGATGAGAGGTTAGTCCCTGGCTTCGACTCCAGAGGAATACCACCTTACCACAAGCACCTCAAGAGGAGGCTTCTCTCAGCTCTAGGTATGTGAGAGGGACCCTGAGTTTGCGGCCTCAAGTGGAATGGACACCACGATGCCCTGACTTGAAATAAGGCCGGATATCCCTGCAGTGACTGGAATGCAGGCTCGTCTTGCATCTCCCAAGACGAAAGGGTGTCTGAATCCCCTGTGGAGACCACAGAGAAAGACCTAGTTCCCCACCTCATTGCGACAGGAGGCCTCAAATCCTTTGAAAACTCCAGAGGTATGCGGAGATCAGTGCCTCCAAAGGAGACGATGCCTGACTCCTCGTGAAACTTGATAGGAGACCCAGGATTCCTGTGGCACGTGGAAAGGGACCCTTGGTCTCCCCTCTCAGCTGGAGAGGCGTCCCAATTGCCCTGCAAATCCTCGAGGAGAATGCCGAGTTGTCCCTCACAACTAGGCAGGAGTCCTGACATGGCTGATCACACACGTGTGTGGAAGGGCCATCCCCGTCGTAACTCGAGAATATACCCCAGGTTCCCGCCGCAACTCGAGAAAAACCATGAGACTTCCCCCTCGCCGCGAGATGAGGCCCGATTCCCCTGAACTGCGTGCAGAGCAATTCCGTGTTGCACATCACACATGAAAGGAGCCTTGATTTCCTTGATGGCACTCCAGAGAAACCCCAAGAACACTGTTTCAAGGCTAGAGGGATCCTGAGGTCACTGTAGCAACACGAAAGAGCTCCGTGGACCAAAAATCAACTCGAGATGAGAGGTTAGTCCCTGGCTTCGACTCCAGAGGAATACCACCTTACCACAAGCACCTCAAGAGGAGGCTTCTCTCAGCTCTAGGTATGTGAGAGAGACCCTGAGTTTGCGGCCTCAAGTGCAATGGACACCGCGATGCCCTGACTTGAAATAAGGCCGGATATCCCTGCAGTGACTGGAATGCAGGCTCGTCTTGCATCTCCCAAGACGAAAGGGTGTCTGAATCCCCTGTGGAGACCACAGAGAAAGACCTAGTTCCCCACCTCATCGCGACAGGAGGCCTCAAATCCTTTGAAAACTCCAGAGGTATGCGGAGATCAGTGCCTCCAAAGGAGACGATGCCTGACTCCTCGTGAAACTTGATAGGAGACCCAGGATTCCTGTGGCACGTGGAAAGGGACCCTTGGTCTCCCGTCTCAGCTGGAGAGGCGTCCCAATTGCCCTGCAAAGCCTCGAGGAGAATCCCGAGTTGTCCCTCGCAACTAGGCAGGAGTCCTGACATGGCTGTACACACACGTGTGTGGAAGGGCCATCCCCGTCGTAACTCGAGAATATACCCCAGGTTCCCGCCGCAACTCGAGAAAAACCATGAGACTTCCCCCTCGCCGAGAGACGAAGCCCGATTCCCCTGCACTGCGTGCAGAGCAATTCCGTGTTGCACATCACACATGAAAGGAGCCTTGATTTCCTTGATGGCACTCCAGAGAAACCCCAAGAACACTGTTTCAAGGCTAGAGGGATCCTGAGGTCACTGTAGCAACACGAAAGAGCTCCGTGGACCAAGAATCAACACGAGATGAGAGGTTAGTCCCTGGCTTCGACTCCTGAGGAATACCACCTTACCACAAGCACCTCAAGAGGAGGCTTCTCTCAGCTCTAGGTATGTGAGAGGGACCCTGAGTTTGCGGCCTCAAGTGGAATGGACACCGCGATGCCCTGACTCGAAATAAGGCCGGATATCCCTCCAGTGACTTCAATGCAGGCTCGTCTTGCATCTCCCAAGAAGAAAGGATGTTTGAATCCCCTGTGGAGACCACAGAGAAACACCTAGTTCCCCACCTCATCGCGACCGGAGGCCTCACATCCTTTGAAAACTCCAGAGGTACGCGGAGATCAGTGCCTCCAAAGGAGACGATGCCTGACTCCTCGTGAAACTTGATAGGAGTCCCAGGATTCCTGTGGCACGTGGAAAGGGACCCTTGGTCTCCCGCCTCAGCTGGAGAGGCGTTCCAATTGCCCTGCCAAGCCTCGAGGAGAATCCCGAGTTGTCCCTCGCAACTAGGCAGGAGTCCTGACGTGGCTGAACAAACACGTGGGTGGAAGGGCCATCCCCGTCGTAGCTCGAGAATATACCCCAGGTTCCTGCCGCAACTCGAGAAAAACCATGAGACTTCCCCCTCGATGCGTGATGAGGCCCGATTTCCCGGCACTGCGTGCAGAGCAATTCCGTGTTGCACATCACACATGAAAGGAGCCTTGATTTCCTTGATGGCACTCCAGAGAAACCCCAAGAACACTGTTTCAAGGCTAGAGGGATCCTGAGGTCACTGTAGCAACACGAAAGAGCTCCGTGGACCAAGAATCAACACGAGATGAGAGGTTAGTCCCTGGCTTCGACTCCTGAGGAATACCACCTTACCACAAGCACCTCAAGAGGAGGCTTCTCTCAGCTCTAGGTATGTGAGAGGGACCCTGAGTTTGCGGCCTCAAGTGGAATGGACACCGCGATGCCCTGACTCGAAATAAGGCCGGATATCCCTGCAGTGACTTGAATGCAGGCTCGTCTTGCATCTCCCAAGAAGAAATGTTGTCTGAATCCCCTGTGGAGACCACAGAGAAAGACCTAGTTCCCCACCTCATCGCGACCGGAGGCCTCACATCCTTTGAAAACTCCAGAGGTACGCGGAGATCAGTGCCTCCAAAGGAGACGATGCCTGACTCCTCGTGAAACTTGATAGGAGTCCCAGGATTCTTGTGGCACGTGGAAAGGGACACTTGGTCTCCCGCCTCAGCTGGAGAGGCGTTTCAATTGCCCTGCCAAGCCTCGAGGAGAATCCCGAGTTGTCCTTCGCAACTAGGCAGGAGTCCTGACGTGGCTGAACAAACACGTGGGTGGAAGGGCCATCCCCGTCGTAACTCGAGAATATACCCCAGGTTCCCGCCGCAACTCGAGAAAAACCATGAGACTTCCCCCTCGATGCGAGATGAGGCCCGATTCCCCTGTACTGCGTGCAGAGCAATTCCGTCTTGCACATCACACATGAAAGGAGCCTTGATTTCCTTGATGGCACTCCAGAGAAACCCCAAGAACACTGTTTCAAGGCTAGAGGGATCCTGAGGTCACTGTAGCAACACGAAAGAGCTCCGTGGGCCAAAAATCAACTCGAGATGAGAGGTTAGTCCCTGGCTTCGACTCCAGAGGAATACCACCTTACCACAAGCACCTCAAGAGGAGGCTTCTCTCAGCTCTAGGTATGTGAGAGAGACCCTGAGTTTGCGGCCTCAAGTGCAATGGACACCGCGATGCCCTGACTTGAAATAAGGCCGGATATCCCTGCAGTGACTGGAATGCAGGCTCGTCTTGCATCTCCCAAGACGAAAGGGTGTCTGAATCCCCTGTGGAGACCACAGAGAAAGACCTAGTTCCCCACCTCATCGCGACAGGAGGCCTCAAATCCTTTGAAAACTCCAGAGGTATGCGGAGATCAGTGCCTCCAAAGGAGACGATGCCTGACTCCTCGTGAAACTTGATAGGAGACCCAGGATTCCTGTGGCACGTGGAAAGGGACCCTTGGTCTCCCGTCTCAGCTGGAGAGGCGTTCCAATTGCCCTGCAAAGCCTCGAGGAGAATCCCGAGTTGTCCCTCGCAACTAGGCAGGAGTCCTGACATGGCTGTACACACACGTGTGTGGAAGGGCCATCCCCGTCGTAACTCGAGAATATACCCCAGGTTCCCGCCGCAACTCGAGAAAAACCATGAGACTTCCCCCTCGCCGAGAGACGAAGCCCGATTCCCCTGCACTGCGTGCAGAGCAATTCCGTGTTGCACATCACACATGAAAGGAGCCTTGATTTCCTTGATGGCACTCCAGAGAAACCCCAAGAACACTGTTTCAAGGCTAGAGGGATCCTGAGGTCACTGTAGCAACACGAAAGAGCTCCGTGGACCAAGAATCAACACGAGATGAGAGGTTAGTCCCTGGCTTCGACTCCTGAGGAATACCACCTTACCACAAGCACCTCAAGAGGAGGCTTCTCTCAGCTCTAGGTATGTGAGAGGGACCCTGAGTTTGCGGCCTCAAGTGGAATGGACACCGCGATGCCCTGACTCGAAATAAGGCCGGATATCCCTCCAGTGACTTGAATGCAGGCTCGTCTTGCATCTCCCAAGAAGAAAGGATGTTTGAATCCCCTGTGGAGACCACAGAGAAACACCTAGTTCCCCACCTCATCGCGACCGGAGGCCTCACATCCTTTGAAAACTCCAGAGGTACGCGGAGATCAGTGCCTCCAAAGGAGACGATGCCTGACTCCTCGTGAAACTTGATAGGAGTCCCAGGATTCCTGTGGCACGTGGAAAGGGACCCTTGGTCTCCCGCCTCAGCTGGAGAGGCGTTCCAATTGCCCTGCCAAGCCTCGAGGAGAATCCCGAGTTGTCCCTCGCAACTAGGCAGGAGTCCTGACGTGGCTGAACAAACACGTGGGTGGAAGGGCCATCCCCGTCGTAACTCGAGAATATACCCCAGGTTCCTGCCGCAACTCGAGAAAAACCATGAGACTTCCCCCTCGATGCGAGATGAGGCCCGATTTCCCGGCACTGCGTGCAGAGCAATTCCGTGTTGCACATCACACATGAAAGGAGCCTTGATTTCCTTGATGGCACTCCAGAGAAACCCCAAGAACACTGTTTCAAGGCTAGAGGGATCCTGAGGTCACTGTAGCAACACGAAAGAGCTCCGTGGACCAAGAATCAACACGAGATGAGAGGTTAGTCCCTGTCTTCGACTCCTGAGGAATACCACCTTACCACAAGCACCTCAAGAGGAGGCTTCTCTCAGCTCTAGGTATGTGAGAGGGACCCTGAGTTTGCGGCCTCAAGTGGAATGGACACCGCGATGCCCTGACTCGAAATAAGGCCGGATATCCCTGCAGTGACTTGAATGCAGGCTCGTCTTGCATCTCCCAAGAAGAAAGGTTGTCTGAATCCCCTGTGGAGACCACAGAGAAAGACCTAGTTCCCCACCTCATCGCGACCGGAGGCCTCAAATCCTTTGAAAACTCCAGAGGTACGCGGAGATCAGTGCCTCCAAAGGAGACGATGCCTGACTCCTCGTGAAACTTGATAGGAGTCCCAGGATTCTTGTGGCACGTGGAAAGGGACCCTTGGTCTCCCGCCTCAGCTGGAGAGGCGTTCCAATTGCCCTGCCAAGCCTCGAGGAGAATCCCGAGTTGTCCTTCGCAACTAGGCAGGAGTCCTGACGTGGCTGAACAAACACGTGGGTGGAAGGGCCATCCCCGTCGTAACTCGAGAATATACCCCAGGTTCCCGCCGCAACTCGAGAAAAACCATGAGACTTCCCCCTCGATGCGAGATGAGGCCCGATTCCCCTGTACTGCGTGCAGAGCAATTCCGTCTTGCACATCACACATGAAAGGAGCCTTGATTTCCTTGATGGCACTCCAGAGAAACCCCAAGAACACTGTTTCAAGGCTAGAGGGATCCTGAGGTCACTGTAGCAACACGAAAGAACTCTGTGGACCAAAAATCAACTCGAAAAGAGAGGTTAGTCCCTGGATTCGTCTCCAGAGGAATACCACCTTACCACAAGCACCTCAAGAGGAGGCTTCTCTCAGCTCTAGGTATGTGAGAGGGACCCTGAGTTTGCGGCCTCAAGTGGAATGGACACCGCGATGCCCTGACTCGAAATAAGGCCGGATATCCCTGCAGTGACTTCAATGCAGGCTCCTCTTGCATCTCCCAGGACGAAAGGATGTCTGAATCCCCTGTGGAAAGCACAGAGAAAGACTTAGTTTCCCACCTCATCGCGACCGATAACCTTACATCCTTTGAAAACTCCAGAGGTACGCGGAGATCAGTGCCTCCAAAGGAGACGATGCCTGACTCCTCGTGAAACTTGATAGGAGTCCCAGGATTCCTGTGGCACTTGGAAAGGGACCCTTGGTCTCCCGCCTCTGCTGGAGAGGCGTCCCAATTGCCCTGCCAAGCCTCGAGGAGAATCCAGAGTTGTCCCTCGCAACTAGGCAGGAGTCCTGACGTCGCTGAAGAAACACGTGTGTGGAAGGGCCATCCCCGTCGTAACTCGAGAATATACCCCAGGTTCCCGCCGCAACTCGAGAAAAACCATGAGACTTCCCCCTCGCCGCGAGATGAGGCCCGATTCCCCTGCACTGCGTGCAGAGCAATTCCGTGTTGCACATCACACATGAAAGGAGCCTTGATTTCCTTGATGGCACTCCAGAGAAACCCCAAGAACACTGTTTCAAGGATAGAGGGATTCTGAGGTCACTGTAGCAACACGATAGAACTCTGTGGACCAAAAATCAACTCGAAAAAAGAGGTTAGTCCCTGTATTCGTCTCCAGAGGAATACCACCTTACCACAAGCACCTCAAGAGGAGGCTTCTCTCAGCTCTAGGTATGTGAGAGGGACCCTGAGTTTGCGGCCTCAAGTGGAATGGACACCGCGATGCCCTGACTCGAAATAAGGCCGGATATCCCTGCAGTGACTTCAGTGCAGGCTCCTCTTGCATCTCCCAGGACGAAAGGATGTCTGAATCCCCTGTGGAAAGCACAGAGAAAGACTTAGTTCCCCACCTCATCGCGACCGATAGCCTCACATCCGTTGAAAACTCCAGAGGTATGCGGAGATCAGTGCCTCCAAAGGAGACGATGCCTGACTCCTCGTGAAACTTGATAGGAGTCCCAGGATTCCTGTGGCACTTGGAAAGGGACACTTGGTCTCCCGCCTCAGCTGGAGAGGCGTCCCAATTGCCCTGCCAAGCCTCGAGGAGAATCCAGAGTTGTCCCTCGCAACTAGGCAGGAGTCCTGACGTCGCTGAAGAAACACGTGGGTGGAAGGGCCATCCCCGTCGTAACTCGAGAATATACCCCAGGTTCCCGCCGCAACTCGAGAAAAACCATGAGACTTCCCCCTCGCCGCGAGATGAGGCCCGATTCCCCTGCACTGCGTGCAGAGCAATTCTGTGTTGCACATCACACATGAAAGGAGCCTTGATTTCCTTCATGGCACTCCAGAGAAACCCCAAGAACACTGTTTCAAGGCTAGAGGGATCCTGAGGTCACTGTAGCAACATGAAAGAGCTCCGTGGACCAAAAATCAACTCGAGATGAGAGGTTAGTCCCTGGCTTCGACTCCAGAGGAATACCACCTTACCACAAGCACCTCAAGAGGAGGCTTCTCTCAGCTCTAGGTATGTGAGAGGGACCCTGAGTTTGCGGCCTCAAGTGGAATGGACACCACGATGCCCTGACTTGAAATAAGGCCGGATATCCCTGCAGTGACTGGAATGCAGGCTCGTCTTGCATCTCCCAAGACGAAAGGGTGTCTGAATCCCCTGTGGAGACCACAGAGAAAGACCTAGTTCCCCACCTCATTGCGACAGGAGGCCTCAAATCCTTTGAAAACTCCAGAGGTATGCGGAGATCAGTGCCTCCAAAGGAGACGATGCCTGACTCCTCGTGAAACTTGATAGGAGACCCAGGATTCCTGTGGCACGTGGAAAGGGACCCTTGGTCTCCCGTCTCAGCTGGAGAGGCGTCCCAATTGCCCTGCAAATCCTCGAGGAGAATGCCGAGTTGTCCCTCACAACTAGGCAGGAGTCCTGACATGGCTGATCACACACGTGTTTGGAAGGGCCATCCCCGTCGTAACTCGAGAATATACCCCAGGTTCCCGCCGCAACTCGAGAAAAACCATGAGACTTCCCCCTCGCCGCGAGATGAGGCCCGATTCCCCTGAACTGCGTGCAGAGCAATTCCGTGTTGCACATCACACATGAAAGGAGCCTTGATTTCCTTCATGGCACTCCAGAGAAACCCCAAGAACACTGTTTCAAGGCTAGAGGGATCCTGAGGTCACTGTAGCAACACGAAAGAGCTCCGTGGACCAAAAATCAACTCGAGATGAGAGGTTAGTCCCTGGCTTCGACTCCAGAGGAATACCACCTTACCACAAGCACCTCAAGAGGAGGCTTCTCTCAGCTCTAGGTATGTGAGAGAGACCCTGAGTTTGCGGCCTCAAGTGCAATGGACACCGCGATGCCCTGACTTGAAATAAGGCCGGATATCCCTGCAGTGACTGGAATGCAGGCTCGTCTTGCATCTCCCAAGACGAAAGGGTGTCTGAATCCCCTGTGGAGACCACAGAGAAAGACCTAGTTCCCCACCTCATCGCGACAGGAGGCCTCAAATCCTTTGAAAACTCCAGAGGTATGCGGAGATCAGTGCCTCCAAAGGAGACGATGCCTGACTCCTCGTGAAACTTGATAGGAGACCCAGGATTCCTGTGGCACGTGGAAAGGGACCCTTGGTCTCCCGTCTCAGCTGGAGAGGCGTCCCAATTGCCCTGCAAAGCCTCGAGGAGAATCCCGAGTTGTCCCTCGCAACTAGGCAGGAGTCCTGACATGGCTGTACACACACGTGTGTGGAAGGGCCATCCCCGTCGTAACTCGAGAATATACCCCAGGTTCCCGCCGCAACTCGAGAAAAACCATGAGACTTCCCCCTCGCCGAGAGACGAAGCCCGATTCCCCTGCACTGCGTGCAGAGCAATTCCGTGTTGCACATCACACATGAAAGGAGCCTTGATTTCCTTGATGGCACTCCAGAGAAACCCCAAGAACACTGTTTCAAGGCTAGAGGGATCCTGAGGTCACTGTAGCAACACGAAAGAGCTCCGTGGACCAAGAATCAACACGAGATGAGAGGTTAGTCCCTGGCTTCGACTCCTGAGGAATACCACCTTACCACAAGCACCTCAAGAGGAGGCTTCTCTCAGCTCTAGGTATGTGAGAGGGACCCTGAGTTTGCGGCCTCAAGTGGAATGGACACCGCGATGCCCTGACTCGAAATAAGGCCGGATATCCCTCCAGTGACTTGAATGCAGGCTCGTCTTGCATCTCCCAAGAAGAAAGGATGTTTGAATCCCCTGTGGAGACCACAGAGAAACACCTAGTTCCCCACCTCATCGCGACCGGAGGCCTCACATCCTTTGAAAACTCCAGAGGTACGCGGAGATCAGTGCCTCCAAAGGAGACGATGCCTGACTCCTCGTGAAACTTGATAGGAGTCCCAGGATTCCTGTGGCACGTGGAAAGGGACCCTTGGTCTCCCGCCTCAGCTGGAGAGGCGTTCCAATTGCCCTGCCAAGCCTCGAGGAGAATCCCGAGTTGTCCCTCGCAACTAGGCAGGAGTCCTGACGTGGCTGAACAAACACGTGGGTGGAAGGGCCATCCCCGTCGTAACTCGAGAATATACCCCAGGTTCCCGCCGCAACTCGAGAAAAACCATGAGACTTCCCCCTCGATGCGAGATGAGGCCCGATTTCCCGGCACTGCGTGCAGAGCAATTCCGTGTTGCACATCACACATGAAAGGAGCCTTGATTTCCTTGATGGCACTCCAGAGAAACCCCAAGAACACTGTTTCAAGGCTAGAGGGATCCTGAGGTCACTGTAGCAACACGAAAGAGCTCCGTGGACCAAGAATCAACACGAGATGAGAGGTTAGTCCCTGGCTTCGACTCCTGAGGAATACCACCTTACCACAAGCACCTCAAGAGGAGGCTTCTCTCAGCTCTAGGTATGTGAGAGGGACCCTGAGTTTGCGGCCTCAAGTGGAATGGACACCGCGATGCCCTGACTCGAAATAAGGCCGGATATCCCTGCAGTGACTTGAATGCAGGCTCGTCTTGCATCTCCCAAGAAGAAAGGTTGTCTGAATCCCCTGTGGAGACCACAGAGAAAGACCTAGTTCCCCACCTCATCGCGACCGGAGGCCTCACATCCTTTGAAAACTCCAGAGGTACGCGGAGATCAGTGCCTCCAAAGGAGACGATGCCTGACTCCTCGTGAAACTTGATAGGAGTCCCAGGATTCTTGTGGCACGTGGAAAGGGACCCTTGGTCTCCCGCCTCAGCTGGAGAGGCGTTCCAATTGCCCTGCCAAGCCTCGAGGAGAATCCCGAGTTGTCCTTCGCAACTAGGCAGGAGTCCTGACGTGGCTGAACAAACACGTGGGTGGAAGGGCCATCCCCGTCGTAACTCGAGAATATACCCCAGGTTCCCGCCGCAACTCGAGAAAAACCATGAGACTTCCCCCTCGATGCGAGATGAGGCCCGATTCCCCTGTACTGCGTGCAGAGCAATTCCGTCTTGCACATCACACATGAAAGGAGCCTTGATTTCCTTGATGGCACTCCAGAGAAACCCCAAGAACACTGTTTCAAGGATAGAGGGATCCTGAGGTCACTGTAGCAACACGAAAGAACTCTGTGGCCAAAAATCAACTCAAAAAGAGAGATTAGTCCCTGGATTCGTCTCCAGAGGAATACCACCTTACCACAAGCACCTCAAGAGGAGGCTTCTCTCAGCTCTAGGTATGTGAGAGGGACCCTGAGTTTGCGGCCTCAAGTGGAATGGACACCGCGATGCCCTGACGCGAAATAAGGCCGGATATCCCTGCAGTGACTTCAATGCAGGCTCATCTTGCATCTCCCAGGACGAAAGGATGTCTGAATCCCCTGTGGAAAGCACAGAGAAAGACTTAGTTTCCCACCTCATCGCGACCGATAACCTTACATCCTTTGAAAACTCCAGAGGTACGCGGAGATCAGTGCCTCCAAAGGAGACGATGCCTGACTCCTCGTGAAACTTGATAGGAGTCCCAGGATTCCTGTGGCACTTGGAAAGGGACCCTTGGTCTCCCGCCTCTGCTGGAGAGGCGTCCCAATTGCCCTGCCAAGCCTCGAGGAGAATCCAGAGTTGTCCCTCGCAACTAGGCAGGAGTCCTGACGTCGCTGAAGAAACACGTGGGTGGAAGGGCCATCCCCGTCGTAACTCGAGAATATAACCCAGGTTCCCGCCGCAACTCGAGAAAAACCATGAGACTTCCCCCTCGCTGCGAGATGAGGCCCGATTCCCCTGCACTGCGTGCAGAGCAATTCCGTGTTGCACATCACACATGAAAGGAGCCTTGATTTCCTTGATGGCACTCCAGAGAAACCCCAAGAACACTGTTTCAAGGATAGAGGGATTCTGAGGTCACTGTAGCAACACGATAGAACTCTGTGGACCAAAAATCAACTCGAAAAAAGAGGTTAGTCCCTGTATTCGTCTCCAGAGGAATACCACCTTACCACAAGCACCTCAAGAGGAGGCTTCTCTCAGCTCTAGGTATGTGAGAGGGACCCTGAGTTTGCGGCCTCAAGTGGAATGGACACCGCGATGCCCTGACTCGAAATAAGGCCGGATATCCCTGCAGTGACTTCAGTGCAGGCTCGTCTTGCATCTCCCAGGACGAAAGGATGTCTGAATCCCCTGTGGAAAGCACAGAGAAAGACTTAGTTCCCCACCTCATCGCGACCGATAGCCTCACATCCGTTGAAAACTCCAGAGGTATGCGGAGATCAGTGCCTCCAAAGGAGACGATGCCTGACTCCTCGTGAAACTTGATAGGAGTCCCAGGATTCCTGTGGCACTTGGAAAGGGACACTTGGTCTCCCGCCTCAGCTGGAGAGGCGTCCCAATTGCCCTGCCAAGCCTCGAGGAGAATCCAGAGTTGTCCCTCGCAACTAGGCAGGAGTCCTGACGTCGCTGAAGAAACACGTGGGTGGAAGGGCCATCCCCGTCGTAACTCGAGAATATACCCCAGGTTCCCGCCGCAACTCGAGAAAAACCATGAGACTTCCCCCTCGCCGCGAGATGAGGCCCGATTCCCCTGCACTGCGTGCAGAGCAATTCTGTGTTGCACATCACACATGAAAGGAGCCTTGATTTCCTTCATGGCACTCCAGAGAAACCCCAAGAACACTGTTTCAAGGCTAGAGGGATCCTGAGGTCACTGTAGCAACATGAAAGAGCTCCGTGGACCAAAAATCAACTCGAGATGAGAGGTTAGTCCCTGGCTTCGACTCCAGAGGAATACCACCTTACCACAAGCACCTCAAGAGGAGGCTTCTCTCAGCTCTAGGTATGTGAGAGGGACCCTGAGTTTGCGGCCTCAAGTGGAATGGACACCACGATGCCCTGACTTGAAATAAGGCCGGATATCCCTGCAGTGACTGGAATGCAGGCTCGTCTTGCATCTCCCAAGACGAAAGGGTGTCTGAATCCCCTGTGGAGACCACAGAGAAAGACCTAGTTCCCCACCTCATTGCGACAGGAGGCCTCAAATCCTTTGAAAACTCCAGAGGTATGCGGAGATCAGTGCCTCCAAAGGAGACGATGCCTGACTCCTCGTGAAACTTGATAGGAGACCCAGGATTCCTGTGGCACGTGGAAAGGGACCCTTGGTCTCCCGTCTCAGCTGGAGAGGCGTCCCAATTGCCCTGCAAATCCTCGAGGAGAATGCCGAGTTGTCCCTCACAACTAGGCAGGAGTCCTGACATGGCTGATCACAGACGTGTGTGGAAGGGCCATCCCCGTCGTAACTCGAGAATATACCCCAGGTTCCCGCCGCAACTCGAGAAAAACCATGAGACTTCCCCCTCGCCGCGAGATGAGGCCCGATTCCCCTGAACTGCGTGCAGAGCAATTCCGTGTTGCACATCACACATGAAAGGAGCCTTGATTTCCTTCATGGCACTCCAGAGAAACCCCAAGAACACTGTTTCAAGGCTAGAGGGATCCTGAGGTCACTGTAGCAACACGAAAGAGCTCCGTGGACCAAAAATCAACTCGAGATGAGAGGTTAGTCCCTGGCTTCGACTCCAGAGGAATACCACCTTACCACAAGCACCTCAAGAGGAGGCTTCTCTCAGCTCTAGGTATGTGAGAGAGACCCTGAGTTTGCGGCCTCAAGTGCAATGGACACCGCGATGCCCTGACTTGAAATAAGGCCGGATATCCCTGCAGTGACTGGAATGCAGGCTCGTCTTGCATCTCCCAAGACGAAAGGGTGTCTGAATCCCCTGTGGAGACCACAGAGAAAGACCTAGTTCCCACCTCATCGCGACAGGAGGCCTCAAATCCTTTGAAAACTCCAGAGGTATGCGGAGATCAGTGCCTCCAAAGGAGACGATGCCTGACTCCTCGTGAAACTTGATAGGAGACCCAGGATTCCTGTGGCACGTGGAAAGGGACCCTTGGTCTCCCGTCTCAGCTGGAGAGGCGTCCCAATTGCCCTGCAAAGCCTCGAGGAGAATCCCGAGTTGTCCCTCGCAACTAGGCAGGAGTCCTGACATGGCTGTACACACACGTGTGTGGAAGGGCCATCCCCGTCGTAACTCGAGAATATACCCCAGGTTCCCGCCGCAACTCGAGAAAAACCATGAGACTTCCCCCTCGCCGAGAGACGAAGCCCGATTCCCCTGCACTGCGTGCAGAGCAATTCCGTGTTGCACATCACACATGAAAGGAGCCTTGATTTCCTTGATGGCACTCCAGAGAAACCCCAAGAACACTGTTTCAAGGCTAGAGGGATCCTGAGGTCACTGTAGCAACACGAAAGAGCTCCGTGGACCAAGAATCAACACGAGATGAGAGGTTAGTCCCTGGCTTCGACTCCTGAGGAATACCACCGTACCACAAGCACCTCAAGAGGAGGCTTCTCTCAGCTCTAGGTATGTGAGAGGGATCCTGAGTTTGCGGCCTCAAGTGGAATGGACACCACGATGCCCTGACTCGAAATAAGGCCGGATATCCCTGCAGTGACTTGAATGCAGGCTCGTCTTGCATCTCCCAAGAAGAAAGGATGTCTGAATCCCCTGTGGAGACCACAGAGAAAGACCTAGTTCCCCACCTCATCGCGACCGGAGGCCTCACATCCTTTGAAAACTCCAGAGGTACGCGGAGATCAGTGCCTCCAAAGGAGACGATGCCTGACTCCTCGTGAAACTTGATAGGAGTCCCAGGATTCCTGTGGCACGTGGAAAGGGACCCTTGGTCTCCCGCCTCAGCTGGAGAGGCGTTCCAATTGCCCTGCCAAGCCTCGAGGAGAATCCCGAGTTGCCCCTCGCAACTAGGCAGGAGTCCTGACGTGGCTGAACAAACACTTGGGTGGAAGGGCCATCCCCGTTGTAACTCGAGAATATACCCCAGGTTCCCGCCGCAACTCGAGAAAAACCATGAGACTTCCCCCTCGATGCGAGATGAGGCCCGATTCCCCTGTACTGCGTGCAGAGCAATTCCGTCTTGCACATCACACATGAAAGGAGCCTTGATTTCCTTGATGGCACTCCAGAGAAACCCCAAGAACACTGTTTCAAGGATAGAGGGATCCTGAGGTCACTGTAGCAACACGAAAGAACTCTGTGGACCAAAAATCAACTCAAAAAGAGAGATTAGTCCCTGGATTCGTCTCCAGAGGAATATCACCTTACCACAAGCACCTCAAGAGGAGGCTTCTCTCAGCTCTAGGTATGTGAGAGGGACCCTGAGTTTGCGGCCTCAAGTGGAATGGACACCGCGATGCCCTGACGCGAAATAAGGCCGGATATCCCTGCAGTGACTTCAATGCAGGCTCGTCTTGCATCTCCCAGGACGAAAGGATGTCTGAATCCCCTGTGGAAAGCACAGAGAAAGACTTAGTTCCCCACCTCATCGCGACCGATAGCCTCACATCCTTTGAAAACTCCAGAGGTATGCGGAGATCAGTGCCTCCAAAGGAGACGATGCCTGACTCCTCGTGAAACTTGATAGGAGTCCCAGGATTCCTGTGGCACTTGGAAAGGGACACTTGGTCTCCCGCCTCAGGTGGAGAGGCGTCCCAATTGCCCTGCCAAGCCTCGAGGAGAATCCCGAGTTGTGTCTCGCAACTAGGCAAGAGTCCTGACGTGGCTGAACAAACACGTGTGTGGAAGGGCCATCCCCGTTGTAACTCGAGAATATACCCCAGGTTCCCGCCGCAACTCGAGAAAAACCATGAGACTTCCCCCTCGCCGCGAGATGAGGCCTGATTCCCCTGCACTGCGTGCAGAGCAATTCCGTGTTGCACATCACACATGAAAGGAGCCTTGATTTCCTTCATGGCACTCCAGAGAAACCCCAAGAACACTGTTTCAAGGCTAGAGGGATCCTGAGGTCACTGTAGCAACACGAAAGAGCTCCTTGGGCCAAAAATCAACTCGAGATGAGAGGTTAGTCCCTGGCTTTGACTCCAGAGGAATACCACCTTACCACAAGCACCTCAAGAGGAGGCTTCTCTCAGCTCTAGGTATGTGAGAGGGACCCTGAGTTTGCGGCCTCAAGTGGAATGGACACCGCGATGCCCTGACTCGAAATAAGGCCGGATATCCCTGCAGTGACTGGAATGCAGGCTCGTCTTGCATCTCCCAAGACGAAAGGGTGTCTGAATCCCCTGTGGAGACCACAGAGAAAGACCTAGTTCCCCACCTCATCGCGACAAGAGGCCTCAAATCCTTTGAAAACTCCAGAGGTATGCGGAGATCAGTGCCTCCAAAGGAGACGATGCCTGACTCCTCGTGAAACTTGATAGGAGACCCAGGATTCCTGTGGCACGTGGAAAGGGACACTTGGTCTCCCGTCTCAGCTGGAGAGGCGTCCCAATTGCCCTGCAAAGCCTCGAGGAGAATCCCGAGTTGTCCCTCGCAACTAGGCAGGAGTCCTGACATGGCTGAACACACACGTGTGTGGAAGGGCCATCCCCGTCGTAACTCGAGAATATACCCCAGGTTCCCGCCGCAACTCGAGAAAAACCATGAGACTTCCCCCTCGCCGCGAGATGAAGCCCGATTCCCCTGCACTGCGTGCAGATCAATTCCGTGTTGCACATCACACATGAAAGGAGCCTTGATTTCCTTGATGGCACTCCAGAGAAACCCCAAGAACACTGTTTCAAGGATAGAGGGATCCTGAGGTCACTGTAGCAACACGAAAGAGCTCCGTGGACCAAGAATCAACACGAGATGAGAGGTTAGTCCCTGGCTTCGACTCCTGAGGAATACCACCTTACCACAAGCACCTCAAGAGGAGGCTTCTCTCAGCTCTAGGTATGTTAGAGGGATCCTGAGTTTGCAGCCTCAAGTGGAATGGACACCGCGATGCCCTGACTCGAAATAAGGCCGGATATCCCTCCAGTGACTTGAATGCAGGCTCGTCTTTCATCTCCCAAGATGAAAGGATGTCTGAATCCCCTGTGGAGACCACAGAGAAACACCTAGTTCCCCACCTCATCGCGACCGGAGGCCTCACATCCTTTGAAAACTCCAGAGGTACGCGGAGATCAGTGCCTCCAAAGGAGACGATGCCTGACTCCTCGTGAAACTTGATAGGAGTCCCAGGATTCTTGTGGCACGTGGAAAGGGACCCTTGGTCTCCCGCCTCAGCTGGAGAGGCGTTCCAATTGCCCTGCCAAGCCTCGAGGAGAATCCCGAGTTGCCCCTCGCAACTAGGCAGGAGTCCTGACGTGGCTGAACAAACACGTGGGTGGAAGGGCCATCCCCGTCGTAACTCGAGAATATACCCCAGGTTCCCGCCGCAACTCGAGAAAAACCATGAGACTTCCCCCTCGATGCGAGATGAGGCCCGATTCCCCTGTACTGTGTGCAGAGCAATTCCGTCTTGCACATCACACATGAAAGGAGCCTTGATTTCCTTGATGGCACTCTAGAGAAACCCCAAGAACACTGTTTCAAGGATAGAGGGATCCTGAGGTCACTGTAGCAACACGAAAGAACTCTGTGGACCAAAAATCAACTCGAAAAGAGAGGTTATTTCCTGGATTCGTCTCCAGAGGAATACCACCTTACCACAAGCACCTCAAGAGGAGGCTTCTCTCAGCTCTAGGTATGTGAGAGGGACCCTGAGTTTGCGGCCTCAAGTGGAATGGACACCGTGATGCCCTGACTCGAAATAAGGCCGGATATCCCTGCAGTGACTTCAATGCAGGCTCGTCTTGCATCTCCCAGGACGAAAGGATGTCTGAATCCCCTGTGGAAAGCACAGAGAAAGACTTAGTTCCCCACCTCATCGCGACCGATAGCCTCACATCCTTTGAAAACTCCAGAGGTATGCGGAGATCAGTGCCTCCAAAGGAGACGATGCTTGACTCCTCGTGAAACTTGATAGGAGTCCCAGGATTCCTGTGGCACTTGGAAAGGGACACTTGGTCTCCCGCCTCAGCTGGAGAGGCGTCCCAATTGCCCTGCCAAGCCTCGAGGAGAATCCAGAGTTGTCCCTCGCAACTAGGCAGGAGTCCTGACGTCGCTGAAGAAACACGTGGGTGGAAGGGCCATCCCCGTCGTAACTCGAGAATATACCCCAGGTTCCCGCCGCAACTCGAGAAAAACCATGAGACTTCCCCCTCGCCGCGAGATGAGGCCCGATTCCCCTGCACTGCGTGCAGAGCAATTCCGTGTTGCACATCACACATGAAAGGAGCCTTGATTTCCTTGATGGCACTCCATAGAAACCCCAAGAACACTGTTTCAAGGCTAGAGGGAGCCTGAGGTCACTGTAGCAACACGAAAGAGCTCCGTGGGCCAAAAATCAACTCGAGATGCGAGGTTAGTCCCTGGCTTCGACTCCAGAGGAATACCACCTTACCACAAGCACCTCAAGAGGAGGCTTCTCTCAGCTCTAGGTATGTGAGAGGGACCCTGAGTTTGCGGCCTCAAGTTGAATGGACACCGTGATGCCCTGACGCGAAATAAGGCTGGATATCCCTGCAGTGACTTGAATGCAGGCTCGTCTTGCATCTCCCAAGATGAAAGGATGTCTGAATCCCCTGTGGAGACCACAGAGAAAGACCTAGTTCCCCACCTCATCGCGACCGGAGGCCTCACATCCTTTGAAAACTCCAGAGGTACGCGGAGATCAGTGCCTCCAAAGGAGACGATGCCTGACTCCTCGTGAAACTTGATAGGAGTCCCAGGATACCTGTGGCACGTGTAAAGGGACCCTTGGTCTCCCGCCTCAGCTGGAGAGGCGTCCCAATTGCCCTGCAAAGCCTCGAGGAGAATCCCGAGTTGTCCCTCACAACTAGGCAGGAGTCCTCACATGGCTGAACAAACACGTGAGTGGAAGGGCCATCCCCGTCGTAACTCGAGAATATACCCCAGGTTCCCGCCGCAACTCGAGAAAAACCATGAGACTTCCCCCTCGCCGCGAGATGAGGCCCGATTCCCCTGCACTGCGTGCAGAGCAATTCCGTGTTGCACATCACACATGAAAGGAGCCTTGATTTCCTTGATGGCACTCCAGAGAAACCCCAAGAACACTGTTTCAAGGCTAGAGGGATCCTGAGGTCACTGTAGCAACACGAAAGAGCTCCGTGGACCAAAAATCAACTCGAGATGAGAGGTTAGTCCCTGGCTTCGACTCCAGAGGAATACCACCTTACCACAAGCACCTCAAGAGGAGGCTTCTCTCAGCTCTAGGTATGTGAGAGGGACCCTGAGTTTGCGGCCTCAAGTGGAATGGACACCGCGATGCCCTGACTCGAAATAAGGCCGGATATCCCTGCAGTGACTGGAATGCAGGCTCGTCTTGCATCTCCCAAGAAGAAAGGGTGTCTGAATCCCCTGTGGAGACAACAGAGAAAGACATAGTTCCCCACCTCATCGCGACAGGAGGCCTCAAATCCTTTGAAAACTCCCGAGGTATGCGGAGATCAGTGCCTCCAAAGGAGACGATGCCTGACTCCTCGTGAAACTTGATAGGAGACCCAGGATTCCTGTGGCACGTGGAAAGGGACCCTTGGTCTCCCGTCTCAGCTGGAGAGGCGTCCCAATTGCCCTGCAAAGCCTCGAGGAGAATCCCGAGTTGTCCCTCACAACTAGGCAGGAGTCCTGACATGGCTGAACACACACGTGTGTGGAAGGGCCATCCCCGTCGTAACTCGAGAATATACCCCAGGTTCCCGCCGCAACTCGAGAAAAACCATGAGACTTCCCCCTCGCCGCGAGATGAGGCCCGATTCCCCTGAACTGCGTGCAGAGCAATTCCGTGTTGCACATCACACATGAAAGGAGCCTTGATTTCCTTGATGGCACTCCAGAGAAACCCCAAGAACACTGTTTCAAGGCTAGAGGGATCCTGAGGTCACTGTAGCAACACGAAAGAGCTCCGTGGACCAAGAATCAACACGAGATGAGAGGTTAGTCCCTGGATTCGACTCCTGAGGAATACCACCTTACCACAAGCACCTCAAGAGGAGGCTTCTCTCAGCTCTAGGTATGTGAGAGGGACCCTGAGTTTGCGGCCTCAAGTGGAATGGACACCGCGATGCCCTGACGCGAAATAAGGCTGGATATCCCTGCAGTGACTTCAATGCAGGCTCGTCTTGCATCTCCCAAGATGAAAGGATGTCTGAATCCCCTGTGGAGACCACAGAGAAAGACCTAGTTCCCCACTTCATCGCGACCGGAGGCCTCACATCCTTTGAAAACTCCAGAGGTACGCGGAGATCAGTGCCTCCAAAGGAGACGATGCCTGACTCCTCGTGAAACTTGATAGGAGTCCCAGGATTCCTGTGGCACGTGGAAAGGGACCCTTGGTCTCCCGCCTCAGCTGGAGAGGCGTCCCAATTGCCTTGCCAAGCCTCGAGGAGAATCCCGAGTTGTGTCTCGCAACTAGGCAAGAGTCCTGACGTGGCTGAACAAACACGTGTGTGGAAGGGCCATCCCCGTCGTAACTCGAGAATATACCCCAGGTTCCCGCCGCAACTCGAGAAAAACCATGAGACTTCCCCCTCGCCGCGAGATGAGGCCCGATTCCCCTGCACTGCGTGCAGAGCAATTCCGTGTTGCACATCACACATGAAAGGAGCCTTGATTTCCTTGATGGCACTCCAGAGAAACCCCAAGAACACTGTTTCAAGGCTAGAGGGATCCTGAGGTCACTGTAGCAACACGAAAGAGCTCCGTGGACCAAAAATCAACTCGAGATGAGAGGTTAGTCCCTGGCTTCGACTCCAGAGGAATACCACCTTACCACAAGCACCTCAAGAGGAGGCTTCTCTCAGCTCTAGGTATGTGAGAGGGACCCTGAGTTTGCGGCCTCAAGTGGAATGGACACCGCGATGCCCTGACTCGAAATAAGGCCGGATATCCCTGCAGTGACTGGAATGCAGGCTCGTCTTGCATCTCCCAAGACGAAAGGGTGTCTGAATCCCCTGTGGAGACCACAGAGAAAGACCTAGTTCCCCACCTCATCGCGACAAGAGGCCTCAAATCCTTTGAAAACTCCAGAGGTATGCGGAGATCAGTGCCTCCAAAGGAGACGATGTCTGACTCCTCCTGAAACTTGATAGGAGACCCAGGATTCCTGTGGCACGTGGAAAGGGACCCTTGGTCTCCCGTCTCAGCTGGAGAGGGGTCCCAATTGCCCTGCAAAGCCTCGAGGAGAATCCCGAGTGGTCCCTCGGAACTAGGCAGGAGTCCTGACATGGCTGAACACACACGTGTTTGGAAGGGCCATCCCCGTCGTAACTCGAGAATATACCCCAGGTTCCCGCCGCAACTCGAGAAAAACCATGAGACTTCCCCCTCGCCACGAGATGAAGCCCGATTCCCCTGCACTGCGTGCAGAGCAATTCCGCGTTGCACATCACACATGAAAGGAGCCTTGATTTCCTTGATGGCACTCCAGAGAAACCCCAAGAACACTGTTTCAAGGCTAGAGGGATCCTGAGGTCACTGTAGCAACACGAAAGAGCTCCGTGGACCAAGAATCAACACGAGATGAGAGGTTAGTCCCTGGCTTCGACTCCTGAGGAATACCACCTTACCACAAGCACCTCAAGAGGAGGCTTCTCTCAGCTCTAGGTATGTGAGAGGGATCCTGAGTTTGCGGCCTCAAGTGGAATGGACACCGCGATGCCCTGACTCGAAATAAGGCCGGATATCCATCCAGTGACTTGAATGCAGGCTCGTCTTGCATCTCCCAAGAAGAAAGGATGTCAGAATCCCCTGTGGAGACCACAGAGAAACACCTAGTTCCCCACCTCATCGCGACCGCAGGCCTCACATCCTTTGAAAACTCCAGAGGTATGCGGAGATCAGTGCCTCCAAAGGAGACGATGCCTGACTCCTCGTGAAACTTGATAGGAGACCCAGGATTCCTGTGGCACGTGGAAAGGGACCCTTGGTCTCCCGGCTCAGCTGGAGAGGCGTCCCAATTGCCCTGCAAAGCCTCGAGGAGAATCCCGAGTTGTCCCTCACAACTAGGCAGGAGTCCTGACATGGCTGAACACACACGTGTGTGGAAGGGCCATCCCCGTCGTAACTCGAGAATATACCCCAGGTTCCCGCCGCAAATCGAGAAAAACCATGAGACTTCCCCCTCGCCGTGAGATGAGGCCCGATTCCCCTGAACTGCGTGCAGAGCAATTCCGTGTTGCACATCACACATGAAAGGAGCCTTGATTTCCTTGATGGCACTCCAGAGAAACCCCAAGAACACTGTTTCAAGGCTAGAGGGATCCTGAGGTCACTGTAGCAACACGAAAGAGCTCCGTGGACCAAGAATCAACACGAGATGAGAGGTTAGTCCCTGGCTTCGACTCCTGAGGAATACCACCTTACCACAAGCACCTCAAGAGGAGGCTTCTCTCAGCTCTAGGTATGTGAGAGGGACCCTGAGTTTGCGGCCTCAAGTGGAATGGACACCGCGATGCCCTGACGCGAAATAAGGCTGGATATCCCTGCAGTGACTTGAATGCAGGCTCGTCTTGCATCTCCCAAGATGAAAGGATGTCTGAATCCCCTGTGGAGACCACAGAGAAAGACCTAGTTCCCCACCTCATCGCGACCGGAGGCCTCACATCCTTTGAAAACTCCAGAGGTACGCGGAGATCAGTGCCTCCAAAGGAGACGATGCCTGACTCCTCGTGAAACTTGATAGGAGTCCCAGGATTCCTGTGGCACGTGGAAAGGGACCCTTGGTGTCCCGCCTCAGCTGGAGAGGCGTCCCAATTGCCTTGTCAAGCCTCGAGGAGAATCCCCAGTTGTGTCTCGCAACTAGCAGGAGTCCTGACGTGGCTGAACAAACACGTGTGTGGAAGGGCCATCCCCGTCGTAACTCGAGAATATACCCCAGGTTCCCGCCGCAACTCGAGAAAAACCATGAGACTTCCCCCTCGCCGCGAGATGAGGCCCGATTCCCCTGCACTGCGTGCAGAGCAATTCCGTGTTGCACATCACACATGAAAGGAGCCTTGATTTCCTTGATGGCACTCCAGAGAAACCCCAAGAACACTGTTTCAAGGCTAGAGGGATCCTGAGGTCACTGTAGCAACACGAAAGAGCTCCGTGGGCCAAAAATCAACTCGAGATGAGAGGTTACTCCCTGGCTTCGACTCCAGAGGAATACCACCTTACCACAAGCACCTCAAGAGGAGGCTTCTCTCAGCTCTAGGTATGTGAGAGGGACCCTGAGTTTGCGGCCTCAAGTGGAATGGACACCGCGATGCCCTGACTCGAAATAAGGCTGGATATCCCTGCAGTGACTTGAATGCAGGCTCGTCTTGCATCTCCCAAGAAGAAAGGATGTCTGAATCCCCTGTGGAGACCACAGAGAAACACCTAGTTCCCCACCTCATCGCGACCGGAGGCCTCACATCCTTTGAAAACTCCAGAGGTACGCGGAGATCAGTGCCTCCAAAGGAGACGATGCCTGACTCCTCGTGAAAATTGATAGGAGTCCCAGGATTCTTGTGGCACGTGGAAAGGGACCCTTGGTCTCCCGCCTCAGCTGGAGAGGCGTTCCAATTGCCCTGCCAAGCCTCGAGGAGAATCCCGAGTTGTCCCTCGCAACTAGGCAGGAGTCCTGACGTGGCTGAACAAACACGTGGGTGGAAGGGCCATCCCCGTCGTAACTCGAGAATATACCCCAGGTTCCCGCCGCAACTCGAGAAAAACCATGAGACTTCCCCCTCGATGCGAGATGAGGCCCGATTCCCCTGTACTGCGTGCAGAGCAATTCCGTGTTGCACATCACACATGAAAGGAGCCTTGATTTCCTTGATGGCACTCCAGAGAAACCCCAAGAACACTGTTTCAAGGATAGAGGGATCCTGAGGTCACTGTAGCAACACGAAAGAACTCTGTGGACCAAAAATCAACTCGAAAAGAGAGGTTAGTCCCTGGATTCGTCTCCAGAGGAATACCACCTTACCACAAGCACCTCAAGAGGAGGCTTCTCTCAGCTCTAGGTATGTGAGAGGGACCCTGAGTTTGCGGCCTCAAGTGGAATGGACACCGCGATGCCCTGACTCGAAATAAGGCCGGATATCCCTGCAGTGACTTCAATGCAGGCTCGTCTTGCATCTCCCAGGACGAAAGGATGTCTGAATCCCCTGTGGAGACCACAGAGAAAGACCTAGTTCCCCACCTCATCGCGACCGATAGCCTCACATCCTTTGAAAACTCCAGAGGTACGCGGAGATCAGTGCCTCCAAAGGAGATGATGCCTGACTCCTCGTGAAACTAGATAGGAGTCCCAGGTTTCCTGTGGCACTTGGAAAGGGACACTTGGTCTCCCGCCTCAGCTGGAGAGGCTTCCCAATTGCCCTGCCAAGCCTCGAGGAGAATCCCGAGTTGGCCCTCGCAACTAGGCAGGAGTCCTGACGTGGCTGAACAAACACGTGGGTGGAAGGGCCATCCCCGTCGTAACTCGAGAATATACCCCAGGTTCCCGCCGCAACTCGAGAAAAACCATGAGACTTCCCCCTCGCCGCGAGATGAGGCCCGATTCCCCTGCACTGCGTGCAGAGCAATTCTGTGTTGCACATCACACATGAAAGGAGCCTTGATTTCCTTGATGGCATTCCAGAGAAACCCCAAGAACACTGTTTCAAGGCTAGAGGGATCCTGAGGTCACTGTAGCAACACGAAAGAGCTCCTTGGGCCAAAAATCAACTCGAGATGAGAGGTTAGTCCCTGGCTTCGACTCCAGAGGAATACCACATTACCACAAGCACCTCAAGAGGAGGCTTCTCTCAGCTCTAGGTATGTGAGAGGGACCCTGAGTTTGCGGCCTCAAGTGGAATGGACACCGCGATGCCCTGACGAGAAATAAGGCTGGATATCCCTGCAGTGACTTCAATGCAGGCTCGTCTTGCATCTCCCAAGATAAAAGGATGTCTGAATCCCCTGTGGAGACCACAGAGAAAGACCTAGTTCCCCACCTCATCGCGACCGGAGGCCTCACATCCTTTGAAAACTCCAGAGGTACGCGGAGATCAGTGCCTCCAAAGGAGACGATTCCTGACTCCTCGTGAAACTTGATAGGAGTCCCAGGATTCCTGTGGCACGTGGAAAGGGACCCTTGGTCTCCCGCCTCAGCTGGAGAGGCGTCCCAATTGCCTTGCCAAGCCTCGAGGAGAATCCCGAGTTGTGTCTCGCAACTTTGCAGGAGTCCTGACGTGGCTGAACTAACACGTGTGTGGTAGGGCCATTCCCGTCGTAACTCGAGAATATCCCCCAAGTTCCCGCCGCAACTCTAGAAAAACCATGAGACTTGCCCCTCGCCGCGAGATGAGGCCCGATTCCCCTGCACTGCGTGCAGAGCAATTCTGTGTTGCACATCACACATGAAAGGAGCCTTGATTTCCTTCATGGCACTCCAGAGATACCCCAAGAACACTGTTTCAAGGCTAGAGGGATCCTGAGGTCACTGTAGCAACACGAAAGAGCTCCGTGGACCAAAAATCAACTCGAGATGAGAGGTTAGTCCCTGGCTTCGACTCCAGAGGAATACCACCTTACCACAAGCACCTCAAGAGGAGGCTTCTCTCAGCTCTAGGTATGTGAGAGGGACCCTGAGTTTGCGGCCTCAAGTGGAATGGACACCGCGATGCCCTGACTCGAAATAAGGCCGGATATCCCTGCAGTGACTGGAATGCAGGCTCGTCTTGCATCTCCCAAGAAGAAAGGATGTCTGAATCCCCTGTGGAGACCACAGAGAAAGACCTAGTTCCCCACCTCATCGCGACCGGAGGCCTCACATCCTTTGAAAATTCCAGAGGTACGCGGAGATCAGTGCCTCCAAAGGAGACGATACCTGACTCCTCGTGAAACTTGATAGGAGTCCCAGGATTCTTGTGGCACGTGGAAAGGGACCCTCGGTCTCCCGCCTCAGCTGGAGAGGCGTTCCAATTGCCCTGCCACGCCTCGAGGAGAATCCCGAATTGTCCCTCGCAACTAGGCAGGAGTCCTGACGTGGCTGAACAAACACGTGTGTGGAAGGGCCATCCCCGTCGTAACTCGAGAATATACCCCAGGTTCCCGCCGCAACTCGAGAAAAACCATGAGACTTCCCCCTCGCCGCGAGATGAGGCCCGATTCCCCTGCACTGCATGCAGAGCAATTCCGTGTTGCACATCACACATGAAAGGAGCCTTGATTTCCTTGATGGCACTCCAGAGAAACCCCAAGAACACTGTTTCAAGGCTAGAGGGATCCTGAGGTCACTGTAGCAACACGAAAGAGCTCCGTGGGCCAAAAATCAACTCGAGATGAGAGGTTAGTCCCTGGCTTCGACTCCAGAGGAATACCACCTTACCACAAGCACCTCAAGAGGAGGCTTCTCTCAGCTCTAGGTATGTGAGAGGACCCTGAGTTTGCGGCCTCAAGTGGAATGGACACCGCGATGCCCTGACGCGAAATAAGGCTGGATATCCCTGCAGTGACTTGAATGCAGGCTCGTCTTGCATCTCCCAAGATGAAAGGATGTCTGAATCCCCTGTGGAGACCACAGAGAAAGACCTAGTTCCCCACCTCATCGCGACCGGAGGCCTCACATCCTTTGAAAACTCCAGAGGTACGCGGAGATCAGTGCCTCCAAAGGAGACGATGCCTGACTCCTCGTGAAACTTGATAGGAGTCCCAGGATTCCTGTGGCACGTGGAAAGGGACCCTTGGTCTCCCGCATCAGCTGGAGAGGCGTCCCAATTGCCTTGCCAAGCCTCGAGGAGAATCCCGAGTTGTGTCTCACAACTAGGCAAGAGTCCTGACGTGGCTGAACAAACATGTGTGTGGAAGGGCCATCCCCGTCATAACTCGAGAATATACCCCAGGTTCCCGCCGCAACTCGAGAAAAACCATGAGACTTGCCCCTCGCCGCGAGATGAGGCCCGATTCCCCTGCACTGCGTGTAGAGCACTTCTGTGTTGCACATCACACATGAAAGGAGCCTTGATTTCCTTCATGGCACTCCAGAGAAACCCCAAGAACACTGTTTCAAGGCGAGAGGGATCCTGAGGTCACTGTAGCAACACGAAAGAGCTCCGTGGACCAAAAATCAAATCGAGATGGGAGGTTAGTCCCTGGCTTCGAATCCAGAGGAATACCACCTTAACACAAGCACCTCAAGAGGAGGCTTCTCTCAGCTCTAGGTATGTGAGAGGGACCCTGAGTTTTGCGGCCTCAAGTGGAATGGACACCGCGATGCCCTGACTCGAAATAAGGCCGGATATCCCTGCAGTGACTGGAATGCAAGCTCGTCTTGCATCTCCCAAGACGAAAGGGTGTCTGAATCCCCTGTGGAGACCACAGAGAAAGACCTAGTTACCCACTTCATCGCGACAGGAGGCCTCAAATCCTTTGAAAACTCCAGAGGTATGCGGAGATCAGTGCCTCCAAAGGAGACGATGCCTGACTCCTCGTGAAACTTGATAGGAGTCCCAGGATTCCTGTGGCACGTGGAAAGGGACCCTTGGTCTCCCGTCTCAGCTGGAGAGGCGTTCCAATTGCCCTGCAAAGCCTCGAGGAGAATCCCGAGTTGTCCCTCGCAACTAGGCAGGAGTCCTGACGTGGCTGAACAAACACGTGGGTGGAAGGGCCATCCCCGTCGTAACTCGAGAATATACCCCAGGTTCCCGCCGCAACTCGAGAAAAACCATGAGACTTCCCCCTCGATGCGAGATGAGGCCCGATTTCCCGGCACTGCGTGCAGAGCAATTCCGTGTTGCACATCACACATGAAAGGAGCCTTGATTTCCTTGATGGCACCCCAGAGAAACCCCAAGAACACTGTTTCAAGGCTAGAGGTATCCTGAGGTCACTGTAGCAACACGAAAGAGCTCCGTGGACCAAGAATCAACACGAGATGAGAGGTTAGTCCCTGGCTTCGACTCCTGAGGAATACCACCTTACCCCAAGCACCTCAAGAGGAGGCTTCTCTCAGCTCTAGGTATGTGAGAGGGATGTTGAGTTTGCGGCCTCAAGTGGAATGGACACCGCGATGCCCTGACTCGAAATAAGGCCGGATATCCCTGCAGTGACTTGAATGCAGGCTCGTCTTGCATCTCCCAAGATGAAAGGATGTCTGAATCCCCTGTGGAGACCACAGAGAAAGACCTAGTTCCCCACCTCATCGCGACCGGAGGCCTCACATCCTTTGAAAACTCCAGAGGTTCACGGAGATCAGTGCCTCCAAAGGAGACGATGCCTGACTCCTCGTGAAACTTGATAGGAGTCCCAGGATTCCTGTGGCACGTGGAAAGGGACCCTTGGTCTCCCGTCTCAGCTGGAGAGGCGTCCCAATTGCCCTGCCAAGCCTCGAGGAGAATCCCGAGTTGTCCCTCGCAACTAGGCAGGAGTCCTGACGTCGCTGAAGAAACACGTGGGTGGAAGGGCCATCCCCGTCGTAACTCGAGAATATACCCCAGGTTCCCACCGCAACTCGACAAAAACCATGAGACTTCCCCCTCGCCGCGAGATGAGGCCCGATTCCCCTGCACTGCGTGCAGAGCAATTCTGTCTTGCACATCACACATGAAAGGAGCCTTGATTTCCTTGATGGCACTCCAGAGAAACCCCAAGAACACTGTTTCAAGGCTAGAGGGATCCTGAGGTCACTGTAGCAACACGAAAGAGCTCCGTGGGCCAAAAATCAACTCGAGATGAGAGGTTAGTCCCTGGCTTCGATTCCAGAGGAATACCACCTTACCACAAGCACCTCAAGAGGAGGCTTCTCTCAGCTCTAGGTATGTGAGAGGGACCCTGAGTTTGTGGCCTCAAGTGGAATGGACACCGCGATGCCCTGACTCGAAATAAGGCCGGATATCCCTGCAGTGACTTGAATGCAGGCTCGTCTTGCATCTCCCAAGATGAAAGAATGTCTGAATCCCCTGTGGAGACCACAGAGAAAGACCTAGTTCCCCACTTCATCGCGACCGGAGGCCTCACATCCTTTGAAAACTCCAGAGGTACGCGGAGATCAGTGCCTCCAAAGGAGACGATGCCTGACTCCTCGTGAAACTTGATAGGAGTCCCAGGATTCCTGTGGCACGTGGAAAGGGACCCTTGGTCTCCCGTCTCAGCTGGAGAGGCGTTCCAATTGCCCTGCCAAGCCTCGAGGAGAATCCCGAGTTGTCCCTCGCAACTAGGCAGGAGTCCTGACGTGGCTGAACAAACACGTGTGTGGAAGGGCCATCCCCGTCGTAACTCGAGAATATACCCCAGGTTCCCGCCGCAACTCGAGAAAAACCATGAGACTTCCCCCTCGATGCGAGATGAGGCCCGATTTCCCGGCACTGCGTGCAGAACAATTCCGTGTTGCACATCACACATGAAAGGAGCCTTGATTTCCTTGATGGCACCCCAGAGAAACCCCAAGAACACTGTTTCAAGGCTAGAGGTATCCTGAGGTCACTGTAGCAACACGAAAGAGCTCCGTGGACCAAGAATCAACACGAGATGAGAGGTTAGTCCCTGGCTTCGACTCCTGAGGAATACCACCTTACCACAAGCACCTCAAGAGG
Organism: Cervus elaphus; assembly: GCF_910594005.1. Classification (NCBI taxonomy): domain Eukaryota; kingdom Metazoa; phylum Chordata; class Mammalia; order Artiodactyla; family Cervidae; genus Cervus; species Cervus elaphus. Next base: position 1,115,432 of record NC_057828.1, read on the forward strand.
AGGCTTCTCTCAGCTCTAGGTATGTGAGAGGGATGTTGAGTTTGCGGCCTCAAGTGGAATGAACACCGCGATGCCCTCACTCGAAATAAGGCCGGATATCCCTGCAGTGACTTGAATGCAGGCTCGTCTTGCATCTCCCAAGAAGAAAGGATGTCTGAATCCCCTGTGGAGACCACAGAGAAAGACCTAGTTCCCCACCTCATCGCGACCGGAGGCCTCACATCCTTTGAAAACTCCAGAGGTACGCGGAGATCAGTGCCTCCAAAGGAGACGATGCCTGACTCCTCGTGAAACTTGATAGGAGTCCCAGGATTCCTGTGGCACTTGAAAAGGGACACTTGGTCTCCCACCTCAGCTGGAGAGGCGTCCCAATTGCCCTGGCAAGCCTCGAGGAGAATCCAGAGTTGTCCCTCCCAACTAGACAGGAGTCCTGACGTCGCTGAAGAAACACGTGGGTGGAAGGGCCATCCCCGTCGTAACTCGAGAATATACCCCAGGTTCCCACCGCAACTCGAGAAAAACCATGATACTTCCCCCTCGCCGCGAGATGAGGCCCGATTCCCCTGCACTGCGTGCAGAGCAATTCTGTCTTGCACATCACACATGAAAGGAGCCTTGATTTCCTTGATGGCACTCCAGAGAAACCCCAAGAACACTGTTTCAAGGCTAGAGGGATCCTGAGGTCACTGTAGCAACACGAAAGAGCTCCGTGGACCAAAAATCAACTCGAGATGAGAGGTTAGTCCCTGGCTTCGACTCCTGAGGAATACCACCTTACCACAAGCACCTCAAGAGGAGGCTTCTCTCAGCTCTAGGTATGTGAGAGGGACCCTGAGTTTGTGGCCTCAAGTGGAATGGACACCGCGATGCCCTGACTCGAAATAAGGCCGGATATCCCTGCAGTGACTTGAATGCAGGCTCGTCTTGCATCTCCCAAGATGAAAGGATGTCTGAATCCCCTGTGGAGACCACAGAGAAAGACCTAGTTCCCCACCTCATCGCGACCGGAGGCCTCACATCCTTTGAAAACTCCAGAGGTTCACGGAGATCAGTGCCTCCAAAGGAGACGATGCCTGACTCCTCGTGAAACTTGATAGGAGTCCCAGGATTCCTGTGGCACGTGGAAAGGGACCCTTGGTCTCCCGTCTCAGCTGGAGAGGCGTCCCAATTGCCCTGCCAAGCCTCGAGGAGAATCCCGAGTTGTCCCTCGCAACTAGGCAGGAGTCCTGACGTCGCTGAAGAAACACGTGGGTGGAAGGTCCATCCCCGTCGTAACTCGAGAATATACCCCAGGTTCCCACCGCAACTCGAGAAAAACCATGAGACTTCCCCCTCGCCGCGAGATGAGGCCCGATTCCCCTGCACTGCGTGCAGAGCAATTCTGTCTTGCACATCACACATGAAAGGAGCCTTGATTTCCTTGATGGCACTCCAGAGAAACCCCAAGAACACTGTTTCAAGGCTAGAGGGATCCTGAGGTCACTGTAGCAACACGAAAGAGCTCCGTGGGCCAAAATCAACTCGAGATGAGAGGTTAGTCCCTGGCTTCGATTCCAGAGGAATACCACCTTACCACAAGCACCTCAAGAGGAGGCTTCTCTCAGCTCTAGGTATGTGAGAGGGACCCTGAGTTTGTGGCCTCAAGTGGAATGGACACCGCGATGCCCTGACTCGAAATAAGGCCGGATATCCCTGCAGTGACTTGAATGCAGGCTCGTCTTGCATCTCCCAAGATGAAAGAATGTCTGAATCCCCTGTGGAGACCACAGAGAAAGACCTAGTTCCCCACTTCATCGCGACCGGAGGCCTCACATCCTTTGAAAACTCCAGAGGTACGCGGAGATCAGTGCCTCCAAAGGAGACGATGCCTGACTCCTCGTGAAACTTGATAGGAGTCCCAGGATTCTTGTGGCACGTGGAAAGGGACCCTCGTTCTCCCGCCTCAGCTGGAGAGGCGTTCCAATTGCCCTGCCATGCCTCGAGGAGAATCCCGAATTGTCCCTCGCAACTAGGCAGGAGTCCTGACGTGGCTGAACAAACACGTGGGTGGAAGGGCCATCCCCGTCGTAACTCGAGAATATACCCCAGGTTCCCGCCGCAACTCGAGAAAAACCATGAGACTTCTCCCTCGATGCGAGATGAGGCCCGATTCCCCTGTACTGCGTGCAGAGCAATTCCGTCTTGCACATCACACATGAAAGGAGCCTTGATTTCCTTGATGGCACTCCAGAGAAACCCCAAGAACACTGTTTCAATGCTAGAGGGATCCTGAGGTCACTGTAGCAACACGAAAGAGCTCCGTGGACCAAGAATCAACACGAGATGAGAGGTTAGTCCCTGGCTTCGACTCCTGAGGAATACCACCTTACCACAAGCACCTCAAGAGGAGGCTTCTCTCAGCTCTAGGTATGTGAGAGGGATCCTGAGTTTGCGGCCTCAAGTGGAATGGACACTGCGATGCCCTGACTCGAAATATGGCCGGATATCCCTGCAGTGACTTCAATGCAGGCTCGTCTTGCATCTCCCAAGAAGAAAGGATGACTGAATCCCCTGTGGAGACCACAGAGAAACACCTAGTTCCCCACCTCATCGCGACCGGAGGCCTCACATCCTTTGAAAACTCCAGAGGTACGCGGAGATCAGTGCCTCCAAAGGAGACGATGCCTGACTCCTCGTGAAACTTGATAGGAGTCCCAGGATTCCTGTGGCACGTGGAAAGGGACCCTTGGTCTCCCGCCTCAGCTGGAGAGGCGTTCCAATTGCCCTGCCATGCCTCGAGGAGAATCCCGAATTGTCCCTCGCAACTAGGCAGGAGTCCTGACGTCGCTGAAGAAACACGTGGGTGGAAGGGCCATCCCCGTCGTAACTCGAGAATATACCCCAGGTTCCCGCCGCAACTCGAGAAAAACCATGAGACTTCCCCCTCGCCGCGAGATGAGGCGCGATTCCCCTGCACTGCGTGCAGAGCAATTCCGTCTTGCACATCACACATGAAAGGAGCCTTGATTTCCTTCATGGCACTCCAGAGAAACCCCAAGAACACTGTTTCAAGGCTAGAGGGATCCTGAGGTCACTGAAGCAACACGAAAGAGCTCCGTGGGCCAAAAATCAACTCGAGATGAGAGGATACTCCCTGGCTTCGACTCCAGAGGAATACCACCTTACCACAAGCACCTCAAGAGGAGGCTTCTCTCAGCTCTAGGAATGTGAGAGGGACCCTGAGTTTGTGGCCTCAAGTGGAATGGACACCGCGATGCCCTGACGCGAAATAATGCTGGATATCCCTGCAGTGACTTGAATGCAGGCTCGTCTTGCATCTCCCAAGATGAAAGGGTGTCTGAATCCCCTGTGGAGACCACAGAGAAAGACCTAGTTCCCCACCTCATCGCGACCGGAGGCCTCACATCCTTTGAAAACTCCAGAGGTACGCGGAGATCAGTGCCTCCAAAGGAGACGATGCCTGACTCCTCGTGAAACTTGATAGGAGTCCCAGGATTCCTGTGGCACGTGGAAAGGGACCCTTGGTCTCCCGCCTCAGCTGGAGAGGCGTCCCAATTGCCTTGCCAAGCCTCGAGGAGAATCCCGAGTTGTGTCTCGCAACTAGGCAAGAGTCCTGACGTGGCTGAACAAACACGTGTGTGGAAGGGCCATCCCCGTCATAACTCGAGAATATACCCCAGGTTCCCGCCGCAACTCGAGAAAAACCATGAGACTTGCCCCTCGCCGCGAGATGAGGCCCGATTCCCCTGCACTGCGTGCAGAGCACTTCTGTGTTGCACATCACACATGAAAGGAGCCTTGATTTCCTTCATGGCACTCCAGAGAAACCCCAAGAACACTGTTTCAAGGCGAGAGGGATTCTGAGGTCACTGTAGCAACACGAAAGAGCTCCGTGGACCAAAAATCAAATCGAGATGAGAGGTTAGTCCCTGGCTTCGACTCCAGAGGAATACCACCTTAACACAAGCACCTCAAGAGGAGGCTTCTCTCAGCTCTAGGTATGTGAGAGGGACCCTGAGTTTGCGGCCTCAAGTGGAATGGACACCGCGATGCCCTGACTCGAAATAAGGCCGGATATCCCTGCAGTGACTGGAATGCAAGCTCGTCTTGCATCTCCCAAGACGAAAGGGTGTCTGAATCCCCTGTGGAGACCACAGAGAAAGACCTAGTTACCCACTTCATCGCGACAGGAGGCCTCAAATCCTTTGAAAACTCCAGAGGTATGCGGAGAGTGCCTCCAAAGGAGACGATGCCTGACTCCTCGTGAAACTTGATAGGAGTCCCAGGATTCCTGTGGCACGTGGAAAGGGACCCTTGGTCTCCCGTCTCAGCTGGAGAGGCGTTCCAATTGCCCTGCCAAGCCTCGAGGAGAATCCCGAGTTGTCCCTCGCAACTAGGCAGGAGTCCTGACGTGGCTGAACAAACACGTGGGTGGAAGGGCCATCCCCGTCGTAACTCGAGAATATACCCCAGGTTCCCGCCGCAACTCGAGAAAAACCATGAGACTTCCCCCTCGATGCGAGATGAGGCCCGATTTCCCGGCACTGCGTGCAGAGCAATTCCGTGTTGCACATCACACATGAAAGGAGCCTTGATTTCCTTGATGGCACCCCAGAGAAACCCCAAGAACACTGTTTCAAGGCTAGAGGTATCCTGAGGTCACTGTAGCAACACGAAAGAGCTCCGAGGACCAAGAATCAACACGAGATGAGAGGTTAGTCCCTGGCTTCGACTCCTGAGGAATACCACCTTACCACAAGCACCTCAAGAGGAGGCTTCTCTCAGCTCTAGGTATGTGAGAGGGATGTTGAGTTTGCGGCCTCAAGTGGAATGGACACCGCGATGCCCTCACTCGAAAAAAGGCCGGATATCCCTGCAGTGACTTGAATGCTGGCTCGTCTTGCATCTCCCAAGAAGAAAGGATGTCTGAATCCCCTGTGGAGACCACAGAGAAAGACCTAGTTCCCCACCTCATCGCGACCGGAGGCCTCACATCCTTTGAAAACTCCAGAGGTACGCGGAGATCAGTGCCTCCAAAGGAGACGATGCCTGACTCCTCGTGAAACTTGATAGGAGTCCCAGGATTCCTGTGGCACTTGAAAAGGGACACTTGGTCTCCCGCCTCAGCTGGAGAGGCGTCCCAATTGCCCTGGCAAGCCTCGAGGAGAATCCAGAGTTGTCCCTCCCAACTAGACAGGAGTCCTGACGTCGCTGAAGAAACACGTGGGTGGAAGGGCCATCCCCGTCGTAACTCGAGAATATACCCCAGGTTCCCACCGCAACTCGAGAAAAACCATGAGACTTCCCCCTCGCCGCGAGATGAGGCCCGATTCCCCTGCTCTGCGTGCAGAGCAATTCTGTCTTGCACATCACACATGAAAGGAGCCTTGATTTCCTTGATGGCACTCCAGAGAAACCCCAAGAACACTGTTTCAAGGCTAGAGGGATCCTGAGGTCACTGTAGCAACACGAAAGAGCTCCGTGGGCCAAAAATCAACTCGAGATGAGAGGTTAGTCCCTGGCTTCGACTCCTGAGGAATACCACCTTACCACAAGCACCTCAAGAGAAGGCTTCTCTCAGCTCTAGGTATGTGAGAGGGACCCTGAGTTTGTGGCCTCAAGTGGAATGGACACCGCGATGCCCTGACTCGAAATAAGGCCGGATATCCCTGCAGTGACTTGAATGCAGGCTCGTCTTGCATCTCCCAAGATGAAAGGATGTCTGAATCCCCTGTGGAGACCACAGAGAAAGACCTAGTTCCCCACCTCATCGCGACCGGAGGCCTCACATCCTTTGAAAACTCCAGAGGTTCACGGAGATCAGTGCCTCCAAAGGAGACGATGCCTGACTCCTCGTGAAACTTGATAGGAGTCCCAGGATTCCTGTGGCACGTGTAAAGGGAACCTTGGTCTCCCGTCTCAGCTGGAGAGGTGTCCCAATTGCCCTGCCAAGCCTCGAGGAGAATCCAGAGTTGTCCCTCGCAACTAGGCAGGAGTCCTGACGTCGCTGAAGAAACACGTGGGTGGAAGGGCCATCCCCGTCGTAACTCGAGAATATACCCCAGGTTCCCACCGCAACTCGAGAAAAACCATGAGACTTCCCCCTCGCCGCGAGATGAGGCCCGATTCCCCTGCACTGCGTGCAGAGCAATTCTGTCTTGCACATCACACATGAAAGGAGCCTTGATTTCCTTGATGGCACTCCAGAGAAACCCCAAGAACACTGTTTCAAGGCTAGAGGGATCCTGAGGTCACTGTAGCAACACGAAAGAGCTCCGTGGGCCAAAAATCAACTCGAGATGAGAGGTTAGCCCCTGGCTTCGATTCCAGAGGAATACCACCTTACCACAAGCACCTCAAGAGGAGGCTTCTCTCAGCTCTAGGTATGTGAGAGGGACCCTGAGTTTGTGGCCTCAAGTGGAATGGACACCGCGATGCCCTGACTCGAAATAAGGCCGGATATCCCTGCAGTGACTTGAATGCAGGCTCGTCTTGCATCTCCCAAGATGAAAGAATGTCTGAATCCCCTGTGGAGACCACAGAGAAAGACCTAGTTCCCCACTTCATCGCGACCGGAGGCCTCACATCCTTTGAAAACTCCAGAGGTACGCGGAGATCAGTGCCTCCAAAGGAGACGATGCCTGACTCCTCGTGAAACTTGATAGGAGTCCCAGGATTCTTGTGGCACGTGGAAAGGGACCCTCGGTCTCCCGCCTCAGCTGGAGAGGCGTTCCAATTGCCCTGCCATGCCTCGAGGAGAATCCCGAATTGTCCCTCTCAACTAGGCAGGAGTCCTGACGTGGCTGAACAAACACGTGGGTGGAAGGGCCATCCCCGTCGTAACTCGAGAATATACCCCAGGTTCCCGCCGCAACTCGAGAAAAACCATGAGACTTCTCCCTCGATGCGAGATGAGGCCCGATTCCCCTGTACTGCGTGCAGAGCAATTCCGTCTTGCACATCACACATGAAAGGAGCCTTGATTTCCTTGATGGCACTCCAGAGAAACCCCAAGAACACTGTTTCAAGGATAGAGGGATCCTGAGGTCACTGTAGCAACACGAAAGAGCTCCTTGGGCCAAAAATCAACTCGAAAAGAGAGGTTAGTCCCTGGATTCGTCTCCAGAGGAATACCACCTTACCACAAGCACCTCAAGAGGAGGCTTCTCTCAGCTCTAGGTATGTGAGAGGGACCCTGAGTTTGCGGCCTCAAGAGGAATGGACACCGCGATGCCCTGACTCGAAATAAGGCCGGATATCCCTGCAGTGACTTCAATGCAGGCTCGTCTTGCATCTCCCAGGACGAAAGGATGTCTGAATCCCCTGTGGAAAGCACAGAGAAAGACTTAGTTCCCCACCTCATCGCGACCGATAGCCTCACATCCTTTGAAAACTCCAGAGGTTCACGGAGATCAGTGCCTCCAAAGGAGACGATGCCTGACTCCTCGTGAAACTTGATAGGAGTCCCAGGATTCCTGTGGCACGTGGAAAGGGAACCTTGGTCTCCCGTCTCAGCTGGAGAGGTGTCCCAATTGCCCTGCCAAGCCTCGAGGAGAATCCAGAGTTGTCCCTCGCAACTAGGCAGGAGTCCTGACGTCGCTGAAGAAACACGTGGGTGGAAGGGCCATCCCCGTCGTAACTCGAGAATATACCCCAGGTTCCCACCGCAACTCGAGAAAAACCATGAGACTTCCCCCTCGCCGCGAGATGAGGCCCGATTCCCCTGCACTGCGTGCAGAGCAATTCTGTATTGCACATCACACATGAAAGGAGCCTTGATTTCCTTGATGGCACTCCAGAGAAACCCCAAGAACACTGTTTCAAGGCTAGAGGGATCCTGAGGTCACTGTAGCAACACGAAAGAGCTCCGTGGGCCAAAAATCAACTCGAGATGAGAGGTTAGTCCCTGGCTTCGATTCCAGAGGAATACCACCTTACCACAAGCACCTCAAGAGGAGGCTTCTCTCAGCTCTAGGTATGTGAGAGGGACCCTGAGTTTGTGGCCTCAAGTGGAATGGACACCGCGATGCCCTGACTCGAAATAAGGCCGGATATCCCTGCAGTGACTTGAATGCAGGCTCGTCTTGCATCTCCCAAGATGAAAGAATGTCTGAATCCCCTGTGGAGACCACAGAGAAAGACCTAGTTCCCCACCTCATCGCGACCGGAGGCCTCACATCCTTTGAAAACTCCAGAGGTACGCGGAGATCAGTGCCTCCAAAGGAGACGATGCCTGACTCCTCGTGAAACTTGATAGGAGTCCCAGGATTCTTGTGGCACGTGGAAAGGGACCCTCGGTCTCCCGCCTCAGCTGGAGAGGCGTTCCAATTGCCCTGCCATGCCTCGAGGAGAATCCCGAATTGTCCCTCTCAACTAGGCAGGAGTCCTGACGTGGCTGAACAAACACGTGGGTGGAAGGGCCATCCCCGTCGTAACTCGAGAATATACCCCAGGTTCCCGCCGCAACTCGAGAAAAACCATGAGACTTCTCCCTCGATGCGAGATGAGGCCCGATTCCCCTGTACTGCGTGCAGAGCAATTCCGTCTTGGACATCACACATGAAAGGAGCCTTGATTTCCTTGATGGCACTCCAGAGAAACCCCAAGAACACTGTTTCAAGGATAGAGGGATCCTGAGGTCACTGTAGCAACACGAAAGAGCTCCTTGGGCCAAAAATCAACTCGAAAAGAGAGGTTAGTCCCTGGATTCGTCTCCAGAGGAATACCACCTTACCACAAGCACCTCAAGAGGAGGCTTCTCTCAGCTCTAGGTATGTGAGAGGGACCCTGAGTTTGCGGCCTCAAGTGGAATGGACACCGCGATGCCCTGACTCGAAATAAGGCCGGATATCCCTGCAGTGACTTCAATGCAGGCTCGTCTTGCATCTCCCAGGACGAAAGGATGTCTGAATCCCCTGTGGAAAGCACAGAGAAAGACTTAGTTCCCCACCTCATCGCGACCGATAGCCTCACATCCTTTGAAAACTCCAGAGGTACGCGGAGATCAGTGCCTCCAAAGGAGACGATGCCTGACTCCTCGTGAAACTTGATAGGAGTCCCAGGATTCCTGTGGCACTTGGAAAGGGACACTTGGTCTCCCGCCTCAGCTGGAGAGGCGTCCCAATTGCCCTGCCAAGCCTCGAGGAGAATCCAGAGTTGTCCCTCGCAACTAGGCAGGAGTCCTGACGTCGCTGAAGAAACACGTGGGTGGAAGGGCCATCCCCGTCGTAACTCGAGAATATACCCCAGGTTCCCGCCGCAACTCGAGAAAAACCATGAGACTTCCCCCTCGCCGCGAGATGAGGCCCGATTCCCCTGCACTGCGTGCAGAGCAATTCCGTCTTGCACATCACACATGAAAGGAGCCTTGATTTCCTTCATGGCACTCCAGAGAAACCCCAAGAACACTGTTTCAAGGCTATAGGGATCCTGAGGTCACTGAAGCAACACGAAAGAGCTCCGTGGGCCAAAAATCAACTCGAGATGAGAGGATACTCCCTGGCTTCGACTCCAGAGGAATACCACCTTACCACAAGCACCTCAAGAGGAGGCTTCTCTCAGCTCTAGGAATGTGAGAGGGACCCTGAGTTTGTGGCCTCAAGTGGAATGGACACCGCGATGCCCTGACGCGAAGTAATGCTGGATATCCCTGCAGTGACTTGAATGCAGGCTCGTCTTGCATCTCCCAAGATGAAAGGGTGTCTGAATCCCCTGTGGAGACCACAGAGAAAGACCTAGTTCCCCACCTCATCGCGACCGGAGGCCTCACATCCTTTGAAAACTCCAGAGGTACGCGGAGATCAGTGCCTCCAAAGGAGACGATGCCTGACTCCTCGTGAAACTTGATAGGAGTCCCAGGATTCCTGTGGCACGTGGAAAGGGACCCTTGGTCTCCCGCATCAGCTGGAGAGGCGTCCCAATTGCCTTGCCAAGCCTCGAGGAGAATCCCGAGTTGTGTCTCGCAACTAGGCAAGAGTCCTGACGTGGCTGAACAAACACGTGTGTGGAAGGGCCATCCCCGTCATAACTCGAGAATATACCCCAGGTTTCCGCCGCAACTCGAGAAAAACCATGAGACTTGCCCCTCGCCGCGAGATGAGGCCCGATTCCCCTGCACTGCGTGCAGAGCACTTCTGTGTTGCACATCACACATGAAAGGAGCCTTGATTTCCTTCATGGCACTCCAGAGAAACCCCAAGAACACTGTTTCAAGGCGAGAGGGATTCTGAGGTCACTGTAGCAACACGATAGAACTCTGTGGACCAAAAATCAACTCGAAAAGAGAGGTTAGTCCCTGTATTCGTCTCCAGAGGAATACCACCTTACCACAAGCACCTCAAGAGGAGGCTTCTCTCAGCTCTAGGTATGTGAGAGGGACCCTGAGTTTGCGGCCTCAAGTGGAATGGACACCGCGATGCCCTGACTCGAAATAAGGCCGGATATCCCTGCAGTGACTTCAATGCAGGCTCGTCTTGCATCTCCCAGGACGAAAGGATGTCTGAATCCCCTGTGGAAAGCACAGAGAAAGACTTAGTTCCCCACCTCATCGCGACCGATAGCCTCACATCCGTTGAAAACTCCAGAGGTATGCGGAGATCAGTGCCTCCAAAGGAGACGATGCCTGACTCCTCGTGAAACTTGATAGGAGTCCCAGGATTCCTGTGGCACTTGGAAAGGGACACTTGGTCTCCCGCCTCAGCTGGAGAGGCGTCCCAATTGCCCTGCCAAGCCTCGAGGAGAATCCAGAGTTGTCCCTCGCAACTAGGCAGGAGTCCTGACGTCGCTGAAGAAACACGTGGGTGGAAGGGCCATCCCCGTCGTAACTCGAGAATATACCCCAGGTTCCCGCCGCAACTCGAGAAAAACCATGAGACTTCCCCCTCGCCGCGAGATGAGGCCCGATTCCCCTGCACTGCGTGCAGAGCAATTCCGTGTTGCACATCACACATGAAAGGAGCCTTGATTTCCTTGATGGCACTCCAGAGAAACCCCAAGAACACTGTTTCAAGGCTAGAGGGATCCTGAGGTCACTGTAGCAACACGAAAGAGCTCCGTGGGCCAAAAATCAACTCGAGATGAGAGGTTAGTCCCTGGCTTCGACTCCAGAGGAATACCACCTTAACACAAGCACCTCAAGAGGAGGCTTCTCTCAGCTCTAGCTATGTGAGAGGGACCCTGAGTTTGCGGCCTCAAGTGGAATGGACACCGCGATGCCCTGACGCGAAATAAGGCTGGATATCCCTGCAGTGACTTGAATGCAGGCTCGTCTTGCATCTCCCAAGATGAGAGGATGTCTGAATCCCCTGTGGAGACCACAGAGAAACACCTAGTTCCCCACCTCATCGCGACCGGAGGCCTCACATCCTTTGAAAACTCCAGAGGTACGCGGAGATGAGTGCCTCCAAAGGAGACGATGCCTGACTCCTCGTGAAACTTGATAGGAGTCCCAGGATACATGTGGCACGTGGAAAGGGACTCTTGGTCTCCCGCCTCAGCTGGTGAGGCGTCCCAATTGCCTTGCCAAGCCTCGAGGAGAATCCCGAGTTGTGTCTCGCAACTAGGCAAGAGTCCTGACGTGGCTGAACAAACACGTGAGTGGAAGGGCCATCCCCGTCGTAACTCGAGAATATACCCCAGGTTCCCGCCGCAACTCGAGAAAAACCATGAGACTTCCCCCTCGCCGCGAGATGAGGCCCGATTCCCCTGCACTGCGTGCAGAGCAATTCTGTGTTGCACATCACACATGAAAGGAGCCTTGATTTCCTTCATGGCACTCCAGAGAAACCCCAAGAACACTGTTTCAAGGCTAGAGGGATCCTGAGGTCACTGTAGCAACATGAAAGAGCTCCGTGGACCAAAAATCAACTCGAGATGAGAGGTTAGTCCCTGGCTTCGACTCCAGAGGAATACCACCTTACCACAAGCACCTCAAGAGGAGGCTTCTCTCAGCTCTAGGTATGTGAGAGGGACCCTGAGTTTGCGGCCTCAAGTGGAATGGACACCACGATGCCCTGACTTGAAATAAGGCCGGATATCCCTGCAGTGACTGGAATGCAGGCTCGTCTTGCATCTCCCAAGAGGAAAGGGTGTCTGAATCCCCTGTGGAGACCACAGAGAAAGACCTAGTTCCCCACCTCATCGCGACAGGAGGCCTCAAATCCTTTGAAAATCCAGAGTTATGCGGAGATCAGTGCCTCCAAAGGAGACGATGCCTGACTCCTCGTGAAACTTGATAGGAGACCCAGGATTCCTGTGGCACATGGAAAGGGACCCTTGGTCTCCCGTCTCAGCTGGAGAGGCGTCCCAATTGCCCTGCAAAGCCTCGAGGAGAATCCCGAGTTGTCCCTCACAACTAGGCAGGAGTCCTGACATGGCTGATCACACACATGTGTGGAAGGGCCATCCCCGTCGTAACTCGAGAATATACCCCAGGTTCCCGCCGCAACTCGAGAAAAACCATGAGACTTCCCCCTCGCCGCGAGATGAGGCCCGATTCCCCTGCACTGCGTGCAGAGCAATTCCGTGTTGCACATCACACATGAAAGGAGCCTTGATTTCCTTGATGGCACACCAGAGAAACCCCAAGAACACTGTTTCAAGGCTAGAGGGATCCTGAGGTCACTGTAGCAACACGAAAGAGCTCCGTGGACCAAGAATCAACACGAGATGAGAGGTTAGTCCCTGGCTTCGACTCCTGAGGAATACCACCTTACCACAAGGACCTGAAGAGGAGGCTTCTCTCAGCTCTAGGTATGTGAGACGGACCCTGAGTTTGCGGCCTCAAGTGGAATGGACACCGCGATGCCCTGACTCGAAATAAGGCCAGATATCCCTGCAGTGACTTGAATGCAGGCTCGTCTTGCATCTCCCAAGAAGAAAGGTTGTCTGAATCCCCTGTGGAGACCACAGAGAAAGACCTAGTTCCCCACCTCATCGCGACCGGAGGCCTCACATCCTTTGAAAACTCCAGAGGTACGCGGAGATCAGTGCCTCCAAAGGAGACGATGCCTGACTCCTCGTGAAACTTGATAGGAGTCCCAGGATTCTTGTGGCACGTGGAAAGGGACACTTGGTCTCCCGCCTCAGCTGGAGAGGCGTTCCAATTGCCCTGCCAAGCCTCGAGGAGAATCCCGAGTTGTCCTTCGCAACTAGGCAGGAGTCCTGATGTGGCTGAACAAACACGTGGGTGGAAGGGCCATCCCCGTCGTAACTCGAGAATATACCCCAGGTTCCCGCCGCAACTCGAGAAAAACCATGAGACTTCCCCCTCGATGCGAGATGAGGCCCGATTCCCCTGTACTGCGTGCAGAGCAATTCCGTCTTGCACATCACACATGAAAGGAGCCTTGATTTCCTTGATGGCACTCCAGAGAAACCCCAAGAACACTGTTTCAAGGATAGAGGGATCCTGAGGTCACTGTAGCAACACGAAAGAACTCTGTGGACCAAAAATCAACTCGAAAAGAGAGGTTAGTCCCTGGATTCGTCTCCAGAGGAATACCACCTTACCACAAGCACCTCAAGAGGAGGCTTCTCTCAGCTCTAGGTATGTGAGAGGGACCCTGAGTTTGCGGCCTCAAGTGGAATGGACACCGCGATGCCCTGACTCGAAATAAGGCCGGATATCCCTGCAGTGACTTCAATGCAGGCTCCTCTTGCATCTCCCAGGACGAAAGGATGTCTGAATCCCCTGTGGAAAGCACAGAGAAAGACTTAGTTCCCCACCTCATCGCGACCGATAGCCTCACATCCTTTGAAAACTCCAGAGGTACGCGGAGATCAGTGCCTCCAAAGGAGACGATGCCTGACTCCTCGTGAAACTTGATAGGAGTCCCAGGATTCCTGTGGCACTTGGAAAGGGATACTTGGTCTCCCGCCTCAGCTGGAGAGGCGTCCCAATTGCCCTGCCAAGCCTCGAGGAGAATCCCGAGTTTTCCCTCTCAACTAGGCAGGAGTCCTGACGTCGCTGAAGAAACACGTGGGTGGAAGGGCCATCCCCGTCGTAACTCGAGAATATACCCCAGGTTCCCGCCCCAACTCGAGAAAAACCATGAGACTTCCCCCTCGCCGCGAGATGAGGCCCGATTCCCCTGCACTGCATGCAGAGCAATTCCGTGTTGCACATCACACATGAAAGGAGCCTTGATTTCCTTGATGGCACTCCAGAGAAACCCCAAGAACACTGTTTCAAGGCTAGAGGGATCCTGAGGTCACTGTAGCAACACGAAAGAGCTCCGTGGGCCAAAAATCAACTCGAGATGAGAGGTTAGTCCCTGGCTTCGACTCCAGAGGAATACCACCTTACCACAAGCACCTCAAGAGGAGGCTTCTCTCAGCTCTAGGTATGTGAGAGGGACCCTGAGTTTGCGGCCTAAAGTGGAATGGACACCGCGATGCCCTGACTCGAAATAAGGCCGGATATCCCTGCAGTGACTGGAATGCAGGCTCGTCTTGCATCTCCCAAGACGAAAGGGTGTCTGAATCCCCTGTGGAGACCACAGAGAAAGACCTAGTTCCCCACCTCATCGCGACCGGAGGCCACACATCCTTTGAAAACTCCAGAGGTACGCGGAGATCAGTGCCTCCAAAGGAGACGATGCCTGACTCCTCGTGAAACTTGATAGGAGTCCCAGGATTCCTGTGGCACGTGGAAAGGGACCCTTGGTCTCCGGCCTCAGCTGGAGAGGCGTCCCAATTGCCTTGCCAAGCCTCGAGGAGAATCCCGAGTTGTGTCTCGCAACTAGGCAAGAGTCCTCACATGGCTGAACAAACACGTGTGTGGAAGGGCCATCCCCGTCGTAACTCGCGAATATACCCCAGGTTCCCGCCGCAACTCGAGAAAAACCATGAGACTTCCCCCTCGCCGCGAGATGAGGCCCGATTCCCCTGCACTGCGTGCAGAGCAATTCTGTGTTGCACATCACACATGAAAGGAGCCTTGATTTCCTTCATGGCACTCCAGAGAAACCCCAAGAACACTGTTTCAAGGCTAGAGGGATCCTGAGGTCACTGTAGCAACACGAAAGAGCTCCGTGGACCAAAAATCAACTCGAGATGAGAGGTTAGTCCCTGGCTTCGACTCCAGAGGAATACCACCTTACCACAAGCACCTCAAGAGGAGGCTTCTCTCAGCTCTACGTATGTGAGAGGGACCCTGAGTTTGCGGCCTCAAGTGGAATGGACACCGCGATGCCCTGACTCGAAATAAGGCCGGATATCCCTGCAGTGACTGGAATGCAGGCTCGTCTTGCATCACCCAAGACGAAAGGGTGTCTGAATCCCCTGTGGAGACCACAGAGAAAGACCTAGTTCCCCACCTCATCGCGACAGGAGGCCTCAAATCCTTTGAAAACTCCAGAGGTATGCGGAGATCAGTGCCTCCAAAGGAGACGATGCCTGACTCCTCGTGAAACTTGATAGGAGACCCAGGATTCCTGTGGCACGTGGAAAGGGACCCTTGTTCTCCCGTCTCAGCTGGAGAGGCGTCCCAATTGCCCTGCAAAGCCTCGAGGAGAATCCCGAGTTGTCCCTCGCAACTAGGCAGGAGTCCTGACGTGGCTGAACACACACGTGTGTGGAAGGGCCATCCCCGTCGTAACTCGAGAATATACCCCAGGTTCCCGCCGCAACTCGAGAAAAAGCATGAGACTTCCCCCTCGATGCGAGATGAGGCCCGATTCCCCTGTACTGCGTGCAGAGCAATTCCGTGTTGCACATCACACATGAAAGGAGCCTTGATTTCCTTGATGGCACTCCAGAGAAACCCCAAGAACACTGTTTCAAGGATAGAGGGATCCTGAGGTCACTGTAGCAACACGAAAGAACTCTGTGGACCAAAAATCAACTCGAAAAGAGAGGTTAGTCCCTGGATTCGTCTCCAGAGGTATACCACCTTACCACAAGCACCTCAAGAGGAGGCTTCTCTCAGCTCTAGGTATGTGAGACGGACCCTGAGTTTGCGGCCTCAAGTGGAATGGACACCGCGATGCCCTGACTCGAAATAAGGCCGGATATCCCTGCAGTGACTTGAATGCAGGCTCGTCTTGCATCTCCCAAGAAGAAAGGTTGTCTGAATCCCCTGTGGAGACCACAGAGAAAGACCTAGTTCCCCACCTCATCGCGACCGGAGGCCTCACATCCTTTGAAAACTCCAGAGGTACGCGGAGATCAGTGCCTCCAAAGGAGACGATGCCTGACTCCTCGTGAAACTTGATAGGAGTCCCAGGATTCTTGTGGCACGTGGAAAGGGACACTTGGTCTCCCACCTCAGCTGGAGAGGCGTTCCAATTGCCCTGCCAAGCCTCGAGGAGAATCCCGAGTTGTCCTTCGCAACTAGGCAGGAGTCCTGATGTGGCTGAACAAACACGTGGGTGGAAGGGCCATCCCCGTCGTAACTCGAGAATATACCCCAGGTTCCCGCCGCAACTCGAGAAAAACCATGAGACTTCCCCCTCGATGCGAGATGAGGCCCGATTCCCCTGTACTGCGTGCAGAGCAATTCCGTCTTGCACATCACACATGAAAGGAGCCTTGATTTCCTTGATGGCACTCCAGAGAAACCCCAAGAACACTGTTTCAAGGATAGAGGGATCCTGAGGTCACTGTAGCAACACGAAAGAACTCTGTGGACCAAAAATCAACTCGAAAAGAGAGGTTAGTCCCTGGATTCGTCTCCAGAGGAATACCACCTTACCACAAGCACCTCAAGAGGAGGCTTCTCTCAGCTCTAGGTATGTGAGAGGGACCCTGAGTTTGCGGCCTCAAGTGGAATGGACACCGCGATGCCCTGACTCGAAATAAGGCCGGATATCCCTGCAGTGACTTCAATGCAGGCTCCTCTTGCATCTCCCAGGACGAAAGGATGTCTGAATCCCCTGTGGAAAGCACAGAGAAAGACTTAGTTTCCCACCTCATCGCGACCGATAACCTTACATCCTTTGAAAAGTCCAGAGGTACACGGAGATCAGTGCCTCCAAAGGAGACGATGCCTGACTCCTCGTGAAACTTGATAGGAGTCCCAGGATTCCTGTGGCACTTGGAAAGGGACCCTTGGTCTCCCGCCTCTGCTGGAGAGGCGTCCCAATTGCCCTGCGAAGCCTCGAGGAGAATCCAGAGTTGTCCCTCGCAACTAGGCAGGAGTCCTGACGTCGCTGAAGAAACACGTGTGTGGAAGGGCCATCCCCGTCGTAACTCGAGAATATACCCCAGGTTCCCGCCGCAACTCGAGAAAAACCATGAGACTTCCCCCTCGCCGCGAGATGAGGCCCGATTCCCCTGCACTGCGTGCAGAGCAATTCCGTGTTGCACATCACACATGAAAGGAGCCTTGATTTCCTTGATGGCACTCCAGAGAAACCCCAAGAACACTGTTTCAAGGATAGAGGGATTCTGAGGTCACTGTAGCAACACGATAGAACTCTGTGGACCAAAAATCAACTCGAAAAAAGAGGTTAGTCCCTGTGTTCGTCTCCAGAGGAATACCACCTTAC
Source organism: Cervus elaphus (assembly GCF_910594005.1). Lineage (NCBI taxonomy): Eukaryota > Metazoa > Chordata > Mammalia > Artiodactyla > Cervidae > Cervus > Cervus elaphus. The sequence continues at coordinate 1,132,921 of NC_057828.1, forward strand.
CACAAGCACCTCAAGAGGAGGCTTCTCTCAGCTCTAGGTATGTGAGAGGGACCCTGAGTTTGCGGCCTCAAGTGGAATGGACACCGCGATGCCCTGACTCGAAATAAGGCCGGATATCCCTGCAGTGACTTCAATGCAGGCTCCTCTTGCATCTCCCAGGACGAAAGGATGTCTGAATCCCCTGTGGAAAGCACAGAGAAAGACTTAGTTCCCCACCTCATCGCGACCGATAGCCTCACATCCTTTGAAAACTCCAGAGGTATGCGGAGATCAGTGCCTCCAAAGGAGACGATGCCTGACTCCTCGTGAAACTTGATAGGAGTCCCAGGATTCCTGTGGCACGTGGAAAGGGACCCTTGGTCTCCGGCCTCAGCTGGAGAGGCGTCCCAATTGCCTTGCCAAGCCTCGAGGAGAATCCCGAGTTGTGTCTCGCAACTAGGCAAGAGTCCTCACATGGCTGAACAAACACGTGTGTGGAAGGGCCATCCCCGTCGTAACTCGCGAATATACCCCAGGTTCCCGCCGCAACTCGAGAAAAACCATGAGACTTCCCCCTCGCCGCGAGATGAGGCCCGATTCCCCTGCACTGCGTGCAGAGCAATTCTGTGTTGCACATCACACATGAAAGGAGCCTTGATTTCCTTGATGGCACTCCAGAGAAACCCCAAGAACACTGTTTCAAGGCTAGAGGGATCCTGAGGTCACTGTAGCAACACGAAAGAGCTCCGTGGACCAAAAATCAACTCGAGATGAGAGGTTAGTCCCTGGCTTCGACTCCAGAGGAATACCACCTTACCACAAGCACCTCAAGAGGAGGCTTCTCTCAGCTCTACGTATGTGAGAGGGACCCTGAGTTTGCGGCCTCAAGTGGAATGGACACCGCGATGCCCTGACTCGAAATAAGGCCGGATATCCCTGCAGTGACTGGAATGCAGGCTCGTCTTGCATCTCCCAAGACGAAAGGGTGTCTGAATCCCCTGTGGAGACCACAGAGAAAGACCTAGTTCCCCACCTCATCGCGACAGGAGGCCTCAAATCCTTTGAAAACTCCAGAGGTATGCGGAGATCAGTGCCTCCAAAGGAGACGATGCCTGACTCCTCGTGAAACTTGATAGGAGACCCAGGATTCCTGTGGCACGTGGAAAGGGACCCTTGGTCTCCAGTCTCAGCTGGAGAGGCGTCCCAATTGCCCTGCAAAGCCTCGAGGAGAATCCCGAGTTGTCCCTCGCAACTAGGCAGGAGTCCTGACGTGGCTGAACACACACGTGTGTGGAAGGGCCATCCCCGTCGTAACTCGAGAATATACCCCAGGTTCCCGCCGCAACTCGAGAAAAACCATGAGACTTCCCCCTCGATGCGAGATGAGGCCCGATTCCCCTGTACTGCGTGCAGAGCAATTCCGTCTTGCACATCACACATGAAAGGAGCCTTGATTTCCTTGATGGCACTCCAGAGAAACCCCAAGAACACTGTTTCAAGGATAGAGGGATCCTGAGGTCACTGTAGCAACACGAAAGAACTCTGTGGACCAAAAATCAACTCGAAAAGAGAGGTTAGTCCCTGGATTCGTCTCCAGAGGAATACCACCTTACCACAAGCACCTCAAGAGGAGGCTTCTCTCAGCTCTAGGTATGTGAGAGGGACCCTGAGTTTGCGGCCTCAAGTGGAATGGACACCGCGATGCCCTGACTCGAAATAAGGCCGGATATCCCTGCAGTGACTTCAATGCAGGCTCGTCTTGCATCTCCCAGGACGAAAGGATGTCTGAATCCCCTGTGGAAAGCACAGAGAAAGACTTAGTTCCCCACCTCATCGCGACCGATAGCCTCACATCCTTTGAAAACTCCAGAGGTACGCGGAGATCAGTGCCTCCAAAGGAGACGATGCCTGACTCCTCGTGAAACTTGATAGGAGTCCCAGGATTCCTGTGGCACTTGGAAAGGGACACTTGGTCTCCCGCCTCAGCTGGAGAGGCGTCCCAATTGCCCTGCCAAGCCTCGAGGAGAATCCAGAGTTGTCCCTCGCAACTAGGCAGGAGTCCTGACGTCGCTGAAGAAACACGTGGGTGGAAGGGCCATCCCCGTCGTAACTCGAGAATATACCCCAGGTTCCCGCCGCAACTCGAGAAAAACCATGAGACTTCCCCCTCGCCGCGAGATGAGGCCCGATTCCCCTGCACTGCGTGCAGAGCAATTCCGTCTTGCACATCACACATGAAAGGAGCCTTGATTTCCTTGATGGCACTCCAGAGAAACCCCAAGAACACTGTTTCAAGGATAGAGGGATCCTGAGGTCACTGTAGCAACACGAAAGAGCTCCGTGGGCCAAAAATCAACACGAGATGAGAGGTTACTCCCTGGCTTCGACTCCAGAGGAATACCACCTTACCACAAGCACCTCAAGAGGAGGCTTCTCTCAGCTCTAGGTATGTGAGAGGGACCCTGAGTTTGCGGCCTAAAGTGGAATGGACACCGCGATGCCCTTACGCGAAATAAGGCTGGATATCCCTGCAGTGACTTGAATGCAGGCTCGTCTTGCATCTCCCAAGAAGAAAGGATGTCTGAATCCCCTGTGGAGACCACAGAGAAAGACCTAGTTCCCCACCTCATCGCGACCGGAGGCCTCACATCCTTTGAAAACTCCAGAGGTACGCGGAGATCAGTGCCTCCAAAGGAGACGATGCCTGACTCCTCGTGAAACTTGATAGGAGTCCCAGGATTCTTGTGGCACGTGGAAAGGGACCCTTGGTCTCCCGCCTCAGCTGGAGAGGCGTTCCAATTGCCCTGCCAAGCCTCGAGGAGAATCCCGAGTTGTCCCTCGCAACTAGGCAGGAGTCCTGACGTGGCTGAACAAACACGTGGGTGGAAGGGCCATCCCCGTCTTAACTCGAGAATATACCCCAGGTTCCCGCCGCAACTCGAGAAAAACCATGAGACTTCCCCCTCGATGCGAGATGAGGCCTGATTCCCCTGTACTGCGTGCAGAGCTATTCCGTCTTGCACATCACACATGAAAGGAGCCTTGATTTCCTTGATGGCACTCCAGAGAAACCCCAAGAACACTGTTTCAAGGATAGAGGGATCCTGAGGTCACTGTAGCAACACGAAAGAAATCTGTGGACCAAAAATCAACTCGAAAAGAGAGGTTAGTCCCTGGATTCGTCTCCAGAGGAATACCACCTTACCACAAGCACCTCAAGAGGAGGCTTCTCTCAGCTCTAGGTATGTGAGAGGGACCCTGAGTTTGCGGCCTCAAGTGGAATGGACACCGCGATGCCCTGACTCGAAATAAGGCCGGATATCCCTGCAGTGACTTCAATGCAGGCTCGTCTTGCATCTCCCAGGACGAAAGGATGTCTGAATCCCCTGTGGAAAGCACAGAGAAAGACTTAGTTCCCCACCTCATCGCGACCGATAGCCTCACATCCTTTGAAAATTCCAGAGGTATGCGGAGATCAGTGCCTCCAAAGGAGACGATGCCTGACTCCTCGTGAAACTTGATAGGAGTCCCAGGATTCCTGTGGCACTTGGAAAGGGACCCTTGGTCTCCCGCCTCAGCTGGAGAGGCGTCCCAATTGCTCTGCCAAACCTCGAGGAGAATCCAGAGTTGTCCCTTGCAACTAGGCAGGAGTCCTGACGTCGCTGAAGAAACACGTGGGTGGAAGGGCCATCCCCATCGTAACTCGAGAATATACCCCAGGTTGCCGCCGCAACTCGAGAAAAACCATGAGACTTCCCCCTCGCCGCGAGATGAGGCCCGATTCCCCTGCACTGCGTGCAGAGCAATTCCGTGTTGCACATCACACATGAAAGGAGCCTTGATTTCCTTGATGGCACTCCAGAGAAACCCCAAGAACACTGTTTCAAGGCTAGAGGGATCCTGAGGTCACTGTAGCAACACGAAAGAGCTCCGTGGCAAAAATCAACTCGAGATGAGAGGTTAGTCCCTGGCTTCGACTCCAGAGGAATACCACCTTACCACAAGCACCTCAAGAGGAGGCTTCTCTCAGCTCTAGGTATGTGAGAGGGACCCTGAGTTTGCGGCCTCAAGTGGAATGGACACCGCGATGCCCTGACTCGAAATAAGGCCGGATATCCCTGCAGTGACTGGAATGCAGGCTCGTCTTGCATCTCCCAAGACGAAAGGGTGTCTGAATCCCCTGTGGAGACCACAGAGAAAGACCTAGTTCCCCACCTCATCGCGACAGGAGGCCTCAAATCCTTTGAAAACTCCAGAGGTATGCGGAGATCAGTGTCTCCAAAGGAGACGATGCCTGACTCCTCGTGAAACTTGATAGGAGACCCAGGATTCCTGTGGCACGTGGAAAGGGACCCTTGGTCTCCAGTCTCAGCTGGAGAGGCGTCCCAATTGCCCTGCAAAGCCTCGAGGAGAATCCCGAGTTGTCCCTCGCAACTAGGCAGGAGTCCTGACGTGGCTGAACACACACGTGTGTGGAAGGGCCATCCCCGTCGTAACTCGAGAATATACCCCAGGTTCCCGCCGCAACTCGAGAAAAACCATGAGACTTCCCCCTCGATGCGAGATGAGGCCCGATTCCCCTGTACTGCGTGCAGAGCAATTCCGTCTTGCACATCACACATGAAAGGAGCCTTGATTTCCTTGATGGCACTCCAGAGAAACCCCAAGAACACTGTTTCAAGGATAGAGGGATCCTGAGGTCACTGTAGCAACACGAAAGAACTCTGTGGACTAAAAATCAACTCGAAAAGAGAGGTTAGTCCCTGGATTCGTCTCCAGAGGAATACCACCTTACCACAAGCAACTCAAGAGGAGGCTTCTCTCAGCTCTAGGTATGTGAGAGGGACCCTGAGTTTGCGGCCTCAAGTGGAATGGACACCGCGATGCCCTGACTCGAAATAAGGCCGGATATCCCTGCAGTGACTTCAATGCAGGCTCGTCTTGCATCTCCCAGGACGAAAGGATGTCTGAATCCCCTGTGGAAAGCACAGAGAAAGACTTAGTTCCCCACCCCATCGCGACCGATAGCCTCACATCCTTTGAAAACTCCAGAGGTACGCGGAGATCAGTGCCTCCAAAGGAGACGATGCCTGACTCCTCGTGAAACTTGATAGGAGTCCCAGGATTCCTGTGGCACTTGGAAAGGGACACTTGGTCTCCCGCCTCAGCTGGAGAGGCGTCCCAATTGCCCTGCCAAGCCTCGAGGAGAATCCAGAGTTGTCCCTCGCAACTAGGCAGGAGTCCTGACGTCGCTGAAGAAACACGTGGGTGGAAGGGCCATCCCCGTCGTAACTCGAGAATATACCCCAGGTTCCCGCCGCAACTCGAGAAAAACCATGAGACTTCCCCCTCGCCGCGAGATGAGGCCCGATTCCCCTGCACTGCGTGCAGAGCAATTCCGTCTTGCACATCACACATGAAAGGAGCCTTGATTTCCTTGATGGCACTCCAGAGAAACCCCAAGAACACTGTTTCAAGGATAGAGGGATCCTGAGGTCACTGTAGCAACACAAAAGAGCTCCGTGGGCCAAAAATCAACACGAGATGAGAGGTTACTCCCTGGCTTCGACTCCAGAGGAATACCACCTTACCACAAGCACCTCAAGAGGAGGCTTCTCTCAGCTCTAGGTATGTGAGAGGGACCCTGAGTTTGCGGCCTAAAGTGGAATGGACACCGCGATGCCCTTACGCGAAATAAGGCTGGATATCCCTGCAGTGACTTGAATGCAGGCTCGTCTTGCATCTCCCAAGAAGAAAGGATGTCTGAATCCCCTGTGGAGACCACAGAGAAAGACCTAGTTCCCCACCTCATCGCGACCGGAGGCCTCACATCCTTTGAAAACTCCAGAGGTACGCGGAGATCAGTGCCTCCAAAGGAGACGATGCCTGACTCCTCGTGAAACTTGATAGGAGTCCCAGGATTCTTGTGGCACGTGGAAAGGGACCCTTGGTCTCCCGCCTCAGCTGGAGAGGCGTTCCAATTGCCCTGCCAAGCCTCGAGGAGAATCCCGAGTTGTCCCTCGCAACTAGGCAGGAGTCCTGACGTGGCTGAACAAACACGTGGGTGGAAGGGCCATCCCCGTCTTAACTCGAGAATATACCCCAGGTTCCCGCCGCAACTCGAGAAAAACCATGAGACTTCCCCCTCGATGCGAGATGAGGCCTGATTCCCCTGTACTGCGTGCAGAGCTATTCCGTCTTGCACATCACACATGAAAGGAGCCTTGATTTCCTTGATGGCACTCCAGAGAAACCCCAAGAACACTGTTTCAAGGCTAGAGGGATCCTGAGGTCACTGTAGCAACACGAAAGAAATCTGTGGACCAAAAATCAACTCGAAAAGAGAGGTTAGTCCCTGGATTCGTCTCCAGAGGAATACCACCTTACCACAAGCACCTCAAGAGGAGGCTTCTCTCAGCTCTAGGTATGTGAGAGGGACCCTGAGTTTGCGGCCTCAAGTGGAATGGACACCGCGATGCCCTGACTCGAAATAAGGCCGGATATCCCTGCAGTGACTTCAATGCAGGCTCGTCTTGCATCTCCCAGGACGAAAGGATGTCTGAATCCCCTGTGGAAAGCACAGAGAAAGACTTAGTTCCCCACCTCATCGCGACCGATAGCCTCACATCCTTTGAAAATTCCAGAGGTATGCGGAGATCAGTGCCTCCAAAGGAGACGATGCCTGACTCCTCGTGAAACTTGATAGGAGTCCCAGGATTCCTGTGGCACTTGGAAAGGGACCCTTGGTCTCCCGCCTCAGCTGGAGAGGCGTCCCAATTGCTCTGCCAAACCTCGAGGAGAATCCAGAGTTGTCCCTTGCAACTAGGCAGGAGTCCTGACGTCGCTGAAGAAACACGTGGGTGGAAGGGCCATCCCCATCGTAACTCGAGAATATACCCCAGGTTGCCGCCGCAACTCGAGAAAAACCATGAGACTTCCCCCTCGCCGCGAGATGAGGCCCGATTCCCCTGCACTGCGTGCAGAGCAATTCCGTGTTGCACATCACACATGAAAGGAGCCTTGATTTCCTTGATGGCACTCCAGAGAAACCCCAAGAACACTGTTTCAAGGCTAGAGGGATCCTGAGGTCACTGTAGCAACACGAAAGAGCTCCGTGGCAAAAATCAACTCGAGATGAGAGGTTAGTCCCTGGCTTCGACTCCAGAGGAATACCACCTTACCACAAGCACCTCAAGAGGAGGCTTCTCTCAGCTCTAGGTATGTGAGAGGGACCCTGAGTTTGCGGCCTCAAGTGGAATGGACACCGCGATGCCCTGACGCGAAATAAGGCTGGATATCCCTGCAGTGACTTGAACGCAGGCTCGTCTTGCATCTCCCAAGATGAAAGGATGTCTGAATCCCCTGTGGAGACCACAGAGAAAGACCTAGTTCCCCACCTCATCGCGACCGGAGGCCTCACATCCTTTGAAAACTCCAGAGGTACGCGGAGATCAGTGCCTCCAAAGGAGACGATGCCTGACTCCTCGTGAAACTTGATAGGAGTCCCAGGATTCTTGTGGCACGTGGAAAGGGACCCATGGTCTCCCGCCTCAGCTGGAGAGGCGTTCCAATTGCCCTGCCAAGCCTCGAGGAGAATCCCGACTTGTCCCTCGCAACTAGGCAGGAGTCCTGACGTGGCTGAACAAACACGTGGGTGGAAGGGCCATCCCCGTCGTAACTCGAGAATATACCCCAGGTTCCCGCCGCAACTCGAGAAAAGCCATGAGACTTCCCCCTCGATGCGAGATGAGGCCCGATTCCCCTGCACTGCGTGCAGAGCAATTCTGTCTTGCACATCACACATGAAAGGAGCCTTGATTTCCTTGATGGCACTCCAGAGAAACCCCAAGAACACTGTTTCAAGGCTAGAGGGATCCTGAGGTCACTGTAGCAACATGAAAGAACTCTGTGGACCAAAAATCAACTCGAAAAGAGAGGTTAGACCCTGGATTCGTCTCCAGAGGAATACCACATTACCACAAGCACCTCAAGAGGAGGCTTCTCTCAGCTCTAGGTATGTGAGAGGGACCCTGAGTTTGCGGCCTCAAGTGGAATGGACACCGCGATGCCCTGACTCGAAATAAGGCCGGATATCCCTGCAGTGACTTCAATGCAGGCTCGTCTTGCATCTCCCAGGACGAAAGGATGTCTGAATCCCCTGTGGAAAGCACAGAGAAAGACTTAGTTCCCCACCTCATCGCGACCGATAGCCTCACATCCTTTGAAAACTCCAGAGGTACGCGCAGATCAGTTCCTCCAAAGGAGACGATGCCTGACTCCTCGTGAAACTTGATAGGAGTCCCAGGATTCCTGTGGCACTTGAAAAGGGACACTTGGTCTCCCGCCTCAGCTGGAGAGGCGTCCCAATTGCCCTGCCAAGCCTCGAGGAGAATCCAGATTTGTCCCTCGCAACTAGGCAGGAGTCCTGACGTCGCTGAAGAAACACGTGGGTGGAAGGGCCATCCCCGTCGTAACTCGAGAATATACCCCAGGTTCCCACCGCAACTCGAGAAAAACCATGAGACTTCCCCCTCGCCTCGAGATGAGGCCCGATTCCCCTGCACTGCGTGCAGAGCAATTCTGTCTTGCACATCACACATGAAAGGAGCCTTGATTTCCTTGATGGCACTCCAGAGAAACCCCAAGAACACTGTTTCAAGGCTAGAGGGATCCTGAGGTCACTGTAGCAACACAAAAGAGCTCCGTGGGCCAAAAATCAACTCGAGATGAGAGGTTAGTCCCTGGCTTCGATTCCAGAGGAATACCACCTTCCCACAAGCACCTCAAGAGGAGGCTTCTCTCAGCTCTAGGTATGTGAGAGGGACCCTGAGTTTGTGGCCTCAAGTGGAATGGACACCGCGATGCCCTGACTCGAAATAAGGCCGGATATCCCTGCAGTGACTTGAATGCAGGCTCGTCTTGCATCTCCCAAGATGAAAGGATGTCTGAATCCCCTGTGGAGACCACAGAGAAAGACCTAGTTCCCCACCTCATCGCGACCGGAGGCCTCACATCCTTTGAAAACTCCAGAGGTACGCGGAGATCAGTGCCTCCAAAGGAGACGATACCTGACTCCTCGTGAAACTTGATAGGAGTCCCAGGATTCTTGTGGCACGTGGAAAGGGACCCTCGGTCTCCCGCCTCAGCTGGAGAGGCGTTCCAATTGCCCTGCCACGCCTCGAGGAGAATCCCGAATTGTCCCTCGCAACTAGGCAGGAGTCCTGACGTGGCTGAACAAACACGTGGGTGGAAGGGCCATCCCCGTCGTAACTCGAGAATATACCCCAGGTTCCCGCCGCAACTCGGGAAAAACCATGAGACTTCCCCCACGATGCGAGATGAGGCCTGATTCCCCTGTACTGCGTGCAGAGCTATTCCGTCTTGCACATCACACATGAAAGGAGCCTTGATTTCCTTGATGGCACTCCAGAGAAACCCCAAGAACACTGTTTCAAGGCTAGAGGGATCCTGAGGTCACTGTAGCAACACGAAAGAAATCTGTGCACCAAAAATCAACTCGAAAAGAGAGGTTAGTCCCTGGATTCGTCTCCAGAGGAATACCACCTTACCACAAGCACCTCAAGAGGAGGCTTCTCTCAGCTCTAGGTATGTGAGAGGGACCCTGAGTTTGCGGCCTCAAGTGGAATGGACACCGCGATGCCCTGACTCGAAATAAGGCCGGATATCCCTGCAGTGACTTCAATGCAGGCTCGTCTTGCCTCTCCCAGGATGAAAGGATGTCTGAATCCCCTGTGGAAAGCACAGAGAAAGACTTAGTTCCCCACCTCATCGCGACCGATAGCCTCACATCCTTTGAAAATTCCAGAGGTATGCGGAGATCAGTGCCTCCAAAGGAGACGATGCCTGACTCCTCGTGAAACTTGATAGGAGTCCCAGGATTCCTGTGGCACTTGGAAAGGGACCCTTGGTCTCCCGCCTCAGCTGGAGAGGCGTCCCAATTGCCCTGCCCAACCTCGAGGAGAATCCAGAGTTGTCCCTTGCAACTAGGCAGGAGTCCTGACGTCGCTGAAGAAACACGTGGGTGGAAGGGCCATCCCCATCGTAACTCGAGAATATACCCCAGGTTCCCGCCGCAACTCGAGAAAAACCATGAGACTTCCCCCTCGCCGCGAGATGAAGCCCGATTCCCCTGCACTGCGTGCAGAGCAATTCCGTGTTGCACATCACACATGAAAGGAGCCTTGATTTCCTTGATGGCACTCCAGAGAAACCCCAAGAACACTGTTTCAAGGCTAGAGGGATCCTGAGGTCACTGTAGCAACACGAAAGAGCTCCGTGGGCAAAAATCAACTCGAGATGAGAGGTTAGTCCCTGGCTTCGACTCCAGAGGAATACCACCTTACCACAAGCACCTAAAGAGGAGGCTTCTCTCAGCTCTATGTATGTGAGAGGGACCCTGAGTTTGCGGCCTCAAGTGGAATGGACACCGCGATGCCCTGACGCGAAAAAGGCTGGATATCCCTGCAGTGACTTGAACGCAGGCTCGTCTTGCATCTCCCAAGATGAAAGGATGTCTGAATCCCCTGTGGAGACCACAGAGAAAGACATAGTTCCCCACCTCATCGCGACCGGAGGCCTCACATCCTTTGAAAACTCCAGAGGTACACGGAGATCAGTGCCTCCAAAGGAGACGATGCCTGACTCCTCGTGAAACTTGATAGGAGTCCCAGGATTCTTGTGGCACGTGGAAAGGGACCCTTGGTCTCCCGTCTCAGCTGGAGAGGCGTCCCAATTGCCCTGCAAAGCCTCGAGGAGAATCCCGAGTTGTCCCTCGCAAGTAGGCAGGAGTCCTGACGTGGCTGAAGAAACACGTGGGTGGAAGGGCCATCCCCGTCGGAACTCGAGAATATACCCCAGGTTCCCGCCGCAACTCGAGAAAAACCATGAGACTTCCCCCTCGCCGCGACATGAGGCCCGATTCCCCTGCACTGCGTGCAGAGCAATTCCGTGTTGCATATCACACATGAAAGGAGCCTTGATTTCCTTGATGGCACTCCAGAGAAACCCCAAGAACACTGTTTCAAGGATAGAGGGATCCTGAGGTCACTGTAGTAACACGAACGAGCTCCGTGGACCAAGAATCAACACGAGATGAGAGGTTAGTCCCTGGCTTCGATTCCAGAGGAATACCACCTTACCACAAGCACCTCAAGAGGAGGCTTCTCTCAGCTCTAGGTATGTGAGAGGGACCCTGAGTTTGCGGCCTCAAGTGGAATGGACACCGCGATGCCCTGACTCGAAATAAGGCCGGATATCCCTGCAGTGACTTGAATGCAGGCTCGTCTTGCATCTCCCAGGACGAAAGGATGTCTGAATCCCCTGTGGAGACCACAGAGAAACACCTAGTTCCCCACCTCATCGCGACCGGAGGCCTCACATCCTTTGAAAACTCCAGAGGTACGCGGAGATCAGTGCCTCCAAAGGAGACGATGCCTGACTCCTCGTGAAACTTGATAGGAGTCCCAGGATTCTGGTGGCACGTGGAAAGGGACCCTTGGTCTCCCGCCTCAGCTGGAGAGGCGTTCCAATTGCCCTGCCAAGCCTCGAGGAGAATCCCGAGTTGTCCCTCGCAACTAGGCAGGTGTCCTGACGTGGCTGAACAAACACGTGGGTGGAAGGGCCATCCCCGTCGTAACTCGAGAATATACCCCAGGTTCCCGCCGCAACTCGAGAAAAACCATGAGACTTCCCCCTCGATGCGAGATGAAGCCCGATTCCCCTGTACTGCGTGCAGAGCAATTCCGTCTTGCACATCACACATGAAAGGAGCCTTGATTTCCTTGATGGCACTCCAGAGAAACCCCAAGAACACTGTTTCAAGGCTAGAGGGATCCTGAGGTCACTGTAGCAACACGAAAGAGCTCCGTGGGCCAAAAATCAACTCGAGATGAGAGGTTTGTCCCTGGCTTCGACTCCAGAGGAATACCACCTTACCACAAGCACCTCAAGAGGAGGCTTCTCTCAGCTCTAGGTATGTGAGAGGGACCCTGAGTTTGCGGCCTCAAGTGGAATGGACACCGCGATGCCCTGACGCGAAATAAGGCTGGATATCCCTGCAGTGACTTGAATGCAGGCTCGTCTTGCATCTCCCAAGATGAAAGGATGTCTGAATCCCCTATGGAGACCACAGAGAAAGACCTAGTTCTCCACCTCATCGCGACCGGAGGCCTCACATCCTTTGAAAATTCCAGAGGTTTACGGAGATCAGTGCCTCCAAAGGAGACGATGCCTGACTCCTCGTGAAACTTGATAGGAGTCCCAGGATTCCTGTGGCACGTGGAAAGGGACCCTTGGTCTCCCGTCTCAGCTGGAGAGGCGTCCCAATTGCCTTGCCAAGCCTCGAGGAGAATCCCGAGTTGTGTCTCGCAACTAGGCAAGAGTCCTGACGTGGCTGAACAAACACGTGTGTGGAAGGGCCATCCCCGTCTTAACTCGAGAATATACCCCAGGTTCCCGCCGCAACTCGAGAAAACCATGAGATTTCCCCCTCGCCGCGAGATGAGGTCCAATTCCCCTGCACTGCGTGCAGAGCAATTCCGTGTTGCACATCACACATGAAAGGAGCCTTGATTTCCTTGATGGCACTCCAGAGAAACCCCAAGAACACTGTTTCAAGGCTAGAGGGATCCTGAGGTCACTGTAGCAACACGAAAGAGCTCCGTGGACCAAGAATCAACACGAGATGAGAGGTTAGTCCCTGGCTTCGACTCCTGAGGAATACCACCTTACCACAAGCACCTCAAGAGGAGGCTTCTCTCAGCTCTAGGTATGTGAGAGGGATCCTGAGTTTGCGGCCTCAAGTGGAATGGACACCGCGATGCCCTGAGTCGAAATAAGGCCGGATATCCCTGCAGTGACTTGAATGCAGGCCCGTCTTGCATCTCCCAAGATGAAAGGATGTCTGAATCCCCTGTGGAGACCACAGAGAAACACCTAGTTCCCCACCTCATCGCGACCGGAGGCCTCACATCCTTTGAAAACTCCAGAGGTACGCGGAGATCAGTGCCTCCAAAGGAGACGATGCCTGACTCCTCGTGAAACTTGATAGGAGTCCCAGGATTCTTGTGGCACGTGGAAAGGGACCCATGGTCTCCCGCCTCAGCTGGAGAGGCGTTCCAATTGCCCTGCCAAGCCTCGAGGAGAATCCCGAGTTGTCCCTCGGAACTAGGCAGGAGTCCTGACGTGGCTGAACAAACACGTGGGTGGAAGGGCCATCCCCGTCGTAACTCGAGAATATACCCCAGGTTCCCGCCGCAACTCGAGAAAAACCATGAGACTTCCCCCTCGATGCGAGATGAGGCCCGATTTCCCGGCACTGCGTGCAGAGCAATTCCGTATTGCACATCACACATGAAAGGAGCCTTGATTTCCTTGATGGCACCCCAGAGAAACCCCAAGAACACTGTTTCAAGGCTAGAGGGATCCTGAGGTCACTGTAGCAACACGAAAGAGCTCCGTGGACCAAGAATCAACACGAGATGAGAGGTTAGTCCCTGGCTTCGACTCCTGAGGAATACCACCTTACCACAAGCACCTCTAGAGGAGGCTTCTCTCAGCTCTAGGTATGTGAGAGGGACCCTGAGTTTGCGGCCTCAAGTGGAATGGACACCGCGATGCCCTGACTCGAAATAAGGCCGGATATCCCTGCAGTGACTTCAATGCAGGCTCCTCTTGCATCTCCCAGGACGAAAGGATGTCTGAATCCCCTGTGGAAAGCACAGAGAAAGACTTAGTTTCCCACCTCATCGCGACCGATAACCTTACATCCTTTGAAAACTCCAGAGGTACGCGGAGATCAGTGCCTCCAAAGGAGACGATGCCTGACTCCTCGTGAAACTTGATAGGAGTCCCAGGATTCCTGTGGCACTTGGAAAGGGACCCTTGGTCTCCCGCCTCTGCTGGAGAGGCGTCCCAATTGCCCTGCCAAGCCTCGAGGAGAATCCAGAGTTGTCCCTTGCAACTAGGCAGGAGTCCTGACGTCGCTGAAGAAACACGTGGGTGGAAGGGCCATCCCCGTCGTAACTCGAGAATATACCCCAGGTTCCCGCCGCAACTCGAGAAAAACCATGAGACTTCCCCCTCGCTGCGAGATGAGGCCCGATTCCCCTGCACTGCGTGCAGAGCAATTCCGTGTTGCACATCACACATGAAAGGAGCCTTGATTTCCTTGATGGCACTCCAGAGAATCCCCAAGAACACTGTTTCAAGGCTAGAGGGATCCTGAGGTCACTGTAGCAACACGATAGAACTCTGTGGACCAAAAATCAACTCGAAAAGAGAGGTTAGTCCCTGTATTCGTCTCCAGAGGAATACCACCTTACCACAAGCACCTCAAGAGAAGGCTTCTCTCAGCTCTAGGTATGTGAGAGGGACCCTGAGTTTGCGGCCTCAAGTGGAATGGACACCGCGATGCCCTGACTCGAAATAAGGCCGGATATCCCTGCAGTGACTTCAATGCAGGCTCGTCTTGCATCTCCCAGGACGAAAGGATGTCTGAATCCCCTGTGGAAAGCACAGAGAAAGACTTAGTTCCCCACCTCATCGCGACCGATAGCCTCACATCCGTTGAAAACTCCAGAGGTATGCGGAGATCAGTGCCTCCAAAGGAGACGATGCCTGACTCCTCGTGAAACTTGATAGGAGTCCCAGGATTCCTGTGGCACTTGGAAAGGGACACTTGGTCTCCCGCCTCAGCTGGAGAGGCGTCCCAATTGCCCTGCCAAGCCTCGAGGAGAATCCAGAGTTGTCCCTCGCAACTAGGCAGGAGCCCTGACGTCGCTGAAGAAACACGTGGGTGGAAGGGCCATCCCCGTCGTAACTCGAGAATATACCCCAGGTTCCCGCCGCAACTCGAGAAAAACCATGAGACTTCCCCCTCGCCGCGAGATGAGGCCCGATTCCCCTGCACTGCGTGCAGAGCAATTCCGTGTTGCACATCACACATGAAAGGAGCCTTGATTTCCTTGATGGCACTCCAGAGAAACCCCAAGAACACTGTTTCAAGGCTAGAGGGATCCTGAGGTCACTGTAGCAACACGAAAGAGCTCCGTGGGCCAAAAATCAACTCGAGATGAGAGGTTAGTCCCTGGCTTCGACTCCAGAGGAATACCACCTTACCACAAGCACCTCAAGAGGAGGCTTCTCTCAGCTCTAGGTATGTGAGAGGGACCCTGAGTGTGCGGCCTCAAGTGGAATGGACACCGCGATGCCCTGACTCGAAATAAGGCCGGATATCCCTCCAGTGACTTGAATGCAGGCTCGTCTTGCATCTCCCAAGATGAAAGGATGTCTGAATCCCCTGTGGAGACCACAGAGAAAGACCTAGTTCCCCACCTCATCGCGACCGGAGGCCTCACATCCTTTGAAAACTCCAGAGGTACGCGGAGATCAGTGCCTCCAAAGGAGACGATGCCTGACTCCTCGTGAAACTTGATAGGAGTCCCAGGATTCTTGTGGCACGTGGGACGGGACCCTTGGTCTCCCGCCTCAGCTGGAGAGGCGTTCCAATTGCCCTGCCAAGCCTCGAGGAGAATCCCGAGTTGTCCCTCGCAACTAGGCAGGAGTCCTGACGTGGCTGAAGAAACACGTGGGTGGAAGGGCCATCCCCGTCGTAACTCGAGAATATATTCCAGGTTCCCGCCGCAACTCGAGAAAAACCATGAGACTTCCCCCTCGATGCGAGATGAGGCCCGATTCCCCTGTACTCCGTGCAGAGCAATTCCGTCTTGCACATCACACATGAAAGGAGCCTTGATTTCCTTGATGGCACTCCAGAGAAACCCCAAGAACACTGGTTCAAGGATAGAGGGATCCTGAGGTCACTGTAGCAACACGAAAGAACTCTGTGGACCAAAAATCAACTCGAAAAGAGAGGTTAGTCCCTGGATTCGTCTCCAGAGGAATACCACCTTACCACAAGCACCTCAAGAGGAGGCTTCTCTCAGCTCTAGGTATGTGAGAGGGACCCTGAGTTTGCGGCCTCAAGTGGAATGGACACCGCGATGCCCTGACGCGAAATAAGGCTGGATATCCCTGCAGTGACTTCAATGCAGGCTCGTCTTGCATCTCCCAAGATGAAAGGATGTTTGAATCCCCTGTGGAGACCACAGAGAAAGACCTAGTTCCCCACCTCATCGCGACCGGAGGCCTCACATCCTTTGAAAACTCCAGAGGTACGCGGAGATCAGTGCCTCCAAAGGAGACGATGCCTGACTCCTCGTGAAACTTGATAGGAGTCCCAGGATTCCTGTGGCACGTGGAAAGGGACCCTTGGTCTCCCGCCTCAGCTGGAGAGGCGTCCCAATTGCCTTGCCAAGCCTCGAGGAGAATCCCGAGTTGTGTCTCGCAACTAGGCAAGAGTCCTGACGTGGCTGAACAAACACGTGTGTGGAAGGGCCATCCCCGTCGTAACTCGAGAATATACCCCAGGTTCCCGCCGCAACTCGAGAAAAACCATGAGACTTCCCCCTCGCCCCGAGATGAGGCCCGATTCCCCTGCACTGCGTGCAGAGCAATTCCGTGTTCACACATGAAAGGAGCCTTGATTTCCTTCATGGCACTCCAGAGAAACCCCAAGAACACTGTTTCAAGGCTAGAGGGATCCTGAGGTCACTGTAGCAACACGAAAGAGCTCCGTGGACCAAGAATCAACACGAGATGAGAGGTTAGTCCCTGGCTTCGACTCCTGAGGAATACCACCTTACCACAAGCACCTCAAGAGGAGGCTTGTCTCAGCTCTAGGTATGTGAGAGGGACCCTGAGTTTGCGGCCTCAAGTGGAATGGACACCGCGATGCCCTGACTCGAAATAAGGCCGGATATCCCTGCAGTGACTTCAATGCAGGCTCGTCTTGCATCTCCCAAGACGAAAGGGTGTCTGAATCCCCTGTGGAGACCACAGAGAAAGACCTAGTTCCCCACCTCATCGCGACAGGAGGCCTCAAATCCTTTGAAAACTCCAGAGGTATGCGGAGATCAGTGCCTCCAAAGGAGACGATGCCTGACTCCTCTTGAATCTTGATAGGAGACCCAGGATTCCTGTGGCACGTGGAAAGGGACCCTTGGTCTCCCGTCTCAGCTGGAGAGGCGTCCCAATTGCCCTGCAAAGCCTCGAGGAGAATCCCGAGTTGTCCCTCGCAACTAGGCAGGAGTCCTGACATGGCTGAACACACACGTGTGTGGAAGGGCCATCCCCGTCGTAACTCGAGAATATACCCCAGGTTCCCGCCGCCACTCGAGAAAAACCATGAGACTTCCCCCTCGCCGCGAGATGAAGCCCGATTCCCCTGCACTGCATGCAGAGCAATTCCGTGTTGAACATCACACATGAAAGGAGCCTTGATTTCCTTGATGGCACTCCAGAGAAACCCCAAGAACACTGTTTCAAGGCTAAAGGGATCCTGAGGTCACTGTAGCAACACGAAAGAGCTCCGTGGACCAAGAATCAACACGAGATGAGAGGTTAGTCCCTGGCTTCGACTCCTGAGGAATACCACCTTACCACAAGCACCTCAAGAGGAGGCTTCTCTCAGCTCTAGGTATGTGAGAGGGACCCTGAGTATGTGGCCTCAAGTGGAATGGACACCGCGATGCCCTGACTCGAAATAAGGCCGGATATCCCTGCAGTGACTGGAATGCAGGCTCGTCTTGAATCTCCCAAGACGAAAGGGTGTCTGAATCCCCTGTGGAGACCACAGAGAAAGACCTAGTTCCCCACTTCATCGCGACAGGAGGCCTCAAATCCTTTGAAAACTCCAGAGGTATGCGGAGATCAGTGCCTCCAAAGGAGACGATGCCTGACTCCTCGTGAAACTTGATAGGAGACCCAGGATTCCTGTGGCACGTGGAAAGGGACCCTTGGTCTCCCGTCTCAGCTGGAGAGGCGTCCCAATTGCCCTGCCAAGCCTCGAGGAGAATCCCGAGTTGTCCCTCGCAACTAGGCAGGAGTCCTGACGTGGCTGAACAAACACGTGGGTGGAAGGGCCATCCCCGTCGTAACTCGAGAATATACCCCAGGTTCCCGCCGCAACTCGAGAAAAACCATGAGACTTCCCCCTCGATGCGAGATGAGGCCCGATTTCCCGGCACTGCGTGCAGAGCAATTCCGTCTTGCACATCACACATGAAAGGAGCCTTGATTTCCTTGATGGCACTCCAGAGAAACCCCAAGAACACTGTTTCAAGGATAGAGGGATCCTGAGGTCACTGTAGCAACACGAAAGAACTCTGTGGACCAAAAATCAACTCGAAAAGAGAGGTTAGTCCCTGGATTCGTCTCCAGAGGAATACCACCTTACCACAAGCACCTCAAGAGGAGGCTTCTCTCAGCTCTAGGTATGTGAGAGGGACCCTGAGTTTGCGGCCTCAAGTGGAATGGACACCGCGATGCCCTGACTCGAAATAAGGCCGGATATCCCTGCAGTGACTTCAATGCAGGCTCCTCTTGCATCTCCCAAGACGAAAGGATGTCTGAATCCCCTGTGGAAAGCACAGAGAAAGACTTAGTCTCCCACCTCATCGCGACCGATAACCTTACATCCTTTGAAAACTCCAGAGGTATGCGGAGATCAGTGCCTCCAAAGGAGACGATGCCTGACTCCTCGTGAAACTTGATAGGAGTCCCAGGATTCCTGTGGCACTTGGAAAGGGACCCTTGGTCTCCCGCCTCTGCTGGAGAGGCGTCCCAATTGCCCTGCCAAGCCTCGAGGAGAATCCAGAGTTGTCCCTCGCAACTAGGCAGGAGTCCTGACGTCGCTGAAGAAACACGTGGGTGGAAGGGCCATCCCCGTCGTAACTCGAGAATATACCCCAGGTTCCCGCCGCAACTCGAGAAAAACCATGAGACTTCCCCCTCGCTGCGAGATGAATCCCGATTCCCCTGCACTGCGTGCAGAGCAATTCCGTGTTGCACATCACACATGAAAGGAGCCTTGATTTCCTTGATGGCACTCCAGAGAAACCCCAAGAACACTGTTTCAAGGATAGAGGGATTCTGAGGTCACTGTAGCAACACGATAGAACTCTGTGGACCAAAAATCAACTCGAAAAAAGAGGTTAGTCCCTGTATTCGTCTCCAGAGGAATACCACCTTACCACAAGCACCTCAAGAGGAGGCTTCTCTCAGCTCTAGGTATGTGAGAGGGACCCTGAGTTTGCGGCCTCAAGTGGAATGGACACCGCGATGCCCTGACTCGAAATAAGGCCGGATATCCCTGCAGTGACTTCAGTGCAGGCTCGTCTTGCATCTCCCAGGACGAAAGGATGTCTGAATCACCTGTGGAAAGCACAGAGAAAGACTTAGTTCCCCACCTCATCGCGACCGATAGCCTCACATCCGTTGAAAACTCCAGAGGTACGCGGAGATCAGTGCCTCCAAAGGAGACGATGCCTGACTCCTCGTGAAACTTGATAGGAGTCCCAGGATTCCTGTGGCACTTGGAAAGGGACACTTGGTCTCCCGCCTCAGCTGGAGAGGCGTCCCAATTGCCCTGCCAAGCCTCGAGGAGAATCCAGAGTTGTCCCTCGCAACTAGGCAGGAGTCCTGACGTCGCTGAAGAAACACGTGGGTGGAAGGGCCATCCCCGTCGTAACTCGAGAATATACCCCAGGTTCCCGCCGCAACTCGAGAAAAACCATGAGACTTCCCCCTCGCCGCGAGATGAGGCCCGATTCCCCTGCACTGCGTGCAGAGCAATTCCGTGTTGCACATCACACATGAAAGGAGCCTTGATTTCCTTGATGGCACTCCAGAGAAACCCCAAGAACACTGTTTCAAGGCTAGAGGGATCCTGAGGTCACTGTAGCAACATGAAAGAGCTCCGTGGACCAAAAATCAACTCGAGATGAGAGGTTAGTCCCTGGCTTCGACTCCAGAGGAATACCACCTTACCACAAGCACCTCAAGAGGAGGCTTCTCTCAGCTCTAGGTATGTGAGAGGGACCCTGAGTTTGCGGCCTCAAGTGGAATGGACACCACGATGCCCTGACTTGAAATAAGGCCGGATATCCCTGCAGTGACTGGAATGCAGGCTCGTCTTGCATCTCCCAAGACGAAAGGGTGTCTGAATCCCCTGTGGAGACCACAGAGAAAGACCTAGTTCCCCACCTCATTGCGACAGGAGGCCTCAAATCCTTTGAAAACTCGAGAGGTATGCGGAGATCAGTGCCTCCAAAGGAGACGATGCCTGACTCCTCGTGAAACTTGATAGGAGACCCAGGATTCCTGTGGCACGTGGAAAGGGACCCTTGGTCTCCCGTCTCAGCTGGAGAGGCGTCCCAATTGCCCTGCAAATCCTCGAGGAGAATGCCGAGTTGTCCCTCACAACTAGGCAGGAGTCCTGACATGGCTGATCACACACGTGTGTGGAAGGGCCATCCCCGTCGTAACTCGAGAATATACCCCAGGTTCCCGCCGCAACTCGAGAAAAACCATGAGACTTCCCCCTCGCCGCGAGATGAGGCCCGATTCCCCTGAACTGCGTGCAGAGCAATTCCGTGTTGCACATCACACATGAAAGGAGCCTTGATTTCCTTCATGGCACTCCAGAGAAACCCCAAGAACACTGTTTCAAGGCTAGAGGGATCCTGAGGTCACTGTAGCAACACGAAAGAGCTCCGTGGACCAAAAATCAACTCGAGATGAGAGGTTAGTCCCTGGCTTCGACTCCAGAGGAATACCACCTTACCACAAGCACCTCAAGAGGAGGCTTCTCTCAGCTCTAGGTATGTGAGAGAGACCCTGAGTTTGCGGCCTCAAGTGCAATGGACACCGCGATGCCCTGACTTGAAATAAGGCCGGATATCCCTGCAGTGACTGGAATGCAGGCTCGTCTTGCATCTCCCAAGACGAAAGGGTGTCTGAATCCCCTGTGGAGACCACAGAGAAAGACCTAGTTCCCCACCTCATCGCGACAGGAGGCCTCAAATCCTTTGAAAACTCCAGAGGTATGCGGAGATCAGTGCCTCCAAAGGAGACGATGCCTGACCCCTCGTGAAACTTGATAGGAGACCCAGGATTCCTGTGGCACATGGAAAGGGACCCTTGGTCTCCCGTCTCAGCTGGAGAGGCGTCCCAATTGCCCTGCAAAGCCTCGAGGAGAATCCCGAGTTGTCCCTCGCAACTAGGCAGGAGTCCTGACATGGCTGTACACACACGTGTGTGGAAGGGCCATCCCCGTCGTAACTCGAGAATATACCCCAGGTTCCCGCCGCAACTCGAGAAAAACAATGAGACTTCCCCCTCGCCGAGAGACGAAGCCCGATTCCCCTGCACTGCGTGCAGAGCAATTCCGTGTTGCACATCACACATGAAAGGAGCCTTGATTTCCTTGATGGCACTCCAGAGAAACCCCAAGAACACTGTTTCAAGGCTAGAGGGATCCTGAGGTCACTGTAGCAACACGAAAGAGCTCCGTGGACCAAGAATCAACACGAGATGAGAGGTTAGTCCCTGGCTTCGACTCCTGAGGAATACCACCTTACCACAAGCACCTCAAGAGGAGGCTTCTCTCAGCTCTAGGTATGTGAGAGGGACCCTGAGTTTGCGGCCTCAAGTGGAATGGACACCGCGATGCCCTGACTCGAAATAAGGCCGGATATCCCTCCAGTGACTTGAATGCAGGCTCGTCTGGCATCTCCCAAGAAGAAAGGATGTTTGAATCCCCTGTGGAGACCACAGAGAAACACCTAGTTCCCCACCTCATCGCGACCGGAGGCCTCACATCCTTTGAAAACTCCAGAGGTACGCGGAGATCAGTGCCTCCAAAGGAGACGATGCCTGACTCCTCGTGAAACTTGATAGGAGTCCCAGGATTCCTGTGGCACGTGGAAAGGGACCCTTGGTCTCCCGCCTCAGCTGGAGAGGCGTTCCAATTGCCCTGCCAAGCCTCGAGGACAATCCCGAGTTGTCCCTCGCAACTAGGCAGGAGTCCTGAAGTGGCTGAACAAACACGTGGGTGGAAGGGCCATCCCCGTCGTAACTCGAGAATATACCCCAGGTTCCCGCCGCAACTCGAGAAAAACCATGAGACTTCCCCCTCGATGCGAGATGAGCCCCGATTTCCCGGCACTGCGTGCAGAGCAATTCCGTGTTGCACATCACACATGAAAGGAGCCTTGATTTCCTTGATGGCACTCCAGAGAAACCCCAAGAACACTGTTTCAAGGCTAGAGGGATCCTGAGGTCACTGTAGCAACACGAAAGAGCTCCGTGGACCAAGAATCAACACGAGATGAGAGGTTAGTCCCTGGCTTCGACTCCTGAGGAATACCACCTTACCACAAGCACCTCAAGAGAAGGCTTCTCTCAGCTCTAGGTATGTGAGAGGGACCCTGAGTTTGCGGCCTCAAGTGGAATGGACACCGCGATGCCCTGACTCGAAATAAGGCCGGATATCCCTGCAGTGACTTGAATGCAGGCTCGTCTTGCTTCTCCCAAGAAGAAAGGTTGTCTGAATCCCCTGTGGAGACCACAGAGAAAGACCTAGTTCCCCACCTCATCGCGACCGGAGGCCTCAAATCCTTTGAAAACTCCAGAGGTACGCGGAGATCAGTGCCTCCAAAGGAGACGATGCCTGACTCCTCGTGAAACTTGATAGGAGTCCCAGGATTCTTGTGGCACGTGGAAAGGGACCCTTGGTCTCCCGCCTCAGCTGGAGAGGCGTTCCAATTGCCCTGCCAAGCCTCGAGGAGAATCCCGAGTTGTCCTTCGCAACTAGGCAGGAGTCCTGACGTGGCTGAACAAACACGTGGGTGGAAGGGCCATCCCCGTCGTAACTCGAGAATATACCCCAGGTTCCCGCAGCAACTCGAGAAAAACCATGAGACTTCCCCCTCGATGCGAGATGAGGCCCGATTCCCCTGTACTGCGTGCAGAGCAATTCCGTCTTGCACATCACACATGAAAGGAGCCTTGATTTCCTTGATGGCACTCCAGAGAAACCCCAAGAACACTGTTTCAAGGATAGAGGGATCCTGAGGTCACTGTAGCAGCACGAAAGAACTCTGTGGACCAAAAATCAACTCGAAAAGAGAGGTTAGTCTCTGGATTCGTCTCCAGAGGAATACCACCTTACCACAAGCACCTCAAGAGGAGGCTTCTCTCAGCTCTAGGTATGTGAGAGGGACCCTGAGTTTGCGGCCTCAAGTGGAATGGACACCGCGATGCCCTGACTCGAAATAAGGCCGGATATCCCTGCAGTGACTTCAATGCAGGCTCCTCTTGCATCTCCCAGGACGAAAGGATGTCTGAATCCCCTGTGGAAAGCACAGAGAAAGACTTAGTTTCCCACCTCATCGCGACCGATAACCTTACATCCTTTGAAAACTCCAGAGGTACGCGGAGATCAGTGCCTCCAAAGGAGACGATGCCTGACTCCTCGTGAAACTTGATAGGAGTCCCAGGATTCCTGTGGCACTTGGAAAGGGACCCTTGGTCTCCCGCCTCTGCTGGAGAGGCGTCCCAATTGCCCTGCCAAGCCTCGAGGAGAATCCAGAGTTGTCCCTCGCAACTAGGCAGGAGTCCTGACGTCGCTGAAGAAACACGTGGGTGGAAGGGCCATCCCCGTCGTAACTCGAGAATATACCCCAGGTTCCCGCCGCAACTCGAGAAAAACCATGAGACTTCCCCCTCGCTGCGAGATGAGGCCCGATTCCCCTGCACTGCGTGCAGAGCAATTCCGTGTTGCACATCACACATGAAAGGAGCCTTGATTTCCTTGATGGCACTCCAGAGAAACCCCAAGAACACTGTTTCAAGGATAGAGGGATTCTGAGGTCACTGTAGCAACACGATAGAACTCTGTGGACCAAAAATCAACTCGAAAAAAGAGGTTAGTCCCTGTATTCGTCTCCAGAGGAATACCACCTTACCACAAGCACCTCAAGAGGAGGCTTCTCTCAGCTCTAGGTATGTGAGAGGGACCCTGAGTTTGCGGCCTCAAGTGGAATGGACACCGCGATGCCCTGACTCGAAATAAGGCCGGATATCCCTGCAGTGACTTCAGTGCAGGCTCGTCTTGCATCTCCCAGGACGAAAGGATGTCTGAATCCCCTGTGGAAAGCACAGAGAAAGACTTAGTTCCCCACCTCATCGCGACCGATAGCCTCACATCCGTTGAAAACTCCAGAGGTATGCGGAGATCAGTGCCTCCAAAGGAGACGATGCCTGACTCCTCGTGAAACTTGATAGGAGTCCCAGGATTCCTGTGGCACTTGGAAAGGGACACTTGGTCTCCCGCCTCAGCTGGAGAGGCGTCCCAATTGCCCTGCCAAGCCTCGAGGAGAATCCAGAGTTGTCCCTCGCAACTAGGCAGGAGTCCTGACGTCGCTGAAGAAACACGTGGGTGGAAGGGCCATCCCCGTCGTAACTCGAGAATATACCCCAGGTTCCCGCCGCAACTCGAGAAAAACCATGAGACTTCCCCCTCGCCGCGAGATGAGGCCCGATTCCCCTGCACTGCGTGCAGAGCAATTCTGTGTTGCACATCACACATGAAAGGAGCCTTGATTTCCTTCATGGCACTCCAGAGAAACCCCAAGAACACTGTTTCAAGGCTAGAGGGATCCTGAGGTCACTGTAGCAACATGAAAGAGCTCCGTGGACCAAAAATCAACTCGAGATGAGAGGTTAGTCCCTGGCTTCGACTCCAGAGGAATACCACCTTACCACAAGCACCTCAAGAGGAGGCTTCTCTCAGCTCTAGGTATGTGAGAGGGACCCTGAGTTTGCGGCCTCAAGTGGAATGGACACCACGATGCCCTGACTTGAAATAAGGCCGGATATCCCTGCAGTGACTGGAATGCAGGCTCGTCTTGCATCTCCCAACACGAAAGGGTGTCTGAATCCCCTGTGGAGACCACAGAGAAAGACCTAGTTCCCCACCTCATTGCGACAGGAGGCCTCAAATCCTTTGAAAACTCCAGAGGTATGCGGAGATCAGTGCCTCCAAAGGAGACGATGCCTGACTCCTCGTGAAACTTGATAGGAGACCCAGGATTCCTGTGGCACGTGGAAAGGGACCCTTGGTCTCCCGTCTCAGCTGGAGAGGCGTCCCAATTGCCCTGCAAATCCTCGAGGAGAATGCCGAGTTGTCCCTCACAACTAGGCAGGAGTCCTGACATGGCTGATCACACACGTGTGTGGAAGGGCCATCCCCGTCGTAACTCGAGAATATACCCCAGGTTCCCGCCGCAACTCGAGAAAAACCATGAGACTTCCCCCTCGCCGCGAGATGAGGCCCGATTCCCCTGAACTGCGTGCAGAGCAATTCCGTGTTGCACATCACACATGAAAGGAGCCTTGATTTCCTTAATGGCACTCCAGAGAAACCCCAAGAACACTGTTTCAAGGCTAGAGGGATCCTGAGGTCACTGTAGCAACACGAAAGAGCTCCGTGGACCAAAAATCAACTCGAGATGAGAGGTTAGTCCCTGGCTTCGACTCCAGAGGAATACCACCTTACCACAAGCACCTCAAGAGGAGGCTTCTCTCAGCTCTAGGTATGTGAGAGAGACCCTGAGTTTGCGGCCTCAAGTGCAATGGACACCGCGATGCCCTGACTCGAAATAAGGCCGGATATCCCTGCAGTGACTGGAATGCAGGCTCGTCTTGCATCTCCCAAGACGAAAGGGTGTCTGAATCCCCTGTGGAGACCACAGAGAAAGACCTAGTTCCCCACCTCATCGCGACAGGAGGCCTCAAATCCTTTGAAAACTCCAGAGGTATGCGGAGATCAGTGCCTCCAAAGGAGACGATGCCTGACTCCTCGTGAAACTTGATAGGAGACCCAGGATTCCTGTGGCACGTGGAAAGGGACCCTTGGTCTCCCGTCTCAGCTGGAGAGGCGTCCCAATTGCCCTGCAAAGCCTCGAGGAGAATCCCGAGTTGTCCCTCGCAACTAGGCAGGAGTCCTGACATGGCTGTACACACACGTGTGTGGAAGGGCCATCCCCGTCGTAACTGGAGAATATACCCCAGGTTCCCGCCGCAACTCGAGAAAAACCATGAGACTTCCCCCTCGCCGAGAGACGAAGCCCGATTCCCCTGCACTGCGTGCAGAGCAATTCCGTGTTGCACATCACACATGAAAGGAGCCTTGATTTCCTTGATGGCACTCCAGAGAAACCCCAAGAACACTGTTTCAAGGCTAGAGGGATCCTGAGGTCACTGTAGCAACACGAAAGAGCTCCGTGGACCAAGAATCAACACGAGATGAGAGGTTAGTCACTGGCTTCGACTCCTGAGGAATACCACCTTACCACAAGCACCTCAAGAGGAGGCTTCTCTCAGCTCTAGGTATGTGAGAGGGACCCTGAGTTTGCGGCCTCAAGTGGAATGGACACCGCGATGCCCTGACTCGAAATAAGGCCGGATATCCCTCCAGTGACTTGAATGCAGGCTCGTCTTGCATCTCCCAAGAAGAAAGGATGTTTGAATCCCCTGTGGAGACCACAGAGAAACACCTAGTTCCCCACCTCATCGCGACCGGAGGCCTCACATCCTTTGAAAACTCCAGAGGTACGCGGAGATCAGTGCCTCCAAAGGAGACGATGCCTGACTCCTCGTGAAACTTGATAGGAGTCCCAGGATTCCTGTGGCACGTGGAAAGGGACCCTTGGTCTCCCGCCTCAGCTGGAGAGGCGTTCCAATTGCCCTGCCAAGCCTCGAGGAGAATCCCGAGTTGTCCCTCGCAACTAGGCAGGAGTCCTGACGTGGCTGAACAAACACGTGGGTGGAAGGGCCATCCCCGTCGTAGCTCGAGAATATACCCCAGGTTCCTGCCGCAACTCGAGAAAAACCATGAGACTTCCCCCTCGATGCGAGATGAGGCCCGATTTCCCGGCACTGCGTGCAGAGCAATTCCGTGTTGCACATCACACATGAAAGGAGCCTTGATTTCCTTGATGGCACTCCAGAGAAACCCCAAGAACACTGTTTCAAGGCTAGAGGGATCCTGAGGTCACTGTAGCAACACGAAAGAGCTCCGTGGACCAAGAATCAACACGAGATGAGAGGTTAGTCCCTGGCTTCGACTCCTGAGGAATACCACCTTACCACAAGCACCTCAAGAGGAGGCTTCTCTCAGCTCTAGGTATGTGAGAGGGACCCTGAGTTTGCGGCCTCAAGTGGAATGGACACCGCGATGCCCTGACTCGAAATAAGGCCGGATATCCCTGCAGTGACTTGAATGCAGGCTCGTCTTGCATCTCCCAAGAAGAAAGGTTGTCTGAATCCCCTGTGGAGACCACAGAGAAAGACCTAGTTCCCCACCTCATCGCGACCGGAGGCCTCACATCCTTTGAAAACTCCAGAGGTACGCGGAGATCAGTGCCTCCAAAGGAGACGATGCCTGACTCCTCGTGAAACTTGATAGGAGTCCCAGGATTCTTGTGGCACGTGGAAAGGGACACTTGGTCTCCCGCCTCAGCTGGAGAGGCGTTTCAATTGCCCTGCCAAGCCTCGAGGAGAATCCCGAGTTGTCCTTCGCAACTAGGCAGGAGTCCTGACGTGGCTGAACAAACACGTGGGTGGAAGGGCCATCCCCGTCGTAACTCGAGAATATACCCCAGGTTCCCGCCGCAACTCGAGAAAAACCATGAGACTTCCCCCTCGATGCGAGATGAGGCCCGATTCCCCTGTACTGCGTGCAGAGCAATTCCGTCTTGCACATCACACATGAAAGGAGCCTTGATTTCCTTGATGGCACTCCAGAGAAACCCCAAGAACACTGTTTCAAGGCTAGAGGGATCCTGAGGTCACTGTAGCAACACGAAAGAGCTCCGTGGGCCAAAAATCAACTCGAGATGAGAGGTTAGTCCCTGGCTTCGACTCCAGAGGAATACCACCTTACCACAAGCACCTCAAGAGGAGGCTTCTCTCAGCTCTAGGTATGTGAGAGAGACCCTGAGTTTGCGGCCTCAAGTGCAATGGACACCGCGATGCCCTGACTTGAAATAAGGCCGGATATCCCTGCAGTGACTGGAATGCAGGCTCGTCTTGCATCTCCCAAGACGAAAGGGTGTCTGAATCCCCTGTGGAGACCACAGAGAAAGACCTAGTTCCCCACCTCATCGCGACAGGAGGCCTCAAATCCTTTGAAAACTCCAGAGGTATGCGGAGATCAGTGCCTCCAAAGGAGACGATGCCTGACTCCTCGTGAAACTTGATAGGAGACCCAGGATTCCTGTGGCACGTGGAAAGGGACCCTTGGTCTCCCGTCTCAGCTGGAGAGGCGTTCCAATTGCCCTGCAAAGCCTCGAGGAGAATCCCGAGTTGTCCCTCGCAACTAGGCAGGAGTCCTGACATGGCTGTACACACACGTGTGTGGAAGGGCCATCCCCGTCGTAACTCGAGAATATACCCCAGGTTCCCGCCGCAACTCGAGAAAAACCATGAGACTTCCCCCTCGCCGAGAGACGAAGCCCGATTCCCCTGCACTGCGTGCAGAGCAATTCCGTGTTGCACATCACACATGAAAGGAGCCTTGATTTCCTTGATGGCACTCCAGAGAAACCCCAAGAACACTGTTTCAAGGCTAGAGGGATCCTGAGGTCACTGTAGCAACACGAAAGAGCTCCGTGGACCAAGAATCAACACGAGATGAGAGGTTAGTCCCTGGCTTCGACTCCTGAGGAATACCACCTTACCACAAGCACCTCAAGAGGAGGCTTCTCTCAGCTCTAGGTATGTGAGAGGGACCCTGAGTTTGCGGCCTCAAGTGGAATGGACACCGCGATGCCCTGACTCGAAATAAGGCCGGATATTCCTCCAGTGACTTGAATGCAGGCTCGTCTTGCATCTCCCAAGAAGAAAGGATGTTTGAATCCCCTGTGGAGACCACAGAGAAACACCTAGTTCCCCACCTCATCGCGACCGGAGGCCTCACATCCTTTGAAAACTCCAGAGGTACGCGGAGATCAGTGCCTCCAAAGGAGACGATGCCTGACTCCTCGTGAAACTTGATAGGAGTCCCAGGATTCCTGTGGCACGTGGAAAGGGACCCTTGGTCTCCCGCCTCAGCTGGAGAGGCGTTCCAATTGCCCTGCCAAGCCTCGAGGAGAATCCCGAGTTGTCCCTCGCAACTAGGCAGGAGTCCTGACGTGGCTGAGCAAACACGTGGGTGGAAGGGCCATCCCCGTCGTAACTCGAGAATATACCCCAGGTTCCTGCCGCAACTCGAGAAAAACCATGAGACTTCCCCCTCGATGCGAGATGAGGCCCGATTTCCCGGCACTGCGTGCAGAGCAATTCCGTGTTGCACATCACACATGAAAGGAGCCTTGATTTCCTTGATGGCACTCCAGAGAAACCCCAAGAACACTGTTTCAAGGCTAGAGGGATCCTGAGGTCACTGTAGCAACACGAAAGAGCTCCGTGGACCAAGAATCAACACGAGATGAGAGGTTAGTCCCTGTCTTCGACTCCTGAGGAATACCACCTTACCACAAGCACCTCAAGAGGAGGCTTCTCTCAGCTCTAGGTATGTGAGAGGGACCCTGAGTTTGCGGCCTCAAGTGGAATGGACACCGCGATGCCCTGACTCGAAATAAGGCCGGATATCCCTGCAGTGACTTGAATGCAGGCTCGTCTTGCATCTCCCAAGAAGAAAGGTTGTCTGAATCCCCTGTGGAGACCACAGAGAAAGACCTAGTTCCCCACCTCATCGCGACCGGAGGCCTCAAATCCTTTGAAAACTCCAGAGGTACGCGGAGATCAGTGCCTCCAAAGGAGACGATGCCTGACTCCTCGTGAAACTTGATAGGAGTCCCAGGATTCTTGTGGCACGTGGAAAGGGACCCTTGGTCTCCCGCCTCAGCTGGAGAGGCGTTCCAATTGCCCTGCCAAGCCTCGAGGAGAATCCCGAGTTGTCCTTCGCAACTAGGCAGGAGTCCTGACGTGGCTGAACAAACACGTGGGTGGAAGGGCCATCCCCGTCGTAACTCGAGAATATACCCCAGGTTCCCGCCGCAACTCGAGAAAAACCATGAGACTTCCCCCTCGATGCGAGATGAGGCCCGATTCCCCTGTACTGCGTGCAGAGCAATTCCGTCTTGCACATCACACATGAAAGGAGCCTTGATTTCCTTGATGGCACTCCAGAGAAACCCCAAGAACACTGTTTCAAGGATAGAGGGATCCTGAGGTCACTGTAGCAACACGAAAGAACTCTGTGGACCAAAAATCAACTCGAAAAGAGAGGTTAGTCCCTGGATTCGTCTCCAGAGGAATACCACCTTACCACAAGCACCTCAAGAGGAGGCTTCTCTCAGCTCTAGGTATGTGAGAGGGACCCTGAGTTTGCGGCCTCAAGTGGAATGGACACCGCGATGCCCTGACTCGAAATAAGGCCGGATATCCCTGCAGTGACTTCAATGCAGGCTCCTCTTGCATCTCCCAGGACGAAAGGATGTCTGAATCCCCTGTGGAAAGCACAGAGAAAGACTTAGTTTCCCACCTCATCGCGACCGATAACCTTACATCCTTTGAAAACTCCAGAGGTACGCGGAGATCAGTGCCTCCAAAGGAGACGATGCCTGACTCCTCGTGAAACTTGATAGGAGTCCCAGGATTCCTGTGGCACTTGGAAAGGGACCCTTGGTCTCCCGCCTCTGCTGGAGAGGCGTCCCAATTGCCCTGCCAAGCCTCGAGGAGAATCCAGAGTTGTCCCTCGCAACTAGGCAGGAGTCCTGACGTCGCTGAAGAAACACGTGGGTGGAAGGGCCATCCCCGTCGTAACTCGAGAATATACCCCAGGTTCCCGCCGCAACTCGAGAAAAACCATGAGACTTCCCCCTCGCCGCGAGATGAGGCCCGATTCCCCTGCACTGCGTGCAGAGCAATTCCGTGTTGCACATCACACATGAAAGGAGCCTTGATTTCCTTGATGGCACTCCAGAGAAACCCCAAGAACACTGTTTCAAGGATAGAGGGATTCTGAGGTCACTGTAGCAACACGATAGAACTCTGTGGACCAAAAATCAACTCGAAAAAAGAGGTTAGTCCCTGTATTCGTCTCCAGAGGAATACCACCTTACCACAAGCACCTCAAGAGGAGGCTTCTCTCAGCTCTAGGTATGTGAGAGGGACCCTGAGTTTGCGGCCTCAAGTGGAATGGACACCGCGATGCCCTGACTCGAAATAAGGCCGGATATCCCTGCAGTGACTTCAGTGCAGGCTCCTCTTGCATCTCCCAGGACGAAAGGATGTCTGAATCCCCTGTGGAAAGCACAGAGAAAGACTTAGTTCCCCACCTCATCGCGACCGATAGCCTCACATCCGTTGAAAACTCCAGAGGTATGCGGAGATCAGTGCCTCCAAAGGAGACGATGCCTGACTCCTCGTGAAACTTGATAGGAGTCCCAGGATTCCTGTGGCACTTGGAAAGGGACACTTGGTCTCCCGCCTCAGCTGGAGAGGCGTCCCAATTGCCCTGCCAAGCCTCGAGGAGAATCCAGAGTTGTCCCTCGCAACTAGGCAGGAGTCCTGACGTCGCTGAAGAAACACGTGGGTGGAAGGGCCATCCCCGTCGTAACTCGAGAATGTACCCCAGGTTCCCGCCGCAACTCGAGAAAAACCATGAGACTTCCCCCTCGCCGCGAGATGAGGCCCGATTCCCCTGCACTGCGTGCAGAGCAATTCTGTGTTGCACATCACACATGAAAGGAGCCTTGATTTCCTTCATGGCACTCCAGAGAAACCCCAAGAACACTGTTTCAAGGCTAGAGGGATCCTGAGGTCACTGTAGCAACATGAAAGAGCTCCGTGGACCAAAAATCAACTCGAGATGAGAGGTTAGTCCCTGGCTTCGACTCCAGAGGAATACCACCTTACCACAAGCACCTCAAGAGGAGGCTTCTCTCAGCTCTAGGTATGTGAGAGGGACCCTGAGTTTGCGGCCTCAAGTGGAATGGACACCACGATGCCCTGACTTGAAATAAGGCCGGATATCCCTGCAGTGACTGGAATGCAGGCTCGTCTTGCATCTCCCAAGACGAAAGGGTGTCTGAATCCCCTGTGGAGACCACAGAGAAAGACCTAGTTCCCCACCTCATTGCGACAGGAGGCCTCAAATCCTTTGAAAACTCCAGAGGTATGCGGAGATCAGTGCCTCCAAAGGAGACGATGCCTGACTCCTCGTGAAACTTGATAGGAGACCCAGGATTCCTGTGGCACGTGGAAAGGGACCCTTGGTCTCCCGTCTCAGCTGGAGAGGCGTCCCAATTGCCCTGCAAATCCTCGAGGAGAATGCCGAGTTGTCCCTCACAACTAGGCAGGAGTCCTGACATGGCTGATCACACACGTGTTTGGAAGGGCCATCCCCGTCGTAACTCGAGAATATACCCCAGGTTCCCGCCGCAACTCGAGAAAAACCATGAGACTTCCCCCTCGCCGCGAGATGAGGCCCGATTCCCCTGAACTGCGTGCAGAGCAATTCCGTGTTGCACATCACACATGAAAGGAGCCTTGATTTCCTTCATGGCACTCCAGAGAAACCCCAAGAACACTGTTTCAAGGCTAGAGGGATCCTGAGGTCACTGTAGCAACACGAAAGAGCTCCGTGGACCAAAAATCAACTCGAGATGAGAGGTTAGTCCCTGGCTTCGACTCCAGAGGAATACCACCTTACCACAAGCACCTCAAGAGGAGGCTTCTCTCAGCTCTAGGTATGTGAGAGAGACCCTGAGTTTGCGGCCTCAAGTGCAATGGACACCGCGATGCCCTGACTTGAAATAAGGCCGGATATCCCTGCAGTGACTGGAATGCAGGCTCGTCTTGCATCTCCCAAGACGAAAGGGTGTCTGAATCCCCTGTGGAGACCACAGAGAAAGACCTAGTTCCCCACCTCATCGCGACAGGAGGCCTCAAATCCTTTGAAAACTCCAGAGGTATGCGGAGATCAGTGCCTCCAAAGGAGACGATGCCTGACTCCTCGTGAAACTTGATAGGAGACCCAGGATTCCTGTGGCACGTGGAAAGGGACCCTTGGTCTCCCGTCTCAGCTGGAGAGGCGTCCCAATTGCCCTGCAAAGCCTCGAGGAGAATCCCGAGTTGTCCCTCGCAACTAGGCAGGAGTCCTGACATGGCTGTACACACACGTGTGTGGAAGGGCCATCCCCGTCGTAACTCGAGAATATACCCCAGGTTCCCGCCGCAACTCGAGAAAAACCATGAGACTTCCCCCTCGCCGAGAGACGAAGCCCGATTCCCCTGCACTGCGTGCAGAGCAATTCCGTGTTGCACATCACACATGAAAGGAGCCTTGATTTCCTTGATGGCACTCCAGAGAAACCCCAAGAACACTGTTTCAAGGCTAGAGGGATCCTGAGGTCACTGTAGCAACACGAAAGAGCTCCGTGGACCAAGAATCAACACGAGATGAGAGGTTAGTCCCTGGCTTCGACTCCTGAGGAATACCACCTTACCACAAGCACCTCAAGAGGAGGCTTCTCTCAGCTCTAGGTATGTGAGAGGGACCCTGAGTTTGCGGCCTCAAGTGGAATGGACACCGCGATGCCCTGACTCGAAATAAGGCCGGATATCCCTCCAGTGACTTGAATGCAGGCTCGTCTTGCATCTCCCAAGAAGAAAGGATGTTTGAATCCCCTGTGGAGACCACAGAGAAACACCTAGTTCCCCACCTCATCGCGACCGGAGGCCTCACATCCTTTGAAAACTCCAGAGGTACGCGGAGATCAGTGCCTCCAAAGGAGACGATGCCTGACTCCTCGTGAAACTTGATAGGAGTCCCAGGATTCCTGTGGCACGTGGAAAGGGACCCTTGGTCTCCCGCCTCAGCTGGAGAGGCGTTCCAATTGCCCTGCCAAGCCTCGAGGAGAATCCCGAGTTGTCCCTCGCAACTAGGCAGGAGTCCTGACGTGGCTGAACAAACACGTGGGTGGAAGGGCCATCCCCGTCGTAACTCGAGAATATACCCCAGGTTCCCGCCGCAACTCGAGAAAAACCATGAGACTTCCCCCTCGATGCGAGATGAGGCCCGATTTCCCGGCACTGCGTGCAGAGCAATTCCGTGTTGCACATCACACATGAAAGGAGCCTTGATTTCCTTGATGGCACTCCAGAGAAACCCCAAGAACACTGTTTCAAGGCTAGAGGGATCCTGAGGTCACTGTAGCAACACGAAAGAGCTCCGTGGACCAAGAATCAACACGAGATGAGAGGTTAGTCCCTGGCTTCGACTCCTGAGGAATACCACCTTACCACAAGCACCTCAAGAGGAGGCTTCTCTCAGCTCTAGGTATGTGAGAGGGACCCTGAGTTTGCGGCCTCAAGTGGAATGGACACCGCGATGCCCTGACTCGAAATAAGGCCGGATATCCCTGCAGTGACTTGAATGCAGGCTCGTCTTGCATCTCCCAAGAAGAAAGGTTGTCTGAATCCCCTGTGGAGACCACAGAGAAAGACCTAGTTCCCCACCTCATCGCGACCGGAGGCCTCACATCCTTTGAAAACTCCAGAGGTACGCGGAGATCAGTGCCTCCAAAGGAGACGATGCCTGACTCCTCGTGAAACTTGATAGGAGTCCCAGGATTCTTGTGGCACGTGGAAAGGGACCCTTGGTCTCCCGCCTCAGCTGGAGAGGCGTTCCAATTGCCCTGCCAAGCCTCGAGGAGAATCCCGAGTTGTCCTTCGCAACTAGGCAGGAGTCCTGACGTGGCTGAACAAACACGTGGGTGGAAGGGCCATCCCCGTCGTAACTCGAGAATATACCCCAGGTTCCCGCCGCAACTCGAGAAAAACCATGAGACTTCCCCCTCGATGCGAGATGAGGCCCGATTCCCCTGTACTGCGTGCAGAGCAATTCCGTCTTGCACATCACACATGAAAGGAGCCTTGATTTCCTTGATGGCACTCCAGAGAAACCCCAAGAACACTGTTTCAAGGATAGAGGGATCCTGAGGTCACTGTAGCAACACGAAAGAACTCTGTGGACCAAAAATCAACTCAAAAAGAGAGATTAGTCCCTGGATTCGTCTCCAGAGGAATACCACCTTACCACAAGCACCTCAAGAGGAGGCTTCTCTCAGCTCTAGGTATGTGAGAGGGACCCTGAGTTTGCGGCCTCAAGTGGAATGGACACCGCGATGCCCTGACGCGAAATAAGGCCGGATATCCCTGCAGTGACTTCAATGCAGGCTCATCTTGCATCTCCCAGGACGAAAGGATGTCTGAATCCCCTGTGGAAAGCACAGAGAAAGACTTAGTTTCCCACCTCATCGCGACCGATAACCTTACATCCTTTGAAAACTCCAGAGGTACGCGGAGATCAGTGCCTCCAAAGGAGACGATGCCTGACTCCTCGTGAAACTTGATAGGAGCCCCAGGATTCCTGTGGCACTTGGAAAGGGACCCTTGGTCTCCCGCCTCTGCTGGAGAGGCGTCCCAATTGCCCTGCCAAGCCTCGAGGAGAATCCAGAGTTGTCCCTCGCAACTAGGCAGGAGTCCTGACGTCGCTGAAGAAACACGTGGGTGGAAGGGCCATCCCCGTCGTAACTCGAGAATATACCCCAGGTTCCCGCCGCAACTCGAGAAAAACCATGAGACTTCCCCCTCGCTGCGAGATGAGGCCCGATTCCCCTGCACTGCGTGCAGAGCAATTCCGTGTTGCACATCACACATGAAAGGAGCCTTGATTTCCTTGATGGCACTCCAGAGAAACCCCAAGAACACTGTTTCAAGGATAGAGGGATTCTGAGGTCACTGTAGCAACACGATAGAACTCTGTGGACCAAAAATCAACTCGAAAAAAGAGGTTAGTCCCTGTATTCGTCTCCAGAGGAATACCACCTTACCACAAGCACCTCAAGAGGAGGCTTCTCTCAGCTCTAGGTATGTGAGAGGGACCCTGAGTTTGCGGCCTCAAGTGGAATGGACACCGCGATGCCCTGACTCGAAATAAGGCCGGATATCCCTGCAGTGACTTCAGTGCAGGCTCGTCTTGCATCTCCCAGGACGAAAGGATGTCTGAATCCCCTGTGGAAAGCACAGAGAAAGACTTAGTTCCCCACCTCATCGCGACCGATAGCCTCACATCCGTTGAAAACTCCAGAGGTATGCGGAGATCAGTGCCTCCAAAGGAGACGATGCCTGACTCCTCGTGAAACTTGATAGGAGTCCCAGGATTCCTGTGGCACTTGGAAAGGGACACTTGGTCTCCCGCCTCAGCTGGAGAGGCGTCCCAATTGCCCTGCCAAGCCTCGAGGAGAATCCAGAGTTGTCCCTCGCAACTAGGCAGGAGTCCTGACGTCGCTGAAGAAACACGTGGGTGGAAGGGCCATCCCCGTCGTAACTCGAGAATATACCCCAGGTTCCCGCCGCAACTCGAGAAAAACCATGAGACTTCCCCCTCGCCGCGAGATGAGGCCCGATTCCCCTGCACTGCGTGCAGAGCAATTCTGTGTTGCACATCACACATGAAAGGAGCCTTGATTTCCTTCATGGCACTCCAGAGAAACCCCAAGAACACTGTTTCAAGGCTAGAGGGATCCTGAGGTCACTGTAGCAACACGAAAGAGCTCCGTGGACCAAAAATCAACTCGAGATGAGAGGTTAGTCCCTGGCTTCGACTCCAGAGGAATACCACCTTACCACAAGCACCTCAAGAGGAGGCTTCTCTCAGCTCTAGGTATGTGAGAGGGACCCTGAGTTTGCGGCCTCAAGTGGAATGGACACCACGATGCCCTGACTTGAAATAAGGCCAGATATCCCTGCAGTGACTGGAATGCAGGCTCGTCTTGCATCTCCCAAGACGAAAGGGTGTCTGAATCCCCTGTGGAGACCACAGAGAAAGACCTAGTTCCCCACCTCATTGCGACAGGAGGCCTCAAATCCTTTGAAAACTCCAGAGGTATGCGGAGATCAGTGCCTCCAAAGGAGACGATGCCTGACTCCTCGTGAAACTTGATAGGAGACCCAGGATTCCTGTGGCACGTGGAAAGGGACCCTTGGTCTCCCGTCTCAGCTGGAGAGGCGTCCCAATTGCCCTGCAAATCCTCGAGGAGAATGCCGAGTTGTCCCTCACAACTAGGCAGGAGTCCTGACATGGCTGATCACACACGTGTGTGGAAGGGCCATCCCCGTCGTAACTCGAGAATATACCCCAGGTTCCCGCCGCAACTCGAGAAAAACCATGAGACTTCCCCCTCGCCGCGAGATGAGGCCCGATTCCCCTGAACTGCGTGCAGAGCAATTCCGTGTTGCACATCACACATGAAAGGAGCCTT
Organism: Cervus elaphus; assembly: GCF_910594005.1. Classification (NCBI taxonomy): domain Eukaryota; kingdom Metazoa; phylum Chordata; class Mammalia; order Artiodactyla; family Cervidae; genus Cervus; species Cervus elaphus. The sequence continues at coordinate 1,170,159 of NC_057828.1, forward strand.
GATTTCCTTCATGGCACTCCAGAGAAACCCCAAGAACACTGTTTCAAGGCTAGAGGGATCCTGAGGTCACTGTAGCAACACGAAAGAGCTCCGTGGACCAAAAATCAACTCGAGATGAGAGGTTAGTCCCTGGCTTCGACTCCAGAGGAATACCACCTTACCACAAGCACCTCAAGAGGAGGCTTCTCTCAGCTCTAGGTATGTGAGAGAGACCCTGAGTTTGCGGCCTCAAGTGCAATGGACACCGCGATGCCCTGACTTGAAATAAGGCCGGATATCCCTGCAGTGACTGGAATGCAGGCTCGTCTTGCATCTCCCAAGACGAAAGGGTGTCTGAATCCCCTGTGGAGACCACAGAGAAAGACCTAGTTCCCACCTCATCGCGACAGGAGGCCTCAAATCCTTTGAAAACTCCAGAGGTATGCGGAGATCAGTGCCTCCAAAGGAGACGATGCCTGACTCCTCGTGAAACTTGATAGGAGACCCAGGATTCCTGTGGCACGTGGAAAGGGACCCTTGGTCTCCCGTCTCAGCTGGAGAGGCGTCCCAATTGCCCTGCAAAGCCTCGAGGAGAATCCCGAGTTGTCCCTCGCAACTAGGCAGGAGTCCTGACATGGCTGTACACACACGTGTGTGGAAGGGCCATCCCCGTCGTAACTCGAGAATATACCCCAGGTTCCCGCCGCAACTCGAGAAAAACCATGAGACTTCCCCCTCGCCGAGAGACGAAGCCCGATTCCCCTGCACTGCGTGCAGAGCAATTCCGTGTTGCACATCACACATGAAAGGAGCCTTGATTTCCTTGATGGCACTCCAGAGAAACCCCAAGAACACTGTTTCAAGGCTAGAGGGATCCTGAGGTCACTGTAGCAACACGAAAGAGCTCCGTGGACCAAGAATCAACACGAGATGAGAGGTTAGTCCCTGGCTTCGACTCCTGAGGAATACCACCTTACCACAAGCACCTCAAGAGGAGGCTTCTCTCAGCTCTAGGTATGTGAGAGGGACCCTGAGTTTGCGGCCTCAAGTGGAATGGACACCGCGATGCCCTGACTCGAAATAAGGCCGGATATCCCTCCAGTGACTTGAATGCAGGCTCGTCTTGCATCTCCCAAGAAGAAAGGATGTTTGAATCCCCTGTGGAGACCACAGAGAAACACCTAGTTCCCCACCTCATCGAGACCGGAGGCCTCACATCCTTTGAAAACTCCAGAGGTACGCGGAGATCAGTGCCTCCAAAGGAGACGATGCCTGACTCCTCGTGAAACTTGATAGGAGTCCCAGGATTCCTGTGGCACGTGGAAAGGGACCCTTGGTCTCCCGCCTCAGCTGGAGAGGCGTTCCAATTGCCCTGCCAAGCCTCGAGGAGAATCCCGAGTTGCCCCTCGCAACTAGGCAGGAGTCCTGACGTGGCTGAACAAACACTTGGGTGGAAGGGCCATCCCCGTTGTAACTCGAGAATATACCCCAGGTTCCCGCCGCAACTCGAGAAAAACCATGAGACTTCCCCCTCGATGCGAGATGAGGCCCGATTCCCCTGTACTGCGTGCAGAGCAATTCCGTCTTGCACATCACACATGAAAGGAGCCTTGATTTCCTTGATGGCACTCCAGAGAAACCCCAAGAACACTGTTTCAAGGCTAGAGGGATCCTGAGGTCACTGTAGCAACACGAAAGAACTCTGTGGACCAAAAATCAACTCAAAAAGAGAGATTAGTCCCTGGATTCGTCTCCAGAGGAATATCACCTTACCACAAGCACCTCAAGAGGAGGCTTCTCTCAGCTCTAGGTATGTGAGAGGGACCCTGAGTTTGCGGCCTCAAGTGGAATGGACACCGCGATGCCCTGACGCGAAATAAGGCCGGATATCCCTGCAGTGACTTCAATGCAGGCTCGTCTTGCATCTCCCAGGACGAAAGGATGTCTGAATCCCCTGTGGAAAGCACAGAGAAAGACTTAGTTCCCCACCTCATCGCGACCGATAGCCTCACATCCTTTGAAAACTCCAGAGGTATGCGGAGATCAGTGCCTCCAAAGGAGACGATGCCTGACTCCTCGTGAAACTTGATAGGAGTCCCAGGATTCCTGTGGCACTTGGAAAGGGACACTTGGTCTCCCGCCTCAGGTGGAGAGGCGTCCCAATTGCCCTGCCAAGCCTCGAGGAGAATCCCGAGTTGTGTCTCGCAACTAGGCAAGAGTCCTGACGTGGCTGAACAAACACGTGTGTGGAAGGGCCATCCCCGTCGTAACTCGAGAATATACCCCAGGTTCCCGCCGCAACTCGAGAAAAACCATGAGACTTCCCCCTCGCCGCGAGATGAGGCCTGATTCCCCTGCACTGCGTGCAGAGCAATTCCGTGTTGCACATCACACATGAAAGGAGCCTTGATTTCCTTCATGGCACTCCAGAGAAACCCCAAGAACACTGTTTCAAGGCTAGAGGGATCCTGAGGTCACTGTAGCAACACGAAAGAGCTCCGTGGACCAAAAATCAACTCGAGATGAGAGGTTAGTCCCTGGCTTTGACTCCAGAGGAATACCACCTTACCACAAGCACCTCAAGAGGAGGCTTCTCTCAGCTCTAGGTATGTGAGAGGGACCCTGAGTTTGCGGCCTCAAGTGGAATGGACACCGCGATGCCCTGACTCGAAATAAGGCCGGATATCCCTGCAGTGACTGGAATGCAGGCTCGTCTTGCATCTCCCAAGACGAAAGGGTGTCTGAATCCCCTGTGGAGACCACAGAGAAAGAGCTAGTTCCCCACCTCATCGCGACAAGAGGCCTCAAATCCTTTGAAAACTCCAGAGGTATGCGGAGATCAGTGCCTCCAAAGGAGACGATGCCTGACTCCTCGTGAAACTTGATAGGAGACCCAGGATTCCTGTGGCACGTGGAAAGGGACACTTGGTCTCCCGTCTCAGCTGGAGAGGCGTCCCAATTGCCCTGCAAAGCCTCGAGGAGAATCCCGAGTTGTCCCTCGCAACTAGGCAGGAGTCCTGACATGGCTGAACACACACGTGTGTGGAAGGGCCATCCCCGTCGTAACTCGAGAATATACCCCAGGTTCCCGCCGCAACTCGAGAAAAACCATGAGACTTCCCCCTCGCCGCGAGATGAAGCCCGATTCCCCTGCACTGCGTGCAGAGCAATTCCGTGTTGCACATCACACATGAAAGGAGCCTTGATTTCCTTGATGGCACTCCAGAGAAACCCCAAGAACACTGTTTCAAGGATAGAGGGATCCTGAGGTCACTGTAGCAACACGAAAGAGCTCCGTGGACCAAGAATCAACACGAGATGAGAGGTTAGTCCCTGGCTTCGACTCCTGAGGAATACCACCTTACCACAAGCACCTCAAGAGGAGGCTTCTCTCAGCTCTAGGTATGTTAGAGGGATCCTGAGTTTGCAGCCTCAAGTGGAATGGACACCGCGATGCCCTGACTCGAAATAAGGCCGGATATCCCTCCAGTGACTTGAATGCAGGCTCGTCTTTCATCTCCCAAGATGAAAGGATGTCTGAATCCCCTGTGGAGACCACAGAGAAACACCTAGTTCCCCACCTCATCGCGACCGGAGGCCTCACATCCTTTGAAAACTCCAGAGGTACGCGGAGATCAGTGCCTCCAAAGGAGACGATGCCTGACTCCTCGTGAAACTTGATAGGAGTCCCAGGATTCTTGTGGCACGTGGAAAGGGACCCTTGGTCTCCCGCCTCAGCTGGAGAGGCGTTCCAATTGCCCTGCCAAGCCTCGAGGAGAATCCCGAGTTGCCCCTCGCAACTAGGCAGGAGTCCTGACGTGGCTGAACAAACACGTGGGTGGAAGGGCCATCCCCGTTGTAACTCGAGAATATACCCCAGGTTCCCGCCGCAACTCGAGAAAAACCATGAGACTTCCCCCTCGATGCGAGATGAGGCCCGATTCCCCTGTACTGTGTGCAGAGCAATTCCGTCTTGCACATCACACATGAAAGGAGCCTTGATTTCCTTGATGGCACTCTAGAGAAACCCCAAGAACACTGTTTCAAGGATAGAGGGATCCTGAGGTCACTGTAGCAACACGAAAGAACTCTGTGGACCAAAAATCAACTCGAAAAGAGAGGTTAGTCCCTGGATTCGTCTCCAGAGGAATACCACCTTACCACAAGCACCTCAAGAGGAGGCTTCTCTCAGCTCTAGGTATGTGAGAGGGACCCTGAGTTTGCGGCCTCAAGTGGAATGGACACCGTGATGCCCTGACTCGAAATAAGGCCGGATATCCCTGCAGTGACTTCAATGCAGGCTCGTATTGCATCTCCCAGGACGAAAGGATGTCTGAATCCCCTGTGGAAAGCACAGAGAAAGACTTAGTTCCCCACCTCATCGCGACCGATAGCCTCACATCCTTTGAAAACTCCAGAGGTACGCGGAGATCAGTGCCTCCAAAGGAGACGATGCCTGACTCCTCGTGAAACTTGATAGGAGACCCAGGATTCCTGTGGCACGTGGAAAGGGACCCTTGGTCTCCCGTCTCAGCTGGAGAGGCGTCCCAATTGCCCTGCAAAGCCTCGAGGAGAATCCCGAGTTGTCCCTCACAACTAGGCAGGAGTCCTGACATGGCTGAACACACACGTGTGTGGAAGGGCCATCCCCGTCGTAACTCGAGAATATACCCCAGGTTCCCGCCGCAACTCGAGAAAAACCATGAGACTTCCCCCTCGCCGCGAGATGAGGCCCGATTCCCCTGAACTGCGTGCAGAGCAATTCCGTGTTGCACATCACACATGAAAGGAGCCTTGATTTCCTTGATGGCACTCCAGAGAAACCCCAAGAACACTGTTTCAAGGCTAGAGGGATCCTGAGGTCACTGTAGCAACACGAAAGAGCTCCGTGGACCAAGAATCAACACGAGATGAGAGGTTAGTCCCTGGATTCGACTCCTGAGGAATACCACCTTACCACAAGCACCTCAAGAGGAGGCTTCTCTCAGCTCTAGGTATGTGAGAGGGACCCTGAGTTTGCGGCCTCAAGTGGAATGGACACCGCGATGCCCTGACGCGAAATAAGGCTGGATATCCCTGCAGTGACTTCAATGCAGGCTCGTCTTGCATCTCCCAAGATGAAAGGATGTCTGAATCCCCTGTGGAGACCACAGAGAAAGACCTAGTTCCCCACCTCATCGCGACCGGAGGCCTCACATCCTTTGAAAACTCCAGAGGTACGCGGAGATCAGTGCCTCCAAAGGAGACGATGCCTGACTCCTCGTGAAACTTGATAGGAGTCCCAGGATTCCTGTGGCACGTGGAAAGGGACCCTTGGTCTCCCGCCTCAGCTGGAGAGGCGTCCCAATTGCCTTGCCAAGCCTCGAGGAGAATCCCGAGTTGTGTCTCGCAACTAGGCAAGAGTCCTGACGTGGCTGAACAAACACGTGTGTGGAAGGGCCATCCCCGTCGTAACTCGAGAATATACCCCAGGTTCCCGCCGCAACTCGAGAAAAACCATGAGACTTCCCCCTCGCCGCGAGATGAGGCCCGATTCCCCTGCACTGCGTGCAGAGCAATTCCGTGTTGCACATCACACATGAAAGGAGCCTTGATTTCCTTGATGGCACTCCAGAGAAACCCCAAGAACACTGTTTCAAGGCTAGAGGGATCCTGAGGTCACTGTAGCAACACGAAAGAGCTCCGTGGACCAAAAATCAACTCGAGATGAGAGGTTAGTCCCTGGCTTCGACTCCAGAGGAATACCACCTTACCACAAGCACCTCAAGAGGAGGCTTCTCTCAGCTCTAGGTATGTGAGAGGGACCCTGAGTTTGCGGCCTCAAGTGGAATGGACACCACGATGCCCTGACTCGAAATAAGGCCGGATATCCCTGCAGTGACTGGAATGCAGGCTCGTCTTGCATCTTCCAAGAAGAAAGGATGTCTGAATCCCCTGTGGAGACCAGAGAGAAACACCTAGTTCCCCACCTCATCGCGACCGGAGGCCTCACATCCTTTGAAAACTCCAGAGGTATGCGGAGATCAGTGCCTCCAAAGGAGACGATGCCTGACTCCTCGTGAAACTTGATAGGAGACCCAGGATTCCTGTGGCACGTGGAAAGGGACCCTTGGTCTCCCGTCTCAGCTGGAGAGGCGTCCCAATTGCCCTGCAAAGCCTCGAGGAGAATCCCGAGTTGTCCCTCACAACTAGGCAGGAGTCCTGACATGGCTGAACACACACGTGTGTGGAAGGGCCATCCCCGTCGTAACTCGAGAATATACCCCAGGTTCCCGCCGCAACTCGAGAAAAACCATGAGACTTCCCCCTCGCCGCGAGATGAGGCCCGATTCCCCTGAACTGCGTGCAGAGCAATTCCGTGTTGCACATCACACATGAAAGGAGCCTTGATTTCCTTGATGGCACTCCAGAGAAACCCCAAGAACACTGTTTCAAGGCTAGAGGGATCCTGAGGTCACTGTAGCAACACGAAAGAGCTCCGTGGACCAAGAATCAACACGAGATGAGAGGTTAGTCCCTGGCTTCGACTCCTGAGGAATACCACCTTACCACAAGCACCTCAAGAGGAGGCTTCTCTCAGCTCTAGGTATGTGAGAGGGACCCTGAGTTTGCGGCCTCAAGTGGAATGGACACCGCGATGCCCTGACGCGAAATAAGGCTGGATATCCCTGCAGTGACTTGAATGCAGGCTCATCTTGCATCTCCCAAGATGAAAGGATGTCTGAATCCCCTGTGGAGACCACAGAGAAAGACCTAGTTCCCCACCTCATCGCGACCGGAGGCCTCACATCCTTTGAAAACTCCAGAGGTACTCGGAGATCAGTGCCTCCAAAGGAGACGATGCCTGACTCCTCGTGAAACTTGATAGGAGTCCCAGGATTCCTGTGGCACGTGGAAAGGGACCCTTGGTCTCCCGCCTCAGCTGGAGAGGCGTCCCAATTGCCTTGCCAAGCCTCGAGGAGAATCCCGAGTTGTGTCTCGCAACTAGGCAAGAGTCCTGACGTGGCTGAACAAACACGTGTGTGGAAGGGCCATCCCCGTCGTAACTCGAGAATATACCCCAGGTTCCCGCCGCAACTCGAGAAAAACCATGAGACTTCCCCCTCGCCGCGAGATGAGGCCCGATTCCCCTGCACTGCGTGCAGAGCAATTCCGTGTTGCACATCACACATGAAAGGAGCCTTGATTTCCTTGATGGCACTCCAGAGAAACCCCAAGAACACTGTTTCAAGGCTAGAGGGATCCTGAGGTCACTGTAGCAACACGAAAGAGCTCCGTGGATCAAAAATCAACTCGAGATGAGAGGTTAGTCCCTGGCTTCGACTCCAGAGGAATACCACCTTACCACAAGCACCTCAAGAGGAGGCTTCTCTCAGCTCTAGGTATGTGAGAGGGACCCTGAGTTTGCGGCCTCAAGTGGAATGGACACCGCGATGCCCTGACTCGAAATAAGGCCGGATATCCCTGCAGTGACTGGAATGCAGGCTCGTCTTGCATCTCCCAAGACGAAAGGGTGTCTGAATCCCCTGTGGAGACCACAGAGAAAGACCTAGTTCCCCACCTCATCGCGACAAGAGGCCTCAAATCCTTTGAAAACTCCAGAGGTATGCGGAGATCAGTGCCTCCAAAGGAGACGATGTCTGACTCCTCCTGAAACTTGATAGGAGACCCAGGATTCCTGTGGCACGTGGAAAGGGACCCTTGGTCTCCCGTCTCAGCTGGAGAGGGGTCCCAATTGCCCTGCAAAGCCTCGAGGAGAATCCCGAGTGGTCCCTCGGAACTAGGCAGGAGTCCTGACATGGCTGAACACACACGTGTGTGGAAGGGCCATCCCCGTCGTAACTCGAGAATATACCCCAGGTTCCCGCCGCAACTCGAGAAAAACCATGAGACTTCCCCCTCGCCACGAGATGAAGCCCGATTCCCCTGCACTGCGTGCAGAGCAATTCCGCGTTGCACATCACACATGAAAGGAGCCTTGATTTCCTTGATGGCACTCCAGAGAAACCCCAAGAACACTGTTTCAAGGCTAGAGGGATCCTGAGGTCACTGTAGCAACACGAAAGAGCTCCGTGGACCAAGAATCAACACGAGATGAGAGGTTAGTCCCTGGCTTCGACTCCTGAGGAATACCACCTTACCACAAGCACCTCAAGAGGAGGCTTCTCTCAGCTCTAGGTATGTGAGAGGGATCCTGAGTTTGCGGCCTCAAGTGGAATGGACACCGCGATGCCCTGACTCGAAATAAGGCCGGATATCCATCCAGTGACTTGAATGCAGGCTCGTCTTGCATCTCCCAAGAAGAAAGGATGTCAGAATCCCCTGTGGAGACCACAGAGAAAGACCTAGTTCCCCACCTCATCGCGACCGCAGGCCTCACATCCTTTGAAAACTCCAGAGGTATGCGGAGATCAGTGCCTCCAAAGGAGACGATGCCTGACTCCTCGTGAAACTTGATAGGAGACCCAGGATTCCTGTGGCACGTGGAAAGGGACCCTTGGTCTCCCGGTTCAGCTGGAGAGGCGTCCCAATTGCCCTGCAAAGCCTCGAGGAGAATCCCGAGTTGTCCCTCACAACTAGGCAGGAGTCCTGACATGGCTGAACACACACGTGTGTGGAAGGGCCATCCCCGTCGTAACTCGAGAATATACCCCAGGTTCCCGCCGCAAATCGAGAAAAACCATGAGACTTCCCCCTCGCCGTGAGATGAGGCCCGATTCCCCTGAACTGCGTGCAGAGCAATTCCGTGTTGCACATCACACATGAAAGGAGCCTTGATTTCCTTGATGGCACTCCAGAGAAACCCCAAGAACACTGTTTCAAGGCTAGAGGGATCCTGAGGTCACTGTAGCAACACGAAAGAGCTCCGTGGACCAAGAATCAACACGAGATGAGAGGTTAGTCCCTGGCTTCGACTCCTGAGGAATACCACCTTACCACAAGCACCTCAAGAGGAGGCTTCTCTCAGCTCTAGGTATGTGAGAGGGACCCTGAGTTTGCGGCCTCAAGTGGAATGGACACCGCGATGCCCTGACGCGAAATAAGGCTGGATATCCCTGCAGTGACTTGAATGCAGGCTCGTCTTGCATCTCCCAAGATGAAAGGATGTCTGAATCCCCTGTGGAGACCACAGAGAAAGACCTAGTTCCCCACCTCATCGCGACCGGAGGCCTCACATCCTTTGAAAACTCCAGAGGTACGCGGAGATCAGTGCCTCCAAAGGAGACGATGCCTGACTCCTCGTGAAACTTGATAGGAGTCCCAGGATTCCTGTGGCACGTGGAAAGGGACCCTTGGTCTCCCGCCTCAGCTGGAGAGGCGTCCCAATTGCCTTGCCAAGCCTCGAGGAGAATCCCGAGTTGTGTCTCGCAACTAGGCAAGAGTCCTGACGTGGCTGAACAAACACGTGTGTGGAAGGGCCATCCCCGTCGTAACTCGAGAATATACCCCAGGTTCCCGCCGCAACTCGAGAAAAACCATGAGACTTCCCCCTCGCCGCGAGATGAGGCCCGATTCCCCTGCACTGCGTGCAGAGCAATTCCGTGTTGCACATCACACATGAAAGGAGCCTTGATTTCCTTCATGGCACTCCAGAGAAACCCCAAGAACACTGTTTCAAGGCTAGAGGGATCCTGAGGTCACTGTAGCAACACGAAAGAGCTCCGTGGATCAAAAATCAACTCGAGATGAGAGGTTAGTCCCTGGCTTCGACTCCAGAGGAATACCACCTTACCACAAGCACCTCAAGAGGAGGCTTCTCTCAGCTCTAGGTATGTGAGAGGGACCCTGAGTTTGCGGCCTCAAGTGGAATGGACACCGCGATGCCCTGACTCGAAATAAGGCCGGATATCCCTGCAGTGACTGGAATGCAGGCTCGTCTTGCATCTCCCAAGACGAAAGGGTGTCTGAATCCCCTGTGGAGACCACAGAGAAAGACCTAGTTCCCCACCTCATCGCGACAAGAGGCCTCAAATCCTTTGAAAACTCCAGAGGTATGCGGAGATCAGTGCCTCCAAAGGAGACGATGTCTGACTCCTCCTGAAACTTGATAGGAGACCCAGGATTCCTGTGGCACGTGGAAAGGGACCCTTGGTCTCCCGTCTCAGCTGGAGAGGGGTCCCAATTGCCCTGCAAAGCCTCGAGGAGAATCCCGAGTGGTCCCTCGGAACTAGGCAGGAGTCCTGACATGGCTGAACACACACGTGTGTGGAAGGGCCATCCCCGTCGTAACTCGAGAATATACCCCAGGTTCCCGCCGCAACTCGAGAAAAACCATGAGACTTCCCCCTCGCCACGAGATGAAGCCCGATTCCCCTGCACTGCGTGCAGAGCAATTCCGCGTTGCACATCACACATGAAAGGAGCCTTGATTTCCTTGATGGCACTCCAGAGAAACCCCAAGAACACTGTTTCAAGGCTAGAGGGATCCTGAGGTCACTGTAGCAACACGAAAGAGCTCCGTGGACCAAGAATCAACACGAGATGAGAGGTTAGTCCCTGGCTTCGACTCCTGAGGAATACCACCTTACCACAAGCACCTCAAGAGGAGGCTTCTCTCAGCTCTAGGTATGTGAGAGGGACCCTGAGTTTGCGGCCTCAAGTGGAATGGACACCGCGATGCCCTGACGCGAAATAAGGCTGGATATCCCTGCAGTGACTTGAATGCAGGCTCATCTTGCATCTCCCAAGATGAAAGGATGTCTGAATCCCCTGTGGAGACCACAGAGAAAGACCTAGTTCCCCACCTCATCGCGACCGGAGGCCTCACATCCTTTGAAAACTCCAGAGGTACTCGGAGATCAGTGCCTCCAAAGGAGACGATGCCTGACTCCTCGTGAAACTTGATAGGAGTCCCAGGATTCCTGTGGCACGTGGAAAGGGACCCTTGGTCTCCCGCCTCAGCTGGAGAGGCGTCCCAATTGCCTTGCCAAGCCTCGAGGAGAATCCCGAGTTGTGTCTCGCAACTAGGCAAGAGTCCTGACGTGGCTGAACAAACACGTGTGTGGAAGGGCCATCCCCGTCGTAACTCGAGAATATACCCCAGGTTCCCGCCGCAACTCGAGAAAAACCATGAGACTTCCCCCTCGCCGCGAGATGAGGCCCGATTCCCCTGCACTGCGTGCAGAGCAATTCCGTGTTGCACATCACACATGAAAGGAGCCTTGATTTCCTTGATGGCACTCCAGAGAAACCCCAAGAACACTGTTTCAAGGCTAGAGGGATCCTGAGGTCACTGTAGCAACACGAAAGAGCTCCGTGGATCAAAAATCAACTCGAGATGAGAGGTTAGTCCCTGGCTTCGACTCCAGAGGAATACCACCTTACCACAAGCACCTCAAGAGGAGGCTTCTCTCAGCTCTAGGTATGTGAGAGGGACCCTGAGTTTGCGGCCTCAAGTGGAATGGACACCGCGATGCCCTGACTCGAAATAAGGCCGGATATCCCTGCAGTGACTGGAATGCAGGCTCGTCTTGCATCTCCCAAGACGAAAGGGTGTCTGAATCCCCTGTGGAGACCACAGAGAAAGACCTAGTTCCCCACCTCATCGCGACAAGAGGCCTCAAATCCTTTGAAAACTCCAGAGGTATGCGGAGATCAGTGCCTCCAAAGGAGACGATGTCTGACTCCTCCTGAAACTTGATAGGAGACCCAGGATTCCTGTGGCACGTGGAAAGGGACCCTTGGTCTCCCGTCTCAGCTGGAGAGGGGTCCCAATTGCCCTGCAAAGCCTCGAGGAGAATCCCGAGTGGTCCCTCGGAACTAGGCAGGAGTCCTGACATGGCTGAACACACACGTGTGTGGAAGGGCCATCCCCGTCGTAACTCGAGAATATACCCCAGGTTCCCGCCGCAACTCGAGAAAAACCATGAGACTTCCCCCTCGCCACGAGATGAAGCCCGATTCCCCTGCACTGCGTGCAGAGCAATTCCGCGTTGCACATCACACATGAAAGGAGCCTTGATTTCCTTGATGGCACTCCAGAGAAACCCCAAGAACACTGTTTCAAGGCTAGAGGGATCCTGAGGTCACTGTAGCAACACGAAAGAGCTCCGTGGACCAAGAATCAACACGAGATGAGAGGTTAGTCCCTGGCTTCGACTCCTGAGGAATACCACCTTACCACAAGCACCTCAAGAGGAGGCTTCTCTCAGCTCTAGGTATGTGAGAGGGACCCTGAGTTTGCGGCCTCAAGTGGAATGGACACCGCGATGCCCTGACTCGAAATAAGGCCGGATATCCATCCAGTGACTTGAATGCAGGCTCGTCTTGCATCTCCCAAGAAGAAAGGATGTCAGAATCCCCTGTGGAGACCACAGAGAAACACCTAGTTCCCCACCTCATCGCGACCGCAGGCCTCACATCCTTTGAAAACTCCAGAGGTATGCGGAGATCAGTGCCTCCAAAGGAGACGATGCCTGACTCCTCGTGAAACTTGATAGGAGACCCAGGATTCCTGTGGCACGTGGAAAGGGACCCTTGGTCTCCCGGTTCAGCTGGAGAGGCGTCCCAATTGCCCTGCAAAGCCTCGAGGAGAATCCCGAGTTGTCCCTCACAACTAGGCAGGAGTCCTGACATGGCTGAACACACACGTGTGTGGAAGGGCCATCCCCGTCGTAACTCGAGAATATACCCCAGGTTCCCGCCGCAAATCGAGAAAAACCATGAGACTTCCCCCTCGCCGTGAGATGAGGCCCGATTCCCCTGAACTGCGTGCAGAGCAATTCCGTGTTGCACATCACACATGAAAGGAGCCTTGATTTCCTTGATGGCACTCCAGAGAAACCCCAAGAACACTGTTTCAAGGCTAGAGGGATCCTGAGGTCACTGTAGCAACACGAAAGAGCTCCGTGGACCAAGAATCAACACGAGATGAGAGGTTAGTCCCTGGCTTCGACTCCTGAGGAATACCACCTTACCACAAGCACCTCAAGAGGAGGCTTCTCTCAGCTCTAGGTATGTGAGAGGGACCCTGAGTTTGCGGCCTCAAGTGGAATGGACACCGCGATGCCCTGACGCGAAATAAGGCTGGATATCCCTGCAGTGACTTGAATGCAGGCTCGTCTTGCATCTCCCAAGATGAAAGGATGTCTGAATCCCCTGTGGAGACCACAGAGAAAGACCTAGTTCCCCACCTCATCGCGACCGGAGGCCTCACATCCTTTGAAAACTCCAGAGGTACGCGGAGATCAGTGCCTCCAAAGGAGACGATGCCTGACTCCTCGTGAAACTTGATAGGAGTCCCAGGATTCCTGTGGCACGTGGAAAGGGACCCTTGGTCTCCCGCCTCAGCTGGAGAGGCGTCCCAATTGCCTTGCCAAGCCTCGAGGAGAATCCCGAGTTGTGTCTCGCAACTAGGCAAGAGTCCTGACGTGGCTGAACAAACACGTGTGTGGAAGGGCCATCCCCGTCGTAACTCGAGAATATACCCCAGGTTCCCGCCGCAACTCGAGAAAAACCATGAGACTTCCCCCTCGCCGCGAGATGAGGCCCGATTCCCCTGCACTGCGTGCAGAGCAATTCCGTGTTGCACATCACACATGAAAGGAGCCTTGATTTCCTTCATGGCACTCCAGAGAAACCCCAAGAACACTGTTTCAAGGCTAGAGGGATCCTGAGGTCACTGTAGCAACACGAAAGAGCTCCGTGGATCAAAAATCAACTCGAGATGAGAGGTTAGTCCCTGGCTTCGACTCCAGAGGAATACCACCTTACCACAAGCACCTCAAGAGGAGGCTTCTCTCAGCTCTAGGTATGTGAGAGGGACCCTGAGTTTGCGGCCTCAAGTGGAATGGACACCGCGATGCCCTGACTCGAAATAAGGCCGGATATCCCTGCAGTGACTGGAATGCATGCTCGTCTTGCATCTCCCAAGACGAAAGGGTGTCTGAATCCCCTGTGGAGACCACAGAGAAAGACCTAGTTCCCCACCTCATCGCGACAAGAGGCCTCAAATCCTTTGAAAACTCCAGAGGTATGCGGAGATCAGTGCCTCCAAAGGAGACGATGTCTGACTCCTCCTGAAACTTGATAGGAGACCCAGGATTCCTGTGGCACGTGGAAAGGGACCCTTGGTCTCCCGTCTCAGCTGGAGAGGGGTCCCAATTGCCCTGCAAAGCCTCGAGGAGAATCCCGAGTGGTCCCTCGGAACTAGGCAGGAGTCCTGACATGGCTGAACACACACGTGTGTGGAAGGGCCATCCCCGTCGTAACTCGAGAATATACCCCAGGTTCCCGCCGCAACTCGAGAAAAACCATGAGACTTCCCCCTCGCCACGAGATGAAGCCCGATTCCCCTGCACTGCGTGCAGAGCAATTCCGCGTTGCACATCACACATGAAAGGAGCCTTGATTTCCTTGATGGCACTCCAGAGAAACCCCAAGAACACTGTTTCAAGGCTAGAGGGATCCTGAGGTCACTGTAGCAACACGAAAGAGCTCCGTGGACCAAGAATCAACACGAGATGAGAGGTTAGTCCCTGGCTTCGACTCCTGAGGAATACCACCTTACCACAAGCACCTCAAGAGGAGGCTTCTCTCAGCTCTAGGTATGTGAGAGGGATCCTGAGTTTGCGGCCTCAAGTGGAATGGACACCGCGATGCCCTGACTCGAAATAAGGCCGGATATCCATCCAGTGACTTGAATGCAGGCTCGTCTTGCATCTCCCAAGAAGAAAGGATGTCAGAATCCCCTGTGGAGACCACAGAGAAACACCTAGTTCCCCACCTCATCGCGACCGCAGGCCTCACATCCTTTGAAAACTCCAGAGGTATGCGGAGATCAGTGCCTCCAAAGGAGACGATGCCTGACTCCTCGTGAAACTTGATAGGAGACCCAGGATTCCTGTGGCACGTGGAAAGGGACCCTTGGTCTCCCGGTTCAGCTGGAGAGGCGTCCCAATTGCCCTGCAAAGCCTCGAGGAGAATCCCGAGTTGTCCCTCACAACTAGGCAGGAGTCCTGACATGGCTGAACACACACGTGTGTGGAAGGGCCATCCCCGTCGTAACTCGAGAATATACCCCAGGTTCCCGCCGCAAATCGAGAAAAACCATGAGACTTCCCCCTCGCCGTGAGATGAGGCCCGATTCCCCTGAACTGCGTGCAGAGCAATTCCGTGTTGCACATCACACATGAAAGGAGCCTTGATTTCCTTGATGGCACTCCAGAGAAACCCCAAGAACACTGTTTCAAGGCTAGAGGGATCCTGAGGTCACTGTAGCAACACGAAAGAGCTCCGTGGACCAAGAATCAACACGAGATGAGAGGTTAGTCCCTGGCTTCGACTCCAGAGGAATACCACCTTACCACAAGCACCTCAAGAGGAGGCTTCTCTCAGCTCTAGGTATGTGAGAGGGACCCTGAGTTTGCGGCCTCAAGTGGAATGGACACCGCGATGCCCTGACGCGAAATAAGGCTGGATATCCCTGCAGTGACTTGAATGCAGGCTCGTCTTGCATCTCCCAAGATGAAAGGATGTCTGAATCCCCTGTGGAGACCACAGAGAAAGACCTAGTTCCCCACCTCATCGCGACCGGAGGCCTCACATCCTTTGAAAACTCCAGAGGTACGCGGAGATCAGTGCCTCCAAAGGAGACGATGCCTGACTCCTCGTGAAACTTGATAGGAGTCCCAGGATTCCTGTGGCACGTGGAAAGGGACCCTTGGTCTCCCGCCTCAGCTGGAGAGGCGTCCCAATTGCCTTGCCAAGCCTCGAGCAGAATCCCGAGTTGTGTCTCGCAACTAGGCAAGAGTCCTAACGTGGCTGAACAAACACGTGTGTGGAAGGGCCATCCCCGTCGTAACTCGAGAATATACCCCAGGTTCCCGCCGCAACTCGAGAAAAACCATGAGACTTCCCCCTCGCCGCGAGATGAGGCCCGATTCCCCTGCACTGCGTGCAGAGCAATTCCGTGTTGCACATCACACATGAAAGGAGCCTTGATTTCCTTGATGGCACTCCAGAGAAACCCCAAGAACACTGTTTCAAGGCTAGAGGGATCCTGAGGTCACTGTAGCAACACGAAAGAGCTCCGTGGACCAAAAATCAAGTCGAGATGAGAGGTTAGTCCCTGGCTTCGACTCCAGAGGAATACCACCTTACCACAAGCACCTCAAGAGGAGGCTTCTCTCAGCTCTAGGTATGTGAGAGGGACCCTGAGTTTGCGGCCTCAAGTGGAATGGACACCGCGATGCCCTGACTCGAAATAAGGCCGGATATCCCTGCAGTGACTGGAATGCAGGCTCGTCTTGCATCTCCCAAGACGAAAGGGTGTCTGAATCCCCTGTGGAGACCACAGAGAAACACCTAGTTCCCCACCTCATCGCGACCGGAGGCCTCAAATCCTTTGAAAACTCCAGAGGTATGCGGAGATCAGTGCCTCCAAAGGAGACGATGCCTGACTCCTCCTGAAACTTGATAGGAGACCCAGGATTCCTGTGGCACGTGGAAAGGGACCCTTGGTCTCCCGTCTCAGCTGGAGAGGGGTCCCAATTGCCCTGCAAAGCCTCGAGGAGAATCCCGAGTGGTCCCTCGCAACTAGGCAGGAGTCCTGACATGGCTGAACACACACGTGTGTGGAAGGGCCATCCCCGTCGTAACTCGAGAATATACCCCAGGTTCCCGCCGCAACTCGAGAAAAACCATGAGACTTCCCCCTCGCCGCGAGATGAGGCCCGATTCCCCTGCACTGCGTGCAGAGCAATTCCGTGTTGCACATCACACATGAAAGGAGCCTTGATTTCCTTCATGGCACTCCAGAGAAACCCCAAGAAAACTGTTTCAAGGCTAGAGGGATCCTGAGGTCACTGTAGCAACACGAAAGAGCTCCGTGGACCAAGAATCAACACGAGATGAGAGGTTAGTCCCTGGCTTCGACTCCTGAGGAATACCACCTTACCACAAGCACCTCAAGAGGAGGCTTCTCTCAGCTCTAGGTATGTGAGAGGGATCCTGATTTTGCGGCCTCAAGTGGAATGGACACCGTGATGCCCTGACTCGAAATAAGGCCGGATATCCCTGCAGTGATTTGAATGCAGGCTCGTCTTGCATCTCCCAAGAAGAAAGGATGTCTGAATCCCCTGTGGAGACCACAGAGAAACACCTAGTTCCCCACCTCATCGCGACCGGAGGCCTCACATCCTTTGAAAACTCCAGAGGTACGCGGAGATCAGTGCCTCCAAAGGAGACGATGCCTGACTCCTCGTGAAACTTGATAGGAGTCCCAGGATTCTTGTGGCACGTGGAAAGGGACCCTTGGTCTCCCGCCTCAGCTGGAGAGGCGTCCCAATTGCCCTGCCAAGCCTCGAGGAGAATCCCGAGTTGTCCCTCGCAACTAGGCAGGAGTCCTGACGTGGCTGAACACACACGTGTGTGGAAGGGCCATCCCCGTCGTAACTCGAGAATATACCCCAGGTTCCCGCCGCAACTCGAGAAAAACCATGAGACTTCCCCCTCGCCACGAGATGAAGCCCGATTCCCCTGCACTGCGTGCAGAGCAATTCCGCGTTGCACATCACACATGAAAGGAGCCTTGATTTCCTTGATGGCACTCCAGAGAAACCCCAAGAACACTGTTTCAAGGCTAGAGGGATCCTGAGGTCACTGTAGCAACACGAAAGAGCTCCGTGGACCAAGAATCAACACGAGATGAGAGGTTAGTCCCTGGCTTCGACTCCTGAGGAATACCACCTTACCACAAGCACCTCAAGAGGAGGCTTCTCTCAGCTCTAGGTATGTGAGAGGGATCCTGAGTTTGCGGCCTCAAGTGGAATGGACACCGCGATGCCCTGACTCGAAATAAGGCCGGATATCCATCCAGTGACTTGAATGCAGGCTCGTCTTGCATCTCCCAAGAAGAAAGGATGTCAGAATCCCCTGTGGAGACCACAGAGAAACACCTAGTTCCCCACCTCATCGCGACCGCAGGCCTCACATCCTTTGAAAACTCCAGAGGTATGCGGAGATCAGTGCCTCCAAAGGAGACGATGCCTGACTCCTCGTGAAACTTGATAGGAGACCCAGGATTCCTGTGGCACGTGGAAAGGGACCCTTGGTCTCCCGGTTCAGCTGGAGAGGCGTCCCAATTGCCCTGCAAAGCCTCGAGGAGAATCCCGAGTTGTCCCTCACAACTAGGCAGGAGTCCTGACATGGCTGAACACACACGTGTGTGGAAGGGCCATCCCCGTCGTAACTCGAGAATATACCCCAGGTTCCCGCCGCAAATCGAGAAAAACCATGAGACTTCCCCCTCGCCGTGAGATGAGGCCCGATTCCCCTGAACTGCGTGCAGAGCAATTCCGTGTTGCACATCACACATGAAAGGAGCCTTGATTTCCTTGATGGCACTCCAGAGAAACCCCAAGAACACTGTTTCAAGGCTAGAGGGATCCTGAGGTCACTGTAGCAACACGAAAGAGCTCCGTGGACCAAGAATCAACACGAGATGAGAGGTTAGTCCCTGGCTTCGACTCCAGAGGAATACCACCTTACCACAAGCACCTCAAGAGGAGGCTTCTCTCAGCTCTAGGTATGTGAGAGGGACCCTGAGTTTGCGGCCTCAAGTGGAATGGACACCGCGATGCCCTGACGCGAAATAAGGCTGGATATCCCTGCAGTGACTTGAATGCAGGCTCGTCTTGCATCTCCCAAGATGAAAGGATGTCTGAATCCCCTGTGGAGACCACAGAGAAAGACCTAGTTCCCCACCTCATCGCGACCGGAGGCCTCACATCCTTTGAAAACTCCAGAGGTACGCGGAGATCAGTGCCTCCAAAGGAGACGATGCCTGACTCCTCGTGAAACTTGATAGGAGTCCCAGGATTCCTGTGGCACGTGGAAAGGGACCCTTGGTCTCCCGCCTCAGCTGGAGAGGCGTCCCAATTGCCTTGCCAAGCCTCGAGCAGAATCCCGAGTTGTGTCTCGCAACTAGGCAAGAGTCCTAACGTGGCTGAACAAACACGTGTGTGGAAGGGCCATCCCCGTCGTAACTCGAGAATATACCCCAGGTTCCCGCCGCAACTCGAGAAAAACCATGAGACTTCCCCCTCGCCGCGAGATGAGGCCCGATTCCCCTGCACTGCGTGCAGAGCAATTCCGTGTTGCACATCACACATGAAAGGAGCCTTGATTTCCTTCATGGCACTCCAGAGAAACCCCAAGAACACTGTTTCAAGGCTAGAGGGATCCTGAGGTCACTGTAGCAACACGAAAGAGCTCCGTGGACCAAAAATCAAGTCGAGATGAGAGGTTAGTCCCTGGCTTCGACTCCAGAGGAATACCACCTTACCACAAGCACCTCAAGAGGAGGCTTCTCTCAGCTCTAGGTATGTGAGAGGGACCCTGAGTTTGCGGCCTCAAGTGGAATGGACACCGCGATGCCCTGACTCGAAATAAGGCCGGATATCCCTGCAGTGACTGGAATGCAGGCTCGTCTTGCATCTCCCAAGACGAAAGGGTGTCTGAATCCCCTGTGGAGACCACAGAGAAACACCTAGTTCCCCACCTCATCGCGACCGGAGGCCTCAAATCCTTTGAAAACTCCAGAGGTATGCGGAGATCAGTGCCTCCAAAGGAGACGATGCCTGACTCCTCCTGAAACTTGATAGGAGACCCAGGATTCCTGTGGCACGTGGAAAGGGACCCTTGGTCTCCCGTCTCAGCTGGAGAGGGGTCCCAATTGCCCTGCAAAGCCTCGAGGAGAATCCCGAGTGGTCCCTCGCAACTAGGCAGGAGTCCTGACATGGCTGAACACACACGTGTGTGGAAGGGCCATCCCCGTCGTAACTCGAGAATATACCCCAGGTTCCCGCCGCAACTCGAGAAAAACCATGAGACTTCCCCCTCGCCGCGAGATGAGGCCCGATTCCCCTGCACTGCGTGCAGAGCAATTCCGTGTTGCACATCACACATGAAAGGAGCCTTGATTTCCTTCATGGCACTCCAGAGAAACCCCAAGAAAACTGTTTCAAGGCTAGAGGGATCCTGAGGTCACTGTAGCAACACGAAAGAGCTCCGTGGACCAAGAATCAACACGAGATGAGAGGTTAGTCCCTGGCTTCGACTCCTGAGGAATACCACCTTACCACAAGCACCTCAAGAGGAGGCTTCTCTCAGCTCTAGGTATGTGAGAGGGATCCTGATTTTGCGGCCTCAAGTGGAATGGACACCGTGATGCCCTGACTCGAAATAAGGCCGGATATCCCTGCAGTGATTTGAATGCAGGCTCGTCTTGCATCTCCCAAGAAGAAAGGATGTCTGAATCCCCTGTGGAGACCACAGAGAAACACCTAGTTCCCCACCTCATCGCGACCGGAGGCCTCACATCCTTTGAAAACTCCAGAGGTACGCGGAGATCAGTGCCTCCAAAGGAGACGATGCCTGACTCCTCGTGAAACTTGATAGGAGTCCCAGGATTCTTGTGGCACGTGGAAAGGGACCCTTGGTCTCCCGCCTCAGCTGGAGAGGCGTCCCAATTGCCCTGCCAAGCCTCGAGGAGAATCCCGAGTTGTCCCTCGCAACTAGGCAGGAGTCCTGACGTGGCTGAACAAACACGTGGGTGGAAGGGCCATCCCCGTCGTAACTGGAGAATATACCCCAGGTTCCCGCCGCAACTCGAGAAAAACCATGAGACTTCCCCCTCCCCGCGAGATGAGGCCCGATTCCCCTGCACTGCATGCAGAGCAATTCCGTCTTGCACATCACACATGAAAGGAGCCTTGATTTCCTTGATGGCACTCCAGAGAAACCCCAAGAACACTGTTTCAAGGATAGAGGGATCCTGAGGTCACTGTAGCAACAAGAAAGGAATCTGTGGACCAAAAATCAACTCGAAAAGAGAGGTTAGTCCCTGGATTCGTCTCCAGAGGAATACCACCTTACCACAAGCACCTCAAGAGGAGGCTTCTCTCAGCTCTAGGTATGTGAGAGGGACCCTGAGTTTGCGGCCTCAAGTGGAATGGACACCGCGATGCCCTGACGCGAAATAAGGCTGGATATCCCTGCAGTGACTTGAATGCAGGCTCGTCTTGCATCTCCCAAGATGAAAGGATGTCTGAATCCCCTGTGGAGACCACAGAGAAAGACCTAGTTCCCCACCTCATCGCGACAGGAGGCCTCACATCCTTTGAAAACTCCAGAGGTACTCGGAGATCAGTGCCTCCAAAGGAGACGATGCCTGACTCCTCGTGAAACTTGATAGGAGTCCCAGGATTCCTGTGGCACGTGGAAAGGGACCCTTGGTCTCCCGCCTCAGCTGGAGAGGCGTCCCAATTGCCCTGCAAAGCCTCGAGGAGAATCCCGAGTTGTCCCTCGCAAGTAGGCAGGAGTCCTGACGTCGCTGAAGAAACACGTGGGTGGAAGGGCCATCCCCGTCGGAACTCGAGAATATACCCCAGGTTCCCGCCGCAACTCGAGAAAAACCATGAGACTTCCCCCTCTCCGCGAGATGAGGCCCGATTCCCCTGCACTGCGTGCAGAGCAATTCCGTGTTGCACATCACACATGAAAGGAGCCTTGATTTCCTTGATGGCACTCCAGAGAAACCCCAAGAACACTGTTTCAAGGCTAGAGGGATCCTGAGGTCACTGTAGCAACACGAAAGAGCTCCGTGGACCAAGAATCAACTCGAGATGAGAGGTTAGTCCCTGGCTTCGACTCCAGAGGAATACCACCTTACCACAAGCACCTCAAGAGGAGGCTTCTCTCAGCTCTAGGTATGTGAGAGGGACCCTGGGTTTGCGGCCTCAAGTGGAATGGACACCGCGATGCCCTGACTCGAAATAAGGCCGGATATCCCTGCAGTGACTGGAATGCAGGCTCGTCTTGCATCTCCCAAGACGAAAGGGTGTCTGAATCCCCTGTGGAGACCACAGAGAAAGACATAGTTCCCCACCTCATCGCGACAGGAGGCCTCAAATCCTTTGAAAACTCCAGAGGTATGCGGAGATCAGTGCCTCCAAAGGAGACGATGCCTGACTCCTCGTGAAACTTGATAGGAGACCCAGGATTCCTGTGGCACGTGGAAAGGGACCCTTGGTCTCCCGTCTCAGCTGGAGAGGCGTCCCAATTGCCCTGCAAAGCCTCGAGGAGAATCCAGAGTTGTCCCTCGCAACTAGGCAGGAGTCCTGACGTCGCTGAAGAAACACGTGGGTGGGAGGGCCATCCCCGTCGTAACTCGAGAATATATCCCAGGTTCCCGCCGCTACTCGAGAAAAACCATGAGACTTCCCCCTCGCCGCGAGATGAGGCCCGATTCCCCTGCACTGCGTGCAGAGCAATTCCGTGTTGCACATCACACATGAAAGGAGCCTTGATTTCCTTGATGGCACTCCAGAGAAACCCCAAGAACACTGTTTCAAGGCTAGAGGGATCCTGAGGTCACTGTAGCAACACGAAAGAGCTCCGTTGGCCAAAAATCAACTCGAGATGAGAGGTTAGTCCCTGGCTTCAACTCCAGAGGAATACCACCTTACCACAAGCACCTCAAGAGGAGGCTTCTCTCAGCTCTAGGTATGTGAGAGGGACCCTGAGTTTGCGGCCTCAAGTGGAATGGACACCGCGATGCCCTGACGCGAAATAAGGCTGGATATCCCTGCAGTGACTTGAATGCAGGCTCGTCTTGCATCTCCCAAGATGAAAGGATGTCTGAATCCCCTGTGGAGGCCACAGAGAAAGACCTAGTTCCCCACCTCATCGCGACCGGAGGCCTCACATCCTTTGAAAACTCCAGAGGTACGCGGAGATCAGTGCCTCCAAAGGAGACGATGCCTGACTCCTCGTGAAACTTGATAGTAGTCCCAGGATACCTGTGGCACGTGGAAAGGGACCCTTGGTCTCCCGCCTCAGCTGGAGAGGCGTCCCAATTGCCTTGCCAAGCCTCGAGGAGAATCCCGAGTTGTGTCTCGCAACTAGGCAAGAGTCCTGACGTGGCTGAACAAACACGTGAGTGGAAGGGCCATCCCCGTCGTAACTCGAGAATATACCCCAGGTTCCCGCCGCAACTCGAGAAAAACCATGAGACTTCCCCCTCGCCGCGAGATGAGGCCCGATTCCCCTGCACTGCGTGCAGTGCAATTCTGTGTTGCACATCACACATGAAAGGAGCCTTGATTTCCTTCATGGCACTCCAGAGAAACCCCAAGAACACTGTTTCAAGGCTAGAGGGATCCTGAGGTCACTGTAGCAACACGAAAGAGCTCCGTGGACCAAGAATCAACTCGAGATGAGAGGTTAGTCCCTGGCTTCGACTCCAGAGGAATACCACCTTACCACAAGCACCTCAAGAGGAGGCTTCTCTCAGCTCTAGGTATGTGAGAGGGACCCTGGGTTTGCGGCCTCAAGTGGAATGGACACCGCGATGCCCTGACTCGAAATAAGGCAGGATATCCCTGCAGTGACTTGAATGCAGGCTCGTCTTGCATCTCCCAAGACGAAAGGGTGTCTGAATCCCCTGTGGAGACCACAGAGAAAGACATAGTTCCCCACCTCATCGCGACAGGAGGCCTCAAATCCTTTGAAAACTCCAGAGGTATGCGGAGATCAGTGCCTGCAAAGGAGACGATGCCTGACTCCTCGTGAAACTTGATAGGAGACCCAGGATTCCTGTGGCACGTGGAAAGGGACCCTTGGTCTCCCGTCTCAGCTGGAGAGGCGTCCCAATTGCCCTGCAAAGCCTCGAGGAGAATCCCGAGTTGTCCCTCACAACTAGGCAGGAGTCCTGACATGGCTGAACACACACGTGTGTGGAAGGGCCATCCCCGTCGTAACTCGAGAATATACCCCAGGTTCCCGCCGCAACTCGAGAAAAACCATGAGACTTCCCCCTCGCCGCGAGATGAGGCCCGATTCCCCTGAACTGCGTGCAGAGCAATTCCGTGTTGCACATCACACATGAAAGGAGCCTTGATTTCCTTGATGGCACTCCAGAGAAACCCCAAGAACACTGTTTCAAGGCTAGAGGGATCCTGAGGTCACTGTAGCAACACGAAAGAGCTCCGTGGACCAAGAATCAACACGAGATGAGAGGTTAGTCCCTGGCTTCGACTCCTGAGGAATACCACCTTACCACAAGCACCTCAAGAGGAGGCTTCTCTCAGCTCTAGGTATGTGAGAGGGACCCTGAGTTTGCGGCCTCAAGTGGAATGGACACCGCGATGCCCTGACGCGAAATAAGGCTGGATATCCCTGCAGTGACTTGAATGCAGGCTCGTCTTGCATCTCCCAAGATGAAAGGATGTCTGAATCCCCTGTGGAGACCACAGAGAAAGACCTAGTTCCCCACCTCATCGCGACAGGAGGCCTCACATCCTTTGAAAACTCCAGAGGTACGCGGAGATCAGTGCCTCCAAAGGAGACGATGCCTGACTCCTCGTGAAACTTGATACGAGTCCCAGGATTCCTGTGGCACGTGGAAAGGGACCCTTGGTCTCCCGCCTCAGCTGGAGAGGCGTCCCAATTGCCTTGCCAAGCCTCGAGGAGAATCCCGAGTTGTGTCTCGCAACTAGGCAAGAGTCCTGACGTGGCTGAACAAACACGTGTGTGGAAGGGCCATCCCCGTCGTAACTCGAGAATATACCCCAGGTTCCCGCCGCAACTCGAGAAAAACCATGAGACTTCCACCTCGCCGCGAGATGAGGCCCGATTCCCCTGCACTGCGTGCAGAGCAATTCCGTGTTGCACATCACACATGAAAGGAGCCTTGATTTCCTTCATGGCACTCCAGAGAAACCCCAAGAACACTGTTTCAAGGCTAGAGGGATCCTGAGGTCACTGTAGCAACACGAAAGTGCTCCGTGGACCAAAAATCAACTCGAGATGAGAGGTTAGTCCCTGGCTTCGACTCCAGAGGAATACCACCTTACCACAAGCACCTCAAGAGGAGGCTTCTCTCAGCTCTAGGTATGTGAGAGGGACCCTGGGTTTGCGGCCTCAAGTGGAATGGACACCGCGATGCCCTGACTCGAAATAAGGCCGGATATCCCTGCAGTGACTGGAATGCAGGCTCGTCTTGCATCTCCCAAGACGAAAGGGTGTCTGAATCCCCTGTGGAGACCACAGAGAAAGACATAGTTCCCCACCTCATCGCGACAGGAGGCCTCAAATCCTTTGAAAACTCCAGAGGTATGCGGAGATCAGTGCCTCCAAAGGAGACGATGCCTGACTCCTCGTGAAACTTGATAGGAGACCCAGGATTCCTGTGGCACGTGGAAAGGGACCCTTGGTCTGACGTCTCAGCTGGAGAGGCGTCCCAATTGCCCTGCAAAGCCTCGAGGAGAATCCCGAGTTGTCCCTCACAACTAGGCAGGAGTCCTGACGTGGCTGAACACACACGTGTGTGGAAGGGCCATCCCCGTCGTAACTCGAGAATATACCCCAGGTTCCCGCCGCAACTCGAGAAAAACCATGAGACTTCCCCCTCGCCGCGAGATGAGGCCCGATTCCCCTGAACTGCGTGCAGAGCAATTCCGTGTTGCACATCACACATGAAAGGAGCCTTGATTTCCTTGATGGCACTCCAGAGAAACCCCAAGAACACTGTTTCAAGGCTAGAGGGATCCTGAGGTCACTGTAGCAACACGAAAGAGCTCCGTGGACCAAGAATCAACACGAGATGAGAGGTTAGTCCCTGGCTTCGACACCTGAGGAATACCACCTTACCACAAGCACCTCAAGAGGAGGCTTCTCTCAGCTCTAGATATGTGAGAGGGACCCTGAGTTTGCGGCCTCAAGTGGAATGGACACCGCGATGCCCTGACGCGAAATAAGGCTGGATATCCCTGCAGTGACTTGAATGCAGGCTCGTCTTGTATCTCCCAAGATGAAAGGATGTCTGAATCCCCTGTGGAGACCACAGAGAAAGACCTAGTTCCCCACCTCATCGCGACAGGAGGCCTCACATCCTTTGAAAACTCCAGAGGTACGCGGAGATCAGTGCCTCCAAAGGAGACGATGCCTGACTCCTCGTGAAACTTGATAGGAGTCCCAGGATTCCTGTGGCACGTGGAAAGGGACCCTTGGTCTCCCGCCTCAGCTGGAGAGGCGTCCCAATTGCCTTGCCAAGCCTCGAGGAGAATCCCGAGTTGTGTCTCGCAACTAGGCAAGAGTCCTGACGTGGCTGAACAAACACGTGTGTGGAAGGGCAATCCCCGTCGTAACTCGAGAATATACCCCAGGTTCCCGCCGCAACTCGAGAAAAACCATGAGACTTCCACCTCGCCGCGAGATGAGGCCCGATTCCCCTGCACTGCGTGCAGAGCAATTCCGTGTTGCACATCACACATGAAAGGAGCCTTGATTTCCTTCATGGCACTCCAGAGAAACCACAAGAACACTGTTTCAAGGCTAGAGGGATCCTGAGGTCACTGTAGCAACACGAAAGAGCTCCGTGGACCAAAAATCAACTCGAGATGAGAGGTTAGTCCCTGACTTCGACTCCAGAGGAATACCACCTTACCACAAGCACCTCAAGAGGAGGCTTCTCTCAGCTCTAGGTATGTGAGAGGGACCCTGAGTTTGCGGCCTCAAGTGGAATGGACACCGCGATGCCCTGACTCGAAATAAGGCCGGATATCCCTGCAGTGACTGGAATGCAGGCTCGTCTTGCATCTCCCAAGACGAAAGGGTGTCTGAATCCCCTGTGGAGACCACAGAGAAAGACCTAGTTCCCCACCTCATCGCGACAAGAGGCCTCAAATCCTTTGAAAACTCCAGAGGTATGCGGAGATCAGTGCCTCCAAAGGAGACGATGCCTGACTCCTCCTGAAACTTGATAGGAGACCCAGGATTCCTGTGGCACGTGGAAAGGGATCCTTGGTCTCCCGTCTCAGCTGGAGAGGCATCCCAATTGCCCTGCAAAGCCTCGAGGAGAATCCCGAGTGGTCCCTCGGAACTAGGCAGGAGTCCTGACATGGCTGAACACACATGTGTGTGGAAGGGCCATCCCCGTCGTAACTCGAAAATATACCCCAGGTTCCCGCCGCAACTCGAGAAAAACCAGGAGACTTCCCCCTCGCCGCGAGATGAGGCCCGATTCCCCTGCACTGCGTGCAGAGCAATTCCGTGTTGCACATCACTCATGAAAGGAGCCTTGATTTCCTTGATGGCACTCCAGAGAAACCCCAAGAACACTGTTTCAAGGCTAGAGGGATCCTGAGGTCACTGTAGCAACACGAAAGAGCTCCATGGACCAAAAATCAACTCGAGATGAGAGGTTAGTCAGTGGCTTCGACTCCAGAGGAATACCACCTTACCACAAACACCTCAAGAGGAGGCTTCTCTCAGCTCTAGGTATGTGAGAGGGACCCTGAGTTTGCGGCCTCAAGTGCAATGGACACCGCGATGCCCTGACTTGAAATAAGGCCGGATATCCCTGCAGTGACTGGAATGCAGGCTCGTCTTGCATCTCCCAAGACGAAAGGGTGTCTGAATCCCCTGTGGAGACCACAGAGAAAGACCTAGTTCCCCACCTCATCGCGACAGGAGGCCTCACATCCTTTGAAAACTCCAGAGGTATGCGGAGATCAGTGCCTCCAAAGGAGACGATGCCTGACTCCTCGTGAAACTTGATAGGAGACCCAGGATTCCTGTGGCACGTGGAAAGGGACCCTTGGTCTCCCGTCTCAGCTGGAGAGGCGTCCCAATTGCCCTGCAAAGCCTCGAGGAGAATCCCGAGTTGTCCCTCACAACTAGGCAGGAGTCCTGACATGGCTGAACACACACGTGTGTGGAAGGGCCATCCCCGTCGTAACTCGAGAATATACCCCAGGTTCCCGCCGCATCTCGAGAAAAACCATGAGACTTCCCCCTCGCCGCGAGATGAGGCCCGAGTCCCCTGAACTGCGTGCAGAGCAATTCCGTGTTGCACATCACACATGAAAGGAGCCTTGATTTCCTTGATGGCACTCCAGAGAAACCCCAAGAACACTGTTTCAAGGCTAGAGGGATCCTGAGGTCACTGTAGCAACACGAAAGAGCTCCGTGGACCAAGAATCAACACGAGATGAGAGGTTAGTCCCTGGCTTCGACTCCTGAGGAATACCACCTTACCACAAGCACCTCAAGAGGAGGCTTCTCTCAGCTCTAGGTATGTGAGAGGGACCCTGAGTTTGCGGCCTCAAGTGGAATGGACACCGCGATGCCCTGACGCGAAATAAGGCTGGATATCCCTGCAGTGACTTGAATGCAGGCTCGTCATGCATCTCCCAAGATGAAAGGATGTCTGAATCCCCTGTGGACACCACAGAGAAAGACCTAGTTCCCCACCTCATCGCGACCGGAGGCCTCACATCCTTTGAAAACTCCAGAGGTACGCGGAGATCAGTGCCTCCAAAGGAGACGATGCCTGACTACTCGTGAAACTTGATAGGAGTCCCAGGATTCCTGTGGCACGTGGAAAGGGACCCTTGGTCTCCCGCCTCAGCTGGAGAGGCGTCCCAATTACCTTGCCAAGCCTCGAGGAGAATCCCGAGTTGTGTCTCGCAACTAGGCAAGAGTCCTGACGTGGCTGAACAAACACATGTGTGGAAGGGCCATCCCCGTCGTAACTCGAGAATATACCCCAGGTTCCCGCCGCAACTCGAGAAAAACCATGAGACTTCCCCCTCGCCGCGAGATGAGGCCCGATTCCCCTGCACTGCGTGCAGAGCAATTCCGTGTTGCACATCACACATGAAAGGAGCCTTGATTTCCTTCATGGCACTCCAGAGAAACCACAAGAACACTGTTTCAAGGCTAGAGGGATCCTGAGGTCACTGTAGCAACACGAAAGAGCTCCGTGGACCAAAAATCAACTCGAGATGAGAGGTTAGTCCCTGGCTTCGACTCCAGAGGAATACCACCTTACCACAAGCACCTCAAGAGGAGGCTTCTCTCAGCTCTAGGTATGTGAGAGGGACCCTGAGTTTGCGGCCTCCAGTGGAATGGACACCGCGATGCCCTGACTCGAAATAAGGCCGGATATCCCTGCAGTGACTGGAATGCAGGCTCGTCTTGCATCTCCCAAAACGAAAGGGTGTCTGAATCCCCTGTGGAGACCACAGAGAAAGACCTAGTTCCCCACCTCATCGCGACAGGAGGCCTCAAATCCTTTGAAAACTCCAGAGGTATGCGGAGATCAGTGCCTCCAAAGGAGACGATGCCTGACTCCTCCTGAAACTTGATAGGAGACCCAGGGTTCCTGTGGCACGTGGAAAGGGACCCTTGGTCTCCCGTCTCAGCTGGAGTGGCGTCCCAATTGCCCTGCAAAGCCTCGAGGAGAATCCCGAGTGGTCCCTCGCAACTAGGCAGGAGTCCTGACATGGCTGAACACACACGTGTGTGGAAGGGCCATCCCCGTCGTAACTCGAGAATACACCCCAGGTTCCCGCCGCAACTCGAGAAAAACCATGAGACTTCCCCCTCGCCGCGAGATGAGGCCTGATTCCCCTGCACTGCGTGCAGAGCAATTCCGTGTTGCACATCACACATGAAAGGAGCCTTGATTTCCTTGATGGCACTCCAGAGAAACCCCAAGAACACTGTTTCAAGGCTAGAGGGATCCTGAGGTCACTGTAGCAACACGAAAGAGCTCCGTGGACCAAGAATCAACACGAGATGAGAGGTTAGTCCCTGGCTTCGACTCCTGAGGAATACCACCTTACCACAAGCATCTCAAGAGGAGGCTTCTCTCAGCTCTAGGTATGTGAGAGGGATCCTGAGTTTGCGGCCTCAAGTGGAATGGACACCGCGATGCCCTGACTCGAAATAAGGCCGGATATCCCTCCAGTGACTTGAATGCAGGCTCGTCTTGCATCTCCCAAGAAGAAAGGATGTCTGAATCCCCTCTGGAGACCACAGAGAAACACCTAGTTCCCCACCTCATCGCGACCGGAGGCCTCACATCCTTTGAAAACTCCAGAGGTACGCGGAGATCAGTGCCTCCAAAGGAGACGATGCCTGACTCCTCGTGAAACTTGATAGGAGCCCCAGGATTCTTGTGGCACGTGGAAAGGGACCGTTGGTCTCCCGCCTCAGCTGGAGAGGCGTCCCAATTGCCCTGCCAAGCCTCGAGGAGAATCCCGAGTTGTCCCTCGCAACTAGGCAGGAGTCCTGACGTGGCTGAACAAACACGTGGGTGGAAGGGCCATCCCCGTCGTAACTCGAGAATATACCCCAGGTTCCCGCCGCAACTCGAGAAAAACCATGAGACTTCCCCCTCGCCGCGAGATGAGGCCCGATTCCCCTGCACTGCGTGCAGAGCAATTCCGTGTTGCACATCACACATGAAAGGAGCCTTGATTTCCTTGATGGCACTCCAGAGAAACCCCAAGAACACTGTTTCAAGGATAGAGGGATCCTGAGGTCACTGTAGCAACAAGAAAGAACTCTGTGGACCAAAAATCAACTCGAAAAGAGAGGTTAGTCCCTGGATTCGTCTCCAGAGGAATACCACCTTACCACAAGCACCTCAAGAGGAGGCTTCTCTCAGCTCTAGGTATGTGAGAGGGACCCTGAGTTTGCGGCCTCAAGTGGAATGGACACCGCGATGCCCTGACTCGAAATAAGGCCGGATATCCCTGCAGTGACTTCAATGCAGGCTCGTCTTGCATCTCCCAGGACGAAAGGATGTCTGAATCCCCTGTGGAAAGCACAGAGAAAGACTTAGTTCCCCACCTCATCGCGACCGATAGCCTCACGTCCTTTGAAAACTCCAGAGGTACGCACAGATCAGTGCCTCCAAAGGAGACGATGCCTGACTCCTCGTGAAACTTGATAGGAGTCCCAGGATTCCTGTGGCACTTGGAAAGGGACACTTGGTCTCCCGCCTCAGCTGGAGAGGCGTCACAATTGCCCTGCCAAGCCTCGAGGAGAATCCAGAGTTGTCCCTCGCAACTAGGCAGGAGTCCTGACGTCGCTGAAGAAACACGTGGGTAGGAGGGCCATCCCCGTCGTAACTCGAGAATATACCCCAGGTTCCCGCCGCAACTCGAGAAAAACCATGAGACTTCCCCCTCGCCGCGAGATGAGGACCGATTCCCCTGCACTGCGTGCAGAGCAATTCCGTGTTGCACATCACACATGAAAGGAGCCTTGATTTCCTTGATGGCACTCCAGAGAAACCCCAAGAACACTGTTTCAAGGCTAGAGGGATCCTGAGGTCACTGTAGCAACACGAAAGAGCTCCGTTGGCCAAAAATCAACTCGAGATGAGAGGTTAGTCCCTGGCTTCAACTCCAGAGGAATACCACCTTACCACAAGCACCTCAAGAGGAGGCTTCTCTCAGCTCTAGGTATGTGAGAGGGACCCTGAGTTTGCGGCCTCAAGTGGAATGGACACCGCGATGCCCTGACGCGAAATAAGGCTGGATATCCCTGCAGTGACTTGAATGCCGGCTCGTCTTGCATCTCCCAAGATGAAAGGATGTCTGAATCCCCTGTGGAGACCACAGAGAAACACCTAGTTCCCCACCTCATCGCGACCGGAGGCCTCACATCCTTTGAAAACTCCAGAGGTACGCGGAGATCAGTGCCTCCAAAGGAGACGATGCCTGACTCCTCGTGAAACTTGATAGGAGTCCCAGGATACCTGTGGCACGTGGAAAGGGACCCTTGGTCTCCCGCCTCAGCTGGAGAGGCGTCCCAATTGCCTTGCCAAGCCTCGAGGAGAATCCCGAGTTGTGTCTCGCAACTAGGCAAGAGTCCTGACGTGGCTGAACAAACACGTGAGTGGAAGGGCCATCCCCGTCGTAACTCGAGAATATACCCCAGGTTCCCGCCGCAACTCGAGAAAAACCATGAGACTTCCCCCTCGCCGCGAGATGAGGCCCGATTCCCCTGCACTGCGTGCAGAGCAATTCTGTGTTGCACATCACACATGAAAGGAGCCTTGATTTCCTTGATGGCACTCCAGAGAAACCCCAAGAACACTGTTTCAAGGCTAGAGGGATCCTGAGGTCACTGTAGCAACACGAAAGAGCTCCGTGGACCAAAAATCAACTCGAGATGAGAGGTTAGTCCCTGGGTTCGACTCCAGAGGAATACCACCTTACCACAAGCACCTCAAGAGGAGGCTTCTCTCAGCTCTAGGTATGTGAGAGGGACCCTGAGTTTGCGGCCTCAAGTGGAATGGACACCGCGATGCCCTGACGCGAAATAAGGCTGGATATCCCTGCAGTGACTTGAATGCAGGCTCGTCTTGCATCTCCCAAGATGAAAGGATGTCTGAATCCCCTGTGGAGACCACAGAGAAAGACCTAGTTCCCCACCTCATCGCGACAGGAGGCCTCACATCCTTTGAAAACTCCAGAGGTACGTGGAGATCAGTGCCTCCAAAGGAGACGATGCCTGACTCCTCGTGAAACTTGATAGGAGTCCCAGGATTCTTGTGGCACGTGGAAAGGGACCCTTGGTCTCCCGCCTCAGCTGGAGAGGCTTCCCAATTGCCCTGCCAAGCCTCGAGGAGAATCCCGAGTTGTCCCTCGCAACTAGGCAGGAGTCCTGACGTGGCTGAACAAACACGTGGGTGGAAGGGCCATCCCCGTCGTAACTCGAGAATATACCCCAGGTTCCCGCCGCAACTCGAGAAAAACCATGAGACTTCCCCCTCCCCGCGAGATGAGGCCCGATTCCCCTGTACTGCGTGCAGAGCAATTCCGTCTTGCATATCACACATGAAAGGAGCTTTGATTTCCTTGATGGCACTCCAGAGAAACCCCAAGAACACTGTTTCAAAGATAGAGGGATCCTGAGGTCACTGTAGCAACACGAAAGAACTCTGTGGACCAAAAATCAACTCGAAAAGAGAGGTTAGTCCCTGTATTCGTCTCCAGAGGAATACCACCTTACCACAAGCACCTCAAGAGGAGGCTTCTCTCAGCTCTAGGTATGTGAGAGGGACCCTGATTTTGCGGCCTCAAGTGGAATGGACACCGCGATGCACTGACTCGAAATAAGGCCGGATATCCCTGCAGTGACTTCAATGCAGGCTCGTCTTGCATCTCCCAGGACGAAAGGATGTCTGAATCCCCTGTGGAAAGCACAGAGAAAGACTTAGTTCCCCACCTCATCGCGACCGATAGCCTCACATCCTTTGAAAACTCCAGAGGTACGCGGAGATCAGTGCCTCCAAAGGAGACGATGCCTGACTCCTCGTGAAACTTGATAGGAGTCCCAGGATTCCTGTGGCACTTGGAAAGGGACACTTGGTCTCCCGCCTCAGCTGGAGAGGCGTTCCAATTGCCCTGCCAAGCCTCGAGGAGAATCCAGAGTTGTCCCTCGCAACTAGGCAGGAGTCCTGACGTGGCTGAAAAAAACACGTGTGTGGAAGGGCCATCCCCGTCGTAACTCGAGAATATACCCCAGGTTCCCGCCGCAACTCGAGAAAAACCATGAGACTTCCCCCTCGCCGCGAGATGAGGCCCGATTCCCCTGCACTGCGTGCAGAGCAATTCTGTGTTGCACATCACACTTGAAAGGAGCCTTGATTTCCTTGATGGCACTCCAGAGAAACCCCAAGAACACTGTTTCAAGGATAGAGGGATCCTGAGGTCACTGTAGCAACACGAAAGAGCTCCGTGGGCTAAAAATCAACTCGAGATGAGAGGTTAGTGCCTGGCTTCGACTCCAGAGGAATACCACCTTACCACAAGCACCTCAAGAGGAGGCTTCTCTCAGCTCTAGGTATGTGAGAGGGACCCTGAGTTTGCGGCCTCAAGTGGAATGGACACCGCGATGCCCTGACTCGAAATAAGGCCGGATATCCCTGCAGTGACTGGAATGCAGGCTTGTCTTGCATCTCCCAAGACGAAAGGGTGTCTGAATCCCCTGTGGAGACCACAGAGAAAGACCTAGTTCCCCACCTCATCGCGACAGGAGGCCTCAAATCCT
This sequence comes from Cervus elaphus, assembly GCF_910594005.1. Classification (NCBI taxonomy): domain Eukaryota; kingdom Metazoa; phylum Chordata; class Mammalia; order Artiodactyla; family Cervidae; genus Cervus; species Cervus elaphus. The sequence continues at coordinate 1,203,996 of NC_057828.1, forward strand.
TTGAAAACTCCAGAGGTACTCGGAGATCAGTGCCTCCAAAGGAGACGATGCCTGACTCCTCGTGAAACTTGATAGGAGACCCAGGATTCCTGTGGCACGTGGAAAGGGACCCTTGGTCTCCCGCCTCAGCTGGAGAGGCGTCCCAATTGCCCTGCAAAGCCTCGAGGAGAATCCCGAGTTGTCCCTCACAAGTAGGCAGGAGTTCTGACGTCGCTGAAGAAACATGTGGGTGGAAGGGCCATCCCCGTCGTAACTCGAGAATATACCCCAGGTTTCCGCCGCAACTCGAGAAAAACCATGAGACTTCCGCCTCGCCGCGAGATGAGGCCCGATTCCCCTGCACTGCGTGCAGAGCAATTCCGTGTTGCACATCACACATGAAAGGAGCCTTGATTTCCTTGATGGCACTCCAGAGAAACCCCAAGAACACTGTTTCAAGGCTAGAGGGATCCTGAGGTCACTGTAGCAACACGAAAGAGCTCCGTGAACCAAGAATCAACACGAGATGAGAGGTTAGTCCCTGGCTTCGACTCCCGAGGAATACCACCTTACCACAAGCACCTCAAGAGGAGGCTTCTCTCAGCTCTAGGTATGTGAGAGGGATCCTGAGTTTGCGGCCTCAAGTGGAATGGACACCGCGATGCCCTGACTCGAAATAAGGCCAGATATCCCTGCAGTGACTTGAATGCAGGCTCGTCTTGCATCTCCCAGGAAGAAAGGATGTCTGAATCCCCTGTGGAGACCACAGACAAACACCTAGTTCCCCACCTCATCGCGACCGGAGGCCTCACATCCTTTGAAAACTCCAGAGGTACGCGGAGATCAGTGCCTCCAAAGGAGACGATGCCTGACTCCTCGTGAAACTTGATAGGAGTCCCAGGATTCTTGTGGCACGTGGAAAGGGACCCTTGGTCTCCCGCCTCAGCTGGAGAGGCGTTCCAATTGCCCTGCCAAGCCTCGCGGAGAATCCCGAGTTGTCCTTCGCAACTAGGCAGGAGTCCTGACGTGGCTGAACAAACACGTGGGTGGAAGGACCATCCCCGTCGTAACTCGAGAATATACCCCAGGTTCCCGCCGCAACTCGAGAAAAACCATGAGACTTCCCCCTCGATGCGAGATGAGGCCCGATTCCCCTGTACTGCGTGCAGAGCAATTCCGTCTTGCACATCACACATGAAATGAGCCTTGATTTCCTTGATGGCACTCCAGAGAAACCCCAAGAACACTGTTTCAAGGATAGAGGGATCCTGAGGTCACTGTAGCAACACGAAAGAACTCTGTGGACCAAAAATCAACTCGAAAAGAGAGGTTAGTCCCTGGATTCGTCTCCAGAGGAATACCACCTTACCACAAGCACCTCAAGAGGAGGCTTCTCTCAGCTCTAGGTATGTGAGAGGGACCCTGAGTTTGCGGCCTCAAGTGGAATGGACACCGCGATGCCCTGACTCGAAATAAGGCCGGATATCCCTGCAGTGACTTCAATGCAGGCTCGTCTTGCATCTCCCAGGACGAAAGGATGTCTGAATCCCCTGTGGAGACCACAGAGAAAGACTTAGTTCCCCACCTCATCGCGACCGATAGCCTCACATCCTTTGAAAACTCCAGAGGTATGCGGAGATCAGTGCCTCCAAAGGAGACGATGCCTGACTCCTCGTGAAACTTGATAGGAGTCCCAGGATTCCTGTGGCACTTGGAAAGGGACACTTGGTCTCCCGCCTCAGCTGGAGAGGCGTCCCAATTGCCCTGCCAAGCCTCGAGGAGAATCCAGAGTTGTCCCTCGCAACTAGGCAGGAGTCCTGACGTCGCTGAAGAAACACGTGGGTGGAAGGGCCATCCCCGTCGTAACTCGAGAATATACCCCAGGTTCCCGCCGCAATTCGAGAAAGACCATGAGACTTCCCCCTCGCCGCGAGATGAGGCCCGAGTCCCCTGCACTGCGTGCAGAGCAATTCCGTGTTGCACATCACACATGAAAGGAGCCTTGATTTCCTTGATGGCACTCCAGAGAAACCCCAAGAACACTGTTTCAAGGCTAGAGGGATCCTGAGGTAACTGTAGCAACACGAAAGAGCTCCGTGGACGATAAATCAACTCGAGATGAGAGGTTAGTCCCTGGCTTCGACTCCTGAGGAATACCACCTTACCACAAGCACCTCAAGAGGAGGCTTCTCTCAGCTCTAGGTATGTGAGAGGGACCCTGAGTTTGCGGCCTCAAGTGGAATGGACACCGCGATGCCCTGACGCGAAATAAGGCTGGATATCCCTGCAGTGACTTGAATGCAGGCTCGTCTTGCATCTCCCAAGATGAAAGGATGTCTGAATCCCCTGTGGAGACCACAGAGAAAGACCTAGTTCCCCACCTCATCGCGACAGGAGGCCTCACATCCTTTGAAAACTCCAGAGGTACGTGGAGATCAGTGCCTCCAAAGGAGACGATGCCTGACTCCTCGTGAAACTTGATAGGAGTCCCAGGATTCTTGTGGCACGTGGAAAGGGACCCTTGGTCTCCCGCCTCAGCTGGAGAGGCGTCCCAATTGCCCTGCCAAGCCTCGAGGAGAATCCCGAGTTGTCCCTCGCAACTAGGCAGGAGTCCTGACGTGGCTGAACAAACACGTGGGTGGAAGGGCCATCCCCGTCGTAACTCGAGAATATACCCCAGGTTCCCGCCGCAACTCGAGAAAAACCATGAGACTTCCCCCTCCCCGCGAGATGAGGCCCGATTCCCCTGTACTGCGTGCAGAGCAATTCCGTCTTGCATATCACACATGAAAGGAGCTTTGATTTCCTTGATGGCACTCCAGAGAAACCCCAAGAACACTGTTTCAAAGATAGAGGGATCCTGAGGTCACTGTAGCAACACGAAAGAACTCTGTGGACCAAAAATCAACTCGAAAAGAGAGGTTAGTCCCTGTATTCGTCTCCAGAGGAATACCACCTTACCACAAGCACCTCAAGAGGAGGCTTCTCTCAGCTCTAGGTATGTGAGAGGGACCCTGAGTTTGCGGCCTCAAGTGGAATGGACACCGCGATGCACTGACTCGAAATAAGGCCGGATATCCCTGCAGTGACTTCAATGCAGGCTCGTCTTGCATCTCCCAGGACGAAAGGATGTCTGAATCCCCTGTGGAAAGCACAGAGAAAGACTTAGTTCCCCACCTCATCGCGACCGATAGCCTCACATCCTTTGAAAACTCCAGAGGTACGCGGAGATCAGTGCCTCCAAAGGAGACGATGCCTGACTCCTCGTGAAACTTGATAGGAGTCCCAGGATTCCTGTGGCACTTGGAAAGGGACACTTGGTCTCCCGCCTCAGCTGGAGAGGCGTTCCAATTGCCCTGCCAAGCCTCGAGGAGAATCCAGAGTTGTCCCTCGCAACTAGGCAGGAGTCCTGACGTGGCTGAAAAAACACGTGTGTGGAAGGGCCATCCCCGTCGTAACTCGAGAATATACCCCAGGTTCCCGCCGCAACTCGAGAAAAACCATGAGACTTCCCCCTCGCCGCGAGATGAGGCCCGATTCCCCTGCACTGCGTGCAGAGCAATTCTGTGTTGCACATCACACTTGAAAGGAGCCTTGATTTCCTTGATGGCACTCCAGAGAAACCCCAAGAACACTGTTTCAAGGATAGAGGGATCCTGAGGTCACTGTAGCAACACGAAAGAGCTCCGTGGGCTAAAAATCAACTCGAGATGAGAGGTTAGTGCCTGGCTTCGACTCCAGAGGAATACCACCTTACCACAAGCACCTCAAGAGGAGGCTTCTCTCAGCTCTAGGTATGTGAGAGGGACCCTGAGTTTGCGGCCTCAAGTGGAATGGACACCGCGATGCCCTGACTCGAAATAAGGCCGGATATCCCTGCAGTGACTGGAATGCAGGCTCGTCTTGCATCTCCCAAGACGAAAGGGTGTCTGAATCCCCTGTGGAGACCACAGAGAAAGACCTAGTTCCCCACCTCATCGCGACAGGAGGCCTCAAATCCTTTGAAAACTCCAGAGGTACTCGGAGATCAGTGCCTCCAAAGGAGACGATGCCTGACTCCTCGTGAAACTTGATAGGAGACCCAGGATTCCTGTGGCACGTGGAAAGGGACCCTTGGTCTCCCGCCTCAGCTGGAGAGGCGTCCCAATTGCCCTGCAAAGCCTCGAGGAGAATCCCGAGTTGTCCCTCACAAGTAGGCAGGAGTTCTGACGTCGCTGAAGAAACATGTGGGTGGAAGGGCCATCCCCGTCGTAACTCGAGAATATACCCCAGGTTTCCGCCGCAACTCGAGAAAAACCATGAGACTTCCGCCTCGCCGCGAGATGAGGCCCGATTCCCCTGCACTGCGTGCAGAGCAATTCCGTGTTGCACATCACACATGAAAGGAGCCTTGATTTCCTTGATGGCACTCCAGAGAAACCCCAAGAACACTGTTTCAAGGCTAGAGGGATCCTGAGGTCACTGTAGCAACACGAAAGAGCTCCGTGAACCAAGAATCAACACGAGATGAGAGGTTAGTCCCTGGCTTCGACTCCCGAGGAATACCACCTTACCACAAGCACCTCAAGAGGAGGCTTCTCTCAGCTCTAGGTATGTGAGAGGGATCCTGAGTTTGCGGCCTCAAGTGGAATGGACACCGCGATGCCCTGACTCGAAATAAGGCCAGATATCCCTGCAGTGACTTGAATGCAGGCTCGTCTTGCATCTCCCAGGAAGAAAGGATGTCTGAATCCCCTGTGGAGACCACAGACAAACACCTAGTTCCCCACCTCATCGCGACCGGAGGCCTCACATCCTTTGAAAACTCCAGAGGTACGCGGAGATCAGTGCCTCCAAAGGAGACGATGCCTGACTCCTCGTGAAACTTGATAGGAGTCCCAGGATTCTTGTGGCACGTGGAAAGGGACCCTTGGTCTCCCGCCTCAGCTGGAGAGGCGTTCCAATTGCCCTGCCAAGCCTCGCGGAGAATCCCGAGTTGTCCCTCACAACTAGGCAGGAGTCCTGACGTGGCTGAACAAACACGTGGGTGGAAGGACCATCCCCGTCGTAACTCGAGAATATACCCCAGGTTCCCGCCGCAACTCGAGAAAAACCATGAGACTTCCCCCTCGATGCGAGATGAGGCCCGATTCCCCTGTACTGCGTGCAGAGCAATTCCGTCTTGCACATCACACATGAAATGAGCCTTGATTTCCTTGATGGCACTCCAGAGAAACCCCAAGAACACTGTTTCAAGGATAGAGGGATCCTGAGGTCACTGTAGCAACACGAAAGAACTCTGTGGACCAAAAATCAACTCGAAAAGAGAGGTTAGTCCCTGGATTCGTCTCCAGAGGAATACCACCTTACCACAAGCACCTCAAGAGGAGGCTTCTCTCAGCTCTAGGTATGTGAGAGGGACCCTGAGTTTGCGGCCTCAAGTGGAATGGACACCGCGATGCCCTGACTCGAAATAAGGCCGGATATCCCTGCAGTGACTTCAATGCAGGCTCGTCTTGCATCTCCCAGGACGAAAGGATGTCTGAATCCCCTGTGGAGACCACAGAGAAAGACTTAGTTCCCCACCTCATCGCGACCGATAGCCTCACATCCTTTGAAAACTCCAGAGGTATGCGGAGATCAGTGCCTCCAAAGGAGACGATGCCTGACTCCTCGTGAAACTTGATAGGAGTCCCAGGATTCCTGTGGCACTTGGAAAGGGACACTTGGTCTCCCGCCTCAGCTGGAGAGGCGTCCCAATTGCCCTGCCAAGCCTCGAGGAGAATCCAGAGTTGTCCCTCGCAACTAGGCAGGAGTCCTGACGTCGCTGAAGAAACACGTGGGTGGAAGGGCCATCCCCGTCGTAACTCGAGAATATACCCCAGGTTCCCGCCGCAATTCGAGAAAGACCATGAGACTTCCCCCTCGCCGCGAGATGAGGCCCGAGTCCCCTGCACTGCGTGCAGAGCAATTCCGTGTTGCACATCACACATGAAAGGAGCCTTGATTTCCTTGATGGCACTCCAGAGAAACCCCAAGAACACTGTTTCAAGGCTAGAGGGATCCTGAGGTAACTGTAGCAACACGAAAGAGCTCCGTGGACCATAAATCAACTCGAGATGAGAGGTTAGTCCCTGGCTTCGACTCCTGAGGAATACCACCTTACCACAAGCACCTCAAGAGGAGGCTTCTCTCAGCTCTAGGTATGTGAGAGGGACCCTGAGTTTGCGGCCTCAAGTGGAATGGACACCGCGATGCCCTGACTCGAAATAAGGCCGGATATCCCTGCAGTGACTGGAATGCAGGCTCGTCTTGCATCTCCCAAGACGAAAGGGTGTCTGAATCCCCTGTGGAGACCACAGAGAAAGACCTAGTTCCCCACCTCATCGCGACAGGAGGCCTCAAATCCTTTGAAAGCTCCAGAGGTATGCGGAGATCAGTGCCTCCAAAGGAGACGATGCCTGACTCCTCGTGAAACTTGATAGGAGTCCCAGGATTCTTGTGGCACGTGGAAAGGGACCCTAGGTCTCCCGCCTCAGCTGGAGAGGCGTTCCAATTGCCCTGCCAAGCCTCGAGGAGAATCCCGAGTTGTCCCTCGCAACTAGGCAGGAGTCCTGACGTGGCTGAACAAACACGTGGGTGGAAGGGCCATCCCCGTCGTAACTCGAGAATATACCCCAGGTTCCCGCCGCAACTCGAGAAAAACCATGAGACTTCCCCCTCGATGCGAGATGAGGCCCGATTCCCCTGTACTCCGGGCAGAGCAATTCCGTGTTGCACATCACACATGAAAGGAGCCTTGATTTCCTTGATGGCACTCCAGAGAAACCCCAAGAACACTGTTTCAAGGATAGAGGGATCCTGAGGTCACTGTAGCAACACGAAAGAACTCTGTGGACCACAAATCAACTTGAAAAGAGAGGTTAGTCCCTGGATTCGTCTCCAGAGGAATACCACCTTACCACAAGCACCTCAAGAGGAGGCTCCTCTCAGCTCTAGGTATGTGAGAGGGACCCTGAGTTTGCGGCCTCAAGTGGAATGGACACCGCGATGCCCTGACTCGAAATAAGGCCGGATATCCCTGCAGTGACTTCAATGCAGGCTCGTCTTGCATCTCCCAAGACGAAAGGATGTCTGAATCCCCTGTGGAAAGCACAGAGAAAGACTTAGTTCCCCACCTCATCGCGACCGATAGCCTCACATCCTTTGAAAACTCCAGAGGTACGCGGAGATCAGTGCCTCCAAAGGAGACGATGCCTGACTTCTCGTGAAACTTGATAGGAGTCCCAGGATTCCTGTGGCACTTGGAAAGGGACACTTGGTCTCCCGCCTCAGCTGGAGAGGCGTCCCAATTGCCCTGCCAAGCCTCGAGGAGAATCCAGAGTTGTCCCTCGCAGCTAGGCAGGAGTCCTGACGTCGCTGAAGAAACACTAGGGTGGAAGGGCCATCCCCGTCGTAACTCGAGAATATACCCCAGGTTCCCGCCGCAACTCGAGAAAAACCATGAGACTTCCCCCTCGCTGCGAGATGAGGCCCGATTCCCCTGCACTGCGTGCAGAGCAATTCCGTGTTGCACATCACACATGAAAGGAGCCTTGATTTCCTTGATGGCACTCCAGAGAAACCCCAAGAACACTGTTTCAAGGCTAGAGGGATCCTGAGGTCACTGTAGCAACACGAAAGAGCTCCGTGGGCCAAAAATCAACTTGAGATGAGAGGTTAGTCCTTGGCTTCGACTCCTGAGGAATACCACCTTACCACAAGCACCTCAAGAGGAGGCTTCTCTCAGCTCTAGGTATGTGAGAGGGACCCTGAGTTTGCGGCCTCAAGTGGAATGGACACCGCGATGCCCTGACGCGAAATAAGGCTGGATATCCCTGCAGTGACTTGAATGCAGGCTCTTCTTGCATCTCCCAAGATGAAAGGATGTCTGAATCCCCTGTGGAGACCACAGAGAAACACCTAGTTCCCCACCTAATCGCGACCGGAGGCCTCACATTCTTTGAAAACTCCAGAGGTACGCGGAGATCAGTGCCTCCAAAGGAGACGATGCCTGACTCCTCGTGAAACTTGATAGGAGTCCCAGGATTCCTGTGGCACGTGGAAAGGGACCCTTGGTCTCCCGCCTCAGCTGGAGAGGCGTTCCAATTGCCCTGCCAAGCCTCGAGGAGAATCCCGAGTTGTCCCTCACAACTAGGCAGGAGTCCTGACGTGGCTGAACAAACACGTGGGTGGAAGGGCCATCCCCGTCGTAACTCGAGAATATACCCCAGGTTCCCGCCGCAACTCGAGAAAAACCATGAGACTTCCCCCTCGATGCGAGATGAGGCCCGATTCCCCTGTACTGCGTGCAGAGCAATTCCGTCTTGCACATCACACATGAAAGGAGCCTTAATTTCCTTGATGGCACTCCAGAGAAACCCCAAGAACACTGTTTCAAGGATAGAGGGATCCTGAGGTCACTGTAGCAACACGAAAGAAATCTGTGGACCAAAAATCAACTCGAAAAGAGAGGTTAGTCCCTGGATTCGTCTCCAGAGGAATACCACCTTACCACAAGCACCTCAAGAGGAGGCTTCTCTCAGCTCTAGGTATGTGAGAGGGACCCTGAGTTTGGGGCCTCAAGTGGAATGGACACCGCGATGCCCTGACTCGAAATAAGGCCGGATATCCCTGCAGTGACTTCAATGCAGGCTCGTCTTGCATCTCCCAGGACGAAAGGATGTCTCAATCCCCTTTGGAAAGCACAAAGAAAGACTTAGTTCCCCACCTCATCGCGACCGATAGCCTCACATCCTTTGAAAACTCCAGAGGTACGCGGAGATCAGTGCCTCCAAAGGAGACGATGCCTGACTCCTCGTGAAACTTGATAGGAGTCCCAGGATTCCTGTGGCACTTGGAAAGGGACACTTGGTCTCCCGCCTCAGCTGGAGAGGCGTCCCAATTGCCCTGCCAAGCCTCGAGGAGAATCCAGAGTTGTCCCTCGCAACTAGGCAGGAGTCCTGACGTCGCTGAAGAAACACGTGGGTGGAAGGGCCATCCCCGTCGTAACTCGAGAATATACCCCAGGTTCCCGCCGCAACTCGAGAAAAACCATGAGACTTCCCCCTCGCCGCGAGATGAGGCCCGATTCCCCTGCACTGCGTGCAGAGCAATTCCGTGTTGCACATCACACATGAAAGGAGCCTTGATTTCCTTCATGGCACTCCAGAGAAACCCCAAGAACACTGTTTCAAGGCTAGAGGGATCCTGAGGTCACTGTAGCAACACGAAAGAGCTCCGTGGACCAAAAATCAACTCGAGATGAGAGGTTAGTCCCTGGCTTCGACTCCTGAGGAATACCACCTTACCACAAGCACCTCAAGAGGAGGCTTCTCTCAGCTCTAGGTATGTGAGAGGGACCCTGAGTTTGCGGCCTCAAGTGGAATGGACACCGGGATGACCTGACGCGAAATAAGGCTGGATATCCCTGCAGTGACTTGAATGCAGGCTCGTCTTGCATCTCCCAAGATGAAAGGATGTCTGAATCCCCTGTGGAGACCACAGAGAAAGACCTAGTTCCCCACCTCATCGCGACCGGAGGCCTCACATCCTTTGAAAACTCCAGAGGTATGCGGAGATCAGTGCCTCCAAAGGAGACGATGCCTGACTCCTCGTGAAACTTGATAGGAGTCCCAGGATTCTTGTGGCACGTGGAAAGGGACCCTTGGTCTCCCGCCTCAGCTGGAGAGGCGTTCCAATTGCCCTGCCAAGCCTCGAGGAGAATCCCGAGTTGTCCCTCGCAACTAGGCAGGAGTCCTGACGTGGCTGAACAAACACGTGGGTGGAAGGGCCATCCCCGTCGTAACTCGAGAATATACCCCAGGTTCCCGCCGCAACTTGAGAAAAACCATGAGACTTCCCCCTCGATGCGAGATGAGGCCCGATTCCCCTGTACTCCGGGCAGAGCAATTCCGTGTTGCACATCACACATGAAAGGAGCCTTGATTTCCTTGATGGCACTCCAGAGAAACCCCAAGAACACTGTTTCAAGGATAGAGGGATCCTAAGGTCACTGTAGCAACACGAAAGAACTCTGTGGACCACAAATCAACTTGAAAAGAGAGGTTAGTCCCTGGATTCGTCTCCAGAGGAATACCACCGTACCACAAGCACCTCAAGAGGAGGCTCCTCTCAGCTCTAGGTATGTGAGAGGGACCCTGAGTTTGCGGCCTCAAGTGGAATGGACACCGCGATGCCCTGACTCGAAATAAGGCCGGATATCCCTGCAGTGACTTCAATGCAGGCTCGTCTTGCATCTCCCAAGACGAAAGGATGTCTCAATCCCCTTTGGAAAGCACAGAGAAAGACTTAGTTCCCCACCTCATCGCGACCGATAGCCTCACATCCTTGGAAAACTCCAGAGGTACGCGGAGATCAGTGCCTCCAAAGAGACGATGCCTGACTCCTCGTGAAACTTGATAGGAGTCCCAGGATTCCTGTGGCACTTGGAAAGGGACCCTTGGTCTCCCGCCTCAGCTGGAGAGGCGTCCCAATTGCCTTGCCAAGCCTCGAGGAGAATCCCGAGTTGTGTCTCGCATCTAGGCAGGAGTCCTGATGTGGCTGAACAAACACGTGTGTGGAAGGGCCATCCCTGTCGTAACTCGAGAATATACCCCAGGTTCCCCCCGCAATTCGAGAAAAACCATGAGACTTCCCCCTCGCCGCGAGATGAGGCTCGATTCCACTGTACTGCGTGCAGATCAATTCTGTGTTGCACATCACACATGAAAGGAGCCTTGATTTCCTTCATGGCACTCCAGAGAATCCCCAAGAACACTGTTTCAAGGATAGAGGGATCCTGAGGTCACTGTAGCAACACGAAAGAGCTCGGTGGACCAAAAATCAACTCGAGATGAGAGGTTAGTCCCTGGCTTCGACTCCAGAGGAATACCACCTTACCACAAGCACCTCAAGAGGAGGCTTCTCTCAGCTCTAGGTATGTGAGAGGGACCCTGAGTTTGAGGCCTCAAGTGGAATGGACACCGCGATGCCCTGACTCGAAATAAGGCCGGATATCCCTGCAGTGACTGGAATGCAGGCTCGTCTTGCATCTCCCAAGACGAAAGGGTGTCTGAATCCCCTGTGGAGACCACAGAGAAAGACCTAGTTCCCCACCTCATCGCGACAGGAGGCCTCAAATACTTTGAAAACTCCAGAGGTATGCGGAGATCAGTGCCTCCAAAGGAGACGATGCCTGACTCCTCGTGAAACTTGATAGGAGACCCAGGATTCCTGTGGCACGTGGAAAGGGACCCTTGGTCTCCCGTCTCAGCGGGAGAGGCGTCCCAATTGCCCTGCAAAGCCTCGAGGAGAATCCCGAGTTGTCCCTCGCAACTAGGCAGGAGTCCTGACATGGCTGAACACACACGTGTGTGGAAGGGCCATCCCCGTCGTAACTGGAGAATATACCCCAGGTTCCCGCCGCAACTCGAGAAAAACCATGAGACTTCCCCCTCGCTGCGAGTTGAGGCCCGATTCCCCTGCACTGCGTGCAGAGCAATTCCGTGTTGCACATCACACATGAAAGGAGCCTTGATTTTCTTGATGGCACTCCAGAGAAACCCCAAGAACACTGTTTCAAGGCTAGAGGGATCCTGAGGTCACTGTAGCAACACGAAAGAGCTCCGTGGGCCAAAAATCAACTCGAGATGAGAGGTTAGTCCCTGGCTTCGACTCCTGAGGAATACCACCTTACTACAAGCACCTCAAGAGGAGGCTTCTCTCAGCTCTAGGTATGTGAGAGGGACCCTGAGTTTGCGGCCTCAAGTGGAATGGACACCGCGATGCCCTGACGCGAAATAAGGCTGGATATCCCTGCAGTGACTTGAATGCAGGCTCGTCTTGCATCTCCCAAGATGAAAGGATGTCTGAATCCCCTGTGGAGACCACAGAGAAAGACCTAGTTCCCCACCTCATCGCGACCGGAGGCCTCACATCCTTTGAAAACTCCAGAGGTACGCGGAGATCAGTGCCTCCAAAGGAGACGATGCCTGACTCCTCGTGAAACTTGATAGGAGACCCAGGATTCCTGTGGCACGTGGAAAGGGACCCTTGGTCTCCCGCCTCAGCTGGAGAGGCGTCCCAATTGCCTTGCCACGCCTCGAGGAGAATCCCGAGTTGTGTCTCGCAACTAGGCAAGAGTCCTGACGTGGCTGAACAAACACGTGTGTGGAAGGGCCATCCCCGTCGTAACTCGAGAATATACCCCAGGTTCCCGCCGCAACTCGAGAAAAACCATGAGACTTCCCCCTCGCCGCGAGATGAGGCCCGATTCCCCTGCACTGCGTGCAGAGCAATTCTGTGTTGCACATCACACATGAAAGGAGCCTTGATTTCCTTGATGGCACTCCAGAGAAACCCCAAGAACACTGTTTCAAGGCTAGAGGGATCCTGAGGTCACTGTAGCAACACGAAAGAGCTCCGTGGACCAAAAATCAACTCGAGATGAGAGGTTAGTCCCTGGCTTCGACTCCAGAGGAATACCACCTTACCACAAGCACCTCAAGAGGAGGCTTCTCTCAGCTCTAGGTATGTGGGAGGGACCCTGAGTTTGTGGCCTCAAGTGGAATGGACACCGCGATGCCCTGACTCGAAATAAGGCCGGATATCCCTGCAGTGACTGGAATGCAGGCTCGTCTTGCATCTCCCAAGACGAAAGGGTGTCTGAATCCCGTGTGGAGACCACAGAGAAAGACCTAGTTCCCCACCTCATCGCGACAGGAGGCCTCAAATCCTTTGAAAACTCCAGAGGTATGCGGAGATCAGTGCCTCCAAAGGAGACGATGCCTGACTCCTCGTGAAACTTGATAGGAGTCCCAGGATTCTTGTGGCACGTGGAAAGGGACCCTTGGTCTCCCGCCTCAGCTGGAGAGGCGTTCCAATTGCCCTGCCAAGCCTCGAGGAGAATCCCGAGTTGTCCCTCGCAACTAGGCAGGAGTCCTGACGTGGCTGAACAAACACGTGGGTGGAAGGGCCATCCCCGTCGTAACTCGAGAATATACCCCAGGTTCCCGCCGCAACTCGAGAAAAACCATGAGACTTCCCCCTCGATGCGAGATGAGGCCCGATTCCCCTGTACTCCGGGCAGAGCAATTCCGTGTTGCACATCACACATGAAAGGAGCCTTGATTTCCTTGATGGCACTCCAGAGAAACCCCAAGAACACTGTTTCAAGGATAGAGGGATCCTGAGGTCACTGTAGCAACACGAAAGAACTCTGTGGACCACAAATCAACTTGAAAAGAGAGGTTAGTCCCTGGATTCGTCTCCAGAGGAATACCACCTTACCACAAGCACCTCAAGAGGAAGATTCTCTCAGCTCTAGGTATGTGAGAGGGACCCTGAGTTTGCGGCCTCAAGTGGAATGGACACCGCGATGCCCTGACTCGAAAAAAGGCCGGATATCCCTGCAGTGACTTCAATGCAGGCTCGTCTTGCATCTATCAGGACGAAAGGATGTCTCAATCCCCTTTGGAAAGCACAGAGAAAGACTTAGTTTCCCACCTCATCGCGACCGATAGCCTCACATCCTTTGAAAACTCCAGAGGTACGCGGAGATCAGTGCCTCCAAAGGAGCCGATGCCTGACTCCTCGTGAAACTTGATAGGAGTCCCAGGATTCCTGTGGCACTTGGAAAGGGACACTTGGTCTCCCGCCTCAGCTGGAGAGGCGTCCCAATTGCCCTGCCAAGCCTCGAGGAGAATCCAGAGTTGTCCCTCGCAACTAGGCAGGAGTCCTGACGTTGCTGAAGAAACACGTGGGTGGAAGGGCCATCCCCGTCGTAACTCGAGAATATACCCCAGGTTCCCGCCGCAACTCGAGAAAAACCATGAGACTTCCCCCTCGCCGCGAGATGAGGCCCGATTCCCCTGCACTGCGTGCAGAGCAATTCCGTGTTGCACATCACACATGAAAGGAGCCTTGATTTCCTTCATGGCACTCCAGAGAAACCCCAAGAACACTGTTTCAAGGCTAGAGGGATCCTGAGGTCACTGTAGCAACACGAAAGAGCTCCGTGGACCAAAAATCAACTCGAGATGAGAGGTTAGTCCCTGGCTTCGACTCCTGAGGAATACCACCTTACCACAAGCACCTCAAGAGGAGGCTTCTCTCAGCTCTAGGTATGTGAGAGGGACCCTGAGTTTGCGGCCTCAAGTGGAATGGACACCGCGATGACCTGACGCGAAGTAAGGCTGGATATCCCTGCAGTGACTTGAATGCAGGCTCTTCTTGCATCTCCCAAGATGAAAGGATGTCTGAATCCCCTGTGGAGACCACAGAGAAAGACCTAGTTCCCCACCTCATCGCGACCGGAGGCCTCACATCCTTTGAAAACTCCAGAGGTACGCGGAGATCAGTGCCTCCAAAGGAGACGATGCCTGACTCCTCGTGAAACTTGATAGGAGTCCCAGGATTCCTGTGGCACGTGGAAAGGGACCCTTGGTCTCCCGCCTCAGCTGGAGAGGCGTCCCAATTGCCTTGCCAAGCCTCGAGGAGAATCCCGAGTTGTGTCTCGCATCTAGGCAAGAGTCCTGATGTGGCTAAACAAACACGTGTGTGGAAGGGCCATCCCCGTCGTAACTCGAGAATATACCCCAGGTTCCCACCGCAATTCGAGAAAAACCATGAGACTTCCCCCTCGCCGCGAGATGAGGCTCGATTCCACTGCACTGCGTGCAGAGCAATTCCGTGTTGCACATCACACATGAAAGGAGCCTTGATTTCCTTCATGGCACTCCAGAGAATCCCCAAGAACACTGTTTCAAGGCTAGAGGGATCCTGAGGTCACTGTAGCAACACGAAAGAGCTCGGTGGACCAAAAATCAACTCGAGATGAGAGGTTAGTCCCTGGCTTCGACTCCAGAGGAATACCACCTTACCACAAGCACCTCAAGAGGAGGCTTCTCTCAGCTCTAGGTATGTGAGAGGGACCCTGAGTTTGCGGCCTCAAGTGGAATGGACACCGCGATGCCCTGACTCGAAATAAGGCCGGATATCCCTGCAGTGACTGGAATGCAGGCTCGTCTTGCATCTCCCAAGACGAAAGGGTGTCTGAATCCCCTGTGGAGACCACAGAGAAAGACCTAGTTCCCCACCTCATCGCGACAGGAGGCCTCACATCCTTTGAAAACTCCAGAGGTACGCGGAGATCAGTGCCTCCAAAGGAGACGATGCCTGACTCCTCGTGAAACTTGATAGGAGACCCAGGATTCCTGTGGCACGTGGAAAGGGACCCTTGGTCTCCCGTCTCAGCTGGAGAGGCGTCCCAATTGCCCTGCAAAGCCTCGAGGAGAATCCCGAGTTGTCCCTCGCAACTAGGCAGGAGTCCTGACATGGCTGAACACACACGTGTGTGGAAGGGCCATCCCCGTCGTAACTGGAGAATATACCCCAGGTTCCCGCCGCAACTCGAGAAAAACCATGAGACTTCCCCCTCGCTGCGAGATGAGGCCCGATTCCCCTGCACTGCGTGCAGAGCAATTCCGTGTTGCACATCACACATGAAAGGAGCCTTGATTTCCTTGATGGCACTCCAGAGAAACCCCAAGAACACTGTTTCAAGGCTAGAGGGATCCTGAGGTCACTGTAGCAACACGAAAGAGCTCCGTGGGCCAAAAATCAACTCGAGATGAGAGGTTAGTCCCTGGATTCGTCTCCAGAGGAATACCACCTTACCAAAAGCACCTCAAGAGGAGGCTTCTCTCAGCTCTAGGTATGTGAGAGGGACCCTGAGTTTGCGGCCTCAAGTGGAATGGACACCGCGATG
Organism: Cervus elaphus; assembly: GCF_910594005.1. Taxonomy (NCBI): domain Eukaryota; kingdom Metazoa; phylum Chordata; class Mammalia; order Artiodactyla; family Cervidae; genus Cervus; species Cervus elaphus. Next base: position 1,219,762 of record NC_057828.1, read on the forward strand.
CCCTGACGCGAAATAAGGCTGGATATCCCTGCAGTGACTTGAATGCAGGCTCTTCTTGCATCTCCCAAGATGAAAGGATGTCTGAATCCCCTGTGGAGACCACAGAGAAAGACCTAGTTCCCCACCTCATCGCGACCGGAGGCCTCACATCCTTTGAAAACTCCAGAGGTACGCGGAGATCAGTGCCTCCAAAGGAGACGATGCCTGACTCCTCGTGAAACTTGATAGGAGACCCAGGATTCCTGTGGCACGTGGAAAGGGACCCTTGGTCTCCCGTCTCAGCTGGAGAGGCGTCCCAATTGCCTTGCCAAGCCTCGAGGAGAATCCCGAGTTGTGTCTCGCAACTAGGCAAGAGTCCTGACGTGGCTGAACAAACACGTGTGTGGAAGGGCCATCCCCGTCGTAACTCGAGAATATACCCCAGGTTCCCGCCGCAACTCGAGAAAAACCATGAGACTTCCCCCTCGCCGCGAGATGAGGCCCGATTCCCCTGCACTGCGTGCAGAGCAATTCTGTGTTGCACATCACACATGAAAGGAGCCTTGATTTCCTTGATGGCACTCCAGAGAAACCACAAGAACACTGTTTCAAGGCTAGAGGGATCCTGAGGTCACTGTAGCAACACGAAAGAGCTCCGTGGACCAAAAATCAACTCGAGATGAGAGGTTAGTCCCTGGCTTCGACTCCAGAGGAATACCACCTTACCACAAGCACCTCAAGAGGAGGCTTCTCTCAGCTCTAGGTATGTGAGAGGGACCCTGAGTTTGTGGCCTCAAGTGGAATGGACACCGCGATGCCCTGACTCGAAATAAGGCCGGATATCCCTGCAGTGACTGGAATGCAGGCTCGTCTTGCATCTCCCAAGACGAAAGGGTGTCTGAATCCCCTGTGGAGACCACAGAGAAAGACCTAGTTCCCCACCTCATCGCGACAGGAGGCCTCAAATCCTTTGAAAACTCCAGAGGTATGCGGAGATCAGTGCCTCCAAAGGAGACGATGCCTGACTCCTCGAGAAACTTGATAGGAGTCCCAGGATTCTTGTGGCACGTGGAAAGGGACCCTTGGTCTCCCGCCTCAGCTGGAGAGGCGTTCCAATTGCCCTGCCAAGCCTCGAGGAGAATCCCGAGTTGTCCCTCGCAACTAGGCAGGAGTCCTGACGTGGCTGAACAAACACGTGGGTGGAAGGGCCATCCCCGTCGTAACTCGAGAATATACCCCAGGTTCCCGCCGCAACTCGAGAAAAACCATGAGACTTCCCCCTCGATGCGAGATGAGGCCCGATTCCCCTGTACTCCGGGCAGAGCAATTCCTTGTTGCACATCACACATGAAAGGAGCCTTGATTTCCTTGATGGCACTCCAGAGAAACCCCAAGAACACTGTTTCAAGGATAGAGGGATCCTGAGGTCACTGTAGCAACACGAAAGAACTCTGTGGACCACAAATCAACTTGAAAAGAGAGGTTAGTCCCTGGATTCGTCTCCAGAGGAATACCACCTTACCACAAGCACCTCAAGAGGAGGCTTCTCTCAGCTCTAGGTATGTGAGAGGGACCCTGAGTTTGCGGCCTCAAGTGGAATGGACACCGCGATGCCCTGACTCGAAATAAGGCCGGATATCCCTGCAGTGACTTCAATGCAGGCTCGTCTTGCATCTCCCAAGACGAAAGGATGTCTGAATCCCCTGTGGAAAGCACAGAGAAAGACTTAGTTCCCCACTTCATCGCGACCGATAGCCTCACATCCTTTGAAAACTCCAGAGGTACGCGGAGATCATAGCCTCCAAAGGAGACGATGCCTGACTTCTCGTGAAACTTGATAGGAGTCCCAGGATTCCTGTGGCACTTGGAAAGGGACACTTGGTCTCCCGCCTCAGCTGGAGAGGCGTCCCAATTGCCCTGCCAAGCCTCGAGGAGAATCCCGAGTTGTCCCTCGCAACTAGGCAGGAGTCCTGACGGCGCTGAAGAAACACGTGGGTGGAAGGGCCATCCCCGTCGTAACTCGAGAATATACCCCAGGTTCCCGCCGCAACTCGAGAAAAACCATGAGACTTCCCCCTCGCTGCGAGATGAGGCCCGATTCCCCTGCACTGCGTGCAGAACAGTTCCGTGTTGCACATCACACATGAAAGGAGCCTTGATTTCCTTGATGGCACTCCAGAGAAACCCCAAGAACACTGTTTCAAGGCTAGAGTGATCCTGAGGTCACTGTAGCAACACGAAAGAGCTCCGTGGGCCAAAAATCAACTCGAGATGAGAGGTTAGTCCCTGGCTTCGACTCCAGAGGAATACCACCTTACCACAAGCACCTCAAGAGGAGGCTTCTCTCAGCTCTAGGTATGTGAGAGGGACCCTGAGTTTGCGGCCTCAAGTGGAATGGACACCGCGATGCCCTGACGCGAAATAAGGCCGGATATCCCTGCAGTGACTTGAATGCAGGCTCGTCTTGCATCTCCCAAGATGAAAGGATGTCTGAATCCCCTGTGGAGACCACAGAGAAAGACCTAGTTCCTCACCTCATCGCGACCGGAGGCCTCACATCCTTTGAAAACTCCAGAGGTACGCGGAGATCAGTGCCTCCAAAGGAGACGATGCCTGACTCCTCGTGAAACTTGATAGGAGTCCCAGGATTCCTGTGGCACGTGGAAAGGGACCCTTGGTCTCCCGCCTCAGCTGGAGAGGCGTCCCAATTGCCTTGCCAAGCCTCGAGGAGAATCCCGAGTTGTGTCTCGCAACTAGGCAAGAGTCCTGACGTGGCTGAACAAACACGTGTGTGGAAGGGCCATCCCCGTCGTAACTCGAGAATATACCCCAGGTTACCGCCGCAATTCGAGAAAAACCATGAGACTTCCCCCTCGCCGCGAGATGAGGCCCGATTCCCCTGCACTGCGTGCAGAGCAATTCCGTGTTGCACATCACACATGAAAGGAGCCTTGATTTCCTTGATGGCACTCCAGAGAAACCCCAAGAACACTGTTTCAAGGCTAGAGGGATCCTGAGGTCACTTTAGCAACACGAAAGAACTCTGTGGACCAAGAATCAACTCGAGATGAGAGGTTAGTCCCTGGCTTCGACTCCAGAGGAATACCACCTTACCACAAGCACCTCAAGAGGAGGCTTCTCTCAGCTCTAGGTATGTGAGAGGGACCCTGAGTTTGCGGCCTCAAGTGGAATGGACACCGCGATGCCCTGACTCGAAATAAGGCCGGATATCCCTGCAGTGACTGGAATGCAAGCTCGTCTTGCATCTCCCAAGACGAAAGGGTGTCTGAATCCCCTGTGGAGACCACAGAGAAAGACCTAGTTCCCCACCTCATCGCGACAGGAGGCCTCAAATCCTTTGAAAACTCCAGAGGTATGCGGAGATCAGTGCCTCCAAAGGAGACGATGCCTGACTCCTCGTGAAACTTCATAGGAGACCCAGGATTCCTGTGGCACGTGGAAAGGGACCCTTGGTCTCCCGTCTCAGCTGGAGAGGCGTCCCAAATGCCCTGCAAAGCCTCGAGGAGAATCCCGAGTTGTCCCTCGCAACTAGGCAGGAGTCCTGACGTAGCTGAACAAACACGTGGGTGGAAGGGCCATCCCCGTCGTAACTCGAGAATATACCCCAGGTTCCCGCCGCAACTCGAGAAAAACCATGAGACTTCCCCCTCGCCGCGAGATGAGGCCCGATTCCCCTGCACTGCGTGCAGAGCAATTCCGTCTTGCACTTCACACATGAAAGGAGCCTTGATTTCCTTGATGGCACTCCAGAGAAACCCCAAGAACACTGTTTCAAGGATAGAGGGATCCTGAGGTCACTGTAGCAACACGAAAGAACTCTGTGGACCAAAAGTCAACTCGAAAAGAGAGGTTAGTCCCTGGATTCGTCTCCAGAGGAATACCACCTTACCAAAAGCACCTCAAGAGGAGGCTTCTCTCAGCTCTAGGTATGTGGGAGGGACCCTGAGTTTGCGGCCTCAAGTGGAATGGACACCGCGATGCCCTGACTCGAAATAAGGCTGGATATCCCTGCAGTGACTTCAACGCAGGCTCGTCTTGCATCTCCCAAGACGAAAGGATGTCTGAATCCCCTGTGGAAAGCACAGAGAAAGACTTAGTTCCCCACCTCATCGCGACCGATAGCCTCACATCCTTTGAAAACTCCAGAGGTACGCGGAGATCAGTGCCTCCAAAGGAGACGATGCCTGACTTTTCGTGAAACTTGATAGGAGTCCCAGGATTCCTGTGGCACTTGGAAAGGGACACTTGGTCTCCCGTCTCAGCTGGAGAGGCGTCCCAATTGCCCTGCCAAGCCTCGAGGAGAATCCCGAGTTGTCCCTCGCAACTAGGCAAGAGTCCTGACGTCGCTGAAGAAACACGTGGGTGGAAGGGCCATCCCCGTCGTAACTCGAGAATATACCCCAGGTTCCCGCCGCAACTCGAGAAAAACCATGAGACTTCCCCCTCGCTGCGAGATGAGGCCCGATTCCCCTGCACTGCGTGCAGAGCAATTCCGTGTTGCACATCACACATGAAAGGAGCCTTGATTTCCTTGATGGCACTCCAGAGAAACCCCAAGAACACTGTTTCAAGGCTAGAGGGATCCTGAGGTCACTGTAGCAACACGAAAGAGCTCCGCGGGCCAAAAATCAACTCGAGATGAGAGGTTAGTCCCTGGCTTCGACTCCAGAGGAATACCACCTTACCACAAGCACCTCAAGAGGAGGCTTCTCTCAGCTCTAGGTATGTGAGAGGGACCCTGAGTTTGCGGCCTCAAGTGGAATGGACACCGCGATGCCCTGATGCAAAATAAGGCTGGATATCCCTGCAGTGACTTGAATGCAGGCTCGTCTTGCATCTCCCAAGATGAAAGGATGTCTGAATCCTCTGTGGAGACCACAGAGAAAGACCTAGTTCCCCACCTCATCGCGACCGGAGGCCTCACATCCTTTGAAAACTCCAGAGGTACGCGGAGATCAGTGCCTCCAAAGGAGACGATGCCTGACTCCTCGTGAAACTTGATAAGAGTCCCAGGATTCCTGTGGCACGTGGAAAGGGACCCTTGGTCTCCCGCCTCAGCTGGAGAGGCGTCCCAATTGCCTTGCCAAGCCTCGAGGAGAATCCCGAGTTGTGTCTCGCAACTAGGCAAGAGTCCTGACGTGGCTGAACAAACACGTGTGTGGAAGGGCCATCCCCGTCGTAACTCGAGAATATACCCCAGGTTCCCGCCGCAACTCGAGAAAAACCATGAGACTTCCCCCTCGCCGCGAGATGAGGCCCGATTCCCCTGCACTGCGTGCAGAGCAATTCTGTGTTGCACATCACACATGAAAGGAGCCTTGATTTCCTTGATGGCACTCTAGAGAAACCCCAAGAACACTGTTTCAAGGCTAGAGGGATCCTGAGGTCACTGTAGCAACACAAAAGAACTCTGTGGACCAAAAATCAACTCGAAAAGAGAGGTTAGTCCCTGGATTCGTCTCCAGAGGAATACCACCTTACCACAAGCACCTCAAGAGGAGGCTTCTCTCAGCTCTAGGTATGTGAGAGGGACCCTGAGTTTGCGGCCTCAAGTGGAATGGACACCGCGATGCCCTGACTCGAAATAAGGCCGGATATCCCTGCAGTGACTTCAATGCAGGCTCGTCTTGCATCTCCCAGGACGAAAGGATGTCTGAATCCCCTGTGGAAAGCACAGAGAAAGACTTAGTTCCCCACCTCATCGCGACCGGAGGCCTCACATCCTTTGAAAACTCCAGAGGTACTCGGAGATCAGTGCCTCCAAAGGAGACGACGCCTGACTCCTCGTGAAACTTGATAGGAGTCCCAGGATTCCTGTGGCACTTGGAAAGGGACACTTGGTCTCCCGCCTCAGCTGGAGAGGCGTCCCAATTGCCCTGCCAAGCCTCGAGGAGAATCCAGAGTTGTCCCTCGCAAGTAGGCAGGAGTCCTGACGTCGCTGAAGAAACACGTGGGTGGAAGGGCCATCCCCGTCGTAACTCGAGAATATACCCCAGGTTCCCGCCGCAACTCGAGAAAAACCATGAGACTTCCCCCTCGCCGCGAGATGAGGCCCGATTCCCCCGCACTGCGTGCAGAGCAACTCCGTATTGCACATCACACATGAAAGGAGCCTTGATTTCCTTGATGGCACTCCAGAGAAACCCCAAGAACACTGTTTCAAGGCTAGAGGGATCCTGAGGTCACTGTAGCAACACGAAAGAGCTCCGTGGGCCAAAAATCAACTCGAGATGAGAGGTTAGTCCCTGGCTTCGAGTCCAGAGGAATACCACCTTACCACAAGCACCTCAAGAGGAGGCTTCTCTCAGCTCTAGGTATGTGAGAGGGACCCTAAGTTTGCGGCCTCAAGTGGAATGGACACCGCGATGCCCTGAGTCGAAATAAGGCCGGATATCCCTGCAGTGACAGGAATGCAGGCTCGTCTTGCATCTCCCAAGACGAAAGGGTGTCTGAATCCCCTGTGAAGACCACAGAGAAAGACCTAGTTCCCCACCTCATCGCGACAGGAGGCCTCAAATCCTTTGAAAACTCCAGAGGTATGCGGAGATCAGTGCCTCCAAAGGAGACGATGCCTGACTCCTCGTGAAACTTGATAGGAGACCCAGGATTCCTGTGGCACGTGGAAAGGGACCCTTGGTCTCCCGTCTCAGCTGGAGAGGCGTCCCAATTGCCCTGCAAAGCCTCGAGGAGAATCCAGAGTTGTCCCTCGCAACTAGGCAGGAGTCCTGACGTCGCTGAAGAAACACGTGGGTGGAAGGGTCATCCCCGTCGTAACTCGAGAATATACCCCAGGTTCCCGCCGCAACTCGAGAAAAACCATGAGACTTCCCCCTCTCCGCGAGATGAGGCCCGATTCCCCTGCACTGCGTGCAGAGCAATTCCGAGTTGCACATCACACATGAAAGGAGCCTTGATTTCCTTGATGGCACTCCAGAGAAACCCCAAGAACACTGTTTCAAGGCTAGAGGGATCCTGAGGTCACTGTAGCAACACGAAAGAGCTCCGTGGACCAAGAATCAACACGAGATGAGAGGTTAGTCCCTGGCTTCGACTCCTGAGGAATACCACCTTACCACAAGCACCTCAAGAGGAGACTTCTCTCAGCTCTAGGTATGTGAGAGGGATCCTGAGTTTGCGGCCTCAAGTGGAATGGACACCGCGATGCCCTGACTCGAAATAAGGCCGGATATCCCTGCAGTCACTTGAATGCAGGCTCGTCTTGCATCTCCCAAGATGAAAGGATGTCTGAATCCCCTGTGGAGACCACAGAGAAAGACCTAGTTCCCCACCTCATCGCGACCGCAGGCCTCACATCCTTTGAAAACTCCAGAGGTACGCGGAGATCAGTGCCTCCAAAGGAGACGATGCCTGACTCCTCGTGAAACTTGATAGGAGTCCCAGGATTCTTGTGGCACGTGGAAAGGGACCCTTGGTCTCCCGCCTCAGCTGGAGAGGCGTTCCAATTGCCCTGCCAAGCCTCGAGGAGAATCCCGAGTTGTCCCTCGCAACTAGGCAGGAGTCCTGACGTGGCTGAACAAACACGTGGGTGGAAGGGCCATCCCCGTCGTAACTCGAGAATATACCCCAGGTTCCCGCCGCAACTCGAGAAACACCATGAGACTTCCCCCTCGATGCGAGATGAGGCCCGATTCCCCTGTACTGCGTGCAGAGCTATTCCGTCTTGCACATCACACATGAAAGGAGCCTTGATTTCCTTGATGGCACTCCAGAGAAACCACAAGAACACTGTTTCAAGGCTAGAGGGATCCTGAGGTCACTGTAGCAACACGAAAGAACTCTGTGGACCAAAAATCAACTCGAAAAGAGAGGTTAGTCCCTGGATTCGTCTCCAGAGGAATACCACCTTACCACAAGCACCTCAAGAGGAGGCTTCTCTCAGCTCTAGGTATGTGAGAGGGACCCTGAGTTTGCGGCCTCAAGTGGAATGGACACCGCGATGCCCTGACTCGAAATAAGGCCGGATATCGCTGCAGTGACTTGAATGCAGGCTCGTCTTGCATCTCCCAAGACGAAAGGGTGTCTGAATCCCATGTGGAGACCACAGAGAAAGACCTAGTTCCCCACCTCATCGCGACAGGAGGCCTCAAATCCTTTGAAAACTCCAGAGGTATGCGGAGATCAGTGCCTCCAAAGGAAACGATGCCTGACTCCTCGTGAAACTTGATAGGAGACCCAGGATTCCTGTGGCACGTGGAAAGGGACCCTTGGTCTCCCGTCTCAGCTGGAGAGGCGTCCCAATTGCCCTGCCAAGCCTCGAGCAGAATCCCGAGTTGTCCCTCGCAACTAGGCAGGAGTCCTGACATGGCTGAACACACACGTGGGTGGAAGGGCCATCCCCGTCGTAACTCGAGAATATACCCCAGGTTCCCGCCGCAACTCGAGAAAAACCATGAGACGGCCCCCTCGCCGCGAGATGAGGCCCGATTCCCCTGCACTGCGTGCAGAGCAATTCCGTGTTGCCCATCACACATGAAAGGAGCCTTGATTTCCTTCATGGCACTCCAGAGAAACCCCAAGAACACTGTTTCAAGGATAGAGGGATCCTGAGGTCACTGTAGCAACACGAAAGAACTCTGTGGACCAAAAATCAACTCGAAAAGAGAGGTTAGTCCCTGGATTCGTCTCCAGAGGAATACCACCTTACCACAAGCACCTCAAGAGGAGGCTTCTCTCAGCCCTAGGTATGTGAGAGGGACCCTGAGTTTGCGGCCTCAAGTGGAATGGACACCGCGATGCCCTGACTCGAAATAAGGCCGGATATCCCTGCAGTGACTTCAATGCAGGCTCGTCTTGCATCTCCCAGGACGAAAGGATGTCTGAATCCCCTGTGGAAAGCACAGAGAAAGACTTAGTTCCCCACCTCATCGCGACCGATAGCCTCACATCCTTTGAAAACTCCAGAGGTACGCGGAGATCAGTGCCTCCAAAGGAGACGATGCCTGACTCCTCGTGAAACTTGATAGGAGTCCCAGGATTCCTGTGGCACTTGGAAAGGGACACTTGGTCTCCCGCCTCAGCTGGAGAGGCGTCCCAATTGCCCTGCCAAGCCTCGAGGAGAATCCAGAGTTGTCCCTCGCAACTAGGCAGGAGTCCTGACGTCGCTGAAGAAACACGTGGGTGGAAGGGCCATCCCCGTCGTAGCTCGAGAATATACCCCAGGTTCCCGCCGCAACTCGAGAAAAACCATGAGACTTCCCCCTCGCCACGAGATGAGGCCCGATTCCCCTGCACTGCGTGCAGAGCAATTCCGTGTTGCACATCACACATGAAAGGAGCCTTGATTTCCTTGATGGCACTCCAGAGAAACCCCAAGAACACTGTTTCAAGGCTAGAGGGATCCTGAGGTCACTGTAGCAACACGAAAGAGCTCCGTGGGCCAAAAATCAACTCGAGATGAGAGGTTAGTCCCTGGCTTCGACTCCAGAGGAATACCACCTTACCACAAGCACCTCAAGAGGAGGCTTCTCTCAGCTCTAGGTATGTGAGAGGGACCCTGAGTTTGCGGCCTCAAGTGGAATGGACACCGCGATGCCCTGACGCGAAATAAGGCTGGATATTCCTGCAGTGACTTGAATGCAGGCTCGTCTTGCATCTCCCAAGATGAAAGGATGTCTGAATCCCCTGTGGAGACCACAGAGAAAGACGTAGTTCCCCACCTCATCGCGACCGGAGGCCTCACATACTTTGAAAACTCCAGAGGTACGCGGAGATCAGTGCCTCCAAAGGAGACGATGCCTGACTCCTCGTGAAACTTGATAGGAGTCCCAGGATTCCTGTGGCACGTGGAAAGGGACCCTTGGTCTCCCGCCTCAGCTGGAGAGGCGTCCCAATTGCCTTGCCAAGCCTCGAGGAGAATCCCGAGTTGTGTCTCGCAACTAGGCAAGAATCCTGACGTGGCTGAACAAACACGTGTGTGGAAGGGCCATCCCCGTCGTAACTCGAGAATATACCCCAGGTTCCCGCCGCAACTCGAGAAAAACCATGAGACTTCCCCCTCGCCGCGAGATGAGGCCCGATTCCCCTGCACTGCGTGCAGAGCAATTCTGTGTTCCACATCACACATGAAAGGAGCCTTGATTTCCTTCATGGCACTCCAGAGAAACCCCAAGAACACTGTTTCAAGGCTAGAGGGATCCTGAGGTCACTGTAGCAACACGAAAGAGCTCCATGGACCAAAAATCAACTCGAGATGAGAGGTTAGTCCCTGGCTTCGACTCCAGAGGAATACCACCTTACCACAAGCACCTCAATAGGAGGCTTCTCTCAGCTCTAGGTATGTGAGAGGGACCCTGAGTTTGCGGCCTCAAGTGGAATGGACACCGTGATGCCCTGACTCGAAATAAGGCCGGATATCCCTGCAGTGACTTCAATGCAGGCTCGTCTTGCATCTCGCAGGACGAAAGGATGTCTGAATCCCCTGTGGAAAGCACAGAGAAAGACTTAGTTCCCCACCTCATCGCGACCCATAGCCTCACATCCTTTGAATACTCCAGAGGTATGCGGAGATCAGTGCCTCCAAAGGAGACGACGCCTGACTCCTCATGAAACTTGATAGGAGTCCCAGGATTCCTGTGGCACGTGGAAAGGTACACTTGGTCTCCCGCCTCAGCTGGAGAGGCGTCCCAATTGCCCTGCCAAGCCTCGAGGAGAATCCCGAGTTGTCCCTCGCAAGTAGGCAGAAGTCCTGACGTCGCTGAAGAAACACGTGGGTGGAAGGGCCATCCCCGTCGTAACTCGAGAATATACCCCAGGTTCCCGCCGCAACTCGAGAAAAACCATGAGACTTCCCCCTCGCCGCGAGATGAGGCCCGATTCCCCTGCACTGCGTGCAGAGCAATTCCGTGTTGCACATCACACATGAAAGGAGCCTTGATTTCCTTCATGGCACTCCAGAGAAACCCCAAGAACACTGTTTCAAGGCTAGAGGGATCTTGAGGTCACTGTAGCAACACGAAAGAGCTCCGTGGGCCAAAAATCCACTCGAGATGAGAGGTTAGTCCCTGGCTTCGACTCCAGAGGAATACCACCTTACCACAAGCACCTCAAGAGGAGGCTTCTCTCAGCTCTAGGTATGTGAGAGGGACCCTGAGTTTGCGGCCTCAAGTGGAATGGACACCGCGATGCCCTGACTCGAAATAAGGCCGGATATCCCTGCAGTGACTGGAATGCAGGCTCGTCTTGCATCTCCCAAGACGAAAGGGTGTCTGAATCCCCTGTGGAGACCACAGAGAAAGACCTAGTTCCCCACCGCATCGCGACAGGAGGCATCAAATCCTTTGAAAACTCCAGAGGTATGCGGAGATCAGTGCCTCCAAAGGAGACGATGCCTGACTCCTCGTGAAACTTGATAGGAGACCCAGGATTCCTGTGGCACGTGGAAAGGGACCCTTGGTCTTCCGTCTCAGCTGGAGAGGCGTCCCAATTGCCCTGCAAAGCCTCGAGGAGAATCCCGAGTTGTCCCTCGCATCTAGGCAGGAGTCCTGACGTCGCTGAAGAAACACGTGGGTGGAAGGGCCATCCCCGTCGTAACTCGAGAATATACCCCAGGTTCCCGCCGCAACTCGAGAAAAACCATGAGAGTTCCCCCTCGCCGCGAGATGAGGCCCGATTCCCCTGCACTGCGTGCAGAGCAATTCCGTGTTGCACATCACACATGAAAGGAGCCTTGATTTCCTTCATGGCACTTCAGAGAAACCCCAAGAACACTGTTTCAAGGCTAGAGGGATCCTGAGGTCACTGTAGCAACACGAAAGAGCTCCGTGGACCAAGAATCAACACGAGATGAGAGGTTAGTCCCTGGCTTCGACTCCTGAGGAATACCACCTTACCACAAGCACCTCAAGAGGAGGCTTCTCTCAGCTCTAGGTATGTGAGAGGGATCCTGAGTTTGCGGCCTCAAGTGGAATGGACACCGCGATGCCCTGACTCGAAATAAGGCCGGATATCCCTGCAGTGACTTGAATGCAGGCTCGTCTTGCATCTCCCAGGACGAAAGGATGTCTGAATCCCCTGTGGAGACCACAGAGAAAGACCTAGTTCCCCACCTCATCGCGACCAGAGGCCTCACATCCTTTGAAAACTCCAGAGGTACGCGGAGATCTCTGCCTCCAAAGGAGACGATGCCTGTCTCCTCGTGAAAAACTGATAGGAGTCCCAGGATTCTTGTGGCACGTGGAAAGGGACACTTGGTCTCCCGCCTCAGCTGGAGAGGCGTTCCAATTGCCCTGCCAAGCCTCGAGGAGAATCCAGAGTTGTCCCTCGCAACTAGGCAGGAGTCCTGACGTGGCTGAAGAAACACGTGGGTAGAAGGGCCATCCCCGTCGTAACTCGAGAATATACCCCAGGTTCCCGCCGCAACTCGAGAAAAACCATGAGACTTCCCCCTCGATGCGAGATGAGGCCCGATTCCCCTGTACTGCGTGCAGAGCAATTCCGTCTTGCACATCACACATGAAAGGAGCCTTGATTTCCTTGATGGCACTCCAGAGAAACCCCAAGAACACTGTTTCAAGGATAGAGGGATCCTGAGGTCACTGTAGCAACACGAAAGAACTCTGTGGACCAAAAATCAACTCGAAAAGAGAGGTTAGTCCCTGGATTCGTCTCCAGAGGAATACCACCTTACCACAAGCACCTCAAGAGGAGGCTTCTCTCAGCTCTAGGTATGTGAGAGGGACCCTGAGTTTGCCGCCTCAAGTGGAATGGACACCGCGATGCCCTGACTTGAAATAAGGCCGGATATCCCTGCAGTGACTTCAATGCAGGCTCGTCTTGCATCTCCCAGGACGAAAGGATGTCTGAATCCCCTGTGGAAAGCACAGAGAAAGACTTAGTTCCCCACCTCATCGCGACCGATAGCCTCACATCCTTTGAAAACTCCAGAGGTACGCGGAGATCAGTGCCTCCAAAGGAGACGATGCCTGACTCCTCGTGAAACTTGATAGGAGTCCCAGGATTCCTGTGGCACTTGGAAAGGGACACTTGGTCTCCCGCCTCAGCTGGAGAGGCGTCCCAATTGCCCTGCCAAGCCTCGAGGAGAATCCAGAGTTGTCCCTCGCAACTAGGCAGGAGTCCTGACGTCGCTGAAGAAACACGTGGGTGGAAGGGCCATCCCCGTCGTAACTCGAGAATATACCCCAGGTTCCCGCCGCAACTCGAGAAAAACCATGAGACTTCCCCCTCGCCGCGAGATGAGTCCCGATTCCCCTCCACTGCGTGCAGAGCAATTCCGTGTTGCACATCACACATGAAAAGAGCCTTGATTTCCTTCATGGCACTCCAGAGAAACCCCAAGAACACTGTTTCAAGGCTAGAGGGATCCTGAGGTCACTGTAGCAACACGAAAGAGCTCCGTGGGCCAAAAATCAACTCGAGATGAGAGGTTAGTCCCTGGCTTCGACTCCAGAGGAATACCACCTTACCACAAGCACCTCAAGAGGAGGCTTCTCTCAGCTCTAGGTATGTGAGAGGGACCCTGAGTTTGCGGCCTCAAGTGGAATGGACACCGCGATGCCCTGACGCAAAATAAGGCTGGATATCCCTGCAGTGACTTGAATGCAGGCTCGTCTTGCATCTCCCAAGATGAAAGGATGTCTGAATCCCCTGTGGAGACCACAGAGAAACACCTAGTTCCCCACCTCATCGCGACCGGAGGCCTCACATCCTTTGAAAACTCCAGAGGTACGCGGAGATCAGTGCCTCCAAAGGAGACGATGCCTGACTCCTCGTGAAACTTGATAGGAGTCCCAGGATTCTTGTGGCACGTGGAAAGGGACCCTTGGTCTCCCGCCTCAGCTGGAGAGGCGTTCCAATTGCCCTGCCAAGCCTCGAGGAGAATCCCGAGTTGTCCCTCGCAACTAGGCAGGAGTCCTGACGTCACTGAACAAACACGTGGGTGAAGGGCCATCCCCGTCGTAACTCGAGAATATACCCCAGGTTCCCGCCGCAACTCGAGAAAAACCATGAGACTTCCCCCTCGATGCGAGATGAGGCCCGATTCCCCTGTACTGCGTGCAGAGCAATTCCGTCTTGCACATCACACATGAAAGGAGCCTTGATTTCCTTGATGGCACTCCAGAGAAACCCCAAGAACACTGTTTCAAGGCTAGAGGGATCCTGAGGTCACTGTAGCAACACGAAAGAACTCTGTGGACCAAAAATCAACTCGAAAAGAGAGGTTAGTCCCTGGATTCTTCTCCAGAGGAATACCACCTTACCACAAGCACCTCAAGAGGAGGCTTCTCTCAGCTCTAGGTATGTGAGAGGGACCCTGAGTTTGCGGCCTCAAGTGGAATGGACACCGCGATGCCCTGACTCGAAATAAGGCCGGATATCCCTGCAGTGACTTCAATGCAGGCTCGTCTTGCATCTCCCAGGACGAAAGGATGTCTGAATCCCCTGTGGAAAGCACAGAGAAAGACTTAGTTCCCCACCTCATCGCGACCGGAGGCCTCACATCCTTTGAAAACTCCAGAGGTACGCGGAGATCAGTGCCTCCAAAGGAGACGATGCCTGACTCCTCGTGAAACTTGATAGGAGTCCCAGGATTCCTGTGGCACTTGGAAAGGGACACTTGGTCTCCCGCCTCAGCTGGAGAGGCGTCCCAATTGCCCTGCCAAGCCTCGAGGAGAATCCAGAGTTGTCCCTCGCAACTAGGCAGGAGTCCTAACGTCGCTGAAGAAACACGTGGGTGGAAGGGCCATCCCCGTCGTAGCTCGAGAATATACCCCAGGTTCCCGCCGCAACTCGAGAAAAACCATGAGACTTCCCCCTCGCCACGAGATGAGGCCCGATTCCCCTGCACTGCGTGCAGAGCAATTCCGTGTTGCACATCACACATGAAAGGAGCCTTGATTTCCTTCATGGCACTCCAGAGAAACCCCAAGAACACTGTTTCAAGGCTAGAGGGATCCTGAGGTCACTGTAGCAACACGAAAGAGCTCCGTGGGCCAAAAATCAACTCGAGATGAGAGGTTAGTCCCTGGCTTCGACTCCAGAGGAATACCACCTTACCACAAGCACCTCAAGAGGAGGCTTCTCTCAGCTCTAGGTATGTGAGAGGGACCCTGAGTTTGCGGCCTCAAGTGGAATGGACACCGCGATGCCCTGACGCGAAATAAGGCTGGATATCCCTGCAGTGACTTGAATGCAGGCTCGTCTTGCATCTCCCAAGATGAAAGGATGTCTGAATCCCCTGTGGAGACCACAGAGAAAGAGCTAGTTCCCCACCTCATCGCGACCGGAGGCCTCACATCCTTTGAAAACTCCAGAGGTACGCGGAGATCAGTGCCTCCAAAGGAGACGATGCCTGACTCCTCGTGAAACTTGATAGGAGTCCCAGGATTCCTGTGGCACGTGGCAAGGGACCCTTGGTCTCCCGCCTCAGCTGGAGAGGCGTCCCAATTGCCTTGCCAAGCCTCGAGGAGAATCCCGAGTTGTGTCTCGCAACTAGGCAAGAGTCCTGACGTGGCTGAACAAACACGTGTGTGGAAGGGCCATCCCCGTCGTAACTCGAGAATATACCCCAGGTTCCCGCCGCAACTCGAGAAAAACCATGAGACTTCCCCCTCGCCGCGAGATGAGGCCCGATTCCCCTGCACTGCGTGCAGAGCAATTCCGTGTTGCACATCACACATGAAAGGAGCCTTGATTTCCTTGATGGCACTCCAGAGAAACCCCAAGAACACTGTTTCCAGGCTAGAGGGATCCTGAGGTCACTGTAGCAACACGAAAGAGCTCCGTGGACCAAGAATCAACACGAAATGAGTGGTTAGTCCCTGGCTTCGACTCCTGAGGAATACCACCTTACCACAAGCACCTCAAGAGGAGGCTTCTCTCAGCTCTAGGTATGTGAGAGGGATCCTGAGTGTGCGGCCTCAATTGGAATGGACACCGCGATGCTCTGACTCGAAATAAGGCCGGATATCCATGCAGTGACTTGAATGCAGGCTCGTCTTGCATCTCCCAAGAAGAAAGGATGTCTGAATCCCCTGTGGAGACCACAGAGAAACACCTAGTTCCCCACCTCATCGCGACCGGAGGCCTCACATCCTTTGAAAACTCCAGAGGTACGCGGAGATCAGTGCCTCCAAAGGAGACGATGCCTGACTCCTCGTGAAACTTGATAGGAGTCCCAGGATTCTTGTGGCACGTGGAAAGGGACCCTTGGTCTCCCGCCTCAGCTGGAGAGGCGTTCCAATTGCCCTGCCAAGCCTCGAGGAGAATCCCGAGTTGTCCCTCGCAACTAGGCAGGAGTCCTGACGTCGCTGAACAAACACGTAGGTGAAGGGCCATCCCCGTCGTAACTCGAGAATATACCCCAGGTTCCCGCCGCAACTCGAGAAAAACCATGAGACTTCCCCCTCGCCGCGAGATGAGGCCCGATTCCCCTGCACTGCGTGCAGAGCAATTCCGTGTTGCACATCACACATGAAAGGAGCCTTGATTTCCTTGATGGCACTCCAGAGAAACCCCAAGAACACTGTTTCAAGGCTAGAGGGATCCTGAGGTCACTGTAGCAACACGAAAGAACTCTGTGTACCAAAAATCAACTCGAAAAGAGAGGTTAGTCCCTGGATTCTTCTCCAGAGGAATACCACCTTACCACAAGCACCTCAAGAGGAGGCTTCTCTCAGCTCTAGGTATGTGAGAGGGACCCTGAGTTTGCGGCCTCAAGTGGAATGGACACCGCGATGCCCTGACTCGAAATAAGGCCGGATATCCCTGCAGTGACTTCAATGCAGGCTCGTCTTGCATCTCCCAGGACGAAAGGTTGTCTGAATCCCCTGTGGAAAGCACAGAGAAAGACTTAGTTCCCCACCTCATCGCGACCGATAGCCTCACATCCTTTGAAAACTCCAGAGGTACGCGGAGATCAGTGCCTCCAAAGGAGACGATGCCTGACTCCTCGTGAAACTTGATAGGAGTCCCAGGATTCCTGTGGCACTTGGAAAGGGACACTTGCTCTCCCGCCTCAGCTGGAGAGGCGTCCCAATTGCCCTGCCAAGCCTCGAGGAGAATCCAGAGTTGTCCCTCGCAACTAGGCAGGAGTCCTGACGTCGCTGAAGAAACACGTGGGTGGAAGGGCCATCCCCGTCGTAGCTCGAGAATATACCCCAGGTTCCCGCCGCAACTCGAGAAAAACCATGAGACTTCCCCCTCGCCACGAGATGAGGCCCGATTCCCCTGCACTGCGTGCAGAGCAATTCCGTGTTGCACATCACACATGAAAGGAGCCTTGATTTCCTTGATGGCACTTCAGAGAAACCCCAAGAACACTGTTTCAAGGCTAGAGGGATCCTGAGGTCACTGTAGCAACACGAAAGAGCTCCGTGGGCCAAAAATCAACTCGAGATGAGAGGTTAGTCCCTGGCTTCGACTCCAGAGGGATACCACCTTACCACAAGCACCTCAAGAGGAGGCTTCTCTCAGCTCTAGGTATGTGAGAGGGACCCTGAGTTTGCGGCCTCAAGTGGAATGGACACCGCGATGCCCTGACGCGAAATAAGGCTGGATATCCCTGCAGTGACTTGAATGCAGGCTCGTCTTGCATCTCCCAAGATGAAAGGATGTCTGAATCCCCTGTGGAGACCACAGAGAAAGACCTAGTTCCCCACCTCATCGCGACCGGAGGCCTCACATCCTTTGAAAACTCCAGAGGTACGCGGAGATCAGTGCCTCCAAAGGAGACGATGCCTGACTCCTCGTGAAACTTGATAGGAGTCCCAGGATTCCTGTGGCACGTGGAAAGGGACCCTTGGTCTCCCGCCTCAGCTGGAGAGGCGTCCCAATTGCCTTGCCAAGCCTCGAGGAGAATCCCGAGTTGTGTCTCGCAACTAGGCAAGAGTCCTGACGTGGCTGAACAAACACGAGTGTGGAAGGGCCATCCCCGTCGTAACTCGAGAATATACCCCAGGTTCCCGCCGCAACTCGAGAAAAACCATGAGCCTTCCCCCTCGCCGCGAGATGAGGCCCGATTTCCCTGCACTGCGTGCAGAGCAATTCTGTGTTGCACATCACACATGAAAGGAGCCTTGATTTCCTTCATGGCACTCCAGAGAAACCCCAAGAACACTGTTTCAAGGCTAGAGGGATCCTGAGGTCACTGTAGCAACACGAAAGAGCTCCGTGGACCAAAAATCAACTCGAGATGAGAGGTTAGTCCCTGGCTTCGACTCCAGAGGTATACCACCTTACCACAAGCACCTCAAGAGGAGGCTTCTCTCAGCTCTAGGTATGTGAGAGGGACCCTGAGTTTGCGGCCTCAAGTGGAATGGACACCGCAATGCCCTGACTCGAAATAAGGCCGGATATCCCTGCAGTGACTGGAATGCAGGCTCGTCTTGCATCTCCCAAGACGAAAAGGTGTCTGAATCCCCTGTAGAGACCACAGAGAAAGACCTAGTTCCCCACCTCTTCGCGACAGGAGGCCTCAAATCCTTTGAAAACTCCAGAGGTATGCGGAGATTAGTGCCTCCAAAGGAGACGATGCCTGACTCCTCGTGAAACTTGATAGGAGACCCAGGATTCCTGTGGCACTTGGAAAGGGACACTTGGTCTCCCGCCTCAGCTGGAGAGGCGTCCCAATTGCCCTGCCAAGCCTCGAGGAGAATCCCGAGTTGTCCCTCGCAACTAGGCAGGAGTCCTGACGTGGCTGAACGCACACGTGTGTGGAAGGGCCATCCCCGTCGTAACTCGAGAATATACCCCAGGTTCCCGCCGCAACTCGAGAAAAACCATGAGACTTCCCCCTCGCCGCGAGATGAGGCCCGATTCCCCTGCACTGCGTGCAGAGCAATTCTGTGTTGCACATCACACATGAAAGGAGCCTTGATTTCCTTCATGGCACTCCAGAGAAACCCCAAGAACACTGTTTCAAGGCTAGAGGGAGCCTGAGGTCACTGTAGCAACACGAAAGAGCTCCGTGGACCAAAAATCAACTCGAGATGAGAGGTTAGTCCCTGGCTTCGACTCCAGAGGAATACCACCTTACCACAAGCACCTCAAGAGGAGGCTTCTCTCAGCTCTAGGTATGTGAGAGGGACCCTGAGTTTGCGGCCTCAAGTGGAATGGACACCGCAATGCCCTGACTCGAAATAAGGCCGGATATCCCTGCAGTGACTGGAATGCAGGCTCGTCTTGCATCTCCCAAGACGAAAAGGTGTCTGAATCCCCTGTAGAGACCACAGAGAAAGACCTAGTTCCCCACCTCATCGCGACCGGAGGCCTCACATCCTTTGAAAACTCCAGAGGTACGCGGAGATCAGTGCCTCCAAAGGAGACGATGCCTGACTCCTCGTGAAACTTGATAGGAGTCCCAGGATTCTTGTGGCACGTGGAAAGGGACCCTTGGTCTCCCGCCTCAGCTGGAGAGGCGTTCCAATTGCCCTGCCAAGCCTCGAGGAGAATCCCGAGTTGTCCCTCGCAACTAGGCAGGAGTCCTGACGTCACTGAACAAACACGTGGGTGAAGGGCCATCCCCGTCGTAACTCGAGAATATACCCCAGGTTCCCGCCGCAACTCGAGAAAAACCATGAGACTTCCCCCTCGATGCGAGATGAGGCCCGATTCCCCTGTACTGCGTGCAGAGCAATTCCGTCTTGCACATCACACATGAAAGGAGCCTTGATTTCCTTGATGGCACTCCAGAGAAACCCCAAGAACACTGTTTCAAGGCTAGAGGGATCCTGAGGTCACTGTAGCAACACGAAAGAACTCTGTGGACCAAAAATCAACTCGAAAAGAGAGGTTAGTCCCTGGATTCTTCTCCAGAGGAATACCACCTTACCACAAGCACCTCAAGAGGAGGCTTCTCTCAGCTCTAGGTATGTGAGAGGGACCCTGAGTTTGCGGCCTCAAGTGGAATGGACACCGCGATGCCCTGACTCGAAATAAGGCCGGATATCCCTGCAGTGACTTCAATGCAGGCTCGTCTTGCATCTCCCAGGACGAAAGGTTGTCTGAATCCCCTGTGGAAAGCACAGAGAAAGACTTAGTTCCCCACCTCATCGCGACCGGAGGCCTCACATCCTTTGAAAACTCCAGAGGTACGCGGAGATCAGTGCCTCCAAAGGAGACGATGCCTGACTCCTCGTGAAACTTGATAGGAGTCCCAGGATTCCTGTGGCACTTGGAAAGGGACCCTTGGTCTCCCGCCTCAGCTGGAGAGGCGTCCCAATTGCCCTGCCAAGCCTCGAGGAGAATCCAGAGTTGTCCCTCGCAACTAGGCAGGAGTCCTAACGTCGCTGAAGAAACACGTGGGTGGAAGGGCCATCCCCGTCGTAGCTCGAGAATATACCCCAGGTTCCCGCCGCAACTCGAGAAAAACCATGAGACTTCCCCCTCGCCACGAGATGAGGCCCGATTCCCCTGCACTGCGTGCAGAGCAATTCCGTGTTGCACATCACACATGAAAGGAGCCTTGATTTCCTTGATGGCACTCCAGAGAAACCCCAAGAACACTGTTTCAAGGCTAGAGGGATCCTGAGGTCACTGTAGCAACACGAAAGAGCTCCGTGGGCCAAAAATCAACTCGAGATGAGAGGTTAGTCCCTGGCTTCGACTCCAGAGGAATACCACCTTACCACAAGCACCTCAAGAGGAGGCTTCTCTCAGCTCTAGGTATGTGAGAGGGACCCTGAGTTTGCGGCCTCAAGTGGAATGGACACCGCGATGCCCTGACGCGAAATAAGGCTGGATATCCCTGCAGTGACTTGAATGCAGGCTCGTCTTGCATCTCCCAAGATGAAAGGATGTCTGAATCCCCTGTGGAGACCACAGAGAAAGAGCTAGTTCCCCACCTCATCGCGACCGGAGGCCTCACATCCTTTGAAAACTCCAGAGGTACGCGGAGATCAGTGCCTCCAAAGGAGACGATGCCTGACTCCTCGTGAAACTTGATAGGAGTCCCAGGATTCCTGTGGCACGTGGAAAGGGACCCTTGGTCTCCCGCCTCAGCTGGAGAGGCGTCCCAATTGCCTTGCCAAGCCTCGAGGAGAATCCCGAGTTGTGTCTCGCAACTAGGCAAGAGTCCTGACGTGGCTGAACAAACACGTGTGTGGAAGGGCCATCCCCGTCGTAACTCGAGAATATACCCCAGGTTCCCGCCGCAACTCGAGAAAAACCATGAGACTTCCCCCTCTCCGCGAGATGAGGCCCGATTCCCCTGCACTGCGTGCAGAGCAATTCCGTGTTGCACATCACACATGAAAGGAGCCTTGATTTCCTTGATGGCACTCCAGAGAAACCCCAAGAACACTGTTTCCAGGCTAGAGGGATCCTGAGGTCACTGTAGCAACACGAAAGAGCTAAGTGGACCAAGAATCAACACGAAATGAGTGGTTAGTCCCTGGCTTCGACTCCTGAGGAATACCACCTTACCACAAGCACCTCAAGAGGAGGCTTCTCTCAGCTCTAGGTATGTGAGAGGGATCCTGAGTGTGCGGCCTCAATTGGAATGGACACCGCGATGCTCTGACTCGAAATAAGGCCGATAATCCATGCAGTGACTTGAATGCAGGCTCGTCTTGCATCTCCCAAGAAGAAAGGATGTCTGAATCCCCTGTGGAGACCACAGAGAAACACCTAGTTCCCCACCTCATCGCGACCGGAGGCCTCACATCCTTTGAAAACTCCAGAGGTACGCGGAGATCAGTGCCTCCAAAGGAGACGATGCCTGACTCCTCGTGAAACTTGATAGGAGTCCCAGGATTCTTGTGGCACGTGGAAAGGGACCCTTGGTCTCCCGCCTCAGCTGGAGAGGCGTTCCAATTGCCCTGCCAAGCCTCGAGGAGAATCCCGAGTTGTCCCTCGCAACTAGGCAGGAGTCCTGACGTCGCTGAACAAACACGTGGGTGAAGGGCCATCCCCGTCGTAACTCGAGAATATACCCCAGGTTCCCGCCGCAACTCGAGAAAAACCATGAGACTTCCCCCTCGCCGCGAGATGAGGCCCGATTCCCCTGCACTGCGTGCAGAGCAATTCCGTGTTGCACATCACACATGAAAGGAGCCTTGATTTCCTTGATGGCACTCCAGAGAAACCCCAAGAACACTGTTTCAAGGCTAGAGGGATCCTGAGGTCACTGTAGCAACACGAAAGAACTCTGTGTACCAAAAATCAACTCGAAAAGAGAGGTTAGTCCCTGGATTCTTCTCCAGAGGAATACCACCTTACCACAAGCACCTCAAGAGGAGGCTTCTCTCAGCTCTAGGTATGTGAGAGGGACCCTGAGTTTGCGGCCTCAAGTGGAATGGACACCGCGATGCCCTGACTCGAAATAAGGCCGGATATCCCTGCAGTGACTTCAATGCAGGCTCGTCTTGCATCTCCCAGGACGAAAGGTTGTCTGAATCCCCTGTGGAAAGCACAGAGAAAGACTTAGTTCCCCACCTCATCGCGACCGATAGCCTCACATCCTTTGAAAACTCCAGAGGTACGCGGAGATCAGTGCCTCCAAAGGAGACGATGCCTGACTCCTCGTGAAACTTGATAGGAGTCCCAGGATTCCTGTGGCACTTGGAAAGGGACACTTGGTCTCCCGCCTCAGCTGGAGAGGCGTCCCAATTGCCCTGCCAAGCCTCGAGGAGAATCCCGAGTTGTCCCTCGCAACTAGGCAGGAGTCCTGACGTCGCTGAAGAAACACGTGGGTGGAAGGGCCATCCCCGTCGTAGCTCGAGAATATACCCCAGGTTCCCGCCGCAACTCGAGAAAAACCATGAGACTTCCCCCTCGCCACGAGATGAGGCCCGATTCCCCTGCACTGCGTGCAGAGCAATTCCGTGTTGCACATCACACATGAAAGGAGCCTTGATTTCCTTGATGGCACTCCAGAGAAACCCCAAGAACACTGTTTCAAGGCTAGAGGGATCCTGAGGTCACTGTAGCAACACGAAAGAGCTCCGTGAGCCAAAAATCAACTCGAAATGAGAGGTTAGTCCCTGGCTTCGACTCCAGAGGGATACCACCTTACCACAAGCACCTCAAGAGGAGGCTTCTCTCAGCTCTAGGTATGTGAGAGGGACCCTGAGTTTGCGGCCTCAAGTGGAATGGACACCGCGATGCCCTGACGCGAAATAAGGCTGGATATCCCTGCAGTGACTTGAATGCAGGCTCGTCTTGCATCTCCCAAGATGAAAGGATGTCTGAATCCCCTGTGGAGACCACAGAGAAAGACCTAGTTCCCCACCTCATCGCGACCGGAGGCCTCACATCCTTTGAAAACTCCAGAGGTACGCGGAGATCAGTGCCTCCAAAGGAGACGATGCCTGACTCCTCGTGAAACTTGATAGGAGTCCCAGGATTCCTGTGGCACGTGGAAAGGGACCCTTGGTCTCCCGCCTCAGCTGGAGAGGCGTCCCAATTGCCTTGCCAAGCCTCGAGGAGAATCCCGAGTTGTGTCTCGCAACTAGGCAAGAGTCCTGACGTGGCTGAACAAACACGTGTGTGGAAGGGCCATCCCCGTCGTAACTCGAGAATATACCCCAGGTTCCCGCCGCAACTCGAGAAAAACCATGAGCCTTCCCCCTCGCCGCGAGATGAGGCCCGATTCCCCTGCACTGCGTGCAGAGCAATTCTGTGTTGCACATCACACATGAAAGGAGCCTTGATTTCCTTCATGGCACTCCAGAGAAACCCCAAGAACACTGTTTCAAGGCTAGAGGGATCCTGAGGTCACTGTAGCAACACGAAAGAGCTCCGTGGACCAAAAATCAACTCGAGATGAGAGGTTAGTCCCTGGCTTCGACTCCAGAGGTATACCACCTTACCACAAGCACCTCAAGAGGAGGCTTCTCTCAGCTCTAGGTATGTGAGAGGGACCCTGAGTTTGCGGCCTCAAGTGGAATGGACACCGCAATGCCCTGATTCGAAATAAGGCCGGATATCCCTGCAGTGACTGGAATGCAGGCTCGTCTTGCATCTCCCAAGACGAAAAGGTGTCTGAATCCCCTGTAGAGACCACAGAGAAAGACCTAGTTCCCCACCTCTTCGCGACAGGAGGCCTCAAATCCTTTGAAAACTCCAGAGGTATGCGGAGATTAGTGCCTCCAAAGGAGACGATGCCTGACTCCTCGTGAAACTTGATAGGAGACCCAGGATTCCTGTGGCACTTGGAACGGGACACTTGGTCTCCCGCCTCAGCTGGAGAGGCGTCCCAATTGCCCTGCCAAGCCTCGAGGAGAATCCCGAGTTGTCCCTCGCAACTAGGCAGGAGTCCTGACGTGGCTGAACACACACGTGTGTGGAAGGGCCATCCCCGTCGTAACTCGAGAATATACCCCAGGTTCCCGCCGCAACTCGAGAAAAACCATGAGACTTCCCCCTCGCCGCGAGATGAGGCCCGATTCCCCTGCACTGCGTGCAGAGCAATTCTGTGTTGCACATCACACATGAAAGGAGCCTTGATTTCCTTCATGGCACTCCAGAGAAACCCCAAGAACACTGTTTCAAGGCTAGAGGGAGCCTGAGGTCACTGTAGCAACACGAAAGAGCTCCGTGGACCAAAAATCAACTCGAGATGAGAGGTTAGTCCCTGGCTTCGACTCCAGAGGAATACCACCTTACGACAAGCACCTCAAGAGGAGGCTTCTCTCAGCTCTAGGTATGTGAGAGGGACCCTGAGTTTGCGGCCTCAAGTGGAATGGACACCGCAATGCCCTGACTCGAAATAAGGCCGGATATCCCTGCAGTGACTGGAATGCAGGCTCGTCTTGCATCTCCCAAGACGAAAAGGTGTCTGAATCCCCTGTAGAGACCACAGAGAAAGACCTAGTTCCCCACCTCATCGCGACAGGAGGCCTCAAATCCTTTGAAAACTCCAGAGGTATGCGGAGATTAGTGCCTCCAAAGGAGACGATGCCTGACTCCTCGTGAAACTTGATAGGAGACCCAGGATTCCTGTGGCACTTGGAAAGGGACACTTGGTCTCCCGCCTCAGCTGAAGAGGCGTCCCAATTGCCCTGCCAAGCCTCGAGGAGAATCCCGAGTTGTCCCTCGCAACTAGGCAGGAGTCCTGACGTGGCTGAACACACACGTGTGTGGAAGGGCCATCCCCGTCGTAACTCGAGAATATACCCCAGGTTCCCGCCGCAACTCGAGAAAAACCATGAGACTTCCCCCTCGCCGCGAGATGAGGCCCGATTCCCCTGCACTGCGTGCAGAGCAATTCTGTGTTGCACATCACACATGAAAGGAGCCTTGATTTCCTTCATGGCACTCCAGAGAAACCCCAAGAACACTGTTTCAAGGCTAGAGGGAGCCTGAGGTCACTGTAGCAACACGAAAGAGCTCCGTGGGCCAAAAATCAACTTGAGATGAGAGGTTAGTCCCTGGCTTCGACTCCAGAGGAATACCACCTTACCACAAGCACCTCAAGAGGAGGCTTCTCTCAGCTCTAGGTATGTGAGAGGGACCCTGAGTTTGCGGCCTCAAGTGGAATGGACACCGCTATGCCCTGACTCGAAATAAGGCCGGATATCCCTGCAGTGACTTCAATGCAGGCTCGTCTTGCATCTCCCAAGAAGAAAGGATGTCTGAATCCCCTGTGGAGACCACAGAGAAACACCTAGTTCCCCACTTCATTGCGACCGGAGGCCTCACATCCTTTGAAAACTCCAGAGGTACGCGGAGATCAGTGCCTCCAAAGGAGACGATGCCTGACTCCTCGTGAAACTTGATAGGAGTCCCAGGATTCTTGTGGCACGTGGAAAGGGACACTTGGTCTCCCGCCTCAGCTGGAGAGGCGTCCCAATTGCCCTGCCAAGCCTCGAGGAGAATCCCGAGTTGTCCCTCGCAAGTAGGCAGAAGTCCTGACGTCGCTGAAGAAACACGTGGGTGGAAGGGCCATCCCCGTCGTAACTCGAGAATATACCCCAGGTTCCCGCCGCAACTCGAGAAAAACCATGAGACTTCCCCCTCGCCGCGAGATGAGGCCCGATTCCCCTGCACTGCGTGCAGAGCAATTCCGTGTTGCACATCACACATGAAAGGAGCCTTGATTTCCTTCATGGCACTCCAGAGAAACCCCAAGAACACTGTTTCAAGGCTAGAGGGATCTTGAGGTCACTGTAGCAACACGAAAGAGCTCCGTGGGCCAAAAATCCAATCGAGATGAGAGGTTAGTCCCTGGCTTCGACTCCAGAGGAATACCACCTTACCACAAGCACCTCAAGAGGAGGCTTCTCTCAGCTCTAGGTATGTGAGAGGGACCCTGAGTTTGCGGCCTCAAGTGGAATGGACACCGCGATGCCCTGACTCGAAATAAGGCCGGATATCCCTGCAGTGACTGGAATGCAGGCTCGTCTTGCATCTCCCAAGACGAAAGGGTGTCTGAATCCCCTGTGGAGACCACAGAGAAAGACCTAGTTCCCCACCTCATTGCGACAGGAGGCATCAAATCCTTTGAAAACTCCAGAGGTATGCGGAGATCAGTGCCTCCAAAGGAGACGATGCCTGACTCCTCGTGAAACTTGATAGGAGACCCAGGATTCCTGTGGCACGTGGAAAGGGACCCTTGGTCTTCCGTCTCAGCTGGAGAGGCGTTCCAATTGCCCTGCAAAGCCTCGAGGAGAATCCCGAGTTGTCCCTCGCATCTAGGCAGGAGTCCTGACGTCGCTGAAGAAACACGTGGGTGGAAGGGCCATCCCCGTCGTAACTCGAGAATATACCCCAGGTTCCCGCCGCAACTCGAGAAAAACCATGAGACTTCCCCCTCGCCGCGAGATGAGGCCCGATTCCCCTGCACTGCGTGCAGAGCAATTCCGTGTTGCACATCACACATGAAAGGAGCCTTGATTTCCTTGATGGCACTCCAGAGAAACCCCAAGAACACTGTTTCAAGGCTAGAGGGATCCTGAGGTCACTGTAGCAACACGAAAGAGCTCCGTGGACCAAGAATCAACACGAGATGAGAGGTTAGTCCCTGGCTTCGACTCCTGAGGAATACCACCTTACCACAAGCACCTCAAGAGGAGGCTTCTCTCAGCTCTAGGTATGTGAGAGGGATCCTGAGTTTGCGGCCTCAAGTGGAATGGACACCGCGATGCCCTGACTCGAAATAAGGCCGGATATCCCTGCAGTGACTTGAATGCAGGCTCGTCTTGCATCTCCCAGGACGAAAGGATGTCTGAATCCCCTGTGGAGACCACAGAGAAAGACCTAGTTCCCCACCTCATCGCGACCAGAGGCCTCACATCCTTTGAAAACTCCAGAGGTACGCGGAGATCTGTGCCTCCAAAGGAGACGATGCCTGACTCCTCGTGAAAAACTGATAGGAGTCCCAGGATTCTTGTGGCACGTGGAAAGGGACACTTGGTCTCCCGCCTCAGCTGGAGAGGCGTTCCAATTGCCCTGCCAAGCCTCGAGGAGAATCCAGAGTTGTCCCTCGCAACTAGGCAGGAGTCCTGACGTGGCTGAAGAAACACGTGGGTAGAAGGGCCATCCCCGTCGTAACTCGAGAATATACCCCAGGTTCCCGCCGCAACTCGAGAAAAACCATGAGACTTCCCCCTCGATGCGAGATGAGGCCCGATTCCCCTGTACTGCGTGCAGAGCAATTCCGTCTTGCACATCACACATGAAAGGAGCCTTGATTTCCTTGATGGCACTCCAGAGAAACCCCAAGAACACTTTTTCAAGGATAGAGGGATCCTGAGGTCACTGTAGCAACACGAAAGAACTCTGTGGACCAAAAATCAACTCGAAAAGAGAGGTTAGTCCCTGGATTCGTCTCCAGAGGAATACCACCTTACCACAAGCACCTCAAGAGGAGGCTTCTCTCAGCTCTAGGTATGTGAGAGGGACCCTGAGTTTGCCGCCTCAAGTGGAATGGACACCGCGATGCCCTGACTCGAAATAAGGCCGGATATCCCTGCAGTGACTTCAATGCAGGCTCGTCTTGCATCTCCCAGGACGAAAGGATGTCTGAATCCCCTGTGGAAAGCACAGAGAAAGACTTAGTTCCCCACCTCATCGCGACCGATAGCCTCACATCCTTTGAAAACTCCAGAGGTACGCGGAGATCAGTGCCTCCAAAGGAGACGATGCCTGACTCCTCGTGAAACTTGATAGGAGTCCCAGGATTCCTGTGGCACTTGGAAAGGGACACTTGGTCTCCCGCCTCAGCTGGAGAGGCGTCCCAATTGCCCTGCCAAGCCTCGAGGAGAATCCAGAGTTGTCCCTCGCAACTAGGCAGGAGTCCTGACGTCGCTGAAGAAACACGTGGGTGGAAGGGCCATCCCCGTCGTAACTCGAGAATATACCCCAGGTTCCCGCCGCAACTCGAGAAAAACCATGAGACTTCCCCCTCGCCGCGAGATGAGGCCCGATTCCCCTGCACTGCGTGCAGAGCAATTCCGTGTTGCACATCACACATGAAAGGAGCCTTGATTTCCTTCATGTCACTCCAGAGAAACCCCAAGAACACTGTTTCAAGGCTAGAGGGATCCTGAGGTCACTGTAGCAACACGAAAGAACTCTGTGGACCAAAAATCAACTCGAAAAGACAGGTTAGTCCCTGGATTCTTCTCCAGAGGAATACCACCTTACCACAAGCACCTCAAGAGGAGGCTTCTCTCAGCTCTAGGTATGTGAGAGGGACCCTGAGTTTGCGGCCTCAAGTGGAATGGACACCGCGATGCCCTGACTCGAAATAAGGCCGGATATCCCTGCAGTGACTTCAATGCAGGCTCGTCTTGCATCTGCCAGGACGAAAGGTTGTCTGAATCCCCTGTGGAAAGCACAGAGAAAGACTTAGTTCCCCACCTCATCGCGACCGGAGGCCTCACATCCTTTGAAAACTCCAGAGGTACGCGGAGATCAGTGCCTCCAAAGGAGACGATGCCTGACTCCTCGTGAAACTTGATAGGAGTCCCAGGATTCCTGTGGCACTTGGAAAGGGACACTTGGTCTCCCGCCTCAGCTGGAGAGGCGTCCCAATTGCCCTGCCAAGCCTCGAGGAGAATCCAGAGTTGTCCCTCGCAACTAGGCAGGAGTCCTAACGTCGCTGAAGAAACACGTGGGTGGAAGGGCCATCCCCGTCGTAGCTCGAGAATATACCCCAGGTTCCCGCCGCAACTCGAGAAAAACCATGAGACTTCCCCCTCGCCACGAGATGAGGCCCGATTCCCCTGCACTGCGTGCAGAGCAATTCCGTGTTGCACATCACACATGAAAGGAGCCTTGATTTCCTTGATGGCACTCCAGAGAAACCCCAAGAACACTGTTTCAAGGCTAGAGGGATCCTGAGGTCACTGTAGCAACACGAAAGAGCTCCGTGGGCCAAAAATCAACTCGATATGAGAGGTTAGTCCCTGGCTTCGACTCCAGAGGAATACCACCTTACCACAAGCACCTCAAGAGGAGGTTTCTCTCAGCTCTAGGTATGTGAGAGGGACCCTGAGTTTGCGGCCTCATGTGGAATGGACACCGCGATGCCCTGACGCGAAATAAGGCCGGATATCCCTGCAGTGACTTGAATGCAGGCTCGTCTTGCATCTCCCAAGATGAAAGGATGTCTGAATCCCCTGTGGAGACCACAGAGAAAGAGCTAGTTCCCCACCTCATCGCGACCGGAGGCCTCACATCCTTTGAAAACTCCAGAGGTACGCGGAGATCAGTGCCTCCAAAGGAGACGATGCCTGACTCCTCGTGAAACTTGATAGGAGTCCCAGGATTCCTGTGGCACGTGGAAAGGGACCCTTGGTCTCCCGCCTCAGCTGGAGAGGCGTCCCAATTGCCTTGCCAAGCCTCGAGGAGAATCCCGAGTTGTGTCTCGCAACTAGGCAAGAGTCCTGACGTGGCTGAACAAACACGAGTGTGGAAGGGCCATCCCCGTCGTAACTCGAGAATATACCCCAGGTTCCCGCCGCAACTCGAGAAAAACCATGAGACTTCCCCCTCGCCGCGAGATGAGGCCCGATTCCCCTGCACTGCGTGCAGAGCAATTCCGTGTTGCACATCACACATGAAAGGAGCCTTGATTTCCTTCATGGCACTCCAGAGAAACCCCAAGAACACTGTTTCAAGGCTAGAGGGATCTTGAGGTCACTGTAGCAACACGAAAGAGCTCCGTGGGCCAAAAATCCAATCGAGATGAGAGGTTAGTCCCTGGCTTCGACTCCAGAGGAATACCACCTTACCACAAGCACCTCAAGAGGAGGCTTCTCTCAGCTCTAGGTATGTGAGAGGGACCCTGAGTTTGCGGCCTCAAGTGGAATGGACACCGCGATGCCCTGACTCGAAATAAGGCCGGATATCCCTGCAGTGACTGGAATGCAGGCTCGTCTTGCATCTCCCAAGACGAAAGGGTGTCTGAATCCCCTGTGGAGACCACAGAGAAAGACCTAGTTCCCCACCTCATTGCGACAGGAGGCATCAAATCCTTTGAAAACTCCAGAGGTATGCGGAGATCAGTGCCTCCAAAGGAGACGATGCCTGACTCCTCGTGAAACTTGATAGGAGACCCAGGATTCCTGTGGCACGTGGAAAGGGACCCTTGGTCTTCCGTCTCAGCTGGAGAGGCGTTCCAATTGCCCTGCAAAGCCTCGAGGAGAATCCCGAGTTGTCCCTCGCATCTAGGCAGGAGTCCTGACGTCGCTGAAGAAACACGTGGGTGGAAGGGCCATCCCCGTCGTAACTCGAGAATATACCCCAGGTTCCCGCCGCAACTCGAGAAAAACCATGAGACTTCCCCCTCGCCGCGAGATGAGGCCCGATTCCCCTGCACTGCGTGCAGAGCAATTCCGTGTTGCACATCACACATGAAAGGAGCCTTGATTTCCTTCATGGCACTCCAGAGAAACCCCAAGAACACTGTTTCAAGGCTAGAGGGATCCTGAGGTCACTGTAGCAACACGAAAGAGCTCCGTGGACCAAGAATCAACACGAGATGAGAGGTTAGTCCCTGGCTTCGACTCCTGAGGAATACCACCTTACCACAAGCACCTCAAGAGGAGGCTTCTCTCAGCTCTAGGTATGTGAGAGGGATCCTGAGTTTGCGGCCTCAAGTGGAATGGACACCGCGATGCCCTGACTCGAAATAAGGCCGGATATCCCTGCAGTGACTTGAATGCAGGCTCGTCTTGCATCTCCCAGGACGAAAGGATGTCTGAATCCCCTGTGGAGACCACAGAGAAAGACCTAGTTCCCCACCTCATCGCGACCAGAGGCCTCACATCCTTTGAAAACTCCAGAGGTACGCGGAGATCTGTGCCTCCAAAGGAGACGATGCCTGACTCCTCGTGAAAAACTGATAGGAGTCCCAGGATTCTTGTGGCACGTGGAAAGGGACACTTGGTCTCCCGCCTCAGCTGGAGAGGCGTTCCAATTGCCCTGCCAAGCCTCGAGGAGAATCCAGAGTTGTCCCTCGCAACTAGGCAGGAGTCCTGACGTGGCTGAAGAAACACGTGGGTAGAAGGGCCATCCCCGTCGTAACTCGAGAATATACCCCAGGTTCCCGCCGCAACTCGAGAAAAACCATGAGACTTCCCCCTCGATGCGAGATGAGGCCCGATTCCCCTGTACTGCGTGCAGAGCAATTCCGTCTTGCACATCACACATGAAAGGAGCCTTGATTTCCTTGATGGCACTCCAGAGAAACCCCAAGAACACTTTTTCAAGGATAGAGGGATCCTGAGGTCACTGTAGCAACACGAAAGAACTCTGTGGACCAAAAATCAACTCGAAAAGAGAGGTTAGTCCCTGGATTCGTCTCCAGAGGAATACCACCTTACCACAAGCACCTCAAGAGGAGGCTTCTCTCAGCTCTAGGTATGTGAGAGGGACCCTGAGTTTGCCGCCTCAAGTGGAATGGACACCGCGATGCCCTGACTCGAAATAAGGCCGGATATCCCTGCAGTGACTTCAATGCAGGCTCGTCTTGCATCTCCCAGGACGAAAGGATGTCTGAATCCCCTGTGGAAAGCACAGAGAAAGACTTAGTTCCCCACCTCATCGCGACCGATAGCCTCACATCCTTTGAAAACTCCAGAGGTACGCGGAGATCAGTGCCTCCAAAGGAGACGAAGCCTGACTCCTCGTGAAACTTGATAGGAGTCCCAGGATTCCTGTGGCACTTGGAAAGGGACACTTGGTCTCCCGCCTCAGCTGGAGAGGCGTCCCAATTGCCCTGCCAAGCCTCGAGGAGAATCCAGAGTTGTCCCTCGCAACTAGGCAGGAGTCCTGACGTCGCTGAAGAAACACGTGGGTGGAAGGGCCATCCCCGTCTTAACTCGAGAATATACCCCAGGTTCCCGCCGCAACTCGAGAAAAACCATGAGACTTCCCCCTCGCCGCGAGATGAGGCCCGATTCCCCTGCACTGCGTGCAGAGCAATTCCGTGTTGCACATCACACATGAAAGGAGCCTTGATTTCCTTCATGTCACTCCAGAGAAACCCCAAGAACACTGTTTCAAGGCTAGAGGGATCCTGAGGTCACTGTAGCAACACGAAAGAACTCTGTGGACCAAAAATCAACTCGAAAAGACAGGTTAGTCCCTGGATTCTTCTCCAGAGGAATACCACCTTACCACAAGCACCTCAAGAGGAGGCTTCTCTCAGCTCTAGGTATGTGAGAGGGACCCTGAGTTTGCGGCCTCAAGTGGAATGGACACCGCGATGCCCTGACTCGAAATAAGGCCGGATATCCCTGCAGTGACTTCAATGCAGGCTCGTCTTGCATCTGCCAGGACGAAAGGTTGTCTGAATCCCCTGTGGAAAGCACAGAGAAAGACTTAGTTCCCCACCTCATCGCGACCGGAGGCCTCACATCCTTTGAAAACTCCAGAGGTACGCGGAGATCAGTGCCTCCAAAGGAGACGATGCCTGACTCCTCGTGAAACTTGATAGGAGTCCCAGGATTCCTGTGGCACTTGGAAAGGGACACTTGGTCTCCCGCCTCAGCTGGAGAGGCGTCCCAATTGCCCTGCCAAGCCTCGAGGAGAATCCAGAGTTGTCCCTCGCAACTAGGCAGGAGTCCTAACGTCGCTGAAGAAACACGTGGGTGGAAGGGCCATCCCCGTCGTAGCTCGAGAATATACCCCAGGTTCCCGCCGCAACTCGAGAAAAACCATGAGACTTCCCCCTCGCCACGAGATGAGGCCCGATTCCCCTGCACTGCGTGCAGAGCAATTCCGTGTTGCACATCACACATGAAAGGAGCCTTGATTTCCTTGATGGCACTCCAGAGAAACCCCAAGAACACTGTTTCAAGGCTAGAGGGATCCTGAGGTCACTGTAGCAACACGAAAGAGCTCCGTGGGCCAAAAATCAACTCGATATGAGAGGTTAGTCCCTGGCTTCGACTCCAGAGGAATACCACCTTACCACAAGCACCTCAAGAGGAGGTTTCTCTCAGCTCTAGGTATGTGAGAGGGACCCTGAGTTTGCGGCCTCATGTGGAATGGACACCGCGATGCCCTGACGCGAAATAAGGCTGGATATCCCTGCAGTGACTTGAATGCAGGCTCGTCTTGCATCTCCCAAGATGAAAGGATGTCTGAATCCCCTGTGGAGACCACAGAGAAAGAGCTAGTTCCCCACCTCATCGCGACCGGAGGCCTCACATCCTTTGAAAACTCCAGAGGAACGCGGAGATCAGTGCCTCCAAAGGAGACGATGCCTGACTCCTCGTGAAACTTGATAGGAGTCCCAGGATTCCTGTGGCACGTGGAAAGGGACCCTTGGTCTCCCGCCTCAGCTGGAGAGGCGTCCCAATTGCCTTGCCAAGCCTCGAGGAGAATCCCGAGTTGTGTCTCGCAACTAGGCAAGAGTCCTGACGTGGCTGAACAAACACGAGTGTGGAAGGGCCATCCCCGTCGTAACTCGAGAATATACCCCAGGTTCCCGCCGCAACTCGAGAAAAACCATGAGACTTCCCCCTCGCTGCGAGATGAGGCCCGATTCCCCTGCACTGCGTGCAGAGCAATTCTGTGTTGCACATCACACATGAAAGGAGCCTTGATTTCCTTCATGGCACTCCAGAGAAACCCCAAGAACACTGTTTCAAGGCTAGAGGGATCCTGAGGTCACTGTAGCAACACGAAAGAGCTCCGTGGACCAAAAATCAACTCGAGATGAGAGGTTAGTCCCTGGCTTCGACTCCAGAGGAATACCACCTTACCACAAGCACCTCAAGAGGAGGCTTCTCTCAGCTCTAGGTATGTGAGAGGGACCCTGAGTTTGCGGCCTTAAGTGGAATGGACACCGCAATGCCCTGACTCGAAATAAGGCCGGATATCCCTGCAGTGACTGGAATGCAGGCTCGTCTTGCATCTCCCAAGACGAAAGGGTGTCTGAATCCCCTGTAGAGACCACAGAGAAAGACCTAGTTCCGCACCTCATCGCGACAGGAGGCCTCAAATCCTTTGAAAACTCCAGAGGTATGCGGAGATTAGTGCCTCCAAAGGAGACGATGCCTGACTCCTCGTGAAACTTGATAGGAGACCCAGGATTCCTGTGGCACTTGGAAAGGGACACTTGGTCTCCCGCCTCAGCTGAAGAGGCGTCCCAATTGCCCTGCCAAGCCTCGAGGAGAATCCCGAGTTGTCCCTCGCAACTAGGCAGGAGTCCTGACGTGGCTGAACACACACGTGTGTGGAAGGGCCATCCCCGTCGTAACTCGAGAATATACCCCAGGTTCCCGCCGCAACTCGAGAAAAACCATGAGACTTCCCCCTCGCCGCGAGATGAGGCCCGATTCCCCTGCACTGCGTGCAGAGCAATTCTGGGTTGCACATCACACATGAAAGGAGCCTTGATTTCCTTCATGGCACTCCAGAGAAACCCCAAGAACACTGTTTCAAGGCTAGAGGGAGCCTGAGGTCACTGTAGCAACACGAAAGAGCTCCGTGGGCCAAAAATCAACTTGAGATGAGAGGTTAGTCCCTGGCTTCGACTCCAGAGGAATACCACCTTACCACAAGCACCTCAAGAGGAGGCTTCTCTCAGCTCTAGGTATGTGAGAGGGACCCTGAGTTTGCGGCCTCAAGTGGAATGGACACCGCTATGCCCTGACTCGAAATAAGGCCGGATATCCCTGCAGTGACTTGAATGCAGGCTCGTCTTGCATCTCCCAAGAAGAAAGGATGTCTGAATCCCCTGTGGAGACCACAGAGAAACACCTAGTTCCCCACCTCATTGCGACCGGAGGCCTCACATCCTTTGAAAACTCCAGAGGTACGCGGAGATCAGTGCCTCCAAAGGAGACGATGCCTGACTCCTCGTGAAACTTGATAGGAGTCCCAGGATTCTTGTGGCACGTGGAAAGGGACCCTTGGTCTCCCGCCTCAGCTGGAGAGGCGTTCCAATTGCCCTGCCAAGCCTCGAGGAGAATCCAGAGTTGTCCCTCGCAACTAGGCAGGAGTCCTGACGTCGCTGAAGAAACACGTGTGTGGAAGGGCCATCCCCGTCGTAACTCGAGAATATACCCCAGGTTCCCGCCGCAACTGAAGAAAAACCATGAGACTTCCCCCTCGATGCGAGATGAGGCCCGATACCCCTGTACTGCGTGCAGAGCAATTCCGTCTTGCACATCACACATGAAAGGAGCCTTGATTTTCTTGATGGCACTCCAGAGAAACCCCAAGAACACTGTTTCATGGCTAGAGGGATCCTGAGGTCACTGTAGCAACACGAAAGAACTCTGTGGACCAAAAATCAACTCGAAAAGAGAGGTTAGTCCCTGGATTCGTCTCCAGAGCAATACCACCTTACCACAAGCACCTCAAGAGGAGGTTTCTCTCAGCTCTAGGTATGTGAGAGGGACCCTGAATTTGCGGCCTCAAGTGGAATGGACACCGCGATGCCCTGACTCGAAATAAGGCCGGATATCCCTGCAGTGACTTCAATGCAGGCTCGTCTTGCATCTCCCAAGAAGAAAGGATGTCTGAAACCCCTGTGGAGACCACAGAGAAAGACCTAGTTCCCCACCTCATCGCGACAGGAGGCCTCAAATCCTTTGAAAACTCCAGAGGTATGCGGAGATCAGTGCCTCCAAAGGAGACGATGCCTGACTCCTCGTGAAACTTGATAGGAGACCCAGGATACCTGTGGCACATGGAAAGGGACCCTTGGTCTCCCGCCTCAGCTGGAGAGGCGTCCCAATTGCCCTGCAAAGCCTCTAGGAGAATCCGGAGTTGTCCCTCGCAACTAGGCAGGAGTCCTGACATGGCTGAACACACACGTGTGTGGAAGGGCCATCCCCGTCGTAACTCGAGAATATTCCCCAGGTTCCCGCCGCAACTCGAGAAAAACCATGAGAGTTCCCCCTCGCCGCGAGATGAGGCCCGATTCCCCTGCACTGCGTGCAGAGCAATTCCGTGTTGCACATCACACATGAAAGGAGCCTTGATTTCCTTGATGGCACTCCAGAGAAACCCCAAGAACACTGTTTCAAGGCTAGAGGGATCCTGAGGTCACTGTAGCAACACGAAAGAGCTCCGTGGACCAAGAATCAACACGAGATGAGAGGTTAGTCCCTGGCTTCGACTCCAGAGGAATACCACCTTACCACAAGCACCTCAAGAGGAGGCTTCTCTCAGCTCTAGGTATGTGAGAGGGACCCTGAGTTTGCGGCCTCAAGTGGAATGGACACCGCGATGCCCTGACGCGAAATAAGGCTGGATATCCCTGCAGTGACTTGAATGCAGGCTCGTCTTGCATCTCCCAAGATGAAAGGATGTCTGAATCCCCTGTGGAGACCACAGAGAAAGACGTAGTTCCCCACCTCATCGCGACCGGAGGCCTCACATACTTTGAAAACTCCAGAGGTACGCGGAGATCAGTGCCTCCAAAGGAGACGATGCCTGACTCCTCGTGAAACTTGATAGGAGTCCCAGGATTCCTGTGGCACGTGGAAGGGACCCTTGGTCTCCCGCCTCAGCTGGAGAGGCGTCCCAATTGCCTTGCCAAGCCTCGAGGAGAATCCCGAGTTGTGTCTCGCAACTAGGCAAGAGTCCTGACGTGGCTGAACAAACACGTGTGTGGAAGGGCCATCCCCGTCGTAACTCGAGAATATACCCCAGGTTCCCGCCGCAACTCGAGAAAAACCATGAGACTTCCCCCTCGCCGCGAGATGAGGCCCGATTCCCCTGCACTGCGTGCAGAGCAATTCTGTGTTGCACATCACACATGAAAGGAGCCTTGATTTCCTTCATGGCACTCCAGAGAAACCCCAAGAACACTGTTTCAAGGCTAGAGGGATCCTGAGGTCACTGTAGCAACACGAAAGAGCTCCGTGGACCAAAAATCAACTCGAGATGAGAGGTTAGTCCCTGGCTTCGACTCCTGAGGAATACCACCTTACCACAAGCACCTCAAGAGGAGGCTTCTCTCAGCTCTAGGTATGTGAGAGGGACCCTGAGTTTGCGGCCTCAAGTGGAATGGACACCGCGATGCCCTGACTCGAAATAAGGCCGGATATCCCTGCAGTGACTTCAATGCAGGCTCGTCTTGCATCTCGCAGGACGAAAGGATGTCTGAATCCCCTGTGGAAAGCACAGAGAAAGACTTAGTTCCCCACCTCATCGCGACCCATAGCCTCACATCCTTTGAATACTCCAGAGGTATGCGGAGATCAGTGCCTCCAAAGGAGACGACGCCTGACTCCTCATGAAACTTGATAGGAGTCCCAGGATTCCTGTGGCACGTGGAAAGGTACACTTGGTCTCCCGCCTCAGCTGGAGAGGCGTCCCAATTGCCCTGCCAAGCCTCGAGGAGAATCCCGAGTTGTCCCTCGCAAGTAGGCAGAAGTCCTGACGTCGCTGAAGAAACACGTGGGTGGAAGGGCCATCCCCGTCGTAACTCGAGAATATACCCCAGGTTCCCGCCGCAACTCGAGAAAAACCATGAGACTTCCCCCTCGCCGCGAGATGAGGCCCGATTCCCCTGCACTGCGTGCAGAGCAATTCCGTGTTGCACATCACACATGAAAGGAGCCTTGATTTCCTTCATGGCACTCCAGAGAAACCCCAAGAACACTGTTTCAAGGCTAGAGGGATCTTGAGGTCACTGTAGCAACACGAAAGAGCTCCGTGGGCCAAAAATCCACTCGAGATGAGAGGTTAGTCCCTGGCTTCGACTCCAGAGGAATACCACCTTACCACAAGCACCTCAAGAGGAGGCTTCTCTCAGCTCTAGGTATGTGAGAGGGACCCTGAGTTTGCGGCCTCAAGTGGAATGGACACCGCGATGCCCTGACTCGAAATAAGGCCGGATATCCCTGCAGTGACTGGAATGCAGGCTCGTCTTGCATCTCCCAAGACGAAAGGGTGTCTGAATCCCCTGTGGAGACCACAGAGAAAGACCTAGTTCCCCACCTCATCGCGGCAGGAGGAATCAAATCCTTTGAAAACTCCAGTGGTATGCGGAGATCAGTGCCTCCAAAGGAGACGATGCCTGACTCCTCGTGAAACTTGATAGGAGACCCAGGATTCCTGTGGCACGTGGAAAGGGACCCTTGGTCTTCCGTCTCAGCTGGAGAGGCGTCCCAATTGCCCTGCAAAGCCTCGAGGAGAATCCCGAGTTGTCCCTCGCATCTAGGCAGGAGTCCTGACGTCGCTGAAGAAACACGTGGGTGGAAGGGCCATCCCCGTCGTAACTCGAGAATATACCCCAGGTTCCCGCCGCAACTCGAGAAAAACCATGAGACTTCCCCCTCGCCGCGAGATGAGGCCCGATTCCCCTGCACTGCGTGCAGAGCAATTCTGTGTTGCACATCACACATGAAAGGAGCCTTGATTTCCTTGATGGCACTCCAGAGAAACCCCAAGAACACTGTTTCAAGGCTAGAGGGATCCTGAGGTCACTGTAGCAACACGAAAGAGCTCCGTGGACCAAGAATCAACACGAGATGAGAGGTTAGTCCCTGGCTTCGACTCCTGAGGAATACCACCTTACCACAAGCACCTCAAGAGGAGGCTTCTCTCAGCTCTAGGTATGTGAGAGGGATCCTGAGTTTGCGGCCTCAAGTGGAATGGACACCGCGATGCCCTGACTCGAAATAAGGCCGGATATCCCTGCAGTGACTTGAATGCAGGCTCGTCTTGCATCTCCCAGGACGAAAGGATGTCTGAATCCCCTGTGGAGACCACAGAGAAAGACCTAGTTCCCCACCTCATCGCGACCAGAGGCCTCACATCCTTTGAAAACTCCAGAGGTACGCGGAGATCTGTGCCTCCAAAGGAGACGATGCCTGACTCCTCGTGAAAAACTGATAGGAGTCCCAGGATTCTTGTGGCACGTGGAAAGGGACACTTGGTCTCCCGCCTCAGCTGGAGAGGCGTTCCAATTGCCCTGCCAAGCCTCGAGGAGAATCCAGAGTTGTGCCTCGCAACTAGGCAGGAGTCCTGACGTGGCTGAAGAAACACGTGGGTAGAAGGGCCATCCCCGTCGTAACTCGAGAATATACCCCAGGTTCCCGCCGCAACTCGAGAAAAACCATGAGACTTCCCCCTCGATGCGAGATGAGGCCCGATTCCCCTGTACTGCGTGCAGAGCAATTCCGTCTTGCACATCACACATGAAAGGAGCCTTGATTTCCTTGATGGCACTCCAGAGAAACCCCAAGAACACTGTTTCAAGGATAGAGGGATCCTGAGGTCACTGTAGCAACACGAAAGAACTCTGTGGACCAAAAATCAACTCGAAAAGAGAGGTTAGTCCCTGGATTCGTCTCCAGAGGAATACCACCTTACCACAAGCACCTCAAGAGGAGGCTTCTCTCAGCTCTAGGTATGTGAGAGGGACCCTGAGTTTGCGGCCTCAAGTGGAATGGACACCGCGATGCCCTGACTCGAAATAAGGCCGGATATCCCTGCAGTGACTTCAATGCAGGCTCGTCTTGCATCTCCCAGGACGAAAGGATGTCTGAATCCCCTGTGGAAAGCACAGAGAAAGACTTAGTTCCCCACCTCATCGCGACCGATAGCCTCACATCCTTTGAAAACTCCAGAGGTACGTGGAGATCAGTGCCTCCAAAGGAGACGATGCCTGACTCCTCGTGAAACTTGATAGGAGTCCCAGGATTCCTGTGGCACTTGGAAAGGGACACTTGGTCTCCCGCCTCAGCTGGAGAGGCGTCCCAATTGCCCTGCCAAGCCTCGAGGAGAATCCAGAGTTGTCCCTCGCAACTAGGCAGGAGTCCTGACGTCGCTGAAGAAACACGTGGGTGGAAGGGCCATCCCCGTCGTAACTCGAGAATATACCCCAGGTTCCCGCCGCAACTCGAGAAAAACCATGAGACTTCCCCCTCGCCGCGAGATGAGGCCCGATTCCCCTGCACTGCGTGCAGAGCAATTCCGTGTTGCACATCACACATGAAAGGAGCCTTGATTTCCTTCATGTCACTCCAGAGAAACCCCAAGAACACTGTTTCAAGGCTAGAGGGATCCTGAGGTCACTGTAGCAACACGAAAGAGCTCCGTGGGCCAAAAATCAACTCGAGATGAGA
This sequence comes from Cervus elaphus, assembly GCF_910594005.1. Taxonomy (NCBI): domain Eukaryota; kingdom Metazoa; phylum Chordata; class Mammalia; order Artiodactyla; family Cervidae; genus Cervus; species Cervus elaphus. The sequence continues at coordinate 1,260,225 of NC_057828.1, forward strand.
GGTTAGTCCCTGGCTTCGACTCCAGAGGAATACCACCTTACCACAAGCACCTCAAGAGGAGGCTTCTCTCAGCTCTAGGTATGTGAGAGGGACCCTGAGTTTGCGGCCTCAAGTGGAATGGACACCGCGATGCCCTGACTCGAAATAAGGCCGGATATCCCTGCAGTGACTTGAATGCAGGCTCGTCTTGCATCTCCCAAGAAGAAAGGATGTCTGAATCCCCTGTGGAGACCACAGAGAAAGACCTAGTTCCCCACCTCATCGCGACCGGAGGCCTCACATCCTTTGAAAACTCCAGAGGTACGCGGAGATCAGTGCCTCCAAAGGAGACGATGCCTGACTCCTCGTGAAACTTGATAGGAGTCCCAGGATTCTTGTGGCACGTGGAAAGGGACCCTTGGTCTCCCGCCTCAGCTGGAGAGGCGTTCCAATTGCCCTGCCAAGCCTCGAGGAGAATCCCGAGTTGTCCCTCGCAACTAGGCAGGAGTCCTGACGTCGCTGAACAAACACGTGGGTGAAGGGCCATCCCAGTCGTAACTCGAGAATATACCCCAGGTTCCCGCCGCAACTCGAGAAAAACCATGAGACTTCCCCCTTGATGCGAGATGAGGCCCGATTCCCCTGTACTGCGTGCAGAGCAATTCCGTCTTGCACATCACACATGAAAGGAGCCTTGATTTCCTTGATGGCACTCCAGAGAAACCCCAAGAACACTGTTTCAAGGATAGAGGGATCCTGAGGTCACTGTAGCAACACGAAATAACTCTGTGGACTAAAAATCAACCCAAAAAGAGAGGTTAGTCCCTGGATTCGTCTCCAGAGGAATACCACCTTACCACAAGCACCTCAAGAGGAGGCTTCTCTCAGCTCTAGGTATGTGAGAGGGACCCTGAGTTTGCGGCCTCAAGTGGAATGGACACCGCGATGCCCTGACTCGAAATAAGGCCGGATATCCCTGCAGTGACTTGAATGCAGGCTCTTCCTGCATCTCCCAGGACGAAAGGATGTCTGAATCCCCTGTGGAAAGCACAGAGAAAGACTTAGTTCCCCACCTCATCGCGACCGATAGCCTCACATCCTTTGAAAACTCCAGAGGTACGCGGAGATCAGTGCCTCCAAAGGAGACGATGCCTGACTCCTCATGAAACTTGATAGGAGTCCCAGGATTCCTGTGGCACTTGGAAAGGGACACTTGGTCTCCCGCCTCAGCTGGAGAGGCGTCCCAATTGCCCTGCCAAGCCTCGAGGAGAATCCAGAGTTGTCCCTCACAACTAGGCAGGAGTCCTGACGTGGCTGAACAAACACGTGGGTGGAAGGGCCATCCCCGTCGTAACTCGAGAATATACCCCAGGTTCCCGCCGCAACTCGAGAAAAACCATGAGACTTCCCCCTCGCCGCGAGATGAGGCCTGATTCCCCTGCACTGCGTGCAGAGCAATTCCGTGTTGCACATCACACATGAAAGGAGCCTTGATTTCCTTGATGGCACTCCAGAGAAACCCCAAGAACACTGTTTCAAGGCTAGAGGGATCCTGAGGTCACTGTAGCAACACGAAAGAGCTCCGTGGACCAAGAATCAACACGAGATGAGAGGTTAGTCCCTGGCTTCGACTCCTGAGGAATACCACCTTACCACAAGCACCTCAAGAGGAGGCTTCTCTCAGCTCTAGGTATGTGAGAGGGATCCTGAGTTTGCGGCCTCAAGTGGAATGGACACCGCGATGCCCTGACTCGAAATAAGGCCGGATATCCCTGCAGTGACTTGAATGCAGGCTCGTCTTGCATCTCCCAGGACGAAAGGATGTCTGAATCCCCTGTGGAGACCACAGAGAAAGACCTAGTTCCCCACCTCATCGCGACCAGAGGCCTCACATCCTTTGAAAACTCAAGAGGTACGCGGAGATCTGTGCCTCCAAAGGAGACGATGCCTGACTCCTCGTGAAAAACTGATAGGAGTCCCAGGATTCTTGTGGCACGTGGAAAGGGACACTTGGTCTCCCGCCTCAGCTGGAGAGGCGTTCCAATTGCCCTGCCAAGCCTCGAGGAGAATCCAGAGTTGTGCCTCGCAACTAGGCAGGAGTCCTGACGTGGCTGAAGAAACACGTGGGTAGAAGGGCCATCCCCGTCGTAACTCGAGAATATACCCCAGGTTCCCGCCGCAACTCGAGAAAAACCATGAGACTTCCCCCTCGATGCGAGATGAGGCCCGATTCCCCTGTACTGCGTGCAGAGCAATTCCGTCTTGCACATCACACATGAAAGGAGCCTTGATTTCCTTGATGGCACTCCAGAGAAACCCCAAGAACACTGTTTCAAGGATAGAGGGATCCTGAGGTCACTGTAGCAACACGAAAGAACTCTGTGGACCAAAAATCAACTCGAAAAGAGAGGTTAGTCCCTGGATTCGTCTCCAGAGGAATACCACCTTACCACAAGCACCTCAAGAGGAGGCTTCTCTCAGCTCTAGGTATGTGAGAGGGACCCTGAGTTTGCGGCCTCAAGTGGAATGGACACCGCGATGCCCTGACTCGAAATAAGGCCGGATATCCCTGCAGTGACTTCAATGCAGGCTCGTCTTGCATCTCCCAGGACGAAAGGATGTCTGAATCCCCTGTGGAAAGCACAGAGAAAGACTTAGTTCCCCACCTCATCGCGACCGATAGCCTCACATCCTTTGAAAACTCCAGAGGTACGTGGAGATCAGTGCCTCCAAAGGAGACGATGCCTGACTCCTCGTGAAACTTGATAGGAGTCCCAGGATTCCTGTGGCACTTGGAAAGGGACACTTGGTCTCCCGCCTCAGCTGGAGAGGCGTCCCAATTGCCCTGCCAAGCCTCGAGGAGAATCCAGAGTTGTCCCTCGCAACTAGGCAGGAGTCCTGACGTCGCTGAAGAAACACGTGGGTGGAAGGGCCATCCCCGTCGTAACTCGAGAATATACCCCAGGTTCCCGCCGCAACTCGAGAAAAACCATGAGACTTCCCCCTCGCCGCGAGATGAGGCCCGATTCCCCTGCACTGCGTGCAGAGCAATTCCGTGTTGCACATCACACATGAAAGGAGCCTTGATTTCCTTCATGTCACTCCAGAGAAACCCCAAGAACACTGTTTCAAGGCTAGAGGGATCCTGAGGTCACTGTAGCAACACGAAAGAGCTCCGTGGGCCAAAAATCAACTCGAGATGAGAGGTTAGTCCCTGGCTTCGACTCCAGAGGAATACCACCTTACCACAAGCACCTCAAGAGGAGGCTTCTCTCAGCTCTAGGTATGTGAGAGGGACCCTGAGTTTGCGGCCTCAAGTGGAATGGACACCGCGATGCCCTGACTCGAAATAAGGCCGGATATCCCTGCAGTGACTTGAATGCAGGCTCGTCTTGCATCTCCCAAGAAGAAAGGATGTCTGAATCCCCTGTGGAGACCACAGAGAAAGACCTAGTTCCCCACCTCATCGCGACCGGAGGCCTCACATCCTTTGAAAACTCCAGAGGTACGCGGAGATCAGTGCCTCCAAAGGAGACGATGCCTGACTCCTCGTGAAACTTGATAGGAGTCCCAGGATTCTTGTGGCACGTGGAAAGGGACCCTTGGTCTCCCGCCTCAGCTGGAGAGGCGTTCCAATTGCCCTGCCAAGCCTCGAGGAGAATCCCGAGTTGTCCCTCGCAACTAGGCAGGAGTCCTGACGTCGCTGAACAAACACGTGGGTGAAGGGCCATCCCAGTCGTAACTCGAGAATATACCCCAGGTTCCCGCCGCAACTCGAGAAAAACCATGAGACTTCCCCCTTGATGCGAGATGAGGCCCGATTCCCCTGTACTGCGTGCAGAGCAATTCCGTCTTGCACATCACACATGAAAGGAGCCTTGATTTCCTTGATGGCACTCCAGAGAAACCCCAAGAACACTGTTTCAAGGATAGAGGGATCCTGAGGTCACTGTAGCAACACGAAAGAACTCTGTGGACCAAAAATCAACCCAAAAAGAGAGGTTAGTCCCTGGATTCGTCTCCAGAGGAATACCACCTTACCACAAGCACCTCAAGAGGAGGCTTCTCTCAGCTCTAGGTATGTGAGAGGGACCCTGAGTTTGCGGCCTCAAGTGGAATGGACACCGCGATGCCCTGACTCGAAATAAGGCCGGATATCCCTGCAGTGACTTGAATGCAGGCTCTTCTTGCATCTCCCAGGACGAAAGGATGTCTGAATCCCCTGTGGAAAGCACAGAGAAAGACTTAGTTCCCCACCTCATCGCGACCGATAGCCTCACATCCTTTGAAAACTCCAGAGGTACGCGGAGATCAGTGCCTCCAAAGGAGACGATGCCTGACTCCTCATGAAACTTGATAGGAGTCCCAGGATTCCTGTGGCACTTGGAAAGGGACACTTGGTCTCCCGCCTCAGCTGGAGAGGCGTCCCAATTGCCCTGCCAAGCCTCGAGGAGAATCCAGAGTTGTCCCTCGCAACTAGGCAGGAGTCCTGACGTGGCTGAACAAACACGTGTGTGGAAGGGCCATCCCCGTCGTAACTCGAGAATATACCCCAGGTTCCCGCCGCAACTCGAGAAAAACCATGAGACTTCCCCCTCGCCGCGAGATGAGGCCTGATTCCCCTGCACTGCGTGCAGAGCAATTCCGTGTTGCACATCACACATGAAAGGAGCCTTGATTTCCTTGATGGCACTCCAGAGAAACCCCAAGAACACTGTTTCAAGGCTAGAGGGATCCTGAGGTCACTGTAGCAACACGAAAGAGCTCCGTGGGCCAAAAATCAACTCGAGAGGAGAGGTTAGTCCCTGGCTTCGACTCCTGAGGAATACCACCTTACCGCAAGCACCTCAAGAGGAGGCTTCTCTCAGCTCTAGGTATGTGAGAGGGACCCTGAATTTGCGGCCTCAAGTGGAATGGACACCGCGATGCCCTGACGCGAAATAAGGCTGGATATCCCTGCAGTGACTTGAATGCAGGCTCGTCTTGCATCTCCCAAGATGAAAGGATGTCTGAATCCCCTGTGGAGACCACAGAGAAAGACCTAGTTCCCCACCTCATCGCGACCGGAGGCCTCACATCCTTTGAAAACTCCAGAGGTATGCGGAGATCAGTGCCTCCAAAGGAAACGATGCCTGACTCCTCGTGAAACTTGATAGGAAACCCAGGATTCCTGTGGCACGTGGAAAGGGACCCTTGGTCTCCCGTCTCAGCTGGAGAGGCGTCCCAATTGCCCTGCAAAGCCTCGAGGAGAATCCAGAGTTGTCCCTCGCAATTAGGCAGGAGTCCTGACGTCGCTGAAGAAACACGTGGGTGGAAGGGCCATCCCCGTCGTAACTCGAGAATATACCCCAGGTTCCCGCCGCAACTCGAGAAAAACCATGAGACTTCCCCCTCGCCGCGAGATGAGGCCCGATTCCCCTGCACTGCGTGCAGAGCAATTCCGTGTTGCACATCACACATGAAAGGAGCCTTGATTTCCTTCATGGCACTCCAGAGAAACCCCAAGAACACTGTTTCAAGGCTAGAGGGATCCTGAGGTCACTGTAGCAACACGAAAGAGCTCCGTGGACCAAGAATCAACACGAGATGAGAGGTTAGTCCCTGGCTTCGACTCCTGAGGAATACCACCTTACCACAAGCACCTCAAGAGGAGGCTTCTCTCAGCTCTAGGTATGTGAGAGGGACCCTGAGTTTGCGGCCTCTAGTGGAATGGACACCGCGATGCCCTGACTCGAAATTAGGCCGGATATCCCTGCAGTGACTTCAATGCAGGCTCGTCTTGCATCTCCCAGGACGAAAGGATGTCTGAATCCCCTGTGGAAAGCACAGAGAAAGACTTAGTTCCCCACCTCATCGCGACCGATAGCCTCACATCCTTTGAAAACTCCAGAGGTACGCGGAGATCAGTGCCTCCAAAGGAGACGATGCCTGACTCCTCGTGAAACTTGATAGGAGTCCCAGGATTCCTGTGGCACGTGGAAAGGGACCCTTGGTCTCCCGCCTCAGCTGGAGAGGCGTCCCAATTGCCTTGCCAAGCCTCGAGGAGAATCCCGAGTTGTCCCTCGCAACTAGGCAGGAGTCCTGAAGTCGCTGAACAAACACGTGTGTGGAAGGGCCATCCCCGTCGTAACTCGAGAATATACCCCAGGTTCCCGCCGCAACTCGAGAAAAACCATGAGCCTTCCCCCTCGCCGCGAGATGAGGCCCGATTCCCCTGCACTGCGTGCAGAGCAATTCTGTGTTGCACATCACACATGAAAGGAGCCTTGATTTCTTTCATGGCACTCCAGAGAAACCCCAAGAACACTGTTTCAAGGATAGAGGGATCCTGAGGTCACTGTAGCAACACGAAAGAACTCTGTGGACCAAAAATCAACTCGAGATGAGAGGTTAGTCCCTGGCTTCGACTCCAGAGGAATACCACCTTACCAGAAGCACCTCAAGAGGAGGTTTCTCTCAGCTCTAGGTATGTGAGAGGGATCCTGAGTTTGCGGCCTCAAGTGGAATTGACACCGCGATGCCCTGACTTGAAATAAGGCCGGATATCCCTGCAGTGACTTGAATGCAGGCTCGTCTTGCATCTCCCAAGACGAAAGGGTGTCTGAATCCCCTGTGGAGACCACAGAGAAAGACCTCGTTCCCCACCTCATTGCGACAGGAGGCCTCAAAATCTTTGAAATTTCCAGAGGTATGCGGAGATCAGTGCCTCCAAAGGAGACGATGCCTGACTCCTCGTGAAACTTGATAGGAGACCCAGGATTCCTGTGGCACGTGGAAAGGGACACCTGGTCTCCCGCCTCAGCTGGAGAGGCGTCCCAATTGCCCTGCAAAGCCTCAAGGAGAATCCCGAGTTGTCCCTCGCAACTAGGCAGGAGTCCTGACATGGCTGAACACACACGTGGGTGGAAGGGCCATCCCCGTCGTAACTCGAGAATATACCCCAGGTTCCCGCCGCAACTCGAGAAAAACCATGAGACTTCCCCCTCGCCGCGAGATGAGGCCCGATTCCCCTGCACTGCGTGCAGAGCAATTCCCTGTTGCACATCACACATGAAAGGAGCCTTGATTTCCTTGATGGCACTCCAGAGAAACCCCAAGAACACTGTTTCAAGGATAGAGGGATCCTGAGGTCACTGTAGCAACACGAAAGAGCTCCGTGGACCAAGAATCAACACGAGATGAGTGGTTAGTCCCTGGCTTCGACTCCTGAGGAATACCACCTTACCACAAGCACCTCAAGAGGAGGCTTCTCTCAGCTCTAGGTATGTGAGAGGGATCCTGAGTTTGCGGCCTCAAGTGGAATGGACACCGCGATGCCCTGACTCGAAATGAGGCCGGATATCCCTGCAGTGACTTGAATGCAGGCTCGTCTTGCATCTCCCAAGAAGAAAGGATGTCTGAATCCCCTGTGGAGACCACAGAGAAAGACCTAGTTCCCCACCTCATCGCGACCGATAGCCTCACATCCTTTGAAAACTCCAGAGGTACGCGGAGATCAGTGCCTCCAAAGGAGACGATGCCTGACTCCTCGTGAAACTTGATAGGAGTCCCAGGATTCTTGTGGCACGTGGAAAGGGACCCTTGGTCTCCCGCCTCAGCTGGAGAGGCGTTCCAATTGCCCTGCCAAGCCTCGAGGAGAATCCCGAGTTGTCCCTCGCAACTAGGCAGGAGTCCTGACGTGGCTGAACAAACACGTGGGTGGAAGGGCCATCCCCGTCGTAACTCGAGAATATACCCCAGGTTCCCGCCGCAACTCCAGAAAAACCATGAGACTTCCCCCTCGATGCGAGATGAGGCCCGATTCCCCTGCACTGCGTGCAGAGCAATTCCGTGTTGCACATCACACATGAAAGGAGCCTTGATTTCCTTGATGGCACTCCAGAGAAACCCCAAGAACACTGTTTCAAGGCTAGAGGGATCCTGAGGTCACTGTAGCAACACGAAAGAACTCTGTGGACCAAAAATCAACTCGAAAAGGGAGGTTAGTCCCTGGATTCGTCTCCAGAGGAATACCACCTTACCACAAGCACCTCAAGAGGAGGCTTCTCTCAGCTCTAGGTATGTGAGAGGGACCCTGAGTTTGCGGCCTCAAGTGGAATGGACACCGCGATGCCCTGACTCGAAATAAGGCCGGATATCCCTGCAGTGACTTCAATGCAGGCTCGTCTTGCATCTCCCAGGACGAAAGGATGTCTGAATCCCCTGTGGAAAGCACAGAGAAAGACTTAGTTCCCCACCTCATCGCGACCGATAGCCTCACATCCTTTGAAAACTCCAGAGGTACGCGGAGATCAGTGCCTCCAAAGGAGACGATGCCTGACTCCTCGTGAAACTTGATAGGAGTCCCAGGATTCCTGTGGCACTTGGAAAGGGACACTTGGTCTCCCGCCTCAGCTGGAGAGGCGTCCCAATTGCCCTGCCAAGCCTCGAGGAGAATCCAGAGTTGTCCCTCGCAACTAGGCAGGAGCCTGACGTCGCTGAAGAAACACGTGGGTGGAAGGGCCATCCCCATCGTAACTCGAGAATATACCCCAGGTTCCCGCCACAACTCGAGAAAAACCATGAGACTTCCCCCTCGCCGCGAGATGAGGCCCGATTCCCCTGCACTGCGTGCAGAGCAATTCCGTGTTGCACATCACACATGAAAGGAGCCTTGATTTCCTTGATGGCACTCCAGAGAAACCCCAAGAACACTGTTTCAAGGCTAGAGGGATCCTGAGGTCACTGTAGCAACACGAAAGAGCTCCGTGGACCCAAAATCAACTCGAGATGAGAGGTTAGTCCCTGGCTTCGACTCCAGAGGAATACCACCTTACCACAAGCACCTCAAGAGGAGGCTTCTCTCAGCTCTAGGTATGTGAGAGGGACCCTGAGTTTGCGGCCTCAAGTGGAATGGACACCGCGATGCCCTGACGCGAAATAAGGCTGGATATCCCTGCAGTGACTTGAATGCAGGCTCGTCTTGCATCTCCCAAGATGAAAGGATGTCTGAATCCCCTGTGGAGACCACAGAGAAAGACCTAGTTCCCCACCTCATCGCGACCGATAGCCTCACATCCTTTGAAAACTCCAGAGGTACGCGGAGATCAGTGCCTCCAAAGGAGACGATGCCTGACTCCTCGTGAAACTTGATAGGAGACCCAGGATTCCTGTGGCACGTGGAAAGGGACCCTTGGTCTCCCGCCTCAGCTGGAGAGGCGTCCCAATTGCCTTGCCAAGCCTCGAGGAGAATCCCGAGTTGTGTCTCGCAACTAGGCAAGAGTCCTGACGTGGCTGAACAAACACGTGTGTGGAAGGGCCATCCCCGTCGTAACTCGAGAATATACCCCAGGTTCCCGCCGCAACTCGAGAAAAACCATGAGACGTCCCCCTCGCCGCGAGATGAGGCCCGATTCCCCTGCACTGCGTGCAGAGCAATTCTGTGTTGCACATCACACATGAAAGGAGCCTTGATTTCCTTCATGGCACTCCAGAGAAACCCCAAGAACACTGTTTCAAGGCTAGAGGGATCCTGAGGTCACTGTAGCAACACGAAAGAGCTCCGTGGACCAAAAATCAACTCGAGATGAGAGGTTAGTCCCTGGCTTCGACTCCAGAGGAATACCACCTTACCACAAGCACCTCAAGAGGAGGCTTCTCTCAGCTCTAGGTTTGTGAGAGGGACCCTGAGTTTGGGGCCTCAAGTGGAATGGACACCGCGATGCCCTGACTCGAAATAAGGCCGGATATCCCTGCAGTGACTGGAATGCAGGCTCGTCTTGCATCTCCCAAGACGAAAGGGTGTCTGAATCCCCTGTGGAGACCACAGAGAAAGACCTAGTTCCCCACCTCATCGCGACAGGAGGCCTCAAATCCTTTGAAAACTCCAGAGGTATGCGTAGATCAGTGCCTCCAAAGGAGACGATGCCTGACTCCTCATGAAACTTGATAGGAGACCCAGGATTCCTGTGGCACGTGGAAAGGGACCCTTGGTCTCCCGTCTCAGCTGGAGAGGCGTCCCAATTGCCCTGCAAAGCCTCGAGGAGAATACCGAGTTGTTCCTCGCAACTAGGCAGGAGTCCTGACATGGCTGAACACACACGTGTGTGGAAGGGCCATCCCCGTCGTAACTCGAGAATATACCCCAGGTTCCCGCCGCAACTCGAGAAAAACCATGAGACTTCCCCCTCGCCGCGAGATGAGGCCCGATTCCCCTGCACTGCGTGCAGAGCAATTCCGTGCTGCACATCACACATGAAAGGAGCCTTGATTTCCTTGATGGCACTCCAGAGAAACCCCAAGAACACTGTTTCAAGGATAGAGGGATCCTGAGGTCACTGTAGCAACACGAAAGAGCTCCGTGGACCAAGAATCAACACGAGATGAGAGGTTAGTCCCTGGCTTCGACTCCTGAGGAATACCACCTTACCACAAGCACCTCAAGAGGAGGCTTCTCTCAGCTCTAGGTATGTGAGAGGGATCCTGAGTTTGCGGCCTCAAGTGGAATGGACACCGCGATGCCCTGACTCGAAATAAGGCCAGATATCCCTGCAGTGACTTGAATGCAGGCTCGTCTTGCATCTCCCAAGAAGAAAGGATGTCTGAATCCCCTGTGGAGACCACAGAGAAAGACCTAGTTCCCCACCTCATCGCGACAGGAGGCCTCACATCCTTTGAAAACTCCAGAGGTACGCGGAGATCAGTGCCTCCAAAGGAGACGATGCCTGACTCCTCGTGAAACTTGATAGGAGTCTCAGGATTCTTGTGGCACGTGGAAAGGGACCCTTGGTCTCCCGCCTCAGCTGGAGAGGCGTCCCAATTGCCCTGCAAAGCCTCGAGGAGAATCCCGAGTTGTCCCCCGCAAGTAGGCAGGGTTCCTGACATGGCTGAACACACAGGAGTGTGGAAGGGCCATCCCCGTCGTAACTCGAGAATATACCCCAGGTTCCCGCCGCAACTCGAGAAAAACCATGAGACTTCCCCCTCGCCGCGAGATGAGGCCCGATTCCCCTGCACTGCGTGCAGAGCAATTCCGTGTTGCACATCACACATGAAAGGAGCCTTGATTTCCTTGATGGCACTCCAGAGAAACCCGAAGAACACTGTTTCAAGGCTAGAGGGATCCTGAGGTCACTGTAGCAACATGAAAGAGCTCCGTGGACCCAAAATCAACTCGAGATGAGAGGTTAGTCCCTGGCTTCGACTCCAGAGGAATACCACCTTACCACAAGCACCTCAAGAGGAGGCTTCTCTCAGCTCTAGGTATGTGAGAGGGACCCTGAGTTTGCGGCCTCAAGTGGAATGGACACCGCGATGCCCTGACGCGAAATAAGGCTGGATATCCCTGCAGTGACTTGAATGCAGGCTCGTCTTGCATCTCCCAAGATGAAAGGATGTCTGAATCCCCTGTGGAGACCACAGAGAAAGACCTAGTTCCCCACCTCTTCGCGACCGATAGCCTCACATCCTTTGATAACTCCAGAGGTACGCGGAGATCAGTGCCTCCAAAGGAGACGATGCCTGACTCCTCGTGAAACTTGATAGGAGACCCAGGATTCCTGTGGCACGTGGAAAGGGACCCTTCGTCTCCCGCCTCAGCTGGAGAGGCGTCCCAATTGCCTTGCCAAGCCTCGAGGAGAATCCCGAGTTGTGTCTCGCAACTAGGCAAGAGTCCTGACGTGGCTGAACAAACACGTGTGTGGAAGGGCCGTCCCCGTCGTAACTCGAGAATATACCCCAGGTTCCCGCCACAACTCGAGAAAAACCATGAGACGTCCCCCTCGCCGCGAGATGAGGCCCGATTCCCCTGCACTGCGTGCAGAGCAATTCTGTGTTGCACATCACACATGAAAGGAGCCTTGATTTCCTTCATGGCACTCCAGAGAAACCCCAAGAACACTGTTTCAAGGCTAGAGGGATCCTGAGGTCACTGTAGCAACACGAAAGAGCTCCGTGGACCAAAAATCAACTCGAGATGAGAGGTTAGTCCCTGGCTTCGACTCCAGAGGAATACCACCTTACCACAAGCACCTCAAGAGGAGGCTTCTCTCAGCTCTAGGTTTGTGAGAGGGACCCTGAGTTTGGGGCCTCAAGTGGAATGGACACCGCGATGCCCTGACTCGAAATAAGGCCGGATATCCCTGCAGTGACTGGAATGCAGGCTCGTCTTGCATCTCCCAAGACGAAAGGGTGTCTGAATCCCCTGTGGAGACCACAGAGAAAGACCTAGTTCCCCACCTCATCGCGACAGGAGGCCTCAAATCCTTTGAAAACTCCAGAGGTATGCGTAGATCAGTGCCTCCAAAGGAGACGATGCCTGACTCCTCGTGAAACTTGATAGGAGACCCAGGATTCCTGTGGCACGTGGAAAGGGACCCTTGGTCTCCCGTCTCAGCTGGAGAGGCGTCCCAATTGCCCTGCAAAGCCTCGAGGAGAATACCGAGTTGTTCCTCGCAACTAGGCAGGAGTCCTGACATGGCTGAACACACACGTGTGTGGAAGGGCCATCCCCGTCTTAACTCGATAATATACCCCAGGTTCCCGCCGCAACTCGAGAAAAACCATGAGACTTCCCCCTCGCCGCGAGATGAGGCCCGATTCCCCTGCACTGCGTGCAGAGCAATTCCGTCTTGCACATCACACATGAAAGGAGCCTTGATTTCCTTGATGGCACTCCAGAGAAACCCGAAGAACACTGTTTCAAGGCTAGAGGGATCCTGAGGTCACTGTAGCAACACGAAAGAGCTCCGTGGACCAAAAATCAACTCGAAAAGGGAGGTTAGTCCCTGGATTCGTCTCCAGAGGAATACCACCTTACACAAGCACCTCAAGAGGAGGCTTCTCTCAGCTCTAGGTATGCGAGAGGGACCCTGAGTTTGCGGCCTCAAGTGGAATGGACACCGCGATGCCCTGACTCGAAATAAGGCCGGATATCCCTGCAGTGACTTCAATGCAGGCTCGTCTTGCATCTCCCAGGACGAAAGGATGTCTGAATCCCCTGTGGAAAGCACAGAGAAAGACTTAGTTCCCCACCTCATCGCGACCGATAGCCTCACATCCTTTGAAAACTCCAGAGGTACGCGGAGATCAGTGCCTCCAAAGGAGACGATGCCTGACTCCTCGTGAAACTTGATAGGAGTCCCAGGATTCCTGTGGCACTTGGAAAGGGACACTTGGTCTCCCGCCTCAGCTGGAGAGGCGTCCCAATTGCCCTGCCAAGCCTCGAGGAGAATCCAGAGTTGTCCCTCGCAACTAGGCAGGAGTCCTGACGTTGCTGAAGAAACACGTGGGTGGAAGGGCCATCCCCATCGTAACTCGAGAATATACCCCAGGTTCCCGCCACAACTCGAGAAAAACCATGAGACTTCCCCCTCGCCGCGAGATGAGGCCCGATTCCCCTGCACTGCGTGCAGAGCAATTCCGTGTTGCACATCACACATAAAAGGAGCCTTGATTTCCTTGATGGCACTCCAGAGAAACCCCAAGAACACTGTTTCAAGGCTAGAGGGATCCTGAGGTCACTGTAGCAACACGAAAGAGCTCCGTGGACCCAAAATCAACTCGAGATGAGAGGTTAGTCCCTGGCTTCGACTCCAGAGGAATACCACCTTACCACAAGCACCTCAAGAGGAGGCTTCTCTCAGCTCTAGGTATGTGAGAGGGACCCTGAGTTTGCGGCCTCAAGTGGAATGGACACCGCGATGCCCTGACGCGAAATAAGGCTGGATATCCCTGCAGTGACTTGAATGCAGGCTCGTCTTGCATCTCCCAAGATGAAAGGATGTCTGAATCCCCTGTGGAGACCACAGAGAAAGACCTAGTTCCCCACCTCATCGCGACCCGAGGCCTCACATCCTTTGAAAACTCCAGAGGTACGCGGAGATCAGTGCCTCCAAAGGAGACGATGCCTGACTCCTCGTGAAACTTGATAGGAGTCCCAGGATTCCTGTGGCACGTGGAAAGGGACCCTTGGTCTCCCGCCTCAGCTGGAGAGGCGTCCCAATTGCCTTGCCAAGCCTCGAGGAGAATCCCGAGTTGTGTCTCGCAACTAGGCAAGAGTCCTGACGTGGCTGAACAAACACGTGTGTGGAAGGGCCATCCCCGTCGTAACTCAAGAATATACCCCAGGTTCCCGCCGCAACTCGAGAAAAACCATGAGCCTTCCCCCTCGCCGCGAGATGAGGCCCGATTCCCCTGCACTGCGTGCAGAGCAATTCTGTGTTGCACATCACACATGAAAGGAGCCTTGATTTCTTTCATGGCACTCCAGAGAAACCCCAAGAACACTGTTTCAAGGCTAGAGGAATCCTGAGGTCACTGTAGCAACACGAAAGAACTCTGTGGACCAAAAATCAACTCGAGATGAGAGGTTAGTCCCTGGCTTCGACTCCAGAGGAATACCACCTTACCAGAAGCACCTCAAGAGGAGGCTTCTCTCAGCTCTAGGTATGTGAGAGGGATCCTGAGTTTGCGGCCTCAAGTGGAATTGACACCGCGATGCCCTGACTTGAAATAAGGCCGGATATCCCTGCAGTGACTGGAATGCAGGCTCGTCTTGCATCTCCCAAGACGAAAGGGTGTCTGAATCCCCTGTGGAGACCACAGAGAAAGACCTCGTTCCCCACCTCATTGCGACAGGAGGCCTCAAATCCTTTGACAACTCCAGAGGAATGCGGAGATCAGTGCCTCCAAAGGAGACGATGCCTGACTCCTCGTGAAACTTGATAGGAGACCCAGGATTCCTGTGGCACGTGGAAAGGGACACTTGGTCTCCCGCCTCAGCTGGAGAGGCGTCCCAATTGCCCTGCAAAGCCTCAAGGAGAATCCCGAGTTGTCCCTCGCAACTAGGCAGGAGTCCTGACATGGCTGAACACACACGTGTGTGGAAGGGCCATCCCCGTCGTAACTCGAGAATATACCCCAGGTTCCCGCCTCAACTCGAGAAAAACCATGAGACTTCCCCCTCGCCGCGAGATGAGGCCCGATTCCCCTGCACTGCGTGCAGAGCAATTCCGTGTTGAACGTCACACATGAAAGGAGTCTTGATTTCCTTCATGGCACTCCAGAGAAACCCCAAGATCACTGTTTCAAGGATAGAGGGATCCTGAGGTCACTGTAGCAACACGAAAGAACTCTGTGGAACAAAAATCAACTCGAAAAGAGAGGTTAGTCCCTGGATTCGTCTCCAGAGGAATACCACCTTACCACAAGCACCTCAAGAGGAGGCTTCTCTCAGCTCTAGGTATGTGAGAGGGACCCTGAGTTTGCGGCCTCAAGTGGAATGGACACCGCGATGCCCTGACTCGAAATAAGGCCGGATATCCCTGCAGTGACTTCAATGCAGGCTCGTCTTGCATCTCCCAGGACGAAAGGATGTCTGAATCCCCTGTGGAAAGCACAGAGAAAGACGTAGTTCCCCACCTCATCGCGACCGATAGCCTCACATCCTTTGAAAACTCCAGAGGTACGCGGAGATCAGTGCCTCCAAAGGAGACGATGCCTGACTCCTCGTGAAACTTGATAGGAGTCCCAGGATTCCTGTGGCACTTGGAAAGGGACACTTGGTCTCCCGCCTCAGCTGGAGAGGCGTCCCAATTGCCCTGCAAAGCCTCGAGGAGAATCCCGAGTTGTCCCTCGCAACTAGGCAGGAGTCCTGACGTCGCTGACTAAACACGTGGGTGGAAGGGCCATCCCCGTCGTAACTCGAGAATATACCCCAGGTTCCCGCCGCAACTCGAGAAAAACCATGAGACTTCCCCCTCGCCGCGAGATGAGGCCCAATTCCCCTGTACTGCGTGCAGAGCAATTCCGTCTTGCACATCACACATGAAAGGAGCCTTGATTTCCTTGATGGCACTCCAGAGAAACCCCAAGAACACTGTTTCAAGGATAAAGGGATCCTGAGGTCACTGTAGCAACACGAAAGAACTCTGTGGACCAAAAATCAACTCGAAAAGAGAGGTTAGTCCCTGGATTCGTCTCCAGAGGAATACCACCTTACCACAAGCACCTCAAGAGGAGGCTTCTCTCAGCTCTAGGTATGTGAGAGGGACCCTGAGTTTGCGGCCTCAAGTGGAATGGACACCGCGATGCCCTGACGCAAAATAAGGCCGGATATCCCTGCAGTGACTTGAATGCAGGCTCGTCTTGCATCTCCCAAGATGAAAGGATGTCTGAATCCCCTGTGGAGACCACAGAGAAAGACCTAGTTCCCCACCTCATCGCGACCGGAGGCCTCACATCCTTTGAAAACTCCAGAGGTACGCAGAGATCAGTGCCTCCAAAGGAGACGATGCCTGACTCCTCGTGAAACTTGATAGGAGTCCCAGGATTCCTGTGGCACTTGGAAAGGGACACTTGGTCTCCCGCCTCAGCTGGAGAGGCGTCCCAATTGCCTTGCCAAGCCTCGAGGAGACTCCCGAGTTGTGTCTCGCAACTAGGCAAGAGTCCTGACGTCGCTGAAGAAACACGTGTGTGGAAGGGCCATCCCCGTCGTAACTCGAGAATATACCCCAGGTTCCCGCCGCAACTCGAGAAAAACCATGAGACTTCCCCCTCGCCGCGAGATGAGGCCCGATTCCCCTACACTGCGTGCAGAGCAATTCTGTGTTGCACATCACACATGAAAGGAGCCTTGATTTCCTTCATGGCACTCCAGAGAAACCCCAAGAACACTGTTTCAAGGCTAGAGGGATCCTGAGGTCACTGTAGCAACACGAAAGAGCTCCGTGGACCAAAAATCAACTCGAGATGAGAGGTTAGTCCCTGGCTTCGACTCCAGAGCAATACCACCTTTCCACAAGCACCTCAAGAGGAGGCTTCTCTCAGCTCTAGGTATGTGAGAGGGATCCTGAGTTTGCGGCCTCAAGTGGAATGGACACCGCGATGCCCTGACTCGAAATAAGGCTGGATATCCCTGCAGTGACTTGAATGCAGGCTCGTCTTGCATCTCCCAAGAAGAAAGGATGTCTGAATCCCCTGTGGAGACCACAGAGAAACACCTAGTTCCCCACCTCATCGCGACCGCATGCCTCACATCCTTGAAAACTACAGAGGTACGCGGAGATCAGTGCCTCCAAAGGAGACGATGCCTGACTCCTCGTGAACCTTGATAGGAGTCCCAGGATTCCTGTGGTACTTGGAAAGGGACCCTTGGTCTCCGGCCTCAGCTGGAGAGGCGTTCCAATTGCCCTGCCAAGCCTCGAGGAGAATCCAGAGTTGTCCCTCGCAACTAGGCAGGAGTCCTGACGTGGCTGAACAAACACGTGGGTGGAAGGGCCATCCCCGTCGTAACTCGAGAATATACCCCAGGTTCCCGCCGCAACTCGAGAAAAACCATGAGACTTCCCCCTCGATGCGAGATGAGGCCCGATTCCCCTGTACTGCGTGCAGAGCAATTCCGTCTTGCACATCACACATGAAAGGAGCCTTGATTTCCTTGATGGCACTCCACAGAAACCCCAAGAACACTGTTTCAAGGATAGAGGGATCCTGAGGTCACTGTAGCAACAGGAAAGAACTCTGTGGACCAAAAATCAACTCGAAAAGAGAGGTTAGTCCCTGGATTCGTCTCCAGAGGAATACCACCTTACCACAAGCACCTCAAGAGGAGGCTTCTCTCAGCTCTAGGTATGTGAGAGGGACCCTGAGTTTGCGGCCTCAAGTGGAATGGACACCGCGATGCCCTGACTCGAAATAAGGCCGGATATCCCTGCAGTGACTTCAATGCAGGCTCGTCTTGCATCTCCCAGGACGAAAGGATGTCTGAATCCCCTGTGGAAAGCACAGAGAAAGACTTAGTTCCCCACTCATCGCGACCGATAGCCTCACATCCTTTGAAAACTCCAGAGGTACGCGGAGATCAGTGCCTCCAAAGGAGACGATGCCTGACTCCTCGTGAAACTTGATAGGAGTCCCAGGATTCCTGTGGCACTTGGAAAGGGACCCTTGGTCTCCCGCCTCAGCTGGAGAGGCGTTCCAATTGCCCTGCCAAGCCTCGAGGAGAATCCCGAGTTGTCCCTTGCAACTAGGCAGGAGTCCTGACGTGGCTGAACAAACACGTGGGTGGAAGGGCCATCCCCGTCGTAACTCGAGAATATACCCCAGGTTCCTGCCGCAACTCGAGAAAAACCATGAGACTTCCCCCTCGATGCGAGATGAGGCCCGATTCCCCTGTACTGCGTGCAGAGCAATTCCGTCTTGCACATCACACATGAAAGGAGCCCTGATTTCCTTGATGGCAGTCCAGAGAAACCCCAAGAACACTGTTTCAAGGATAGAGGGATCCTGAGGTCACTGTAGCAACACGAAAGAACTCTGTGGACCAAAAATCAACTCGAAAAGAGAGGTTAGTCCCTGGATTCGTCTCCAGAGGAATACCACCTTACCACAAGCACCTCAAGAGGAGGCTTCTCTCAGCTCTAGGTATGTGAGAGGGACCCTGAGTTTGCGGCCTCAAGTGGAATGGACACCGCGATGCCCTGACTCGAAATAAGGCCGGATATCCCTGCAGTGACTTCAATGCAGGCTCGTCTTGCATCTCCCAGGACGAAAGGATGTCTGAATCCCCTGTGGAAAGCACAGAGAAAGACTTAGTTCCCCACCTCATCGCGACCGATAGCCTCACATCCTTTGAAAACTCCAGAGGTACGCGGAGATCAGTGCCTCCAAAGGAGACGATGCCTGACTCCTCGTGAAACTTGATAAGAGTCCCAGGATTCTTGTGGCACGTGGAAAGGGACCCTTGGTCTCCCGCCTCAGCTGGAGAGGCGTTCCAATTGCCCTGCCAAGCCTCGAGGAGAATCCCGAGTTGTCCCTCGCAACTAGGCTGGAGTCCTGACGTGGCTGAACAAACACGTGGGTGGAAGGGCCATCCCCGTCGTAACTCGAGAATATACCCCAGGTTCCCGCCGCAACTCGAGAAAAACCATGAGACTTCCCCCTCGATGCGAGATGAGGCCCGATTCCCCTGCACTGCGTGCAGAGCAATTCCGGCTTGCACATCACACATGAAAGGAGCCTTGATTTCCTTGATGGCACTCCAGAGAAACCCGAAGAACACTGTTTCAAGGCTAGAGGGATCCTGAGGTCACTGTAGCAACACGAAAGAACTCTGTGGACCAAAAATCAACTCGAAAAGGGAGGTTAGTCCCTGGATTCGTCTCCAGAGGAATACCACCTTACCACAAGCACCTCAAGAGGAGGCTTCTCTCAGCTCTAGGTATGCGAGAGGGACCCTGAGTTTGCGGCCTCAAGTGGAATGGACACCGCGATGCCCTGACTCGAAATAAGGCCGGATATCCCTGCAGTGACTTCAATGCAGGCTCGTCTTGCATCTCCCAGGACGAAAGGATGTCTGAATCCCCTGTGGAAAGCACAGAGAAAGACTTAGTTCCCCACCTCATCGCGACCGATAGCCTCACATCCTTTGAAAACTCCAGAGGTACGCGGAGATCAGTGCCTCCAAAGGAGACGATGCCTGACTCCTCGTGAAACTTGATAGGAGTCCCAGGATTCCTGTGGCACTTGGAAAGGGACACTTGGTCTCCCGCCTCAGCTGGAGAGGCGTCCCAATTGCCCTGCCAAGCCTCGAGGAGAATCCAGAGTTGTCCCTCGCAACTAGGCAGGAGTCCTGACGTCGCTGAAGAAACACGTGGGTGGAAGGGCCATCCCCATCGTAACTCGAGAATATACCCCAGTTTCCCGCCACAACTCGAGAAAAACCATGAGACTTCCCCCTCGCCGGGAGATGAGGCCCGATTCCCCTGCACTGCGTGCAGAGCAATTCCGTGTTGCACATCACACATAAAAGGAGCCTTGATTTCCTTGATGGCACTCCAGAGAAACCCCAAGAACACTGTTTCAAGGCTAGAGGGATCCTGAGGTCACTGTAGCAACACGAAAGAGCTCCGTGGACCCAAAATCAACTCGAGATGAGAGGTTAGTCCCTGGCTTCGACTCCAGAGGAATACCACCTTACCACAAGCACCTCAAGAGGAGGCTTCTCTCAGCTCTAGGTATGTGAGAGGGACCCTGATTTTGCGGCCTCAAGTGGAATGGACACCGCGATGCCCTGACGCGAAATAAGGCTGGATATCCCTGCAGTGACTTGAATGCAGGCTCGTCTTGCATCTCCCAAGATGAAAGGATGTCTGAATCCCCTGTGGAGACCACAGAGAAAGACCTAGTTCCCCACCTCATCGCGACCCGAGGCCTCACATCCTTTGAAAACTCCAGAGGTACGCGGAGATCAGTGCCTCCAAAGGAGACGATGCCTGACTCCTCGTGAAACTTGATAGGAGTCCCAGGATTCCTGTGGCACGTGGAAAGGGACCCTTGGTCTCCCGCCTCAGCTGGACAGGCGTCCCAATTGCCTTGCCAAGCCTCGAGGAGAATCCCGAGTTGTGTCTCGCAACAAGGCAAGAGTCCTGACGTGGCTGAACAAACACGTGTGTGGAAGGGTCATCCCCGTCGTAACTCAAGAATATACCCCAGGTTCCCGCCGCAACTCGAGAAAAACCATGAGCCTTCCCCCTCGCCGCGAGATGAGGCCCGATTCCCCTGCACTGCGTGCAGAGCAATTCTGTGTTGCACATCACACATGAAAGGAGCCTTGATTTCTTTCATGGCACTCCAGAGAAACCCCAAGAACACTGTTTCAAGGCTAGAGGGATCCTGAGGTCACTGTAGCAACACGAAAGAACTCTGTGGACCAAAAATCAACTCGAGATGAGAGGTTAGTCCCTGGCTTCGACTCCAGAGGAATACCACCTTACCAGAAGCACCTCAAGAGGAGGCTTCTCTCAGCTCTAGGTATGTGAGAGGGATCCTGAGTTTGCGGCCTCAAGTGGAATTGACACCGCGATGCCCTGACTTGAAATAAGGCCGGATATCCCTGCAGTGACTGGAATGCAGGCTCGTCTTGCATCTCCCAAGACGAAAGGGTGTCTGAATCCCCTGGGGAGACCACAGAGAAAGACCTCGTTCCCCACCTCATTGCGACAGGAGGCCTCAAATCCTTTGACAACTCCAGAGGAATGCGGAGATCAGTGCCTCCAAAGGAGACGATGCCTGACTCCTCGTGAAACTTGATATTGAGACCCAGGATTCCTGTGGCACGTGGAAAGGGACACTTGGTCTCCCGCCTCAGCTGGAGAGGCGTCCCAATTGCCCTGCAAAGCCTCAAGGAGAATCCCGAGTTGTCCCTCGCAACTAGGCAGGAGTCCTGACATGGCTGAACACACACGTGTGTGTAAGGGCCATCCCCGTCGTAACTCGAGAATATACCCCAGGTTCCCGCCGCAACTCGAGAAAAACCATGAGACTTCCCCCTCGCCGCGAGATGAGGCCCGATTCCCCTGCACTGCGTGCAGAGCAATTCCGTGTTGAACGTCACACATGAAAGGAGTCTTGATTTCCTTCATGGCACTCCAGAGAAACCCCAAGATCACTGTTTCAAGGATAGAGGGATCCTGAGGTCACTGTAGCAACACGAAAGAACTCTGTGGACCAAAAATCAACTCGAAAAGAGAGGTTAGTCCCTGGATTCGTCTCCAGAGGAATACCACCTTACCACAAGCACCTCAAGAGGAGGCTTCTCTCAGCTCTAGGTATGTGAGAGGGACCCTGAGTTTGCGGCCTCAAGTGGAATGGACACCGCGATGCCCTGACTCGAAATAAGGCCGGATATCCCTGCAGTGACTTCAATGCAGGCTCGTCTTGCATCTCCCAGGACGAAAGGATGTCTGAATCCCCTGTGGAAAGCACAGAGAAAGACTTAGTTCCCCACCTCATCGCGACCGATAGCCTCACATCCTTTGAAAACTCCAGAGGTACGCGGAGATCAGTGCCTCCAAAGGAGACGATGCCTGACTCCTCGTGAAACTTGATAGGAGTCCCAGGATTCCTGTGGCACTTGGAAAGGGACACTTGGTCTCCCGCCTCAGCTGGAGAGGCGTCCCAATTGCCCTGCAAAGCCTCGAGGAGAATCCCGAGTTGTCCCTCGCAACTAGGCAGGAGTCCTGACGTCGCTGAAGAAACACGTGGGTGGAAGGGCCATCCCCGTCGTAACTCGAGAATATACCCCAGGTTCCCGCCGGAACTCGAGAAAAACCATGAGACTTCCCCCTCGCCGCGAGATGAGGCCCAATTCCCCTGTACTGCGTGCAGAGCAATTCCGTCTTGCACATCACACATGAAAGGAGCCTTGATTTCCTTGATGGCACTCCAGAGAAACCCCAAGAACACTGTTTCAAGGATAAAGGGATCCTGAGGTCATTGTAGCAACACGAAAGAACTCTGTGGACCAAAAATCTACTCGAAAAGAGAGGTTAGTCCCTGGATTCGTCTCCAGAGGAATACCACCTTACCACAAGCACCTCAAGAGGAGGCTTCTCTCAGCTCTAGGTATGTGAGAGGGACCCTGAGTTTGCAGCCTCAAGTGGAATGGACACCGCGATGCCCTGACGCAAAATAAGGCCGGATATCCCTGCAGTGACTTGAATGCAGGCTCGTCTTGCATCTCCCAAGAAGAAAGGATGTCTGAATCCCCTGTGGAGACCACAGAGAAAGACCTAGTTCCCCACCTCATCGCGACCGGAGGCCTCACATCCTTTGAAAACTCCAGAGGTACGCAGAGATCAGTGCCTCCAAAGGAGACGATGCCTGACTCCTCGTGAAACTTGATAGGAGTCCCAGGATTCTTGTGGCACGTGGAAAGGGACCCTTGGTCTCCCGCCTCAGCTGGAGAGGCGTCCCAATTGCCTTGCCAAGCCTCGAGGAGACTCCCGAGTTGTGTCTCGCAACTAGGCAAGAGTCCTGACGTCGCTGAAGAAACACGTGTGTGGAAGGGCCATCCCCGTCGTAACTCGAGAATATACCCCAGGTTCCCGCCGCAACTCGAGAAAAACCATGAGACGTCCCCCTCGCCGCGAGATGAGGCCCGATTCCCCTGCACTGCGTGCAGAGCAATTCTGTGTTGCACATCACACATGAAAGGAGCCTTGATTTCCTTCATGGCACTCCAGAGAAACCCCAAGAACACTGTTTCAAGGCTAGAGGGATCCTGAGGTCACTGTAGCAACACGAAAGAGCTCCGTGGACCCAAAATCAACTCGAGATGAGAGGTTAGTCCCTGGCTTCGACTCCAGAGGAATACCACCTTTCCACAAGCACCTCAAGAGGAGGCTTCTCTCAGCTCTAGGTATGTGAGAGGGATCCTGAGTTTGCGGCCTCAAGTGGAATGGACACCGCGATGCCCTGACTCGAAATAAGGCTGGATATCCCTGCAGTGACTTGAATGCAGGCTCGTCTTGCATCTCCCAAGAAGAAAGGATGTCTGAATCCCCTGTGGAGACCACAGAGAAACACCTAGTTCCCCACCTCATCGCGACCGCATGCCTCACATCCTTTGAAAACTACAGAGGTACGCGGAGATCAGTGCCTCCAAAGGAGACGATGCCTGACTCCTCGTGAACCTTGATAGGAGTCCCAGGATTCCTGTGGCACTTGGAAAGGGACCCTTGGTCTCCGGCCTCAGCTGGAGAGGCGTTCCAATTGCCCTGCCAAGCCTCGAGGAGAATCCCGAGTTGTCCCTCGCAACTAGGCAGGAGTCCTGACGTAGCTGAACAAACACGTGGGTGGAAGGGCCATCCCCGTCGTAACTCGAGAATATACCCCAGGTTCCCGCCGCAACTCGAGAAAAACCATGAGACTTCCCCCTCGATGCGAGATGAGGCCCGATTCCCCTGTACTGCGCGCAGAGCAATTCCGTCTTGCACATCACACATGAAAGGAGCCTTGATTTCCTTGATGGCACTCCACAGAAACCCCAAGAACACTGTTTCAAGGATAGAGGGATCCTGAGGTCACTGTAGCAACACGAAAGAACTCTGTGGACCAAAAATCAACTCGAAAAGAGAGGTTAGTCCCTGGATTCGTCTCCAGAGGAATACCACCTTACCACAAGCACCTCAAGAGGAGGCTTCTCTCAGCTCTAGGTATGTGAGAGGGACCCTGAGTTTGCGGCCTCAAGTGGAATGGACACCGCGATGCCCTGACTCGAAATAAGGCCGGATATCCCTGCAGTGACTTCAATGCAGGCTCGTCTTGCATCTCCCAGGACGAAAGGATGTCTGAATCCCCTGTGGAAAGCACAGAGAAAGACTTAGTTCCCCACTCATCGCGACCGATAGCCTCACATCCTTTGAAAACTCCAGAGGTACGCGGAGATCAGTGCCTCCAAAGGAGACGATGCCTGACTCCTCGTGAAACTTGATAGGAGTCCCAGGATTCCTGTGGCACTTGGAAAGGGACCCTTGGTCTCCCGCCTCAGCTGGAGAGGCGTTCCAATTGCCCTGCCAAGCCTCGAGGAGAATCCCGAGTTGTCCCTTGCAACTAGGCAGGAGTCCTGACGTGGCTGAACAAACACGTGGGTGGAAGGGCCATCCCCGTCGTAACTCGAGAATATACCCCAGGTTCCCGCCGCAACTCGAGAAAAACCATGAGACTTCCCTCTCGATGCGAGATGAGGCCCGATTCCCCTGTACTGCGTGCAGAGCAATTCCGTCTTGCACATCACACATGAAAGGAGCCTTGATTTCCTTGATGGCACTCCAGATAAACCCCAAGAACACTGTTTCAAGGATAGAGGGATCCTGAGGTCACTGTAGCAACACGAAAGAACTCTGTGGACCAAAAATCAACTCGAAAAGAGAGGTTAGTCCCTGGATTCGTCTCCAGAGGAATACCACCTTACCACAAGCACCTCAAGAGGAGGCTTCTCTCAGCTCTAGGTATGTGAGAGGGACCCTGAGTTTGCGGCCTCAAGTGGAATGGACACCGCGATGCCCTGACTCGAAATAAGGCCGGATATCCCTGCAGTGACTTCAATGCAGGCTCGTCTTGCATCTCCCAGGACGAAAGGATGTCTGAATCCCCTGTGGAAAGCACAGAGAAAGACTTAGTTCCCCACCTCATCGCGACCGATAGCCTCACATCCTTTGAAAACTCCAGAGGTACGCGGAGATCAGTGCCTCCAAAGGAGACGATGCCTGACTCCTCGTGAAACTTGATAGGAGTCCCAGGATTCCTGTGGCACTTGGAAAGGGACACTTGGTCTCCCGCCTCAGCTGGAGAGGCGTCCCAATTGCCCTGCCAAGCCTCGAGGAGAATCCAGAGTTGTCCCTCGCAACTAGGCAGGAGTCCTGACGTCGCTGAAGAAACACGTGGGTGGAAGGGCCATCCCCGTCGTAACTCGAGAATATACCCCAGGTTCCCGCCGCAACTCGAGAAAAACCATGAGACTTCCCCCTCGCCACAAGATGAGGCCCGATTCCCCTCCACTGCGTGCAGAGCAATTCCGTGTTGCACATCACACATGAAAGGAGCCTTGATTTCCTTGATGGCACTCCAGAGAAACCCCAAGAACACTGTTTCAAGGCTAGAGGGATCCTGAGGTCACTGTAGCAACACGAAAGAGCTCCGTGGGCCAAAAATCAACTCGAGATGAGAGGTTAGTCCCTGGCTTCGACTCCAGAGGAATACCACCTTACCACAAGCACCTCAAGAGGAGGCTTCTCTCAGCTCTAGGTATGTGAGAGGGACCCTGAGTTTGCGGCCTCAAGTGGAATGGACACCGCGATGCCCTGACGCGAAATAAGGCTGGATATCCCTGCAGTGACTTGAATGCAGGCTCGTCTTGCATCTCCCAAGAAGAAAGGATGTCTGAATCCCCTGTGGAGACCACAGAGAAAGACCTAGTTCCCCACCTCATCGCGACCGGAGGCCTCACATCCTTTGAAAACTCCAGAGGTACGCGGAGATCAGTGCCTCCAAAGGAGACGATGCCTGACTCCTCGTGAAACTTGATAGGAGTCCCAGGATTCCTGTGGCACGTGGAAAGGGACCCTTGGTCTCCCGCCTCAGCTGGAGAGGCGTCCCAATTGCCTTGCCAAGCCTCGAGGAGAATCCCGAGTTGTCCCTCGCAACTAGGCAAGAGTCCTGACGTGGCTGAACAAACACGTGTGTGGAAGGGCCATCCCCGTCGTAACTGGAGAATATACCCCAGGTTCCCGCCGCAACTCGAGAAAAACCATGAGACTTCCCCCTCGCCGCGAGATGAGGCCCGATTCCCCTGCACTGCGTGCAGAGCAATTCTGTGTTGCACATCACACATGAAAGGAGCCTTCATTTCCTTCATGGCACTCCAGAGAAACCCCAAGAACACTGTTTCAAGGCTAGAGGGATCCTGAGGTCACTGTAGCAACACGAAAGAGCTCCGTGGACCAAAAATCAACTCGAGATGAGAGGTTAGTCCCTGGCTTCGACTCCAGAGGAATACCACCTTACCACAAGCACCTCAAGAGGAGGCTTCTCTCAGCTCTAGGTATGTGAGAGGGATCCTGAGTTTGCGGCCTCAAGTGGAATGGACACCGCGATGCCCTGACTCGAAATAAGGCCGGATATCCCTGCAGTGACTTGAATGCAGGCTCGTCTTGCATCTCCCAAGAAGAAAGGATGTCTGAATCCCCTGTGGAGACCACAGAGAAAGACCTAGTTCCCCACCTCATCGCGACCGGAGGCCTCACATCCTTTGAAAACTCCAGAGGTACGCGGAGATCAGTGCCTCCAAAGGAGACGATGCCTGACTCCTCGTGAAACTTGATAGGAGTCCCAGGATTCTTATGGCACGTGGAAAGGGACCCTTGGTCTCCCGCCTCAGCTGGAGAGGCGTTCCAATTGCCCTGCCAAGCCTCGAGGAGAATCCCGAATTGTCCCTCGCAACTAGGCAGGAGTCCTGACGTGGCTGAACAAACACGTGGGTAGAAGGGCCATCCCCGTCGTAACTCGAGAATATACCCCAGGTTCCCGCCGCAACTCGAGAAAAACCATGAGACTTCCCCCTCGATGCGAGATGAGGCCCGATTCCCCTGTACTGCGTGCAGAGCAATTCCGTCTTGCACATCACACATGAAAGGAGCCTTGATTTCCTTGATGGCACTCCAGAGAAACCCCAAGAACACTGTTTCAAGGATAGAGGGATCCTGAGGTCACTGTAGCAACACGAAAGAACTCTGTGGACCAAAAATCAACTCGAAAAGAGAGGTTAGTCCCTGGATTCGTCTCCAGAGGAATACCACCTTACCACAAGCACCTCAAGAGGAGGCTTCTCTCAGCTCTAGGTATGTGAGAGGGACCCTGAGTTTGCGGCCTCAAGTGGAATGGACACCGCGATGCCCTGACTCGAAATAAGGCCGGATATCCCTGCAGTGACTTCAATGCAGGCTCGTCTTGCATCTCCCGGGACGAAAGGATGTCTGAATCCCCTGTGGAAAGCACAGAGAAAGACTTAGTTCCCCACCTCATCGCGACCGATAGCCTCACATCCTTTGAAAACTCCAGAGGTACGCGGAGATCAGTGCCTCCAAAGGAGACGATGCCTGACTCCTCGAGAAACTTGATAGGAGTCCCAGGATTCCTGTGGCACTTGGAAAGGGACACTGGGTCTCCCGCCTCAGCTGCAGAGGCGTCCCAATTGCCCTGCAAAGCCTCGAGGAGAATCCAGAGTTGTCCCTCGCAACTAGGCAGGAGTCCTGACGTCGCTGAAGAAACACGTGGGTGGAAGGGCCATCCCCGTCGTAACTCGAGAATATACCCCAGGTTCCCGCCGCAACTCGAGAAAAACCATGAGACTTCCCCCTCGCCGCGAGATGAGGCCCGATTCCCCTGCACTGCGTGCAGAGCAATTCCGTGTTGCACATCACACATGAAAGGAGCCTTGATTTCCTTGATGGCACTCCAGAGAAACCCCAAGAACACTGTTTCAAGGCAAGAGGGATCCTGAGGTCACTGTAGCAACACGAAAGAGCTCCGTGGGCCAAAAATCAACTCGAGATGAGAGGTTAGTCCCTGGCTTCGACTCCAGAGGAATACCACCTTACCACAAGCACCTCAAGAGGAGGCTTCTCTCAGCTCTAGGTATGTGAGAGGGATCCTGAGTTTGCGGCCTCAAGTGGAATGGACACCGCGATGCCCTGACTCGAAATAAGGCCGGATATCCCTGCAGTGACTTGAATGCAGGCTCGTCTTGCATCTCCCAAGAAGAAAGGATGTCTGAATCCCCTGTGGAGACCACAGAGAAAGACCTAGTTCCCCACCTCATCGCGACCGGAGGCCTCACATCCTTTGAAAACTCCAGAGGTACGCGGCGATCAGTGCCTTCAAAGGAGACGATTCCTGACTCCTCGTGAAACTTGATAGGAGTCCCAGGATTCTTGTGGCATGTGGAAAGGGACCCTTGGTCTCCCGCCTCAGCTGGAGAGGCGTTCCAATTGCCCTGCCAAGCCTCGAGGAGAATCCAGAGTTGTCCCTCGCAACTAGGCAGGAGTCCTGACGTGGCTGAACAAACCCGTGGGTGGAAGGGCCATCCCCGTCGTAACTCGAGAATATACCCCAGGTTCCCGCCGCAACTCGAGAAAAACCATGAGACTTCCCCCTCGCCGCGAGATGAGGCCCGATTCCCCTGCACTGCGTGCAGAGCAATTCCGTGTTGCACATCACACATGAAAGGAGCCTTGATTTCCTTGATGGCACTCCAGAGAAACCCCAAGGACACTGTTTCAAGGATAGAGGGATCCTGAGGTCACTGTAGCAACATGAAAGAGCTCCGTGGACCAAGAATCAACACGAGATGAGAGGTTAGTCCCTGGCTTCGACTCCTGAGGAATACCACCTTACCACAAGCACCTCAAGAGGAGGCTTCTCTCAGCTCTAGGTATGTGAGAGGGATCTTGAGTTTGCGGCCTCAAGTGGAATGGACACCGGGATGCCCTGACTCGAAATAAGGCCGGATATCCCTGCAGTGACTTGAATGCAGGCTCGTCTTGCATCTCCCAAGAAGAAAGGATGTCTGAATTCCCTCTGGAGACCACAGAGAAAGACCTAGTTCCCCACCTCATCGCGACCGGAGGCCTCACATCCTTTGAAAACTCCAGAGGTATGCGGAGATCAGTGCCTCCAAAGGAGACGATGCCTGACTCCTCGTGAAACTTGATAGGAGTCCCAGAATTCTTGTGGCACGTGGAAAGGGACTCTTGGTCTCCCGCCTCAGCTGGAGAGGCGTTCCAATTGCCCTGCCAAGCCTCGAGGAGAATCCCGAGTTGTCCCTCGCAACTAGGCAGGAGTCCTGACGTGGCTGAACAAACACGTGGGTGGAAAGGCCATCCCCGTCGTAACTCGAGAATATACCCCAGGTTCCCGCCGCAACTCGAGAAAAACCATGAGACTTCCCCCTCGCCGTGAGATGAGGCCCGATTCCCCTGCACTGCGTGCAGAGCAATTCTGTGTTGCACATCACACATGAAAGGAGCCTTGATTTCCTTCATGGCACTCCAGAGAAACCCCAAGAACACTGTTTCAAGGCTAGAGGGATCCTGAGGTCACTGTAGCAACACGAAAGAGCTCCGTGGACCCAAAATCAACTCGAAAAGAGAGGTTAGTCCCTGGATTAGTCTCCAGAGGAATACCACCTTACCACAAGCACCTCAAGAGGAGGCTTCTCTCAGCTCTAAGTATGTGAGAGGGACCCTGAGTTTGGGGCCTCAAGTGGAATGGACACCGCGATGCCCTGACTCGAAATAAGGCCGGATATCCCTGCAGTGACTGGAATGCAGGCTCGTCTTGCATCTCCCAAGACGAAAGGGTGTCTGAATCCCATGTGGAGACCAGAGAGAAAGACCTAGTTCCCCACCTCATCGCGACAGGAGGCCTCAAATCCTTTGAAAACTCCAGAGGTATGCGGAGATCTGTGCCTCCAAAGGAGACGATGCCTGACTCCTCGTGAAACTTGATAGGAGACCCAGGATTCCTGTGGCACGTGGAAAGGGACCCTTGGTCTCCCGTCTCAGCTGGAGAGGCGTCCCAATTGCCCTGCAAAGCCTCGAGGAGAATCCCGAGTTGTCCCTCGCAACTAGGCAGGAGTCCTGACATGGCTGAACACACACGTGTGTGGAAGGGCCATCCCCGTCGTAACTCGAGAATATACCCCAGGTTCCCGCCGCAACTCGAGAAAAACCATGAGACTTCCCCCTCGCCGCGAGATGAGGCCCGATTCCCCTGCACTGCGTGCAGAGCAATTCCGTGTTGCACATCACACATGAAAGGAGCCTTGATTTCCTTGATGGCACTCCAGAGAAACCCCAAGAACACTGTTTCAAGGCTAGAGGGATCCTGAGGTCACTGTAGCAACACGAAAGAGCTCCGTGGACCAAAAATCAACACGAGATGAGAGGTTAGTCCCTGGCTTCGACTCCTGAGGAATACCACCTTACCACAAGCACCTCAAGAGGAGGCTTCTCTCAGCTCTAGGTATGTGAGAGGGATCCTGAGTTTGCGGCCTCAAGTGGAATGGACACCGCGATGCCCTGACTCGAAATAAGGCCGGATATCCCTGCAGTGACTTGAATGCAGGCTCGTCTTGCATCTCCCAAGAAGAAAGGATGTCTGAATTCCCTGTGGAGACCACAGAGAAACACCTAGTTCCCCACCTCATCGCGACCGGAGGCCTCACATCCTTTGAAAACTCCAGAGGTACGCGGAGATCAGTGCCTCCAAAGGAGACGATGCCTGACTCCTCGTGAAACTTGATAGGAGTCCCAGCATTCTTGTGGCACGTGGAAAGGGACCCTTGGTCTCCCGCCTCAGCTGGAGAGGCGTCCCAATTGCCCTGCCAAGCCTCGAGGAGAATCCAGAGTTGTCCCTCGCAACTAGGCAGGAGTCCTGACGTCGCTGAAGAAACACGTGGGTGGAAGGGCCATCCCCGTCGTAACTCGAGAATATACCCCAGGTTCCCGCCGCAACTCGAGAAAAACCATGAGACTTCCCCCTCGATGCGAGATGAGGCCCGATTCCCCTGTACTGCGTGCAGAGCAATTCCGTCTTGCACATCACACATGAAAGGAGCCTTGATTTCCTTCATGGCACTCCAGAGAAACCCCAAGAACACTGTTTCAAGGATAGAGGGATCCTGAGGTCACTGTAGCAACACGAAAGAACTCTGTGGACCAAAAATCAACTCGAAAAGAGAGGTTAGTCCCTGGATTCGTCTCCAGAGGAATACCACCTTACCACAAGCACCTCAAGAGGAGGCTTCTCTCAGCTCTAGGTATGTGAGAGGGACCCTGAGTTTGCGGCCTCAAGTGGAATGGACACCGCGATGCCCTGACTCGAAATAAGGCCGGATATTCCTGCAGTGACTTCAATGCAGGCTCGTCTTGCATCTCCCAGGACGAAAGGATGTCTGAATCCCCTGTGGAAAGCACAGAGAAAGACTTAGTTCCCCACCTCATCGCGACCGATAGCCTCACATCCTTTGAAAACTCCAGAGGTACGCGGAGATCAGTGCCTCCAAAGGAGACGATGCCTGACTCCTCGTGAAACTTGATAGGAGTCCCAGGATTCCTGTGGCACTTGGAAAGGGACACTTGGTCTCCCACCTCAGCTGGGTAGGCGTCCCAATTGCCCTGCCAAGCCTCGAGGAGAATCCAGAGTTGTCCCTCGCAACTAGGCAGGAGTCCTGACGTCGCTGAAGAAACACGTGGGTGGAAGGGCCATCCCCGTCGTAACTCGAGAATATACCCCAGGTTCCCGCCGCAACTCGAGAAAAACCATGAGACTTCCCCCTCGCCGCGAGATGAGGCCCGATTCCCCTGCACTGCGTGCAGAGCAATTCCGTGTTGCACATCACACATGAAAGGAGCCTTGATTTCCTTGATGGCACTCCAGAGAAACCCCAAGAACACTGTTTCAAGGCTAGAGGGATCCTGAGGTCACTGTAGCAACACGAAAGAGCTCCGTGGGCCAAAAATCAACTCGAGATGAGAGGTTAGTCCCTGGCTTCGACTCCAGAGGAATACCACCTTACCACAAGCACCTCAAGAGGAGGCTTCTCTCAGCTCTAGGTATGTGAGAGGGACCCTGAGTTTGCGGCCTCAAGTGGAATGGACACCGCGATGCCCTGACGCGAAATAAGGCCGGATATCCCTGCAGTGACTTGAATGCAGGCTCGTCTTGCATCTCCCAAGATGAAAGGATGTCTGAATCCCCTGTGGAGACCACAGAGAAAGACCTAGTTCCCCACCTCATCGCGACCAGAGGCCTCACATCCTTTGAAAACTCCAGAGGGACGCGGAGATCAGTGCCTCTAAAGGAGACGATGCCTGACTCCTCGTGAAACTTGATAGGAGTCCCAGGATTCCTGTGGCACGTGGAAAGGGACCCTTGGTCTCCCGCCTCAGCTGGAGAGGCGTCCCAATTGCCTTGCCAAGCCTCGAGGAGAATCCCGATTTGTGTCTCGCAACTAGGCAAGAGTCCTGACGTGGCTGAACAAACACGTGTGTGGAAGGGCCATCCCCGTCGTAACTCGAGAATATACCCCAGGTTCCCGCCGCAACTCGAGAAAAACCATGAGACTTCCCCCTCGCCGCGAGATGAGGCCCGATTCCCCTGCACTGCGTGCAGAGCAATTCTGTGTTGCACATCACACATGAAAGGAGCCTTGATTTCCTTCATGGCACTCCAGAGAAACACCAAGAACACTGTTTCAAGGCTAGAGGGATCCTGAGGTCACTGTAGCAACACGAAAGAGCTCCGTGGACCAAAAATCAACTCGAGATGAGAGGTTAGTCCCTGGCTTCGACTCCAGAGGAATACCACCTTACCACAAGCACCTCAAGAGGAGGCTTCTCTCAGCTCTAGGTATGTGAGAGGGATCCTGAGTTTGCGGCCTCAAGTGGAATGGACACCGCGATGCCCTGACTCGAAATAAGGCCGGATATCCCTGCAGTGACTTGAATGCAGGCTCGTCTTGCATCTCCCAAGAAGAAAGGATGTCTGAATCCCCTGTGGAGACCACAGAGAAACACCTAGTTCCCCACCTCATCGCGACCGGAGGCCTCACATCCTTTGAAAACTCCAGAGGTACGCGGAGATCAGTGCCTCCAAAGGAGACGATGCCTGACTCCTAGTGAAACTTGATAGGAGTCCCAGGATTCTTGTGGCACGTGGAAAGGGACCCTTGGTCTCCCGCCTCAGCTGGAGAGGCGTTCCAATTGCCCTGCCAAGCCTCGAGGATAATCCCGAGTTGTCCCTCGCAACTAGGCAGGAGTCCTGACGTGGCTGAACAAACACGTGGGTGGAAGGGCCATCCCCGTCGTAACTCGAGAATATACCCCAGGTTCCCGCCGCAACTCGAGAAAAACCATGAGACTTCCCCCTCGATGCGAGATGAGGCCCGATTCCCCTGTACTGCGTGCAGAGCAATTCCGTCTTGCACATCACACATGAAAGGAGCCTTGATTTCCTTGATGGCACTCCAGAGAAACCCCAAGAACACTGTTTCAAGGATAGAGGGATCCTGAGGTCACTGTAGCAACACGAAAGAACTCTGTGGACCAAAAATCAACTCGAAAAGAGAGTTTAGTCCCTGGATTCGTCTCCAGAGGAATACCACCTTACCACAAGCACCTCAAGAGGAGGCTTCTCCCACCTCTAGGTATGTGAGAGGGACCCTGAGTTTGCGTCCTCAAGTGGAATGGACACCGCGATACCCTGACTCGAAATAAGGCCGGATATCCCTGCAGTGACTTCAATGCAGGCTCGTCTTGCATCTCCCAGGACGAAAGGATGTCTGAATCCCCTGTGGAAAGCACAGAGAAAGACTTAGTTCCCCACCTCATCGCGACCGATAGCCTCACATCCTTTGAAAACTCCAGAGGTACGCGGAGATCAGTGCCTCCAAAGGAGACGACGCCTGACTCCTCGTGAAACTTGATAGGAGTTCCAGGATTCCTGTGGCACTTGGAAAGGGACACTTGGTCTCCCGCCTCAGCTGGAGAGGCGTCCCAATTGCCCTGCCAAGCCTCGAGGAGAATCCAGAGTTGTCCCTCGCAACTAGGCAGGAGTCCTGACGTCGCTGAAGAAACACGTGGGTGGAAGGGCCATCCCCGTCGTAACTCGAGAATATACCCCAGGTTCCTGCCGCATCTCGAGAAAAACCATGAGACTTCCCCCTCGCCGCGAGATGAGGCCCGATTCCCCTGCACTGCGTGCAGAGCAATTCCGTGTTGCACATCACACATGAAAGGAGCCTTGATTTCCTTGATGGCACTCCAGAGAAACCCCAAGAACACTGTTTCAAGGCTAGAGGGATCCTGAGGTCACTGTAGCAACACGAAAGAGCTCCGTGGGCCAAAAATCAACTCGAGATGAGAGGTTAGTCCCTGGCTTCGACTCCAGAGGAATACCACCTTACCACAAGCACCTCAAGAGGAGGCTTCTCTCAGCTCTAGGTATGTGAGAGGGATCCTGAGTTTGCGGCCTCAAGTGGAATGGACACCGCGATGCCCTGACTCGAAATAAGGCCGGATATCCCTGCAGTGACTTGAATGCAGGCTCGTCTTGCATCTCCCAAGAAGAAAGGATGTCTGAATCCCCTGTGGAGACCACAGAGAAACACCTAGTTCCCCACCTCATCGCGACCGGAGGCCTCACATCCTTTGAAAACTCCAGAGGTACGCGGAGATCAGTGCCTCCAAAGGAGACGATGCCTGACTCCTCGTGAAACTTGATAGGAGTCCCAGGATTCTTGTGGCACGTGGAAAGGGACCCTTGGTCTCCCGCCTCAGCTGGAGAGGCGTTCCAATTGCCCTGCCAAGCCTCGAGGAGAATCCCGAATTGTCCCTCGCAACTAGGCAGGAGTCCTGACGTGGCTGAACAAACACGTGGGTAGAAGGGCCATCCCCGTCGTAACTCGAGAATATACCCCAGGTTCCCGCCGCAACTCGAGAAAAACCATGAGACTTCCCCCTCGATGCGAGATGAGGCCCGATTCCCCTGTACTGCGTGCAGAGCAATTCCGTCTTGCACATCACACATGAAAGGAGCCTTGATTTCCTTGATGGCACTCCAGAGAAACCCCAAGAACACTGTTTCAAGGATAGAGGGATCCTGAGGTCACTGTAGCAACACGAAAGAACTCTGTGGACCAAAAATCAACTCGAAAAGAGAGGTTAGTCCCTGGATTCGTCTCCAGAGGAATACCACCTTACCACAAGCACCTCAAGAGGAGGCTTCTCTCAGCTCTAGGTATGTGAGAGGGACCCTGAGTTTGCGGCCTCAAGTGGAATGGACACCGCGATGCCCTGACTCGAAATAAGGCCGGATATCCCTGCAGTGACTTCAATGCAGGCTCGTCTTGCATCTCCCAGGACGAAAGGATGTCTGAATCCCCTGTGGAAAGCACAGAGAAAGACTTAGTTCCCCACCTCATCGCGACCGATAGCCTCACATCCTTTGAAAACTCCAGAGGTACGCGGAGATCAGTGCCTCCAAAGGAGACGATGCCTGACTCCTCGTGAAACTTGATAGGAGTCCCAGGATTCCTGTGGCACTTGGAAAGGGACACTTGGTCTCCCGCCTCAGCTGCAGAGGCGTCCCAATTGCCCTGCAAAGCCTCGAGGAGAATCCAGAGTTGTCCCTCGCAACTAGGCAGGAGTCCTGACGTCGCTGAAGAAACACGTGGGTGGAAGGGCCATCCCCGTCGTAACTCGAGAATATACCCCAGGTTCCCGCCGCAACTCGAGAAAAACCATGAGACTTCCCCCTCGCCGCGAGATGAGGCCCGATTCCCCTGCACTGCGTGCAGAGCAATTCCGTGTTGCACATCACACATGAAAGGAGCCTTGATTTCCTTGATGGCACTCCAGAGAAACCCCAAGAACACTGTTTCAAGGCTAGAGGGATCCTGAGGTCACTGTAGCAACACGAAAGAGCTCCGTGGGCCAAAAATCAACTCGAGATGAGAGGTTAGTCCCTGGCTTCGACTCCAGAGGAATACCACCTTACCACAAGCACCTCAAGAGGAGGCTTCTCTCAGCTCTAGGTATGTGAGAGGGATCCTGAGTTTGCGGCCTCAAGTGGAATGGACACCGCGATGCCCTGACTCGAAATAAGGCCGGATATCCCTGCAGTGACTTGAATGCAGGCTCGTCTTGCATCTCCCAAGAAGAAAGGATGTCTGAATCCCCTGTGGAGACCACAGAGAAAGACCTAGTTCCCCACCTCATCGCGACCGGAGGCCTCACATCCTTTGAAAACTCCAGAGGTACGCGGCGATCAGTGCCTTCAAAGGAGACGATGCCTGACTCCTCGTGAAACTTGATAGGAGTCCCAGGATTCTTGTGGCATGTGGAAAGGGACCCTTGGTCTCCCGCCTCAGCTGGAGAGGCGTCCCAATTGCCCTGCCAAGCCTCGAGGAGAATCCAGAGTTGTCCCTCGCAACTAGGCAGGAGTCCTGACGTGGCTGAACAAACCCGTGGGTGGAAGGGCCATCCCCGTCGTAACTCGAGAATATACCCCAGGTTCCCGCCGCAACTCGAGAAAAACCATGAGACTTCCCCCTCGCCGCGAGATGAGGCCCGATTCCCCTGCACTGCGTGCAGAGCAATTCCGTGTTGCACATCACACATGAAAGGAGCCTTGATTTCCTTGATGGCACTCCAGAGAAACCCCAAGGACACTGTTTCAAGGATAGAGGGATCCTGAGGTCACTGTAGCAACATGAAAGAGCTCCGTGGACCAAGAATCAACACGAGATGAGAGGTTAGTCCCTGGCTTCGACTCCTGAGGAATACCACCTTACCACAAGCACCTCAAGAGGACGCTTCTCTCAGCTCTAGGTATGTGAGAGGGATCTTGAGTTTGCGGCCTCAAGTGGAATGGACACCGGAATGCCCTGACTCGAAATAAGGCCGGATATCCCTGCAGTGACTTGAATGCAGGCTCGTCTTGCATCTCCCAAGAAGAAAGGATGTCTGAATTCCCTCTGGAGACCACAGAGAAAGACCTAGTTCCCCACCTCATCGCGACCGGAGGCCTCACATCCTTTGAAAACTCCAGAGGTATGCGGAGATCAGTGCCTCCAAAGGAGACGATGCCTGACTCCTCGTGAAACTTGATAGGAGTCCCAGAATTCTTGTGGCACTTGGAAAGGGACTCTTGGTCTCCCGCCTCAGCTGGAGAGGCGTTCCAATTGCCCTGCCAAGCCTCGAGGAGAATCCCGAGTTGTCCCTCGCAACTAGGCAGGAGTCCTGACGTGGCTGAACAAACACGTGGGTGGAAGGGCCATCCCCGTCGTAACTCGAGAATATACCCCAGGTTCCCGCCGCAACTCGAGAAAAACCATGAGACTTCCCCCTCGATGCGAGATGAGGCCCGATTCCCCTGTACTGCGTGCAGAGCAATTCCGTCTTGCACATCACACATGAAAGGAGCCTTGATTTCCTTCATGGCACTCCAGAGAAACCCCAAGAACACTGTTTCAAGGATAGAGGGATCCTGAGGTCACTGTAGCAACACGAAAGAACTCTGTGGACCAAAAATCAACTCGAAAAGAGAGGTTAGTCCCTGGATTCGTCTCCAGAGGAATACCACCTTACCACAAGCACCTCAAGAGGAGGCTTCTCTCACCTCTAGGTATGTGAGAGGGACCCTGAGTTTGCGTCCTCAAGTGGAATGGACACCGCGATGCCCTGACTCGAAATAAGGCCGGATATCCCTGCAGTGACTTCAATGCAGGCTCGTCTTGCATCTCTCAGGATGAAAGGATGTCTGAATCCCCTGTGGAAAGCACAGAGAAAGACTTAGTTCCCCACCTCATAGCGACCGATAGCCTCACATCCTTTGAAAACTCCAGAGGTACGCGGAGATCAGTGCCTCCAAAGGAGACGACGCCTGACTCCTCGTGAAACTTGATAGGAGTCCCAGGATTCCTGTGGCACTTGGAAAGGGACACTTGGTCTCCCGCCTCAGCTGCAGAGGCGTCCCAATTGCCCTGCAAAGCCTCGAGGAGAATCCAGAGTTGTCCCTCGCAACTAGGCAGGAGTCCTGACGTCGCTGAAGAAACACGTGGGTGGAAGGGCCATCCCCGTCGTAACTCGAGAATATACCCCAGGTTCCCGCCGCAACTCGAGAAAAACCATGAGACTTCCCCCTCGCCGCGAGATGAGGCCCGATTCCCCTGCACTGCGTGCAGAGCAATTCCGTGTTGCACATCACACATGAAAGGAGCCTTGATTTCCTTGATGGCACTCCAGAGAAACCCCAAGAACACTGTTTCAAGGCTAGA
Source organism: Cervus elaphus (assembly GCF_910594005.1). NCBI lineage: Eukaryota > Metazoa > Chordata > Mammalia > Artiodactyla > Cervidae > Cervus > Cervus elaphus. The sequence continues at coordinate 1,298,362 of NC_057828.1, forward strand.
GGGATCCTGAGGTCACTGTAGCAACACGAAAGAGCTCCGTGGGCCAAAAATCAACTCGAGATGAGAGGTTAGTCCCTGGATTCGTCTCCAGAGGAATACCACCTTACCACAAGCACCTCAAGAGGAGGCTTCTCTCAGCTCTAGGTATGTGAGAGGGACCCTGAGTTTGCGGCCTCAAGTGGAATGGACACCGCGATGCCCTGACGCGAAATAAGGCTGGATATCCCTGCAGTGACTTGAATGCAGGCTCGTCTTGCATCTCCCAAGATGAAAGGATGTCTGAATCCCCTGTGGAGACCACAGAGAAAGACCTAGTTCCCCACCTCATCGCGACCGGAGGCCTCACATCCTTTGAAAACTCCAGAGGTACGCGGAGATCAGTGCCTCCAAAGGAGACGATGCCTGACAACTCGTGAAACTTGATAGGAGTCCCAGGATTCCTGTGGCACGTGGAAAGGGACCCTTGGTCTCCCGCCTCAGCTGGAGAGGCGTCCCAATTGCCTTGCCAAGCCTCGAGGAGAATCCCGAGTTGTGTCTCGCAACTAGGCAAGAGTCCTGACGTGGCTGAACAAACACGTGTGTGGAAAGGCCATCCCCGTCGTAACTCGAGAATATACCCCAGGTTCCCGCCGCAACTCGAGAAAAACCATGAGACTTCCCCCTCGCCGTGAGATGAGGCCCGATTCCCCTGCACTGCGTGCAGAGCAATTCTGTGTTGCACATCACACATGAAAGGAGCCTTGATTTCCTTCATGGCACTCCAGAGAAACCCCAAGAACACTGTTTCAAGGCTAGAGGGATCCTGAGGTCACTGTAGCAACACGAAAGAGCTCCGTGGACCCAAAATCAACTCGAAAAGAGAGGTTAGTCCCTGGATTAGTCTCCAGAGGAATACCACCTTACCACAAGCACCTCAAGAGGAGGCTTCTCTCAGCTCTAAGTATGTGAGAGGGACCCTGAGTTTGGGGCCTCAAGTGGAATGGACACCGCGATGCCCTGACTCGAAATAAGGCCGGAAATCCCTGCAGTGACTGGAATGCAGGCTCGTCTTGCATCTCCCAAGACGAAAGGGTGTCTGAATCCCATGTGGAGACCAGAGAGAAAGACCTAGTTCCCCACCTCATCGCGACAGGAGGCCTCAAATCCTTTGAAAACTCCAGAGGTATGCGGAGATCTGTGCCTCCAAAGGAGACGATGCCTGACTCCTCGTGAAACTTGATAGGAGACCCAGGATTCCTGTGGCACGTGGAAAGGGACCCTTGGTCTCCCGTCTCAGCTGGAGAGGCGTCCCAATTGCCCTGCAAAGCCTCGAGGAGAATCCCGAGTTGTCCCTCGCAACTAGGCAGGAGTCCTGACATGGCTGAACACACACGTGTGTGGAAGGGCCATCCCCGTCGTAACTCGAGAATATACCCCAGGTTCCCGCCGCAACTCGAGAAAAACCATGAGACTTCCCCCTCGCTGCGAGATGAGGCCCGATTCCCCTGCACTGCGTGCAGAGCAATTCCGTGTTGCACATCACACATGAAAGGAGCCTTGATTTCCTTGATGGCACTCCAGAGAAACCCCAAGAACACTGTTTCAAGGCTAGAGGGATCCTGAGGTCACTGTAGCAACACGAAAGAGCTCCGTGGACCAAAAATCAACACGAGATGAGAGGTTAGTCCCTGGCTTCGACTCCTGAGGAATACCACCTTACCACAAGCACCTCAAGAGGAGGCTTCTCTCAGCTCTAGGTATGTGAGAGGGATCCTGAGTTTGCGGCCTCAAGTGGAATGGACACCGCGATGCCCTGACTCGAAATAAGGCCGGATATCCCTGCAGTGACTTGAATGCAGGCTCGTCTTGCATCTCCCAAGAAGAAAGGATGTCTGAATTCCCTGTGGAGACCACAGAGAAACACCTAGTTCCCCACCTCATCGCGACCGGAGGCCTCACATCCTTTGAAAACTCCAGAGGTACGCGGAGATCAGTGCCTCCAAAGGAGACGATGCCTGACTCCTCGTGAAACTTGATAGGAGTCCCAGCATTCTTGTGGCACGTGGAAAGGGACCCTTGGTCTCCCGCCTCAGCTGGAGAGGCGTCCCAATTGCCCTGCCAAGCCTCGAGGAGAATCCAGAGTTGTCCCTCGCAACTAGGCAGGAGTCCTGACGTGGCTGAACAAACACGTGGGTGGAAGGGCCATCCCCGTCGTAACTCGAGAATATACCCCAGGTTCCCGCCGCAACTCGAGAAAAACCATGAGACTTCCCCCTCGATGCGAGATGAGGCCCGATTCCCCTGTACTGCGTGCAGAGCAATTCCGTCTTGCACATCACACATGAAAGGAGCCTTGATTTCCTTCATGGCACTCCAGAGAAACCCCAAGAACACTGTTTCAAGGATAGAGGGATCCTGAGGTCACTGTAGCAACACGAAAGAACTCTGTGGACCAAAAATCAACTCGAAAAGAGAGGTTAGTCCCTGGATTCGTCTCCAGAGGAATACCACCTTACCACAAGCACCTCAAGAGGAGGCTTCTCTCAGCTCTAGGTATGTGAGAGGGACCCTGAGTTTGCGGCCTCAAGTGGAATGGACACCGCGATGCCCTGACTCGAAATAAGGCTGGATATCCCTGCAGTGACTTCAATGCAGGCTCGTCTTGCATCTCCCAGGACGAAAGGATGTCTGAATCCCCTGTGGAAAGCACAGAGAAAGACTTAGTTCCCCACCTCATCGCGACCGATAGCCTCACATCCTTTGAAAACTCCAGAGGTACGCGGAGATCAGTGCCTCCAAAGGAGACGACGCCTGACTCCTCGTGAAACTTGATAGGAGTCCCAGGATTCCTGTGGCACTTGGAAAGGGACACTTGGTCTCCCACCTCAGCTGGGTAGGCGTCCCAATTGCCCTGCCAAGCCTCGAGGAGAATCCAGAGTTGTCCCTCGCAACTAGGCAGGAGTCCTGACGTCGCTGAAGAAACACGTGGGTGGAAGGGCCATCCCCGTCGTAACTCGAGAATATACCCCAGGTTCCCGCCGCAACTCGAGAAAAACCATGAGACTTCCCCCTCGCCGCGAGATGAGGCCCGATTCCCCTGCACTGCGTGCAGAGCAATTCCGTGTTGCACATCACACATGAAAGGAGCCTTGATTTCCTTCATGGCACTCCAGAGAAACCCCAAGAACACTGTTTCAAGGCTAGAGGGATCCTGAGGTCACTGTAGCAACACGAAAGAGCTCCGTGGGCCAAAAATCAACTCGAGATGAGAGGTTAGTCCCTGGCTTCGACTCCAGAGGAATACCACCTTACCACAAGCACCTCAAGAGGAGGCTTCTCTCAGCTCTAGGTATGTGAGAGGGACCCTGAGTTTGCGGCCTCAAGTGGAATGGACACCGCGATGCCCTGACGCGAAATAAGGCCGGATATCCCTGCAGTGACTTGAATGCAGGCTCGTCTTGCATCTCCCAAGATGAAAGGATGTCTGAATCCCCTGTGGAGACCACAGAGAAAGACCTAGTTCCCCACCTCATCGCGACCAGAGGCCTCACATCCTTTGAAAACTCCAGAGGGACGCGGAGATCAGTGCCTCTAAAGGAGACGATGCCTGACTCCTCGTGAAACTTGATAGGAGTCCCAGGATTCCTGTGGCACGTGGAAAGGGACCCTTGGTCTCCCGCCTCAGCTGGAGAGGCGTCCCAATTGCCTTGCCAAGCCTCGCGGAGAATCCCGAGTTGTGTCTCGCAACTAGGCAAGAGTCCTGACGTGGCTGAACAAACACGTGTGTGGAAGGGCCATCCCCGTCGTAACTCGAGAATATACCCCAGGTTCCCGCCGCAACTCGAGAAAAACCATGAGACTTCCCCCTCGCCGCGAGATGAGGCCCGATTCCCCTGCACTGCGTGCAGAGCAATTCTGTGTTGCACATCACACATGAAAGGAGCCTTGATTTCCTTCATGGCACTCCAGAGAAACACCAAGAACACTGTTTCAAGGCTAGAGGGATCCTGAGGTCACTGTAGCAACACGAAAGAGCTCCGTGGACCAAAAATCAACTCGAGATGAGAGGTTAGTCCCTGGCTTCGACTCCAGAGGAATACCACCTTACCACAAGCACCTCAAGAGGAGGCTTCTCTCAGCTCTAGGTATGTGAGAGGGATCCTGAGTTTGCGGCCTCAAGTGGAATGGACACCGCGATGCCCTGACTCGAAATAAGGCCGGATATCCCTGCAGTGTCTTGAATGCAGGCTCGTCTTGCATCTCCCAAGAAGAAAGGATGTCTGAATCCCCTGTGGAGACCACAGAGAAACACCTAGTTCCCCACCTCATCGCGACCGGAGGCCTCACATCCTTTGAAAACTCCAGAGGTACGCGGAGATCAGTGCCTCCAAAGGAGACGATGCCTGACTCCTAGTGAAACTTGATAGGAGTCCCAGGATTCTTGTGGCACGTGGAAAGGGACCCTTGGTCTCCCGCCTCAGCTGGAGAGGCGTTCCAATTGCCCTGCCAAGCCTCGAGGATAATCCCGAGTTGTCCCTCGCAACTAGGCAGGAGTCCTGACGTGGCTGAACAAACACGTGGGTGGAAGGGCCATCCCCGTCGTAACTCGAGAATATACCCCAGGTTCCCGCCGCAACTCGAGAAAAACCATGAGACTTCCCCCTCGATGCGAGATGAGGCCCGATTCCCCTGTACTGCGTGCAGAGCAATTCCGTCTTGCACATCACACATGAAAGGAGCCTTGATTTCCTTGATGGCACTCCAGAGAAACCCCAAGAACACTGTTTCAAGGATAGAGGGATCCTGAGGTCACTGTAGCAACACGAAAGAACTCTGTGGACCAAAAATCAACTCGAAAAGAGAGGTTAGTCCCTGGATTCGTCTCCAGAGGAATACCACCTTCCCACAAGCACCTCAAGAGGAGGCTTCTCCCACCTCTAGGTATGTGAGAGGGACCCTGAGTTTGCGTCCTCAAGTGGAATGGACACCGCGATACCCTGACTCGAAATAAGGCCGGATATCCCTGCAGTGACTTCAATGCAGGCTCGTCTTGCATCTCCCAGGACGAAAGGATGTCTGAATCCCCTGTGGAAAGCACAGAGAAAGACTTAGTTCCCCACCTCATCGCGACCGATAGCCTCACATCCTTTGAAAACTCCAGAGGTACGCGGAGATCAGTGCCTCCAAAGGAGACGACGCCTGACTCCTCGTGAAACTTGATAGGAGTTCCAGGATTCCTGTGGCACTTGGAAAGGGACACTTGGTCTCCCGCCTCAGCTGGAGAGGCGTCCCAATTGCCCTGCCAAGCCTCGAGGAGAATCCAGAGTTGTCCCTCGCAACTAGGCAGGAGTCCTGACGTCGCTGAAGAAACACGTGGGTGGAAGGGCCATCCCCGTCGTAACTCGAGAATATACCCCAGGTTCCTGCCGCATCTCGAGAAAAACCATGAGACTTCCCCCTCGCCGCGAGATGAGGCCCGATTCCCCTGCACTGCGTGCAGAGCAATTCCGTGTTGCACATCACACATGAAAGGAGCCTTGATTTCATTCATGGCACTCCAGAGAAACCCCAAGAACACTGTTTCAAGGCTAGAGGGATCCTGAGGTCACTGTAGCAACACGAAAGAGCTCCGTGGGCCAAAAATCAACTCGAGATGAGAGGTTAGTCCCTGGCTTCGACTCCAGAGGAATACCACCTTACCACAAGCACCTCAAGAGGAGGCTTCTCTCAGCTCTAGGTATGTGAGAGGGATCCTGAGTTTGCGGCCTCAAGTGGAATGGACACCGCGATGCCCTGACTCGAAATAAGGCCGGATATCCCTGCAGTGACTTGAATGCAGGCTCGTCTTGCATCTCCCAAGAAGAAAGGATGTCTGAATCCCCTGTGGAGACCACAGAGAAAGACCTAGTTCCCCACCTCATCGCGACCGGAGGCCTCACATCCTTTGAAAACTCCAGAGGTACGCGGAGATCAGTGCCTCCAAAGGAGACGATGCCTGACTCCTCGTGAAACTTGATAGGAGTCCCAGGATTCTTATGGCACGTGGAAAGGGACCCTTGGTCTCCCGCCTCAGCTGGAGAGGCGTTCCAATTGCCCTGCCAAGCCTCGAGGAGAATCCCGAATTGTCCCTCGCAACTAGGCAGGAGTCCTGACGTGGCTGAACAAACACGTGGGTAGAAGGGCCATCCCCGTCGTAACTCGAGAATATACCCCAGGTTCCCGCCGCAACTCGAGAAAAACCATGAGACTTCCCCCTCGATGCGAGATGAGGCCCGATTCCCCTGTACTGCGTGCAGAGCAATTCCGTCTTGCACATCACACATGAAAGGAGCCTTGATTTCCTTGATGGCACTCCAGAGAAACCCCAAGAACACTGTTTCAAGGATAGAGGGATCCTGAGGTCACTGTAGCAACACGAAAGAACTCTGTGGACCAAAAATCAACTCGAAAAGAGAGGTTAGTCCCTGGATTCGTCTCCAGAGGAATACCACCTTACCACAAGCACCTCAAGAGGAGGCTTCTCTCAGCTCTAGGTATGTGAGAGGGACCCTGAGTTTGCGGCCTCAAGTGGAATGGACACCGCGATGCCCTGACTCGAAATAAGGCCGGATATCCCTGCAGTGACTTCAATGCAGGCTCGTCTTGCATCTCCCGGGACGAAAGGATGTCTGAATCCCCTGTGGAAAGCACAGAGAAAGACTTAGTTCCCCACCTCATCGCGACCGATAGCCTCACATCCTTTGAAAACTCCAGAGGTACGCGGAGATCAGTGCCTCCAAAGGAGACGATGCCTGACTCCTCGTGAAACTTGATAGGAGTCCCAGGATTCCTGTGGCACTTGGAAAGGGACACTTGGTCTCCCGCCTCAGCTGCAGAGGCGTCCCAATTGCCCTGCAAAGCCTCGAGGAGAATCCAGAGTTGTCCCTCGCAACTAGGCAGGAGTCCTGACGTCGCTGAAGAAACACGTGGGTGGAAGGGCCATCCCCGTCGTAACTCGAGAATATACCCCAGGTTCCCGCCGCAACTCGAGAAAAACCATGAGACTTCCCCCTCGCCGCGAGATGAGGCCCGATTCCCCTGCACTGCGTGCAGAGCAATTCCGTGTTGCACATCACACATGAAAGGAGCCTTGATTTCCTTGATGGCACTCCAGAGAAACCCCAAGAACACTGTTTCAAGGCTAGAGGGATCCTGAGGTCACTGTAGCAACACGAAAGAGCTCCGTGGGCCAAAAATCAACTCGAGATGAGAGGTTAGTCCCTGGCTTCGACTCCAGAGGAATACCACCTTACCACAAGCACCTCAAGAGGAGGCTTCTCTCAGCTCTAGGTATGTGAGAGGGACCCTGAGTTTGCGGCCTCAAGTGGAATGGACACCGCGATGCCCTGACTCGAAATAAGGCCGGATATCCCTGCAGTGACTTGAATGCAGGCTCGTCTTGCATCTCCCAAGAAGAAAGGATGTCTGAATCCCCTGTGGAGACCACAGAGAAAGACCTAGTTCCCCACCTCATCGCGACCGGAGGCCTCACATCCTTTGAAAACTCCAGAGGTACGCGGCGATCAGTGCCTTCAAAGGAGACGATGCCTGACTCCTCGTGAAACTTGATAGGAGTCCCAGGATTCTTGTGGCATGTGGAAAGGGACCCTTGGTCTCCCGCCTCAGCTGGAGAGGCGTCCCAATTGCCCTGCCAAGCCTCGAGGAGAATCCAGAGTTGTCCCTCGCAACTAGGCAGGAGTCCTGACGTGGCTGAACAAACCCGTGGGTGGAAGGGCCATCCCCGTCGTAACTCGAGAATATACCCCAGGTTCCCGCCGCAACTCGAGAAAAACCATGAGACTTCCCCCTCGCCGCGAGATGAGGCCCGATTCCCCTGCACTGCGTGCAGAGCAATTCCGTGTTGCACATCACACATGAAAGGAGCCTTGATTTCCTTGATGGCACTCCAGAGAAACCCCAAGGACACTGTTTCAAGGATAGAGGGATCCTGAGGTCACTGTAGCAACATGAAAGAGCTCCGTGGACCAAGAATCAACACGAGATGAGAGGTTAGTCCCTGGCTTCGACTCCTGAGGAATACCACCTTACCACAAGCACCTCAAGAGGACGCTTCTCTCAGCTCTAGGTATGTGAGAGGGATCTTGAGTTTGCGGCCTCAAGTGGAATGGACACCGGGATGCCCTGACTCGAAATAAGGCCGGATATCCCTGCAGTGACTTGAATGCAGGCTCGTCTTGCATCTCCCAAGAAGAAAGGATGTCTGAATTCCCTCTGGAGACCACAGAGAAAGACCTAGTTCCCCACCTCATCGCGACCGGAGGCCTCACATCCTTTGAAAACTCCAGAGGTATGCGGAGATCAGTGCCTCCAAAGGAGACGATGCCTGACTCCTCGTGAAACTTGATAGGAGTCCCAGAATTCTTGTGGCACGTGGAAAGGGACTCTTGGTCTCCCGCCTCAGCTGGAGAGGCGTTCCAATTGCCCTGCCAAGCCTCGAGGAGAATCCCGAGTTGTCCCTCGCAACTAGGCAGGAGTCCTGACGTGGCTGAACAAACACGTGGGTGGAAGGGCCATCCCCGTCGTAACTCGAGAATATACCCCAGGTTCCCGCCGCAACTCGAGAAAAACCATGAGACTTCCCCCTCGATGCGAGATGAGGCCCGATTCCCCTGTACTGCGTGCAGAGCAATTCCGTCTTGCACATCACACATGAAAGGAGCCTTGATTTCCTTCATGGCACTCCAGAGAAACCCCAAGAACACTGTTTCAAGGATAGAGGGATCCTGAGGTCACTGTAGCAACACGAAAGAACTCTGTGGACCAAAAATCAACTCGAAAAGAGAGGTTAGTCCCTGGATTCGTCTCCAGAGGAATACCACCTTACCACAAGCACCTCAAGAGGAGGCTTCTCTCACCTCTAGGTATGTGAGAGGGACCCTGAGTTTGCGTCCTCAAGTGGAATGGACACCGCGATGCCCTGACTCGAAATAAGGCCGGATATCCCTGCAGTGACTTCAATGCAGGCTCGTCTTGCATCTCTCAGGATGAAAGGATGTCTGAATCCCCTGTGGAAAGCACAGAGAAAGACTTAGTTCCCCACCTCATAGCGACCGATAGCCTCACATCCTTTGAAAACTCCAGAGGTACGCGGAGATCAGTGCCTCCAAAGGAGACGACGCCTGACTCCTCGTGAAACTTGATAGGAGTCCCAGGATTCCTGTGGCACTTGGAAAGGGACACTTGGTCTCCCGCCTCAGCTGCAGAGGCGTCCCAATTGCCCTGCAAAGCCTCGAGGAGAATCCAGAGTTGTCCCTCGCAACTAGGCAGGAGTCCTGACGTCGCTGAAGAAACACGTGGGTGGAAGGGCCATCCCCGTCGTAACTCGAGAATATACCCCAGGTTCCCGCCGCAACTCGAGAAAAACCATGAGACTTCCCCCTCGCCGCGAGATGAGGCCCGATTCCCCTGCACTGCGTGCAGAGCAATTCCGTGTTGCACATCACACATGAAAGGAGCCTTGATTTCCTTGATGGCACTCCAGAGAAACCCCAAGAACACTGTTTCAAGGCTAGAGGGATCCTGAGGTCACTGTAGCAACACGAAAGAGCTCCGTGGGCCAAAAATCAACTCGAGATGAGAGGTTAGTCCCTGGATTCGTCTCCAGAGGAATACCACCTTACCACAAGCACCTCAAGAGGAGGCTTCTCTCAGCTCTAGGTATGTGAGAGGGACCCTGAGTTTGCGGCCTCAAGTGGAATGGACACCGCGATGCCCTGACGCGAAATAAGGCCGGATATCCCTGCAGTGACTTGAATGCAGGCTCGTCTTGCATCTCCCAAGATGAAAGGATGTCTGAATCCCCTGTGGAGACCACAGAGAAAGACCTAGTTCCCCACCTCATCGCGACCGGAGGCCTCACATCCTTTGAAAACTCCAGAGGTACGCGGAGATCAGTGCCTCCAAAGGAGACGATGCCTGACAACTCGTGAAACTTGATAGGAGTCCCAGGATTCCTGTGGCACGTGGAAAGGGACCCTTGGTCTCCCGCCTCAGCTGGAGAGGCGTCCCAATTGCCTTGCCAAGCCTCGAGGAGAATCCCGAGTTGTGTCTCGCAACTAGGCAAGAGTCCTGACGTGGCTGAACAAACACGTGTGTGGAAAGGCCATCCCCGTCGTAACTCGAGAATATACCCCAGGTTCCCGCCGCAACTCGAGAAAAACCATGAGACTTCCCCCTCGCCGTGAGATGAGGCCCGATTCCCCTGCACTGCGTGCAGAGCAATTCTGTGTTGCACATCACACATGAAAGGAGCCTTGATTTCCTTCATGGCACTCCAGAGAAACCCCAAGAACACTGTTTCAAGGCTAGAGGGATCCTGAGGTCACTGTAGCAACACGAAAGAGCTCCGTGGACCCAAAATCAACTCGAAAAGAGAGGTTAGTCCCTGGATTCGTCTCCAGAGGAATACCACCTTACCACAAGCACCTCAAGAGGAGGCTTCTCTCAGCTCTAAGTATGTGAGAGGGACCCTGAGTTTGGGGCCTCAAGTGGAATGGACACCGCGATGCCCTGACTCGAAATAAGGCCGGATATCCCTGCAGTGACTGGAATGCAGGCTCGTCTTGCATCTCCCAAGACGAAAGGGTGTCTGAATCCCATGTGGAGACCAGAGAGAAAGACCTAGTTCCCCACCTCATCGCGACAGGAGGCCTCAAATCCTTTGAAAACTCCAGAGGTATGCGGAGATCTGTGCCTCCAAAGGAGACGATGCCTGACTCCTCGTGAAACTTGATAGGAGACCCAGGATTCCTGTGGCACGTGGAAAGGGACCCTTGGTCTCCCGTCTCAGCTGGAGAGGCGTCCCAATTGCCCTGCAAAGCCTCGAGGAGAATCCCGAGTTGTCCCTCGCAACTAGGCAGGAGTCCTGACATGGCTGAACACACACGTGTGTGGAAGGGCCATCCCCGTCGTAACTCGAGAATATACCCCAGGTTCCCGCCGCAACTCGAGAAAAACCATGAGACTTCCCCCTCGCTGCGAGATGAGGCCCGATTCCCCTGCACTGCGTGCAGAGCAATTCCGTGTTGCACATCACACATGAAAGGAGCCTTGATTTCCTTGATGGCACTCCAGAGAAACCCCAAGAACACTGTTTCAAGGCTAGAGGGATCCTGAGGTCACTGTAGCAACACGAAAGAGCTCCGTGGACCAAAAATCAACACGAGATGAGAGGTTAGTCCCTGGCTTCGACTCCTGAGGAATACCACCTTACCACAAGCACCTCAAGAGGAGGCTTCTCTCAGCTCTAGGTATGTGAGAGGGATCCTGAGTTTGCGGCCTCAAGTGGAATGGACACCGCGATGCCCTGACTCGAAATAAGGCCGGATATCCCTGCAGTGACTTGAATGCAGGCTCGTCTTGCATCTCCCAAGAAGAAAGGATGTCTGAATTCCCTGTGGAGACCACAGAGAAACACCTAGTTCCCCACCTCATCGCGACCGGAGGCCTCACATCCTTTGAAAACTCCAGAGGTACGCGGAGATCAGTGCCTCCAAAGGAGACGATGCCTGACTCCTCGTGAAACTTGATAGGAGTCCCAGCATTCTTGTGGCACGTGGAAAGGGACCCTTGGTCTCCCGCCTCAGCTGGAGAGGCGTCCCAATTGCCCTGCCAAGCCTCGAGGAGAATCCAGAGTTGTCCCTCGCAACTAGGCAGGAGTCCTGACGTGGCTGAACAAACACGTGGGTGGAAGGGCCATCCCCGTCGTAACTCGAGAATATACCCCAGGTTCCCGCCGCAACTCGAGAAAAACCATGAGACTTCCCCCTCGATGCGAGATGAGGCCCGATTCCCCTGTACTGCGTGCAGAGCAATTCCGTCTTGCACATCACACATGAAAGGAGCCTTGATTTCCTTCATGGCACTCCAGAGAAACCCCAAGAACACTGTTTCAAGGATAGAGGGATCCTGAGGTCACTGTAGCAACACGAAAGAACTCTGTGGACCAAAAATCAACTCGAAAAGAGAGGTTAGTCCCTGGATTCGTCTCCAGAGGAATACCACCTTACCACAAGCACCTCAAGAGGAGGCTTCTCTCAGCTCTAGGTATGTGAGAGGGACCCTGAGTTTGCGGCCTCAAGTGGAATGGACACCGCGATGCCCTGACTCGAAATAAGGCCGGATATCCCTGCAGTGACTTCAATGCAGGCTCGTCTTGCATCTCCCAGGACGAAAGGATGTCTGAATCCCCTGTGGAAAGCACAGAGAAAGACTTAGTTCCCCACCTCATCGCGACCGATAGCCTCACATCCTTTGAAAACTCCAGAGGTACGCGGAGATCAGTGCCTCCAAAGGAGACGACGCCTGACTCCTCGTGAAACTTGATAGGAGTCCCAGGATTCCTGTGGCACTTGGAAAGGGACACTTGGTCTCCCACCTCAGCTGGGTAGGCGTCCCAATTGCCCTGCCAAGCCTCGAGGAGAATCCAGAGTTGTCCCTCGCAACTAGGCAGGAGTCCTGACGTCGCTGAAGAAACACGTGGGTGGAAGGGCCATCCCCGTCGTAACTCGAGAATATACCCCAGGTTCCCGCCGCAACTCGAGAAAAACCATGAGACTTCCCCCTCGATGCGAGATGAGGCCCGATTCCCCTGCACTGCGTGCAGAGCAATTCCGTGTTGCACATCACACATGAAAGGAGCCTTGATTTCCTTCATGGCACTCCAGAGAAACCCCAAGAACACTGTTTCAAGGCTAGAGGGATCCTGAGGTCACTGTAGCAACACGAAAGAGCTCCGTGGGCCAAAAATCAACTCGAGATGAGAGGTTAGTCCCTGGCTTCGACTCCAGAGGAATACCACCTTACCACAAGCACCTCAAGAGGAGGCTTCTCTCAGCTCTAGGTATGTGAGAGGGACCCTGAGTTTGCGGCCTCAAGTGGAATGGACACCGCGATGCCCTGACGCGAAATAAGGCCGGATATCCCTGCAGTGACTTGAATGCAGGCTCGTCTTGCATCTCCCAAGATGAAAGGATGTCTGAATCCCCTGTGGAGACCACAGAGAAAGACCTAGTTCCCCACCTCATCGCGACCAGAGGCCTCACATCCTTTGAAAACTCCAGAGGGACGCGGAGATCAGTGCCTCTAAAGGAGACGATGCCTGACTCCTCGTGAAACTTGATAGGAGTCCCAGGATTCCTGTGGCACGTGGAAAGGGACCCTTGGTCTCCCGCCTCAGCTGGAGAGGCGTCCCAATTGCCTTGCCAAGCCTCGAGGAGAATCCCGAGTTGTGTCTCGCAACTAGGCAAGAGTCCTGACGTGGCTGAACAAACACGTGTGTGGAAGGGCCATCCCCGTCGTAACTCGAGAATATACCCCAGGTTCCCGCCGCAACTCGAGAAAAACCATGAGACTTCCCCCTCGCCGCGAGATGAGGCCCGATTCCCCTGCACTGCGTGCAGAGCAATTCTGTGTTGCACATCACACATGAAAGGAGCCTTGATTTCCTTCATGGCACTCCAGAGAAACACCAAGAACACTGTTTCAAGGCTAGAGGGATCCTGAGGTCACTGTAGCAACACGAAAGAGCTCCGTGGACCAAAAATCAACTCGAGATGAGAGGTTAGTCCCTGGCTTCGACTCCAGAGGAATACCACCTTACCACAAGCACCTCAAGAGGAGGCTTCTCTCAGCTCTAGGTATGTGAGAGGGATCCTGAGTTTGCGGCCTCAAGTGGAATGGACACCGCGATGCCCTGACTCGAAATAAGGCCGGATATCCCTGCAGTGACTTGAATGCAGGCTCGTCTTGCATCTCCCAAGAAGAAAGGATGTCTGAATCCCCTGTGGAGACCACAGAGAAACACCTAGTTCCCCACCTCATCGCGACCGGAGGCCTCACATCCTTTGAAAACTCCAGAGGTACGCGGAGATCAGTGCCTCCAAAGGAGACGATGCCTGACTCCTCGTGAAACTTGATAGGAGTCCCAGGATTCTTGTGGCACGTGGAAAGGGACCCTTGGTCTCCCGCCTCAGCTGGAGAGGCGTTCCAATTGCCCTGCCAAGCCTCGAGGAGAATCCAGAGTTGTCCCTCGCAACTAGGCAGGAGTCCTGACGTGGCTGAACAAACACGTGGGTGGAAGGGCCATCCCCGTCGTAACTCGAGAATATACCCCAGGTTCCCGCCGCAACTCGAGAAAAACCATGAGACTTCCCCCTCGATGCGAGATGAGGCCCGATTCCCCTGTACTGCGTGCAGAGCAATTCCGTCTTGCACATCACACATGAAAGGAGCCTTGATTTCCTTGATGGCACTCCAGAGAAACCCCAAGAACACTGTTTCAAGGATAGAGGGATCCTGAGGTCACTGTAGCAACACGAAAGAACTCTGTGGACCAAAAATCAACTCGAAAAGAGAGGTTAGTTCCTGGATTCGTCTCCAGAGGAATACCACCTTACCACAAGCACCTCAAGAGGAGGCTTCTCTCAGCTCTAGGTATGTGAGAGGGACCCTGAGTTTGCGTCCTCAAGTGGAATGGACACCGCGATACCCTGACTCGAAATAAGGCCGGATATCCCTGCAGTGACTTCAATGTAGGCTCGTCTTGCATCTCCCAGGACGAAAGGATGTCTGAATCCCCTGTGGAAAGCACAGAGAAAGACTTAGTTCCCCACCTCATCGCGACCGATAGCCTCACATCCTTTGAAAACTCCAGAGGTACGCGGAGATCAGTGCCTCCAAAGGAGACGACGCCTGACTCCTCGTGAAACTTGATAGGAGTCCCAGGATTCCTGTGGCACTTGGAAAGGGACACTTGGTCTCCCGCCTCAGCTGGAGAGGCGTCCCAATTGCCCTGCCAAGCCTCGAGGAGAATCCAGAGTTGTCCCTCGCAACTAGGCAGGAGTCCTGACGTCGCTGAAGAAACACGTGGGTGGAAGGGCCATCCCCGTCGTAACTCGAGAATATACCCCAGGTTCCCGCCGCAACTCGAGAAAAACCATGAGACTTCCCCCTCGCCGCGAGATGAGGCCCGATTCCCCTGCACTGCGTGCAGAGCAATTCCGTGTTGCACATCACACATGAAAGGAGCCTTGATTTCCTTCATGGCACTCCAGAGAAACCCCAAGAACACTGTTTCAAGGCTAGAGGGATCCTGAGGTCACTGTAGCAACACGAAAGAGCTCCGTGGGCCAAAAATCAACTCGAGATGAGAGGTTAGTCCCTGGCTTCGACTCCAGAGGAATACCACCTTACCACAAGCACCTCAAGAGGAGGCTTCTCTCAGCTCTAGGTATGTGAGAGGGACCCTGAGTTTGCGGCCTCAAGTGGAATGGACACCGCGATGCCCTGACGCGAAATAAGGCCAGATATCCCTGCAGTGACTTGAATGCAGGCTCGTCTTGCATCTCCCAAGATGAAAGGATGTCTGAATCCCCTGTGGAGACCACAGAGAAAGACCTAGTTCCCCACCTCATCGCGACCGGAGGCCTCACATCCTTTGAAAACTCCAGAGGGACGCGGAGATCAGTGCCTCTAAAGGAGACGATGCCTGACTCCTCGTGAAACTTGATAGGAGTCCCAGGATTCCTGTGGCACGTGGAAAGGGACACTTGGTCACCCGCCTCAGCTGGAGAGGCGTCCCAATTGCCTTGCCAAGCCTCGAGGAGAATCCCGAGTTGTGTCTCGCAACTAGGCAAGAGTCCTGACGTGGCTGAACAAACACGTGTGTGGAAGGGCCATCCCCGTCGTAACTCGAGAATATACCCCAGGTTCCCGCCGCAACTCGAGAAAAACCATGAGACTTCCCCCTCGCCGCGAGATGAGGCCCGATTCCCCTGCACTGCGTGCAGAGCAATTCTGTGTTGCACATCACACATGAAAGGAGCCTTGATTTCCTTCATGGCACTCCAGAGAAACCCCAAGAACACTGTTTCAAGGCTAGAGGGATCCTGAGGTCATTGTAGCAACACGAAAGAGCTCCGTGGACCAAAAATCAACTCAAGATGAGAGGTTAGTCCCTGGCTTCGACTCCAGAGGAATACCACCTTACCACAAGCACCTCAAGAGGAGGCTTCTCTCAGCTCTAGGTATGTGAGAGGGATCCTGAGTTTGCGGCCTCAAGTGGAATGGACACCGCGATGCCCTGACTCGAAATAAGGCCGGATATCCCTGCAGTGACTTGAATGCAGGCTCGTCTTGCATCTCCCAAGAAGAAAGGATGTCTGAATCCCCTGTGGAGACCACAGAGAAACACCTAGTTCCCCACCTCATCGCGACCGGAGGCCTCACATCCTTTGAAAACTCCAGAGGTACGCGGAGATCAGTGCCTCCAAAGGAGACGATGCCTGACTCCTAGTGAAACTTGATAGGAGTCCCAGGATTCTTGTGGCACGTGGAAAGGGACCCTTGGTCTCCCGCCTCAGCTGGAGAGGCGTTCCAATTGCCCTGCCAAGCCTCGAGGAGAATCCCGAGTTGTCCCTCGCAACTAGGCAGGAGTCCTGACGTGGCTGAACAAACACGTGGGTGGAAGGGCCATCCCCGTCGTAACTCGAGAATATACCCCAGGTTCCCGCCGCAACTCGAGAAAAACCATGAGACTTCCCCCTCGATGCGAGATGAGGCCCGATTCCCCTGTACTGCGTGCAGAGCAATTCCGTCTTGCACATCACACATGAAAGGAGCCTTGATTTCCTTGATGGCACTCCAGAGAAACCCCAAGAACACTGTTTCAAGGATAGAGGGATCCTGAGGTCACTGTAGCAACACGAAAGAACTCTGTGGACCAAAAATCAACTCGAAAAGAGAGGTTAGTCCCTGGATTCGTCTCCAGAGGAATACCACCTTACCACAAGCACCTCAAGAGGAGGCTTCTCTCACCTCTAGGTATGTGAGAGGGACCCTGAGTTTGCGTCCTCAAGTGGAATGGACACCGCGATACCCTGACTCGAAATAAGGCCGGATATCCCTGCAGTGACTTCAATGCAGGCTCGTCTTGCATCTCCCAGGACGAAAGGATGTCTGAATCCCCTGTGGAAAGCACAGAGAAAGACTTAGTTCCCCACCTCATCGCGACCGATAGCCTCACATCCTTTGAAAACTCCAGAGGTACGCGGAGATCAGTGCCTCCAAAGGAGACGACGCCTGACTCCTCGTGAAACTTGATAGGAGTTCCAGGATTCCTGTGGCACTTGGAAAGGGACACTTGGTCTCCCGCCTCAGCTGGAGAGGCGTCCCAATTGCCCTGCCAAGCCTCGAGGAGAATCCAGAGTTGTCCCTCGCAACTAGGCAGGAGTCCTGACGTCGCTGAAGAAACACGTGGGTGGAAGGGCCATCCCCGTCGTAACTCGAGAATATACCCCAGGTTCCTGCCGCATCTCGAGAAAAACCATGAGACTTCCCCCTCGCCGCGAGATGAGGCCCGATTCCCCTGCACTGCGTGCAGAGCAATTCCGTGTTGCACATCACACATGAAAGGAGCCTTGATTTCATTCATGGCACTCCAGAGAAACCCCAAGAACACTGTTTCAAGGCTAGAGGGATCCTGAGGTCACTGTAGCAACACGAAAGAGCTCCGTGGGCCAAAAATCAACTCGAGATGAGAGGTTAGTCCCTGGCTTCGACTCCAGAGGAATACCACCTTACCACAAGCACCTCAAGAGGAGGCTTCTCTCAGCTCTAGGTATGTGAGAGGGACCCTGAGTTTGCGGCCTCAAGTGGAATGGACACCGCGATGCCCTGACGCGAAATAAGGCCAGATATCCCTGCAGTGACTTGAATGCAGGCTCGTCTTTCATCTCCCAAGATGAAAGGATGTCTGAATCCCCTGTGGAGACAACAGAGAAAGACCTAGTTCCCCACCTCATCGCGACCGGAGGCCTCACATCCTTTGAAAACTCCAGAGGGACGCGGAGATCAGTGCCTCTAAAGGAGACGATGCCTGACTCCTCGTGAAACTTGATAGGAGTCCCAGGATTCCTGTGGCACGTGGAAAGGGACCCTTGGTCTCCCGCCTCAGCTGGAGAGGCGTCCCAATTGCCTTGCCAAGCCTCGAGGAGAATCCCGAGTTGTGTCTCGCAACTAGGCAAGAGTCCTGACGTGGCTGAACAAACACGTGTGTGGAAGGGCCATCCCCGTCGTAACTCGAGAATATACCCCAGGTTCCCGCCGCAACTCGAGAAAAACCATGAGACTTCCCCCTCGCCGCGAGATGAGGCCCGATTCCCCTGCACTGCGTGCAGAGCAATTCCGTGTTGCACATCACACATGAAAGGAGCCTTGATTTCCTTCATGGCACTCCAGAGAAACCCCAAGAACACTGTTTCAAGGCTAGAGGGATCCTGAGGTCACTGTAGCAACACGAAAGAGCTCCGTGGACCAAAAATCAACTCGAGATGAGAGGTTAGTCCCTGGCTTCGACTCCAGAGGAATACCACCTTACCACAAGCACCTCAAGAGGAGGCTTCTCTCAGCTCTAGGTATGTGAGAGGGATCCTGAGTTTGCGGCCTCAAGTGGAATGGACACCGCGATGCCCTGACTCGAAATAAGGCCGGATATCCCTGCAGTGACTTGAATGCAGGCTCGTCTTGCATCTCCCAAGAAGAAAGGATGTCTGAATCCCCTGTGGAGACCACAGAGAAACACCTAGTTCCCCACCTCATCGCGACCGGAGGCCTCACATCCTTTGAAAACTCCAGAGGTACGCGGAGATCAGTGCCTCCAAAGGAGACGATGCCTGACTCCTCGTGAAACTTGATAGGAGTCCCAGGATTCTTGTGGCACGTGGAAAGGGACCCTTGGTCTCCCGCCTCAGCTGGAGAGGCGTTCCAATTGCCCTGCCAAGCCTCGAGGAGAATCCCGAGTTGTCCCTCGCAACTAGGCAGGAGTCCTGACGTGGCTGAACAAACACGTGGGTGGAAGGGCCATCCCCGTCGTAACTCGAGAATATACCCCAGGTTCCCGCCGCAACTCGAGAAAAACCATGAGACTTCCCCCTCGATGCGAGATGAGGCCCGATTCCCCTGTACTGCGTGCAGAGCAATTCCGTCTTGCACATCACACATGAAAGGAGCCTTGATTTCCTTCATGGCACTCCAGAGAAACCCCAAGAACACTGTTTCAAGGCTAGAGGGATCCTGAGGTCACTGTAGCAACACGAAAGAACTCTGTGGACCAAAAATCAACTCGAAAAGAGAGGTTAGTCCCTGGATTCGTCTCCAGAGGAATACCACCTTACCACAAGCACCTCAAGAGGAGGCTTCTCTCAGCTCTAGGTATGTGAGAGGGACCCTGAGTTTGCGTCCTCAAGTGGAATGGACACCGCGATGCCCTGACTCGAAATAAGGCCGGATATCCCTGCAGTGACTTCAATGCAGGCTCGTCTTGCATCTCCCAGGACGAAAGGATGTCTGAATCCCCTGTGGAAAGCACAGAGAAAGACTTAGTTCCCCACCTCATCGCGACCGATAGCCTCACATCCTTTGAAAACTCCAGAGGTACGCGGAGATCAGTGCCTCCAAAGGAGACGACGCCTGACTCCTCGTGAAACTTGACAGGAGTCCCAGGATTCCTGTGGCACTTGGAAAGGGACACTTGGTCTCCCGCCTCAGCTGGAGAGGCGTCCCAATTGCCCTGCCAAGCCTCGAGGAGAATCCAGAGTTGTCCCTCGCAACTAGGCAGGAGTCCTGACGTCGCTGAAGAAACACGTGGGTGGAAGGGCCATCCCCGTCGTAACTCGAGAATATACCCCAGGTTCCCGCCGCAACTCGAGAAAAACCATGAGACTTCCCCCTCGCCGCGAGATGAGGCCCGATTCCCCTGCACTGCGTGCAGAGCAATTCCGTTTTGCACATCACACATGAAAGGAGCCTTGATTTCCTTCATGGCACTCCAGAGAATCCCCAAGAACACTGTTTCAAGGTTAGAGGGATCCTGAGGTCACTGTAGCAACACGAAAGAGCTCCGTGGGCCAAAAATCAACTCGAGATGAGAGGTTAGTCCCTGGCTTCGACTCCAGAGGAATACCACCTTACCACAAGCACCTCAAGAGGAGGCTTCTCTCAGCTCTAGGTATGTGAGAGGGATCCTGAGTTTGCGGCCTCAAGTGGAATGGACACCGCGATGCCCTGACTCGAAATAAGGCCGGATATCCCTGCAGTGACTTGAATGCAGGCTCGTCTTGCATCTCCCAAGAAGAAAGGATGTCTGAATCCCCTGTGGAGACCACAGAGAAACACCTAGTTCCCTACCTCATCGCGACCGGAGGCCTCACATCCTTTGAAAACTCCAGAGGTACGCGGAGATCAGTGCCTCCAAAGGAGACGATGCCTGACTCCTCGTGAAACTTGATAGGAGTCCCAGGATTCTTGTGGCACGTGGAAAGGGACCCTTGGTCTCCCGCCTCAGCTGGAGAGGCGTTCCAATTGCCCTGCCAAGCCTCGAGGAGAATCCCGAGTTGTCCCTCGCAACTAGGCAGGAGTCCTGACGTGGCTGAACAAACACATGGGTGGAAGGGCCATCCCCGTCGTAACTCGAGAATATACCCCAGGTTCCCGCCGCAACTCGAGAAAAACCATGAGACTTCCCCCTCGATGCGAGATGAGGCCCGATTCCCCTGTACTCCGTGCAGAGCAATTCCGTCTTGCACATCACACATGAAAGGAGCCTTGATTTCCTTGATGGCACTCCAGAGAAACCCCAAGAACACTGTTTCAAGGATAGAGGGATCCTGAGGTCACTGTAGCAACACGAAAGAACTCTGTGGACCAAAAATCAACTCGAAAAGAGAGGTTAGTCCCTGGATTCGTCTCCAGAGGAATACCACCTTACCACAAGCACCTCAAGAGGAGGCTTCTCTCAGCTCTAGGTATGTGAGAGGGACCCTGAGTTTGCGGCCTCAAGTGGAATGGACACCGCGATGCCCTGACTCGAAATAAGGCCGGATATCCCTGCAGTGACTTCAATGCAGGCTCGTCTTGCATCTCCCAGGACGAAAGGATGTCTGAATCCCCTGTGGAAAGCACAGAGAAAGACTTAGTTCCCCACCTCATCGCGACCGATAGCCTCACATCCTTTGAAAACTCCAGAGGTACGCGGAGATCAGTGCCTCCAAAGGAGACGATGCCTGACTCCTCGTGAAACTTGATAGGAGTCCCAGGATTCCTGTGGCACTTGGAAAGGGACCCTTGGTCTCCCGCCTCAGCTGGAGAGGCGTCCCAATTGCCCTGCCAAGCCTCGAGGAGAATCCAGAGTTGTCCCTCGCAACTAGGCAGGAGTCCTGACGTCGCTAAAGAAACACGTGGGTGGAAGGGCCATCCCCGTCGTAACTCGAGAATATACCCCAGGTTCCCGCCGCAACTCGAGAAAAACCATGAGACTTCCCCCTCGCCGCGAGATGAGGCCCGATTCCCTTGCACTGCGTGCAGAGCAATTCCGTGTTGCACATCACACATGAAAGGAGCCTTGATTTCCTTGATGGCACTCCAGAGAAACCCCAAGAACACTGTTTCAAGGCTAGAGGGATCCTGAGGTCACTGTAGCAACACGAAAGAGCTCCGTGGGCCAAAAATCAACTCGAGATGAGAGGTTAGTCCCTGGCTTCGACTCCAGAGGAATACCACCTTACCACAAGCACCTCAAGAGGAGGCTTCTCTCAGCTCTAGGTATGTGAGAGGGACCCTGAGTTTGCGGCCTCAAGTGGAATGGACACCGCGATGCCCTGACGCGAAATAAGGCTGGATATCCCTGCAGTGACTTGAATGCAGGCTCGTCTTGCATCTCCCAAGATGAAAGGATGTCTGAATCCCCTGTGGAGACCACAGAGAAAGACCTAGTTCCCCACCTCATCGCGACCGGAGGCCTCACATCCTTTGAAAACTCCAGAGGTACGCGGAGATCAGTGCCTCCAAAGGAGACGATGCCTGACTCCTCGTGAAACTTGATAGGAGTCCCAGGATTCCTGTGGCACGTGGAAAGGGACCCTTGGTCTCCCGCCTCAGCTGGAGAGGCGTCCCAATTGCCTTGCCAAGCCTCGAGGAGAATCCCGAGTTGTGTCTCGCAACTAGGCAAGAGTCCTGACGTGGCTGAACAAACACGTGTGTGGAAGGGCCATCGCCGTCGTAACTCGGGAATATACCCCAGGTTCCCGCCGCAACTCGAGAAAAACCATGAGACTTCCCCCTCGCCGCGAGATGAGGCCCGATTCCCCTGCACTGCGTGCAGAGCAATTCTGTGTTGCACATCACACATGAAAGGAGCCTTGATTTCCTTCATGGCACTCCAGAGAAACCCCAAGAACACTGTTTCAAGGCTAGAGGGATCCTGAGGTCACTGTAGCAACACGAAAGAGCTCCGTGGACCCAAAATCAACTCGAGATGAGAGGTTAGTCCCTGGCTTCGACTCCAGAGGAATACCACCTTACCACAAGCACCTCAAGAGGAGGCTTCTCTCAGCTCTAGGTATGTGAGAGGGACCCTGAGTTTGCAGCCTCAAGTGGAATGGACACCGCGATGCCCTGACTCGAAATAAGGCCGGATATCCCTGCAGTGACGGAATGCAGGCTCGTCTTGCATCTCCCAAGACGAAAGGGTGTCTGAATCCCCTGTGGAGACCACAGAGAAAGACCTAGTTCCCCACCTTATCGCGACAGGAGGCCTCAAATCCTTTGAAAACTCCAGAGGTTTGCGGAGATCAGTGCCTCCAAAGGAAACGATGCCTGACTCCTCGTGAAACTTGGTAGGAGACCCAGGATTCCTGTGGCACGTGGAAAGGGACCCTTGGTCTCCCGTCGCAGCTGGAGAGGCATCCCAATTGCCCTGCAAAGCCTCGAGGAGAATCCCGAGTTGTCCCTCGCAACTAGGCAGGAGTCCTGACGTCGCTGAAGAAACACGTGTGTGGAAGGGCCATCCCCGTCGTAACTCGAGAATATACCCCAGGTTCCCGCCGCAACTCGAGAAAAACCATGAGACTTCCCCCTCGCCGCGAGATGAGGCCCGATTCCCCTGCACTGCGTGCAGAGCAATTCCGTGTTGCACATCACACATGAAAGGAGCCTTGATTTCCTTCATGGCACTCCAGAGAAACCCCAAGAACACTGTTTCAAGGCTAGAGGGATCCTGAGGTCACTGTAGCAACACGAAAGAGCTCTGTGGACCAAGAATCAACACGAGATGAGAGGTTAGTCCCTGGCTTCGACTCCTGAGGAATACCACCTTACCACAAGCACCTCAAGAGGAGGCTTCTCTCAGCTCTAGGTATGTGAGAGGGATCCTGAGTTTGCGGCCTCAAGTGGAATGGACACCGCGATGCCCTGACTCGAAATAAGGCCTGATATCCCTGCAGTGACTGGAATGCAGGCTCGTCTTGCATCTCCCAAGACGAAAGGGTGTCTGAATCCCCTGTGGAGACCACAGAGAAAGACCTAGTTCCCCACCTCATCGCGACAGGAGGCCTCAAAATCTTTGAAAACTCCAGAGGTATGCGGAGATCAGTGCCTCCAAAGGAGACGATGCCTGACTCCTCGTGAAACTTGATAGGAGACCCAGGATTCCTGTGGCACGTGGAAAGGGACCCTTGGTCTCCCGCCTCAGCTGGAGAGGCGTCCCAATTGCCCTGCAAAGCCTCGAGGAGAATCCCGAGTTGTCCCTCGCAACTAGGCAGGAGTCCTGACGTGGCTGAACAAACACGTGGGTGGAAGGGCCATCCCCGTCGTAACTCGAGAATATACCCAAGGTTCCCGCCGCAACTCGAGAAAAACCATGAGACTTCCCCCTCGCCGCGAGATGAGGCCCGATTCCCCTGCACTGCGTGCAGAGCAATTCCGTGTTGCACATCACACATGAAAGGAGCCTTGATTTCCTTGATGGCACTCCAGAGAAACCCCAAGAACACTGTTTCAAGGCTAGAGGGATCCTGAGGTCACTGTAGCAAAACGAAAGAGCTCCGTGGACCAAGAATCAACACGAGATGAGAGGTTAGTCCCTGGCTTCGATTCCTGAGGAATACCACCTTACCACAAGCACCTCAAGAGGAGGCTTCTCTCAGCTCTAGGTATGTGAGAGGGATCGTGAGTTTGCGGCCTCAAGTGGAATGGACACCGCGATGCCCTGACTCGAAATAAGGCCGGATATCCCTGCAGTGACTTGAATGCAGGCTCGTCTTGCATCTCCCAAGAAGAAAGGATGTCTGAATCCCCTGTGGAGACCACAGAGAAAGACCTAGTTCCCCACCTCATCGCGACCGGAGGCCTCACATCCTTTGAAAACTCCAGAGGTACGCGGAGATCAGTGCCTCCAAAGGAGACGATGCCAGACTCCTCGTGAAACTTGATA
The DNA here is from genome assembly GCF_910594005.1 of Cervus elaphus. Classification (NCBI taxonomy): domain Eukaryota; kingdom Metazoa; phylum Chordata; class Mammalia; order Artiodactyla; family Cervidae; genus Cervus; species Cervus elaphus. Next base: position 1,322,666 of record NC_057828.1, read on the forward strand.
GGAGTCCCAGGATTCTTGTGGCACGTGGAAAGGGACCCTTGGTCTCCCGCCTCAGCTGGAGAGGCGTTCCAATTGCCCTGCCAAGCCTCGAGGAGAATCCCGAGTTGTCCCTCGCAACTAGGCAGGAGTCCTGACGTCGCTGAAGAAACACGTGGGTGGAAGGGCCATCCCCGTCGTAACTCGAGAATATACCCCAGGTTCCCGCCGCAACTCGAGAAAAACCATGAGACTTCCCCCTCGCCGCGAGATGAGGCCCGATTCCCCTGCACTGCGTGCAGAGCAATTCCGTCTTGCACATCACACATGAAAGGAGCCTTGATTTCCTTCATGGCACTCCAGAGAAACCCCAAGAACACTGTTTCAAGGCTAGAGGGATCCTGAGGTCACTGTAGCAACACGAAAGAACTCTGTGGACCAAAAATCAACTCGAAAAGAGAGGTTAGTCCCTGGATTCGTCTCCAGAGGAATACCACGTTACCACAAGCACCTCAAGAGGAGGCTTCTCTCAGCTCTAGGTATGTGAGAGGGACCCTGAGTTTGCGGCCTCAAGTGGAATGGACACCGCGATGCCCTGACTCGAAATAAGGCCGGATATCCCTGCAGTGACTTCAATGCAGGCTCGTCTTGCATCTCCCAGGACGAAAGGATGTCTGAATCCCCTGTGGAAAGCACAGAGAAAGACTTAGTTCCCCACCTCATCGCGACCGATAGCCTCACATCCTTTGAAAACTCCAGAGGTACGCGGAGATCAGTGCCTCCAAAGGAGACGATGCCTGACTCCTCGTGAAACTTGATAGGAGTCCCAGGATTCCTGTGGCACTTGGAAAGGGACACTTGGTCTCCCGCCTCAGCTGGAGAGGCGTCCCAAATGCCCTGCCAAGCCTCGAGGAGAATCCAGAGTTGTCCCTCGCAACTAGGCAGGAGTCCTGACGTCGCTGAAGAAACACGTGTGTGGAAGGGCCATCCCTGTCGTAACTCGAGAATATACCCCAGGTTCCCGCCGCAACTCGAGAAAAACCATGAGACTTCCCCCTCGCCGCGAGATGAGGCCCGATTCCCCTGCACTGCGTGCAGAGCTATTCCGTGTTGCACATCACACATGAAAGGAGCCTTGATTTCCTTGATGGCACTCCAGAGAAACCCCAAGAACACTGTTTCAAGGCTAGAGGGATCCTGAGGTCACTGTAGCAACACGAAAGAGCTCCGTGGGCCAAAAATCAACTCGAGATGAGAGGTTAGTCCCTGGCTTCGACTCCAGAGGAATACCACCTTACCACAAGCACCTCAAGAGGAGGCTTCTCTCAGCTCTAGGTATGTGAGAGGGACCCTGAGTTTGCGGCCTCAAGTGGAATAGACACCGCGATGCCCTGACGCGAAATAAGGCTGAATATCCCTGCAGTGAATTGAATGCAGGCTCGTCTTGCATCTCCCAAGATGAAAGGATGTCTGAATCCCATGTGGAGACCACAGAGAAAGACCTAGTTCCCCACCTCATCGCGACCGGAGGCCTCACATCCTTTGAAAACTCCAGAGGTACGCGGAGATCAGTGCCTCCAAAGGAGACGATGCCTGACTCCTCGTGAAACTTGATAGGAGTCCCAGGATTCCTGTGGCACTTGGAAAGGGACACTTGGTCTCCCGCCTCAGCTGGAGAGGCGTCCCAATTGCCCTGCAAAGCCTCGAGGAGAATCCAGAGTTGTCCCTCGCAACTAGGCAGGAGTCCTGACGTCGCTGAAGAAACACGTGGGTGGAAGGGCCATCCCCATCGTAACTCGAGAATATACCCCAGGTTCCCGCCGCAACTCGAGAAAAACCATGAGACTTCCCCCTCGCCGCGAGATGAGGCCCGATTCCCCTGCACTGCGTGCAGAGCAATTCCGTGTTGCACATCACACATGAAAGGAGCCTTGATTTCCTTCATGGCACTCCAGAGAAACCCCAAGAACACTGTTTCAAGGCTAGAGGGATCATGAGGTCACTGTAGCAACACGAAAGAGCTCCGTGGGCCAAAAATCAACTCGAGATGAGAGGTTAGTCCCTGGCTTTGACTCCAGAGGAATACCACCTTACCACAAGCATCTCAAGAGGAGGCTTCTCTCAGCTCTAGGTATGTGAGAGGGACCCTGAGTTTGCGGCCTCAAGTGGAATGGACACCGCGATGCCCTGACTCGAAATAAGGCTGGATATCCCTGCAGTGACTTGAATGCAGGCTCGTCTTGCATCTCCCAAGATGAAAGGATGTCTGAATCCCCTGTGGAGACCACAGAGAAAGACCTAGTTCCCCACCTCATCGCGACCGGAGGCCTCACATCCTTTGAAAACTCCAGAGGTACGCGGAGATCAGTGCCTCCAAAGGAGACGATGCCTGACTCCTCGTGAAACTTGATAGGAGTCCCAGGATTCCTGTGGCACTTGGAAAGGGACACTTGGTCTCCCGCCTCAGCTGGAGAGGCGTCCCAATTGCCCTGCCAAGCCTCGAGGAGAATCCCGAGTTGTCCCTCGCAGCTAGGCAGGAGTCCTGACGTCGCTGAAGAAACACGTGGTTGGAAGGGCCATCCCCGTCGTAACTCGAGAATATACCCCAGGTTCCCGCCGCAACTCGAGAAAAACCATGAGACTTCCCCCTCGCCGCGAGATGAGGCCCGATTCCCCTGCACTGCGTGCAGAGCAATTCTGTGTTGCACATCACACATGAAAGGAGCCTTGATTTCCTTGACGGCACTCCAGAGAAACCCCAAGAACACTGTTTCAAGGCTAGAGGGATCCTGAGGTCACTGCAGCAACACGAAAGAGCTCCGTGGACCAAAAATCAACTCGAGATGAGAGGTTAGTCCCTGGCTTCGACTCCTGAGGAATACCACCTTACCACAAGCACCTCAAGAGGAGGCTTCTCTCAGCTCTAGGCATGTGAGAGGGAACCTGAGTTTGCGGCCTCAAGTGGAATGGACACCGCGATGCCCTGACTCGAAATAAGGCCGGATATCTCTGCAGTGACTGGAATGCAGGCTCGTCTTGCATCTCCCAAGACGAAAGAATGTCTGAATCCCCTGTGGAGACCACAGAGAAAGACCTAGTTCCCCACCTCATCGCGACAGGAAGCCTCACATCCTTTGAAAACTCCAGAGGTACGCGGAGATCAGTGCCTCCAAAGGAGACGATGCCTGACTCCTCGTGAAACTTGATAGGAGACCCAGGATTCCTGTGGCACGTGGAAAGGGACCCTTGGTCTCCCGTCTCAGCTGGAGAGACGTCCCAATTGCCCTGCAAAGTCTCGAGGAGAATTCCGAGTTGTCCCTCGCAACTAGGCAGGAGTCCTGACGTCGCTGAAGAAACACGTGGGTGGAAGGGCCATCCCCGTCGTAACTCGAGAATATACCCCAGGTTCCCGCCGCAACTCGAGAAAAACCATGAGACTTCCCCCTCGCCGCGAGATGAGGCCCGATTCCCCTGCACTGCGTGCAGAGCAATTCCGTCTTGCACATCACACATGAAAGGAGCCTTGATTTCCTTCATGGCACTCCAGAGAAACCCCAAGAACACTGTTTCAAGGCTAGAGGGATCCTGAGGTCACTGTAGCAACACGAAAGAACTCTGTGGACCAAAAATCAACTCGAAAAGAGAGGTTAGTCCCTGGATTCGTCTCCAGAGGAATACCACGTTACCACAAGCACCTCAAGAGGAGGCTTCTCTCAGCTCTAGGTATGTGAGAGGGACCCTGAGTTTGCGGCCTCAAGTGGAATGGACACCGCGATGCCCTGACTCGAAATAAGGCCGGATATCCCTGCAGTGACTTCAATGCAGGCTCGTCTTGCATCTCCCAGGACGAAAGGATGTCTGAATCCCCTGTGGAAAGCACAGAGAAAGACTTAGTTCCCCACCTCATCGCGACCGATAGCCTCACATCCTTTGAAAACTCCAGAGGTACGCGGAGATCAGTGCCTCCAAAGGAGACGATGCCTGACTCCTCGTGAAACTTGATAGGAGTCCCAGGATTCCTGTGGCACTTGGAAAGGGACACTTGGTCTCCCGCCTCAGCTGGAGAGGCGTCCCAAATGCCCTGCCAAGCCTCGAGGAGAATCCAGAGTTGTCCCTCGCAACTAGGCAGGAGTCCTGACGTCGCTGAAGAAACACGTGTGTGGAAGGGCCATCCCTGTCGTAACTCGAGAATATACCCCAGGTTCCCGCCGCAACTCGAGAAAAACCATGAGACTTCCCCCTCGCCGCGAGATGAGGCCCGATTCCCCTGCACTGCGTGCAGAGCTATTCCGTGTTGCACATCACACATGAAAGGAGCCTTGATTTCCTTGATGGCACTCCAGAGAAACCCCAAGAACACTGTTTCAAGGCTAGAGGGATCCTGAGGTCACTGTAGCAACACGAAAGAGCTCCGTGGGCCAAAAATCAACTCGAGATGAGAGGTTAGTCCCTGGCTTCGACTCCTGAGGAATACCACCTTACCACAAGCACCTCAAGAGGAGGCTTCTCTCAGCTCTAGGTATGTGAGAGGGACCCTGAGTTTGCGGCCTCAAGTGGAATAGACACCGCGATGCCCTGACCCGAAATAAGGCTGGATATCCCTGCAGTGAATTGAATGCAGGCTCGTCTTGCATCTCCCAAGATGAAAGGATGTCTGAATCCCATGTGGAGACCACAGAGAAAGACCTAGTTCCCCACCTCATCGCGACCGGAGGCCTCACATCCTTTGAAAACTCCAGAGGTAGCCGGAGATCAGTGCCTCCAAAGGAGACGATGCCTGACTCCTCGTGAAACTTGATAGGAGTCCCAGGATTCCTGCGGCACGTGGAAAGGGACCCTTGGTCTCCCGCCTCAGCTGGAGAGGCGTCCCAATTGCCTTGCCAAGCCTCGAGGAGAATCCCGAGTTGTCCCTCGCACCTAGGCAGGAGTCCTGACGTGGCTGAACACACACGTGGGTGGAAGGGCCATCCCCGTCGTAACTCGAGAATATACCCCAGGTTCCCGCCGCAACTCGAGAAAAACCATGAGACTTCCCCCTCGCCGCGAGATGAGGCCCGATTCCCCTGCACTGCGTGCAGAGCAATTCCGTGTTGCACATCACACAAGAAAGGAGCCTTGATTTCCTTGATGGCACTCCAGAGAAACCCCAAGAACACTGTTTCAAGGATAGAGGGATCCTGAGGTCACTGTAGCAACACGAAAGAGCTCCGTGGGCCAAAAATCAACTCGAGATGAGAGGTTAGTCCCTGGCTTCGACTCCAGAGGAATACCACCTTACCACAAGCACCTCAAGAGGAGGCTTCTCTCAGCTCTAGGTATGTGAGAGGGACCCTGAGTTTGCGGCCTCAAGTGGAATGGACACCGCGATGCCCTGACTCGAAATAAGGCCGGATATCCCTGCAGTGACTTGAATGCAGGCTCGTCTTGCATCTCCCAAGAAGAAAGGATGTCTGAATCCCCTGTGGAGACCACAGAGAAACACCTAGTTCCCCACATCATCGCGACCGGAGGCCTCACATCCTTTGAAAATTCCAGAGGTACGCAGAGATCAGTTCCTCCAAAGGAGACGATGCCTAACTCCTCGTGAAACTTGATAGGAGTCCCAGGATTCTTGTGGCACGTGGAAAGGGACCCTTGGTCTCCCGCCTCAGCTGGAGAGGTGTTCCAATTGCCCTGCCAAGCCTCGAGGAGAATCCCGAGTTGTCCCTCGCAACTAGGCAGGAGTCCTGACGTGGCTGAAGAAACACGTGGGTGGAAGGGCCATCCCCGTCGTAACTCGAGAATATACCCCAGGTTCCCGCCGCAACTCGAGAAAAACCATGAGACTTCCCCCTCGATGCGAGATGAGGCCCGATTCCCCTGTACTGCGTGCAGAGCAATTCCGTCTTGCACATCACACATGAAAGGAGCCTTGATTTCCTTGATGGCACTCCAGAGAAACCTCAAGAACACTGTTTCAAGGCTAGAGGGATCCTGAGGTCACTGTAGCAACACGAAAGAACTCTGTGGACCACAAATCAACTCGAAAAGAGAGGTTAGTCCCTGGATTCGTCTCCAGAGGAATACCACCTTACCACAAGCACCTCAAGAGGAGGCTTCTCTCAGCTCTAGGTATGTGAGAGGGACCCTGAGTTTGCGGCCTCAAGTGGAATGGACACCGCGATGCCCTGACTCGAAATAAGGCCGGATATCCCTGCAGTGACTTCAATGCAGGCTCGTCATGCATCTCCCAGGAAGAAAGGATGTCTGAATCCCCTGTGGAAAGCACAGAGAAAGACTTAGTTCCCCACCTCATCGCGACCGATAGCCTCACATCCTTTGAAAACTCCAGAGGTACGCGGAGATCAGTGCCTCCAAAGGAGACGATGCCTGACTCCTCGTGAAACTTGATAGGAGTCCCAGGATTCCTGTGGCACTTGGAAAGGGACACTTGGTCTCCCGCCTCAGCTGGAGAGGGGTCCCAATTGCCCTGCCAAGCCTCGAGGAGAATCCAGAGTTGTCCCTCGCAACTAGGCAGGAGTCCTGACGTCGCTGAAGAAACACGTGGGTGGAAGGGCCATCCCCGTCGTAACTCGAGAATATACCCCAGGTTCCCGCCGCAACTCGAGAAAAACCATGAGACTTCCCCCTCGCCGCGAGATGAGGCCCGATTCCCCTGCACTGCGTGCAGAGCAATTCTGTGTTGCACATCACACATGAAAGGAGCCTTGATTTCCTTGATGGCACTCCAGAGAAACCCCAAGAACACTGTTTCAAGGCTAGAGGGATCCTGAGGTCACTGCAGCAACACGAAAGAGCTCCGTGGACCAAAAATCAACTCGAGATGAGAGGTTAGTCCCTGGCTTCGACTCCTGAGGAATACCACCTTACCACAAGCACCTCAAGAGGAGGCTTCTCTCAGCTCTAGGCATGTGAAAGGGACCCTGAGTTTGCGGCCTCAAGTGGAATGGACACCGCGATGCCCTGACTCGAAATAAGGCCGGATATCCCTGCAGTGACTGGAATGCAGGCTCGTCTTGCATCTCCCAAGAAGAAAGGATGTCTGAATCCTCTGTGGAGACCACAGAGAAACACCTAGTTCCCCACATCATCGCGACCGGAGGCCTCACATCCTTTGAAAACTCCAGAGGTACGCAGAGATCAGTTCTTCCAAAGGAGACGATGCCTAACTCCTCGTGAAACTTGATAGGAGTCCCAGGATTCTTGTGGCACGTGGAAAGGGACCCTTGGTCTCCCGCCTCAGCTGGAGAGGCGTTCCAATTGCCCTGCCAAGCCTCGAGGAGAATCCCGAGTTGTCCCTCGCAACTAGGCAGGAGTCCTGACGTGGCTGAACAAACACGTGGGTGGAAGGGCCATCCCCGTCGTAACTCGAGAATATACCCCAGGTTCCCGCCGCAACTCGAGAAAAACCATGACACTTCCCCCTCGATGCGAGATGAGGCCCGATTCCCCTGTACTGCGTGCAGAGCAATTCCGTCTTGCACATCACACATGAAAGGAGCCTTGATTTCCTTGATGGCACTCCAGAGAAACCTCAAGAACACTGTTTCAAGGCTAGAGGGATCCTGATGTCACTGTAGCAACACGAAAGAACTCTGTGGACCACAAATCAACTCGAAAAGAGAGGTTAGTCCCTGGATTCGTCTCCAGAGGAATACCACCTTACCACAAGCACCTCAAGAGGAGGCTTCTCTCAGCTCTAGGTATGTGAGAGGGACCCTGAGTTTGCGGCCTCAAGTGGAATGGACACCGCGATGCCCTGACTCGAAATAAGGCCGGATATCCCTGCAGTGACTTCAATGCAGGCTCGTCATGCATCTCCCAGGAAGAAAGGATGTCTGAATCCCCTGTGGAAAGCACAGAGAAAGACTTAGTTCCCCACCTCATCGCGACCGATAGCCTCACATCCTTTGAAAACTCCAGAGGTACGCGGAGATCAGTGCCTCCAAAGGAGACGATGCCTGACTCCTCGTGAAACTTGATAGGAGTCCCAGGATTCCAGTGGCACTTGGAAAGGGACACTTGGTCTCCCGCCTCAGCTGGAGAGGCGTCCCAATTGCCCTGCCAAGCCTCGAGGAGAATCCAGAGTTGTCCCTCGCAACTAGGCAGGAGTCCTGACGTCGCTGAAGAAACACGTGGTTGGAAGGGCCATCCCCGTCGTAACTCGAGAATATACCCCAGGTTCCCGCCGCAACTCGAGAAAAACCATGAGACTTCCCCCTCGCCGCGAGATGAGGCCCGATTCCCCTGCACTGCGTGCAGAGCAATTCTGTGTTGCACATCACACATGAAAGGAGCCTTGATTTCCTTGATGGCACTCCAGAGAAACCCCAAGAACACTGTTTCAAGGCTAGAGGGATCCTGAGGTCACTGCAGCAACACGAAAGAGCTCCGTGGGCCAAAAATCAACTCGAGATGAGAGGTTAGTCCCTGGCTTCGACTCCTGAGGAATACCACCTTACCACAAGCACCTCAAGAGGAGGCTTCTCTCACCTCTAGGTATGTGAGAGGGACCCTGAGTTTGCGGCCTCAAGTGGAATGGACACCGCGATGCCCTGACTCGAAATAAGGCCGGATGTCCCTGCAGTGACTTGAATGCAGGCTCGTCTTGCATCTCCCAAGAAGAAAGGGTGTCTGAATCCCCTGTGGAGACCACAGAGAAACACCTAGTTCCCCACCTCATCGCGACCGGAGGCCTCACATCCTTTGAAAACTCCAGAGGTACGCGGAGATCAGTGCCTCCAAAGGAGACGATGCCTGACTCCTCGTGAAACTTGATAGGAGTCCCAGGATTCTTGTGGCACGTGGAAAGGGACCCTTGGTCTCCCGCCTCAGCTGGAGAGGCGTTCCAATTGCCCTGCCAAGCCTCGAGGAGAATCCCGAGTTGTCCCTCGCAACTAGGCAGGAGTCCTGACGTGGCTGAACAAACACGTGGGTGGAAGGGCCATCCCCGTCGTAACTCGAGAATATACACCAGGTTCCCGCCGCAACTCGAGAAAAACCATGAGACTTCCCCCTCGATGCGAGATGAGGCCCGATTCCCCTGTACTGCGTGCAGAGCAATTCCGTCTTGCACATCTTACATGAAAGGAGCCTTGATTTCCTTGATGGCACTCCAGAGAAACCCCAAGAACACTGTTTCAAGGATAGAGGGATCCTGAGGTCACTGTAGCAACACGAAAGAACTCTGTGGACCAAAAATCAACTCGAAAAGAGAGGTTAGTCCCTGGATTCGTCTCCAGAGGAATACCACGTTACCACAAGCACCTCAAGAGGAGGCTTCTCTCAGCTCTAGGTATGTGAGAGGGACCCTGAGTTTGCGGCCTCAAGTGGAATGGACACCGCGATGCCCTGACTCGAAATAAGGCCAGATATCCCTGCAGTGACTTCAATGCAGGCACGTCTTGCATCTCCCAGGACGAAAGGATGTCTGAATCCCCTGTGGAAAGCACAGAGAAAGACTTAGTTCCCAACCTCATCGCGACCGATAGCCTCACATCCTTTGAAAACTCCAGAGGTATGCGGAGATCAGTGCCTCCAAAGGAGACGATGCCTGACTCCTCGTGAAACTTGATAGGAGTCCCAGGATTCCTGTGGCACTTGGAAAGGGACACTTGGTCTCCCGCCTCAGCTGGAGAGGCGTCCCAAATGCGCTGCCAAGCCTCGAGGAGAATCCAGAGTTGTCCCTCGCAACTAGGCAGGAGTCCTGACGTCGCTGAAGAAACACGTGTGTGGAAGGGCCATCCCTGTCGTAACTCGAGAATATACCCCAGGTTCCCGCCGCAACTCGAGAAAAACCATGAGACTTCCCCCTCGCCGCGAGATGAGGCCCGATTCCCCTGCACTGCGTGCAGAGCAATTCCGTGTTGCACATCACACATGAAAGGAGCCTTGATTTCCTTGATGGCACTCCAGAGAAACCCCAAGAACACTGTTTCAAGGCTAGAGGGATCCTGAGGTCACTGTAGCAACACGAAAGAGCTCCATGGGCCAAAAATCAACTCGAGATGAGAGGTTAGTCCCTGGCTTCGACTCCAGAGGAATACCACCTTACCACAAGCACCTCAAGAGGAGGCTTCTCTCAGCTCTAGGTATGTGAGAGGGATCCTGAGTTTGCGGCCTCAAGTGGAATGGACACCACGATGCCCTGACGCGAAATAAGGCTGGATATCCCTGCAGTGAATTGAATGCAGGCTCGTCTTGCATCTCCCAAGATGAAAGGATGTCTGAATCCCCTGTGGAGACCACAGAGAAAGACCTAGTTCCCCACCTCATCGCGACCGGAGGCCTCACATCCTTTGAAAACTCCAGAGGTACGCGGAGATCAGTGCCTCCAAAGGAGACGATGCCTGACTCCTCGTGAAACTTGATAGGAGTCCGAGGATTCCTGTGGCACGTGGAAAGGGACCCTTGGTCTCCCGCCTCAGCGGGAGAGGCATCCCAATTGCCTTGCCAAGCCTCGAGGAGAATCCCGAGTTGTCCCTCGCACCTAGGCAGGAGTCCTGACGTGGCTGAACACACACGTGGGTGGAAGGGCCATCCCCGTCGTATCTCGAGAATATACCCCAGGTTCCCGCCGCAACTCGAGAAAAACCATGAGACTTCCCCCTCGCCGCGAGATGAGGCCCGATTCCCCTGCACTGCGTGCAGAGCAATTCCGTGTTGCACATCACACAAGAAAGGAGCCTTAATTTCCTTGATGGCACTCCAGAGAAACCCGAAGAACACTGTTTCAAGGCTAGAGGGATCCTGAGGTCACTGTAGCAACACGAAAGAGCTCCGTGGGCCAAAAATCAACTCGAGATGAGAGGTTAGTCCCTGGCTTCGACTCCAGAGGAATACCACCTTACCACAAGCACCTCAAGAGGAGGCTTCTCTCAGCTCTAGGTATGTGAGAGGGACCCTGAGTTTGCGGCCTCAAGTGGAATGGACACCGCGATGCCCTGACTCGAAATAAGGCCGCATATCCCTGCAGTGACTTGAATGCAGGCTCGTCTTGCATCTCCCAAGAAGAAAGGATGTCTGAATCCCCTGTGGAGACCACAGAGAAACACCTAGTTCCCCACCTCATCGCGACAGGAGGCCTCACTTCCTTTAAAAACTCCCCAGGTACGCGGAGATCAGTGCCTCCAAAGGAGACGATGCCTAACTCCTCGTGAAACTTGATAGGAGTCCCAGAATTCTTGTGGCACGTGGAAAGGGACCCTTGGTCTCCCGCCTCAGCTGGAGAGGTGTTCCAATTGCCCTGCCAAGCCTCGAGGAGAATCCCGAGTTGTCCCTCGCAACTAGGCAGGAGTCCTGACGTGGCTGAACAAACACGTGGGTGGAAGGGCCATCCCCGTCGTAACTCGAGAATATACCCCAGGTTCCCGCCGCAACTCGAGAAAAACCATGAGACTTCCCCCTCGATGCGAGATGAGGCCCGATTCCCCTGTACTGCGTGCAGAGCAATTCCGTCTTGCACATCACACATGAAAGGAGCCTTGATTTCCTTGATGGCACTCCAGAGAAACCCCAAGAACACTGTTTCAAGGATAGAGGGATCCTGAGGTCACAGTAGCAACACGAAAGAACTCTGTGGACCGAAAATCAACTCGAAAAGAGAGGTTAGTCCCTGGATTCGTCTCCAGAGGAATACCACCTTACCACAAGCACCTCAAGAGGAGGCTTCTCTCAGCTCTAGGTATGTGAGAGGGATCCTGAGTTTGCGGCCTCAAGTGGAATGGACACCGCGATGCCCTGACTCGAAATAAGGCCGGATATCCCTGCAGTGACTTCAATGCAGGCTCGTCATGCATCTCCCAGGAAGAAAGGATGTCTGAATCCCCTGTGGAAAGCACAGAGAAAGACTTAGTTCCCCACCTCATCGCGACCGATAGCCTCACATCCTTTGAAAACTCCAGAGGTACGCGGAGATCAGTGCCTCCAAAGGAGACGATGCCTGACTCCTCGTGAAACTTGATAGGAGTCCCAGGATTCCAGTGGCACTTGGAAAGGGACACTTGGTCTCCCGCCTCAGCTGGAGAGGCGTCCCAATTGCCCTGCCAAGCCTCGAGGAGAATCCAGAGTTGTCCCTCGCAACTAGGCAGGAGTCCTGACGTCGCTGAAGAAACACGTGGTTGGAAGGGCCATCCCCGTCGTAACTCGAGAATATACCCCAGGTTCCCGCCGCAACTCGAGAAAAACCATGAGACTTCCCCCTCGCCGCGAGATGAGGCCCGATTCCCCTGCACTGCGTGCAGAGCAATTCTGTGTTGCACATCACACATGAAAGGAGCCTTGATTTCCTTGATGGCACTCCAGAGAAACCCCAAGAACACTGTTTCAAGGCTAGAGGGATCCTGAGGTCACTGCAGCAACACGAAAGAGCTCCGTGGGCCAAAAATCAACTCGAGATGAGAGGTTAGTCCCTGGCTTCGACTCCTGAGGAATACCACCTTACCACAAGCACCTCAAGAGGAGGCTTCTCTCACCTCTAGGTATGTGAGAGGGACCCTGAGTTTGCGGCCTCAAGTGGAATGGACACCGCGATGCCCTGACTCGAAATAAGGCCGGATGTCCCTGCAGTGACTTGAATGCAGGCTCGTCTTGCATCTCCCAAGAAGAAAGGGTGTCTGAATCCCCTGTGGAGACCACAGAGAAACACCTAGTTCCCCACCTCATCGCGACCGGAGGCCTCACATCCTTTGAAAACTCCAGAGGTACGCGGAGATCAGTGCCTCCAAAGGAGACGATGCCTGACTCCTCGTGAAACTTGATAGGAGTCCCAGGATTCTTGTGGCACGTGGAAAGGGACCCTTGGTCTCCCGCCTCAGCTGGAGAGGCGTTCCAATTGCCCTGCCAAGCCTCGAGGAGAATCCCGAGTTGTCCCTCGCAACTAGGCAGGAGTCCTGACGTGGCTGAACAAACACGTGGGTGGAAGGGCCATCCCCGTCGTAACTCGAGAATATACCCCAGGTTCCCGCCGCAACTCGAGAAAAACCATGAGACTTCCCCCTCGATGCGAGATGAGGCCCGATTCCCCTGTACTGCGTGCAGAGCAATTCCGTCTTGCACATCTTACATGAAAGGAGCCTTGATTTCCTTGATGGCACTCCAGAGAAACCCCAAGAACACTGTTTCAAGGATAGAGGGATCCTGAGGTCACTGTAGCAACACGAAAGAACTCTGTGGACCAAAAATCAACTCGAAAAGAGAGGTTAGTCCCTGGATTCGTCTCCAGAGGAATACCACGTTACCACAAGCACCTCAAGAGGAGGCTTCTCTCAGCTCTAGGTATGTGAGAGGGACCCTGAGTTTGCGGCCTCAAGTGGAATGGACACCGCGATGCCCTGACTCGAAATAAGGCCAGATATCCCTGCAGTGACTTCAATGCAGGCACGTCTTGCATCTCCCAGGACGAAAGGATGTCTGAATCCCCTGTGGAAAGCACAGAGAAAGACTTAGTTCCCAACCTCATCGCGACCGATAGCCTCACATCCTTTGAAAACTCCAGAGGTATGCGGAGATCAGTGCCTCCAAAGGAGACGATGCCTGACTCCTCGTGAAACTTGATAGGAGTCCCAGGATTCCTGTGGCACTTGGAAAGGGACACTTGGTCTCCCGCCTCAGCTGGAGAGGCGTCCCAAATGCGCTGCCAAGCCTCGAGGAGAATCCAGAGTTGTCCCTCGCAACTAGGCAGGAGTCCTGACGTCGCTGAAGAAACACGTGTGTGGAAGGGCCATCCCTGTCGTAACTCGAGAATATACCCCAGGTTCCCGCCGCAACTCGAGAAAAACCATGAGACTTCCCCCTCGCCGCGAGATGAGGCCCGATTCCCCTGCACTGCGTGCAGAGCAATTCCGTGTTGCACATCACACATGAAAGGAGCCTTGATTTCCTTGATGGCACTCCAGAGAAACCCCAAGAACACTGTTTCAAGGCTAGAGGGATCCTGAGGTCACTGTAGCAACACGAAAGAGCTCCATGGGCCAAAAATCAACTCGAGATGAGAGGTTAGTCCCTGGCTTCGACTCCAGAGGAATACCACCTTACCACAAGCACCTCAAGAGGAGGCTTCTCTCAGCTCTAGGTATGTGAGAGGGATCCTGAGTTTGCGGCCTCAAGTGGAATGGACACCACGATGCCCTGACGCGAAATAAGGCTGGATATCCCTGCAGTGAATTGAATGCAGGCTCGTCTTGCATCTCCCAAGATGAAAGGATGTCTGAATCCCCTGTGGAGACCACAGAGAAAGACCTAGTTCCCCACCTCATCGCGACCGGAGGCCTCACATCCTTTGAAAACTCCAGAGGTACGCGGAGATCAGTGCCTCCAAAGGAGACGATGCCTGACTCCTCGTGAAACTTGATAGGAGTCCGAGGATTCCTGTGGCACGTGGAAAGGGACCCTTGGTCTCCCGCCTCAGCTGGAGAGGCATCCCAATTGCCTTGCCAAGCCTCGAGGAGAATCCCGAGTTGTCCCTCGCACCTAGGCAGGAGTCCTGACGTGGCTGAACACACACGTGGGTGGAAGGGCCATCCCCGTCGTATCTCGAGAATATACCCCAGGTTCCCGCCGCAACTCGAGAAAAACCATGAGACTTCCCCCTCGCCGCGAGATGAGGCCCGATTCCCCTGCACTGCGTGCAGAGCAATTCCGTGTTGCACATCACACAAGAAAGGAGCCTTAATTTCCTTGATGGCACTCCAGAGAAACCCGAAGAACACTGTTTCAAGGCTAGAGGGATCCTGAGGTCACTGTAGCAACACGAAAGAGCTCCGTGGGCCAAAAATCAACTCGAGATGAGAGGTTAGTCCCTGGCTTCGACTCCAGAGGAATACCACCTTACCACAAGCACCTCAAGAGGAGGCTTCTCTCAGCTCTAGGTATGTGAGAGGGACCCTGAGTTTGCGGCCTCAAGTGGAATGGACACCGCGATGCCCTGACTCGAAATAAGGCCGCATATCCCTGCAGTGACTTGAATGCAGGCTCGTCTTGCATCTCCCAAGAAGAAAGGATGTCTGAATCCCCTGTGGAGACCACAGAGAAACACCTAGTTCCCCACCTCATCGCGACAGGAGGCCTCACTTCCTTTAAAAACTCCCCAGGTACGCGGAGATCAGTGCCTCCAAAGGAGACGATGCCTAACTCCTCGTGAAACTTGATAGGAGTCCCAGAATTCTTGTGGCACGTGGAAAGGGACCCTTGGTCTCCCGCCTCAGCTGGAGAGGTGTTCCAATTGCCCTGCCAAGCCTCGAGGAGAATCCCGAGTTGTCCCTCGCAACTAGGCAGGAGTCCTGACGTGGCTGAACAAACACGTGGGTGGAAGGGCCATCCCCGTCGTAACTCGAGAATATACCCCAGGTTCCCGCCGCAACTCGAGAAAAACCATGAGACTTCCCCCTCGATGCGAGATGAGGCCCGATTCCCCTGTACTGCGTGCAGAGCAATTCCGTCTTGCACATCACACATGAAAGGAGCCTTGATTTCCTTGATGGCACTCCAGAGAAACCCCAAGAACACTGTTTCAAGGATAGAGGGATCCTGAGGTCACAGTAGCAACACGAAAGAACTCTGTGGACCGAAAATCAACTCGAAAAGAGAGGTTAGTCCCTGGATTCGTCTCCAGAGGAATACCACCTTACCACAAGCACCTCAAGAGGAGGCTTCTCTCAGCTCTAGGTATGTGAGAGGGACCCTGAGTTTGCGGCCTCAAGTGGAATGGACACCGCGATGCCCTGACTCGAAATAAGTCTGGATATCCCTGCAGTGACTTCAATGCAGGCTCGTCTTGCATCTCCGAGGACGAAAGGATGTCTGAATCCCCTGTGGAAAGCACAGAGAAAGACTTAGTTCCCCACCTCATCGCGACCGATAGCCTCACATCCTTTGAAAACTCCAGAGGTACGCGGAGATCAGTGCCTCCAAAGGAGACGATGCCTGACTCCTCGTGAAACTTGATAGGAGTCCCAGGATTCCTGTGGCACGTGGAAAGGGACCCTTGGTCTCCCGCCTCAGCTGGAGAGGCGTTCCAATTGCCCTGCCAAGCCTCGAGGAGAATCCCGAGTTGTCCCTCGCAACTAGGCAGGAGTCCTGACGTGGCTGAACAAACACGTGGGTGGAAGGGCCATCCCCATCGTAACTCGAGAATATACCCCAGGTTCCGCCGCAACTCGAGGAAAACCATGAGACTTCCCCCTCGATGCGAGATGAGGCCCGATTCCACTGTACTGCGTGCAGAGCAATTCCGTCTTGCACATCACACATGAAAGGAGCCTTGATTTCCTTGATGGCACTCCAGAGAAACCCCAAGAACACTGTTTCAAGGATAGAGGGATCCTGAGGTCACTGTAGCAACACGAAAGAACTCTGTGGACCAAAAATCAACTCGAAAAGAGAGGTTAGTCCCTGGATTCGTCTCCAGAGGAATACCACCTTACCACAAGCACCTCAAGAGGAGGCTTCTCTCAGCTCTAGGTATGTGAGAGGGACCCTGAATTTGCGGCCTCAAGTGGAATGGACACCGCGATGCCCTGACTCGAAATAAGGCTGGATATCCCTGCAGTGACTTCAATGCAGGCTCGTCTTGCATTTCCCAGGACGAAAGGATGTCTGAAACCCCTGTGGATAGCACAGAGAAAGACTTAGTTCCCCACCTCATAGCGACCGATAGCCTCACATCCTTTGAAAACTCCAGAGGTACGCGGAGATCAGTGCCTCCAAAGGAGACGATGCCTGACTCCTCGTGAAACTTGATAGGAGTCCCTGGATTCCTGTGGCACTTGGAAAGGGACACTTGGTCTTCCGCCTCAGCTGGAGAGGCGTCCCAATTGCCCTGCCAAGCCTCGAGGAGAATCCAGAGTTGTCCCTCGCAACTAGGCAGGAGTCCTGACGTCGCTGAAGAAACACGTGGGTGGAAGGGCCATCCCCGTCGTAACTCGAGAATATACCCCAGGTTCCCGCCGCAACTCGAGAAAAACCATGAGACTTCCCCCTCCCCGCGAGATAAGGCCCGATTCCCCTGCACTGCGTGCAGAGCAATTCCGTGTTGCACATCACACATGAAAGGAGCCTTGATTTCCTTGATGGCACTCCAGAGAAACCCCAAGAACACTGTTTCAAGGCTAGAGGGATCCTGAGGTCACTGTAGCAACACGAAAGCGCTCTGTGGGCCAAAAATCAACTCGAGATGAGAGGTTACTCCCTGGCTTCGACTCCAGAGGAATACCACCTTACCACAAGCATCTCAAGAGGAGGCTTCTCTCAGCTCTAGGTATGTGAGAGGGACCCTGAGTTTGCGGCCTCAAGTGGAATGGACACCGCGATGCCCTGACTCGAAATAAGGCCGGATATCCCTGCAGTGACTTCAATGCAGGCTCGTCTTGCATCTCCCAGGACGAAAGGATGTCTGAATCCCCTGTGGAAAGCACAGAGAAAGACTTAGTTCCGCACCTCATCGCGACCGATAGCCTCACATCCTTTGAAAACTCCAGAGGTATGCAGAGATCAGTGCCTCCAAAGGAGACGATGCCTGACTCCTCGTGAAACTTGATAGGAGACCCAGGATTCCTGTGGCACGTGGAAAGGGACCCTTGGTCTCCCGTCTCAGCTGGAGAGGCGTCCCAATTGCCCTGCCAAGCCTCGAGGAGAATCCCGAGTTGTCCCTCGCAACTAGGCAGGAGTCCTGACGTGGCTGAACAAACACGTGTGTGGAAGGGCCATCCCCGTCGTATCTCGAGAATATACCCCAGATTCCCGCCGCAACTCGAGAAAAACCATGAGACTTCCCCCTCGCCGCGAGATGAGGCCCGATTTCCCTGCAGTGCGTGCAGAGCAATTCTGTGTTGCACATCACACATGAAAGGAGCCTTGATTTCCTTGATGGCACTCCAGAGAAACCCCAAGAACACTGTTTCAAGGCTAGAGGGATCCTGAGGTCACTGTAGCAACACGAAAGAGCTCCGTGGGCCAAAAATCAACTCGAGATGAGAGGTTAGTCCCTGGCTTCGACTCCAGAGGAATACCACCTTACCACAAGCACCTCAAGAGGAGGCTTCTCTCAGCTCTAGGTATGTGAGAGGGACCCTGAGTTTGCGGCCTCAAGTGGAATGGACACCGCGATGCCCTGACTCGAAACAAGGCCGGATATCCCTGCAGTGACTTGAATGCAGGCTCGTCTTGCATCTCCCAAGAAGAAAGGATGTCTGAATCCCCTGTGGAGACCACAGAGAAACACCTAGTTCCCCACCTCATCGCGACCGGAGGCCTCACATCCTTTGAAAACTCCAGAGGTACGCGGAGATCAGTGCCTCCAAAGGAGACGATGCCTGACTCCTCGTGAAACTTGATAGGAGTCCCAGGATTCTTGTGGCACGTGGAAAGGGACCCTTGGTCTCCCGCCTCAGCTGGAGAGGCGTTCCAATTGCCGTGCCAAGCCTCGAGGAGAATCCCGAGTTGTCCCTCGCAACTAGGCAGGAGTCCTGACGAAGCTGAACAAACACGTGGGTGGAAGGGCCATCCCCATCGTAACTCGAGAATATACCCCAGGTTCCCGCCGCAACTCGAGGAAAACCATGAGACTTCCCCCTCGATGCGAGATGAGGCCCGATTCCACTGTACTGCGTGCAGAGCAATTCCGTCTTGCACATCACACATGAAAGGAGCCTTGATTTCCTTGATGGCACTCCAGAGAAACCCCAAGAACACTGTTTCAAGGATAGAGGGATCCTGAGGTCACTGTAGCAACACGAAAGAACTCTGTGGACCAAAAATCAACTCGAAAAGAGAGGTTAGTCCCTGGATTCGTCTCCAGAGGAATACCACCTTACCACAAGCACCTCAAGAGGAGGCTTCTCTCAGCTCTAGGTATGTGAGAGGGACCCTGAATTTGCGGCCTCAAGTGGAATGGACACCGCGATGCCCTGACTCGAAATAAGGCTGGATATCCCTTCAGTGACTGGAATGCAGGCTCGTCTTGCATTTCCCAGGACGAAAGGATGTCTGAAACCCCTGTGGATAGCACAGAGAAAGACTTAGTTCCCCCCCTCATCGCGACCGATAGCCTCACATCCTTTGAAAACTCCAGAGGTACGCGGAGATCAGTGCCTCCAAAGGAGACGATGCCTGACTCCTCGTGAAACTTGATAGGAGTCCCTGGATTCCTGTGGCACTTGGAAAGGGACACTTGGTCTCCCGCCTCAGCTGGAGAGGCGTCCCAATTGCCCTGCCAAGCCTCGAGGAGAATCCAGAGTTGTCCCTCGCAACTAGGCAGGAGTCCTGACGTCGCTGAAGAAACACGTGGGTGGAAGGGCCATCCCCGTCGTAACTCGAGAATATACCCCAGGTTCCCGCCGCAACTCGAGAAAAACCATGAGACTTCCCCCTCGCCGTGAGATGAGGCCCGATTCCCCTGCACTGCGTGCAGAGCAATTCCGTGTTGCACATCACACATGAAAGGAGCCTTGATTTCCTTGATGGCACTCCAGAGAAACCCCAAGAACACTGTTTCAAGGCTAGAGGGATCCTGAGGTCACTGTAGAAACACGAAAGAGCTCTGTGGGCCAAAAATCAACTCGAGATGAGAGGTTACTCCCTGGCTTCGACTCCAGAGGAATACCACCTTACCACAAGCATCTCAAGAGGAGGCTTCTCTCAGCTCTAGGTATGTGAGAGGGACCCTGAGTTTGCGGCCTCAAGTGGAATGGACAGCGCGATGCCCTGACTCGAAATAAGGCCGGATATCCCTGCAGTGACTTCAATGCAGGCTCGTCATGCATCTCCCAGGACGAAAGGATGTCTGAATCCCCTGTGGAAAGCACAGAGAAAGACTTAGTTCCCCACCTCATCGCGACCGATAGCCTCACATCCTTTGAAAACTCCAGAGGTATGCGGAGATCAGTGCCTCCAAAGGAGACGATGCCTGACTCCTCGTGAAACTTGATAGGAGTCCCAGGATTCCTGTGGCACTTGGAAAGGGACACTTGGTCTCCCGCCTTAGCTGGAGAGGCGTCCCAATTGCCTTGCCAAGCCTCGAGGAGTATCCCGAGTTGTGTCTCGCAACTAGGCAAGAGTCCTGACGTGGCTGAACCAACACGTGTGTGGAAGGGCCATCCCCGTCGTAACTCGAGAATATACCCCAGGTTCCCACCGCAACTCGAGAAAAACCATGAGACTTCCCCCTCGCCGCGAGATTAGGCCCGATTCCCCTGCACTGCGTGCAGAGCTATTCTGTGTTGCACATCACACATGAAAGGAGCCTTGATTTCCTTGATGGCACTCCAGAGAAACCCCAAGAACACTGTTTCAAGGATAGAGGGATCCTGAGATCACTGTATCAACACGAAAGAACTCTGTGGACCAAAAATCAACTCGAGATGAGAGGTTAGTCCCTGGCTTCGACGCCAGAGGAACACCACCTTACCACAAGCACCTCAAGAGGAGGCTTCTCTCAGCTCTAGGTATGTGAGAGGGACCCCGAGTTTGCGGCCTCAAGTGGAATGGACACCGCGATGCTCTGACTCGAAATAAGGCCGGATATCCCTGCAGTGACTGGAATGCAGGCTCGTCTTGCATCTCCCAAGACGAAAGGGTGTCTGAATCCCCTGTGGAGACCACAGAGAAAGACCTAGTTCCCCACCTCATCGCGACAGGAGGCCTCAAATCCTTTGAAAACTCCAGAGGTATGCGGAGATCAGTGCCTCCAAAGGAGACGATGCCTGACTCCTCGTGAAACTTCATAGGAGACCCAGGATTCCTGTGGCACGTGGAAAGGGACCCTTGGTCTCCCGTCTCAGCTGGAGAGGCGTCCCAATTGCCCTGCCAAGCCTCGAGGAGAATCCCGAGTTGTCCCTCGCAACTAGGCAGGAGTCCTGACGTGGCTGAAGAAACACGTGGGTGGAAGGGCCATCCCCGTCGTAACTCGAGAATATACCCCAGGTTCCCGCCGCAACTCGAGAAAAACCATGAGACTTCCCCCTCGCCGCGAGATGAGGCCCGATTCCCCTGCACTGCGTGCAGAGCAATTCCGTGTTGCACATCACACATGAAAGGAGCCTTGATTTCCTTGATGGCACTCCAGAGAAACCCCAAGAACACTGTTTCAAAGCTAGAGGGATCCTGAGGTCACTGTAGCAACACGAAAGAGCTCCGTGGACCAAGAATCAACTCGAGATGAGAGGTTAGTCCCTGGTTTCGACTCCTGAGGAATACCACCTTACAACAAGCAACTCAAGAGGAGGCTTCTCTCAGCTCTAGGTATGTGAGAGGGATCCTGAGTTTGCGGCCTCAAGGGGAAAGGACACCGCGATGCCCTGACTCGAAATAAGGCCGGATATCCCTGCAGTGACTTGAATGGAGGCTCGTCTTGCATCTCCCAAGAAGAAAGGATGTCTGAATCCCCTGTGGAGACCACAGAGAAACACCTAATTCACCACCTCATCTCGACCGGAGGCCTCACATCCTTTGAAAACTCCAGAGGTACGCGGAGATCAGTGCCTCCAAAGGAGACGATGCCTGACTCCTCGTGAAACTTGATAGGAGTCCCAGGATTCCTGTGGCACGTGGAAAGGGACACTTGGTCTCCCGCCTCAGCTGGAGAGGCGTCCCAATTGCCTTGCCAAGCCTCGAGGAGAATCCCGAGTTGTGTCTCGCAACTAGGCAAGAGTCCTGACGTGGCTGAACAAACACGTGTGTGGAAGGGCCATCCCCGTCGTAACTCGAGAATATACCCCAGGTTCCCGCCGCAACTCGAGAAAAATCATGAGACTTCCCCCTCGCCACGAGATGAGGCCCGATTCCCCTGCACTGCGTGCAGAGCAATTCTGTGTTGCACATCACACATGAAAGGAGCCTTGATTTCCTTCATGGCACTCCAGAGAATCCCCAAGAACACTGTTTCAAGGCTAGAGGGATCCTGAGGTCACTGTAACAACACGAAAGAGCTCCGTGGACCAAAAATCAACTCGAGATGAGAGGTTTGTCCCTGGCTTCGACTCCAGAGGAATACCACCTTACCACAAGCACCTCAAGAGGAGGCTTCTCTCATCTCTAGGTATGTGAGAGGGACCCTGAGTTTGCGGCCTCAAGTGGAATGGACACCGCGATGCCCTGACTCGAAATAAGGCCGGATATCCCTGCAGTGACTGGAATGCAGGCTCGTCTTGCATCTCCCAAGACGAAAGGGTGTCTGAATCCCCTGTGGAGACCACAGAGAAAAACCGAGTTCCCCACCTCATCGCGACAGGAGGCCTCAAATCCTTTGAAAACTCCAGACGTATGCGGAGATCAGTGCCTCCAAAGGAGACAATGCCTGACTCCTCGTGAAACTTGATAGGAGTCCCAGGATTCCTGTGGCACGTGGAAAGGGACCCTTGGTCTCCCGCCTCAGCTGGAGAGGCGTCCCAATTGCCCTGCAAAGCCTCGAGGAGAATCCCGAGTTGTCCCTCGCAACTAGGCAGGAGTCCAGACGTCGCTGAAGAAACACGTGTGTGGAAGGGTCATCCCCGTCGTAACTCGAGAATATACCCCAGGTTCCCGCCGCAACTCGAGAGAAACCATGAGACTTCCCCCTCGCCGCGAGATGAGGCCCGATACCCCTGCACTGCGTGCAGAGCAATTCCGTGTTGCACATCACACATGAAAGGAGCCTTGATTTCCTTGATGGCAGTCCAGAGAAACCCTAAGAACACTGTTTCAAGGCTAGAGGGATCCTGAGGTCACTGTAGCAACACGAAAGAGCTCCGTGGACCAAGAATCAACACGAGATGAGAGGTTAGTACCAGGCTTCGACTCCGGAGGAATACCACCTTACCACAAGCACCTCAAGAGGAGGCTTCTCTCAGCTCTAGGTATGTGAGAGGGATCCTGAGTTTGCGGCCTCAAGTGGAATGGACACCACGATGCCCTGACTCGAAATAAGGCCGGATATCCCTGCAGTGACTTGAATGCAGGCTCGTCTTGCATCTCCCAAGAAGAAAGGATGTCTGAATCCCCTGTGGAGACCACAGAGAAAGACCTAGTTACCCACCTCATCGCGACCGGAGGCCTCACATCCTTTGAAAACTCCAGAGGTACGCGGAGATCAGTGCCTCCAAAGGAGACGATGCCTGACTCTTCGTGAAACTTGATAGGAGTCCCAGGATTCTTGTGGCACGTGGAAAGGTACCCTTGGTCTACCGCCTCAGCTGGAGAGGCGTTCCAATTACCCTGCCAAGCCTCGAGGAGAATCCCGAGTTGTCCCTCGCAACTAGGCAGGAGTCCTGACGTGGCTGAACAAACACGTGGGTGGAAGGGCCATCCCCGTCGTAACTCGAGAATATACCCCAGGTTCCCGCCGCAACTTGAGAAAAACCATGAGACTTCCCCCTCGATGCGAGATGAGGCCCGATTCCCCTGTACTGCGTGCAGAGCAATTCCGTCTTGCACATCACACATGAAAGGAGCCTTGATTTCCTTGATGGCACTCCAGAGAAACCCCAAGAACACTGTTTCAAGGATAGAGGGGTCCTGAGGTCACTGTAGCAACACGAAAGAACTCTGTGGACCAAAAATCAACTCGAAAAGAGAGGTTAGTCCCTGGATTCGTCTTCAGAGGAATACCACCTTACCACAAGCACCTCAAGAGGAGGCTTCTCTCAGCTCTAGGTATGTGAGAGGGACCCTGAGTTTGCGGACTCAAGTGGAATGGACACCGCGATGCCCTGACTCGAAATAAGGCCGGATATCCCTGCAGTGACTTCAATGCAGGCTCGTCTTGCATCTCCCAGGACGAAAGGATGTCTGAATCCCCTGTGGAAAGCACAGAGAAAAACTTAGTTCCCCACCTCATCGCGACCGATAGCCTCACATCCTTTGAAAACTCCAGAGGTACGCGGAGATCAGTGCCTCCAAAGGAGATGATGCCTGACTCCTCGTGAAACTTGATAGGAGTCCCAGGATTCCTGTGGCACTTGGAAACGGACACTTGGTCTCCCGCCTCAGCTGGAGAGGCGTCCCAATTGCCCTGCCAAGACTCGAGGAGAATCCAGAGTTGTCCCTCGCAACTAGGCAGGAGTCCTGACGTCGCTGAAGGAACACGTGGGTGGAAGGGCCATCCCCGTCGTAACTCGAGAATATACCCCAGGTTCCCGCCGCAACTCGAGAAAAACCATGAGACTTCCCCCTCGCCGCGAGATGAGGCCCGATTCCCCTGCACTGCGTGCAGAGCAATTCCGTGTTGCACATCACACATGAAAGGAGGCTTGATTTCCTTGATGGCACTCCAGAGAAACCCCAAGAACACTGTTTCAAGGCTAGAGGGATCCTGAGGTCACTGTAGCAACACGAAAGAGCTCCGTGGGCCAAAAATCAACTCGAGATGAGAGGTTAGTCCCTGGCTTCGACTCCAGAGGAACACCACCTTACCACAAGCACCTCAAGAGGAGGCTACACTCAGCTCTAGGTATGTGAGAGGGACCCTGAGTTTGCGGCCTCATGTGGAATGGACACCGCGATGCCCTGACGCGAAATAAGGCTGTATATCGCTGCAGTGACTTGAATGCAGGCTCGTCTTGCATCTCCCAAGATGAAAGGATGTCTGAATCCCCTGTGGAGACCACAGAGAAAGACCTAGTTCCCCACCTCATCGCGACCGGAGGCCTCACATCCTTTGAAAACTCCAGAGGTACGCGGAGATCAGTGCCTCCAAAGGAGACGATGCCTGACTCCTCGTGAAACTTGATAGGAGTCCCAGGATTCCTGTGGCACGTGGAAAGGGACCCTTGGTCTCCCGCCTCAGCTGGAGAGGCGTCCCAATTGCCTTGCCAAGCCTCGAGGAGAATCCCGAGTTGTGTCTCGCAACTAGGCAAGAGTCCTGACGTGGCTGAACAAACACGTGTGTGGAAGGGCCATCCCCGTCGTAACTCGAGAATATACCCCAGGTTCCCGCCGCAACTCGAGAAAAACCATGAGACTTCCCCCTCGCCGCGAGATGAGGCCCGATTCCCCTGTACTGCGTGCAGAGCAATTCTGTGTTGCACATCACACATGAAAGGAGCCTTGATTTCCTTGATGGCACTCCAGAGAAACCCCAAGAACACTGTTTCAAGGCTAGAGGGATCCTGAGGTCACTGTAGCAACACGAAAGAGCTCCGTGGGCCAAAAATCAACTCGAGATGAGAGGTTAGTCCCTGGCTTCGACTCCTGAGGAATACCACCTTACCACAAGCACCTCAAGAGGAGGCTTCTCTCAGCTCTATGTATGTGAGAGGGACCCTGAGTTTGCGGCCTCAAGTGGAATGGACACCGCGATGCCCTGACGCGAAATAAGGCTGGATATCCCTGCAGTGACTTGAATGCAGGCTCGTCTTGCATCTCCCAAGATGAAAGGATGTCTGAATCCCCTGTGGAGACCACAGAGAAAGACCTAGTTCCCCACCTCATCGCGACCGGAGGCCTCACATCCTTTGAAAACTCCAGAGGTACGCGGAGATCAGTGCCTCCAAAGGAGACGATGCCTGACTCCTCGTGAAACTTGATAGGAGTCCCAGGATTCCTGTGGCACGTGGAAAGGGACCCTTGGTCTCCCGCCTCAGCTGGAGAGGCGTCTCAATTGCCTTGCCAAGCCTCGAGGAGAATCCCGAGTTGAGTCTCGCAACTAGGCAAGAGTCCTGACGTGGCTGAACACACACGTGTGTGGAAGGGCCATCCCCGTCGTAACTCGAGAATATACCCCAGGTTCCCGCCGCAACTCGAGAAAAACCATGAGACTTCCCCCTCGCCGCGAGATGAGGCCCGATTCCCCTGTACTGCGTGCAGAGCAATTCCGTCTTGCACATCACACATGAAAGGAGCCTTGATTTCCTTGATGGCACTCCAGAGAAACCCCAAGAACACTGTTTCAAGGATAGAGGGATCCTGAGGTCACTGTAGCAACACGAAAGAACTCTGTGGACCAAAAATCAACTCGAAAAGAGAGGTTAGTCCCTGGATTCGTCTCCAGAGGAATACCACGTTACCACAAGCACCTCAAGAGGAGGCTTCTCTCAGCTCTAGGTATGTGAGAGGGACCCTGAGTTTGCGGCCTCAAGTGGAATGGACACCGCGATGCCCTGACTCGAAATAAGGCCGGATATCCCTGCAGTGACTTCAATGCAGGCTCGTCTTGCATCTCCCAGGACGAAAGGATGTCTGAATTCCCTGTGGAAAGCACAGAGAAAGACTTAGTTCCCCACATCATCGCGACCGATAGCCTCACATCCTTTGAAAACTCCAGAGGTACGCGGAGATCAGTGCCTCCAAAGGAGACGATGCCTGACTCCTCGTGAAACTTGATAGGAGTCCCAGGATTCCTGTGGCACTTGGAAAGGGACACTTGGTCTCCCGCCTGAGCTGGAGAGGCGTCCCAATTGCCCTGCCAAGCCTCGAGGAGAATCCAGAGTTGTCCCTCGCAACTAGGCAGGAGTCCTGACGTCGCTGAAGAAACACGTGGGTGGAAGGGCCATCCCCGTCGTAACTCGAGAATATACCCCAGGTTCCCGCCGCAACTCGAGAAAAACCATGAGACTTCCCCCTCGCCGCGAGATGAGGCCCGATTCCCCTGCACTGCGTGCAGAGCAATTCCGTGTTGCACATCACACATGAAAGGAGCCTTGATTTCCTTGATGGCACTCCAGAGAAACCCCAAGAACACTGTTTCAAGGCTAGAGGGATCCTGAGGTCACTGTAGCAACACGAAAGAGCTCCGTGGGCCAAAAATCAACTCGAGATGAGAGGTTAGTCCCTGGCTTCGACTCCAGAGGAATACCACCTTACCACAAGCACCTCAAGAGGAGGCTTCTCTCAGCTCTAGGTATGTGAGAGGGACCCTGAGTTTGCGGCCTCAAGTGGAATGGACACCGCGATGCCCTGACTCGAAATAAGGCTGGATATCCCTGCAGTGACTGGAATGCAGGCTCGTCTTGCATCTCCCAAGACGAAAGGGTGTCTGAATCCCCTGTGGAGACCACAGAGAAAGACCTAGTTCCCCACCTCATCGCGACAGGAGGCCTCAAATCCTTTGAAAACTCCAGAGGTATGCGGAGATCAGTGCCTCCAAAGGAGACGATGCCTGACTCCTCGTGAAACTTGATAGGAGACCCAGGATTCCTGTGGAACGTGGAAAGGGACCCTTGGTCTCCCGTCTCAGCTGGAGAGGCGTCCCAATTGCCCTGCCAAGCCTCGAGGAGAATCCCGAGTTGTCCCTCGCAACTAGGCAGGAGTCCTGACGTCGCTGAAGAAACACGTGGGTGGAAGGGCAATCCCCGTCGTAACTCGAGAATATACCCCAGGTTCCCGCCGCAACTCGAGAGAAACCATGAGACTTCCCCCTCGCCGCGAGATGAGGCCCGATACCCCTGCACTGCGTGCAGAGCAATTCCGTGTTGCACATCACACATGAAAGGAGCCTTGATTTCCTTGATGGCACTCCAGAGAAACCCTAAGAACACTGTTTCAAGGCTAGAGGGATCCTGAGGTCACTGTAGCAACACGAAAGAGCTCCGTGGACCAAGAATCAACACGAGATGAGAGGTTAGTACCAGGCTTCGACTCCGGAGGAATACCACCTTACCACAAGCACCTCAAGAGGAGGCTTCTCTCAGCTCTAGGTATGTGAGAGGGATCCTGAGTTTGCGGTCTCAAGTGGAATGGACACCGCGATGCCCTGACTCGAAATAAGGCCGGATATCCCTGCAGTGACTTGAATGCAGGCTCGTCTTGCATCTCCCAAGAAGAAAGGATGTCTGAATCCCCTGTGGAGAACACAGAGAAAGACCCAGTTACCCACCTCATCGCAACCGGAGGCCTCACATCCTTTGAAAACTCCAGAGGTACGCGGAGATCAGTGCCTCCAAAGGAGACGATGCCTGACTCTTCGTGAAACTTGATAGGAGTCCCAGGATTCTTGTGGCACGTGGAAAGGTACCCTTGGTCTACCGCCTCAGCTGGAGAGGCGTTCCAATTACCCTGCCAAGCCTCGAGGAGAATCCCGAGTTGTCCCTCGCAACTAGGCAGGAGTCCTGACGTGGCTGAACAAACACGTGGGTGGAAGGGCCATCCCCGTCGTAACTCGAGAATATACCCCAGGTTCCCGCCGCAACTCGAGAAAAACCATGAGACTTCCCCCTCGATGCGAGATGAGGCCCGATTCCCCTGTACTGCGTGCAGAGCAATTCCGTCTTGCACATCACACATGAAAGGAGCCTTGATTTCCTTGATGGCACTCCAGAGAAACCCCAAGAACACTGTTTCAAGGATAGAGGGGTCCTGAGGTCACTGTAGCAACACGAAAGAACTCTGTGGACCAAAAATCAACTCGAAAAGAGAGGTTAGTCCCTGGATTCGTCTTCAGAGGAATACCACCTTACCACAAGCACCTCAAGAGGAGGCTTCTCTCAGCTCTAGGTATGTGAGAGGGACCCTGAGTTTGCGGCCTCAAGTGGAATGGACACCGCGATGCCCTGACTCGAAATAAGGCCGGATATCCCTGCAGTGACTTCAATGCAGGCTCGTCTTGCATCTCCCAGGACGAAAGGATGTCTGAATCCCCTGTGGAAAGCACAGAGAAAGACTTAGTTCCCCACCTCATCGCGACCGATAGCCTCACATCCTTTGAAAACTCCAGAGGTACGCGGAGATCAGTGCCTCCAAAGGAGATGATGCCTGACTCCTCGTGAAACTTGATAGGAGTCCCAGGATTCCTGTGGCACTTGGAAACGGACACTTGGTCTCCCGCCTCAGCTGGAGAGGCGTCCCAATTGCGCTGCCAAGCCTCGAGGAGAATCCAGAGTTGTCCCTCGCAACTAGGCAGGAGTCCTGACGTCGCTGAAGGAACACGTGGGTGGAAGGGCCATCCCCGTCGTAACTCGAGAATATACCCCAGGTTCCCGCCGCAACTCGAGAAAAACCATGAGACTTCCCCCTCGCCGCGAGATGAGGCCCGATTCCCCTGCACTGCGTGCAGAGCAATTCCGTGTTGCACATCACTCATGAAAGGAGGCTTGATTTCCTTGATGGCACTCCAGAGAAACCCCAAGAACACTGTTTCAAGGCTAGAGGGATCCTGAGGTCACTGTAGCAACACGAAAGAGCTCCGTGGACCAAGAATCAACACGAGATGAGAGGTTAGTCCCTGGCTTCGACTTCTGAGGAATACCACCTTACCACAAGCACCTCAAGAGGAGGCTTCTCTCAGCTCTAGGTATGTGAGAGGGATCCTGAGTTTGCGGCCTCAAGTGGAATGGACACCGCGATGCCCTGACTCGAAATAAGGCCGGATATCCCTGCAGTGACTTGAATGCAGGCTCGTCTTGCAGCTCCCAAGAAGAAAGGATGTCTGAATCCCCTGTGGAGACCACAGAGAAACACCTAGTTCCCCACCTCATCGCGACCGGAGGCCTCACATCCTTTGAAAACTCCAGAGGTACGCGGAGATCAGTGCCTCCAAAGGAGACGATGCCTGACTCCTCGTGAAACTTGATAGGAGTCCCTGGATTCCTGTGGCACTTGGAAAGGGACACTTGGTCTCCCGCCTCAGCTGGAGAGGCGTCCCAATTGCCCTGCCAAGCTTCGAGGAGAATCCAGAGTTCTCCCTCGCAACTAGGCAGGAGTCCTGACGTCACTGAACACACACGTGGGTTGAAGGGCCATCCCCGTCGTAACTCGAGAATATACCCCAGGTTCCCGCCGCAACTCGAGAAAAACCATGAGACTTCCCCCTCGCCGCGAGATGAGGCCCGCTTCCCCTGCACTGCGTGCAGAGCAATTCCGTGTTGCACATCACACATGAAAGGAGCCTTGATTTCCTTGATGGCACTCCAGAGAAACCCCAAGAACACTGTTTCAAGGCTAGAGGGATCCTGAGGTCACTGTAGCAACACGAAAGGGCTCCGTGGGCCAAAAATCAAAACGAGATGAGAGGTTAGTCCCTGGCTTCGACTCCAGAGGAATACCACCTTACCACAAGCACCTCAAGAGGAGGCTTCTCTCAGCTCTATGTATGTGAGAGGGACCCTGAGTTTGCGGCCTCAAGTGGAATGGACACCGCAATGCCCTGACGCGAAATAAGGCTGGATATCCCTGCAGTGACTTGAATGCAGGCTCGTCTTGCATCTCCCAAGATGAAAGGATGTCTGAATCCCCTGTGGAGACCACAGAGAAACACCTAGTTCCCCACCTCATCGCGACCGGAGGCCTCACATCCTTTGAAAACTCCAGAGGTACGCGGAGATCAGTGCCTCCAAAGGAGACGATGCCTGACTCCTCGTGAAACTTGATAGGAGTCCCAGGATTCTTGTGGCACGTGGAAAGGGACCCTTGGTCTCCCGCCTCAGCTGGAGAGGCGTCCCAATTGCCTTGCCAAGCCTCGAGGA
Organism: Cervus elaphus; assembly: GCF_910594005.1. Lineage (NCBI taxonomy): Eukaryota > Metazoa > Chordata > Mammalia > Artiodactyla > Cervidae > Cervus > Cervus elaphus. The sequence goes on from NC_057828.1 coordinate 1,353,007, forward strand.
GAATCCCGAGTTGTGTCTCGCAACTAGGCAAGAGTCCTGACGTGGCTGAACAAACACGTGTGTGGAAGGGCCATCCCCGCCGTAACTTGAGAATATACCCCAGGTTCCCGCCGCAACTCGAGAAAAACCATGAGACTTCCCCCTCGCCGCGAGATGAGGCCCGATTCCCCTGCACTGCGTGCAGAGCAATTCTGTGTTGCACATCACACATGAAAGGAGCCTTGATTTCCTTGATGGCACTCCAGAGAAACCCCAAGAACACTGTTTCAAGGCTAGAGGGATCCTGAGGTCACTGTAGCAACACGAAAGAGCTCCGTGGACCAAAAATCAACTCGAGATGAGAGGTTAGTCCCTTGCTTCGACTCCAGAGGAATACCACCTTACCACAAGCACCTCAAGAGAAGGCTTCTCTCAGCTCTAGGTATGTGAGAGGGACCCTGAGTTTGCGGCCTCAAGTGGAATGGACACCGCGATGCCCTGACTCGAAATAAGGCCGGATATCCCTGCAGTGACTGGAATGCAGGCTCGTCTTGCATCTCCCAAGACGAAAGGGTGTCTGAATCCCCTGTGGAGACCACAGAGAAAGACCTAGTTCCACACCTCATCGCGACAGGAGGCCTCAAATCCTTTGAAAATTCCAGAGGTATGCGGAGATCAGTGCCTCCAAAGGAGACGATGCCTGACTCCTCGTGAAACTTGATAGGAGACCCAGGATTCCTGTGGCATGTGGAAAGGGACCCTTGGTCTCCCGTCTCAGCTGGAGAGGCATCCCAATTGCCCTGCAAAGCCACGAGGAGAATCCCGAGTGGTCCCTCGGAACTAGGCAGGAGTCCTGACATGGCTGAACACACACGTGTGTGGAAGGGCCATCCCCGTCGTAACTCGAGAATATACCCCAGGTTCCCGCCGCAACTCGAGAAAAACCATGAGACTTCCCCCTCGCCGCGAGATGAGGCCCGATTCCCCTGCACTGCGTGCAGATCAATTCCGTGTTGCACATCACACATGAAAGGAGCCTTGATTTCCTTGATGGCACTCCAGAGAAACCCCAAGAACACTGTTTCAAGGCTAGAGGGATCCTGAGGTCACTGTAGCAACACGAAAGAGATCCGTGGACCAAGAATCAACACGAGATGAGAGGTTAGTCCCTGGCTTCGACTTCTGAGGAATACCACCTTACCACAAGCACCTCAAGAGGAGGCTTCTCTCAGCTCTAGGTATGTGAGAGGGATCCTGAGTTTGCGGCCTCAAGTGGAATGGACACCGCGATGCCCTGACTCGAAATAAGGCCGGATATCCCTGCAGTGACTTGAATGCAGGCTCGTCTTGCAGCTCCCAAGAAGAAAGGATGTCTGAATCCCCTGTGGAGACCACAGAGAAACACCTAGTTCCCCACCTCATCGCGACCGGAGGCCTCACATCCTTTGAAAACTCCAGAGGTACGCGGAGATCAGTGCCTCCAAAGGAGACGATGCCTGACTCCTCGTGAAACTTGATAGGAGTCCCTGGATTCCTGTGGCACTTGGAAAGGGACACTTGGTCTCCCGCCTCAGCTGGAGAGGCGTCCCAATTGCCCTGCCAAGCTTCGAGGAGAATCCAGAGTTGTCCCTCGCAACTAGGCAGGAGTCCTGACGTCGCTGAACACACACGTGGGTGGAAGGGCCATCCCCGTCGTAACTCGAGAATATACCCCAGGTTCCCGCCGCAACTCGAGAAAAAACATGAGACTTCCCCCTCGCCGCGAGATGAGGCCCGCTTCCCCTGCACTGCGTGCAGAGCAATTCCGTGTTGCACATCACACATGAAAGGAGCCTTGATTTCCTTGATGGCACTCCAGAGAAACCCCAAGAACACTGTTTCAAGGCTAGAGGGATCCTGAGGTCACTGTAGCAACACGAAAGGGCTCCGTGGGCCAAAAATCAACTCGAGATGAGAGGTTAGTCCCTGGCTTCGACTACAGAGGAATACCACCTTACCACAAGCACCTCAAGAGGAGGCTTCTCTCAGCTCTATGTATGTGAGAGGGACCCTGAGTTTGCGGCCTCAAGTGGAATGGACACCGCGATGCCCTGACGTGAAATAAGGCTGGATATCCCTGCAGTGACTTGAATGCAGGCTCGTCTTGCATCTCCGAAGATGAAAGGATGTCTGAATCCCCTGTGGAGACCACAGAGAAAGACCTAGTTCTCCACCTTATCGCGACCGGAGGCCTCACATCCTTTGAAAACTCCAGAGGTACGCGAAGATCAGTGCCTCCAAAGGAGACGATGCCTGACTCCTCGTGAAACTTGATAGGAGTCCCAGGATTCCTGTGGCACGTGGAAAGGGACCCTTGGTCTCCCGCCTCAGCTGGAGAGGCGTCCCAATTGCCTTGCCAAGCCTCGGGGAGAATCCCGAGTTGTGTCTCGCAACTAGGCAAGAGTCCTGACGTGGCTGAACACACACGTGTGTGGAAGGGCCATCCCCGTCGTAACTCGAGAATATACCCCAGGTTCCCGCCGCAACTCGAAAAAAACCATGAGACTTCCCCCTCGCCGCGAGATGAGGCCCGATTCCCCTGCACTGCGTGCAGAGCAATTCTGTGTTGCACATCACACATGAAAGGAGCCTTGATTTCCTTGATGTCACTCCATAGAAACCCCAAGAACACTGTTTCAAGGCTAGAGGGATCCTGAGGTCACTGTAGCAACACGAAAGAGCTCCGTGGACCAAAAATCAACTCGAGATGAGAGGTTAGTCCCTGGCTTCGAATCCAGAGGAACACCACCTTACCACAAGCACTTCAAGAGGAGGCTTCTCTCAGCTCTAGGTATGTGAGAGGGATCCTGAGTTTGCGGCCTCAAGTGGAATGGACACCGCGATGCCCTGACGCGAAATAAGGCTGGATATCCCTGCAGTGACTTGAATGCAGGCTCGTCTTGCATCTCCCAAGAAGAAAGGATGTCTGAATCCCCTGTGGAGACCACAGAGAAAGACCTAGTTCCCCACCTCATCGCGACCGGAGGCCTCACATCCTTTGAAAACTCCAGAGGTACGCGGAGCTCAGTGCCTCCAAAGGAGACGATGCCTGACTCCTCGTGAAACTTGATAGGAGTCCCAGGATTCCTGTGGCACGTGGAAAGGGACCCTTGGTCTCCCGCCTCAGCTGGAGAGGCGTCCCAATTGCCTTGCCAAGCCTCGAGGAGAATCCCGAGTTGTGTCTCGCAACTAGGCAGGAGTCCTGACGTGGCTGAACAAACACGTGTGTGGAAGGGCCATCCCCGTCGTAACTCGAGAATATACCCCAGGTTCCCGCCGCAACTCGAGAAAAACCATGAGACTTCCCCCTCGCCGCGAGATGAGGCCCGATTCCCCTGCACTGCGTGCAGAGCAATTCTGTGTTGCACATCACACATGAAAGGAGCCTTGATTTCCTTCATGGCACTCCAGAGAAACCCCAAGAACACTGTTTCAAGGCTAGAGGGATCCTGAGGTCACTGCAGCAACACGAAAGAGCTCCGTGGACCAAAAATCAACTCGAGATGAGAGGTTAGTCCCTGGCTTCGACTCCAGAGGAATACAACCTTACCACAAGCACCTCAAGAGGAGGCTTCTCTCAGCTCTAGGTATGTGAGAGGGACCCTGAGATTGCGGCCTCAAGTGGAATGGACACCGCGATGCCCTGACTCGAAATAAGGCCGGATATCCCTGCAGTGACTTGAATGCAGGCTCGTCTTGCATCTCCCAAGACGAAAGGGTGTCTGAATCCCCTGTGGAGACCACAGAGAAAGACCTAGTTCCCCACCTCATCGCGACAGGAGGCCTCAAATCCTTTGAAAACTCCAGAGGTATGCGGAGTACAGTGCCTCCAAAGGAGACGATGCCTGACTCCTCGTGAAACTTGATAGGAGACCCAGGATTCCTGTGGCATGTGGAAAGGGACACTTGGTCTCCCGTCTCAGCTGGAGAGGCGTCCCAATTGCCCTGCAAATCTTCGAGGAGAATCCCGAGTTGTCCCTCGCAACTAGGCAGGAGTCCTGACGTCGCTGAAGAAACACGTGGGTGGAAGGGCCATCCCCGTCGTAACTCGAGAATATACCCCAGGTTCCCGCCGCAACTCGAGAAAAACCATGAGACTTCCCCCTCGCCGCGAGATGAGGCCCGATTCCCCTGCACTGCGTGCAGAGCAATTCCGTGTTGCACATCACACATGAAAGGAGCCTTGATTTCCTTGATGGCACTCCAGAGAAACCCCAAGAACACTGTTTCAAGGCTAGAGGGATCCTGAGGTCACTGTAGCAACACGAAAGAGCTCCGTGGACCAAGAATCAACACGAGATGAGAGGTTAGTCCCTGGCGTCGACTCCTGAGGAATACCACCTTACCACAAGCACCTCAAGAGGAGGCTTCTCTCAGCTCTAGGTATGTGAGAGGGATCCTGAGTTTGCGGCCTCAAGTGGAATGGACACCGCGATGCCCTGACTCGACATAAGGCCGGATATGCCTGCAGTGACTTGAATGCAGGCTCGCATTGCATCTCCCAAGAAGAAAGGATGTCTGAATCCCCTGTGGAGACCACAGAGAAACACCTAGTTCCCCACCTCATCGCGACCGCAGGCCTCACATCCTTTGAAAACTCCAGAGGTACGCGGAGATCAGTGCCTCCAAAGGAGACGATGCCTGACTCCTCGTGAAACTTGATAGGAGTCCCAGGATTCTTGTGGCACGTGGAAAGGGACCCTTGGTCTCCCGCCTCAGCTGGAGAGGCGTTCCAATTGCCTTGCCAAGCCTCGAGGAGAATCCCGAGTTGTCCCTCGCAACTAGGCAGGAGTCCTGACGTGGCTGAACAAACACGTGGGTGGAAGGGCCATCCCCGTCGTAACTCGAGAATATACCCCAGGTTCCCGCCGCAACTCGAGAAAAACCATGAGACTTCCCCCTCGGCGCGAGATGAGGCCCGATTCCCCTGCACTGCGTGCAGAGCAATTCTGTTTTGCACATCACACATGAAAGGAGCCTTGATTTCCTTGATGGCACTCCAGAGAAACCCCAAGAACACTGTTTCAAGGATAGAGGGATCCTGAGGTCACTGTAGCAACACGAAAGAGCTCCGTGGACCAAAAATCAACTCGAGATGAGAGGTTAGTCCCTGGCTTCGACTCCAGAGGAATACCACCTTACCACAAGCACCTCAAGAGGAGGCTTCTCTCAGCTCTAGGTATGTGAGAGGGACCCTGAGTTTGCGGCCTCAAGTGGAATGGACACCGCGATGCCCTGACTCGAAATAAGAACGGATATCCCTGCAGTGACTGGAATGCAGGCTCGTCTTGCATCTCCCAAGACGAAAGGGTGTCTGAATCCCCTGTTGAGACCACAGAGAGAGACCTAGTTCCCCACCTCATCGCGACAGGAGGCCTCAAATCCTTTGAAAACTCCAGAGGTATGCGGAGATCAGTGCCTCCAAAGGAGATGATGCCTGACTCCTCGTGAAACTTGATAGGAGACCCAGGATTCCTGTGGCACGTGGAAAGGGACACTTGGTCTCCCGTCTCAGCTGGAGAAGCGTCCCAATTGCCCTGCAAAGCCTCGAGGAGAATCCCGAGTTGTCCCTCGCAACTAGGCAGGAGTCCTGACGTCACTGAAGAAACACGTGGGTGGAAGGGCCATCCCCGTCGTAACTCGAGAATATACCCCAGGTTCCCGCCGCAACTCGAGAAAAACCATGAGACTTCCCCCTCGCCGAGAGATGAGGCCCGATTCCCCTGCACTGCGTGCAGAGCAATTCCGTGTTGCACATCACACATGAAAGGAGCCTTGATTTCCTTGATGGCACTCCAGAGAAACCCCAAGAACACTGTTTCAAGGCTAGAGGGATCCTGAGGTCACTGTAGCAACACGAAAGAGCTCCGTGGACCAAGAATCAACACGAGATGAGAGGTTAGTCCCTGGCGTCGACTCCTGAGGAATACCACCTTACCACAAGAACCTCAAGAGGAGGCTTCTCTCAGCTCTAGGTATGTGAGAGGGATCCTGAGTTTGCGGCCTCAAGTGGAATGGACACCGCGATGCCCTGACTCGAAATAAGGCCGGATATGCCTGCAGTGACTTGAATGCAGACTCGTCTTGCATCTCCCAAGAAGAAAGGATGTCTGAATCCCCTGTGGAGACCACAGAGAAACACCTAGTTCCCCACCTCATCGCGACCGCAGGCCTCACATCCTTTGAAAACTCCAGAGGTACGCGGAGATCAGTGCCTCCAAAGGAGACGATGCCTGACTCCTCGTGAAACTTGATAGGAGTCCCAGGATTCTTGTGGCACGTGGAAAGGGACCCTTGGTCTCCCGCCTCAGCTGGAGAGGCGTTCCAATTGCCCTGCCAAGCCTCGAGGAGAATCACGAGTTGTCCCTCGCAACTAGGCAGGAGTCCTGACGTGGCTGAATAAACACGTGGGTGGAAGGGCCATCCCCGTCGTAACTCGAGAATATACCCCAGGTTCCCGCCGCAACTCGAGAAAAACCATGAGACTTCCCCCTCGATGCGAGATGAGGCCCGAATCCCCTGTACTGCGTGCAGAGCAATTCCGTCTTGCACATCACACATGAAAGGAGCCTTGATTTCCTTGATGGCACTCCAGAGAAACCCCAAGAACACTGTTTCAAGGATAGAGGGATCCTGAGGTCACTGTAGCAACACGAAAGAACTCTGTGGACCAAAAATCAACTCGAAAAGAGAGGTTAGTCCCTGGATTCGTCTCCAGAGGAATACCACCTTACCACAAGCACCTCAAGAGGAGGCTTCTCTCACCTCTAGGTATGTGAGAGGGACCCTGAGTTTGCGGCCACAAGTGGAATGGACACCGCGATGCCCTGACTCGAAATAAGGCCGGATATCCCTGCAGTGACTTCAATGCAGGCTCGTCTTGCATCTCCCAGGACGAAAGGATGTCTGAATCCCCTGTGGAAAGCACAGAGAAAGACTTAGTTCCCCACCTCATCGCGACCGATAGCCTCACATCCTTTGAAAACTCCAGAGGTACGCGGAGATCAGTGTCTCCAAAGGAGACGATGCCTGACTCCTCGTGAAACTTGATAGGAGACCCAGGATTACTGTGGCACGTGGAAAGGGACCCTTGGTCTCCCGCCTCAGCTGGAGAGGCGTCCCAATTACCCTGCAAAGCCTCGAGGAGAATCCCGAGTTGTCCCTCGCAACTAGGCAGAGTCCTGATGTCGCTGAAGAAACACGTGGGTGGAAGGGCCATCCCCGTCGTAACTCGAGAATATACCCCAGGTTCCCGCCGCAACTCGAGAAAAACCATGAGACTTCCCCCTCGCCGCGAGATGAGGCCCGATTCCCCTGCACTGCGTGCAGAGCAATTCCGTGTTGCACATCACACATGAAAGGAGCCTTGATTTCCTTGATGGCACTCCAGAGAAACCCCAAGAACACTGTTTCAAGGCTAGAGGGATCCTGAGGTCACTGTAGCAACACGAAAGAGCTCCGTGCGCCAAAAATCAACTCGAGATGAGAGGTTAGTCCCTGGCTTCGACTCCAGAGGAATACCACCTTACCACAAGCACCTCAAGAGGAGGCTTCTCTCAGCTCTAGGTATGTGAGAGGGACCCTGAGTTTGCGGCCTCAAGTGGATTTGACACCGCGATGCCCTGACTCAAAATAAGGCCGGATATCCCTGCAGTGACTTGAATGTAGGCTCGTCTTGCATCTACCAAGAAGAAAGGATGTCTGAATCCACTGTGGAGACCACAGAGAAACACCTAGTTCCCCACCTCATCGCGACCGGAGGCCTCACATCCTTTGAAAACTCCAGAGGTACGCGGAGATCAGTGCCTCCAAAGGAGACGATGCCTGACTCCTCGTGAAACTTGATAGGAGTCCCAGGATTCTTGTGGCACGTGGAAAGGGACCCTTGGTCTCCCGCCTCAGCTGGAGAGGCGTTCCAATTGCCGTGCCAAGCCTCGAGGAGAATCCCGAGTTGTCCCTCGCAACTAGGCAGGAGTCCTGACGTGGCTGAACAAACACGTGTGTGGAAGGGTCATCCCCGTCGTAACTCGAGAATATACCCCAGGTTCCCGCCGCAACTCGAGAAAAACCATGAGACTTCCCCCTCGATGCGAGATGAGGCCCGATTCCCCTGTACTGCGTGCAGAGCAATTCCGTCTTGCACATCACACATGAAAGGAGCCTTGATTTCCTTGATGGCACTCCAGCGAAACCCCAAGAACACTGTTTCAAGGATAGAGGGATCCTGAGGTCACTGTAGCAACACGAAAGAACTCTGTGGACCAGAAATTAACTCGAAAAGAGAGGTTAGTCCCTGGATTCGTCTCCAGAGGAATACCACCTTACCACAAGCACCTCAAGAGGAGGCTTCTCTCAGCTCTAGGTATGTGAGAGGGACCCTGAGTTTGGGGCCTCAAGTGGAATGAACACCGCGATGCCCTGAATCGAAATAAGGCCGGATATCCCTGCAGTGACTTCAATGCAGGCTCGTCTTGCATCTCCCAGGACGAAAGGATGTCTGAATCCCCTGTGCAAAGCACAGAGAAAGACTTAGTTCCCCACCTCATCGCGACCGATAGCCTCACATCCTTTGAAAACTCCAGAGGTACGCGGAGATCAGTGCCTCCAAAGGAGACGACGCCTGACTCCTCATGAAACTTGATAGGAGTCCCAGGATTCCTGTGGCACTTGGAAAGGGACACTTGGTCTCCCGCCTCAGCTGGAGAGGCGTCCCAATTGCCCTGCCAAGCCTCGAGGAGAATCCAGAGTTGTCCCTCGCAACTAGGCAGGAGTCCTGACGTCGCTGAAGAAACACGTGGGTGGAAGGGCCATTCCCGTCGTAACTCGAGAATATACCCCAGGTTCCCGCCGCAACTCGAGAAAAACCATGAGACTTCCCCCTCGCCGCGAGATGAGGCCCGATTCCCCTGCACTGCGTGCAGAGCAATTCCGTGTTGCACATCACACATGAAAGGAGCCTTGATTTCCTTGATGGCACTACAGAGAAACCCCAAGAACACTGTTTCAAGGCTAGAGGGATCCTGAGGTCACTGTAGCAACATGAAAGAGCTCCGAGGGCCAAAAATCAACTCAAGATGAGAGGTTAGTCCCTGGATTCGTCTCCAGAGGAATACCACCTTACCACAAGCATCTCATGAGGAGGCTTCTCTCAGCTCTAGGTATGTGAGAGGGACCCTGAGTTTGCGGCCTCAAGTGGATTTGACACCGCGATGCCCTGACTCGAAATAAGGCCGAATATCCCTGCAGTGACTTGAATGCAGGCTCGTCTTGCATCTCCCAAGATGAAAGGATGTCTGAATCCCCTGTGGAGACCACAGAGAAACACCTAGTTCCCCACCTCATCGCGACCGGAGGCCTCACATCCTTTGAAAACTCCAGAGGTACGCGGAGATCAGTGCCTCCAAAGGAGACGATGCCTGACTCCTCGTGAAACTTGATAGGAGTCCCAGGATTCTTGTGGCACGTGGAAAGGGACCCTTGGTCTCCCGCCTCAGCTGGAGAGGCGTTCCAATTGCCCTGCCAAGACTCGAGGAGAATCCCTAGTTGTCCTTCGCAACTAGGCAGGAGTCCTGACGTGGCTGAACAAACACGTGGGTGGAAGGGCCATCCCCGTCGTAACTCGAGAATATACCCCAGGTTCCCGCCTCAACTCGAGAAAAACCATGAGACTTCCCCCTCGATGCGAGATGAGGCCCGATTCCCCTGTACTGCGTGCAGAGCAATTCCGTCTTGCACATCACACATGAAAGGAGCCTTGATTTCCTTGATGGCACTCCAGAGAAACCCCAAGAACACTCTTTCAAGGATACAGGGATCCTGAGGTCACTGTAGCAACACGAAAGAACTCTGTGGACCAAAAAACTACTCGAAAAGAGAGGTTAGTCCCTGGATTCGTCTCCAGAGGAATACCACCTTACCACAAGCACCTCAAGAGGAGGCTTCTCTCAGCTCTAGGTATGTGAGAGGGACCCTGAGTTTGCGGCCTCAAGTGGAATGGACACCGCGATGCCCTGACTCGAAATAATGCCGGATATCCCTGCAGTGACTTCAATGCAGGCTCGTCTTGCATCTCCCAGGATGGAAGGATGTCTGAATCCCCTGTGGAAAGCACAGAGAAAGACTTAGTTCCCCACCTCATCGCGACCGATAGCCTCACATCCTTTGAAAACTCCAGAGGTACGCGGAGATCAGTGCCTCCAAAGGAGACGATGCCTGACTCCTCGTGAAACTTGATAGGAGTCCCAGGATTCCTGTGGCACTTGGAAAGGGACACTTGGTCTCCCGCCTCAGCTGGAGAGGCGTCCCAATTGCCCTGCCAAGCCTCGAGGAGAATCCAGAGTTGTCCCTCACAACTAGGCAGGAGTCCTGACGTCGCTGAAGAAACACGTGGGTGGAAGGGCCATCCCCGTCGTAACTCGAGAATATACCCCAGGTTCCCGCCGCAACTCGAGAAAAACCATGAGACTTCCCCCTAACCGCGAGATGAGGCCCGATTCCCCTGCACTGCGTGCAGAGCAATTCCGTGTTGCACATCACACATGAAAGGAGCCTTGATTTCCTTGATGGCACTCCAGAGAAACCCCAAGAACACTGTTTCAAGGCTAGAGGGATCCTGAGGTCACTGTAGCAACACGAAAGAGCTCCGTGGGCCAAAAATCAACTCGAGATGAGAGGTTAGTCCCTGGCTTCGACTCCAGAGGAATACCACCTTACCACAAGCACCTCAAGAGGAGGCTTCTCTCAGCTCTAGGTATGTGAGAGGGACCCTGAGTTTGCGGCCTCAAGTGGAATGGACACCGCGATGCCCTGACGCGAAATAAGGCTGAATATCCCTGCAGTGACTTGAATGCATGCTCGTCTTGCATCTCCCAAGATGAAAGGATGTCTGAATCCCCTGTGGAGACCACAGAGAAAGACGTAGTTCCCCACCTCATCGCGACCGGAGGCCTCACATCCTTTGAAAACTCCAGAGGTACGCGGAGATCAGTGCCTCCAAAGGAGACGATGCCTGACTCCTCGTGAAACTTGATAGGAGTCCCAGGTTTCCTGTGGCACGTGGAAAGGGAGCCTTGGTCTCCCACCTCAGCTGGAGAGGCGTCCCAATTGCCTTGCCAAGCCTCGAGGAGAATCCCGAGTTGTGTCTCGCAACTAGGCAAGAGTCCTGACGTGGCTGAACAAACACATGTGTGGAAGGGCCATCCCCGTCGTAACTCGAGAATATACCCCAGGTTCCCGCCGCAACTCGAGAAAAACCATGAGACTTCCCCCTCGCCGCGAGATGAGGCCCGATTCCCCTGCACTGCATGCAGAGCAATTCCGTGTTGCACATCACACATGAAAGGAGCCTTGATTTCCTTGATGGCACTCCAGAGAAACCCCAAGAACACTGTTTCAAGGCTAGAGGGATCCTGAGGTCACTGTAGCAACATGAAAGAACTCCGTGGACCAAGAATCAACTCGAGATGAGAGGATAGTCCCTGGCTTCGACTCCTGAGCAATACCACCTTACCACAAGCACCTCAAGAGGAGTCTTCTCTCAGCTCTAGGTATGTGAGAGGGACCCTGAGTTTGCGGCCTCAAGTGGAATGGACACCGCGATGCCCTGACTCGAAATAACGCCGGATATCCCTTCAGTGACTTGAATGCAGGCTCGTCTTGCATCTCCCAAGAAGAAAGGATGTCTGAATCCCCTGTGGAGACCACAGAGAAAGACCTAGTTCCCCACCTCATCGCGACCGCAGGCCTCACATCCTTTGAAAACTCCAGAGGTACGCGGAGATCAGTGCCTCCAAAGGAGACGATGCCTGACTCCTCGTGAAACTTGATAGGAGTCCCAGGATTCTTGTGGCACGTGGAAAGGGACCCTTGGTCTCCCACCTCAGCTGAAGAGGCGTTCCAATTGCCCTGCCAAGCCTCGAGGAGAATCCAGAGTTGTCCCTCGCAACTAGGCAGGAGTCCTGACGTGGCTGAAGAAACACGTGTGTGGAAGGGCCATCCCCGTCGTAACTCGAGAATATACCCCAGGTTCCCGCCGCAACTCGAGAAAAACCATGAGACTTCCCCCTCGCCGAGAGATGAGGCCCGATTCCCCTGCACTGCGTGCAGAGCAATTCCGTGTTGCACATCACACATGAAAGGAGCCTTGATTTCCTTGATGGCACTCCAGAGAAACCCCAAGAACACTGTTTCAAGGCTAGAGGGATCCTGAGGTCACTGTAGCAACACGAAAGAGCTCCGTGGACCAAGAATCAACACGAGATGAGAGGTTAGTCCCTGGCGTCGACTCCTGAGGAATACCACCTTACCACAAGAACCTCAAGAGGAGGCTTCTCTCAGCTCTAGGTATGTGAGAGGGATCCTGAGTTTGCGGCCTCAAGTGGAATGGACACCGCGATGCCCTGACTCGAAATAAGGCCGGATATGCCTGCAGTGACTTGAATGCAGACTCGTCTTGCATCTCCCAAGAAGAAAGGATGTCTGAATCCCCTGTGGAGACCACAGAGAAACACCTAGTTCCCCACCTCATCGCGACCGCAGGCCTCACATCCTTTGAGAACTCCAGAGGTACGCGGAGATCAGTGCCTCCAAAGGAGACGATGCCTGACTCCTCGTGAAACTTGATAGGAGTCCCAGGATTCTTGTGGCACGTGGAAAGGGACCCTTGGTCTCCCGCCTCAGCTGGAGAGGCGTTCCAATTGCCCTGCCAAGCCTCGAGGAGAATCACGAGTTGTCCCTCGCAACTAGGCAGGAGTCCTGACGTGGCTGAATAAACACGTGGGTGGAAGGGCCATCCCCGTCGTAACTCGAGAATATACCCCAGGTTCCCGCCGCAACTCGAGAAAAACCATGAGACTTCCCCCTCGATGCGAGATGAGGCCCGAATCCCCTGTACTGCGTGCAGAGCAATTCCGTCTTGCACATCACACATGAAAGGAGCCTTGATTTCCTTGATGGCACTCCAGAGAAACCCCAAGAACACTGTTTCAAGGATAGAGGGATCCTGAGGTCACTGTAGCAACACGAAAGAACTCTGTGGACCAAAAATCAACTCGAAAAGAGAGGTTAGTCCCTGGATTCGTCTCCAGAGGAATACCACCTTACCACAAGCACCTCAAGAGGAGGCTTCTCTCACCTCTAGGTATGTGAGAGGGACCCTGAGTTTGCGGCCACAAGTGGAATGGACACCGCGATGCCCTGACTCGAAATAAGGCCGGATATCCCTGCAGTGACTTCAATGCAGGCTCGTCTTGCATCTCCCAGGACGAAAGGATGTCTGAATCCCCTGTGGAAAGCACAGAGAAAGACTTAGTTCCCCACCTCATCGCGACCGATAGCCTCACATCCTTTGAAAACTCCAGAGGTACGCGGAGATCAGTGTCTCCAAAGGAGACGATGCCTGACTCCTCGTGAAACTTGATAGGAGACCCAGGATTACTGTGGCACGTGGAAAGGGACCCTTGGTCTCCCGCCTCAGCTGGAGAGGCGTCCCAATTACCCTGCAAAGCCTCGAGGAGAATCCCGAGTTGTCCCTCGCAACTAGGCAGAGTCCTGACGTCGCTGAAGAAACACGTGGGTGGAAGGGCCATCCCCGTCGTAACTCGAGAATATACCCCAGGTTCCCGCCGCAACTCGAGAAAAACCATGAGACTTCCCCCTCGCCGCGAGATGAGGCCCGATTCCCCTGCACTGCGTGCAGAGCAATTCCGTGTTGCACATCACACATGAAAGGAGCCTTGATTTCCTTGATGGCACTCCAGAGAAACCCCAAGAACACTGTTTCAAGGCTAGAGGGATCCTGAGGTCACTGTAGCAACACGAAAGAGCTCCGTGCGCCAAAAATCAACTCGAGATGAGAGGTTAGTCCCTGGCTTCGACTCCAGAGGAATACCACCTTACCACAAGCACCTCAAGAGGAGGCTTCTCTCAGCTCTAGGTATGTGAGAGGGACCCTGAGTTTGCGGCCTCAAGTGGATTTGACACCGCGATGCCCTGACTCAAAATAAGGCCGGATATCCCTGCAGTGACTTGAATGTAGGCTCGTCTTGCATCTACCAAGAAGAAAGGATGTCTGAATCCACTGTGGAGACCACAGAGAAACACCTAGTTCCCCACCTCATCGCGACCGGAGGCCTCACATCCTTTGAAAACTCCAGAGGTACGCGGAGATCAGTGCCTCCAAAGGAGACGATGCCTGACTCCTCGTGAAACTTGATAGGAGTCCCAGGATTCTTGTGGCACGTGGAAAGGGACCCTTGGTCTCCCGCCTCAGCTGGAGAGGCGTTCCAATTGCCGTGCCAAGCCTCGAGGAGAATCCCGAGTTGTCCCTCGCAACTAGGCAGGAGTCCTGACGTGGCTGAACAAACACGTGTGTGGAAGGGTCATCCCCGTCGTAACTCGAGAATATACCCCAGGTTCCCGCCGCAACTCGAGAAAAACCATGAGACTTCCCCCTCGATGCGAGATGAGGCCCGATTCCCCTGTACTGCGTGCAGAGCAATTCCGTCTTGCACATCACACATGAAAGGAGCCTTGATTTCCTTGATGGCACTCCAGCGAAACCCCAAGAACACTGTTTCAAGGATAGAGGGATCCTGAGGTCACTGTAGCAACACGAAAGAACTCTGTGGACCAGAAATTAACTCGAAAAGAGAGGTTAGTCCCTGGATTCGTCTCCAGAGGAATACCACCTTACCACAAGCACCTCAAGAGGAGGCTTCTCTCAGCTCTAGGTATGTGAGAGGGACCCTGAGTTTGGGGCCTCAAGTGGAATGAACACCGCGATGCCCTGAATCGAAATAAGGCCGGATATCCCTGCAGTGACTTCAATGCAGGCTCGTCTTGCATCTCCCAGGACGAAAGGATGTCTGAATCCCCTGTGCAAAGCACAGAGAAAGACTTAGTTCCCCACCTCATCGCGACCGATAGCCTCACATCCTTTGAAAACTCCAGAGGTACGCGGAGATCAGTGCCTCCAAAGGAGACGACGCCTGACTCCTCATGAAACTTGATAGGAGTCCCAGGATTCCTGTGGCACTTGGAAAGGGACACTTGGTCTCCCGCCTCAGCTGGAGAGGCGTCCCAATTGCCCTGCCAAGCCTCGAGGAGAATCCAGAGTTGTCCCTCGCAACTAGGCAGGAGTCCTGACGTCGCTGAAGAAACACGTGGGTGGAAGGGCCATTCCCGTCGTAACTCGAGAATATACCCCAGGTTCCCGCCGCAACTCGAGAAAAACCATGAGACTTCCCCCTCGCCGCGAGATGAGGCCCGATTCCCCTGCACTGCGTGCAGAGCAATTCCGTGTTGCACATCACACATGAAAGGAGCCTTGATTTCCTTGATGGCACTACAGAGAAACCCCAAGAACACTGTTTCAAGGCTAGAGGGATCCTGAGGTCACTGTAGCAACATGAAAGAGCTCCGAGGGCCAAAAATCAACTCAAGATGAGAGGTTAGTCCCTGGATTCGTCTCCAGAGGAATACCACCTTACCACAAGCATCTCATGAGGAGGCTTCTCTCAGCTCTAGGTATGTGAGAGGGACCCTGAGTTTGCGGCCTCAAGTGGATTTGACACCGCGATGCCCTGACTCGAAATAAGGCCGAATATCCCTGCAGTGACTTGAATGCAGGCTCGTCTTGCATCTCCCAAGATGAAAGGATGTCTGAATCCCCTGTGGAGACCACAGAGAAACACCTAGTTCCCCACCTCATCGCGACCGGAGGCCTCACATCCTTTGAAAACTCCAGAGGTACGCGGAGATCAGTGCCTCCAAAGGAGACGATGCCTGACTCCTCGTGAAACTTGATAGGAGTCCCAGGATTCTTGTGGCACGTGGAAAGGGACCCTTGGTCTCCCGCCTCAGCTGGAGAGGCGTTCCAATTGCCCTGCCAAGACTCGAGGAGAATCCCTAGTTGTCCTTCGCAACTAGGCAGGAGTCCTGACGTGGCTGAACAAACACGTGGGTGGAAGGGCCATCCCCGTCGTAACTCGAGAATATACCCCAGGTTCCCGCCTCAACTCGAGAAAAACCATGAGACTTCCCCCTCGATGCGAGATGAGGCCCGATTCCCCTGTACTGCGTGCAGAGCAATTCCGTCTTGCACATCACACATGAAAGGAGCCTTGATTTCCTTGATGGCACTCCAGAGAAACCCCAAGAACACTCTTTCAAGGATACAGGGATCCTGAGGTCACTGTAGCAACACGAAAGAACTCTGTGGACCAAAAAACTACTCGAAAAGAGAGGTTAGTCCCTGGATTCGTCTCCAGAGGAATACCACCTTACCACAAGCACCTCAAGAGGAGGCTTCTCTCAGCTCTAGGTATGTGAGAGGGACCCTGAGTTTGCGGCCTCAAGTGGAATGGACACCGCGATGCCCTGACTCGAAATAATGCCGGATATCCCTGCAGTGACTTCAATGCAGGCTCGTCTTGCATCTCCCAGGATGGAAGGATGTCTGAATCCCCTGTGGAAAGCACAGAGAAAGACTTAGTTCCCCACCTCATCGCGACCGATAGCCTCACATCCTTTGAAAACTCCAGAGGTACGCGGAGATCAGTGCCTCCAAAGGAGACGATGCCTGACTCCTCGTGAAACTTGATAGGAGTCCCAGGATTCCTGTGGCACTTGGAAAGGGACACTTGGTCTCCCGCCTCAGCTGGAGAGGCGTCCCAATTGCCCTGCCAAGCCTCGAGGAGAATCCAGAGTTGTCCCTCGCAACTAGGCAGGAGTCCTGACGTCGCTGAAGAAACACGTGGGTGGAAGGGCCATCCCCGTCGTAACTCGAGAATATACCCCAGGTTCCCGCCGCAACTCGAGAAAAACCATGAGACTTCCCCCTAACCGCGAGATGAGGCCCGATTCCCCTGCACTGCGTGCAGAGCAATTCCGTGTTGCACATCACACATGAAAGGAGCCTTGATTTCCTTGATGGCACTCCAGAGAAACCCCAAGAACACTGTTTCAAGGCTAGAGGGATCCTGAGGTCACTGTAGCAACACGAAAGAGCTCCGTGGGCCAAAAATCAACTCGAGATGAGAGGTTAGTCCCTGGCTTCGACTCCAGAGGAATACCACCTTACCACAAGCACCTCAAGAGGAGGCTTCTCTCAGCTCTAGGTATGTGAGAGGGACCCTGAGTTTGCGGCCTCAAGTGGAATGGACACCGCGATGCCCTGACGCGAAATAAGGCTGAATATCCCTGCAGTGACTTGAATGCATGCTCGTCTTGCATCTCCCAAGATGAAAGGATGTCTGAATCCCCTGTGGAGACCACAGAGAAAGACGTAGTTCCCCACCTCATCGCGACCGGAGGCCTCACATCCTTTGAAAACTCCAGAGGTACGCGGAGATCAGTGCCTCCAAAGGAGACGATGCCTGACTCCTCGTGAAACTTGATAGGAGTCCCAGGTTTCCTGTGGCACGTGGAAAGGGAGCCTTGGTCTCCCACCTCAGCTGGAGAGGCGTCCCAATTGCCTTGCCAAGCCTCGAGGAGAATCCCGAGTTGTGTCTCGCAACTAGGCAAGAGTCCTGACGTGGCTGAACAAACACATGTGTGGAAGGGCCATCCCCGTCGTAACTCGAGAATATACCCCAGGTTCCCGCCGCAACTCGAGAAAAACCATGAGACTTCCCCCTCGCCGCGAGATGAGGCCCGATTCCCCTGCACTGCATGCAGAGCAATTCCGTGTTGCACATCACACATGAAAGGAGCCTTGATTTCCTTGATGGCACTCCAGAGAAACCCCAAGAACACTGTTTCAAGGCTAGAGGGATCCTGAGGTCACTGTAGCAACATGAAAGAACTCCGTGGACCAAGAATCAACTCGAGATGAGAGGTTAGTCCCTGGCTTCGACTCCTGAGCAATACCACCTTACCACAAGCACCTCAAGAGGAGTCTTCTCTCAGCTCTAGGTATGTGAGAGGGACCCTGAGTTTGCGGCCTCAAGTGGAATGGACACCGCGATGCCCTGACTCGAAATAACGCCGGATATCCCTTCAGTGACTTGAATGCAGGCTCGTCTTGCATCTCCCAAGAAGAAAGGATGTCTGAATCCCCTGTGGAGACCACAGAGAAAGACCTAGTTCCCCACCTCATCGCGACCGCAGGCCTCACATCCTTTGAAAACTCCAGAGGTACGCGGAGATCAGTGCCTCCAAAGGAGACGATGCCTGACTCCTCGTGAAACTTGATAGGAGTCCCAGGATTCTTGTGGCACGTGGAAAGGGACCCTTGGTCTCCCACCTCAGCTGAAGAGGCGTTCCAATTGCCCTGCCAAGCCTCGAGGAGAATCCAGAGTTGTCCCTCGCAACTAGGCAGGAGTCCTGACGTGGCTGAAGAAACACGTGTGTGGAAGGGCCATCCCCGTCGTAACTCGAGAATATACCCCAGGTTCCCGCCGCAATTCGAGAAAAACCATGAGACTTCCCCCTCGATGCGAGATGAGGCCCGATTCCCCTGTACTGCGTGCAGAGCAATTCCGTCTTGCACATCACACATGAAAGGAGCCTTGATTTCCTTGATGGCACTCCAGAGAAACCCCAAGAACACTCTTTCAAGGATACAGGGATCCTGAGGTCACTGTAGCAACACGAAAGAACTCTGTGGACCAAAAATCTACTCGAAAAGAGAGGTTAGTCCCTGGATTCGTCTCCAGAGGAATACCACCTTACCACAAGCACCTCAAGAGGAGGCTTCTCTCAGCTCTAGGTATGTGAGAGGGACCCTGAGTTTGCGGCCTCAAGTGGAATGGACACGGCGATGCCCTGACTCGAAATAAGGCCGGATATCCCTGCAGTGACTTGAATGCAGGCTGGTCTTGCATCTCCCAGGACGAAAGGATGTCTGAATCCCCTATGGAAAGCACAGAGAAAGACTTAGTTCCCCACCTCATTGCGACCGATAGCCTCACATCCTTTGAAAACTCCAGAGGTACGCGGAGATCAGTGCCTCCAAAGGAGACGATGCCTGACTCCTCGTGAAACTTGATAGGAGTCCCAGGATTCCTGTGGCACTTGGAAAGGGACACTTGGTCTCCCGCCTCAGCTGGAGAGGCGTCCCAATTGCCCTGCCAAGCCTCGAGGAGAATCCAGAGTTGTGTCTCGCAACTAGGCAGGAGTCCTGACGTCGCTGAAGAAACACGTGGGTGGAAGGGCCATCCCCGTCGTAACTCGAGAATATACCCCAGGTTCCCGCCGCAACTCGAGAAAAACCATGAGACTTCCCCCTCGCCGCGAGATGAGGCCCGATTCCCCTGCACTGCGTGCAGAGCAATTCCGTGTTGCACATCACACATGAAAGGAGCCTTGATTTCCTTGATGGCACTCCAGAGAAACCCCAAGAACACTGTTTCAAGGCTAGAGGGATCCTGAGGTCACTGTAGCAACACGAAAGAGCTCCGTGGGCCAAAAATCAACTCGAGATGAGAGGTTAGTCCCTGGCTTCGACTCCAGAGGAATACCACCTTACCACAAGCACCTCAAGAGGAGGCTTCTCTCAGCTCTAGGTATGTGAGAGGGATCCTGAGTTTGCGGCCTCAAGTGGAATGGACACCGCGATGCCCTGACGCGAAATAAGGCTGGATATCCCTGCAGTGACTTGAATGCATGCTCGTCTTGCATCTCCCAAGATGAAAGGATGTCTGAATCCCCTGTGGAGACCACAGAGAAAGACCTAGTTCCCCACCTCATCGCGACCGGAGGCCTCACATCCTTTGAAAACTCCAGAGGTACGCGGAGATCAGTGCCTCCAAAGGAGACGATGCCTGACTCCTCGTGAAACTTGATAGGAGTCCCAGGTTTCCTGTGGCACGTGGAAAGGGAGCCTTGGTCTCCCGCCTCACCTGGAGAGGCGTCCCAATTGCCTTGCCAAGCCTCGAGGAGAATCCCGAGTTGTGTCTCGCAACTAGGCAAGAGTCCTGACGTGGCTGAACAAACACGTGTGTGGAAGGGCCATCCCCGTCGTAACTCGAGAATATACCCCAGGTTCCCGCCGCAACTCGAGAAAAACCATGAGACTTCCCCCTCGCCGGGAGATGAGGCCCGATTCCCCTGCACTGCATGCAGAGCAATTCCGTGTTGCACATCACACATGAAAGGAGCCTTGATTTCCTTGATGGCACTCCAGAGAAACCCCAAGAACACTGTTTCAAGGCTAGAGGGATCCTGAGGTCACTGTAGCAACATGAAAGAACTCCGTGGACCAAGAATCAACTCGAGATGAGAGGTTAGTCCCTGGCTTCGACTCCTGAGCAATACCACCTTACCACAAGCACCTCAAGAGGAGGCTTCTCTCAGCTCTAGGTATGTGAGAGGGCCCCTGAGTTTGCGGCCTCAAGTGGAATGGACACCGCGATGCCCTGACTCGAAATAAGGCCTGATATCCCTGCAGTGACTTGAATGCAGGCTCGTCTTGCATCTCCCAAGAAGAAAGGATGTCTGAATTCCCTGTGGAGACCACAGAGAAAGACCAAGTTCCCCACCTCATCGCGACCGGAGGCCTCACATCCTTTGAAAACTCCAGAGGTACGCGGAGATCAGTGCCTCCAAAGGAGACGATGCCTGACTCCTCGTGAAACTTGATAGGAGTCCCAGGATTCTTGTGGCACGTGGAAAGGGAGCCTTGGTCTCCCGCCTCAGCTGGAGAGGCGTTCCAATTGCCCTGCCAAGCCTCGAGGAGAATCCAGAGTTGTCCCTCGCAACTAGGCAGGAGTCCTGACGTGGCTGAACAAACACGTGGGTGGAAGGGCCATCCCCGTCGTAACTCGAGAATATACCCCAGGTTCCCGCCGCAACTCGAGAAAAACCATGAGACTTCCCCCTCGATGCGAGATGAGGCCCGATTCCCCTGTACTGCGTGCAGAGCAATTCCGTCTTGCACATCACACATGAAAAGAGCCTTGATTTCCTTGATGGCACTCCAGAGAAACCCCAAGAACACTGTTTCAAGGCTAGAGGGATCCTGAGGTCACTGTAGCAACACGAAAGAACTCTGTGGACCAAAAATCAACTCGAAAGGAGAGGTTAGTCCCTGGATTCGTCTCCAGAGGAATACCACCTTACCACAAGCACCTCAAGAGGAGGCTTCTCTCAGCTCTAGGTATGTGAGAGGGACCCTGAGTTTGCGGCCTCAAGTGGAATGGACACCGCGATGCCCTGACTCGAAATAAGGCCGGATATCCCTGCAGTGACTTCAATGCAGGCTCGTCTTGCATCTCCCAGGACGAAAGGATGTCTGAATCCCCTGTGGAAAGCACAGAGAAAGACTTAGTTCCCCACCTCATCGCGACCGATAGCCTCACATCCTTTGAAAACTCCAGAGGTACGCGGAGATCAGTGCCTCCAAAGGAGACGATGCCTGACTCCTCGTGAAACTTGATAGAAGTCCCAGGATTCCTGTGGCACTTGGAAAGGGACACTTGGTCTCCCGCCTCAGCTGGAGAGGCGTCCCAATTGCCCTGCCAAGCCTCGAGGTGAATCCAGAGTTGTCCCTCGCAACTAGGCAGGAGTCCTGACGTCGCTGAAGAAACACGTGGGTGGAAGGGCCATCCCCGTCGTAACTCGAGAATATACCCCAGGTTCCCGCCGCAACTCCAGAAAAACCATGAGACTTCCCCCTCGCCGCGAGACGAGACCCGATTCCCCTGCACTGCGTGCAGAGCAATTCTGTGTTGCACATAACACATGAAAGGAGCCTTGATTTCCTTCATGGCACTCCAGAGAAACCCCAAGAACACTGTTTCAAGGCTAGAGGGATCCTGAGGTCACTGTAGCAACACAAAAGAGCTCCGTGGACCAAAAATCAACTCGAGATGAGAGGTTAGTCCCTGGCTTCGACTCCAGAGGAATACCACCTTACCACAAGCACCTCAAGAAGAGGCTTCTCTCAGCTCTAGGTATGTGAGAGGGACCCTGAGTTTGCGGCCTCAAGTGGAATGGACACCGCGATGCCCTGACTCGAAATAAGGCCGGATATCCCTGCAGTGACTGGAATGCAGGCTTGTCTTGCATCTCCCAAGACGAAAGGGTGTCTGAATCCCCTGTGGAGACCACAGAGAAAGACCTAGTTCCCCACCTCATCGCGACAGGAGGCCTCAAATCCTTTGAAAACTCCAGAGGTATGCGGAGATCAGTGCCTCCAAAGGAGACGATGCCTGACTCCTCGTGAAACTTGATAGGAGACCCAGGATTCCTGTGGCACGTGGAAAGGGACCCTTGGTCTCCCGTCTCAGCTGGAGAGGCGTCCCAATTGCCCTGCAAACCTCGAGGAGAATCCCGGGTTGTCCCTCGCAACTAGGCAGGAGTCCTGACGTCGCTGAAGAAACACGTGGGTGGAAGGGCCATCCCCGTCGTAACTCGAGAATATACCCCAGGTTCCCGCCGCAACTCGAGAAAAACCATGAGACTTCCCCCTCGCCGCGAGATGAGGCCCGATTCCCCGGCACTGCGTGCAGAGCAATTCCGTCTTGCACATCACACATGAAAGGAGCCTTGATTTCCTTGATGGCACTCCAGAGAAACCCCAAGAACACTGTTCCAAGGCTAGAGGGATCCTGAGGTCACTGTAGCAACACGAAAGAGCTCGGTGGACCAAGAATCAACACGAGATGAGAGGTTAGTCCCTGGCTTCGACTCCTGAGGAATACCACCTTACCACAAGCACCTCAAGAGGAGGCTTCTCTCAGCTCTAGGTATGTGAGAGGGATCCTGAGTTTGCGGCCTCAAGTGGAATGGACACCGCGATGCCCTGACTCGAAATAAGGCCGGATATGCCTGCAGTGACTTAAATGCAGGCTCGTCTTGCATCTCCCAAGAAGAAAGGATGTCTGAATCCCCTTGTGGAGACCACAGAGAAACACCTAGTTCCCCACCTCATCGCGACCGATAGCCTCACATCCTTTGAAAACTCCAGAGGTACGCGGAGATCAGTGCCTCCAAAGGAGACGATGCCTGACTCCTCGTGAAACTTGATAGGAGTCCCAGGATTCTTGTGGCACGTGGAAAGGGACCCTTGGTCTCCCGCCTCAGCTGGAGAGGCGTTCCAATTGCCCTGCCAAGCCTCGAGGAGAATCCCGAGTTGTCCCTCGCAACTAGGCAGGAGTCCTGACGTGGCTGAACAAACACGTGGGTGGAAGGGCCATCCCCGTCGTAACTCGAGAATATACCCCAGGTTCCCGCCGCAACTCGAGAAAAACCATGAGACTTCCCCCTCGCCGCGAGATGAGGCCCGATTCCCCTGCACTGCGTGCAGAGCAATTCCGTGTTGCACATCACACATGAAAGGAACCTTGATTTCCTTGATGGCACTCCAGAGAAACCCCAAGAACACTGTTTCAAGGCTAGAGGGATCCTGAGGTCACTGTAGCAACACGAAAGAGCTCCGTGGGCCAAAAATCAACTCGAGATGAGAGGTTAGTCCCCTGGCTTCGACT
Source organism: Cervus elaphus (assembly GCF_910594005.1). Lineage (NCBI taxonomy): Eukaryota > Metazoa > Chordata > Mammalia > Artiodactyla > Cervidae > Cervus > Cervus elaphus. The sequence goes on from NC_057828.1 coordinate 1,376,454, forward strand.
CCAGAGGAATACCACCTTACCACAAGCACCTCAAGAGGAGGCTTCTCTCAGCTCTAGGTATGTGAGAGGGACCCTGAGTTTGCGGCCTCAAGTGGAATGGACACCGCGATGCCCTGACTCGAAATAAGGCCGGATATCCCTGCAGTGACTTCAATGCAGGCTCGTCTTGCATCTCCCAGGACGAAAGGATGTCTGAATCCCCTGTGGAAAGCACAGAGAAAGACTTAGTTCCCCACCTCATCGCGACCGATAGCCTCACATCCTTTGAAAACTCCAGAGGTACGCGGAGATCAGTGCCTCCAAAGGAGACGATGCCTGACTCCTCGTGAAACTTGATAGGAGTCCCAGGATTCCTGTGGCACTTGGAAAGGGACACTTGGTCTCCCGCCTCAGCTGGAGAGGCGTCCCAATTGCCCTGCCAAGCCTCGAGGAGAATCCAGAGTTGTCCCTCGCAACTAGGCAGGAGTCCTGACGTCGCTGAAGAAACACGTGGGTGGAAGGGCCATCCCCGTCGTAACTCGAGAATATACCCCAGGTACCCGCCGCAACTCGAGAAAAACCATGAGACTTCCCTCTCGCCGCGAGATGAGGCCCGATTCCCCTGCACTGCGTGCAGAGCAATTCCGTGTTGCACATCACACATGAAAGAAGCCTTGATTTCCTTGATGGCACTCCAGAGAAACCCCAAGAACACTGTTTCAAGGCTAGAGGGATCCTGAGGTCACTGTAGCAACACGAAAGAGCTCCGTGGACCAAGAATCAACACGAGATGAGAGGTTAGTCCCTGGCTTCGACTCCTGAGGAATATCACCTTACCACAAGCACCTCAAGAGGAGGCTTCTCTCAGCTCTAGGTATGTGAGAGGGACCCTGAGTTTGCGGCCTCAAGTGGAATGGACACCGCGATGCTCTGACGCGAAATAAAGCTGGATATCCCTGCAGTGACTTGAATGCAGGCTCGTCTTGCATCTCCCAAGATGAAAGGATGTCTGAATCCCCTGTGGAGACCACAGAGAAAGACCTAGTTCCCCACCTCATCGCGACCGGAGGCCTCACATCCTTTGAAAACTCCAGAGGTACGCGGAGATCAGTGCCTCCAAAGGAGACGATGCCTGACTCCTCGTGAAACTTGATAGGAGTCCCAGGATTCCTGTGGCACGTGGAAAGGGACCCTTGGTCTCCCGCCTCAGCTGGAGAGGCGTCACAATTGCCTTGCCAAGCCTCGAGGAGAATCCCGAGTTGTGTCTCGCAACTAGGCAAGAGTCCTGACGTGGCTGAACAAACACGTGTGTGGAAGGGCCATCCCCGTCGTAACTCGAGAATATACCCCAGGTTCCCGCCGCAACTCGAGAAAAACCATGAGACTTCCCCCTCGCCGCGAGATGAGGCCCGATTTCCCTGCACTGCGTGCAGAGCAATTTTGTGTTGCACATCACACATGAAAGGAGCCTTGATTACCTTCATGGCACTCCAGAGAAACCCCAAGAACACTGTTTCAAGGCTAGAGGGATCCTGAGGTCACTGTAGCAACACGAAAGAGCTCCGTGGACCAAAAATCAACTCGAGATGAGAGGTTAGTCCCTGGCTTCGATTCCAGAGGAATACCACCTTACCACAAGCACCTCAAGAGGAGGCTTCTCTCAGCTCTAGGTATGTGAGAGGGACCCTGAGTTTGCGGCCTCAAGTGGAATGGACACCGCGATGCCCTGACTCGAAATAAGGCCGGATATTCCTGCAGTGACTGGAATGCAGGCTCGTCTTGCATCTCCCAAGAGGAAAGGGTGTCTGAATCCCCTGTGGAGACCACAGAGAAAGACCTAGTTCCCCACCTCATCGCGACAGGAGGCCTCAAAATCTTTGAAAACTCCAGAGGTATGAGGAGATCAGTGCCTCCAAAGGAGACGATGCCTGACTCCTCGTGAAACTTGATAGGAGACCCAGGATTCCTTTGGCACGTGGAAAGGGACCCTTGTTCTCCCCGCCCCTCAGCTGGAGAGGGCGTCCCAATTGCCCTGCAAAGCCTCGAGGAGAATCCCGAGTTGTCCCTCGCAACTAGGCAGGAGTCCTGACATGGCTGAACACACACGTGTGTGGAAGGGCCATCCCCGTCGTAACTCGAGAATATACCCCAGGTTCCCGCCGCAACTCGAGAAAAACCATGAGACTTCCCCCCATCGCCGCGAGATGAGGCCCGATTCCCCTGCACTGCTTGCAGAGCAATACCGTGTTGCACATCACACATGAAAGGAGCCTTGATATCCTTGATGGCACTCCAGAGAAACCCCAAGAACACTGTTTCAAGGCTAGAGGGATCCTGAGGTCACTGTAGCAACACGAAAGAGCTCCGTGGACCAAGAATCAACACGAGATGAGAGGTTAGTCCCTGGCTTCGACTCCTGAGGAATACCACCTTACCACAAGCACCTCAAGAGTAGGCTTCTCTCAGCTCTAGGTATGTGAGAGGGATCCTGAGTTTGCGGCCTCAAGTGGAATGGACACCGCGATGCCCTGACTCGAAATAAGGCCGGATATCCCTGCAGTGACTTGAATGCAGGCTCGTCTTGCATCTCCCAAGAAGAAAGGATGTCTGAATCCCCTGTGGAGACCACAGAGAAACACCTAGTTCCCCACCTCATCGCCACCGGAGGCCTCACATCCTTTGAAAACTCCAGAGGTACGCGGAGATCAGTGCCTCCAAAGGAGACGATGCCTGACTCCTCGTGAAACTTGATAGGAGTCCCAGGATTCTTGTTGCACGTGGAAAGGGACCCTTGGTCTCCCGCCTCAGCTGGAGAGGCGTTCCAATTGCCCTGCCAAGCGTCGAGGAGAATCCCGAGTTGTCCCTCGCAACTAGGCAGGAGTCCTGACGTGGCTGAGCAAACACGTGGGTGGAAGGGCCATCCCCGTCGTAACTCGAGAATATACCCCAAGTTCCCCCCGCAACTCGAGAAAAACCATGAGACTTTCCCATCGATGCGAGATGAGGCCCGATTCCCCTGTACTGCGTGCAGAGCAATTCCGTCTTGCACATCACACATGAAAGGAGCCTTGATTTCCTTGATGTCACTCCAGAGAAACCCCAAGAACACTGTTTCAAGGATAGAGGGATCCTGACGTCACTGTAGCAACACGAAAGAACTCTGTGGACCAAAAATCAACTCGAAAAGAGAGGTTAGTCCCTGGATTCGTCTCCAGAGGAATACCACCTTACCACAAGCACCTCAAGAGGAGGCTTCTCTCAGCTCTAGGTATGTGAGAGGGACCCTGAGTTTGCGGCCTCAAGTGGAATGGACACCGCGATGCCCTGACTCGAAATAAGGCCGGATATCCCTGCAGTGACTTCAATGCAGGCTCGTCTTGCATCTCCCAGGACGAAAGGATGTCTGAATCCCCTGTGGAAAGCACAGAGAAAGACTTAGTTCCCCACCTCATCGCGACCGATAGCCTCACATCCTTTGAAAACTCCAGAGGTACGCGGAGATCAGTGCCTCCAAAGGAGACGATGCCTGACTCCTCGTGAAACTTGATAGGAGTCCCAGGATTCCTGTGGCACTTGGAAAGGGACACTTGGGTCTCCCGCCTCAGCTGGAGAGGCGTCCCAATTGCCCTGCCAAGCCTCGAGGAGAATCCAGAGTTGTCCCTCGCAACTAGGCAGGAGTCCTGACGTCGCTGAAGAAACACGTGGGTGGAAGGGCCATCCCCGTCGTAACTCGAGAATATACCCCAGGTTCCCGCCGCAACTCGAGAAAAACCATGAGACTTCCCCCTCGCCGCGAGATGAGGCCCGATTCCCCTGCACTGCGTGCAGAGCAATTCCGTGTTGCACATCACACATGAAAGGAGCCTTGATTTCCTTGATGGCACTCCAGAGAAACCCCAAGAACACTGTTTCAAGGCTAGAGGGATCCTGAGGTCACTGTAGCAACACGAAAGAGCTCCGTGGGCCAAAAATCAACTCGAGATGAGAGGTTAGTCCCTGGCTTCGTCTCCAGAGGAATACCACCTTACCACAAGCACCTCAAGAGGAGGCTTCTCTCAGCTCTAGGTATGTGAGAGGGACCCTGAGTTTGCGGCCTCAAGTGGAATGGACACCGCGATGCCCTGACGCGAAATAAGGCTGGATATCCCTGCAAGTGACTTGAATGCAGGCTCGTCTTGCATCTCCCAAGATGAAAGGATGTCTGAATCCCCTGTGGAGACCACAGAGAAAGACCTAGTTCCCCACCTCATCGCGACCGGAGGCCTCACATCCTTTGAAAACTCCAGAGGTACGCGGAGATCAGTGCCTCCAAAGGAGACGATGCCTGACTCCTCGTGAAACTTGATAGGAATCCCAGGATTCTTGTGGCACGTGGAAAGGGACCCTTGGTCTTCTGCCTCAGGTGGAGAGGCGTTCCAATTGCCCTGCCAAGCCTCGAGGAGAATCCCGAGTTGTCCCTCGCAACTAGGCAGGAGTCCTGACGTGGCTGAACAAACACGTGGGTGGAAGGGCCATCCCCGTCGTAACTCGAGAATATACCCCAGGTTCCCGCCGCAACTCGAGAAAAACCATGAGACTTCCCCCTCGCCGCGAGATGAGGCCCGATTACCCTGTACTGCGTGCAGAGCAATTCCGTCTTGCACATCACACATGAAAGGAGCCTTGATTTCCTTGATGGCTCTCCAGAGAAACCCCAAGAACACTGTTTCAAGGCTAGAGGGATCCTGAGGTCACTGTAGCAACACGAAAGAACTCTGTGGACCACAAATCTACTCGAAAAGAGAGGTTAGTCCCTGGATTCGTCTCCAGAGGAATACCACCTTACCACAAGCACCTCAAGAGGAGGCTCTCTCAGCTCTAGGTATGTGAGAGGGACCCTGAGTTTGCGGCCTCAAGTGGAATGGACACCGCGATGCCCTGACTCGAAATAAGGCCGGATATCCCTGCAGTGACTGGAATGCAGGCTCGTCTTGCATCTCCCAAGACGAAAGGGTGTCTGAATCCCCTGAGGAGACCACAGAGAAAGACCTAGTTCCCCACCTCATCGCGACAGGAGGCCTCAAATCCTTTGAAAATTTCAGAGGTGTGCGGAGATCAGTGCCTCCAAAGGAGACGATGCCTGACTCCTCGTGAAACTTGATAGGAGACCCAGGATTCCTGTGGCACGTGGAAAGGGACTCTTGGTCTCCCGTCTCAGCTGGAGAGGCGTCCCAATTGCCCTGCAAAGCCTCGAGGAGAATCCCGAGTTGTCCCTCGCTACTAGGCAGGAGTCCTGGCGTCGCTGAAGAAACACGTGGGTGGAAGGGCCATCCCCGTCGTAACTCGAGAATATACCCCAGGTTCCCGCCGCAACTCGAGAAAAACCATGAGACTTCCCCCTCGATGCGAGATGAGGCCCGATTCCCCTGTACTGCGTGCAGAGCAATTCCGTGTTGCACATCACACATGAAAGGAGCCTTGATTTCCTTCATGGCACTCCAGAGAAACCCCAAGAACACTGTTTCAAGGCTAGAGGGATCCTGAGGTCACTGTAGCAACACGAAAGAACCCTGTGGACCACAAATCAACTCGAAAAGAGAGGTTAGTCCCTGGATTCGTCTCCAGAGGAATACCACCTTACCACAAGCACCTCAAGAGGAGGCTTCTCTCAGCTCTAGGTATGTTGGAGGGACCCTGAGTTTGCGGCCTCAAGTGGAATGGACACCGCGATGCCCTGACTCGAAATAAGGGCGGATATCCCTCCAGTGACTTGAATGCAGGCTCGTCTTGCATCTCCCAAGACGAAAGGATGTCTGAATCCCCTGTGCAAAGCACAGAGAAAGACTTAGTTCCCCACCTCATCGCGACCGATAGCCTCACATCCTTTGAAAACTCCAGAGGTACGCGGAGATCAGTGCCTCCAAAGGAGACGATGCCTGACTTCTCGTGAAACTTGTTAGGAGTCCCAGGATTCCTGTGGCACTTGGAAAGGGACACTTGGTCTCCCGCCTCAGCTGGAGAGGCGTCCCAATTGCCCTGCCAAGCCTCGAGGAGAATCCAGAGTTGTCCCTCGCAACTAGGCAGGAGTCCTGACGTCGCTGAAGAAACACGTGGATGGAAGGGCCATCCCCGTCGTAACTCGGGAATATACCCCAGGTTCCCGCCGCAACTCGAGAAAAACCATGAGACTTCCCCCTCGCTGCGAGATGAGGCCCGATTCCCCTGCACTGCGTGCAGAGCAATTCCGTGTTGCACATCACACATGAAAGGAGCCTTGATTTCCTTGATGGCACTCCAGAGAAACCCCAAGAACACTGTTTCAAGGCTAGAGGGATCCTGAGGCCACTGTAGCAACACGAAAGAGCTCCGTGGGCCAAAAATCAACTCGAGATGAGAGGTTAGTCCCTGGCTTCGACTCCTGAGGAATACCACCTTACCACAAGCACCTCAAGAGGAGGCTTCTCTCAGCTCTAGGTATGTGAGAGGGACCCTGAGTTTGCGGCCTCAAGTGGAATGGACACCGCGATGCCCTGACGCGAAATAAGGCTGGATATCCCTGCAGTGACTTGAATGCAGGCTCGTCTTGCATCTCCCAAGATGAAAGGATGTCTGAATCCCCTGTGGAGACCACAGAGAAAGACCTAGTTCCCCACCTCATCGCGACCGGAGGCCTCACATCCTTTGAAAACTCCAGAGGTACGCGGAGATCAGTGCCTCCAAAGGAGACGATGCCTGACTCCTCGTGAAACTTGATAGGAGTCCCAGGATTCCTGTGGCACGTGGAAAGGGACCCTTGGTCTCCCGCCTCAGCTGGAGAGGCGTCCCAATTGCCTTGCCAAGCCTCGAGGAGAATCCCGAGTTGTGTCTCGCAACTAGGCAAGAGTCCTGACGTGGCTGAACAAACACGTGTGTGGAAGGGCCATCCCCGTCGTAACTCGAGAATATACCCCAGGTTCCCGCCGCAACTCGAGAAAAACCATGAGACTTCCCCCTCGCCGCGAGATGAGGCCCGATTCCCCTGCACTGCGTGCAGAGCAATTCTGTGTTGCACATCACACATGAAAGGAGCCTTGATTTCCTTCATGGCACTCCAGAGAAACCCCAAGAACACTGTTTCAAGGCTAGAGGGATCCTGAGGTCACTGTAGCAACATGAAAGAGCTCCGTGGACCAAAAATCAACTCGAGATGAGAGGTTAGTCCCTGGCTTCGACTCCAGAGGAATACCACCTTACCACAAGCACCTCAAGAGGAGGCTTCTCTCAGCTCTAGGTATGTGAGAGGGACCCTGAGTTTGCGGCCTCAAGTGGAATGGACACCGCGATGCCCTGACTCGAAATAAGGCCGGATATCCCTGCAGTGACTGGAATGCAGGCTCTTCTTGCATCTCCCAAGACGAAAGGGTGTCTGAATCCCCTGTGGAGACCACAGAGAATGACCTAGTTCCCCACCTCATCGCGACAGGAGGCCTCAAATCCTTTGAAAACTCCAGAGGTATGCGGAGATCAGTGCCTCCAAAGGAGACGATGCCTGACTCCTCGTGAAACTTGATAGGAGACCCAGGATTCCTGTGGCACGTGGAAAGGGACCCTTGGTCTCCCGTCTCAGCTGGAGAGGCGTCCCAATTGCCCTGCAAAGCCTCGAGGAGAATCCCGAGTTGTCCCTCGCAACTAGGCAGGAGTCCTGACGTGGCTGAACAAACATGTGGGTGGAAGGGCCATCCCCGTCGTAACTCGAGAATATACCCCAGGTTCCCGCCGCAACTCGAGAAAAACCATGAGACTTCCCCCTCGATGCGAGATGAGGCCCGATTCCCCTGTACTGCGTGCAGAGCAATTCCGTCTTGCACATCACACATGAAAGGAGCCTTGATTTCCTTCATGGCACTCCAGAGAAACCCCAAGAACACTGTTTCAAGGCTAGAGGGATCCTGAGGTCACTGTAGCAACACGAAAGAACTCTGTGGACCACAAATCAACTCGAAAAGAGAGGTTAGTCCCTGGATTCGTCTCCAGAGGAATACCACCTTACCACAAGCACCTCAAGAGGAGGCTTCTCTCAGCTCTAGGTATGTGAGAGGGACCCTGAGTTTGCGGCCTCAAGTGGAATGGACACCGCGATGCCCTGACTCGAAATAAGGCCGGATATCCCTTCAGTGACTGGAATGCAGGCTCGTCTTGCATCTCCCAAGACGAAAGGGTGTCTGAATCCCCTGTGGAGACCACAGAGAAAGACGTAGTTCCCCACCTCATCGCGACAGGAGGCCTCAAATCCTTTGAAATCTCCAGAGGTATGCGGAGATCAGTGCCTCCAAAGGAGACGATGCCTGACTCCTCGTGAAACTTGATACGAGACCCAGGATTCCTGTGGCACGTGGAAAGGGACACTTGGTCTCCCGTCTCAGCTGGAGAGGCGTCCCAATTGCCCTGCAAAGCCTCGAGGAGAATCCCGAGTTGTACCTCACAACTAGGCAGGAGTCCTGACGTCGCTGAAGAAACACGTGGGTGGAAGGGCCATCCCCGTCGTAACTCGAGAATATACCCCAGGTTCCCGCCGCAATTCGAGAAAAACCATGAGACTTCCCCCTCACCGCGAGATGAGGCCCGATTCCCCTGCACTGCGTGCAGAGCAATTCTGTGTTGCACATCACAGATGAAAGGAGCCTTGATTTCCTTCATGGCACTCCAGAGAAACCCCAAGAACCCTGTTTCAAGGCTAGAGGGATCCTGAGGTCACTGTAGCAACACGAAAGAGCTCCGTGGACCAAAAATCAACTCGAAATGAGAGGTTAGTCCCTGGCTTCGACTCCAGAGGAATACCACCTTACCACAAGCACCTCAAGAGGAGGCTTCTCTCAGCTCTAGGTATGTGAGAGGGACCCTGAGTTTGCGGCCTCAAGTGGAATGGACACCGCGATGCCCTGACTCGAAATAAGGCCGGATATCCCTGCAGTGACTGGAATGCAGGCTCGTCTTGCATCTCCCAAGACGAAAGGGTGTCTGAATCCCCTGTGGAGACCACAGAGAAAGACCTAGTTCCCCACCTCATCGCGACAGGAGGCCTCAAATCCTTTGAAAACTCCATAGGTATGCGGAGATCAGTGCCTCCAAAGGAGACGATGCCTGACTCCTCGTGAAACTTGATAGGAGACCCAGGATTCCTGTGGCACGTGGAAAGGGACCCTTGGTCTCCCGTCTCAGCTGGAGAGCCGTCCCAATTGCCCTGCCAAGCCTCGAGGAGAATCCCGAGTTGTCCCTCGCAACTAGGCAGGAGTCCTGACGTCGCTGAAGAAACACGTGGGTGGAAGGGCCATCCCCGTCGTAACTCGAGAATATACCCCAGATTCCCGCCGCAACTCGAGAAAAACCATGAGACTTCCCCCTCCCCGCGAGATGAGGCCCGATTCCCCTGTACTGCGTGCAGAGCAATTCCGTGTTGCACATCACACATGAAAGGAGCCTTGATTTCCTTGATGGCACTCCAGAGAAACCCCAAGAACACTGTTTCAAGGCTAGAGGGATCCTGAGGTCACTGTAGCAACACGAAAGAGCTCCGTGGGCCAAAATTCAACTCGAGATGAGAGGTTAGTCCCTGGCTTCGACTCCTGAGGAATACCACCTTACCACAAGCACCTCAAGAGGAGGCTTCTCTCAGCTCTATGTATGTGAGAGGGACCCTGAGTTTGCGGCCTCAAGTGGAATGGACACCGCGATGCCCTGATGCGAAATAAGGCTGGATATCCCTGCAGTGACTTGAATGCAGGCTCGTCTTGCATCTCCCAAGGTGAAAGGATGTCTGAATCCCCTGTGGAGACCACAGAGAAAGACCTAGTTCCCCACCTCATCGCGACCGGAGGCCTCACATCCTTTGAAAACTCCAGAGGTACGCGGAGATCAGTGCCTCCAAAGGAGACGATGCCTGACTCCTCGTGAAACTTGATAGGAGTCCCAGGATTCCTGTGGCACGTGGAAAGGGACCCTTGGTCTCCCGCCTCAGCTGGAGAGGCGTCCCAATTGCCTTGCCAAGCCTCGAGGAGAATCCCGAGTTGTCCCTCGCAACTAGGCAGGAGTCCTGACGTGGCTGAAGAAACACGTGTGTGGAAGGGCCATCCCCGTCGTATCTCGAGAATATACCCCAGGTTCCCGCCGCAACTCGAGAAAAACCATGAGACTTCCCCCTCGCCGCGAGATGAGGCCCGATTCCCCTGCACTGCGTGCAGAGCAATTCTGTGTTGCACATCACACATGAAAGGAGCCTTGATTTCCTTGATGGCACTCCAGAGAAACCCCAAGAACACTGTTTCAAGGCTAGAGGGATCCTGAGGTCACTGTAGCAACACGAAAGAGCTCCGTGCACCAAAAATCAACTCGAGATGAGAGGTTAGTTCCTGGCTTCGACTCCAGAGGAATACCACCTTACCACAAGCACCTCAAGAGGAGGCTTCTCTCAGCTCTAGGTATGTGAGAGGGACCCTGAGTTTGCGGCCTCAAGTGGAATGGACACCACGATGCCCTGACTCGAAATAAGGCCGGATATCCCTGCAGTGACTAGAATGCAGGCTCGTCTTGCATCTCCCAAGACGAAAGGGTGTCTGAATCCCCTGTGGAGACCACAGAGAAAGACCTAGTTCCCCACCTCATCGCGACAGGAGGCCTCAAATCCTTTGAAAACTCCAGAGGTATGCGGAGATCAGTGCCTCCAAAGGAGACGATGCCTGACTCCTCGCGAAACTTGATAGGAGACCCAGGATTCCTGCGGCACGTGGAAAGGGACCCTTGGTCTCCCGTCTCAGCTGGAGGGGCGTCCCAATTGCCCTGCAAAGCCTCGAGGAGAATCCCGAGATGTCCCTCGCAACTAGGCAGGAGTCCTGACATGGCTGAACACACACGTGTGTGGAAGTGCCATCCCCGTCATAACTCGAGAATATACCCCAGGTTCCCGCTGCAACTCGAGAAAAACCATGAGACTTCCCCCTCGCCGCGAGATGAGGCCCGATTCCCCTGCACTGCGTGCAGAGCAATTCCGTGTTGCACATCACACATGAAAGGAGCCTTGATTTCCTTGATGGCACTCCAGAGAAACCCCAAGAACACTGTTTCAAGGCTAGAGGGATCCTGAGGTCACTGTAGCAACACGAAAGAGCTCCGTGGACCAAGAATCAACACGAGATGAGAGGTTAGTCCCTGGCTTCGACTCCTGAGGAATACCACCTTACCACAAGCACCTCAAGAGGAGGCTTCTCTCAGCTCTAGGTATGTGAGAGGGATCCTGAGTTTGCGGCCTCAAGTGGAATGGACACCGCGATGCCCTGACTCGAAATAAGGCCGGATATCCCTGCAGTGACTTGAATGCAGGCTCGTCTTGCATCTCCCAGGACGAAAGGATGTCTGAATCCCCTGTGGAAAGCACAGAGAAAGACTTAGTTCCCCACCTCATCGCGACCGATAGCCTCACATCCTTTGAAAACTCCAGAGGTACGCGGAGATCAGTGCCTCCAAAGGAGACGATGCCTGACTCCTCGTGAAACTTGATAGGAGACCCAGGATTCCTGTGGCACGTGGAAAGGGACCCTTGGTCTCCCGTCTCAGCTGGAAAGGCGTCCCAATTGCCCTGCCAAGCCTCGAGGAGAATCCAGAGTTGTCCCTCGCAACTAGGCAGGAGTCCTGACGTCGCTGAAGAAACACGTGTGTGGAAGGGCCATCCCCGTCGTAACTCGAGAATATACCCCAGGTTCCCGCCGCAACTCGAGAAAAACCATGAGACTTCCCCCTCGCCGCGAGATGAGGCCCGATTCCCCTGCACTGCGTGCAGAGCAATTCCGTGTTGCACATCACACATGAAAGGAGCCTTGATTTCCTTGATGGCACTCCAGAGAAACCCCAAGAACACTGTTTCAAGGCTAGAGGGATCCTGAGGTCACTGTAGCAACACGAAAGAGCTCCGTGGACCAAGAATCAACACGAGATGAGAGGTTAGTCCCTGGCTTCGACTCCTGAGGAATACCACCTTACCACAAGCACCTCAAGAGGAGGCTTCTCTCAGCTCTAGGTATGTGAGAGGGATCCTGAGTTTGCGGCCTCAAGTGGAATGGACACCGCGATGCCCTGACTCGAAATAAGGCCGGATATCCCTGCAGTGACTTGAATGCAGGCTCGTCTTGCATCTCCCAGGACGAAAGGATGTCTGAATCCCCTGTGGAGACCACAGAGAAAGACCTAGTTCCCCACCTCATCGCGACCGGAGGCCTCACATCCTTTGAAAACTCCAGAGGTACGCGGAGATCAGTGCCTCCAAAGGAGACGATGCCTGACTCCTCGTGAAACTTGATAGGAGTCCCAGGATTCTTGTGGCACGTGGAAAGGGACCCTTGGTCCCCCGCCTCAGCTGGAGAGGCGTTCCAATTGCCCTGCCAAGCCTCGAGGAGAATCCCGAGTTGTCCCTCGCAACTAGGCAGGAGTCCTGACGTGGCTGAACAAACACGTGGGTGGAAGGGCCATCCCCGTCGTAACTCGAGACTATACCCCAGGTTCCCGCCACAACTCGAGAAAAACCATGAGACTTCCCCCTCGCCGCGAGATGAGGCCCGAGTCCCCTGTACTGCGTGCAGAGCAATTCCGTCTTGCACATCACACATGAAAGGAGCCTTGATTTCCTTGATGGCACTCCAGAGAAACCCCAAGAACACTGTTTCAAGGATAGAGGGATCCTGAGGTCACTGTAGCAACACGAAAGAACTCTGTGGACCAAAAATCAACTCGAAAAGAGAGGTTAGTCCCTGGATTCGTCTCCAGAGGAATACCACCTTACCACAAGTACCTCAAGAGGAGGCTTCTCTCAGCTCTAGGTATTTGAGAGGGACCCTGAGTTTGCGGCCTCAAGTGGAATGGACACCGCGATGTCCTGACTCGAAATAAGGCCGGATATCCCTGCAGTGACTTGAATGCAGGCTCGTCTTGCATCTCCCAGGACGAAAGGATGTCTGAATCCCCTGTGGAAAGCACAGAGAAAGACTTAGTTCCCCACCTCATCGCGACCGATAGCCTCACATCCTTTGAAAACTCCAGAGGTACGCGGAGATCAGTGCCTCCAAAGGAGACGATGCCTGACTCCTCGTGAAACTTGATAGGAGTCCCAGGATTCCTGTGGCACTTGGAAAGGGACACTTGGTCTCCCGCCTTAGTTGGAGAGGCGTCCCAATTGCCCTGCCAAGCCTCGAGGAGAATCCAGAGTTGTCCCTCGCAACTAGGCAGGAGTCCTGACGTCGCTGAAGAAACACGTGGGTGGAAGGGCCATCCCCGTCGTAACTCGAGAATGTACCCCAGGTTCCCGCCGCAACTCGAGAAAAACCATGAGACTTCCCCCTCGCCGCGAGATGAGGCTCGATTCCCCTGCACTGCGTGCAGAGCAATTCCGTGTTGCACATCACACATGAAAGGAGCCTTGATTTCCTTGATGGCACTCCAGAGAAACCCCAAGAACACTGTTTCAAGGTTGGAGGGATCCTGAGGTCACTGTAGCAACACGAAAGAGCTCCGTGGACCAAGAATCAACACGAGATGAGAGGTTAGTCCCTGGCTTCGACTCCTGAGGAATACCACCTTACCACAAGCACCTCAAGAGGAGGCTTCTCTCAGCTCTAGGTATGTGAGAGGGATCCTGAGTTTGCGGCCTCAAGTGGAATGGACACCGCGATGCCCTGACTCGAAATAAGGCCGGATATCCCTGCAGTGACTTGAATGCAGGCTCGTCTTGCATCTCCCAAGAAGAAAGGATGTCTGAATCCCCTGTGGAGACCACAGAGAAAGACCTAGTTCCCCACCTCATCGCGACTGGAGGCCTCACATCCTTTGAAAACTCCAGAGGTACGCGGAGATCAGTGCCTCCAAAGGAGACGATGCCTGACTCCTCGTGAAACTTGATAGGAGTCCCAGGATTCTTGTGGCACGTGGAAAGGGACCCTTGGTCTCCCGCCTCAGCTGGAGAGGCGTTCCAATTGCCCTGCCAAGCCTCGAGGAGAATCCCGAGTTGTCCCTCGCAACTAGGCAGGAGTCCTGACGTGGCTGAAGAAACACGTGGGTGGAAGGGCCATCCCCGTCGTAACTCGAGAATATACCCCAGGTTCCCGCCGCAACTCGAGAAAAACCATGAGACTTCCCCCTCAATGCGAGATGAGGCCCGATTCCCCTATACTGCGTGCAGAGCAATTCCGTCTTGCACATCACACATGAAAGGAACCTTGATTTCCTTCATGGCACTCCAGAGAAACCCCAAGAACACTGTTTCAAGGATAGAGGGATCCTGAGGTCACTGTAGCAACACGAAAGAACTCTGTGGACCAAAAATCAACTCGAAAAGAGAGGTTAGTCCCTGGATTCGTCTCCAGAGGAATACCACCTTACGACAAGCACCTCAAGAGGAGGCTTCTCTCAGCTCTAGGTATGTGAGAGGGACCCTGAGTTTGCGGCCTCAAGTGGAATGGACACCACGATGCCCTGACTCGAAATAAGGCCGGATATCCCTGCAGTGACTTCAATGCAGGCTCGTCTTGCATCTCCCAGGACGAAAGGATGTCTGAATCCCCTATGGAAAGCACAGAGAAAGACTTAGTTCCCCACCTCATCGCGACCGGAGGCCTCACATCCTTTGCAAACTCCAGAGGTACGCGGAGATCAGTGCCTCCAAAGGAGACGATGCCTGACTCCTCGTGAAACTTGATAGGAGTCCCACGATTCCTGTGGCACTTGGAAAGGGACACTTCGTCTCCCGCCTCAGCTGGAGAGGCGTCCCAATTGCCCTGCCAAGCCTCGAGGAGAATCCAGAGTTGTCCCTCGCAACTAGGCAGGAGTCCTGACGTCACTGAAGAAACACGTGGGTGGAAGGGCCATCCCCGTCGTAACTCGAGAATATACCCCAGGTTCCCGCCGCAACTCGAGAAAAACCATGAGACTTCCCCCTCGCCGCGAGATGAGGCCCGATTCCCCTGCACTGCATGCAGAGCAATTCCGTGTTGCACATCACACATGAAAGGAGCCTTGATTTCCTTCATGGCACTCCAGAGAAACCCCAAGAACACTGTTTCAAGGCTAGAGGGATCCTGAGGTCACTGTAGCAACACGAAAGAGCTCCGTGGGCCAAAAATCAACTCGAGATGAGAGGTTATTCCCTGGCTTCGACTCCAGAGGAATACCACCTTACCACAAGCACCTCAAGAGGAGGCTTCTCTCAGCTCTAGGTATGTGAGAGGGATCCTGAGTTTGCGGCCTCAAGTGGAATGGACACCGCGATGCCCTGACGCGAAATAAGGGTGGATATCCCTGCAGTGACTTGAATGCAGGCTCGTCTTGCATCTCCCAAGATGAAAGGATGTCTGAATCCCCTGTGGAGACCACAGAGAAAGACCTAGTTCCCCACCGCATCGCGACCGGAGGCCTCACATCCTTTGAAAACTCCAGAGGTACGCGGAGATCAGTGCCTCCAAAGGAGACGATGCCTGACTCCTCGTGAAACTTGATAGGAGTCCCAGGATTCCTGTGGCACGTGGAAAGGGACCCTTGGTCTCCCGCCTCAGCTGGAGAGGCGTCCCAATTGCCTTGCCAAGCCTCGAGGAGAATCCCGAGTTGTGTCTCGCAACTAGGCAAGAGTCCTGACGTGGCTGAACAAACACTTGTGTGGAAGGGCCATCCCCGTCGTAACTCGAGAATATACCCCAGGTTCCCGCCGCAACTCGAGAAAAACCATGAGACTTCCCCCTCGCTGCGAGATGAGGCCCGATTCCCCTGCACTGCATGCAGAGCAATTCTGTATTGCACATCAAACATGAAAGGAGCCTTGATTTCCTTCATGGCACTCCAGAGAAAACCCAAGAACACTGTTTCAAGGCTAGAGGGATCCTGAGGTCACTGTAGCAACACGAAAGAGCTCCGTGGACCCAAAATCAACTCGAGATGAGAGGTTAGTCCCTGGCTTCGACTCCAGAGGAATACCACCTTACCACAAGCACGTCAAGAGGAGGCTTCTCTGAGCTCTAGGTAAGTGAGAGGGACCCTGAATTTGGGGCCTCAAGTGGAATGGACACCGCGATGCCCTGACTCGAAATAAGGCCGGATATCCCTGCAGTGACTGGAATGCAGGCTCGTCTTGCATCTCCCAAGACGAAAGGGTGTCTGAATCCCCTGTGGAGACCACAGAGAAAGACCTAGTTCCCCACCTCATCGCGACAGGAGGCCTCAAGTCCTTTGAAAACTCTAGAGGTATGCGGAGATCAGTGCCTCCAAAGGAGACGATGCCTGACTCCTCGTGAAACTTGATAGGAGACCCAGGATTCCTGTGGCACGTGGAAAGGGACACTTGGTCTCCCGTCTCAGCTGGAGAGGCGTCCCAATTGCCCTGCAAAGCCTCGAGGAGAATCCCGAGTTGTCCCTCGCAACTAGGCAGGAGTCCTGACGTCGCTGAAGAAACACGTGGGTGGAAGGGCCATCCCCGTCGTAACTCGAGAATATACCCCAGGTTCCCGCCGCAACTCGAGAAAAACCATGAGACTTCCCCCTCGCCGCGAGATGAGGCCCGATTCCCCTGCACTGCGTGCAGAGCAATTCCGTGTTGCACATCACACATGAAAGGAGCCTTGATTTCCTTCATGGCACTCCAGAGAAACCCCAAGAACACTGTTTCAAGGCTAGAGGGATCCTGAGGTCACTGTAGCAACACGAAAGACCTCCGTGGGCCAAAAATCAACTCGAGATGAGAGGTTAGTCCCTGGCTTCGACTCCAGAGGAATACCACCTAACCACAAGCACCTCAAGAGGAGGCTTCTCTCAGCTCTAGGTATGTGAGAGGGATCCTGAGTTTGCGGCCTCAGGTGGAAGGGACACCGCGATGCCCTGACTCGAAATAAGGCCGGATATCCCTGCAGTGACTTGAATGCAGGCTCGTCTTGCATCTCCCAAGAAGAAAGGATGTCTGAATCCCCTGTGGAGACCACAGAGAAACACCTAGTTCCCCACCTCATCGCGACCGGAGGCCTCACATCCTTTGAAAACTCCAGAGGTACGCGGAGATCAGTGCCTCCAAAGGAGACGATGCCTGACTCCTCGTGAAACTTGATAGGAGTCCCAGGATTCCTGTGGCACGTGGAAAGGGACCCTTGGTCTCCCGCCTCAGCTGGAGAGGCGTCCCAATTGCCCTGCCAAGCCTCGAGGAGAATCCCGAGTTGTCCCTCGCAACTAGGCAGGAGTCCTGACGTGGCTGAACAAACACGTGGGTGGAAGGGCCATCCCCGTCGTAACTCGAGAATATACCCCAGGTTCCCGCCGCAACTCGAGAAAAACCATGAGACTTCCCCCTCGATGCGAGATGAGGCCCGATTCCCCTGTACTGCGTGCAGAGCAATTCCGTCTTGCACATCACACATGAAAGGAGCCTTGATTTCCTTGATGGCACTCCAGAGAAACCCCAAGAACACTGTTTCAAGGATAGAGGGATCCTGAGGTAACTGTAGCAACACGAAAGAACTCTGTGGACCAAAAATCAACTCGAAAAGAGAGGTTAGTCCCTGGATTCGTCTCCAGAGGAATACCACCTTACCACAAGCACCTCAAGAGGAGGCTTCTCTCAGCTCTAGGTATGTGAGAGGGACCCTGAGTTTGCGGCCTCAAGTGGAATGGACACCGCGATGCCCTGACTCGAAATAAGGCCGGATATCCCTGCAGTGACTTCAATGCAGGCTCGTCTTGCATCTCCCAGGACGAAAGGATGTCTGAATCCCCTGTGGAAAGCACAGAGAAAGACTTAGTTCCCCACCTCATCGCGACCGATCGCCTCACATCCTTTGAAAACTCCAGAGGTACGCGGAGATCAGTGCCTCCAAAGGAGACGATGCCTGACTCCTCGTGAAACTTGATAGGAGTCCCAGGATTCCTGTGGCACTTGGAAAGGGACACTTGGTCTCCCGCCTCAGCTGGAGAGGCGTCCCAATTGCCCTGCCAAGCCTCGAGGAGAATCCAGAGTTGTCCCTCGCAACTAGGCAGGAGTCCTGACGTCGCTGAAGAAACACGTGGGTGGAAGGGCCATCCCCGTCGTAACTCGAGAATATACCCCAGGTTCCCGCCGCAACTCGAGAAAAACCATGAGACTTCCCCCTCGCCGCGAGATGAGGCCCGATTCCCCTGCACTGCGTGCAGAGCAATTCCGTGTTCCACATCACACATGAAAGGAGCCTTGATATCCTTGATTGCACTCCAGAGAAACCCCAAGAACACTGTTTCAAGGCTAGAGGGATCCTGAGGTCACTGTAGCAACACGAAAGAGCTCCGTGGACCAAGAATCAACACGAGATGAGAGGTTAGTCCCTGGCTTCGACTCCTGAGGAATACCACCTAACCACAAGCACCTCAAGAGGAGGCTTCTCTCAGCTCTAGGTATGTGAGAGGGATCCTGAGTTTGCGGCCTCAGGTGGAATGGACACCGCGATGCCCTGACTCGAAATAAGGCCGGATATCCCTGCAGTGACTTGAATGCAGGCTCGTCTTGCATCTCCCAGGACGAAAGGATGTCTGAATCCCCTGTGGAAAGCACAGAGAAAGACTTAGTTCCCCACCTCATCGCGACCGATAGCCTCACATCCTTTGAAAACTCCAGAGGTACGCGGAGATCAGTGCCTCCAAAGGAGACGATGCCTGACTCCTCGTGAAACTTGATAGGAGACCCAGGATTCCTGTGGCACGTGGAAAGGGACCCTTGGTCTCCCGTCTCAGCTGGAAAGGCGTCCCAATTGCCCTGCCAAGCCTCGAGGAGAATCCCGAGTTGTGTCTCGCAACTAGGCAGGAGTCCTGACGTCGCTGAAGAAACACGTGTGTGGAAGGGCCATCCCCGTCGTAACTCGAGAATATACCCCAGGTTCCCGCCGCAACTCGAGAAAAACCATGAGACTTCCCCCTCGCCGCGAGATGAGGCCCGATTCCCCTGCACTGCGTGCAGAGCAATTCCGTGTTGCACATCACACATGAAAGGAGCCTTGATTTCCTTGATGGCACTCCAGAGAAACCCCAAGAACACTGTTTCAAGGCTAGAGGGATCCTGAGGTCACTGTAGCAACACGAAAGAGCTCCGTGGACCAAGAATCAACACGAGATGAGAGGTTAGTCCCTGGCTTCGACTCCTGAGGAATACCACCTTACCACAAGCACCTCAAGAGGAGGCTTCTCTCAGCTCTAGGTATGTGAGAGGGATCCTGAGTTTGCGGCCTCAAGTGGAATGGACACCGCGATGCCCTGACTCGAAATAAGGCCGGATATCCCTGCAGTGACTTGAATGCAGGCTCGTCTTGCATCTCCCAGGACGAAAGGATGTCTGAATCCCCTGTGGAGACCACAGAGAAAGACCTAGTTCCCCACCTCATCGCGACCGGAGGCCTCACATCCTTTGAAAACTCCAGAGGTACGCGGAGATCAGTGTCTCCAAAGGAGACGATGCCTGACTCCTCGTGAAACTTGATAGGAGTCCCAGGATTCTTGTGGCACGTGGAAAGGGACCCTTGGTCCCCCGCCTCAGCTGGAGAGGCGTTCCAATTGCCCTGCCAAGCCTCGAGGAGAATCCCGAGTTGTCCCTCGCAACTAGGCAGGAGTCCTGACGTGGCTGAACAAACACGTGGGTGGAAGGGCCATCCCCGTCGTAACTCGAGACTATACCCCAGGTTCCCGCCACAACTCGAGAAAAACCATGAGACTTCCCCCTCGCCGCGAGATGAGGCCCGAGTCCCCTGTACTGCGTGCAGAGCAATTCCGTCTTGCACATCACACATGAAAGGAGCCTTGATTTCCTTGATGGCACTCCAGAGAATCCCCAAGAACACTGTTTCAAGGATAGAGGGATCCTGAGGTCACTGTAGCAACACGAAAGAACTCTGTGGACCAAAAATCAACTCGAAAAGAGAGGTTAGTCCCTGGATTCGTCTCCAGAGGAATACCACCTTACCACAAGTACCTCAAGAGGAGGCTTCTCTCAGCTCTAGGTATTTGAGAGGGACCCTGAGTTTGCGGCCTCAAGTGGAATGGACACCGCGATGTCCTGACTCGAAATAAGGCCGGATATCCCTGCAGTGACTTGAATGCAGGCTCGTCTTGCATCTCCCAGGACGAAAGGATGTCTGAATCCCCTGTGGAAAGCACAGAGAAAGACTTAGTTCCCCACCTCATCGCGACCGATAGCCTCACATCCTTTGAAAACTCCAGAGGTACGCGGAGATCAGTGCCTCCAAAGGAGACGATGCCTGACTCCTCGTGAAACTTGATAGGAGTCCCAGGATTCCTGTGGCAGTTGGAAAGGGACACTTGGTCTCCCGCCTTAGTTGGAGAGGCGTCCCAATTGCCCTGCCAAGCCTCGAGGAGAATCCAGAGTTGTCCCTCGCAACTAGGCAGGAGTCCTGACGTCGCTGAAGAAACACGTGGGTGGAAGGGCCATCCCCGTCGTAACTCGAGAATGTACCCCAGGTTCCCGCCGCAACTCGAGAAAAACCATGAGACTTCCCCCTCGCCGCGAGATGAGGCTCGATTCCCCTGCACTGCGTGCAGAGCAATTCCGTGTTGCACATCACACATGAAAGGAGCCTTGATTTCCTTGATGGCACTCCAGAGAAACCCCAAGAACACTGTTTCAAGGTTGGAGGGATCCTGAGGTCACTGTAGCAACACGAAAGAGCTCCGTGGACCAAGAATCAACACGAGATGAGAGGTTAGTCCCTGGCTTCGACTCCTGAGGAATACCACCTTACCACAAGCACCTCAAGAGGAGGCTTCTCTCAGCTCTAGGTATGTGAGAGGGATCCTGAGTTTGCGGCCTCAAGTGGAATGGACACCGCGATGCCCTGACTCGAAATAAGGCCGGATATCCCTGCAGTGACTTGAATGCAGGCTCGTCTTGCATCTCCCAAGAAGAAAGGATGTCTGAATCCCCTGTGGAGACCACAGAGAAAGACCTAGTTCCCCACCTCATCGCGACTGGAGGCCTCACATCCTTTGAAAACTCCAGAGGTACGCGGAGATCAGTGCCTCCAAAGGAGACGATGCCTGACTCCTCGTGAAACTTGATAGGAGTCCCAGGATTCTTGTGGCACGTGGAAAGGGACCCTTGGTCTCCCGCCTCAGCTGGAGAGGCGTTCCAATTGCCCTGCCAAGCCTCGAGGAGAATCCCGAGTTGTCCCTCGCAACTAGGCAGGAGTCCTGACGTGGCTGAAGAAACACGTGGGTGGAAGGGCCATCCCCGTCGTAACTCGAGAATATACCCCAGGTTCCCGCCGCAACTCGAGAAAAACCATGAGACTTCCCCCTCAATGCGAGATGAGGCCCGATTCCCCTATACTGCGTGCAGAGCAATTCCGTCTTGCACATCACACATGAAAGGAACCTTGATTTCCTTCATGGCACTCCAGAGAAACCCCAAGAACACTGTTTCAAGGATAGAGGGATCCTGAGGTCACTGTAGCAACACGAAAGAACTCTGTGGACCAAAAATCAACTCGAAAAGAGAGGTTAGTCCCTGGATTCGTCTCCAGAGGAATACCACCTTACGACAAGCACCTCAAGAGGAGGCTTCTCTCAGCTCTAGGTATGTGAGAGGGACCCTGAGTTTGCGGCCTCAAGTGGAATGGACACCACGATGCCCTGACTCGAAATAAGGCCGGATATCCCTGCAGTGACTTCAATGCAGGCTCGTCTTGCATCTCCCAGGACGAAAGGATGTCTGAATCCCCTATGGAAAGCACAGAGAAAGACTTAGTTCCCCACCTCATCGCGACCGGAGGCCTCACATCCTTTGAAAACTCCAGAGGTACGCGGAGATCAGTGCCTCCAAAGGAGACGATGCCTGACTCCTCGTGAAACTTGATAGGAGTCCCACGATTCCTGTGGCACTTGGAAAGGGACACTTCGTCTCCCGCCTCAGCTGGAGAGGCGTCCCAATTGCCCTGCCAAGCCTCGAGGAGAATCCAGAGTTGTCCCTCGCAACTAGGCAGGAGTCCTGACGTCACTGAAGAAACACGTGGGTGGAAGGGCCATCCCCGTCGTAACTCGAGAATATACCCCAGGTTCCCGCCGCAACTCGAGAAAAACCATGAGACTTCCCCCTCGCCGCGAGATGAGGCCCGATTCCCCTGCACTGCATGCAGAGCAATTCCGTGTTGCACATCACACATGAAAGGAGCCTTGATTTCCTTCATGGCACTCCAGAGAAACCCCAAGAACACTGTTTCAAGGCTAGAGGGATCCTGAGGTCACTGTAGCAACACGAAAGAGCTCCGTGGGCCAAAAATCAACTCGAGATGAGAGGTTATTCCCTGGCTTCGACTCCAGAGGAATACCACCTTACCACAAGCACCTCAAGAGGAGGCTTCTCTCAGCTCTAGGTATGTGAGAGGGATCCTGAGTTTGCGGCCTCAAGTGGAATGGACACCGCGATGCCCTGACGCGAAATAAGGGTGGATATCCCTGCAGTGACTTGAATGCAGGCTCGTCTTGCATCTCCCAAGATGAAAGGATGTCTGAATCCCCTGTGGAGACCACAGAGAAAGACCTAGTTCCCCACCGCATCGCGACCGGAGGCCTCACATCCTTTGAAAACTCCAGAGGTACGCGGAGATCAGTGCCTCCAAAGGAGACGATGCCTGACTCCTCGTGAAACTTGATAGGAGTCCCAGGATTCCTGTGGCACGTGGAAAGGGACCCTTGGTCTCCCGCCTCAGCTGGAGAGGCGTCCCAATTGCCTTGCCAAGCCTCGAGGAGAATCCCGAGTTGTGTCTCGCAACTAGGCAAGAGTCCTGACGTGGCTGAACAAACACTTGTGTGGAAGGGCCATCCCCGTCGTAACTCGAGAATATACCCCAGGTTCCCGCCGCAACTCGAGAAAAACCATGAGACTTCCCCCTCGCTGCGAGATGAGGCCCGATTCCCCTGCACTGCATGCAGAGCAATTCTGTATTGCACATCAAACATGAAAGGAGCCTTGATTTCCTTCATGGCACTCCAGAGAAAACCCAAGAACACTGTTTCAAGGCTAGAGGGATCCTGAGGTCACTGTAGCAACACGAAAGAGCTCCGTGGACCCAAAATCAACTCGAGATGAGAGGTTAGTCCCTGGCTTCGACTCCAGAGGAATACCACCTTACCACAAGCACGTCAAGAGGAGGCTTCTCTGAGCTCTAGGTAAGTGAGAGGGACCCTGAATTTGGGGCCTCAAGTGGAATGGACACCGCGATGCCCTGACTCGAAATAAGGCCGGATATCCCTGCAGTGACTGGAATGCAGGCTCGTCTTGCATCTCCCAAGACGAAAGGGTGTCTGAATCCCCTGTGGAGACCACAGAGAAAGACCTAGTTCCCCACCTCATCGCGACAGGAGGCCTCAAGTCCTTTGAAAACTCTAGAGGTATGCGGAGATCAGTGCCTCCAAAGGAGACGATGCCTGACTCCTCGTGAAACTTGATAGGAGACCCAGGATTCCTGTGGCACGTGGAAAGGGACACTTGGTCTCCCGTCTCAGCTGGAGAGGCGTCCCAATTGCCCTGCAAAGCCTCGAGGAGAATCCCGAGTTGTCCCTCGCAACTAGGCAGGAGTCCTGACGTCGCTGAAGAAACACGTGGGTGGAAGGGCCATCCCCGTCGTAACTCGAGAATATACCCCAGGTTCCCGCCGCAACTCGAGAAAAACCATGAGACTTCCCCCTCGCCGCGAGATGAGGCCCGATTCCCCTGCACTGCGTGCAGAGCAATTCCGTGTTGCACATCACACATGAAAGGAGCCTTGATTTCCTTCATGGCACTCCAGAGAAACCCCAAGAACACTGTTTCAAGGCTAGAGGGATCCTGAGGTCACTGTAGCAACACGAAAGACCTCCGTGGGCCAAAAATCAACTCGAGATGAGAGGTTAGTCCCTGGCTTCGACTCCAGAGGAATACCACCTAACCACAAGCACCTCAAGAGGAGGCTTCTCTCAGCTCTAGGTATGTGAGAGGGATCCTGAGTTTGCGGCCTCAGGTGGAATGGACACCGCGATGCCCTGACTCGAAATAAGGCCGGATATCCCTGCAGTGACTTGAATGCAGGCTCGTCTTGCATCTCCCAAGAAGAAAGGATGTCTGAATCCCCTGTGGAGACCACAGAGAAACACCTAGTTCCCCACCTCATCGCGACCGGAGGCCTCACATCCTTTGAAAACTCCAGAGGTACGCGGAGATCAGTGCCTCCAAAGGAGACGATGCCTGACTCCTCGTGAAACTTGATAGGAGTCCCAGGATTCCTGTGGCACGTGGAAAGGGACCCTTGGTCTCCCGCCTCAGCTGGAGAGGCGTCCCAATTGCCCTGCCAAGCCTCGAGGAGAATCCCGAGTTGTCCCTCGCAACTAGGCAGGAGTCCTGACGTGGCTGAACAAACACGTGGGTGGAAGGGCCATCCCCGTCGTAACTCGAGAATATACCCCAGGTTCCCGCCGCAACTCGAGAAAAACCATGAGACTTCCCCCTCGATGCGAGATGAGGCCCGATTCCCCTGTACTGCGTGCAGAGCAATTCCGTCTTGCACATCACACATGAAAGGAGCCTTGATTTCCTTGATGGCACTCCAGAGAAACCCCAAGAACACTGTTTCAAGGATAGAGGGATCCTGAGGTAACTGTAGCAACACGAAAGAACTCTGTGGACCAAAAATCAACTCGAAAAGAGAGGTTAGTCCCTGGATTCGTCTCCAGAGGAATACCACCTTACCACAAGCACCTCAAGAGGAGGCTTCTCTCAGCTCTAGGTATGTGAGAGGGACCCTGAGTTTGCGGCCTCAAGTGGAATGGACACCGCGATGCCCTGACTCGAAATAAGGCCGGATATCCCTGCAGTGACTTCAATGCAGGCTGGTCTTGCATCTCCCAGGACGAAAGGATGTCTGAATCCCCTGTGGAAAGCACAGAGAAAGACTTAGTTCCCCACCTCATCGCGACCGATCGCCTCACATCCTTTGAAAACTCCAGAGGTACGCGGAGATCAGTGCCTCCAAAGGAGACGATGCCTGACTCCTCGTGAAACTTGATAGGAGTCCCAGGATTCCTGTGGCACTTGGAAAGGGACACTTGGTCTCCCGCCTCAGCTGGAGAGGCGTCCCAATTGCCCTGCCAAGCCTCGAGGAGAATCCAGAGTTGTCCCTCGCAACTAGGCAGGAGTCCTGACGTCGCTGAAGAAACACGTGGGTGGAAGGGCCATCCCCGTCGTAACTCGAGAATATACCCCAGGTTCCCGCCGCAACTCGAGAAAAACCATGAGACTTCCCCCTCGCCGCGAGATGAGGCCCGATTCCCCTGCACTGCGTGCAGAGCAATTCCGTGTTCCACATCACACATGAAAGGAGCCTTGATATCCTTGATTGCACTCCAGAGAAACCCCAAGAACACTGTTTCAAGGCTAGAGGGATCCTGAGGTCACTGTAGCAACACGAAAGAGCTCCGTGGACCAAGAATCAACACGAGATGAGAGGTTAGTCCCTGGCTTCGACTCCTGAGGAATACCACCTTACCACAAGCACCTCAAGAGGAGGCTTCTCTCAGCTCTAGGTATGTGAGAGGGATCCTGAGTTTGCGGCCTCAGGTGGAATGGACACCGCGATGCCCTGACTCGAAATAAGGCCGGATATCCCTGCAGTGACTTGAATGCAGGCTCGTCTTGCATCTCCCAAGATGAAAGGATGTCTGAATCCCCTGTGGAGACCACAGAGAAACACCTAGTTCCCCACCTCATCGCGACCGGAGGCCTCACATCCTTTGAAAACTCCAGAGGTACGCGGAGATCAGTGCCTCCAAAGAAGACGATGCCTGACTCCTCGTGAAACTTGATAGGAGTCCCAGGATTCTTGTGGCACGTGGAAAGGGACCCTTGGTCTCCCGCCTCAGCTGGAGAGGCGTCCCAATTGCCCTGCCAAGCCTCGAGGAGAATCCAGAGTTGTCCCTCGCAACTAGGCAGGAGTCCTGACGTGGCTGAACAAACACGTGGGTGGAAGGGCCATCCCCGTCGTAACTCGAGAATGTACCCCAGGTTCCCGCCGCAACTCGAGAAAAACCATGAGACTTCCCCCTCGCCGCGAGATGAGGCCCGATTCCCCTGCACTGCGTGCAGAGCAATTCTGTGTTGCACATCACACATGAAAGGAGCCTTGATTTCCTTGATGGCACTCCAGAGAAACCCCAAGAACACTGTTTCAAGGCTAGAGGGATCCTGAGGTCACTGTAGCAACACGAAAGAGCTCCGTGGACCAAAAATCAACTCGAGATGAGAGGTTAGTCCCTGGCTTCGACTCCAGAGGAATACCACCTTACCACAAGCACCTCAAGAGGAGGCTTCTCTCAGCTCTAGGTATGTGAGAGGGACCCTGAGTTTGCGGCCTCAAGTGGAATGGACACCGCGATGCCCTGACTCGAAATAAGGCCGGATATCCCTGCAGTGACTTCAATGCAGGCTCGTCTTGCATCTCCCAGGACGAAAGGATGTCTGAATCCCCTGTGGAAAGCACAGAGAAATACCTAGTTCCCCACCTCATCGCGACCGATCGCCTCACATCCTTTGAAAACTCCAGAGGTACGCGGAGATCAGTGCCTCCAAAGGAGAGGATGCCTGACTCCTCGTGAAACTTGATAGGAGTCCCAGGATTCCTGTGGTACTTGGAAAGGGACACTTGGTCTCCCGCCTCAGCTGGAGAGGTGTCCCAATTGCCCTGCAAAGCCTCGAGGAGAATCCAGAGTTGTCCCTCGCAACTAGGCAGGAGTCCTGACGTGGCTGAACACACACGTGTGTGGAAGGGCCATCCCCGTCGTAACTCGAGAATATACCCCAGGTTCCCGCCGCAACTCGAGAAAAACCATGAGACTTCCCCCTCGCCGCGAGATGAGGCCCGATTCCCCTGCACTGCGTGCAGAGCAATTCCGTGTTGCACATCACACATGAAAGGAGCCTTGATTTCCTTGATGGCACTCCAGAGAAACCCCAAGAACACTGTTTCAAGGCTGGAGGGATCCTGAGGTCACTGTAGCAACACGAAAGAGCTCCGTGGACCAAGAATCAACACGAGATGAGAGGTTAGTGCCTGGCTTCGACTCCTGAGGAATACCACCTTACCACAAGCACCTCAAGAGGAGGCTTCTCTCAGCTCTAGGTATGTGAGAGGGACCCTGAGTTTGCGGCCTCAAGTGGAATGGACACCGCGATGCCCTGACTCGAAATAAGGCCGGATATCCCTGCAGTGACTTGAATGCAGGCTCGTCTTGCATCTCCCAAGAAGAAAGGATGTCTGAATCCCCTGTAGAGACCACAGAGAAACACCTAGTTCCCCACCTCATCGCGACCGCAGGCCTCACATCCTTTGAAAACTCCAGAGGTACGCGGAGATCAGTGCCTCCAAAGGAGACGATGCCTGACTCCTCGTGAAACTTGATAGGAGTCCCAGGATTCCTGTGGCACGTGGAAAGGGACCCTTGGTCTCCCGCCTCAGCTGGAGAGGCGTCCCAATTGCCCTGCCAAGCCTCGAGGAGAATCCCGAGTTGTCCCTCGCAACTAGGCAGGAGTCCTGACGTGGCTGAACAAACACGTGGGTGGAAGGGCCATCCCCGTCGTAACTCGAGAATATACCCCAGGTTCCCGCCGCAACTCGAGAAAAACCATGAGACTTCCCCCTCGATGCGAGATGAGGCCCGATTCCCCTGTACTGCGTGCAGAGCAATTCCGTCTTGCACATCACACATGAAAGGAGCCTTGATTTCCTTGATGGCACTCCAGAGAAACCCCAAGAACACTGTTTCAAGGATAGAGGGATCCTGAGGTAACTGTAGCAACACGAAAGAACTCTGTGGACCAAAAATCAACTCGAAAAGAGAGGTTAGTCCCTGGATTCGTCTCCAGAGGAATACCACCTTACCACAAGCACCTCAAGAGGAGGCTTCTCTCAGCTCTAGGTATGTGAGAGGGACCCTGAGTTTGCGGCCTCAAGTGGAATGGACACCGCGATGCCCTGACTCGAAATAAGGCCGGATATCCCTGCAGTGACTTCAATGCAGGCTGGTCTTGCATCTCCCAGGACGAAAGGATGTCTGAATCCCCTGTGGAAAGCACAGAGAAAGACTTAGTTCCCCACCTCATCGCGACCGATCGCCTCACATCCTTTGAAAACTCCAGAGGTACGCGGAGATCAGTGCCTCCAAAGGAGACGATGCCTGACTCCTCGTGAAACTTGATAGGAGTCCCAGGATTCCTGTGGCACTTGGAAAGGGACACTTGGTCTCCCGCCTCAGCTGGAGAGGCGTCCCAATTGCCCTGCCAAGCCTCGAGGAGAATCCAGAGTTGTCCCTCGCAACTAGGCAGGAGTCCTGACGTCGCTGAAGAAACACGTGGGTGGAAGGGCCATCCCCGTCGTAACTCGAGAATATACCCCAGGTTCCCGCCGCAACTCGAGAAAAACCATGAGACTTCCCCCTCGCCGCGAGATGAGGCCCGATTCCCCTGCACTGCGTGCAGAGCAATTCCGTGTTGCACATCACACATGAAAGGAGCCTTGATATCCTTGATTGCACTCCAGAGAAACCCCAAGAACACTGTTTCAAGGCTAGAGGGATCCTGAGGTCACTGTAGCAACACGAAAGAGCTCCGTGGACCAAGAATCAACACGAGATGAGAGGTTAGTCCCTGGCTTCGACTCCTGAGGAATACCACCTAACCACAAGCACCTCAAGAGGAGGCTTCTCTCAGCTCTAGGTATGTGAGAGGGATCCTGAGTTTGCGGCCTCAGGTGGAATGGACACCGCGATGCCCTGACTCGAAATAAGGCCGGATATCCCTGCAGTGACTTGAATGCAGGCTCGTCTTGCATCTCCCAAGATGAAAGGATGTCTGAATCCCCTGTGGAGACCACAGAGAAACACCTAGTTCCCCACCTCATCGCGACCGGAGGCCTCACATCCTTTGAAAACTCCAGAGGTACGCGGAGATCAGTGCCTCCAAAGAAGACGATGCCTGACTCCTCGTGAAACTTGATAGGAGTCCCAGGATTCTTGTGGCACGTGGAAAGGGACCCTTGGTCTCCCGCCTCAGCTGGAGAGGCGTCCCAATTGCCCTGCCAAGCCTCGAGGAGAATCCAGAGTTGTCCCTCGCAACTAGGCAGGAGTCCTGACGTGGCTGAACAAACACGTGGGTGGAAGGGCCATCCCCGTCGTAACTCGAGAATGTACCCCAGGTTCCCGCCGCAACTCGAGAAAAACCATGAGACTTCCCCCTCGCCGCGAGATGAGGCCCGATTCCCCTGCACTGCGTGCAGAGCAATTCTGTGTTGCACATCACACATGAAAGGAGCCTTGATTTCCTTGATGGCACTCCAGAGAAACCCCAAGAACACTGTTTCAAGGCTAGAGGGATCCTGAGGTCACTGTAGCAACACGAAAGAGCTCCGTGGACCGAAAATCAACTCGAGATGAGAGGTTAGTCCCTGGCTTCGACTCCAGAGGAATACCACCTTACCACAAGCACCTCAAGAGGAGGCTTCTCTCAGCTCTAGGTATGTGAGAGGGACCCTGAGTTTGCGGCCTCAAGTGGAATGGACACCGCGATGCCCTGACTCGAAATAAGGCCGGATATCCCTGCAGTGACTTCAATGCAGGCTCGTCTTGCATCTCCCAGGACGAAAGGATGTCTGAATCCCCTGTGGAAAGCACAGAGAAATACCTAGTTCCCCACCTCATCGCGACCGATCGCCTCACATCCTTTGAAAACTCCAGAGGTACGCGGAGATCAGTGCCTCCAAAGGAGAGGATGCCTGACTCCTCGTGAAACTTGATAGGAGTCCCAGGATTCCTGTGGTACTTGGAAAGGGACACTTGGTCTCCCGCCTCAGCTGGAGAGGTGTCCCAATTGCCCTGCAAAGACTCGAGGAGAATCCAGAGTTGTCCCTCGCAACTAGGCAGGAGTCCTGACGTGGCTGAACACACACGTGTGTGGAAGGGCCATCCCCGTCGTAACTCGAGAATATACCCCAGGTTCCCGCCGCAACTCGAGAAAAACCATGAGACTTCCCCCTCGCCGCGAGATGAGGCCCGATTCCCCTGCACTGCGTGCAGAGCAATTCCGTGTTGCACATCACACATGAAAGGAGCCTTGATTTCCTTGATGGCACTCCAGAGAAACCCCAAGAACACTGTTTCAAGGCTGGAGGGATCCTGAGGTCACTGTAGCAACACGAAAGAGCTCCGTGGACCAAGAATCAACACGAGATGAGAGGTTAGTGCCTGGCTTCGACTCCTGAGGAATACCACCTTACCACAAGCACCTCAAGAGGAGGCTTCTCTCAGCTCTAGGTATGTGAGAGGGACCCTGAGTTTGCGGCCTCAAGTGGAATGGACACCGCGATGCCCTGACTCGAAATAAGGCCGGATATCCCTGCAGTGACTTGAATGCAGGCTCGTCTTGCATCTCCCAAGAAGAAAGGATGTCTGAATCCCCTGTAGAGACCACAGAGAAACACCTAGTTCCCCACCTCATCGCGACCGCAGGCCTCACATCCTTTGAAAACTCCAGAGGTACGCGGAGATCAGTGCCTCCAAAGGAGACGATGCCTGACTCCTCGTGAAACTTGATAGGAGTCCCAGGATTCTTGTGGCACTTGGAAAGGGACCCTTGGTCTCCCGCCTCAGCTGGAGAGGCGTTCCAATTGCCCTGCCAAGCCTCGAGGAGAATCCCGAGTTGTCCCTCGCAACTAGGCAGGAGTCCTGACGTGGCTGAACAAACACGTGGGTGGAAGGGCCATCCCCATCGTAACTCGAGAATATACCCCAGGTTCCCGCCGCAACTCGAGAAAAACCATGAGACTTCCCCCTCGATGCGAGATGAGGCCCGATTCCCCTGTACTGCGTGCAGAGCAATTCCGTCTTGCACATCACACATGAAAGGAGCCTTGATTTCCTTGATGGCACTCCAGAGAAACCCCAAGAACACTGTTTCAAGGATAGAGGGATCCTGAGGTCACTGTAGCAACACGAAAGAACTCTGTGGACCAAAAATCAACTCGAAAAGAGAGGTTAGTCCCTGGATTCGTCTCCAGAGGAATACCACCTTACCACAAGCACCTCAAGAGGAGGCTTCTCTCAGCTCTAGGTATGTGAGAGGGACCCTGAGTTTGCGGCCTCAAGTGGAATGGACACCGCGATGCCCTGACTCAAAATAAGGCCGGATATACCTGCAGTGACTTCAATGCAGGCTCGTCTTGCATCTCCCAGGACCAAAGGATGTCTGAATCCCCTGTGGGAAGCACAGAGAAAGACCTAGTTCCCCACCTCATCGCGACAGGAGGCCTCAAATCCTTTGAAAACTCCAGAGGTATGCGGAGATCAGTGCCTCCAAAGGAGACGATGCCTGACTCCTCGAGAAACTTGATAGGAGACCCAGGATTCCTGTGGCACGTGGAAAGGGACCCTTGGTCTCCCGTCTCAGCTGGATAGGCGTCCGAATTGCCCTGCAAACCCTCGAGGAGAATCCCGAGTTGTCCCTCGCAAGTAGGCAGGAGTCCTGACGTCGCTGAAGAAACACGTGGGTGGAAGGGCCATCCCCGTCGTAACTCGAGAATATACCCCAGGTTCCCTCCGCAACTCGAGAAAAACCATGAGACTTCCCCCTCGCCGCGAGATGAGGCCCGATTCCCCTGCACTGCGTGCAGAACAATTCCGTGTTGCACATCAGACATGAAAGGAGCCTTGATTTCCTTGATGGCACTCCAGAGAAACCCCAAGAACACTGTTTCAAGGCTAGAGGGATCCTGAGGTCACTGTAGCAACACGAAAGAGCTCCGTGGACCAAGAATCAACACGAGATGAGAGGTTAGTCCCTGGCTTCGCCTCCTGAGGAATACCACCTTACCACAAGCACCTCAAGAGGAGGCTTCTCTCAGCTCTAGGTATGTGAGAGGGATCCTGAGTTTGTGGCCTCAAGTGGAATGGACACCGCGATGCCCTGACTCGAAATAAGGCCGGATATCCCTGCAGTGACTTGAATGCAGGCTCGTCTTGCATCTCCCAAGAAGAAAGGATGTCTGAATCCCCTGTGGAGACCACAGAGAAACACCTAGTTCCCCACCTCATTGCGACCTGAGGCCTCACATCCTTTGAAAACTCCAGAGGTACGCGGAGATCAGTGCCTCCAAAGGAGACGATGCCTGACTCCTCGTGAAACTTGATAGGAGTCCCAGGATTCTTGTGGCACGTGGAAAGGAACCCTTGGTCTCCCGCCTCAGCTGGAGAGGCGTTCCAATTGCTCTGCCAAGCCTCGAGGAGAATCCAGAGTTGTCCCTCGCAACTAGGCAGGAGTCCTGACGTGGCTGAACAAACACGTGGGTGGAAGGGCCATCCCCGTCGTAACTCGAGAATATACCCCAGGTTCCCGCCGCAACTCGAGAAAAACCATGAGACTTCCCCCTCGCCGCGAGATGAGGCCCGATTCCCCTGCACTGCGTGCAGAGCAATTCCGTGTTCCACATCACACATGAAAGGAGCCTTGATATCCTTGATTGCACTCCAGAGAAACCCCAAGAACACTGTTTCAAGGCTAGAGGGATCCTGAGGTCACTGTAGCAACACGAAAGAGCTCCGTGGACCAAGAATCAACACGAGATGAGAGGTTAGTCCCTGGCTTCGACTCCTGAGGAATACCACCTAACCACAAGCACCTCAAGAGGAGGCTTCTCTCAGCTCTAGGTATGTGAGAGGGATCCTGAGTTTGCGGCCTCAGGTGGAATGGACACCGCGATGCCCTGACTCGAAATAAGGCCGGATATCCCTGCAGTGACTTGAATGCAGGCTCGTCTTGCATCTCCCAAGATGAAAGGATGTCTGAATCCCCTGTGGAGACCACAGAGAAACACCTAGTTCCCCACCTCATCGCGACCGGAGGCCTCACATCCTTTGAAAACTCCAGAGGTACGCGGAGATCAGTGCCTCCAAAGAAGACGATGCCTGACTCCTCGTGAAACTTGATAGGAGTCCCAGGATTCTTGTGGCACGTGGAAAGGGACCCTTGGTCTCCCGCCTCAGCTGGAGAGGCGTCCCAATTGCCCTGCCAAGCCTCGAGGAGAATCCAGAGTTGTCCCTCGCAACTAGGCAGGAGTCCTGACGTGGCTGAACAAACACGTGGGTGGAAGGGCCATCCCCGTCGTAACTCGAGAATGTACCCCAGGTTCCCGCCGCAACTCGAGAAAAACCATGAGACTTCCCCCTCGCCGCGAGATGAGGCCCGATTCCCCTGCACTGCGTGCAGAGCAATTCTGTGTTGCACATCACACATGAAAGGAGCCTTGATTTCCTTGATGGCACTCCAGAGAAACCCCAAGAACACTGTTTCAAGGCTAGAGGGATCCTGAGGTCACTGTAGCAACACGAAAGAGCTCCGTGGACCGAAAATCAACTCGAGATGAGAGGTTAGTCCCTGGCTTCGACTCCAGAGGAATACCACCTTACCACAAGCACCTCAAGAGGAGGCTTCTCTCAGCTCTAGGTATGTGAGAGGGACCCTGAGTTTGCGGCCTCAAGTGGAATGGACACCGCGATGCCCTGACTCGAAATAAGGCCGGATATCCCTGCAGTGACTTCAATGCAGGCTCGTCTTGCATCTCCCAGGACGAAAGGATGTCTGAATCCCCTGTGGAAAGCACAGAGAAATACCTAGTTCCCCACCTCATCGCGACCGATCGCCTCACATCCTTTGAAAACTCCAGAGGTACGCGGAGATCAGTGCCTCCAAAGGAGAGGATGCCTGACTCCTCGTGAAACTTGATAGGAGTCCCAGGATTCCTGTGGTACTTGGAAAGGGACACTTGGTCTCCCGCCTCAGCTGGAGAGGTGTCCCAATTGCCCTGCAAAGCCTCGAGGAGAATCCAGAGTTGTCCCTCGCAACTAGGCAGGAGTCCTGACGTGGCTGAACACACACGTGTGTGGAAGGGCCATCCCCGTCGTAACTCGAGAATATACCCCAGGTTCCCGCCGCAACTCGAGAAAAACCATGAGACTTCCCCCTCGCCGCGAGATGAGGCCCGATTCCCCTGCACTGCGTGCAGAGCAATTCCGTGTTGCACATCACACATGAAAGGAGCCTTGATTTCCTTGATGGCACTCCAGAGAAACCCCAAGAACACTGTTTCAAGGCTGGAGGGATCCTGAGGTCACTGTAGCAACACGAAAGAGCTCCGTGGACCAAGAATCAACACGAGATGAGAGGTTAGTGCCTGGCTTCGACTCCTGAGGAATACCACCTTACCACAAGCACCTCAAGAGGAGGCTTCTCTCAGCTCTAGGTATGTGAGAGGGACCCTGAGTTTGCGGCCTCAAGTGGAATGGACACCGCGATGCCCTGACTCGAAATAAGGCCGGATATCCCTGCAGTGACTTGAATGCAGGCTCGTCTTGCATCTCCCAAGAAGAAAGGATGTCTGAATCCCCTGTAGAGACCACAGAGAAACACCTAGTTCCCCACCTCATCGCGACCGCAGGCCTCACATCCTTTGAAAACTCCAGAGGTACGCGGAGATCAGTGCCTCCAAAGGAGACGATGCCTGACTCCTCGTGAAACTTGATAGGAGTCCCAGGATTCTTGTGGCACTTGGAAAGGGACCCTTGGTCTCCCGCCTCAGCTGGAGAGGCGTTCCAATTGCCCTGCCAAGCCTCGAGGAGAATCCCGAGTTGTCCCTCGCAACTAGGCAGGAGTCCTGACGTGGCTGAACAAACACGTGGGTGGAAGGGCCATCCCCATCGTAACTCGAGAATATACCCCAGGTTCCCGCCGCAACTCGAGAAAAACCATGAGACTTCCCCCTCGATGCGAGATGAGGCCCGATTCCCCTGTACTGCGTGCAGAGCAATTCCGTCTTGCACATCACACATGAAAGGAGCCTTGATTTCCTTGATGGCACTCCAGAGAAACCCCAAGAACACTGTTTCAAGGATAGAGGGATCCTGAGGTCACTGTAGCAACACGAAAGAACTCTGTGGACCAAAAATCAACTCGAAAAGAGAGGTTAGTCCCTGGATTCGTCTCCAGAGGAATACCACCTTACCACAAGCACCTCAAGAGGAGGCTTCTCTCAGCTCTAGGTATGTGAGAGGGACCCTGAGTTTGCGGCCTCAAGTGGAATGGACACCGCGATGCCCTGACTCAAAATAAGGCCGGATATACCTGCAGTGACTTCAATGCAGGCTCGTCTTGCATCTCCCAGGACCAAAGGATGTCTGAATCCCCTGTGGGAAGCACAGAGAAAGACCTAGTTCCCCACCTCATCGCGACAGGAGGCCTCAAATCCTTTGAAAACTCCAGAGGTATGCGGAGATCAGTGCCTCCAAAGGAGACGATGCCTGACTCCTCGAGAAACTTGATAGGAGACCCAGGATTCCTGTGGCACGTGGAAAGGGACCCTTGGTCTCCCGTCTCAGCTGGATAGGCGTCCGAATTGCCCTGCAAACCCTCGAGGAGAATCCCGAGTTGTCCCTCGCAAGTAGGCAGGAGTCCTGACGTCGCTGAAGAAACACGTGGGTGGAAGGGCCATCCCCGTCGTAACTCGAGAATATACCCCAGGTTCCCTCCGCAACTCGAGAAAAACCATGAGACTTCCCCCTCGCCGCGAGATGAGGCCCGATTCCCCTGCACTGCGTGCAGAACAATTCCGTGTTGCACATCAGACATGAAAGGAGCCTTGATTTCCTTGATGGCACTCCAGAGAAACCCCAAGAACACTGTTTCAAGGCTAGAGGGATCCTGAGGTCACTGTAGCAACACGAAAGAGCTCCGTGGACCAAGAATCAACACGAGATGAGAGGTTAGTCCCTGGCTTCGCCTCCTGAGGAATACCACCTTACCACAAGCACCTCAAGAGGAGGCTTCTCTCAGCTCTAGGTATGTGAGAGGGATCCTGAGTTTGTGGCCTCAAGTGGAATGGACACCGCGATGCCCTGACTCGAAATAAGGCCGGATATCCCTGCAGTGACTTGAATGCAGGCTCGTCTTGCATCTCCCAAGAAGAAAGGATGTCTGAATCCCCTGTGGAGACCACAGAGAAACACCTAGTTCCCCACCTCATTGCGACCTGAGGCCTCACATCCTTTGAAAACTCCAGAGGTACACGGAGATCAGTGCCTCCAAAGGAGACGATGCCTGACTCCTCGTGAAACTTGATAGGAGTCCCAGGATTCTTGTGGCACGTGGAAAGGAACCCTTGGTCTCCCGCCTCAGCTGGAGAGGCGTTCCAATTGCTCTGCCAAGCCTCGAGGAGAATCCAGAGTTGTCCCTCGCAACTAGGCAGGAGTCCTGACGTGGCTGAACAAACACGTGGGTGGAAGGGCCATCCCCGTCGTAACTCGAGAATATACCCCAGGTTCCCGCCGCAACTCGAGAAAAACCATGAGACTTCCCCCTCGCCGCGAGATGAGGCCCGATTCCCCTGCACTGCGTGCAGAGCAATTCCGTGTTGCACATCACACATGAAAGGAGCCTTGATTTCCTTGATGGCACTCCAGAGAAACCCCAAGAACACTGTTTCAAGGCTAGAGGGATCCTGAGGTCACTGTAGCAACACGAAAGAGCTCCGTGGACCAAGAATCAACACGAGATGAGAGGTTAGTCCCTGGCTTCGACTCCTGAGGAATACCACCTTACCACAAGCAGCTCAAGAGGAGGCTTCTCTCAGCTCTAGGTATGTGAGAGGTATCCTGAGTTTGCGGCCTCAAGTGGAATGGACACCGTGATGCCCTGACTCGAAATAAGGCCGGATATCCCTGCATTGACTTGAATGCAGGCTCGTCTTGCATCTCCCAAGAAGAAAGGATGTCTGAATCCCCTGTGGAGACCACAGAGAAACACCTAGTTCCCCACCTCATCGTGACCGGAGGCCTCACATCCTTTGAAAACTCCAGAGGTACGCGGAGATCAGTGCCTCCAAAGGAGACGATGCCTGACTCCTCGTGAAACTTGATAGGAGTCCAAGGATTCTTGTGGCACGTGGAAACGGACCCTTGGTCTCCCGCCTCAGCCGGAGAGGCGTTCCAATTGCCCTGCCAAGCCTCGAGGAGAATCCCGAGTTGTCCCTCGCAACTAGGCAGGAGTCCTGACGTGGCTGAACAAGCACGTGTGTGGAAGGGCCATCCCCGTCGTAACTCGAGAATATACCCCAGGTTCCCGCCGCAACTCGAGAAAAACCATGAGACTTCCCCCTCGCCGCGAGATGAGGCCCGATTCCCCTGCACTGCGTGCAGAGCAATTCCGTGTTGCACATCACACATGAAAGGAGCCTTGATTTCCTTGATGGCACTCCAGAGAAACCCCAAGAACACTGTTTCAAGGCTAGAGGGATCCTGAGGTCACTGTAGCAACACGAAAGAGCTCCGTGGGCCAAAAATCAACTCGAGATGAGAGGTTAGTCCCTGGCTTCGACTCCAGAGGAATACCACCT
Source organism: Cervus elaphus (assembly GCF_910594005.1). Classification (NCBI taxonomy): domain Eukaryota; kingdom Metazoa; phylum Chordata; class Mammalia; order Artiodactyla; family Cervidae; genus Cervus; species Cervus elaphus. Next base: position 1,413,890 of record NC_057828.1, read on the forward strand.
TACCACAAGCACCTCAAGAGGAGGCTTCTCTCAGCTCTATGTATGTGAGAGGGACCCTGAGTTTGCGGCCTCAAGTGGAATGGACACCGCGATGCCCTGATGCGAAATAAGGCTGGATATCCCTGCAGTGACTTGAATGCAGGCTCGTCTTGCGTCTCCCAAGATGAAAGGATGTCTGAATCCCCTGTGGAGACCACAGAGAAAGACCTAGTTCCCCACCTCATCGCGACCGGAGGCCTCACATCCTTTGAAAACTCCAGAGGTACGCGGAGATCAGTGCCTCCAAAGGAGACGATGCCTGACTCCTCGTGAAACTTGATAGGAGTCCCAGGATTCCTGTGGCACGTGGAAAGGGACACTTGGTCTCCCGCCTCAGCTGGAGAGGCGTCCCAATTGCCTTGCCAAGCCTCGAGGAGAATCCCGAGTTGTCCCTCGCAACTAGGCAGGAGTCCTGACGTGGCTGAAGAAACACGTGTGTGGAAGGGCCATCCCCGTCGTATCTCGAGAATATACCCCAGGTTCCCGCCGCAACTCGAGAAAAACCATGAGACTTCCCCCTCGCCGCGAGATGAGGCCCGATTCCCCTGCACTGCGTGCAGAGCAATTCTGTGTTGCACATCACACATGAAAGGAGCCTTGATTTCCTTGATGGCACTCCAGAGAAACCCCAAGAACACTGTTTCAAGGCTAGAGGGATCCTGAGGTCACTGTAGCAACACGAAAGAGCTCCGTGGACCAAAAATCAACTCGAGATGAGAGGTTAGTTCCTGGCTTCGACTCCAGAGGAATACCACCTTACCACAAGCACCTCAAGAGGAGGCTTCTCTCATCTCTAGGTATGTGAGAGGGACCCTGAGTTTGCGGCCTCAAGTGGAATGGACACCACGATGCCCTGACTCGAAATAAGGCCGGATATCCCTGCAGTGACTAGAATGCAGGCTCGTCTTGCATCTCCCAAGACGAAAGGGTGTCTGAATCCCCTGTGGAGACCACAGAGAAAGACCTAGTTCCCCACCTCATCGCGACAGGAGGCCTCAAATCCTTTGAAAACTCCAGAGGTATGCGGAGATCAGTGCCTCCAAAGGAGACGATGCCTGACTCCTCGCGAAACTTGATAGGAGACCCAGGATTCCTGCGGCACGTGGAAAGGGACCCTTGGTCTCCCGTCTCAGCTGGAGGGGCGTCCCAATTGCCCTGCAAAGCCTCGAGGAGAATCCCGAGATGTCCCTCGCAACTAGGCAGGAGTCCTGACATGGCTGAACACACACGTGTGTGGAAGTGCCATCCCCGTCATAACTCGAGAATATACCCCAGGTTCCCGCTGCAACTCGAGAAAAACCATGAGACTTCCCCCTCGCCGCGAGATGAGGCCCGATTCCCCTGCACTGCGTGCAGAGCAATTCCGTGTTGCACATCACACATGAAAGGAGCCTTGATTTCCTTGATGGCACTCCAGAGAAACCCCAAGAACACTGTTTCAAGGCTAGAGGGATCCTGAGGTCACTGTAGCAACACGAAAGAGCTCCGTGGACCAAGAATCAACACGAGATGAGAGGTTAGTCCCTGGCTTCGACTCCTGAGGAATACCACCTTACCACAAGCACCTCAAGAGGAGGCTTCTCTCAGCTCTAGGTATGTGAGAGGGATCCTGAGTTTTGCGGCCTCAAGTGGAATGGACACCGCGATGCCCTGACTCGAAATAAGGCCGGATATCCCTGCAGTGACTGGAATGCAGGCTCGTCTTGCATCTCCCAGGACGAAAGGATGTCTGAATCCCCTGTGGGAAAGCACAGAGAAAGACTTAGTTCCCCACCTCATCGCGACCGATAGCCTCACATCCTTTGAAAACTCCAGAGGTACGCGGAGATCAGTGCCTCCAAAGGAGACGATGCCTGACTCCTCGTGAAACTTGATAGGAGACCCAGGATTCCTGTGGCACGTGGAAAGGGACCCTTGGTCTCCCGTCTCAGCTGGAGAGGCGTCCCAATTGCCCTGCCAAGCCTCGAGGAGAATCCAGAGTTGTCCCTCGCAACTAGGCAGGAGTCCTGACGTCGCTGAAGAAACACGTGTGTGGAAGGGCCATCCCCGTCGTAACTCGAGAATATACCCCAGGTTCCCGCCGCAACTCGAGAAAAACCATGAGACTTCCCCCTCGCCGCGAGATGAGGCCCGATTCCCCTGCACTGCGTGCAGAGCAATTCCGTGTTGCACATCACACATGAAAGGAGCCTTGATTTCCTTGATGGCACTCCAGAGAAACCCCAAGAACACTGTTTCAAGGCTAGAGGGATCCTGAGGTCACTGTAGCAACACGAAAGAGCTCCGTGGACCAAGAATCAACACGAGATGAGAGGTTAGTCCCTGGCTTCGACTCCTGAGGAATACCACCTTACCACAAGCACCTCAAGAGGAGGCTTCTCTCAGCTCTAGGTATGTGAGAGGGATCCTGAGTTTGCGGCCTCAAGTGGAATGGACACCGCGATGCCCTGACTCGAAATAAGGCCGGATATCCCTGCAGTGACTTGAATGCAGGCTCGTCTTGCATCTCCCAGGACGAAAGGATGTCTGAATCCCCTGTGGAGACCACAGAGAAAGACCTAGTTCCCCACCTCATCGCGACCGGAGGCCTCACATCCTTTGAAAACTCCAGAGGTACGCGGAGATCAGTGTCTCCAAAGGACATGATGCCTGACTCCTCGTGAAACTTGATAGGAGTCCCAGGATTCTTGTGGCACGTGGAAAGGGACCCTTGGTCCCCCGCCTCAGCTGGAGAGGCGTTCCAATTGCCCTGCCAAGCCTCAAGGAGAATCCCGAGTTGTCCCTCGCAACTAGGCAGGAGTCCTGACGTGGCTGAACAAACACGTGGGTGGAAAGGCCATCCCCGTCGTAACTCGAGACTATACCCCAGGTTCCCGCCACAACTCGAGAAAAACCATGAGACTTCCCCCTCGCCGCGAGATGAGGCCCGAGTCCCCTGTACTGCGTGCAGAGCAATTCCGTCTTGCACATCACACATGAAAGGAGCCTTGATTTCCTTGATGGCACTCCAGAGAATCCCCAAGAACACTGTTTCAAGGATAGAGGGATCCTGAGGTCACTGTAGCAACACGAAAGAACTCTGTGGACCAAAAATCAACTCGAAAAGAGAGGTTAGTCCCTGAATTCGTCTCCAGAGGAATACCACCTTACCACAAGTACCTCAAGAGGAGGCTTCTCTCAGCTCTAGGTATTTGAGAGGGACCCTGAGTTTGCGGCCTCAAGTGGAATGGACACCGCGATGTCCTGACTCGAAATAAGGCCGGATATCCCTGCAGTGACTTGAATGCAGGCTCGTCTTGCATCTCCCAGGACGAAAGGATGTCTGAATCCCCTGTGGAAAGCACAGAGAAAGACTTAGTTCCCCACCTCATCGCGACCGATAGCCTCACATCCTTTGAAAACTCCAGAGGTACGCGGAGATCAGTGCCTCCAAAGGAGACGATGCCTGACTCCTCGTGAAACTTGATAGGAGTCCCAGGATTCCTGTGGCACTTGGAAAGGGACACTTGGTCTCCCGCCTTAGTTGGAGAGGCGTCCCAATTGCCCTGCCAAGCCTCGAGGAGAATCCAGAGTTGTCCCTCGCAACTACGCAGGAGTCCTGACGTCGCTGAAGAAACACGTGGGTGGAAGGGCCATCCCCGTCGTAACTCGAGAATGTACCCCAGGTTCCCGCCGCAACTCGAGAAAAACCATGAGACTTCCCCCTCGCCGCGAGATGAGGCCCGATTCCCCTGCACTGCGTGCAGAGCAATTCCGTGTTGCACATCACACATGAAAGGAGCCTTGATTTCCTTGATGGCACTCCAGAGAAACCCTAAGAACACTGTTTCAAGGTTGGAGGGATCCTGAGGTCACTGTAGCAACACGAAAGAGCTCCGTGGACCAAGAATCAACACGAGATGAGAGGTTAGTCCCTGGCTTCGACTCCTGAGGAATACCACCTTACCACAAGCACCTCAAGAGGAGGCTTCTCTCAGCTCTAGGTATGTGAGAGGGATCCTGAGTTTGCGGCCTCAAGTGGAATGGACACCGCGATGCCCTGACTCGAAATAAGGCCGGATATCCCTGCAGTGACTTGAATGCAGGCTCGTCTTGCATCTCCCAAGAAGAAAGGATGTCTGAATCCCCTGTGGAGACCACAGAGAAAGACCTAGTTCCCCACCTCATCGCGACCGGAGGCCTCACATCCTTTGAAAACTCCAGAGGTACGCGGAGATCAGTGCCTCCAAAGGAGACGATGCCTGACTCCTCGTGAAACTTGATAGGAGTCCCAGGATTCTTGTGGCACGTGGAAAGGGACCCTTGGTCTCCCGCGTCAGCTGGAGAGGCGTTCCAATTGCCCTGCCAAGCCTCGAGGAGAATCCCGAGTTGTCCCTCGCAACTAGGCAGGAGTCCTGACGTGGCTGAAGAAACACGTGGGTGGAAGGGCCATCCCCGTCGTAACTCGAGAATATACCCCAGGTTCCCGCCGCAACTCGAGAAAAACCATGAGACTTCCCCCTCAATGCGAGATGAGGCCCGATTCCCCTATACTGCGTGCAGAGCAATTCCGTCTTGCACATCACACATGAAAGGAACCTTGATTTCCTTCATGGCACTCCAGAGAAACCCCAAGAACACTGTTTCAAGGATAGAGGGATCCTGAGGTCACTGTAGCAACACGAAAGAACTCTGTGGACCAAAAATCAACTCGAAAAGAGAGGTTAGTCCCTGGATTCGTCTCCAGAGGAATACCACCTTACGACAAGCACCTCAAGAGGAGGCTTCTCTCAGCTCTAGGTATGTGAGAGGGACCCTGAGTTTGCGGCCTCAAGTGGAATGGACACCACGATGCCCTGACTCGAAATAAGGCCGGATATCCCTGCAGTGACTTCAATGCAGGCTCGTCTTGCATCTCCCAGGACGAAAGGATGTCTGAATCCCCTATGGAAAGCACAGAGAAAGACTTAGTTCCCCACCTCATCGCGACCGGAGGCCTCACATCCTTTGCAAACTCCAGAGGTACGCGGAGATCAGTGCCTCCAAAGGAGACGATGCCTGACTCCTCGTGAAACTTTATAGGAGTCCCACGATTCCTGTGGCACTTGGAAAGGGACACTTCGTCTCCCGCCTCAGCTGGAGAGGCGTCCCAATTGCCCTGCCAAGCCTCGAGGAGAATCCAGAGTTGTCCCTCGCAACTAGGCAGGAGTCCTGACATCACTGAAGAAACACGTGGGTGGAAGGGCCATCCCCGTCGTAACTCGAGAATATACCCCAGGTTCCCGCCGCAACTCGAGAAAAACCATGAGACTTCCCCCTCGCCGCGAGATGAGGCCCGATTCCCCTGCACTGCATGCAGAGCAATTCCGTGTTGCACATCACACATGAAAGGAGCCTTGATTTCCTTCATGGCACTCCAGAGAAACCCCAAGAACACTGTTTCAAGGCTAGAGGGATCCTGAGGTCACTGTAGCAACACGAAAGAGCTCCGTGGGCCAAAAATCAACTCGAGATGAGAGGTTAGTCCCTGGCTTCGACTCCAGAGGAATACCACCTTACCACAAGCACCTCAAGAGGAGGCTTCTCTCAGCTCTAGGTATGTGAGAGGGATCCTGAGTTTGCGGCCTCAAGTGGAATGGACACCGCGATGCCCTGACGCGAAATAAGGGTGGATATCCCTGCAGTGACTTGAATGCAGGCTCGTCTTGCATCTCCCAAGATGAAAGGATGTCTGAATCCCCTGTGGAGACCACAGAGAAAGACCTAGTTCCCCACCGCATCGCGACCGGAGGCCTCACATCCTTTGAAAACTCCAGAGGTACGCGGAGATCAGTGCCTCCAAAGGAGACGATGCCTGACTCCTCGTGAAACTTGATAGGAGTCCCAGGATTCCTGTGGCACGTGGAAAGGGACCCTTGGTCTCCCGCCTCAGCTGGAGAGGCGTCCCAATTTCCTTGCCAAGCCTCGAGGAGAATCCCGAGTTGTGTCTCGCAACTAGGCAAGAGTCCTGACGTGGCTGAACAAACACTTGTGTGGAAGGGCCATCCCCGTCGTAACTCGAGAATATACCCCAGGTTCCCGCCGCAACTCGAGAAAAACCATGAGACTTCCCCCTCGCTGCGAGATGAGGCCCGATTCCCCTGCACTGCATGCAGAGCAATTCTGTATTGCACATCAAACATGAAAGGAGCCTTGATTTCCTTCATGGCACTCCAGAGAAAACCCAAGAAAACTGTTTCAAGGCTAGAGGGATCCTGAGGTCACTGTAGCAACACGAAAGAGCTCCGTGGACCCAAAATCAACTCGAGATGAGAGGTTAGTCCCTGGCTTCGACTCCAGAGGAATACCACCTTACCACAAGCACGTCAAGAGGAGGCTTCTCTGAGCTCTAGGTAAGTGAGAGGGACCCTGAATTTGGGGCCTCAAGTTGAATGGACACCGCGATGCCCTGACTCGAAATAAGGCCGGATATCCCTGCAGTGACTGGAATGCAGGCTCGTCTTGCATCTCCCAAGACGAAAGGGTGTCTGAATCCCCTGTGGAGACCACAGAGAAAGACCTAGTTCCCCACCTCATCGCGACAGGAGGCCTCAAGTCCTTTGAAAACTCTAGAGGTATGCGGAGATCAGTGCCTCCAAAGGAGACGATGCCTGACTCCTCGTGAAACTTGATAGGAGACCCAGGATTCCTGTGGCACGTGGAAAGGGACACTTGGTCTCCCGTCTCAGCTGGAGAGGCGTCCCAATTGCCCTGCAAAGCCTCGAGGAGAATCCCGAGTTGTTCCTCGCAACTAGGCAGGAGTCCTGACGTCGCTGAAGAAACACGTGGGTGGAAGGGCCATCCCCGTCGTAACTCGAGAATATACCCCAGGTTCCCGCCGCAACTCGAGAAAAACCATGAGACTTCCCCCTCGCCGCGAGATGAGGCCCGATTCCCCTGCACTGCGTGCAGAGCAATTCCGTGTTGCACATCACACATGAAAGGAGCCTTGATTTCCTTCATGGCACTCCAGAGAAACCCCAAGAACACTGTTTCAAGGCTAGAGGGATCCTGAGGTCACTGTAGCAACACGAAAGACCTCCGTGGGCCAAAAATCAACTCGAGATGAGAGGTTAGTCCCTGGCTTCGACTCCAGAGGAATACCACCTAACCACAAGCACCTCAAGAGGAGGCTTCTCTCAGCTCTAGGTATGTGAGAGGGATCCTGAGTTTGCGGCCTCAGGTGGAATGGACACCGCGATGCCCTGACTCGAAATAAGGCCGGATATCCCTGCAGTGACTTGAATGCAGGCTCGTCTTGCATCTCCCAAGAAGAAAGGATGTCTGAATCCCCTGTGGAGACCACAGAGAAACACCTAGTTCCCCACCTCATCGCGACCGGAGGCCTCACATCCTTTGAAAACTCCAGATGTACGCGGAGATCAGTGCCTCCAAAGGAGACGATGCCTGACTCCTCGTGAAACTTGATAGGAGTCCCAGGATTCCTGTGGCACGTGGAAAGGGACCCTTGGTCTCCCGCCTCAGCTGGAGAGGCGTCCCAATTGCCCTGCCAAGCCTCGAGGAGAATCCAGAGTTGTCCCTCGCAACTAGGCAGGAGTCCTGACGTGGCTGAACAAACACGTGGGTGGAAGGGCCATCCCCGTCGTAACTCGAGAATATACCCCAGGTTCCCGCCGCAACTCGAGAAAAACCATGAGACTTCCCCCTCGATGCGAGATGAGGCCCGATTCCCCTGTACTGCGTGCAGAGCAATTCCGTCTTGCACATCACACATGAAAGGAGCCTTGATTTCCTTGATGGCACTCCAGAGAAACCCCAAGAACACTGTTTCAAGGATAGAGGGATCCTGAGGTAACTGTAGCAACACGAAAGAACTCTGTGGACCAAAAATCAACTCGAAAAGAGAGGTTAGTCCCTGGATTCGTCTCCAGAGGAATACCACCTTACCACAAGCACCTCAAGAGGAGGCTTCTCTCAGCTCTAGGTATGTGAGAGGGACCCTGAGTTTGCGGCCTCAAGTGGAATGGACACCGCGATGCCCTGACTCGAAATAAGGCCGGATATCCCTGCAGTGACTTCAATGCAGGCTGGTCTTGCATCTCCCAGGACGAAAGGATGTCTGAATCCCCTGTGGAAAGCACAGAGAAAGACTTAGTTCCCCACCTCATCGCGACCGATCGCCTCACATCCTTTGAAAACTCCAGAGGTACGCGGAGATCAGTGCCTCCAAAGGAGACGATGCCTGACTCCTCGTGAAACTTGATAGGAGTCCCAGGATTCCTGTGGCACTTGGAAAGGGACACTTGGTCTCCCGCCTCAGCTGGAGAGGCGTTCCAATTGCCCTGCCAAGCCTCGAGGAGAATCCAGAGTTGTCCCTCGCAACTAGGCAGGAGTCCTGACGTCGCTGAAGAAACACGTGGGTGGAAGGGCCATCCCCGTCGTAACTCGAGAATATACCCCAGGTTCCCGCCGCAACTCGAGAAAAACCATGAGACTTCCCCCTCGATGCGAGATGAGGCCCGATTCCCCTGCACTGCGTGCAGAGCAATTCCGTGTTGCACATCACACATGAAAGGAGCCTTGATTTCCTTGATGGCACTCCAGAGAAACCCCAAGAACACTGTTTCAAGGCTAGAGGGATCCTGAGGTCACTGTAGCAACACGAAAGACCTCCGTGGGCCAAAAATCAACTCGAGATGAGAGGTTAGTCCCTGGCTTCGACTCCAGAGGAATACCACCTTACCACAAGCACCTCAAGAGGAGGCTTCTCTCAGCTCTAGGTATGTGAGAGGGACCCTGAGTTTGCGGCCTCAAGTGGAATGGACACCGCGATGCCCTGACGGGAAATAAGGCTGGATATCCCTGCAGTGACTTGAATGCAGGCTCGTCTTGCATCTCCCAAGACGAAAGGGTGTCTGAATCCCCTGTGGAGACCACAGAGAAAGACCTACTTCGCCACGTCATCGCGACAGGAGGCCTCAAATCCTTTGAAAACTCCAGAGGTATGCGGAGATCAGTGCCTCCAAAAGAGACGATGCCTGACTCCTCGTGAAACTTGATAGGAGACCCAGGATTCCTGTGGCACGTTGAAAGGGACCCTTGGTCTCCCGTCTCAGCTGGAGAGGCGTCCCAATTGCCCTGCAAAGCCTCGAGGAGAATCCCGAGTTGTCCCTCGCAACTAGGCAGGAGTCCTGACATGGCTGAACACACACGTGTGTGGAAGGGCCATCCCCGTCGTAACTCGAGAATATACCCCAGGTTCCCGCCGCAACTCGAGAAAAACCATGAGACTTCCCCCTCGCCGCGAGATGAGGCCCGATTCCCCTGCACTGCGTGCAGAGCAATTCCGTGTTCCACATCACACATGAAAGGAGCCTTGATATCCTTGATTGCACTCCAGAGAAACCCCAAGAACACTGTTTCAAGGCTAGAGGGATCCTGAGGTCACTGTAGCAACACGAAAGAGCTCCGTGGACCAAGAATCAACACGAGATGAGAGGTTAGTCCATGGCTTCGACTCCTGAGGAATACCACCTAACCACAAGCACCTCAAGAGGAGGCTTCTCTCAGCTCTAGGTATGTGAGAGGGATCCTGAGTTTGCGGCCTCAGGTGGAATGGACACCGCGATGCCCTGACTCGAAATAAGGCCGGATATCCCTGCAGTGACTTGAATGAAGGCTCGTCTTGCATCTCCCAAGATGAAAGGATGTCTGAATCCCCTGTGGAGACCACAGAGAAACACCTAGTTCCCCACCTCATCGCGACCGGAGGCCTCACATCCTTTGAAAACTCCAGAGGTACGCGGAGATCAGTGCCTCCAAAGAAGACGATGCCTGACTCCTCGTGAAACTTGATAGGAGTCCCAGGATTCTTGTGGCACGTGGAAAGGGACCCTTGGTCTCCCGCCTCAGCTGGAGAGGCGTCCCAATTGCCCTGCCAAGCCTCGAGGAGAATCCAGAGTTGTCCCTCGCAACTAGGCAGGAGTCCTGACGTGGCTGAACAAACACGTGTGTGGAAGGGCCATCCCCGTCGTAACTCGAGAATGTACCCCAGGTTCCCGCCGCAACTCGAGAAAAACCATGAGACTTCCCCCTCGCCGCGAGATGAGGCCCGATTCCCCTGCACTGCGTGCAGAGCAATTCTGTGTTGCACATCACACATGAAAGGAGCCTTGATTTCCTTGATGGCACTCCAGAGAAACCCCAAGAACACTGTTTCAAGGCTAGAGGGATCCTGAGGTCACTGTAGCAACACGAAAGAGCTCCGTGGACCGAAAATCAACTCGAGATGAGAGGTTAGTCCCTGGCTTCGACTCCAGAGGAATACCACCTTACCACAAGCACCTCAAGAGGAGGCTTCTCTCAGCTCTAGGTATGTGAGAGGGACCCTGAGTTTGCGGCCTCAAGTGGAATGGACACCGCGATGCCCTGACTCGAAATAAGGCCGGATATCCCTGCAGTGACTTCAATGCAGGCTCGTCTTGCATCTCCCAGGACGAAAGGATGTCTGAATCCCCTGTGGAAAGCACAGAGAAAGACCTAGTTCCCCACCTCATCGCGACCGGAGGCCTCACATCCTTTGAAAACTCCAGAGGTACGCGTAGATCAGTGCCTCCAAAGGAGACGATGCCTGACTCCTCGTGAAACTTGATAGGAGTCCCAGGATTCCTGTGGTACTTGGAAAGGGACACTTGGTCTCCCGCCTCAGCTGGAGAGGTGTCCCAATTGCCCTGCAAAGCCTCGAGGAGAATCCAGAGTTGTCCCTCGCAACTAGGCAGGAGTCCTGACGTGGCTGAACACACACGTGTGTGGAAGGGCCATCCCCGTCGTAACTCGAGAATATACCCCAGGTTCCCGCCGCAACTCGAGAAAAACCATGAGACTTCCCCCTCGCCGCGAGATGAGGCCCGATTCCCCTGCACTGCGTGCAGAGCAATTCCGTGTTGCACATCACACATGAAAGGAGCCTTGATTTCCTTGATGGCACTCCAGAGAAACCCCAAGAACACTGTTTCAAGGCTAGAGGGATCCTGAGGTCACTGTAGCAACACGAAAGAGCTCCGTGGACCAAGAATCAACACGAGATGAGAGGTTAGTCCCTGGCTTCGACTCCTGAGGAATACCACCTTACCACAAGCACCTCAAGAGGAGGCTTCTCTCAGCTCTAGGTATGTGAGAGGGACCCTGAGTTTGCGGCCTCAAGTGGAATGGACACCGCGATGCCCTGACTCGAAATAAGGCCGGATATCCCTGCAGTGACTTGAATGCAGGCTCGTCTTGCATCCCCCAAGAAGAAAGGATGTCTGAATCCCCTGTGGAGACCACAGAGAAACACCTAGTTCCCCACCTCATCGCGACCGCAGGCCTCACATCCTTTGAAAACTCCAGAGGTACGCGGAGATCAGTGCCTCCAAAGGAGACGATGCCTGACTCCTCGTGAAACTTGATAGGAGTCCCAGGATTCTTGTGGCACTTGGAAAGGGACACTTGGTCTCCCGCCTCAGCTGGAGAGGCGTTCCAATTGCCCTGCCAAGCCTCGAGGAGAATCCCGAGTTGTCCCTCGCAACTAGGCAGGAGTCCTGACGTGGCTGAACAAACACGTGGGTGGAAGGGCCATCCCCGTCGTAACTCGAGAATATACCCCAGGTTCCCGCCGCAACTCGAGAAAAACCATGAGACTTCCCCCTCGATGCGAGATGAGGCCCGATTCCCCTGTACTGCGTGCAGAGCAATTCCGTCTTGCACATCACACATGAAAGGAGCCTTGATTTCCTTGATGGCACTCCAGAGAAACCCCAAGAACACTGTTTCAAGGATAGAGGGATCCTGAGGTCACTGTAGCAACACGAAAGAACTCTGTGGACCAAAAATCAACTCGAAAAGAGAGGTTAGTCCCTGGATTCGTCTCCAGAGGAATACCACCTTACCACAAGCACCTCAAGAGGAGGCTTCTCTCAGCTCTAGGTATGTGAGAGGGACCCTGAGTTTGCGGCCTCAAGTGGAATGGACACCGCGATGCCCTGACTCAAAATAAGGCCGGATATACCTGCAGTGACTTCAATGCAGGCTCGTCTTGCATCTCACAGGACGAAAGGATGTCTGAATCCCCTGTGGAAAGCACAGAGAAAGACTTAGTTCCCCACCTCATCGCGACCGATAGCCTCACATCCTTTGAAAACTCCAGAGGTATGCGGAGATCAGTGCCTCCAAAGGAGACGATGCCTGACTCCTCGAGAAACTTGATAGGAGACCCAGGATTCCTGTGGCACGTGGAAAGGGACCCTTGGTCTCCCGTCTCAGCTGGAGAGGCGTCCGAATTGCCCTGCAAACCCTCGAGGAGAATCCCGAGTTGTCCCTCGCAAGTAGGCAGGAGTCCTGACGTCGCTGAAGAAACACGTGGGTGGAAGGGCCATCCCCGTCGTAACTCGAGAATATACCCCAGGTTCCCTCCGCAACTCGAGAAAAACCATGAGACTTCCCCCTCGCCGCGAGATGAGGCCCGATTCCCCTGCACTGCGTGCAGAACAATTCCGTGTTGCACATCAGACATGAAAGGAGCCTTGATTTCCTTGATGGCACTCCAGAGAAACCCCAAGAACACTGTTTCAAGGCTAGAGGGATCCTGAGGTCACTGTAGCAACACGAAAGAGCTCCGTGGACCAAGAATCAACACGAGATGAGAGGTTAGTCCCTGGCTTCGCCTCCTGAGGAATACAACCTTACCACAAGCACCTCAAGAGGAGGCTTCTCTCAGCTCTAGGTATGTGAGAGGGATCCTGAGTTTGTGGCCTCAAGTGGAATGGACACCGCGATGCCCTGACTCGAAATAAGGCCGGATATCCCTGCAGTGACTTGAATGCAGGCTCGTCTTGCATCTCCCAAGATGAAAGGATGTCTGAATCCCCTGTGGAGACCACAGAGAAAGACCTAGTTCCCCACCTCATTGCGACCGGAGGCCTCACATCCTTTGAAAACTCCAGAGGTACGCGGAGATCAGTGCCTCCAAAGGAGACGATGCCTGACTCCTCGTGAAACTTGATAGGAGTCCCAGGATTCTTGTGGCACGTGGAAAGGAACCCTTGGTCTCCCGCCTCAGCTGGAGAGGCGTTCCAATTGCTCTGCCAAGCCTCGAGGAGAAACCAGAGTTGTCCCTCGCAACTAGGCAGGAGTCCTGACGTGGCTGAAGAAACACGTGGGTGGAAGGGCCATCCCCGTCGTAACTCGAGAATATACCCCAGGTTCCCGCCGCAACTCGAGAAAAACCATGAGACTTCCCCCTCGCCGCGAGATGAGGCCCGATTCCCCTGCACTGCGTGCAGAGCAATTCCGTGTTGCACATCACACATGAAAGGAGCCTTGATTTCCTTGATGGCACTCCAGAGAAACCCCAAGAACACTGTTTCAAGGCTAGAGGGATCCTGAGGTCACTGTAGCAACACGAAAGAGCTCCGTGGACCAAGAATCAACACGAGATGAGAGGTTAGTCCCTGGCTTCGACTCCTGAGGAATACCACCTTACCACAAGCAGCTCAAGAGGAGGCTTCTCTCAGCTCTAGGTATGTGAGAGGTATCCTGAGTTTGCGGCCTCAAGTGGAATGGACACCGCGATGCCCTGACTCGAAATAAGGCCGGATATCCCTGCAGTGACTTGAATGCAGGCTCGTCTTGCATCTCCCAAGAAGAAAGGATGTCTGAATCCCCTGTGGAGACCACAGAGAAACACCTAGTTCCCCACCTCATCGCGACCGGAGGCCTCACATCCTTTGAAAACTCCAGAGGTACGCGGAGATCAGTGCCTCCAAAGGAGACGATGCCTGACTCCTCGTGAAACTTGATAGGAGTCCAAGGATTCTTGTGGCACGTGGAAACGGACCCTTGGTCTCCCGCCTCAGCTGGAGAGGCGTTCCAATTGCCCTGCCAAGCCTCGAGGAGAATCCCGAGTTGTCCCTCGCAACTAGGCAGGAGTCCTGACGTGGCTGAACAAGCACGTGTGTGGAAGGGCCATCCCCGTCGTAACTCGAGAATATACCCCAGGTTCCCGCCGCAACTCGAGAAAAACCATGAGACTTCCCCCTCGCTGCGAGATGAGGCCCGATTCCCCTGCACTGCGTGCAGAGCAATTCCATGTTGCACATCACACATGAAAGGAGGCTTGATTTCCTTGATGGCACTCCAGAGAAACCCCAAGAACACTGTTTCAAGGATAGAGGGATCCTGAGGTCACTGTAGCAACACGAAAGAGCCCCGTGGGCCAAAAATCAACTCGAGATGAGAGGTTAGTCCCTGGCTTCGACTCCAGAGGAATACCACCTTACCACAAGCACCTCAAGAGGAGGCTTCTCTCAGCTCTAGGTATGTGAGAGGGACCCTGAGTTTGCGGCCTCAAGTGGAATGGACACCGCAATGCCCTGACGCGAAATAAGGCTGGATATCCCTGCAGTGACTTGAATGCAGGCTCGTCTTGCATCTCCCAAAACGAAAGGGTGTCTGAATCCCCTGTGGAGACCACAGAGAAAGACTTAGTTCCCCACCTCGTCGTGACAGGAGGCTTCAAATCCTTTGAAAACTCCAGAGGTATGGGGAGATCAGTGCCTCCAAAGGAGACGATGCCTGACTCCTCGTGAAACTTGATAGGAGTCCCAGGATTCCTGTGGCACTTGGAAAGGGACACTTGGTCTCCCGCCTCAGCTGGAGAGGCGTCCCAATTGCCCTGCCAAGCCTCGAGGAGAATCCCGAGTTGTCCCTCGCAACTAGGCAGGAGTCCTGACATGGCTGAACACACACGTGTGTGGAAGGGCCATCCCCGTCGTAACTCGAGAATATACCCCAGGTTCCCGCCGCAACTCGAGAAAAACCAGGAGACTTCCCCCTCGCGGCGAGATGAGGCCCGATTCCCCTGCACTGCGTGCAGAGCAATTCTGTGTTGCACATCACACATGAAAGGAGCCTTGATTTCCTTGATGGCACTCCAGAGAAACCCCAAGAACACTGTTTCAAGGCTAGAGGGATCCTGAGGTCACTGTAGCAACACGAAAGAGCTCCGTGGACCAAGAATCAACACGAGTTGCGAGGTTAGTCCCTGGCTTCGACTCCTGAGGAATACCACCTTACCACAAGCACCTCAAGAGGAGGCTTCTCTCAGCTCTAGGTATGTGAGAGGGATCCTGAGTTTGCGGCCTCAAGTGGAATGGACACCGCGATGCCCTGACTCGAAATAAGGCCGGATATCCCTGCAGTGACTTGAATGCAGGCTCGTCTTGCATCTCCCAAGAAGAAAGGATGTCTGAATCCCCTGTGGAGACCACAGAGAAACACCTAGTTCCCCACCTCATCGCGACCGGAGGCCTCACATCCTTTGAAAACTCCAGAGGTACGCGGAGATCAGTGCCTCCAAAGGAGACGATGCCTGACTCCTCGTGAAACTTGATAGGAGTCCCAGGATTCCTGTGGCACGTGGAAAGGGACCCTTGGTCTCCCGCCTCAGCTGGAGAGGCGTTCCAATTGCCCTGCCAAGCCTCGAGGAGAATCCCGAGTTGTCCCTCGCAACAAGGCAGGAGTCCTGACGTGGCTGAACAAACACGTGGGTGGAAGGGCCATCCCCGTCGTAACTCGAGAATATACCCCAGGTTCCCGCCGCAACTCGAGAAAAACCATGAGACTTCCCCCTCGATGCGAGATGAGGCCCGATTCCCCTGTACTGCGTGCAGAGCAATTCCGTCTTGCACATCACACATGAAAGGAGCCTTGATTTCCTTGATGGCACTCCAGAGAAACCCCAAGAACACTGTTTCAAGGATAGAGGGATCCTGAGGTCACTGTAGCAACACGAAAGAACTCTGTGGACCAAAAATCAACTCGAAAAGAGAGGTTAGTCCCTGGATTCGTCTCCAGAGGAATACCACCTTACCACAAGCACCTCAAGAGGAGGCTTCTCTCAGCTCTAGGTATGTGAGAGGGACCCTGAGTTTGCGGCCTCAAGTGGAATGGACACCGCGATGCCCTGACTCGAAATAAGGCCGGATATCCCTGCAGTGACTTCAATGCAGGCTCGTCTTGCATCTCCCAAGAAGAAAGGATGTCTGAATCCCCTGTGGAGACCACAGAGAAACACCTAGTTCCCCACCTCATCGCGACCGGAGGCCTCACATCCTTTGAAAACTCCAGAGGTACGCGGAGATCAGTGCCTCCAAAGGAGACGATGCCTGACTCCTCGTGAAACTTGATAGGAGTCCCAGGATTCTTGTGGCACGTGGAAACGGACACTTGGTCTCCCGCCTCAGCTGGAGAGGCGTTCCAATTGCCCTGCCAAGCCTCGAGGAGAATCCCGAGTTGTCCCTCGCAACTAGGCAGGAGTCCTGACGTGGCTGAACAAACACGTGGGTGGAAGGGCCATCCCCGTCGTAACTCGAGAATATACCCCAGGTTCCCGCCGCAACTCGAGAAAAACCATGAGACTTCCCCCTCGATGCGAGATGAGGCCCGATTCCCCTGTACTGCGTGCAGAGCAATTCCGTCTTGCACATCACACATGAAAGGAGCCTTGATTTCCTTGATGGCACTCCAGAGAAAACCCAAGAACACTGTTTCAAGGATAGAGGGATCCTGAGGTCTCTGTAGCAACACGAAAGAACTCTGTGGACCAAAAATCAACTCGAAAAGAGAGGTTAGTCCCTGGATTCGACTCCAGAGGAATACCACCTTACCACAAGCACCTCAAGAGGAGGCTTCTCTCAGCTCTAGGTATGTGAGAGGGACCCTGAGTTTGCGGCCTCAAGTGGAATGGACACCGCGATGCCCTGACTCGAAATAAGGCCGGATATCCCTGCAGTGACTTCAATGCAGGCTCGTCTTGCATCTCCCAGGACGAAAGGATGTCTGAATCCCCTGTGGAAAGCACAGAGAAAGACTTAGTTCCCCACCTCATCGCGACCGATAGCCTCACATCCTTTGAAAACTCCAGAGGTACGCGGAGATCAGTGCCTCCAAAGGAGACGATGCCTGACTCCTCGTGAAACTTGATAGGAGTCCCAGGATTCCTGTGGCACTTGGAAAGGGACACTTGGTCTCCCGCCTCAGCTGGAGAGGCGTCCCAATTGCCCTGCCAAGCCTCGAGGAGAATCCAGAGTTGTCCCTCGCAACTAGGCAGGAGTCCTGACGTCGCTGAAGAAACACGTGTGTGGACAGGCCATCCCCGTCGTAACTCGAGAATATACCCCAGGTTCCCGCCGCAACTCGAGAAAAACCATGAGACTTCCCCCTCGCCGCGAGATGAGGCCCGATTCCCCAGCACTGCGTGCAGAGCAATTCCGTGTTGCACATCACACATGAAAGGAGCCTTGATTTCCTTCATGGCACTCCAGAGAAACCCCAAGAACACTGTTTCAAGGCTAGAGGGATCCTGAGGTCACTGTAGCAACACGAAAGACCTCCGTGGGCCAAAAATCAACTCGAGATGAGAGGTTAGTCCCTGGCTTCGACTCCAGAGGAATACCACCTTACCACAAGCACCTCAAGAGGAGGCTTCTCTCAGCTCTAGGTATGTGAGAGGGACCCTGAGTTTGCGGCCTCAAGTGGAATGGACACCGCGATGCCCTGACGGGAAATAAGGCTGGATATCCCTGCAGTGACTTGAATGCAGGCTCGTCTTGCATCTCCCAAGACGAAAGGGTGTCTGAATCCCCTGTGGAGACCACAGAGAAAGACCTACTTCGCCACGTCATCGCGACAGGAGGCCTCAAATCCTTTGAAAACTCCAGAGGTATGCGGAGATCAGTGCCTCCAAAAGAGACGATGCCTGACTCCTCGTGAAACTTGATAGGAGACCCAGGATTCCTGTGGCACGTGGAAAGGGACCCTTGGTCTCCCGTCTCAGCTGGAGAGGCGTCCGAATTGCCCTGCAAACCCTCGAGGAGAATCCCGAGTTGTCCCTCGCAAGTAGGCAGGAGTCCTGACGTCGCTGAAGAAACACGTGGGTGGAAGGGCCATCCCCGTCGTAACTCGAGAATATACCCCAGGTTCCCTCCGCAACTCGAGAAAAACCATGAGACTTCCCCCTCGCCGCGAGATGAGGCCCGATTCCCCTGCACTGCGTGCAGAACAATTCCGTGTTGCACATCAGACATGAAAGGAGCCTTGATTTCCTTGATGGCACTCCAGAGAAACCCCAAGAACACTGTTTCAAGGCTAGAGGGATCCTGAGGTCACTGTAGCAACACGAAAGAGCTCCGTGGACCAAGAATCAACACGAGATGAGAGGTTAGTCCCTGGCTTCGCCTCCTGAGGAAGACAACCTTACCACAAGCACCTCAAGAGGAGGCTTCTCTCAGCTCTAGGTATGTGAGAGGGATCCTGAGTTTGTGGCCTCAAGTGGAATGGACACCGCGATGCCCTGACTCGAAATAAGGCCGGATATCCCTGCAGTGACTTGAATGCAGGCTCGTCTTGCATCTCCCAAGATGAAAGGATGTCTGAATCCCCTGTGGAGACCACAGAGAAAGACCTAGTTCCCCACCTCATTGCGACCGGAGGCCTCACATCCTTTGAAAACTCCAGAGGTACGCGGAGATCAGTGCCTCCAAAGGAGACGATGCCTGACTCCTCGTGAAACTTGATAGGAGTCCCAGGATTCTTGTGGCACGTGGAAAGGAACCCTTGGTCTCCCGCCTCAGCTGGAGAGGCGTTCCAATTGCTCTGCCAAGCCTCGAGGAGAATCCAGAGTTGTCCCTCGCAACTAGGCAGGAGTCCTGACGTGGCTGAAGAAACACGTGGGTGGAAGGGCAATCCCCGTCGTAACTCGAGAATATACCCCAGGTTCCCGCCGCAACTCGAGAAAAACCATGAGACTTCCCCCTCGCCGCGAGATGAGGCCCGATTCCCCTGCACTGCGTGCAGAGCAATTCCGTGTTGCACATCACACATGAAAGGAGCCTTGATTTCCTTGATGGCACTCCAGAGAAACCCCAAGAACACTGTTTCAAGGCTAGAGGGATCCTGAGGTCACTGTAGCAACACGAAAGAGCTCCGTGGACCAAGAATCAACACGAGATGAGAGGTTAGTCCCTGGCTTCGACTCCTGAGGAATACCACCTTACCACAAGCAGCTCAAGAGGAGGCTTCTCTCAGCTCTAGGTATGTGAGAGGTATCCTGAGTTTGCGGCCTCAAGTGGAATGGACACCGCGATGCCCTGACTCGAAATAAGGCCGGATATCCCTGCAGTGACTTGAATGCAGGCTCGTCTTGCATCTCCCAATAAGAAAGGATGTCTGAATCCCCTGTGGAGACCACAGAGAAACACCTAGTTCCCCACCTCATCGCGACCGGAGGCCTCACATCCTTTGAAAACTCCAGAGGTACGCGGAGATCAGTGCCTCCAAAGGAGACGATGCCTGACTCCTCGTGAAACTTGATAGGAGTCCAAAGATTCTTGTGGCACGTGGAAACGGACCCTTGGTCTCCCGCCTCAGCTGGAGAGGCGTTCCAATTGCCCTGCCAAGCCTCGAGGAGAATCCCGAGTTGTCCCTCGCAACTAGGCAGGAGTCCTGACGTGGCTGAACAAGCACGTGTGTGGAAGGGCCATCCCCGTCGTAACTCGAGAATATACCCCAGGTTCCCGCCGCAACTCGAGAAAAACCATGAGACTTCCCCCTCGCTGCGAGATGAGGCCCGATTCCCCTGCACTGCATGCAGAGCAATTCCATGTTGCACATCACACATGAAAGGAGGCTTGATTTCCTTGATGGCACTCCAGAGAAACCCCAAGAACACTGTTTCAAGGATAGAGGGATCCTGAGGTCACTGTAGCAACACGAAAGAGCCCCGTGGGCCAAAAATCAACTCGAGATGAGAGGTTAGTCCCTGGCTTCGACTCCAGAGGAATACCACCTTACCACAAGCACCTCAAGAGGAGGCTTCTCTCAGCTCTAGGTATGTGAGAGGGACCCTGAGTTTGCGGCCTCAAGTGGAATGGACACCGCAATGCCCTGACGCGAAATAAGGCTGGATATCCCTGCAGTGACTTGAATGCAGGCTCGTCTTGCATCTCCCAAGACGAAAGGGTGTCTGAATCCCCTGTGGAGACCACAGAGAAAGACTTAGTTCCCCACCTCGTCGTGACAGGAGGCTTCAAATCCTTTGAAAACTCCAGAGGTATGGGGAGATCAGTGCCTCCAAAGGAGACGATGCCTGACTCCTCGTGAAACTTGATAGGAGTCCCAGGATTCCTGTGGCACTTGGAAAGGGACACTTGGTCTCCCGCCTCAGCTGGAGAGGCGTCCCAATTGCCCTGCCAAGCCTCGAGGAGAATCCCGAGTTGTCCCTCGCAACTAGGCAGGAGTCCTGACATGGCTGAACACACACGTGTGTGGAAGGGCCATCCCCGTCGTAACTCGAGAATATACCCCAGGTTCCCGCCGCAACTCGAGAAAAACCAGGAGACTTCCCCCTCGCCGCGAGATGAGGCCCGATTCCCCTGCACTGCGTGCAGAGCAATTCCGTGTTGCACATCACACATGAAAGGAGCCTTGATTTCCTTGATGGCACTCCAGAGAAACCCCAAGAACACTGTTTCAAGGCTAGAGGGATCCTGAGGTCACTGTAGCAACACGAAAGAGCTCCGTGGACCAAGAATCAACACGAGATGAGAGGTTAGTCCCTGGCTTCGACTCCTGAGGAATACCACCTTACCACAAGCAGCTCAAGAGGAGGCTTCTCTCAGCTCTAGGTATGTGAGAGGTATCCTGAGTTTGCGGCCTCAAGTGGAATGGACACCGCGATGCCCTGACTCGAAATAAGGCCGGATATCCCTGCAGTGACTTGAATGCAGGCTCGTCTTGCATCTCCCAAGAAGAAAGGATGTCTGAATCCCCTGTGGAGACCACAGAGAAACACCTAGTTCCCCACCTCATCGCGACCGGAGGCCTCACATCCTTTGAAAACTCCAGAGGTACGCGGAGATCAGTGCCTCCAAAGGAGACGATGCCTGACTCCTCGTGAAACTTGATAGGAGTCCCAGGATTCCTGTGGCACGTGGAAAGGGACCCTTGGTCTCCCGCCTCAGCTGGAGAGGCGTTCCAATTGCCCTGCCAAGCCTCGAGGAGAATCCCGAGTTGTCCCTCGCAACAAGGCAGGAGTCCTGACGTGGCTGAACAAACACGTGGGTGGAAGGGCCATCCCCGTCGTAACTCGAGAATATACCCCAGGTTCCCGCCGCAACTCGAGAAAAACCATGAGACTTCCCCCTCGATGCGAGATGAGGCCCGATTCCCCTGTACTGCGTGCAGAGCAATTCCGTCTTGCACATCACACATGAAAGGAGCCTTGATTTCCTTGATGGCACTCCAGAGAAACCCCAAGAACACTGTTTCAAGGATAGAGGGATCCTGAGGTCACTGTAGCAACACGAAAGAACTCTGTGGACCAAAAATCAACTCGAAAAGAGAGGTTAGTCCCTGGATTCGTCTCCAGAGGAATACCACCTTACCACAAGCACCTCAAGAGGAGGCTTCTCTCAGCTCTAGGTATGTGAGAGGGACCCTGAGTTTGCGGCCTCAAGTGGAATGGACACCGCGATGCCCTGACTCGAAATAAGGCCGGATATCCCTGCAGTGACTTCAATGCAGGCTCGTCTTGCATCTCCCAAGAAGAAAGGATGTCTGAATCCCCTGTGGAGACCACAGAGAAACACCTAGTTCCCCACCTCATCGCGACCGGAGACCTCACATCCTTTGAAAACTCCAGAGGTACGCGGAGATCAGTGCCTCCAAAGGAGACGATGCCTGACTCCTCGTGAAACTTGATAGGAGTCCCAGGATTCTTGTGGCACGTGGAAACGGACACTTGGTCTCCCGCCTCAGCTGGAGAGGCGTTCCAATTGCCCTGCCAAGCCTCGAGGAGAATCCCGAGTTGTCCCTCGCAACTAGGCAGGAGTCCTGACGTGGCTGAACAAACACGTGGGTGGAAGGGCCATCCCCGTCGTAACTCGAGAATATACCCCAGGTTCCCGCCGCAACTCGAGAAAAACCATGAGACTTCCCCCTCGATGCGAGATGAGGCCCGATTCCCCTGTACTGCGTGCAGAGCAATTCCGTCTTGCACATCACACATGAAAGGAGCCTTGATTTCCTTGATGGCACTCCAGAGAAAACCCAAGAACACTGTTTCAAGGATAGAGGGATCCTGAGGTCTCTGTAGCAACACGAAAGAACTCTGTGGACCAAAAATCAACTCGAAAAGAGAGGTTAGTCCCTGGATTCGACTCCAGAGGAATACCACCTTACCACAAGCACCTCAAGAGGAGGCTTCTCTCAGCTCTAGGTATGTGAGAGGGACCCTGAGTTTGCGGCCTCAAGTGGAATGGACACCGCGATGCCCTGACTCGAAATAAGGCCGGATATCCCTGCAGTGACTTCAATGCAGGCTCGTCTTGCATCTCCCAGGACGAAAGGATGTCTGAATCCCCTGTGGAAAGCACAGAGAAAGACTTAGTTCCCCACCTCATCGCGACCGATAGCCTCACATCCTTTGAAAACTCCAGAGGTACGCGGAGATCAGTGCCTCCAAAGGAGACGATGCCTGACTCCTCGTGAAACTTGATAGGAGTCCCAGGATTCCTGTGGCACTTGGAAAGGGACACTTGGTCTCCCGCCTCAGCTGGAGAGGCGTCCCAATTGCCCTGCCAAGCCTCGAGGAGAATCCAGAGTTGTCCCTCGCAACTAGGCAGGAGTCCTGACGTCGCTGAAGAAACACGTGTGTGGACAGGCCATCCCCGTCGTAACTCGAGAATATACCCCAGGTTCCCGCCGCAACTCGAGAAAAACCATGAGACTTCCCCCTCGCCGCGAGATGAGGCCCGATTCCCCAGCACTGCGTGCAGAGCAATTCCGTGTTGCACATCACACATGAAAGGAGCCTTGATTTCCTTGATGACACTCCAGAGAAACCCCAAGAACACTGTTTCAAGGATAGAGGGATCCTGAGGTCACTGTAGCAACACAAAAGAGCTCCGTGGGCCAAAAATCAACTCGAGATGAGAGGTTAGTCCCTGGCTTCGACTCCAGAGGAATACCACCTTACCACAAGCACCTCAAGAGGAGGCTTCTCTCAGCTCTAGGTATGTGAGAGGGACCCTGAGTTTGCGGCCTCAAGTGGAATGGACACCGCGATGCCCTGACGCGAAATAAGGCTGGATATCCCTGCAGTGACTTGAATGCAGGCTCGTCTTGCATCTCCCAAGATGAAAGGATGTCTGAATCCCCTGTGGAGACCACAGAGAAAGACCTAGTTCCCCACCTCATTGCGACCGGAGGCCTCACATCCTTTGAAAACTCCAGAGGTACGCGGAGATCAGTGCCTCCAAAGGAGACGATGCCTGACTCCTCGTGAAACTTGATAGGAGTCCCAGGATTCCTGTTGCACGTGGAAAGGGACCCTTGGTCTCCCGCCTCAGCTGGAGAGGCGTCCCAATTGCCTTGCCAAGCCTCGAGGAGAATCCCGAGTTGTGTCTCGCAACTAGGCAAGAGTCCTGACGTGGCTGAACAAACACGTGTGTGGAAGGGCCATCCCCGTCGTAACTCGAGAATATACCCCAGGTTCCCGCCGCAACTCGAGAAAAACCATGAGACTTCCCCCTCGCCGCGAGATGAGGCCCGATTCCCCTGCACTGCGTGCAGAGCAATTCTGTGTTGCACATCACACATGAAAGGAGCCTTGATTTCCTTCATGTCACTCCAGAGAAACCCCAAGAACACTGTTTCAAGGCTAGAGGGATCCTGAGGTCACT
The DNA here is from genome assembly GCF_910594005.1 of Cervus elaphus. Classification (NCBI taxonomy): domain Eukaryota; kingdom Metazoa; phylum Chordata; class Mammalia; order Artiodactyla; family Cervidae; genus Cervus; species Cervus elaphus. The sequence goes on from NC_057828.1 coordinate 1,437,685, forward strand.
GTAGCAACACGAAAGAGCTCCGTGGACCAAAAATCAACTCGAGATGAGAGGTTAGTCCCTCGCTTCGACTCCAGAGGAATACCACCTTACCACAAGCACCTCAAGAGGAGGCTTCTCTCAGCTCTAGGTATGTGAGAGGGACCCTGAATTTGCGGCCTCAAGTGGATTGGACACCGCGATGCCCTGACTCGAAATAAGGCCGGATATCACTGCAGTGACTGGAATGCAGGCTCGTCTTGCATCTCCCAAGACGAAAGGGTGTCTGAATCCCCTGTGGAGACCACAGAGAAAGACTTAGTTCCCCACCTCATCGCGACAGGAGGCTTCAAATCCTTTGAAAACTCCAGAGGTATGGGGAGATCAGTGCCTCCAAAGGAGACGATGCCTGACTCCTCGTGAAACTTGATAGGAGTCCCAGGATTCCTGTGGCACTTGGAAAGGGACACTTGGTCTCCCGCCTCAGCTGGAGAGGCGTCCCAATTGCCCTGCCAAGCCTCGAGGAGAATCCAGAGTTGTCCCTCGCAACTAGGCAGGAGTCCTGACGTCGCTGAAGAAACACGTGGGTGGAAGGGCCATCCCCGTCGTAACTCGAGAATATACCCCAGGTTCCCGCCGCAACTCGAGAAAAACCATGAGACTTCCCCCTCGATGCGAGATGAGGCCCGATTCCCCTGTACTGCGTGCAGAGCAATTCCGTCTTGCACATCACACATGAAAGGAGCCTTGATTTCCTTGATGGCACTCCAGAGAAACCCCAAGAACACTGTTTCAAGGCTAGAGGGATCCTGAGGTCACTGTAGCAACACGAAAGAGCTCCGTGGACCAAGAATCAACACGAGATGAGAGGTTAGTCCCTGGCTTCGAATCCTGAGTAATACCACCTTACCACAAGCAGCTCAAGAGGAGGCTTCTCTCAGCTCTAGGTATGTGAGAGGAACCCTGAGTTTGCGGCCTCAAGTGGAATGGACACCGCGATGACCTGACTCGAAATGAGGCCGGATATCCCTGCAGTGACTTCAATGCAGGCTCGTCTTGCATCTCCCAGGACAAAAGGATGTCTGAATCCCCTGTGGAAAGCACAGAGAAAGACTTAGTTCCCCACCTCATCGCGACCGATAGCCTCACATCCTTTGAAAACTCCAGAGGTACGCGGAGATCAGTGCCTCCAAAGGAGACGAAGCCTGACTCCTCGTGAAACTTGATAGGAGTCCCAGGATTCCTGTGGCACGTGGAAAGGGACCCTTGGTCTCCCGCCTCAGCTGGAGAGGTGTCCCAATTGCCTTGCCAAGCCTCGAGGAGAATCCCGAGTTGTGTCTCACAACTAGGCAAGAGTCCTGACGTGGCTGAACAAACACGTGTGTGGAAGGGCCATCCCCGTCGTAACTCGAGAATATACCCCAGGTTCCCGCCGCAACTCGAGAAAAACCATGAGACTTCCCCCTCGCCGCGAGATGAGGCCCGATTCCCCTGCACTGCGTGCAGAGCAATTCTGTGTTGCACATCACACATGAAAGGAGCCTTGATTTCCTTCATGGCACTCCAGAGAAACCCCAAGAACACTGTTTCAAGGCTAGAGGGATCCTGAGGTCACTGTAGCAACACGAAAGAGCTCCGTGGGCCAAAAATCAACTCGAGATGAGAGGTTAGTCCCTGGCTTCGACTCCAGAGGAATACCACCTTACCACAAGCACCTCAAGAGGAGGCTTCTCTCAGCTCTAGGTATGTGAGAGGGACCCTGAGTTTGTGGCCTCAAGTGGAATGGACACCGCGATGCCCTGTCTCGAAAAAAGGCCGGATATCCCTGCAGTGACTGGAATGCAGGCTCGTCTTGCATCTCCCAAGACGAAAGGGTGTCTGAATCCCCTGTGGAGACCACAGAGAAAGACCTAGTTCCCCACCTCATCGCGACAGGAGGCCTCAAATCCTTTGAAAACTCCAGAGGTATGCGGAGATCAGTGCCTCCAAAGGAGACGATGCCTGACTCCTCGTGAAACTTGATAGGAGACCCAGGATTCCTGTGGCACGTGGAAAGGGACCCTTGGTCTCCCGTCTCAGCTGGAGAGGCGTCCCAATTGCCCTGAAAAGCCTCGAGGAGAATCCCGAGTTGTCCCTCGCAACTAGGCAGGAGTCGTGACATGGCTGAACACACACGTGTGTGGAAGGGCCATCCCCGTCGTAACTCGAGAATATACCCCAGGTTCCCGCCGCAACTCGAGAAAAACCAGGAGACTTCCCCCTCGCCGCGAGATGAGGCCCGATTCCCCTGCACTGCGTGCAGAGCAATTCTGTGTTGCACATCACACATGAAAGGAGCCTTGATTTCCTTGATGGCACTCCAGAGAAACCCCAAGAACACTGTTTCAAGGCTAGAGGGATCCTGAGGTCACTGTAGCAACACGAAAGAGCTCCGTGGACCAAGAATCAACACGAGATGCGAGGTTAGTCCCTGGCTTCGTCTCCAGAGGAATACCACCTTACCACAAGCACCTCAAGAGGAGGCTTCTCTCAGCTCTAGGTATGTGAGAGGGACCCTGAGTTTGCGGCCTCAAGTGGAATGGACACCGCGATGCCCTGACTCGAAATAACGCCGGATATCCCTTCAGTGACTTCAATGCAGGCTCGTCTTGCATCTCCCAAGAAGAAAGGATGTCTGAATCCCCTGTGGAGACCACAGAGAAACACCTAGTTCCTCACCTCATCGCGACCGGAGGCCTCACATCCTTTGAAAACTCCAGAGGTACGCGGAGATCAGTGCCTCCAAAGGAGACGATGCCTGACTCCTCGTGAAACTTGATAGGAGTCCCAGGATTCCTGTGGCACTTGGAAAGGGACACTTGGTCTCCCGCCTCAGCTGGAGAGGCGTCCCAATTGCGCTGCCAAGCCTCGAGGAGAATCCAGAGTTGTCCCTCGCAACTAGGCAGGAGTCCTGACGTGGCTGAAGAAACACGTGGGTGGAAGGGCCATCCCCGTCGTAACTCGAGAATATACCTCAGGTTCCCGCCGCAACTCGAGAAAAACCATGAGACTTCCCCCTCGATGCGAGATGAGGCCCGATTCCCCTGTACTGCGTGCAGAGCAATTCCGTCTTGCACATCACACATGAAAGGAGCCTTGATTTCCTTGATGGCACTCCAGAGAAAACCCAAGAACACTGTTTCAAGGATAGAGGGATCCTGAGGTCTCTGTAGCAACACGAAAGAACTCTGTGGACCAAAAATCAACTCGAAAAGAGAGGTTAGTCCCTGGATTCGACTCCAGAGGAATACCACCTTACCACAAGCACCTCAAGAGGAGGCTTCTCTCAGCTCTAGGTATGTGAGAGGGACCCTGAGTTTGCGGCCTCAAGTGGAATGGACACCGCGATGCCCTGACTCGAAATAAGGCCGGATATCCCTGCAGTGACTGGAATGCAGGCTCGTCTTGCATCTCCCAGGACGAAAGGATGTCTGAATCCCCTGTGGAAAGCACAGAGAAAGACTTAGTTCCCCACCTCATCGCGACCGATAGCCTCACATCCTTTGAAAACTCCAGAGGTACGCGGAGATCAGTGCCTCCAAAGGAGACGATGCCTGACTCCTCGTGAAACTTGATAGGAGTCCCAGGATTCCTGTGGCACTTGGAAAGGGACACTTGGTCTCCCGCCTCAGCTGGAGAGGCGTCCCAATTGCCCTGCCAAGCCTCGAGGAGAATCCCTAGTTGTCCCTCGCAACAAGGCAGGAGTCCTGACGTGGCTGAACAAACACGTGGGTGGAAGGGCCATCCCCGTCGTAACTCGAGAATATACCCCAGGTTCCCGCCGCAACTCGAGAAAAACCATGAGACTTCCCCCTCGATGCGAGATGAGGCCCGATTCCCCTGTACTGCGTGCAGAGCAATTCCGTCTTGCACATCACACATGAAAGGAGCCTTGATTTCCTTGATGGCACTCCAGAGAAACCCCAAGAACACTGTTTCAAGGATAGAGGGATCCTGAGGTCACTGTAGCAACACGAAAGAACTCTGTGGACCAAAAATCAACTCGAAAAGAGAGGTTAGTCCCTGGATTCGTCTCCAGAGGAATACCACCTTACCACAAGCACCTCAAGAGGAGGCTTCTCTCAGCTCTAGGTATGTGAGAGGGACCCTGAGTTTGCGGCCTCAAGTGGAATGGACACCGCGATGCCCTGACTCGAAATAAGGCCGGATATCCCTGCAGTGACTTCAATGCAGGCTCGTCTTGCATCTCCCAGGACGAAAGGATGTCTGAATCCCCTGTGGAAAGCACAGAGAAAGACTTAGTTCCCCACCTCATCGCGACCGATAGCCTCACATCCTTTGAAAACTCCAGAGGTACGCGGAGATCAGTGCCTCCAAAGGAGACGATGCCTGACTCCTCGTGAAACTTGATAGGAGTCCCAGGATTCCTGTGGCACGTGGAAAGGGACCCTTGGTCTCCCGCCTCAGCTGGAGAGGTGTCCCAATTGCCTTGCCAAGCCTCGAGGAGAATCCCGAGTTGTGTCTCGCAACTAGGCAAGAGTCCTGACGTGGCTGAACAAACACGTGTGTGGAAGGGCCATCCCCGTCGTAACTCGAGAATATACCCCAGGTTCCCTCCGCAACTCGAGAAAAACCATGAGACTTCCCCCTCGCCGCAAGATGAGGCCCGATTCCCCTGCACTGCGTGCAGAACAATTCCGTGTTGCACATCAGACATGAAAGAAGCCTTGATTTCCTTGATGGCACTCCAGAGAAACCCCAAGAACACTGTTTCAAGGCTAGAGGGATCCTGAGGTCACTGTAGCAACACGAAAGAGCTCCGTGGACCAAGAATCAACACGAGATGAGAGGTTAGTCCCTGGCTTCGCCTCCTGAGGAATACAACCTTACCACAAGCACCTCAAGAGGAGGCTTCTCTCAGCTCTAGGTATGTGAGAGGGATCCTGAGTTTGTGGCCTCAAGTGGAATGGACACCGCGATGCCCTGACTCGAAATAAGGCCGGATATCCCTGCAGTGACTTGAATGCAGGCTCGTCTTGCATCTCCCAAGACGAAAGGATGTCTGAATCCCCTGTGGAGACCACAGAGAAAGACCTAGTTCCCCACCTCATTGCGACCGGAGGCCTCACATCCTTTGAAAACTCCAGAGGTACGCGGAGATCAGTGCCTCCAAAGGAGACGATGCCTGACTCCTCGTGAAACTTGATAGGAGTCCCAGGATTCTTGTGGCACGTGGAAAGGAACCCTTGGTCTCCCGCCTCAGCTGGAGAGGCGTTCCAATTGCTCTGCCAAGCCTCGAGGAGAATCCAGAGTTGTCCCTCGCAACTAGGCAGGAGTCCTGACATGGCTGAACAAACACGTGGGTGGAAGGGCCATCCCCGTCGTAACTCGAGAATATACCCCAGGTTCCCGCCGCAACTCGAGAAAAACCATGAGACTTCCCCCTCGCCGCGAGATGAGGCCCGATTCCCCTGCACTGCGTGCAGAGCAATTCCGTGTTGCACATCACACATGAAAGGAGCCTTGATTTCCTTGATGGCACTCCAGAGAAACCCCAAGAACACTGTTTCAAGGCTAGAGGGATCCTGAGGTCACTGTAGCAACACGAAAGAGCTCCGTGGACCAAGAATCAACACGAGATGAGAGGTTAGTCCCTGGCTTCGACTCCTGAGGAATACCACCTTACCACAAGCAGCTCAAGAGGAGGCTTCTCTCAGCTCTAGGTATGTGAGAGGGATCCTGAGTTTGCGGCCTCAAGTGGAATGGACACCGCGATGCCCTGACTCGAAATAAGGCCGGATATCCCTGCAGTGACTTGAATGCAGGCTCGTCTTGCATCTCCCAAGAAGAAAGGATGTCTGAATCCCCTGTGGAGACCACAGAGAAACACCTAGTTCCCCACCTCATCGCGACCGGAGGCCTCACATCCTTTGAAAACTCCAGAGGTACGCGGAGATCAGTGCCTCCAAAGGAGACGATGCCTGACTCCTCGTGAAACTTGATAGGAGTCCAAGGATTCTTGTGGCACGTGGAAACGGACCCTTGGTCTCCCGCCTCAGCTGCAGAGGCGTTCCAATTGCCCTGCCAAGCCTCGAGGAGAATCCCGAGTTGTCCCTCGCAACTAGGCAGGAGTCCTGACGTGGCTGAACAAGCACGTGTGTGGAAGGGCCATCCCCGTCGTAACTCGAGAATATACCCCAGGTTCCCGCCGCAACTCGAGAAAAACCATGAGACTTCCCCCTCGCTGCGAGATGAGGCCCGATTCCCCTGCACTGCGTGCAGAGCAATTCCATGTTGCACATCACACATGAAAGGAGGCTTGATTTCCTTGATGGCACTCCAGAGAAACCCCAAGAACACTGTTTCAAGGATAGAGGGATCCTGAGGTCACTGTAGCAACACGAAAGAGCCCCGTGGGCCAAAAATCAACTCGAGATGAGAGGTTAGTCCCTGGCTTCGACTGCAGAGGAATACCACCTTACCACAAGCACCTCAAGAGGAGGCTTCTCTCAGCTCTAGGTATGTGAGAGGGACCCTGAGTTTGCGGCCTCAAGTGGAATGGACACCGCAATGCCCTGACGCGAAATAAGGCTGGATATCCCTGCAGTGACTTGAATGCAGGCTCGTCTTGCATCTCCCAAGACGAAAGGGTGTCTGAATCCCCTGTGGAGACCACAGAGAAAGACTTAGTTCCCCACCTCATCGTGACAGGAGGCTTCAAATCCTTTGAAAACTCCAGAGGTATGGGGAGATCAGTGCCTCCAAAGGAGACGATGCCTGACTCCTCGTGAAACTTGATAGGAGTCCCAGGATTCCTGTGGCACTTGGAAAGGGACACTTGGTCTCCCGCCTCAGCTGGAGAGGCGTCCCAATTGCCCTGCCAAGCCTCGAGGAGAATCCCGAGTTGTCCCTCGCAACTAGGCAGGAGTCCTGACATGGCTGAACACACACGTGTGTGGAAGGGCCATCCCCGTCGTAACTCGAGAATATACCCCAGGTTCCCGCCGCAACTCGAGAAAAACCAGGAGACTTCCCCCTCGCCGCGAGATGAGGCCCGATTCCCCTGCACTGCGTGCAGAGCAATTCTGTGTTGCACATCACACATGAAAGGAGCCTTGATTTCCTTGATGGCACTCCAGAGAAACCCCAAGAACACTGTTTCAAGGCTAGAGGGATCCTGAGGTCACTGTAGCAACACGAAAGAGCTCCGTGGACCAAGAATCAACACGAGTTGCGAGGTTAGTCCCTGGCTTCGACTCCTGAGGAATACCACCTTACCACAAGCACCTCAAGAGGAGGCTTCTCTCAGCTCTAGGTATGTGAGAGGGATCCTGAGTTTGCGGCCTCAAGTGGAATGGACACCGCGATGCCCTGACTCGAAATAAGGCCGGATATCCCTGCAGTGACTTGAATGCAGGCTCGTCTTGCATCTCCCAAGAAGAAAGGATGTCTGAATCCCCTGTGGAGACCACAGAGAAACACCTAGTTCCCCACCTCATCGCGACCGGAGGCCTCACATCCTTTGAAAACTCCAGAGGTACGCGGAGATCAGTGCCTCCAAAGGAGACGATGTCTGACTCCTCGTGAAACTTGATAGGAGTCCCAGGATTCTTGTGGCACGTGGAAAGGGACCCTTGGTCTCCCGCCTCAGCTGGAGAGGCGTTCCAATTGCCCTGCCAAGCCTCGAGGAGAATCCCGAGTTGTCCCTCGCAACAAGGCAGGAGTCCTGACGTGGCTGAACAAACACGTGGGTGGAAGGGCCATCCCCGTCGTAACTCGAGAATATACCCCAGGTTCCCGCCGCAACTCGAGAAAAACCATGAGACTTCCCCCTCAATGCGAGATGAGGCCCGATTCCCCTGTACTGCGTGCAGAGCAATTCCGTCTTGCACATCACACATGAAAGGAGCCTTGATTTCCTTGATGGCACTCCAGAGAAACCCCAAGAACACTGTTTCAAGGATAGAGGGATCCTGAGGTCACTGTAGCAACACGAAAGAACTCTGTGGACCAAAAATCAACTCGAAAAGAGAGGTTAGTCCCTGGATTCGTCTCCAGAGGAATACCACCTTACCACAAGCACCTCAAGAGGAGGCTTCTCTCAGCTCTAGGTATGTGAGAGGGACCCTGAGTTTGCGGCCTCAAGTGGAATGGACACCGCGATGCCCTGACTCGAAATAAGGCCGGATATCCCTGCAGTGACTTCAATGCAGGCTCGTCTTGCATCTCCCAAGAAGAAAGGATGTCTGAATCCCCTGTGGAGACCACAGAGAAACACCTAGTTCCCCACCTCATCGCGACCGGAGACCTCACATCCTTTGAAAACTCCAGAGGTACGCGGAGATCAGTGCCTCCAAAGGAGACGATGCCTGACTCCTCGTGAAACTTGATAGGAGTCCCAGGATTCTTGTGGCACGTGGAAACGGACACTTGGTCTCCCGCGTCAGCTGGAGAGGCGTTCCAATTGCCCTGCCAAGCCTCGAGGAGAATCCCGAGTTGTCCCTCGCAACTAGGCAGGAGTCCTGACGTGGCTGAAGAAACACGTGGGTGGAAGGGCCATCCCCGTCGTAACTCGAGAATATACCCCAGGTTCCCGCCGCAACTCGAGAAAAACCATGAGACTTCCCCCTCGATGCGAGATGAGGCCCGATTCCCCTGTACTGCGTGCAGAGCAATTCCGTCTTGCACATCACACATGAAAGGAGCCTTGATTTCCTTGATGGCACTCCAGAGAAAACCCAAGAACACTGTTTCAAGGATAGAGGGATCCTGAGGTCTCTGTAGCAACACGAAAGAACTCTGTGGACCAAAAATCAACTCGAAAAGAGAGGTTAGTCCCTGGATTCGACTCCAGAGGAATACCACCTTACCACAAGCACCTCAAGAGGAGGCTTCTCTCAGCTCTAGGTATGTGAGAGGGACCCTGAGTTTGCGGCCTCAAGTGGAATGGACACCGCGATGCCCTGACTCGAAATAAGGCCGGATATCCCTGCAGTGACTTCAATGCAGGCTCGTCTTGCATCTCCCAGGACGAAAGGATGTCTGAATCCCCTGTGGAAAGCACAGAGAAAGACTTAGTTCCCCACCTCATCGCGACCGATAGCCTCACATCCTTTGAAAACTCCAGAGGTACGCGGAGATCAGTGCCTCCAAAGGAGACGATGCCTGACTCCTCGTGAAACTTGATAGGAGTCCCAGGATTCCTGTGGCACTTGGAAAGGGACACTTGGTCTCCCGCCTCAGCTGGAGAGGCGTCCCAATTGCCCTGCCAAGCCTCGAGGAGAATCCAGAGTTGTCCCTCGCAACTAGGCAGGAGTCCTGACGTCGCTGAAGAAACACGTGTGTGGACAGGCCATCCCCGTCGTAACTCGAGAATATACCCCAGGTTCCCGCCGCAACTCGAGAAAAACCATGAGACTTCCCCCTCGCCGCGAGATGAGGCCCGATTCCCCAGCACTGCGTGCAGAGCAATTCCGTGTTGCACATCACACATGAAAGGAGCCTTGATTTCCTTGATGACACTCCAGAGAAACCCCAAGAACACTGTTTCAAGGATAGAGGGATCCTGAGGTCACTGTAGCAACACAAAAGAGCTCCGTGGGCCAAAAATCAACTCGAGATGAGAGGTTAGTCCCTGGCTTCGACTCCAGAGGAATACCACCTTACCACAAGCACCTCAAGAGGAGGCTTCTCTCAGCTCTAGGTATGTGAGAGGGACCCTGAGTTTGCGGCCTCAAGTGGAATGGACACCGCGATGCCCTGACGCGAAATAAGGCTGGATATCCCTGCAGTGACTTGAATGCAGGCTCGTCTTGCATCTCCCAAGATGAAAGGATGTCTGAATCCCCTGTGGAGACCACAGAGAAACACCTAGTTCCCCACATCATTGCGACCGGAGGCCTCACATCCTTTGAAAACTCCAGAGGTACGCGGAGATCAGTGCCTCCAAAGGAGACGATGCCTGACTCCTCGTGAAACTTGATAGGAGTCCCAGGATTCCTGTGGCACGTGGAAAGGGACCCTTGGTCTCCCGCCTCAGCTGGAGAGGCGTCCCAAATGCCTTGCCAAGCCTCGAGGAGAATCCCGAGTTGTGTCTCGCAACTAGGCAAGAGTCCTGACGTGGCTGAACAAGCACGTGTGTGGAAGGGCCATCCCCGTCGTAACTCGAGAATATACCCCAGGTTCCCGCCGCAACTCGAGAAAAACCATGAGACTTCCCCCTCGCCGCGAGATGAGGCCCGATTCCCCTGCACTGCGTGCAGATCAATTCTGTGTTGCACATCACACATGAAAGGAGCCTTGATTTCCTTCATGTCACTCCAGAGAAACCCCAAGAACACTGTTTCAAGGCTAGAGGGATCCTGAGGTCACTGTAGCAACACGAAAGAGCTCCGTGGACCAAAAATCAACTCGAGATGAGAGGTTAGTCCCTCGCTTCGACTCCAGAGGAATACCACCTTACCACAAGCACCTCAAGAGGAGGCTTCTCTCAGCTCTAGGTATGTGAGAGGGACCCTGAATTTGTGGCCTCAAGTGGAATGGACACCGCGATGCCCTGACTCGAAATAAGGCCGGATATCCCTGCAGTGACTTCAATGCAGGCTCGTCTTGCATCTCCCAAGACGAAAGGGTGTCTGAATCCCCTGTGGAGACCACAGAGAAAGACTTAGTTCCCCACCTCATCGCGACAGGAGGCTTCAAATCCTTTGAAAACTCCAGAGGTATGGGGAGATCAGTGCCTCCAAAGGAGACGATGCCTGACTCCTCGTGAAACTTGATAGGAGTCCCAGGATTCCTGTGGCACTTGGAAAGGGACACTTGGTCTCCCGCCTCAGCTGGAGAGGCGTCCCAATTGCCCTGCCAAGCCTCGAGGAGAATCCAGAGTTGTCCCTCGCAACTAGGCAGGAGTCCTGACGTCGCTGAAGAAACACGTGGGTGGAAGGGCCATCCCCGTCGTAACTCGAGAATATACCCCAGGTTCCCGCCGCAACTCGAGAAAAACCATGAGACTTCCCCCTCGATGCGAGATGAGGCCCGATTCCCCTGTACTGCGTGCAGAGCAATTCCGTCTTGCACATCACACATGAAAGGAGCCTTGATTTCCTTGATGGCACTCCAGAGAAACCCCAAGAACACTGTTTCAAGGCTAGAGGGATCCTGAGGTCACTGTAGCAACACGAAAGAGCTCCGTGGACCAAGAATCAACACGAGATGAGAGGTTAGTCCCTGGCTTCGAATCCTGAGTAATACCACCTTACCACAAGCAGCTCAAGAGGAGGCTTCTCTCAGCTCTAGGTATGTGAGAGGAACCCTGAGTTTGCGGCCTCAAGTGGAATGGACACCGCGATGCCCTGACTCGAAATAAGGCCGGATATCCCTGCAGTGACTTCAATGCAGGCTCGTCTTGCATCTCCCAGGACGAAAGGATGTCTGAATCCCCTGTGGAAAGCACAGAGAAAGACTTAGTTCCCCACCTCATCGCGACCGATAACCTCACATCCTTTGAAAACTCCAGAGGTACGCGGAGATCAGTGCCTCCAAAGGAGACGATGCCTGACTCCTCGTGAAACTTGATAGGAGTCCCAGGATTCCTGTGGCACGTGGAAAGGGACCCTTGGTCTCCCGCCTCAGCTGGAGAGGTGTCCCAATTGCCTTGCCAAGCCTCGAGGAGAATCCCGAGTTGTGTCTCACAACTAGGCAAGAGTCCTGACGTGGCTGAACAAACACGTGTGTGGAAGGGATATCCCCGTCGTAACTCGAGAATATACCCCAGGTTCCCGCCGCAACTCGAGAAAAACCATGAGACTTCCCCCTCGCCGCGAGATGAGGCCCGATTCCCCTGCACTGCGTGCAGAGCAATTCTGTGTTGCACATCACACATGAAAGGAGCCTTGATTTCCTTCATGGCACTCCAGAGAAACCCCAAGAACACTGTTTCAAGGCTAGAGGGATCCTGAGGTCACTGTAGCAACACGAAAGAGCTCCGTGGGCCAAAAATCAACTCGAGATGAGAGGTTAGTCCCTGGCTTCGACTCCAGAGGAATACCACCTTACCACAAGCACCTCAAGAGGAGGCTTCTCTCAGCTCTAGGTATGTGAGAGGGACCCTGAGTTTGTGGCCTCAAGTGGAATGGACACCGCGATGCCCTGTCTCGAAAAAAGGCCGGATATCCCTGCAGTGACTGGAATGCAGGCTCGTCTTGCATCTCCCAAGACGAAAGGGTGTCTGAATCCCCTGTGGAGACCACAGAGAAAGACCTAGTTCCCCACCTCATCGCGACAGGAGGCCTCAAATCCTTTGAAAACTCCAGAGGTATGCGGAGATCAGTGCCTCCAAAGGAGACGATGCCTGACTCCTCGTGAAACTTGATAGGAGACCCAGGCTTCCTGTGGCACGTGGAAAGGGACCCTTGGTCTCCCGTCTCAGCTGGAGAGGCGTCCCAATTGCCCTGCAAAGCCTCGAGGAGAATCCCGAGTTGTCCCTCGCAACTAGGCAGGAGTCGTGACATGGCTGAACACACACGTGTGTGGAAGGGCCATCCCCGTCGTAACTCGAGAATATACCCCAGGTTCCCGCCGCAACTCGAGAAAAACCAGGAGACTTCCCCCTCGCCGCGAGATGAGGCCCGATTCCCCTGCACTGCGTGCAGAGCAATTCTGTGTTGCACATCACACATGAAAGGAGCCTTGATTTCCTTGATGGCACTCCAGAGAAACCCCAAGAACACTGTTTCAAGGCTAGAGGGATCCTGAGGTCACTGTAGCAACACGAAAGAGCCCCGTGGACCAAGAATCAACACGAGATGCGAGGTTAGTCCCTGGCTTCGTCTCCAGAGGAATACCACCTTACCACAAGCACCTCAAGAGGAGGCTTCTCTCAGCTCTAGGTATGTGAGAGGGACCCTGAGTTTGCGGCCTCAAGTGGAATGGACACCGCGATGCCCTGACTCGAAATAAGGCCGGATATCCCTGCAGTGACTTCAATGCAGGCTCGTCTTGCATCTCCCAAGAAGAAAGGATGTCTGAATCCCCTGTGGAGACCACAGAGAAACACCTAGTTCCCCACCTCATCGCGACCGGAGGCCTCACATCCTTTGAAAACTCCAGAGGTACGCGGAGATCAGTGCCTCCAAAGGAGACGATGCCTGACTCCTCGTGAAACTTGATAGGAGTCCCAGGATTCTTGTGGCACGTGGAAACGGACACTTGGTCTCCCGCGTCAGCTGGAGAGGCGTTCCAAATGCCCTGCCAAGCCTCGAGGAGAATCCCGAGTTGTCCCTCGCAACTAGGCAGGAGTCCTGACGTGGCTGAAGAAACACGTGGGTGGAAGGGCCATCCCCGTCGTAACTCGAGAATATACCTCAGGTTCCCGCCGCAACTCGAGAAAAACCATGAGACTTCCCCCTCGATGCGAGATGAGGCCCGATTCCCCTGTACTGCGTGCAGAGCAATTCCGTCTTGCACATCACACATGAAAGGAGCCTAGATTTCCTTGATGGCACTCCAGAGAAAACCCAAGAACACTGTTTCAAGGATAGAGGGATCCTGAGGTCTCTGTAGCAACACGAAAGAGCTCCGTGGACCAAGAATCAACACGAGATGAGAGGTTAGTCCCTGGCTTCGACTCCTGAGGAATACCACCTTACCACAAGCACCTCAAGAGGAGGCTTCTCTCAGCTCTAGGTATGTGAGAGGGACCCTGAGTTTGCGGCCTCAAGTGGAATGGACACCGCGATGCCCTGACTCGAAATAAGGCCGGATATCCCTGCAGTGACTTGAATGCAGGCTCGTCTTGCATCTCCCAAGAAGAAAGGATGTCTGAATCCCCAGTGGAGACCACAGAGAAACACCTAGTTCCCCACGGCATCGCTACCGGAAGCCTCACATCCTTTGAAAACTCCAGAGGTACGCGGAGATCAGTGCCTCCAAAGGAGACGATGCCTGACTCCTCGTGAAACTTGATAGGAGTCCCAGGATTCTTGTGGCACGTGGAAAGGGACCCTTGGTCTCCCGCCTCAGCTGGAGAGGCGTTCCAATTGCCCTGCCAAGCCTCGAGGAGAATCCCGAGTTGTCCCTCGCAACTAGGCAGGAGTCCTGACTTGGCTGAACAAACACGTGGGTGGAAGGGCCATCCCCGTCGTAACTCGAGAATATACCACAGCTTCCCGCCGCAACTCGAGAAAAACCATGAGACTTCCCCCTCGATGCGAGATGAGGCCCGATTCGCCTGTACTGCGTGCAGAGCAATTCCGTCTTGCACATCACACATGAAAGGAGCCTTGATTTCCTTGATGGCACTCCAGAGAAACCCCAAGAACACTGTTTCAAGGCTAGAGGGATCCTGAGGTCACTGTAGCAACACGAAAGAACTCTGTGGACCAAAAATCAACTCGAAAAGAGAGGTTAGTCCCTGGATTCGTCTCCAGAGGAATACCACCTTACCACAAGCACCTCAAGAGGAGGCTTCTCTCAGCTCTAGGTATGTGAGAGGGACCCTGAGTTTGCGGCCTCAAGTGGAATGGACACCGCGATGCCCTGACTCGAAATAAGGCCGGATATCCCTGCAGTGACTTCAATGCAGGCTCGTCTTGCATCTCCCAGGACGAAAGGATGTCTGAATCCCCTGTGGAAAGCACAGAGAAAGACTTAGTTCCCCACCTCATCGTGACCGGAGGCCTCACATCCTTTGAAAACTCCAGAGGTACGCGGAGATCAGTGCCTCCAAAGGAGACGATGCCTGACTCCTCGTGAAACTTGATAGGAGTCCCAGGATTCCTGTGGCACGTGGAAAGGGACCCTTGGTCTCCCGCCTCAGCTGGAGAGGCGTCCCAATTGCCTTGCCAAGCCTCGAGGAGAATCCCGAGTTGTGTCTCGCAACTAGGCAAGAGTCCTGACGTGGCTGAACAAACACGTGTGTGGAAGGGCCATCCCCGTCGTAACTCGAGAATATACCCCAGGTTCCCACCGCAACTCGAGAAAAACCATGAGACTTCCCCCTCGCCGCGAGATGAGGCCCGATTCCCCTGCACTGCGTGCAGAGCAATTCCGTCTTGCACATCACACATGAAAGGAGCCTTGATTTCCTTGATGGCACTCCAGAGAAACCCCAAGAACACTGTTTCAAGGATAGAGGGATCCTGAGGTCACTGTAGCAACACGAAAGAACTCTGTGGACCAAAAATCAACTCGAAAAGAGAGGTTAGTCCCTGGATTCGTCTCCAGAGGAATACCACCTTACCACAAGCACCTCAAGAGGAGGCTTCTCTCAGCTCTAGGTATGTGAGAGGGACCCTGAGTTTGCGACCTCAAGTGGAATGGACACCGGGATGCCCTGACGAGAAATAAGGCTGGATATCCCTGCAGTGACTTGAATGCAGGCTCGTCTTGCATCTCCCAAGATGAAAGGATGTCTGAATCCCCTGTGGAGACCACAGAGAAAGACCTAGTTCCCCACCTCATCGCGACCGGAGGCCTCACATCCTTTGAAAACTCCAGAGGTACGCGGAGATCAGTGCCTCCAAAGGAGACGATGCCTGACTCCTCGTGAAACTTGATAGGAGTCCCAGGATTCCTGTGGCACGTGGAAAGGGACCCTTGGTCTCCGGCCTCAGCTGGAGAGGCGTCCCAATTGCCTTGCCAAGCCTCGAGGAGAATCCCGAGTTGTGTCTCGCAACTAGGCAAGAGTCCTGACGTGGCTGAACAAACACGTGTGTGGAAGGGCCATCCCCGTCGTAACTCGAGAATATACCCCAGGTTCCCGCCGCAACTCGAGAAAAACCATGAGACTTCCCCCTCGCTGCGAGATGAGGCCCGATTCCCCTGCACTGCGTGCAGAGCAATTCTGTGTTGCAAATCACACATGAAAGGAGCCTTGATTTCCTTCATGGCACTCCAGAGAAACCCCAAGAACACTGTTTCAAGGCTAGAGGGATCCTGAGGTCACTGTAGCAACACGAAAGAGCTCCGTGGACCAAAAATCAACTCGAGATGAGAGCTTAGTCCCTGGCTTCGACTCCAGAGGAATACCACCTTACCACAAGCACCTCAAGAGGAGGCTTCTCTCAGCTCTAGGTATGTGAGAGGGACCCTGAGTTTGCGGCCTCAAGTGGAATGGACACCGCGATGCCCTGACTCGAAATAAGGCCGGATATCCCTGCAGTGACTGGAATGCAGGCTCGTCTTGCATCTCCCAAGACGAAAGGGTGTCTGAATCCCCTGTGGAGACCACAGAGAAAGACCTAGTTCCCCACCTCATCGCGACAGGAGGCCTCAAATCCTTTGAAAACTCCAGAGGTATGTGGAGATCAATGCCTCCAAAGGAGACGATGCCTGACTCCTCGTGAAACTTGATAGGAGACCCAGGATTCCTGTGGCACGTGGAAAGGGACCCTTGGTCTCCCGTCTCAGCTGGAGAGGCGTCCCAATTGCCCTGCAAAGCCTCGAGGAGAATCCCGAGTTGTCCCTCGCAACTAGGCAGGAGTCCTGACGTGGCTGAAGAAACACGTGGGTGGAAGGGCCATCCCCGTCGTAACTCGAGAATATACCCCAGGTTCCCGCCGCAACTCGAGAAACACCATGAGACTTCCCCCTCGATGCGAGATGAGGCCCGATTCCCCTGTACTGCGTGCAGAGCAATTCCGTCTTGCACATCACACATGAAAGGAGCCTTGATTTCCTTGATGGCACTCCAGAGAAAACCCAAGAACACTGTTTCAAGGATAGAGGGATCCTGAGGTCTCTGTAGCAACACGAAAGAACTCTGTGGACCAAAAATCAACTCGAAAAGAGAGGTTAGTCCCTGGATTCGACTCCAGAGGAATACCACCTTACCACAAGCACCTCAAGAGGAGGCTTCTCTCAGCTCTAGGTATGTGAGAGGGACCCTGAGTTTGCGGCCTCAAGTGGAATGGACACCGCGATGCCCTGACGCGAAATAAGGCCGGATATCCCTGCAGTGACTGGAATGCAGGCTCGTCTTGCATCTCCCAGGACGAAAGGATGTCTGAATCCCCTGTGGAAAGCACAGAGAAAGACTTAGTTCCCCACCTCATCGCGACCGATAGCCTCACATCCTTTGAAAACTCCAGAGGTACGCAGAGATCAGTGCCTCCAAAGGAGACGATGCCTGACTCCTCGTGAAACTTGATAGGAGTCCCAGGATTCCTGTGGCACTTGGAAAGGGACACTTGGTATCCCGCCTCAGCTGGAGAGGCGTCCCAATTGCCCTGCCAAGCCTCGAGGAGAATCCAGAGTTGTCCCTCGCAACTAGGCAGGAGTCCTGACGTCGCTGAAGAAACACGTGTGTGGACAGGCCATCCCCGTCGTAACTCGAGAATATACCCCAGGTTCCCGCCGCAACTCGAGAAAAACCATGAGACTTCCCCCTCGCCGCGAGATGAGGCCCGATTCCCCAGCACTGCGTGCAGAGCAATTCCGTGTTGCACATCACACATGAAAGGAGCCTTGATTTCCTTGATGACACTCCAGAGAAACCCCAAGAACACTGTTTCAAGGCTAGAGGGATCCTGAGGTCACTGTAGCAACACGAAAGAGCTCCGTGGACCAAAAATCAACTCGAGATGAGAGGTTAGTCCCTGGCTTCGACTCCAGAGGAATACCACCTTACCACAAGCACCTCAAGAGGAGGCTTCTCTCAGCTCTAGGTATGTGAGAGGGACCCTGAGTTTGCGGCCTCAAGTGGAATGGACATCGTGATGCCCTGACTCGAAATAAGGCCGGATATCCCTGCAGTGACTTCAATGCAGGCACGTCTTGCATCTCCCAAGAAGAAAGGATGTCTGAATCCCCTGTGGAGACCACAGAGAAAGACCTAGTTCCCCACCTCATCGCGACCGGAGGCCTCACATCCTTTGAAAACTCCAGAGGTACGCGGAGATCAGTGCCCCCAAAGGAGACGATGCCTGACTCCTCGTGAAACTTGATAGGAGTCCCAGGATTCTTGTGGCACGTGGAAAGGGACCCTTGGTCTCCCGCCTCAGCTGGAGAGGCGTTCCAATTGCCCTGTCAAGCCTCGAGGAGAATCCCGAGTTGTCCCTCGCAACTAGGCAGGAGTCCTGACGTGGCTGAACAAACACGTGGGTGGAAGGGCCATCCCCGTCGTAACTCGAGAATATACCCCAGGTTCCCGCCGCAACTCGAGAAAAACCATGAGACTTCCCCCTCGATGCGAGATGAGGCCCGATTCCCCTGTACTGCATGCAGAGCAATTCCGTGTTGCACATCACACATGAAAGGAGCCTTGATTTCCTTGATGGCACTCCAGAGAAACCCCAAGAACACTGTTTCAAGGCTAGAGGGATCCTGAGGTCACTGTAGCAACACGAAAGAGCTCCGTGGACCAAGAATCAACACGAGATGAGAGGTTAGTCCCTGGCTTCGACTCCTGAGGAATACCACCTTACCACAAGCACCTCAAGAAGAGGCTTCTCTCAGCTCTAGGTATGTGAGAGGGATCCTGAGATTGCGGCCTCTAGTGGAATGGACACCGCGATGCCCTGACTCGAAATAAGGCCGGATATCCCTGCAGTGACTTGAATGCAGGCTCGTCTTGCATCTCCCAAGAAGAAAGGATGTCTGAATCCCCAGTGGAGACCACAGAGAAACACCTAGTTCCCCACGGCATTGCTACCGGAAGCCTCACATCCTTTGAAAACTCCAGAGGTACGCGGAGATCAGTGCCTCCAAAGGAGACGATGCCTGACTCCTCGTGAAACTTGATAGGAGTCCCAGGATTCTTGTGGCACGTGGAAAGGGACCCTTGGTCTCCCGCCTCAGCTGGAGAGGCGTTCCAATTGCCCTGCCAAGCCTCGAGGAGAATCCCGAGTTGTCCCTCGCAACAAGGCAGGAGTCCTGACGTGGCTGAACAAACACGTGGGTGGAAGGGCCATCCCCGTCGTAACTCGAGAATATACCCCAGGTTCCCGCCGCAACTCGAGAAAAACCATGAGACTTCCCCCTCGATGCGAGATGAGGCCCGATTCCCCTGTACTGCGTGCAGAGCAATTCCGTCTTGCACATCACACATG
Organism: Cervus elaphus; assembly: GCF_910594005.1. Classification (NCBI taxonomy): domain Eukaryota; kingdom Metazoa; phylum Chordata; class Mammalia; order Artiodactyla; family Cervidae; genus Cervus; species Cervus elaphus. Next base: position 1,456,707 of record NC_057828.1, read on the forward strand.
AAAGGAGCCTTGATTTCCTTGATGGCACTCCAGAGAAACCCCACGAACACTGTTTCAAGGATAGAGGGATCCTGAGGTCACTGTAGCAACACGACAGAACTCTGTGGACCAAAAATCAACTCGAAAAGAGAGGTTAGTCCCTGGATTCGTCTCCAGAGGAATACCACCTTACCACAAGCACCTCAAGAGGAGGCTTCTCTCAGCTCTAGGTATGTGAGAGGGACCCTGAGTTTGCGGCCTCAAGTGGAATGGACACCGCGATGCCCTGACTCGAAATAAGGCCGGATATCCCTGCAGTGACTTCAATGCAGGCTCGTCTTGCATCTCCCAGGACGAAAGGATGTCTGAATCCCCTGTGGAAAGCACAGAGAAAGACTTCGTTCCCCACCTCATCGCGACCGATAGCCTCACATCCTTTGAAAACTCCAGAGGTACGCGGAGATCAGTGCCTCCAAAGGAGACGATGCCTGACTCCTCGTGAAACTTGATAGGAGTCCCAGGATTCCTGTGGCACGTGGAAAGGGACCCTTGGTCTCCCGCCTCAGCTGGAGAGGTGTCCCAATTGCCTTGCCAAGCCTCGAGGAGAATCCCGAGTTGTGTCTCGCAACTAGGCAAGAGTCCTGACGTGGCTGAAGAAACACGTGTGTGGAAGGGCCATCCCCGTCGTAACTCGAGAATATACCCCAGGTTCCCGCCGCAACTCGAGAAAAACCATGAGACTTCCCCCTCGCCGCGAGATGAGGCCCGATTCCCCTGCACTGCGTGCAGAGCAATTCTGTGTTGCACATCACACATGAAAGGAGCCTTGATTTCCTTCATGGCACTCCAGAGAAACCCCAAGAACACTGTTTCAAGGATAGAGGGATCCTGAGGTCACTGTAGCAACACGAAAGAGCTCCGTGGACCAAAAGTCAACTCGAGATGAGAGGTTAGTCCCTGGCTTCGACTCCAGAGGAATACCACCTTACCACAAGCACCTCAAGAGGAGGCTTCTCTCAGCTCTAGGTATGTGAGAGGGACCCTGAGTTTGCGGCCTCAAGTGGAATGGACATCGCGATGCCCTGACTCGAAATAAGGCCGGATATCCCTGCAGTGACTTCAATGCAGGCTCGTCTTGCATCTCCCAAGAAGAAAGGATGTCTGAATCCCCTGTGGAGACCGCAGAGAAACACCTAGTTCCCCACCTCATCGCGACCGGAGGCCTCACATCCTTTGAAAACTCCAGAGGTACGCGGAGATCAGTGCCTCCAAAGGAGAGGATGCCTGACTCCTCGTGAAACTTGATAGGAGTCCCAGGATTCTTGTGGCACGTGGAAAGGGACCCTTCGTCTCCCGCCTCAGCTGGAGAGGCGTTCCAATTGCCCTGTCAAGCCTCGAGGAGAATCCCGAGTTGTCCCTCGCAACTAGGCAGGAGTCCTGACGTGGCTGAACAAACACGTGGGTGGAAGGGCCATCCCCGTCGTTACTCGAGAATATACCCCAGGTTCCCACCGCAACTCGAGAAAAACCATGAGACTTCCCCCTCGCCGCGAGATGAGGCCCGATTCCCCTGTACTGCGTGCAGATCAATTCCGTGTTGCACATCACACATGAAAGGAGCCTTGATTTCCTTGATGGCACTCCAGAGAAACCCCAAGAACACTGTTTCAAGGCTAGAGGGATCCTGAGGTCACTGTAGCAACACGAAAGAGCTCCGTGGACCAAGAATCAACACGAGATGAGACGTTAGTCCCTGGCTTCGACTCCTGAGGAATACCACCTTACCACAAGCACCTCAAGAGGAGGCTTCTCTCAGCTCTAGGTATGTGAGAGGGACCCTGAGTTTGCGGCCTCAAGTGGAATGGACACCGCGATGCCCTGACTCGAAATAAGGCCGGATATCCCTGCAGTGACTTGAATGCAGGCTCGTCTTGCATCTCCCAAGAAGAAAGGATGTCTGAATTCCCAGTGGAGACCACAGAGAAACACCTAGTTCCCCACGGCATCGCTACCGGAAGCCTCACATCCTTTGAAAACTCCAGAGGTACGCGGAGATCAGTGCCTCCAAAGGAGACGATGCCTGACTCCTCGTGAAACTTGATAGGAGTCCCAGGATTCTTGTGGCACGCGGAAAGGGACCCTTGGTCTCCCGCCTCAGCTGGAGAGGCGTCCCAATTGCCTTGTCAAGCCTCGAGGAGAATCCCGAGTTGTGTCTCGCAACTAGGCAAGAGTCCTGACGTGGCTGAACAAACACGTGTGTGGAAGGGCCATCCCCGTCGTAACTCGAGAATATACCCCAGGTTCCCGCCGCAACTCGAGAAAAACCATGAGACTTCCCCCTCGCCGCGAGATGAGGCCCGATTCCCCTGCACTGCGTGCAGAGCAATTCTGTGTTGCAAATCACACATGAAAGGAGCCTTGATTTCCTTCATGGCACTCCAGAGAAACCCCAAGAACACTGTTTCAAGGCTAGAGGGATCCTGAGGTCACTGTAGCAACACGAAAGAGCTCCGTGGACCAAAAATCAACTCGAGATGAGAGGTTAGTCCCTGGCTTCGACTCCAGAGGAATACCACCTTACCACAAGCACCTCAAGAGGAGGCTTCTCTCAGCTCTAGGTATGTGAGAGGGACCCTGAGTTTGCGGCCTCAAGTGGAATGGACACCGCGATGCCCTGACTCGAAATAAGGCCGGATATCCCTGCAGTGACTGGAATGCAGGCTTGTCTTGCATCTCCCAAGACGAAAGGGTGTCTGAATCCCCTGTGGAGACCACAGAGAAAGACCTAGTTCCCCACCTCATCGCGACCGGAGGCCTCACATCCTTTGAAAACTCCAGAGGTACGCGGAGATCAGTGCCTCCAAAGGAGACGATGCCTGACTCCTCGTGAAACTTGATAGGAGTCCCAGGATTCCTGTGGCACGTGGAAAGGGACCCTTGGTCTCCGGTCTCAGCTGGAGAGGCGTTCCAATTGCCCTGCCAAGCCTCGAGGAGAATCCCGAGTTGTCCCTCGCAACAAGGCAGGAGTCCTGACGTGGCTGAACAAACACGTGGGTGGAAGGGCCATCCCCGTCGTAACTCGAGAATATACCCCAGGTTCCCGCCGCAACTCGAGAAAAACCATGAGACTTCCCCCTCGATGCGAGATGAGGCCCGATTCCCCTGTACTGCGTGCAGAGCAATTCCGTCTTGCACATCACACATGAAAGGAGCCTTGATTTCCTTGATGGCACTCCAGAGAAACCCCAAGAACACTGTTTCAAGGCTAGAGGGATCCTGAGGTCACTGTAGCAACACGAAAGAACTCTGTGGACCAAAAATCAACTCGAAAAGAGAGGTTAGTCCCTGGATTCGTCTCCAGAGGAATACCACCTTACCACAAGCACCTCAAGAGGAGGCTTCTCTCAGCTCTAGGTATGTGAGAGGGACCCTGAGTTTGCGGCCTCAAGTGGAATGGACACCGCGATGCCCTGACTCGAAATAAGGCCGGATATCCCTGCAGTGACTTCAATGCAGGCTCGTCTTGCATCTCCCAGGACGAAAGGATGTCTGAATCCCCTGTGGAAAGCACAGAGAAAGACTTAGTTCCCCACCTCATCGCGACCGATCGCCTCACATCCTTTGAAAACTCCAGAGGTACGCGGAGATCAGTGCCTCCAAAGGAGACGATGCCTGACTCCTCGTGAAACTTGATAGGAGTCCCAGGATTCCTGTGGCACGTGGAAAGGGACCCTTGGTCTCCCGCCTCAGCTGGAGAGGTGTCCCAATTGCCTTGCCAAGCCTCGAGGAGAATCCCGAGTTGTGTCTCGCAACTAGGCAAGAGTCCTGACGTGGCTGAACAAACACGTGTGTGGAAGGGCCATCCCCGTCGTAACTCGAGAATATACCCCAGGTTCCCGCCGCAACTCGAGAAAAACCATGAGACTTCCCCCTCGCCGCGAGATGAGGCCCGATTCCCCTGCACTGCGTGCAGAGCAATTCTGTGTTGCACATCACACATGAAAGGAGCCTTGATTTCCTTCATGGCACTCCAGAGAAACCCCAAGAACACTGTTTCAAGGCTAGAGGGATCCTGAGGTCACTGTAGCAACACGAAAGAGCTCCGTGGACCAAAAATCAACTCGAGATGAGAGCTTAGTCCCTGGCTTCGACTCCAGAGGAATACCACCTTACCACAAGCACCTCAAGAGGAGGCTTCTCTCAGCTCTAGGTATGTGAGAGGGACCCTGAGTTTGCGGCCTCAAGTGGAATGGACATCGCGATGCCCTGACTCGAAATAAGGCCGGATATCCCTGCAGTGACTTCAATGCAGGCTCGTCTTGCATCTCCCAAGAAGAAAGGATGTCTGAATCCCCAGTGGAGACCACAGAGAAACACCTAGGTCCCCACGGCATCGCTACCGGAAGCCTCACATCCTTTGAAAACTCCAGAGGTACGCGGAGATCAGTGCCTCCAAAGGAGACGATGCCTGACTCCTCGTGAAACTTGATAGGAGTCCCAGGATTCTTGTGGCACGTGGAAAGGGACTCTTGGTCTCCCGCCTCAGCTGGAGAGGCGTTCCAATTGCCCTGCCAAGCCTCGAGGAGAATCCCGAGTTGTCCCTCGCAACTAGGCAGGATTCCTGACGTCGCTGAACAAACACGTGGGTGGAAGGGCCATCCCCGTCGTAACTCGAGAATATACCACAGGTTCCCGCCGCAACTCGAGAAAAACCATGAGACTTCCCCCTCGATGCGAGATGAGGCCCGATTCGCCTGTACTGCGTGCAGAGCAATTCCGTCTTGCATATCACACATGAAAGGAGCCTTGATTTCCTTGATGGCACTCCAGAGAAACCCCAAGAACACTGTTTCAAGGCTAGAGGGATCCTGAGGTCACTGTAGCAACACGAAAGAACTCTGTGGACCAAAAATCAACTCGAAAAGAGAGGTTAGTCCCTGGATTCGTCTCCAGAGGAATACCACCTTACCACAAGCACCTCAAGAGGAGGCTTCTCTCAGCTCTAGGTATGTGAGAGGGACCCTGAGTTTGCGGCCTCAAGTGGAATGGACACCGCGATGCCCTGACTCGAAATAAGGCCGGATATCCCTGCAGTGACTTCAATGCAGGCTCGTCTTGCATCTCCCAGGACGAAAGGATGTCTGAATCCCCTGTGGAAAGCACAGAGAAAGACTTAGTTCCCCACCTCATCGCGACCAGAGGCCTCACATCCTTTGAAAACTCCAGAGGTACGCGGAGATCAGTGCCTCCAAAGGAGACGATGCCTGACTCCTCGTGAAACTTGATAGGAGTCCCAGGATTCCTGTGGCACGTGGAAAGGGACCCTTGGTCTCCCGCCTCAGCTGGAGAGGCGTCCCAATTGCCTTGCCAAGCCTCGAGGAGAATCCCGAGTTGTGTCTCGCAACTAGGCAAGAGCCCTGACGTGGCTGAACAAACACGTGTGTGGAAGGGCCATCCCCGTCGTAACTCGAGAATATACCCCAGGTTCCCGCCGCAACTCGAGAAAAACCATGAGACTTCCCCCTCGCCGCGAGATGAGGCCCGATTCCCCTGCACTGCGTGCAGAGCAATTCTGTGTTGCACATCACACATGAAAGGAGCCTTGATTTCCTTCATGGCACTCCAGAGAAACCCCAAGAACACTGTTTCAAGGCTAGAGGGATCCTGAGGTCACTGTAGCAACACGAAAGAGCTCCGTGGATCAAAAATCAACTCGAGATGAGAGCTTAGTCCCTGGCTTCGACTCCAGAGGAATACCACCTTACCACAAGCACCTCAAGAGGAGGCTTCTCTCAGCTCTAGGTATGTGAGAGGGACCCTGAGTTTGCGGCCTCAAGTGGAATGGACACCGCGATGCCCTGACTCGAAATAAGGCCGGATATCCCTGCAGTGACTGGAATGCAGGCTTGTCTTGCATCTCCCAAGACGAAAGGGTGTCTGAATCCCCTGTGGAGACCACAGAGAAAGACCTAGTTCCCCACCTCATCGCGACAGGAGGCCTCAAATCCTTTGAAAACTCCAGAGGTATGTGGAGATCAGTGCCTCCAAAGGAGACGATGCCTGACTCCTCGTGAAACTTGATAGGAGACCCAGGATTCCTGTGGCACGTGGAAAGGGACCCTTGGTCTCCCGTCTCAGCTGGAGAGGCGTCCCAATTGCCCTGCAAAGCCTCGAGGAGAATCCCGAGTTGTCCCTCGCAAGTAGGCAGGAGTCCTGACATGGCTGAACACACAGGAGTGTGGAAGGGCCATCCCCGTCGTAACTTGAGAATATACCCCAGGTTCCCGCCGCAACTCGAGAAAAACCATGAGACTTCCCCCTCGCCGCGAGATGAGGCCCGATTCCCCTGCACTGCCTGCAGAGCAATTCCGTGTTGCACATCACACATGAAAGGAGCCTTTATTTCCTTGATGGCACTCCAGAGAAACCCCAAGAACACTGTTTCAAGGCTAGAGGGATCCTGAGGTCACTGTGGCAACACGAAAGAGCTCCGTGGACCAAGAATCAACACGAGATGAGAGGTTAGTCCCTGGCTTCGACTCCTGAGGAATACCACCTTACCACAAGCACCTCAAGAGGAGGCTTCTCTCAGCTCTAGGTTTGTGAAAGGGATCCTGAGTTTGCGGCCTCAAATGGATTGGACACCGCGATGCCCTGACTCGAAATAAGGCCGGATATCCCTGCAGTGACTTGAATGCAGGCTCGTCTTGCATCTCCCAAGAAGAAAGGATGTCTGAATCCCCTGTGGAGACCACAGAGAAAGACCTAGTTCGCCACCTCATCGCGACCGGAGTCCTCATATCCTTTGAAAACTCCAGAGGTACGCGGAGATCAGTGCCTCCAAAGGAGACGATGCCTGACTCCTCGTGAAACTTGATAGGAGTCCCAAGATTCTTGTGGCAAGTGGAAAGGGACCCTTGGTCTCCCGCCTCAGCTGGAGAGGCGTTCCAATTGCCCTGCCAAGCCTCGAGGAGAATCCCGAGTTGTCCCTTGCAACTAGGCAGGAGTCCTGACGTCGCTGAAGAAACACGTGGGTGGAAGGGCCATCCCCGTCGTAACTCGAGAATATACCCCAGGTTCCCGCCGCAACTCGAGAAAAACCATGAGACTTCCCCCTCGCCGCGAGATGAGGCCCGATTCCCCTGCACTGCGTGCAGAGCAATTCCGTGTTGCACATCACACATGAAAGGAGCCTTGATTTCCTTGATGGCACTCCAGAGAAACCCCAAGAACACTGTTTCAAGGCTAGAGGGATCCTGAGGTCACTGTAGCAACACGAAAGAGCCCCGTGGACCAAAAATCAACTCGAGATGAGAGGTTAGTCCCTGGCTTCGACTCCAGAGGAATACCACCTTACCACAAGCACCTCAAGAGGAGGCTTCTCTCAGCTCTAGGTATGTGAGAGGGACCCTGAGTTTGCGGCCTCAAGTGGAATGGACACCGCGATGCCCTGACGCGAAATAAGGCTGGATATCCCTGTAGTGACTTGAATGCAGGCTCGTCTTGCATCTCCCAAGATGAAAGGATGTCTGAATCCCCTGTGGAGACCACAGAGAAAGACCTAGTTCCCCACCTCATCGCGACCGGAGGCCTCACATCCTTTGAAAACTCCAGAGGTACGCGGAGATCAGTGCCTCCAAAGGAGACGATGCCTGACTCCTCGAGAAACTTGATAGGAGTCCCAGGATTCCTGTGGCACGTGGAAAGGGACCCTTGGTCTCCCGCCTCAGCTGGAGAGGCGTTCCAATTGCCTTGCCAAACCTCGAGGAGAATCCCGAGTTGTGTCTCGCAACTAGGCAAGAGTCCTGACGTGGCTGAACAAACACGTGTGTGGAACGGCCATCCCCGTCGTAACTCGAGAATATACCCCAGGTTACCGCCGCAACTCGAGAAAAACATGAGACTTCCCCCTCGCCGCGAGATGAGGCCCGATTCCCCTGCACTGCGTGCAGAGCAATTCTGTGTTGCACATCACACATGAAAGGAGCCTTGATTTCCTTGATGGCACTCCAGAGAAACCCCAAGAACACTGTTTCAAGGCTAGAGGGATCCTGAGGTCATTGTAGCAACACGAAAGAGCTCCGTGGACCAAAAACCAACTCGAGATGAGAGGTTAGTCCCTGGCTTCGTCTCCAGAGGAATACCACCTTACCACAAGCACCTCAAGAGGAGGCTTCTCTCAGCTCTAGGTATGTGAGAGGGATCCTGAGTTTGCGGCCTCAAGTAGAATGAACACCGCGATGCCCTGACTCGAAAAAAGGCCGGATATCCCTGCAGTGACTGGAATGCAGGCTTGTCTTGCATCTCCCAAGTCGAAAGGGTGTCTGAATCCACTGTGGAGACCACAGAGAAAGACATAGTTCCCCACCTCATCGCGACCGGAGGCCTCACATCCTTTGAAAACTCCAGAGGTACGCGGAGATCAGTGCCTCCAAAGGAGACGATGCCTGACTACTCGTGAAACTTGATAGGAGTCCCAGGATTCTTGTGGCACGTGGAAAGGGACCCTTGGTCTCCCGCCTCAGCTGGAGAGGCGTTCCAATTGCCCTGCCAAGCCTCGAGGAGAATCCCGAGTTATCCCTTGCAATTAGGCAGGAGTCCTGACATGGCTGAACAAACACGTGGGTGGAAGGGCCATCCCCATCGTAACTCGAGAATATACCCCAGGTTCCCGCCGCAACTCGAGAAAAACCATGAGACTTCCCCCTCGATGCGAGATGAGGCCCGATTCCCCTGTACTGCGTGCAGAGCAATTCCGTCTTGCACATCACACATGAAAGGAGCCTTGATTTCCTTGATGGCACTCCAGAGAAACCCCAAGAACACTGTTTCAAGGATAGAGGGATCCTGAGGTCACTGTAGCAACACGAAAGAACTCTGTGGACCAAAAATCAACTCGAAAAGAGAGGTTAGTCCCTGGATTCGTCTCCAGAGGAATACCACCTTACCACAAGCACCTCAAGAGGAGGCTTCTCTCAGCTCTAGGTATGTGAGAGGGACCCTGAGTTTGCGGCCTCAAGTGGAATGGACACCGCGATGCACTGACTCGAAATAAGGCCGGATATCCCTGCAGTGACTGGAATGCAGGCTCGTCTTGCATCTCCCAGGACGAAAGGATGTCTGAATCCCCTGTGGAAAGCACAGAGAAAGACTTAGTTCCCCACCTCATCGCGACCGATCGCCTCACATCCTTTGAAAACTCCAGAGGAACGCGGAGATCAGTGCCTCCAAAGGAGACGATGCCTGACTCCTCGTGAAACTTGATAGGAGTCCCAGGATTCCTGTGGCACTTGGAAAGGGACACTTGGTCTCCCGCCTCAGCTGGAGAGGCGTCCCAATTGCCCTGCCAAGCCTCGAGGAGAATCCAGAGTAGTCCCTCGCAACTAGGCAGGAGTCCTGACGTCGCTGAAGAAACACGTGAGTGGAAGGGCCATCCCCGTCGTAACTCGAGAATATACCCCAGGTTCCCGCCGCAACTCGAGAAAAACCATGAGACTTCCCCCTCGCCGCGAGATGAGGCCCGATTCCCCTGCACTGCGTGCAGAGCAATTCCGTGTTGCACATCACACATGAAAGGAGCCTTGATTTCCTTGATGGCACTCCAGAGAAACCCCAAGAACACTGTTTCAAGGATAGAGGGATCCTGAGGTCACTGTAGCAACACGAAAGAGCTCCGTGGGCCAAAAATCAACTCGAGATGAGAGGTTAGTCCCTGGCTTCGACTCCAGAGGAATACCACCTTACCACAAGCACCTCAAGAGGAGGCTTCTCTCAGCTCTAGGTGTGTGAGAGGGACCCTGAGTGTGCGGCCTCAAGTGGAATGGACACCGCGATGCCCTGACGCGAAATAAGGCTGGATATCCCTGCAGTGACTTGAATGCAGGCTCGTCTTGCATCTCCCAAGATGAAAGGATGTCTGAATCCCCTGTGGAGACCACAGAGAAAGACCTAGTTCCCCACCTCATCGCGACCGGAGGCCTCACATCCTTTGAAAACTCCAGAGGTACGCGGAGATCAGTGCCTCCAAAGGAGACGATGCCTGACTCCTCGTGAAACTTGATAGGAGTCCCAGGATTCCTGTGGCACGTGGAAAGGGACCCTTGGTCTCCCGCCTCAGCTGGAGAGGCGTCCCAATTGCCTTGCCAAGCCTCGAGGAGAATCCCGAGTTGTGTCTCGCAACTAGGCAAGAGTCCTGACGTGGCTGAACAAACACGTGTGTGGAAGGGCCATCCCCGTCGTAACTCGAGAATATACCCCAGGTTCCCGCCGCAACTCGAGAAAAACCATGAGACTTCCCCCTCGATGCGAGATGAGGCCCGATTCCCCTGTACTGCGTGCAGAGCAATTCCGTCCTGCACATCACACATGAAAGGAGCCTTGATTTCCTTGATGGCACTCCAGAGAAACCCCAAGAACACTGTTTCAAGGATAGAGGGATCCTGAGGTCACTGTAGCAACACGAAAGAAATCTGTGGACCAAAAATCAACTCGAAAAGAGAGGTTAGTCCCTGGATTCGTCTCCAGAGGAATACCACCTTACCACAAGCACCTCAAGAGGAGGCTTCTCTCATCTCTAGGTATGTGAGAGGGACCCTGAGTTTGGGGCCTCAAGTGGAATGGACACCGCAATGCCCTGACTCGAAATAAGGCCTGATATCCCTGCAGTGACTTCAATGCAGGCTCGTCTTGCATCTCCCAGGACGAAAGGATGTCTGAATCCCCTGTGGAAAGCACAGAGAAAGACTTAGTTCCCCACCTCATCGCGACCGATAGCCTCACATCCTTTGAAAACTCCAGAGGTACGCGGAGATCAGTGCCTCCAAAGGAGACGATGCCTGACTCCTCGTGAAACTTGATAGGAGTCCCAGGATTCCTGTGGCACTTGGAAAGGGACACTTGGTCTCCCGCCTCAGCTGGAGAGGCGTCCCAATTGCCCTGCCAAGCCTCGAGGAGAATCCAGAGTTGTCCCTCGCCACTAGGCAGGAGTCCTGACGTCGCTGAAGAAACACGTGGGTGGAAGGGCCATCCCCGTCGTAACTCGAGAATATACCCCAGTTTCCCGCCGCAACTCGAGAAAAACCATGAGACTTCCCCCTCGCCGCGAGATGAGGCCCGATTCCCCTGCACTGCGTGCAGAGCAATTCTGTGTTGCACATCACACATGAAAGGAGCCTTGATTTCCTTCATGGCACTCCAGAGAAACCCCAAGAACACTGTTTCAAGGCTAGAGGGATCCTGAGGTCACTGTAGCAACACGAAAGAGCTCCGTGGACCAAAAATCAACTCGAGATGAGAGGTTAGTCCCTGGCTTCGACTCCAGAGGAATACCACCTTACCACAAGCACCTCAAGAGGAGGCTTCTCTCAGCTCTAGGTATGTGAGAGTGACCCTGAGTTTGCGGCCTCAAGTGGAATGGACACCGCGATGCCCTGACTCGAAATAAGGCCGGATATCCCTGCAGTGACTGGAATGCAGGCTCGTCTTGCATCTCCCAAGATGAAAGGATGTCTGAATCCCCTGTGGAGACCACAGAGAAAGACCTAGTTCCCCACCTCATCGCGACCGGAGGCCTCACATCCTTTGAAAACTCCAGAGGTACGCGGAGATCAGTGCCTCCAAAGGAGACGATGCCTGACTCCTCGTGAAACTTGATAGGAGTCCCAGGATTCCTGTGGCACGTGGAAAGGGACCCTTGGTCTCCCGCCTCAGCTGGAGAGGCGTCCCAATTGCCTTGCCAAGCCTCGAGGAGAATCCCGAGTTGTGTCTCGCAACTAGGCAAGAGTCCTGACGTGGCTGAACAGAAAAGTGTGTGGAAGGGCCATCCCCGTCGTAACTCGAGAATATACCCCAGGTTCCCGCCACAACTCGAGAAAAACCATGAGACTTCCCCCTCGCCGCGAGATGAGGCCCGATTCCCCTGCACTGCATGCAGAGCAATTCTGTGTTGCACATCACACATGAAAGGAGCCTTGATTTCCTTGATGGCACTCCAGAGAAACCCCAAGAACACTGTTTCAAGGCTAGAGGGATCCTGAGGTCACTGTAGCAACACGAAAGAGCTCCGTGGACCAAAAATCAACTCGAGATGAGAGGTTCGTCCCTGGCTTCGACTCCAGAGGAATACCACCTTACCACAAGCACCTCAAGAGGAGGCTTCTCTCAGCTCTAGGTATGTGAGAGGGACCCTGAGTTTGCGGCCTCAAGTGGAATGGACACCGCGATGCCCTGACTCGAAATAAGGCCGGATATCCCTGCAGTGACTGGAATGCAGGCTCGTCTTGCATCTCCCAGGACGAAAGGATGTCTGAATCCCCTGTGGAGACCACAGAGAAAGACCTAGTTCCCCACCTCATCGCGACCGGAGGCCTCACATCCTTTGAAAACTCCAGAGGTACGCGGAGATCAGTGCCTCCAAAGGAGACGATGCCTGACTCCTCGTGCAACTTGATAGGAGTCCCAGGATTCCTGTGGCACGTGGAAAGGGACACTTGGTCTCCCGCCTCAGCTGGAGAGGCGTCCCAATTGCCTTGCCAAGCCTTGAGGAGAATCCCGAGTTTTGTCTCGCAACTAGGCAAGAGTCCTGACGTGGCTGAACAAACACGTGTGTGGAAGGGCCATCCCCGTCGTAACTCGAGAATATACCCCATGTTCCCGCCGCAACTCGAGAAAAACCATGAGACTTCCCCCTCGCCGCGAGATGAGGCCGGATTCCCCTGCACTGCGTGCAGAGCAATTCTGTGTTGCACATCACACATGAAAGGAGCCTTGATTTCCTTCATGGCACTCCAGAGAAACCCCAAGAACACTGTTTCAAGGCTAGAGGGATCCTGAGGTCACTGTAGCAACATGAAGGAGCTCTGTGGACCAATAATCAACTCGAGATGAGAGGTTAGTCCCTGGCTTCGACTCCAGAGGAATACCACCTTACCACAAGCACCTCAAGAGGAGGCTTCTCTCAGCTCTAGGTATGTGAGAGGGACCCTGAGTTTGCGGCCTCAAGTGGAATGGACACCGCGATGCCCTGACTCGAAATAAGGCCGGATATCCCTGCAGTGACTGGAATGCAGGCTCCTCTTGCATCTCCCAACACGAAAGGGTGTCTGAATCCCCTGTGGAGACCACAGAGAAAGAACTAGTTCCCAACCTCATCGCGACAGGAAGCCTCAAATCCTTTGAAAACTCCAGAGGTATGCGGAGATCAGTGCCTCCAAAGGAGACGATGCCTGACTCCTCGTGAAGCTTGATAGGAGACCCAGGATTCCTGTGGCACGTGGAAAGGGACCCTCGGTCTCCCGTCTCAGCTGGAGAGGCATCCCAATTGCCCTGCAAAGCCTCGAGGAGAATCCCGAGTTGTCCCTCGCAACTAGTCAGGAGTCCTGACATGGCTGAACACACACGTGGGTGGAAGGGCCATCCCCGTCGTAACTCGAGAATATACCCCAGGTTCCCACCGCAACTCGAGAAAAACCATGAGACTTCCCCCTCCCCGCGAGATGAGGCCCGATTCCCCTGCACTGCGTGCAGAGCAATTCCGTGTTGCACATCACACATGAAAGGAGCCTTGATTTCCTTGATGGCACTCCAGAGAAACCCCAAGAACACTGTTTCAAGGATAGAGGGATCCTGAGGTCACTGCAGCAACACGAAAGAACTCTGTGGACCAAAAATCAACTCGAAAAGAGAGGTTAGTCCCTGGATTCGTCTCCAGAGGAATACCACCTTACCACAAGCACCTCAAGAGGAGGCTTCTCTCAGCTCTAGGTATGTGAGAGGGACCCTGAATTTGCGGCCTCAAGTGGAATGGACACCGCGATGCCCTGACTCGAAATAAGCCCGGATATCCCTGCAGTGACTTCAATGCAGGCTCGTCTTGCATCTCCCAGGACGAAAAGATGTCTGAATCCCCTGTGGAAAGCACAGAGAAAGACTTAGTTCCCCACCTCATCGCGACCGATAGCCTCACATCCTTTGAAAACTCCAGAGGTACGCGGAGATCAGTGCCTCCAAAGGAGACGATGCCTGACTTCTCGTGAAACTTGATAGGAGTCCCAGGATTCCTGTGGCACTTGGAAAGGGACACTTGGTCTCCCGCCTCAGCTGGAGAGGCGTCCCAATTGCCCTGACAAGCCTCGAGGAGAATCCAGAGTTGTCCCTCGCAACTAGGCAGGAGTCCAGACGTCGCTGAAGAAACACGTGGGTGGAAGGGCCATCCCCGTCGTAACTCGAGAATATACCCCAGGTTCCCGCCGCAACTCGAGAAAAACCATGAGACTTCCCCCTCGCCGCGAGATGAGGCCCGATTCCCCTGCACTGCGTGCAGAGCAATTCCGTGTTGCACATCACACATGAAAGGAGCCTTGATTTCCTTGATGGCACTCCAGAGAAACCCCAAGAACACTGTTTCAAGGCTAGAGGGATCCTGAGGTCACTGTAGCAACACGAAAGAGCTCCGTGGGCCAAAAATCAACTCGAGATGAGAGGTTAGTCCCTGGCTTCGACTCCAGAGGAATACCACCTTACCACAAGCACCTCAAGAGGAGGCTTCTCTCAGCTCTAGGTATGTGAGAGGGACCCTGAGTTTGCGGCCTCAAGTGGAATGGTCACCGCGATGCCCTGACGCGAAATAAGGCTGGATATCCCTGCAGTGACTGGAATGCAGGCTCGTCTTGCATCTCTCAAGATGAAAGGATGTCTGAATCCCCTGTGGAGACCACAGAGAATGACCTAGTTCCCCACCTCATCGCGACCGGAGGCCTCACATCCTTTGAAAACTCCAGAGGTACGCGGAGATCAGTGCCTCAAAAGGAGACGATGCCTGACTCCTCGTGAAACTTGATAGGTGTCCCAGGATTCCTGTGGCACGTGGAAAGGGACCCTTGGTCTCCCGCCTCAGCTGGAGAGGCGTTCCAATTGCCTTGCCAAGCCTCGAGGAGAATCCCGAGTTGTGTCTCGCAACTAGGCAAGAGTCCTGACGTGGCTGAACAAAAAAGTGTGTGGAAGGGCCATCCCCGTCGTAACTCGAGAATATACCCCAGGTTCCCGCCACAACTCGAGAAAAACCATGAGACTTCCCCCTCGCCGCGAGATGAGGCCCGATTCCCCTGCACTGCATGCAGAGCAATTCTGTGTTGCACATCACACATGAAAGGAGCCTTGATTTCCTTGATGGCACTCCAGAGAAACCCCAAGAACACTGTTTCAAGGCTAGAGGGATCCTGAGGTCACTGTAGCAACACGAAAGAGCTCCGTGGACCAAGAATCAACACGAGATGAGAGGTTAGTCCCTGGCTTCGACTCCTGAGGAATACCACCTTACCACAAGCACCTCAAGAGGAGGCTCTCTCAGCTCTAGGTGTGTGAGAGGAACCCTGAGTTTGCGGCCTCAAGTGGAATGGACGCCGCGATGCCCTGACTCGAAATAAGGCCGGATATCCCTGCAGTGACTTGAATGCAGGCTCGTCTTGCATCTCCCAAGAAGAAAGGATGTCTGAATCCCCTGTGGAGACCACAGAGAAAGACCTAGTTCCCCACCTCATCGTGACCGGAGGCCTCACATCCTTTTAAAACTCCAGAGGTACGCGGAGATCAGTGCCTCCAAAGGAGACGATGCCTGACTCCTCGTGAAACTTGATAGCAGTCCCAGGATTCTTGTGGCACGTGGAAAGGGACACTTGGTCTCCCGCCTCAGCTGGAGAGGCGTTCCAATTACCCTGCCAAGCCTCGAGGAGAATCCCGAGTTGTCCCTCGCAACTAGGCAGGAGTCCTGACGTGGCTGAACAAACACGTGGGTGGAAGGGCCATCCCCGTCGTAACTCGAGAATATACCCCAGGTTCCCGCCGCAACTCGAGAAAAACCATGAGACTTCCCCCTCGCCGCGAGATGAGGCCCGATTCCCCTGTACTGCGTGCAGAGCAATTCCGTCTTGCACATCACACATGAAAGGAGCCTTGATTTCCTTGATGGCACTCCAGAGAAACCCCAAGAACACTGTTTCAAGGATAGAGGGATCCTGAGGTCACTGTAGCAACACGAAAGAACTCTGTGGACCAAAAATCAACTCGAAAAGAGAGGTTAGTCCCTGGATTCGTCTCCAGAGGAATACCACCTTACCACAAGCACCTCAAGAGGAGGCTTCTCTCAGCTCTAGGTATGTGAGAGGGACCCTGAGTTTGCGGCCTCAAGTGGAATGGACACTGTGATGCCCTGACTCGAAATAAGGCCGGATATCCCTGCAGTGACTTCAATGCAGGCTCGTCTTGCATCTCCCAGGACGAAAGGATGTCTGAATCCCCTTTGGAATGCACAGAGAAAGACTTAGTTCCCCACCTCATCGCGACAGGAGGCCTCAAGTCCTTTGAAAACTCTAGAGGTATGCGGAGATCAGTGCCTCCAAAGGAGACGATGCCTGACTCCTCGTGAAACTTGATAGGAGTCCCAGGATTCCTGTGGCACTTGGAAAGGGACACTTGGTCTCCCGCCTCAGCTGAAGAGGCGTCCCAATTGCCCTGCCAAGCCTCGAGGAGAATCCAGAGTTGTCCCTCGCAACTAGGCAGGAGTCCTGACGTCGCTGAAGAAACACGTGGGTGGAAGGGCCATCCCCGTCGTAACTCGAGAATATACCCCAGGTTCCCGCCGCAACTCGAGAAAAACCATGAGACTCCCCCTCGCCGCGAGATGAGGCCCGATTCCCCTGCACTGCGTGCAGAGCAATTCCGTGTTGCACATCACACATGAAAGGAGCCTTGATTTCCTTGATGGCACTCCAGAGAAACCCCAAGAACACTGTTTCAAGGCTAGAGGGATCCTGAGGTCACTGTAGCAACACGAAAGAGCTCCGTGGGCCAAAAATCAACTCGAGATGAGAGGTTAGTCCCTGGCTTCGACTCCAGAGGAATACCACCTTACCACAAGCACCTCAAGAGGAGGCTTCTCTCAGCTCTAGGTATGTGAGAGGGACCCTGAGTTTGCGGCCTTAAGTGGAATGGACACCGCGATGCCCTGACGCGAAATAAGGCTGGATATCCCTGCAGTGACTTCAATGCAGGCTCGTCTTGCATCTCCCAAGATGAAAGGATGTCTGAATCCCCTGTGGAGACCACAGAGAAAGACCTAGTTCCCCACCTCATCGCGACCGGAGGCCTCACATCCTTTGAAAACTCCAGAGGTACGCGGAGATCAGTGCCTCCAAAAGAGACGATGCCTGACTCCTCCTGAAACTTGATAGGAGTCCCAGGTTTCCTGTGGCACGTGGAAAGGGACCCTTGGTCTCCCGCCTCAGCTGGACAGGCGTCCCAATTGCTTTGCCAAGCCTCGAGGAGAATCCCGAATTGTGTCTCGCAACAAGGCAAGAGTCCTGACGTGGCTGAACACACACGTGTGTGGAAGAGCCATCCCCGTCGTAACTCGAGAATATACCCCAGGTTCCCGCTTCAACTCGAGAAAAACCATGAGACTTCCCCCTCGCCGCGAGATGAGGCCCGATTCCCCTGCACTGCATGCAGAGCAATTCCGTGTTGCACATCACACATGAAAGGAGCCTTGATTTCCTTGATGGCACTCCAGAGAAACCCCAAGAACACTGTTTCAAGGCTAGAGGGATCCTGAGGTCACTGTAGCAACACGAAAGAGCTCCGTGGACCAAGAATCAACACGAGATGAGAGGTTAGTTCCTGGCTTCGACTCCTGAGGAATACCACCTTACCACAAGCACCTCAAGAGGAGGCTTCTCTCAGCTCTAGGTATGTGAGAGGGATCCTGAGTTTGCGGCCTCAAGTGGAATGGACACCGCGATGCCCTGACTCGAAATAAGGCCGGATATCCCTGCAGTGACTTGAATGCAGGCTCGTCTTGCATCTCCCAAGAAGAAAGGATGTCTGAATCCCCTGTGGAGACCACAGAGAAAGACCTAGTTCCCCACCTCATCGCGACCGCAGGCCTCACATCCTTTGAAAACTACAGAGGTACGCGGAAATCAGTGCCTCCAAAGGAGACGATGCCTGACTCCTCGTGAAACTTGATAGGAGTCCCAGGATTCTTGTGGCACGTGGAAAGGGTCCCTTGGTCTCCCGCCTCACCTGGAGAGGCGTTCCAATTGCCCTGCCAAGCCTCGAGGAGAATCCCGAGTTGTCCCTCGCAACTAGGCAGGAGTCCTGACGTCGCTGAAGAAACACGTGGGTGGAAGGGCCATCCCCGTCGTAACTCGAGAATATACCCCAGGTTCCCGCCGCAACTCGAGAAAAGCCATGAGACTTCCCCCTCGCCACGAGATGAGGCCCGATTCCCCTGCACTGCGTGCAGAGCAATTCCGTGTTGCACATCACACATGAAAGGAGCCTTGATTTCCTTCATGGCACTCCAGAGAAACCCCAAGAACACTGTTTCAAGGCTAGAGGGATCCTGAGGTCACTGTAGCAACACGAAAGAGCTCCGTGGACCAAGAATCAACTCGAGATGAGAGGTTAGTCCCTGGCTTCGACTCCTGAGGAATACCACCTTACCACAAGCACCTCAAGAGGAGGCTTCTCTCAGCTCTAGGTATGTGAGAGGGACGCTGAGGTTGCGGCCTCAAGTGGAATGGACACCGCGATGCCCTGACTCGAAATAAGGCCGGATATCCCTGCAGTGATTTCAATGCAGGCTCGTCTTGCATCTCCCAGGACGAAAGGATGTCTGAATCCCCTGTGGAAAGCACAGAGAAAGACTTAGTTCCCCACCTCATCGCGACCGGAGGCCTCACATCCTTTGAAAACTCCAGAGGTACGCGGAGATCAGTGCCTCCAAAGGAGACGATGCCTGACTCCTCGTGAAACTTGATAGGAGTCCCAGGATTCCTGTGGCACTTGGAAAGGGACCCTTGGTCTCCCGCCTCAGCTGGAGAGGCGTCCCAATTGCCCTGCCAAGCCTCGAGGAGAATCCAGAGTTGTCCCTCACAACTAGGCAGGAGTCCTGACGTCGCTGAAGAAACACGTGTGTGGAAGGGCCATCCCCGTCGTAACTCGAGAATATACCCCAGGTTCCAGCCGCAACTCGAGAAAAACCATGAGACTTCCCCCTCGCCGCGAGATGAGGCCCGATTCCCCTGCACTGCGTGCACAGCAATTCTGTGTTGCACATCACACATGAAAGGAGCCTTGATTTCCTTCATGGCACTCCAGAGAAAACCCAAGAACACTGTTTCAAGGCTAGAGGGATCCTGAGGTCACTGTAGCAACACGAAAGAGCTCTGTGGACCAAAAATCAACTCGAGATGAGAGGTTAGTCCCTGGCTTCGACTCCAGAGGAATACCACCTTACCACAAGCACCTCAAGAGGAGGCTTCTCTCAGCTCTAGGTATGTGAGAGGGACCATGAGTTTGTGGCCTCAAGTGGAATGGACACCGCGATGCCCTGACTCGAAATAAGGCCGGATATCCCTGCAGTGACTTGAATGCAGGATCGTCTTGCATCTCCCAAGACGAAAGGATGTCTGAATCCCCTGTGGAGACCACAGAGAAATACCTAGTTCCCCACCTCATCGCGACCGGAGGCCTCACATCCTTTGAAAACTCCAGAGGAATGCGGAGATCAGTGCCTCCAAAGGAGACGATGCCTGACTCCTCGTGAAACTTGATAGGAGTCCCAGGATTCTTGTGGCACGTGGAAAGGGACGCTGGTCTCCCGCCTCAGGTGGAGAGGCGTTCCAATTGCCCTGCCAAGCCTCGAGGAGAATCCCGAGTTGTCCCTCGCAACTAGGCAGGAGTCCTGACGTGGCTGAACAAACACGTGGGTGGAAGGGCCATCCCCGTCGTAACTCGAGAATATACCCCAGGTTCCCGCCGAAACTCGAGAAAAACCATGAGACTTCCCCCTCTCCGTGAGATGAGGCCCGATTCCCCTGTACTGTGTGCAGAGCAATTCCGTCTTGCACATCACACATGAAAGGAGCCTTGATTTCCTTCATGGCACTAAAGAGAAACCCCAAGAACACTGTTTCAAGGATAGAGGGATCCTGAGGTCACTGTAGCAACACGAAAGAACTCTGTGGACCAAAAATCAACTCGAAAAGAGAGGTTAGTCCCTGGATTCGTCTCCAGAGGATTACCACCTTACCACAAGCACCTCAAGAGGAGGCTTCTCACAGCTCTAGGTATGTGAGAGGCACCCTGAGTTTGCGGCCTCAAATGGAATGGACACCGCGATGCCCTGACTCGAAATAAGGCCGGATATCCCTGCAGTGACTGGAATGCAGGCTCGTCTTGCATCTCCCAAGAGGAAAGGGTGTCTGAATCCCCTGTGGAGACCACAGAGAAAGACCTAGTTCCCCACCTCATCGCGACAGGAGGCCTCAAATCCTTTAAAAACTCCAGAGGTATGCGGAGATCAGTGCCTCCAAATGAGATAATGCCTGAGTCCTCGTGAAACTTGATAGGAGACCCAGGATTCCTGTGGCACGTGGAAAGGGACCCTTGGTCTCCCGTCTCAGCTGGAGAGGCGTCCCAATTGCCCTGCAAAGCCTCGAGGAGAATCACGAGATGTCCCTCGCAACTAGGCAGGAGTCCTGACATGGCTGAACACACACGTGTGTGGAAGAGCCATCCCCGTCGTAACTCGAGAATATACCCCAGGTTCCCGCTGCAACTCGAGAAAAACCATGAGACTTCCCCCTCGCCGCGAGATGAGGCCCGATTCCCCTGCACTGCATGCAGAGCAATTCCGTGTTGCACATCACACATGAAAGGAGCCTTGATTTCCTTGATGGCACTCCAGAGAAACCCCAAGAACACTGTTTCAAGGCTAGAGGGATCCTGAGGTCACTGTAGCAACACGAAAGAGCTCCGTGGAAAAAGAATCAACACGAGATGAGAGGTTAGTTTCTGGCTTCGACTCCTGAGGAATACCACCTTACCACAAGCACCTCAAGAGGAGGCTTCTCTCAGCTCTAGGTATGTGAGAGGGACCCTGAGTTTGCGGCCTCAAGTGGAATGGACACCGCGATGCCCTGACTCGAAATAAGGCCGGATATCCCTGCAGTGACTTCAATGCAGGCTCGTCTTGCATCTCCCAGGACGAAAGGATGTCTGAATCCCCTGTGGAAAGCACAGAGAAAGACTTAGTTCCCCACCTCATCGCGACAGGAGGCCTCAAATCCTTTGAAAACTCCAGAGGTATGCGGAGATCAGTGCCTCCAAAGGAGATGATGCCTGACTCCTCGTGAAACTTGATAGGAGACCCAGGATTCCTGTGGCACGTGGAAAGGGACCCTTGGTCTCCCGTCTCAGCTGGAGAGGCGTCCCAATTGCCCTGCAAAGCCTCGAGGAGAATCCGGAGTTGTCCCTCGCAGCTAGGCAGGAGTCCTGGCGTCGCTGAAGAAACACGTGGGTGGAAGGGCCATCCCCGTCGTAACTCGAGAATATACCCCAGGTTCCCGCCGCAACTCGAGAAAAACCATGAGACTTCCCCCTCGCCGCGAGATGAGGCCCGATTCCCCTGCACTGCGTGCAGAGCAATTCCGTGTTCCACATCACACATGAAAGGAGCCTTGATTTCCTTGAAGGCACTCCAGAGAAACCCCAAGAACACTGTTTCAAGGCTAGAGGGATCCTGAGGTCACTGTAGCAACACGAAAGAGCTCCGTGGACCAAGAATCAACACGAGATGAGAGGTTAGTTCCTGGCTTCGAATCCTGAGGAATACCACCTTACCACAAGCACCTCAAGAGGAGGCTTCTCTCAGCTCTAGGTATGTGAGCCGGATCCTGAGTTGCGGCCTCAAGTGGAATGGACACCGCGATGCCCTGACTCGAAATAAGGCCGGATATCCCTGCAGTGACTTGAATGCAGGCTCGTCTTGCATCTCCCAGGACGAAAGGATGTCTGAATCCCCTGTGGAGACCACAGAGAAATACCTAGTTCCCCACCTCATCGCGACCGGAGGCCTCACATTCTTTGAAAACTCCAGAGGTACGCGGAGATCAGTGCCTCCAAAGGAGACGATGCCTGACTCCTCGTGAAACTTGATAGGAGTCCCAGGATTCTTGTGGCACGTGGAAAGGGACGCTGGTCTCCCGCCTCAGCTGGAGAGGCGTTCCAATTGCCCTGCCAAGCCTCGAGGAGAATCCCGAGTTGTCCCTCGCAACTAGGCAGGAGTCCTGACGTGGCTGAACAAACACGTGGGTGGAAGGGCCATCCCCGTCGTAACTCGAGAATATACCCCAGGTTCCCGCCGCAACTCGACAAAAACCATGAGACTTCCCCCTCGATGCGAGATGAGGCCCGATTCCCCTGTACTGTGTGCAGAGCAATTCCGTCTTGCACATCACACATGAAAGGAGCCTTGATTTCCTTGATGGCACTCCAGAGAAACCCCAAGAACACTGTTTCAAGGATAGAGGGATCCTGAGGTCACTGTAGCAACACGAAAGAACTCTGTGGACCAAAAATCAACTCGAAAAGAGAGGTTAGTCCCTGGATTCGTCTCCAGAGGAATACCACCTTACCACAAGCACCTCAAGAGGAGGCTTCTCTCAGCTCTAGGTATGTGAGAGGGACCCTGAGTTTGCGGCCTCAAGTGGAATGGACACCGCGATGCCCTGACTCGAAATAAGGCCGGATATCCCTGCAGTGACTTCAATGCAGGCTCGTCTTGTATCTCCCAAGACGAAAGGATGTCTGAATCCCCTGTGGAAAGCACAGAGAAAGACTGAGTTCCCCACCTCATCACGACCGATAGCCTCACATCCTTTGAAAACTCCAGAGGTACGCGGAGATCAGTGCCTCCAAAGGAGACGACGCCTGACTTCTCGTGAAACTTGATAGGAGTCCCAGGATTCCTGTGGCACTTGGAAAGGGACACTTGGTCTCCCGCCTCAGCTGGAGAGGCGTCCCAATTGCCCTGCCAAGCCTCGAGGAGAATCCAGAGGTGTCCCTCGCAACTAGGCAGGAGTCCTTACGTCGCTGAATAAACACGTGGGTGGAAGGGCCATCCCCGTCGTAACTCGAGAATATACCCCAGGTTCCCGCCGCAACTCGAGAAAAACCATGAGACTTCCCCCTCGCTGCGAGATGAGGCCCGATTCCCATGCACTGCGTGCAGAGCAATTCCGTGTTGCACATCACACATAAAAGGAGCCTTGATTTCCTTGATGGCACTCCAGAGAAACCCCAAGAACACTGTTTCAAGGATAGAGGGATCCTGAGGTCACTGTAGCAACACGAAAGAGCTCCGTGGACCAAAAATCAACTCGAGATGAGAGGTTAGTCCCTGGCTTCAACTCCAGAGGAATACCACCTTACCACAAGCACCTCAAGAGGAGGCTTCTCTCAGCTCTAGGTATGTGAGAGGGACCCTGAGTTTGCGGCCTCAAGTGGAATGGACACCGCGATGCCCTGACTCGAAATAAGGCCGATATCCCTGCAGTGACTGGAATGCAGGCTCGTCTTGCATCTCCCAAGACGAAAGGGTGTCTGAATCCCCTGTGGAGACCACAGAGAAAGACCTAGTTCCCCACCTCATCGCGACAGGAGGCCTCAAATCCTTTGAAAACTCCACAGGTATGCGGAGATCAGTGCCTCCAAAGGAGACGATGCCTGACTCCTCGTGAAACTTGATAGGAGACCCAGGATTCCTGTGGCACGTGGAAAGGGACCCTTGGTCTCCCGTCTCAGCTGGAGAGGCGTCCCAATTGCCCTGCAAAGCCTCGAGGAGAATCCCGAGTTGTCCCTCGCAACTAGGCAGGAGTCCTGACATGGCTGAACACACACGTGTGTGGAAGGGCCATCCCCGTCGTAACTCGAGAATATACCCCAGGTTCCCGCCGCAACTCGAGAAAAACCATGAGACTTCCCCCTCGCCGCGAGATGAGGCCCGATTCCCCTGCACTGCGTGCAGAGCAATTCCGTGTTGCACATCACACATGAAAGGAGCCTTGATTTCCTTCATGGCACTCCAGAGAAACCCTAAGAACACTGTTTCAAGGCTAGAGGGATCCTGAGGTCACTGTAGCAACACGAAAGAGCTCTGTGGACCAAGAATCAACACGAGATGAGAGGTTAGTCCCTGGCTTCGACTCCTGAGGAATACCACCTTACCAAAAGCACCTCAAGAGGAGGCTTCTCTCAGCTCTAGGTATGTGAGAGGGACCCTGAGTTTGCGGCCTCAAGTGGAATGGGCACCGTGATGCCCTGACTCGAAATAAGGCCGGATATCCCTGCAGTGACTTGAATGCAGGCTCGTCTTGCATCTCCCAAGTAGAAAGGATGTCTGAATCCCTTGTGGAGACCACAGAGAAACACCTAGTTCCCCACCTCATCGTGACCGGAGGCCTCACATCCTTTGAAAACTCCAGAGGTACGCGGAGATCAGTGCCTCCAAAGGAGACGATGCCTGACTCCTCGTGAAACTTGATAGGAGTCCCAGGATTCTTGTGGCACGTGGAAAGGGACCCTTGGTCTCCCGCCTCAGCTGGAGAGGCGTTCCAATTGCCCTGCCAAGCCTCGAGGAGAATCCCGAGTTGTCCCTCGCAACTAGGCAGGAGTCCTGACGTGGCTGAACAAACACGTGGGTGGAAGGGCCATCCCCGTCGTAACTCGAGAATATACCCCTGGTTCCCGCCGCAACTCGAGAAAAACCATGAGACTTCCCCCTCGATGCGAGATGAGGCCCGATTCCCCTGTACTGCGTGCAGAGCAATTCCGTCTTGCACATCACACATGAAAGGAGCCTTGATTTCCTTGATGGCACTCCAGAGAAACCCCAAGAACACTGTTTCAAGGATAGAGGGATCCTGAGGTCACTGTAGCAACACGAAAGAACTCTGTTGACCAAAAATCAACTCGAAAAGAGAGGTTAGTCCCTGGATTCGTCTCCAGAGGAATACCACCTTACCACAAGCACCTCAAGAGGAGGCTTCTCTCAGCTATAGGTATGTGAGAGGGACCCTGAGTTTGCGGCCTCAAGTGGAATGGACACCGCGATGCCCTGACTCGAAATAAGGCCGGATATCCCTGCAGTGACTTCAATGCAGGCTCGTCTTGCATCTCCCAGGACGAAAGGATGTCTGAATCCCCTGTGGAAAGCACAGAGAAAGACTTAGTTCCCCACCTCATCGCGACCGATAGCCTCACATCCTTTGAAAACGCCAGAGGTACGCGGAGATCAGTGCCTCCAAAGGAGACGATGCCTGACTCCTCGTGAAATTTGATAGGAGTCCCAGGATTCCTGTGGCACTTGGAAAGGGACACTTGGTCTCCCGCCTCAGCTGGAGAGGCGTCCCAATTGCCCTGCCAAGCCTCGAGGAGAATCCAGAGTTGTCCCTCGCAACTAGGCAGGAGTCCTGACGTCGCTGAAGAAACACGTGGGTGGAAGGGCCATCCCCGTCGTAACTCGAGAATATACCCCAGGTTCCCGCCGCAACTCGAGAAAAACCATGAGACTTCCCCCTCGCCGCGAGATGAGGCCCGATTCCCCTGCACTGCGTGCAGAGCAATTCTGTGTTGCACATCACACATGAAAGGAGCCTTGATTTCCTTCATGGCACTCCAGAGAAACCCCAAGAACACTGTTTCAAGGCTAGAGGGATCCTGAGGTCACTGTAGCAATACGAAAGAGCTCCGTGGACCAAAAATCAACTCGAGATGAGAGGTTAGTCCCTGGCTTCGACTCCAGAGGAATACCACCTTACCACAAGCACCTCAAGAGGAGGCTTCTCTCAGCTCTAGGTATGTGAGAGGGACCCTGAGTTGGCGGCCTCAAGTGGAATGGACACCGCGATGCCCTGACTCGAAATAAGGCCGGATATCCCTGCAGTGACTGGAATGCAGGCTCGTCTTGCATCTCCCAAGACGAAAGGGTGTCTGAATCCCCTGTGGAGACCACAGAGAAAGACCTAGTTCCCCACCTCATCGCGACAGGAGGCCTCAAATCCTTTGAAAACTCCAGAGGTATGCGGAGATCAGTGCCTCCAAAGGAGACGATGCCTGACTCCTCGTGAAACTTGATAGGAGACCCAGGATTCCTGTGGCACGTGGAAAGGGACCCTTGGTCTCCCGTCTCAGCTGCAGAGGCGTCCCAATTGCCCTGCAAAGCCTCGAGGAGAATCCCGAGTTGTCCCTCGCAACTAGACAGGAGTCCTGACGTCGCTGAAGAAACACGTGGGTCGAAGGGCCATCCCCGTCGTAACTCGAGAATATACCCCAGGTTCCCGCCGCAACTCGAGAAAAACCATGAGACTTCCCCCTCGCCGCGAGATGAGGCCCGATTCCCCTGCACTGCGTGCAGAGCAATTCTGTGTTGCACATCACACATGAAAGGAGCCTTGATTTCCTTGATGGCACTCCAGAGAAACCCCAAGAACACTGTTTCAAGTCTAGAGGGATCCTGAGGTCACTGTAGCAACACGAAAGAGCTCCGTGGACTAAGAATCAACACGAGATGATAGGTTAGTCCCTGGCTTCGACTCCTGAGGAATACCACCTTACCACAAGCACCTCAAGAGGAGGCTTCTCTCAGCTCTAGGTATGTGAGAGGGACCCTGAGTTTGCGGCCTCAAGTGGAATGGACACCGCGATGCCCTGACTCGAAATAAGGCCGGATATCCCTGCAGTGACTTGAATGCAGGCTCGTCTTGCATCTCCCAAGAAGAAAGGATGTCTGAATCCCCTGTGGAGACCACAGAGAAACACCTAGTTCCCCACCTCATCGCGACCGGAGGCCTCACATACTTTGAAAACTCCAGAGGTACGCGGAGATCAGTGCCTCCAAAGGAGACGATGCCTGACTCCTCGAGAAACTTGATAGGAGTACCATTATTCTTGTGGCACGTGGAAAGGGACCCTTGGTCTCCCGCCTCAGCTGGAGAGGCGTTCCAATTGCCCTGCCAAGCCTCGAGGTGAATACCGAGTTGTCCCTCGCAACTAGGCAGGAGTCCTGACGTGGCTGAACAAACACGTGTGTGGAAGGGCCATCCCCGTCGTAACTCGAGAATATACCCCAGGTTCCCGCCGCAACTCGAGAAAAACCATGAGACTTCCCCCTCGATGCGAGATGAGGCCCGATTCCCCTGTACTGCGTGCAGAGCAATTCCGTCTTGCACATCACACATGAAAGGAGCCTTGATTTCCTTGATGGCACTCCAGAGAAACCCCAAGAACACTGTTTCAAGGATAGAGGGATCCTGAGGTCACTGTAGCAACACGAAAGAACACTGTGGACCAAAAAGCAACTCGAAAAGAGAGGTTAGTCCCTGGATTCGTCTCCAGAGGAATACGACCTTACCACAAGCACCTCGAGAGGAGACTTCTCTCAGCTCTAGGAATGTGAGAGGGACCCTGAGTTTGCGGCCTCAAGTGGAATGGACACCGCGATGCCCTGACTCGAAATAAGGCCGGATATCCCTGCAGTGACTTCAATGCAGGCTCGTCTTGCATCTCCCAAGACGAAAGGATGTCTGAATCCCCTGTGGAAAGCACAGAGAAAGACTTAGTTCCCCAGCTCATCGCGACCGATAGCCTCACATCCTTTGAAAACTCCAGAGGTACGCGGAGATCAGTGCCTCCAAAGGAGACGATGCCTGACTCCTCGTGAAACTTGATAGGAGTCCCAGGATTCCTGTGGCACTTGGAAAGGGACACTTGGTCTCCCGCCTCAGCTGGAGAGGCGTCCCAATTGCCCTGCCAAGCCTTGAGGAGAATCCAGAGTTGTCCCTCGAAACTAGGCAGGAGTCCTGACGTCGCTGAAGAAACACGTGGGTGGAAGGGCCATCCCCGTCGTAACTCGAGAATATACCCCAGGTTCCCGCCGCAACTCGAGAAAAACCATGAGACTTCCCCCTCGCCGCGAGATGAGGCCCGATTCCCCTGCACTGCGCGCAGAGCAATTCCGTGTTGCATATCACACATGAAAGGAGCCTTGATTTCCTTGATGGCACTCCAGAGAAACCGCAAGAACACTGTTTCAAGGCTAGAGGCATCCTGAGGTCACTGTAGCAACACGAAAGAACTCCGTGGACCAAAAATCAACTCGAGATGAGAGGTTAGTCCCTGGATTCGACTCCAGAGGAATACCATCTTACCACAAGCACCTCAAGAGGAGGCTTCTCTCAGCTCTAGGTATGTGAGAGGGACCCTGAGTTTGCGGCCTCAAGTGGAATGGACACCGCGATGCCCTGACGCGAAATAAGGCTGGATAACCCTGCAGTGACTTGAATGCAGGCTCGTCTTGCATCTCCCAAGATGAAAGGATGTCTGAATCCCCTGTGGAGACCACAGAGAAAGACCTAGTTCCCCACCTCATCGCGACCGGAGGCCTCACATCCTTTGAAAACTTCAGGGGTACGCGGAGATCAGTGCCTCCAAAGGAGACGATGCCTGACTCCTCGTGAAACTTGATAGGAGTCCCAGGATTCCTGTGGCACGTGGAAAGGGACCCTTGGTCTCCCGCCTCAGCTGGAGAGGCGTCCCAATTGCCTTGCCAAGCCTCGAGGAGAATCCCGAGTTGTGTCTCGCAACTAGGCAAGAGTCCTGACGAGGCTGAACAAACACGTGGGTGGAAGGGCCATCCCCATCGTAACTCGAGAATATACCCCAGGTTCCCGCCGCAACTCGAGAAAAACCATGAGACTTCCCCCTCGCCGCGAGATAACGCCCGATTCCCCTGCACTGCGTGCAGAGCAATTCTGTGTTGCACATCACACATGAAAGGAGCCTTGATTTCCTTGATGGCACTCCAGAGAAACCCCAAGAACACTGTTTCAAGGCTAGAGGGATCCTGAGGTCACTGTAGCAACACGAAAGAGCTCCGTGGGCCAAGAATAAACTCGAGATGAGAGGTTAGTCCCTGGCTTCGACTCCAGAGGAATACCACCTTACCACAAGCACCTCAAGAGGAGGCTTCTCTCAGCTCTAGGTATGTGAGAGGGACCCTGAGTTTGTGGCCTCAAGTGGAATGGACACCGCGATGCCCTGACTCGAAATAAGGCCGGATATCCCTGCAGTGACTGGAATGCAGGCTCGTCTTGCATCTCCCAAGATGAAAGGATGTCTGAATCCCCTGTGGAGACCACAGAGAAAGACCTAGTTCCCCACCTCATCGCGACAGGAGGCCTCAAATCCTTTGAAGACTCCAGAGGTATGCAGAGATCAGTGCCTCCAAAGGAGACGATGCCTGACTCCTCGTGAAACTTGATAGGAGACCCAGAATTCCTTTGGCACGTGGAAAGGGACCCTTGGTATCCCGTCTCAGCTGGAGAGGCGTCCCAATTGCCCTGCAAAGCCTCGAGGAGAATCCCGAGTTGTCCCTCGCAACTAGGCAGGAGTCCTGACGTGGCTGAACACACACGTGTGTGGAAGGGCTATCCCCGTCGTAACTCGAGAATATACCCCAGGTTCCCGCCGCAACTCGAGAAAAACCATGAGACTTCCCCCTCGTCGCGAGATGAGGCCCGATTCCCCTGCACTGCGTGCAGAGAAATTCCGTGTTGCACATCACACATGAAAGGAGCCTTGATTTCCTTGATGGCACTCCAGAGAATCCCCAAGAACACTGTTTCAAGGCTAGAGGGATCCTGAGGTCACTGTAGCAACACGAAAGAGCTCCGTGGACCAAGAATCAACACGAGATGAGAGGTTAGTCCCTGGCTTCGACTCCTGAGGAATACCACCTTACCACAAGCACCTCAAGAGGAGGCTTCTCTCAGCTCTAGGTATGTGAGAGGGACCCTGAGTTTGCGGCCTCAAGTGGAATGGACACCGCGATGCCCTGACTCGAAATAAGGCCGGATATCCCTGCAGTGACTGGAATGCAGGCTCGTCTTGCATCTCCCAAGACGAAAGGGTGTCTGAATCCCCTGTGGAGACCACAGAGAAAGACCTAGTTCCCCACCTCATGGCGACCGGAGGCCTCACATCCTTTGAAAACTCCAGAGGTACGCGGAGATCAGTGCCTCCAAAGGAGACGATGCCTGACTCCTCGTGAAACTTGATAGGAGTCCCAGGATTCCTGTGGCACTTGGAAAGGGACCCTTGGTATCCCGTCTCAGCTGGAGAGGCGTCCCAATTGCCCTGCCAAGCCTCGAGGAGAATCCCGAGTTGTCCCTCGCAACTAGGCAGGAGTCCTGAAGTGGCTGAACAAACACATGGGTGGAAGGGCCATCCCCATCGTAACTCGAGAATATACCCGAGGTTCCCGCCGCAACTCGAGAAAAACCATGAGACTTCCCCCTCAATGCGAGATGAGGCCCGATTCCCCTGTACTGCGTGCAGAGCAATTCCGTCTTGCACATCACACATGAAAGGAGCCTTGATTTCCTTGATGGCACTCCAGAGAAACCCCAAGAACACTGTTTCAAGGATAGAGGGATACTGAGGTCACTGTAGCAACGCGAAAGAACTCTGTGGACCAAAAATCAACTCGAAAAGAGAGGTTAGTCCCTGGATTCGTCTCCAGAGGAATACCACCTTACCACAAGCACCTCAAGAGGAGGCTTCTCTCAGCTATAGGTATGTGAGAGGGACCCTGAGTTTGCGGCCTCAAGTGGAATGGACACCGCGATGCCCTGACTCGAAATAAGGCCGGATATCCCTGCAGTGACTTCAATGCAGGCTCGTCTTGCATCTCCCAGGACGAAAGGATGTCTGAATCCCCTGTGGAAAGCACAGAGAATGACTTAGTTCCCCACCTCATCGCGACCGATAGCCTCATATCCTTTGAAAACTCCAGAGGTACGCGGAGATCAGTGCCTCCAAAGGAGACGATGCCTGACTCCTCGTGAAACTTGATAGGAGTCCCAGGATTCCTGTGGCACTTGGAAAGGGACACTTGGTCTCCCGCCTCAGCTGGAGAGGCGTCCCAATTGCCCTGCCAAGCCTCGAGGAGAATCCCGAGTTGTCCCTCGCAACTAGGCAGGAGTCCTGACGTCGCTGAAGAAACACGTGGGTGGAAGGGCCATCCCCGTCGTAACTCGAGAATATACCCCAGGTTCCCGCCGCAACTTGAGAAAAACCATGAGACTTCCCCCTCGCCGCGAGATGAGGCCCGATTCCCCTGCACTGCGTGCAGAGCAATTCCGTGTTGCACATCACACATGAAAGGAGCCTTGATTTCCTTCATGGCACTCCAGAGAAACCCCAAGAACACTGTTTCAAGGCTAGAGGGATCCTGAGGTCACTGTAGCAACACGAAAGAGCTCCGTGGACCAAGAATCAACACGAGATGAGAGGTTAGTCCCTGGCTTCGACTCCTGAGGAATACCACCTTACCACAAGCACCTCAAGAGGAGGCTTCTCTCAGCTCTAGGTATGTGAGAGGGACCCTGAGTTTGCGGCCTCAAGTGGAATGGACACCGCGATGCGATGACTCGAAATAAGGCCGGATATCCCTGCAGTGACTGGAATGCAGGCTCGTCTTGCATCTCCCAAGAAGAAAGGATGTCTGAATCCCCTGTGGAGACCACAGAGAAACACCTAGTTCCACACCTCATCGCGACCGGAGGCCTCACATCCTTTGAAAACTCCAGAGGTACGCGGAGATCAGTGCCTCCAAAGGAGACGATGCCTGACTCCTCGTGAAACTTGATAGGAGTCCCAGGATTCTTGTGGCACGTGGAAAGGGACCCTTGGTCTCCCGCCTCAGCTGGAGAGGCGTTCCAATTGTCCTGCCAAGCCTCGAGGAGAATCCCGAGTTGTCCCTCGCAACTAGGCAGGAGTCCTGACGTGGCTGAACGAACACGTGGGTGGAAGGGCCATCCCCGTCGTAACTCGAGAATATACCCCAGGTTTCCGCCGCAACTCGAGAAAAACCATGAGACTTCCCCCTCGATGCGAGATGAGGCCCGATTCCCCTGTACTGCGTGCAGAGCAATTCCGTCTTGCACATCACACATGAAAGGAGCCTTGATTTCCTTGATGGCACTCCAGAGAATCCCCAAGAACACTGTTTCAAGGATAGAGGGATCTTGAGGTCACTGTAGCAACACGAAAGAACTCTGTGGACCAAAAATCAACTCGAAAAGAGAGGTTAGTCCCTGGATTCGTCTCCAGAGGAATACCACCTTACCACAAGCACCTCAAGACGAGGCTTCTCTCAGCTCTAGGTATGTGAGAGGGACCCTGAGTTTGCGGCCTCAAGTGGAATGGACACCGCGATGCCCTGACTCGAAATAAGGCCGGATATCCCTGCAGTGACTTCAATGCAGGCTCGTCTTGCATCTCCCACGACGAAAGGATGTCTGAATCCCCTGTGGAAAGCACAGAGAAAGACTTAGTTCCCCACCTCATCGCGACCGATAGCCTCACATCCTTTGAAAACTCCAGAGGTACGCGGAGATCAGTGCCTCCAAAGGAGACGATGCCTGACTCCTCGTGAAACTTGATAGGAGTCCCAGGATTCCTGTGGCACTTGGAAAGGGACCCTTGGTCTCCCGCCTCAGCTGGAGAGGCGTCCCAATTGCCCTGCCAAGCCTCGAGGAGAATCCAGAGTTGTCCCTCGCAACTAGGCAGGAGTCCTGACGTCGCTGAAGGAACACGTGTGTGGAAGGGCCATCCCCGTCGTAACTCGAGAATATACCCCAGGTTCCCGCCGCAACTCGAGAAAAACCATGAGACTTCCCCCTCGCCGCGAGATGAGGCCCGATTCCCCTGCACTGCGTGCAGAGCAATTCCGTGTTACACATCACACATGAAAGGAGACTTGATTTCCTTGATGGCACTCCAGAGCAACCCCAAGAACACTGTTTCAAGGCTAGAGGGATCCTGAGGTCACTGTAGCAACACGAAAGAGCTCCGTGGACCAAGAATCAACACGAGATGAGAGGTTAGTCCCTGGCTTCGACTCCTGAGGAATACCACCTTACCACAAGCACCTCAAGAGGAGGCTTCTCTCAGCTCTAGGTATGTGAGAGGGATCCTGAGTTTGCGGCCTCAAGTGGAATGGACACTGCGATGCCCTGACTCGAAATATGGCCGGATATCCCTGCAGTGACTTGAATGCAGGCTCGTCTTGCATCTCCCAAGAAGAAAGGATGTCTGAATCCCCTGTGGAGACCACAGAGAAACACCTAGTTCCCCACCTCATCGCGACCGGAGGCCTCACATCCTTTGAAAACTCCAGAGGTACGCGGAGATCAGTGCCTCCAAAGGAGACGATGCCTGACTCCTCGTGAAACTTGATAGGAGTCCCAGGATTCTTGTGGCACGTGGAAAGGGACCCTTGGTCTCCCGCCTCAGCTGGAGAGGCGTTCCAATTGCCCTGCCAAGCCTCGAGGAGAATCCCGAGTTGTCCCTCGCAACTAGGCAGGAGTCCTGACGTGGCTGAACAAACACGTGGGTGGAAGGGCCATCCCCGTCGTAACTCGAGAATATACCGCAGGTTCCCGCCGCAACTCGAGAAAAACCATGAGACTTCCCCCTCGATGCGAGATGAGGCCCGATTCCCCTGTACTGCGTGCAGAGCAATTCCGTCTTGCACATCACACATGAAAGGAGCCTTGATTTCCTTGATGGCACTCCAGAGAATCCCCAAGAACACTGTTTCAAGGATAGAGGGATCCTGAGGTCACTGTAGCAACACGAAAGAACTCTGTGGACCAAAAATCAACTCGAAAAGAGAGGTTAGTCCCTGAATTCGTCTCCAGAGGAATACCACCTTACCACAAGCACCGCAAGAGGAGGCTTCTCTCAGCTCTAGGTATGTGAGAGGGACCCTGAGATTGCGGCCTCAAGTGGAATGGACACCGCGATGCCCTGACTCGAAATAAGGCCGGATATCCCTGAAGTGACTTCAATGCAGGCTCGTCTTGCTTCTCCCAGAACGAAAGGATGTCTGAATCCCCTGTGGAAAGCACAGAGAAAGACTTAGTTCCCACCTCATCACGACCGATCGCCTCACATCCTTTGAAAACTCCAGAGGTACACGGAGATCAGTGCCTCCAAAGGAGACGATGCCTGACTCCTCGTGAAACTTGATAGGAGTCCCAGGATTCCTGTGGCACTTGGAAAGGGACACTTGGTCTCCCGCCTCAGCTGGAGAGGCGTCCCAATTGCCCTGCCAAGCCTCGAGGAGAATCCAGAGTTGTGTCTCGCAACTAGGCAGGAGTCCTGACGTCGCTGAAGAAACAAGTGGGTGGAAGGGCCATCCCCGTCGTAACTCGAGAATATACCCCAGGTTCCCGCCGCAACTCGAGAAAAACCATGAGACTTCCCCCTCGTCGCGAGATGAGGCCCGATTCCCCTGCACTGCGTGCAGAGCAATTCCGTGTTGCACATCACACATGAAAGGAGCCTTGATTTCCTTGATGGCACTCCAGAGAAACCCCAAGTACACTGTTTCAAGGCTAGAGGGATCCTGAGGTCACTGTAGCAACACGAAAGAGCTCCGTGGGCCAAAAATCAACTTGAGATGAGAGGTTAGTCCCTGGCTTCGACGCCAGAGGAATACCACCTTACCACAAGCACCTCAAGAGGTGGCTTCTCTCAGCTCTAGGTATGTGAGAGGGACCCTGAGTTTGCGGCCTCAAGTGGAATGGACACCGCGATGCCCTGACGCGAAATAAGGCCGGATATCCCTGCAGTGACTTGAATGCAGGCTCGTCTTGCATCTCCCAAGATGAAAGGATGTCTGAATCCCCTGTGGAGACCACAGAGAAAGACCTAGTTCCCCACCTCATCGCGACCGGAGGCCTCACATCCTTTGAAAACTCCAGAGGTACGCAGAGATCAGTGCCTCCAAAGGAGACGATGCCTGACTCCTCGTGAAACTTGATAGGAGACCCAGGATTCCTGTGGCACGTGGAAAGGGACCCTTGGTCTCCCGTCTCAGCTGGAGAGGCGTCCCAATTGCCCTGCCAAGCCTCGAGGAGAATCCCGAGTTGTCCCTCGCAACTAGGCAGGAGTCCTGACGTCGCTGAAGAAACACGTGGGTGGAAGGGCCATCCCCGTCGTAACTCGAGAATATACCCCAGGTTCCCGCCGCAACTCGAGAAAAACCATGAGACTTCCCCCTCGCCGCGAGATGAGGCCCGATTCCCCTGCACTGCGTGCAGAGCAATTCCGTGTTGCACATCACACATGAAAGAAGCCTTGATTTCCTTGATGGCACTCCAGAGAAACCCCAAGAACACTGTTTCAAGGCTAGAGGGATCCTGAGGTCACTGTAGCAACACGAAAGAGCTCCGTGGGCCAAAAATCAACTCGAGATGAGAGGTTAGTTCCTGGCTTCGACTCCAGAGGAATACCACCTTACCACAAGCACCTCAAGAGGAGGCTTCTCTCAGCTCTAGGTATGTGAGAGGGACCCTGAGTTTGCGGCCTCAAGTGGGATGGACACCGCGATGCCCTGACGCGAAATAAGGCCGGATATCCCTGCAGTGACTTGAATGCAGGCTCGTCTTGCATCTCCCAAGATGAAAGGATGTCTGAATCCCCTGTGGAGACCACAGAGAAACACCTAGTTCCCCACCTCATCGCGACCGGAGGCCTCACATCCTTTGAAAACTCCAGAGGTACGCGGAGATCAGTGCCTCCAAAGGAGACGATGCCTGACTCCTCGTGAAACTTGATAGGAGTCCCAGGATTCCTGTGGCACGTGGAAAGGGACCCTTGGTCTCCCGCCTCAGCTGGAGAGGCGTCCCAATTGCCTTGCCAAGCCTCGAGGAGAATCCCGAGTTGTGTCTCGCAACTAGGCAGGAGTCCGGACATGGCTGAACAAACACGTGTGTGGAAGGGCCATCCCCGTCGTAACTCGAGAATATACCCCAGGTTCCCGCCGCAACTCGAGAACAACCATGAGACTTCCCCCTCGCCGCGAGATGTGGCCCGATTCCCCTGCACTGCGTGCAGAGCAATTCCGTGTTGCACATCACACATGAAAGGAGCCTTGATTTCCTTGATGGCACTCCAGAGAAACCCCAAGAACACTGTTTCAAGGCTAGAGGGATCCTGAGGTCACTGTAGAAACACGAAAGAGCTCCGTGGACCAAGAATCAACACGAGATGAGAGGTTAGTCCCTGGCTTCGACTCCTGAGGAATACCACCTTACCACAAGCACCTCAAGAGGAGGCTTCTCTCAGCTCTAGGTATGTGAGAGGGATCCTGAGTTTGCGGCCTCAAGTGGAATGGACACCGCGATGCCCTGACTCGAAATAAGGCCGGATATCCCTGCAGTGACTTGAATGCAGGCTCGTCTTGCATCTCCCAAGAAGAAAGGATGTCTGAATCCCCTGTGGAGACCACAGAGAAACACCTAGTTCCCCACCTCATCGCGACCGGAGGCCTCACATCCTTTGAAAACTCCAGAGGTACGCGGAGATCAGTGCCTGCAAAGGAGACGATGCCTGACTCCTCGTGAAACTTGATAGGAGTCCCAGGATTCCTGTGGCACTTGGAAAGGGACACTTGGTCTCCCGCCTCAGCTGGAGAGGTGTCCCAATTGCCCTGCCAAGCCTCGAGGAGAATCCAGAGTTGTCCCTCGCAACTAGGCAGGAGTCCTGACGTCGCTGAAGAAACACGTGGGTGGAAGGGCCATCCCCGTCGTAACTCGAGAATATACCCCAGGTTCCCGCCGCAACTCGAGAAAAACCATGAGACTTCCCCCTCGCCGCGAGATGAGGCCCGATTCCCCTGCACTGCGTGCAGAGCAATTCCGTGTTGCACATCACACATGAAAGGAGCCTTGATTTCCTTGATGGCACTCCAGAGAAACCCCAAGAACACTGTTTCAAGGCTAGAGGGATCCTGAGGTCACTGTAGCAACACGAAAGAGCTCCGTGGGCCAAAAATCAACTCGAGATGAGAGGTTAGTCCCTGGCTTCGACTCCAGAGGAATACCACCTTACCACAAGCACCTCAAGAGGAGGCTTCTCTCAGCTCTAGGTATGTGAGAGGGACCCTGAGTTTGCGGCCTCAAGTGGAATGGACACCGCGATGCCCTGACGCGAAATAAGGCTGGATATCCCTGCAGTGACTTGAATGCAGGCTCGACTTGCAACTCCCAAGATGAAAGGATGTCTGAATCCCCTGTGGAGACCACAGAGAAAGACCTAGTTCCCCACCTCATCGCGACCGGAGGCCTCACATCCTTTGAAAACTCCAGAGGTACGCAGAGATCAGTGCCTCCAAAGGAGACGATGCCTGACTCCTCGTGAAACTTGATAGGAGTCCCAGGATTCCTGTGGCACGTGGAAAGGGACCCTTGGTCTCCCGCCTCAGCTGGAGAGGCGTCCCAATTGTCTTGCCAAGCCTCGAGGAGAATCCCGAGTTGTGTCTCGCAACTAGGCAAGAGTCCTGACGTGGCTGAACAAACACGTGTGTGGAAGGGCCATCCCCGTCGTAACTCGAGAATATAGCCCAGGTTCCCGCCGCAACTCGAGAAAAACCATGAGACTTCCCCATCGCCGCGAGATGAGGCCCGATACCCCTGCACTGCGTGCAGAGCAATTCTGTGTTGCAGATCACACATGAAAGGAGCCTTGATTTCCTTCATGGCACTCCAGAGAAACCCCAAGAACACTGTTTCAAGGCTAGAGGGATCCTGAGGTCACTGTAGCAACACGAAAGAGCTCCGTGGACCAAAAATCAACTCGAGCTGAGAGGTTAGTCCCTGGCTTCGACTCCAGAGGAATACCACCTTACCACAAGCACCTCAAGAGGAGGCTTCTCTCAGCTCTAGGTATGTGAGAGGGACCCTGAGTTTGCGGCCTCAAGTGGAATGGACACCACGATGCCCTGACTCGAAATAAGGCCGGATATCCCTGCAGTGACTTGAATGCAGGCTCGTCTTGCATCTCCCAAGACGAAAGGGTGTCTGAATCCCCTGTGGAGACCACAGAGAAAGACCTAGTTCCCCACCTCATCGCGACATGAGGCCTCAAATCCTTTGAAAACTCCAGAGGTATGCGGAGATCAGTGCCTCCAAAGGAGACGATGCCTGACTCCTCGTGAAACTTGATAGGAGACCCAGGATTCCTGTGGCACGTGGAAAGGGACACTTAGTCTCCCGTCTCAGCTGGAGAGGCGTCCCAATTGCCCTGCAAAGCCTCGAGGAGAATCCCGAGTTGTCCCTCGCAACTAGGCAGGAGTCCTGACGTCGCTGAAGAAACACGTGGATGGAAGGGCCATCCCCGTCGTAACTCGAGAATATACCCCAGGTTCCCGCCGCAACTCGAGAAAAACCATGAGAGTTCCCCTTCGATGCGAGATGAGGCCCGATTCCCCTGTACTGCGTGCAGAGCAATTCCGTGTTGCACATCACACATGAAAGGAGCCTTGATTTCCTTGATGGCACTCCAGAGAAACCCCAAGAACACTGTTTCAAGGCTAGAGGGATCCTGAGGTCACTGTAGCAACACGAAAGAGCTCCGTGGGCCAAAAATCAACTCGAGATGAGAGGTTAGTTCCTGGCTTTGACTCCAGAAGAATACCACCTTACCACAAGCACCTCAAGAGGAGGCTTCTCTCAGCTCTAGGTATGTGAGAGGGACCCTGAGTTTGCGGCCTCAAGTGGGATGGACACCGCGATGCCCTGACGCGAAATAAGGCCGGATATCCCTGCAGTGACTTGAATGCAGGCTCGTCTTGCATCTCCCAAGATGAAAGGATGTCTGAATCCCCTGTGGAGACCACAGAGAAACACCTAGTTCCCCACCTCATCGCGACCGGAGGCCTCACATCCTTTGAAAACTCCAGAGGTACGCGGAGATCAGTGCCTCCAAAGGAGACGATGCCTGACTCCTCGTGAAACTTGATAGGAGTCCCAGGATTCCTGTGGCACGTGGAAAGGGACCCTTGGTCTCCCGCCTCAGCTGGAGAGGCGTCCCAATTGCCTTGCCAAGCCTCGAAGAGAATCCCGAGTTGTGTCTCGCAACTAGGCAAGAGTCCTGACGTGGCTGAACAAACACGTGTGTGGAAGGGCCATCCCCGTTGTAACTCGAGAATATACCCCAGGTTCCCGCCGCAACTCGAGAAAAACCATGAGACTTCCCACTCGCCGCGAGATGAGGCCCGATTCCCCTGCACTGCGTGCAGAGCAATTCCGTGTTGCACATCACACATGAAAGGAGCCTTGATTTCCTTGATGGCACTCCAGAGAAACCCCAAGAACACTGTTTCAAGGCTAGAGGGATCCTGAGGTCACTGTAGCAACACGAAAGAGCTCCGTGGACCAAGAATCAACACGAGATGAGAGGTTAGTCCCTGGCTTCGACTCCTGAGGAATACCACTTTACCACAAGCACCTCAAGAGGAGGCTTCTCTCAGCTCTAGGTATGTGAGAGGGATCCTGAGTTTGCGGCCTCAAGTGGAATGGACACCGCGATGCCCTGACTCGAAATAAGGCCGGATATCCCTGCAGTGACTTGAATGCAGGCTCGTCTTGCATCTCCCAAGAAGAAAGGATGTCTGAATCCCCTGTGGAGACCACAGAGAAACACCTAGTTCCCCACCTCATCGCGACCGCAGGCCTCACATCCTTTGAAAACTCCAGAGGTACGCGGAGATCAGTGCCTCCAAAGGAGACGATGCCTGACTCCTCGTGAAACTTGATAGGAGTCCCAGGATTCCTGTGGCACGTGGAAAGGGACCCTTGGTCTCCCGCCTCAGCTGGAGAGGCGTTCCAATTGCCCTGCCAAGCCTCGAGGAGAATCCCGAGTTGTCCCTCGCAACTAGGCAGGAGTCCTGACGTGGCTGAACAAACACGTGGGTGGAAGGGCCATCCCCGTCGTAACTCGAGAATATACCCCAGGTTCCCGCCGCAACTCGAGAAAAACCATGAGACTTCCCCCTCGCCGCGAGATGAGGCCCGATTCCCCTACACTGCGTGCAGAGCAATTCCGTGTTGCACATCACACATGAAAGGAGCCTTGATTTCCTTGATGGCACTCCAGAGAAACCCCAAGAACACTGTTTCAAGGCTAGAGGGATCCTGAGGTCACTGTAGCAACACGAAAGAGCTCCGTGGACCAAAAATCAACTCGAGATGAGATGTTAGTCCCTGGTTTCGACTCCAGAGGAATACCACCTTACCACAAGCACCTCAAGAGGAGGCTTCTCTCAGCTCTAGGTATGTGAGAGGGACCCTGAGTTTGCGGCCTCAAGTGGAATGGACACCGCGATGCCCTGACGCAAAATAAGGCTGGATATCCCTGCAGTGACTTGAATGCAGGCTCGTCTTGCATCTCCCAAGATGAAAGGATGTCTGAATCCCCTGTGGAGACCACAGAGAAAGACCTAGTTCCCCACCTCATCGCGACCGGAGGCCTCACATCCTTTGAAAACTCCAGAGGTACGCGGAGATCAGTGCCTCCAAAGGAGACGATGCCTGACTCCTCGTGAAACTTGATAGGAGTCCCAGGATTCCTGTTGCACGTGGAAAGGGACCCTTGGTCTCCCGCCTCAGCTGGAGAGGCGTCCCAATTGCCTTGCCAAGCCTCGAGGAGAATCCCGAGTTGTGTCTCGCAACTAGGCAAGAGTCCTGACGTGGCTGAACAAACACGTGTGTGGAAGGGCCATCCCCGTCGTAACTCGAGAATATACCCCAGGTTCCCGCCGCAACTCGAGAAAAACCATGAGACTTCCCCCTCGCCGCGAGATGAGGCCCGATTCCTCTGCACTGCGTGCAGAGCAATTCCGTGTTGCACATCACACATGAAAGGAGCTTTGATTTCCTTGATGGCACTCCAGAGAAACCCCAAGAACACTGTTTCAAGGCTAGAGGGATCCTGAGGTCACTGTAGCAACACGAAAGAGATCCGTGGACCAAGAATCAACACGAGATGAGAGGTTAGTCCCTGGCTTCGACTCCTGAGGAATACCACCTTACCACAAGCACCTCAAGAGGAGGCTTCTCTCAGCTCTAGGTATGTGAGAGGGATCCTGAGTTTGCGGCCTCAAGTGGAATGGACACCGTGATGCCCTGACTCGAAATAAGGCCGGATATCCCTGCAGTGACTTGAATGCAGGCTCGTCTTGCATCTCACAAGAAGAAAGGATGTCTGAATCCCCTGTGGAGACCACAGAGAAACACCTAGTTCCCCACCTCATCGCGACCGGAGGCCTCACATCCTTTGAAAACTCCAGAGGTACGCGGAGATCAGTGCCTCCAAAGGAGACGATGCCTGACTCCTCGTGAAACTTGATAGGAGTCCCAGGATTCCTGTGGCACGTGGAAAGGGACCCTTGGTCTCCCGCCTCAGCTGGAGAGGCGTCCCAATTGCCTTGCCAAGCCTCGAGGAGAATCCCGAGTTGTTTCTCGCAACTAGGCAAGAGTCCTGACGTGGCTGAACACACACGTGTGTGGAAGGGCCATCCCCGTCGTAACTCGAGAATATACCCCAGGTTCCCGCCGCAACTCGAGAAAAACCATGAGACTTCCCCCTCGCCGCGAGATGAGGCCCGATTCCCCTGCACTGCGTGCAGAGCAATTCCGTGTTGCACATCACACATGAAAGGAGCCTTGATTTCCTTGATGGCACTCCAGAGAAACCCCAAGAACACTGTTTCAAGGCTAGAGGGATCCTGAGGTCACTGTAGCAACACGAAAGAGCTCCGTGGACCAAGAATCAACACGAGATGAGAGGTTAGTCCCTGGCTTCGACTCCTGAGGAATACCACTTTACCACAAGCACCTCAAGAGGAGGCTTCTCTCAGCTCTAGGTATGTGAGAGGGATCCTGAGTTTGCGGCCTCAAGTGGAATGGACACCGCGATGCCCTGACTCGAAATAAGGCCGGATATCCCTGCAGTGACTTGAATGCAGGCTCGTCTTGCATCTCCCAAGAAGAAAGGATGTCTGAATCCCCTGTGGAGACCACAGAGAAACACCTAGTTCCCCACCTCATCGCGACCGCAGGCCTCACATCCTTTGAAAACTCCAGAGGTACGCGGAGATCAGTGCCTCCAAAGGAGACGATGCCTGACTCCTCGTGAAACTTGATAGGAGTCCCAGGATTCCTGTGGCACGTGGAAAGGGACCCTTGGTCTCCCGCCTCAGCTGGAGAGGTGTTCCAATTGCCCTGCCAAGCCTCGAGGAGAATCCCGAGTTGTCCCTCGCAACTAGGCAGGAGTCCTGACGTGGCTGAACAAACACGTGGGTGGAAGGGCCATCCCCGTCGTAACTCGAGAATATACCCCAGGTTCCCGCCGCAACTCGAGAAAAACCATGAGACTTCCCCCTCGCCGCGAGATGAGGCCCGATTCCCCTACACTGCGTGCAGAGCAATTCCGTGTTGCACATCACACATGAAAGGAGCCTTGATTTCCTTGATGGCACTCCAGAGAAACCCCAAGAACACTGTTTCAAGGCTAGAGGGATCCTGAGGTCACTGTAGCAACACGAAAGAGCTCCGTGGACCAAAAATCAACTCGAGATGAGAGGTTAGTCCCAGGCTTCGACTCCAGAGGAATACCACCTTACCACAAGCACCTCAAGAGGAGGCTTCTCTCAGCTCTAGGTATGTGAGAGGGACCCTGAGTTTGCGGCCTCAAGTGGAATGGACACCGCGATGCCCTGACTCGAAATAAGGCCGGATATCCCTGCAGTGACTGGAATGCAGGCTCGTCTTGCATCTCCCAAGACGAAAGGGTGTCTGAATCCCCTGTGGAGACCACAGAGAAAGACCTAGTTCCCCACCTCATCGCGACAGGAGGCCTCACATCCTTTGAAAACTCCAGAGGTATGCGGAGATCAGTGCCTCCAAATGAGATAATGCCTGAGTCCTCGTGAAACTTGATAGGAGACCCAGGATTCCTGTGGCACTTGGAAAGGGACACTTGGTCTCCCGCCTCAGCTGGAGAGGCGTTCCAATTGCCCTGCCAAGCCTCGAGGAGAATCCCGAGTTGTCCCTCGCAACTAGGCAGGAGTCCTGACGTGGCTGAACAAACACGTGGGTGGAAGGGCCATCCCCGTCGTAACTCGAGAATATACCCCAGGTTCCCGCCGCAACTCGAGAAAAACCATGAGACTTCCCCCTCGCCGCGAGATGAGGCCCGATTCCCCTACACTGCGTGCAGAGCAATTCCGTGTTGCACATCACACATGAAAGGAGCCTTGATTTCCTTGATGGCACTCCAGAGAAACCCCAAGAACACTGTTTCAAGGCTAGAGGGATCCTGAGGTCACTGTAGCAACACGAAAGAGCTCCGTGGACCAAAAATCAACTCGAGATGAGAGGTTAGTCCCTGGCTTCGACTCCAGAGGAATACCACCTTACCACAAGCACCTCAAGAGGAGGCTTCTCTCAGCTCTAGGTATGTGAGAGGGACCCTGAGTTTGCGGCCTCAAGTGGAATGGACACCGCGATGCCCTGACTCGAAATAAGGCCGGATATCCCTGCAGTGACTGGAATGCAGGCTCGTCTTGCATCTCCCAAGACGAAAGGGTGTCTGAATCCCCTGTGGAGACCACAGAGAAAGACCTAGTTCCCCACCTCATCGCTACAGGAGGCCTCACATCCTTTGAAAACTCCAGAGGTATGCGGAGATCAGTGCCTCCAAAGGAGACGATGCCTGACTCCTCGTGAAACTTGATAGGAGTCCGAGGATTCCTGTGGCACGTGGAAAGGGACCCTTGGTCTCCCGTCTCAGCTGGAGAGGCGTCCCAATTGCCCTGCAAAGCTTCGAGGAGAATCCCGAGTTGTCCCTCGCAACTAGGCAGGAGTCCTGACATGGCTGAACACACACGTGTGTGGAAGGGCCATCCCCGTCGTAAGTCGAGAATATACCCCAGGTTCCCGCCGCAACTCGAGAAAAACCATGAAACTTCCCCCTCGCCGCGAGATGAGGCCCGATTCCCCTGCACTGCGTGCAGAGCAATTCCGTGTTGCACATCACACATGAAAGGAGCCTTGATTTCCTTGATGGCACTCCAGAGAAACCCCAGGAACACTGTTTCAAGGCTAGAGGGATCCTGAGGTCACTGTAGCAACACAAAAGAGCTCCGTGGACCAAGAATCAACACGAGATGAGAGGTTAGTCCCTGGCTTCGACTCCTGAGGAATACCACTTTACCACAAGCACCTCAAGAAGAGGCTTCTCTCAGCTCTAGGTATGTGAGA
Organism: Cervus elaphus; assembly: GCF_910594005.1. NCBI lineage: Eukaryota > Metazoa > Chordata > Mammalia > Artiodactyla > Cervidae > Cervus > Cervus elaphus. The sequence goes on from NC_057828.1 coordinate 1,500,698, forward strand.
GGGATCCTGAGTTTGCGGCCTCAAGTGGAATGGACACCGCGATGCCCTGACTCGAAATAAGGCCGGATATCCCTGCAGTGACTTGAATGCAGGCTCGTCTTGCATCTCCCAAGAAGAAAGGATGTCTGAATCCCCTGTGGAGACCACAGAGAAACACCTAGTTCCCCACCTCATCGCGACCGCAGGCCTCACATCCTTTGAAAACTCCAGAGGTACGTGGAGATCAGTGCCTCCAAAGGAGACGATGCCTGACTCCTCGTGAAACTTGATAGGAGTCCCAGGATTCCTGTGGCACGTGGAAAGGGACCCTTGGTCTCCCGCCTCAGCTGGAGAGGCGTTCCAATTGCCCTGCCAAGCCTCGAGGAGAATCCCGAATTGTGTCTCGCAACTAGGCAAGAGTCCTGACGTGGCTGAACAAACACGTGGGTGGACGGGCCATCCCCGTCGTAACTCGAGAATATACCCCAGGTTCCCGCCGCAACTCGAGAAAAACCATGAGACTTCCCCCTCGCCGCGAGATGAGGCCCGATTTCCCTGCACTGCGTGCAGAGCAATTCCGTGTTGCACATCACACATGAAAGGAGCCTTGATTTCCTTGATGGCACTCCAGAGAAACCCCAAGAACACTGTTTCAAGGCTAGAGGGATCCTGAGGTCACTGTAGCAACACGAAAGAGCTCCGTGGGCCAAAAATCAACTCGAGATGAGATGTTAGTCCCTGGCTTCGACTCCAGAGGAATACCACCTTACCACAAGCACCTCAAGAGGAGGCTTCTCTCAGCTCTAGGTATGTGAGAGGGACCCTAAGTTTGCGGCCTCAAGTGGAATGGACACCGCGATGCCCTGACGCAAAATAAGGCTGGATATCCCTGCAGTGACTTGAATGCAGGCTCGTCTTGCATCTCCCAAGATGAAAGGATGTCTGAATCCCCTGTGGAGACCACAGAGAAAGACCTAGTTCCCCACCTCATCGCGACCGGAGGCCTCACTTCCTTTGTAACTCCAGAGGTACGCGGAGATCAGTGCCTCCAAAGGAGACGATGCCTGACTCCTCGTGAAACTTGATAGGAGTCCCAGGATTCCTGTTGCACGTGGAAAGGGACCCTTGGTCTCCCGCCTCAGCTGGAGAGGCGTCCCAATTGCCTTGCCAAGCCTCGAGGAGAATCCCGAGTTGTGTCTCGCAACTAGGCAAGAGTCCTGACGTGGCTGAACAAACACGTGTGTGGAAGGGCCATCCCCGTCGTAACTCGAGAATATACCCCAGGTTCCCGCCGCAACTCGAGAAAAACCATGAGACTTCCCCCTCGCCGCGAGATGAGGCCCGATTCCTCTGCACTGCGTGCAGAGCAATTCCGTGTTGCACATCACACATGAAAGGAGCCTTGATTTCCTTCATGGCACTCCAGAGAAACCCCAAGAACACTGTTTCAAGGCTAGAGGGATCCTGAGGTCACTGTAGCAACACGAAAGAGATCCGTGGACCAAGAATCAACACGAGATGAGAGGTTAGTCCCTGGCTTCGACTCCTGAGGAATACCACCTTACCACAAGCACCTCAAGAGGAGGCTTCTCTCAGCTCTAGGTATGTGAGAGGGATCCTGAGTTTGCGGCCTCAAGTGGAATGGACACCGTGATGCCCTGACTCGAAATAAGGCCGGATATCCCTGCAGTGACTTGAATGAAGGCTCGTCTTGCATCTCACAAGAAGAAAGGATGTCTGAATCCCCTGTGGAGACCACAGAGAAACACCTAGTTCCCCACCTCATCGCGACCGGAGGCCTCACATCCTTTGAAAACTCCAGAGGTACGCGGAGATCAGTGCCTCCAAAGGAGACGATGCCTGACTCCTCGTGAAACTTGATAGGAGTCCCAGGATTCTTGTGGTACGTGGAAAGGGACCCTTGGTCTCCCGCCTCAGCTGGAGAGGCGTCCCAATTGCCTTGCCAAGCCTCGAGGAGAATCCCGAGTTGTGTCTCGCAACTAGGCAAGAGTCCTGACGTGGCTGAACAAACACGTGTGTGGAAGGGCCATCCCCGTCGTAACTCGAGAATATACCCCAGGTTCCCGCCGCAACTCGAGAAAAACCATGAGACTTCCCCCTCGCCGCGAGATGAGGCCCGATTCCCCTGCACTGCGTGCAGAGCAATTCCGTGTTGCACATCACACATGAAAGGAGCCTTGATTTCCTTGATGGCACTCCAGAGAAACCCCAAAAACACTGTTTCAAGGATAGAGGGATCCTGAGGTCACTGTAGCAACACGAAAGAGCTCCGTGGGCCAAAAATCAACTCGAGATGAGAGGTTAGTCCCTGGCTTCGACTCCAGAGGCATACCACCTTACCACAGGCACCTCAAGAGGAGGCTTCTCTCAGCTCTAGGTATGTGAGAGGGACCCTGAGTTTGCGGCCTCAAGTGGAATGGACACCGCGATGCCCTGACTCGAAATAAGGCCGGATATCCCTGCAGTGACTTCAATGGAGGCTCGTCTTGCATCTCCCAGGACGAAAGGATGTCTGAATCCCCTGTGGAAAGCACAGAGAAAGACTTAGTTCCCCACCTCATCGCGACCGATAGCCTCACATCCTTTGAAAACTCCAGAGGTACGCGGAGATCATTGCCTCCAAAGGAGACGACGCCTGACTCCTCGTGAATCTTGATAGGAGTCCCAGGATTCCTGTGGCACTTGGAAAGGGACACTTGGTCTCCCGCCTCAGCTGGAGAGGCATCCCAATTGCCCTGCAAAGCCTCGAGGAGAATCCAGACTTGTCCCTCGCAACTAGGCAGAAGTCCTGACGTGGCTGAACAAACACGTGGGTGGAAGGGCCATCCCCGTCGTAACTCGAGAATATACCCCAGGTTCCCGCCGCAACTCGGGAAAAACCATGAGATTTCCCCCTCGCCGCGAGATGAGGCCCGATTCCCCTGCACTGCGTGCAGAGCAATTCCGTGTTGCACATCACACATGAAAGGAGCCTTGATTTCCTTGATGGCACTCCAGAGAAACCCCAAGAACACTGTTTCAAGGCTAGAGGGATCCTGAGGTCACTGTAGCAACACGAAAGATCTCCGTGGGCCAAAAATCAACTCGAGATGAGAGGTTAGTCCCTGGCTTCGACTCCAGAGGAATACCACCTTACCACAAGCACCTCAAGAGGAGGCTTCTCTCAGCTCTAGGTATGTGAGAGGGACCCTGAGTTTGCGGCCTCAAGTGGAATGGACACCGCGATGCCCTGACGCGAAATAAGGCTGGATATCCCTGCAGTGACTTGAATGCAGGCTCGTCTTGCATCTCCCAAGATGAAAGGATGTCTGAATCCCCTGTGGAGACCACAGAGAAAGACATAGTTCCCCACCTCATCGCGACCGGAGGCCTCACAGCCTTTGAAAACTCCAGAGGTACGCGGAGATCAGTGCCTCCAAAAAGACGATGCCTGACTCCTCGTGAAAATTGATAGGAGTCCCAGGATTCCTGTGGCACGTGAAAAGGGACCCTTGGTCTCCCGCCTCAGCTGGAGAGGCGTCCCAATTGCCTTGCCAAGCCTCGAGGAGAATACCGAGTTGTGTCTCGCAACTAGGCAGGAGTCCTGACGTGGCTGAACAAACACGTGGGTGGAAGGGCCATCCCCGTCGTAACTCGAGAACATACCCCAGGTTCCCGCCGCAACTCGAGAAAAACCATGAGACTTCCCACTCAACGCGAGATGAGGCCCGATTCCCCTGTACTGCGTGCAGAGCAATTCCGTCTTGCACATCACACATGAAAGGAGCCTTGATTTCCTTGATGGCACTCCAGAGAAACCCCAAGAACACTGTTTCAAGGATAGAGGGATCCTGAGGTCACTGTAGCAACACGAAAGAACTCTGTGGACCAAAAATCAGCTCGAAAAGAGAGGTTAGTCCCTGGATTCGTCTCCAAAGGAATACCACCTTACCACAAGCACCTCAAGAGGAGGCTTCTCTCAGCTCTAGGTATGTGAGAGGGACCCTGAATTTGCGGCCTCAAGTGGAATGGACACCGCGATGCCCTGACTCGAAATAAGGCCGGATATCCCTGCAGTGACTTCAATGCAGGCTCGTCTTGCATCTCCCAGGACGAAAGGATGTCTGAATCCCCTGTGGAAAGCACAGAGAAAGACTTTGTTCCCCTCCTCATCGCGACCGATAGCCTCACATCCTTTGAAAACTCCAGAGGTACGCGGAGATCAGTGCCTCCAAAGGAGACGATGCCTGACTCCTCGTGAAACTTGATAGGAGTCCCAGGATTCCTGTGGCACGTGGAAAGGGACACTTGCTCTCAAGCCTCAGCTGGAGAGGCGTCCCAATTGCCCTGCCAAGCCTCGAGGAGAATCCAGAGTTGTCCCTCGCAACTAGGCAGGAGTCCTGACTTCGCTGAAGAAACACGTGGGTGGAAGGGCCATCCCCGTCGTAACTCGAGAATATACCCCAGGTTCTCGCCGCAACTCGAGAAAAACCATGAGACTTCCCCCTCGCCGCGAGATGAGGCCCGATTTCCCTGCACTGCGTGCAGAGCAATTCCGTGTTGCACATCACACATGAAAGGAGCCGTGATTTCCTTGATGGCACTCCAGAGAAACCCCAAGAACACTGTTTCAAGGCCAGAGGGATCCTGAGGTCACTGTAGCAACACGAAAGAGCTCCGTGGGCCAAAAATCAACTCGAGATGAGAGGTTAGTCCCTGGCTTCGACTCCAGAGGAATACCACCTTACCACAAGCACCTCAAGAGGAGGCTTCTCTCAGCTCTAAGTATGTGAGAGGGACCCTGAGTTTGCGGCCTCAAGTGGAATGGACACCGTGATGCCCTGACGCGAAATAAGGCTGGATATCCCTGCAGTGACTTGAATGCAGGCTCGTCTTGCATCTCCGAAGATGAAAGGATGTCTGATTCCCCTGTGGAGACCACAGAGAAAGACCTAGTTCCCCACCTCATCGCGACCGGAGGCCTCACATCCTTTGAAAACTCCAGAGGTACGCGGAGATCAGTGCCTCCAAAGGAGACGATGCCTGACTCCTCGTGAAACTTGATAGGAGACCCAGGATTCCTGTGGCACGTGGAAAGGGACACTTGGTCTCCCGTCTCAGCTGGAGAGGCATCCCAATTGCCCTGCCAAGCCTCGAGGAGAATCCCGAGTTGTCCCTCGCAACTAGGCAGGAGTCCTGACGTCGCTGAAGAAACACGTGGGTGGAAGGGCCATTCCCGTCGTAACTCGAGAATATACCCCAGGTTCCCGCCGCAACTCGAGAAAAACCATGAGACTTCCCCCTCGATGCGTGATGAGGCCCGATTCCCCTGTACTGCGTGCAGAGCAATTCCGTCTTGCACATCACACATGAAAGGAGCCTTGATTTCCTTGATGGCACTCCAGAGAAACCCCAAGAACACTGTTTCAAGGCTAGAGGGATCCTGAGGTCACTGTAGCAACACGAAAGAACTCTGTGGACCAAAAACCAACTCGAAAAAAAGGTTAGTCCCTGGATTCGTCTACAGAGGAATACCACCTTACCACAAGCACCTCAAGAGGAGGCTTCTCTCAGCTCTAGGTATGTGAGAGGGACCCTGAGTTTGCGGCCTCAAGTGGAATGGACACCGCGATGCCCTGACTCGAAATAAGGCCGGATATCCCTGCAGTGACTTGAATGCAGGCTCTTCTTGCATCTCCCAAGATGAAAGGATGTCTGAATCCCCTGTAGAGACCACAGAGAAAGACCTAGTTCCCCACCTCATCGCGACCGGAGGCCTCACATCCTTTGAAAACTCCAGAGGTACGCGGAGATCAGTGCCTCCAAAGGAGACGATGCCTGACTCCTCGTGAAACTTGATAGGAGTCCCAGGATTCCTGTGGCACGTGGAAAGGGACCCTTGGTCTCCCGCCTCAGCTGGAGAGGCGTCCCAATTGCCTTGTCAAGCCTCGAGGAGAATCCCGAGTTGTGTCTCACAACTAGGCAGGAGTCCTGACGTGGCTGATCAAACACGTGTGTGGAAGGGCCATCCCCGTCGTAACTCGAGAATATACCCCAGGTTCCCGCCGCAACTCGAGAAAAACCATGAGACTTCCCTCTCGCCGCGAGATGAGGCCCGATTCCCCTTCACTGCGCGCAGAGCAATTCTGTGTTGCACATCACACATGAAAGGAGCCTTGATTTCCTTGATGGCACTCCAGAGAAACCCCAAGAACACTGTTTCAAGGCTAGAGGGATCCTGAGGTCACTGTAGCAACACGAAAGAACTCTGTGGACCAAAAATCAACTCGAAAAGAGAGGTTAGTCCCTGGATTCGTCTCCAGAGGAATACCACCTTACCACAAGCACCTCAAGAGGAGGCTTCTCTCAGCTCTAGGTATGTGAGAGGGACCCTGAGCTTGCGGCCTCAAGTGGAATGGACACCGCGATGCCCTGACGCGAAATAAGGCCGGATATCCCTGCAGTGACTTGAATGCAGGCTCGTCTTGCATCTCCCAGGACGAAAGGATGTCTGAATCCCCTGTGGAAAGCACAGAGAAAGACTTCGTTCCCCACCTCATCGCGACCGATAGCCTCACATCCTTTGAAAACTCCAGAGGTACGTGGAGATCAGTGCCTCCAAAGGAGACGATGCCTGACTCCTCGTGAAACTTGATAGGAGTCCCAGGATTCCTGTGGCACGTGGAAAGGGACCCTTGGTCTCCCGCCTCAGCTGGAGAGGCGTCCCAATTGCCTTGCCAAGCTTCGAGGAGAATCCCGAGTTGTGTCTCGCAACTAGGCAAGAGTCCTGACGTGGCTGAACAAACACGTGTGTGGAAGGGCCATCCCCGTCGTAACTCGAGAATATACCCCAGGTTCCCGCCGCAACTCGAGAAAAACCATGAGACTTCCCCCTCGCCGCGAGATGAGGCCCGATTCCCCTGCACTGCGTGCACAGCAATTCTGTGTTGCACATCACACATGAAAGGAGCCTTGATTTCCTTCATGGCACTCCAGATAAACCCCAAGAACACTGTTTCAAGGCTAGAGGGATCCTGAGGTCACTGTAGCAACAGGAAAGAGCTCCGTGGACCAAAAATCAACTCGAGATGAGAGGTTAGTCCCTGGCTTCGACTCCAGAGGAATACCACCTTACCACAAGCACCTCAAGAGGAGGCTTCTCTCAGCTCTAGGTATGTGAGAGGGACCTTGAGTTTGCGATCTCAAGTGGAATGGACACCACGATGCCCTGACTCGAAATAAGGCCGGATATCCCTGCAGTGACTGGAATGCAGGCTCGTCTTGCATCTCCCAAGACGAAAGGGTGTCTGAATCCCCTGTGGAGACCACAGAGAAACACCTAGTTCCCCACCTCATCGCGACCGCAGGCCTCACATCCTTTGAAAACTCCAGAGGTATGCGGAGATCAGTGCCTCCAAAGGAGACGATGCCTGACTCCTCGTGAACCTTGATAGGAGACCCAAGATTCCTGTGGCACGTGGAAAGGGACCCTTGGTCTCCCGTCTCAGCTGGAGAGGCGTCCCAATTGCCCTGCAATGCCTCGAGGAGAATCCCGAGTTGTCCCTCGCAACTAGGCAGGAGTCCTGACGTCGCTGAAGAAACACGTGGGTGGAAGGGCCATCCCCGTCGTAACTCGAGAATATACCCCAGGTTCCCGCCGCAACTCGAGAAAAACCATGAGACTTCCCCCTCGCCGCGAGATGAGGCCCGATTCCCCTGCACTGCGTGCAGAGCAATTCCGTGTTGCACATCACACATGAAAGGAGCCTTGATTTCCTTGATGGCACTCCAGAGAAACCCCAAGAACACTGTTTCAAGGCTAGAGGGATCCTGAAGTCACTGTAGCATCACGAAAGAGCTCCGTGGGCCAAAAATCAACTCGAGATGAGAGGTTAGTCCCTGGCTTCGACTCCAGAGGAATACCACCTTACCACAAGCACCTCAAGAGGAGGCTTCTCTCAGCTCTAGGTATGTGAGAGGGACCCTGAGTTTGCGGCCTCAAGTGGAATGGACACCGCGATGCCCTGACGCGAAATAAGGCTGGATATCCCTGCAGTGACTTGAATGCAGGCTCGTCTTGCATCTCCCAAGATGAAAGGATGTCTGAATCCCCTGTGGAGACCACAGAGAAAGACCTAGTTCCCCACCTCATCGCGACCGGAGGCCTCACATCCTTTGAAAACTCCAGAGGTACGCGGAGATCAGTGCCTCCAAAGGAGACGATGCCTGACTCCTCGTGAAACTTGATAGGAGTCCCAGGATTCCTGAGGCACGTGGAAAGGGACCCTTGGTCTCCCGCCTCAGCTGGAGAGGCGTCCCAATTGCCTTGCCAAGCCTCGAGGAGAATCCCGAGTTGTGTCTCGCAACTAGGCAAGAGTCCTGACGTGGCTGAACAAACACGTGTGTGGAAGGGCCATCCCCGTCGTAACTCGAGAATATACCCCAGGTTCCCGCCGCAACTCGAGAAAAACCATGAGACTTCCCCTTCGCCGCGAGATGAGGCCCGATTCCCCTGCACTGCGTGCACAGCAATTCTGTGTTGCACATCACACATGAAAGGAGCCTTGATTTCCTTCATGGCACTCCAGAGAAACCCCAAGAACACTGTTTCAAGGCTAGAGGGATCCTGAGGTCACTGTAGCAACACGAAAGAGCTCCGTGGACCAAAAATCAACTCGAGATGAGAGGTTAGTCCCTGGCTTCGACTCCAGAGGAATACCACCTTACCACAAGCACCTCAAGAGGAGGCTTCTCTCAGCTCTAGGTATGTGAGAGGGACCCTGAGTTTGCGGCCTCAAGTGGAATGGACACCACGATGCCCTGACTCGAAATAAGGCCGGATATCCCTGCAGTGACTGGAATGCAGGCTCGTCTTGCATCTCCCAAGACGAAAGGGTGTCTGAATCCCCTGTGGAGACCACAGAGAAAGACCTAGTTCCCCACCTCATCGCGACAGGAGGCCTCAAACCTTTGAAAACTCCAGAGGTATGCGGAGATCAGTGCCTCCAAAGGAGACGATGCCTGACTCCTGGTGAAACTTGATAGGAGTCCCAGGATTCCTGTGGCACGTGGAAAGGGACCCTTGGTCTCCCGCCTCAGCTGGAGAGGCGTCCCAATTGCCCTGCAAAGCCTCGAGGAGAATCCCGAGTTGTCCCTCGCAACTAGGCAGGAGTCCTGACGTCGCTGAAGAAACACGTGGGTGGAAGGGCCATCCCCGTCGTAACTCGAGAATATACCCCAGGTTCCCGCCGCAACTCGAGAAAAACCATGAGACTTCCCCCTCGCCGCGAGATGAGGCCCGATTCCCCTGCACTGCGTGCAGAGCAATTCCGTGTTGCACATCACACATGAAAGGAGCCTTGATTTCCTTGATGGAACTCCAGAGAAACACCAAGAACACTGTTTCTAGGCTAGAGGGATCCTGAGGTCACTGTAGCAACACGAAAGAGCTCCGTGGACCAAGAATCAACACGAGATGAGAGGTTAGTCCCTGGCTTCGACTCCTGAGGAATACCACCTTACCACAAGCACCTCAAGAGGAGGCTTCTCTCAGCTCTAGGTATGTGAGAGGGATCCTGAGTTTGCGGCCTCAAGTGGAATGGACACCGCGATGCCCTGACTCGAAATAAGGCCGGATATCCCTGCAGTGACTTGAATGCAGGCTCGTCTTGCATCTCCCAAGAAGAAAGGATGTCTGAATCCCCTGTGGAGACCACAGAGAAACACCTAGTTCCCCACCTCATCGCGACCGCAGGCCTCACATCCTTTGAAAACTCCAGAGGTACGCGGAGATCAGTGCCTCCAAAGGAGACGATGCCTGACTACTCGTGAAACTTGATAGGAGTCCCAGGATTCTTGTGGCACGTGGAAAGGGACCCTTGGTCTCCTGCCTCAGCTGGAGAGGCGTTCCAATTGCCCTGCAAAGCCTCGAGGAGAATCCCGAGTTGTCCCTCGCAACTAGGCAGGAGTCCTGACGTGGCTGAACAAACACGTGGGTGGAAGGGCCATCCCCGTCGTAACTGGAGAATATACCCCAGGTTCCCGCCGCAACTCGAGAAAAACCATGAGACTTCCCCCTCGATGGGAGATGAGGCCCGATTCCCCTGTACTGTGTGCAGAGCAATTCCGTGTTGCACATCACACATGAAAGGAGCCTTGATTTCCTTGATGGCACTCCAGAGAAACCCCAAGAACACTGTTTCAAGGCTAGAGGGATCCTGAAGTCACTGTAGCAACACGAAAGAGCTCCGTGGGCCAAAAATCAACTCGAGATGAGAGGTTAGTCCCTGGCTTCGACTCCAGAGGAATACCACCTTACCACAAGCACCTCAAGAGGAGGCTTCTCTCAGCTCTAGGTATGTGAGAGGGACCCTGATTTTGCGGCCTCAAGTGGAATGGACACCGCGATGCCCTGACGCGAAATAAGGCTGGATATCCCTGCAGTGACTTAAATGCAGGCTCGTCTTGCATCTCCCAAGATGAAAGGATGTCTGAATCCCCTGTGGAGACCACAGAGAAAGACCTAGTTCCCCACCTCATCGCGACCGGAGGCCTCACATCCTTTGAAAACTCCAGAGGTATGCGGAGATCAGTGCCTCCAAAGGAGACGATGCCTGACTCCTCGTGAAACTTGATAGGAGACCCAGGATTCCTGTGGCACGTGGAAAGGGACCCTTGGTCTCCCTCCTCAGCTGGAGAGGAGTCCCAATTGCCTTCAAAAGCCTCGAGGAGAATCCCGAGTTGTGTCTCGCAACTAGGCAAGAGTCCTGACGTGGCTGAACAAACACGTGTGTGGAAGGGCCATCCTCGTCGTAACTCGAGAATATACCCCAGGTTCCCGCCGCAACTCGAGAAAAACCATGAGACTTCCCCTTCGCCGCGAGATGAGGCCCGATTCCCCTGCACTGCGTGCAGAGCAATTCTGTGTTGCACATCACACATGAAAGGAGCCTTGATTTCCTTCATGGCACTCCAGAGAAACCCCAAGAACACTGTTTCAAGGCTAGAGGGATCCTGAGGTCACTGTAGCAACACGAAAGAGCTCCGTGGACCAAAAATCAACTCGAGATGAGAGGTTAGTCCCTGGCTTCGACTCCAGAGGAATACCACCTTACCACAAGCACCTCAAGAGGAGGCTTCTCTCAGCTCTAGGTATGTGAGAGGGACCCTGAGTTTGCGGCCTCAAGTGGAATGGACACCACGATGCCCTGACTTGAAATAAGGCCGGATATCCCTGCAGTGACTGGAATGCAGGCTTGTCTTGCATCTCCCAAGACGAAAGGGTGTCTGAATCCCCTGTGGAGACCACAGAGAAAGACCTAGTTCCCCACCTCATCGCGACAGGAGGCCTCAAACCTTTGAAAACTCCAGAGGTATGCGGAGATCAGTGCCTCCAAAGGAGACGATGCCTGACTCCTGGTGAAACTTGATAGGAGACCCAGGATTCCTGTGGCAGGTGGAAAGGGACCCTTGGTCTCCCGTCTCAACTGGAGAGGCGTCCCAATTGCCCTGCAAAGCCTCGAGGAGAATCCCGAGTTGTCCCTCGCAACAAGGCAGGAGTCCTGACGTCGCTGAAGAAACACGTGGGTGGAAGGGCCATCCCCGTCGTAACTCGAGAATATACCCCAGGTTCCCGCCGCAACTCGAGAAAAACCATGAGACTTCCCCCTCGCCGCGAGATGAGGCCCGATTCCCCTGCACTGCGTGCAGAGCAATTCCGTGTTGCACATCACACATGAAAGGAGCCTTGATTTCCTTGATGGCACTCCAGAGAAACCCCAAGAACACTGTTTCAAGGCTAGAGGGATCCTGAAGTCACTGTAGCATCACGAAAGAGCTCCGTGGGCCAAAAATCAACTCGAGATGAGAGGTTAGTCCCTGTCTTCGACTCCAGAGGAATACCACCTTACCACAAGCACCTCAAGAGGAGGCTTCTCTCAGCTCTAGGTATGTGAGAGGGACCCTGAGTTTGCGGCCTCAAGTGGAATGGACACCGCGATGCCCTGACGCGAAATAAGGCTGGATATCCCTGCCGTGACTTGAATGCAGGCTCGTCTTGCATCTCCCAAGATGAAAGGATGTCTGAATCCCCTGTGGAGACCACAGAGAAAGACCTAGTTCCCCACCTCATCGCGACCGGAGGCCTCACATCCTTTGAAAACTCCAGAGGTACGCGGAGATCAGTGCCTCCAAAGGAGACGATGCCTGATTCCTCGTGAAACTTGATAGGAGTCCCAGGATTCCTGTGGCACGTGGAAAGGGACACTTGGTCTCCCGCCTCAGCTGGAGAGGCGTCCCAATTGCCTTGCCAAGCCTCGAGGAGAATCCCGAGTTGTGTCTCGCAACTAGGCAAGAGTCCTGACGTGGCTGAACAAACACGTGTGTGGAAGGGCCATCCCCGTCGTAACTCGAGAATATACCCCAGGTTCCCGCCGCAACTCGAGAAAAACCATGAGACTTCCCCTTCGCCGCGAGATGAGGCCCGATTCCCCTGCACTGCGTGCACAGCAATTCTGTGTTGCACATCACACATGAAAGGAGCCTTGATTTCCTTCATGGCACTCCAGAGAAACCCCAAGAACACTGTTTCAAGGCTAGAGGGATCCTGAGGTCACTGTAGCAACACGAAAGAGCTCCGTGGACCAAAAATCAACTCGAGATGAGAGGTTAGTCCCTGGCTTCGACTCCAGAGGAATACCACCTTACCACAAGCACCTCAAGAGGAGGCTTCTCTCAGCTCTAGGTATGTGAGAGGGACCCTGAGTTTGCGGCCTCAAGTGGAATGGACACCACGATGCCCTGACTCGAAATAAGGCCGGATATCCCTGCAGTGACTGGAATGCAGGCTCGTCTTGGATCTCCCAAGACGAAAGGGTGTCTGAATCCCCTGTGGAGACCACAGAGAAAGACCTAGTTCCCCACCTCATCGCGACAGGAGGCCTCAAACCTTTGAAAACTCCAGAGGTATGCGGAGATCAGTGCCTCCAAAGGAGACGATGCCTGACTCCTGGTGAAACTTGATAGGAGACCCAGGATTCCTGTGGCACGTGGAAAGGGACCCTTGGTCTCCCGCCTCAGCTGGAGAGGCGTCCCAATTGCCCTGCAAAGCCTCGAGGAGAATCCCGAGTTGTCCCTCGCAACTAGGCAGGAGTCCTGACGTCGCTGAAGAAACACGTGGGTGGAAGGGCCATCCCCGTCGTAACTCGAGAATATACCCCAGGTTCCCGCCGCAACTCGAGAAAAACCATGAGACTTCCCCCTCGCCGCGAGATGAGGCCCGATTCCCCTGCACTGCGTGCAGAGCAATTCCGTGTTGCACATCACACATGAAAGGAGCCTTGATTTCCTTGTTGGAACTCCAGAGAAACACCAAGAACACTGTTTCTAGGCTAGAGGGATCCTGAGGTCACTGTAGCAACACGAAAGAGCTCCGTGGACCAAGAATCAACACGAGATGAGAGGTTAGTCCCTGGCTTCGACTCCTGAGGAATACCACCTTACCACAAGCACCTCAAGAGGAGGCTTCTCTCAGCTCTAGGTATGTGAGAGGGATCCTGAGTTTGCGGCCTCAAGTGGAATGGACACCGCGATGCCCTGACTCGAAATAAGGCCGGATATCCCTGCAGTGACTTGAATGCAGGCTCGTCTTGCATCTCCCAAGAAGAAAGGATGTCTGAATCCCCTGTGGAGACCACAGAGAAACACCTAGTTCCCCACCTCATCGCGACCGCAGGCCTCACATCCTTTGAAAACTCCAGAGGTACGCGGAGATCAGTGCCTCCAAAGGAGACGATGCCTGACTACTCGTGAAACTTGATAGGAGTCCCAGGATTCTTGTGGCACGTGGAAAGGGACCCTTGGTCTCCTGCCTCAGCTGGAGAGGCGTTCCAATTGCCCTGCAAAGCCTCGAGGAGAATCCCGAGTTGTCCCTCGCAACTAGGCAGGAGTCCTGACGTGGCTGAACAAACACGTTGGTGGAAGGGCCATCCCCGTCGTAACTGGAGAATATACCCCAGGTTCCCGCCGCAACTCGAGAAAAACCATGAGACTTCCCCCTCGATGCGAGATGAGGCCCGATTCCCCTGTACTGTGTGCAGAGCAATTCCGTGTTGCACATCACACATGAAAGGAGCCTTGATTTCCTTGATGGCACTCCAGAGAAACCCCAAGAACACTGTTTCAAGGCTAGAGGGATCCTGAAGTCACTGTAGCAACACGAAAGAGCTCCGTGGGCCAAAAATCAACTCGAGATGAGAGGTTAGTCCCTGGCTTCGACTCCAGAGGAATACCACCTTACCACAAGCACCTCAAGAGGAGGCTTCTCTCAGCTCTAGGTATGTGAGAGGGACCCTGATTTTGCGGCCTCAAGTGGAATGGACACCGCGATGCCCTGACGCGAAATAAGGCTGGATATCCCTGCAGTGACTTAAATGCAGGCTCGTCTTGCATCTCCCAAGATGAAAGGATGTCTGAATCCCCTGTGGAGACCACAGAGAAAGACCTAGTTCCCCACCTCATCGCGACCGGAGGCCTCACATCCTTTGAAAACTCCAGAGGTATGCGGAGATCAGTGCCTCCAAAGGAGACGATGCCTGACTCCTCGTGAAACTTGATAGGAGACCCAGGATTCCTGTGGCACGTGGAAAGGGACCCTTGGTCTCCCTCCTCAGCTGGAGAGGCGTCCCAATTGCCTTCAAAAGCCTCGAGGAGAATCCCGAGTTGTGTCTCGCAACTAGGCAAGAGTCCTGACGTGGCTGAACAAACACGTGTGTGGAAGGGCCATCCTCGTCGTAACTCGAGAATATACCCCAGGTTCCCGCCGCAACTCGAGAAAAACCATGAGACTTCCCCTTCGCCGCGAGATGAGGCCCGATTCCCCTGCACTGCGTGCAGAGCAATTCTGTGTTGCACATCACACATGAAAGGAGCCTTGATTTCCTTCATGGCACTCCAGAGAAACCCCAAGAACACTGTTTCAAGGCTAGAGGGATCCTGAGGTCACTGTAGCAACACGAAAGAGCTCCGTGGACCAAAAATCAACTCGAGATGAGAGGTTAGTCCCTGGCTTCGACTCCAGAGGAATACCACCTTACCACAAGCACCTCAAGAGGAGGCTTCTCTCAGCTCTAGGTATGTGAGAGGGACCCTGAGTTTGCGGCCTCAAGTGGAATGGACACCACGATGCCCTGACTTGAAATAAGGCCGGATATCCCTGCAGTGACTGGAATGCAGGCTTGTCTTGCATCTCCCAAGACGAAAGGGTGTCTGAATCCCCTGTGGAGACCACAGAGAAAGACCTAGTTCCCCACCTCATCGCGACAGGAGGCCTCAAACCTTTGAAAACTCCAGAGGTATGCGGAGATCAGTGCCTCCAAAGGAGACGATGCCTGACTCCTGGTGAAACTTGATAGGAGACCCAGGATTCCTGTGGCAGGTGGAAAGGGACCCTTGGTCTCCCGTCTCAACTGGAGAGGCGTCCCAATTGCCCTGCAAAGCCTCGAGGAGAATCCCGAGTTGTCCCTCGCAACTAGGCAGGAGTCCTGACGTCGCTGAAGAAACACGTGGGTGGAAGGGCCATCCCCTTCGTAACTCGAGAATATACCCCAGGTTCCCGCTGCAACTCGAGAAAAACCATGAGACTTCCCCCTCGCCGCGAGATGAGGCCCGATTCCCCTGCACTGCGTGCAGAGCAATTCCGTGTTGCACATCACACATGAAAGGAGCCTTGATTTCCTTAATGGAACTCCAGAGAAACCCCAAGAACACTGTTTCAAGGCTAGAGGGATCCTGAGGTCACTGTAGCAACACGAAAGAGCTCCGTGGACCAAGATTCAACAAGAGATGAGAGATTAGTCCCTGGCTTCGACTCCTGAGGAATACCACCTTACCACAAGCACCTCAAGAGGAGGCTTCTCTCAGCTCTAGGTATGTGAGAGGGACCCTGAGTTTGTGGCCTCAAGTGGAATGGACACCGCGATGCCCTGACTCGAAATAAGGCCGGATATCCCTGCAGTGACTTCAATGCAGGCTCGTCTTGCATCTCCCAGGACGAAAGGATGTCTGAATCCCCTGTGGAAAGCACAGAGAAAGACTTAGTTGCCCACCTCATCGCGACCGATACCCTCACATCCTTTGAAAACTCCAGAGGTACGCGGAGATCAGTGCCTCCAAAGGAGACGATGCCTGACTCCTCGTGAAACTTGATAGGAGTCCTAGGATTCTTGTGGCACGTGGAAAGGGACCCTTGGTCTCCCGCCTCAGCTGGAGAGGCGTTCCAATTGCCCTGCCAAGCCTCGAGGAGAATCCAGAGTTGTCCCTCGCAACTAGGCAGGAGTCCTGACGTTGCTGAAGAAACACGTGGGTGGAAGGGCCATCCCCGTCGTAACTCGAGAATATACCCCAGGTTTCCGCCGCAACTCGAGAAAAACCATGAGACTTCCCCCTCGCCGCGAGATGAGGCCCGATTCCCCTGCACTGCGTGCAGAGCAATTCTGTGTTGCACATCACACATGAAAGGAGCCTTGATTTCCTTCATGGCACTCCAGAGAAACCCCAAGAACACTGTTTCAAGGCTAGAGGGATCCTGAGGTCACTGTAGCAACACGAAAGAACTCTGTGGACCAAAAATCAACTCGAGATGAGAGGTAAGTCCCTGGCTTCGACTCCAGAGGAATACCACCTTACCACAAGCACCTCAAGAGGAGGCTTCTCTCAGCTCTAGGTATGTGAGAGGGACCCTGAGTTTGCGGCCTCAAGTGGAATGGACACCGCGATGCCCTGACTCGAAATAAGGCCGGATATCCCTGCAGTGCCTGGAATGCAGCCTCGTCTTGCATCTCCCAAGACGAAAGGGTGTCTGAATCCCCTGTGGAGACCACAGAGAAAGACCTAGTTCCCCACCTCATCGCGACAGGAAGCCTCAAATCCTTTGAAAACTCCAGAGGTATGCGGAGATCAGTGCCTCCAAAGGAGACGATGCCTGACTCCTCGGGAAACTTGATAGGAGACCCAGGATTCCTGTGGCACGTGGAAAGGGACCCTTGGTCTCCCGCCTCAGCTGGAGAGGCGTCCCAATTGCCCTGCAAAGCCTCGAGGAGAATCCCGAGTTGTCCCTCGCAACTAGGCAGGAGTCCTGACATGGCTGAACAAACACGTGTGTGGAAGGGCCATCCCCGTCGTAACTCGAGAATATACCCCAGGTTCCCGCCGCAACTCGAGAAAAACCATGAGACTTCCCCCTCGCCGCGAGATGTGGCCCGTTTCCCCTGCACTGCGTGCAGAGCAATTCCGTGTTGCACATCACACATGAAAGGAGCCTTGATTTCCTTGATGGCACTCCAGAGAAACCCCAAGAACACTGTTTCAAGGCTAGAGCGATCCTGAGGTCACTGTAGAAACACGAAAGAGCTCCGTGGACCAAGAATCAACACGAGATGAGAGGTTAGTCCCTGGCTTCGACTCCTGAGGAATACCACCTTATCACAAGCACCTCAAGAGGAGGCTTCTCTCAGCTCTAGGTATGTGAGAGGGATCCTGAGTTTGCGGCCTCAAGTGGAATGGACACCGCGATGCCCTGACTCGAAATAAGGCCGGATATCCGTGCAGTGACTTCAATGCAGGCTCGTCTTGCATTTCCCAAGAAGAAAGGATGTCTGAATCCCCTGTGGAGACCACAGAGAAACACCTAGTTCCCCACCTCATCGCGACCGGAGGCCTCACATCCTTTGAAAACTCCAGAGGTACGCGGAGATCAGTGCCTCCAAAGGAGACGATGCCTGACTCCTCGTGAAACTTGATAGGAGTCCCAGGATTCTTGTGGCACGTGGAAAGGGACCCTTGGTCTCCCGCCTCAGCTGGAGAGGCGTTCCAATTGCCCTGCCAAGCCTCGAGGAGAATCCCGAGTTGTCCCTCGCAACTAGGCAGAGGTCCTGACGTGGCTGAACAAACACGTGGGTGGAAGGGCCATCCCCGTCGTAACTCGAGAATATACCCCAGGTTCCCTCCGCAACTCGAGAAAAACCATGAGACTTGCCCCTCGCCGCGAGATGAGGCCCGATTCCCCTGCACTGCGTGCAGAGCAATTCTGTGTTGCACATCACACATGAAAGGAGCCTTCATTTCCTTGATGGCACTCCAGAGAAACCCCAAGAACACTGTTTCAAGGCTAGAGGGATCCTGAGGTCACTGTAGCAACACGAAAGAGCTCCGTGGACCCAAAATCAACTCGAGATGAGAGGTTAGTCCCTGGCTTCGACTCCAGAGGAATACCACCTTACCACAAGCACCTCAAGAGGAGGCTTCTCTCAGCTCTAGGTATGTGAGAGGGACCCTGAGTTTGCGGCCTCAAGTGGAATGGACACCGCGATGCCCTGACTCGAAATAAGGCCGGATATCCCTGCAGTGACTGGAATGCAGGCTCGTCTTGCATCTCCCAAGACAAAAGGGTGTCTGAATCCACTGTGGAGACCACAGAGAAAGACCTAGTTCCCCACCTCATCGCGACAGGAGGCCTCAAATCCTTTGAAAACTCCAGAGGTATGCGGAGATCAGTGCCTCCAAAGGAGACGATGCCTGACTCCTCGTGAAACTTGATAGGAGTCCCAGGATTCCTGTGGCACTTGGAAAGGGACCCTTGGTCTCCCGCCTCAGTTGGAGAGGCGTTCCAATTGCCCTGCCAAGCCTCGAGGAGAATCCCGAGTTGTCCCTCGCAACTAGGCAGAGGTCCTTACGTGGCTGAACAAACACGTGGGTGGAAGGGCCATCCCCGTCGTAACTCGAGAATATACCCCAGGTTCCCGCCGCAACTCGAGAAAATCCATGAGAATTCCCCCTCGCCGCGAGATGAGGCCCGATTCCCCTGCACTGCGTGCAGAGCAATTCCGTGTTGCACATCACACATGAAAGGAGCCTTGATTTCCTTGATGGCACTCCAGAGAAACCCCAAGAACACTGTTTCAAGGCTAGAGGGATCCTGAGGTCACTGTAGCAACACGAAAGAGCTCCGTGGGCCAAAAATCAACTCGAGATGAGAGGTTAGTCCATGGCTTCGACTCCAGAGGAATACCACCTTACCACAAGCACCTCAAGAGGAGGCTTCTCTCAGCTCTAGGTATGTGAGAGGGACCCTGAGTTTGCGGCCTCAAGTGGAATGGACACCGCGATGCCCTGACTCGAAATAAGGACGGATATCCCTGCAGTGACTGGAATGCAGGCTCGTCTTGCATCTCCCAAGACGAAAGGATGTCTGAATCCCCTGTGGAGACCACAGAGAAACACCTAGTTCCCCACCTCATCGCGACCCGATGCCTCACATCCTTTGAAAACTCCAGAGGTACGCGGAGATCAGCGCCTCCAAAGGAGACGATGCCTGACTCCTCGTGAAACTTGATAGGAGACCCAGGATTCCTGTGGCACGTGGAAAGGGACCCTTGGTCTCCCGTCTCAGCTGGAGAGGCGTCCCAATTGCCCTGCAAAGCCTCGAGGAGAATCCCGAGTTGTCCCTCGCAACTAGGCAGGAGTCCTGACATCGCTGAAGAAACACGTGGGTGGAAGGGCCATCCCCGTCGTAACTCGAGAATATACCCCAGGTTCCCGCCGCAACTCGAGAAAAACCATGAGACTTCCCCCTCGCCGCGAGATGAGGCCCGATTCCCCTGCACTGCGTGCAGAGCAATTCCGTGTTGCACATCACACATGAAAGGAGCCTTGATTTCCTTGATGGCACTCCAGAGAAACCCCAAGAACACTGTTTCAAGGCTAGAGGGATCCTGAGGTCACTGTAGCAACACGAAAGAGCTCCGTGGGCCAAAAATCAACTCGAGATGAGAGGTTAGTCCCTGGCTTCGACTCCAGAGGAATACCACCTTACCACAAGCACCTCAAGAGAAGGCTTCTCTCAGCTCTAGGTATGTGAGAGGGACCCTGAGTTTGCGGCCTCAAGTGGAATGGACACCGTGATGCCCTGACTCGAAATAAGGCCGGATATCCCTGCAGTGACTTGAATGCAGGCTCGTCTTGCATCTCCCAAGAAGAAAGGATGTCTGAATCCCCTGTGGAGACCACAGAGAAACACCTAGTTCCCCACCTCATCGCGACCGGAGGCCTCACATCCTTTGAAAACTCCAGAGGTACGCGGAGATCAGTGCCTCCAAAGGAGACGATGCCTGACTCCTCGTGAAACTTGATAGGAGTCCCAGGATTTTGGTGGCACGTGGAAAGGGACCCTTGGTCTCCCGCCTCAGCTGGAGAGGCGTTCCAATTGCCGTGCCAAGCCTCGAGGAGCATCCCGAGTTGTCCCTCGCAACTAGGCAGGAGTCCTGACGTGGCTGAACAAACACGTGGGTGGAAGGGCCATCCCCGTCGTAACTCGAGAATATACCCCAGGTTCCCGCCGCAACTCGAGAAAAACCATGAGACTTCCCCCTCGATGCGAGATGAGGCCCGATTCCACTGTCCTGCGTGCAGAGCAATTCCGTCTTGCACATCACATATGAAAGGAGCCTTGATTTCCTTCATGGCACTCCAGAGAAACCCCAAGAACACTGTTTCAAGGATAGAGGGATCCTGAGGTCACTGTAGCAACACGAAAGAACTCTGTGGACCAAAAATCAAGTCGAAAAGAGAGGTTAGTCCCTGGATTCGTCTCCAGAGGAATACCACCTTACCACAAGCACCTCAAGAGGAGGCTTCTCTCAGCTCTAGGTATGTGAGAGGGACCCTGAGTTTGCGGCCTCAAGTGGAATGGACACCGCGATGCCCTGACTCGAAATAAGGACGGATATCCCTGCAGTGACTGGAATGCAGGCTCGTCTTGCATCTCCCAAGACGAAAGGATGTCTGAATCCCCTGTGGAGACCACAGAGAAACACCTAGTTCCCCACCTCATCGCGACCCGATGCCTCACATCCTTTGAAAACTCCAGAGGTACGCGGAGATCAGCGCCTCCAAAGGAGACGATGCCTGACTCCTCGTGAAACTTGATAGGAGACCCAGGATTCCTGTGGCACGTGGAAAGGGACCCTTGGTCTCCCGTCTCAGCTGGAGAGGCGTCCCAATTGTCCTGCAAAGCCTCGAGGAGAATCCCGAGTTGTCCCTCGCAACTAGGCAGGAGTCCTGACGTCGCTGAAGAAACACGTGGGTGGAAGGGCCATCCCCGTCGTAACTCGAGAATATACCCCAGGTTCCCGCCGCAACTCGAGAAAAACCATGAGACTTCCCCCTCGCCGCGAGATGAGGCCCGATTCCCCTGCACTGCGTGCAGAGCAATTCCGTGTTGCACATCACACATGAAAGGAGCCTTGATTTCCTTGATGGCACTCCAGAGAAACCCCAAGAACACTGTTTCAAGGCTAGAGGGATCCTGAGGTCACTGTAGCAACACGAAAGAGCTCCGTGGGCCAAAAATCAACTCGAGATGAGAGGTTAGTCCCTGGCTTCGACTCCAGAGGAATACCACCTTACCACAAGCACCTCAAGAGGAGGCTTCTCTCAGCTCTAGGTATGTGAGAGGGACCCTGAGTTTGCGGCCTCAAGTGGAATGGACACCGCGATGCCCTGACTCGAAATAAGGCCGGATATCCCTGCAGTGACTTGAATGCAGGCTCGTCTTGCATCTCCCAAGAAGAAAGGATGTCTGAATCCCCTGTGGAGACCACAGAGAAACACCTAGTTCCCCACCTCATCGCGACCGGAGGCCTCACATCCTTTGAAAACTCCAGAGGTACGCGGAGATCAGTGCCTCCAAAGGAGACGATGCCTGACTCCTCGTGAAACTTGATAGGAGTCCCAGGATTCTTGTGGCACGTGGAAAGGGACCCTTGGTCTCCCGCCTCAGCTGGAGAGGCGTTCCAATTGCCGTGCCAAGCCTCGAGGAGAATCCCGAGTTGTCCCTCGCAACTAGGCAGGAGTCCTGACGTGGCTGAACAAACACGTGGGTGGAAGGGCCATCCCCGTCGTAACTCGAGAATATACCCCAGGTTCCCGCCGCAACTCGAGAAAAACCATGAGACTTCCCCCTCGATGCGAGATGAGGCCCGATTCCCCTGTACTGCGTGCAGAGCAATTCCGTCTTACACATCACATATGAAAGGAGCCTTGATTTCCTTCATGGCACTCCAGAGAAACCCCAAGAACACTGTTTCAAGGATAGAGGGATCCTGAGGTCACTGTAGCAACACGAAAGAACTCTGTGGACCAAAAATCAAGTCGAAAAGAGAGGTTAGTCCCTGGATTCGTCTCCAGAGGAATACCACCTTACCACAAGCACCTCAAGAGGAGGCTTCTCTCAGCTCTAGGTATGTGAGAGGGACCCTGAGTTTGCGGCCTCAAGTGGAATGGACACCGCGATGCCCTGACTCGAAATAAGGACGGATATCCCTGCAGTGACTGGAATGCAGGCTCGTCTTGCATCTCCCAAGACGAAAGGATGTCTGAATCCCCTGTGGAGACCACAGAGAAAGACCTAGTTCCCCACCTCATCGCGACCCGATGCCTCACATCCTTTGAAAACTCCAGAGGTACGCGGAGATCAGCGCCTCCAAAGGAGACGATGCCTGACTCCTCGTGAAACTTGATAGGAGACCCAGGATTCCTGTGGCACATGGAAAGGGACCCTTGGTCTCCCGTCTCAGCTGGAGAGGCGTCCCAATTGCCCTGCAAAGCCTCGAGGAGAATCCAGAGTTGTCCCTCGCAACTAGGCAGGAGTCCTGACGTCGCTGAAGAAACACGTGGATGGAAGGGCCATCCCCGTCGTAACTCGAGAATATACCCCAGGTTCCCGCCGCAAATCGAGAAAAACCATGAGACTTCCCCCTCGCCGCGAGATGAGGCCCGATTCCCCTGCACTGCGTGCAGAGCAATTCCGTGTTGCACATCACACATGAAAGGAGCCTTGATTTCCTTGATGGCACTCCAGAGAAACCCCAAGAACACTGTTTCAAGGCTAGAGGGATCCTGAGGTCACTGTAGCAACACGAAAGAGCTCCGTGGGCCAAAAATCAACTCGAGATGAGAGGTTAGTCCCTGGCTTCGACTCCAGAGGAATACCACCTTACCACAAGCACCTCAAGAGGAGGCTTCTCTCAGCTCTAGGTATGTGAGAGGGACCCTGAGTTTGCGGCCTCAAGTGGAATGGACACCACGATGCCCTGACTCGAAATAAGGCCGGATATCCCTGCAGTGACTTGAATGCAGGCTCGTCTTGCATCTCCCAAGAAGAAAGGATGTCTGAATCCCCTGTGGAGACCACAGAGAAACACCTAGTTCCCCACCTCATCGCGACCGGAGGCCTCACATCCTTTGAAAACTCCAGAGGTACGCGGAGATCAGTGCCTCCAAAGGAGACGATGCCTGACTCCTCGTGAAACTTGATAGGAGTCCCAGGATTCTTGTGGCACGTGGAAAGGGACCCTTGGTCTCCCGCCTCAGCTGGAGAGGCGTTCCAATTGCCGTGCCAAGCCTCGAGGAGAATCCCGAGTTGTCCCTCGCAACTAGGCAGGAGTCCTGACGTGGCTGAACAAACACGTGGGTGGAAGGGCCATCCCCGTCGTAACTCGAGAATATACCCCAGGTTCCCGCCGCAACTCGAGAAAAACCATGAGACTTCCCCCTCGATGCGAGATGAGGACCGATTCCACTGTACTGCGTGCAGAGCAATTCCGTCTTACACATCACATATGAAAGGAGCCTTGATTTCCTTCATGGCACTCCAGAGAAACCCCAAGAACACTGTTTCAAGGATAGAGGGATCCTGAGGTCACTGTAGCAACACGAAAGAACTCTGTGGACCAAAAATCAAGTCGAAAAGAGAGGTTAGTCCCTGGATTCGTCTCCAGAGGAATACCACCTTACCACAAGCACCTCAAGAGGAGGCTTCTCTCAGCTCTAGGTATGTGAGAGGGACCCTGAGTTTGCGGCCTCAAGTGGAATGGACACCGCGATGCCCTGACTCGAAATAAGGACGGATATCCCTGCAGTGACTGGAATGCAGGCTCGTCTTGCATCTCCCAAGACGAAAGGATGTCTGAATCCCCTGTGGAGACCACAGAGAAAGACCTAGTTCCCCACCTCATCGCGACCCGATGCCTCACATCCTTTGAAAACTCCAGAGGTACGCGGAGATCAGCGCCTCCAAAGGAGACGATGCCTGACTCCTCGTGAAACTTGATAGGAGACCCAGGATTCCTGTGGCACATGGAAAGGGACCCTTGGTCTCCCGTCTCAGCTGGAGAGGCGTCCCAATTGCCCTGCAAAGCCTCGAGGAGAATCCAGAGTTGTCCCTCGCAACTAGGCAGGAGTTCTGACGTCGCTGAAGAAACACGTGGATGGAAGGGCCATCCCCGTCGTAACTCGAGAATATACCCCAGGTTCCCGCCGCAACTCGAGAAAAACCATGAGACTTCCCCCTCGCCGCGAGATGAGGCCCGATTCCCCTGCACTGCGTGCAGAGCAATTCCGTGTTGCACATCACACATGAAAGGAGCCTTGATTTCCTTGATGGCACTCCAGAGAAACCCCAAGAACACTGTTTCAAGGCTAGAGGGATCCTGAGGTCACTGTAGCAACACGAAAGAGCTCCGTGGGCCAAAAATCAACTCGAGATGAGAGGTTAGTCCCTGGCTTCGACTCCAGAGGAATACCACCTTACCACAAGCACCTCAAGAGGAGGCTTCTCTCAGCTCTAGGTATGTGAGAGGGACCCTGAGTTTGCGGCCTCAAGTGGAATGGACACCGCGATGCCCTGACTCGAAATAAGGCCGGATATCCCTGCAGTGACTTGAATGCAGGCTCGTCTTGCATCTCCCAAGAAGAAAGGATGTCTGAATCCCCTGTGGAGACCACAGAGAAACACCTAGTTCCCCACCTCATCGCGACCGGAGGCCTCACATCCTTTGAAAACTCCAGAGGTACGCGGAGATCAGTGCCTCCAAAGGAGACGATGCCTGACTTCTCGTGAAACTTGATAGGAGTCCCAGGATTCTTGTGGCACGTGGAAAGGGACCCTTGGTCTCCCGCCTCAGCTGGAGAGGCGTTCCAATTGCCGTGCCAAGCCTCGAGGAGAATCCCGAGTTGTCCCTCGCAACTAGGCAGGAGTCCTGACGTGGCTGAACAAACACGTGGGTGGAAGGGCCATCCCCGTCGTAACTCGAGAATATACCCCAGGTTCCCGCCGCAACTCGAGAAAAACCATGAGACTTCCCCCTCGATGCGAGATGAGGCCCGATTCCACTGTAATGCGTGCACAGCAATTCCGTCTTGCACATCACATATGAAAGGAGCCTTGATTTCCTTGATGGCACTCCAGAGAAACCCCAAGAACACTGTTTCAAGGCTAGAGGGATCCTGAGGTCACTGTAGCAACACGAAAGAACTCTGTGGACCAAAAATCAAGTCGAAAAGAGAGGTTAGTCCCTGGATTCGTCTCCAGAGGAATACCACCTTACCACAAGCACCTCAAGAGGAGGCTTCTCTCAGCTCTAGGTATGTGAGAGGGACCCTGAGTTTGCGGCCTCAAGTGGAATGGACACCGTGATGCCCTGACTCGAAATAAGGACGGATATCCCTGCAGTGACTGGAATGCAGGCTCGTCTTGCATCTCCCAAGACGAAAGGATGTCTGAATCCCCTGTGGAGACCACAGAGAAACACCTAGTTCCCCACCTCATCGCGACCCGATGCCTCACATCCTTTGAAAACTCCAGAGGTACGCGGAGATCAGCGCCTCCAAAGGAGACGATGCCTGACTCCTCGTGAAACTTGATAGGAGACCCAGGATTCCTGTGGCACGTGGAAAGGGACCCTTGGTCTCCCGTCTCAGCTGGAGAGGCGTCCCAATTGCCCTGCAAAGCCTCGAGGAGAATCCCGAGTTGTCCCTCGCAACTAGGCAGGCGTCCTGACGTCGCTGAAGAAACACGTGGGTGGAAGGGCCATCCCCGTCGTAACTCGAGAATATACCCCAGGTTCCCGCCGCAACTCGAGAAAAACCATGAGACTTCCCCCTCGCCGCGAGATGAGGCCCGATTCCCCTGCACTGCGTGCAGAGCAATTCCGTGTTGCACATCACACATGAAAGGAGCCTTGATTTCCTTGATGGCACTCCAGAGAAACCCCAAGAACACTGTTTCAAGGCTAGAGGGATCCTGAGGTCACTGTAGCAACACGAAAGAGCTCCGTGGGCCAAAAATCAACTCGAGATGAGAGGTTAGTCCCTGGCTTCGACTCCAGAGGAATACCACCTTACCACAAGCACCTCAAGAGGAGGCTTCTCTCAGCTCTAGGTATGTGAGAGGGACCCTGAGTTTGCGGCCTCAAGTGGAATGGACACCGCGATGCCCTGACTCGAAATAAGGCCGGATATCCCTGCAGTGACTTGAATGCAGGCTCGTCTTGCATCTCCCAAGAAGAAAGGATGTCTGAGTCCCCTGTGGAGACCACAGAGAAACACCTAGTTCCCCACCTCATCGCGACCGGAGGCCTCACATCCTTTGAAAACTCCAGAGGTACGCGGAGATCAGTGCCTCCAAAGGAGACGATGCCTGACTCCTCGTGAAACTTGATAGGAGTCCCAGGATTCTTGTGGCACGTGGAAAGGGACCCTTGGTCTCCCGCCTCAGCTGGAGAGGCGTTCCAATTGCCGTGCCAAGCCTCGAGGAGAATCCCGAGTTGTCCCTCGCAACTAGGCAGGAGTCCTGACGTGGCTGAACAAACACGTGGGTGGAAGGGCCATCCCCGTCGTAACTCGAGAATATACCCCAGGTTCCCGCCGCAACTCGAGAAAAACCATGAGACTTCCCCCTCGATGCGAGATGAGGCCCGATTCCACTGTACTGCGTGCAGAGCAATTCCGTCTTACACATCACATATGAAAGGAGCCTTGATTTCCTTCATGGCACTCCAGAGAAACCCCAAGAACACTGTTTCAAGGATAGAGGGATCCTGAGGTCACTGTAGCAACACGAAAGAACTCTGTGGACCAAAAATCAAGTCGAAAAGAGAGGTTAGTCCCTGGATTCGTCTCCAGAGGAATACCACCTTACCACAAGCACCTCAAGAGGAGGCTTCTCTCAGCTCTAGGTATGTGAGAGGGACCCTGAGTTTGCGGCCTCAAGTGGAATGGACACCGCGATGCCCTGACTCGAAATAAGGACGGATATCCCTGCAGTGACTGGAATGCAGGCTCGTCTTGCATCTCCCAAGACGAAAGGATGTCTGAATCCCCTGTGGAGACCACAGAGAAAGACCTAGTTCCCCACCTCATCGCGACCCGATGCCTCACATCCTTTGAAAACTCCAGAGGTACGCGGAGATCAGCGCCTCCAAAGGAGACGATGCCTGACTCCTCGTGAAACTTGATAGGAGACCCAGGATTCCTGTGGCACATGGAAAGGGACCCTTGGTCTCCCGTCTCAGCTGGAGAGGCGTCCCAATTGCCCTGCAAAGCCTCGAGGAGAATCCAGAGTTGTCCCTCGCAACTAGGCAGGAGTCCTGACGTCGCTGAAGAAACACGTGGATGGAAGGGCCATCCCCGTCGTAACTCGAGAATATACCCCAGGTTCCCGCCGCAACTCGAGAAAAACCATGAGACTTCCCCCTCGCCGCGAGATGAGGCCCGATTCCCCTGCACTGCGTGCAGAGCAATTCCGTGTTGCACATCACACATGAAGGGAGCCTTGATTTCCTTGATGGCACTCCAGAGAAACCCCAAGAACACTGTTTCAAGGCTAGAGGGATCCTGAGGTCACTGTAGCAACACGAAAGAGCTCCGTGGGCCAAAAATCAACTCGAGATGAGAGGTTAGTCCCTGGCTTCGACTCCAGAGGAATACCACCTTACCACAAGCACCTCAAGAGGAGGCTTCTCTCAGCTCTAGGTATGTGAGAGGGACCCTGAGTTTGCGGCCTCAAGTGGAATGGACACCGCGATGCCCTGACTCGAAATAAGGCCGGATATCCCTGCAGTGACTTGAATGCAGGCTCGTCTTGCATCTCCCAAGAAGAAAGGATGTCTGAATCCCCTGTGAAGACCACAGAGAAACACCTAGTTCCCCACCTCATCGCGACCGGAGGCCTCACATCCTTTGAAAACTCCAGAGGTACGCGGAGATCAGTGCCTCCAAAGGAGACGATGCCTGACTTCTCGTGAAACTTGATAGGAGTCCCAGGATTCTTGTGGCACGTGGAAAGGGACCCTTGGTCTCCCGCCTCAGCTGGAGAGGCGTTCCAATTGCCGTGCCAAGCCTCGAGGAGAATCCCGAGTTGTCCCTCGCAACTAGGCAGGAGTCCTGACGTGGCTGAACAAACACGTGGGTGGAAGGGCCATCCCCGTCGTAACTCGAGAATATACCCCAGGTTCCCGCCGCAACTCGAGAAAAACCATGAGACTTCCCCCTCGATGCGAGATGAGGCCCGATTCCACTGTAATGCGTGCACAGCAATTCCGTCTTGCACATCACATATGAAAGGAGCCTTGATTTCCTTGATGGCACTCCAGAGAAACCCCAAGAACACTGTTTCAAGGCTAGAGGGATCCTGAGGTCACTGTAGCAACACGAAAGAACTCTGTGGACCAAAAATCAAGTCGAAAAGAGAGGTTAGTCCCTGGATTCGTCTCCAGAGGAATACCACCTTACCACAAGCACCTCAAGAGGAGGCTTCTCTCAGCTCTAGGTATGTGAGAGGGACCCTGAGTTTGCGGCCTCAAGTGGAATGGACACCGTGATGCCCTGACTCGAAATAAGGACGGATATCCCTGCAGTGACTGGAATGCAGGCTCGTCTTGCATCTCCCAAGACGAAAGGATGTCTGAATCCCCTGTGGAGACCACAGAGAAACACCTAGTTCCCCACCTCATCGCGACCCGATGCCTCACATCCTTTGAAAACTCCAGAGGTACGCGGAGATCAGCGCTTCCAAAGGAGACGATGCCTGACTCCTCGTGAAACTTGATAGGAGACCCAGGATTCCTGTGGCACGTGGAAAGGGACCCTTGGTCTCCCGCCTCAGCTGGAGAGGCGTCCCAATTGCCCTGCAAAGCCTCGAGGAGAATCCCGAGTTGTCCCTCGCAACTAGGCAGGAGTCCTGACGTCGCTGAAGAAACACGTGGGTGGAAGGGCCATCCCCGTCGTAACTCGAGAATATACCCCAGGTTCCAGCCGCAACTCGAGAAAAACCATGAGACTTCCCCCTCGCCGCGAGATGAGGCCCGATTCCCCTGCACTGCGTGCAGAGCAATTCCGTGTTGCACATCACACATGAAAGGAGCCTTGATTTCCTTGATGGCACTCCAGAGAAACCCCAAGAACACTGTTTCAAGGCTAGAGGGATCCTGAGGTCACTGTAGCAACACGAAAGAGCTCCGTGGGCCAAAAATCAACTCGAGATGAGAGGTTAGTCCCTGGCTTCGACTCCAGAGGAATACCACCTTACCACAAGCACCTCAAGAGGAGGCTTCTCTCAGCTCTAGGTATGTGAGAGGGACCCTGAGTTTGCGGCCTCAAGTGGAATGGACACCGCGATGCCCTGACTCGAAATAAGGCCGGATATCCCTGCAGTGACTTGAATGCAGGCTCGTCTTGCATCTCCCAAGAAGAAAGGATGTCTGAATCCCCTGTGGAGACCACAGAGAAACACCTAGTTCCCCACCTCATCGCGACCGGAGGCCTCACATCCTTTGAAAACTCCAGAGGTACGCGGAGATCAGTGCCTCCAAAGGAGACGATGCCTGACTCCTCGTGAAACTTGATAGGAGTCCCAGGATTCTTGTGGCACGTGGAAAGGGACCCTTGGTCTCCCGCCTCAGCTGGAGAGGCGTTCCAATTGCCGTGCCAAGCCTCGAGGAGAATCCCGAGTTGTCCCTCGCAACTAGGCAGGAGTCCTGACGTGGCTGAACAAACACGTGGGTGGAAGGGCCATCCCCGTCGTAACTCGAGAATATACCCCAGGTTCCCGCCGCAACTCGAGAAAAACCATGAGACTTCCCCCTCGATGCGAGATGAGGCCCGATTCCACTGTACTGCGTGCAGAGCAGTTCCGTCTTCCACATCACATATGAAAGGAGCCTTGATTTCCTTCATGGCACTCCAGAGAAACCCCAAGAACACTGTTTCAAGAATAGAGGGATCCTGAGGTCACTGTAGCAACACGAAAGAACTCTGTGGACCAAAAATCAAGTCGAAAAGAGAGGTTAGTCCCTGGATTCGTCTCCAGAGGAATACCACCTTACCACAAGCACCTCAAGAGGAGGCTTCTCTCAGCTCTAGGTATGTGAGAGGGACCCTGAGTTTGCGGCCTCAAGTGGAATGGACACCGCGATGCCCTGACTCGAAATAAGGCTGGATATCCCTGCAGTGACTTCAATGCAGGCTCGTCTTGCATTTCCCAGGACGAAAGGATGTCTGAATCCCCTGTGGATAGCACAGAGAAAGACTTAGTTCCCCACCTCATCGCGACCGATAGCCTCACATCCTTTGAAAACTCCAGAGGTACGCGGAGATCAGTGCCTCCAAAGGAGACGATGCCTGACTCCTCGTGAAACTTGACAGGAGTCCCAGGATTCCTGTGGCACTTGGAAAGGGACACTTGGTCTCCCGCCTCAGCTGGAGAGGCGTCCCAATTGCCCTGCCAAGCCTCGAGGAGAATCCAGAGTTGTCCCTCGCAACTAGGCAGGAGTACTGACGTCGCTGAAGAAACACGTGGGTGGAAGGGCCATCCCCGTCGTAACTCGAGAATATACCCCAGGTTCCCGCCGCAACTCGAGAAAAACCATGAGACTTCCCCCTCGCCGCGAGATGAGGCCCGATTCCCCTGCACTGCGTGCAGAGCAATTCCGTGTTGCACATCACACATGAAAGGAGCCTTGATTTCCTTGATGGCACTCCAGAGAAACCCCAAGAACACTGTTTCAAGGCTAGAGGGATCCTGAGGTCACTGTAGCAACACGAAAGAGCTCCGTGGGCCAAAAATCAACTCGAGATGAGAGGTTAGTCCCTGGCTTCGACTCCAGAGGAATACCACCTTACCACAAGCACCTCAAGAGGAGGCTTCTCTCAGCTCTAGGTATGTGAGAGGGACCCTGAGTTTGCGGCCTCAAGTGGAATGGACACCGCGATGCCCTGACTCGAAATAAGGCCGGATATCCCTGCAGTGACTTGAATGCAGGCTCCTCTTGCATCTCCCAAGAAGAAAGGATGTCTGAATCCCCTGTGGAGACCACAGAGAAACACCTAGTTCCCCACCTCATCGCGACCGGAGGCCTCACATTCTTTGAAAACTCCAGAGGTACGCGGAGATCAGTGCCTCCAAAGGAGACGATGCCTGACTCCTCGTGAAACTTGATAGGAGTCCCAGGACTCTTGTGGCACGTGGAAAGGGACCCTTGGTCTCCCGCCTCAGCTGGAGAGGCGTTCCAATTGCCGTGCCAAGCCTCGAGGAGAATCCCGAGTTGTGTCTCGCAACTAGGCAGGAGTCCTGACGTGGCTGAACAAACACGTGGGTGGAAGGGCCATCCCCGTTGTAACTCGAGAATATACCCCAGGTTCCCGCCGCAACTCGAGAAAAACCATGAGACTTCCCCCTCGATGCGAGATGAGGCCCGATTCCCCTGTACTGCGTGCAGAGCAATTCCGTCTTGCACATCACACATGAAAGGAGCCTTGATTTCCTTCATGGCACTCCAGAGAAACCCCAAGAACACTGTTTCAAGGATAGAGGGATCCTGAGGTCACTGTAGCAACAGGAAAGAACTCTGTGGACCAAAAATCAAGGCGAAAAGAGAGGTTAGTCCCTGGATTCGTCTCCAGAGGAATACCACCTTACCACAAGCACCTCAAGAGGAGGCTTCTCTCAGCTCTAGGTATGTGAGAGGGACCCTGAGTTTGCGGCCTCAAGTGGAATGGACACCGCGATGCCCTGACGCGAAATAAGGACGGATATCCCTGCAGTGACTGGAATGCAGGCTCGTCTTGCATCTCCCAAGACGAAAGGATGTCTGAATCCCCTGTGGAGACCACAGAGAAACACCTAGTTCCCCACCTCATCGCGACCCGATGCCTCACATCCTTTGAAAACTCCAGAGGTACGCGGAGATCAGCGCCTCCAAAGGAGACGATGCCTGACTCCTCGTGAAACTTGATAGGAGACCTAGGATTCCTGTGGCACGTGGAAAGGGACCCTTGGTCTCCCGTCTCAGCTGGAGAGGCGTCCCAATTGCCCTGCAAAGCCTCGAGGAGAATCCCGAGTTGTCCCTCGCAACTAGGCAGGAGTCCTGACGTGGCTGAACAAACACGTGGGTGGAAGGGCCACCCCCGTTGTAACTCGAGAATATACCCCAGGTTCCCGCCGCAACTCGAGAAAAACCATGAGACTTCCCCCTCGATGCGAGATGAGGCCCGATTCCCCTGTACTGCGTGCAGAGCAATTCCGTCTTGCACATCACACATGAAAGGAGCCTTGATTTCCTTCATGGCACTCCAGAGAAACCCCAAGAACACTGTTTCAAGGATAGAGGGATCCTGAGATCACTGTAGCAACACGAAAGAACTCTGTGGACCAAATATCAAGTCGAAAAGAGAGGTTAGTCCCTGGATTCGTCTCCAGAGGTATACCACCTTACCACAAGCACCTCAAGAGGAGGCTTCTCTCAGCTCTAGGTATGTGAGAGGGACCCTGAGTTTGCGGCCTCAAGTGGAATGGACACCGCGATGCCCTGACTCGAAATAAGGACGGATATCCCTGCAGTGACTGGAATGCAGGCTCGTCTTGCATCTCCCAAGACGAAAGGATGTCTGAATCCCCTGTGGAGACCACAGAGAAACACCTAGTTCCCCACCTCATCGCGACCCGATGCCTCACATCCTTTGAAAACTCCAGAGGTACGCGGAGATCAGCGCCTCCAAAGGAGACGATGCCTGACTCCTCGTGAAACTTGATAGGAGACCCAGGATTCCTGTGGCACGTGGAAAGGGACCCTTGGTCTCCCGTCTCAGCTGGAGAGGCGTCCCAATTGCCCTGCAAAGCCTCGAGGAGAATCCCGAGTTGTCCCTCGCAACTAGGCAGGAGTCCTGACGTCGCTGAAGAAACACGTGGGTGGAAGGGCCATCCCCGTCGTAACTCGAGAATATACCCCAGGTTCCCGCCGCAACTCGAGAAAAACCATGAGACTTCCCCCTCGCCGCGAGATGAGGCCCGATTCCCCTGCACTGCGTGCAGAGCAATTCCGTGTTGCACATCACACATGAAAGGAGCCTTGATTTCCTTGATGGCACTCCAGAGAAACCCCAAGAACACTGTTTCAAGGCTAGAGGGATCCTGAGGTCACTGTAGCAACACGAAAGAGCTCCGTGGGCCAAAAATCAACTCGAGATGAGAGGTTAGTCCCTGGCTTCGACTCCAGAGGAATACCACCTTACCACAAGCACCTCAAGAGGAGGCTTCTCTCAGCTCTAGGTATGTGAGAGGGACCCTGAGTTTGCGGCCTCAAGTGGAATGGACACCGCGATGCCCTGACTCGAAATAAGGCCGGATATCCCTGCAGTGACTTGAATGCAGGCTCGTCTTGCATCTCCCAAGAAGAAAGGATGTCTGAATCCCCTGTGGAGACCACAGAGAAACACCTAGTTCCCCACCTCATCGCGACGGGGGCCTCACATCCTTTGAAAACTCCAGAGGTACGCGGAGATCAGTGCCTCCAAAGGAGACGATGCCTGACTCCTCGTGAAACTTGATAGGAGTCCCAGGATTCTTGTGGCACGTGGAAAGGGACCCTTGGTCTCCCGCCTCAGCTGGAGAGGCGTTCCAATTGCCGTGCCAAGCCTCGAGGAGAATCCCGAGTTGTCCCTCGCAACTAGGCAGGAGTCCTGACGTGGCTGAACAAACACGTGGGTGGAAGGGCCATCCCCGTTGTAACTCGAGAATATACCCCAGGTTCCCGCCGCAACTCGAGAAAAACCATGAGACTTCCCCCTCGATGCGAGATGAGGCCCGATTCCCCTGTACTGCGTGCAGAGCAATTCCGTCTTGCACATCACACATGAAAGGAGCCTTGATTTCCTTGATGGCACTCCAGAGAAACCCCAAGAACACTGTTTCAAGGATAGAGGGATCCTGAGGTCACTGTAGCAACACGAAAGAACTCTGTGGACCAAAAATCAAGTCGAAAAGAGAGGTTAGTCCCTGGATTCGTCTCCAGAGGTATACCACCTTACCACAAGCACCTCAAGAGGAGGCTTCTCTCAGCTCTAGGTATGTGAGAGGGACCCTGAGTTTGCGGCCTCAAGTGGAATGGACACCGCGATGCCCTGACTCGAAATAAGGCTGGATATCCCTGCAGTGACTTCAATGCAGGCTCGTCTTGCATTTCCCAGGACGAAAGGATGTCTGAATCCCCTGTGGATAGCACAGAGAAAGACTTAGTTCCCCACCTCATCGCGACCGGAGGCCTCACATCCTTTGAAAACTCCAGAGGTACGCGGAGATCAGTGCCTCCAAAGGAGACGATGCCTGACTCCTCGTGAAACTTGATAGGAGTCCCAGGATTCCTGTGGCACTTGGAAAGGGACACTTGGTCTCCCGCCTCAACTGGAGAGGCGTCCCAATTGCCCTGCCAAGCCTCGAGGAGAATCCAGAGTTGTCCCTCGCAACTAGGCAGGAGTCCTGACGTCGCTGAAGAAACACGTGTGTGGAAGGGCCATCCCCGTCGTAACTCGAGAATATACCCCAGGTTCCCGCCGCAACTCGAGAAAAACCATGAGACTTCCCCCTCGCCGCGAGATGAGGCCCGATTCCCCTGCATTGCGTGCAGAGCAATTCCGTGTTGCACATCACACATGAAAGGAGCCTTGATTTCCTTGATGGCACTCCAGAGAAACCCCAAGAACACTGTTTCAAGGCTAGAGGGATCCTGAGGTCACTGTAGCAACACGAAAGAGCTCCGTGGGCCAAAAATCAACTCGAGATGAGAGGTTAGTCCCTGGCTTCGACTCCAGAGGAATACCACCTTACCACAAGCACCTCAAGAGGAGGCTTCTCTCAGCTCTAGGTATGTGAGAGGGACCCTGAGTTTGCGGCCTCAAGTGGAATGGACACCGCTATGCCCTGACTCGAAATAAGGCTGGATATCCCTGCAGTGACTTGAATGCAGGCTCGTCTTGCATCTCCCAAGAAGAAAGGATGTCTGAATCCCCTGTGGAGACCACAGAGAAACACCTAGTTCCCCACCTCATCGCGACGGGGGCCTCACATCCTTTGAAAACTCCAGAGGTACGCGGAGATCAGTGCCTCCAAAGGAGACGATACCTGACTCCTCGTGAAACTTGATAGGAGTCCCAGGATTCTTGTGGCACGTGGAAAGGGACCCTTGGTCTCCCGCCTCAGCTGGAGAGGCGTTCCAATTGCCGTGCCAAGCCTCGAGGAGAATCCCGAGTTGTCCCTCGCAACTAGGCAGGAGTCCTGACGTGGCTGAACAAACACGTGGGTGGAAGGGCCATCCCCGTCGTAACTCGAGAATATACCCCAGGTTCCCGCCGCAACTCGAGAAAAAACATGAGACTTCCCCCTCGATGCGAGATGAGGCCCGATTCCCCTGTACTGCGTGCAGAGCAATTCCGTCTTGCACATCACACATGAAAGGAGCCTTGATTTCCTTCATGGCACTCCAGAGAAACCCCAAGAACACTGTTTCAAGGATAGAGGGATCCTGAGGTCACTGTAGCAACACGAAAGAACTCTGTGGACCAAAAATCAAGTCGAAAAGAGAGGTTAGTCCCTGGATTCGTCTCCAGAGGAATACCACCTTACCACAAGCACCTCAAGAGGAGGCTTCTCTCAGCTCTAGGTATGTGAGAGGGACCCTGAGTTTGCGGCCTCAAGTGGAATGGACACCGCGATGCCCTGACTCGAAATAAGGCCGGATATCCCTGCAGTGACTGGAATGCAGGCTCGTCTTGCATCTCCCAAGACGAAAGGATGTCTGAATCCCCTGTGGAGACCATAGAGAAACACCTAGTTCCCCACCTCATCGCGACCCGATGCCTCACATCCTTTGAAAACTCCAGAGGTACGCGGAGATCAGCGCCTCCAAAGGAGACGATGCCTGACTCCTCGTGAAACTTGATAGGAGACCCAGGATTCCTGTGGCACGTGGAAAGGGACCCTTGGTCTCCCGTCTCAGCTGGAGAGGCGTCCCAATTGCCCTACAAAGCCTCGAGGAGAATCCCGAGTTGTCCCTCGCAACTAGGCAGGAGTCCTGACGTCGCTGAAGAAACACGTGGGTGGAAGGGCCATCCCCGTCGTAACTCGAGAATATACCCCAGGTTCCCGCCGCAACTCGAGAAAAACCATGAGACTTCCCCCTCGCTGCGAGATGAGGCCCGATTCCCCTGCACTGCGTGCAGAGCAATTCCGTGTTGCACATCACACATGAAAGAAGCCTTGATTTCCTTGATGGCACTCCAGAGAAACCCCAAGAACACTGTTTCAAGGCTAGAGGGATCCTGAGGTCACTGTAGCAACACGAAAGAGCTCCGTGGGCCAAAAATCAACTCGAGATGAGAGGTTAGTCCCTGGCTTCGACTCCAGAGGAATACCACCTTACCACAAGCACCTCAAGAGGAGGCTTCTCTCAGCTCTAGGTATGTGAGAGGGACCCTGAGTTTGCAGCCTCAAGTGGAATGGACACCGCGATGCCCTGACTCGAAATAAGGCCGGATATCCCTGCAGTGACTGGAATGCAGGCTCGTCTTGCATCTCCCAAGAAGAAAGGATGTCTGAATCCCCTGTGGAGACCACAGAGAAACACCTAGTTCCCCACCTCATCGCGACGGGGGCCTCACATCCTTTGAAAACTCCAGAGGTACGCGGAGATCAGTGCCTCCAAAGGAGATGATACCTGACTCCTCGTGAAACTTGATAGGAGTCCCAGGATTCTTGTGGCACGTGGAAAGGGACCCTTGGTCTCCCGCCTCAGCTGGAGAGGCGTTCCAATTGCCGTGCCAAGCCTCGAGGAGAATCCCGAGTTGTCCCTCGCAACTAGGCAGGAGTCCTGACGTGGCTGAACAAACACGTGGGTGGAAGGGCCATCCCCGTTGTAACTCGAGAATATACCCCAGGTTCCCGCCGCAACTCGAGAAAAACCATGAGACTTCCCCCTCGATGCGAGATGAGGCCCGATTCCCCTGTACTGCGTGCAGAGCAATTCCGTCTTGCACATCACACATGAAAGGAGCCTTGATTTCCTTGATGGCACTCCAGAGAAACCCCAAGAACACTGTTTCAAGGATAGAGGGATCCTGAGGTCACTGTAGCAACACGAAAGAACTCTGTGGACCAAAAATCAAGTCGAAAAGAGAGGTTAGTCCCTGGATTCGTCTCCAGAGGTATACCACCTTACCACAAGCACCTCAAGAGGAGGCTTCTCTCAGCTCTAGGTATGTGAGAGGGACCCTGAGTTTGCGGCCTCAAGTGGAATGGACACCGCGATGCCCTGACTCGAAATAAGGCTGGATATCCCTGCAGTGACTTCAAAGCAGGCTCGTCTTGCATTTCCCAGGACGAAAGGATGTCTGAATCCCCTGTGGATAGCACAGAGAAAGACTTAGTTCCCCAGCTCATCGCGACCGGAGGCCTCACATCCTTTGAAAACTCCAGAGGTACGCGGAGATCAGTGCCTCCAAAGGAGACGATGCCTGACTCCTCGTGAAACTTGATAGGAGTCCCAGGATTCCTGTGGCACTTGGAAAGGGACACTTGGTCTCCCGCCTCAGCTGGAGAGGCGTCCCAATTGCCCTGCCAAGCCTCGAGGAGAATCCAGAGTTGTCCCTCGCAACTAGGCAGGAGTCCTGACGTCGCTGAAGAAACAAGTGTGTGGAAGGGCCATCCCCGTCGTAACTCGAGAATATACCCCAGGTTCCCGCCGCAACTCGAGAAAAACCATGAGACTTCCCCCTCGCCGCGAGATGAGGCCCGATTCCCCTGCATTGCGTGCAGAGCAATTCCGTGTTGCACATCACACATGAAAGGAGCCTTGATTTCCTTGATGGCACTCCAGAGAAACCCCAAGAACACTGTTTCAAGGCTAGAGGGATCCTGAGGTCACTGTAGCAACACGAAAGAGCTCCGTGGGCCAAAAATCAACTCGAGATGAGAGGTTAGTCCCTGGCTTCGACTCCAGAGGAATACCACCTTACCACAAGCACCTCAAGAGGAGGCTTCTCTCAGCTCTAGGTATGTGAGAGGGACCCTGAGTTTGCGGCCTCAAGTGGAATGGACACCGCGAAGCCCTGACTCGAAATAAGGACGGATATCCTTGCAGTGACTGGAATGCAGGCTCGTCTTGCATCTCCCAAGAAGAAAGGATGTCTGAATCCCCTGTGGAGACCACAGAGAAAGACCTAGTTCCCCACCTCATCGCGACCGGAGGCCTCACATCCTTTGAAAACTCCAGAGGTACGCGGAGATCAGTGCCTCCAAAGGAGACGATGCCTGACTCCTCGTGAAACTTGATAGGAGACCCAGGATACCTGTGGCACTTGGAAAGGGACACTTGGTCTCCCGCCTCAGCTGGAGAGGCGTCCCAATTGCCCTGCCAAGCCTCGAGGAGAATCCAGAGTTGTTCCTCGCAACTAGGCAGGAGTCCTGACGTCGCTGAAGAAACACGTGGGTGGAAGGGCCATCCCCGTCGTAACTCGAGAATATACCCCAGGTTCCCGCCGCAACTCGAGAAAAACCATGAGACTTCCCCCTCGCCGCGAGATGAGGCCCGATTCCCCTGCACTGCGTGCCGAGCAATTCCGTGTTGCACATCACACATGAAAGGAGCCTTGATTTCCTTGATGGCACTCCAGAGAAACCCCAAGAACACTGTTTCAAGGATAGAGGGATCCTGAGGTCACTATAGCAACACGAAAGAACTCTGTGGACCAAAAATCAACTCGAAAAGAGAGGTTAGTCCCTGGATTCGTCTCCAGAGGAATACCACCTTACCACAAGCATCTCAAGAGGAGGCTTCTCTCAGCTCTAGGTATGTGAGAGGGACCCTGAGTTTGCGGCCTCAAGTGGAATGGACACCGCGATGCCCTGACTCGAAATAAGGCTGGATATGCCTGCAGTGACTTGAATGCAGGCTCGTCTTGCATCTCCCAAGAAGAAAGGATGTCTGAATCCACTGTGGAGACCACAGAGAAAGACCTAGTTCCCCACCTCATCGCGACCGATAGCCTCACATCCTTTGAAAACTCCAGAGGTACACGGAGATCAGTGCCTCCAAAGGAGACGATGCCTGACTCCTCGTGAAACTTGATAGGAGTCCCTGGATTCTTGTGGCACGTGGAAAGGGACCCTTGGTCTCCCGCCTCAGCTGGAGAGGCATTCCAATTGCCCTGCCAAGCCTCGAGGAGAATCCCAAGTTGTCCCGCGCAACTAGGCAGGAGTCCTGACGTGGCTGAACAAACACGTGGGTGGAAGGGCCATCCCCGTCGTAACTCGAGAATATACCCCAGGTTCCCGCCGCAACTCGAGAAAAACCATGAGACTTCCCCCTCGATGCGAGATGAGGCCCGATTCCCCTGTACTGCGTGCAGAGCAATTCCGTCTTGCACATCACACATGAAAGGAGCCTTGATTTCCTTGATGGCACTCCAGAGAAACCCCAAGAACACTGTTTCAAGGATAGAGGGATCCTGAGGTCACTGTAGCAACACGAAAGAACTCTGTGGACCACAAATCAACTCGAAAAGAGAGGTTAGTCCCTGGATTCGTCTCCAGAGGAATACCACCTTACCACAAGCACCTCAAGAGGAGGCTTCTCTCAGCGCTAGGTATGTGAGAGGGACCCTGAGTTTGCGGCCTCAAGTGGAATGGACACCTCGATGCCCTGACTCGAAATAAGGCCGGATATCCCTGCAGTGACTTCAATGCAGGCTCGTCTTGCATCTCCCAGGACGAAAGGATGTCTGAATCCCCTGTGGAAAGCACAGAGAAAGACTTAGTTCCCCACCTCATCGCGACCGATAGCCTCACATCCTTTGAAAACTCCAGAGTTACGCGGAGATCAGTGCCTCCAAAGGAGACGATGCCTGACTCCTCGTGAAACTTGATAGGAGTCCCAGGATTCCTGTGGCACTTGGAAAGGGACACTTGGTCTCCCGTCTCAGCTGGAGAGGCGTCCCAATTGCCCTGCAAAGCCTCGAGGAGAATCCAGAGTTGTCCCTCGCAACTAGGCAGGAGTCCTGACGTCGCTGAACAAACACGTGTGTGGAAGGGCCATCCCCGTCGTAACTCGAGAATATACCCCAGGTTCCCGCCGCAACTCGAGAAAAACCATGAGACTTCCCCCTCGCCGCGAGATGAGGCCCGATTCCCCTGCACTGCGTGCAGAGCAATTCTGTGTTGCACATCACACATGAAAGGAGCCTTGATTTCCTTCATGGCACTCCAGAGAAACCCCAAGAACACTGTTTCAAGGCTAGAGGGATGCTGAGGTCACTGTAGCAACACGAAAGAGCTCCGTGGACTAAAAATCAACTCGAGATGAGAGGTTAGTCCCTGGCTTCGACTCCAGAGGAATACCACCTTACCACAAGCACCTCAAGAGGAGGCTTCTCTCAGCTCTAGGTATGTGAGAGGGACCCTGAGTTTGCCGCCTCAAGTGGAATGGACACCGCGATGCCCTGACGCGAAATAAGGCTGGATATCCCTGCAGTGACTTGAATGCAGGCTCGTCTTGCATCTCCCAAGACGAAAGGATGTCTGAATCCCCTGTGGAGACCACAGAGAAAGACCTAGTTCCCCACCTCATCGCTACCGGAGGCCTCACATCCTTTGAAAACTCCAGATGTACGCGGAGATCAGTGCCTCCAAAGGAGACGATGCCTGACTCCTCGTGAAACTTGATAGGAGTCCCAGGATTCCTGTGGCACGTGGAAAGGGACCCTTGGTCACACGCCTCAGCTGGAGAGGCGTCCCAATTGCCTTGCCAAGCCTCGAGGAGAATCCCGAGTTGTGTCTCGCAACTAGGCAAGAGTCCTGACGTGGCTGAACAAACACGTGTGTGGAAAGGCCATCTCCGTCGTAACTCGAGAATATACCCCAGGTTCCCGCCGCAACTCGAGAAAAACCATGAGATTTCCCCTCGCGCGAGATGAGGCCCGATTCCCCTGCACTGCGAGCAGACCAATTCTGTGTTGCACATCACACTGAAAGGAGCCTTGATTTCCTTCATGGCACTCCAGAGAAACCCCAAGAACACTGTTTCAAGGATAGAGGGATCCTGAGGTCACTGTAGCAACACGAAAGAGCTCCGTGGACCAAGAATCAACACGAGATGAGAGGTTAGTCCCTGGCTTCGACTCCAGAGGAATACCACCTTACCACAAGCACCTCAAGAGGAGGCTTCTCTCAGCTCTAGGTATGTGAGAGGGATCCTGAGTTTGCGGCCTCAAGAGGAATGGACACCGCGATGCCCTGACGCGAAATAAGGCCGGATATCCCTGCACTGACTTCAATGCAGGCTCGTCTTGCATCTCCCAAGAAGAAAGGATGTCTGAATCCCCTGTGGAGACCACAGAGAAACACCTAGTTCCCCACCTCATCGCGACCGGAGGCCTCACATCCTTTGAAAACTCCAGAGGTACGCGGAGATCAGTGCCTCCAAAGGAGACGATGCCTGACTCCTCGTGAAACTTGATAGGAGTCCCAGGATTCCTGTGGCACGTGGAAAGGGACCCTTGGTCTCCCGCCTCAGCTGGAGAGGCGTTCCAATTGCCCTGCCAAGCCTCGAGGAGAATCCCGAGTTGTCCGTCGCAACTAGGCAGGAGTCCTGACGAGGCTGAACAAACACGTGGGTGGAAGGGCCATCCCCGTCGTAACTCGAGAATATACCCCAGGTTCCCGCCGCAACTCGAGAAAAACCATGAGACTTCCCCCTCGATGCGAGATGAGGCCCGATTCCCCTGTACTGCGTGCAGAGCAATTCCGTCTTGCACATCACACATGAAAGGAGCCTTGATTTCCTTGATGGCACTCCAGAGAAACCCCAAGAACACTGTTTCAAGGATAGAGGGATCCTGAGGTCACTGTAGCAACACGAAAGAACTCTGTGGACCAAAAATCAACTTGAAAAGAGAGGTTAGTCCCTGGATTCGTCTCCAGAGGAATACCACCTTACCACAAGCACCTCAAGAGGAGGCTTCTCTCAGCTCTAGGTATGTGAGAGGGACCCTGAGTTTGCGGCCTCAAGTGGAATGGACACTGCGATGCCCTGACTCGAAATAAGGCTGGATATCCCTGCAGTGACTTCAATGCAGGCTCGTCTTGCATCTCCCAGGACGAAAGGATGTCTGAATCCCCTGTGGAAAGCACAGAGAAAGACTTAGTTCCCCACCTCATCGCGACCGATAGCCTCACATCCTTTGAAAACTCCAGAGGTACGCGGAGATCAGTGCCTCCAAAGGAGACGATGCCTGACTCCTGTGCAACTTGATAGGAGTCCCAGGA
The DNA here is from genome assembly GCF_910594005.1 of Cervus elaphus. NCBI lineage: Eukaryota > Metazoa > Chordata > Mammalia > Artiodactyla > Cervidae > Cervus > Cervus elaphus. The sequence continues at coordinate 1,543,155 of NC_057828.1, forward strand.
TTCCTGTGGCACTTGGAAAGGGACACTTGGTCTCCCGCCTCAGCTGGAGAGGCGTCCCAATTGCCCTGCCAAGCCTCGAGGAGAATCCAGAGTTGTCCCTCGCAACTAGGCAGGAGTCCTGACGTCGCTGAAGAAACACGTGGGTGGAAGGGCCATCCCCGTCGTAACTCGAGAATATACCCCAGGTTCCCGCCGCAACTCGAGAAAAACCATGAGACTTCCCCCTCGCCGCGAGATGAGGCCCGATTCCCCTGCACTGCGTGCAGAGCAATTCCGTGTTGCACATCACACATGAAAGGAGCCTTGATTTCCTTGATGGCACTCCAGAGAAACCCCAAGAACACTGTTTCAAGGCTAGAGGGATCCTGAGGTCACTGTAGCAACACGAAAGAGCTCCGTGGGCCAAAAATCAACTCGAGATGAGAGGTTAGTCCCTGGCTTCGACTCCAGAGGAATACCACCTTACCACAAGCACCTCAAGAGGAGGCATCTCTCAGCTCTAGGTATGTGAGAGGGACCCTGAGTTTGCCGCCTCAAGTGGAATGGACACCGCGATGCCCTGACGCGAAATAAGGCTGGATATCCCTGCAGTGACTTGAATGCAGGCTCGTCTTGCATCTCCCAAGCCGAAAGGATGTCTGAATCCCCTGTGGAGACCACAGAGAAAGACCTAGTTCCCCACCTCATCGCGACCGGAGGCCTCACATCCTTTGAAAACTCCAGAGGTACGCGGAGATCAGTGCCTCCAAAGGAGACGATGCCTGACTCCTCGTGAAACTTGATAGGAGTCCCAGGATTCCTGTGGCACGTGGAAAGGGACCCTTGGTCACCCGCCTCAGCTGGAGTGGCGTCCCAATTGCCCTGCCAAGCCTCGAGGAGAATCCCGAGTTGTGTCTCGCAACTAGGCAAGAGTCCTGACGTGGCTGAACAAACACGTGTGTGGAAGGGCCATCCCCGTCGTAACTCGAGAATATACCCCAGGTTCCCGCCGCAATTCGAGAAAAACCATGAGACTTCCCCCTCGCCGCGAGATGAGGCCCGATTCCCCTGCACTGCGTGCAGAGCAATTCTGTGTTGCACATCACACATGAAAGGAGCCTTGATGTCCTTGATGGCACTCCAGAGAAACCCCAAGAACACTGTTTCAAGGCTAGAGGGATCCTGAGGTCACTGTAGCAACACGAAAGAGCTCCGTGGACCAAAAATCAACTCGAAATGAGAGGTTAGTCCCTGGCTTCGACTCCAGAGGAATACCACCTTACCACAAGCACCTCAAGAGGAGGCTTCTCTCAGCTCTAGGTATGTGAGAGGGACCCTGAGTTTGCGGCCTCAAGTGGAATGGACACCGCGATGCCCTGACTCGAAATAAGGCCGGATATCCCTGCAGTGACTGGAATGCAGGCTCGTCTTGCATCTCCCAAGACGAAAGGGTGTCTGAATCCCCTGTGGAGACCACAGAGAAAGACCCAGTTCCCCACCTCATCGCGACAGGAGGCCTCAAATCCTTTGAAAACTCCAGAGGTATGCGGAGATCAGTGCCTCCAAAGGAGACGATGCCTGACTCCTCGTGAAACTTGATAGGAGACCCAGGATTCCTGTGGCACGTGGAAAGGGACCCTTGGTCTCCCGTCTCAGCTGGAGAGGCGTTCCAATTGCCCTGCAAAGCCTCGAGGAGAATCCCGAGTTGTCCCTCGCAACTAGGCAGGAGTCCTGACGTCGCTGAAGAAACACGTGGGTGGAAGGGCCATCCCCGTCGTAACTCGAGAATATACCCCAGGTTCCCGCCGCAACTCGAGAAAAACCATGAGACTTCCCCCTCGCCGCGAGATGAGGCCCGATTCCCCTGCACTGCGTGCAGAGCAATTCTGTGTTGCACATCACACATGAAAGGAGCCTTGATTTCCTTCATGGCACTCCAGAGAAACCCCAAGAACACTGTTTCAAGGCTAGAGGGATCCTGAGGTCACTGTAGCAACACGAAAGAGATCCGTGGACCAAAAATCAACTCGAGATGAGAGGTTAGTCCCTGTCTTCGACTCCAGAGGAATACCACCTTACCACAAGCACCTCAAGAGGAGGCTTCTCTCAGCTCTAGGTATGTGAGAGGGACCCTGAGTTTGCGGCCTCAAGTGGAATGGACACCGCTATGCCCTGACTCGAAATAAGGCCGGATATCCCTGCAGTGACTGGAATGCAGGCTCGTCTTGCATCTCCCAAGACGAAACGGTGTCTGAATCCCCTGTGGAGACCACAGAGAAACACCTAGTTCCCCACCTCATCGCGACAGGAGGCCTCAAATCCTTTGAAAACTCCAGAGGTATGCGGAGATCAGTGCCTCCAAAGGAGACGATGCCTGACTCCTCGTGAAACTTGATAGGAGACCCAGGATTCCTGTGGCACGTGGAAAGGGGACCCTTGGTCTCCCGCCTCAGCTGGAGAGGCGTTCCAATTGCCCTGCCAAGCCTCGAGGAGAATCCAGAGTTGTCCCTCGCAACTAGGCAGGAGTCCTGACGTGGCTGAACAAACACGTGGGTGGAAGGGCCATCCCCGTCGTAACTCGAGAATATACCCCAGGTTCCCGCCGCAACTTGAGAAAAACCATGAGACTTCCCCCTCGATGCGAGATGAGGCCCGATTCCCCTGTACTGCGTGCAGAGCAATTCCGTCTTGCACATCACACATGAAAGGAGCCTTGATTTCCTTGATGGCACTCCAGAGAAACCCCAAGAACACTGTTTCAAGGATAGAGGGATCCTGAGGTCACAGTAGCAACACGAAAGAACTCTGTGGACCAAAAATCAACTCGAAAAGAGAGGTTAGTCCCTGGCTTCGTCTCCAGAGGAATACCACCTTAGCACAAGCACCTCAAGAGGAGGCTTCTCTCAGCTCTAGGTATGTGAGAGGGACCCTGAATTTGCGGCCTCAAGTGGAATGGACACCGCGATGCCCTGACTCGAAATAAGGCCGGATATCCCTGCAGTGACTTCAATGCAGGCTCGTCTTGCATCTCCCAGGACGAAAGGATGTCTGAATCCCCTGTGGAAAGCACAGAGAAAGACTTAGTTCCCCACCTCATCGCGACCGATAGCCTCACATCCTTTGAAAACTCCAGAGGTACGCGGAGATCAGTGCCTCCAAAGGAGACGATGCCTGACTCCTCGTGAAACTTGACAGGAGTCCCAGGATTCCTGTGGCACTTGGAAAGGGACACTTGGTCTCCCGCCTCAGCTGGAGAGGCGTCCCAATTGCCCTGCCAAGCCTCGAGGAGAATCCAGAGTTGTCCCTCGCAACTAGGCAGGAGTCCTGACGTCGCTGAAGAAACACGTGGGTGGAAGGGCCATCCCCGTCGTAACTCGAGAATATACCCCAGGTTCCCGCCGCAACTCGAGAAAAACCATGAGACTTCCCCCTCGCCGCGAGATGAGGCCCGATTCCCCTGCACTGCGTGCAGAGCAATTCCGTGTTGCACATCACACATGAAAGGAGCCTTGATTTCCTTGATGGCACTCCAGAGAAACCCAAAGAACACTGTTTCAAGGCTAGAGGGATCCTGAGGTCACTGTAGCAACACGAAAGAGCTCCGTGGGCCAAAAATCAACTCGAGATGAGAGGTTAGTCCCTGGCTTCGACTCCAGAGGAATACCACCTTACCACAAGCACCTCAAGAGGAGGCTTCTCTCAGCTCTAGGTATGTGAGAGGGACCCTGAGTTTGTGGCCTCAAGTGGAATGGACACCGCGATGCCCTGACACGAAATAAGGCTGGATATCCCTGCAGTGACTTGAATGCAGGCTCGTCTTGCATCTCCCAAGATGAAAGGATGTCTGAATCCCCTGTGGAGACCACAGAGAAAGACCTACTTCCCCACCTCATCGCGACCGGAGGCCTCACATCCTTTGAAAACTCGAGAGGTACGCGGAGATCAGTGCCTCCAAAGGAGACGATGCCTGACTCCTCGTTAAACTTGATAGGAGTCCCAGGATTCCTGTTGCACGTGGAAAGGGACCCTTGGTCTCCCGCCTCAGCTGGAGAGGCGTCCCAATTGCCTTGCCAAGCCTCGAGGAGAATCCCGAGTTGTGTCTCGCAACTAGGCAAGAGTCCTGACGTGGCTGAACAAACACGTGTGTGGAAGGGCCATCCCTGTCGTAACTCGAGAATATACCCCAGGTTCCCGCCGCAACTCGAGAAAAACCATGAGACTTCCCCCTCGCCGCGAGATGAGGCCCGATTCCCCTGCACTGCGTGCAGAGCAATTCTGTGTTGCACATCACACATGAAAGGAGCCTTGATTTCCTTCATGGCACTCCAGAGAAACCCCAAGAACACTGTTTCAAGGCTAGAGGGATCCTGAGGTCACTGTAGCAACACGAAAGAGCTCCGTGGACCAAAAATCAACTCGAGATGAGAGGTTAGTCCCTGGCTTCGACTCCAGAGGAATACCACCTTACCACAAGCACCTCAAGAGGAGGCTTCTCTCAGCTCTAGGTATGTGAGAGGGACCCTGAGTTTGCGGCCTCAAGTGGAATGGACACCGCGATGCCCTGACTCGAAATAAGGCCGGATAATCCTGCAGTGACTGGAATGCAGGCTCGTCTTGCATCTCCCAAGACGAAAGGGTGTCTGAATCCCCTGTGGAGACCACAGAGAAAGACCTAGTTGCCCACCTCATCGCGACCGGAGGCCTCACATCCTTTGAAAACTCCAGAGGTACGCGGAGATCAGTGCCTCCAAAGGAGACGATGCCTGACTCCTCGTGAAACTTGATAGGAGTCCCAGGATTCTTGTGGCACTTGGAAAGGGACCCTTGGTCTCCCGTCTCAGCTGGAGAGGCGTCCCAATTGCCCTGTAAAGCCTCGAGGAGAATCCCGAGTTGTCCCTCGCAACTAGGCAGGAGTCCTGACATGGCTGAACACACACGTGGGTGGAAGGGCCATCCCCGTCGTAACTCGAGAGTATACCCCAGGTTCCCGCCGCAACTCGAAAAAAACCATGAGACTTCCCCCTCGCCGCGAGATGAGGTCCGATTCCCCTGCACTGCGTGCAGAGCAATTCCGTGTTGCCCATCACACATGAAAGGAGCCTTGATTTCCTTGATGGCACTCCAGAGAAACCCCAAGAACACTGTTTCAAGGCTAGAGGGATCCTGAGGTCACTGTAGTAACAAGAATGAGCTCCGTGGACCAAGAATCAACACGAGATGAGAGGTTAGTCCCTGGCTTCGACTCCAGAGGAATACCACCTTACCACAAGCACCTCAAGAGGAGGCTTCTCTCAGCTCTAGGTATGTGAGAGGTACCCTGAATTTGCGGTCTCAAGTGGAATGGACACCGCGATGCCCTGACTCGAAATAAGGCCGGATATCCCTGCAGTGACTTCAATGCAGGCTCGTCTTGCATCTCCCAGGACGAAAGGATGTCTGAATCCCCTGTGGAAAGCACACAGAAAGACTTAGTTCCCCACCTCATCGCGACCGATAGCCTCCCATCCTTTGAAAACTCCAGAGGTACGCGGAGATCAGTGCCTCCAAAGGAGACGATGCCTGACTCCTCGTGAAACTTGATAGGAGTCCCAGGATTCCTGTGGCACTTGGAAAGGGACACTTGGTCTCCCGCCTCAGCTGGAGAGGCGTCCCAATTGCGCTGCCAAGCCTCGAGGAGAATCCAGAGTTGTCCCTCGCAACTAGGCAGGAGTCCTGACGTCGCTGAAGAAACACGTGGGTGGAAGGGCCATCCCCGTCGTAACTCGAGAATATACCCCAGGTTCCCGCCGCAACTCGAGAAAAACCATGAGACTTCCCCCTCGCCGCGAGATGAGGCCCGATTCCCCTGCACTGCGTGCAGAGCATTTCCGTGTTGCACATCACACATGAAAGGAGCCTTGATTTCCTTCATGGCACTCCAGAGAAACCCCAAGAACACTGTTTCAAGGCTAGAGGGATCCTGAGGTCACTGTAGCAACACGAAAGAGCTCCGTGGACCAAAAATCAACTCGAGATGAGAGGTTAGTCCCTGGCTTCGACTCCAGACGAATACCACCTTACCACAAGCATCTCAAGAGGAGGCTTCTCTCAGCTCTAGGTATGTGAGAGGGACCCTGAGTTTGCGGCCTCAAGTGGAATGGACACCACGATGCCCTGACTCGAAATAAGGCCGGATATCCCTGCAGTGACTTGAATGCAGGCTCGTCTTGCATCTCCCAAGACGAAAGGGTGTCTGAATCCCCTGTGGAGACCACAGAGAAAGACCTAGTTCCCCACCTCATCGCGACAGGAGGCCTCAAATCCTTTGAAAACTCCAGAGGTATGCGGAGATCAGTGCCTCCAAAGGAGACGATGCCTGACTCCTCGCGAAACTTGATAGGAGACCCAGGATTCCTGTGACACGTGGAAAGGGACACTTGGTCTCCCGTCTCAGCTGGAGGGGCGTCCCAATTGCCCTGCAAAGCCTCGAGGAGAATCCCGAGATGTCCCTCGCAACTAGGCAGGAGTCCTGACATGGCTGAACACACACGTGTGTGGAAGTGCCATCCCCGTCGTAACTCGAGAATATACCCCAGGTTCCCGCTGCAACTCGAGAAAAACCATGAGACTTCCCCCTCGCCGCGAGATGAGGCCCGATTCCCCTGCACTGCGTGCAGAGCAATTCCGTGTTGCACATCACACATGAAAGGAGCCTTGATTTCCTTGATGGCACTCCAGAGAAACCCCAAGAACACAGTTTCAAGGCTAGAGGGATCCTGAGGTCACTGTAGCAACACGAAAGAGCTCCGTGGACCAAGAATCAACACGAGATGAGAGGTTAGTCCCTGGCTTCGACTCCTGAGGAATACCACCTTACCACAAGCACCTCAAGAGGAGGCTTCTCTCAGCTCTAGGTATGTGAGAGGGATCCTGAGTTTGCGGCCTCAAGTGGAATGGACACCGCGATGCCCTGACTCGAAATAAGGCCGGATATCCCTGCAGTGACTTGAATGCAGGCTCGTCTTGCATCTCCCAAGACGAAAGGATGTCTGAATCCCCTGTGGAGACCACAGAGAAAGACCTAGTTCCCCACCTCATCGCGACCGGAGGCCTCACATCCTTTGAAAACTCCAGAGGTACGCGGAGATCAGTGCCTCCAAAGGAGACGATGCCTGACTCCTCGTGAAACTTGATAGGAGTCCCAGGATTCCTGTGGCACGTGGAAAGGGACCCTTGGTCTCCCGCCTCAGCTGGTGTGGCGTCCCAATTGCCCTGCCAAGCCTCGAGGAGAATCCCGAGTTGTGTCTCGCAACTAGGCAAGAGTCCTGACGTGGCTGAACAAACACGTGTGTGGAAGGGCCATCCCCGTCGTAACTCGAGAATATACCCCAGGTTCCCGCCGCAATTCGAGAAAAACCATGAGACTTCCCCCTCGCCGCGAGATGAGGCCCGATTCCCCTGCACTGCGTGCAGAGCAATTCTGTGTTGCACATCACACATGAAAGGAGCCTTGATGTCCTTGATGGCACTCCAGAGAAACCCCAAGAACACTGTTTCAAGGCTAGAGGGATCCTGAGGTCACTGTAGCAACACGAAAGAGCTCCGTGGACCAAAAATCAACTCGAAATGAGAGGTTAGTCCCTGGCTTCGACTCCAGAGGAATACCACCTTACCACAAGCACCTCAAGAGGAGGCTTCTCTCAGCTCTAGGTATGTGAGAGGGACCCTGACTTTGCGGCCTCAAGTGGAATGGACACCGCGATGCCCTGACTCGAAATAAGGCCGGATATCCTGCAGTGACTGGAATGCAGGCTCGTCTTGCATCTCCCAAGACGAAAGGGTGTCTGAATCCCCTGTGGAGACCACAGAGAAAGACCCAGTTCCCCACCTCATCGCGACAGGAGGCCTCAAATCCTTTGAAAACTCCAGAGGTATGCGGAGATCAGTGCCTCCAAAGGAGACGATGCCTGACTCCTCGTGAAACTTGATAGGAGACCCAGGATTCCTGTGGCACGTGGAAAGGGACCCTTGGTCTCCCGTCTCAGCTGGAGAGGCGTTCCAATTGCCCTGCAAAGCCTCGAGGAGAATCCCGAGTTGTCCCTCGCAACTAGGCAGGAGTCCTGACGTCGCTGAAGAAACACGTGGGTGGAAGGGCCATCCCCGTCGTAACTCGAGAATATACCCCAGGTTCCCGCCGCAACTCGAGAAAAACCATGAGACTTCCCCCTCGCCGCGAGATGAGGCCCGATTCCCCTGCACTGCGTGCAGAGCAATTCTGTGTTGCACATCACACATGAAAGGAGCCTTGATTTCCTTCATGGCACTCCAGAGAAACCCCAAGAACACTGTTTCAAGGCTAGAGGGATCCTGAGGTCACTGTAGCAACACGAAAGAGATCCGTGGACCAAAAATCAACTCGAGATGAGAGGTTAGTCCCTGTCTTCGACTCCAGAGGAATACCACCTTACCACAAGCACCTCAAGAGGAGGCTTCTCTCAGCTCTAGGTATGTGAGAGGGACCCTGAGTTTGCGGCCTCAAGTGGAATGGACACCGCGATGCCCTGACTCGAAATAAGGCCGGATATCCCTGCAGTGACTGGAATGCAGGCTCGTCTTGCATCTCCCAAGACGAAACGGTGTCTGAATCCCCTGTGGAGACCACAGAGAAACACCTAGTTCCCCACCTCATCGCGACAGGAGGCCTCAAATCCTTTGAAAACTCCAGAGGTATGCGGAGATCAGTGCCTCCAAAGGAGACGATGCCTGACTCCTCGTGAAACTTGATAGGAGACCCAGGATTCCTGTGGCACGTGGAAAGGGACCCTTGGTCTCCCGCCTCAGCTGGAGAGGCGTTCCAATTGCCCTGCCAAGCCTCGAGGAGAATCCAGAGTTGTCCCTCGCAACTAGGCAGGAGTCCTGACGTGGCTGAACAAACACGTGGGTGGAAGGGCCATCCCCGTCGTAACTCGAGAATATACCCCAGGTCCCCGCCGCAACTTGAGAAAAACCATGAGACTTCCCCCTCGATGCGAGATGAGGCCCGATTCCCCTGTACTGCGTGCAGAGCAATTCCGTCTTGCACATCACACATGAAAGGAGCCTTGATTTCCTTGATGGCACTCCAGAGAAACCCCAAGAACACTGTTTCAAGGATAGAGGGATCCTGAGGTCACAGTAGCAACACGAAAGAACTCTGTGGACCAAAAATCAACTCGAAAAGAGAGGTTAGTCCCTGGCTTCGTCTCCAGAGGAATACCACCTTAGCACAAGCACCTCAAGAGGAGGCTTCTCTCAGCTCTAGGTATGTGAGAGGGACCCTGAATTTGCGGTCTCAAGTGGAATGGACACCGCGATGCCCTGACTCGAAATAAGGCCGGATATCCCTGCAGTGACTTCAATGCAGGCTCGTCTTGCATCTCCCAAGATGAAAGGATGTCTGAATCCCCTGTGGAGACCACAGAGAAAGACCTACTTCCCCACCTCATCGCGACCGGAGGCCTCACATCCTTTGAAAACTCGAGAGGTACGCGGAGATCAGTGCCTCCAAAGGAGACGATGCCTGACTCCTCGTGAAACTTGATAGGAGTCCCAGGATTCCTGTTGCACGTGGAAAGGGACCCTTGGTCTCCCGCCTCAGCTGGAGAGGCGTCCCAATTGCGTTGCCAAGCCTCGAGGAGAATCCCGAGTTGTGTCTCGCAACTAGGCAAGAGTCCTGACGTGTCTGAACAAACACGTGTGTGGAAGGGCCATCCCTGTCGTAACTCGAGAATATACCCCAGGTTCCCGCCGCAACTCGAGAGAAACCATGAGACTTCCCCCTCGCCGCGAGATGAGGCCCGATTCCCCTGCACTGCGTGCAGAGCAATTCTGTGTTGCACATCACACATGAAAGGAGCCTTGATTTCCTTCATGGCACTCCAGAGAAACCCCAAGAACACTGTTTCAAGGCTAGAGGGATCCTGAGGTCACTGTAGCAACACGAAAGAGGTCCGTGGACCAAAAATCAACTCGAGATGAGAGGTTAGTCCCTGGCTTCGACTCCAGAGGAATACCACCTTACCACAAGCACCTCAAGAGGAGGCTTCTCTCAGCTCTAGGTATGTGAGAGGGACCCTGAGTTTGCGGCCTCAAGTGGAATGGACACCGCGATGCCCTGACTTGAAATAAGGCCGGATAATCCTGCAGTGACTGGAATGCAGGCTCGTCTTGCATCTCCCAAGACGAAAGGGTGTCTGAATCCCCTGTGGAGACCACAGAGAAAGACCTAGTTGCCCACCTCATCGCGACCGCAGGCCTCACATCCTTTGAAAACTCCAGAGGTACGCGGAGATCAGTGCCTCCAAAGGAGACGATGCCTGACTCCTCGTGAAACTTGATAGGAGTCCCAGGATTCTTGTGGCACTTGGAAAGGGACCCTTGGTCTCCCGTCTCAGCTGGAGAGGCGTCCCAATTGCCCTGTAAAGCCTCGAGGAGAATCCCGAGTTGTCCCTCGCAACTAGGCAGGAGTCCTGACATGGCTGAACACACACGTGGGTGGAAGGGCCATCCCCGTCGTAACTCGAGAGTATACCCCAGGTTCCCGCCGCAACTCGAAAAAAACCATGAGACTTCCCCCTCGCCGCGAGATGAGGTCCGATTCCCCTGCACTGCGTGCAGAGCAATTCCGTGTTGCCCATCACACATGAAAGGAGCCTTGATTTCCTTGATGGCACTCCAGAGAAACCCCAAGAACACTGTTTCAAGGCTAGAGGGATCCTGAGGTCACTGTAGCAACAAGAATGAGCTCCGTGGACCAAGAATCAACACGAGATGAGAGGTTAGTCCCTGGCTTCGACTCCAGAGGAATACCACCTTACCACAAGCACCTCAAGAGGAGGCTTCTCTCAGCTCTAGGTATGTGAGAGGTACCCTGAATTTGCGGTCTCAAGTGGAATGGACACCGCGATGCCCTGACTCGAAATAAGGCCGGATATCCCTGCAGTGTCTTCAATGCAGGCTCGTCTTGCATCTCCCAGGACGAAAGGATGTCTGAATCCCCTGTGGAAAGCACACAGAAAGACTTAGTTCCCCACCTCATCGCGACCGATAGCCTCCCATCCTTTGAAAACTCCAGAGGTACGCGGAGATCAGTGCCTCCAAAGGAGACGATGCCTGACTCCTCGTGAAACTTGATAGGAGTCCCAGGATTCCTGTGGCACTTGGAAAGGGACACTTGGTCTCCCGCCTCAGCTGGAGAGGCGTCCCAATTGCGCTGCCAAGCCTCGAGGAGAATCCAGAGTTGTCCCTCGCAACTAGGCAGGAGTCCTGACGTCGCTGAAGAAACACGTGGGTGGAAGGGCCATCCCCGTCGTAACTCGAGAATATACCCCAGGTTCCCGCCGCAACTCGAGAAAAACCATGAGACTTCCCCCTCGCCGCGAGATGAGGCCCGATTCCCCTGCACTGCGTGCAGAGCATTTCCGTGTTGCACATCACACATGAAAGGAGCCTTGATTTCCTTCATGGCACTCCAGAGAAACCCCAAGAACACTGTTTCAAGGCTAGAGGGATCCTGAGGTCACTGTAGCAACACGAAAGAGCTCCGTGGACCAAAAATCAACTCGAGATGAGAGGTTAGTCCCTGGCTTCGACTCCAGACGAATACCACCTTACCACAAGCATCTCAAGAGGAGGCTTCTCTCAGCTCTAGGTATGTGAGAGGGACCCTGAGTTTGCGGCCTCACGTGGAATGGACACCACGATGCCCTGACTCGAAATAAGGCCGGATATCCCTGCAGTGACTTGAATGCAGGCTCGTCTTGCATCTCCCAAGACGAAAGGGTGTCTGAATCCCCTGTGGAGACCACAGAGAAAGACCTAGTTCCCCACCTCATCGCGACAGGAGGCCTCAAATCCTTTGAAAACTCCAGAGGTATGCGGAGATCAGTGCCTCCAAAGGAGACGATGCCTGACTCCTCGTGAAACTTGATAGGAGACCCAGGATTCCTGTGACACGTGGAAAGGGACACTTGGTCTCCCGTCTCAGCTGGAGGGGCGTCCCAATTGCCCTGCAAAGCCTCGAGGAGAATCCCGAGATGTCCCTCGCAACTAGGCAGGAGTCCTGACATGGCTGAACACACACGTGTGTGGAAGTGCCATCCCCGTCGTAACTCGAGAATATACCCCAGGTTCCCGCTGCAACTCGAGAAAAACCATGAGACTTCCCCCTCGCCGCGAGATGAGGCCCGATTCCCCTGCACTGCGTGCAGAGCAATTCCGTGTTGCACATCACACATGAAAGGAGCCTTGATTTCCTTGATGGCACTCCAGAGAAACCCCAAGAACACTGTTTCAAGGCTAGAGGGATCCTGAGGTCACTGTAGCAACACGAAAGAGCTCCGTGGACCAAGAATCAACACGAGATGAGAGGTTAGTCCCTGGCTTCGACTCCTGAGGAATACCACCTTACCACAAGCACCTCAAGAGGAGGCTTCTCTCAGCTCTAGGTATGTGAGAGGGATCCTGAGTTTGCGGCCTCAAGTGGAATGGACACCGCGATGCCCTGACTCGAAATAAGGCCGGATATCCCTGCAGTGACTTGAATGCAGGCTCGTCTTGCATCTCCCAAGACGAAAGGATGTCTGAATCCCCTGTGGAGACCACAGAGAAAGACCTAGTTCCCCACCTCATCGCGACCGGAGGCCTCACATCCTTTGAAAACTCCAGAGGTACGCGGAGATCAGTGCCTCCAAAGGAGACGATGCCTGACTCCTCGTGAAACTTGATAGGAGTCCCAGGATTCCTGTGGCACGTGGAAAGGGACCCTTGGTCTCCCGCCTCAGCTGGTGTGGCGTCCCAATTGCCCTGCCAAGCCTCGAGGAGAATCCCGAGTTGTGTCTCGCAACTAGGCAAGAGTCCTGACGTGGCTGAACAAACACGTGTGTGGAAGGGCCATCCCCGTCGTAACTCGAGAATATACCCCAGGTTCCCGCCGCAATTCGAGAAAAACCATGAGACTTCCCCCTCGCCGCGAGATGAGGCCCGATTCCCCTGCACTGCGTGCAGAGCAATTCTGTGTTGCACATCACACATGAAAGGAGCCTTGATGTCCTTGATGGCACTCCAGAGAAACCCCAAGAACACTGTTTCAAGGCTAGAGGGATCCTGAGGTCACTGTAGCAACACGAAAGAGCTCCGTGGACCAAAAATCAACTCGAAATGAGAGGTTAGTCCCTGGCTTCGACTCCAGAGGAATACCACCTTACCACAAGCACCTCAAGAGGAGGCTTCTCTCAGCTCTAGGTATGTGAGAGGGACCCTGAGTTTGCGGCCTCAAGTGGAATGGACACCGCGATGCCCTGACTCGAAATAAGTCCGGATATCCCTGCAGTGACTGGAATGCAGGCTCGTCTTGCATCTCCCAAGACGAAAGGGGGTCTGAATCCCCTGTGGAGACCACAGAGAAAGACCCAGTTCCCCACCTCATCGCGACAGGAGGCCTCAAATCCTTTGAAAACTCCAGAGGTATGCGGAGATCAGTGCCTCCAAAGGAGACGATGCCTGACTCCTCGTGAAACTTGATAGGAGACCCAGGATTCCTGTGGCACGTGGAAAGGGACCCTTGGTCTCCCGTCTCAGCTGGAGAGGCGTTCCAATTGCCCTGCAAAGCCTCGAGGAGAATCCCGAATTGTCCCTCGCAACTAGGCAGGAGTCCTGACGTCGCTGAAGAAACACGTGGGTGGAAGGGCCATCCCCGTCGTAACTCGAGAATATACCCCAGGTTCCCGCCGCAACTCGAGAAAAACCATGAGACTTCCCCCTCGCCGCGAGATGAGGCCCGATTCCCCTGCACTGCGTGCAGAGCAATTCTGTGTTGCACATCACACATGAAAGGAGCCTTGATTTCCTTCATGGCACTCCAGAGAAACCCCAAGAACACTGTTTCAAGGCTAGAGGGATCCTGAGGTCACTGTAGCAACACGAAAGAGATCCGTGGACCAAAAATCAACTCGAGATGAGAGGTTAGTCCCTGTCTTCGACTCCAGAGGAATACCACCTTACCACAAGCACCTCAAGAGGAGGCTTCTCTCAGCTCTAGGTATGTGAGAGGGACCCTGAGTTTGCGGCCTCAAGTGGAATGGACACCGCGATGCCCTGACTCGAAATAAGGCCGGATATCCCTGCAGTGACTGGAATGCAGGCTCGTCTTGCATCTCCCAAGACGAAACGGTGTCTGAATCCCCTGTGGAGACCACAGAGAAACACCTAGTTCCCCACCTCATCGCGACAGGAGGCCTCAAATCCTTTGAAAACTCCAGAGGTATGCGGAGATCAGTGCCTCCAAAGGAGACGATGCCTGACTCCTCGTGAAACTTGATAGGAGACCCAGGATTCCTGTGGCACGTGGAAAGGGACCCTTGGTCTCCCGCCTCAGCTGGAGAGGCGTTCCAATTGCCCTGCCAAGCCTCGAGGAGAATCCAGAGTTGTCCCTCGCAACTAGGCAGGAGTCCTGACGTGGCTGAACAAACACGTGGGTGGAAGGGCCATCCCCGTCGTAACTCGAGAATATACCCCAGGTTCCCGCCGCAACTTGAGAAAAACCATGAGACTTCCCCCTCGATGCGAGATGAGGCCCGATTCCCCTGTACTGCGTGCAGAGCAATTCCGTCTTGCACATCACACATGAAAGGAGCCTTGATTTCCTTGATGGCACTCCAGAGAAACCCCAAGAACACTGTTTCAAGGATAGAGGGATCCTGAGGTCACAGTAGCAACACGAAAGAACTCTGTGGACCAAAAATCAACTCGAAAAGAGAGGTTAGTCCCTGGATTCGTCTCCAGAGGAATACCACCTTAGCACAAGCACCTCAAGAGGAGGCTTCTCTCAGCTCTAGGTATGTGAGAGGGACCCTGAGTTTGCGGCCTCAAGTGGAATGGACACCGCGATGCCCTGACTCGAAATAAGGCCGGATATCCCTGCAGTGACTTCAATGCAGGCTCGTCTTGCATCTCCCAGGACGAAAGGATGTCTGAATCCCCTGTGGAAAGCACAGAGAAAGACTTAGTTCCCCACCTCATCGCGACCGATAGCCTCACATCCTTTGAAAATTCCAGAGGTACGCGGAGATCAGTGCCTCCAAAGGAGACGATGCCTGACTCCTCGTGAAACTTGATAGGAGTCCCAGGATTCCTGTGGCACGTGGAAAGGGACACTTGGTCTCCCGCCTCAGCTGGAGAGGCGTCCCAATTGCCCTGCCAAGCCTCGAGGAGAATCCAGAGTTGTCCCTCGCAACTAGGCAGGAGTCCTGACGTCGCTGAAGAAACACGTGGGTGGAAGGGCCATCCCCGTCGTAACTCGAGAATATACCCCAGGTTCCCGCTGCAACTTGAGAAAAACCATGAGACTTCCCCCTCGCCGCGAGATGAGGCCCGATTCCCCTGCACTGCGTGCAGAGCAATTCCGTGTTGCACATCACACATGAAAGGAGCCTTGATTTCCTTGATGGCACTCCAGGGAAACCCCAAGAACACTGTTTCAAGGCTAGAGGGATCCTGAGGTCACTGTAGCAACACGAAAGAGCTCCGTGGGCCAAAAATCAACTCGAGATGAGAGGTTAGTCCCTGGCTTCGACTCCAGAGGAATACCACCTTACCACAAGCACCTCAAGAGGAGGCTTCTCTCAGCTCTAGGTATGTGAGAGGGACCCTGAGTTTGTGGCCTCAAGTGGAATGGACACCGCGATGCCCTGACACGAAATAAGGCTGGATATCCCTGCAGTGACTTGAATGCAGGCTCGTCTTGCATCTCCCAAGATGAAAGGATGTCTGAATCCCCTGTGGAGACCACAGAGAAAGACCTACTTCCCCACCTCATCGCGACCGGAGGCCTCACATCCTTTGAAAACTCGAGAGGTACGCGGAGATCAGTGCCTCCAAAGGAGACGATGCCTGACTCCTCGTGAAACTTGATAGGAGTCCCAGGATTCCTGTGGCACGTGGAAAGGGACCCTTGGTCTCCCGCCTCAGCTGGAGAGGCGTCCCAATTGCGTTGCCAAGCTTCGAGGAGAATCCCGAGTTGTGTCTCGCAACTAGGCAAGAGTCCTGACGTGGCTGAACAAACACGTGTGTGGAAGGGCCATCCCTGTCGTAACTCGAGAATATACCCCAGGTTCCCGCCGCAACTCGAGAAAAACCATGAGACTTCCCCCTCGCCGCGAGATGAGGCCCGATTCCCCTGCACTGCGTGCAGAGCAATTCTGTGTTGCACATCACACATGAAAGGAGCCTTGATTTCCTTCATGGCACTCCAGAGAAACCCCAAGAACACTGTTTCAAGGCTAGAGGGATCCTGAGGTCACTGTAGCAACACGAAAGAGCTCCGTGGACCAAAAATCAACTCGAGATGAGAGGTTAGTCCCTGGCTTCGACTCCAGAGGAATACCACCTTACCACAAGCACCTCAAGAGGAGGCTTCTCTCAGCTCTAGGTATGTGAGAGGGACCCTGAGTTTGCGGCCTCAAGTGGAATGGACACCGCGATGCCCTGACTCGAAATAAGGCCGGATAATCCTGCAGTGACTGGAATGCAGGCTCGTCTTGCATCTCCCAAGACGAAAGGGTGTCTGAATCCCCTGTGGAGACCACAGAGAAAGACCTAGTTGCCCACCTCATCGCGACCGCAGGCCTCACATCCTTTGAAAACTCCAGAGGTACGCGGAGATCAGTGCCTCCAAAGGAGACGATGCCTGACTCCTCGTGAAACTTGATAGGAGTCCCAGGATTCTTGTGGCACTTGGAAAGGGACCCTTGGTCTCCCGTCTCAGTTGGAGAGGCGTCCCAATTGCCCTGTAAAGCCTCGAGGAGAATCCCGAGTTGTCCCTCGCAACTAGGCAGGAGTCCTGACATGGCTGAACACACACGTGGGTGGAAGGGCCATCCCCGTCGTAACTCGAGAATAACCCCAGGTTCCCGCCGCAACTCGAAAAAAACCATGAGACTTCCCCCTCGCCGCGAGATGAGGTCCGATTCCCCTGCACTGCGTGCAGAGCAATTCCGTGTTGCCCATCACACATGAAAGGAGCCTTGATTTCCTTGATGGCACTCCAGAGAAACCCCAAGAACACTGTTTCAAGGCTAGAGGGATCCTGAGGTCACTGTAGCAACAAGAATGAGCTCCGTGGACCAAGAATCAACACGAGATGAGAGGTTAGTCCCTGGCTTCGACTCCAGAGGAATACCACCTTACCACAAGCACATCAAGAGGAGGCTTCTCTCAGCTCTAGGTATGTGAGAGGTACCCTGAATTTGCGGTCTCAAGTGGAATGGACACCGCGATGCCCTGACTCGAAATAAGGCCGGATATCCCTGCAGTGACTTCAATGCAGGCTCGTCTTGCATCTCCCAGGACGAAAGGATGTCTGAATCCCCTGTGGAAAGCACACAGAAAGAGTTAGTTCCCCACCTCATCGCGACCGATAGCCTCCCATCCTTTGAAAACTCCAGAGGTACGCGGAGATCAGTGCCTCCAAAGGAGACGATGCCTGACTCCTCGTGAAACTTGATAGGAGTCCCAGGATTCCTGTGGCACTTGGAAAGGGACACTTGGTCTCCCGCCTCAGCTGGAGAGGCGTCCCAATTGCGCTGCCAAGCCTCGAGGAGAATCCAGAGTTGTCCCTCGCAACTAGGCAGGAGTCCTGACGTCGCTGAAGAAACACGTGGGTGGAAGGGCCATTCCCGTCGTAACTCGAGAATATACCCCAGGTTCCCGCCGCAACTCGAGAAAAACCATGAGACTTCCCCCTCGCCGCGAGATGAGGCCCGATTCCCCTGCACTGCGTGCAGAGCAATTCCGTGTTGCACATCACACATGAAAGGAGCCTTGATTTCCTTGATGGCACTCCAGAGAAACCCCAAGAACACTGTTTCAAGGCTAGAGGGATCCTGAGGTCACTGTAGCAACACGAAAGAGCTCCGTGGACCAAAAATCAACTCGAGATGAGAGGTTAGTCCCTGGCTTCGACTCCAGAGGAATACCACCTTACCACAAGCATCTCAAGAGGAGGCTTCTCTCAGCTCTAGGTATCTGAGAGGGACCCTGAGTTTGCGGCCTCAAGTGGAATGGACACCACGATGCCCTGACTCGAAATAAGGCCGGATATCCCTGCAGTGACTTGAATGCAGGCTCGTCTTGCATCTCCCAAGACGAAAGGGTGTCTGAATCCCCTGTGGAGACCACAGAGAAAGACCTAGTTCCCCACCTCATCGCGACAGGAGGCCTCAAATCCTTTGAAAACTCCAGAGGTATGCGGAGATCAGTGCCTCCAAAGGAGACGATGCCTGACTCCTCGCGAAACTTGATAGGAGACCCAGGATTCCTGTGACACGTGGAAAGGGACACTTGGTCTCCCGTCTCAGCTGGAGGGGCGTCCCAATTGCCCTGCAAAGCCTCGAGGAGAATCCCGAGATGTCCCTCGCAACTAGGCAGGAGTCCTGACATGGCTGAACACACACGTGTGTGGAAGGGCCATCCCCGTCGTAACTCGAGAATATACCCCAGGTTCCCGCTGCAACTCGAGAAAAACCATGAGACTTCCCCCTCGCCGCGAGATGAGGCCCGATTCCCCTGCACTGCATGCAGAGCAATTCCGTGTTGCACATCACACATGAAAGGAGCCTTGATTTCCTTGATGGCACTCCAGAGAAACACCAAGAACACTGTTTCAAGGCAAGAGGGATCCTGAGGTCACTGTAGCAACACGAAAGAGCTCCGTGGACCAAGAATCAACACGAGATGAGAGGTTAGTCCCTGGCTTCGACTCCTGAGGAATACCACCTTACCACAAGCACCTCAAGGGGAGGCTTCTTTCAGCTCTAGGTATGTGAGAGGGATCCTGAGTTTGCGGCCTCAAATGGAATGGACACCGCGATGCCCTGACTTGAAATAAGGCCGGATATCCCTGCAGTGACTTGAATGCAGGCTCCTCTTGCATCTCCCAAGAAGAAAGGATGTCTGAATCCCCTGTGGAGACCACAGAGAAACACCTAGTTCCCCACATCATCGCGACCGGAGGCCTCACATCCTTTGAAAACTCCAGAGGTACGCGGAGATCAGTGCCTCCAAAGGAGACGATGCCTGACTCCTCGTGAAACTTGATAGGAGTCCCAGGATTCTTGTGGCATGTGGAAAGGGACCTTTGGTCTCCCGCCTCAGCTGGAGAGGCGTTCCAATTGCCCTGCCAAGCCTCGAGGAGAATCCCGAGTTGTCCCTCGCAACTAGGCAGGAGTCCTGACGTGGCTGAACAAACACGTGGGTGGAAGGGCCATCCCCGTCGTAACTCGAGACTATACCCCAGGTTCCCGTCGCAACTCGAGAAAAACCATGAGACTTCCACCTCGCCGCGAGATGAGGCCCGATTCCCCTGTACTGCATGCAGAGCAATTCCGTCTTGCACATCACACATGAAAGGAGCCTTGATTTCCTTGATGGCACTCCAGAGAAACCCCAAGAACACTGTTTCAAGGATAGAGGGATCCTGAGGTCACTGTAGCAACACGAAAGAACTCTGTGGACCAAAAATCAACTCGAAAAGAGAGGTTAGTCCCTGGATTCGTCTCCAGAGGAATACCACCTTACCACAAGCACCTCAAGAGGAGGCTTCTCTCAGCTCTAGGTATGTGAGAGGGACCCTGAGTTTGCGGCCTCAAGTGGAATGGACACCGCGATGCCCTGACTCGAAATAAGGCCGGATATCCCTGCAGTGACTTGAATGCAGGCTCGTCTTGCATCTCCCAGGACGAAAGGATGTCTGAATCCCCTGTGGAAAGCACAGAGAAAGACTTAGTTCCCCACCTCATCGCGACCGATAGCCTCACATCCTTTGAAAACTCCAGAGGTACGCGGAGATCAGTGCCTCCAAAGGAGACGATGCCTGACTCTTCGTGAAACTTGATAGGAGTCCCAGGATTCCTGTGGCACTTGGAAAGGGACACTTGGTCTCCCGCCTCAGCTGGAGAGGCGTCCCAATTGCCCTGCCAAGCCTCGAGGAGAATCCAGAGTTGTCCCTCGCAACTACGCAGGAGTCCTGACGTCGCTGAAGAAACACGTGGGTGGAAGGGCCATCCCCGTCGTAACTCGAGAATGTACCCCAGGTTCCCGCCGCAACTCGAGAAAAACCATGAGACTTCCCCCTCGCCGCGAGATGAGGCCCGATTCCCCTGCACTGCGTGCAGAGCAATTCCGTGTTGCACATCACACATGAAAGGAGCCTTGATTTCCTTGATGGCACTCCAGAGAAACCCCAAGAACACTGTTTCAAAGCTAGAGGGATCCTGAGGACACTGTAGCAACACGAAAGAGCTCCGTGGGCCAAAAATCAACTCGAGATGAGAGGTTAGTCCCTGGCTTCGAATCCAGAGGAATACCACCTTACCACAAGCACCTCAAGAGGAGGCTTCTCTCAGCTCTAGGTATGTGAGAGGGACCCTGAGTTTGCGGCCTCAAGTGGAATGGACACCGGGATGCCCTGACGCGAAATAAGGCTGGATATCCCTGCAATGACTTGAATGCAGGCTCGTCTTGCATCTCCCAAGATGAAAGGATGTCTGAATCCCCTGTGGAGACCACAGAGAAAGACCTAGTTCCCCACCTCATCGCGACCGGAGGCCTCACATCCTTTGAAAACTCCAGAGGTACGCGGAGATCAGTGCCTCCAAAGGAGACGATGCCTGACTCCTCGTGAAACTTGATAGGAGTCCCAGGATTCCTGTGGCACGTGGAAAGGGACCCTTGGTCTCCCGTCTCAGCTGGAGAGGCGTCCCAATTGCCCTGCCAAGCCTCGAGGAGAATCCCGAGTTGTGTCTCGCAACTAGGCAAGAGTCCTGACGTGGCTGAACAAACACGTGTGTGGAAGGGCCATCCCCGTCGTAACTCGAGAATATACCCCAGGTTCCCGCCGCAACTCGAGAAAAACCATGAGACTTCCCCCTCGCCGCGAGATGAGGCCCGATTCCCCTGCACTGCGTGCAGAGCAATTCTGTGTTGCACATCACACATGAAAGGAGCCTTGATTTCCTTCATGGCACTCCAGGGAAACCCCAAGAACACTGTTTTAAGGCTAGAGGGATCCTGAGGTCACTGTATCAACACGAAAGAGCTCCGTGGACCAAAAATCAACTCGAGATGAGAGGTTAGTCCCTGGCTTCAACTCCAGAGGAATACCACCTTACCACAAGCACCACAAGAGGAGGCTTCTCTCAGCTCTAGGTATGTGAGAGGGACCCTGAGTTTGCGGCCTCAAGTGGAATGGACACCGCGATGCCCTGACTCGAAATAAGGCCGGATATCCCTGCAGTGACTGGAATGCAGGCTCGTCTTGCATCTCCCAAGACGAAAGGGTGTCTGAATCCCCTGTGGAGACCACAGAGAAAGACCTAGTTCCCCACCTCATCGCGACAGGAGGCCTCAAATCCTTTGAAAACTCCAGAGGTATGCGGAGATCAGTGCCTCCAAAGGAGACGATGCCTGACTCCTCGTGAAACTTGATAGGAGACCCAGGATTCCTGTGGCACGTGGAAAGGGACCCTTGGTCTCCCGTCTCAGCTGGAGAGGGGTCCCAATTGCCCTGCAAAGCCTCGAGGAGAATCCCGAGTTGTCCCACGCAACTAGGCAGGAGTCCTGACATGGCTGAACACACACGTGGGTGGAAGGGCCATTCCAGTCGTAACTCGAGAATATACCCCAGGTTCCCGCCGTAACTCGAGAAAAACCATGAGACTTCCCCCTCGCCGCGAGATGAGGCCCGATTCCCCTGCACTGCATGCAGAGCAATTCTGTGTTGCACATCACACATGAAAGGAGCCTTGATTTCCTTCATGGCACTCCAGAGAAACCCCAAGAACACTGTTTCAAGGCTAGAGGGATCCTGAGGTCACTGTAGCAACAAGAAAGAGCTCCGTGGACCAAGAATCAACACGAGATGATAGGTTACTCCCTGGCTTCGACTCCTGAGGAATACCACCTTACCACAAGCACCTCAAGAGGAGGCTTCTCTCAGCTCTAGGTATGTGAGAGGGACCCTGAGTTTGCGGCCTCAAGTGGAATGGACACCGCGATGCCCTGACTCGAAATAAGGCCGGATATCCCTGCAGTGACTTCAATGCAGGCTCGTCTTGCATCTCCCAGGACGAAAGGATGTCTGAATCCCCTGTGGAAAGCACAGAGAAAGATTTAGTTCCCCACCTCATCGCGACCGATAGCCTCACATCCTTTGAAAACTCCAGAGGTACGCGGAGATCAGTGCCTCCAAAGGAGACGACGCCTGACTCCTCGTGAAACTTGATAGGAGTCCCAGGATTCCTGTGGCACTTGGAAAGGGACCCTTTGTCTCCCGCCTCAGCTGGAGAGGCGTCCCAATTGCCCTGCCAAGCCTCGAGGAGAATCCAGAGTTGTCCCTCGCAACTAGGCAGGAGTCCTGACGTCACTGAAGAAACACGTGGGTGGAAGGGCCATCCCCGTCGTAACTCGAGAATATACCCCAGGTTCCCGCCGCAACTCGAGAAAAACCATGAGACTTCCCCCTCGCCGCGAGATGAGGCCCGATTCCCCTGCACTGCGTGCAGAGCAATTCCGTGTTGCACATCACACATGAAAGGAGCCTTGATTTCCTTGATGGCACTCCAGAGAAACCCCAAGAACACTGTTTCAAGGCTAGAGGGATCCTGAGGTCACTGTAGCAACACGAAAGAGCTCCGTGGGCGAAAAATCAACTCGAGATGAGAGGTTAGTCCCTGGCTTCGACTCCAGAGGAATACCACCTTACCACAAGCACCTCAAGAGGAGGCTTCTCTCAGCTCTAGGTATGTGAGAGGGACCCTGAGTTTGCGGCCTTAAGTGGAATGGACACCGCGATGCCCTGACGCGAAATAAGGCTGGATATCCCTGCAGTGACTTGAATGCAGGCTCGTCTTGCATCTCCCAAGAAGAAAGGATGTCTGAATCCCCTGTGGAGACCACAGAGAGACACCTAGTTCCCCACCTCATCGCGACCGGAGGCCTCACATCCTTTGAAAACTCCAGAGGTACGCGGAGATCAGTGCCTCCAAAGGAGACGATGCCTGACTCCTCGTGAAACATGATAGGAGTCCCAGGATTCTTGTGGCACGTGGAAAGGGACACTTGGTCTCCCGCCTCAGCTGGAGAGGCGTCCCAATTGCCCTGCCAAGCCTCGAGGAGAATCCCGAGTTGTCCCTCGCAACTAGGAAGGAGTCCTGACGTGGCTGAACAAACACGTGGGTGGAAGGGCCATCCCCGTCGTAACTCGAGAATATACCCCAGGTTCCCGCCGCACCTCGAGAAAAACCATGAGACTTCCCCCTCGATGCGAGATGAGGCCCGATTCCCCTGTACTGCGTGCAGAGCAATTTCGTCTTGCACATCACACATGAAAGGAGCCTTGATTTCCTTGATGGCACTCCAGAGAAACCCCAAGAACACTGTTTCAAGGCTAGAGGGATCCTGAGGTCACTGTAGCAACACGAAACAGCTCCGTGGGCCAAAAATCAACTCGAGATGAGAGGTTAGTCCCTGGCTTCGACTCCAGAGGAATACCACCTTACCACAAGCACCTCAAGAGAAGGCTTCTCTCAGCTCTAGGTATGTGAGAGGGATCCTGAGTTTGCGGCCTCAAGTGGAATGGACACCGCGATTCCCTGACTCGAAATAAGGCCGGATATCCCTGCAGTGACTTGAATGCAGGCTCGTCTTGCATCTCCCAAGATGAAAGGATGTCTGAATCCCCTGTGGAGACCAGAGAGAAAGACCTAGTTCCCCACCTCATCGCGACCGCAGGCCTCACATCCTTTGAAAACTCCAGAGGTACGCGGAGATCAGTGCCTCCAAAGGAGACGATGCCTGACTCCTCGTGAAACTTGATAGGAGTCCCAGGATTCTTGTGGCACGTGGAAAGGGACCCTTGGTCTCCCGCCTCAGCTGGAGAGGCGTTCCAATTGCCCTGCCAAGCCTCGAGGAGAATCCCGAGTTGTCCCTCGCAACTAGGCAGAAGTCCTGACATGGCTGAACAAACACGTGGGTGGAAGGGCCATCCCCGTCGTAACTCGAGAATATACCCCAGGTTCCCGCCGCAACTCGAGAAAAACCATGAGACTTCCCCCTCGCCGCGAGATGAGGCCCGATTCCCCTGTACTGCGTGCAGAGCAATTCCGTCTTGCACATCACACATGAAAGGGGCCTTGATTTCCTTGATGGCACTCCAGAGAAACCCCAAGAACACTGTTTCAAGGGTAGAGGGATCCTGAGGTCACTGTAGCAACACGAAAGAACTCTGTGGACCACAAATCAACTCGAAAAGAGAGGTGAGTCCCTGGATTCGTCTCCAGAGGAATACCACCTTACCACAAGCACCTCAAGAGGAGGCTTCTCTCAGCTCTAGGTATGTGAGAGGGACCCTGAGTTTGCGGCCTCAAGTGGAATGGACACCGCGATGCCCTGACTCGAAATAAGGCCGGATATCCCTGCAGTGACTTCAATGCAGGCTCGTCTTGCATCTCCCAGGACGAAAGGATGTCTGAATCCGCTGTGGAAAGCACAGAGAAAGATTTAGTTCCCCACCTCATCGCGACCGATAGCCTCACATCCTTTGAAAACTCCAGAGGTACGCGGAGATCAGTGCCTCCAAAGGAGACGACGCCTGACTCCTCGTGAAACTTGATAGGAGTCCCAGGATTCCTGTGGCACTTGGAAAGGGACACTTGGTCTCCCGCCTCAGCTGGAGAGGCGTCCCAATTGCCCTGCCAAGCCTCGAGGAGAATCCAGAGTTGTCCCTCGCAACTAGGCAGGAGTCCTGACGTCGCTGAAGAAACACGTGGGTGGAAGGGCCATCCCCGTCGTAACTCGAGAATATACCCCAGGTTCCCGCTGCAACTCGAGAAAAACCATGAGACTTCCCCCTCGCCGCGAGATGAGGCCCGATTCCCCTGCACTGCGTGCAGAGCAATTCCGTGTTGCACATCACACATGAAAGGAGCCTTGATTTCCTTGATGGCACTCCAGAGAAACCCCAAGAACACTGTTTCAAGGCTAGAGGGATCCTGAGGTCACTGTAGCAACACGAAAGAGCTCCGTGGGCCAAAAATCAACTCGAGATGAGAGGTTAGTCCCTGGCTTCGACTCCAGAGGAATACCACCTTACCACAAGCACCTCAAGAGGAGGCTTCTCTCAGCTCTAGGTATGTGAGAGGGACCCTGAGTTTGCGGCCTCAAGTGGAATGGACACCGCAATGCCCTGACGCGAAATAAGGCTGGATATCCCTGCAGTGACTTGAATGCAGGCTCGTCTTGCATCTGCCAAGATGAAAGGATGTCTGAATCCCCTGTGGAGACCACAGAGAAACACCTAGTTCCCCACCTCATCGCGACCGGAGGCCTCACATCCTTTGAAAACTCCAGAGGTACGCGGAGATCAGTGCCTCCAAAGGAGACGATGCCTGACTCCTCGTGAAACTTGATAGGAGTCCCAGGATTCCTGTGGCACGTGGAAAGGGACCCTTGGTCTCTCGCCTCAGCTGGAGAGGCGTCCCAATTGCCTTGCCAAGCCTCGAGGAGAATCCCGAGTTGTGTCTCGCAACTAGGCAGGAGTCCTGACGTGGCTGAACAAACACGTGTGTGGAAGGGCCATCCCCGTCGTAACTCGAGAATATACCCCAGGTTCCCGCCACAACTCGAGAAAAACCATGAGACTTCCCCCTCGCCACGAGATGAGGCCCGATTCCCCTGCACTGCGTGCAGAGCAATTCCGTGTTGCACATCACACATGAAAGGAGCCTTGATTTGCTTGATGGCACTCCAGAGAAACCCCAAGAACACTGTTTCAAGGCTAGAGGGATCCTGAGGTCACTGTAGCAACACGAAAGAACTCTGTGGACCAAAAATCAACTCGAGATGAGAGTTAAGTCCCTGGCTTCGACTCCAGAGGAATACCACCTTACCACAAGCACCTCAAGAGGAGGCTTCTCTCAGCTCTAGGTATGTGAGAGGGACCCTGAGTTTGCCGCCTCAAGTGGAATGGACACCGCGATGCTCTGACTCGAAATAAGGCCGGATATCCCTGCAGTGACTGGAATGCAGGCTAGTCTTGCATCTCCCAAGACGAAAGGGTGTCTGAATCCCCTGTGGAGACCACAGAGAAAGACCTAGTTCCCCACCTCATCGCGACCGGAGGCCTCAAATCCTTTGAAAACTCCAGAGGTATGCGGAGATCAGTGCCTCCAAAGGAGACGATGCCTGACTACTCGTGAAACTTGATAGGAGACCCAGGATTCCTGTGGCACGTGGAAAGGGACCCTTGGTCTCCCGCCTCAGCTGGAGAGGCGTCCCAATTGCCCTGCAAAGCCTCGAGGAGAATCCCTAGTTGTCCCTCGCAACTAGGCAGGAGTCCTGACATGCCTGAACAAACACGTGTGTGGAAGGGCCATCCCCGTCGTAACTCGAGAATATACCCCAGGTTCCCGCCGCAACTCGAGAAAAACCATGAGACTTCCCCCTCGCCGCGAGATGTGGCCCGTTTCCCCTGCACTGCGTGCAGAGCAATTCCGTGTTGCACATCACACATGAAAGGAGCCTTGATTTCCTTGATGGCACTCCAGAGAAACCCCAAGAACACTGTTTCAAGGCTAGAGGGATCCTGAGGTCACTGTAGAAACACGAAAGAGCTCCGTGGACCAAGAATCAACACGAGATGAGAGGTTAGTCCCTGGCTTCGACTCCTGAGGAATACCACCTTAGCACAAGCACCTCAAGAGGAGGCTTCTCTCAGCTCTAGGTATGTGAGAGGGATCCTGAGTTTGCGGCCTCAAGTGGAATGGACACCGCGATGCCCTTGAGAGGGTAACAGGCAGGAAGGCCAGGGGTCTCCAAATGGAGGAAAGAGGCTGTAAGTGCCAGACATTTTTATCTCTCTTAAATGGCAAGAAGAAACAAACCAGCGATCTGTTTTTCATTCTCTATACAAATTTAAAAGGAGGTTTCTCTTAACATTCTGTGTTGCCATGACACCTGGTCTCACCTAAAGCTAACTACTCTCAAACTTTGAGTTAACCAATACATTCCTTTTTCGTATGGAAATGTTGTCTTAAGCTATGTTAATGAACCCCAGACTCAATCTTCAAGTTGGTTCCGCCAAACGGCCTAACTTACTTCCTCAGGTATTGTTCTCCTAATCTATGTAATCAGAACTATTTGTTGGTATTCTGCCCTTCTAAAAGATTCAAGTCAATCGTTTTATGGCCTGGGATAAATTATCTGATGCCATTCTAAATTTTATGACATTCCTTTCATTTCATTAACAGACTGTGAGTGACTATATAACATACAGCTAAAGACTAGGAGGGGGGTACTCTTTTGCCCCCTTCTGATGCCTATGTCAGAAGCTTTCCCTATCTCCTTTATACTTTAATAAAACTTTATTACACAAAAGCTCTGAGCGATCCAGCCTCGTCTCTGGCCCCGGATTGAATTCGTCTCCTCCGGAGGCCAAGAATCCCGCGTCTTATCGTTCAGCAACAACCTTTCATCTTGGGGGCTCGTCCGGGATCCTTCAGGACAAGGTAAGGATGCTTGGAGCTCTAGTTCTTTGTTCTCCTAGCGAACACGTTTTCCGCTGTACTTTACTAACTCTATGGTGTGCTTGTGTGAATAAATGAAACGCCCTGCGCGAAGCAAGTGAGGAGCCCTGCTCTGTGGTCCCGCGGTGACCTCATAAGGCTATGGCAAAAACCTGTCGGGGGTTTATACCGACCTGCCAATGCCAAGAGGCAACCAATGTCTCCTTCGGGAACTAACCAGAAACGGGCAAAGCGTGTGGACCGAACTCTCCTTTCTCGGTCAAACTTTTCGGTCTCTTTGACCATTTCATAGCTCCTTGGGAATTAGAAGTACTAACCTTATCTATCGGATCATAGACTTTCAAGGGACTTGTGACCTGTGTTGCTGCTATACTGTGGTATAGGTCTCAAACTTGGATTGGTAGTCTGGAAGCTCCTAGCCTCGCTAGGCATGGAAAGTTCGGAAGCTAGATGGAGCTCTAACTCCCAGAGCATCTCTGAGGTTAAAGGTTACTTGGATTGGAACTGCAATGGTTTTTTCCTTTGGTAACACTGGCTCTTAGTGGACCAGAGGAGGCTCTTATACTGGTGTGGTGACGCTTGGAAGGAACATCTCAGTTTCATGTTTGTATCGGTCTTATTGCAGTCAGAAATGTACTCAGGGTCGTGCACAGGCACTCAGGTGATGAATGTGTCCCCCAGAGGTCTTAGCTTGGGAAGCATTCCGGAAGGTTACTCTGATTGCGCCCCGGGTGGCATCAGAGGCAAGCGAGGTGAAGAGCTGGACGTCAGTCAGGGATGCCATCAGGTCTACCCCTGGTGCATCCCCACCCCGTCTCGGTGGTAGAACCGGGAGGGACGAATGTGACGCCTGCGTCGGTAAGAGACAGACTAAGTCCGACCAGGAAGGAAAAGCTTTTGGTGTAACGTCTGTCTACACCCCCATCTAGAGCAGGGAGGGACGCCTCCGGTAGAAAAAATGGCGCTGGTCGCTTTTTTTCTCTCTTACAGATGGGAGCTAACAATTCCAGCCTCACTCCTTTGAACTGTATCCTGAAAAACTGGGATAGATTTGATCCCCAGGGCTTAAAGAAGACACACCTGGTCTTCCTATGTGATACTGCATGGCCGCGGTACCCACTGGAGGACGGCGAACGGTGGCCAGTTGGAGGGTCTCTTAAGTATAACACTGTTTTACAATTAGACCGGTTCTGTAAAAAGCAAGGGAAATGGGTAGAAGTAGCTTATGTGTTGCCCTTTTTCTCTCTGCGAAATATGCCAGACTTATGTCCTAAGGGTGTAGATTTGGGTGTGAAACCTTCCGCTCCCCCCTGTCCTCCTACTTTGCCCCCGTATCCGGGTCTCCAAGCTGAGGCTCAAACTGCTTTGGTCTCAGTGGAAACACAAACTGAGACTCAAACTGCCTCGGTCTCAGTGGAAACACAAACTGAGACTCAAACTGCTTTGGTCTCAGTAGAAACACAAACTGAGACTCAAACTGCCTCGGTCTCAGTGGGAACCCAAATTGAGATTCGAATTGCTCACGTAGAGGTCCAAACAACTCCTGTCTCAGTACGACTTCAGACTACTCTGGTTTCAGTAGAAACTCAGACCATCGAAGTAAGAGATGAGATGGAAGACAGGAGGCAAAGAGATAAAGAAAAGCAGGTTTCTCCAATCTACCCCTGGGATATGTCCAGAGCAGCCAGAGAGACTGAGGGACAGCCACTCATGCTGTTGCCTCTTCACGAAGTACCCACCGGGAGAAATTATCAGTCTATGAGAGTTAATAAGCCTTTTTCTTATCAAGAGATACAAAGAATTAAAGAGGACCTGGGAGACTATTTAGAGGACCCAGAAAAATATATTAGAGCTTTTAAAGGTGTTACTCTGCATTATGACCTCACTTGGAAGGATGTGATGTATATCTTGGGACAAACGCTGACTCCCGACTCAAAGGCTCGAGTTTTGGGGAAAGCGGTTGCTTATGGTGATGAGTGGCTTGGTAATGAATCAGTGGGAAAGAGGGAGGACGAGATAACTGCCCTCCCCACTGGGAGTCAGGCGGTCCCAGCTACAGAACCAGACTGGGACTATAACACTGCTAAAGGAAGATGGGATCAGAGTCATTTTGTCAGATGTATTCTTGAAGGACTCAGACAGGCGCGTTCTAAGCCTTTAAACTATGGCAAACTGGCAGACATAGAACAAGAGGAGAAGGAAGCTCCTGGTAAATTCCTAGATAGACTGAGAGAAGCCCTTCGCAGATTCACTGAGATTGATCCCGAAAGTGAAGAAGGGAAAGTGATCTTAAAAGATAAATTTCTCACTCAGTCGGCTCCAGATATTCGCCGTAAGTTATCAAAACGGGCGTATGGACCAAATCAGTCTTTAGATAATCTGTTACAACTGGCTCAGACAGTCTATTATGGTAGGGAATATGAGGAAAAGAAAGAAAGGCAGAGAAAGACGAAGGAAAAGGCGGAAGCCCTCGCAATGGCTATGAAAACCGTTCTTAAGCAGCCTGAGAAAAATGCCCAGAGGGACCCAGGTGAAAAGGGATGGGCTTGCTATTGCTGTGGAAAGGAGGGGCATCTCAAGCGGGATTGCCCTCAGGCATCTAAGCCGCCCCCGGCTCCATGTCCGGTCTGCAAGGGACCACACTGGAGGAGAGACTGCCCCCAGAGGCGTAGGTCTCAGGGGTCTGACTCTCAAGACAATCAGGACTGAAGGTGCCCGGGGGTCCCCACACAAGCTCCCGTCCTAATTACACCTGAGGAACCCCGGGTATTAATAACAGTGGGAGGCCAATCCGTCAATTTCCTTTTAGATACTGGGGCAACTTACTCCGTGCTTACTGAAGCCCCTGGCCCACTTTCTTCCCGATCCGCTTCCATAATGGGACTGTCTGGACGAGCCAAAAGGTATTACTTCAGTTATTCTCTATCATGCAACTGGGATTCTGTGCTATTTTCACACGAGTTTCTTATCGTGCCAGAATCACCCTCACCCCTTTTGGGGAGGGATATACTGAGCAAGGTCCATGCCTCTGTTTTCATGAATATGGAGCCTTCCCTTTCTCTCCCTTTAGTTGAACAAAATGTGAATCCTAGAGTATGGGCTGATGGAAAATCTGTGGGTCGAGCACAAAATGCTATTCCTGTGGTTGTCAAGCTCAAAGACCCACACTTATTCCCACATAAGAAGCAGTATCCACTGAAACCTGAGGTTAAGGAAGGGTTAAAACCCATCATTGAAAATTTAAAGGAACAGGGACTATTAGTTCCCTGTAACAGTCCATGCAACACTCCTATTTTGGGTGTAAAAAAATCAAATGATAAATGGAGATTAGTTCAAGATTTACGAATAATAAATGAGGCTGTGGTTCCTTTACACCCCGTGGTGCCTAATCCTTATACTCTATTGTCTGAAATTCCTGAACGAGCCAAATATTTTTCAGTAATTGATTTGAAAGATGCCTTCTATTCAGTGCCTTTGGCAGAGGAAAGTCAATTTCTATTTGCCTTTGAAGACCCTACACAGCCAACTTCCCAGTTAACCTGGACAGTTTTGCCGCAGGGATTTCGTGACAGTCCTCACTTATTTGGACAGAGTTTGTCACGAGATCTACAAAACTTTAATAGCTCTGAAGCGGTAGTGTTACAATATGTAGATGATATTTTGCTCTGTGCTGAGACAGAGGAAGCTTGTTCACGAGCCTCAGAAGATTTCTTAAACTTTCTGGCAGGCTGCGGTTACAAGGCATCAAGAAAAAAGGCTCAGCTTTGTCAACAATCTGTTAGATATCTGGGCCTAATCATCTCAGAAGGGACTAGGGCCATAGGCCCTGAGAGAATTAAACCTATACTAAACCATCCCCTACCTATGACTTTAAGACAATTGAGAGGATTTTTGGGAATCACAGGCTACTGTCGTATTTGGATTCCGAGCTATGGGGAACTTGCCCGGCCTTTATATAAACTTATAGCTGAAACTCAGCAAGCCCAAACCAACAAACTGGTTTGGTCTCCAGATACTCAAAAGGCTTTTAAGGTTCTTCAGACTGCTCTCCTGCAAGCTCCGGCTTTGAGTTTGCCCACAGGGTCAGAATTTAACCTGTTTGTCACTGAAAGAAAAGGTATGGCCTTGGGAGTTTTGACACAACCCCGGGGGCCTCACCAGCAACCTATTGCTTATCTAAGCAAAGAATTAGATGTAATTGCACGTGGGTGGCCCCACTGCCTAAGAGTAATTGGGGCAACGGCTTTATTAGCACCTGAAGCTTTAAAAATAATTAATGGGCGAAACCTTACCGTACTGACTTCTCATGATGTGAGTGGAATCTTAAATTCTAAGGTTAATATTTGGATGACAGACAGTAGACTTCTTAAATATCAGTCACTGTTGTTAGAAGGACCAGTAACTAAGCTTAAAGTTTGTGGAAATTTAAATCCTGCCACTTTCCTTCCTGAGAAGGAAGATGAAACACCTGATCACGATTGTTCCCAATTCCTAACTTTAAACTATGCAGCTCGGGAGGATCTAATGGATACCCCATTAGACAATCCTGACATGGAAATATTTACAGACGGCAGTTCTTTTGTTCGGGATGGAAAGCGCAAAGCAGGTTACGCTGTGGTGACTGCTGAACAGGTTTTAGAAGCAAAATCTCTCCCCCAGGGAACCAGTGCTCAGTTAGCGGAGCTTGTGGCTCTGACCCGAGCTCTAGAGTTAAGCAAAGGGCAACGAGTGAATATCTACACTGATTCTAAGTATGCTTATTTGATTTTACATGCTCATGCTGCAATATGGAAAGAAAGACAGTTTAAAACAGCAACAGGAGAACCTATTAAGCATTTCAGAGAGATTGAGAGACTTTTAACTGCTATCTATTGTCCTAAAGAAGTAGCGGTTATGCATTGCAAAGGGCACAACAGGGATGGGAGTAAAGTAGCTGCCGGTAACCTGCTGGCTGATTCTCAAGCCAAAAAAGCGGCACTTTACGAAACCCCCTCCCTACAGACGCCTTTGATCTGGACAGGTCCTGTGGAACAGGAAAAACCACAATATACTGAGGAAGAATTAGAAAGATATGAGAAAAGAGGAGCAAAGATTACTGATAAAGGATGGTTACAGTCCGAGGATGGACGATTAATAATTCCTGAAAATGCTCAGTGGAAAATTCTTAAGGGTTTACACCAGAGTTTTCATTTGGGTGTAGAAAGTACTTACCAGATGGCTTCTCGTTTGTTTGAAGGTAAAAATATAATGAAAACTTTAAAGAACATTATCAAACGGTGTGAGGTATGTCAGAAAAATAACCCAAAGACTGAAAAGCTAGCAAAATCTGGATTACAACGAAAGGGAAAGTATCCTGGAGAAGACTGGGAAATTGATTTTACTCATATGCCAAAAGCTAATGGATATTCTTGCTTACAAGTTTGGGTGGATACTTTTACTGGATGGATTGAGGCGTTCCCCTGTCGTAGTGAACAAGCTAAAGAGGTTATAAAGATTTTAATCCATGAAATTATCCCCAGGTTTGGGCTGCCACGGAGCCTTCAGAGTGACAATGGCTCCGCCTTTAAAGCTGCTGTAACTCAGGGGGTGTCTAAAGCTCTAGAAATAGAGTATCACTTACACTGTTCCTGGAGACCCCAATCCTCAGGAAAGGTTGAAAAAGCTAATGACATTATCAAAAGACATCTGCGAAAATTAACTCAAGAAACGCAGGACAACTGGATTAAAGTCCTACCCATAGCTTTAATGAGGGCTCGAACTGCCCCAAAAAAGGAGGGACTGTCCCCCTTTAAATGTATTTATGGAAGGCCTTTCTTACGCACAGACATTGTTATAGATCCTGAGGCCTTAGAGTTAACTAATTATGTAACTCAACTCTCAGCTTTTCAACAGGCATTAAAAGAACTCCGGGAGACGACTCCTGACCCAGCCTCTGAATCCAGCAAGCCTCTATTTGAGCCAGGAACCGAGGTCCTCATAAAAACATTGGGATCTGGGGGCTCATCCCTCGAGCCCCTCTGGGAAGGCCCTTACCAGGTTATTCTTTCTTCTCCCACAGCTGTCAAAGTCCCAGGAATTGATTCATGGGTACATCACACTCGAGTCAAGAGGTGGCACCCTGACCAGAACTAAGTGATGTCATTTTATGTTTTTACTTTCTATGCTCTGACTTTGTATGTTTCAGATGGGCCTGATAATCTATGTGAGCCTACTTCTGCTGACTCCAGAAATCCTGAGTCTGCCCTTTGATCCTCAAGACAATGCCTTCCTGTCCTGGGCTCACTCCTATGCTGCATTCCACAATCGGTCTAACTGCTGGGTCTGCGGAGCACTCCCCTCTTCATCAGTGGAAGGCTTCCCGTGGTGGACATCTCCACTTCAAGGAAAAGACTTTCTCCAAGTCTGCAAATACCTTCGACAACAATCACATGTGATGCCTCTTCTTCGTCTGATGACATCTAACAACCCTAGAATGGACTGGTGCAATACTTTGTACCTTAACTATGGACATAACGTGACTTTTAATTCTGATTGTTTTGTTTTTGCTGTTTGCTCCCTGCATCTGTAACTGTGTAACTGGATTTGTTTCTAGTCGCATGAAAGCTTTTAAGTTACAAATGGTTGCTCAAACTCCTGCTATCACTGCAGCTTCTTCCGACTACTATTTGGGGCCCCTGGATCAGACATCCTCATTATGAGGATTAGGAGAATATGTTGCCTCACCAATTTAGAGACAACGCCCCTTGTCAGCTCGGAAGCAGTTATGGAATGGAAACGACGCCCCTTTTCCCTAGGCAACATAATTCTCCTAAAAGAAAAGGGGGGAATGAGAGGGTAACAGGCAGGAAGGCCAGGGGTCTCCAAATGGAGGAAAGAGGCTGTAAGTGCCAGACATTTTTATCTCTCTTAAATGGCAAGAAGAAACAAACCAGCGATCTGTTTTTCATTCTCTATACAAATTTAAAAGGAGGTTTCTCTTAACATTCTGTGTTGCCATGACACCTGGTCTCACCTAAAGCTAACTACTCTCAAACTTTGAGTTAACCAATACATTCCTTTTTCGTATGGAAATGTTGTCTTAAGCTATGTTAATGAACCCCAGACTCAATCTTCAAGTTGGTTCCGCCAAACGGCCTAACTTACTTCCTCAGGTATTGTTCTCCTAATCTATGTAATCGGAACTATTTGTTGGTATTCTGCCCTTCTAAAAGATTCAAGTCAATCGTTTTATGGCCTGGGATAAATTATCTGATGCCATTCTAAATTTTATGACATTCCTTTCATTTCATTAACAGACTGTGAGTGACTATATAACATACAGCTAAAGACTAGGAGGGGGGTAATCTTTTGCCCCCTTCTGATGCCTATGTCAGAAGCTTTCCCTATCTCCTTTATACTTTAATAAAACTTTATTACACAAAAGCTCTGAGCGATCCAGCCTCGTCTCTGGCCCCGGATTGAATTCGTCTCCTCCGGAGGCCAAGAATCCCGCGTCTTATCGTTCAGCAACAACCTTTCACCCTGACTAGAAATAAGGCCTGATATCCCTGCAGTGACTTGAATGCAGGCTCGTCTTGCATCTCCCAAGAAGAAAGGATGTCTGAATCCCCTGTGGAGACCACAGAGAAACACCTAGTTCCCCACCTCATCGCGACCGGAGGCCTCACATCCTTTGAAAACTCCAGAGGTACGCGGAGATCAGTGCCTCCAAAGGAGACGATGCCTGACTCCTCGTGAAACTTGATAGGAGTCCCAGGATTCTTGTGGCACGTGGAAAGGGACCCTTGGTCTCCCGCCTCAGCTGGAGAGGCGTTCCAATTGCCCTGCCAAGCCTCGAGGAGAATCCCGAGTTGTCCCTCGCAACTAGGCAGAGGTCCTGACGTGGCTGAACAAACACGTGGGTGGAAGGGCCATCCCCGTCGTAACTCGAGAATATACCCCAGGTTCCCTCCGCAACTCGAGAAAAACCATGAGACTTCCCCCTCGCCGCGAGATGAGGCCCGATTCCCCTGCACTGCGTGCAGAGCAATTCCGTGTTGCACATCACACATGAAAGGAGCCTTGATTTCCTTGATGGCACTCCAGAGAAACCCCAAGAACACTGTTTCAAGGATAGAGGGATCCTGAGGTCACTGTAGCAACACGAAAGAGCTCCGTCGGCCAAAAATCAACTCGAGATGAGAGGTTAGTCCCTGGCTTCCACTCCAGAGGAATACCACCTTACCACAAGCACCTCAAGAGGAGGCTTCTCTCAGCTCTAGGTATGTGAGAGGGACCCTGAGTTTGCGGCCTCAAGTGGAATGGACACCGCGATGCCCTGACGCGAAATAAGGCTGGATATCCCTGCAGTGACTTGAATGCAGGCTCGTCTTGCATCTCCCAAGATGAAAGGATGTCTGAATCCCCTGTGGAGACCACAGAGAAACACCTAATTCCCCACCTCATCGCGACCGGAGGCCTCACATCCTTTGAAAACTCCAGAGGTACGCGGAGATCAGTGCCTCCAAAGGAGACGATGCCTGACTCCTCGTGAAACTTGATAGGAGTCCCAGGATTCCTGTGGCACGTGGAAAGGGACCCTTGGTCTCCCGCCTCAGCTGGAGAGGCGTCCCAATTGCCTTGCCAAGCCTCGAGGAGAATCCCGAGTTGTGTCTCGCAACTAGGCAGGAGTCCTGACGTGGCTGAACAAACACGTGGGTGGAAGGGCCATCCCCGTCGTAACTCGAGAATATACCCCAGGTTCCCGCCGCAACTCGAGAAAAACCATGAGACTTCCCCCTCGCCGCGAGATGAGGCCCGATTCCCCTGCACTGCGTGCAGAGCAATTCTGTGTTGCACATCACACATGAAAGGAGCCTTGATTTCCTTCATGGCACTCCAGAGAAACCCCAAGAACACTGTTTCAAGGCTAGAGGGATCCTGAGGTCACTGTAGCAACACGAAAGAACTCTGTGGACCAAAAATCAACTCGAGATGAGAGGTAAGTCCCTGGCTTCGACTCCAGAGGAATACCACCTTACCAGAAGCACCTCAAGAGGAGGCTTCTCTCAGCTCTAGGTATGTGAGAGGGACCCTGAGTTTGCGGCCTCAAGTGGAATGGACACCGCGATGCTCTGACTCGAAATAAGGCCGGATATCCCTGCAGTGACTGGAATGCAGGCTCGTCTTGCATCTCCCAAGACAAAAGGGTGTCTGAATCCCCTGTGGAGACCACAGAGAAAGACCTAGTTCCCCACCTCATCGCGACAGGAGGCCTCAAATCCTTTGAAAACTCCAGAGGTATGCGGAGATCAGTGCCTCCAAAGGAGACGATGCCTGACTCCTCGTGAAACTTGATAGGAGACCCAGGATTCCTGTGGCACGTGGAAAGGGACCCTTGGTCTCCCGTCTCAGCTGGAGAGGCGTCCCAATTGCCCTGCAAAGACTCGAGGAGAATCCCGAGTTGTCCCTCGCAACTAGGCAGGAGTCCTGACGTCGCTGAAGAAACACGTGGGTGGAAGGGCCATCCCCGTCGTAACTCGAGAATATACCCCAGGTTCCCGCCGCAACTCGAGAAAAACCATGAGACTTCCCCCTCGCCGCGAGATGAGGCCCGATTCCCCTGCACTGCGTGCAGAGCAATTCCGTGTTGCACATCACACATGAAAGGAGCCTTGATTTCCTTGATGGCACTCCAGAGAAACCCCAAGAACACTGTTTCAAGGCTAGAGGGATCCTGAGGTCACTGTAGAAACACGAAAGAGCTCCGTGGACCAAGAATCAACACGAGATGAGAGGTTAGTCCCTGGCTTCGACTCCTGAGGAATACCACCTTACCACAAGCACCTCAAGAGGAGGCTTCTCTCAGCTCTAGGTATGTGAGAGGGATCCTGAATTTGCGGCCTGAAGTGGAATGGACACCGCGATGCCCTGACTCGAAATAAGGCCGGATATCCCTGCAGTGACTTGAATGCAGGCTCGTCTTGCATCTCCCAAGAAGAAAGGATGTCTGAATCCCCTGTGGAGACCACAGAGAAACACCTAGTTCCCCACCTCATCGCGACCGGAGGCCTCACATCCTTTGAAAACTCCAGAGGTACGCGGAGATCAGTGCCTCCAAAGGAGACGATGCCTGACTCCTCGTGAAACTTGATAGGAGTCCCAGGATTCCTGTGGCACGTGGAAAGGGACCCTTGGTCTCCCGCCTCAGCTGGAGAGGCGTTCCAATTGCCCTGCCAAGCCTCGAGGAGAATCCCGAGTTGTCCCTCGCAACTAGGCAGAGGTCCTGACGTGGCTGACCAAACACGTGGGTGGAAGGGCCATCCCCGTCGTAACTCGAGAATATAACCAAGGTTCCCGCCGCAACTCGAGAAAAACCATGAGACTTCCCCCTCGCCGCGAGATGAGGCCGGATTCCCCTGCACTGCATGCAGAGCAATTCCGTGTTGCACATCACACATGAAAGGAGCCTTGATTTCCTTCATGGCACTCCAGAGAAACCCCAAGAACACTGTTTCAAGGCTAGAGGGATCCTGAGGTCACTGTAGCAACACGAAAGAGCTCCGTGGGCCAAAAATCAACTCGAGATGAGAGGTTAGTCCCTGGCTTCGACTCCAGAGGAATACCACCTTACCACAAGCACCTCAAGAGGAGGCTTCTCTCAGCTCTAGGTATGTGAGAGGGACCCTGAGTTTGCGGCCTCAAGTGGAATGGACACCGCGATGCCCTGACGCGAAATAAGGCTGGATATCCCTGCAGTGACTTGAATGCAGGCTCGTCTTGCATCTCCCAAGATGAAAGGATGTCTGAATCCCCTGTGGAGACCACAGAGAAAGACCTAGTTCCCCACCTCATCGCGACCGGAGGCCTCACATCCTTTGAAAACTCCAGAGGTACGCGGAGATCAGTGCCTCCAAAGGAGACGATGCCTGACTCCTCGTGAAACTTGATAGGAGTCCCAGGATTCCTGTGGCACGTGGAAAGGGACCCTTGGTCTCCCGTCTCAGCTGGAGAGGCGTCCCAATTGCCCTGCCAAGCCTCGAGGAGAATCCCGAGTTGTGTCTCGCACCTAGGCAAGAGTCCTGACGTTGCTGAACAAACTCGTGTGTGGAAGGGCCATCCCCGTCGTAACTCGAGAATATACCCCAGGTTCCCGCCGCAACTCGAGAAAAACCATGAGACTTCCCCCTCGCCGCGAGATGAGGCCCGATTCCCCTGCACTGCGTGCAGAGCAATTCTGTGTTGCACATCACACATGAAAGGAGCCTTGATTTCCTTCATGGCATTCCAGAGAAACCCCAAGAACACTGTTTCAAGGCTAGAGGGATCCTTAAGTCACTGTAGCAACACGAAAGAGCTCCGTGGACCAAAAATCAACTCGAGATGTGAGGTTAGTCCCGGGCTTCGACTCCAGACGAATACCACCTTACCACAAGCACCTCAAGAGGAGGCTTCTTTCAGCTCTAGGTATGTGAGAAGGACCCTGAGTTTGTGGCCTCAAGTGGAATGGACACCGCGATGCCCTGACTCGAAATAAGGCCGGATATCCCTGCAGTGACTTGAATGCAGGCTCGTCTTGCATCTCCCAAGACGAAAGGGTGTCTGAATCCCCTGTGGAGACGACAGAGAAAGACCTAGTTCCCCACCTCATCGCGACAGGAGGCCTCAAATCCTTTGAAAACTCCAGACGTATGCGGAGATCAGTGCCTCCAAAGGAGACGATGCCTGACTCCTCGTGAAACTTGATAGGAGACCCAGGATTCCTGTGGCATGTGGAAAGGGACACTTGGTCTCCCGTCTCAGCTGGAGAGGCGTCCCAATTGCCCTGCAAAGCCTCGAGGAGAATCCCGAGTTGTCCCTCGCAACTAGGCAGGAGTCCTGACGTCGCTGAAGAAACACGTGTGTGGAAGGGCCATCCCCGTCGTAACTCGAGAATATACCCCAGGTTCCCGCCGCAACTCGAGAAAAACCATGAGACTTCCCCCTCGCCGCGAGATGAGGCCAGATTCCCCTGCATTGCGTGCAGAGCAATTCCGTGTTGCACATCACACATGAAAGGAGCCTTGATTTCCTTCATGGCACTCCAGAGAAACCCCAAGAACACTGTTTCAAGGCTCGAGGGATCCTGAGGTCACTGTAGCAACACGAAAGAGCTCCGTGGACCAAAAATCAACACGAGATGAGAGGTCAGTCCCTGGCTTCGACTCCAGAGGAATACCACCTTACCACAAGCACCTCAAGAGGAGGCTTCTCTCAGCTCTAGGTATGTGAGAGGGACCCTGAGTTTGCGGCCTCAAGTGGAATGGACACCGCGATGCCCTGACTCGAAATAAGGCCGGATATCCCTGCAGTGACTGGAATGCAGGCTCGTCTTGCATCTCCCAAGACGAAAGGGTGTCTGAAGCCCCTGTGGAGACCACAGAGAAAGACCTAGTTCCCCACCTCATCGCGACAGGAGGCCTCAAATCCTTTGAAAACTCCAGAGGTATGCGGAGATCAGTGCCTCCAAAGGAGACGATGCCTGACTCCTCGTGAAACTTGACAGGAGTCCCAGGATTCCTGTGGCACTTGGAAAGGGACACTTGGTCTCCCGCCTCAGCTGGAGAGGCGTCCCAATTGCCCTGCCAACCCTCGAGGAGAATCCAGAGTTGTCCCTCGCAACTAGGCAGGAGTCCTGACGTCGCTGAAGAAACACGTGGGTGGAAGGGCCATCCCCGTCGTAACTCGAGAATATACCCCAGGTTCCCGCCGCAACTCGAGAAAAACCATGAGACTTCCCCCTCGCTGCGAGATGAGGCCCGATTCCCCTGCACTGCGTGCAGAGCAATTCCGTGTTGCACATCACACAGGAAAGGAGCCTTGATTTCCTTGATGGCACTCCAGAGAAACCCCAAGAACACTGTTTCAAGGCTAGAGGGATCCTGAGGTCACTGTAGCAACACGAAAGAGCTCCGTGGACCAAGAATCAACACGAGATGAGAGGTTAGTCCCTGGCTTCGACTCCTGAGGAATACCACCTTACCACAAGCAC
The DNA here is from genome assembly GCF_910594005.1 of Cervus elaphus. NCBI lineage: Eukaryota > Metazoa > Chordata > Mammalia > Artiodactyla > Cervidae > Cervus > Cervus elaphus. The sequence continues at coordinate 1,583,736 of NC_057828.1, forward strand.
CTCAAGAGGAGGCGTCTCTCAGCTCTAGGTATGTGAGAGGCACCCTGAGTTTGCGGCCTCAAGTGGAATGGACACCGCGATGCCCTGACTCGAAATAAGGCCGGATATCCCTGCAGTGACTTGAATGCAGGCTCGTCTTGCATCTCCCAAGACAAAAGGATGTCTGAATCCCCTGTGGAGACCACAGAGAAACACCTAGTTCCCCACCTCATCGCGACCGGAGGCCTCACATCCTTTGAAAACTCCACAGGTACGCGGAGATCAGTGCCTGCAAAGGAGACGATGCCTGACTCCTCGTGAAACTTGATAGGAGTCCCAGGATTCTTGTGGCACGTGGAAAGGGACCCTTGGTCTCCCGCCTCAGCTGGAGAGGCGTTCCAAATGCCCTGCCAAGCCTCGAGGAGAATCCCGAGTTGTCCCTCGCAACTAGGCAGGAGTCCTGACGTGGCTGAACAAACACGTGGGTGGAAGGGCCATCCCTGTCGTAACTCGAGAATATACCCCAGGTTCCCGCCGCAACTCGAGAAAAACCATGAGACTTCCCCCTCGATGCGAGCTGAGGCCCGATTCCCCTGTACTGCGTGCAGAGCAATTCCGTCTTGCACATCACACATGAAAGGAGCCTTGATTTCCTTGATGGCACTCCAGAGAAACCCCAAGAACACTGTTTCAAGGCTAGAGGGATCCTGAGGTCACTGTAGCAACACGAAAGAGCTCCGTGGGCCAAAAATCAACTCGAGATGAGAGGTTAGTCCCTGGCTTCGACTCCTGAGGAATACCACCTTACCACAAGCACCTCAAGAGGAGGCTTCTCTCAGCTCTAGGTATGTGAGAGGGACCCTGAGTTTGCGGCCTCAAGTGGAATGGGCACCGCGATGCCCTGACGCGAAATAAGGCTGGATATCCCTGCAGTGACTTGAATGCAGGCTCGTCTTGCATCTCCCAAGATGAAAGGATGTCTGAATCCCCTGTGGAGACCACAGAGAAAGAACTAGTTCCCCACCTCATCGCGACCGGAGGCCTCACATCCTTTGAAAACTCCAGAGGTACGCGGAGATCAGTGCCTCCAAAGGAGACGATGCCTGACTCCTCGTGAAACTTGATAGGAGTCCCAGGATTCCTGTGGCACGTGGAAAGGGACCCTTGGTCTCCCGCCTCAGCTGGAGAGGCGTCCCAATTGCCTTGCCAAGCCTCGAGGAGAATCCCGAGTTGTGTCTCGCAACTAGGCAAGAGTCCTGACGTGGCTGAACAAACACGTGTGTGGAAGGGCCATCCCCGTCGTAACTCGAGAATATACCCCAGGTTCCCGCCGCAACTCGAGAAAAACCATGAGACTTCCCCCTCGCCGCGAGATGAGGCCCGATTCCCCTGCACTGCGTGCAGAGCAATTCTGTGTTGCACATCACACATGAAAGGAGCCTTGAATTCCTTCATGGCACTCCAGAGAAACCCCAAGAACACTGTTTCAAGGCTCGAGGGATCCTGAGGTCACTGTAGCAACATGAAAGAGCTCCGTGGACCAAAAATCAACTCGAGATGAGAGGTTAGTCCCTGGTTTCGACTCCAGAGGAATACCACCTTACCACAAGCACCTCAAGAGGAGCCTTCTCTCAGCTCTAGGTATGTGAGAGGGATCCTGAGTTTGTGGCCTCAAGTGGAATGGACACCGTGATGCCCTGACTCGAAATAAGGCCGGATATCCCTTCAGTGACTGGAATGCAGGCTCGTCTTGCATCTCTCAAGAAAAGGGTGTCTGAATCCCCTGTGGAGACCACAGGGAAAGACCTAGTTCCCCACCTCATCGCGACAGGAGGCCTCAAATCCTTTGAAAACTCCAGAGGTACGCGGAGATCAGTGCCTCCAAAGGAGACGATGCCTGACTCCTCGTGAATCTTGATAGGAGTCCCAGGATTCTTGTGGCACGTGGAAAGGGACACTTGGTCTCCCGCCTCAGCTGGAGAGGCGTTCCAATTGCCCTGCCAAGCCTCGAGGAGAATCCCGAGTTGTCCCTCGCAACTAGGCAGGAGTCCTGACGTGGCTGAACAAACACGTGGGTGGAAGGGCCATCCCCGTCGTAACTCGAGAATATACCCCAGGTTCCCGCCGCAACTCGAGAAAAACCATGAGACTTCCCCCTCGATGCGAGATGAGGTCCGATTCCCCTGTACTGCGTGCAGAGCAATTCCGTGTTGCACATCACACATGAAAGGAGCCTTGATTTCCTTGATGGCACTCCAGAGAAACCCCAAGAACACTGTTTCAAGGCTAGAGGGATCCTGAGGTCACTGTAGCAACACAAAAGAACTCTGTGGACCAAAAATCAACACCAAAAGAGAGGTTAGTCCCTGGATTCGTCTCGAGAGGAATACCACCTTACCACAAGCACCTCAAGAGGAGGCTTCTCTCAGCTCTAGGTATGTGAGAGGGACCCTGAGTTTGCGGCCTCAAGTGGAATGGACACCGTGATGCCCTGACTCGAAATAAGGCCGGATATCCCTGCAGTGACTTCAATGCAGGCTCGTCTTGCATCTCCCAAGACGAAAGGATGTCTGAATCCCCTGTGGAAAGCACAGAGAAAGACTTAGTTCCCCACCTCATCGCGACCGGAGGCCTCACATCCTTTGAAAACTCCAGAGGTACTCGGAGATCAGTGCCTCCAAAGGAGACGATGCCTGACTTCTCGTGAAACTTGATAGGAGTCCCACGTTTCCTGTGGCACTTGGAAAGGGTCACTTGGTCTCCCGCCTCAGCTGGAGAGGCGTCCCAATTGCCCTGCCAAGCCTCGAGGAGAATCCCGAGTTGTCCCTCGCAACTAGGCAGGAGTCCTGACGTCGCTGAAGAAACATGTGAGTGGAAAGGCCATCCCCGTCGTAACTCGAGAATATACCCCAGGTTCCCGCCGCAACTCGAGAAAAACCATGAGACTTCCCCCTCGCTGCGAGATGAGGCCCGATTCCCCTGCACTGCGTGCAGAGCAATTCCGTGTTGCACATCACACATGAAAGGAGCCTTGATTTCCTTGATGGCACTCCAGAGAAACCCCAAGAACACTGTTTCAAGGCTAGAGGGATCCTGAGGTCACTGTAGCAACACGAAAGAGCTCCATGGGCCAAAAATCAACTCGAGATGAGAGGTTAGTCCCTGGCTTCGACTCCTGAGGAATACCACCTTACCACAAGCACCTCAAGAGGAGGCTTCTCTCAGCTCTAGGTATGTGAGAGTGACCCTGAGTTTGCGGCCTCAAGTGGAATGGACACCGCGATGCCCTGACTCGAAATAAGGCTGGATATCCCTGCAGTGACTTGAATGCAGGCTCGTCTTGCATCTCCCAAGATGAAAGGATGTCTGAATCCCCTGTGGAGACCACAGAGAAAGACCTAGTTCCCCACCTCATCGCGACCGGAGGCCTCACATCCTTTGAAAACTCCAGAGGTACGCGGAGATCAGTGCCTCCAAAGGAGACGATGCCTGACTCCTCGTGAAACTTGATAGGAGACCCAGGATTCCTGTGGCACGTGGAAAGGGACCCTTGGTCTCCCGCCTCAGCTGGAGAGGCGTCCCAATTGCCTTGCCAAGCCTCGAGGAGAATCCCGAGTTGTGTCTCGCAACTAGGCAAGAGTCCTGACGTGACTGAACAAACACGTGTGTGGAAGGGCCATCCCCGTCGTAACTCGAGAATATACCCCAGGTTCCCGCCGCAACTCGAGAAAAACCATGAGACTTCCCCCTCGCCGCCAGATGAGGCCCGATTACCCTGCACTGCGTGCACAGCAATTCTCTGTTGCACATCACACATGACAGGAGCCTTGATTTCCTTCATGGCACTCCAGAGAAACCCCAAGAACACTGTTTCAAGGCTAGAGGGATCCTGAGGTCACTGTAGCAACACGAAAGAGCTCCGTGGACCAAAAATCAACTCGAGATGAGAGGTTAGTCCCTGGCTTCGACTCCAGAGGAATACCACCTTACCACAAGCACCTCAAGAGGAGGCTTCTCTCAGCTCTAGGTATGTGAGAGGGACCCTGAGTTTGCGGCCTCAAGTGGAATGGACACCGCGATGCCCTGACTCGAAATAAGGCCGGATATCCCTGCAGTGACTGGAATGCAGGCTCGTCTTGCATCTCCCAAGACGAAAGGGTGTCTGAATCCCCTGTGGAGATCACAGAGAAACACCTAGTTCCCGACCTCATCGCGACAGGAGGCCTCACATCCTTTGAAAACTCCAGAGGTATGCGGAGATCAGTGCCTCCAAAGGAGACGATGCCTGACTCCTCGTGAAACTTGATAGGAGTCCGAGGATTCCTGTGGCACTTGGAAAGGGACCCTTGGTCTCCCGTCTCAGCTGGAGAGGCGTCGCAATTGCCCTGCAAAGCTTCGAGGAGAATCCCGAGTTGTCCCTAGCAACTAGGCAGGAGTCCTGACATGGCTGAACACACACGTGTGTGGAAGGGCCATCCCCGTCGTAACTCGAGAATATACCCCAGGTTCCCGCCGCAACTCGAGAAAAACCATGAGACTTCCCCCTCGCCGCGAGATGAGGCCCGATTCCCCTGCACTGCGTGCAGAGCAATTCCGTGTTGCACATCACACATGAAAGGAGCCTTGATTTCCTTCATGGCACTCCAGAGAAACCCCAAGAACACTGTTTCAAGGCTAGAGGGATCCTGAGGTCACTGTAGCAACACGAAAGAGCTCCGTGGACCAAGAATCAACACGAGATGAGAGGTTAGTCCCTGGCTTCGACTCCTGAGGAATACCACTTTACCACAAGCACCTCAAGAGGAGGCTTCTCTCAGCTCTAGGTATGTGAGAGGGATCCTGAGTTTGCGGCCTCAAGTGGAATGGACACCGCGATGCCCTGACTCGAAATAAGGCCGGATATCCCTGCAGTGACTTGAATGCAGGCTCGTCTTGCATCTCCCAAGAAGAAAGGATGTCTGAATCCCCTGTGGAGACGACAGATAAACACCTAGTTCCCCACCTCATCGCGACCGCAGGCCTCACATCCTTTGAAAACTCCAGAGGTACGCGGAGATCAGTGCCTCCAAAGGAGACGATGCCTGACTCCTCGTGAAACTTGATAGGAGTCCCAGGATTCCTGTGGCACGTGGAAAGGGACCCTTGGTCTCCCGCCTCAGCTGGAGAGGCGTTCCAATTGCCCTGCCAAGCCTCGAGGAGAATCCCGAGTTGTCCCTCGCAACTAGGCAGGAGTCCTGACGTGGCTGAACAAACACGTGGGTGGAAGGGCCATCCCCGTCGTAACTCGAGAATATACCCCAGGTTCCCGCCGCAACTCGAGAAAAAGCATGAGACTTCCCCCTCGCCGCGAGATGAGGCCCGATTCCCCTGCACTGCGTGCAGAGCAATTCCGTGTTGCACATCACACATGAAAGGAGCCTTGATTTCCTTGATGGCACTCCAGAGAAACCCCAAGAACACTGTTTCAAGGCTAGAGGGATCCTGAGGTCACTGTAGCAACACGAAAGAGCTCCGTGGGCCAAAAATCAACTCGAGATGAGAGGTTAGTCCCTGGCTTCGACTCCAGAGGAATACCACCTTACCACAAGCACCTCAAGAGGAGGCTTCTCTCAGCTCTAGGTATGTGAGAGGGACCCTGAGTTTGCGACCTCAAGTGGAATGGACACCGCGATGCCCTGACGCGCAATAAGGCTGGATATCCCTGCAGTGACTTGAATGCAGGCTCGTCTTGCATCTCCCAAGATGAAAGGATGTCTGAATCCCCTGTGGAGACCACAGAGAAAGACCTAGTTCCCCACCTCATCGCGACCGCAGGCCTCACATCCTTTGAAAACTCCAGAGGTACGCGGAGATCAGTGCCTCCAAAGGAGACGATGCCTGACTCCTCGTGAAAATTGATAGGAGTCCCAGGATTCCTGTGGCACGTGGAAAGGGACCCTTGGTCTCCCGTCTCAGCTGGAGAGGCGTCCCAATTGCCTTGCCAAGCCTCGAGGAGAATCCCGAGTTGTGTCGCGCAACTAGGCAGGAGTCCTGACGTGGCTGAACAAACACGTGTGTGGAAGGGCCATCCCCGTCGTTACTCGAGAATATAACCCAGGTTCCCGCCGCAACTCGAGAAAAACCATGAGACTTCCCCCTCGCCGTGAGATGAGGCCCGATTCCCCTGCACTGCGTGCAGAGCAATTCCGTGTTGCACATCACACATGAAAGGAGCCTTGATTTCCTTGATGGCACTCCAGAGAAACCCCAAGAACACTGTTTCAAGGCTAGAGGGATCCTGAGGTCACTGTAGCAACACGAAAGAGCTCCGTGGACCAAGAATCAACACGAGATGAGAGGTTAGTCCCTGGCTTCGACTCCTGAGGAATACCACCTTACCACAAGCACCTCAAGAGGAGGCTTCTCTCAGCTCTAGGTATGTGAGAGGGATCCTGAGTTTGCGGCCTCAAGTGGAATGGACACCGCGGTGCCCTGACTCGAAATAAGGCCGGATATCCCTGCAGTGACTTGAATGCAGGCTCGTCTTGCATCTCCCAAGAAGAAAGGATGTCTGAATCCCCTGTGGAGACCACAGAGAAACAACTAGGTCCCCACCTCATCGCGACCACAGGCCTCAAATCCTTTGAAAACTCCAGAGGTATGCGGAGATCAGTGCCTCCAAAGGAGACGATGCCTGACTCCTCGTGAAACTTGATAGGAGTCCCAGGATTCTTGTGGCACGTGGAAAGGGACCCTTGGTCTCCCGCCTCAGCTGGAGAGGCGTTCCAATTGCCCTGCCAAGCCTCGAGGAGAATCCCGAGTTGTCCCTCGCAACTAGGCAGGAGTCCTGACGTGGCTGAACAAACACGTGGGTGGAAAGGCCATCCCCGTCGTAACTCGAGAAATTACCCCAGGTTCCCGCCGCAACTCGAGAAAAACCATGAGACTTCCCACTCGACGGGAGATGAGGCCCGATTCCCCTGTACTGCGTGCAGAGCAATTCCGTCTTGCACATCACACATGAAAGGAGCCTTGATTTCCTTGATGGCACTCCAGAGAAACCCCAAGAACACTGTTTCAAGGCTAGAGGGATCCTGAGGTCACTGTAGCAACACGAAAGAACTCTGTGGACCAAAAATCAACTCGAAAAGAGAGGTTAGTCCCTGGATTCGTCTCCAGAGGAATACCACCTTACCACAAGCACCTCAAGAGGAGGCTTCTCTCAGCTCTAGGTATGTGAGAGGGATCCTGAGATTGCGGCCTCAAGTGGAATGGACACCGCGATGCCCTGACTCGAAATAAGGCCGGATATCCCTGCAGTGACTTCAATGCAGGCTCGTCTTGCATCTCCCAGGACGAAAGGATGTCTGAATCCCCTGTGGAAAGCACAGAGAAAGACTTAGTTCCCCTCCTCATCGCGACCGATAGCCTCACATCCTTTGAAAAATCCAGAGGTACGCGGAGATCAGTGCCTCCAAAGGAGACGATGCCTGACTCCTCGTGCAACTTGATAGGAGTCCCAGGATTCCTGTGGCACTTTGAAAGGGACCCTTGGTCTCCCGCCTCAGCTGGAGAGGCGTCCCAATTGCCCTGCCAAGCCTCGAGGAGAATCCAGATTTGTCCCTCGCAACTAGGCAGGAGTCCTGACGTCGCTGAACAAACACGTGTGTGGAAGGGCCATCCCCGTCGTAACTCGAGAATATACCCCAGGTTCCCGCCGCAACTCGAGAAAAACCATGAGACTTCCCCCTCGCCGCGAGATGAGGCCCGATTTCCCTGCACTGCGTGCAGAGCAATTCTGTGTTGCACATCACACATGAAAGGAGCCTTGATTTCCTTGATGGCACTCCAGAGAAACCCCAAGAACACTGTTTCAAGGCTAGAGGGATCCTGAGGTCACTGTAGCAACACGAAAGAGCTCCGTGGACCAAGAATCAACACGAGATGAGAGGTTAGTCCCTGGCTTCGACTCCAGAGGAATACCACCTTACCACAAGCACCTCAAGAGGAGGCTTCTCTCAGCTCTAGGTATGTGAGAGGGACCCTGAGTTTGCGGCCTCAAGTGGAATGGACACCGCGATGCCCTGACTCGAAATAAGGCCGGATATCCCTGCAGTGACTTCAATGGAGGCTCGTCTTGCATCTCCCAGGACGAAAGGATGTCTGAATCCCCTGTGGAAAGCACAGAGAAAGACTTAGTTCCCCACCTCATCGCGACCGGAGGCCTCACATCCTTTGAAAACTCCAGAGGTACGCGGAGATCATTGCCTCCAAAGGAGACGACGCCTGACTCCTCGTGAATCTTGATAGGAGTCCCAGGATTCCTGTGGCACTTGGAAAGGGACACTTGGTCTCCCGCCTCAGCTGGAGAGGCGTCCCAATTGCCCTGCCAAGCCTCGAGGAGAATCCCGAGTTGTCCCTCGCAACTAGGCAGGAGTCCTGACGTCGCTGAAGAAACACGTGGGTGGAAGGGCCATCCCCGGCGTAACTCGAGAATATACCCCAGGTTCCCGCCGCAACTCGGGAAAAACCATGAGATTTCCCCCTCGCCGCGAGATGAGGCCCGATTCCCCTGCACTGCGTGCAGAGCAATTCCGTGTTGCACATCACACATGAAAGGAGCCTTGATTTCCTTGATGGCACTCCAGAGAAACCCCAAGAACACTGTTTCAAGGCTAGAGGGATCCTGAGGTCACTGTAGCAACACGAAAGAGCTCCGTGGGCCAAAAATCAACTCGAGATGAGAGGTTAGTCCCTGGCTTCGACTCCAGAGGAATACCACCTTACCACAAGCACCTCAAGAGGAGGCTTCTCTCAGCTCTAGGTATGTGAGAGGGACCCTGAGTTTGCGGCCTCAAGTGGAATGGACACCGCGATGCCCTGACGCGAAATAAGGCTGGATATCCCTGAAGTGACTTGAATGCAGGCTCGTCTTGCATCTCCCAAGATGAAAGGATGTCTGAATCCCCTGTGGAGACCACAGAGAAAGACCTAGTTCCCCACCTCATCGCGACCGGAGGCCTCACATCCTTTGAAAACTCCAGAGGTACGCGGAGATCAGTGCCTCCAAAGGAGACGATGCCTGACTCCTCGTGAAAATTGATAGGAGTCCCAGGATTCCTGTGGCACGTGGAAAGGGACCCTTGGTCTCCCGCCTCAGCTGGAGAGGCGTCCCAATTGCCTTGTCAAGCCTCGAGGAGAATCCCGAGTTGTCCCTCGCAACTAGGCAGGAGTCCTGACGTGGCTGAACAAACACGTGGGTGGAAGGGCCATCCCCGTCGTAACTCGAGAACATACCCCAGGTTCCCGCCGCAACTCGAGAAAAACCATGAGACTTCCCACTCGACGCGAGATGAGGCCCGATTCCCCTGTACTGCGTGCAGAGCAATTCCGTCTTGCACATCACACATGAAAGGAGCCTTGATTTCCTTGATGGCACTCCAGAGAAACCCCAAGAACACTGTTTCAAGGCTAGAGGGATCCTGAGGTCACTGTAGCAACACAAAAGAACTCTGTGGACCAAAAATCAACTCGAAAAGAGAGGTTAGTCCCTGGATTCGTCTCCAGAGGAATACCACCTTACCACAAGCACCTCAAGAGGAGGCTTCTCTCAGCTCTAGGTATGTGAGAGGGATCCTGAGTTTGCGGCCTCAAGTGGAATGGACACCGCGATGCCCTGACTCGAAATAAGGCCGGATATCCCTGCAGTGACTTGAATGCAGGCTCGTCTTGCATCTCCCAAGAAGAAAGGATGTCTGAATCCCCTGTGGAGACGACAGAGAAACACCTAGTTCCCCACCTCATCGCGACCGCAGGCCTCACATCCTTTGAAAACTCCAGAGGTACGCGGAGATCAGTGCCTCCAAAGGAGACGATGCCTGACTCCTCGTGAAACTTGATAGGAGTCCGAGGATTCCTGTGGCACTTGGAAAGGGACCCTTGGTCTCCCGTCTCAGCTGGAGAGGCGTCCCAATTGCCCTGCAAAGCTTCGAGGAGAATCCCGAGTTGTTCCTAGCAACTAGGCAGGAGTCCTGACATGGCTGAACACACACGTGTGTGGAAGGGCCATCCCCGTCGTAACTCGAGAATATACCCCAGGTTCCCGCCGCAACTCTAGAAAAACCATGAGACTTCCCCCTCGCCGCGAGATGAGGCCCGATTCCCCTGCACTGCGTGCAGAGCAATTCCGTGTTGCACATCACACATGAAAGGAGCCTTGATTTCCTTCATGGCACTCCAGAGAAACCCCAAGAACACTGTTTCAAGGCTAGAGGGATCCTGAGGTCACTGTAGCAACACGAAAGAGCTCCGTGGACCAAGAATCAACACGAGATGAGAGGTTAGTCCCTGGCTTCGACTCCTGAGGAATACCACTTTACCACAAGCACCTCAAGAGGAGGCTTCTCTCAGCTCTAGGTATGTGAGAGGGATCCTGAGTTTGCGGCCTCAAGTGGAATGGACACCGCGATGCCCTGACTCGAAATAAGGCCGGATATCCCTGCAGTGACTTGAATGCAGGCTCGTCTTGCATCTCCCAAGAAGAAAGGATGTCTGAATCCCCTGTGGAGACGACAGAGAAACACCTAGTTCCCCACCTCATCGCGACCGCAGGCCTCACATCCTTTGAAAACTCCAGAGGTACGCGGAGATCAGTGCCTCCAAAGGAGACGATGCCTGACTCCTCGTGAAACTTGATAGGAGTCCCAGGATTCCTGTGGCACGTGGAAAGGGACCCTTGGTCTCCCGCCTCAGCTGGAGAGGCGTTCCAATTGCCCTGCCAAGCCTCGAGGAGAATCCCGAGTTGTGTCTCGCAACTAGGCAGGAGTCCTGACGTGGCTGAACAAACACGTGTGTGGAAGGGCCATCCCCGTCGTAACTCGAGAATATACCCCAGGTTCCCGCCGCAACTCGAGAAAAACCATGAGACTTCCCCCTCGCCGCGAGATGAGGCCCGATTTCCCTGCACTGCGTGCAGAGCAATTCTGTGTTGCACATCACACATGAAAGGAGCCTTGATTTCCTTGATGGCACTCCAGAGAAAACCCAAGTACACTGTTTCAAGGCTAGAGGGATCCTGAGGTCACTGTAGCAACACGAAAGAATTCTGTGGACCAAAAATCAACTCGAAAAGAGAGGTTAGTCCCTGGATTCGTCTCCAGAGGAATACCACCTTACCACAAGCACCTCAAGAGGAGGCTTCTCTCAGCTCTAGGTATGTGAGAGGGACCCTGAATTTGCGGCCTCAAGTGGAATGGACACCGCGATGCCCTGACTCGAAATAAGGCCGGATATCCCTGCAGTGACTTCAATGCAGGCTCGTCTTGCATCTACCAGGACGAAAGGATGTCTGAATCCCCTGTGGAAAGCACAGAGAAAGACTTTGTTCCCCTCCTCATCGCGACCGATAGCCTCACATCCTTTGAAAACTCCAGAGGTACGCGGAGATCAGTGCCTCCAAAGGAGACGATGCCTGACTCCTCGTGCAACTTGATAGGAGTCCCAGGATTCCTGTGGCACTTGGAAAGGGACACTTGGTCTCCCGCCTCAGCTGGAGAGGCGTCCCAATTGCCCTGCCAAGCCTCGAGGAGAATCCAGAGTTGTCCCTCGCAACTAGGCAGGAGTCCTGACGTCGCTGAAGAAACACGTGGGTGGAAGGGCCATCCCCGTCGTAACTAGAGAATATACCCCAGGTTCCCGCCGCAACTCGAGAAAAACCATGAGACTTCCCCCTCGCCGCCAGATGAGGCCCGATTCCCCTGCACTGCGTGCAGAGCAATTCCATGTTGCACATCACACATGAAAGGAGCCTTGATTTCCTTGATGGCACTCCAGAGAAACCCCAAGAACACTGTTTCAAGGCTAGAGGGATCCTGAGGTCACTGTAGCAACACGAAAGAGCTCCGTGGGCCAAAAATCAACTCGAGATGAGAGGTTAGTCCCTGGCTTCGACTCCAGAGGAATACCACCTTACCACAAGCACCTCAAGAGGAGGCTTCTCTCAGCTCTAGGTATCTGAGAGGGACGCTGAGTTTGCGGCCTCAAGTGGAATGGGCACCGTGATGCCCTGACGCGAAATAAGGCTGGATATCCCTGCAGTGACTTGAATGCAGGCTCGTCTTGCATCTCCGAAGTTGAAAGGATGTCTGAATCCCCTGTGGAGACCACAGAGAAAGACCTAGTTCCCCACCTCATCGCGACCGATAGCCTCACATCCTTTGAAAACTTCAGAGGTACGCGGAGATCAGTGCCTCCAAAGGAGACGATGCCTGACTCCTCGTGAAACTTGATAGGAGTCCCAGGATTCCTGTGGCACGTGGAAAGGGACCCTTGGTCTCCCGCCTCAGCTGGAGAGGCGTCCCAATTGCCCTGCAAAGCCTCGAGGAGAATCCCGAGTTGTCCCTCGCAACTAGGCAGGAGTCCTGACATGGCTGAACACACACATGTGTGGAAGGGCCATCCCCGTCGTAAGTCGAGAATATACCCCAGGTTCCCGCCGCAACTCGAGAAAAACCATAAGACTTCCCCCTCGCCGCGAGATGAGGCTCGATTCCCCTGCACTGAGTGCAGAGCAATTCTGTGTTGCACATCACACATGAAAGGAGCCTTGATTTCCTTGATGGCACTCCAGAGAAACCCCAAGAACACTGTTTCAAGGCTAGAGGGATCCTGAGGTCACTGTAGCAACACGAAAGAGCTCCGTGGACCAAGAATCTACACGAGATGAGAGGTTAGTCCCTGGCTTCGACTCCTGAGGAATACCACCTTACCACAAGCACCTCAAGAGGAGGCTTCTCTCAGCTCTAGGTATGTGAGAGGGATCCTGAGTTTGCGGCCTCAAGTGAAATGGACACCACGATGCCCTGACTCGAAATAAGGCCGGATATCCCTGCAGTGACTTGAATGCAGGCTCGTCTTGCATCTCCCAAGAAGAAAGGATGTCTGAATCCCCTGTGGAGACCACAGAGAAACACCTAGTTCCCCACCTCATCGCGACCGGAGGCCTCACATCCTTTGAAAACTCCAGAGGTACGCGGAGATCAGTGCCTCCAAAGGAGACGATGCCTGACTCCTCGTGAAACTTGATACGAGTCCCAGGATTCTTGTGGCACGTGGAAAGGGACCCTTGGTCTCCCGCCTCAGCTGGAGAGGCGTCCCAATTGCCCTGCCAAGCCTCGAGTAGAATCCCGAGTTGTCCCTCGCAACTAGGCAGGAGTCCTGACGTCGCTGAAGAAACACGTGGGTGGAAGGGCCATCCCCGTCGTAACTCGAGAATATACCCCAGGTTCCCGCCGCAACTCGAGAAAAACCATGAGATTTCCCCCTCGCCGCGAGATGAGGCCCGATTCCCCTGCACTGCGTGCAGAGCAATTCCGTGTTGCACATCACACATGAAAGGAGCCTTGATTTCCTTGATGGCACTCCAGAGAAACCCCAAGAACACTGTTTCAAGGCTAGAGGGATCCTGAGGTCACTGTAGCAACACGAAAGAGCTCCGTGGGCCAAAAATCAACTCGAGATGAGAGGTTAGTCCCTGGCTTCGACTCCAGAGGAATACCACCTTACCACAAGCACCTCAAGAGGAGGATTCTCTCAGCTCTAGGTATGTGAGAGGGACCCTGAGTTTGCGGCCTCAAGTGGAATGGACACCACGATGCCCTGACTCGAAATAAGCCGGATATCCCTGCAGTGACTGGAATGCAGGCTCGTCTTGCATCTCCCAAGACGAAAGGGTGTCTGAATCCCCTGTGGAGACCACAGAGAAAGACGTAGTTCCCCACCTCATCGCGACAGGAGGCCTCAAATACTTTGAAAACTCCAGAGGTATGCGTAGATCAGTGCCTCCAAAGGAGACGATGCCTGACTCCTCGTGAAACTTGATAGGAGACCCAGGATTCCTGTGGCACGTGGAAAGGGACCCTTGGTCTCCCGCCTCAGCTGGAGAGGCGTTCCAATTGCCATGCCAAGCCTCGAGGAGAATCCCGAGTTGTTCCTCGCAACTAGGCAGGAGTCCTGATGTGGCTGAACAAACACGTGGGTGGAAGAGCCATCCCCGTCGTAACCCGAAAATATACCCCAGGTTCCCGCCGCAACTCGAGAAAAACCATGAGACTTCCCCCTCGATGCGAGATGAGGCCCGATTCCCCTGTACTGCGTGCAGAGCAATTCCGTCTTGCAAATCACACATGAAAGGAGCCTTGATTTCCTTGATGGCACTCCAGAGAAACCCCAAGAACACTGTTTCAAGGCTAGAGGGATCCTGAGGTCACTGTAGCAACACGAAAGAGCTCCGTGGACCAAGAATCAACACGAGATGAGAGGTTAGTCCCTGGCTTCGACTCCTGAGGAATACCACCTTACCACAAGCACCTCAAGAGGAGGCTTCTCTCAGCTCTAGGTATGTGAGAGGGACCCTGAGTTTGCGGCCTCAAGTGGAATGGACACCGCGATGCCCTGACTCGAAATAAGGCCGGATATCCCTGCAGTGACTTCAATGGAGGCTCGTCTTGCATCTCCCAGGACGAAAGGATGTCTGAATCCCCTGTGGAAAGCACAGAGAAAGACTTAGTTCCCCACCTCATCGCGACCGGAGGCCTCACATCCTTTGAAAACTCCAGAGGTACGCGGAGATCATTGCCTACAAAGGAGACGACGCCTGACTCCTCGTGAATCTTGATAGGAGTCCCAGGATTCCTGTGGCACTTGGAAAGGGACACTTGGTCTCCCGCCTCAGCTGGAGAGGCGTCCCAATTGCCCTGCCAAGCCTCGAGGAGAATCCCGAGTTGTCCCTCGCAACTAGGCAGGAGTCCTGACGTCGCTGAAGAAACACGTGGGTGGAAGGGCCATCCCCGGCGTAACTCGAGAATATACCCCAGGTTCCCGCCGCAACTCGGGAAAAACCATGAGATTTCCCCCTCGCCGCGAGATGAGGCCCGATTCCCCTGCACTGCGTGCAGAGCAATTCCGTGTTGCACATCACACATGAAAGGAGCCTTGATTTCCTTGATGGCACTCCAGAGAAACCCCAAGAACACTGTTTCAAGGCTAGAGGGATCCTGAGGTCACTGTAGCAACACGAAAGAGCTCCGTGGGCCACAAATCAACTCGAGATGAGAGGTTAGTCCCTGGCTTCGACTCCAGAGGAATACCACCTTACCACAAGCACCTCAAGAGGAGGCTTCTCTCAGCTCTAGGTATGTGAGAGGGACCCTGAGTTTGCGGCCTCAAGTGGAATGGACACCGCGATGCCCTGACGCGAAATAAGGCTGGATATCCCTGAAGTGACTTGAATGCAGGCTCGTCTTGCATCTCCCAAGATGAAAGGATGTCTGAATCCCCTGTGGAGACCACAGAGAAAGACCTAGTTACCCACCTCATCGCGACCGGAGGCCTCACATCCTTTGAAAACTCCAGAGGTACGCGGAGATCAGTGCCTCCAAAGGAGACGATGCCTGACTCCTCGTGAAAATTGATAGGAGTCCCAGGATTCCTGTGGCACGTGGAAAGGGACCCTTGGTCTCCCGCCTCAGCTGGAGAGGCGTCCCAATTGCCTTGTCAAGCCTCGAGGAGAATCCCGAGTTGTCCCTCGCAACTAGGCAGGAGTCCTGACGTGGCTGCACAAACACGTGGGTGGAAGGGCCATCCCCGTCGTAACTCGAGAACATACCCCAGGTTCCCGCCGCAACTCGAGAAAAACCATGAGACTTCCCACTCGACGCGAGATGAGGCCCGATTCCCCTGTACTGCGTGCAGAGCAATTCCGTCTTGCACATCACACATGAAAGGAGCCTTGATTTCCTTGATGGCACTCCAGAGAAACCCCAAGAACACTGTTTCAAGGCTAGAGGGATCCTGAGGTCACTGTAGCAACACGAAAGAACTCTGTGGACCAAAAATCAACTCGAAAAGAGAGGTTAGTCCCTGGATTCGTCTCCAGAGGAATACCACCTTACCACAAGCACCTCAAGAGGAGGCTTCTCTCAGCTCTAGGTATGTGAGAGGGACCCTGAATTTGCGGCCTCAAGTGGAATGGACACCGCGATGCCCTGACTCGAAATAAGGCCGGATATCCCTTCAGTGACTTCAATGCAGGCTCGTCTTGCATCTACCAGGACGAAAGGATGTCTGAATCCCCTGTGGAAAGCACAGAGAAAGACTTAGTTCCCCTCCTCATCGCGACCGATAGCCTCACATCCTTTGAAAACTCCAGAGGTACGCGGAGATCAGTGCCTCCAAAGGAGACGATGCCTGACTCCTCGTGAAACTTGATAGGAGTCCCAGGATTCCTGTGGCACTTGGAAAGGGACACTTGGTCTCCCGCCTCAGCTGGAGAGGCGTCCCAATTGCCCTGCCAAGCCTCGAGGAGAATCCAGAGTTGTCCCTCGCAACTAGGCAGGAGTCCTGACGTCGCTGAAGAAACACGTGGGTGGAAGGGCCATCCCCGTCGTAACTAGAGAATATACCCCAGGTTCCCGCCGCAACTCGAGAAAAACCATGAGACTTCCCCCTCGCCTCCAGATGAGGCCCGATTCCCCTGCACTGCGTGCAGAGCAATTCCATGTTGCACATCACACATGAAAGGAGCCTTGATTTCCTTGATGGCACTCCAGAGAAACCCCAAGAACACTGTTTCAAGGCTAGAGGGATCCTGAGGTCACTGTAGCAACACGAAAGAGCTCCGTGGGCCAAAAATCAACTCGAGATGAGAGGTTAGTCCCTGGCTTCGACTCCAGAGGAATACCACCTTACCACAAGCACCTCAAGAGGAGGCTTCTCTCAGCTCTAGGTATGTGAGAGGGACCCTGAGTTTGCGGCCTCAAGTGGAATGGACACCGCGATGCCCTGACTCGAAATAAGGCCGGATATCCCTGCAGTGACTGGAATGCAGGCTCGTCTTGCATCTCCCAAGACGAAAGGGTGTCTGAATCCCCTGTGGAGACCACAGCGAAAGACCTAGTTCCCGACCTCATCGCGAAAGGAGGCCTCACATCCTTTGAAAACTCCAGAGGTATGCGGAGATCAGTGCCTCCAAAGGAGACGATGCCTGACTCCTCGTGAAACTTGATAGGAGTCCGAGGATTCCTGTGGCACTTGGAAAGGGACCCTTGGTCTCCCGTCTCAGCTGGAGAGGCGTCCCAATTGCCCTGCAAAGCTTCGAGGAGAATCCCGAGTTGTTCCTAGCAACTAGGCAGGAGTCCTGACATGGCTGAACACACACGTGTGTGGAAGGGCCATCCCCGTCGTAACTCGAGAATATACCCCAGGTTCCCGCCGCAACTCTAGAAAAACCATGAGACTTCCCCCTCGCCGCGAGATGAGGCCCGATTCCCCTGCACTGCGTGCAGAGCAATTCCGTGTTGCACATCACACATGAAAGGAGCCTTGATTTCCTTCATGGCACTCCAGAGAAACCCCAAGAACACTGTTTCAAGGCTAGAGGGATCCTGAGGTCACTGTAGCAACACGAAAGAGCTCCGTGGACCAAGAATCAACACGAGATGAGAGGTTAGTCCCTGGCTTCGACTCCTGAGGAATACCACTTTACCACAAGCACCTCAAGAGGAGGCTTCTCTCAGCTCTAGGTATGTGAGAGGGATCCTGAGTTTGCGGCCTCAAGTGGAATGGACACCGCGATGCCCTGACTCGAAATAAGGCCGGATATCCCTGCAGTGACTTGAATGCAGGCTCGTTTTGCATCTCCCAAGAAGAAAGGATGTCTGAATCCCCTGTGGAGACGACAGAGAAACACCTAGTTCCCCACCTCATCGCGACCGCAGGCCTCACATCCTTTGAAAACTCCAGAGGTACGCGGAGATCAGTGCCTCCAAAGGAGACGATGCCTGACTCCTCGTGAAACTTGATAGGAGTCCCAGGATTCCTGTGGCACGTGGAAAGGGACCCTTGGTCTCCCGCCTCAGCTGGAGAGGCGTTCCAATTGCCCTGCCAAGCCTCGAGGAGAATCCCGAGTTGTGTCTCGCAACTAGGCAGGAGTCCTGACGTGGCTGAACAAACACGTGTGTGGAAGGGCCATCCCCGTCGTAACTCGAGAATATACCCCAGGTTCCCGCCGCAACTCGAGAAAAACCATGAGACTTCCCCCTCGCCGCGAGATGAGGCCCGATTTCCCTGCACTGCGTGCAGAGCAATTCTGTGTTGCACATCACACATGAAAGGAGCCTTGATTTCCTTGATGGCACTCCAGAGAAACCCCAAGAACACTGTTTCAAGGCTAGAGGGATCCTGAGGTCACTGTAGCAACACGAAAGAGCTCCGTGGACCAAGAATCAACACGAGATGAGAGGTTAGTCCCTGGCTTCGACTCCTGAGGAATACCACCTTACCACAAGCACCTCAAGAGGAGGCTTCTCTCAGCTCTAGGTATGTGAGAGGGACCCTGAGTTTGCGGCCTCAAGTGGAATGGACACCGCGATGCCCTGACTCGAAATAAGGCCGGATATCCCTGCAGTGACTTCAATGGAGGCTCGTCTTGCATCTCCCAGGACGAAAGGATGTCTGAATCCCCTGTGGAAAGCACAGAGAAAGACTTAGTTCCCCACCTCATCGCGACCGGAGGCCTCACATCCTTTGAAAACTCCAGAGGTACGCGGAGATCATTGCCTCCAAAGGAGACGACGCCTGACTCCTCGTGAATCTTGATAGGAGTCCCAGGATTCCTGTGGCACTTGGAAAGGGACACTTGGTCTCCCGCCTCAGCTGGAGAGGCGTCCCAATTGCCCTGCCAAGCCTCGAGGAGAATCCCGAGTTGTCCCTCGCAACTAGGCAGGAGTCCTGACGTCGCTGAAGAAACAAGTGGGTGGAAGGGCCATCCCCGGCGTAACTCGAGAATATACCCCAGGTTCCCGCCGCAACTCGGGAAAAACCATGAGATTTCCCCCTCGCCGCGAGATGAGGCCCGATTCCCCTGCACTGCGTGCAGAGCAATTCCGTGTTGCACATCACACATGAAAGGAGCCTTGATTTCCTTGATGGCACTCCAGAGAAACCCCAAGAATACTGTTTCAAGGCTAGAGGGATCCTGAGGTCACTGTAGCAACACGAAAGAGCTCCGTGGGCCAAAAATCAACTCGAGATGAGAGGTTAGTCCCTGGCTTCGCCTCCAGAGGAATACCACCTTACCACAAGCACCTCAAGAGGAGGCTTCTCTCAGCTCTAGGTATGTGAGAGGGACCCTGAGTTTGCGGCCTCAAGTGGAATGGACACCGCGATGCCCTGACGCGAAATAAGGCTGGATATCCCTGAAGTGACTTGAATGCAGGCTCGTCTTGCATCTCCCAAGATGAAAGGATGTCTGAATCCCCTGTGGAGACCACAGAGAAAGACCTAGTTACCCACCTCATCGCGACCGGAGGCCTCACATCCTTTGAAAACTCCAGAGGTACGCGGAGATCAGTGCCTCCAAAGGAGACGATGCCTGACTCCTCGTGAAAATTGATAGGAGTCCCAGGATTCCTGTGGCACGTGGAAAGGGACCCTTGGTCTCCCGCCTCAGCTGGAGAGGCGTCCCAATTGCCTTGTCAAGCCTCGAGGAGAATCCCGAGTTGTCCCTCGCAACTAGGCAGGAGTCCTGACGTGGCTGCACAAACACGTGGGTGGAAGGGCCATCCCCGTCGTAACTCGAGAACATACCCCAGGTTCCCGCCGCAACTCGAGAAAAACCATGAGACTTCCCACTCGACGCGAGATGAGGCCCGATTCCCCTGTACTGCGTGCAGAGCAATTCCGTCTTGCACATCACACATGAAAGGAGCCTTGATTTCCTTGATGGCACTCCAGAGAAACCCCAAGAACACTGTTTCAAGGCTAGAGGGATCCTGAGGTCACTGTAGCAACACGAAAGAACTCTGTGGACCAAAAATCAACTCGAAAAGAGAGGTTAGTCCCTGGATTCGTCTCCAGAGGAATACCACCTTACCACAAGCACCTCAAGAGGAGGCTTCTCTCAGCTCTAGGTATGTGAGAGGGACCCTGAATTTGCGGCCTCAAGTGGAATGGACACCGCGATGCCCTGACTCGAAATAAGGCCGGATATCCCTGCAGTGACTTCAATGCAGGCTCGTCTTGCATCTACCAGGACGAAAGGATGTCTGAATCCCCTGTGGAAAGCACAGAGAAAGACTTAGTTCCCCTCCTCATCGCGACCGATAGCCTCACATCCTTTGAAAACTCCAGAGGTACGCGGAGATCAGTGCCTCCAAAGGAGACGATGCCTGACTCCTCGTGAAACTTGATAGGAGTCCCAGGATTCCTGTGGCACTTGGAAAGGGACACTTGGTCTCCCGCCTCAGCTGGAGAGGCGTCCCAATTGCCCTGCCAAGCCTCGAGGAGAATCCAGAGTTGTCCCTCGCAACTAGGCAGGAGTCCTGACGTCGCTGAAGAAACACGTGGGTGGAAGGGCCATCCCCGTCGTAACTAGAGAATATACCCCAGGTTCCCGCCGCAACTCGAGAAAAACCATGAGACTTCCCCCTCGCCTCCAGATGAGGCCCGATTCCCCTGCACTGCGTGCAGAGCAATTCCATGTTGCACATCACACATGAAAGGAGCCTTGATTTCCTTGATGGCACTCCAGAGAAACCCCAAGAACACTGTTTCAAGGCTAGAGGGATCCTGAGGTCACTGTAGCAACACGAAAGAGCTCCGTGGGCCAAAAATCAACTCGAGATGAGAGGTTAGTCCCTGGCTTCGACTCCAGAGGAATACCACCTTACCACAAGCACCTCAAGAGGAGGCTTCTCTCAGCTCTAGGTATGTGAGAGGGACCCTGAGTTTGCGGCCTCAAGTGGAATGGACACCGCGATGCCCTGACTCGAAATAAGGCCGGATATCCCTGCAGTGACTGGAATGCAGGCTCGTCTTGCATCTCCCAAGACGAAAGGGTGTCTGAATCCCCTGTGGAGACCACAGCGAAAGACCTAGTTCCCGACCTCATCGCGAAAGGAGGCCTCACATCCTTTGAAAACTCCAGAGGTATGCGGAGATCAGTGCCTCCAAAGGAGACGATGCCTGACTCCTCGTGAAACTTGATAGGAGTCCGAGGATTCCTGTGGCACTTGGAAAGGGACCCTTGGTCTCCCGTCTCAGCTGGAGAGGCGTCCCAATTGCCCTGCAAAGCTTCGAGGAGAATCCCGAGTTGTTCCTAGCAACTAGGCAGGAGTCCTGACATGGCTGAACACACACGTGTGTGGAAGGGCCATCCCCGTCGTAACTCGAGAATATACCCCAGGTTCCCGCCGCAACTCTAGAAAAACCATGAGACTTCCCCCTCGCCGCGAGATGAGGCCCGATTCCCCTGCACTGCGTGCAGAGCAATTCCGTGTTGCACATCACACATGAAAGGAGCCTTGATTTCCTTCATGGCACTCCAGAGAAACCCCAAGAACACTGTTTCAAGGCTAGAGGGATCCTGAGGTCACTGTAGCAACACGAAAGAGCTCCGTGGACCAAGAATCAACACGAGATGAGAGGTTAGTCCCTGGCTTCGACTCCTGAGGAATACCACCTTACCACAAGCACCTCAAGAGGAGGCTTCTCTCAGCTCTAGGTATGTGAGAGGGATCCTGAGTTTGCGGCCTCAAGTGGAATGGACACCGCGATGCCCTGACTCGAAATAAGGCCGGATATCCCTGCAGTGACTTGAATGCAGGCTCGTTTTGCATCTCCCAAGAAGAAAGGATGTCTGAATCCCCTGTGGAGACGACAGAGAAACACCTAGTTCCCCACCTCATCGCGACCGCAGGCCTCACATCCTTTGAAAACTCCAGAGGTACGCGGAGATCAGTGCCTCCAAAGGAGACGATGCCTGACTCCTCGTGAAACTTGATAGGAGTCCCAGGATTCCTGTGGCACGTGGAAAGGGACCCTTGGTCTCCCGCCTCAGCTGGAGAGGCGTTCCAATTGCCCTGCCAAGCCTCGAGGAGAATCCCGAGTTGTGTCTCGCAACTAGGCAGGAGTCCTGACGTGGCTGAACAAACACGTGTGTGGAAGGGCCATCCCCGTCGTAACTCGAGAATATACCCCAGGTTCCCGCCGCAACTCGAGAAAAACCATGAGACTTCCCCCTCGCCGCGAGATGAGGCCCGATTTCCCTGCACTGCGTGCAGAGCAATTCTGTGTTGCACATCACACATGAAAGGAGCCTTGATTTCCTTGATGGCACTCCAGAGAAACCCCAAGAACACTGTTTCAAGGCTAGAGGGATCCTGAGGTCACTGTAGCAACACGAAAGAGCTCCGTGGACCAAGAATCAACACGAGATGAGAGGTTAGTCCCTGGCTTCGACTCCTGAGGAATACCACCTTACCACAAGCACCTCAAGAGGAGGCTTCTCTCAGCTCTAGGTATGTGAGAGGGACCCTGAGTTTGCGGCCTCAAGTGGAATGGACACCGCGATGCCCTGACTCGAAATAAGGCCGGATATCCCTGCAGTGACTTCAATGCAGGCTCGTCTTGCATCTCCCAGGACGAAAGGATGTCTGAATCCCCTGTGGAAAGCACAGAGAAAGACTTAGTTCCCCACCTCATCGCGACCGGAGGCCTCACATCCTTTGAAAACTCCAGAGGTACGCGGAGATCATTGCCTCCAAAGGAGACGACGCCTGACTCCTCGTGAATCTTGATAGGAGTCCCAGGATTCCTGTGGCACTTGGAAAGGGACACTTGGTCTCCCGCCTCAGCTGGAGAGGCGTCCCAATTGCCCTGCCAAGCCTCGAGGAGAATCCCGAGTTGTCCCTCGCAACTAGGCAGGAGTCCTGACGTCGCTGAAGAAACAAGTGGGTGGAAGGGCCATCCCCGGCGTAACTCGAGAATATACCCCAGGTTCCCGCCGCAACTCGGGAAAAACCATGAGATTTCCCCCTCGCCGCGAGATGAGGCCCGATTCCCCTGCACTGCGTGCAGAGCAATTCCGTGTTGCACATCACACATGAAAGGAGCCTTGATTTCCTTGATGGCACTCCAGAGAAACCCCAAGAATACTGTTTCAAGGCTAGAGGGATCCTGAGGTCACTGTAGCAACACGAAAGAGCTCCGTGGACCAAGAATCAACTCGAGATGAGAGGTTAGTCCCTGGCTTCGCCTCCAGAGGAATACCACCTTACCACAAGCACCTCAAGAGGAGGCTTCTCTCAGCTCTAGGTATGTGAGAGGGACCCTGAGTTTGCGGCCTCAAGTGGAATGGACACCGCGATGCCCTGACGCGAAATAAGGCTGGATATCCCTGCAGTGACTTGAATGCAGGCTCGTCTTGCATCTCCCAAGATGAAAGGATGTCTGAATCCCCTGTGGAGACCACAGAGAAAGACCTAGTTCCCCACCTCATCGCGACCGGAGGCCTCACATCCTTTGAAAACTCCAGAGGTACGCGGAGATCAGTGCCTCCAAAGGAGACGATGCCTGACTCCTCGTGAAAATTGATAGGAGTCCCAGGATTCCTGTGGCACGTGGAAAGGGACCCTTGGTCTCCCGCCTCAGCTGGAGAGGCGTCCCAATTGCCTTGTCAAGCCTCGAGGAGAATCCCGAGTTGTGTCTCGCAACTAGGCAGGAGTCCTGACGTGGCTGAACAAACACGTGGGTGGAAGGACCATCCCCGTCGTAACTCGAGAACATACCCCAGGTTCCCGCCGCAACTCGAGAAAAACCATGAGACTTCCCACTCGACGCGAGATGAGGCCCGATTCCCCTGTACTGCGTGCAGAGCAATTCCGTCTAGCACATCACACATGAAAGGAGCCTTGATTTCCTTGATGGCACTCCAGAGAAAACCCAAGTACACTGTTTCAAGGCTAGAGGGATCCTGAGGTCACTGTAGCAACACGAAAGAATTCTGTGGACCAAAAATCAACTCGAAAAGACAGGTTAGTCCCTGGATTCGTCTCCAGAGGAATACCACCTTACCACAAGCACCTCAAGAGGAGGCTTCTCTCAGCTCTAGGTATGTGAGAGGGACCCTGAATTTGCGACCTCAAGTGGAATGGACACAGCGATGCCCTGACTGGAAATAAGGCCGGATATCCCTTCAGTGACTTCAATGCAGGCTCGTCTTGCATCTACCAGGACGAAAGGATGTCTGAATCCCCTGTGGAAAGCACAGAGAAAGACTTTGTTCCCCTCCTCATCGCGACCGATAGCCTCACATCCTTTGAAAACTCCAGAGGTACGCGGAGATCAGTGCCTCCAAAGGAGACGATGCCTGACTCCTCGTGCAACTTGATAGGAGTCCCAGGATTCCTGTGGCACTTGGAAAGGGACACTTGGTCTCCCGCCTCAGCTGGAGAGGCGACACAATTGCCCTGCCAAGCCTCGAGGAGAATCCAGAGTTGTCCCTCGCAACTAGGCAGGAGTCCTGACGTCGCTGAAGAAACACGTGGGTGGAAGGGCCATCCCCGTCGTAACTAGAGAATATACCCCAGGTTCCCGCCGCAACTCGAGAAAAACCATGAGACTTCCCCCTCGCCTCCAGATGAGGCCCGATTCCCCTGCACTGCGTGCAGAGCAATTCCATGTTGCACATCACACATGAAAGGAGCCTTGATTTCCTTGATGGCACTCCAGAGAAACCCCAAGAACACTGTTTCAAGGCTAGAGGGATCCTGAGGTCACTGTAGCAACACGAAAGAGCTCCGTGGGCCAAAAATCAACTCGAGATGAGAGGTTAGTCCCTGGCTTCGACTCCAGAGGAATACCACCTTACCACAAGCACCTCAAGAGGAGGCTTCTCTCAGCTCTAGGTATCTGAGAGGGACGCTGAGTTTGCGACCTCAAGTGGAATGGGCACCGTGATGCCCTGACGCGAAATAAGGCTGGATATCCCTGCAGTGACTTGAATGCAGGCTCGTCTTGCATCTCCGAAGTTGAAAGGATGTCTGAATCCCCTGTGGAGACCACAGAGAAAGACCTAGTTCCCCACCTCATCGCGACCGATAGCCTCACATCCTTTGAAAACTCCAGAGGTACGCGGAGATCAGTGCCTCCAAAGGAGACGATGCCTGACTCCTCGTGAAACTTGATAGGAGTCCCAGGATTCCTGTGGCACGTGGAAAGGGACGCTTGGTCTCCCGCCTCAGCTGGAGAGGCGTCCCAATTGCCCTGCAAAGCCTCGAGGAGAATCCCGAGTTGTCCCTCGCAACTAGGCAGGAGTCCTGACATGGCTGAACACACACGTGTGTGGAAGGGCCATCCCCGTCGTAACTCGAGAATATACCCCAGGTTCCCGCCGCAACTCGAGAAAAACCATGAGACTTCCCCCTCGCCGCGAGATGAGGCCCGATTCCCCTGAACTGCGTGCAGAGCAATTCCGTGTTGCACATCACACATGAAAGGAGCCTTGATTTCCTTGATGGCACTCCAGAGAAACCCCAAGAACACTGTTTCAAGGCTAGAGGGATCCTGAGGTCACTGTAGCAACACAAAAGAGCTGCGTGGACCAAGAATCAACACGAGATGAGAGGTTAGTCCCTGGCTTCGACTCCTGAGGAATACCACCTTACCACAAGCACCTCAAGAGGAGGCTTCTCTCAGCTCTAGGTATGTGAGAGGGATCCTGAGTTTGCGGCCTCAAGTGGAATGGACACCGCGATGCCCTGACTCGAAATAAGGCCGGATATCCCTGCAGTGACTTGAATGCAGGCTCGTCTTGCATCTCCCAAGAAGAAAGGATGTCTGAATCCCCTGTGGAGACCACAGAGAAACACCTAGTTCCCCACCTCATCGCGACCGGAGGCCTCACATCCTTTGAAAACTCCAGAGGTACGCGGAGATCAGTGCCTCCAAATGAGACGATGCCTGACTCCTCGTGAAACTTGATAGGAGTCCCAGGATTCTTGTGGCACGTGGAAAGGGACCCTTGGTCTCCCGCCTCAGCTGGAGAGGCGTTCCAATTGCCATGCCAAGCCTCGAGGAGAATCCCGAGTTGTTCCTCGCAACTAGGCAGGAGTCCTGATGTGGCTGAACAAACACGTGGGTGGAAGAGCCATCCCCGTCGTAACCCGAAAATATACCCCAGGTTCCCGCCGCAACTCGAGAAAAACCATGAGACTTCCCCCTCGATGCGAGATGAGGCCCGATTCCCCTGTACTGCGTGCAGAGCAATTCCGTCTTGCAAATCACACATGAAAGGTGCCTTGATTTCCTTGATGGCACTCCAGAGAAACCCCAAGAACACTGTTTCAAGGCTAGAGGGATCCTGAGGTCACTGTAGCAACACGAAAGAACTCTGTGGACCAAAAATCAACTCGAAAAGAGAGGTTAGTCCCTGGATTCGTCTCCAGAGGAATACCACCTTACCACAAGCACCTCAAGAGGAGGCTTCTCTCAGCTCTAGGTATGTGAGAGGGACCCTGAGTTTGCGGCCTCAAGTGGAATGGACACCGCGATGCCCTGACTCGAAATAAGGCCGGATATCCCTGCAGTGACTTCAATGCAGGCTCGTCTTGCATCTCCCAGGACGAAAGGATGTCTGAATCCCCTGTGGAGACCACAGAGAAAGACTTAGTTCCCCACCTCATCGCGACCGATAGCCTCACATCCTTTGAAAACTCCAGAGGTACGCGGAGATCAGTGCCTCCAAAGGAGACGATGCCTGACTCCTCGTGAAACTTGATAGGAGTCCCAGGATTCCTGTGGCACGTGGAAAGGGACGCTTGGTCTCCCGCCTCAGCTGGAGAGGCGTCCCAATTGCCTTGTCAAGCCTCGAGGAGAATCCCCAGTTGTGTCTCGCAACTAGGCAGGAGTCCTGACGTGGCTGAACAAACACGTGTGTGGAAGGGCCATCCCCGTCGTAACTCGAGAATATACCCCAGGTTCCCGCCGCAACTCGAGAAAAACCATGAGACTTCCCCCTCGATGCGAGATGAGGCCCGATTCCCCTGCACTGCGTGCAGAGCAATTCCGTGTTGCACATCACACATGAAAGGAGCCTTGATTTCCTTGATGGCACTCCAGAGAAACCCCAAGAACACTGTTTCAAGGCTAGAGGGATCCTGAGGTCACTGTAGCAACACGAAAGAGCTCCGTGGGCCAAAAATCAACTCGAGATGAGAGGTTAGTCCCTGGCTTCGACTCCAGAGGAATACCACCTTACCACAAGCACCTCAAGAGGAGGCTTCTCTCAGCTCTAGGTATGTGAGAGGGACCCTGAGTTTGCGGCCTCAAGTGGAATGGACACCGCGATGCCCTGACGCGAAATAAGGCTGGATATCCCTGCAGTGACTTGAATGCAGGCTCGTCTTGCATCTCCCAAGATGAAAGGATGTCTGAATCCCCTGTGGAGACCACAGAGAAAGACCTAGTTCCCCACCTCATCGCGACCGGAGGCCTCACATCCTTTGAAAACTCCAGAGGTACGCGGAGATCAGTGGCTCCAAAGGAGACGATGCCTGACTCCTCGTGAAAATTGATAGGAGTCCCAGGATTCCTGTGGCACTTGGAAAGGGACCCTTGGTCTCCCGCCTCAGCTGGAGAGGCGTCCCAATTGCCTTGTCAAGCCTCGAGGAGAATCCCGAGTTGTGTCTCGCAACTAGGCAGGAGTCCTGACGTGGCTGAACACACACGTGTGTGGAAGGGCCATCCCCGTCGTTACTCGAGAATATAACCCAGGTTCCCGCCGCAACTCGAGAAAAACTATGAGACTTCCCCCTCGCCGCGAGATGAGGCCCGATTCCCCTGCACTGCGTGCAGAGCAATTCCGTGTTGCACATCACACATGAAAGGAGCCTTGATTTCCTTGATGGCACTCCAGAGAAACCCCAAGAACACTGTTTCAATGCTAGAGGGATCCTGAGGTCACTGTAGCAACACGAAAGAGCTCCGTGGACCAAGAATCAACACGAGATGAGAGGTTAGTCCCTGGCTTCGACTCCTGAGGAATACCACCTTACCACAAGCACCTCAAGAGGAGGCTTCTCTCAGCTCTAGGTATGTGAGAGGGATCCTGAGTTTGCGGCCTCAAGTGGAATGGACACCGCGGTGCCCTGACTCGAAATAAGGCCGGATATCCCTGCAGTGACTTGAATGCAGGCTCGTCTTGCATCTCCCAAGAAGAAAGGATGTCTGAATCCCCTGTGGAGAACACAGAGAAACACCTAGGTCCCCACCTCATCGAGACCGCAGGCCTCACATCCTTTGAAAACTCCAGAGGTATGCGGAGATCAGTGCCTCCAAAGGAGACGATGCCTGACTCCTCGTGAAACTTGATAGGAGTCCCAGGATTCTTGTGGCACGTGGAAAGGGACCCTTGGTCTCCCGCCTCAGCTGGAGAGGCGTTCCAATTGCCCTGCCAAGCCTCGAGGAGAATCCCGAGTTGTCCCTCGCAACTAGGCAGGAGTCCTGACGTGGCTGAACAAACACGTGGGTGGAAAGGCCATCCCCGTCGTAACTCGAGAATATACCCCAGGTTCCCGCCGCAACTCGAGAAAAACCATGAGACTTCCCACTCGACGGGAGATGAGGCCCGATTCCCCTGTACTGCGTGCAGAGCAATTCCGTCTTGCACATCACACATGAAAGGAGCCTTGATTTCCTTGATGGCACTCCAGAGAAACCCCAAGAACACTGTTTCAAGGATAGAGGGATCCTGAGGTCACTGTAGCAACACGAAAGAACTCTGTGGACCAAAAATCAACTCGAAAAGAGAGGTTAGTCCCTGGATTCGTCTCCAGAGGAATACCACCTTACCACAAGCACCTCAAAAGGAGGCTTCTCTCAGCTCTAGGTATGTGAGAGGGATCCTGAGTTTGCGGCCTCAAGTGGAATGGACACCCCGATGCCCTGACTCGAAATAAGGCCGGATATCCCTGCAGTGACTTCAATGCAGGCTCGTCTTGCATCTCCCAGGACGAAAGGATGTCTGAATCCCCTGTGGAAAGCACAGAGAAAGACTTAGTTCCCCTTCTCATCGCGACCGATAGCCTCACATCCTATGAAAACTCCAGAGGTACGCGGAGATCAGTGCCTCCAAAGGAGACGATGCCTGACTCCTCGTGCAACTTGATTGGAGTCCCAGGATTTCTGTGGCACTTGGAAAGGGACACTTGGTCTCCCGCCTCAGCTGGAGAGGCGTCCCAATTGCCCTGCCAAGCCTCGAGGAGAATCCAGAGTTGTCCCTCGCAACTAGGCAGGAGTCCTGACGTCACTGAAGAAACACGTGGGTGGAAGGGCCATCCCCGTCGTAACTAGAGAATATACCCCAGGTTCCCGCCGCAACTCGAGAAAAACCATGAGACTTCCCCCTCGCCGCGAGATGAGGCCCGATTCCCCTGCACTGCGTGCAGAGCAATTCCGTGTTGCACATCACACATGAAAGGAACCTTGATTTCCTTGATGGCACTCCAGAGAAACCCCAAGAACACTGTTTCAAGGCTAGAGGGATCCTGAGGTCACTGTAGCAACACGAAAGAGCTCCGTGGGCCAAAAATCAACTCGAGATGAGAGGTTAGTCCCTGGTTTCGACTCCTGAGGAATACCACCTTACCAGAAGCACCTCAAGATGAGGCTTCTCTCAGCTCTAGGTATGTGAGAGGGACCCTGAGTTTGCGGCCTCAAGTGGAATGGACACCACGATGCCCTGACTCGAAATAAGGCCGGATATCCCTGCAGTGACTGGAATGCAGGCTCGTCTTGCATCTCCCAAGACGAAAGGGTGTCTGAATCCCCTGTGGAGACCACAGAGAAACACCTAGTTCCCCACCTCATCGCGACAGGAGGCCTCAAATCCTTTGAAAACTCCAGAGGTACGCGGAGATCATTGCCTCCAAAGGAGACGACGCCTGACTCCTCGTGAATCTTGATAGGAGTCCCAGGATTCCTGTGGCACTTGGAAAGGGACACTTGGTCTCCCGCCTCAGCTGGAGAGGCGTCCCAATTGCCCTGCCAAGCCTCGAGGAGAATCCCGAGTTGTCCCTCGCAACTAGGCAGGAGTCCTGACGTCGCTGAAGAAACAAGTGGGTGGAAGGGCCATCCCCGGCGTAACTCGAGAATATACCCCAGGTTCCCGCCGCAACTCGGGAAAAACCATGAGATTTCCCCCTCGCCGCGAGATGAGGCCCGATTCCCCTGCACTGCGTGCAGAGCAATTCCGTGTTGCACATCACACATGAAAGGAGCCTTGATTTCCTTGATGGCACTCCAGAGAAACCCCAAGAATACTGTTTCAAGGCTAGAGGGATCCTGAGGTCACTGTAGCAACACGAAAGAGCTCCGTGGGCCAAAAATCAACTCGAGATGAGAGGTTAGTCCCTGGATTCGTCTCCAGAGGAATACCACCTTACCACAAGCACCTCAAGAGGAGGCTTCTCTCAGCTCTAGGTATGTGAGAGGGACCCTGAATTTGCGACCTCAAGTGGAATGGACACAGCGATGCCCTGACTGGAAATAAGGCCGGATATCCCTTCAGTGACTTCAATGCAGGCTCGTCTTGCATCTACCAGGACGAAAGGATGTCTGAATCCCCTGTGGAAAGCACAGAGAAAGACTTTGTTCCCCTCCTCATCGCGACCGATAGCCTCACATCCTTTGAAAACTCCAGAGGTACGCGGAGATCAGTGCCTCCAAAGGAGACGATGCCTGACTCCTCGTGCAACTTGATAGGAGTCCCAGGATTCCTGTGGCACTTGGAAAGGGACACTTGGTCTCCCGCCTCAGCTGGAGAGGCGACCCA
Organism: Cervus elaphus; assembly: GCF_910594005.1. NCBI lineage: Eukaryota > Metazoa > Chordata > Mammalia > Artiodactyla > Cervidae > Cervus > Cervus elaphus. Next base: position 1,614,361 of record NC_057828.1, read on the forward strand.
ATTGCCCTGCCAAGCCTCGAGGAGAATCCAGAGTTGTCCCTCGCAACTAGGCAGGAGTCCTGACGTCGCTGAAGAAACACGTGGGTGGAAGGGCCATCCCCGTCGTAACTCGAGAATATACCCCAGGTTCCCGCCGCAACTCGAGAAAAACCATGAGACTTCCCCCTCGCCTCCAGATGAGGCCCGATTCCCCTGCACTGCGTGCAGAGCAATTCCATGTTGCACATCACACATGAAAGGAGCCTTGATTTCCTTGATGGCACTCCAGAGAAACCCCAAGAACACTGTTTCAAGGCTAGAGGGATCCTGAGGTCACTGTAGCAACACGAAAGAGCTCCGTGGGCCAAAAATCAACTCGAGATGAGAGGTTAGTCCCTGGCTTCGACTCCAGAGGAATACCACCTTACCACAAGCACCTCAAGAGGAGGCTTCTCTCAGCTCTAGGTATCTGAGAGGGACGCTGAGTTTGCGACCTCAAGTGGAATGGGCACCGTGATGCCCTGACGCGAAATAAGGCTGGATATCCCTGCAGTGACTTGAATGCAGGCTCGTCTTGCATCTCCGAAGTTGAAAGGATGTCTGAATCCCCTGTGGAGACCACAGAGAAAGACCTAGTTCCCCACCTCATCGCGACCGATAGCCTCACATCCTTTGAAAACTCCAGAGGTACGCGGAGATCAGTGCCTCCAAAGGAGACGATGCCTGACTCCTCGTGAAACTTGATAGGAGTCCCAGGATTCCTGTGGCACGTGGAAAGGGACGCTTGGTCTCCCGCCTCAGCTGGAGAGGCGTCCCAATTGCCCTGCAAAGCCTCGAGGAGAATCCCGAGTTGTCCCTCGCAACTAGGCAGGAGTCCTGACATGGCTGAACACACACGTGTGTGGAAGGGCCATCCCCGTCGTAACTCGAGAATATACCCCAGGTTCCCGCCGCAACTCGAGAAAAACCATGAGACTTCCCCCTCGCCGCGAGATGAGGCCCGATTCCCCTGAACTGCGTGCAGAGCAATTCCGTGTTGCACATCACACATGAAAGGAGCCTTGATTTCCTTGATGGCACTCCAGAGAAACCCCAAGAACACTGTTTCAAGGCTAGAGGGATCCTGAGGTCACTGTAGCAACACAAAAGAGCTGCGTGGACCAAGAATCAACACGAGATGAGAGGTTAGTCCCTGGCTTCGACTCCTGAGGAATACCACCTTACCACAAGCACCTCAAGAGGAGGCTTCTCTCAGCTCTAGGTATGTGAGAGGGATCCTGAGTTTGCGGCCTCAAGTGGAATGGACACCGCGATGCCCTGACTCGAAATAAGGCCGGATATCCCTGCAGTGACTTGAATGCAGGCTCGTCTTGCATCTCCCAAGAAGAAAGGATGTCTGAATCCCCTGTGGAGACCACAGAGAAACACCTAGTTCCCCACCTCATCGCGACCGGAGGCCTCACATCCTTTGAAAACTCCAGAGGTACGCGGAGATCAGTGCCTCCAAATGAGACGATGCCTGACTCCTCGTGAAACTTGATAGGAGTCCCAGGATTCTTGTGGCACGTGGAAAGGGACCCTTGGTCTCCCGCCTCAGCTGGAGAGGCGTTCCAATTGCCATGCCAAGCCTCGAGGAGAATCCCGAGTTGTTCCTCGCAACTAGGCAGGAGTCCTGATGTGGCTGAACAAACACGTGGGTGGAAGAGCCATCCCCGTCGTAACCCGAAAATATACCCCAGGTTCCCGCCGCAACTCGAGAAAAACCATGAGACTTCCCCCTCGATGCGAGATGAGGCCCGATTCCCCTGTACTGCGTGCAGAGCAATTCCGTCTTGCAAATCACACATGAAAGGTGCCTTGATTTCCTTGATGGCACTCCAGAGAAACCCCAAGAACACTGTTTCAAGGCTAGAGGGATCCTGAGGTCACTGTAGCAACACGAAAGAACTCTGTGGACCAAAAATCAACTCGAAAAGAGAGGTTAGTCCCTGGATTCGTCTCCAGAGGAATACCACCTTACCACAAGCACCTCAAGAGGAGGCTTCTCTCAGCTCTAGGTATGTGAGAGGGACCCTGAGTTTGCGGCCTCAAGTGGAATGGACACCGCGATGCCCTGACTCGAAATAAGGCCGGATATCCCTGCAGTGACTTCAATGCAGGCTCGTCTTGCATCTCCCAGGACGAAAGGATGTCTGAATCCCCTGTGGAGACCACAGAGAAAGACTTAGTTCCCCACCTCATCGCGACCGATAGCCTCACATCCTTTGAAAACTCCAGAGGTACGCGGAGATCAGTGCCTCCAAAGGAGACGATGCCTGACTCCTCGTGAAACTTGATAGGAGTCCCAGGATTCCTGTGGCACGTGGAAAGGGACGCTTGGTCTCCCGCCTCAGCTGGAGAGGCGTCCCAATTGCCTTGTCAAGCCTCGAGGAGAATCCCCAGTTGTGTCTCGCAACTAGGCAGGAGTCCTGACGTGGCTGAACAAACACGTGTGTGGAAGGGCCATCCCCGTCGTAACTCGAGAATATACCCCAGGTTCCCGCCGCAACTCGAGAAAAACCATGAGACTTCCCCCTCGATGCGAGATGAGGCCCGATTCCCCTGCACTGCGTGCAGAGCAATTCCGTGTTGCACATCACACATGAAAGGAGCCTTGATTTCCTTGATGGCACTCCAGAGAAACCCCAAGAACACTGTTTCAAGGCTAGAGGGATCCTGAGGTCACTGTAGCAACACGAAAGAGCTCCGTGGGCCACAAATCAACTCGAGATGAGAGGTTAGTCCCTGGCTTCGACTCCAGAGGAATACCACCTTACCACAAGCACCTCAAGAGGAGGCTTCTCTCAGCTCTAGGTATGTGAGAGGGACCCTGAGTTTGCGGCCTCAAGTGGAATGGACACCGCGATGCCCTGACGCGAAATAAGGCTGGATATCCCTGCAGTGACTTGAATGCAGGCTCGTCTTGCATCTCCCAAGATGAAAGGATGTCTGAATCCCCTGTGGAGACCACAGAGAAAGACCTAGTTCCCCACCTCATCGCGACCGGAGGCCTCACATCCTTTGAAAACTCCAGAGGTACGCGGAGATCAGTGGCTCCAAAGGAGACGATGCCTGACTCCTCGTGAAAATTGATAGGAGTCCCAGGATTCCTGTGGCACTTGGAAAGGGACCCTTGGTCTCCCGCCTCAGCTGGAGAGGCGTCCCAATTGCCTTGTCAAGCCTCGAGGAGAATCCCGAGTTGTGTCTCGCAACTAGGCAGGAGTCCTGACGTGGCTGAACACACACGTGTGTGGAAGGGCCATCCCCGTCGTTACTCGAGAATATAACCCAGGTTCCCGCCGCAACTCGAGAAAAACTATGAGACTTCCCCCTCGCCGCGAGATGAGGCCCGATTCCCCTGCACTGCGTGCAGAGCAATTCCGTGTTGCACATCACACATGAAAGGAGCCTTGATTTCCTTGATGGCACTCCAGAGAAACCCCAAGAACACTGTTTCAAGGCTAGAGGGATCCTGAGGTCACTGTAGCAACACGAAAGAGCTCCGTGGACCAAGAATCAACACGAGATGAGAGGTTAGTCCCTGGCTTCGACTCCTGAGGAATACCACCTTACCACAAGCACCTCAAGAGGAGGCTTCTCTCAGCTCTAGGTATGTGAGAGGGATCCTGAGTTTGCGGCCTCAAGTGGAATGGACACCGCGGTGCCCTGACTCGAAATAAGGCCGGATATCCCTGCAGTGACTTGAATGCAGGCTCGTCTTGCATCTCCCAAGAAGAAAGGATGTCTGAATCCCCTGTGGAGAACACAGAGAAACACCTAGGTCCCCACCTCATCGAGACCGCAGGCCTCACATCCTTTGAAAACTCCAGAGGTATGCGGAGATCAGTGCCTCCAAAGGAGACGATGCCTGACTCCTCGTGAAACTTGATAGGAGTCCCAGGATTCTTGTGGCACGTGGAAAGGGACCCTTGGTCTCCCGCCTCAGCTGGAGAGGCGTTCCAATTGCCCTGCCAAGCCTCGAGGAGAATCCCGAGTTGTCCCTCGCAACTAGGCAGGAGTCCTGACGTGGCTGAACAAACACGTGGGTGGAAAGGCCATCCCCGTCGTAACTCGAGAATATACCCCAGGTTCCCGCCGCAACTCGAGAAAAACCATGAGACTTCCCACTCGACGGGAGATGAGGCCCGATTCCCCTGTACTGCGTGCAGAGCAATTCCGTCTTGCACATCACACATGAAAGGAGCCTTGATTTCCTTGATGGCACTCCAGAGAAACCCCAAGAACACTGTTTCAAGGATAGAGGGATCCTGAGGTCACTGTAGCAACACGAAAGAACTCTGTGGACCAAAAATCAACTCGAAAAGAGAGGTTAGTCCCTGGATTCGTCTCCAGAGGAATACCACCTTACCACAAGCACCTCAAAAGGAGGCTTCTCTCAGCTCTAGGTATGTGAGAGGGATCCTGAGTTTGCGGCCTCAAGTGGAATGGACACCCCGATGCCCTGACTCGAAATAAGGCCGGATATCCCTGCAGTGACTTCAATGCAGGCTCGTCTTGCATCTCCCAGGACGAAAGGATGTCTGAATCCCCTGTGGAAAGCACAGAGAAAGACTTAGTTCCCCTTCTCATCGCGACCGATAGCCTCACATCCTATGAAAACTCCAGAGGTACGCGGAGATCAGTGCCTCCAAAGGAGACGATGCCTGACTCCTCGTGCAACTTGATTGGAGTCCCAGGATTTCTGTGGCACTTGGAAAGGGACACTTGGTCTCCCGCCTCAGCTGGAGAGGCGTCCCAATTGCCCTGCCAAGCCTCGAGGAGAATCCAGAGTTGTCCCTCGCAACTAGGCAGGAGTCCTGACGTCACTGAAGAAACACGTGGGTGGAAGGGCCATCCCCGTCGTAACTAGAGAATATACCCCAGGTTCCCGCCGCAACTCGAGAAAAACCATGAGACTTCCCCCTCGCCGCGAGATGAGGCCCGATTCCCCTGCACTGCGTGCAGAGCAATTCCGTGTTGCACATCACACATGAAAGGAACCTTGATTTCCTTGATGGCACTCCAGAGAAACCCCAAGAACACTGTTTCAAGGCTAGAGGGATCCTGAGGTCACTGTAGCAACACGAAAGAGCTCCGTGGGCCAAAAATCAACTCGAGATGAGAGGTTAGTCCCTGGTTTCGACTCCTGAGGAATACCACCTTACCAGAAGCACCTCAAGATGAGGCTTCTCTCAGCTCTAGGTATGTGAGAGGGACCCTGAGTTTGCGGCCTCAAGTGGAATGGACACCACGATGCCCTGACTCGAAATAAGGCCGGATATCCCTGCAGTGACTGGAATGCAGGCTCGTCTTGCATCTCCCAAGACGAAAGGGTGTCTGAATCCCCTGTGGAGACCACAGAGAAACACCTAGTTCCCCACCTCATCGCGACAGGAGGCCTCAAATCCTTTGAAAACTCCAGAGGTACGCGGAGATCATTGCCTCCAAAGGAGACGACGCCTGACTCCTCGTGAATCTTGATAGGAGTCCCAGGATTCCTGTGGCACTTGGAAAGGGACACTTGGTCTCCCGCCTCAGCTGGAGAGGCGTCCCAATTGCCCTGCCAAGCCTCGAGGAGAATCCCGAGTTGTCCCTCGCAACTAGGCAGGAGTCCTGACGTCGCTGAAGAAACAAGTGGGTGGAAGGGCCATCCCCGGCGTAACTCGAGAATATACCCCAGGTTCCCGCCGCAACTCGGGAAAAACCATGAGATTTCCCCCTCGCCGCGAGATGAGGCCCGATTCCCCTGCACTGCGTGCAGAGCAATTCCGTGTTGCACATCACACATGAAAGGAGCCTTGATTTCCTTGATGGCACTCCAGAGAAACCCCAAGAATACTGTTTCAAGGCTAGAGGGATCCTGAGGTCACTGTAGCAACACGAAAGAGCTCCGTGGGCCAAAAATCAACTCGAGATGAGAGGTTAGTCCCTGGCTTCGCCTCCAGAGGAATACCACCTTACCACAAGCACCTCAAGAGGAGGCTTCTCTCAGCTCTAGGTATGTGAGAGGGACCCTGAGTTTGCGGCCTCAAGTGGAATGGACACCGCGATGCCCTGACGCGAAATAAGGCTGGATATCCCTGCAGTGACTTGAATGCAGGCTCGTCTTGCATCTCCCAAGATGAAAGGATGTCTGAATCCCCTGTGGAGACCACAGAGAAAGACCTAGTTCCCCACCTCATCGCGACCGGAGGCCTCACATCCTTTGAAAACTCCAGAGGTACGCGGAGATCAGTGCCTCCAAAGGAGACGATGCCTGACTCCTCGTGAAAATTGATAGGAGTCCCAGGATTCCTGTGGCACGTGGAAAGGGACCCTTGGTCTCCCGCCTCAGCTGGAGAGGCGTCCCAATTGCCTTGTCAAGCCTCGAGGAGAATCCCGAGTTGTGTCTCGCAACTAGGCAGGAGTCCTGACGTGGCTGAACAAACACGTGGGTGGAAGGACCATCCCCGTCGTAACTCGAGAACATACCCCAGGTTCCCGCCGCAACTCGAGAAAAACCATGAGACTTCCCACTCGACGCGAGATGAGGCCCGATTCCCCTGTACTGCGTGCAGAGCAATTCCGTCTAGCACATCACACATGAAAGGAGCCTTGATTTCCTTGATGGCACTCCAGAGAAAACCCAAGTACACTGTTTCAAGGCTAGAGGGATCCTGAGGTCACTGTAGCAACACGAAAGAATTCTGTGGACCAAAAATCAACTCGAAAAGAGAGGTTAGTCCCTGGATTCGTCTCCAGAGGAATACCACCTTACCACAAGCACCTCAAGAGGAGGCTTCTCTCAGCTCTAGGTATGTGAGAGGGACCCTGAATTTGCGACCTCAAGTGGAATGGACACAGCGATGCCCTGACTCGAAATAAGGCCGGATATCCCTTCAGTGACTTCAATGCAGGCTCGTCTTGCATCTACCAGGACGAAAGGATGTCTGAATCCCCTGTGGAAAGCACAGAGAAAGACTTTGTTCCCCTCCTCATCGCGACCGATAGCCTCACATCCTTTGAAAACTCCAGAGGAACGCGGAGATCAGTGCCTCCAAAGGAGACGATGCCTGACTCCTCGTGCAACTTGATAGGAGTCCCAGGATTCCTGTGGCACTTGGAAAGGGACACTTGGTCTCCCGCCTCAGCTGGAGAGGCGACCCAATTGCCCTGCCAAGCCTCGAGGAGAATCCAGAGTTGTCCCTCGCAACTAGGCAGGAGTCCTGACGTCGCTGAAGAAACACGTGGGTGGAAGGGCCATCCCCGTCGTAACTAGAGAATATACCCCAGGTTCCCGCCGCAACTCGAGAAAAACCATGAGACTTCCCCCTCGCCTCCAGATGAGGCCCGATTCCCCTGCACTGCGTGCAGAGCAATTCCATGTTGCACATCACACATGAAAGGAGCCTTGATTTCCTTGATGGCACTCCAGAGAAACCCCAAGAACACTGTTTCAAGGCTAGAGGGATCCTGAGGTCACTGTAGCAACACGAAAGAGCTCCGTGGGCCAAAAATCAACTCGAGATGAGAGGTTAGTCCCTGGCTTCGACTCCAGAAGAATACCACCTTACCACAAGCACCTCAAGAGGAGGCTTCTCTCAGCTCTAGGTATCTGAGAGGGACGCTGAGTTTGCGGCCTCAAGTGGAATGGGCACCGTGATGCCCTGACGCGAAATAAGGCTGGATATCCCTGCAGTGACTTGAATGCAGGCTCGTCTTGCATCTCCGAAGTTGAAAGGATGTCTGAATCCCCTGTGGAGACCACAGAGAAAGACCTAGTTCCCCACCTCATCGCGACCGATAGCCTCACATCCTTTGAAAACTTCAGAGGTACGCGGAGATCAGTGCCTCCAAAGGAGACGATGCCTGACTCCTCGTGAAACTTGATAGGAGTCCCAGGATTCCTGTGGCACGTGGAAAGGGACGCTTGGTCTCCCGCCTCAGCTGGAGAGGCGTCCCAATTGCCCTGCAAAGCCTCGAGGAGAATCCCGAGTTGTCCCTCGCAACTAGGCAGGAGTCCTGACATGGCTGAACACACACGTGTGTGGAAGGGCCATCCCCGTCGTAACTCGAGAATATACCCCAGGTTCCCGCCGCAACTCGAGAAAAACCATGAGACTTCCCCCTCGCCGTGAGATGAGGCCCGATTCCCCTGCACTGCGTGCAGAGCAATTCCGTGTTGCACATCACACATGAAAGGAGCCTTGATTTCCTTGATGGCACTCCAGAGAAACCCCAAGAACACTGTTTCAAGGCTAGAGGGATCCTGAGGTCACTGTAGCAACACAAAAGAGCTGCGTGGACCATGAATCAACACGAGATGAGAGGTTAGTCCCTGGCTTCGACTCCTGAGGAATACCACCTTACCACAAGCACCTCAAGAGGAGGCTTCTCTCAGCTCTAGGTATGTGAGAGGGATCCTGAGTTTGCGGCCTCAAGTGGAATGGACACCGCGATGCCCTGACTCGAAATAAGGCCGGATATCCCTGCAGTGACTTGAATGCAGGCTCGTCTTGCATCTCCCAAGAAGAAAGGATGTCTGAATCCCCTGTGGAGACCACAGAGAAACACCTAGTTCCCCACCTCATCGCGACCGGAGGCCTCACATCCTTTGAAAACTCCAGAGGTACGCGGAGATCAGTGCCTCCAAATGAGACGATGCCTGACTCCTCGTGAAACTTGATAGGAGTCCCAGGATTCTTGTGGCACGTGGAAAGGGACCCTTGGTCTCCCGCCTCAGCTGGAGAGGCGTTCCAATTGCCATGCCAAGCCTCGAGGAGAATCCCGAGTTGTTCCTCGCAACTAGGCAGGAGTCCTGATGTGGCTGAACAAACACGTGGGTGGAAGAGCCATCCCCGTCGTAACCCGAAAATATACCCCAGGTTCCCGCCGCAACTCGAGAAAAACCATGAGACTTCCCCCTCGATGCGAGATGAGGCCCGATTCCCCTGTACTGCGTGCAGAGCAATTCCGTCTTGCAAATCACACATGAAAGGTGCCTTGATTTCCTTGATGGCACTCCAGAGAAACCCCAAGAACACTGTTTCAAGGCTAGAGGGATCCTGAGGTCACTGTAGCAACACGAAAGAACTCTGTGGACCAAAAATCAACTCGAAAAGAGAGGTTAGTCCCTGGATTCGTCTCCAGAGGAATACCACCTTACCACAAGCACCTCAAGAGGAGGCTTCTCTCAGCTCTAGGTATGTGAGAGGGACCCTGAGTTTGCGGCCTCAAGTGGAATGGACACCGCGATGCCCTGACTCGAAATAAGGCCGGATATCCCTGCAGTGACTTCAATGCAGGCTCGTCTTGCATCTCCCAGGGCGAAAGGATGTCTGAATCCCCTGTGGAGACCACAGAGAAAGACTTAGTTCCCCACCTCATCGCGACCGATAGCCTCACATCCTTTGAAAACTCCAGAGGTACGCGGAGATCATTGCCTCCAAAGGAGACGATGCCTGACTCCTCGTGAAACTTGATAGGAGTCCCAGGATTCCTGTGGCACGTGGAAAGGGACGCTTGGTCTCCCGCCTCAGCTGGAGAGGCGTCCCAATTGCCTTGTCAAGCCTCGAGGAGAATCCCCAGTTGTGTCTCGCAACTAGGCAGGAGTCCTGACGTGGCTGAACAAACACGTGTGTGGAAGGGCCATCCCCGTCGTAACTCGAGAATATACCCCAGGTTCCCGCCGCAACTCGAGAAAAACCATGAGACTTCCCCCTCGATGCGAGATGAGGCCCGATTCCCCTGCACTGCGTGCAGAGCAATTCCGTGTTGCACATCACACATGAAAGGAGCCTTGATTTCCTTGATGGCACTCCAGAGAAACCCCAAGAACACTGTTTCAAGGCTAGAGGGATCCTGAGGTCACTGTAGCAACACGAAAGAGCTCCGTGGGCCACAAATCGACTCGAGATGAGAGGTTAGTCCCTGGCTTCGACTCCAGAGGAATACCACCTTACCACAAGCACCTCAAGAGGAGGCTTCTCTCAGCTCTAGGTATGTGAGAGGGACCCTGAGTTTGCGGCCTCAAGTGGAATGGACACCGCGATGCCCTGACGCGAAATAAGGCTGGATATCCCTGCAGTGACTTGAATGCAGGCTCGTCTTGCATCTCCCAAGATGAAAGGATGTCTGAATCCCCTGTGGAGACCACAGAGAAAGACCTAGTTCCCCACCTCATCGCGACCGGAGGCCTCACATCCTTTGAAAACTCCAGAGGTACGCGGAGATCAGTGGCTCCAAAGGAGACGATGCCTGACTCCTCGTGAAAATTGATAGGAGTCCCAGGATTCCTGTGGCACTTGGAAAGGGACCCTTGGTCTCCCGCCTCAGCTGGAGAGGCGTCCCAATTGCCTTGTCAAGCCTCGAGGAGAATCCCGAGTTGTGTCTCGCAACTAGGCAGGAGTCCTGACGTGGCTGAACACACACGTGTGTGGAAGGGCCATCCCCGTCGTTACTCGAGAATATACCCCAGGTTCCCGCCGCAACTCGAGAAAAACTATGAGACTTCCCCCTCGCCGCGAGATGAGGCCCGATTCCCCTGCACTGCGTGCAGAGCAATTTCGTGTTGCACATCACACATGAAAGGAGCCTTGATTTCCTTGATGGCACTCCAGAGAAACCCCAAGAACACTGTTTCAATGCTAGAGGGATCCTGAGGTCACTGTAGCAACACGAAAGAGCTCCGTGGACCAAGAATCAACACGAGATGAGAGGTTAGTCCCTGGCTTCGACTCCTGAGGAATACCACCTTACCACAAGCACCTCAAGAGGAGGCTTCTCTCAGCTCTAGGTATGTGAGAGGGATCCTGAGTTTGCGGCCTCAAGTGGAATGGACACCGCGGTGCCCTGACTCGAAATAAGGCCGGATATCCCTGCAGTGACTGGAATGCAGGCTCGTCTTGCATCTCCCAAGACGAAAGGGTGTCTGAATCCCCTGTGGAGACCACAGAGAAACACCTAGGTCCCCACCTCATCGCGACAGGAGGCCTCAAATCCTTTGAAAACTCCAGAGGTATGCGGAGATCAGTGCCTCCAAAGGAGACGATGCCTGACTCCTCGTGAAACTTGATAGGAGACCCAGGATTCCTGTGGCACGTGGAAAGGGACCCTTGGTCTCCCGCCTCAGCTGGAGAGGCGTTCCAATTGCCCTGTCAAGCCTCGAGGAGAATCCCGAGTTGTCCCTCGCAACTAGGCAGGAGTCCTGACGTGGCTGAACACACACGTGTGTGGAAGGGCCATCCCCGTCGTAACTCGAGAATATACCCCAGGTTCCCGCCGCAACTCGAGAAAAACCATGAGACTTCCCCCTCGCCGCGAGATGAGGTCCGATTTCTCTGCACTGCGTGCACAGCTATTCCGTGTTGCACATCACACATGAAAGGAGCCTTGATTTCCTTGATGGCACTCCAGAGAAACCCCAAGAACACTGTTTCAAGGCTAGAGGGATCCTGAGGTCACTGTAGCAACACGAAAGAGCTCCGTGGACCAAGAATCAACACGAGATGAGAGGTTAGTCCCTGGCTTCGACTCCTGAGGAATACCACCTTACCACAAGCACCTCAAGAGGAGGCTTCTCTCAGCTCTAGGTATGTGAGAGGGATCCTGAGTTTGCGGCCTCAAGTGGAAAGGACACCGTGATGCCCTGACTCGAAATAAGGCCGGATATCCCTGCAGTGACTTGAATGCAGGCTCGTCTTGCATCTCCCAAGAAGAAAGGATGTCTGAATCCCCTGTGGAGACCACAGAGAAACACCTAGTTCCCCACCTCATCGCGACCGGAGGCCTCACATCCTTTGAAAACTCCAGAGGTACGCGGAGATCAGTGCCTCCAAAGGAGACGATGCCTGACTCCTCGTGAAACTTGATAGGAGTCCCAGGATTCTTGTGGCACGTGGAAAGGGACCCTTGGTCTCCCGCCTCAGCTGGAGAGGCGTTCCAATTGCCCTGCCAAGCCTCGAGGAGAATCCCGAGTTGTCCCTCGCAACTAGGCAGGAGTCCTGATGTGGCTGAACAAACACGTGGGTGGAAGAGCCATCCCCGTCGTAACCCGAAAATATACCCCAGGTTCCCGCCGCAACTCGAGAAAAACCATGAGACTTCCCCCTCGATGCGAGATGAGGCCCGATTCCCCTGTACTGCGTGCAGAGCAATTCCGTCTTGCACATCACACATGAAAGGAGCCTTGATTTCCTTGATGGCACTCCAGAGAAACCCCAAGAACACTGTTTCAAGGCTAGAGGGATCCTGAGGTCACTGTAGCAACAGGAAAGAACTCTGTGGACCAAAAATCAACTCGAAAAGAGAGGTTAGTCCCTGGATTCGTCTCCAGAGGAATACCACCTTACCACAAGCACCTCAAGAGGAGGCTTCTCTCAGCTCTAGGTATGTGAGAGGGACCCTGAGTTTGCGGCCTCAAGTGGAATGGACACCGCGATGCCCTGACTCGAAATAAGGCCGGATATCCCTGCAGTGACTTCAATGCAGGCTCGTCTTGCATCTCCCAGGACGAAAGGATGTCTGAATCCCCTGTGGAAAGCACAGAGAAAGACTTAGTTCCCCACCTCATCGCGACCGATAGCCTCACATCCTTTGAAAACTCCAGAGGTACGCGGAGATCAGTGCCTCCAAAGGAGACGATGCCTGACTCCTCGTGCAACTTGATAGGAGTCCCAGGATTCCTGTGGCACTTGGAAAGGGACCCTTGGTCTCCCGCCTCAGCTGGAGAGGCGTCCCAATTGCCCTGCCAAGCCTCGAGGAGAATCCAGAGTTGTCCCTCGCAACTAGGCAGGAGTCCTGACGTCGCTGAAGAAACACGTGGGTGGAAGGGCCATCCCCGTCGTAACTCGAGAATATACCCCAGGTTCCCGCCGCAACTCGAGAAAAGCCATGAGACTTCCCCCTCGATGCGAGATGAGGCCCGATTCCCCTGCACTGCGTGCAGAGCAATTCCGTGTTGCACATCACACATGAAAGGAGCCTTGATTTCCTTGATGGCACTCCAGAGAAACCCCAAGAACACTGTTTCAAGGCTAGAGGGATCCTGAGGTCACTGTAGCAACACGAAAGAGCTCCGTGGGCCAAAAATCAACTCGAGATGAGAGGTTAGTCCCTGGTTTCGACTCCTGAGGAATACCACCTTACCACAAGCACCTCAAGAGGAAGCTTCTCTCAGCTCTAGGTATGTGAGAGGGACCCTGAGTTTGCGGCCTCAAGTGGAATGGACACCACGATGCCCTGACTCGAAATAAGGCCGGATATCCCTGCAGTGACTTGAATGCAGGCTCGTCTTGCATCTCCCAAGACGAAAGGGTGTCTGAATCCCCTGTGGAGACCACAGAGAAAGACCTAGTTCCCCACCTCATCGCGACAGGAGGCCTCAAATCCTTTGAAAACTCCAGAGGTATGCGGAGATCAGTGCCTCCAAAGGAGACGATGCCTGACTCCTCGTGAAACTTGATAGGAGACCCAGGATTCCTGTGGCACGTGGAAAGGGACACTTGGTATCCCGCCTCAGCTGGGGAGGCGTTCCAATTGCCCTGCCAAGCCTTGAGGAGAATCCCGAGTTGTCCCTCGCAACTAGGCAGGAGTCCTGACATGGCTGAACACACACGTGTGTGGAAGGGCCATCCCCGTCGTAACTCGAGAATATACCCCAGGTTCCCGCCGCAACTCGAGAAAAACCATGAGACTTCCCCCTCGCCGCGAGATGAGGCCCGATTCCTCTGCACTGCGTGCAGAGCAATTCCGTGTTGCACATCACACATGAAAGGAGCCTTGATTTCCTTGATGGCACTCCAGAGAAACCCCAAGAACACTGTTTCAAGGATAGAGGGATCCTGAGGTCACTGTAGCAACACGAAAGAACTCTGTGGACCAAAAATCAACTCGAAAAGAGAGGTTAGTCCCTGGATTCGTCTCGAGAGGAATACCACCTTACAACAAGCACCTCAAGAGGAGGCTTCTCTCAGCTCTAGGTATGTGAGAGGGACCCTGAATTTGCGGCCTCAAGTGGAATGGACACCGCGATGCCCTGACTCGAAATAAGGCCGGATATCCCTGCAGTGACTTCAATGCAGGCTCGTCTTGCATCTCCCAGGACGAAAGGATGTCTGAATCCCCTGTGGAAAGCACAGATAAAGACTTTGTTCCCCTCCTCATCGCGACCGATAGCTTCACATCCTTTGAAAACTCCAGAGGTACGCGGAGATCAGTGCCTCCAAAGGAGACGATGCCTGACTCCTCGTGCAACTTGATAGGAGTCCCAGGATTCCTGTGGCACTTGGAAAGGGACACTTGGTCTCCTGCCTCAGCTGGAGAGGCGTCCCAATTGCCCTGCCAAGCCTCGAGGAGAATCCAGAGTTGTCCCTCGCAACTAGGCAGGAGTCCTGACGTCGCTGAAGAAACACGTGGGTGGAAGGGCCATCCCCGTCGTAACTAGAGAATATACCCCAGGTTCCCGCCGCAACTCGAGAAAAACCATGAGACTTCCCCCTCGCCGCGAGATGAGGCCCGATTCCCCTGCACTGCGTGCAGAGCAATTCCATGTTGCACATCACACATGAAAGGAGCCTTGATTTCCTTGATGGCACTCCAGAGAAACCCCAAGAACACTGTTTCAAGGCTAGAGGGATCCTGAGGTCACTGTAGCAACACGAAAGAGCTCCGTGGGCCAAAAATCAACTCGAGATGAGAGGTTAGTCCCTGGCTTCGACTCCAGAGGAATACCACCTTACCACAAGCACCTCAAGAGGAGGCTTCTCTCAGCTCTAGGTATCTGAGAGGGACCCTGAGTTTGCGGCCTCAAGTGGAATGGACACCGTGATGCCCTGACGCGAAATAAGGCTGGATATCCCTGCAGTGACTTGAATGCAGGCTCGTCTTGCATCTCCGAAGATGAAAGGATGTCTGAATCCCCTGTGGAGACCACAGAGAAAGACCTAGTTCCCCACCTCATCGCGACCGATAGCCTCACATCCTTTGAAAACTTCAGAGGTACGCGGAGATCAGTGCCTCCAAAGGAGACGATGCCTGACTCCTCGTGAAACATGATAGGAGTCCCAGGATTCCTGTGGCACGTGGAAAGGGACCCTTGGTCTCCCGCCTCAGCTGGAGAGGCGTCCCAATTGCCCTGCAAAGCCTCGAGGAGAATCCCGAGTTGTCCCTCGCAACTAGGCAGGAGTCCTGACATGGCTGAACACACACGTGTGTGGAAGGGCCATCCCCGTCGTAACTCGAGAATATACCCCAGGTTCCCGCCGCAACTCGAGAAAAACCATAAGACTTCCCCCTCGCCGCAAGATGAGGCTCGATTCCCCTGCACTGCGTGCAGAGCAATTCTGTGTTGCACATCACACATGAAAGGAGCCTTGATTTCCTTGATGGCACTCCAGAGAAACCCCAAGAACACTGTTTCAAGGCTAGAGGGATCCTGAGGTCACTGTAGCAACACGAAAGAGCTCCGTGGACCAAGAATCAACACGAGATGAGAGGTTAGTCCCTGGCTTCGACTCCTGAGGAATACCACCTTACCACAAGCACCTCAAGAGGAGGCTTCTCTCAGCTCTAGGTATGTGAGAGGGATCCTGAGTTTGCGGCCTCAAGTGGAATGGACAACGCGATGCCCCTGACTTGAAATAAGGCCGGATATCCCTGCAGTGACTTGAATGCAGGCTCGTCTTGCATCTCCCAAGAAGAAAGGATGTCTGAATCCCCTGTGGAGACCACAGAGAAACACCTAGTTCCCCACCTCATCGCGACCGGAGGCCTCACATCCTTTGAAAACTCCAGAGGTACGCGGAGATCAGTGCCTTCAACGGAGACGATGCCTGACTCCTCGTGAAACTTGATACGAGTCCCAGGATTCTTGTGGCACGTGGAAAGGGACCCTTGGTCTCCCGCCTCAGCTGGAGAGGCGTCCCAATTGCCCTGCAAAGCCTCGAGTAGAATCCCGAGTTGTCCCACGCAACTAGGCAGGAGTCCTGACGTCGCTGAAGAAACACGTGGGTGGAAGGGCCATCCCCGTCGTAACTCGAGAATATACCCCAGGTTCCCGCCGCAACTCGAGAAAAACCATGAGATTTCCCCCTCGCCGCGAGATGAGGCCCGATTCCCCTGCACTGCGTGCAGAGCAATTCCGTGTTGCACATCACACATGAAAGGAGCCTTGATTTCCTTGATGGCACTCCAGAGAAACCCCAAGAACACTGTTTCAAGGCTAGAGGGATCCTGAGGTCACTGTAGCAACACGAAAGAGCTCCGTGGGCCAAAAATCAACTCGAGATGAGAGGTTAGTCCCTGGCTTCGACTCCAGAGGAATACCACCTTACCACAAGCACCTCAAGAGGAGGCTTCTCTCAGCTCTAGGTATGTGAGAGGGACCCTGAGTTTGCGGCCTCAAGTGGAATGGACACCACGATGCCCTGACTTGAAATAAGTCCGGATATCCCTGCAGTGACTGGAATGCAGGCTCGTCTTGCATCTCCCAAGACGAAAGGGTGTCTGAATCCCCTGTGGAGACCACAGAGAAAGACCTAGTTCCCCACCTCATCGCGACAGGAGGCCTCAAATCCTTTGAAAACTCCAGAGGTATGCGGAGATCAGTGCCTCCAAAGGAGACGATGCCTGACTCCTCGTGAAACTTGATAGGAGACCCAGGATTCCTGTGGCACGTGGAAAGGGAACCTTGGTCTCCCGTCTCAGCTGGAGAGGCGTCCCAATTGCCCTGCAAAGCCTCGAGGAGAATCCCGAGTTGTCCCTCGCAACTAGGCAGGAGTTCTGACGTCGCTGAAGAAACACGAGGGTGGAAGGGCCATCCCCGTCGTAACTCGAGAATATACCCCAGGTTCCCGCCGCAACTCGAGAAAAACCATGAGACTTCCCCCTCGCCGTGAGATGAGGCCCGATTCCCCTGCACTGCGTGCAGAGCAATTCCGTGTTGCACATCACACATGAAAGGAGCCTTGATTTCCTTGATGGCACTCCAGAGAAACCCCAAGAACACTGTTTCAAGGCTAGAGGGATCCTGAGGTCACTGTAGCAACACGAAAGAGCTCCGTGGACCAAGAATCAACACGAGATGAGAGGTTAGTCCCTGGCTTCGACTCCTGAGGAATACCACCTTACCACAAGCACCTCAAGAGGAGGCTTCTCTCAGCTCTAGGTATGTGAGAGGGATCCTGAGTTTGCGGCCTCAAGTGGAATGGACACCGCGATTCCCTGACTCGAAATAAGGCCGGATATCCCTGCAGTAACTTGAATGCAGGCTCGTCTTGCATCTCCCAAGAAGAAAGGATGTCTGAATCCCCTGTGGAGACCACAGAGAAACACCTAGTTCCCCACCTCATTGCGACCGGAGGCCTCACATCCTTTGAAAACTCCAGAGGTACGCGGAGATCAGTGCCTCCAAAGGAGACGATGCCTGACTCCTCGTGAAACTTGATAGGAGTCCCAGGATTCTTGTGGCACGTGGAAAGGGACCCTTGGTCTCCCGCCTCAGCTGGAGAGGCGTTCCAATTGCCATGCCAAGCCTCGAGGAGAATCCCGAGTTGTCCCTCGCAACTAGGCAGGAGTCCTGATGTGGCTGAAAAAACACGTGGGTGGAAGAGCCATCCCCGTCGTAACCCGAAAATATACCCCAGGTTCCCGCCGCAACTCGAGAAAAACCATGAGACTTCCCCCTCGATGCGAGATGAGGCCCGATTCCCCTGTACTGCGTGCAGAGCAATTCCGTCTTGCACATCACACATGAAAGGAGCCTTGATTTCCTTGATGGCACTCCAGAGAAACCCTAAGAACACTGTTTCAAGGATAGAGGGATCCTGAGGTCACTGTAGCAACACGAAAGAACTCTGTGGACCAAAAATCAACTCGAAAAGAGAGGTTAGTCCCTGGATTCGACTCCAGAGGAATACCACCTTACCACAAGCACCTCAAGAGGAGGCTTCTCTCAGCTCTAGGTATGTGAGAGGGACCCTGAGTTTGCGGCCTCAAGTGGAATGGACACCGCGATGCCCTGACTCGAAATAAGGCCGGATATCCCTGCAGTGACTTCAATGCAGGCTCGTCTTGCATCTCCCAGGACGAAAGGATGTCTGAATCCCCTGTGGAAAGCACAGAGAAAGACTTAGTTCCCCACCTCATCGCGACCGATAGCCTCACATCCTTTGAAAACTCCAGAGGTACGCGGAGATCAGTGCCTCCAAAGGAGACGATGCCTGACTCCTCGTGAAACTTGATAGGAGTCCCAGGATTCCTGTGGCACGTGGAAAGGGACCCTTGGTCTCCCGCCTCAGCTGGAGAGGCATCCCAATTGCCCTGCCAAGCCTCGAGGAGAATCCAGAATTGTCCCTCGCAACTAGGCAGGAGTCCTGACGTCGCTGAAGAAACACGTGGGTGGAAGGGCCATCCCCGTCGTAACTCGAGAATATACCCCAGGTTCCCGCCGCAACTCGAGAAAAACCATGAGACTTCCCCCTCGCCGCGAGATGAGGCCCGGTTCCCCTGTACTGCGTGCAGAGCAATTCCGTGTTGCACATCACACATCAAAGGAGCCTTGATTTCCTTGATGGCACTCCAGAGAAACCCCAAGAACACTGTTTCAAGGATAGAGGGATCCTGAGGTCACTGTAGCAACACGAAAGAACTCTGTGGACCAAAAATCAACTCGAAAAGAGAGGTTAGTCCCTGGATTCGTCTCCAGAGGAATACCACCTTACCACAAGCACCTCAAGAGGAGGCTTCTCTCAGCTCTAGGTATGTGAGAGGGACCCTGAGTTTGCGGCCTCAAGTGGAATGAACACGGCGATGCCCTGACTCGAAATAAGGCCGGATATCCCTGCAGTGACTTCAATGCAGGCTCGTCTTGCAACTCCCAGGACGAAAGGATGTCTGAATCCCCTGTGGAAAGCACAGAGAAAGACTTAGTTCCCCACCTCATCGCGACCGATAGCCTCACATCCTTTGAAAACTCCAGAGGTACGCGGAGATCAGTGCCTCCAAAGGAGACGGTGCCTGGCTCCTCGTGAAACTTGATAGGAGTCCCAGGATTCCTGTGGCACTTGGAAAGGGACACTTGGTCTCCCGCCTCAGCTGGAGAGGCGTCCCAATTGCCCTGCCAAGCCTCGAGGAGAATCCAGAGTTGTCCCTCGCAACTAAGCAGGAGTCCTGACGTCGCTGAAAAAACACGTGGGTGGAAGGGCCATCCCGGTCGGAACTCGAGAATATACCCCAGGTTCCCGCCGCATCTCGAGAAAAACCATGAGACTTCCCCCTCGCCGCGAGATGAGGCCCGATTCCCCTGCACTGCGTGCAGAGCAATTCCGTGTTGCACATCACACATGAAAGGAGCCTTGATTTCCTTCATGGCACTCCAGAGAAACCCCAAGAACACTGTTTCAAGGCTAGAGGGATCCTGAGGTCACTGTAGCAACACGAAAGAGCTCCGTGGGCCAAAAATCAACTCGAGATGAGAGGTTAGTCCCTGGCTTCGACTCCAGAGGAATACCACCTTACCAGAAGCACCTCAAGAGGAGGCTTCTCTCAGCTCTAGGTATGTGAGAGGAACCCTGAGTTTGCGGCCTCAAGTGGAATGGACACCACGATGCCCTGACGCGAAATAAGGCTGGATATCCCTGCAGTGACTTGAATGCAGGCTCGTCTTGCATCTCCCAAGACGAAAGGGTGTCTGAATCCCCTGTGGAGACCACAGAGAAAGACCTAGTTCCCCACCTCATCGCGACAGGAGGCCTCAAATCCTTTGAAAACTCCAGAGGTATGCGGAGATCAGTGCCTCCAAAGGAGGCGATGCCTGACTCCTCGTGAAAATTGATAGGAGACCCAGGATTCCTGTGGCACGTGGAAAGGGACCCTTGGTCTCCCGTCTCAGCTGGAGAGGCGTTCCAATTGCCCTGCCAAGCCTCGAGGAGAATCCCGAGTTGTCCCTCACAACTAGGCAGGAGTCCTGACGTGGCTGAACAAACACGTGGGTGGAAGGGCCATCCCCGTCGAAACTCGAGAATATACCCCAGGTTCCCGCCGCAACTCGAGAAAAACCATGAGACTTCCCCCTCGCCGCGAGATGAGGCCCGATTACCCTGCACTGCGTGCAGAGCAATTCCGTGTTGCACATCACATATGAAAGGAGCCTTGATTTCCTTGATAGCACTCCAGAGAAACCCCAAGAACACGGTTTCAAGGATAGAGGGATCCTGAGGTCACTGTAGCAACACGACAAAGCTCCGTAGGCCAAAAATCAACTCGAGATGAGAGGTTAGTCCCTGGCTTCGACTCCAGAGGAATACCACCTTACCACAAGCACCTCAAGAGGAGACTTCTCTCAGCTGTATGTATGTGACAGGGACCCTGAGTTTGCGGCCTCAAGTGGAATGGACACGGCGATGCCCTGACGCGAAATAAGGCAGGATATCCATGCAGTGACTTGAATGCAGGCTCGTCTTGCATCTCCCAAGATGAAAGGGTGTCTGAATCGCCTGTGGAGACCACAGAGAAAGACCTAGTTCCCCACCTCATCGCGACCGGAGGCCTCACATCCTTTGAAAACTCCAGAGGTACGCGGAGATCAGTGCCTCCAAAGGAGACGATGCCTGACTCCTCGTGAAACTTGATAGGAGTCCCAGGATTCCTGTGGCACGTGGAAAGGGACCCTTGGTCTCCCGCCTCAGCTGGAGAGGCGTCCCAATTGCCTTGCCAAGCCTCGAGAAGAATCCCGAGTTGTGTCTCGCAACTAGGCAAGAGTCCTGACGTGGCTGAACAAACACGTGTGTGGAAGGGCCATCCCCGTCGTAACTCGAGAATATACCCCAGGTTCCCGCCGCAACTCGAGAAAAACCATGAGACTTCCCCCTCGCCGCGAGATGAGGCCCGATTCCCCTGCACTGCGTGCAGAGCAATTCCGTGTTGCACATCACACATGAAAGGAGCCTTGATTTCCTTGATGGCACTCCAGAGAAACCCCAAGAACACTGTTTCAAGGCTAGAGGGATCCTGAGGTCACTGTAGCAACACGAAAGAGCTCCGTGGACCAAGAATCAACACGAGATGAGAGGTTAGTCCCTGGCTTCGACTCCTGAGGAATACCACCTTACCACAAGCACCTCAAGAGGAGGCTTCTCTCAGCTCTAGGTATGTGAGAGGGATCCTGAGTTTGCGGCCTCAAGTGGAAAGGACACCGTGATGCCCTGACTCGAAATAAGGCCGGATATCCCTGCAGTGACTTGAATGCAGGCTCGTCTTGCATCTCCCAAGAAGAAAGGATGTCTGAATCCCCTGTGGAGACCACAGAGAAACACCTAGTTCCCCACCTCATCGCGACCGGAGGCCTCACATCCTTTGAAAACTCCAGAGGTACGCGGAGATCAGTGCCTCCAAAGGAGACGATGCCTGACTCCTCGTGAAACTTGATAGGAGTCCCAGGATTCTTGTGGCACGTGGAAAGGGACCCTTGGTCTCCCGCCTCAGCTGGAGAGGCGTTCCAATTGCCCTGCCAAGCCTCGAGGAGAATCCCGAGTTGTCCCTCGCAACTAGGCAGGAGTCCTGATGTGGCTGAACAAACACGTGGGTGGAAGAGCCATCCCCGTCGTAACCCGAAAATATACCCCAGGTTCCCGCCGCAACTCGAGAAAAACCATGAGACTTCCCACTCAACGCGAGATGAGGCCCGATTCCCCTGTACTGCGTGCAGAGCAATTCCGTCTTGCACATCACACATGAAAGGAGCCTTGATTTCCTTGATGGCACTCCAGAGAAACCCCAAGAACACTGTTTCAAGGCTAGAGGGATCCTGAGGTCACTGTAGCAACAGGAAAGAACTCTGTGGACCAAAAATCAACTCGAAAAGAGAGGTTAGTCCCTGGATTCGTCTCCAGAGGAATACCACCTTACCACAAGCACCTCAAGAGGAGGCTTCTCTCAGCTCTAGGTATGTGAGAGGGACCCTGAGTTTGCGGCCTCAAGTGGAATGGACACCGCGATGCCCTGACTCGAAATAAGGCCGGATATCCCTGCAGTGACTTCAATGCAGGCTCGTCTTGCATCTCCCAGGACGAAAGGATGTCTGAATCCCCTGTGGAAAGCACAGAGAAAGACTTAGTTCCCCACCTCATCGCGACCGATAGCCTCACATCCTTTGAAAACTCCAGAGGTACGCGGAGATCAGTGCCTCCAAAGGAGACGATGCCTGACTCCTCGTGCAACTTGATAGGAGTCCCAGGATTCCTGTGGCACTTGGAAAGGGACCCTTGGTCTCCCGCCTCAGCTGGAGAGGCGTCCCAATTGCCCTGCCAAGCCTCGAGGAGAATCCAGAGTTGTCCCTCGCAACTAGGCAGGAGTCCTGACGTCGCTGAAGAAACACGTGGGTGGAAGGGCCATCCCCGTCGTAACTCGAGAATATACCCCAGGTTCCCGCCGCAACTCGAGAAAAGCCATGAGACTTCCCCCTCGATGCGAGATGAGGCCCGATTCCCCTGCACTGCGTGCAGAGCAATTCCGTGTTGCACATCACACATGAAAGGAGCCTTGATTTCCTTCATGGCACTCCAGAGAAACCCCAAGAACACTGTTTCAAGGCTAGAGGGATCCTGAGGTCACTGTAGCAACACGAAAGAGCTCCGTGGGCCAAAAATCAACTCGAGATGAGAGGTTAGTCCCTGGTTTCGACTCCTGAGGAATACCACCTTACCACAAGCACCTCAAGAGGAAGCTTCTCTCAGCTCTAGGTATGTGAGAGGGACCCTGAGTTTGCGGCCTCAAGTGGAATGGACACCACGATGCCCTGACTCGAAATAAGGCCGGATATCCCTGCAGTGACTTGAATGCAGGCTCGTCTTGCATCTCCCAAGACGAAAGGGTGTCTGAATCCCCTGTGGAGACCACAGAGAAAGACCTAGTTCCCCACCTCATCGCGACAGGAGGCCTCAAATCCTTTGAAAACTCCAGAGGTATGCGGAGATCAGTGCCTCCAAAGGAGACGATGCCTGACTCCTCGTGAAACTTGATAGGAGACCCAGGATTCCTGTGGCACGTGGAAAGGGACACTTGGTATCCCGCCTCAGCTGGGGAGGCGTTCCAATTGCCCTGCCAAGCCTTGAGGAGAATCCCGAGTTGTCCCTCGCAACTAGGCATGAGTCCTGACATGGCTGAACACACACGTGTGTGGAAGGGCCATCCCCGTCGTAACTCGAGAATATACCCCAGGTTCCCGCCGCAACTCGAGAAAAACCATGAGACTTCCCCCTCGCCGCGAGATGAGGCCCGATTCCTCTGCACTGCGTGCAGAGCAATTCCGTGTTGCACATCACACATGAAAGGAGCCTTGATTTCCTTGATGGCACTCCAGAGAAACCCCAAGAACACTGTTTCAAGGATAGAGGGATCCTGAGGTCACTGTAGCAACACGAAAGAACTCTGTGGACCAAAAATCAACTCGAAAAGAGAGGTTAGTCCCTGGATTCGTCTCGAGAGGAATACCACCTTACAACAAGCACCTCAAGAGGAGGCTTCTCTCAGCTCTAGGTATGTGAGAGGGACCCTGAATTTGCGGCCTCAAGTGGAATGGACACCGCGATGCCCTGACTCGAAATAAGGCCGGATATCCCTGCAGTGACTTCAATGCAGGCTCGTCTTGCATCTCCCAGGACGAAAGGATGTCTGAATCCCCTGTGGAAAGCACAGATAAAGACTTTGTTCCCCTCCTCATCGCGACCGATAGCTTCACATCCTTTGAAAACTCCAGAGGTACGCAGAGATCAGTGCCTCCAAAGGAGACGATGCCTGACTCCTCGTGCAACTTGATAGGAGTCCCAGGATTCCTGTGGCACTTGGAAAGGGACACTTGGTCTCCTGCCTCAGCTGGAGAGGCGTCCCAATTGCCCTGCCAAGCCTCGAGGAGAATCCAGAGTTGTCCCTCGCAACTAGGCAGGAGTCCTGACGTCGCTGAAGAAACACGTGGGTGGAAGGGCCATCCCCGTCGTAACTAGAGAATATACCCCAGGTTCCCGCCGCAACTCGAGAAAAACCATGAGACTTCCCCCTCGCCGCGAGATGAGGCCCGATTCCCCTGCACTGCGTGCAGAGCAATTCCATGTTGCACATCACACATGAAAGGAGCCTTGATTTGCTTGATGGCACTCCAGAGAAACCCCAAGAACACTGTTTCAAGGCTAGAGGGATCCTGAGGTCACTGTAGCAACACGAAAGAGCTCCGTGGGCCAAAAATCAACTCGAGATGAGAGGTTAGTCCCTGGCTTCGACTCCAGAGGAATACCACCTTACCACAAGCACCTCAAGAGGAGGCTTCTCTCAGCTCTAGGTATCTGAGAGGGACCCTGAGTTTGCGGCCTCAAGTGGAATGGACACCGTGATGCCCTGACGCGAAATAAGGCTGGATATCCCTGCAGTGACTTGAATGCAGGCTCGTCTTGCATCTCCGAAGATGAAAGGATGTCTGAATCCCCTGTGGAGACCACAGAGAAAGACCTAGTTCCCCACCTCATCGCGACCGATAGCCTCACATCCTTTGAAAACTTCAGAGGTACGCGGAGATCAGTGCCTCCAAAGGAGACGATGCCTGACTCCTCGTGAAACATGATAGGAGTCCCAGGATTCCTGTGGCACGTGGAAAGGGACCCTTGGTCTCCCGCCTCAGCTGGAGAGGCGTCCCAATTGCCCTGCAAAGCCTCGAGGAGAATCCCGAGTTGTCCCTCGCAACTAGGCAGGAGTCCTGACATGGCTGAACACACACGTGTGTGGAAGGGCCATCCCCGTCGTAACTCGAGAATATACCCCAGGTTCCCGCCGCAACTCGAGAAAAACCATAAGACTTCCCCCTCGCCGCAAGATGAGGCTCGATTCCCCTGCACTGCGTGCAGAGCAATTCTGTGTTGCACATCACACATGAAAGGAGCCTTGATTTCCTTGATGGCACTCCAGAGAAACCCCAAGAACACTGTTTCAAGGCTAGAGGGATCCTGAAGTCACTGTAGCAACACGAAAGAGCTCCGTGGACCAAGAATCAACACGAGATGAGAGGTTAGTCCCTGGCTTCGACTCCTGAGGAATACCACCTTACCACAAGCACCTCAAGAGGAGGCTTCTCTCAGCTCTAGGTATGTGAGAGGGACCCTGAATTTGCGGCCTCAAGTGGAATGGACACCGCGATGCCCTGACTCGAAATAAGGCCGGATATCCCTGCAGTGACTTCAATGCAGGCTCGTCTTGCATCTCCCAGGACGAAAGGATGTCTGAATCCCCTGTGGAAAGCACAGATAAAGACTTTGTTCCCCTCCTCATCGCGACCGATAGCTTCACATCCTTTGAAAACTCCAGAGGTACGCGGAGATCAGTGCCTCCAAAGGAGACGATGCCTGACTCCTCGTGCAACTTGATAGGAGTCCCAGGATTCCTGTGGCACTTGGAAAGGGACACTTGGTCTCCTGCCTCAGCTGGAGAGGCGTCCCAATTGCCCTGCCAAGCCTCGAGGAGAATCCAGAGTTGTCCCTCGCAACTAGGCAGGAGTCCTGACGTCGCTGAAGAAACACGTGGGTGGAAGGGCCATCCCCGTCGTAACTAGAGAATATACCCCAGGTTCCCGCCGCAACTCGAGAAAAACCATGAGACTTCCCCCTCGCCGCGAGATGAGGCCCGATTCCCCTGCACTGCGTGCAGAGCAATTCCATGTTGCACATCACACATGAAAGGAGCCTTGATTTCCTTGATGGCACTCCAGAGAAACCCCAAGAACACTGTTTCAAGGCTAGAGGGATCCTGAGGTCACTGTAGCAACACGAAAGAGCTCCGTGGGCCAAAAATCAACTCGAGATGAGAGGTTAGTCCCTGGCTTCGACTCCAGAGGAATACCACCTTACCACAAGCACCTCAAGAGGAGGCTTCTCTCAGCTCTAGGTATCTGAGAGGGACCCTGAGTTTGCGGCCTCAAGTGGAATGGACACCGTGATGCCCTGACGCGAAATAAGGCTGGATATCCCTGCAGTGACTTGAATGCAGGCTCGTCTTGCATCAACGAAGATGAAAGGATGTCTGAATCCCCTGTGGAGACCACAGAGAAAGACCTAGTTCCCCACCTCATCGCGACCGATAGCCTCACATCCTTTGAAAACTTCAGAGGTACGCGGAGATCAGTGCCTCCAAAGGAGACGATGCCTGACTCCTCGTGAAACATGATAGGAGTCCCAGGATTCCTGTGGCACGTGGAAAGGGACCCTTGGTCTCCCGCCTCAGCTGGAGAGGCGTCCCAATTGCCCTGCAAAGCCTCGAGGAGAATCCCGAGTTGTCCCTCGCAACTAGGCAGGAGTCCTGACATGGCTGAACACACACGTGTGTGGAAGGGCCATCCCCGTCGTAACTCGAGAATATACCCCAGGTTCCCGCCGCAACTCGAGAAAAACCATAAGACTTCCCCCTCGCCGCAAGATGAGGCTCGATTCCCCTGCACTGCGTGCAGAGCAATTCTGTGTTGCACATCACACATGAAAGGAGCCTTGATTTCCTTGATGGCACTCCAGAGAAACCCCAAGAACACTGTTTCAAGGCTAGAGGGATCCTGAAGTCACTGTAGCAACACGAAAGAGCTCCGTGGACCAAGAATCAACACGAGATGAGAGGTTAGTCCCTGGCTTCGACTCCTGAGGAATACCACCTTACCACAAGCACCTCAAGAGGAGGCTTCTCTCAGCTCTAGGTATGTGAGAGGGATCCTGAGTTTGCGGCCTCAAGTGGAATGGACAACGCGATGCCCTGACTTGAAATAAGGCCGGATATCCCTGCAGTGACTTGAATGCAGGCTCGTCTTGCATCTCCCAAGAAGAAAGGATGTCTGAATCCCCTGTGGAGACCACAGAGAAACACCTAGTTCCCCACCTCATCGCGACCGGAGGCCTCACATCCTTTGAAAACTCCAGAGGTACGCGGAGATCAGTGCCTTCAACGGAGACGATGCCTGACTCCTCGTGAAACTTGATACGAGTCCCAGGATTCTTGTGGCACGTGGAAAGGGACCCTTGGTCTCCCGCCTCAGCTGGAGAGGCGTCCCAATTGCCCTGCAAAGCCTCGAGTAGAATCCCGAGTTGTCCCACGCAACTAGGCAGGAGTCCTGACGTCGCTGAAGAAACACGTGGGTGGAAGGGCCATCCCCGTCGTAACTCGAGAATATACCCCAGGTTCCCGCCGCAACTCGAGAAAAACCATGAGATTTCCCCCTCGCCGCGAGATGAGGCCCGATTCCCCTGCACTGCGTGCAGAGCAACTCCGTGTTGCACATCACACATGAAAGGAGCCTTGATTTCCTTGATGGCACTCCAGAGAAACCCCAAGAACACTGTTTCAAGGCTAGAGGGATCCTGAGGTCACTGTAGCAACACGAAAGAGCTCCGTGGGCCAAAAATCAACTCGAGATGAGAGGTTAGTCCCTGGCTTCGACTCCAGAGGAATACCACCTTACCACAAGCACCTCAAGAGGAGGCTTCTCTCAGCTCTAGGTATGTGAGAGGGACCCTGAGTTTGCGGCCTCAAGTGGAATGGACACCACGATGCCCTGACTTGAAATAAGTCCGGATATCCCTGCAGTGACTGGAATGCAGGCTCGTCTTGCATCTCCCAAGACGAAAGGGTGTCTGAATCCCCTGTGGAGACCACAGAGAAAGACCTAGTTCCCCACCTCATCGCGACAGGAGGCCTCAAATCCTTTGAAAACTCCAGAGGTATGCGGAGATCAGTGCCTCCAAAGGAGACGATGCCTGACTCCTCGTGAAACTTGATAGGAGACCCAGGATTCCTGTGGCACGTGGAAAGGGAACCTTGGTCTCCCGTCTCAGCTGGAGAGGCGTCCCAATTGCCCTGCAAAGCCTCGAGGAGAATCCCGAGTTGTCCCTCGCAACTAGGCAGGAGTTCTGACGTCGCTGAAGAAACACGAGGGTGGAAGGGCCATCCCCGTCGTAACTCGAGAATATACCCCAGGTTCCCGCCGCAACTCGAGAAAAACCATGAGACTTCCCCCTCGCCGTGAGATGAGGCCCGATTCCCCTGCACTGCGTGCAGAGCAATTCCGTGTTGCACATCACACATGAAAGGAGCCTTGATTTCCTTGATGGCACTCCAGAGAAACTCCAAGAACACTGTTTCAAGGCTAGAGGGATCCTGAGGTCACTGTAGCAACAAGAAAGAGCTCCGTGGACCAAGAATCAACACGAGATGAGAGGTTAGTCCCTGGCTTCGACTCCTGAGGAATACCACCTTACCACAAGCACCTCAAGAGGAGGCTTCTCTCAGCTCTAGGTATGTGAGAGGGATCCTGAGTTTGCGGCCTCAAGTGGAATGGACACCGCGATTCCCTGACTCGAAATAAGGCCGGATATCCCTGCAGTAACTTGAATGCAGGCTCGTCTTGCATCTCCCAAGAAGAAAGGATGCCTGAATCCCCTGTGGAGACCACAGAGAAACACCTAGTTCCCCACCTCATCGCGACCGGAGGCCTCACATCCTTTGAAAACTCCAGAGGTACGCGGAGATCAGTGCCTCCAAAGGAGACGATGCCTGACTCCTCGTGAAACTTGATAGGAGTCCCAGGATTCTTGTGGCACGTGGAAAGGGACCCTTGGTCTCCCGCCTCAGCTGGAGAGGCGTTCCAATTGCCATGCCAAGCCTCGAGGAGAATCCCGAGTTGTCCCTCGCAACTAGGCAGGAGTCCTGATGTGGCTGAAAAAACACGTGGGTGGAAGAGCCATCCCCGTCGTAACCCGAAAATATACCCCAGGTTCCCGCCGCAACTCGAGAAAAACCATGAGACTTCCCCCTCGATGCGAGATGAGGCCCGATTCCCCTGTACTGCGTGCAGAGCAATTCCGTCTTGCACATCACACATGAAAGGAGCCTTGATTTCCTTGATGGCACTCCAGAGAAACCCCAAGAACACTGTTTCAAGGATAGAGGGATCCTGAGGTCACTGTAGCAACACGAAAGAACTCTGTGGACCAAAAATCAACTCGAAAAGAGAGGTTAGTCCCTGGATTCGTCTCCAGAGGAATACCACCTTACCACAAGCACCTCAAGAGGAGGCTTCTCTCAGCTCTAGGTATGTGAGAGGGACCCTGAGTTTGCGGCCTCAAGTGGAATGGACACCGCGATGCCCTGACTCGAAATAAGGCCGGATATCCCTGCAGTGACTTCAATGCAGGCTCGTCTTGCATCTCCCAGGACGAAAGGATGTCTGAATCCCCTGTGGAAAGCACAGAGAAAGACTTAGTTCCCCACCTCATCGCGACCGATAGCCTCACATCCTTTGAAAACTCCAGAGGTACGCGGAGATCAGTGCCTCCAAAGGAGACGATGCCTGACTCCTCGTGCAACTTGATAGGAGTCCCAGGATTCCTGTGGCACGTGGAAAGGGACCCTTGGTCTCCCGCCTCAGCTGGAGAGGCGTCCCAATTGCCCTGCCAAGCCTCGAGGAGAATCCAGAGTTGTCCCTCGCAACTAGGCAGGAGTCCTGACGTCGCTGAAGAAACACGTGGGTGGAAGGGCCATCCCCGTCGTAACTCGAGAATATACCCCAGGTTCCCGCCGCAACTCGAGAAAAACCATGAGACTTCCCCCTCGCCGCGAGATGAGGCCCGATTCCCCTGTACTGCGTGCAGAGCAATTCCGTGTTGCACATCACACATCAAAGGAGCCTTGATTTCCTTGATGGCACTCCAGAGAAACCCCAAGAACACTGTTTCAAGGATAGAGGGATCCTGAGGTCACTGTAGCAACACGAAAGAACTCTGTGGACCAAAAATCAACTCGAAAAGAGAGGTTAGTCCCTGGATTCGTCTCCAGAGGAATACCACCTTACCACAAGCACCTCAAGAGGAGGCTTCTCTCAGCTCTAGGTATGTGAGAGGGACCCTGAGTTTGCGGCCTCAAGTGGAATGAACACGGCGATGCCCTGACTCGAAATAAGGCCGGATATCCCTGCAGTGACTTCAATGCAGGCTCGTCTTGCAACTCCCAGGACGAAAGGATGTCTGAATCCCCTGTGGAAAGCACAGAGAAAGACTTAGTTCCCCACCTCATCGCGACCGATAGCCTCACATCCTTTGAAAACTCCAGAGGTACGCGGAGATCAGTGCCTCCAAAGGAGACGGTGCCTGGCTCCTCGTGAAACTTGATAGGAGTCCCAGGATTCCTGTGGCACTTGGAAAGGGACACTTGGTCTCCCGCCTCAGCTGGAGAGGCGTCCCAATTGCCCTGCCAAGCCTCGAGGAGAATCCAGAGTTGTCCCTCGCAACTAAGCAGGAGTCCTGACGTCGCTGAAAAAACACGTGGGTGGAAGGGCCATCCCGGTCGGAACTCGAGAATATACCCCAGGTTCCCGCCGCATCTCGAGAAAAACCATGAGACTTCCCCCTCGCCGCGAGATGAGGCCCGATTCCCCTGCACTGCGTGCAGAGCAATTCCGTGTTGCACATCACACATGAAAGGAGCCTTGATTTCCTTCATGGCACTCCAGAGAAACCCCAAGAACACTGTTTCAAGGCTAGAGGGATCCTGAGGTCACTGTAGCAACACGAAAGAGCTCCGTGGGCCAAAAATCAACTCGAGATGAGAGGTTAGTCCCTGGCTTCGACTCCAGAGGAATACCACCTTACCACAAGCACCTCAAGAGGAGGCTTCTCTCAGCTCTAGGTATGTGAGAGGAACCCTGAGTTTGCGGCCTCAAGTGGAATGGACACCACGATGCCCTGACGCGAAATAAGGCTGGATATCCCTGCAGTGACTTGAATGCAGGCTCGTCTTGCATCTCCCAAGACGAAAGGGTGTCTGAATCCCCTGTGGAGACCACAGAGAAAGACCTAGTTCCCCACCTCATCGCGACAGGAGGCCTCAAATCCTTTGAAAACTCCAGAGGTATGCGGAGATCAGTGCCTCCAAAGGAGGCGATGCCTGACTCCTCGTGAAAATTGATAGGAGACCCAGGATTCCTGTGGCACGTGGAAAGGGACCCTTGGTCTCCCGTCTCAGCTGGAGAGGCGTTCCAATTGCCCTGCCAAGCCTCGAGGAGAATCCCGAGTTGTCCCTCACAACTAGGCAGGAGTCCTGACGTGGCTGAACAAACACGTGGGTGGAAGGGCCATCCCCGTCGAAACTCGAGAATATACCCCAGGTTCCCGCCGCAACTCGAGAAAAACCATGAGACTTCCCCCTCGCCGCGAGATGAGGCCCGATTACCCTGCACTGCGTGCAGAGCAATTCCGTGTTGCACATCACACATGAAAGGAGCCTTGATTTCCTTGATGGCACTCCAGAGAAACCCCAAGAACACGGTTTCAAGGATAGAGGGATCCTGAGGTCACTGTAGCAACACGACAAAGCTCCGTAGGCCAAAAATCAACTCGAGATGAGAGGTTAGTCCCTGGCTTCGACTCCAGAGGAATACCACCTTACCACAAGCACCTCAAGAGGAGACTTCTCTCAGCTGTATGTATGTGACAGGGACCCTGAGTTTGCGGCCTCAAGTGGAATGGACACGGCGATGCCCTGACGCGAAATAAGGCTGGATATCCATGCAGTGACTTGAATGCAGGCTCGTCTTGCATCTCCCAAGATGAAAGGGTGTCTGAATCGCCTGTGGAGACCACAGAGAAAGACCTAGTTCCCCACCTCATCGCGACCGGAGGCCTCACATCCTTTGAAAACTCCAGAGGTACGCGGAGATCAGTGCCTCCAAAGGAGACGATGCCTGACTCCTCGTGAAACTTGATAGGAGTCCCAGGATTCCTGTGGCACGTGGAAAGGGACCCTTGGTCTCCCGCCTCAGCTGGAGAGGCGTCCCAATTGCCTTGCCAAGCCTCGAGAAGAATCCCGAGTTGTGTCTCGCAACTAGGCAAGAGTCCTGACGTGGCTGAACAAACACGTGTGTGGAAGGGCCATCCCCGTCGTAACTCGAGAATATACCCCAGGTTCCCGCCGCAACTCGAGAAAAACCATGAGACTTCCCCCTCGCCGCGAGATGAGGCCCGATTCCCCTGCACTGCGTGCAGAGCAATTCCGTGTTGCACATCACACATGAAAGGAGCCTTGATTTCCTTGATGGCACTCCAGAGAAACCCCAAGAACACTGTTTCAAGGCTAGAGGGATCCTGAGGTCACTGTAGCAACACGAAAGAGCTCCGTGGACCAAGAATCAACACGAGATGAGAGGTTAGTCCCTGGCTTCGACTCCTGAGGAATACCACCTAACCACAAGCACCTCAAGAGGAGGCTTCTCTCAGCTCTAGGTATGTGAGAGGGATCCTGAGTTTGCGGCCTCAAGTGGAATGGACACCGCGATGCCCTGACTCGAAATAAGGCCGGATATCCCTGCAGTGACTTGAATGCAGGCTCGTCTTGCATCTCCCAAGAAGAAAGGATGTCTGAATCCCCTGTGGAGACCAGAGAAAGACCTAGTTCCCCACCTCATCGCGACCGGAGGCCTCACATCCTTTGGAAACTCCAGAGGTACGCGGAGATCAGTGCCTCCAAAGGAGACGATGCCTGACTCCTCGTGAAACTTGATAGGAGTCCCAGGATTCTTGTGGCACGTGGAAAGGGACCCTTGGTCTCCCGCCTCAGCTGGAGAGGCGTTCCAATTGCCCTGCCAAGCCTCGAGGAGAATCCCGAGTTGTCCCTCGCAACTAGGCAGGAGTCCTGACGTGGCTGAACAAACACGTGGGTGGAAGGGCCATCCCCGTCGTAACTCGAGAATATACCCCAGGTTCCCGCCGCAACTCGAGAAAAACCATGAGACTTCCCCCTCGATGCGAGATGAGGCCCGATTCCCCTGTACTGCGTGCAGAGCAATTCCGTCTTGCACATCACACATGAAAGGAGCCTTGATTTCCTTGATGGCACTCCAGAGAAACCCCAAGAACACTGTTTCAAGGCTAGAGGGATCCTGAGGTCACTGTAGCAACACGAAAGAACTCTGTGGACCAAAAATCAACACGAAAAGAGAGGTTAGTCCCTGGATTCGTCTCCAGAGGAATACCACCTTACCACAAGCACCTCAAGAGGAGGCTTCTCTCAGCTCTAGGTATGTGAGAGGGACCCTGAGTTTGCGGCCTCAAGTGGAATGGACACCGCGATGCCCTGACTCAAAATAAGGCCGGATATCCCTGCAGTGACTTCAATGCAGGCTCGTCTTGCATCTCCCAGGACGAAAGGATGTCTGAATCCCCTGTGGAAAGCACAGAGAAAGACTTAGTTCCCCACCTCATCGCGACCGATAGCCTCACATCCTTTGAAAACTCCAGAGGTACGCGGAGATCAGTGCCTCCAAAGGAGACGATGCCTGACTCCTCGTGAAACTTGATAGGAGTCCCAGGATTCCTGTGGCACTTGGAAAGGGACCCTTGGTCTCCCGCCTCAGCTGGAGAGGCATCCCAATTGCCCTGCCAAGCCTCGAGGAGAATCCCGAGTTGTGTCTCGCAACTAGGCAAGAGTCCTGACGTGGCTGAAGAAACACGTGGGTGGAAGGGCCATCCCCGTCGTAACTCGAGAATATACCCCAGGTTCCCGCCGCAACTCGAGAAAAACCATGAGACTTCCCCCTCGCCGCGAGATGAGGCCCGATTCCCCTGCACTGCGTGCAGAGCAATTCCGTCTTGCACATCACACATGAAAGGAGCCTTGATTTCCTTCATGGCACTCCAGAGAAACCCCAAGAACACTGTTTCAAGGCTAGAGGGATCCTGAGGTCACTGTAGCAACACGAAAGAACTCTGTGGGCCAAAAATCAACTCGAGATGAGAGGTTAGTCCCTGGCTTCGACTCCAGAGGAATACCACCTTACCACAAGCACCTCAAGAGGAGGCTTCTCTCAGCTCTAGGTATGTGAGAGGGACCCTGAGTTTGCGGCCTCAAGTGGAATGGACACCGCGATGCCCTGACTCGAAATAAGGCTGGATATCCCTGCAGTGACTTGAATGCAGGCTCGTCTTGCATCTCCCAAGAAGAAAGGATGTCTGAATCCCCTGTGGAGACCACAGAGAAAGACCTAGTTCCCCACCTCATCGCGACCGGAGGCCTCACATCCTTTGAAAACTCCAGAGGTACGCGGAGATCAGTGCCTCCAAAGGAGACGATGCCTGACTCCTCGTGAAACTTGATAGGAGTCCCAGGATTCTTGTGGCACGTGGAAAGGGACCCTTGGTCTCCCGCCTCAGCTGGAGAGGCGTTCCAATTGCCGTGCCAAGCCTCGAGGAGAATCCCGAGTTGTCCCTCGCAACTAGGCAGGAGTCCTGATGTGGCTGATCAAACACGTGGGTGGAAGGGCCATCCCCGTCGTAACTCGAGAATATACCCCAGGTTCCCATCGCAACTCGAGAAAAACCATGAGACTTCCCCCTCGATGCGAGATGAGGCCCGATTCCCCTGTACTGCGTGCAGAGCAATTCCGTCTTGCACATCACACGTGAAAGGAGCCTTGATTTCCTTGATAGCACTCCAGAGAAACCACAAGAACACTGTTTCAAGGATAGAGGGATCCTGAGGTCACTGTAGCAACACGAAAGAACTCTGTGGACCAAAAATCAACTCGAAAAGAGAGGTTAGTCCCTGGATTCGTCTCCAGAGGAATACCACCTTACCACAAGCACCTCAAGAGGAGGCTTCTCTCAGCTCTAGGTATGTGAGAGGGACCCTGAGTTTGCGGCCTCAAGTGGAATGGACACCGCGATGCCCTGACTCGAAATAAGGCCGGATATCCCTGCAGTGACTTCAATGCAGGCTCGTCTTCCATCTCCCAGGAGAAAAGGATGTCTGAATCCCCTGGGGAAAGCACAGAGAAAGACTTAGTACCCCACCTCATCGCGACCGGAGGCCTCACATCCTTTGAAAACTCCAGAGGTACGCGGAGATCAGTGCCTCCAAAGGAGACGATGCCTGACTCCTCGTGAAATTGATAGGAGACCCAGGATTCCTGTGGCACGTGGAAAGGGACCCTTGGTCCCCGTCTCAGCTGGAGAGGCGTCCCAATTGCCCTGCCAAGCCTCGAGGAGAATCCAGAGTTGTCCCTCGCAACTAGGCAGGAGTCCTGACATGGCTGAACACACACGTGTGTGGAAGGGCCATCCCCGTCGGAACTCGAGAATATACCCCAGGTTCCCGCCGCAGCTCGAGAAAAACCATGAGACTTCCCCCTCGCCGCGAGATGAGGCCCGATTCCCCTGCACTGCGTGCAGAGCAATTCCGTGTTGCACATCACACATGAAAGGAGCCTTGATTTCCTTGATGGCACTCACAAGAAACCCCAAGAACACTGTTTCAAGGCTAGAGGGATCCTGAGGTCACTGTAGCAACACGAAAGAGCTCCGTGGACCAAGAATCAACACGAGATGAGAGGTTAGTCCCTGGCTTCGACTCCTGAGGAATACCACCTTACCACAAGCACCTCAAGAGGAGGCTTCTCTCAGCTCTAGGTATGTGAGAGGGACCCTGAGTTTGCGGCCTCAAGTGGAATGGACACCGCGATGCCCTGACGCGAAATAAGGCTGGATATCCCTGCAGTGACTTGATTGCAGGCTCGTCTTGCAACTCCCAAGATGAAAGGATGTCTGAATCCCCTGTGGAGTCCACAGAGAAAGACCTAGTTCCCCACCTCATCGCGACCGGAGGCCTCACATCCTTTGAAAACTCCAGAGGTACGCGGAGATCAGTGCCTCCAAAGGAGACGATGCCTGACTCCTCGTGAAACTTGATAGGAGTCCCAGGATTCCTGTGGCACGTGGAAAGGGACCCTTGGTCTCCCGCCTCAGCTGGAGAGGCGTCCCAATTGCCTTGCCAAGCCTAGAGGAGAATCCCGAGTTGTGTCTCGCAACTAGGCAAGAGTCCTGACGTGGCTGAACAAACACGTGTGTGGAAGGGCCATCCCCATCATAACTCGAGAATATACCCCAGGTTCCCGCCGCAACTCGAGAAAAACCATGAGACTTCCCCCTCGCCGCCAGATGAGGCCCGATTCCCCTGCACTGTGTGCAGAGCAATTCTGTGTTGCACATCACACATGAAAGGAGCCTTGATTTCCTTCATGGCACTCCAGAGAAACCCCAAGAACACTGTTTCAAGGCTAGAGGGATCCTGAGGTCACTGTAGCAACACGAAGGAGCTCCGTGGACCCAAAATCAACTCGAGATGACAGGTTAGTCCCTGGCTTCGACTCCAGAGGAATACCACCTTACCACAAGCACCTCAAGAGGAGGCTTCTCTCAGCTCTAGGTATGTGAGAGGGACCCTGAGTTTGCGTCCTCAAGTGGAATGGACACCGCGATGCCCTGACTCGAAATAAGGCTGGATATCCCTGCAGTGACTGGAATGCAGGCTCGTCTTGCATCTCCCAAGACGAAAGGGTGTCTGAATCCCCTGTGGAGACCACAGAGAAAGACCTAGTTCCCCAACTCATCGCGACCGGAGGCCTCACATCCTTTGAAAACTCGAGAGGTACGCGGAGATCAGTGCCTCCAAAGGAGACGATGCCTGACTCCTCGTGAAACTTGATAGGAGACCCAGGATTCCTGTGGCACGTGGAAAGGGACCCTTGGTCTCCCGTCTCAGCTGGAGAGGCGTCCCAATTGCCCTGCAAAGCCTCGAGGAGAATCCCGAGTTGTCCCTCGCAACTAGGCCGGAGTCCTGACATGGCTGAACACACACGTGGGTGGAAGGGCCATCCCCGTCGTAACTCGAGAATATACCCCAGGTTCCCGCCGCAACTCGAGAAAAACCATGAGACTTCCCCCTCGCCGCGAGATGAGGCCCGATTCCCCTGCACTGCGTGCAGAGGAATTCCGTGTTGCACATCACACATGAAAGGAGCCTTGATTTCCTTCACGGCACTCCAGAGAAACCCCAAGAACACTGTTTCAAGGCTAGAGGGATCCTGAGGTCACTGTAGCAACACGAAAGAGCTCCGTGGACCAAGAATCAACACGAGATGAGAGGTTAGTCCCTGGCTTCGACTCCTGAGGAATACCACCTTACCACAAGCACCTCAAGAGGAGGCTTCTCTCAGCTCTAGGTATGTGAGAGGGATCCTGAGTTTGCAGCCTCAAGTGGAATGGACACCGCGATGCCCTGACTCGAAATAAGGCCAGATATCCCTGCAGTGACTTGAATGCAGGGTCGTCTTGCATCTCCCAAGAAGAAAGGATGTCTGAATCCCCTGTGGAGACCACAGAGAAAGACCTAGTTCCCCACCTCATCGCGACCGGAGGCCTCACATCCTTTGAAAACTCCAGAGGTACGCGGAGATCAGTGCCTTCAAAGGAGACGATGCCTGACTCCTCGTGAAACTTGATAGGAGTCCCAGGATTCTTGTGGCACGTGGAAAGGGACCCTTGGTCTCCCGCCTCAGCTGGAGAGGCGTTCCAAATGACCTGCCAAGCCTCGAGGAGAATCCCGAGTTGTCCCTCGCAACTAGGCAGGAGTCCTGACGTGGCTGAACAAACACGTGGGTGGAAGGGCCATCCCCGTCGTAACTCGAGAATATACCCCAGGTTCCCGCCGCAACTCGAGAAAAACCATGAGACTTCCCCCTCGATGCGAGATGAGGCCCGATTCCCCTGTACTGCGTGCAGAGCAATTCCGTCTTGCACATCACACATGAAAGGAGCCTTGATTTCCTTGATGGCACTCCAGAGAAACCCCAAGAACACTGTTTCAAGGATAGAGGGATCCTGAGGTCACGGTAGCAACACGAAAGACCTCTGTGGACCAAAAATCAACTCGAAAAGAGAGGTTAGTCCCTGGATTCGTCTCCAGAGGAATACCACCTTACCACAAGCACCACAAGAGGAGGCTTCTCTCAGCTCTAGGTATGTGAGAGGGATCCTGAGTTTGCGGCCTCAAGTGGAATGGACACCGCGATGCCCTGACTCGAAATAAGGCCGGATATCCCTGCAGTGACTTCAATGCAGGCTCGTCTTGCATCTCCCAGGACGAAAGGGTGTCTGAATCCCCTGTGGAGACCACAGAGAAAGACCTAGTTCCCCACCTCATCGCGACAGGAGGCCTCAAATCCTTTGAAAACTCCAGAGGTATGCAGAGATCAGTGCCTCCAAAGGAGACGATGCCTGACTCCTCGTGAAACTTGATAGGAGTCCCAGGATTCCTGTGGCACGTGGAAAGGGACCCTTGGTCTCCCGTCTCACCTGGAGAGGCGTCCCAATTGCCCTGCAAAGCCTCGAGGAGAATCCCGAGTTGTCCCTCGCAACTAGGCAGGAGTCCTGACATGGCTGAACACACACGTGTGTGGAAGGGCCATCCCCGTCGTAACTCGAGAATATACCCCAGGTTCCCGCCGCAACTCGAGAAAAACCATGAGACTTCCCCCTCGCTGCGAGATGAGGCCCGATTCCCCTGCACTGCGTGCAGAGCAATTCCGTGTTGCACATCACACATGAAATGAGCCTTGATTTCCTTAATGGCACTCCAGAGAAACCCCAAGAACACTGTTTCAAGGCTAGAGGGATCCTGAGGTCACTGTAGCAACACGAAAGAGCTCCGTGGACCAAAAATCAACTCGAGATGAGAGGTTAGTCCCTGGCTTCGACTCCTGAGGAATACCACCTTACCACAAGCACCACAAGAGGAGGTTTCTCTCAGCTCTAGGTATGTGAGAGGGACCCTGAGTTTGCGGCCTCAAGTGGAATGGACACCGCGATGCCCTGACTCGACATAAGGCCGGATATCCCTGCAGTGACTGGAATGCAGGCTCGTCTTGCATCTCACAAGACGAAACGGTGTCTGAATCCCCTGTGGAGACCACAGAGAAAGACCTAGTTCCCAACCTCATCGCGACAGGAGGCCTCAAATCCTTTGAAAACTCCAGAGGTATGCGGAGATCAGTGTCTCCAAAGGAGACGATGCCTGACTCCTCGTGAAACTTGATAGGAGACCCAGGATTCCTGTGGCACGTGGAAAGGGACCCTTGGTCTCCCGTCTCAGCTGGAGAGGCGTCCCAATTGCTCTGCAAAGCCTCGAGGAGAATCCCGAGTTGTCCCTCGCAACTAGGCTGGAGTCCTGACATGGCTGAACACACACGTGGGTGGAAGGGCCATCCCCATCGTAACTCGAGAATATACCCCAGGTTCCCGCCGCAACTCGAGAAAAACCATGAGACTTCCCCCTCGCCGCGAGATGAGGCCCGATTCCCCTGCACTGCGTGCAGAGCAATTCCGTGTTGCACATCACACATGAAAGGAGCCTTGATTTCCTTCACGGCACTCCAGAGAAACCCCAAGAACACTGTTTCAAGGCTAGAGGGATCCTGAGGTCACTGTAGCAACACGAAAGAGCTCCGTGGACCAAGAATCAACACGAGATGAGAGGTTAGTCCCTGGCTTCGACTCCAGAGGAATACCACCTTACCACAAGCACCTCAAGAGGAGGCTTCTCTCAGCTCTAGGTATGTGAGAGGGATCCTGAGTTTGCGGCCTCAAGTGGAATGGACACCGCGATGCCCTGACTCGAAATAAGGCCAGATATCCCTGCAGTGACTTGAATGCAGGCTCGTCTTGCATCTCCCAAGAAGAAAGGATGTCTGAATCCCCTGTGGAGACCACAGAGAAAGACCTAGTTCCCCACCTCATCGCGACCGGAGGCCTCACATCCTTTGAAAACTCCAGAGGTACGCGGAGATCAGTGCCTCCAAAGGAGACGATGCCTGACTCCTCGTGAAACTTGATAGGAGTCCCAGGATTCTTGTGGCACGTGGAAAGGGACCCTTGGTCTCCCGCCTCAGCTGGAGAGGCGTTCCAATTGCCCTGCCAAACCTCGAGGAGAATCCCGAGTTGTCCCTCGCAACTAGGCAGGAGTCCTGACGTCGCTGAAGAAACACGTGGGTGGAAGGGCCATCCCCGTCGTAACTCGAGAATATACCCCAGGTTCCCGCCGCAACTCGAGAAAAACCATGAGACTTCCCCCTCGATGCGAGATGAGGCCCGATTCCCCTGTACTGCGTGCAGAGCAATTCCGTCTTGCACATCACACATGAAAGGAGCCTTGATTTCCTTGATGGCACTCCAGAGAAACCCCAAGAACACTGTTTCAAGGATAGAGGGATCCTGAGGTCACTGTAGCAACACGAAAGAACTCTGTGGACCAAAAATCAACTCGAAAAGAGAGGTTAGTCCCTGGATTCGTCTCCAGAGGAATACCACCTTACGACAAGCACCACAAGAGGAGGCTTCTCTCAGCTCTAGGTATGTGAGAGGGATCCTGAGTTTGCGGCCTCAAGTGGAATGGACACCGCGATGCCCTGACTCGAAATAAGGCCGGATATCCCTGCAGTGACTTCAATGCAGGCTCGTCTTGCATCTCCCAGGACGAAAGGATGTCTGAATCCCCTGTGGAAAGCACAGAGAAAGACTTAGTTCCCCACCTCATCGCGACCGATAGCCTCACATCCTTTGAAAACTCCAGAGGTACGCGGAGATCAGTGCCTCCAAAGGAGACGATGCCTGACTCCTCGTGAAACTTGATAGGAGTCCCAGGATTCCTGTGGCACTTGGAAAGGGACACTTGGTCTCCCGCCTCAGCTGGGGAGGCGTCCCAATTGCCCTGCCAAGCCTCGAGGAGAATCCAGAGTTGTCCCTCGCAACTAGGCAGGAGTCCTGACGTTGCTGAAGAAACACGTGGGTGGAAGGGCCATCCCCGTCGTAACTCGAGAATATACCCCAGGTTCCCGCCGCAACTCGAGAAAAACCATGAGACTTCCCCCTCGCCGCGAGATGAGGCCCGATTCCCCTGCACTGCGTGCAGAGCAATTCCGTCTTGCACATCACACATGAAAGGAGCCTTGATTTCCTTGATGGCACTCCAGAGAAACCCCAAGAACACTGTTTCAAGGCTAGAGGGATCCTGAGGTCACTGTAGCAACACGAAAGAGCTCCGTGGGCCAAAAATCAACTCGAGATGAGAGGTTAGTCCCTGGCTTCGACTCCAGAGGAATACCACCTTACCACAAGCACCTCAAGAGGAGGCTTCTCTCAGCTCTAGGTATGTGAGAGGGACCCTGAGTTTGCGGCCTCAAGTGGAATGGACACCGCGAAGCCCTGACGCGAAATAAGGCTGGATATCCCTGCAGTGACTTGAATGCAGGCTCGTCTTGCATCTCCCGAGATGAAAGGTTGTCTGATTCCCCTGTGGAGACCACAGAGAAAGACCTAGTTCCCCACCTCATCGCGACCGGAGGCCTCACATCCTTTGAAAACTCCAGAGGTACGCGGAGATCAGTGCCTCCAAAGGAGACGATGCCTGACTCCTCGTGAAACTTGATAGGAGTCCCAGGATTCCTGTGGCACTTGGAAAGGGACACTTGGTCTCCCGCCTCAGCTGGAGAGGCGTCCCAATTGCCCTGCCAAGCCTCGAGGAGAATCCCGAGTTGTGTCTCGCAACTAGGCAAGAGTCCTGACGTGGCTGAACACACACGTGGGTGGAAGGGCCATCCCCGTCGTAACTCGAGAATATACCCCAGGTTCCCGCCGCAACTCGAGAAAAACCATGAGACTTCCCCCTCGCCGCGAGATGAGGCCCGATTCCCCTGCACTGCGTGCAGAGCAATTCCGTCTTGCACATCACACATGAAAGGAGCCTTGATTTCCTTCATGGCACTCCAGAGAAACCCCAAGAACACTGTTTCAAGGCTAGAGGGATCCTGAGGTCACTGTAGCAACACGAAAGAACTCTGTGGGCCAAAAATCAACTCGAGATGAGAGGTTAGTCCCTGGCTTCGACTCCAGAGGAATACCACCTTACCACAAGCACCTCAAGAGGAGGCTTCTCTCAGCTCTAGGTATGTGAGAGGGACCCTGAGTTTGCGGCCTCAAGTGGAATGGACACCGCGATGCCCTGACTCGAAATAAGGCCGGATATCCCTGCAGTGACTTGAATGCAGGCTCGTCTTGCATCTCCCAAGAAGAAAGGATGTCTGAATCCCCTGTGGAGACCACAGAGAAACACCTAGTTCCCCACCTCATCCCGACCGGAGGCCTCACATCCTTTGAAATCTCCAGAGGTACGCGGAGATCAGTGCCTCCAAAGGAGACGATGCCTGACTCCTCGTGAAACTTGATAGGAGTCCCAGGATTCTTGTGGCACGTGGAAAGGGACCCTTGGTCTCCCGCCTCAGCTGGAGAGGCGTTCCAATTGCCGTGCCAAGCCTCGAGGAGAATCCCGAGTTGTCCCTCGCAACTAGGCAGGAGTCCTGATGTGGCTGAACAAACACGTGGGTGGAAGGGCCATCCCCGTCGTAACTCGAGAATATACCCCAGGTTCCCGCCGCAACTCGAGAAAAACCATGAGACTTCCCCCTCGATGCGAGATGAGGCCCGATTCCCCTGTACTGCGTGCAGAGCAATTCCGTCTTGCACATCACACATGAAAGGAGCCTTGATTTCCTTGATGGCACTCCAGAGAAACCCCAAGAACACTGTTTCAAGGCTAGAGGGATCCTGAGGTCACTGTAGCAACACGAAAGAACTCTGTGGACCAAAAATCAACTCGAAAAGAGAGGTTAGTCCCTGGATTCGTCTCCAGAGGAATACCACCTTACCACAAGCACCTCAAGAGGAGGCTTCTCTCAGCTCTAGGTATGTGAGAGGGACCCTGAGTTTGCGGCCTCAAGTGGAATGGACACGGCGATGCCCTGACTCGAAATAAGGCCGGATATCCCTGCAGTGACTTCAATGCAGGCTCGTCTTGCATCTCCCAGGACGAAAGGATGTCTGAATCCCCTGGGGAAAGCACAGAGAAAGACTTAGTTCCCCACCTCATCGCGACCGGAGGCCTCACATCCTTTGAAAACTCCAGAGGTACGCGGAGATCAGTGCCTCCAAAGGAGACGATGCCTGACTCCTCGTGAAACTTGATAGGAGACCCAGGATTCCTGTGGCACGTGGAAAGGGACCCTTGGTCTCCCGTCTCAGCTGGAGAGGCATCCCAATTGCCCTGCAAAGCCTCGAGGAGAATCCCGAGTTGTCCCTCGCAACTAGGCAGGAGTCCTGACGTCGCTGAAGAAACACGTGGGTGGAAGGGCCATCCCCGTCGTAACTCGAGAATATACCCCAGGTTCCTGCCGCAACTCGAGAAAAACCATGAGACTTCCCCCTCGCCGCGAGATGAGGCCCGATTCCCCTGCACTGCGTGCAGAGCAATTCCGTGTTGCACATCACACATGAAAGGAGCCTTGATTTCCTTGATGGCACTACAGAGAAACCCCAAGAACACTGTTTCAAGGCTAGAGGGATCCTGAGGTCACTGTAGCAACACGAAAGAGCTCAGTGGACCA
The DNA here is from genome assembly GCF_910594005.1 of Cervus elaphus. NCBI lineage: Eukaryota > Metazoa > Chordata > Mammalia > Artiodactyla > Cervidae > Cervus > Cervus elaphus. The sequence continues at coordinate 1,657,688 of NC_057828.1, forward strand.
AGAATCAACACGAGATGAGAGGTTAGTCCCTGGCTTCGACTCCGGAGGAATACCACCTTACCACAAGCACCTCAAGAGGAGGCTTCTCTCAGCTCTAGGTATGTGAGAGGGACCCTGAGTTTGCGGCCTCAAGTGGAATGGACACCGCGATGCCCTGACGCGAAATAAGGCTGGATATCCCTGCAGTGACTTGAATGCAGGCTCGTCTTGCATCTTCCAAGATGAAAGGATGTCTGAATCCCCTGTGGAGACCACAGAGAAAGACCTAGTTCCCCACCTCATCGCAACCGGAGGCCTCACATCCTTTGAAAACTCCAGAGGTACGCGGAGATCAGTGCCTCCAAAGGAGACGATGCCTGACTCCTCGTGAAACTTGATAGGAGTCCCAGGATTCCTGTGGCACGTGGAAAGGGACCCTTGGTCTCCCGTCTCAGCTGGAGAGGCGTCCCAATTGCCTTGCCAAGCCTAGAGGAGAATCCCGAGTTGTGTCTCGCAACTAGGCAAGAGTCCTGACGTGGCTGAACAAACACGTGGGTGGAAGGGCCATCCCCGACGTAACTCGAGAATATACCCCAGGTTCCCGCCGCAACTCGAGTAAAACCATGAGACTTCCCGCTCGCCGCGAGATGAGGCCCGATTCCCCTGCACTGCGTGCAGAGCAATTCTGTGTTGCACATCACACATGAAAGGAGCCTTGATTTCCTTCATGGCACTCCAGAGAAACCCCAAGAACACTGTTTCAAGGCTAGAGGGATCCTGAGGTCACTGTAGCAACACGAAAGAACTCCGTGGACCAAAAATCAACTCGAGATGAGAGGTTAGTCCCTGGCTTCGACTCCAGAGGAATACCACCTTACCACAAGCACCTCAAGAGGAGGCTTCTCTCAGCTCTAGGTATGTGAGAGGGACCCTGAGTTTGCGGCCTCAAGTGGAATGGACACCGCGATGCCCTGACTCGAAATAAGGTCGGATATCCCTGCAGTGACTGGAATGCAGGCTCGTCTTGCATCTCCCAAGACGAAAGGGTGTCTGAATCCCCTGTGGAGACCACAGAGAAAGACCTAGTTCCCCACCTCATCGCGACAGGAGGCCTCAAATACTTTGAAAACTCCAGAGGTATGCGGAGATCAGTGCCTCCAAAGGAGACGATGCCTGACTCCTCGTGAAACTTGATAGGAGACCCAGGATTGCTGTGGCACGTGGAAAGGGACCCTTGGTCTCCCGTCTCAGCTGGAGAGGCGTCCCAATTGCCCTGCAAAGCCTCGAGGAGAATCCCGAGTTGTCCCTAGCAACTAGGCAATAGTCCTGACGTCGCTGAACACACACGTGTGTGGAAGGGCCATCCCCGTCGTAACTCGAGAATATACCCCAGGTTCCTGCCGCAACTCGAGAAAAACCATGAGACTTCCCCCTCGCCGCGAGATGAGGCCCGATTCCCCTGCACTGCGTGCAGAGCAATTCCGTGTTGCACATCACACATGAAAGGAGCCTTGATTTCCTTGATGGCACTCCAGAGAAACCCCAAGAACACTGTTTCAAGGCTAGAGGGATCCTGAGGTCACTGTAGCAACACGAAAGAGCTCCGTGGACCAAGAATCAACACGAGATGAGAGGTTAGTCCCTGGCTTCGACTCCTGAGGAATACCACCTTACCACAAGCACCTCAAGAGGAGGCTTCTCTCAGCTCTAGGTATGTGAGAGGGACCCTGAGTTTGCGGCCTCAAGTGGAATGGACACCGCGATGCCCTGAGTCGAAATAAGGCCGGATATCCCTGCAGTGACTTGAATGCAGGCTCGTCTTGCATCTCCCATGAAGAAAGGATGTCTGAATCCCCTGTGGAGACCACAGAGAAACACCTAGTTCCCCACCTCATCGCGACCGGAGGCCTCACATCTTTGGAAAACTCCAGAGGTACGTGGAGATCAGTGCCTCCAAAGGAGACGATGCCTGACTCCTCGTGAAACTTGATAGGAGTCCCAGGATTCTGGTGGCACGTGGAAAGGGACCCTTGGTCTCCCGCCTCAGCTGGAGAGGCGTTCCAATTGCCCTGCCAAGCCTCGAGGAGAATCCCGAGTTGTCCCTCGCAACTAGGCAGGAGTCCTGACGTGGCTGAACAAACACGTGGGTGGAAGGGCCATCCCCGTCGTAACTCGAGAATATACCCCAGGTTCCCGCCGCAACTCGAGAAAAACCATGAGACTTCCCCCTCGATGCGAGATGTGGCCCGATTCCCCTGTACTGCGTGCAGAGCAATTCCGTCTTGCACATCACACATGAAAGGAGCCTTGATTTCCTTGATGGCACTCCAGAGAAACCCCAAGAACACTGTTTCAAGGATAGAGGGATCCTGAGGTCACTGTAGCAACACGAAAGAACTCTGTGAACCAAAAATCAACTCGAAAAGAGAGGTTAGTCCCTGGATTCGTCTCCAGAGGAATACCACCTTACCACAAGCACCTCAAGAGGAGGCTTCTCTCAGCTCTAGGTATGTGAGAGGGACCCTGAGTTTGCGGCCTCAAGTGGAATGGACACCGCGATGCCCTGACTCGAAATAAGGCCGGATATCCCTGCAGTGACTTCAATGCAGGCTCGTCTTGCATCTCCCAGGACGAAAGGATGTCTGAATCCCCTGTGGAAAGCACAGAGAAAGACTTAGTTCCCCACCTCATCGCGACCGATAGCCTCACATCCTTCGAAAACTCCAGAGGAACGCGGAGATCAGTGCCTCCAAAGGAGACGATGCCTGACTCCTCGTGAAACTTGATAGGAGTCCCAGGATTCTTGTGGCACGTGGAAAGGGACACTTGGTCTCCCGCCTCAGCTGGAGAGGCGTTCCAATTGCCCTGCCAAGCCTCGAGGAGAATCCCGAGTTGTCCCTCACAACTAGGCAGGAGTCCTGACATGGCTGAACACACACGTGTGTGGTAGGGCCATCCCCGTCGTAACTCGAGAATATACCCCAGGTTCCCGCCGCAACTCGAGAAAAACCATGAGACTTCCCCCTCGCCGCGAGATGAGGCCCGATTCCCCTGCACTGCGTGCAGAGCAATTCCGTGTTGCACATCACACATGAAAGGAGCCTTGATTTCCTTGATGGCACTCCAGAGAAACCCCAAGAACACTGTTTCAAGGCTAGAGGGATCCTGAGGTCACTGTAGCAACACGAAAGAGCTTCGTGGGCCAAAAATCAACTCGAGATGAGAGGTTAGTCCCTGGCTTCGCCTCCAGAGGAATACCACCTTACCACAAGCACCTCAAGAGGAGGCTTTTCTCAGCTCTAGGTATGTGAGAGGGACCCTGAGTTTGCGGCCTCAAGTGGAATGGACACCGCGATGCCCTGACGCGAAATAAGGCTGGATATCCCTGCAGTGACTTGAATGCAGGCTCGTCTTGCATCTCCCAGGACGAAAGGATGTCTGAATCCCCTGTGGAGACCACAGAGAAAGACCTAGTTCCCCACCTCATCACGACCGGAGGCCTCACATCCTTTGAAAACTCCAGAGGTACGCGGAGATCAGTGCCTCCAAAGGAGACGATGCCTGACTCCTCGTGAAACTTGATAGGAGTCCCAGGATTCCTGTGGCACGTGGAAAGGGACCCTTGGTCTCCCGCCTCAGCTGGAGAGGCGTCCCAATTGCCTTGCCAAGCCTCGAGGAGAATCCCGAGTTGTGTCTCGCAACTAGGCAAGAGTCCTGACGTGGCTGAACAAACACGTGTGTGGAAGGGCCATCCCCGTCGTAACTCGAGAATATACCCCAGGTTCCCGCCGCAACTCGAGAAAAACCATGAGACTTCCCCCTCGCCGCGAGATGAGGCCCGATTCCCCTGCACTGCGTGCAGAGCAATTCCGTGTTGCACATCACACATGAAAGGAGCCTTGATTTCCTTGATGGCACTCCAGAGAAACCCCAAGAACACTGTTTCAAGGCTAGAGGGATCCTGAGGTCACTGTAGCAACACGAAAGAGCTCCGTGGGCCAAAAATCAACTCGAGATGAGAGGTTAGTCCCTGGCTTCGCCTCCAGAGGTATACCGCCTTACCACAAGCACCTCAAGAGGAGGCTTCTCTCAGCTCTAGGTATGTGAGAGGGACCCTGAGTTTGCGGCCTCAAGTGGAATGGACACCGCGATGCCCTGACGCGAAATAAGGCTGGATATCCCTGCAGTGACTTGAATGCAGGCTCGTCTTGCATCTCCCAGGACGAAAGGATGTCTGAATCCCCTGTGGAGACCACAGAGAAAGACCTAGTTCCCCACCTCATCACGACCGGAGGCCTCACATCCTTTGAAAACTCCAGAGGTACGCGGAGATCAGTGCCTCCAAAGGAGACGATGCCTGACTCCTCGTGAAACTTGATAGGAGTCCCAGGATTCCTGTGGCACGTGGAAAGGGACCCTTGGTCTCCCGCCTCAGCTGGAGAGGCGTCCCAATTGCCTTGCCAAGCCTCGAGGAGAATCCCGAGTTGTGTCTCGCAACTAGGCAAGAGTCCTGACGTGGCTGAACAAACACGTGTGTGGAAGGGCCATCCCCGTCGTAACTCGAGAATATACCCCAGGTTCCCGCCGCAACTCGAGAAAAACCATGAGACTTCCCCCTCGCCGCGAGATGAGGCCCGATTCCCCTGCACTGCGTGCAGAGCAATTCTGTGTTGCACATCACACATGAAAGGAGCCTTGATTTCTTTGATGGCACTCCAGAGAAACCCCAAGAACACTGTTTCAAGGCTAGAGGGATCCTGAGGTCACTGTAGCAACACGAAAGAGCTCCGTGGACCAAAAACCAACTCGAGATGAGAGGTTAGTCCCTGGCTTCGACTCCAGAGGAATACCACCTTACTACAAGCACCTCAAGAGGAGGCTTCGCTCAGCTCTAGGTATGTGAGAGGGACCCTGAGTTTGCGGCCTCAAGTGGAATGGACACCGCGATGCCCTGACTCGAAATAAGGCCGGATATCCCTGCAGTGACTGGAATGCAGGCTCGTCTTGCATCTCCCAAGAAGAAAGGGTGTCTGAATCCCATGTGGAGACCACAGAGAAAGACCTAGTTCCCCACATCATCGCGACAGGAGGCCTCAAATCCTTTGAAAACTCCAGAGGTATGCGGAGATCAGTGCCTCCAAAGGAGACGATGCCTGACTCCTCGTGAAACTTGATAGGAGACCCAGGATTCCTGTGGCACGTGGAAAGGGACCCTTGGTCTCCCGTCTCAGCTGGAGAGGCGTCCCAATTGCCCTGCAAAGCCTCGAGGAGAATCCAGAGTTGTCCCTCGCAACTAGGCAGGAGTCCTGACATGGCTGAACACACACGTGTGTGGAAGGGCCATCCCCGTCGTAACTCGAGAATATACCCCAGGTTCCCGCCGCAACTCGAGAAAAACCATGAGACTTCCCCCTCCCCGCGAGATGAGGCCTGATTCCCCTGCACTGCGTACAGAGCAATTCTGTGTTGCACATCACACATGAAAGGAGCCTTGATTTCCTTCATGGCACTCCAGAGAAACCCCAAGAACACTGTTTCAAGGCTAGAGGGATCCTGAGGTCACTGTAGCAACACGAAAGAGCTCCGTGGACCAAGAATCAACACGAGATGAGAGGATAGTCCCTGGCTTCAACTCCAGAGGAATACCACCTTACCACAAGCACCTCAAGAGGAGGCTTCTCTCAGCTCTAGGTATGTGAGAGGGATCCTGAGTTTGCGGCCTCAAGTGGAATGGACACCGCGATGCCCTGACTCAAAATAAGGCCGGATATCCATGCAGTGACTTGAATGCAGGCTCGTCTTGCATCTCCCAAGATGAAAGGATGTCTGAATCCCCTGTGGAGACCACAGAGAAAGACCTAGTTCCTCACCTCATCGCGACCGGAGGCCTCACATCCTTTGAAAACTCCAGAGGTACGCGGAGATCAGTGCCTCCAAAGGAGACGATGCCTGACTCCTCGTGAAACTTGATAGGAGTCCCAGGATTCCTGTGGCACGTGGAAAGGGACCCTTGGTCTCCCGCCTCAGCTGGAGAGGCGTCCCAATTGCCCTGCCAAGCCTCGAGGAGAATCCCGAGTTGTGTCTCGCAACTAGGCAAGAGTCCTGACGTGGCTGAACAAACACGTGTGTGGAAGTGCCATCCCCGTCGTAACTCGAGAATATACCCCAGGTTCCCGCCGCAACTCGAGAAAAAGCATGAGACTTCCCCCTCGCCGCGAGATGAGGCCCGATTCCCCTGCACTGCGTGCAGAGCAATTCTGTGTTGCACATCACACATGAAAGGAGCCTTGATTTCCTTCATGGCACTCCAGAGAAACCCCAAGAACACTGTTTCAAGGCTAGAGGGATCCTGAGGTCACTGTAGCAACACGAAAGAGCTCCGTGGACCAAAAATCAACTCGAGATGAGATGTTAGTCCCTGGCTTCGACTCCAGAGGAATACCACCTTACAACAAGCAACTCAAGAGGAGGCTTCTCTCAGCTCTAGGTATGTGAGAGGGACCCTGAGTTTGCGGCCTCAAGTGGAATGGACACCGCGATGCCCTGACTCGAAATAAGGCCGGATATCCCTGCAGTGACTGGAATGCAGGCTCGTCTTGCATCTCCCAAGAAGAAAGGATGTCTGAATCCCCTGTGGAGACCACAGAGAAAGACCTAGTTCCCCACCTCATCGCGACAGGAGGCCTCAAATCCTTTGAACACCCCAGAGGTATGCGGAGATCAGTGCCTCCAAAGTAGACGATGCCTGACTCCTCGTGAAACTTGATAGGAGACCCAGGATTCCTGTGGCACGTGGAAAGGGACCCTTGGTCTCCCGTCTCAGCTGGAGAGGCGTCCCAATTGCCCTGCAAAGCCTCGAGGAGAATCCCGAGTTGTCCCTCGCAACTAGGCAGGAGTCCTGACATGGCTGAACACACACGTGTGTGGAAGGGCCATCCCCGTCGTAACTCGGGAATATACCCCAGGTTCCCGCCGCAACTCGAGAAAAACCATGAGACTTCCCCCTCGCCGCGAGATGAGGCCCGATTCCCCTGCACTGCGTGCAGAGCAATTCTGTGTTGCACATCACACATGAAAGGAGCCTTGATTTCCTTGATGGCACTCACAAGAAACCCCAAGAACACTGTTTCAAGGCTAGAGGGATCCTGAGGTCACTGTAGCAACACGAAAGAGCTCCGTGGACCAAAAACCAACTCGAGATGAGAGGTTAGTCCCTGGCTTCGACTCCAGAGGAATACCACCTTACCACAAGCACCTCAAGAGGAGGCTTCGCTCAGCTCTAGGTATGTGAGAGGGACCCTGAGTTTGCGGCCTCAAGTGGAATGGACACCGCGATGCCCTGACTCGAAATAAGGCCGGATATCCCTGCAGTGACTGGAATGCAGGCTCGTCTTGCATCTCCCAAGAAGAAAGGATGTCTGAATCCCCTGTGGAGACCACAGAGAAACACCTAGTTCCCCACCTCATCGCGACCGGAGGCCTCACATCCTTTGAAAACTCCAGAGGTACGCGGAGATCAGTGCCTCCAAAGGAGACGATGCCTGACTCCTCGTGAAACTTGATAGGAGTCCCAGGATTCTTGTGGCACGTGAAAAGGGACCCTTGGTCTCCCGCCTCAGCTGGAGAGGCGTCCCAATTGCCCTGCCAAGCCTCGAGGAGAATCCCGAGTTGTGTCTCGCAACTAGGCAAGAGTCCTGACGTGGCTGAACAAACACGTGTGCGGAAGTGCCATCCCCGTCGTAACTCGAGAATATACCCCAGGTTCCCGCCGCAACTCGAGAAAAAGCATGAGACTTCCCCCTCGCCGCGAGATGAGGCCCGATTCCCCTGCACTGCGTGCAGAGCAATTCTGTGTTGCACATCACACATGAAAGGAGCCTTGATTTCCTTCATGGCACTCCAGAGAAACCCCAAGAACACTGTTTCAAGGCTAGAGGGATCCTGAGGTCACTGTAGCAACACGAAAGAGCTCCGTGGACCAAAAATCAACTCGAGATGAGATGTTAGTCCCTGGCTTCGACTCCAGAGGAATACCACCTTACAACAAGCAACTCAAGAGGAGGCTTCTCTCAGCTCTAGGTATGTGAGAGGGACCCTGAGTTTGCGGCCTCAAGTGGAATGGACACCGCGATGCCCTGACTCGAAATAAGGCCGGATATCCCTGCAGTGACTGGAATGCAGGCTCGTCTTGCATCTCCCAAGAAGAAAGGATGTCTGAATCCCCTGTGGAGACCACAGAGAAAGACCTAGTTCCCCACCTCATCGCGACAGGAGGCCTCAAATCCTTTGAAAACCCCAGAGGTATGCGGAGATCAGTGCCTCCAAAGTAGACGATGCCTGACTCCTCGTGAAACTTGATAGGAGACCCAGGATTCCTGTGGCACGTGGAAAGGGACCCTTGGTCTCCCGTCTCAGCTGGAGAGGCGTCCCAATTGCCCTGCAAAGCCTCGAGGAGAATCCCGAGTTGTCCCTCGCAACTAGGCAGGAGTCCTGACATGGCTGAACACACACGTGTGTGGAAGGGCCATCCCCGTCGTAACTCGGGAATATACCCCAGGTTCCCGCCGCAACTCGAGAAAAACCATGAGACTTCCCCCTCGCCGCGAGATGAGGCCCGATTCCCCTGCACTGCGTGCAGAGCAATTCTGTGTTGCACATCACACATGAAAGGAGCCTTGATTTCCTTGATGGCACTCACAAGAAACCCCAAGAACACTGTTTCAAGGCTAGAGGGATCCTGAGGTCACTGTAGCAACACGAAAGAGCTCCGTGGACCAAAAACCAACTCGAGATGAGAGGTTAGTCCCTGGCTTCGACTCCAGAGGAATACCACCTTACCACAAGCACCTCAAGAGGAGGCTTCGCTCAGCTCTAGGTATGTGAGAGGGACCCTGAGTTTGCGGCCTCAAGTGGAATGGACACCGCGATGCCCTGACTCGAAATAAGGCCGGATATCCCTGCAGTGACTGGAATGCAGGCTCGTCTTGCATCTCCCAAGAAGAAAGGATGTCTGAATCCCCTGTGGAGACCACAGAGAAACACCTAGTTCCCCACCTCATCGCGACCGGAGGCCTCACATCCTTTGAAAACTCCAGAGGTACGCGGAGATCAGTGCCTCCAAAGGAGACGATGCCTGACTCCTCGTGAAACTTGATAGGAGTCCCAGGATTCTTGTGGCACGTGAAAAGGGACCCTTGGTCTCCCGCCTCAGCTGGAGAGGCGTCCCAATTGCCCTGCCAAGCCTCGAGGAGAATCCCGAGTTGTGTCTCGCAACTAGGCAAGAGTCCTGACGTGGCTGAACAAACACGTGTGTGGAAGTGCCATCCCCGTCGTAACTCGAGAATATACCCCAGGTTCCCGCCGCAACTCGAGAAAAACCATGAGACTTCCCCCTCGCCGCGAGATGAGGCCCGATTCCCCTGCACTGCGTGCAGAGCAATTCTGTGTTGCACATCACACATGAAAGGAGCCTTGATTTCCTTCATGGCACTCCAGAGAAACCCCAAGAACACTGTTTCAAGGCTAGAGGGATCCTGAGGTCACTGTAGCAACACGAAAGAGCTCCGTGGACCAAAAATCAACTCGAGATGAGATGTTAGTCCCTGGCTTCGACTCCAGAGGAATACCACCTTACAACAAGCAACTCAAGGGGAGGCTTCTCTCAGCTCTAGGTATGTGAGAGGGACCCTGAGTTTGCGGCCTCAAGTGGAATGGACACCGCGATGCCCTGACTCGAAATAAGGCCGGATATCCCTGCAGTGACTGGAATGCAGGCTCGTCTTGCATCTCCCAAGAAGAAAGGATGTCTGAATCCCCTGTGGAGACCACAGAGAAAGACCTAGTTCCCCACCTCATCGCGACAGGAGGCCTCAAATCCTTTGAACACCCCAGAGGTATGCGGAGATCAGTGCCTCCAAAGTAGACGATGCCTGACTCCTCGTGAAACTTGATAGGAGACCCAGGATTCCTGTGGCACGTGGAAAGGGACCCTTGGTCTCCCGTCTCAGCTGGAGAGGCGTCCCAATTGCCCTGCAAAGCCTCGAGGAGAATCCAGAGTTGTCCCTCGCAACTAGGCAGGAGTCCTGACATGGCTGAACACACACGTGTGTGGAAGGGCCATCCCCGTCGTAACTCGGGAATATACCCCAGGTTCCCGCCGCAACTCGAGAAAAACCATGAGACTTCCCCCTCGCCGCGAGATGAGGCCCGATTCCCCTGCACTGCGTGCAGAGCAATTCTGTGTTGCACATCACACATGAAAGGAGCCTTCATTTCCTTCATGGCACTCCAGAGAAACCCCAAGAACACTGTTTCAAGGCTAGAGGGATCCTGAGGTCACTGTAGCAACACGAAAGAGCTCCGTGGACCAAAAACCAACTCGAGATGAGAGGTTAGTCCCTGGCTTCGACTCCAGAGGAATACCACCTTACCACAAGCACCTCAAGAGGAGGCTTCGCTCAGCTCTAGGTATGTGAGAGGGACCCTGAGTTTGCGGCCTCAAGTGGAATGGACACCGCGATGCCCTGACTCGAAATAAGGCCGGATATCCCTGCAGTGACTGGAATGCAGGCTCGTCTTGCATCTCCCAAGAAGAAAGGATGTCTGAATCCCCTGTGGAGACCACAGAGAAACACCTAGTTCCCCACCTCATCGCGACCGGAGGCCTCACATCCTTTGAAAACTCCAGAGGTACGCGGAGATCAGTGCCTCCAAAGGAGACGATGCCTGACTCCTCGTGAAACTTGATAGGAGTCCCAGGATTCTTGTGGCACGTGAAAAGGGACCCTTGGTCTCCCGCCTCAGCTGGAGAGGCGTCCCAATTGCCCTGCCAAGCCTCGAGGAGAATCCCGAGTTGTGTCTCGCAACTAGGCAAGAGTCCTGACGTGGCTGAACAAACACGGGTGTGGAAGTGCCATCCCCGTCGTAACTCGAGAATATACCCCAGGTTCCCGCCGCAACTCGAGAAAAAGCATGAGACTTCCCCCTCGCCGCGAGATGAGGCCCGATTCCCCTGCACTGCGTGCAGAGCAATTCTGTGTTGCACATCACACATGAAAGGAGCCTTGATTTCCTTCATGGCACTCCAGAGAAACCCCAAGAACACTGTTTCAAGGCTAGAGGGATCCTGAGGTCACTGTAGCAACACGAAAGAGCTCCGTGGACCAAAAATCAACTCGAGATGAGATGTTAGTCCCTGGCTTCGACTCCAGAGGAATACCACCTTACAACAAGCAACTCAAGAGGAGGCTTCTCTCAGCTCTAGGTATGTGAGAGGGACCCTGAGTTTGCGGCCTCAAGTGGAATGGACACCGCGATGCCCTGACTCGAAATAAGGCCGGATATCCCTGCAGTGACTGGAATGCAGGCTCGTCTTGCATCTCCCAAGAAGAAAGGATGTCTGAATCCCCTGTGGAGACCACAGAGAAAGACCTAGTTCCCCACCTCATCGCGACAGGAGGCCTCAAATCCTTTGAACACCCCAGAGGTATGCGGAGATCAGTGCCTCCAAAGTAGACGATGCCTGACTCCTCGTGAAACTTGATAGGAGACCCAGGATTCCTGTGGCACGTGGAAAGGGACCCTTGGTCTCCCGTCTCAGCTGGAGAGGCGTCCCAATTGCCCTGCAAAGCCTCGAGGAGAATCCAGAGTTGTCCCTCGCAACTAGGCAGGAGTCCTGACATGGCTGAACACACACGTGTGTGGAAGGGCCATCCCCGTCGTAACTCGGGAATATACCCCAGGTTCCCGTCGCAACTCGAGAAAAACCATGAGACTTCCCCCTCGCCGCGAGATGAGGCCCGATTCCCCTGCACTGCGTGCAGAGCAATTCTGTGTTGCACATCACACATGAAAGGAGCCTTGATTTCCTTGATGGCACTCACAAGAAACCCCAAGAACACTGTTTCAAGGCTAGAGGGATCCTGAGGTCACTGTAGCAACATGAAAGAGCTCCGTGGACCAAAAACCAACTCGAGATGAGAGGTTAGTCCCTGGCTTCGACTCCAGAGGAATACCACCTTACCACAAGCACCTCAAGAGGAGGCTTCGCTCAGCTCTAGGTATGTGAGAGGGACCCTGAGTTTGCGGCCTCAAGTGGAATGGACACCGCGATGCCCTGACTCGAAATAAGGCCGGATATCCCTGCAGTGACTGGAATGCAGGCTCGTCTTGCATCTCCCAAGAAGAAAGGATGTCTGAATCCCCTGTGGAGACCACAGAGAAACACCTAGTTCCCCACCTCATCGCGACCGGAGGCCTCACATCCTTTGAAAACTCCAGAGGTACGCGGAGATCAGTGCCTCCAAAGGAGACGATGCCTGACTCCTCGTGAAACTTGATAGGAGTCCCAGGATTCTTGTGGCACGTGAAAAGGGACCCTTGGTCTCCCGCCTCAGCTGGAGAGGCGTCCCAATTGCCCTGCCAAGCCTCGAGGAGAATCCCGAGTTGTGTCTCGCAACTAGGCAAGAGTCCTGACGTGGCTGAACAAACACGTGTGTGGAAGGGCCATCCCCGTCGTAACTCGAGAATATACCCCAGGTTCCCGCCGCAACTCGAGAAAAACCATGAGACTTCCCCCTCGCCGCGAGATGAGGCCCGATTCCCCTGCACTGCGTGCAGAGCAATTCTGTGTTGCACATCACACATGAAAGGAGCCTTGATTTCCTTCATGGCACTCCAGAGAAACCCCAAGAACACTGTTTCAAGGCTAGAGGGATCCTGAGGTCACTGTAGCAACACGAAAGAGCTCCGTGGACCAAAAATCAACTCGAGATGAGATGTTAGTCCCTGGCTTCGACTCCAGAGGAATACCACCTTACAACAAGCAACTCAAGAGGAGGCTTCTCTCAGCTCTAGGTATGTGAGAGGGACCCTGAGTTTGCGGCCTCAAGTGGAATGGACACCGCGATGCCCTGACTCGAAATAAGGCCGGATATCCCTGCAGTGACTGGAATGCAGGCTCGTCTTGCATCTCCCAAGAAGAAAGGATGTCTGAATCCCCTGTGGAGACCACAGAGAAAGACCTAGTTCCCCACCTCATCGCGACAGGAGGCCTCAAATCCTTTGAACACCCCAGAGGTATGCGGAGATCAGTGCCTCCAAAGTAGACGATGCCTGACTCCTCGTGAAACTTGATAGGAGACCCAGGATTCCTGTGGCACGTGGAAAGGGACACTTGGTCTCCCGTCTCAGCTGGAGAGGCGTCCCAATTGCCCTGCAAAGCCTCGAGGAGAATCCCGAGTTGTCCCTCGCAACTAGGCAGGAGTCCTGACATGGCTGAACACACACGTGTGTGGAAGGGCCATCCCCGTCGTAACTCGAGAATATACCCCAGGTTCCCGCCGCAACTCGAGAAAAACCATGAGACTTCCCCCTCGCCGTGAGATGAGGCCCGATTCCCCTGCACTGCGTGCAGAGCAATTCTGTGTTGCACATCACACATGAAAGGAGCCTTGATTTCCCTCATGGCACTCCAGAGACACCCCAAGAACACTGTTTCAAGGCTAGAAGGATCCTGAGGTAACTGTAGCAACACGAAAGAGCTCCGTGGGCCAAAAATCAACTCGAGATGAGAGGTTAGTCCCTGGCTTCGACTCCAGAGGAATACCACCTTACCACAAGCACCTCAAGAGGAGGCTTCTCTCAGCTCTAGGTATGTGAGAGGGACCCTGAGTTTGCGGCCTCAAGTGGAATGGACACCGCGATGCCCTGACTCGAAATAAGGCCGGATATCCCTGCAGTGACTGGAATGCAGGCTCGTCTTGCATCTCCCAAGACGAAAGGGTGTCTGAATCCCCTGTGGAGACCACAGAGAAAGACCTAGTTCCCGACCTCATCGCGACAGGAGGCCTCAAATCCTTTGAAAACTCCAGAGGTATGCGGAGATCAGTGCCTCCAAAGGAGACGATGCCTGACTCCTCGTGAAACTTGATAGGAGTCCCAGGATTCTTGTGGCACGTGGAAAGGGACACTTGGTCTCCCGCCTCAGCTGGAGAGGCGTCCCAATTGCCCTGCCAAGCCTCGAGGAGAATCCCGAGTTGTCCCTCGCAACTAGGCATGAGTCCTGACGTGGCTGAACAAACACGTGGGTGGAAGGGCCATCCCCGTCGTAACTCGAGAATATACCCCAGGTTCCCGCCGCAACTCGAGAAAAACCATGAGACTTCCCCCTCGATGTGAGATGAGGCCCGATTCCCCTGTACTGCGTGCAGAGCAATTCTGTGTTGCACATCACACATGAAAGGAGCCTTGATTTCCTTGATGGCACTCCAGAGAAACCCCAAGAACACTGTTTCAAGGATAGAGGGATCCTGAGGTCACTGTAGCAAAACGAAAGAACTCTGTGGACCAAAAATCAACTCGAAAAGAGAGGTTAGTCCCTGGATTCGTCTCCAGAGGAATACCACCTTACCACAAGCACCTCAAGAGGAGGCTTCTCTCAGCTCTAGGTATGTGAGAGGGACCCTGAGTTTGCGGCCTCAAGTGGAATGGACACCGCGATGCCCTGACTCGAAATAAGGCCGGATATCCCTGCAGTGACTTCAATGCAGGCTCGTCTTGCATCTCCCAGGATGAAAGGATGTCTGAATCCCCTGTGGAAAGCACAGAGAAAGACTTAGTTCCCCACCTCATCGCGACCGATAGCCTCACACCCTTTGAAAACTCCAGAGGTACGCGGAGATCAGTGCCTCCAAAGGAGACGATGCCTGACTCCTCGTGAAACTTGATAGGAGTCCCAGGATTCCTGTGGCACTTGGAAAGGGACACTTGGTCTCCCGCCTCAGCTGGAGAGGCGTCCCAATTGCCCTGCAAAGCCTCGAGGAGAATCCCGAGTTGTCCCTCGCAACTAGGCAGGAGTCCTGACATGGCTGAACAAACACGTGGGTGGAAGGGCCATCCCCGTCGTAACTCGAGAATATACCCCAGGTTCCCGCCGCAACTCGAGAAAAACCATGAGACTTCCCCCTCGCCGCGAGATGAGGCCCGATTCCCCTGCACTGCGTGCAGAGCAATTCCGTGTTGCACATCACACATGAAAGGAGCCTTGATTTCCTTGATGGCACTCCAGAGAAACCCCAAGAACACTGTTTCAAGGCTAGAGGGATCCTGAGGTCACTGTAGCAACACGAAAGCGCTCCGTGGGCCAAAAATCAACTCGAGATGAGAGGTTAGTCCCTGGCTTCGACTCCAGAGGAATACCACCTTACCACAAGCACCTCAAGAGGAGGCTTCTCTCAGCTCTAGGTATGTGAGAGGGACCCTGAGTTTGCGGCCTCAAGTGGAATGGACACCGCGATGCCCTGACGCGAAATAAGGCTGGATATCCCTGCAGTGACTTGAATGCAGGCTCGTCTTGCATCTCCCAAGATGAAAGGATGTCTGAATCCCCTGTGGAGACCACAGAGAAAGACCTACTTCCCCACCTCATCACGACCGGAGGCCTCACATCCTTTGAAAACTCCAGAGGTACGCGGAGATCAGTGCCTCCAAAGGAGACGATGCCTGACTCCTCGTGAAACTTGATAGGAGTCCCAGGATTCCTGTGGCACGTGGAAAGGGACCCTTGGTCTCCCGCCTCAGCTGGAGAGGCGTCCCAATTGCCTTGCCAAGCCTCGAGGAGAATCCCGAGTTGTGTCTCGCGACTAGGCAAGAGTCCTGACGTGGCTGAACAAACACGTGTGTGGAAGGGCCATCCCCGTCGTAACTCGAGAATATACCCCAGGTTCCCGCCGCAACTCGAGAAAAACCATGAGACTTCCCCCTCGCTGCGAGATGAGGCCCGATTCCCCTGCACTGCGTGCAGAGCAATTCTGTGTTGCACATCACACATGAAAGGAGCCTTGATTTCCCTCATGGCACTCCAGAGACACCCCAAGAACACTGTTTCAAGGCTAGAGGGATCCTGAGGTAACTGTAGCAACACGAAAGAGCTCCGTGGGCCAAAAATCAACTCGAGATGAGAGGTTAGTCCCTGGCTTCGACTCCAGAGGAATACCACCTTACCACAAGCACCTCAAGAGGAGGCTTCTCTCAGCTCTAGGTATGTGAGAGGGACCCTGAGTTTGCGGCCTCAAGTGGAATGGACACCGCGATGCCCTGACTCGAAATAAGGCCGGATATCCCTGCAGTGACTGGAATGCAGGCTCGTCTTGCATCTCCCAAGACGAAAGGGTGTCTGAATCCCCTGTGGAGACCACAGAGAAAGACCTAGTTCCCGACCTCATCGCGACAGGAGGCCTCAAATCCTTTGAAAACTCCAGAGGTATGCGGAGATCAGTGCCTCCAAAGGAGACGATGCCTGACTCCTCGTGAAACTTGATAGGAGACCCAGGATTCCTGTGGCACGTGGAAAGGGACCCTTGGTCTCCCGTCTCAGCTGGAGAGGCGTCCCAATTGCCCTGCAAAGCCTCGAGGAGAATCCCGAGTTGTCCCTCACAACTAGGCAGGAGTCCTCACATGGCTGAACACACACGTGTGTGGAAGGGCCATCCCCGTCGGAACTCGAGAATATACCCCAGGTTCCCGCCGCAACTCGAGAAAAACCATGAGACTTCCCCCTCGCCGCGAGATGAGGCCCGATTCCCCTGCACTGCGTGCAGAGCAATTCCGTGTTGCACATCACACATGAAAGGAGCCTTGATTTCCTTGATGGCACTCCAGAGAAACCCCAAGAACACTGTTTCAAGGCTAGAGGGATCCTGAGGTCACTGTAGCAACACGAAAGAGTTCCGTGGACCAAGAATCAACACGAGATGAGAGGTTAGTCCCTGGCTTCGACTCCTGAGGAATACCACCTTACCACAAGCACCTCAAGAGGAGGCTTCTCTCAGCTCTAGGTATGTGAGAGGGATCCTGAGTTTGCGGCCTCAAGTGGAATGAACACCGCGATGCCCTGACTCGAAATAAGGCCGGATATCCCTGCAGTGACTTGAATGCAGGCTCGTCTTGCATCTCCCAAGATGAAAGGATGTCTGAATCCCCTGTGCAGACCACAGAGAAACACCTAGTTCCCCACCTCATCGCGACCGGAGGCCTCACATCCTTTGAAAACTCCAGAGGTACGCGGAAATCAGTGCCTCCAAAGGAGACGATGCCTGACTCCTCGTGAAACTTGATAGGAGTCCCAGGATTCTTGTGGCACGTGGAAAGGGACACTTGGTCTCCCGCCTCAGCTGGAGAGGCGTCCCAATTGCCCTGCCAAGCCTCGAGGAGAATCCCGAGTTGTCCCTCGCAACTAGGCATGAGTCCTGACGTGGCTGAACAAACACGTGGGTGGAAGGGCCATCCCCGTCGTAACTCGAGAATATACCCCAGGTTCCCGCCGCAACTCGAGAAAAACCATGAGACTTCCCCCTCGATGTGAGATGAGGCCCGATTCCCCTGTACTGCGTGCAGAGCAATTCCGTCTTGCACATCACACATGAAAGGAGCCTTGATTTCCTTGATGGCACTCCAGAGAAACCCCAAGAACACTGTTTCAAGGATAGAGGGATCCTGAGGTCACTGTAGCAACACGAAAGAACTCTGTGGACCAAAAATCAACTCGAAAAGAGAGGTTAGTCCCTGGATTCGTCTCCAGAGGAATACCACCTTACCACAAGCACCTCAAGAGGAGGCTTCTCTCAGCTCTAGGTATGTGAGAGGGACCCTGAGTTTGCGGCCTCAAGTGGAATGGACACCGCGATGCCCTGACTCGAAATAAGGCCGGATATCCCTGCAGTGACTTCAATGCAGGCTCGTCTTGCATCTCCCAAGATGAAAGGATGTCTGAATCCCCTGTGGAGACCACAGAGAAAGACCTACTTCCCCACCTCATCACGACCGGAGGCCTCACATCCTTTGAAAACTCCAGAGGTACGCGGAGATCAGTGCCTCCAAAGGAGACGATGCCTGACTCCTCGTGAAACTTGATAGGAGTCCCAGGATTCCTGTGGCACGTGGAAAGGGACCCTTGGTCTCCCGCCTCAGCTGGAGAGGCATCCCAATTGCCTTGCCAAGCCTCGAGGAGAATCCCGAGTTGTGTCTCGCGACTAGGCAAGAGTCCTGACGTGGCTGAACAAACACGTGTGTGGAAGGGCCACCCCGTCGTAATCGAGAATATACCCCAGGTTCCCGCCGCAACTCGAGAAAAACCATGAGACTTCCCCCTCGCCGCGAGATGAGGCCCGATTCCCCTGCACTGCGTGCAGAGCAATTCTGTGTTGCACATCACACATGAAAGGAGCCTTGATTTCCCTCATGGCACTCCAGAGACACCCCAAGAACACTGTTTCAAGGCTAGAGGGATCCTGAGGTAACTGTAGCAACACGAAAGAGCTCCGTGGGCCAAAAATCAACTCGAGATGAGAGGATAGTCCCTGGCTTCGACTCCAGAGGAATACCACCTTACCACAAGCACCTCCAGAGGAGGCTTCTCTCAGCTCTAGGTATGTGAGAGGGACCCTGAGTTTGCGGCCTCAAGTGGAATGGACACCGCGATGCCCTGACTCGAAATAAGGCCGGATATCCCTGCAGTGACTGGAATGCAGGCTCGTCTTGCATCTCCCAAGACGAAAGGGTGTCTGAATCCCCTGTGGAGACCACAGAGAAAGACCTAGTTCCCGACCTCATCGCGACAGGAGGCCTCAAATCCTTTGAAAACTCCAGAGGTATGCGGAGATCAGTGCCTCCAAAGGAGACGATGCCTGACTCCTCGTGAAACTTGATAGGAGACCCAGGATTCCTGTGGCACGTGGAAAGGGACCCTTGGTCTCCCGTCTCAGCTGGAGAGGCGTCCCAATTGCCCTGCAAAGCCTCGAGGAGAATCCCGAGTTGTCCCTCACAACTAGGCAGGAGTCCTCACATGGCTGAACACACACGTGTGTGGAAGGGCCATCCCCGTCGGAACTCGAGAATATACCCCAGGTTCCCGCCGCAACTCGAGAAAAACCATGAGACTTCCCCCTCGCCGCGAGATGAGGCCCGATTCCCCTGCACTGCGTGCAGAGCAATTCCGTGTTGCACATCACACATGAAAGGAGCCTTGATTTCCTTGATGGCACTCCAGAGAAACCCCAAGAACACTGTTTCAAGGCTAGAGGGATCCTGAGGTCACTGTAGCAACACGAAAGAGTTCCGTGGACCAAGAATCAACACGAGATGAGAGGTTAGTCCCTGGCTTCGACTCCTGAGGAATACCACCTTACCACAAGCACCTCAAGAGGAGGCTTCTCTCAGCTCTATGTATGTGAGAGGGATCCTGAGTTTACGGCCTCAAGTGGAATGAACACCGCGATGCCCTGACTCGAAATAAGGCCGGATATCCCTGCAGTGACTTGAATGCAGGCTCGTCTTGCATCTCCCAAGATGAAAGGATGTCTGAATCCCCTGTGCAGACCACAGAGAAACACCTAGTTCCCCACCTCATCGCGACCGGAGGCCTCACATCCTTTGAAAACTCCAGAGGTACGCGGAGATCAGTGCCTCCAAAGGAGACGATGCCTGACTCCTCGTGAAAATTTATAGGAGTCCCAGGATTCTTGTGGCACGTGGAAAGGGACCCTTGGTCTCCCGCCTCAGCTGGAGAGGCGTCCCAATTGCCCTGCCAAGCGTCAAGGAGAATCCCGAGTTGTCCCTCGAACTAGGCAGGAGTCCTGACGTGGCTGAACAAACACGTGGGTGGAAGGGCCATCCCCGTCGTAACTCGAGAATATACCCCAGGTTCCCGCCGCAACTCGAGAAAAACCATGAGACTTCCCCTTCGATGTGAGATGAGGCCCGATTCCCCTGTACTGCGTGCAGAGCAATTCCGTCTTGCACATCACACATGAAAGGAGCCTTGATTTCCTTGATGGCACTCCAGAGAAACCCCAAGAACACTGTTTCAAGGATAGAGGGATCCTGAGGTCACTGTAGCAACACGAAAGAACTCTGTGGACCAAAAATCAACTCGAAAAGAGAGGTTAGTCCCTGGATTCGTCTCCAGAGGAATACCACCTTACCACAAGCACCTCAAGAGGAGGCTTCTTTCAGCTCTAGGTATGTGAGAGGGACCCTGAGTTTGCGGCCTCAAGTGGAATGGACACCGCGATGCCCTGACTCGAAATAAGGCCGGATATCCCTGCAGTGACTTCAATGCAGGCTCGTCTTGCATATCCCAGGATGAAAGGATGTCTGAATCCCTGTGGAAAGCACAGAGAAAGACTTAGTTCCCCACCTCATCGCGACCGATAGCCTCACATCCTTTGAAAACTCCAGAGGTACGCGGAGATCAGTGCCTCCAAAGGAGACGATGCCTGACTCCTCGTGAAACTTGATAGGAGTCCCAGGATTCCTGTGGCACTTGGAAAGGGACACTTGGTCTCCCGCCTCAGCTGGAGAGGCGTCCCAATTGCCCTGCCAAGCCTCGAGGAGAATCCAGAGTTGTCCCTCGCAACTAGGCAGGAGTCCTGACGTCGCTGAAAAAACCCGTGTGTGGAAGGGCCATCCCCGTCGTAACTCGAGAATATACCCCAGGTTCCCGCCGCAACTCGAGAAAAACCATGAGACTTCCCCCTCGCCGCGAGATGAGGCCCGATTCCCCTGCACTGCGTGCAGAGCAATTCCGTGTTGCACATCACACATGAAAGGAGCCTTGATTTCCTTGATGGCACTCCAGAGAAACCCCAAGAACACTGTTTCAAGGCTAGAGGGATCCTGAGGTCACTGTAACAACACAAAAGAGCTCCGTGGGCCAAAAATCAACTCGAGATGAGAGGTTAGTCCCTGGCTTCGACTCCAGAGGAATACCACCTTACCACAAGCACCTCAAGAGGAGGCTTCTCTCAGCTCTAGGTATGTGAGAGGGACCCTGAGTTTGCGGCCTCAAGTGGAATGGACACCGCGATGCCCTGACGCGAAATAAGGCTGGATATCCCTGCAGTGACTTGAATGCAGGCTCGTCTTGCATCTCCCAAGATGAAAGGATGTCTGAATCCCCTGTGGAGACCACAGAGAAAGACCTACTTCCCCACCTCATCCCGACCGGAGGCCTCACATCCTTTGAAAACTCCAGAGGTACGCGGAGATCAGTGCCTCCAAAGGAGACGATGCCTGACTCCTCGTGAAACTTGATAGGAGTCCCAGGATTCCTGTGGCACGTGGAAAGGGACCCTTGGTCTCCCGCCTCAGCTGGAGAGGCGTCCCAATTGCCTTGCCAAGCCTCGAGGAGAATCCCGAGTTGTGTCTCGCAACTAGGCAAGAGTCCTGACGTGGCTGAACAAACACGTGTGTGGAAGGGCCATCCCCGTCGTAACTCGAGAATATACCCCAGGTTCCCGCCGCAACTCGAGAAAAACCATGAGACTTCCCCCTCGCCGCGAGATGAGGCCCGATTCCCCTGCACTGCGTGCAGAGCAATTCTGTGTTGCACATCACACATGAAAGGAGCCTTGATTTCCCTCATGGCACTCCAGAGACACCCCAAGAACACTGTTTCAAGGCTAGAGGGATCCTGAGGTCACTGTAGCAACACGAAAGAGCTCCGTGGGCCAAAAATCAACTCGAGATGAGAGGTTAGTCCCTGGCTTCGACTCCAGAGGAATACCACCTTACCACAAGCACCTCAAGAGGAGGCTTCTCTCAGCTCTAGGTATGTGAGAGGGACCCTGAGTTTGCGGCCTCAAGTGGAATGGACACCGCGATGCCCTGACTCGAAATAAGGCCGGATATCCCTGCAGTGACTGGAATGCAGGCTCGTCTTGCATCTCCCAAGACGAAAGGGTGTCTGAATCCCCTGTGGAGACCACAGAGAAAGACCTAGTTCCCGACCTCATCGCGACAGGAGGCCTCAAATCCTTTGAAAACTCCAGAGGTATGCGGAGATCAGTGCCTCCAAAGGAGACGATGCCTGACTCCTCGTGAAACTTGATAGGAGACCCAGGATTCCTGTGGCACGTGGAAAGGGACCCTTGGTCTCCCGTCTCAGCTGGAGAGGCGTCCCAATTGCCCTGCAAAGCCTCGAGGAGAATCCCGAGTTGTCCCTCGCAACTAGGCAGGAGTCCTCACATGGCTGAACACACACGTGTGTGGAAGGGCCATCCCCGTCGGAACTCGAGAATATACCCCAGGTTCCCGCCGCAACTCGAGAAAAACCATGAGACTTCCCCCTCGCCGCGAGATGAGGCCCGATTCCCCTGCACTGCGTGCAGAGCAATTCCGTGTTGCACATCACACATGAAAGGAGCCTTGATTTCCTTGATGGCACTCCAGAGAAACCCCAAGAACACTGTTTCAAGGCTAGAGGGATCCTGAGGTCACTGTAGCAACACGAAAGAGCTCCGTGGGCCAAAAATCAACTCGAGATGAGAGGTTAGTCCCTGGCTTCGACTCCAGAGGAATACCACCTTACCACAAGCACCTCAAGAGGAGGCTTCTCTCAGCTCTAGGTATGTGAGAGGGATCCTGAGTTTGCGGCCTCAAGTGGAATGGACACCGCGATGCCCTGACTCGAAATAAGGCCGGATATCCCTGCAGTGACTTGAATGCAGGCTCGTCTTGCATCTCCCAAGAAGAAAGGATGTCTGAATCCCCTGTGGAGACCACAGAGAAACGCCTAGTTCCCCACCTCATCGCGACCGGAGGCCTCACATCCTTTGAAAACTCCAGAGGTACGCGGAGATCAGTGCCTCCAAAGGAGACAATGCCTGACTCCTCGTGAAAATTGATAGGAGTCCCAGGATTCTTGTGGCACGTGGAAAGGGACCCTTGGTCTCCCGCCTCAGCTGGAGAGGCGTTCCAATTGCCCTGCCAAGCCTCGAGGAGAATCCCGAGTTGTCCCTCGCAACTAGGCAGGAGTCCTGACGTGGCTGAACAAACACGTGGGTGGAAGGGCCATCCCCGTCGTAACTCGAGAATATACCCCAGGTTCCCGCCGCAACTCGAGAAAAACCATGAGACTTCCCCCTCGATGCGAGATGAGGCCCGATTCTCCTCTACTGCGTGCAGAGCAATTCCGTCTTGCACATCACACATGAAAGGAGCCTTGATTTCCTTGATGGCACTCCAGAGAAACCCCAAGAACACTGTTTCAAGGCTAGAGGGATCCTGAGGTCACTGTAGCAACACGAAAGAACTCTGTGGACCAAAAATCAACTCGAAAAGAGAGGTTAGTCCCTGGATTCGTCTCCAGAGGAATACCACCTTACCACAAGCACCTCAAGAGGAGGCTTCTCTCAGCTCTAGGTATGTGAGAGGGACCCTGAGTTTGCGGCCTCAAGTGGAATGGACACCGCGATGCCCTGACGCGAAATAAGGCTGGATATCCCTGCAGTGACTTGAATGCAGGCTCGTCTTGCTTCTCCCAAGATGAAAGGATGTCTGAATCCCCTGGGGAGACCACAGAGAAAGACCTAGTTCGCCACCTCATCGCGACCGGAGGCCTCACATCTTTGAAAACTCCAGAGGTATGCGGAGATCAGTGCCTCCAAAGGAGAGGATGCCTGACTCCTCGTGAAACTTGATAGGAGTCCCAGGATTCCTGTGGCACGTGAAAAGGGACCCTTGGTCTCCCGCCTCAGCTGGAGAGGCGTCCCAATTGCCTTGCCAAGCCTCGAGGAGAATCCCGAGTTGTGTCTCGCAACTAGGCAAGAGTCCTGACGTGGCTGAACAAACACGTGTGTGGAAGGGCCATCCCCGTCGTAACTCGAGAATATACCCCAGGTTCCCGCCGCAACTCGAGAAAAACCATGAGACTTCCCCCTCGCCGCGAGATGAGGCCCGATTCCCCTGCACTGTGTGCAGAGCAATTCTGTGTTGCACATCACACATGAAAGGAGCCTTGATTTCCTTGATGGCACTCCAGAGAAACCCCAAGAACACTGTTTCAAGGCTAGAGGGATCCTGAGGTCACTGTAGCAACACGAAAGAGCTCCGTGGACCAAAAATCAACTCGAGATGAGAGGTTAGTCCCTGGTTTCGACTCCAGAGGAATACCACCTTACCACAAGCACCTCAAGAGGAGGCTTCTCTCAGCTCTAGGTATGTGAGAGGGACCCTGAGTTTGTGGCCTCAAGTAGAATGGACACCGCGAAGCTCTGACTCGAAATAAGGCCGGATATCCTTGCAGTGACTGGAATGCAGGCTCGTCTTGCATCTCCCAAGACGAAAGGGTGTCTGAATCCCCTGTGCAGACCACAGAGAAACACTTAGTTCCCAACCTCATCGCGACAGGAGGCCTCAAATCCTTTGAAAACTCCAGAGGTATGCGGAGATCAGTGCCTCCAAAGGAGACGATGCCTGACTCCTCGTGAAACTTGATAGGAGTCCCAGGATTCCTGTGGCACGTGGAAAGGGACCCTTGGTCTCCCGTCTCAGCTGGAGAGGCGTCCCAATTGCCCTGCAAAGCCTCGAGGAGAATCCCGAGTTGTCCCTCGCAACTAGGCAGGAGTCCTGACATGGCTGAACACACACGTGTGTGGAAGGGCCATCCCCGTCGTAACTCGAGAATATACCCCAGGTTCCCGCCGCAACTCGAGAAAAACCATGAGACTTCCCCCTCGCCGCGAGATGAGGCCCGATTCCCCTGCACTGCGTGCAGAGCAATTCTGTGTTGCACATCACACATGAAAGGCGCCTTGATTTCCCTCATGGCACTCCAGCGAAACCCCAAGAACACTGTTTCAAGGCTAGAGGGATCCTGAGGTAACTGTAGCAACACGAAAGAGCTCCGTGGGCCAAAAATCAACTCGAGATGAGAGGTTAGTCCCTGGCTTCGACTCCAGAGGAATACCACCTTACCACAAGCACCTCAAGAGGAGGCTTCTCTCAGCTCTAGGTATGTGAGAGGGACCCTGAGTTTGCGGCCTCAAGTGAAATGGACACCACGATGCCCTGACTCGAAATAAGGCCGGATATCCCTGCAGTGACTGGAATGCAGGCTCGTCTTGCATCTCCCAAGACGAAAGGGTGTCTGAATCCCCTGTGGAGACCACAGAGAAAGACCTAGTTCCCGACCTCATCGCGACAGGAGGCCTCAAATCCTTTGAAAACTCCAGAGGTATGCGGAGATCAGTGCCTCCAAAGGAGACGATGCCTGACTCCTCGTGAAACTTGATAGGAGACCCAGGATTCCTGTGGCACGTGGAAAGGGACCCTTGGTCTCCCGTCTCAGCTGGAGAGGCGTCCCAATTGCCCTGCAAAGCCTCTAGGAGAATCCCGAGTTGTCCCTCGCAACTAGGCAGGAGTCCTCACATGGCTGAACACACACGTGTGTGGAAGGGCCATCCCCGTCGGAACTCGAGAATATACCCCAGGTTCCCGCCGCAACTCGAGAAAAACCATGAGACTTCCCCCTCGCCGCGAGATGAGGCCCGATTCCCCTGCACTGCGTGCAGAGCAATTCCGTGTTGCACATCACACATGAAAGGAGCCTTGATTTCCTTGATGGCACTCCAGAGAAACCCCAAGAACACTGTTTCAAGGCTAGAGGGATCCTGAGGTCACTGTAGCAACACGAAAGAGCTCCGTGGACTAAGAATCAACACGAGATGAGAGGTTAGTCCCTGGCTTCGACTCCTGAGGAATACCACCGTACCACAAGCACCTCAAGAGGAGGCTTCTCTCAGCTCTAGGTATGTGAGAGGGATCCTGAGTTTGCGGCCTTAAGTGGAATGGACACCACGATGCCCTGACTCGAAATAAGGCCGGATATCCCTGCAGTGACTTGAATGCAGGCTCGTCTTGCATCTCCCATGAAGAAAGGATGTCTGAATCCCCTGTGGAGACCACAGAGAAAGACCTAGTTCCCCACCTCATCGCGACCGGAGGCCTCACATCCTTTGAAAACTCCAGAGGTACTCAGAGATCAGTGCCTCCGAAGGAGACGATGCCTGACTCCTCGTGAAACTTGATAGGAGTCCCAGGATTCTTGTGGCACGTGGAAAGGGACCCTTGGTCTCCCGCCTCAGCTGGAGAGGCGTTCCATTTGCCCTGCCAAGCCTCGAGGAGAATCCCGAGTTGTCCCTCGCAACTAGGCAGGAGTCCTGACGTGGCTGAACAAACACTTGGGTGGAAGGGCCATCCCCGTCGTAACTCGAGAATATACCCCAGGTTCCAGCCGCAACTCGAGAAAAACCATGAGACTTCCCCCTCGATGTGAGATGAGGCCCGATTCCCCTGTACTGCGTGCAGAGCAATTCCGTCTTGCACATCACACATGAAAGGAGCCTTGATTTCCTTGATGGCACTCCAGAGAAACCCCAAGAACACTGTTTCAAGGATAGAGGGATCCTGAGGTCACTGTAGCAACACGAAAGAACTCTGTGGACCAAAAATCAACTCGAAAAGAGAGGTTAGTCCCTGGGTTCGTCTCCAGAGGAATAACACCTTACCACAAGCACCTCAAGAGGAGGCTTCTCTCAGCTCTAGGTATGTGAGAGGGACCCTGAGTTTGCGGCCTCAAGTGGAATGGACACCGCGATGCCCTGACTCGAAATAAGGCCGGATATCCCTGCAGTGACTGGAATGCAGGCTTGTCTTGCATCTCCCAGGAAGAAAGGATGTCTGAATCCCCTGTGGAAAGCACAGAGAAAGACTTAGTTCCCCACCTCATCGCGACCGATAGCCTCACATCCTTTGAAAACTCCAGAGGTACGCGGAGATCAGTGCCTCCAAAGGAGACGATGCCTGACTCCTCGTGAAACTTGATAGGAGTCCCAGGATTCCTGTGGCACTTGGAAAGGGACACTTGGTCTCCCGCCTCAGCTGGAGAGGCGTCCCAATTGCCCTGCCAAGCCTCGAGGAGAATCCAGAGTTGTCCCTCGCAACTAGGCAGGAGTCCTGACGTTGCTGAAGAAACACGTGGGTGGAAGGGCCATCCCCGTCGTAACTCGAGAATATACCCCAGGTTCCCACCGCAACTCGAGAAAAACCATGAGACTTCCCCCTCGCCGCGAGATGAGGCCCGATTCCCCTGCACTGCGTGCAGAGCAATTCCGTGTTGCACATCACACATGAAAGGAGCCTTGATTTCCTTGATGGCACTCCAGAGAAACCCCAAGAACACTGTTTCAAGGCTAGAGGGATCCTGAGGTCACTGTAGCAACACGAAAGAGCTCCGTGGGCCAAAAATCAACTCGAGATGAGAGGTTAGTCCCTGGCTTCGACTCCAGAGGAATACCACCTTACCACAAGCACCTCAAGAGGAGGCTTCTCTCAGCTCTAGGTATGTGAGAGGGACCCTGAGTTTGCGGCCTCAAGTGGAATGGACACCGCGATGCCCTGACGCGAAATAAGGCTGGATATCCCTGCAGTGACTTGAATGCAGGCTCGTCTTGCATCTCCCAAGATGAAAGGATGTCTGAATCCCCTGGGGAGACCACAGAGAAAGACCTAGTTCGCCACCTAATCGCGACCGGAGGCCTCACATCTTTGAAAACTCCAGAGGTATGCGGAGATCAGTGCCTCCAAAGGAGACGATGCCTGACTCCTCGTGAAACTTGATAGAAGTCCCAGGATTCCTGTGGCACGTGAAAAGGGACACTTGGTCTCCCGCCTCAGCTGGAGAGGCGTCCCAATTGCCTTGCCAAGCCTCGAGGAAAATCCCGAGTTGTGTCTCGCAACTAGGCAAGAGTCCTGACGTGGCTGAACAAACACGTGTGTGGAAGGGCCATCCCCGTCGTAACTCGGGAATATACCCCAGGTTCCCGCCGCAACTCGAGAAAAACCATGAGACTTCCCCCTCGCCGCGAGATGAGGCCCGATTCCCCTGCACTGCGTGCAGAGCAATTCTGTGTTGCACATCACACATGAAAGGAGCCTTGATTTTCTTCATGGCACTCCAGAGAAACCCCAAGAACACTGTTTCAAGGCTAGAGGGATCCTGAGATCACTGTAGCAACACGAAAGAGCTCCGTGCACCAAAAATCAACTCGAGATGAGAGGTTAGTCCCTGGCTTCGACTCCTGAGGAATACCACCTTACCACAAGCACCTCAAGAGGAGGCTTCTCTCAGCTCTAGGTATGTGAGAGGGACCCTGAGTTTGCGGCCTCAAGTGGAATGGACACCGCGATGCCCTGACTCGAAATAAGGCCGGATATCCCTGCAGTGACTTGAATGCAGGCTCGTCTTGCATCTCCCAAGATGAAAGGATGTCTGAATCCCCTGTGGAGACCACAGAGAAAGACCTAGTTCCCCACCTCATCGCGACCGGAGGCCTCACATCCTTTGAAAACTCCAGAGGTACGCGGAGATCAGTGCCTCCAAAGGAGACGATGCCTGACTCCTCGTGAAACTTGATAGGAGTCCCAGGATTCCTGTGGCACGTGGAAAGGGACCCTTGGTCTCCCGCCTCAGCTGGAGACGCGTCCCAATTGCCTTGCCAAGCCTCTAGGAGAATCCCGAGTAGTGTCTCGCAACTAGGCAAGAGTCCTGACGTGGCTGAACAAACACGTGTGTGGAAGGGCCATCCCCGTCGTAACTCGAGAATATACCCCAGGTTCCCGCCGCAACTCGAGAAAAACCATGAGACTTCCCCCTCGCCGCGAGATGAGGCCCGATTCCCCTGCACTGCGTGCAGAGCAATTCTGTGTTGCACATCACACATGAAAGGAGCCTTGATTTCCTTGATGGCACTCCAGAGAAACCCCAAGAACACTGTTTCAAGGCTAGAGGGATCCTGAGGTCACTGTAGCCACAAGAAAGAGCTCCGTGGACCAAAAATCAATTCGAGATGAGAGGTTAGTCCCTGGCTTCGACTCCAGAGGAATACCACCTTACCACAGCACCTCAAGAGGAGGCTTCTCTCAGCTCTAGGTATGTAAGAGGGACCCTGAGTTTGCGGCCTCAAGTGGAATGGACACCGCGATGCCCTGACTCGAAATAAGGCCGGATATCCCTGCAGTGACTGGAATGCAGGCTCGTCTTGCATCTCCCAAGACGAAAGGGTGTCTGAATCCCCTGTGGAGACCACAGAGAAAGACCTAGTTCCCCACCTCATCGCGACAGGAGGCCTCAAATCCTTTGAAAACTCCAGAGGTATGCGGAGATCAGTGCCTCCAAAGGAGACGATGCCTGACTCCTCGTGAAACTTGATAGGAGACCCAGGATTCCTGTGGCACGTGGAAAGGGACCCTTGGTCTCCCGTCTCAGGTGGAGAGGCGTCCCAATTGCCCTGCAAAGCCTCTAGGAGAATCCCGAGTTGTCCCTCGCAACTAGGCAGGAGTCCTGACATGGCTGAACACACACGTGTGTGGAAGGGCCATCCCCGTCATAACTCGAGAATATACCCCAGGTTCCCGCCGCAACTCGAGAAAAACCATGAGACTTCCCCCTCGCCGCGAGATGAGGCCCGATTCCCCTGCACTGCGTGCAGAGCAATTCTGTGTTGCACATCACACATGAAAGGAGCCTTGATTTTCTTCATGGCACTCCAGAGAAACCCCAAGAACACTGTTTCAAGGCTAGAGGGATCCTGAGGTCACTGAAGCAACACGAAAGAGCTCCGTGGGCCAAAAATCAACTCGAGATGAGAGGATAGTCCCTGGCTTCGACTCCAGAGGAATACCACCTTACCACAAGCACCTCAAGAGGAGGCTTCTCTCAGCTCTAGGTATGTGAGAGGGACCCTGAGTTTGTGGCCTCAAGTGGAATGGACACCGCGATGCCCTGACGCGAAATAAGGCTGGATATCCCTGCAGTGACTTGAATGCAGGCTCGTCTTGCATCTCCCAAGATGAAAGGGTGTCTGAATCCCCTGTGGAGACCACAGAGAAAGACCTAGTTCCCCACCTCATCGCGACCGGAGGCCTCACATCCTTTGAAAACTCCAGAGGTACGCGGAGATCAGTGCCTCCAAAGGAGACGATGCCTGACTCCTCGTGAAACTTGATAGGAGTCCCAGGATTCCTGTGGCACGTGGAAAGGGACCCTTGGTCTCCCGTCTCAGCTGGAGAGGCGTTCCAATTGCCCTGCCGAGCCTCGAGGAGAATCCCGAGTTGTCCCTCGCAACTAGGCAGGAGTCCTGACGTGGCTGAACAAACACGTGGGTGGAAGGGCCATCCCCGTCGTAACTCGAGAATATACCCCAGGTTCCCGCCGCAACTCGAGAAAAACCATGAGACTTCCCCCTCGATGCGAGATGAGGCCCGATTTCCCGGCACTGCGTGCAGAGCAATTCCGTGTTGCACATCACACATGAAAGGAGCCTTGATTTCCTTGATGGCACCCCAGAGAAACCCCAAGAACACTGTTTCAAGGCTAGAGGGATCCTGAGGTCACTGTAGCAACACGAAAGAGCTCCGTGGACCAAGAATCAACACGAGATGAGAGGTTAGTCCCTGGCTTCGACTCCTGAGGAATACCACCTTACCACAAGCACCTCAAGAGGAGGCTTCTCTCAGCTCTAGGTATGTGAGAGGGACCCTGAGTTTGCGGCCTCAAGTGGAATGGACACCGCGATGCCCTGACTCGAAATAAGGCCGGATATCCCTGCAGTGACTTCAATGCAGGCTCCTCTTGCATCTCCCAGGACGAAAGGATGTCTGAATCCCCTGTGGAAAGCACAGAGAAAGACTTAGTTTCCCACCTCATCGCGACCGATAACCTTACATTCTTTGAAAACTCCAGAGGTACGCGGAGATCAGTGCCTCCAAAGGAGACGATGCCTGACTCCTCGTGAAACTTGATAGGAGTCCCAGGATTCCTGTGGCACTTGGAAAGGGACCCTTGGTCTCCCGCCTCTGCTGGAGAGGCGTCCCAATTGCCCTGCCAAGCCTCGAGGAGAATCCAGAGTTGTCCCTCGCAACTAGGCAGGAGTCCTGACGTCGCTGAAGAAACACGTGGGTGGAAGGGCCATCCCCGTCGTAACTCGAGAATATACCCCAGGTTCCCGCCGCAACTCGAGAAAAACCATGAGACTTCCCCCTCGCTGCGAGATGAGGCCCGATTCCCCTGCACTGCGTGCAGAGCAATTCCGTGTTGCACATCACACATGAAAGGAGCCTTGATTTCCTTGATGGCACTCCAGAGAAACCCCAAGAACACTGTTTCAAGGATAGAGGGATTCTGAGGTCACTGTAGCAACACGATAGAACTCTGTGGACCAAAAATCAACTCGAAAAGAGAGGTTAGTCCCTGTATTCGTCTCCAGAGGAATACCACCTTACCACAAGCACCTCAAGAGGAGGCTTCTCTCAGCTCTAGGTATGTGAGAGGGACCCTGAGTTTGCGGCCTCAAGTGGAATGGACACCGCGATGCCCTGACTCGAAATAAGGCCGGATATCCCTGCAGTGACTTCAATGCAGGCTCGTCTTGCATCTCCCAGGACGAAAGGATGTCTGAATCCCCTGTGGAAAGCACAGAGAAAGACTTAGTTCCCCACCTCATCGCGACCGATAGCCTCACATCCGTTGAAAACTCCAGCGGCATGCGGAGATCAGTGCCTCCAAAGGAGACGATGCCTGACTCCTCGGGAAACTTGATAGGAGTCCCAGGATTCCTGTGGCACTTGGAAAGGGACACTTGGTCTCCCGCCTCACCTGGAGAGGCGTCCCAATTGCCCTGCCAAGCCTCGAGGAGAATCCAGAGTTGTCCCTCGCAACTAGGCAGGAGTCCTGACGTCGCTGAAGAAACACGTGGGTGGAAGGGCCATCCCCGTCGTAACTCGAGAATATACCCCAGGTTCCCGCCGCAACTCGAGAAAAACCATGAGACTTCCCCCTCGCCGCGAGATGAGGCCCGATTCCCCTGCACTGCGTGCAGAGCAATTCCGTGTTGCACATCACACATGAAAGGAGCCTTGATTTCCTTGATGGCACTCCAGAGAAACCCCAAGAACACTGTTTCAAGGCTAGAGGGATCCTGAGGTCACTGTAGCAACACGAAAGAGCTCCGTGGGCCAAAAATCAACTCGAGATGAGAGGTTAGTCCCTGGCTTCGACTCCAGAGGAATACCACCTTACCACAAGCACCTCAAGAGGAGGCTTCTCTCAGCTCTAGGTATGTGAGAGGGACCCTGAGTTTGCGGCCTCAAGTGGAATGGACACCGCGATGCCCTGACTCGAAATAAGGCTGGATATCCCTGCAGTGACTTGAATGCAGGCTCGTCTTGCATCTCCCAAGATGAAAGGATGTCTGAATCCCCTGTGGAGACCACAGAGAAAGACCTAGTTCCCCACCTCATCGCGACCGGAGGCCTCACATCCTTTGAAAACTCCAGAGGTACGCGGAGATCAGTGCCTCCAAAGGAGACGATGCCTGACTCCTCGTGAAACTTGATAGGAGTCCCAGGATACCTGTGGCACGTGGAAAGGGACTCTTGGTCTCCCGCCTCAGCTGGAGAGGCGTCCCAATTGCCTTGCCAAGCCTCGAGGAGAATCCCGAGTTGTGTCTCGCAACTAGGCAAGAGTCCTGACGTGGCTGAACAAACACGTGAGTGGAAGGGCCATCCCCGTCGTAACTCGAGAATATACCCCAGGTTCCCGCCGCAACTCGAGAAAAACCATGAGACTTCCCCCTCGCCGCGAGATGAGGCCCGATTCCCCTGCACTGCGTGCAGAGCAATTCTGTGTTGCACATCACACATGAAAGGAGCCTTGATTTCCTTCATGGCACTCCAGAGAAACCCCAAGAACACTGTTTCAAGGCTAGAGGGATCCTGAGGTCACTGTAGCAACATGAAAGAGCTCCGTGGACCAAAAATCAACTCGAGATGAGAGGTTAGTCCCTGGCTTCGACTCCAGAGGAATACCACCTTACCACAAGCACCTCAAGAGGAGGCTTCTCTCAGCTATAGGTATGTGAGAGGGACCCTGAGTTTGCGGCCTCAAGTGGAATGGACACCACGATGCCCTGACTTGAAATAAGGCCGGATATCCCTGCAGTGACTGGAATGCAGGCTCGTCTTGCATCTCCCAAGACGAAAGGGTGTCTGAATCCCCTGTGGAGACCACAGAGAAAGACGTAGTTCCCCACCTCATCGCGACAGGAGGCCTCAAATCCTTTGAAAACACCAGAGGTATGCGGAGATCAGTGCCTCCAAAGGAGACGATGCCTGACTCCTCGTGAAACTTGATAGGAGACCCAGGATTCCTGTGGCACATGGAAAGGGACCCTTGGTCTCCCGTCTCAGCTGGAGAGGCGTCCCAATTGCCCTGCAAAGCCTCGAGGAGAATCCCGAGTTGTCCCTCACAACTAGGCAGGAGTCCTGACATGGCTGATCACACACGTGTGTGGAAGGGCCATCCCCGTCGTAACTCGAGAATATACCCCAGGTTCCCGCCGCAACTCGAGAAAAACCATGAGACTTCCCCCTCGCCGCGAGATGAGGCCCGATTCCCCTGAACTGCGTGCAGAGCAATTCCGTGTTGCACATCACACATGAAAGGAGCCTTGATTTCCTTGATGGCACTCCAGAGAAACCCCAAGAACACTGTTTCAAGGCTAGAGGGATCCTGAGGTCACTGTAGCAACACGAAAGAGCTCCGTGGACCAAGAATCAACACGAGATGAGAGGTTAGTCCCTGGCTTCGACTCCTGAGGAATACCACCTTACCACAAGCACCTCAAGAGGAGGCTTCTCTCAGCTCTAGGTATGTGAGAGGGACCCTGAGTTTGTGGCCTCAAGTGGAATGGACACCGCGATGCCCTGACGCGAAATAAGGCTGGATATCCCTGCAGTGACTTCAATGCAGGCTCGTCTTGCATCTCCCAAGATGAAAGGATGTCTGAATCCCCTGTGGAGACCACAGAGAAAGACCTAGTTCCCCACCTCATCGCGACCGGAGGCCTCACATCCTTTGAAAACTCCAGAGGTACGCGGAGATCAGTGCCTCCAAAGGAGACGATGCCTGACTCCTCGTGAAACTTGATAGGAGTCCCAGGATTCCTGTGGCACGTGGAAAGGGACCCTTGGTCTCCCGCCTCAGCTGGAGAGGCGTCCCAATTGCCTTGCCAAGCCTCGAGGAGAATCCCGAGTTGTGTCTCGCAACTAGGCAAGAGTCCTGACGTGGCTGAACAAACACGTGAGTGGAAGGGCCATCCCCGTCGTAACTCGAGAATATACCCCAGGTTCCCGCCGCAACTCGAGAAAAACCATGAGACTTCCCCCTCGCCGCGAGATGAGGCCCGATTCCCCTGCACTGCGTGCAGAGCAATTCTGTGTTGCACATCACACATGAAAGGAGCCTTGATTTCCTTCATGGCACTCCAGAGAAACCCCAAGAACACTGTTTCAAGGCTAGAGGGATCCTGAGGTCACTGTAGCAACATGAAAGAGCTCCGTGGACCAAAAATCAACTCGAGATGAGAGGTTAGTCCCTGGCTTCGACTCCAGAGGAATACCACCTTACCACAAGCACCTCAAGAGGAGGCTTCTCTCAGCTCTAGGTATGTGAGAGGGACCCTGAGTTTGCGGCCTCAAGTGGAATGGACACCACGATGCCCTGACTTGAAATAAGTCCGGATATCCCTGCAGTGACTGGAATGCAGGCTCGTCTTGCATCTCCCAAGACGAAAGGGTGTCTGAATCCCCTGTGGAGACCACAGAGAAAGACGTAGTTTCCCACCTCATCGCGACAGGAGGCCTCAAATCCTTTGAAAACTCCAGAGGTATGCGGAGATCAGTGCCTCCAAAGGAGACGATGCCTGACTCCTCGTGAAACTTGATAGGAGACCCAGGATTCCTGTGGCACATGGAAAGGGACCCTTGGTCTCCCGTCTCAGCTGGAGAGGCGTCCCAATTGCCCTGCAAAGCCTCGAGGAGAATCCCGAGTTGTCCCTCACAACTAGGCAGGAGTCCTGACATGGCTGATCACACACGTGTGTGGAAGGGCCATCCCCGTCGTAACTCGAGAATATACCCCAGGTTCCCGCCGCAACTCGAGAAAAACCATGAGACTTCCCCCTCGCCGCGAGATGAGGCCCGATTCCCCTGAACTGCGTGCAGAGCAATTCCGTGTTGCACATCACACATGAAAGGAGCCTTGATTTCCTTGATGGCACTCCAGAGAAACCCCAAGAACACTGTTTCAAGGCTAGAGGGATCCTGAGGTCACTGTAGCAACACGAAAGAGCTCCGTGGACCAAGAATCAACACGAGATGAGAGGTTAGTCCCTGGCTTCGACTCCTGAGGAATACCACCTTACCACAAGCACCTCAAGAGGAGGCTTCTCTCAGCTCTAGGTATGTGAGAGGGACCCTGAGTTTGCGGCCTCCAGTGGAATGGACACCGCGATGCCCTGACGCGAAATAAGGCTGGATATCCCTGCAGTGACTTGAATGCAGGCTCGTCTTGCATCTCCCAAGAAGAAAGGATGTCTGAATCCCCTGTGGAGACCACAGAGAAAGACCTAGTTCCCCACCTCATCGCGACCGGAGGCCTCACATCCTTTGAAAACTCCAGAGGTACGCGGAGATCAGTGCCTCCAAAGGAGACGATGCCTGACTCCTCGTGAAACTTGATAGGAGTCCCAGGATTCCTGTGGCACGTGGAAAGGGACCCTTGGTCTCCCGCCTCAGCTGGAGAGGCGTCCCAATTGCCTTGCCAAGCCTCGAGGAGAATCCCGAGTTGTGTCTCGCAACTAGGCAAGAGTCCTGACGTGGCTGAACAAACACGTGTGTGGAAGGGCCATCCCCGTCGTAACTCGAGAATATACCCCAGGTTCCCGCCGCAACTCGAGAAAAACCATGAGACTTCCCCCTCGCCGCGAGATGAGGCCCGATTCCCCTGCACTGCGTGCAGAGCAATTCCGTGTTCACACAAGAAAGGAGCCTTGATTTCCTTGATGGCACTCCAGAGAAACCCCAAGAACACTGTTTCAAGGCTAGAGGGATCCTGAGGTCACTGTAGCAACACGAAAGAGCTCCGTGGACCAAGAATCAACACGAGATGAGAGGTTAGTCCCTGGCTTCGACTCCAGAGGAATACCACCTTACCACAAGCACCTCAAGAGGAGGCTTTTCTCAGCTCTAGGTATGTGAGAGGGACCCTGAGTTTGCGGCCTCAAGTGGAATGGACACCGCGATGCCCTGACTCGAAATAAGGCCGGATATCCCTGCAGTGACTGGAATGCAGGCTCGTCTTGCATCTCCCAAGACGAAAGGGTGTCTGAATCCCTTGTGGAGACCACAGAGAAAGACCTAGTTCCCCACCTCATCGCGACAGGAGGCCTCAAATCCTTTGAAAACTCCAGAGGTATGCGGAGATCAGTGCCTCCAAAGGAGACGATGCCTGACTCCTCTTGAATCTTGATAGGAGACCCAGGATTCCTGTGGCACGTGGAAAGGGACCCTTGGTCTCCCGTCTCAGCTGGAGAGGCGTCCCAATTGCCCTGCAAAGCCTCGAGGAGAATCCCGAGTTGTCCCTCCCAACTAGGCAGGAGTCCTGACATGGCTGAACAAACACGTGTGTGGAAGGGCCATCCCCGTCGTAACTCGAGAATATACCCCAGGTTCCCGCCGCAACTCGAGAAAAACCATGAGACTTCCCCCTCGCCGCGAGATGAAGCCCGATTCCCCTGCACTGCGTGCAGAGCAATTCCGTGTTGCACATCACACATGAAAGGAGCCTTGATTTCCTTGATGGCACTCCAGAGAAACCCCAAGAACACTGTTTCAAGGCTAGAGGGATCCTGAGGTCACTGTAGCAACACGAAAGAGCTCCGTGGACCAAGAATCAACACGAGATGAGAGGTTAGTCCCTGGCTTCGACTCCTGAGGAATACCACCTTACCACAAGCACCTCAAGAGGAGGCTTCTCTCAGCTCTAGGTATGTGAGAGGGACCCTGAGTTTGTGGCCTCAAGTGGAATGGACACCGCGATGCCCTGACTCGAAATAAGGCCGGATATCCCTGCAGTGACTTCAATGCAGGCTCGTCTTGCATCTCCCAGGACGAAAGGATGTCTGAATCCCCTGTGGAAAGCACAGAGAAAGACTTAGTTCCCCACCTCATCGCGACCGATAGCCTCACATCCGTTGAAAACTCCAGCGGCATGCGGAGATCAGTGCCTCCAAAGGAGACGATGCCTGACTCCTCGGGAAACTTGATAGGAGTCCCAGGATTCCTGTGGCACTTGGAAAGGGACACTTGGTCTCCCGCCTCAGCTGGAGAGGCGTCCCAATTGCCCTGCCAAGCCTCGAGGAGAATCCAGAGTTGTCCCTCGCAACTAGGCAGGAGTCCTGACGTCGCTGAAGAAACACGTGGGTGGAAGGGCCATCCCCGTCGTAACTCGAGAATATACCCCAGGTTCCCGCCGCAACTCGAGAAAAACCATGAGACTTCCCCCTCGCCGCGAGATGAGGCCCGATTCCCCTGCACTGCGTGCAGAGCAATTCCGTGTTGCACATCACACATGAAAGGAGCCTTGATTTCCTTGATGGCACTCCAGAGAAACCCCAAGAACACTGTTTCAAGGCTAGAGGGATCCTGAGGTCACTGTAGCAACACGAAAGAGCTCCGTGGGCCAAAAATCAACTCGAGATGAGAGGTTAGTCCCTGGCTTCGACTCCAGAGGAATACCACCTTACCACAAGCACCTCAAGAGGAGGCTTCTCTCAGCTCTAGGTATGTGAGAGGGACCCTGAGTTTGCGGCCTCAAGTGGAATGGACACCGCGATGCCCTGACTCGAAATAAGGCTGGATATCCCTGCAGTGACTTGAATGCAGGCTCGTCTTGCATCTCCCAAGATGAAAGGATGTCTGAATCCCCTGTGGAGACCACAGAGAAAGACCTAGTTCCCCACGTCATCGCGACCGGAGGCCTCACATCCTTTGAAAACTCCAGAGGTACGCGGAGATCAGTGCCTCCAAAGGAGACGATGCCTGACTCCTCGTGAAACTTGATAGGAGTCCCAGGATACCTGTGGCACGTGGAAAGGGACTCTTGGTCTCCCGCCTCAGCTGGAGAGGCGTCCCAATTGCCTTGCCAAGCCTCGAGGAGAATCCCGAGTTGTGTCTCGCAACTAGGCAAGAGTCCTGACGTGGCTGAACAAACACGTGAGTGGAAGGGCCATCCCCGTCGTAACTCGAGAATATACCCCAGGTTCCCGCCGCAACTCGAGAAAAACCATGAGACTTCCCCCTCGCCGCGAGATGAGGCCCGATTCCCCTGCACTGCGTGCAGAGCAATTCTGTGTTGCACATCACACATGAAAGGAGCCTTGATTTCCTTCATGGCACTCCAGAGAAACCCCAAGAACACTGTTTCAAGGCTAGAGGGATCCTGAGGTCACTGTAGCAACATGAAAGAGCTCCGTGGACCAAAAATCAACTCGAGATGAGAGGTTAGTCCCTGGCTTCGACTCCAGAGGAATACCACCTTACCACAAGCACCTCAAGAGGAGGCTTCTCTCAGCTCTAGGTATGTGAGAGGGACCCTGAGTTTGCGGCCTCAAGTGGAATGGACACCACGATGCCCTGACTTGAAATAAGGCCGGATATCCCTGCAGTGACTGGAATGCAGGCTCGTCTTGCATCTCCCAAGACGAAAGGGTGTCTGAATCCCCTGTGGAGACCACAGAGAAAGACGTAGTTCCCCACCTCATCGCGACAGGAGGCCTCAAATCCTTTGAAAACACCAGAGGTATGCGGAGATCAGTGCCTCCAAAGGAGACGATGCCTGACTCCTCGTGAAACTTGATAGGAGACCCAGGATTCCTGTGGCACATGGAAAGGGACCCTTGGTCTCCCGTCTCAGCTGGAGAGGCGTCCCAATTGCCCTGCAAAGCCTCGAGGAGAATCCCGAGTTGTCCCTCACAACTAGGCAGGAGTCCTGACATGGCTGATCACACACGTGTGTGGAAGGGCCATCCCCGTCGTAACTCGAGAATATACCCCAGGTTCCCGCCGCAACTCGAGAAAAACCATGAGACTTCCCCCTCGCCGCGAGATGAGGCCCGATTCCCCTGAACTGCGTGCAGAGCAATTCCGTGTTGCACATCACACATGAAAGGAGCCTTGATTTCCTTGATGGCACTCCAGAGAAACCCCAAGAACACTGTTTCAAGGCTAGAGGGATCCTGAGGTCACTGTAGCAACACGAAAGAGCTCCGTGGACCAAGAATCAACACGAGATGAAAGGTTAGTCCCTGGCTTCGACTCCTGAGGAATACCACCTTACCACAAGCACCTCAAGAGGAGGCTTCTCTCAGCTCTAGGTATGTGAGAGGGACCCTGAGTTTGTGGCCTCCAGTGGAATGGACACCGCGATGCCCTGACGCGAAATAAGGCTGGATATCCCTGCAGTGACTTCAATGCAGGCTCGTCTTGCATCTCCCAAGATGAAAGGATGTCTGAATCCCCTGTGGAGACCACAGAGAAAGACCTAGTTCCCCACCTCATCGCGACCGGAGGCCTCACATCCTTTGAAAACTCCAGAGGTACGCGGAGATCAGTGCCTCCAAAGGAGACGATGCCTGACTCCTCGTGAAACTTGATAGGAGTCCCAGGATTCCTGTGGCACGTGGAAAGGGACCCTTGGTCTCCCGCCTCAGCTGGAGAGGCGTCCCAATTGCCTTGCCAAGCCTCGAGGAGAATCCCGAGTTGTGTCTCGCAACTAGGCAAGAGTCCTGACGTGGCTGAACAAACACGTGAGTGGAAGGGCCATCCCCGTCGTAACTCGAGAATATACCCCAGGTTCCCGCCGCAACTCGAGAAAAACCATGAGACTTCCCCCTCGCCGCGAGATGAGGCCCGATTCCCCTGCACTGCGTGCAGAGCAATTCTGTGTTGCACATCACACATGAAAGGAGCCTTGATTTCCTTCATGGCACTCCAGAGAAACCCCAAGAACACTGTTTCAAGGCTAGAGGGATCCTGAGGTCACTGTAGCAACATGAAAGAGCTCCGTGGGCCAAAAATCAACTCGAGATGAGAGGTTAGTCCCTGGCTTCGACTCCAGAGGAATACCACCTTACCACAAGCACCTCAAGAGGAGGCTTCTCTCAGCTCTAGGTATGTGAGAGGGACCCTGAGTTTGCGGCCTCAAGTGGAATGGACACCACGATGCCCTGACTTGAAATAAGTCCGGATATCCCTGCAGTGACTGGAATGCAGGCTCGTCTTGCATCTCCCAAGACGAAAGGGTGTCTGAATCCCCTGTGGAGACCACAGAGAAAGACGTAGTTCCCCACCTCATCGCGACAGGAGGCCTCAAATCCTTTGAAAACTCCAGAGGTATGCGGAGATCAGTGCCTCCAAAGGAGACGATGCCTGACTCCTCGTGAAACTTGATAGGAGACCCAGGATTCCTGTGGCACATGGAAAGGGACCCTTGGTCTCCCGTCTCAGCTGGAGAGGCGTCCCAATTGCCCTGCAAAGCCTCGAGGAGAATCCCGAGTTGTCCCTCACAACTAGGCAGGAGTCCTGACATGGCTGATCACACACGTGTGTGGAAGGGCCATCCCCGTCGTAACTCGAGAATATACCCCAGGTTCCCGCCGCAACTCGAGAAAAACCATGAGACTTCCCCCTCGCCGCGAGATGAGGCCCGATTCCCCTGAACTGCGTGCAGAGCAATTCCGTGTTGCACATCACACATGAAAGGAGCCTTGATTTCCTTGATGGCACTCCAGAGAAACCCCAAGAACACTGTTTCAAGGCTAGAGGGATCCTGAGGTCACTGTAGCAACACGAAAGAGCTCCGTGGACCAAGAATCAACACGAGATGAGAGGTTAGTCCCTGGCTTCGACTCCTGAGGAATACCACCTTATCACAAGCACCTCAAGAGGAGGCTTCTCTCAGCTCTAGGTATGTGAGAGGGACCCTGAGTTTGCGGCCTCCAGTGGAATGGACACCGCGATGCCCTGACGCGAAATAAGGCTGGATATCCCTGCAGTGACTTCAATGCAGGCTCGTCTTGCATCTCCCAAGATGAAAGGATGTCTGAATCCCCTGTGGAGACCACAGAGAAAGACCTAGTTCCCCACCTCATCGCGACCGGAGGCCTCACATCCTTTGAAAACTCCAGAGGTACGCGGAGATCAGTGCCTCCAAAGGAGACGATGCCTGACTCCTCGTGAAACTTGATAGGAGTCCCAGGATTCCTGTGGCACGTGGAAAGGGACCCTTGGTCTCCCGCCTCAGCTGGAGAGGCGTCCCAATTGCCTTGCCAAGCCTCGAGGAGAATCCCGAGTTGTGTCTCGCAACTAGGCAAGAGTCCTGACGTGGCTGAACAAACACGTGTGTGGAAGGGCCATCCCCGTCGTAACTCGAGAATATACCCCAGGTTCCCGCCGCAACTCGAGAAAAACCATGAGACTTCCCCCTCGCCGCGAGATGAGGCCCGATTCCCCTGCACTGCGTGCAGAGCAATTCCGTGTTCACACAAGAAAGGAGCCTTGATTTCCTTGATGGCACTCCAGAGAAACCCCAAGAACACTGTTTCAAGGCTAGAGGGATCCTGAGGTCACTGTAGCAACACGAAAGAGCTCCGTGGACCAAGAATCAACACGAGATGAGAGGTTAGTCCCTGGCTTCGACTCCAGAGGAATTCCACCTTACCACAAGCACCTCAAGAGGAGGCTTTTCTCAGCTCTAGGTATGTGAGAGGGACCCTGAGTTTGCGGCCTCAAGTGGAATGGACACCGCGATGCCCTGACTCGAAATAAGGCCGGATATCCCTGCAGTGACTGGAATGCAGGCTCGTCTTGCATCTCCCAGGACGAAAGGATGTCTGAATCCCCTGTGGAGACCACAGAGAAAGACCTAGTTCCCCACTTCATCGCGACAGGAGGCCTCAAATCCTTTGAAAACTCCAGAGGTATGCGGAGATCAGTGCCTCCAAAGGAGACGATGCCTGACTCCTCGTGAAACTTGATAGGAGACCCAGGATTCCTGTGGCACGTGGAAAGGGACCCTTGGTCTCCCGTCTCAGCTGGAGAGGCGTTCCAATTGCCCTGCCGAGCCTCGAGGAGAATCCCGAGTTGTCCCTCGCAACTAGGCAGGAGTCCTGACGTGGCTGAACAAACACGTGGGTGGAAGGGCCATCCCCGTCGTAACTCGAGAATATACCCCAGGTTCCCGCCGCAACTCGAGAAAAACCATGAGACTTCCCCCTCGATGCGAGATGAGGCCCGATTTCCCGGCACTGCGTGCAGAGCAATTCCGTGTTGCACATCACACATGAAAGGAGCCTTGATTTCCTTGATGGCACCCCAGAGAAACCCCAAGAACACTGTTTCAAGGCTAGAGGGATCCTGAGGTCACTGTAGCAACACGAAAGAGCTCCGTGGACCAAGAATCAACACGAGATGAGAGGTTAGTCCCTGGCTTCGACTCCTGAGGAATACCACCTTACCACAAGCACCTCAAGAGGAGGCTTCTCTCAGCTCTAGGTATGTGAGAGGGACCCTGAGTTTGCGGCCTCAAGTGGAATGGACACCGCGATGCCCTGACTCGAAATAAGGCCGGATATCCCTGCAGTGACTTCAATGCAGGCTCCTCTTGCATCTCCCAGGACGAAAGGATGTCTGAATCCCCTGTGGAAAGCACAGAGAAAGACTTAGTTTCCCACCTCATCGCGACCGATAACCTTACATTCTTTGAAAACTCCAGAGGTACGCGGAGATCAGTGCCTCCAAAGGAGACGATGCCTGACTCCTCGTGAAACTTGATAGGAGTCCCAGGATTCCTGTGGCACTTGGAAAGGGACCCTTGGTCTCCCGCCTCTGCTGGAGAGGCGTCCCAATTGCCCTGCCAAGCCTCGAGGAGAATCCAGAGTTGTCCCTCGCAACTAGGCAGGAGTCCTGACGTCGCTGAAGAAACACGTGGGTGGAAGGGCCATCCCCGTCGTAACTCGAGAATATACCCCAGGTTCCCGCCGCAACTCGAGAAAAACCATGAGACTTCCCCCTCGCTGCGAGATGAGGCCCGATTCCCCTGCACTGCGTGCAGAGCAATTCCGTGTTGCACATCACACATGAAAGGAGCCTTGATTTCCTTGATGGCACTCCAGAGAAACCCCAAGAACACTGTTTCAAGGATAGAGGGATTCTGAGGTCACTGTAGCAACACGATAGAACTCTGTCGACGAAAAATCAACTCGAAAAGAGAGGTTAGTCCCTGTATTCGTCTCCAGAGGAATACCACCTTACCACAAGCACCTCAAGAGGAGGCTTCTCTCAGCTCTAGGTATGTGAGAGGGACCCTGAGTTTGCGGCCTCAAGTGGAATGGACACCGCGATGCCCTGACTCGAAATAAGGCCGGATATCCCTGCAGTGACTTCAATGCAGGCTCGTCTTGCATCTCCCAGGACGAAAGGATGTCTGAATCCCCTGTGGAAAGCACAGAGAAAGACTTAGTTCCCCACCTCATCGCGACCGATAGCCTCACATCCGTTGAAAACTCCAGCGGCATGCGGAGATCAGTGCCTCCAAAGGAGACGATGCCTGACTCCTCGGGAAACTTGATAGGAGTCCCAGGATTCCTGTGGCACTTGGAAAGGGACACTTGGTCTCCCGCCTCAGCTGGAGAGGCGTCCCAATTGCCCTGCCAAGCCTCGAGGAGAATCCAGAGTTGTCCCTCGCAACTAGGCAGGAGTCCTGACATGGCTGAACACACACGTGTGTGGAAGGGCCATCCCCGTCGGAACTCGAGAATATACCCCAGGTTCCCGCCGCAGCTCGAGAAAAACCATGAGACTTCCCCCTCGCCGCGAGATGAGGCCCGATTCCCCTGCACTGCGTGCAGAGCAATTCCGTGTTGCACATCACACATGAAAGGAGCCTTGATTTCCTTGATGGCACTCACAAGAAACCCCAAGAACACTGTTTCAAGGCTAGAGGGATCCTGAGGTCACTGTAGCAACACGAAAGAGCTCCGTGGACCAAGAATCAACACGAGATGAGAGGTTAGTCCCTGGCTTCGACTCCTGAGGAATACCACCTTACCACAAGCACCTCAAGAGGAGGCTTCTCTCAGCTCTAGGTATGTGAGAGGGACCCTGAGTTTGCGGCCTCAAGTGGAATGGACACCGCGATGCCCTGACGCGAAATAAGGCTGGATATCCCTGCAGTGACTTGATTGCAGGCTCGTCTTGCAACTCCCAAGATGAAAGGATGTCTGAATCCCCTGTGGAGTCCACAGAGAAAGACCTAGTTCCCCACCTCATCGCGACCGGAGGCCTCACATCCTTTGAAAACTCCAGAGGTACGCGGAGATCAGTGCCTCCAAAGGAGACGATGCCTGACTCCTCGTGAAACTTGATAGGAGTCCCAGGATTCCTGTGGCACGTGGAAAGGGACCCTTGGTCTCCCGCCTCAGCTGGAGAGGCGTCCCAATTGCCTTGCCAAGCCTAGAGGAGAATCCCGAGTTGTGTCTCGCAACTAGGCAAGAGTCCTGACGTGGCTGAACAAACACGTGTGTGGAAGGGCCATCCCCATCATAACTCGAGAATATACCCCAGGTTCCCGCCGCAACTCGAGAAAAACCATGAGACTTCCCCCTCGCCGCCAGATGAGGCCCGATTCCCCTGCACTGTGTGCAGAGCAATTCTGTGTTGCACATCACACATGAAAGGAGCCTTGATTTCCTTCATGGCACTCCAGAGAAACCCCAAGAACACTGTTTCAAGGCTAGAGGGATCCTGAGGTCACTGTAGCAACACGAAGGAGCTCCGTGGACCCAAAATCAACTCGAGATGACAGGTTAGTCCCTGGCTTCGACTCCAGAGGAATACCACCTTACCACAAGCACCTCAAGAGGAGGCTTCTCTCAGCTCTAGGTATGTGAGAGGGACCCTGAGTTTGCGTCCTCAAGTGGAATGGACACCGCGATGCCCTGACTCGAAATAAGGCTGGATATCCCTGCAGTGACTGGAATGCAGGCTCGTCTTGCATCTCCCAAGACGAAAGGGTGTCTGAATCCCCTGTGGAGACCACAGAGAAAGACCTAGTTCCCCAACTCATCGCGACCGGAGGCCTCACATCCTTTGAAAACTCGAGAGGTACGCGGAGATCAGTGCCTCCAAAGGAGACGATGCCTGACTCCTCGTGAAACTTGATAGGAGACCCAGGATTCCTGTGGCACGTGGAAAGGGACCCTTGGTCTCCCGTCTCAG
This sequence comes from Cervus elaphus, assembly GCF_910594005.1. Classification (NCBI taxonomy): domain Eukaryota; kingdom Metazoa; phylum Chordata; class Mammalia; order Artiodactyla; family Cervidae; genus Cervus; species Cervus elaphus. The sequence continues at coordinate 1,702,679 of NC_057828.1, forward strand.
CTGGAGAGGCGTCCCAATTGCCCTGCAAAGCCTCGAGGAGAATCCCGAGTTGTCCCTCGCAACTAGGCCGGAGTCCTGACATGGCTGAACACACACGTGGGTGGAAGGGCCATCCCCGTCGTAACTCGAGAATATACCCCAGGTTCCCGCCGCAACTCGAGAAAAACCATGAGACTTCCCCCTCGCCGCGAGATGAGGCCCGATTCCCCTGCACTGCGTGCAGAGGAATTCCGTGTTGTACATCACACATGAAAGGAGCCTTGATTTCCTTCACGGCACTCCAGAGAAACCCCAAGAACACTGTTTCAAGGCTAGAGGGATCCTGAGGTCACTGTAGCAACACGAAAGAGCTCCGTGGACCAAGAATCAACACGAGATGAGAGGTTAGTCCCTGGCTTCGACTCCTGAGGAATACCACCTTACCACAAGCACCTCAAGAGGAGGCTTCTCTCAGCTCTAGGTATGTGAGAGGGATCCTGAGTTTGCAGCCTCAAGTGGAATGGACACCGCGATGCCCTGACTCGAAATAAGGCCAGATATCCCTGCAGTGACTTGAATGCAGGGTCGTCTTGCATCTCCCAAGAAGAAAGGATGTCTGAATCCCCTGTGGAGACCACAGAGAAAGACCTAGTTCCCCACCTCATCGCGACCGGAGGCCTCACATCCTTTGAAAACTCCAGAGGTACGCGGAGATCAGTGCCTTCAAAGGAGACGATGCCTGACTCCTCGTGAAACTTGATAGGAGTCCCAGGATTCTTGTGGCACGTGGAAAGGGACCCTTGGTCTCCCGCCTCAGCTGGAGAGGCGTTCCAAATGACCTGCCAAGCCTCGAGGAGAATCCCGAGTTGTCCCTCGCAACTAGGCAGGAGTCCTGACGTGGCTGAACAAACACGTGGGTGGAAGGGCCATCCCCGTCGTAACTCGAGAATATACCCCAGGTTCCCGCCGCAACTCGAGAAAAACCATGAGACTTCCCCCTCGATGCGAGATGAGGCCCGATTCCCCTGTACTGCGTGCAGAGCAATTCCGTCTTGCACATCACACATGAAAGGAGCCTTGATTTCCTTGATGGCACTCCAGAGAAACCCCAAGAACACTGTTTCAAGGATAGAGGGATCCTGAGGTCACGGTAGCAACACGAAAGACCTCTGTGGACCAAAAATCAACTCGAAAAGAGAGGTTAGTCCCTGGATTCGTCTCCAGAGGAATACCACCTTACCACAAGCACCACAAGAGGAGGCTTCTCTCAGCTCTAGGTATGTGAGAGGGATCCTGAGTTTGCGGCCTCAAGTGGAATGGACACCGCGATGCCCTGACTCGAAATAAGGCCGGATATCCCTGCAGTGACTTCAATGCAGGCTCGTCTTGCATCTCCCAGGACGAAAGGGTGTCTGAATCCCCTGTGGAGACCACAGAGAAAGACCTAGTTCCCCACCTCAACGCGACAGGAGGCCTCAAATCCTTTGAAAACTCCAGAGGTATGCAGAGATCAGTGCCTCCAAAGGAGACGATGCCTGACTCCTCGTGAAACTTGATAGGAGTCCCAGGATTCCTGTGGCACGTGGAAAGGGACCCTTGGTCTCCCGTCTCACCTGGAGAGGCGTCCCAATTGCCCTGCAAAGCCTCGAGGAGAATCCCGAGTTGTCCCTCGCAACTAGGCAGGAGTCCTGACATGGCTGAACACACACGTGTGTGGAAGGGCCATCCCCGTCGTAACTCGAGAATATACCCCAGGTTCCCGCCGCAACTCGAGAAAAACCATGAGACTTCCCCCTCGCTGCGAGATGAGGCCCGATTCCCCTGCACTGCGTGCAGAGCAATTCCGTGTTGCACATCACACATGAAATGAGCCTTGATTTCCTTAATGGCACTCCAGAGAAACCCCAAGAACACTGTTTCAAGGCTAGAGGGATCCTGAGGTCACTGTAGCAACACGAAAGAGCTCCGTGGACCAAAAATCAACTCGAGATGAGAGGTTAGTCCCTGGCTTCGACTCCTGAGGAATACCACCTTACCACAAGCACCACAAGAGGAGGTTTCTCTCAGCTCTAGGTATGTGAGAGGGACCCTGAGTTTGCGGCCTCAAGTGGAATGGACACCGCGATGCCCTGACTCGACATAAGGCCGGATATCCCTGCAGTGACTGGAATGCAGGCTCGTCTTGCATCTCACAAGACGAAACGGTGTCTGAATCCCCTGTGGAGACCACAGAGAAAGACCTAGTTCCCAACCTCATCGCGACAGGAGGCCTCAAATCCTTTGAAAACTCCAGAGGTATGCGGAGATCAGTGTCTCCAAAGGAGACGATGCCTGACTCCTCGTGAAACTTGATAGGAGACCCAGGATTCCTGTGGCACGTGGAAAGGGACCCTTGGTCTCCCGTCTCAGCTGGAGAGGCGTCCCAATTGCTCTGCAAAGCCTCGAGGAGAATCCCGAGTTGTCCCTCGCAACTAGGCTGGAGTCCTGACATGGCTGAACACACACGTGGGTGGAAGGGCCATCCCCATCGTAACTCGAGAATATACCCCAGGTTCCCGCCGCAACTCGAGAAAAACCATGAGACTTCCCCCTCGCCGCGAGATGAGGCCCGATTCCCCTGCACTGCGTGCAGAGCAATTCCGTGTTGCACATCACACATGAAAGGAGCCTTGATTTCCTTCACGGCACTCCAGAGAAACCCCAAGAACACTGTTTCAAGGCTAGAGGGATCCTGAGGTCACTGTAGCAACACGAAAGAGCTCCGTGGACCAAGAATCAACACGAGATGAGAGGTTAGTCCCTGGCTTCGACTCCAGAGGAATACCACCTTACCACAAGCACCTCAAGAGGAGGCTTCTCTCAGCTCTAGGTATGTGAGAGGGATCCTGAGTTTGCGGCCTCAAGTGGAATGGACACCGCGATGCCCTGACTCGAAATAAGGCCGGATATCCCTGCAGTGACTTGAATGCAGGCTCGTCTTGCATCTCCCAAGAAGAAAGGATGTCTGAATCCCCTGTGGAGACCACAGAGAAAGACCTAGTTCCCCACCTCATCGCGACCGGAGGCCTCACATCCTTTGAAAACTCCAGAGGTACGCGGAGATCAGTGCCTCCAAAGGAGACGATGCCTGACTCCTCGTGAAACTTGATAGGAGTCCCAGGATTCTTGTGGCACGTGGAAAGGGACCCTTGGTCTCCCGCCTCAGCTGGAGAGGCGTTCCAATTGCCCTGCCAAACCTCGAGGAGAATCCCGAGTTGTCCCTCGCAACTAGGCAGGAGTCCTGACGTCGCTGAAGAAACACGTGGGTGGAAGGGCCATCCCCGTCGTAACTCGAGAATATACCCCAGGTTCCCGCCGCAACTCGAGAAAAACCATGAGACTTCCCCCTCGATGCGAGATGAGGCCCGATTCCCCTGTACTGCGTGCAGAGCAATTCCGTCTTGCACATCACACATGAAAGGAGCCTTGATTTCCTTGATGGCACTCCAGAGAAACCCCAAGAACACTGTTTCAAGGATAGAGGGATCCTGAGGTCACTGTAGCAACACGAAAGAACTCTGTGGACCAAAAATCAACTCGAAAAGAGAGGTTAGTCCCTGGATTCGTCTCCAGAGGAATACCACCTTACGACAAGCACCACAAGAGGAGGCTTCTCTCAGCTCTAGGTATGTGAGAGGGATCCTGAGTTTGCGGCCTCAAGTGGAATGGACACCGCGATGCCCTGACTCGAAATAAGGCCGGATATCCCTGCAGTGACTTCAATGCAGGCTCGTCTTGCATCTCCCAGGACGAAAGGATGTCTGAATCCCCTGTGGAAAGCACAGAGAAAGACTTAGTTCCCCACCTCATCGCGACCGATAGCCTCACATCCTTTGAAAACTCCAGAGGTACGCGGAGATCAGTGCCTCCAAAGGAGACGATGCCTGACTCCTCGTGAAACTTGATAGGAGTCCCAGGATTCCTGTGGCACTTGGAAAGGGACACTTGGTCTCCCGCCTCAGCTGGGGAGGCGTCCCAATTGCCCTGCCAAGCCTCGAGGAGAATCCAGAGTTGTCCCTCGCAACTAGGCAGGAGTCCTGACGTTGCTGAAGAAACACGTGGGTGGAAGGGCCATCCCCGTCGTAACTCGAGAATATACCCCAGGTTCCCGCCGCAACTCGAGAAAAACCATGAGACTTCCCCCTCGCCGCGAGATGAGGCCCGATTCCCCTGCACTGCGTGCAGAGCAATTCCGTCTTGCACATCACACATGAAAGGAGCCTTGATTTCCTTGATGGCACTCCAGAGAAACCCCAAGAACACTGTTTCAAGGCTAGAGGGATCCTGAGGTCACTGTAGCAACACGAAAGAGCTCCGTGGGCCAAAAATCAACTCGAGATGAGAGGTTAGTCCCTGGCTTCAACTCCAGAGGAATACCACCTTACCACAAGCACCTCAAGAGGAGGCTTCTCTCAGCTCTAGGTATGTGAGAGGGACCCTGAGTTTGCGGCCTCAAGTGGAATGGACACCGCGAAGCCCTGACGCGAAATAAGGCTGGATATCCCTGCAGTGACTTGAATGCAGGCTCGTCTTGCATCTCCCGAGATGAAAGGTTGTCTGATTCCCCTGTGGAGACCACAGAGAAAGACCTAGTTCCCCACCTCATCGCGACCGGAGGCCTCACATCCTTTGAAAACTCCAGAGGTACGCGGAGATCAGTGCCTCCAAAGGAGACGATGCCTGACTCCTCGTGAAACTTGATAGGAGTCCCAGGATTCCTGTGGCACTTGGAAAGGGACACTTGGTCTCCCGCCTCAGCTGGAGAGGCGTCCCAATTGCCCTGCCAAGCCTCGAGGAGAATCCCGAGTTGTGTCTCGCAACTAGGCAAGAGTCCTGACGTGGCTGAACACACACGTGGGTGGAAGGGCCATCCCCGTCGTAACTCGAGAATATACCCCAGGTTCCCGCCGCAACTCGAGAAAAACCATGAGACTTCCCCCTCGCCGCGAGATGAGGCCCGATTCCCCTGCACTGCGTGCAGAGCAATTCCGTCTTGCACATCACACATGAAAGGAGCCTTGATTTCCTTCATGGCACTCCAGAGAAACCCCAAGAACACTGTTTCAAGGCTAGAGGGATCCTGAGGTCACTGTAGCAACACGAAAGAACTCTGTGGGCCAAAAATCAACTCGAGATGAGAGGTTAGTCCCTGGCTTCGACTCCAGAGGAATACCACCTTACCACAAGCACCTCAAGAGGAGGCTTCTCTCAGCTCTAGGTATGTGAGAGGGACCCTGAGTTTGCGGCCTCAAGTGGAATGGACACCGCGATGCCCTGACTCGAAATAAGGCCGGATATCCCTGCAGTGACTTGAATGCAGGCTCGTCTTGCATCTCCCAAGAAGAAAGGATGTCTGAATCCCCTGTGGAGACCACAGAGAAACACCTAGTTCCCCACCTCATCCCGACCGGAGGCCTCACATCCTTTGAAATCTCCAGAGGTACGCGGAGATCAGTGCCTCCAAAGGAGACGATGCCTGACTCCTCGTGAAACTTGATAGGAGTCCCAGGATTCTTGTGGCACGTGGAAAGGGACCCTTGGTCTCCCGCCTCAGCTGGAGAGGCGTTCCAATTGCCGTGCCAAGCCTCGAGGAGAATCCCGAGTTGTCCCTCGCAACTAGGCAGGAGTCCTGATGTGGCTGAACAAACACGTGGGTGGAAGGGCCATCCCCGTCGTAACTCGAGAATATACCCCAGGTTCCCGCCGCAACTCGAGAAAAACCATGAGACTTCCCCCTCGATGCGAGATGAGGCCCGATTCCCCTGTACTGCGTGCAGAGCAATTCCGTCTTGCACATCACACATGAAAGGAGCCTTGATTTCCTTGATGGCACTCCAGAGAAACCCCAAGAACACTGTTTCAAGGATAGAGGGATCCTGAGGTCACTGTAGCAACACGAAAGAACTCTGTGGACCAAAAATCAACTCGAAAAGAGAGGTTAGTCCCTGGATTCGTCTCCAGAGGAATACCACCTTACCACAAGCACCTCAAGAGGAGGCTTCTCTCAGCTCTAGGTATGTGAGAGGGACCCTGAGTTTGCGGCCTCAAGTGGAATGGACACGGCGATGCCCTGACTCGAAATAAGGCCGGATATCCCTGCAGTGACTTGAATGCAGGCTCGTCTTGCATCTCCCAGGACGAAAGGATGTCTGAATCCCCTGGGGAAAGCACAGAGAAAGACTTAGTTCCCCACCTCATCGCGACCGGAGGCCTCACATCCTTTGAAAACTCCAGAGGTACGCGGAGATCAGTGCCTCCAAAGGAGACGATGCCTGACTCCTCGTGAAACTTGATAGGAGACCCAGGATTCCTGTGGCACGTGGAAAGGGACCCTTGGTCTCCCGTCTCAGCTGGAGAGGCATCCCAATTGCCCTGCAAAGCCTCGAGGAGAATCCCGAGTTGTCCCTCGCAACTAGGCAGGAGTCCTGACGTCGCTGAAGAAACACGTGGGTGGAAGGGCCATCCCCGTCGTAACTCGAGAATATACCCCAGGTTCCTGCCGCAACTCGAGAAAAACCATGAGACTTCCCCCTCGCCGCGAGATGAGGCCCGATTCCCCTGCACTGCGTGCAGAGCAATTCCGTGTTGCACATCACACATGAAAGGAGCCTTGATTTCCTTGATGGCACTACAGAGAAACCCCAAGAACACTGTTTCAAGGCTAGAGGGATCCTGAGGTCACTGTAGCAACACGAAAGAGCTCAGTGGACCAAGAATCAACACGAGATGAGAGGTTAGTCCCTGGCTTCGACTCCGGAGGAATACCACCTTACCACAAGCACCTCAAGAGGAGGCTTCTCTCAGCTCTAGGTATGTGAGAGGGACCCTGAGTTTGCGGCCTCAAGTGGAATGGACACCGCGATGCCCTGACGCGAAATAAGGCTGGATATCCCTGCAGTGACTTGAATGCAGGCTCGTCTTGCATCTTCCAAGATGAAAGGATGTCTGAATCCCCTGTGGAGACCACAGAGAAAGACCTAGTTCCCCACCTCATCGCAACCGGAGGCCTCACATCCTTTGAAAACTCCAGAGGTACGCGGAGATCAGTGCCTCCAAAGGAGACGATGCCTGACTCCTCGTGAAACTTGATAGGAGTCCCAGGATTCCTGTGGCACGTGGAAAGGGACCCTTGGTCTCCCGTCTCAGCTGGAGAGGCGTCCCAATTGCCTTGCCAAGCCTAGAGGAGAATCCCGAGTTGTGTCTCGCAACTAGGCAAGAGTCCTGACGTGGCTGAACAAACACGTGGGTGGAAGGGCCATCCCCGACGTAACTCGAGAATATACCCCAGGTTCCCGCCGCAACTCGAGTAAAACCATGAGACTTCCCGCTCGCCGCGAGATGAGGCCCGATTCCCCTGCACTGCGTGCAGAGCAATTCTGTGTTGCACATCACACATGAAAGGAGCCTTGATTTCCTTCATGGCACTCCAGAGAAACCCCAAGAACACTGTTTCAAGGCTAGAGGGATCCTGAGGTCACTGTAGCAACACGAAAGAACTCCGTGGACCAAAAATCAACTCGAGATGAGAGGTTAGTCCCTGGCTTCGACTCCAGAGGAATACCACCTTACCACAAGCACCTCAAGGGGAGGCTTCTCTCAGCTCTAGGTATGTGAGAGGGACCCTGAGTTTGCGGCCTCAAGTGGAATGGACACCGCGATGCCCTGACTCGAAATAAGGTCGGATATCCCTGCAGTGACTGGAATGCAGGCTCGTCTTGCATCTCCCAAGACGAAAGGGTGTCTGAATCCCCTGTGGAGACCACAGAGAAAGACCTAGTTCCCCACCTCATCGCGACAGGAGGCCTCAAATACTTTGAAAACTCCAGAGGTATGCGGAGATCAGTGCCTCCAAAGGAGACGATGCCTGACTCCTCGTGAAACTTGATAGGAGACCCAGGATTGCTGTGGCACGTGGAAAGGGACCCTTGGTCTCCCGTCTCAGCTGGAGAGGCGTCCCAATTGCCCTGCAAAGCCTCGAGGAGAATCCCGAGTTGTCCCTAGCAACTAGGCAATAGTCCTGACGTCGCTGAACACACACGTGTGTGGAAGGGCCATCCCCGTCGTAACTCGAGAATATACCCCAGGTTCCTGCCGCAACTCGAGAAAAACCATGAGACTTCCCCCTCGCCGCGAGATGAGGCCCGATTCCCCTGCACTGCGTGCAGAGCAATTCCGTGTTGCACATCACACATGAAAGGAGCCTTGATTTCCTTGATGGCACTCCAGAGAAACCCCAAGAACACTGTTTCAAGGCTAGAGGGATCCTGAGGTCACTGTAGCAACACGAAAGAGCTCCGTGGACCAAGAATCAACACGAGATGAGAGGTTAGTCCCTGGCTTCGACTCCTGAGGAATACCACCTTACCACAAGCACCTCAAGAGGAGGCTTCTCTCAGCTCTAGGTATGTGAGAGGGACCCTGAGTTTGCGGCCTCAAGTGGAATGGACACCGCGATGCCCTGAGTCGAAATAAGGCCGGATATCCCTGCAGTGACTTGAATGCAGGCTCGTCTTGCATCTCCCGTGAAGAAAGGATGTCTGAATCCCCTGTGGAGACCACAGAGAAACACCTAGTTCCCCACCTCATCGCGACCGGAGGCCTCACATCTTTGGAAAACTCCAGAGGTACGTGGAGATCAGTGCCTCCAAAGGAGACGATGCCTGACTCCTCGTGAAACTTGATAGGAGTCCCAGGATTCTGGTGGCACGTGGAAAGGGACCCTTGGTCTCCCGCCTCAGCTGGAGAGGCGTTCCAATTGCCCTGCCAAGCCTCGAGGAGAATCCCGAGTTGTCCCTCGCAACTAGGCAGGAGTCCTGACGTGGCTGAACAAACACGTGGGTGGAAGGGCCATCCCCGTCGTAACTCGAGAATATACCCCAGGTTCCCGCCGCAACTCGAGAAAAACCATGAGACTTCCCCCTCGATGCGAGATGTGGCCCGATTCCCCTGTACTGCGTGCAGAGCAATTCCGTCTTGCACATCACACATGAAAGGAGCCTTGATTTCCTTGATGGCACTCCAGAGAAACCCCAAGAACACTGTTTCAAGGCTAGAGGGATCCTGAGGTCACTGTAGCAACACGAAAGAACTCTGTGAACCAAAAATCAACTCGAAAAGAGAGGTTAGTCCCTGGATTCGTCTCCAGAGGAATACCACCTTACCACAAGCACCTCAAGAGGAGGCTTCTCTCAGCTCTAGGTATGTGAGAGGGACCCTGAGTTTGCGGCCTCAAGTGGAATGGACACCGCGATGCCCTGACTCGAAATAAGGCCGGATATCCCTGCAGTGACTTCAATGCAGGCTCGTCTTGCATCTCCCAGGACGAAAGGATGTCTGAATCCCCTGTGGAAAGCACAGAGAAAGACTTAGTTCCCCACCTCATCGCGACCGATAGCCTCACATCCTTCGAAAACTCCAGAGGAACGCGGAGATCAGTGCCTCCAAAGGAGACGATGCCTGACTCCTCGTGAAACTTGATAGGAGTCCCAGGATTCTTGTGGCACGTGGAAAGGGACACTTGGTCTCCCGCCTCAGCTGGAGAGGCGTTCCAATTGCCCTGCCAAGCCTCGAGGAGAATCCCGAGTTGTCCCTCACAACTAGGCAGGAGTCCTGACATGGCTGAACACACACGTGTGTGGTAGGGCCATCCCCGTCGTAACTCGAGAATATACCCCAGGTTCCCGCCGCAACTCGAGAAAAACCATGAGACTTCCCCCTCGCCGCGAGATGAGGCCCGATTCCCCTGCACTGCGTGCAGAGCAATTCCGTGTTGCACATCACACATGAAAGGAGCCTTGATTTCCTTGATGGCACTCCAGAGAAACCCCAAGAACACTGTTTCAAGGCTAGAGGGATCCTGAGGTCACTGTAGCAACACGAAAGAGCTCCGTGGGCCAAAAATCAACTCGAGATGAGAGGTTAGTCCCTGGCTTCGCCTCCAGAGGAATACCACCTTACCACAAGCACCTCAAGAGGAGGCTTTTCTCAGCTCTAGGTATGTGAGAGGGACCCTGAGTTTGCGGCCTCAAGTGGAATGGACACCGCGATGCCCTGACGCGAAATAAGGCTGGATATCCCTGCAGTGACTTGAATGCAGGCTCGTCTTGCATCTCCCAGGACGAAAGGATGTCTGAATCCCCTGTGGAGACCACAGAGAAAGACCTAGTTCCCCACCTCATCACGACCGGAGGCCTCACATCCTTTGAAAACTCCAGAGGTACGCGGAGATCAGTGCCTCCAAAGGAGACGATGCCTGACTCCTCGTGAAACTTGATAGGAGTCCCAGGATTCCTGTGGCACGTGGAAAGGGACCCTTGGTCTCCCGCCTCAGCTGGAGAGGCGTCCCAATTGCCTTGCCAAGCCTCGAGGAGAATCCCGAGTTGTGTCTCGCAACTAGGCAAGAGTCCTGACGTGGCTGAACAAACACGTGTGTGGAAGGGCCATCCCCGTCGTAACTCGAGAATATACCCCAGGTTCCCGCCGCAACTCGAGAAAAACCATGAGACTTCCCCCTCGCCGCGAGATGAGGCCCGATTCCCCTGCACTGCGTGCAGAGCAATTCCGTGTTGCACATCACACATGAAAGGAGCCTTGATTTCCTTGATGGCACTCCAGAGAAACCCCAAGAACACTGTTTCAAGGCTAGAGGGATCCTGAGGTCACTGTAGCAACACGAAAGAGCTCCGTGGGCCAAAAATCAACTCGAGATGAGAGGTTAGTCCCTGGCTTCGCCTCCAGAGGTATACCGCCTTACCACAAGCACCTCAAGAGGAGGCTTCTCTCAGCTCTAGGTATGTGAGAGGGACCCTGAGTTTGCGGCCTCAAGTGGAATGGACACCGCGATGCCCTGACGCGAAATAAGGCTGGATATCCCTGCAGTGACTTGAATGCAGGCTCGTCTTGCATCTCCCAGGACGAAAGGATGTCTGAATCCCCTGTGGAGACCACAGAGAAAGACCTAGTTCCCCACCTCATCACGACCGGAGGCCTCACATCCTTTGAAAACTCCAGAGGTACGCGGAGATCAGTGCCTCCAAAGGAGACGATGCCTGACTCCTCGTGAAACTTGATAGGAGTCCCAGGATTCCTGTGGCACGTGGAAAGGGACCCTTGGTCTCCCGCCTCAGCTGGAGAGGCGTCCCAATTGCCTTGCCAAGCCTCGAGGAGAATCCCGAGTTGTGTCTCGCAACTAGGCAAGAGTCCTGACGTGGCTGAACAAACACGTGTGTGGAAGGGCCATCCCCGTCGTAACTCGAGAATATACCCCAGGTTCCCGCCGCAACTCGAGAAAAACCATGAGACTTCCCCCTCGCCGCGAGATGAGGCCCGATTCCCCTGCACTGCGTGCAGAGCAATTCTGTGTTGCACATCACACATGAAAGGAGCCTTGATTTCTTTGATGGCACTCCAGAGAAACCCCAAGAACACTGTTTCAAGGCTAGAGGGATCCTGAGGTCACTGTAGCAACACGAAAGAGCTCCGTGGACCAAAAACCAACTCGAGATGAGAGGTTAGTCCCTGGCTTCGACTCCAGAGGAATACCACCTTACTACAAGCACCTCAAGAGGAGGCTTCGCTCAGCTCTAGGTATGTGAGAGGGACCCTGAGTTTGCGGCCTCAAGTGGAATGGACACCGCGATGCCCTGACTCGAAATAAGGCCGGATATCCCTGCAGTGACTGGAATGCAGGCTCGTCTTGCATCTCCCAAGAAGAAAGGGTGTCTGAATCCCATGTGGAGACCACAGAGAAAGACCTAGTTCCCCACATCATCGCGACAGGAGGCCTCAAATCCTTTGAAAACTCCAGAGGTATGCGGAGATCAGTGCCTCCAAAGGAGACGATGCCTGACTCCTCGTGAAACTTGATAGGAGACCCAGGATTCCTGTGGCACGTGGAAAGGGACCCTTGGTCTCCCGTCTCAGCTGGAGAGGCGTCCCAATTGCCCTGCAAAGCCTCGAGGAGAATCCAGAGTTGTCCCTCGCAACTAGGCAGGAGTCCTGACATGGCTGAACACACACGTGTGTGGAAGGGCCATCCCCGTCGTAACTCGAGAATATACCCCAGGTTCCCGCCGCAACTCGAGAAAAACCATGAGACTTCCCCCTCCCCGCGAGATGAGGCCTGATTCCCCTGCACTGCGTACAGAGCAATTCTGTGTTGCACATCACACATGAAAGGAGCCTTGATTTCCTTCATGGCACTCCAGAGAAACCCCAAGAACACTGTTTCAAGGCTAGAGGGATCCTGAGGTCACTGTAGCAACACGAAAGAGCTCCGTGGACCAAGAATCAACACGAGATGAGAGGATAGTCCCTGGCTTCAACTCCAGAGGAATACCACCTTACCACAAGCACCTCAAGAGGAGGCTTCTCTCAGCTCTAGGTATGTGAGAGGGATCCTGAGTTTGCGGCCTCAAGTGGAATGGACACCGCGATGCCCTGACTCAAAATAAGGCCGGATATCCATGCAGTGACTTGAATGCAGGCTCGTCTTGCATCTCCCAAGATGAAAGGATGTCTGAATCCCCTGTGGAGACCACAGAGAAAGACCTAGTTCCTCACCTCATCGCGACCGGAGGCCTCACATCCTTTGAAAACTCCAGAGGTACGCGGAGATCAGTGCCTCCAAAGGAGACGATGCCTGACTCCTCGTGAAACTTGATAGGAGTCCCAGGATTCCTGTGGCACGTGGAAAGGGACCCTTGGTCTCCCGCCTCAGCTGGAGAGGCGTCCCAATTGCCCTGCCAAGCCTCGAGGAGAATCCCGAGTTGTGTCTCGCAACTAGGCAAGAGTCCTGACGTGGCTGAACAAACACGTGTGTGGAAGTGCCATCCCCGTCGTAACTCGAGAATATACCCCAGGTTCCCGCCGCAACTCGAGAAAAAGCATGAGACTTCCCCCTCGCCGCGAGATGAGGCCCGATTCCCCTGCACTGCGTGCAGAGCAATTCTGTGTTGCACATCACACATGAAAGGAGCCTTGATTTCCTTCATGGCACTCCAGAGAAACCCCAAGAACACTGTTTCAAGGCTAGAGGGATCCTGAGGTCACTGTAGCAACACGAAAGAGCTCCGTGGACCAAAAATCAACTCGAGATGAGATGTTAGTCCCTGGCTTCGACTCCAGAGGAATACCACCTTACAACAAGCAACTCAAGAGGAGGCTTCTCTCAGCTCTAGGTATGTGAGAGGGACCCTGAGTTTGCGGCCTCAAGTGGAATGGACACCGCGATGCCCTGACTCGAAATAAGGCCGGATATCCCTGCAGTGACTGGAATGCAGGCTCGTCTTGCATCTCCCAAGAAGAAAGGATGTCTGAATCCCCTGTGGAGACCACAGAGAAAGACCTAGTTCCCCACCTCATCGCGACAGGAGGCCTCAAATCCTTTGAACACCCCAGAGGTATGCGGAGATCAGTGCCTCCAAAGTAGACGATGCCTGACTCCTCGTGAAACTTGATAGGAGACCCAGGATTCCTGTGGCACGTGGAAAGGGACCCTTGGTCTCCCGTCTCAGCTGGAGAGGCGTCCCAATTGCCCTGCAAAGCCTCGAGGAGAATCCAGAGTTGTCCCTCGCAACTAGGCAGGAGTCCTGACATGGCTGAACACACACGTGTGTGGAAGGGCCATCCCCGTCGTAACTCGGGAATATCCCCCAGGTTCCCGCCGCAACTCGAGAAAAACCATGAGACTTCCCCCTCGCCGCGAGATGAGGCCCGATTCCCCTGCACTGCGTGCAGAGCAATTCTGTGTTGCACATCACACATGAAAGGAGCCTTGATTTCCTTGATGGCACTCACAAGAAACCCCAAGAACACTGTTTCAAGGCTAGAGGGATCCTGAGGTCACTGTAGCAACACGAAAGAGCTCCGTGGACCAAAAACCAACTCGAGATGAGAGGTTAGTCCCTGGCTTCGACTCCAGAGGAATACCACCTTACCACAAGCACCTCAAGAGGAGGCTTCGCTCAGCTCTAGGTATGTGAGAGGGACCCTGAGTTTGCGGCCTCAAGTGGAATGGACACCGCGATGCCCTGACTCGAAATAAGGCCGGATATCCCTGCAGTGACTGGAATGCAGGCTCGTCTTGCATCTCCCAAGAAGAAAGGATGTCTGAATCCCCTGTGGAGACCACAGAGAAAGACCTAGTTCCCCACCTCATCGCGACCGGAGGCCTCACATCCTTTGAAAACTCCAGAGGTACGCGGAGATCAGTGCCTCCAAAGGAGACGATGCCTGACTCCTCGTGAAACTTGATAGGAGTCCCAGGATTCTTGTGGCACGTGAAAAGGGACCCTTGGTCTCCCGCCTCAGCTGGAGAGGCGTCCCAATTGCCCTGCCAAGCCTCGAGGAGAATCCCGAGTTGTGTCTCGCAACTAGGCAAGAGTCCTGACGTGGCTGAACAAACACGTGTGCGGAAGTGCCATCCCCGTCGTAACTCGAGAATATACCCCAGGTTCCCGCCGCAACTCGAGAAAAAGCATGAGACTTCCCCCTCGCCGCGAGATGAGGCCCGATTCCCCTGCACTGCGTGCAGAGCAATTCTGTGTTGCACATCACACATGAAAGGAGCCTTGATTTCCTTCATGGCACTCCAGAGAAACCCCAAGAACACTGTTTCAAGGCTAGAGGGATCCTGAGGTCACTGTAGCAACACGAAAGAGCTCCGTGGACCAAAAATCAACTCGAGATGAGATGTTAGTCCCTGGCTTCGACTCCAGAGGAATACCACCTTACAACAAGCAACTCAAGAGGAGGCTTCTCTCAGCTCTAGGTATGTGAGAGGGACCCTGAGTTTGCGGCCTCAAGTGGAATGGACACCGCGATGCCCTGACTCGAAATAAGGCCGGATATCCCTGCAGTGACTGGAATGCAGGCTCGTCTTGCATCTCCCAAGAAGAAAGGATGTCTGAATCCCCTGTGGAGACCACAGAGAAAGACCTAGTTCCCCACCTCATCGCGACAGGAGGCCTCAAATCCTTTGAAAACCCCAGAGGTATGCGGAGATCAGTGCCTCCAAAGTAGACGATGCCTGACTCCTCGTGAAACTTGATAGGAGACCCAGGATTCCTGTGGCACGTGGAAAGGGACCCTTGGTCTCCCGTCTCAGCTGGAGAGGCGTCCCAATTGCCCTGCAAAGCCTCGAGGAGAATCCAGAGTTGTCCCTCGCAACTAGGCAGGAGTCCTGACATGGCTGAACACACACGTGTGTGGAAGGGCCATCCCCGTCGTAACTCGGGAATATACCCCAGGTTCCCGCCGCAACTCGAGAAAAACCATGAGACTTCCCCCTCGCCGCGAGATGAGGCCCGATTCCCCTGCACTGCGTGCAGAGCAATTCTGTGTTGCACATCACACATGAAAGGAGCCTTGATTTCCTTGATGGCACTCACAAGAAACCCCAAGAACACTGTTTCAAGGCTAGAGGGATCCTGAGGTCACTGTAGCAACACGAAAGAGCTCCGTGGACCAAAAACCAACTCGAGATGAGAGGTTAGTCCCTGGCTTCGACTCCAGAGGAATACCACCTTACCACAAGCACCTCAAGAGGAGGCTTCGCTCAGCTCTAGGTATGTGAGAGGGACCCTGAGTTTGCGGCCTCAAGTGGAATGGACACCGCGATGCCCTGACTCGAAATAAGGCCGGATATCCCTGCAGTGACTGGAATGCAGGCTCGTCTTGCATCTCCCAAGAAGAAAGGATGTCTGAATCCCCTGTGGAGACCACAGAGAAACACCTAGTTCCCCACCTCATCGCGACCGGAGGCCTCACATCCTTTGAAAACTCCAGAGGTACGCGGAGATCAGTGCCTCCAAAGGAGACGATGCCTGACTCCTCGTGAAACTTGATAGGAGTCCCAGGATTCTTGTGGCACGTGAAAAGGGACCCTTGGTCTCCCGCCTCAGCTGGAGAGGCGTCCCAATTGCCCTGCCAAGCCTCGAGGAGAATCCCGAGTTGTGTCTCGCAACTAGGCAAGAGTCCTGACGTGGCTGAACAAACACGTGTGTGGAAGTGCCATCCCCGTCGTAACTCGAGAATATACCCCAGGTTCCCGCCGCAACTCGAGAAAAACCATGAGACTTCCCCCTCGCCGCGAGATGAGGCCCGATTCCCCTGCACTGCGTGCAGAGCAATTCTGTGTTGCACATCACACATGAAAGGAGCCTTGATTTCCTTCATGGCACTCCAGAGAAACCCCAAGAACACTGTTTCAAGGCTAGAGGGATCCTGAGGTCACTGTAGCAACACGAAAGAGCTCCGTGGACCAAAAATCAACTCGAGATGAGATGTTAGTCCCTGGCTTCGACTCCAGAGGAATACCACCTTACAACAAGCAACTCAAGGGGAGGCTTCTCTCAGCTCTAGGTATGTGAGAGGGACCCTGAGTTTGCGGCCTCAAGTGGAATGGACACCGCGATGCCCTGACTCGAAATAAGGCCGGATATCCCTGCAGTGACTGGAATGCAGGCTCGTCTTGCATCTCCCAAGAAGAAAGGATGTCTGAATCCCCTGTGGAGACCACAGAGAAAGACCTAGTTCCCCACCTCATCGCGACAGGAGGCCTCAAATCCTTTGAACACCCCAGAGGTATGCGGAGATCAGTGCCTCCAAAGTAGACGATGCCTGACTCCTCGTGAAACTTGATAGGAGACCCAGGATTCCTGTGGCACGTGGAAAGGGACCCTTGGTCTCCCGTCTCAGCTGGAGAGGCGTCCCAATTGCCCTGCAAAGCCTCGAGGAGAATCCAGAGTTGTCCCTCGCAACTAGGCAGGAGTCCTGACATGGCTGAACACACACGTGTGTGGAAGGGCCATCCCCGTCGTAACTCGGGAATATACCCCAGGTTCCCGCCGCAACTCGAGAAAAACCATGAGACTTCCCCCTCGCCGCGAGATGAGGCCCGATTCCCCTGCACTGCGTGCAGAGCAATTCTGTGTTGCACATCACACATGAAAGGAGCCTTCATTTCCTTCATGGCACTCCAGAGAAACCCCAAGAACACTGTTTCAAGGCTAGAGGGATCCTGAGGTCACTGTAGCAACACGAAAGAGCTCCGTGGACCAAAAACCAACTCGAGATGAGAGGTTAGTCCCTGGCTTCGACTCCAGAGGAATACCACCTTACCACAAGCACCTCAAGAGGAGGCTTCGCTCAGCTCTAGGTATGTGAGAGGGACCCTGAGTTTGCGGCCTCAAGTGGAATGGACACCGCGATGCCCTGACTCGAAATAAGGCCGGATATCCCTGCAGTGACTGGAATGCAGGCTCGTCTTGCATCTCCCAAGAAGAAAGGATGTCTGAATCCCCTGTGGAGACCACAGAGAAACACCTAGTTCCCCACCTCATCGCGACCGGAGGCCTCACATCCTTTGAAAACTCCAGAGGTACGCGGAGATCAGTGCCTCCAAAGGAGACGATGCCTGACTCCTCGTGAAACTTGATAGGAGTCCCAGGATTCTTGTGGCACGTGAAAAGGGACCCTTGGTCTCCCGCCTCAGCTGGAGAGGCGTCCCAATTGCCCTGCCAAGCCTCGAGGAGAATCCCGAGTTGTGTCTCGCAACTAGGCAAGAGTCCTGACGTGGCTGAACAAACACGTGTGTGGAAGTGCCATCCCCGTCGTAACTCGAGAATATACCCCAGGTTCCCGCCGCAACTCGAGAAAAAGCATGAGACTTCCCCCTCGCCGCGAGATGAGGCCCGATTCCCCTGCACTGCGTGCAGAGCAATTCTGTGTTGCACATCACACATGAAAGGAGCCTTGATTTCCTTCATGGCACTCCAGAGAAACCCCAAGAACACTGTTTCAAGGCTAGAGGGATCCTGAGGTCACTGTAGCAACACGAAAGAGCTCCGTGGACCAAAAATCAACTCGAGATGAGATGTTAGTCCCTGGCTTCGACTCCAGAGGAATACCACCTTACAACAAGCAACTCAAGAGGAGGCTTCTCTCAGCTCTAGGTATGTGAGAGGGACCCTGAGTTTGCGGCCTCAAGTGGAATGGACACCGCGATGCCCTGACTCGAAATAAGGCCGGATATCCCTGCAGTGACTGGAATGCAGGCTCGTCTTGCATCTCCCAAGAAGAAAGGATGTCTGAATCCCCTGTGGAGACCACAGAGAAAGACCTAGTTCCCCACCTCATCGCGACAGGAGGCCTCAAATCCTTTGAACACCCCAGAGGTATGCGGAGATCAGTGCCTCCAAAGTAGACGATGCCTGACTCCTCGTGAAACTTGATAGGAGACCCAGGATTCCTGTGGCACGTGGAAAGGGACCCTTGGTCTCCCGTCTCAGCTGGAGAGGCGTCCCAATTGCCCTGCAAAGCCTCGAGGAGAATCCAGAGTTGTCCCTCGCAACTAGGCAGGAGTCCTGACATGGCTGAACACACACGTGTGTGGAAGGGCCATCCCCGTCGTAACTCGGGAATATACCCCAGGTTCCCGTCGCAACTCGAGAAAAACCATGAGACTTCCCCCTCGCCGCGAGATGAGGCCCGATTCCCCTGCACTGCGTGCAGAGCAATTCTGTGTTGCACATCACACATGAAAGGAGCCTTGATTTCCTTGATGGCACTCACAAGAAACCCCAAGAACACTGTTTCAAGGCTAGAGGGATCCTGAGGTCACTGTAGCAACATGAAAGAGCTCCGTGGACCAAAAACCAACTCGAGATGAGAGGTTAGTCCCTGGCTTCGACTCCAGAGGAATACCACCTTACCACAAGCACCTCAAGAGGAGGCTTCGCTCAGCTCTAGGTATGTGAGAGGGACCCTGAGTTTGCGGCCTCAAGTGGAATGGACACCGCGATGCCCTGACTCGAAATAAGGCCGGATATCCCTGCAGTGACTGGAATGCAGGCTCGTCTTGCATCTCCCAAGAAGAAAGGATGTCTGAATCCCCTGTGGAGACCACAGAGAAACACCTAGTTCCCCACCTCATCGCGACCGGAGGCCTCACATCCTTTGAAAACTCCAGAGGTACGCGGAGATCAGTGCCTCCAAAGGAGACGATGCCTGACTCCTCGTGAAACTTGATAGGAGTCCCAGGATTCTTGTGGCACGTGAAAAGGGACCCTTGGTCTCCCGCCTCAGCTGGAGAGGCGTCCCAATTGCCCTGCCAAGCCTCGAGGAGAATCCCGAGTTGTGTCTCGCAACTAGGCAAGAGTCCTGACGTGGCTGAACAAACACGTGTGTGGAAGTGCCATCCCCGTCGTAACTCGAGAATATACCCCAGGTTCCCGCCGCAACTCGAGAAAAACCATGAGACTTCCCCCTCGCCGCGAGATGAGGCCCGATTCCCCTGCACTGCGTGCAGAGCAATTCTGTGTTGCACATCACACATGAAAGGAGCCTTGATTTCCTTCATGGCACTCCAGAGAAACCCCAAGAACACTGTTTCAAGGCTAGAGGGATCCTGAGGTCACTGTAGCAACACGAAAGAGCTCCGTGGACCAAAAATCAACTCGAGATGAGATGTTAGTCCCTGGCTTCGACTCCAGAGGAATACCACCTTACAACAAGCAACTCAAGAGGAGGCTTCTCTCAGCTCTAGGTATGTGAGAGGGACCCTGAGTTTGCGGCCTCAAGTGGAATGGACACCGCGATGCCCTGACTCGAAATAAGGCCGGATATCCCTGCAGTGACTGGAATGCAGGCTCGTCTTGCATCTCCCAAGAAGAAAGGATGTCTGAATCCCCTGTGGAGACCACAGAGAAAGACCTAGTTCCCCACCTCATCGCGACAGGAGGCCTCAAATCCTTTGAACACCCCAGAGGTATGCGGAGATCAGTGCCTCCAAAGTAGACGATGCCTGACTCCTCGTGAAACTTGATAGGAGACCCAGGATTCCTGTGGCACGTGGAAAGGGACCCTTGGTCTCCCGTCTCAGCTGGAGAGGCGTCCCAATTGCCCTGCAAAGCCTCGAGGAGAATCCAGAGTTGTCCCTCGCAACTAGGCAGGAGTCCTGACATGGCTGAACACACACGTGTGTGGAAGGGCCATCCCCGTCGTAACTCGGGAATATACCCCAGGTTCCCGCCGCAACTCGAGAAAAACCATGAGACTTCCCCCTCGCCGCGAGATGAGGCCCGATTCCCCTGCACTGCGTGCAGAGCAATTCTGTGTTGCACATCACACATGAAAGGAGCCTTGATTTCCTTGATGGCACTCACAAGAAACCCCAAGAACACTGTTTCAAGGCTAGAGGGATCCTGAGGTCACTGTAGCAACATGAAAGAGCTCCGTGGACCAAAAACCAACTCGAGATGAGAGGTTAGTCCCTGGCTTCGACTCCAGAGGAATACCACCTTACCACAAGCACCTCAAGAGGAGGCTTCGCTCAGCTCTAGGTATGTGAGAGGGACCCTGAGTTTGCGGCCTCAAGTGGAATGGACACCGCGATGCCCTGACTCGAAATAAGGCCGGATATCCCTGCAGTGACTGGAATGCAGGCTCGTCTTGCATCTCCCAAGAAGAAAGGATGTCTGAATCCCCTGTGGAGACCACAGAGAAACACCTAGTTCCCCACCTCATCGCGACCGGAGGCCTCACATCCTTTGAAAACTCCAGAGGTACGCGGAGATCAGTGCCTCCAAAGGAGACGATGCCTGACTCCTCGTGAAACTTGATAGGAGTCCCAGGATTCTTGTGGCACGTGAAAAGGGACCCTTGGTCTCCCGCCTCAGCTGGAGAGGCGTCCCAATTGCCCTGCCAAGCCTCGAGGAGAATCCCGAGTTGTCCCTCGCAACTAGGCAGGAGTCCTGACGTGGCTGAACAAACACGTGTGTGGAAGGGCCATCCCCGTCGTAACTCGAGAATATACCCCAGGTTCCCGCCGCAACTCGAGAAAAACCATGAGACTTCCCCCTCGATGTGAGATGAGGCCCGATTCCCCTGTACTGCGTGCAGAGCAATTCCGTCTTGCACATCACACATGAAAGGAGCCTTGATTTCCTTGATGGCACTCCAGAGAAACCCCAAGAACACTGTTTCAAGGATAGAGGGATCCTGAGGTCACTGTAGCAACACGAAAGAGCTCCGTGGACCAAAAATCAACTCGAGATGAGAGGTTAGTCCCTGGCTTCGACTCCAGAGGAATACCACCTTACCACAAGCACCTCAAGAAGAGGCTTCTCTCAGCTCTAGGTATGTGAGAGGGACCTTGAGTTTGCGGCCTCAAGTGGAATGGACACCGCGATGCCCTGACTCGAAATAAGGCCGGATATCCCTGCAGTGACTGGAATGCAGGCTCGTCTTGCATCTCCCAAGACGAAAGGGTGTCTGAATCCCCTGTGGAGACCACAGAGAAAGATATAGTTCCCCACCTCATCGCGACAGGAGGCCTCAAATCCTTTGAAAACTCCAGAGGTATGCGGAGATCAGTGCCTCCAAAGGAGACGATGCCTGACTCCTCGTGAAACTTGATAGGAGACCCAGGATTCCTGTGGCACGTGGAAAGGGACACTTGGTCTCCCGTCTCAGCTGGAGAGGCGTCCCAATTGCCCTGCAAAGCCTCGAGGAGAATCCCGAGTTGTCCCTCGCAACTAGGCAGGAGTCCTGACATGGCTGAACACACACGTGTGTGGAAGGGCCATCCCCGTCGTAACTCGAGAATATACCCCAGGTTCCCGCCGCAACTCGAGAAAAACCATGAGACTTCCCCCTCGCCGTGAGATGAGGCCCGATTCCCCTGCACTGCGTGCAGAGCAATTCTGTGTTGCACATCACACATGAAAGGAGCCTTGATTTCCCTCATGGCACTCCAGAGACACCCCAAGAACACTGTTTCAAGGCTAGAAGGATCCTGAGGTAACTGTAGCAACACGAAAGAGCTCCGTGGGCCAAAAATCAACTCGAGATGAGAGGTTAGTCCCTGGCTTCGACTCCAGAGGAATACCACCTTACCACAAGCACCTCAAGAGGAGGCTTCTCTCAGCTCTAGGTATGTGAGAGGGACCCTGAGTTTGCGGCCTCAAGTGGAATGGACACCGCGATGCCCTGACTCGAAATAAGGCCGGATATCCCTGCAGTGACTGGAATGCAGGCTCGTCTTGCATCTCCCAAGACAAAAGGGTGTCTGAATCCCCTGTGGAGACCACAGAGAAAGACCTAGTTCCCGACCTCATCGCGACAGGAGGCCTCAAATCCTTTGAAAACTCCAGAGGTATGCGGAGATCAGTGCCTCCAAAGGAGACGATGCCTGACTCCTCGTGAAACTTGATAGGAGTCCCAGGATTCTTGTGGCACGTGGAAAGGGACACTTGGTCTCCCGCCTCAGCTGGAGAGGCGTCCCAATTGCCCTGCCAAGCCTCGAGGAGAATCCCGAGTTGTCCCTCGCAACTAGGCATGAGTCCTGACGTGGCTGAACAAACACGTGGGTGGAAGGGCCATCCCCGTCGTAACTCGAGAATATACCCCAGGTTCCCGCCGCAACTCGAGAAAAACCATGAGACTTCCCCCTCGATGTGAGATGAGGCCCGATTCCCCTGTACTGCGTGCAGAGCAATTCTGTGTTGCACATCACACATGAAAGGAGCCTTGATTTCCTTGATGGCACTCCAGAGAAACCCCAAGAACACTGTTTCAAGGATAGAGGGATCCTGAGGTCACTGTAGCAAAACGAAAGAACTCTGTGGACCAAAAATCAACTCGAAAAGAGAGGTTAGTCCCTGGATTCGTCTCCAGAGGAATACCACCTTACCACAAGCACCTCAAGAGGAGGCTTCTCTCAGCTCTAGGTATGTGAGAGGGACCCTGAGTTTGCGGCCTCAAGTGGAATGGACACCGCGATGCCCTGACTCGAAATAAGGCCGGATATCCCTGCAGTGACTTCAATGCAGGCTCGTCTTGCATCTCCCAGGATGAAAGGATGTCTGAATCCCCTGTGGAAAGCACAGAGAAAGACTTAGTTCCCCACCTCATCGCGACCGATAGCCTCACACCCTTTGAAAACTCCAGAGGTACGCGGAGATCAGTGCCTCCAAAGGAGACGATGCCTGACTCCTCGTGAAACTTGATAGGAGTCCCAGGATTCCTGTGGCACTTGGAAAGGGACACTTGGTCTCCCGCCTCAGCTGGAGAGGCGTCCCAATTGCCCTGCCAAGCCTCGAGGAGAATCCCGAGTTGTCCCTCGCAACTAGGCAGGAGTCCTGACATGGCTGAACAAACACGTGGGTGGAAGGGCCATCCCCGTCGTAACTCGAGAATATACCCCAGGTTCCCGCCGCAACTCGAGAAAAACCATGAGACTTCCCCCTCGCCGCGAGATGAGGCCCGATTCCCCTGCACTGCGTGCAGAGCAATTCCGTGTTGCACATCACACATGAAAGGAGCCTTGATTTCCTTGATGGCACTCCAGAGAAACCCCAAGAACACTGTTTCAAGGCTAGAGGGATCCTGAGGTCACTGTAGCAACACGAAAGAGCTCCGTGGGCCAAAAATCAACTCGAGATGAGAGGTTAGTCCCTGGCTTCCACTCCAGAGGAATACCACCTTACCACAAGCACCTCAAGAGGAGGCTTCTCTCAGCTCTAGGTATGTGAGAGGGACCCTGAGTTTGCGGCCTCAAGTGGAATGGACACCGCGATGCCCTGACGCGAAATAAGGCTGGATATCCCTGCAGTGACTTGAATGCAGGCTCGTCTTGCATCTCCCAAGATGAAAGGATGTCTGAATCCCCTGTGGAGACCACAGAGAAAGACCTACTTCCCCACCTCATCACGACCGGAGGCCTCACATCCTTTGAAAACTCCAGAGGTACGCGGAGATCAGTGCCTCCAAAGGAGACGATGCCTGACTCCTCGTGAAACTTGATAGGAGTCCCAGGATTCCTGTGGCACGTGGAAAGGGACCCTTGGTCTCCCGCCTCAGCTGGAGAGGCGTCCCAATTGCCTTGCCAAGCCTCGAGGAGAATCCCGAGTTGTGTCTCGCGACTAGGCAAGAGTCCTGACGTGGCTGAACAAACACGTGTGTGGAAGGGCCATCCCCGTCGTAACTCGAGAATATACCCCAGGTTCCCGCCGCAACTCGAGAAAAACCATGAGACTTCCCCCTCGCTGCGAGATGAGGCCCGATTCCCCTGCACTGCGTGCAGAGCAATTCTGTGTTGCACATCACACATGAAAGGAGCCTTGATTTCCCTCATGGCACTCCAGAGACACCCCAAGAACACTGTTTCAAGGCTAGAGGGATCCTGAGGTAACTGTAGCAACACGAAAGAGCTCCGTGGGCCAAAAATCAACTCGAGATGAGAGGTTAGTCCCTGGCTTCGACTCCAGAGGAATACCACCTTACCACAAGCACCTCAAGAGGAGGCTTCTCTCAGCTCTAGGTATGTGAGAGGGACCCTGAGTTTGCGGCCTCAAGTGGAATGGACACCGCGATGCCCTGACTCGAAATAAGGCCGGATATCCCTGCAGTGACTGGAATGCAGGCTCGTCTTGCATCTCCCAAGACGAAAGGGTGTCTGAATCCCCTGTGGAGACCACAGAGAAAGACCTAGTTCCCGACCTCATCGCGACAGGAGGCCTCAAATCCTTTGAAAACTCCAGAGGTATGCGGAGATCAGTGCCTCCAAAGGAGACGATGCCTGACTCCTCGTGAAACTTGATAGGAGACCCAGGATTCCTGTGGCACGTGGAAAGGGACCCTTGGTCTCCCGTCTCAGCTGGAGAGGCGTCCCAATTGCCCTGCAAAGCCTCGAGGAGAATCCCGAGTTGTCCCTCACAACTAGGCAGGAGTCCTCACATGGCTGAACACACACGTGTGTGGAAGGGCCATCCCCGTCGGAACTCGAGAATATACCCCAGGTTCCCGCCGCAACTCGAGAAAAACCATGAGACTTCCCCCTCGCCGCGAGATGAGGCCCGATTCCCCTGCACTGCGTGCAGAGCAATTCCGTGTTGCACATCACACATGAAAGGAGCCTTGATTTCCTTGATGGCACTCCAGAGAAACCCCAAGAACACTGTTTCAAGGCTAGAGGGATCCTGAGGTCACTGTAGCAACACGAAAGAGTTCCGTGGACCAAGAATCAACACGAGATGAGAGGTTAGTCCCTGGCTTCGACTCCTGAGGAATACCACCTTACCACAAGCACCTCAAGAGGAGGCTTCTCTCAGCTCTAGGTATGTGAGAGGGATCCTGAGTTTGCGGCCTCAAGTGGAATGAACACCGCGATGCCCTGACTCGAAATAAGGCCGGATATCCCTGCAGTGACTTGAATGCAGGCTCGTCTTGCATCTCCCAAGATGAAAGGATGTCTGAATCCCCTGTGCAGACCACAGAGAAACACCTAGTTCCCCACCTCATCGCGACCGGAGGCCTCACATCCTTTGAAAACTCCAGAGGTACGCGGAAATCAGTGCCTCCAAAGGAGACGATGCCTGACTCCTCGTGAAACTTGATAGGAGTCCCAGGATTCTTGTGGCACGTGGAAAGGGACACTTGGTCTCCCGCCTCAGCTGGAGAGGCGTCCCAATTGCCCTGCCAAGCCTCGAGGAGAATCCCGAGTTGTCCCTCGCAACTAGGCATGAGTCCTGACGTGGCTGAACAAACACGTGGGTGGAAGGGCCATCCCCGTCGTAACTCGAGAATATACCCCAGGTTCCCGCCGCAACTCGAGAAAAACCATGAGACTTCCCCCTCGATGTGAGATGAGGCCCGATTCCCCTGTACTGCGTGCAGAGCAATTCCGTCTTGCACATCACACATGAAAGGAGCCTTGATTTCCTTGATGGCACTCCAGAGAAACCCCAAGAACACTGTTTCAAGGATAGAGGGATCCTGAGGTCACTGTAGCAAAACGAAAGAACTCTGTGGACCAAAAATCAACTCGAAAAGAGAGGTTAGTCCCTGGATTCGTCTCCAGAGGAATACCACCTTACCACAAGCACCTCAAGAGGAGGCTTCTCTCAGCTCTAGGTATGTGAGAGGGACCCTGAGTTTGCGGCCTCAAGTGGAATGGACACCGCGATGCCCTGACTCGAAATAAGGCCGGATATCCCTGCAGTGACTTCAATGCAGGCTCGTCTTGCATCTCCCAAGATGAAAGGATGTCTGAATCCCCTGTGGAGACCACAGAGAAAGACCTACTTCCCCACCTCATCACGACCGGAGGCCTCACATCCTTTGAAAACTCCAGAGGTACGCGGAGATCAGTGCCTCCAAAGGAGACGATGCCTGACTCCTCGTGAAACTTGATAGGAGTCCCAGGATTCCTGTGGCACG
Source organism: Cervus elaphus (assembly GCF_910594005.1). Taxonomy (NCBI): domain Eukaryota; kingdom Metazoa; phylum Chordata; class Mammalia; order Artiodactyla; family Cervidae; genus Cervus; species Cervus elaphus. The sequence continues at coordinate 1,728,917 of NC_057828.1, forward strand.
TGGAAAGGGACCCTTGGTCTCCCGCCTCAGCTGGAGAGGCATCCCAATTGCCTTGCCAAGCCTCGAGGAGAATCCCGAGTTGTGTCTCGCGACTAGGCAAGAGTCCTGACGTGGCTGAACAAACACGTGTGTGGAAGGGCCACCCCGTCGTAATCGAGAATATACCCCAGGTTCCCGCCGCAACTCGAGAAAAACCATGAGACTTCCCCCTCGCCGCGAGATGAGGCCCGATTCCCCTGCACTGCGTGCAGAGCAATTCTGTGTTGCACATCACACATGAAAGGAGCCTTGATTTCCCTCATGGCACTCCAGAGACACCCCAAGAACACTGTTTCAAGGCTAGAGGGATCCTGAGGTAACTGTAGCAACACGAAAGAGCTCCGTGGGCCAAAAATCAACTCGAGATGAGAGGTTAGTCCCTGGCTTCGACTCCAGAGGAATACCACCTTACCACAAGCACCTCCAGAGGAGGCTTCTCTCAGCTCTAGGTATGTGAGAGGGACCCTGAGTTTGCGGCCTCAAGTGGAATGGACACCGCGATGCCCTGACTCGAAATAAGGCCGGATATCCCTGCAGTGACTGGAATGCAGGCTCGTCTTGCATCTCCCAAGACGAAAGGGTGTCTGAATCCCCTGTGGAGACCACAGAGAAAGACCTAGTTCCCGACCTCATCGCGACAGGAGGCCTCAAATCCTTTGAAAACTCCAGAGGTATGCGGAGATCAGTGCCTCCAAAGGAGACGATGCCTGACTCCTCGTGAAACTTGATAGGAGACCCAGGATTCCTGTGGCACGTGGAAAGGGACCCTTGGTCTCCCGTCTCAGCTGGAGAGGCGTCCCAATTGCCCTGCAAAGCCTCGAGGAGAATCCCGAGTTGTCCCTCACAACTAGGCAGGAGTCCTCACATGGCTGAACACACACGTGTGTGGAAGGGCCATCCCCGTCGGAACTCGAGAATATACCCCAGGTTCCCGCCGCAACTCGAGAAAAACCATGAGACTTCCCCCTCGCCGCGAGATGAGGCCCGATTCCCCTGCACTGCGTGCAGAGCAATTCCGTGTTGCACATCACACATGAAAGGAGCCTTGATTTCCTTGATGGCACTCCAGAGAAACCCCAAGAACACTGTTTCAAGGCTAGAGGGATCCTGAGGTCACTGTAGCAACACGAAAGAGCTCCGTGGACCAAGAATCAACACGAGATGAGAGGTTAGTCCCTGGCTTCGACTCCTGAGGAATACCACCTTACCACAAGCACCTCAAGAGGAGGCTTCTCTCAGCTCTATGTATGTGAGAGGGATCCTGAGTTTACGGCCTCAAGTGGAATGAACACCGCGATGCCCTGACTCGAAATAAGGCCGGATATCCCTGCAGTGACTTGAATGCAGGCTCGTCTTGCATCTCCCAAGATGAAAGGATGTCTGAATCCCCTGTGCAGACCACAGAGAAACACCTAGTTCCCCACCTCATCGCGACCGGAGGCCTCACATCCTTTGAAAACTCCAGAGGTACGCGGAGATCAGTGCCTCCAAAGGAGACGATGCCTGACTCCTCGTGAAAATTTATAGGAGTCCCAGGATTCTTGTGGCACGTGGAAAGGGACCCTTGGTCTCCCGCCTCAGCTGGAGAGGCGTCCCAATTGCCCTGCCAAGCGTCAAGGAGAATCCCGAGTTGTCCCTCGAACTAGGCAGGAGTCCTGACGTGGCTGAACAAACACGTGGGTGGAAGGGCCATCCCCGTCGTAACTCGAGAATATACCCCAGGTTCCCGCCGCAACTCGAGAAAAACCATGAGACTTCCCCTTCGATGTGAGATGAGGCCCGATTCCCCTGTACTGCGTGCAGAGCAATTCCGTCTTGCACATCACACATGAAAGGAGCCTTGATTTCCTTGATGGCACTCCAGAGAAACCCCAAGAACACTGTTTCAAGGATAGAGGGATCCTGAGGTCACTGTAGCAACACGAAAGAACTCTGTGGACCAAAAATCAACTCGAAAAGAGAGGTTAGTCCCTGGATTCGTCTCCAGAGGAATACCACCTTACCACAAGCACCTCAAGAGGAGGCTTCTTTCAGCTCTAGGTATGTGAGAGGGACCCTGAGTTTGCGGCCTCAAGTGGAATGGACACCGCGATGCCCTGACTCGAAATAAGGCCGGATATCCCTGCAGTGACTTCAATGCAGGCTCGTCTTGCATATCCCAGGATGAAAGGATGTCTGAATCCCTGTGGAAAGCACAGAGAAAGACTTAGTTCCCCACCTCATCGCGACCGATAGCCTCACATCCTTTGAAAACTCCAGAGGTACGCGGAGATCAGTGCCTCCAAAGGAGACGATGCCTGACTCCTCGTGAAACTTGATAGGAGTCCCAGGATTCCTGTGGCACTTGGAAAGGGACACTTGGTCTCCCGCCTCAGCTGGAGAGGCGTCCCAATTGCCCTGCCAAGCCTCGAGGAGAATCCAGAGTTGTCCCTCGCAACTAGGCAGGAGTCCTGACGTCGCTGAAAAAACCCGTGTGTGGAAGGGCCATCCCCGTCGTAACTCGAGAATATACCCCAGGTTCCCGCCGCAACTCGAGAAAAACCATGAGACTTCCCCCTCGCCGCGAGATGAGGCCCGATTCCCCTGCACTGCGTGCAGAGCAATTCCGTGTTGCACATCACACATGAAAGGAGCCTTGATTTCCTTGATGGCACTCCAGAGAAACCCCAAGAACACTGTTTCAAGGCTAGAGGGATCCTGAGGTCACTGTAACAACACGAAAGAGCTCCGTGGGCCAAAAATCAACTCGAGATGAGAGGTTAGTCCCTGGCTTCGACTCCAGAGGAATACCACCTTACCACAAGCACCTCAAGAGGAGGCTTCTCTCAGCTCTAGGTATGTGAGAGGGACCCTGAGTTTGCGGCCTCAAGTGGAATGGACACCGCGATGCCCTGACGCGAAATAAGGCTGGATATCCCTGCAGTGACTTGAATGCAGGCTCGTCTTGCATCTCCCAAGATGAAAGGATGTCTGAATCCCCTGTGGAGACCACAGAGAAAGACCTACTTCCCCACCTCATCCCGACCGGAGGCCTCACATCCTTTGAAAACTCCAGAGGTACGCGGAGATCAGTGCCTCCAAAGGAGACGATGCCTGACTCCTCGTGAAACTTGATAGGAGTCCCAGGATTCCTGTGGCACGTGGAAAGGGACCCTTGGTCTCCCGCCTCAGCTGGAGAGGCGTCCCAATTGCCTTGCCAAGCCTCGAGGAGAATCCCGAGTTGTGTCTCGCAACTAGGCAAGAGTCCTGACGTGGCTGAACAAACACGTGTGTGGAAGGGCCATCCCCGTCGTAACTCGAGAATATACCCCAGGTTCCCGCCGCAACTCGAGAAAAACCATGAGACTTCCCCCTCGCCGCGAGATGAGGCCCGATTCCCCTGCACTGCGTGCAGAGCAATTCCGTGTTGCACATCACACATGAAAGGAGCCTTGATTTCCCTCATGGCACTCCAGAGACACCCCAAGAACACTGTTTCAAGGCTAGAGGGATCCTGAGGTCACTGTAGCAACACGAAAGAGCTCCGTGGGCCAAAAATCAACTCGAGATGAGAGGTTAGTCCCTGGCTTCGACTCCAGAGGAATACCACCTTACCACAAGCACCTCAAGAGGAGGCTTCTCTCAGCTCTAGGTATGTGAGAGGGACCCTGAGTTTGCGGCCTCAAGTGGAATGGACACCGCGATGCCCTGACTCGAAATAAGGCCGGATATCCCTGCAGTGACTGGAATGCAGGCTCGTCTTGCATCTCCCAAGACGAAAGGGTGTCTGAATCCCCTGTGGAGACCACAGAGAAAGACCTAGTTCCCGACCTCATCGCGACAGGAGGCCTCAAATCCTTTGAAAACTCCAGAGGTATGCGGAGATCAGTGCCTCCAAAGGAGACGATGCCTGACTCCTCGTGAAACTTGATAGGAGACCCAGGATTCCTGTGGCACGTGGAAAGGGACCCTTGGTCTCCCGTCTCAGCTGGAGAGGCGTCCCAATTGCCCTGCAAAGCCTCGAGGAGAATCCCGAGTTGTCCCTCGCAACTAGGCAGGAGTCCTCACATGGCTGAACACACACGTGTGTGGAAGGGCCATCCCCGTCGGAACTCGAGAATATACCCCAGGTTCCCGCCGCAACTCGAGAAAAACCATGAGACTTCCCCCTCGCCGCGAGATGAGGCCCGATTCCCCTGCACTGCGTGCAGAGCAATTCCGTGTTGCACATCACACATGAAAGGAGCCTTGATTTCCTTGATGGCACTCCAGAGAAACCCCAAGAACACTGTTTCAAGGCTAGAGGGATCCTGAGGTCACTGTAGCAACACGAAAGAGCTCCGTGGGCCAAAAATCAACTCGAGATGAGAGGTTAGTCCCTGGCTTCGACTCCAGAGGAATACCACCTTACCACAAGCACCTCAAGAGGAGGCTTCTCTCAGCTCTAGGTATGTGAGAGGGACCCTGAGTTTGCGGCCTCAAGTGGAATGGACACCGCGATGCCCTGACTCGAAATAAGGCCGGATATCCCTGCAGTGACTTGAATGCAGGCTCGTCTTGCATCTCCCAAGAAGAAAGGATGTCTGAATCCCCTGTGGAGACCACAGAGAAACGCCTAGTTCCCCACCTCATCGCGACCGGAGGCCTCACATCCTTTGAAAACTCCAGAGGTACGCGGAGATCAGTGCCTCCAAAGGAGACAATGCCTGACTCCTCGTGAAAATTGATAGGAGTCCCAGGATTCTTGTGGCACGTGGAAAGGGACCCTTGGTCTCCCGCCTCAGCTGGAGAGGCGTTCCAATTGCCCTGCCAAGCCTCGAGGAGAATCCCGAGTTGTCCCTCGCAACTAGGCAGGAGTCCTGACGTGGCTGAACAAACACGTGGGTGGAAGGGCCATCCCCGTCGTAACTCGAGAATATACCCCAGGTTCCCGCCGCAACTCGAGAAAAACCATGAGACTTCCCCCTCGATGCGAGATGAGGCCCGATTCTCCTCTACTGCGTGCAGAGCAATTCCGTCTTGCACATCACACATGAAAGGAGCCTTGATTTCCTTGATGGCACTCCAGAGAAACCCCAAGAACACTGTTTCAAGGCTAGAGGGATCCTGAGGTCACTGTAGCAACACGAAAGAACTCTGTGGACCAAAAATCAACTCGAAAAGAGAGGTTAGTCCCTGGATTCGTCTCCAGAGGAATACCACCTTACCACAAGCACCTCAAGAGGAGGCTTCTCTCAGCTCTAGGTATGTGAGAGGGACCCTGAGTTTGCGGCCTCAAGTGGAATGGACACCGCGATGCCCTGACGCGAAATAAGGCTGGATATCCCTGCAGTGACTTGAATGCAGGCTCGTCTTGCTTCTCCCAAGATGAAAGGATGTCTGAATCCCCTGGGGAGACCACAGAGAAAGACCTAGTTCGCCACCTCATCGCGACCGGAGGCCTCACATCTTTGAAAACTCCAGAGGTATGCGGAGATCAGTGCCTCCAAAGGAGAGGATGCCTGACTCCTCGTGAAACTTGATAGGAGTCCCAGGATTCCTGTGGCACGTGAAAAGGGACCCTTGGTCTCCCGCCTCAGCTGGAGACGCGTCCCAATTGCCTTGCCAAGCCTCGAGGAGAATCCCGAGTTGTGTCTCGCAACTAGGCAAGAGTCCTGACGTGGCTGAACAAACACGTGTGTGGAAGGGCCATCCCCGTCGTAACTCGAGAATATACCCCAGGTTCCCGCCGCAACTCGAGAAAAACCATGAGACTTCCCCCTCGCCGCGAGATGAGGCCCGATTCCCCTGCACTGTGTGCAGAGCAATTCTGTGTTGCACATCACACATGAAAGGAGCCTTGATTTCCTTGATGGCACTCCAGAGAAACCCCAAGAACACTGTTTCAAGGCTAGAGGGATCCTGAGGTCACTGTAGCAACACGAAAGAGCTCCGTGGACCAAAAATCAACTCGAGATGAGAGGTTAGTCCCTGGTTTCGACTCCAGAGGAATACCACCTTACCACAAGCACCTCAAGAGGAGGCTTCTCTCAGCTCTAGGTATGTGAGAGGGACCCTGAGTTTGTGGCCTCAAGTAGAATGGACACCGCGAAGCCCTGACTCGAAATAAGGCCGGATATCCTTGCAGTGACTGGAATGCAGGCTCGTCTTGCATCTCCCAAGACGAAAGGGTGTCTGAATCCCCTGTGCAGACCACAGAGAAACACTTAGTTCCCAACCTCATCGCGACAGGAGGCCTCAAATCCTTTGAAAACTCCAGAGGTATGCGGAGATCAGTGCCTCCAAAGGAGACGATGCCTGACTCCTCGTGAAACTTGATAGGAGTCCCAGGATTCCTGTGGCACGTGGAAAGGGACCCTTGGTCTCCCGTCTCAGCTGGAGAGGCGTCCCAATTGCCCTGCAAAGCCTCGAGGAGAATCCCGAGTTGTCCCTCGCAACTAGGCAGGAGTCCTGACATGGCTGAACACACACGTGTGTGGAAGGGCCATCCCCGTCGTAACTCGAGAATATACCCCAGGTTCCCGCCGCAACTCGAGAAAAACCATGAGACTTCCCCCTCGCCGCGAGATGAGGCCCGATTCCCCTGCACTGCGTGCAGAGCAATTCTGTGTTGCACATCACACATGAAAGGCGCCTTGATTTCCCTCATGGCACTCCAGAGACACCCCAAGAACACTGTTTCAAGGCTAGAGGGATCCTGAGGTAACTGTAGCAACACGAAAGAGCTCCGTGGGCCAAAAATCAACTCGAGATGAGAGGTTAGTCCCTGGCTTCGACTCCAGAGGAATACCACCTTACCACAAGCACCTCAAGAGGAGGCTTCTCTCAGCTCTAGGTATGTGAGAGGGACCCTGAGTTTGCGGCCTCAAGTGAAATGGACACCACGATGCCCTGACTCGAAATAAGGCCGGATATCCCTGCAGTGACTGGAATGCAGGCTCGTCTTGCATCTCCCAAGACGAAAGGGTGTCTGAATCCCCTGTGGAGACCACAGAGAAAGACCTAGTTCCCGACCTCATCGCGACAGGAGGCCTCAAATCCTTTGAAAACTCCAGAGGTATGCGGAGATCAGTGCCTCCAAAGGAGACGATGCCTGACTCCTCGTGAAACTTGATAGGAGACCCAGGATTCCTGTGGCACGTGGAAAGGGACCCTTGGTCTCCCGTCTCAGCTGGAGAGGCGTCCCAATTGCCCTGCAAAGCCTCTAGGAGAATCCCGAGTTGTCCCTCGCAACTAGGCAGGAGTCCTCACATGGCTGAACACACACGTGTGTGGAAGGGCCATCCCCGTCGGAACTCGAGAATATACCCCAGGTTCCCGCCGCAACTCGAGAAAAACCATGAGACTTCCCCCTCGCCGCGAGATGAGGCCCGATTCCCCTGCACTGCGTGCAGAGCAATTCCGTGTTGCACATCACACATGAAAGGAGCCTTGATTTCCTTGATGGCACTCCAGAGAAACCCCAAGAACACTGTTTCAAGGCTAGAGGGATCCTGAGGTCACTGTAGCAACACGAAAGAGCTCCGTGGACTAAGAATCAACACGAGATGAGAGGTTAGTCCCTGGCTTCGACTCCTGAGGAATACCACCGTACCACAAGCACCTCAAGAGGAGGCTTCTCTCAGCTCTAGGTATGTGAGAGGGATCCTGAGTTTGCGGCCTTAAGTGGAATGGACACCACGATGCCCTGACTCGAAATAAGGCCGGATATCCCTGCAGTGACTTGAATGCAGGCTCGTCTTGCATCTCCCATGAAGAAAGGATGTCTGAATCCCCTGTGGAGACCACAGAGAAAGACCTAGTTCCCCACCTCATCGCGACCGGAGGCCTCACATCCTTTGAAAACTCCAGAGGTACTCAGAGATCAGTGCCTCCGAAGGAGACGATGCCTGACTCCTCGTGAAACTTGATAGGAGTCCCAGGATTCTTGTGGCACGTGGAAAGGGACCCTTGGTCTCCCGCCTCAGCTGGAGAGGCGTTCCATTTGCCCTGCCAAGCCTCGAGGAGAATCCCGAGTTGTCCCTCGCAACTAGGCAGGAGTCCTGACGTGGCTGAACAAACACTTGGGTGGAAGGGCCATCCCCGTCGTAACTCGAGAATATACCCCAGGTTCCAGCCGCAACTCGAGAAAAACCATGAGACTTCCCCCTCGATGTGAGATGAGGCCCGATTCCCCTGTACTGCGTGCAGAGCAATTCCGTCTTGCACATCACACATGAAAGGAGCCTTGATTTCCTTGATGGCACTCCAGAGAAACCCCAAGAACACTGTTTCAAGGATAGAGGGATCCTGAGGTCACTGTAGCAACACGAAAGAACTCTGTGGACCAAAAATCAACTCGAAAAGAGAGGTTAGTCCCTGGGTTCGTCTCCAGAGGAATAACACCTTACCACAAGCACCTCAAGAGGAGGCTTCTCTCAGCTCTAGGTATGTGAGAGGGACCCTGAGTTTGCGGCCTCAAGTGGAATGGACACCGCGATGCCCTGACTCGAAATAAGGCCGGATATCCCTGCAGTGACTGGAATGCAGGCTTGTCTTGCATCTCCCAGGAAGAAAGGATGTCTGAATCCCCTGTGGAAAGCACAGAGAAAGACTTAGTTCCCCACCTCATCGCGACCGATAGCCTCACATCCTTTGAAAACTCCAGAGGTACGCGGAGATCAGTGCCTCCAAAGGAGACGATGCCTGACTCCTCGTGAAACTTGATAGGAGTCCCAGGATTCCTGTGGCACTTGGAAAGGGACACTTGGTCTCCCGCCTCAGCTGGAGAGGCGTCCCAATTGCCCTGCCAAGCCTCGAGGAGAATCCAGAGTTGTCCCTCGCAACTAGGCAGGAGTCCTGACGTCGCTGAAGAAACACGTGGGTGGAAGGGCCATCCCCGTCGTAACTCGAGAATATACCCCAGGTTCCCACCGCAACTCGAGAAAAACCATGAGACTTCCCCCTCGCCGCGAGATGAGGCCCGATTCCCCTGCACTGCGTGCAGAGCAATTCCGTGTTGCACATCACACATGAAAGGAGCCTTGATTTCCTTGATGGCACTCCAGAGAAACCCCAAGAACACTGTTTCAAGGCTAGAGGGATCCTGAGGTCACTGTAGCAACACGAAAGAGCTCCGTGGGCCAAAAATCAACTCGAGATGAGAGGTTAGTCCCTGGCTTCGACTCCAGAGGAATACCACCTTACCACAAGCACCTCAAGAGGAGGCTTCTCTCAGCTCTAGGTATGTGAGAGGGACCCTGAGTTTGCGGCCTCAAGTGGAATGGACACCGCGATGCCCTGACGCGAAATAAGGCTGGATATCCCTGCAGTGACTTGAATGCAGGCTCGTCTTGCATCTCCCAAGATGAAAGGATGTCTGAATCCCCTGGGGAGACCACAGAGAAAGACCTAGTTCGCCACCTAATCGCGACCGGAGGCCTCACATCTTTGAAAACTCCAGAGGTATGCGGAGATCAGTGCCTCCAAAGGAGACGATGCCTGACTCCTCGTGAAACTTGATAGAAGTCCCAGGATTCCTGTGGCACGTGAAAAGGGACACTTGGTCTCCCGCCTCAGCTGGAGAGGCGTCCCAATTGCCTTGCCAAGCCTCGAGGAAAATCCCGAGTTGTGTCTCGCAACTAGGCAAGAGTCCTGACGTGGCTGAACAAACACGTGTGTGGAAGGGCCATCCCCGTCGTAACTCGGGAATATACCCCAGGTTCCCGCCGCAACTCGAGAAAAACCATGAGACTTCCCCCTCGCCGCGAGATGAGGCCCGATTCCCCTGCACTGCGTGCAGAGCAATTCTGTGTTGCACATCACACATGAAAGGAGCCTTGATTTTCTTCATGGCACTCCAGAGAAACCCCAAGAACACTGTTTCAAGGCTAGAGGGATCCTGAGATCACTGTAGCAACACGAAAGAGCTCCGTGCACCAAAAATCAACTCGAGATGAGAGGTTAGTCCCTGGCTTCGACTCCTGAGGAATACCACCTTACCACAAGCACCTCAAGAGGAGGCTTCTCTCAGCTCTAGGTATGTGAGAGGGACCCTGAGTTTGCGGCCTCAAGTGGAATGGACACCGCGATGCCCTGACTCGAAATAAGGCCGGATATCCCTGCAGTGACTTGAATGCAGGCTCGTCTTGCATCTCCCAAGATGAAAGGATGTCTGAATCCCCTGTGGAGACCACAGAGAAAGACCTAGTTCCCCACCTCATCGCGACCGGAGGCCTCACATCCTTTGAAAACTCCAGAGGTACGCGGAGATCAGTGCCTCCAAAGGAGACGATGCCTGACTCCTCGTGAAACTTGATAGGAGTCCCAGGATTCCTGTGGCACGTGGAAAGGGACCCTTGGTCTCCCGCCTCAGCTGGAGACGCGTCCCAATTGCCTTGCCAAGCCTCTAGGAGAATCCCGAGTAGTGTCTCGCAACTAGGCAAGAGTCCTGACGTGGCTGAACAAACACGTGTGTGGAAGGGCCATCCCCGTCGTAACTCGAGAATATACCCCAGGTTCCCGCCGCAACTCGAGAAAAACCATGAGACTTCCCCCTCGCCGCGAGATGAGGCCCGATTCCCCTGCACTGCGTGCAGAGCAATTCTGTGTTGCACATCACACATGAAAGGAGCCTTGATTTCCTTGATGGCACTCCAGAGAAACCCCAAGAACACTGTTTCAAGGCTAGAGGGATCCTGAGGTCACTGTAGCCACAAGAAAGAGCTCCGTGGACCAAAAATCAATTCGAGATGAGAGGTTAGTCCCTGGCTTCGACTCCAGAGGAATACCACCTTACCACAAGCACCTCAAGAGGAGGCTTCTCTCAGCTCTAGGTATGTAAGAGGGACCCTGAGTTTGCGGCCTCAAGTGGAATGGACACCGCGATGCCCTGACTCGAAATAAGGCCGGATATCCCTGCAGTGACTGGAATGCAGGCTCGTCTTGCATCTCCCAAGACGAAAGGGTGTCTGAATCCCCTGTGGAGACCACAGAGAAAGACCTAGTTCCCCACCTCATCGCGACAGGAGGCCTCAAATCCTTTGAAAACTCCAGAGGTATGCGGAGATCAGTGCCTCCAAAGGAGACGATGCCTGACTCCTCGTGAGACTTGATAGGAGACCCAGGATTCCTGTGGCACGTGGAAAGGGACCCTTGGTCTCCCGTCTCAGGTGGAGAGGCGTCCCAATTGCCCTGCAAAGCCTCTAGGAGAATCCCGAGTTGTCCCTCGCAACTAGGCAGGAGTCCTGACATGGCTGAACACACACGTGTGTGGAAGGGCCATCCCCGTCATAACTCGAGAATATACCCCAGGTTCCCGCCGCAACTCGAGAAAAACCATGAGACTTCCCCCTCGCCGCGAGATGAGGCCCGATTCCCCTGCACTGCGTGCAGAGCAATTCTGTGTTGCACATCACACATGAAAGGAGCCTTGATTTTCTTCATGGCACTCCAGAGAAACCCCAAGAACACTGTTTCAAGGCTAGAGGGATCCTGAGGTCACTGAAGCAACACGAAAGAGCTCCGTGGGCCAAAAATCAACTCGAGATGAGAGGATAGTCCCTGGCTTCGACTCCAGAGGAATACCACCTTACCACAAGCACCTCAAGAGGAGGCTTCTCTCAGCTCTAGGTATGTGAGAGGGACCCTGAGTTTGTGGCCTCAAGTGGAATGGACACCGCGATGCCCTGACGCGAAATAAGGCTGGATATCCCTGCAGTGACTTGAATGCAGGCTCGTCTTGCATCTCCCAAGATGAAAGGGTGTCTGAATCCCCTGTGGAGACCACAGAGAAAGACCTAGTTCCCCACCTCATCGCGACCGGAGGCCTCACATCCTTTGAAAACTCCAGAGGTACGCGGAGATCAGTGCCTCCAAAGGAGACGATGCCTGACTCCTCGTGAAACTTGATAGGAGTCCCAGGATTCCTGTGGCACGTGGAAAGGGACCCTTGGTCTCCCGCATCAGCTGGAGAGGCGTCCCAATTGCCTTGCCAAGCCTCGAGGAGAATCCCGAGTTGTGTCTCGCAACTAGGCAAGAGTCCTGACGTGGCTGAACAAACACGTGTGTGGAAGGGCCATCCCCGTCATAACTCGAGAATATACCCCAGGTTCCCGCCGCAACTCGAGAAAAACCATGAGACTTCCCCCTCGCCACGAGATGAGGCCCGATTCCCCTGCACTGCGTGCAGAGCAATTCCGTGTTGCACATCACACATGAAAGGAGCCTTGATTTCCTTCATGGCACTCCAGAGAAACCCCAAGAACACTGTTTCAAGGCGAGAGGGATCCTCAGGTCACTGTAGCAACACGAAAGAGCTCCGTGGACCAAAAATCAACTCGAGATGAGAGGTTAGTCCCTGGCTTCGACTCCAGAGGAATACCACCTTACCACAAGCACCTCAAGAGGAGGCTTCTCTCAGCTCTAGGTATGTGAGAGGGACCCTGAGTTTGCGGCCTCAAGTGGAATGGACACCGCGATGCCCTGACTCGAAATAACGCCGGATATCCCTGCAGTGACTGGAATGCAGGCTCGTCTTGCATCTCCCAAGACGAAAGGGTGTCTGAATCCCCTGTGGAGACCACAGAGAAAACCTAGTTCCCCACTTCATCGCGACAGGAGGCCTCAAATCCTTTGAAAACTCCAGAGGTATGCGGAGATCAGTGCCTCCAAAGGAGACGATGCCTGACTCCTCGTGAAACTTGATAGGAGACCCAGGATTCCTGTGGCACGTGGAAAGGGACCCTTGGTCTCCCGTCTCAGCTGGAGAGGCGTTCCAATTGCCCTGCCGAGCCTCGAGGAGAATCCCGAGTTGTCCCTCGCAACTAGGCAGGAGTCCTGACGTGGCTGAACAAACACGTGGGTGGAAGGGCCATCCCCGTCGTAACTCGAGAATATACCCCAGGTTCCCGCCGCAACTCGAGAAAAACCATGAGACTTCCCCCTCGATGCGAGATGAGGCCCGATTTCCCGGCACTGCGTGCAGAGCAATTCCGTGTTGCACATCACACATGAAAGGAGCCTTGATTTCCTTGATGGCACCCCAGAGAAACCCCAAGAACACTGTTTCAAGGCTAGAGGGATCCTGAGGTCACTGTAGCAACACGAAAGAGCTCCGTGGACCAAGAATCAACACGAGATGAGAGGTTAGTCCCTGGCTTCGACTCCTGAGGAATACCACCTTACCACAAGCACCTCAAGAGGAGGCTTCTCTCAGCTCTAGGTATGTGAGAGGGACCCTGAGTTTGCGGCCTCAAGTGGAATGGACACCGCGATGCCCTGACTCGAAATAAGGCCGGATATCCCTGCAGTGACTTCAATGCAGGCTCCTCTTGCATCTCCCAGGACGAAAGGATGTCTGAATCCCCTGTGGAAAGCACAGAGAAAGACTTAGTTTCCCACCTCATCGCGACCGATAACCTTACATTCTTTGAAAACTCCAGAGGTACGCGGAGATCAGTGCCTCCAAAGGAGACGATGCCTGACTCCTCGTGAAACTTGATAGGAGTCCCAGGATTCCTGTGGCACTTGGAAAGGGACCCTTGGTCTCCCGCCTCTGCTGGAGAGGCGTCCCAATTGCCCTGCCAAGCCTCGAGGAGAATCCAGAGTTGTCCCTCGCAACTAGGCAGGAGTCCTGACGTCGCTGAAGAAACACGTGGGTGGAAGGGCCATCCCCGTCGTAACTCGAGAATATACCCCAGGTTCCCGCCGCAACTCGAGAAAAACCATGAGACTTCCCCCTCGCTGCGAGATGAGGCCCGATTCCCCTGCACTGCGTGCAGAGCAATTCCGTGTTGCACATCACACATGAAAGGAGCCTTGATTTCCTTGATGGCACTCCAGAGAAACCCCAAGAACACTGTTTCAAGGATAGAGGGATTCTGAGGTCACTGTAGCAACACGATAGAACTCTGTGGACCAAAAATCAACTCGAAAAGAGAGGTTAGTCCCTGTATTCGTCTCCAGAGGAATACCACCTTACCACAAGCACCTCAAGAGGAGGCTTCTCTCAGCTCTAGGTATGTGAGAGGGACCCTGAGTTTGCGGCCTCAAGTGGAATGGACACCGCGATGCCCTGACTCGAAATAAGGCCGGATATCCCTGCAGTGACTTCAATGCAGGCTCGTCTTGCATCTCCCAGGACGAAAGGATGTCTGAATCCCCTGTGGAAAGCACAGAGAAAGACTTAGTTCCCCACCTCATCGCGACCGATAGCCTCACACCCTTTGAAAACTCCAGAGGTACGCGGAGATCAGTGCCTCCAAAGGAGACGATGCCTGACTCCTCGTGAAACTTGATAGGAGTCCCAGGATTCCTGTGGCACTTGGAAAGGGACACTTGGTCTCCCGCCTCAGCTGGAGAGGCGTCCCAATTGCCCTGCAAAGCCTCGAGGAGAATCCCGAGTTGTCCCTCGCAACTAGGCAGGAGTCCTGACATGGCTGAACAAACACGTGGGTGGAAGGGCCATCCCCGTCGTAACTCGAGAATATACCCCAGGTTCCCGCCGCAACTCGAGAAAAACCATGAGACTTCCCCCTCGCCGCGAGATGAGGCCTGATTCCCCTGCACTGCGTGCAGAGCAATTCCGTGTTGCACATCACACATGAAAGGAGCCTTGATTTCCTTGATGGCACTCCAGAGAAACCCCAAGAACACTGTTTCAAGGCTAGAGGGATCCTGAGGTCACTGTAGCAACACGAAAGCGCTCCGTGGGCCAAAAATCAACTCGAGATGAGAGGTTAGTCCCTGGCTTCGACTCCAGAGGAATACCACCTTACCACAAGCACCTCAAGAGGAGGCTTCTCTCAGCTCTAGGTATGTGAGAGGGACCCTGAGTTTGCGGCCTCAAGTGGAATGGACACCGCGATGCCCTGACGCGAAATAAGGCTGGATATCCCTGCAGTGACTTGAATGCAGGCTCGTCTTGCATCTCCCAAGATGAAAGGATGTCTGAATCCCCTGTGGAGACCACAGAGAAAGACCTACTTCCCCACCTCATCACGACCGGAGGCCTCACATCCTTTGAAAACTCCAGAGGTACGCGGAGATCAGTGCCTCCAAAGGAGACGATGCCTGACTCCTCGTGAAACTTGATAGGAGTCCCAGGATTCCTGTGGCACGTGGAAAGGGACCCTTGGTCTCCCGCCTCAGCTGGAGAGGCGTCCCAATTGCCTTGCCAAGCCTCGAGGAGAATCCCGAGTTGTGTCTCGCGACTAGGCAAGAGTCCTGACGTGGCTGAACAAACACGTGTGTGGAAGGGCCATCCCCGTCGTAACTCGAGAATATACCCCAGGTTCCCGCCGCAACTCGAGAAAAACCATGAGACTTCCCCCTCGCTGCGAGATGAGGCCCGATTCCCCTGCACTGCGTGCAGAGCAATTCTGTGTTGCACATCACACATGAAAGGAGCCTTGATTTCCCTCATGGCACTCCAGAGACACCCCAAGAACACTGTTTCAAGGCTAGAGGGATCCTGAGGTAACTGTAGCAACACGAAAGAGCTCCGTGGGCCAAAAATCAACTCGAGATGAGAGGTTAGTCCCTGGCTTCGACTCCAGAGGAATACCACCTTACCACAAGCACCTCAAGAGGAGGCTTCTCTCAGCTCTAGGTATGTGAGAGGGACCCTGAGTTTGCGGCCTCAAGTGGAATGGACACCGCGATGCCCTGACTCGAAATAAGGCCGGATATCCCTGCAGTGACTGGAATGCAGGCTCGTCTTGCATCTCCCAAGACGAAAGGGTGTCTGAATCCCCTGTGGAGACCACAGAGAAAGACCTAGTTCCCGACCTCATCGCGACAGGAGGCCTCAAATCCTTTGAAAACTCCAGAGGTATGCGGAGATCAGTGCCTCCAAAGGAGACGATGCCTGACTCCTCGTGAAACTTGATAGGAGACCCAGGATTCCTGTGGCACGTGGAAAGGGACCCTTGGTCTCCCGTCTCAGCTGGAGAGGCGTCCCAATTGCCCTGCAAAGCCTCGAGGAGAATCCCGAGTTGTCCCTCACAACTAGGCAGGAGTCCTCACATGGCTGAACACACACGTGTGTGGAAGGGCCATCCCCGTCGGAACTCGAGAATATACCCCAGGTTCCCGCCGCAACTCGAGAAAAACCATGAGACTTCCCCCTCGCCGCGAGATGAGGCCCGATTCCCCTGCACTGCGTGCAGAGCAATTCCGTGTTGCACATCACACATGAAAGGAGCCTTGATTTCCTTGATGGCACTCCAGAGAAACCCCAAGAACACTGTTTCAAGGCTAGAGGGATCCTGAGGTCACTGTAGCAACACGAAAGAGTTCCGTGGACCAAGAATCAACACGAGATGAGAGGTTAGTCCCTGGCTTCGACTCCTGAGGAATACCACCTTACCACAAGCACCTCAAGAGGAGGCTTCTCTCAGCTCTAGGTATGTGAGAGGGATCCTGAGTTTGCGGCCTCAAGTGGAATGAACACCGCGATGCCCTGACTCGAAATAAGGCCGGATATCCCTGCAGTGACTTGAATGCAGGCTCGTCTTGCATCTCCCAAGATGAAAGGATGTCTGAATCCCCTGTGCAGACCACAGAGAAACACCTAGTTCCCCACCTCATCGCGACCGGAGGCCTCACATCCTTTGAAAACTCCAGAGGTACGCGGAAATCAGTGCCTCCAAAGGAGACGATGCCTGACTCCTCGTGAAACTTGATAGGAGTCCCAGGATTCTTGTGGCACGTGGAAAGGGACACTTGGTCTCCCGCCTCAGCTGGAGAGGCGTCCCAATTGCCCTGCCAAGCCTCGAGGAGAATCCCGAGTTGTCCCTCGCAACTAGGCATGAGTCCTGACGTGGCTGAACAAACACGTGGGTGGAAGGGCCATCCCCGTCGTAACTCGAGAATATACCCCAGGTTCCCGCCGCAACTCGAGAAAAACCATGAGACTTCCCCCTCGATGTGAGATGAGGCCCGATTCCCCTGTACTGCGTGCAGAGCAATTCCGTCTTGCACATCACACATGAAAGGAGCCTTGATTTCCTTGATGGCACTCCAGAGAAACCCCAAGAACACTGTTTCAAGGATAGAGGGATCCTGAGGTCACTGTAGCAAAACGAAAGAACTCTGTGGACCAAAAATCAACTCGAAAAGAGAGGTTAGTCCCTGGATTCGTCTCCAGAGGAATACCACCTTACCACAAGCACCTCAAGAGGAGGCTTCTCTCAGCTCTAGGTATGTGAGAGGGACCCTGAGTTTGCGGCCTCAAGTGGAATGGACACCGCGATGCCCTGACTCGAAATAAGGCCGGATATCCCTGCAGTGACTTCAATGCAGGCTCGTCTTGCATCTCCCAAGATGAAAGGATGTCTGAATCCCCTGTGGAGACCACAGAGAAAGACCTACTTCCCCACCTCATCACGACCGGAGGCCTCACATCCTTTGAAAACTCCAGAGGTACGCGGAGATCAGTGCCTCCAAAGGAGACGATGCCTGACTCCTCGTGAAACTTGATAGGAGTCCCAGGATTCCTGTGGCACGTGGAAAGGGACCCTTGGTCTCCCGCCTCAGCTGGAGAGGCATCCCAATTGCCTTGCCAAGCCTCGAGGAGAATCCCGAGTTGTGTCTCGCGACTAGGCAAGAGTCCTGACGTGGCTGAACAAACACGTGTGTGGAAGGGCCACCCCGTCGTAATCGAGAATATACCCCAGGTTCCCGCCGCAACTCGAGAAAAACCATGAGACTTCCCCCTCGCCGCGAGATGAGGCCCGATTCCCCTGCACTGCGTGCAGAGCAATTCTGTGTTGCACATCACACATGAAAGGAGCCTTGATTTCCCTCATGGCACTCCAGAGACACCCCAAGAACACTGTTTCAAGGCTAGAGGGATCCTGAGGTAACTGTAGCAACACGAAAGAGCTCCGTGGGCCAAAAATCAACTCGAGATGAGAGGTTAGTCCCTGGCTTCGACTCCAGAGGAATACCACCTTACCACAAGCACCTCCAGAGGAGGCTTCTCTCAGCTCTAGGTATGTGAGAGGGACCCTGAGTTTGCGGCCTCAAGTGGAATGGACACCGCGATGCCCTGACTCGAAATAAGGCCGGATATCCCTGCAGTGACTGGAATGCAGGCTCGTCTTGCATCTCCCAAGACGAAAGGGTGTCTGAATCCCCTGTGGAGACCACAGAGAAAGACCTAGTTCCCGACCTCATCGCGACAGGAGGCCTCAAATCCTTTGAAAACTCCAGAGGTATGCGGAGATCAGTGCCTCCAAAGGAGACGATGCCTGACTCCTCGTGAAACTTGATAGGAGACCCAGGATTCCTGTGGCACGTGGAAAGGGACCCTTGGTCTCCCGTCTCAGCTGGAGAGGCGTCCCAATTGCCCTGCAAAGCCTCGAGGAGAATCCCGAGTTGTCCCTCACAACTAGGCAGGAGTCCTCACATGGCTGAACACACACGTGTGTGGAAGGGCCATCCCCGTCGGAACTCGAGAATATACCCCAGGTTCCCGCCGCAACTCGAGAAAAACCATGAGACTTCCCCCTCGCCGCGAGATGAGGCCCGATTCCCCTGCACTGCGTGCAGAGCAATTCCGTGTTGCACATCACACATGAAAGGAGCCTTGATTTCCTTGATGGCACTCCAGAGAAACCCCAAGAACACTGTTTCAAGGCTAGAGGGATCCTGAGGTCACTGTAGCAACACGAAAGAGTTCCGTGGACCAAGAATCAACACGAGATGAGAGGTTAGTCCCTGGCTTCGACTCCTGAGGAATACCACCTTACCACAAGCACCTCAAGAGGAGGCTTCTCTCAGCTCTATGTATGTGAGAGGGATCCTGAGTTTACGGCCTCAAGTGGAATGAACACCGCGATGCCCTGACTCGAAATAAGGCCGGATATCCCTGCAGTGACTTGAATGCAGGCTCGTCTTGCATCTCCCAAGATGAAAGGATGTCTGAATCCCCTGTGCAGACCACAGAGAAACACCTAGTTCCCCACCTCATCGCGACCGGAGGCCTCACATCCTTTGAAAACTCCAGAGGTACGCGGAGATCAGTGCCTCCAAAGGAGACGATGCCTGACTCCTCGTGAAAATTTATAGGAGTCCCAGGATTCTTGTGGCACGTGGAAAGGGACCCTTGGTCTCCCGCCTCAGCTGGAGAGGCGTCCCAATTGCCCTGCCAAGCGTCAAGGAGAATCCCGAGTTGTCCCTCGAACTAGGCAGGAGTCCTGACGTGGCTGAACAAACACGTGGGTGGAAGGGCCATCCCCGTCGTAACTCGAGAATATACCCCAGGTTCCCGCCGCAACTCGAGAAAAACCATGAGACTTCCCCTTCGATGTGAGATGAGGCCCGATTCCCCTGTACTGCGTGCAGAGCAATTCCGTCTTGCACATCACACATGAAAGGAGCCTTGATTTCCTTGATGGCACTCCAGAGAAACCCCAAGAACACTGTTTCAAGGATAGAGGGATCCTGAGGTCACTGTAGCAACACGAAAGAACTCTGTGGACCAAAAATCAACTCGAAAAGAGAGGTTAGTCCCTGGATTCGTCTCCAGAGGAATACCACCTTACCACAAGCACCTCAAGAGGAGGCTTCTTTCAGCTCTAGGTATGTGAGAGGGACCCTGAGTTTGCGGCCTCAAGTGGAATGGACACCGCGATGCCCTGACTCGAAATAAGGCCGGATATCCCTGCAGTGACTTCAATGCAGGCTCGTCTTGCATATCCCAGGATGAAAGGATGTCTGAATCCCTGTGGAAAGCACAGAGAAAGACTTAGTTCCCCACCTCATCGCGACCGATAGCCTCACATCCTTTGAAAACTCCAGAGGTACGCGGAGATCAGTGCCTCCAAAGGAGACGATGCCTGACTCCTCGTGAAACTTGATAGGAGTCCCAGGATTCCTGTGGCACTTGGAAAGGGACACTTGGTCTCCCGCCTCAGCTGGAGAGGCGTCCCAATTGCCCTGCCAAGCCTCGAGGAGAATCCAGAGTTGTCCCTCGCAACTAGGCAGGAGTCCTGACGTCGCTGAAAAAACCCGTGTGTGGAAGGGCCATCCCCGTCGTAACTCGAGAATATACCCCAGGTTCCCGCCGCAACTCGAGAAAAACCATGAGACTTCCCCCTCGCCGCGAGATGAGGCCCGATTCCCCTGCACTGCGTGCAGAGCAATTCCGTGTTGCACATCACACATGAAAGGAGCCTTGATTTCCTTGATGGCACTCCAGAGAAACCCCAAGAACACTGTTTCAAGGCTAGAGGGATCCTGAGGTCACTGTAACAACACGAAAGAGCTCCGTGGGCCAAAAATCAACTCGAGATGAGAGGTTAGTCCCTGGCTTCGACTCCAGAGGAATACCACCTTACCACAAGCACCTCAAGAGGAGGCTTCTCTCAGCTCTAGGTATGTGAGAGGGACCCTGAGTTTGCGGCCTCAAGTGGAATGGACACCGCGATGCCCTGACGCGAAATAAGGCTGGATATCCCTGCAGTGACTTGAATGCAGGCTCGTCTTGCATCTCCCAAGATGAAAGGATGTCTGAATCCCCTGTGGAGACCACAGAGAAAGACCTACTTCCCCACCTCATCCCGACCGGAGGCCTCACATCCTTTGAAAACTCCAGAGGTACGCGGAGATCAGTGCCTCCAAAGGAGACGATGCCTGACTCCTCGTGAAACTTGATAGGAGTCCCAGGATTCCTGTGGCACGTGGAAAGGGACCCTTGGTCTCCCGCCTCAGCTGGAGAGGCGTCCCAATTGCCTTGCCAAGCCTCGAGGAGAATCCCGAGTTGTGTCTCGCAACTAGGCAAGAGTCCTGACGTGGCTGAACAAACACGTGTGTGGAAGGGCCATCCCCGTCGTAACTCGAGAATATACCCCAGGTTCCCGCCGCAACTCGAGAAAAACCATGAGACTTCCCCCTCGCCGCGAGATGAGGCCCGATTCCCCTGCACTGCGTGCAGAGCAATTCTGTGTTGCACATCACACATGAAAGGAGCCTTGATTTCCCTCATGGCACTCCAGAGACACCCCAAGAACACTGTTTCAAGGCTAGAGGGATCCTGAGGTCACTGTAGCAACACGAAAGAGCTCCGTGGGCCAAAAATCAACTCGAGATGAGAGGTTAGTCCCTGGCTTCGACTCCAGAGGAATACCACCTTACCACAAGCACCTCAAGAGGAGGCTTCTCTCAGCTCTAGGTATGTGAGAGGGACCCTGAGTTTGCGGCCTCAAGTGGAATGGACACCGCGATGCCCTGACTCGAAATAAGGCCGGATATCCCTGCAGTGACTGGAATGCAGGCTCGTCTTGCATCTCCCAAGACGAAAGGGTGTCTGAATCCCCTGTGGAGACCACAGAGAAAGACCTAGTTCCCGACCTCATCGCGACAGGAGGCCTCAAATCCTTTGAAAACTCCAGAGGTATGCGGAGATCAGTGCCTCCAAAGGAGACGATGCCTGACTCCTCGTGAAACTTGATAGGAGACCCAGGATTCCTGTGGCACGTGGAAAGGGACCCTTGGTCTCCCGTCTCAGCTGGAGAGGCGTCCCAATTGCCCTGCAAAGCCTCGAGGAGAATCCCGAGTTGTCCCTCGCAACTAGGCAGGAGTCCTCACATGGCTGAACACACACGTGTGTGGAAGGGCCATCCCCGTCGGAACTCGAGAATATACCCCAGGTTCCCGCCGCAACTCGAGAAAAACCATGAGACTTCCCCCTCGCCGCGAGATGAGGCCCGATTCCCCTGCACTGCGTGCAGAGCAATTCCGTGTTGCACATCACACATGAAAGGAGCCTTGATTTCCTTGATGGCACTCCAGAGAAACCCCAAGAACACTGTTTCAAGGCTAGAGGGATCCTGAGGTCACTGTAGCAACACGAAAGAGCTCCGTGGGCCAAAAATCAACTCGAGATGAGAGGTTAGTCCCTGGCTTCGACTCCAGAGGAATACCACCTTACCACAAGCACCTCAAGAGGAGGCTTCTCTCAGCTCTAGGTATGTGAGAGGGATCCTGAGTTTGCGGCCTCAAGTGGAATGGACACCGCGATGCCCTGACTCGAAATAAGGCCGGATATCCCTGCAGTGACTTGAATGCAGGCTCGTCTTGCATCTCCCAAGAAGAAAGGATGTCTGAATCCCCTGTGGAGACCACAGAGAAACGCCTAGTTCCCCACCTCATCGCGACCGGAGGCCTCACATCCTTTGAAAACTCCAGAGGTACGCGGAGATCAGTGCCTCCAAAGGAGACAATGCCTGACTCCTCGTGAAAATTGATAGGAGTCCCAGGATTCTTGTGGCACGTGGAAAGGGACCCTTGGTCTCCCGCCTCAGCTGGAGAGGCGTTCCAATTGCCCTGCCAAGCCTCGAGGAGAATCCCGAGTTGTCCCTCGCAACTAGGCAGGAGTCCTGACGTGGCTGAACAAACACGTGGGTGGAAGGGCCATCCCCGTCGTAACTCGAGAATATACCCCAGGTTCCCGCCGCAACTCGAGAAAAACCATGAGACTTCCCCCTCGATGCGAGATGAGGCCCGATTCTCCTCTACTGCGTGCAGAGCAATTCCGTCTTGCACATCACACATGAAAGGAGCCTTGATTTCCTTGATGGCACTCCAGAGAAACCCCAAGAACACTGTTTCAAGGCTAGAGGGATCCTGAGGTCACTGTAGCAACACGAAAGAACTCTGTGGACCAAAAATCAACTCGAAAAGAGAGGTTAGTCCCTGGATTCGTCTCCAGAGGAATACCACCTTACCACAAGCACCTCAAGAGGAGGCTTCTCTCAGCTCTAGGTATGTGAGAGGGACCCTGAGTTTGCGGCCTCAAGTGGAATGGACACCGCGATGCCCTGACGCGAAATAAGGCTGGATATCCCTGCAGTGACTTGAATGCAGGCTCGTCTTGCTTCTCCCAAGATGAAAGGATGTCTGAATCCCCTGGGGAGACCACAGAGAAAGACCTAGTTCGCCACCTCATCGCGACCGGAGGCCTCACATCTTTGAAAACTCCAGAGGTATGCGGAGATCAGTGCCTCCAAAGGAGAGGATGCCTGACTCCTCGTGAAACTTGATAGGAGTCCCAGGATTCCTGTGGCACGTGAAAAGGGACCCTTGGTCTCCCGCCTCAGCTGGAGACGCGTCCCAATTGCCTTGCCAAGCCTCGAGGAGAATCCCGAGTTGTGTCTCGCAACTAGGCAAGAGTCCTGACGTGGCTGAACAAACACGTGTGTGGAAGGGCCATCCCCGTCGTAACTCGAGAATATACCCCAGGTTCCCGCCGCAACTCGAGAAAAACCATGAGACTTCCCCCTCGCCGCGAGATGAGGCCCGATTCCCCTGCACTGTGTGCAGAGCAATTCTGTGTTGCACATCACACATGAAAGGAGCCTTGATTTCCTTGATGGCACTCCAGAGAAACCCCAAGAACACTGTTTCAAGGCTAGAGGGATCCTGAGGTCACTGTAGCAACACGAAAGAGCTCCGTGGACCAAAAATCAACTCGAGATGAGAGGTTAGTCCCTGGTTTCGACTCCAGAGGAATACCACCTTACCACAAGCACCTCAAGAGGAGGCTTCTCTCAGCTCTAGGTATGTGAGAGGGACCCTGAGTTTGTGGCCTCAAGTAGAATGGACACCGCGAAGCCCTGACTCGAAATAAGGCCGGATATCCTTGCAGTGACTGGAATGCAGGCTCGTCTTGCATCTCCCAAGACGAAAGGGTGTCTGAATCCCCTGTGCAGACCACAGAGAAACACTTAGTTCCCAACCTCATCGCGACAGGAGGCCTCAAATCCTTTGAAAACTCCAGAGGTATGCGGAGATCAGTGCCTCCAAAGGAGACGATGCCTGACTCCTCGTGAAACTTGATAGGAGTCCCAGGATTCCTGTGGCACGTGGAAAGGGACCCTTGGTCTCCCGTCTCAGCTGGAGAGGCGTCCCAATTGCCCTGCAAAGCCTCGAGGAGAATCCCGAGTTGTCCCTCGCAACTAGGCAGGAGTCCTGACATGGCTGAACACACACGTGTGTGGAAGGGCCATCCCCGTCGTAACTCGAGAATATACCCCAGGTTCCCGCCGCAACTCGAGAAAAACCATGAGACTTCCCCCTCGCCGCGAGATGAGGCCCGATTCCCCTGCACTGCGTGCAGAGCAATTCTGTGTTGCACATCACACATGAAAGGCGCCTTGATTTCCCTCATGGCACTCCAGAGACACCCCAAGAACACTGTTTCAAGGCTAGAGGGATCCTGAGGTAACTGTAGCAACACGAAAGAGCTCCGTGGGCCAAAAATCAACTCGAGATGAGAGGTTAGTCCCTGGCTTCGACTCCAGAGGAATACCACCTTACCACAAGCACCTCAAGAGGAGGCTTCTCTCAGCTCTAGGTATGTGAGAGGGACCCTGAGTTTGCGGCCTCAAGTGAAATGGACACCACGATGCCCTGACTCGAAATAAGGCCGGATATCCCTGCAGTGACTGGAATGCAGGCTCGTCTTGCATCTCCCAAGACGAAAGGGTGTCTGAATCCCCTGTGGAGACCACAGAGAAAGACCTAGTTCCCGACCTCATCGCGACAGGAGGCCTCAAATCCTTTGAAAACTCCAGAGGTATGCGGAGATCAGTGCCTCCAAAGGAGACGATGCCTGACTCCTCGTGAAACTTGATAGGAGACCCAGGATTCCTGTGGCACGTGGAAAGGGACCCTTGGTCTCCCGTCTCAGCTGGAGAGGCGTCCCAATTGCCCTGCAAAGCCTCTAGGAGAATCCCGAGTTGTCCCTCGCAACTAGGCAGGAGTCCTCACATGGCTGAACACACACGTGTGTGGAAGGGCCATCCCCGTCGGAACTCGAGAATATACCCCAGGTTCCCGCCGCAACTCGAGAAAAACCATGAGACTTCCCCCTCGCCGCGAGATGAGGCCCGATTCCCCTGCACTGCGTGCAGAGCAATTCCGTGTTGCACATCACACATGAAAGGAGCCTTGATTTCCTTGATGGCACTCCAGAGAAACCCCAAGAACACTGTTTCAAGGCTAGAGGGATCCTGAGGTCACTGTAGCAACACGAAAGAGCTCCGTGGACTAAGAATCAACACGAGATGAGAGGTTAGTCCCTGGCTTCGACTCCTGAGGAATACCACCGTACCACAAGCACCTCAAGAGGAGGCTTCTCTCAGCTCTAGGTATGTGAGAGGGATCCTGAGTTTGCGGCCTTAAGTGGAATGGACACCACGATGCCCTGACTCGAAATAAGGCCGGATATCCCTGCAGTGACTTGAATGCAGGCTCGTCTTGCATCTCCCATGAAGAAAGGATGTCTGAATCCCCTGTGGAGACCACAGAGAAAGACCTAGTTCCCCACCTCATCGCGACCGGAGGCCTCACATCCTTTGAAAACTCCAGAGGTACTCAGAGATCAGTGCCTCCGAAGGAGACGATGCCTGACTCCTCGTGAAACTTGATAGGAGTCCCAGGATTCTTGTGGCACGTGGAAAGGGACCCTTGGTCTCCCGCCTCAGCTGGAGAGGCGTTCCATTTGCCCTGCCAAGCCTCGAGGAGAATCCCGAGTTGTCCCTCGCAACTAGGCAGGAGTCCTGACGTGGCTGAACAAACACTTGGGTGGAAGGGCCATCCCCGTCGTAACTCGAGAATATACCCCAGGTTCCAGCCGCAACTCGAGAAAAACCATGAGACTTCCCCCTCGATGTGAGATGAGGCCCGATTCCCCTGTACTGCGTGCAGAGCAATTCCGTCTTGCACATCACACATGAAAGGAGCCTTGATTTCCTTGATGGCACTCCAGAGAAACCCCAAGAACACTGTTTCAAGGATAGAGGGATCCTGAGGTCACTGTAGCAACACGAAAGAACTCTGTGGACCAAAAATCAACTCGAAAAGAGAGGTTAGTCCCTGGGTTCGTCTCCAGAGGAATAACACCTTACCACAAGCACCTCAAGAGGAGGCTTCTCTCAGCTCTAGGTATGTGAGAGGGACCCTGAGTTTGCGGCCTCAAGTGGAATGGACACCGCGATGCCCTGACTCGAAATAAGGCCGGATATCCCTGCAGTGACTGGAATGCAGGCTTGTCTTGCATCTCCCAGGAAGAAAGGATGTCTGAATCCCCTGTGGAAAGCACAGAGAAAGACTTAGTTCCCCACCTCATCGCGACCGATAGCCTCACATCCTTTGAAAACTCCAGAGGTACGCGGAGATCAGTGCCTCCAAAGGAGACGATGCCTGACTCCTCGTGAAACTTGATAGGAGTCCCAGGATTCCTGTGGCACTTGGAAAGGGACACTTGGTCTCCCGCCTCAGCTGGAGAGGCGTCCCAATTGCCCTGCCAAGCCTCGAGGAGAATCCAGAGTTGTCCCTCGCAACTAGGCAGGAGTCCTGACGTCGCTGAAGAAACACGTGGGTGGAAGGGCCATCCCCGTCGTAACTCGAGAATATACCCCAGGTTCCCACCGCAACTCGAGAAAAACCATGAGACTTCCCCCTCGCCGCGAGATGAGGCCCGATTCCCCTGCACTGCGTGCAGAGCAATTCCGTGTTGCACATCACACATGAAAGGAGCCTTGATTTCCTTGATGGCACTCCAGAGAAACCCCAAGAACACTGTTTCAAGGCTAGAGGGATCCTGAGGTCACTGTAGCAACACGAAAGAGCTCCGTGGGCCAAAAATCAACTCGAGATGAGAGGTTAGTCCCTGGCTTCGACTCCAGAGGAATACCACCTTACCACAAGCACCTCAAGAGGAGGCTTCTCTCAGCTCTAGGTATGTGAGAGGGACCCTGAGTTTGCGGCCTCAAGTGGAATGGACACCGCGATGCCCTGACGCGAAATAAGGCTGGATATCCCTGCAGTGACTTGAATGCAGGCTCGTCTTGCATCTCCCAAGATGAAAGGATGTCTGAATCCCCTGGGGAGACCACAGAGAAAGACCTAGTTCGCCACCTAATCGCGACCGGAGGCCTCACATCTTTGAAAACTCCAGAGGTATGCGGAGATCAGTGCCTCCAAAGGAGACGATGCCTGACTCCTCGTGAAACTTGATAGAAGTCCCAGGATTCCTGTGGCACGTGAAAAGGGACACTTGGTCTCCCGCCTCAGCTGGAGAGGCGTCCCAATTGCCTTGCCAAGCCTCGAGGAAAATCCCGAGTTGTGTCTCGCAACTAGGCAAGAGTCCTGACGTGGCTGAACAAACACGTGTGTGGAAGGGCCATCCCCGTCGTAACTCGGGAATATACCCCAGGTTCCCGCCGCAACTCGAGAAAAACCATGAGACTTCCCCCTCGCCGCGAGATGAGGCCCGATTCCCCTGCACTGCGTGCAGAGCAATTCTGTGTTGCACATCACACATGAAAGGAGCCTTGATTTTCTTCATGGCACTCCAGAGAAACCCCAAGAACACTGTTTCAAGGCTAGAGGGATCCTGAGATCACTGTAGCAACACGAAAGAGCTCCGTGCACCAAAAATCAACTCGAGATGAGAGGTTAGTCCCTGGCTTCGACTCCTGAGGAATACCACCTTACCACAAGCACCTCAAGAGGAGGCTTCTCTCAGCTCTAGGTATGTGAGAGGGACCCTGAGTTTGCGGCCTCAAGTGGAATGGACACCGCGATGCCCTGACTCGAAATAAGGCCGGATATCCCTGCAGTGACTTGAATGCAGGCTCGTCTTGCATCTCCCAAGATGAAAGGATGTCTGAATCCCCTGTGGAGACCACAGAGAAAGACCTAGTTCCCCACCTCATCGCGACCGGAGGCCTCACATCCTTTGAAAACTCCAGAGGTACGCGGAGATCAGTGCCTCCAAAGGAGACGATGCCTGACTCCTCGTGAAACTTGATAGGAGTCCCAGGATTCCTGTGGCACGTGGAAAGGGACCCTTGGTCTCCCGCCTCAGCTGGAGACGCGTCCCAATTGCCTTGCCAAGCCTCTAGGAGAATCCCGAGTAGTGTCTCGCAACTAGGCAAGAGTCCTGACGTGGCTGAACAAACACGTGTGTGGAAGGGCCATCCCCGTCGTAACTCGAGAATATACCCCAGGTTCCCGCCGCAACTCGAGAAAAACCATGAGACTTCCCCCTCGCCGCGAGATGAGGCCCGATTCCCCTGCACTGCGTGCAGAGCAATTCTGTGTTGCACATCACACATGAAAGGAGCCTTGATTTCCTTGATGGCACTCCAGAGAAACCCCAAGAACACTGTTTCAAGGCTAGAGGGATCCTGAGGTCACTGTAGCCACAAGAAAGAGCTCCGTGGACCAAAAATCAATTCGAGATGAGAGGTTAGTCCCTGGCTTCGACTCCAGAGGAATACCACCTTACCACAAGCACCTCAAGAGGAGGCTTCTCTCAGCTCTAGGTATGGAAGAGGGACCCTGAGTTTGCGGCCTCAAGTGGAATGGACACCGCGATGCCCTGACTCGAAATAAGGCCGGATATCCCTGCAGTGACTGGAATGCAGGCTCGTCTTGCATCTCCCAAGACGAAAGGGTGTCTGAATCCCCTGTGGAGACCACAGAGAAAGACCTAGTTCCCCACCTCATCGCGACAGGAGGCCTCAAATCCTTTGAAAACTCCAGAGGTATGCGGAGATCAGTGCCTCCAAAGGAGACGATGCCTGACTCCTCGTGAAACTTGATAGGAGACCCAGGATTCCTGTGGCACGTGGAAAGGGACCCTTGGTCTCCCGTCTCAGGTGGAGAGGCGTCCCAATTGCCCTGCAAAGCCTCTAGGAGAATCCCGAGTTGTCCCTCGCAACTAGGCAGGAGTCCTGACATGGCTGAACACACACGTGTGTGGAAGGGCCATCCCCGTCATAACTCGAGAATATACCCCAGGTTCCCGCCGCAACTCGAGAAAAACCATGAGACTTCCCCCTCGCCGCGAGATGAGGCCCGATTCCCCTGCACTGCGTGCAGAGCAATTCTGTGTTGCACATCACACATGAAAGGAGCCTTGATTTTCTTCATGGCACTCCAGAGAAACCCCAAGAACACTGTTTCAAGGCTAGAGGGATCCTGAGGTCACTGAAGCAACACGAAAGAGCTCCGTGGGCCAAAAATCAACTCGAGATGAGAGGATAGTCCCTGGCTTCGACTCCAGAGGAATACCACCTTACCACAAGCACCTCAAGAGGAGGCTTCTCTCAGCTCTAGGTATGTGAGAGGGACCCTGAGTTTGTGGCCTCAAGTGGAATGGACACCGCGATGCCCTGACGCGAAATAAGGCTGGATATCCCTGCAGTGACTTGAATGCAGGCTCGTCTTGCATCTCCCAAGATGAAAGGGTGTCTGAATCCCCTGTGGAGACCACAGAGAAAGACCTAGTTCCCCACCTCATCGCGACCGGAGGCCTCACATCCTTTGAAAACTCCAGAGGTACGCGGAGATCAGTGCCTCCAAAGGAGACGATGCCTGACTCCTCGTGAAACTTGATAGGAGTCCCAGGATTCCTGTGGCACGTGGAAAGGGACCCTTGGTCTCCCGCATCAGCTGGAGAGGCGTCCCAATTGCCTTGCCAAGCCTCGAGGAGAATCCCGAGTTGTGTCTCGCAACTAGGCAAGAGTCCTGACGTGGCTGAACAAACACGTGTGTGGAAGGGCCATCCCCGTCATAACTCGAGAATATACCCCAGGTTCCCGCCGCAACTCGAGAAAAACCATGAGACTTCCCCCTCGCCACGAGATGAGGCCCGATTCCCCTGCACTGCGTGCAGAGCAATTCCGTGTTGCACATCACACATGAAAGGAGCCTTGATTTCCTTCATGGCACTCCAGAGAAACCCCAAGAACACTGTTTCAAGGCGAGAGGGATCCTCAGGTCACTGTAGCAACACGAAAGAGCTCCGTGGACCAAAAATCAACTCGAGATGAGAGGTTAGTCCCTGGCTTCGACTCCAGAGGAATACCACCTTACCACAAGCACCTCAAGAGGAGGCTTCTCTCAGCTCTAGGTATGTGAGAGGGACCCTGAGTTTGCGGCCTCAAGTGGAATGGACACCGCGATGCCCTGACTCGAAATAACGCCGGATATCCCTGCAGTGACTGGAATGCAGGCTCGTCTTGCATCTCCCAAGACGAAAGGGTGTCTGAATCCCCTGTGGAGACCACAGAGAAAACCTAGTTCCCCACTTCATCGCGACAGGAGGCCTCAAATCCTTTGAAAACTCCAGAGGTATGCGGAGATCAGTGCCTCCAAAGGAGACGATGCCTGACTCCTCGTGAAACTTGATAGGAGACCCAGGATTCCTGTGGCACGTGGAAAGGGACCCTTGGTCTCCCGTCTCAGCTGGAGAGGCGTTCCAATTGCCCTGCCGAGCCTCGAGGAGAATCCCGAGTTGTCCCTCGCAACTAGGCAGGAGTCCTGACGTGGCTGAACAAACACGTGGGTGGAAGGGCCATCCCCGTCGTAACTCGAGAATATACCCCAGGTTCCCGCCGCAACTCGAGAAAAACCATGAGACTTCCCCCTCGATGCGAGATGAGGCCCGATTTCCCGGCACTGCGTGCAGAGCAATTCCGTGTTGCACATCACACATGAAAGGAGCCTTGATTTCCTTGATGGCACCCCAGAGAAACCCCAAGAACACTGTTTCAAGGCTAGAGGGATCCTGAGGTCACTGTAGCAACACGAAAGAGCTCCGTGGACCAAGAATCAACACGAGATGAGAGGTTAGTCCCTGGCTTCGACTCCTGAGGAATACCACCTTACCACAAGCACCTCAAGAGGAGGCTTCTCTCAGCTCTAGGTATGTGAGAGGGACCCTGAGTTTGCGGCCTCAAGTGGAATGGACACCGCGATGCCCTGACTCGAAATAAGGCCGGATATCCCTGCAGTGACTTCAATGCAGGCTCCTCTTGCATCTCCCAGGACGAAAGGATGTCTGAATCCCCTGTGGAAAGCACAGAGAAAGACTTAGTTTCCCACCTCATCGCGACCGATAACCTTACATTCTTTGAAAACTCCAGAGGTACGCGGAGATCAGTGCCTCCAAAGGAGACGATGCCTGACTCCTCGTGAAACTTGATAGGAGTCCCAGGATTCCTGTGGCACTTGGAAAGGGACCCTTGGTCTCCCGCCTCTGCTGGAGAGGCGTCCCAATTGCCCTGCCAAGCCTCGAGGAGAATCCAGAGTTGTCCCTCGCAACTAGGCAGGAGTCCTGACGTCGCTGAAGAAACACGTGGGTGGAAGGGCCATCCCCGTCGTAACTCGAGAATATACCCCAGGTTCCCGCCGCAACTCGAGAAAAACCATGAGACTTCCCCCTCGCTGCGAGATGAGGCCCGATTCCCCTGCACTGCGTGCAGAGCAATTCCGTGTTGCACATCACACATGAAAGGAGCCTTGATTTCCTTGATGGCACTCCAGAGAAACCCCAAGAACACTGTTTCAAGGATAGAGGGATTCTGAGGTCACTGTAGCAACACGATAGAACTCTGTGGACCAAAAATCAACTCGAAAAGAGAGGTTAGTCCCTGTATTCGTCTCCAGAGGAATACCACCTTACCACAAGCACCTCAAGAGGAGGCTTCTCTCAGCTCTAGGTATGTGAGAGGGACCCTGAGTTTGCGGCCTCAAGTGGAATGGACACCGCGATGCCCTGACTCGAAATAAGGCCGGATATCCCTGCAGTGACTTCAATGCAGGCTCGTCTTGCATCTCCCAGGACGAAAGGATGTCTGAATCCCCTGTGGAAAGCACAGAGAAAGACTTAGTTCCCCACCTCATCGCGACCGATAGCCTCACATCCGTTGAAAACTCCAGCGGCATGCGGAGATCAGTGCCTCCAAAGGAGACGATGCCTGACTCCTCGGGAAACTTGATAGGAGTCCCAGGATTCCTGTGGCACTTGGAAAGGGACACTTGGTCTCCCGCCTCACCTGGAGAGGCGTCCCAATTGCCCTGCCAAGCCTCGAGGAGAATCCAGAGTTGTCCCTCGCAACTAGGCAGGAGTCCTGACGTCGCTGAAGAAACACGTGGGTGGAAGGGCCATCCCCGTCGTAACTCGAGAATATACCCCAGGTTCCCGCCGCAACTCGAGAAAAACCATGAGACTTCCCCCTCGCCGCGAGATGAGGCCCGATTCCCCTGCACTGCGTGCAGAGCAATTCCGTGTTGCACATCACACATGAAAGGAGCCTTGATTTCCTTGATGGCACTCCAGAGAAACCCCAAGAACACTGTTTCAAGGCTAGAGGGATCCTGAGGTCACTGTAGCAACACGAAAGAGCTCCGTGGGCCAAAAATCAACTCGAGATGAGAGGTTAGTCCCTGGCTTCGACTCCAGAGGAATACCACCTTACCACAAGCACCTCAAGAGGAGGCTTCTCTCAGCTCTAGGTATGTGAGAGGGACCCTGAGTTTGCGGCCTCAAGTGGAATGGACACCGCGATGCCCTGACTCGAAATAAGGCTGGATATCCCTGCAGTGACTTGAATGCAGGCTCGTCTTGCATCTCCCAAGATGAAAGGATGTCTGAATCCCCTGTGGAGACCACAGAGAAAGACCTAGTTCCCCACCTCATCACGACCGGAGGCCTCACATCCTTTGAAAACTCCAGAGGTACGCGGAGATCAGTGCCTCCAAAGGAGACGATGCCTGACTCCTCGTGAAACTTGATAGGAGTCCCAGGATACCTGTGGCACGTGGAAAGGGACTCTTGGTCTCCCGCCTCAGCTGGAGAGGCGTCCCAATTGCCTTGCCAAGCCTCGAGGAGAATCCCGAGTTGTGTCTCGCAACTAGGCAAGAGTCCTGACGTGGCTGAACAAACACGTGAGTGGAAGGGCCATCCCCGTCGTAACTCGAGAATATACCCCAGGTTCCCGCCGCAACTCGAGAAAAACCATGAGACTTCCCCCTCGCCGCGAGATGAGGCCCGATTCCCCTGCACTGCGTGCAGAGCAATTCTGTGTTGCACATCACACATGAAAGGAGCCTTGATTTCCTTCATGGCACTCCAGAGAAACCCCAAGAACACTGTTTCAAGGCTAGAGGGATCCTGAGGTCACTGTAGCAACATGAAAGAGCTCCGTGGACCAAAAATCAACTCGAGATGAGAGGTTAGTCCCTGGCTTCGACTCCAGAGGAATACCACCTTACCACAAGCACCTCAAGAGGAGGCTTCTCTCAGCTATAGGTATGTGAGAGGGACCCTGAGTTTGCGGCCTCAAGTGGAATGGACACCACGATGCCCTGACTTGAAATAAGGCCGGATATCCCTGCAGTGACTGGAATGCAGGCTCGTCTTGCATCTCCCAAGACGAAAGGGTGTCTGAATCCCCTGTGGAGACCACAGAGAAAGACGTAGTTCCCCACCTCATCGCGACAGGAGGCCTCAAATCCTTTGAAAACACCAGAGGTATGCGGAGATCAGTGCCTCCAAAGGAGACGATGCCTGACTCCTCGTGAAACTTGATAGGAGACCCAGGATTCCTGTGGCACATGGAAAGGGACCCTTGGTCTCCCGTCTCAGCTGGAGAGGCGTCCCAATTGCCCTGCAAAGCCTCGAGGAGAATCCCGAGTTGTCCCTCACAACTAGGCAGGAGTCCTGACATGGCTGATCACACACGTGTGTGGAAGGGCCATCCCCGTCGTAACTCGAGAATATACCCCAGGTTCCCGCCGCAACTCGAGAAAAACCATGAGACTTCCCCCTCGCCGCGAGATGAGGCCCGATTCCCCTGAACTGCGTGCAGAGCAATTCCGTGTTGCACATCACACATGAAAGGAGCCTTGATTTCCTTGATGGCACTCCAGAGAAACCCCAAGAACACTGTTTCAAGGCTAGAGGGATCCTGAGGTCACTGTAGCAACACGAAAGAGCTCCGTGGACCAAGAATCAACACGAGATGAGAGGTTAGTCCCTGGCTTCGACTCCTGAGGAATACCACCTTACCACAAGCACCTCAAGAGGAGGCTTCTCTCAGCTCTAGGTATGTGAGAGGGACCCTGAGTTTGTGGCCTCAAGTGGAATGGACACCGCGATGCCCTGACGCGAAATAAGGCTGGATATCCCTGCAGTGACTTCAATGCAGGCTCGTCTTGCATCTCCCAAGATGAAAGGATGTCTGAATCCCCTGTGGAGACCACAGAGAAAGACCTAGTTCCCCACCTCATCGCGACCGGAGGCCTCACATCCTTTGAAAACTCCAGAGGTACGCGGAGATCAGTGCCTCCAAAGGAGACGATGCCTGACTCCTCGTGAAACTTGATAGGAGTCCCAGGATTCCTGTGGCACGTGGAAAGGGACCCTTGGTCTCCCGCCTCAGCTGGAGAGGCGTCCCAATTGCCTTGCCAAGCCTCGAGGAGAATCCCGAGTTGTGTCTCGCAACTAGGCAAGAGTCCTGACGTGGCTGAACAAACACGTGAGTGGAAGGGCCATCCCCGTCGTAACTCGAGAATATACCCCAGGTTCCCGCCGCAACTCGAGAAAAACCATGAGACTTCCCCCTCGCCGCGAGATGAGGCCCGATTCCCCTGCACTGCGTGCAGAGCAATTCTGTGTTGCACATCACACATGAAAGGAGCCTTGATTTCCTTCATGGCACTCCAGAGAAACCCCAAGAACACTGTTTCAAGGCTAGAGGGATCCTGAGGTCACTGTAGCAACATGAAAGAGCTCCGTGGACCAAAAATCAACTCGAGATGAGAGGTTAGTCCCTGGCTTCGACTCCAGAGGAATACCACCTTACCACAAGCACCTCAAGAGGAGGCTTCTCTCAGCTCTAGGTATGTGAGAGGGACCCTGAGTTTGCGGCCTCAAGTGGAATGGACACCACGATGCCCTGACTTGAAATAAGTCCGGATATCCCTGCAGTGACTGGAATGCAGGCTCGTCTTGCATCTCCCAAGACGAAAGGGTGTCTGAATCCCCTGTGGAGACCACAGAGAAAGACGTAGTTTCCCACCTCATCGCGACAGGAGGCCTCAAATCCTTTGAAAACTCCAGAGGTATGCGGAGATCAGTGCCTCCAAAGGAGACGATGCCTGACTCCTCGTGAAACTTGATAGGAGACCCAGGATTCCTGTGGCACATGGAAAGGGACCCTTGGTCTCCCGTCTCAGCTGGAGAGGCGTCCCAATTGCCCTGCAAAGCCTCGAGGAGAATCCCGAGTTGTCCCTCACAACTAGGCAGGAGTCCTGACATGGCTGATCACACACGTGTGTGGAAGGGCCATCCCCGTCGTAACTCGAGAATATACCCCAGGTTCCCGCCGCAACTCGAGAAAAACCATGAGACTTCCCCCTCGCCGCGAGATGAGGCCCGATTCCCCTGAACTGCGTGCAGAGCAATTCCGTGTTGCACATCACACATGAAAGGAGCCTTGATTTCCTTGATGGCACTCCAGAGAAACCCCAAGAACACTGTTTCAAGGCTAGAGGGATCCTGAGGTCACTGTAGCAACACGAAAGAGCTCCGTGGACCAAGAATCAACACGAGATGAGAGGTTAGTCCCTGGCTTCGACTCCTGAGGAATACCACCTTACCACAAGCACCTCAAGAGGAGGCTTCTCTCAGCTCTAGGTATGTGAGAGGGACCCTGAGTGTGCGGCCTCCAGTGGAATGGACACCGCGATGCCCTGACGCGAAATAAGGCTGGATATCCCTGCAGTGACTTGAATGCAGGCTCGTCTTGCATCTCCCAAGAAGAAAGGATGTCTGAATCCCCTGTGGAGACCACAGAGAAAGACCTAGTTCCCCACCTCATCGCGACCGGAGGCCTCACATCCTTTGAAAACTCCAGAGGTACGCGGAGATCAGTGCCTCCAAAGGAGACGATGCCTGACTCCTCGTGAAACTTGATAGGAGTCCCAGGATTCCTGTGGCACGTGGAAAGGGACCCTTGGTCTCCCGCCTCAGCTGGAGAGGCGTCCCAATTGCCTTGCCAAGCCTCGAGGAGAATCCCGAGTTGTGTCTCGCAACTAGGCAAGAGTCCTGACGTGGCTGAACAAACACGTGTGTGGAAGGGCCATCCCCGTCGTAACTCGAGAATATACCCCAGGTTCCCGCCGCAACTCGAGAAAAACCATGAGACTTCCCCCTCGCCGCGAGATGAGGCCCGATTCCCCTGCACTGCGTGCAGAGCAATTCCGTGTTCACACAAGAAAGGAGCCTTGATTTCCTTGATGGCACTCCAGAGAAACCCCAAGAACACTGTTTCAAGGCTAGAGGGATCCTGAGGTCACTGTAGCAACACGAAAGAGCTCCGTGGACCAAGAATCAACACGAGATGAGAGGTTAGTCCCTGGCTTCGACTCCAGAGGAATACCACCTTACCACAAGCACCTCAAGAGGAGGCTTTTCTCAGCTCTAGGTATGTGAGAGGGACCCTGAGTTTGCGGCCTCAAGTGGAATGGACACCGCGATGCCCTGACTCGAAATAAGGCCGGATATCCCTGCAGTGACTGGAATGCAGGCTCGTCTTGCATCTCCCAAGACGAAAGGGTGTCTGAATCCCTTGTGGAGACCACAGAGAAAGACCTAGTTCCCCACCTCATCGCGACAGGAGGCCTCAAATCCTTTGAAAACTCCAGAGGTATGCGGAGATCAGTGCCTCCAAAGGAGACGATGCCTGACTCCTCTTGAATCTTGATAGGAGACCCAGGATTCCTGTGGCACGTGGAAAGGGACCCTTGGTCTCCCGTCTCAGCTGGAGAGGCGTCCCAATTGCCCTGCAAAGCCTCGAGGAGAATCCCGAGTTGTCCCTCCCAACTAGGCAGGAGTCCTGACATGGCTGAACAAACACGTGTGTGGAAGGGCCATCCCCGTCGTAACTCGAGAATATACCCCAGGTTCCCGCCGCAACTCGAGAAAAACCATGAGACTTCCCCCTCGCCGCGAGATGAAGCCCGATTCCCCTGCACTGCGTGCAGAGCAATTCCGTGTTGCACATCACACATGAAAGGAGCCTTGATTTCCTTGATGGCACTCCAGAGAAACCCCAAGAACACTGTTTCAAGGCTAGAGGGATCCTGAGGTCACTGTAGCAACACGAAAGAGCTCCGTGGACCAAGAATCAACACGAGATGAGAGGTTAGTCCCTGGCTTCGACTCCTGAGGAATACCACCTTACCACAAGCACCTCAAGAGGAGGCTTCTCTCAGCTCTAGGTATGTGAGAGGGACCCTGAGTTTGTGGCCTCAAGTGGAATGGACACCGCGATGCCCTGACTCGAAATAAGGCCGGATATCCCTGCAGTGACTTCAATGCAGGCTCGTCTTGCATCTCCCAGGACGAAAGGATGTCTGAATCCCCTGTGGAAAGCACAGAGAAAGACTTAGTTCCCCACCTCATCGCGACCGATAGCCTCACATCCGTTGAAAACTCCAGCGGCATGCGGAGATCAGTGCCTCCAAAGGAGACGATGCCTGACTCCTCGGGAAACTTGATAGGAGTCCCAGGATTCCTGTGGCACTTGGAAAGGGACACTTGGTCTCCCGCCTCAGCTGGAGAGGCGTCCCAATTGCCCTGCCAAGCCTCGAGGAGAATCCAGAGTTGTCCCTCGCAACTAGGCAGGAGTCCTGACGTCGCTGAAGAAACACGTGGGTGGAAGGGCCATCCCCGTCGTAACTCGAGAATATACCCCAGGTTCCCGCCGCAACTCGAGAAAAACCATGAGACTTCCCCCTCGCCGCGAGATGAGGCCCGATTCCCCTGCACTGCGTGCAGAGCAATTCCGTGTTGCACATCACACATGAAAGGAGCCTTGATTTCCTTGATGGCACTCCAGAGAAACCCCAAGAACACTGTTTCAAGGCTAGAGGGATCCTGAGGTCACTGTAGCAACACGAAAGAGCTCCGTGGGCCAAAAATCAACTCGAGATGAGAGGTTAGTCCCTGGCTTCGACTCCAGAGGAATACCACCTTACCACAAGCACCTCAAGAGGAGGCTTCTCTCAGCTCTAGGTATGTGAGAGGGACCCTGAGTTTGCGGCCTCAAGTGGAATGGACACCGCGATGCCCTGACTCGAAATAAGGCTGGATATCCCTGCAGTGACTTGAATGCAGGCTCGTCTTGCATCTCCCAAGATGAAAGGATGTCTGAATCCCCTGTGGAGACCACAGAGAAAGACCTAGTTCCCCACGTCATCGCGACCGGAGGCCTCACATCCTTTGAAAACTCCAGAGGTACGCGGAGATCAGTGCCTCCAAAGGAGACGATGCCTGACTCCTCGTGAAACTTGATAGGAGTCCCAGGATACCTGTGGCACGTGGAAAGGGACTCTTGGTCTCCCGCCTCAGCTGGAGAGGCGTCCCAATTGCCTTGCCAAGCCTCGAGGAGAATCCCGAGTTGTGTCTCGCAACTAGGCAAGAGTCCTGACGTGGCTGAACAAACACGTGAGTGGAAGGGCCATCCCCGTCGTAACTCGAGAATATACCCCAGGTTCCCGCCGCAACTCGAGAAAAACCATGAGACTTCCCCCTCGCCGCGAGATGAGGCCCGATTCCCCTGCACTGCGTGCAGAGCAATTCTGTGTTGCACATCACACATGAAAGGAGCCTTGATTTCCTTCATGGCACTCCAGAGAAACCCCAAGAACACTGTTTCAAGGCTAGAGGGATCCTGAGGTCACTGTAGCAACATGAAAGAGCTCCGTGGACCAAAAATCAACTCGAGATGAGAGGTTAGTCCCTGGCTTCGACTCCAGAGGAATACCACCTTACCACAAGCACCTCAAGAGGAGGCTTCTCTCAGCTCTAGGTATGTGAGAGGGACCCTGAGTTTGCGGCCTCAAGTGGAATGGACACCACGATGCCCTGACTTGAAATAAGGCCGGATATCCCTGCAGTGACTGGAATGCAGGCTCGTCTTGCATCTCCCAAGACGAAAGGGTGTCTGAATCCCCTGTGGAGACCACAGAGAAAGACGTAGTTCCCCACCTCATCGCGACAGGAGGCCTCAAATCCTTTGAAAACACCAGAGGTATGCGGAGATCAGTGCCTCCAAAGGAGACGATGCCTGACTCCTCGTGAAACTTGATAGGAGACCCAGGATTCCTGTGGCACATGGAAAGGGACCCTTGGTCTCCCGTCTCAGCTGGAGAGGCGTCCCAATTGCCCTGCAAAGCCTCGAGGAGAATCCCGAGTTGTCCCTCACAACTAGGCAGGAGTCCTGACATGGCTGATCACACACGTGTGTGGAAGGGCCATCCCCGTCGTAACTCGAGAATATACCCCAGGTTCCCGCCGCAACTCGAGAAAAACCATGAGACTTCCCCCTCGCCGCGAGATGAGGCCCGATTCCCCTGAACTGCGTGCAGAGCAATTCCGTGTTGCACATCACACATGAAAGGAGCCTTGATTTCCTTGATGGCACTCCAGAGAAACCCCAAGAACACTGTTTCAAGGCTAGAGGGATCCTGAGGTCACTGTAGCAACACGAAAGAGCTCCGTGGACCAAGAATCAACACGAGATGAAAGGTTAGTCCCTGGCTTCGACTCCTGAGGAATACCACCTTACCACAAGCACCTCAAGAGGAGGCTTCTCTCAGCTCTAGGTATGTGAGAGGGACCCTGAGTTTGTGGCCTCCAGTGGAATGGACACCGCGATGCCCTGACGCGAAATAAGGCTGGATATCCCTGCAGTGACTTCAATGCAGGCTCGTCTTGCATCTCCCAAGATGAAAGGATGTCTGAATCCCCTGTGGAGACCACAGAGAAAGACCTAGTTCCCCACCTCATCGCGACCGGAGGCCTCACATCCTTTGAAAACTCCAGAGGTACGCGGAGATCAGTGCCTCCAAAGGAGACGATGCCTGACTCCTCGTGAAACTTGATAGGAGTCCCAGGATTCCTGTGGCACGTGGAAAGGGACCCTTGGTCTCCCGCCTCAGCTGGAGAGGCGTCCCAATTGCCTTGCCAAGCCTCGAGGAGAATCCCGAGTTGTGTCTCGCAACTAGGCAAGAGTCCTGACGTGGCTGAACAAACACGTGAGTGGAAGGGCCATCCCCGTCGTAACTCGAGAATATACCCCAGGTTCCCGCCGCAACTCGAGAAAAACCATGAGACTTCCCCCTCGCCGCGAGATGAGGCCCGATTCCCCTGCACTGCGTGCAGAGCAATTCTGTGTTGCACATCACACATGAAAGGAGCCTTGATTTCCTTCATGGCACTC
Organism: Cervus elaphus; assembly: GCF_910594005.1. Classification (NCBI taxonomy): domain Eukaryota; kingdom Metazoa; phylum Chordata; class Mammalia; order Artiodactyla; family Cervidae; genus Cervus; species Cervus elaphus. Next base: position 1,769,008 of record NC_057828.1, read on the forward strand.
CAGAGAAACCCCAAGAACACTGTTTCAAGGCTAGAGGGATCCTGAGGTCACTGTAGCAACATGAAAGAGCTCCGTGGACCAAAAATCAACTCGAGATGAGAGGTTAGTCCCTGGCTTCGACTCCAGAGGAATACCACCTTACCACAAGCACCTCAAGAGGAGGCTTCTCTCAGCTCTAGGTATGTGAGAGGGACCCTGAGTTTGCGGCCTCAAGTGGAATGGACACCACGATGCCCTGACTTGAAATAAGTCCGGATATCCCTGCAGTGACTGGAATGCAGGCTCGTCTTGCATCTCCCAAGACGAAAGGGTGTCTGAATCCCCTGTGGAGACCACAGAGAAAGACGTAGTTCCCCACCTCATCGCGACAGGAGGCCTCAAATCCTTTGAAAACTCCAGAGGTATGCGGAGATCAGTGCCTCCAAAGGAGACGATGCCTGACTCCTCGTGAAACTTGATAGGAGACCCAGGATTCCTGTGGCACATGGAAAGGGACCCTTGGTCTCCCGTCTCAGCTGGAGAGGCGTCCCAATTGCCCTGCAAAGCCTCGAGGAGAATCCCGAGTTGTCCCTCACAACTAGGCAGGAGTCCTGACATGGCTGATCACACACGTGTGTGGAAGGGCCATCCCCGTCGTAACTCGAGAATATACCCCAGGTTCCCGCCGCAACTCGAGAAAAACCATGAGACTTCCCCCTCGCCGCGAGATGAGGCCCGATTCCCCTGAACTGCGTGCAGAGCAATTCCGTGTTGCACATCACACATGAAAGGAGCCTTGATTTCCTTGATGGCACTCCAGAGAAACCCCAAGAACACTGTTTCAAGGCTAGAGGGATCCTGAGGTCACTGTAGCAACACGAAAGAGCTCCGTGGACCAAGAATCAACACGAGATGAGAGGTTAGTCCCTGGCTTCGACTCCTGAGGAATACCACCTTATCACAAGCACCTCAAGAGGAGGCTTCTCTCAGCTCTAGGTATGTGAGAGGGACCCTGAGTTTGCGGCCTCCAGTGGAATGGACACCGCGATGCCCTGACGCGAAATAAGGCTGGATATCCCTGCAGTGACTTCAATGCAGGCTCGTCTTGCATCTCCCAAGATGAAAGGATGTCTGAATCCCCTGTGGAGACCACAGAGAAAGACCTAGTTCCCCACCTCATCGCGACCGGAGGCCTCACATCCTTTGAAAACTCCAGAGGTACGCGGAGATCAGTGCCTCCAAAGGAGACGATGCCTGACTCCTCGTGAAACTTGATAGGAGTCCCAGGATTCCTGTGGCACGTGGAAAGGGACCCTTGGTCTCCCGCCTCAGCTGGAGAGGCGTCCCAATTGCCTTGCCAAGCCTCGAGGAGAATCCCGAGTTGTGTCTCGCAACTAGGCAAGAGTCCTGACGTGGCTGAACAAACACGTGTGTGGAAGGGCCATCCCCGTCGTAACTCGAGAATATACCCCAGGTTCCCGCCGCAACTCGAGAAAAACCATGAGACTTCCCCCTCGCCGCGAGATGAGGCCCGATTCCCCTGCACTGCGTGCAGAGCAATTCCGTGTTCACACAAGAAAGGAGCCTTGATTTCCTTGATGGCACTCCAGAGAAACCCCAAGAACACTGTTTCAAGGCTAGAGGGATCCTGAGGTCACTGTAGCAACACGAAAGAGCTCCGTGGACCAAGAATCAACACGAGATGAGAGGTTAGTCCCTGGCTTCGACTCCAGAGGAATACCACCTTACCACAAGCACCTCAAGAGGAGGCTTTTCTCAGCTCTAGGTATGTGAGAGGGACCCTGAGTTTGCGGCCTCAAGTGGAATGGACACCGCGATGCCCTGACTCGAAATAAGGCCGGATATCCCTGCAGTGACTGGAATGCAGGCTCGTCTTGCATCTCCCAGGACGAAAGGATGTCTGAATCCCCTGTGGAGACCACAGAGAAAGACCTAGTTCCCCACTTCATCGCGACAGGAGGCCTCAAATCCTTTGAAAACTCCAGAGGTATGCGGAGATCAGTGCCTCCAAAGGAGACGATGCCTGACTCCTCGTGAAACTTGATAGGAGACCCAGGATTCCTGTGGCACGTGGAAAGGGACCCTTGGTCTCCCGTCTCAGCTGGAGAGGCGTTCCAATTGCCCTGCCGAGCCTCGAGGAGAATCCCGAGTTGTCCCTCGCAACTAGGCAGGAGTCCTGACGTGGCTGAACAAACACGTGGGTGGAAGGGCCATCCCCGTCGTAACTCGAGAATATACCCCAGGTTCCCGCCGCAACTCGAGAAAAACCATGAGACTTCCCCCTCGATGCGAGATGAGGCCCGATTTCCCGGCACTGCGTGCAGAGCAATTCCGTGTTGCACATCACACATGAAAGGAGCCTTGATTTCCTTGATGGCACCCCAGAGAAACCCCAAGAACACTGTTTCAAGGCTAGAGGGATCCTGAGGTCACTGTAGCAACACGAAAGAGCTCCGTGGACCAAGAATCAACACGAGATGAGAGGTTAGTCCCTGGCTTCGACTCCTGAGGAATACCACCTTACCACAAGCACCTCAAGAGGAGGCTTCTCTCAGCTCTAGGTATGTGAGAGGGACCCTGAGTTTGCGGCCTCAAGTGGAATGGACACCGCGATGCCCTGACTCGAAATAAGGCCGGATATCCCTGCAGTGACTTCAATGCAGGCTCCTCTTGCATCTCCCAGGACGAAAGGATGTCTGAATCCCCTGTGGAAAGCACAGAGAAAGACTTAGTTTCCCACCTCATCGCGACCGATAACCTTACATTCTTTGAAAACTCCAGAGGTACGCGGAGATCAGTGCCTCCAAAGGAGACGATGCCTGACTCCTCGTGAAACTTGATAGGAGTCCCAGGATTCCTGTGGCACTTGGAAAGGGACCCTTGGTCTCCCGCCTCTGCTGGAGAGGCGTCCCAATTGCCCTGCCAAGCCTCGAGGAGAATCCAGAGTTGTCCCTCGCAACTAGGCAGGAGTCCTGACGTCGCTGAAGAAACACGTGGGTGGAAGGGCCATCCCCGTCGTAACTCGAGAATATACCCCAGGTTCCCGCCGCAACTCGAGAAAAACCATGAGACTTCCCCCTCGCTGCGAGATGAGGCCCGATTCCCCTGCACTGCGTGCAGAGCAATTCCGTGTTGCACATCACACATGAAAGGAGCCTTGATTTCCTTGATGGCACTCCAGAGAAACCCCAAGAACACTGTTTCAAGGATAGAGGGATTCTGAGGTCACTGTAGCAACACGATAGAACTCTGTCGACGAAAAATCAACTCGAAAAGAGAGGTTAGTCCCTGTATTCGTCTCCAGAGGAATACCACCTTACCACAAGCACCTCAAGAGGAGGCTTCTCTCAGCTCTAGGTATGTGAGAGGGACCCTGAGTTTGCGGCCTCAAGTGGAATGGACACCGCGATGCCCTGACTCGAAATAAGGCCGGATATCCCTGCAGTGACTTCAATGCAGGCTCGTCTTGCATCTCCCAGGACGAAAGGATGTCTGAATCCCCTGTGGAAAGCACAGAGAAAGACTTAGTTCCCCACCTCATCGCGACCGATAGCCTCACATCCGTTGAAAACTCCAGCGGCATGCGGAGATCAGTGCCTCCAAAGGAGACGATGCCTGACTCCTCGGGAAACTTGATAGGAGTCCCAGGATTCCTGTGGCACTTGGAAAGGGACACTTGGTCTCCCGCCTCAGCTGGAGAGGCGTCCCAATTGCCCTGCCAAGCCTCGAGGAGAATCCAGAGTTGTCCCTCGCAACTAGGCAGGAGTCCTGACGTCGCTGAAGAAACACGTGGGTGGAAGGGCCATCCCCGTCGTAACTCGAGAATATACCCCAGGTTCCCGCCGCAACTCGAGAAAAACCATGAGACTTCCCCCTCGCCGCGAGATGAGGCCCGATTCCCCTGCACTGCGTGCAGAGCAATTCCGTGTTGCACATCACACATGAAAGGAGCCTTGATTTCCTTGATGGCACTCCAGAGAAACCCCAAGAACACTGTTTCAAGGCTAGAGGGATCCTGAGGTCACTGTAGCAACACGAAAGAGCTCCGTGGGCCAAAAATCAACTCGAGATGAGAGGTTAGTCCCTGGCTTCGACTCCAGAGGAATACCACCTTACCACAAGCACCTCAAGAGGAGGCTTCTCTCAGCTCTAGGTATGTGAGAGGGACCCTGAGTTTGCGGCCTCAAGTGGAATGGACACCGCGATGCCCTGACTCGAAATAAGGCTGGATATCCCTGCAGTGACTTGAATGCAGGCTCGTCTTGCATCTCCCAAGATGAAAGGATGTCTGAATCCCCTGTGGAGACCACAGAGAAAGACCTAGTTCCCCACCTCATCACGACCGGAGGCCTCACATCCTTTGAAAACTCCAGAGGTACGCGGAGATCAGTGCCTCCAAAGGAGACGATGCCTGACTCCTCGTGAAACTTGATAGGAGTCTCAGGATACCTGTGGCACGTGGAAAGGGACTCTTGGTCTCCCGCCTCAGCTGGAGAGGCGTCCCAATTGCCTTGCCAAGCCTCGAGGAGAATCCCGAGTTGTGTCTCGCAACTAGGCAAGAGTCCTGACGTGGCTGAACAAACACGTGAGTGGAAGGGCCATCCCCGTCGTAACTCGAGAATATACCCCAGGTTCCCGCCGCAACTCGAGAAAAACCATGAGACTTCCCCCTCGCCGCGAGATGAGGCCCGATTCCCCTGCACTGCGTGCAGAGCAATTCTGTGTTGCACATCACACATGAAAGGAGCCTTGATTTCCTTCATGGCACTCCAGAGAAACCCCAAGAACACTGTTTCAAGGCTAGAGGGATCCTGAGGTCACTGTAGCAACATGAAAGAGCTCCGTGGACCAAAAATCAACTCGAGATGAGAGGTTAGTCCCTGGCTTCGACTCCAGAGGAATACCACCTTACCACAAGCACCTCAAGAGGAGGCTTCTCTCAGCTATAGGTATGTGAGAGGGACCCTGAGTTTGCGGCCTCAAGTGGAATGGACACCACGATGCCCTGACTTGAAATAAGGCCGGATATCCCTGCAGTGACTGGAATGCAGGCTCGTCTTGCATCTCCCAAGACGAAAGGGTGTCTGAATCCCCTGTGGAGACCACAGAGAAAGACGTAGTTCCCCACCTCATCGCGACAGGAGGCCTCAAATCCTTTGAAAACACCAGAGGTATGCGGAGATCAGTGCCTCCAAAGGAGACGATGCCTGACTCCTCGTGAAACTTGATAGGAGACCCAGGATTCCTGTGGCACATGGAAAGGGACCCTTGGTCTCCCGTCTCAGCTGGAGAGGCGTCCCAATTGCCCTGCAAAGCCTCGAGGAGAATCCCGAGTTGTCCCTCACAACTAGGCAGGAGTCCTGACATGGCTGATCACACACGTGTGTGGAAGGGCCATCCCCGTCGTAACTCGAGAATATACCCCAGGTTCCCGCCGCAACTCGAGAAAAACCATGAGACTTCCCCCTCGCCGCGAGATGAGGCCCGATTCCCCTGAACTGCGTGCAGAGCAATTCCGTGTTGCACATCACACATGAAAGGAGCCTTGATTTCCTTGATGGCACTCCAGAGAAACCCCAAGAACACTGTTTCAAGGCTAGAGGGATCCTGAGGTCACTGTAGCAACACGAAAGAGCTCCGTGGACCAAGAATCAACACGAGATGAGAGGTTAGTCCCTGGCTTCGACTCCTGAGGAATACCACCTTACCACAAGCACCTCAAGAGGAGGCTTCTCTCAGCTCTAGGTATGTGAGAGGGACCCTGAGTTTGTGGCCTCCAGTGGAATGGACACCGCGATGCCCTGACGCGAAATAAGGCTGGATATCCCTGCAGTGACTTCAATGCAGGCTCGTCTTGCATCTCCCAAGATGAAAGGATGTCTGAATCCCCTGTGGAGACCACAGAGAAAGACCTAGTTCCCCACCTCATCGCGACCGGAGGCCTCACATCCTTTGAAAACTCCAGAGGTACGCGGAGATCAGTGCCTCCAAAGGAGACGATGCCTGACTCCTCGTGAAACTTGATAGGAGTCCCAGGATTCCTGTGGCACGTGGAAAGGGACCCTTGGTCTCCCGCCTCAGCTGGAGAGGCGTCCCAATTGCCTTGCCAAGCCTCGAGGAGAATCCCGAGTTGTGTCTCGCAACTAGGCAAGAGTCCTGACGTGGCTGAACAAACACGTGAGTGGAAGGGCCATCCCCGTCGTAACTCGAGAATATACCCCAGGTTCCCGCCGCAACTCGAGAAAAACCATGAGACTTCCCCCTCGCCGCGAGATGAGGCCCGATTCCCCTGCACTGCGTGCAGAGCAATTCTGTGTTGCACATCACACATGAAAGGAGCCTTGATTTCCTTCATGGCACTCCAGAGAAACCCCAAGAACACTGTTTCAAGGCTAGAGGGATCCTGAGGTCACTGTAGCAACATGAAAGAGCTCCGTGGACCAAAAATCAACTCGAGATGAGAGGTTAGTCCCTGGCTTCGACTCCAGAGGAATACCACCTTACCACAAGCACCTCAAGAGGAGGCTTCTCTCAGCTCTAGGTATGTGAGAGGGACCCTGAGTTTGCGGCCTCAAGTGGAATGGACACCACGATGCCCTGACTTGAAATAAGTCCGGATATCCCTGCAGTGACTGGAATGCAGGCTCGTCTTGCATCTCCCAAGACGAAAGGGTGTCTGAATCCCCTGTGGAGACCACAGAGAAAGACGTAGTTTCCCACCTCATCGCGACAGGAGGCCTCAAATCCTTTGAAAACTCCAGAGGTATGCGGAGATCAGTGCCTCCAAAGGAGACGATGCCTGACTCCTCGTGAAACTTGATAGGAGACCCAGGATTCCTGTGGCACATGGAAAGGGACCCTTGGTCTCCCGTCTCAGCTGGAGAGGCGTCCCAATTGCCCTGCAAAGCCTCGAGGAGAATCCCGAGTTGTCCCTCACAACTAGGCAGGAGTCCTGACATGGCTGATCACACACGTGTGTGGAAGGGCCATCCCCGTCGTAACTCGAGAATATACCCCAGGTTCCCGCCGCAACTCGAGAAAAACCATGAGACTTCCCCCTCGCCGCGAGATGAGGCCCGATTCCCCTGAACTGCGTGCAGAGCAATTCCGTGTTGCACATCACACATGAAAGGAGCCTTGATTTCCTTGATGGCACTCCAGAGAAACCCCAAGAACACTGTTTCAAGGCTAGAGGGATCCTGAGGTCACTGTAGCAACACGAAAGAGCTCCGTGGACCAAGAATCAACACGAGATGAGAGGTTAGTCCCTGGCTTCGACTCCTGAGGAATACCACCTTACCACAAGCACCTCAAGAGGAGGCTTCTCTCAGCTCTAGGTATGTGAGAGGGACCCTGAGTTTGCGGCCTCCAGTGGAATGGACACCGCGATGCCCTGACGCGAAATAAGGCTGGATATCCCTGCAGTGACTTCAATGCAGGCTCGTCTTGCATCTCCCAAGATGAAAGGATGTCTGAATCCCTTGTGGAGACCACAGAGAAAGACCTAGTTCCCCACCTCATCGCGACAGGAGGCCTCAAATCCTTTGAAACTCCAGAGGTATGCGGAGATCAGTGCCTCCAAAGGAGACGATGCCTGACTCCTCGTGAAACTTGATAGGAGACCCAGGATTCCTGTGGCACGTGGAAAGGGACCCTTGGTCTCCCGTCTCAGCTGGAGAGGCGTCCCAATTGCCCTGCAAAGCCTCGAGGAGAATCCCGAGTTGTCCCTCCCAACTAGGCAGGAGTCCTGACATGGCTGAACAAACACGTGTGTGGAAGGGCCATCCCCGTCGTAACTCGAGAATATACCCCAGGTTCCCGCCGCAACTCGAGAAAAACCATGAGACTTCCCCCTCGCCGCGAGATGAAGCCCGATTCCCCTGCACTGCGTGCAGAGCAATTCCGTGTTGCACATCACACATGAAAGGAGCCTTGATTTCCTTGATGGCACTCCAGAGAAACCCCAAGAACACTGTTTCAAGGCTAGAGGGATCCTGAGGTCACTGTAGCAACACGAAAGAGCTCCGTGGACCAAGAATCAACACGAGATGAGAGGTTAGTCCCTGGCTTCGACTCCTGAGGAATACCACCTTACCACAAGCACCTCAAGAGGAGGCTTCTCTCAGCTCTAGGTATGTGAGAGGGACCCTGAGTTTGTGGCCTCAAGTGGAATGGACACCGCGATGCCCTGACTCGAAATAAGGCCGGATATCCCTGCAGTGACTTCAATGCAGGCTCGTCTTGCATCTCCCAGGACGAAAGGATGTCTGAATCCCCTGTGGAAAGCACAGAGAAAGACTTAGTTCCCCACCTCATCGCGACCGATAGCCTCACATCCTTTGAAAACTCCAGCGGCATGCGGAGATCAGTGCCTCCAAAGGAGACGATGCCTGACTCCTCGGGAAACTTGATAGGAGTCCCAGGATTCCTGTGGCACTTGGAAAGGGACACTTGGTCTCCCGCCTCAGCTGGAGAGGCGTCCCAATTGCCCTGCCAAGCCTCGAGGAGAATCCAGAGTTGTCCCTCGCAACTAGGCAGGAGTCCTGACGTCGCTGAAGAAACACGTGGGTGGAAGGGCCATCCCCGTCGTAACTCGAGAATATACCCCAGGTTCCCGCCGCAACTCGAGAAAAACCATGAGACTTCCCCCTCGCCGCGAGATGAGGCTCGATTCCCCTGCACTGCGTGCAGAGCAATTCCGTGTTGCACATCACACATGAAAGGAGCCTTGATTTCCTTGATGGCACTCCAGAGAAACCCCAAGAACACTGTTTCAAGGCTAGAGGGATCCTGAGGTCACTGTAGCAACACGAAAGAGCTCCGTGGGCCAAAAATCAACTCGAGATGAGAGGTTAGTCCCTGGCTTCGACTCCAGAGGAATACCACCTTACCACAAGCACCTCAAGAGGAGGCTTCTCTCAGCTCTAGGTATGTGAGAGGGACCCTGAGTTTGCGGCCTCAAGTGGAATGGACACCGCGATGCCCTGACGCGAAATAAGGCTGGATATCCCTGCAGTGACTTGAATGCAGGCTCGTCTTGCATCTCCCAAGATGAAAGGATGTCTGAATCCCCTGTGGAGACCACAGAGAAAGACCTAGTTCCCCACCTCATCGCGACCGGAGGCCTCACATCCTTTGAAAACTCCAGAGGTACGCGGAGATCAGTGCCTCCAAAGGAGACGATGCCTGACTCCTCGTGAAACTTGATAGGAGTCCCAGGATACCTGTGGCACGTGGAAAGGGACTCTTGGTCTCCCGCCTCAGCTGGAGAGGCGTCCCAATTGCCTTGCCAAGCCTCGAGGAGAATCCCGAGTTGTGTCTCGCAACTAGGCAAGAGTCCTGACGTGGCTGAACAAACACGTGAGTGGAAGGGCCATCCCCGTCGTAACTCGAGAATATACCCCAGGTTCCCGCCGCAACTCGAGAAAAACCATGAGACTTCCCCCTCGCCGCGAGATGAGGCCCGATTCCCCTGCACTGCGTGCAGAGCAATTCTGTGTTGCACATCACACATGAAAGGAGCCTTGATTTCCTTCATGGCACTCCAGAGAAACCCCAAGAACACTGTTTCAAGGCTAGAGGGATCCTGAGGTCACTGTAGCAACATGAAAGAGCTCCGTGGACCAAAAATCAACTCGAGATGAGAGGTTAGTCCCTGGCTTCGACTCCAGAGGAATACCACCTTACCACAAGCACCTCAAGAGGAGGCTTCTCTCAGCGCTAGGTATGTGAGAGGGACCCTGAGTTTGCGGCCTCAAGTGGAATGGACACCACGATGCCCTGACTTGAAATAAGGCCGGATATCCCTGCAGTGACTGGAATGCAGGCTCGTCTTGCATCTCCCAAGACGAAAGGGTGTCTGAATCCCCTGTGGAGACCACAGAGAAAGACGTAGTTCCCCACCTCATCGCGACAGGAGGCCTCAAATCCTTTGAAAACACCAGAGGTATGCGGAGATCAGTGCCTCCAAAGGAGACGATGCCTGACTCCTCGTGAAACTTGATAGGAGACCCAGGATTCCTGTGGCACATGGAAAGGGACCCTTGGTCTCCCGTCTCAGCTGGAGAGGCGTCCCAATTGCCCTGCAAAGCCTCGAGGAGAATCCCGAGTTGTCCCTCACAACTAGGCAGGAGTCCTGACATGGCTGATCACACACGTGTGTGGAAGGGCCATCCCCGTCGTAACTCGAGAATATACCCCAGGTTCCCGCCGCAACTCGAGAAAAACCATGAGACTTCCCCCTCGCCGCGAGATGAGGCCCGATTCCCCTGAACTGCGTGCAGAGCAATTCCGTGTTGCACATCACACATGAAAGGAGCCTTGATTTCCTTGATGGCACTCCAGAGAAACCCCAAGAACACTGTTTCAAGGCTAGAGGGATCCTGAGGTCACTGTAGCAACACGAAAGAGCTCCGTGGACCAAGAATCAACACGAGATGAGAGGTTAGTCCCTGGCTTCGACTCCTGAGGAATACCACCTTACCACAAGCACCTCAAGAGGAGGCTTCTCTCAGCTCTAGGTATGTGAGAGGGACCCTGAGTTTGCGGCCTCCAGTGGAATGGACACCGCGATGCCCTGACGCGAAATAAGGCTGGATATCCCTGCAGTGACTTCAATGCAGGCTCGTCTTGCATCTCCCAAGATGAAAGGATGTCTGAATCCCCTGTGGAGACCACAGAGAAAGACCTATTTCCCCACCTCATCGCGACCGGAGGCCTCACATCCTTTGAAAACTCCAGAGGTACGCGGAGATCAGTGCCTCCAAAGGAGACGATGCCTGACTCCTCGTGAAACTTGATAGGAGTCCCAGGATTCCTGTGGCACGTGGAAAGGGACCCTTGGTCTCCCGCCTCAGCTGGAGAGGCGTCCCAATTGCCTTGCCAAGCCTCGAGGAGAATCCCGAGTTGTGTCTCGCAACTAGGCAAGAGTCCTGACGTGGCTGAACAAACACGTGTGTGGAAGGGCCATCCCCGTCGTAACTCGAGAATATACCCCAGGTTCCCGCCGCAACTCGAGAAAAACCATGAGACTTCCCCCTCGCCGCGAGATGAGGCCCGATTCCCCTGCACTGCGTGCAGAGCAATTCCGTGTTCACACAAGAAAGGAGCCTTATTTCCTTGATGGCACTCCAGAGAAACCCCAAGAACACTGTTTCAAGGCTAGAGGGATCCTGAGGTCACTGTAGCAACACGAAAGAGCTCCGTGGACCAAGAATCAACACGAGATGAGAGGTTAGTCCCTGGCTTCGACTCCAGAGGAATACCACCTTACCACAAGCACCTCAAGAGGAGGCTTTTCTCAGCTCTAGGTATGTGAGAGGGACCCTGAGTTTGCGGCCTCAAGTGGAATGGACACCGCGATGCCCTGACTCGAAATAAGGCCGGATATCCCTGCAGTGACTGGAATGCAGGCTCGTCTTGCATCTCCCAAGACGAAAGGGTGTCTGAATCCCCTGTGGAGACCACAGAGAAAGACCTAGTTCCCCACCTCATCGCGACAGGAGGCCTCAAATCCTTTGAAAACTCCAGAGGTATGCGGAGATCAGTGCCTCCAAAGGAGACGATGCCTGACTCCTCGTGAAACTTGATAGGAGACCCAGGATTCCTGTGGCACGTGGAAAGGGACCCTTGGTCTCCCGTCTCAGCTGGAGAGGCGTCCCAATTGCCCTGCAAAGCCTCGAGGAGAATCCCGAGTTGTCCCTCACAACTAGGCAGGAGTCCTGACATGGCTGATCACACACGTGTGTGGAAGGGCCATCCCCGTCGTAACTCGAGAATATACCCCAGGTTCACGCCGCAACTCGAGAAAAACCATGAGACTTCCCCCTCGCCGCGAGATGAGGCCCGATTCCCCTGAACTGCGTGCAGAGCAATTCCGTGTTGCACATCACACATGAAAGGAGCCTTGATTTCCTTGATGGCACTCCAGAGAAACCCCAAGAACACTGTTTCAAGGCTAGAGGGATCCTGAGGTCACTGTAGCAACACGAAAGAGCTCCGTGGACCAAGAATCAACACGAGATGAGAGGTTAGTCCCTGGCTTCGACTCCTGAGGAATACCACCTTACCACAAGCACCTCAAGAGGAGGCTTCTCTCAGCTCTAGGTATGTGAGAGGGACCTTGAGTTTGCGGCCTCCAGTGGAATGGACACCGCGATGCCCTGACGCGAAATAAGGCTGGATATCCCTGCAGTGACTTCAATGCAGGCTCGTCTTGCATCTCCCAAGATGAAAGGATGTCTGAATCCCCTGTGGAGACCACAGAGAAAGACCTAGTTCCCCACCTCATCGCGACCGGAGGCCTCACATCCTTTGAAAACTCCAGAGGTACGCGGAGATCAGTGCCTCCAAAGGAGACGATGCCTGACTCCTCGTGAAACTTGATAGGAGTCCCAGGATTCCTGTGGCACGTGGAAAGGGACCCTAGGTCTCCCGCCTCAGCTGGAGAGGCGTCCCAATTGCCTTGCCAAGCCTCGAGGAGAATCCCGAGTTGTGTCTCGCAACTAGGCAAGAGTCCTGACGTGGCTGAACAAACACGTGTGTGGAAGGGCCATCCCCGTCGTAACTCGAGAATATACCCCAGGTTCCCGCCGCAACTCGAGAAAAACCATGAGACTTCCCCCTCGCCGCGAGATGAGGCCCGATTCCCCTGCACTGCGTGCAGAGCAATTCCGTGTTCACACAAGAAAGGAGCCTTGATTTCCTTGATGGCACTCCAGAGAAACCCCAAGAACACTGTTTCAAGGCTAGAGGGATCCTGAGGTCACTGTAGCAACACGAAAGAGCTCCGTGGACCAAGAATCAACACGAGATGAGAGGTTAGTCCCTGGCTTCGACTCCAGAGGAATACCACCTTACCACAAGCACCTCAAGAGGAGGCTTCTCTCAGCTCTAGGTATGTGAGAGGGACCCTGAGTTTGCGGCCTCAAGTGGAATGGACACCGCGATGCCCTGACTCGAAATAAGGCCGGATATCCCTGCAGTGACTGGAATGCAGGCTCGTCTTGCATCTCCCAAGACGAAAGGGTGTCTGAATCCCTTGTGGAGACCACAGAGAAAGACCTAGTTCCCCACCTCATCGCGACAGGAGGCCTCAAATCCTTTGAAAACTCCAGAGGTATGCGGAGATCAGTGCCTCCAAAGGAGACGATGCCTGACTCCTCTTGAATCTTGATAGGAGACCCAGGATTCCTGTGGCACGTGGAAAGGGACCCTTGGTCTCCCGTCTCAGCTGGAGAGGCGTCCCAATTGCCCTGCAAAGCCTCGAGGAGAATCCCGAGTTGTCCCTCCCAACTAGGCAGGAGTCCTGACATGGCTGAACAAACACGTGTGTGGAAGGGCCATCCCCGTCGTAACTCGAGAATATACCCCAGGTTCCCGCCGCAACTCGAGAAAAACCATGAGACTTCCCCCTCGCCGCGAGATGAGGCCCGATTCCCCTGCACTGCGTGCAGAGCAATTCCGTGTTGCACATCACACATGAAAGGAGCCTTGATTTCCTTGATGGCACTCCAGAGAAACCCCAAGAACACTGTTTCAAGGCTAGAGGGATCCTGAGGTCACTGTAGCAACACGAAAGAGCTCCGTGGACCAAGAATCAACACGAGATGAGAGGTTAGTCCCTGGCTTCGACTCCTGAGGAATACCACCTTACCACAAGCACCTCAAGAGGAGGCTTCTCTCAGCTCTAGGTATGTGAGAGGGACCCTGAGTTTGCGGCCTCAAGTGGAATGGACACCGCGATGCCCTGACTCGAAATAAGGCCGGATATCCCTGCAGTGACTGGAATGCAGGCTCGTCTTGAATCTCCCAAGACGAAAGGGTGTCTGAATCCCCTGTGGAGACCACAGAGAAAGACCTAGTTCCCCACTTCATCGCGACAGGAGGCCTCAAATCCTTTGAAAACTCCAGAGGTATGCGGAGATCAGTGCCTCCAAAGGAGACGATGCCTGACTCCTCGTGAAACTTGATAGGAGACCCAGGATTCCTGTGGCACGTGGAAAGGGACCCTTGGTCTCCCGTCTCAGCTGTAGAGGCGTTCAAATTGCCCTGCCAAGCCTCGAGGAGAATCCCGAGTTGTCCCTCGCAACTAGGCAGGAGTCCTGACGTGGCTGAACAAACACGTGGGTGGAAGGGCCATCCCCGTCGTAACTCGAGAATATACCCCAGGTTCCCGCCGCAACTCGAGAAAAACCATGAGACTTCCCCCTCGCTGCGAGATGAGGCCCGATTTCCCGGCACTGCGTGCAGAGCAATTCCGTGTTGCACATCACACATGAAAGGAGCCTTGATTTCCTTAATGGAACTCCAGAGAAACCCCAAGAACACTGTTTCAAGGCTAGAGGGATCCTGAGGTCACTGTAGCAACACGAAAGAGCTCCGTGGACCAAGAATCAACACGAGATGAGAGGTTAGTCCCTGGCTTCGTCTCCTGAGGAATACCACCTAACCACAAGCACCTCAAGAGGAGGCTTCTCTCAGCTCTAGGTATGTGAGAGGGATCCTGAGTTTGCGGCCTCAAGTGGAATGGACACCGCGATGCCCTGACTCGAAATAAGGCCGGATATCCCTGCAGTGACTTGAATGCAGGCTCGTCTTGCATCTCCCAGGACGAAAGGATGTCTGAATCCCCTGTGGAAAGCACAGAGAAAGACTTAGTTTCCCACCTCATTGCGACCGATAACCTTACATCCTTTGAAAACTCCAGAGGTACGCGGAGATCAGTGCCTCCAAAGGAGACGATGCCTGACTCCTCGTGAAACTTGATAGGAGTCCCAGGATTCCTGTGGCACTTGGAAAGGGACCCTTGGTCTCCCGCCTCTGCTGGAGAGGCGTCCCAATTGCCCTGCCAAGCCTCGAGGAGAATCCAGAGTTGTCCCTCGCAACTAGGCAGGAGTCCTGACGTCGCTGAAGAAACACGTGGGTGGAAGGGCCATCCCCGTCGTAACTCGAGAATATACCCCAGGTTCCCGCCGCAACTCGAGAAAAACCATGAGACTTCCCCCTCGCTGCGAGATGAGGCCCGATTCCCCTGCACTGCGTGCAGAGCAATTCCGTGTTGCACATCACACATGAAAGGAGCCTTGATTTCCTTGATGGCACTCCAGAGAAACCCCAAGAACACTGTTTCAAGGCTAGAGGGATCCTGAGGTCACTGTAGCAACACGATAGAACTCTGTGGACCAAAAATCAACTCGAAAAAAGAGGTTAGTCCCTGTATTCGTCTCCAGAGGAATACCACCTTACCACAAGCACCTCAAGAGGAGGCTTCTCTCAGCTCTAGGTATGTGAGAGGGACCCTGAGTTTGCGGCCTCAAGTGGAATGGACACCGCGATGCCCTGACTCGAAATAAGGCCGGATATCCCTGCAGTGACTTCAGTGCAGGCTCGTCTTGCATCTCCCAGGACGAAAGGATGTCTGAATCCCCTGTGGAAAGCACAGAGAAAGACTTAGTTCCCCACCTCATCGCGACCGATAGCCTCACATCCGTTGAAAACTCCAGAGGTATGCGGAGATCAGTGCCTCCAAAGGAGACGATGCCTGACTCCTCGTGAAACTTGATAGGAGTCCCAGGATTCCTGTGGCACTTGGAAAGGGACACTTGGTCTCCCGCCTCAGCTGGAGAGGCGTCCCAATTGCCCTGCCAAGCCTCGAGGAGAATCCAGAGTTGTCCCTCGCAACTAGGCAGGAGTCCTGACGTGGCTGAAGAAACACGTGGGTGGAAGGGCCATCCCCGTCGTAACTCGAGAATATACCCCAGGTTCCCGCCGCAACTCGAGAAAAACCATGAGACTTCCCCCTCGCCGCGAGATGAGGCCCGATTCCCCTGCACTGCGTGCAGAGCAATTCCGTGTTGCACATCACACATGAAAGGAGCCTTGATTTCCTTGATGGCACTCCAGAGAAACCCCAAGAACACTGTTTCAAGGCTAGAGGGATCCTGAGGTCACTGTAGCAACACGAAAGAGCTCCGTGGGCCAAAAATCAACTCGAGATGAGAGGTTAGTCCCTGGCTTCGACTCCAGAGGAATACCACCTTACCACAAGCACCTCAAGAGGAGGCTTCTCTCAGCTCTAGGTATGTGAGAGGGACCCTGAGTTTGCGGCCTCAAGTGGAATGGACACCGCGATGCCCTGACTCGAAATAAGGCCGGATATCCCTGCAGTGACTGGAATGCAGGCTCGTCTTGAATCTCCCAAGACGAAAGGGTGTCTGAATCCCCTGTGGAGACCACAGAGAAAGACCTAGTTCCCCACTTCATCGCGACAGGAGGCCTCAAATCCTTTGAAAACTCCAGAGGTATGCGGAGATCAGTGCCTCCAAAGGAGACGATGCCTGACTCCTCGTGAAACTTGATAGGAGACCCAGGATTCCTGTGGCACGTGGAAAGGGACCCTTGGTCTCCCGTCTCAGCTGTAGAGGCGTTCAAATTGCCCTGCCAAGCCTCGAGGAGAATCCCGAGTTGTCCCTCGCAACTAGGCAGGAGTCCTGACGTGGCTGAACAAACACGTGGGTGGAAGGGCCATCCCCGTCGTAACTCGAGAATATACCCCAGGTTCCCGCCGCAACTCGAGAAAAACCATGAGACTTCCCCCTCGATGCGAGATGAGACCCGATTTCCCGGCACTGCGTGCAGAGCAATTCCGTGTTGCACATCACACATGAAAGGAGCCTTGATTTCCTTAATGGAACTCCAGAGAAACCCCAAGAACACTGTTTCAAGGCTAGAGGGATCCTGAGGTCACTGTAGCAACACGAAAGAGCTCCGTGGACCAAGAATCAACACGAGATGAGAGGTTAGTCCCTGGCTTCGACTCCTGAGGAATACCACCTTACAACAAGCACCTCAAGAGGAGGCTTCTCTCAGGTCTAGGTATGTGAGACGGACCCTGAGTTTGCGGCCTCAAGTGGAATGGACACCGCGATGCCCTGACTCGAAATAAGGCCGGATATCCCTGCAGTGACTTGAATGCAGGCTCGTCTTGCATCTCCCAGGACGAAAGGATGTCTGAATCCCCTGTGGAAAGCACAGAGAAAGACTTAGTTTCCCACCTCATTGCGACCGATAACCTTACATCCTTTGAAAACTCCAGAGGTACGCGGAGATCAGTGCCTCCAAAGGAGACGATGCCTGACTCCTCGTGAAACTTGATAGGAGTCCCAGGATTCCTGTGGCACTTGGAAAGGGACCCTTGGTCTCCCGCCTCTGCTGGAGAGGCGTCCCAATTGCCCTGCCAAGCCTCGAGGAGAATCCAGAGTTGTCCCTCGCAACTAGGCAGGAGTCCTGACGTCGCTGAAGAAACACGTGGGTGGAAGGGCCATCCCCGTCGTAACTCGAGAATATACCCCAGGTTCCCGCCGCAACTCGAGAAAAACCATGAGACTTCCCCCTCGCTGCGAGATGAGGCCCGATTCCCCTGCACTGCGTGCAGAGCAATTCCGTGTTGCACATCACACATGAAAGGAGCCTTGATTTCCTTCATGGCACTCCAGAGAAACCCCAAGAACACTGTTTCAAGGCTAGAGGGATCCTGAGGTCACTGTAGCAACACGATAGAACTCTGTGGACCAAAAATCAACTCGAAAAAAGAGGTTAGTCCCTGTATTCGTCTCCAGAGGAATACCACCTTACCACAAGCACCTCAAGAGGAGGCTTCTCTCAGCTCTAGGTATGTGAGAGGGACCCTGAGTTTGCGGCCTCAAGTGGAATGGACACCGCGATGCCCTGACTCGAAATAAGGCCGGATATCCCTGCAGTGACTTCAGTGCAGGCTCGTCTTGCATCTCCCAGGACGAAAGGATGTCTGAATCCCCTGTGGAAAGCACAGAGAAAGACTTAGTTCCCCACCTCATCGCGACCGATAGCCTCACATCCGTTGAAAACTCCAGAGGTATGCGGAGATCAGTGCCTCCAAAGGAGACGATGCCTGACTCCTCGTGAAACTTGATAGGAGTCCCAGGATTCCTGTGGCACTTGGAAAGGGACACTTGGTCTCCCGCCTCAGCTGGAGAGGCGTCCCAATTGCCCTGCCAAGCCTCGAGGAGAATCCAGAGTTGTCCCTCGCAACTAGGCAGGAGTCCTGACGTCGCTGAAGAAACACGTGGGTGGAAGGGCCATCCCCGTCGTAACTCGAGAATATACCCCAGGTTCCCGCCGCAACTCGAGAAAAACCATGAGACTTCCCCCTCGCCGCGAGATGAGGCCCGATTCCCCTGCACTGCGTGCAGAGCAATTCCGTGTTGCACATCACACATGAAAGGAGCCTTGATTTCCTTGATGGCACTCCAGAGAAACCCCAAGAACACTGTTTCAAGGCTAGAGGGATCCTGAGGTCACTGTAGCAACACGAAAGAGCTCCGTGGGCCAAAAATCAACTCGAGATGAGAGGTTAGTCCCTGGCTTCGACTCCAGAGGAATACCACCTTACCACAAGCACCTCAAGAGGAGGCTTCTCTCAGCTCTAGGTATGTGAGAGGGACCCTGAGTTTGCGGCCTCAAGTGGAATGGACACCGCGATGCCCTGACTCGAAATAAGGCCGGATATCCCTGCAGTGACTGGAATGCAGGCTCGTCTTGCATCTCCCAAGACGAAAGGGTGTCTGAATCCCCTGTGGAGACCACAGAGAAAGACCTAGTTCCCCACCTCATCGCAACCGGAGGCCACACATCCTTTGAAAACTCCAGAGGTACGCGAAGATCAGTGCCTCCAAAGGAGACGATGCCTGACTCCTCGTGAAAATTGATAGGAGTCCCAGGATTCTTGTGGCACGTGGAAAGGGACCCTTGGTCTCCCGCCTCAGCTGGAGAGGCGTTCCAATTGCCCTGCCAAGCCTCGAGGAGAATCCCGAGTTGTCCCTCGCAACTAGGCAGGAGTCCTGACGTGGCTGAACAAACACGTGGGTGGAAGGGCCATCCCCGTCGTAACTCGAGAATATACCCCAGGTTCCCGCCGCAACTCGAGAAAAACCATGAGACTTCCCCCTCGCCGCGAGATGAGGCCCGATTCCCCTGTACTGCGTGCAGAGCAATTCCGTCTTGCACATCACACATGAAAGGAGCCTTGATTTCCTTGATGGCACTCCAGAGAAACCCCAAGAACACTGTTTCAAGGATAGAGGGATCCTGAGGTCACTGTAGCAACACGAAAGAACTCTGTGGACCAAAAATCAACTCGAAAAGAGAGGTTAGTCCCTGGATTCGTCTCCAGAGGAATACCACCTTACCACAAGCACCTCAAGAGGAGGCTTCTCTCAGCTCTAGGTATGTGAGAGGGACCCTGAGTTTGCGGCCTCAAGTGGAATGGACACCGCGATGCCCTGACGCGAAATAAGGCTGGATATCCCTGCAGTGACTTGAATGCAGGCTCGTCTTGCATCTCCCAAGATGAAATGATGTCTGAATCCCCTGTGGAGACCACAGAGAAAGACCTAGTTCCCCCCCTCATCGCGACTGGATGCCTCACATCCTTTGAAAACTCCAGAGGTACGCGGAGATCAGTGCCTCCAAAGGAGACGATGCCTGACTCCTCGTGAAACTTGATAGGAGTCCCAGGATTCCTGTGGCACGTGGAAAGGGACCCTTGGTCTCCGGCCTCAGCTGGAGAGGCGTCCCAATTGCCTTGCCAAGCCTCGAGGAGAATCCCGAGTTGTGTCACGCAACTAGGCAAGAGTCCTCACATGGCTGAACAAACACGTGTGTGGAAGGGCCATCCCCGTCGTAACTCGCGAATATACCCCAGGTTCCCGCCGCAACTCGAGAAAAACCATGAGACTTCCCCCTCGCCGCGAGATGAGGCCCGATTCCCCTGCACTGCGTGCAGAGCAATTCTGTGTTGCACATCACACATGAAAGGAGCCTTGATTTCCTTGATGGCACTCCAGAGAAACCCCAAGAACACTGTTTCAAGGCTAGAGGGATCCTGAGGTCACTGTAGCAACACGAAAGAGCTCCGTGGACCAAAAATCAACTCGAGATGAGAGGTTAGTCCCTGGCTTCGACTCCAGAGGAATACCACCTTACCACAAGCACCTCAAGAGGAGGCTTCTCTCAGCTCTACGTATGTGAGAGGGACCCTGAGTTTGCGGCCTCAAGTGGAATGGACACCGCGATGCCCTGACTCGAAATAAGGCCGGATATCCCTGCAGTGACTGGAATGCAGGCTCGTCTTGCATCTCCCAAGATGAAAGGGTGTCTGAATCCCCTGTGGAGACCACAGAGAAAGACCTAGTTCCCCACCTCATCGCGACAGGAGGCCTCAAATCCTTTGAAAACTCCAGAGGTATGCGGAGATCAGTGCCTCCAAAGGAGACGATGCCTGACTCCTCGTGAAACTTGATAGGAGACCCAGGATTCCTGTGGCACGTGGAAAGGGACCCTTGGTCTCCCGTCTCAGCTGGAGAGGCGTCCCAATTGCCCTGCAAAGCCTCGAGGAGAATCCCGAGTAGTCCCTCGCAACTAGGCAGGCATCCTGACATGGCTGAACACACACGTGTGTGGAAGGGCCATCCCCGTCGTAACTCGAGAATATACCCCAGGTTCCCGCCGCAACTCGAGAAAAACCATGAGACTTCCCCCTCGCCGCGAGATGAGGCCCGATTCCCCTGTACTGCGTGCAGAGCAATTCCGTGTTGCACATCACACATGAAAGGAGCCTTGATTTCCTTGATGGCACTCCAGAGAAACCCCAAGAACACTGTTTCAAGGATAGAGGGATCCTGAGGTCACTGTAGCAACACGAAAGAACTCTGTGGACCAAAAATCAACTCGAAAAGAGAGGTTAGTCCCTGGATTCGTCTCCAGAGGAATACCACCTTACCACAAGCACCTCAAGAGGAGGCTTCTCTCAGCTCTAGGTATGTGAGAGGGACCCTGAGTTTGCGGCCTCAAGTGGAATGGACACCGCGATGCCCTGACTCGAAATAAGGCCGGATATCCCTGCAGTGACTTCAATGCAGGCTCGTCTTGCCTCTCCCAGGACGAAAAGATGTCTGAATCCCCTGTGGAAAGCACAGAGAAAGACTTAGTTCCCCACCTCATCGCGACCGATAGCCTCACATCCTTTGAAAACTCCAGAGGTACGCGGAGATCAGTTCCTCCAAAGGAGACGAGGCCTGACTCCTCGTGAAACTTGATAGGAGTCCCAGGATTCGTGTGGCACTTGAAAAGGGACACTTGGTCTCCCGCCTCAGCTGGAGAGGCGTCCCAATTGCCCTGCCAAGCCTCGAGGAGAATCCAGAGTTGTCCCTCGCAATTAGGCAGGAGTCCTGACGTCGCTGAAGAAACACGTGGGTGGAAGGGCCATCCCCGTCGTAACTCGAGAATATACCCCAGGTTCCCACCGCAACTCGAGAAAAACCATGAGACTTCCCCCTCGCCGCGAGATGAGGCCCGATTCCCCAGCACTGCGTGCAGAGCAATTCTGTCTTGCACATCACACATGAAAGGAGCCTTGATTTCCTTGATGGCACTCCAGAGAAACCCCAAGAACACTGTTTCAAGGCTAGAGGGATCCTGAGGTCACTGAAGCAACACGAAAGAGCTCCGTGGGCCAAAAATCAACTCGAGATGAGAGGTTAGTCCCTGGCTTCGATTCCAGAGGAATACCACCTTACCACAAGCACCTCAAGAGGAGGCTTCTCTCAGCTCTAGGTATGTGAGAGGGACCCTGAGTTTCTGGCCTCAAGTGGAATGGACACCGCGATGCCCTGACTCGAAATAAGGCCGGATATCCCTCCAGTGACTTGAATGCAGGCTCGTCTTGCATCTCCCAAGATGAAAGGATGTCTGAATCCCCTGTGGAGACCACAGAGAAAGACCTAGTTCCCCACTTCATCGCGACCGGAGGCCTCACATCCTTTGAAAACTCCAGAGGTACGCGGAGATCAGTGCCTCCAAAGGAGACGATGCCTGACTCCTCGTGAAACTTGATAGGAGTCCCAGGATTCTTGTGGCACGTGGAAAGGGACCCTCGGTCTCCCGCCTCAGCTGGAGAGGCGTTCCAATTGCCCTGCCATGCCTCGAGGAGAATCCTGAATTGTCCCTCGCAACTAGGCAGGAGTCCTGACGTGGCTGAACAAACACGTGGGTGGAAGGGCCATCCCCGTCGTAACTCGAGAATATACCCCAGGTTCCCGCTGCAACTCGAGAAAAACCATGAGACTTCTCCCTCGATGCGAGATGAGGCCCGATTCCCCTGTACTGCGTGCAGAGCAATTCCGTCTTGCACATCACACATGAAAGGAGCCTTGATTTCCTTGATGGCACTCCAGAGAAACCCCAAGAACACTGTTTCAAGGATAGAGGGATCCTGAGGTCACTGTAGCAACACGAAAGAACTCTGTGGACCAAAAATCAACTCGAAAAGAGAGGTTAGTCCCTGGATTCGTCTCCAGAGGAATACCACCTTACCACAAGCACCTCAAGAGGAGGCTTCTCTCAGCTCTAGGTATGTGAGAGGGACCCTGAGTTTGCGGCCTCAAGTGGAATGGACACCGCGATGCCCTGACTCGAAATAAGGCTGGATATCCCTGCAGTGACTTCAATGCAGGCTCGTCTTGCATCTCCCAGGACGAAAGGATGTCTGAATCCCCTGTGGAAAGCACAGAGAAAGACTTAGTTCCCCACCTCATCGCGACCGATAGCCTCACATCCTTTGAAAACTCCAGAGGTACGCGGAGATCAGTGCCTCCAAAGGAGACGATGCCTGACTCCTCGTGAAACTTGATAGGAGTCCCAGGATTCCTGTGGCACTTGGAAAGGGACACTTGGTCTCCCGCCTCAGCTGGAGAGGCGTCCCAATTGCCCTGCCAAGCCTCGAGGAGAATCCAGAGTTGTCCCTCGCAACTAGGCAGGAGTCCTGACGTCGCTGAAGAAACACGTGGGTGGAAGGGCCATCCCCGTCGTAACTCGAGAATATACCCCAGGTTCCCGCCGCAACTCGAGAAAAACCATGAGACTTCCCCCTCGCCGCGAGATGAGGCCCGATTCCCCTGCACTGCGTGCAGAGCAATTCCGTCTTGCACATCACACATGAAAGGAGCCTTGATTTCCTTCATGGCACTCCAGAGAAACCCCAAGAACACTGTTTCAAGGCTAGAGGGATCCTGAGGTCACTGAAGCAACACGAAAGAGCTCCGTGAGCCAAAAATCAACTCGAGATGAGAGGATAGTCCCTGGCTTCGACTCCAGAGGAATACCACCTTACCACAAGCACCTCAAGAGGAGGCTTCTCTCAGCTCTAGGTATGTGAGAGGGACCCTGAGTTAGTGGCCTCAAGTGGAATGGACACCGCGATGCCCTGACGCGAAATAAGGCTGGATATACCTGCAGTGACTTGAATGCAGGCTCGTCTTGCATCTCCCAAGATGAAAGGGTGTCTGAATCCCCTGTGGAGACCACAGAGAAAGACCTAGTTCCCCACCTCATCGCGACCGGAGGCCTCACATCCTTTGAAAACTCCAGAGGTACGCGGAGATCAGTGCCTCCAAAGGAGACGATGCCTGACTCCTCGTGAAACTTGATAGGAGTCCCAGGATTCCTGTGGCACGTGGAAAGGGACCCTTGGTCTCCCGCATCAGCTGGAGAGGCGTCCCAATTGCCTTGCCAAGCCTCGAGGAGAATCCTGAGTTGTGTCTCGCAACTAGGCAAGAGTCCTGACGTGGCTGAACAAACACGTGTGTGGAAGGGCCATCCCCGTCATAACTCGAGAATATACCCCAGGTTCCCGCCGCAACTCGAGAAAAACCATGAGACTTGCCCCTCGCCGCGAGATGAGGCCCGATTCCCCTGCACTGCGTGCAGAGCACTTCTGTGTTGCACATCACACATGAAAGGAGCCTTGATTTCCTTCATGGCACTCCAGAGAAACCCCAAGAACACTGTTTCAAGGCGAGAGGGATCCAGAGGTCACTGTAGCAACAGGAAAGAGCTCCGTGGACCAAAAATCAACTCGAGATGAGAGGTTAGTCCCTGGCTTCGACTCCAGAGGAATACCACCTTAACACAAGCACCTCAAGAGGAGGCTTCTCTCAGCTCTAGGTATGTGAGAGGGACCCTGAGTTTGCGGCCTCAAGTGGAATGGACACCGCGATGCCCTGACTCGAAATAACGCCGGATATCCCTGCAGTGACTGGAATGCAGGCTCGTCTTGCATCTCCCAAGACGAAAGGGTGTCTGAATCCCCTGTGGAGACCACAGAGAAAGACCTAGTTCCCCACTTCATCGCGACAGGAGGCCTCAAATCCTTTGAAAACTCCAGAGGTATGCGGAGATCAGTGCCTCCAAAGGAGACGATGCCTGACTCCTCGTGAAACTTGATAGGAGACCCAGGATTCCTGTGGCACATGGAAAGGGACCCTTGGTCTCCCGTCTCAGCTGGAGAGGCGTCCCAATTGCCCTGCCAAGCCTCGAGGAGAATCCAGAGTTGTCCCTCGCAACTAGGCAGGAGTCCTGACGTCGCTGAAGAAACACGTGGGTGGAAGGGCCATCCCCGTCGTAACTCGAGAATATACCCCAGGTTCCCGCCGCAACTCGAGAAAAACCATGAGACTTCCCCCTCGCCGCGAGATGAGGCCCGATTCCCCTGCACTGCGTGCAGAGCAATTCCGTGTTGCACATCACACATGAAAGGAGCCTTGATTTCCTTGATGGCACTCC
This sequence comes from Cervus elaphus, assembly GCF_910594005.1. Taxonomy (NCBI): domain Eukaryota; kingdom Metazoa; phylum Chordata; class Mammalia; order Artiodactyla; family Cervidae; genus Cervus; species Cervus elaphus. The sequence goes on from NC_057828.1 coordinate 1,793,665, forward strand.
AGAGAAACCCCAAGAACACTGTTTCAAGGCTAGAGGGATCCTGAGGTCACTGTAGCAACACGAAAGAGCTCCGTGGGCCAAAAATCAACTCGAGATGAGAGGTTAGTCCCTGGCTTCGACTCCTGAGGAATACCACCTTACCACAAGCACCTCAAGAGGAGGCTTCTCTCAGCTCTAGGTATGTGAGAGGGACCCTGAGTTTGCGGCCTCAAGTGGAATGGACACCGCGATGCCCTGACTCGAAATAAGGCTGGATATACCTGCAGTGACTTGAATGCAGGCTCGTCTTGCATCTCCCAAGATGAAAGGATGTCTGAATCCCCTGTGGAGACCACAGAGAAAGACCTAGTTCCCCACCTCATCGCGACCTGAGGCCTCACATCCTTTGAAAACTCCAGAGGTACGCGGAGATCAGTGCCTCCAAAGGAGACGATGCCTGACTCCTCGTGAAACTTGATAGGAGTCCCAGGATACCTGTGGCACGTGGAAAGGGACCCTTGGTCTCCCGCCTCAGCTGGAGAGGCGTCCCAATTGCCTTGCCAAGCCTCGAGGAGAATCCCGAGTTGTGTCTCGCAACTAGGCAAGAGTCCTGACGTGGCTGAACAAACACGTGAGTGGAAGGGCCATCCCCGTCGTAACTCGAGAATATACCCCAGGTTCCCGCCGCAACTCGAGAAAAACCATGAGACTTCCCCCTCGCCGCGAGATGAGGCCCGATTCCCCTGCACTGCGTGCAGAGCAATTCTGTGTTGCACATCACACATGAAAGGAGCCTTGATTTCCTTCATGGCACTCCAGAGAAACCCCAAGAACACTGTTTCAAGGCTAGAGGGATCCTGAGGTCACTGTAGCAACATGAAAGAGCTCCGTGGACCAAAAATCAATTCGAGATGAGAGGTTAGTCCCTGGCTTCGACTCCAGAGGAATACCACCTTACCACAAGCACCTCAAGAGGAGGCTTCTCTCAGCTCTAGGTATGTGAGAGGGACCCTGAGTTTGCGGCCTCAAGTGGAATGGACACCACGATGCCCTGACTTGAAATAAGGCCGGATATCCCTGCAGTGACTGGAATGCAGGCTCGTCTTGCATCTCCCAAGACGAAAGGGTGTCTGAATCCCCTGTGGAGACCACAGAGAAAGACGTAGTTCCCCACCTCATCGCGACAGGAGGCCTCAAATCCTTTGAAAACTCCAGAGGTATGCGGAGATCAGTGCCTCCAAAGGAGACGATGCCTGACTCCTCGTGAAACTTGATAGGAGACCCAGGATTGCTTTGGCACGTGGAAAGGGACCCTTGGTCTCCCGTCTCAGCTGGAGAGGCGTCCCAATTGCCCTGCAAAGCCTCGAGGAGAATCCCGAGTTGTCCTTCGCAACTAGGCAGGAGTCCTGACGTGGCTGAACAAACACGTGGGTGGAAGGGCCATCCCCGTCGTAACTCGAAAATATACCCCAGGTTCCCGCCGCAACTCGAGAAAAACCATGAGACTTCCCCCTCGATGCGAGATGAGGCCCGATTCCCCTGTACTGCGTGCAGAGCAATTCCGTCTTGCACATCACACATGAAAGGAGCCTTGATTTCCTTGATGGCACTCCAGAGAAACCCCAAGAACACTGTTTCAAGGATAGAGGGATCCTGAGGTCACTGTAGCAACACGAAAGAACTCTGTGGACCAAAAATCAACTCGAAAAGAGAGGTTAGTCCCTGGATTCGTCTCCAGAGGAATACCACCTTACCACAAGCACCTCAAGAGGAGGCTTCTCTCAGCTCTAGGTATGTGAGAGGGACCCTGAGTTTGCGGCCTCAAGTGGAATGGACACCGCGATGCCCTGACTCGAAATAAGGCCGGATATCCCTGCAGTGACTTCAATGCAGGCTCCTCTTGCATCTCCCAGGACGAAAGGATGTCTGAATCCCCTGTGGAAAGCACGGAGAAAGACTTAGTTTCCCACCTCATCGCGACCGATAACCTTACATCCTTTGAAAACTCCAGAGGTACGCAGAGATCAGTGCCTCCAAAGGAGACGATGCCTGACTCCTCGTGAAACTTGATAGGAGTCCCAGGATTCCTGTGGCACTTGGAAAGGGACCCTTGGTCACCCGCCTCTGCTGGAGAGGCGTCCCAATTGCCCTGCCAAGCCTCGAGGAGAATCCAGAGTTGTCCCTCGCAACTAGGCAGGAGTCCTGACGTCGCTGAAGAAACACGTGGGTTTAAGGGCCATCCCCGTCGTAACTCGAGAATATACCCCAGGTTCCCGCCGCAACTCGAGAAAAACCATGAGACTTCCCCCTCGCTGCGAGATGAGGCCCGATTCCCCTGCACTGCGTGCAGAGCAATTCCGTGTTGCACATCACACATGAAAGGAGCCTTGATTTCCTTGATGGCACTCCAGAGAAACCCCAAGAACACTGTTTCAAGGATAGAGGGATTCTGAGGTCACTGTAGCAACACGATAGAACTCTGTGGACCAAAAATCAACACGAAAAGAGAGGTTAGTCCCTGTATTCGTCTCCAGAGGAATACCTCCTTACCACAATCACCTCAAGAGAAGGCTTCTCTCAGCTCTAGGTATGTGAGAGGGACCCTGAGTTTGCGGCCTCAAGTGGAATGGACACCGCGATGCCCTGACTCGAAATAAGGCCGGATATCCCTGCAGTGACTTCAATGCAGGCTCGTCTTGCATCTCCCAGGACGAAAGGATGTCTGAATCCCCTGTGGAAAGCACAGAGAAAGACTTAGTTCCCCACCTCATCGCGACCGATAGCCTCACATCCGTTGAAAACTCCAGAGGTATGCGGAGATCAGTGCCTCCAAAGGAGACGATGCCTGACTCCTCGTGAAACTTGATAGGAGTCCCAGGACTCCTGTGGCACTTGGAAAGGGACACTTGGTCTCCCGCCTCAGCTGGAGAGGCGTCCCAATTGCCCTGCCAAGCCTCGAGGAGAATCCAGAGTTGTCCCTCGTAACTAGGCAGGAGTCCTGACGTCGCTGAAGAAACACGTGGGTGGAAGGGCCATCCCCGTCGTAACTCGAGAATATACCCCAGGTTCCCGCCGCAACTCGAGAAAAACCATGAGACTTCCCCCTCGCCGCGAGATGAGGCCCGATTCCCCTGCACTGCGTGCAGAGCAATTCCGTGTTGCACATCACACATGAAAGGAGCCTTGATTTCCTTGATGGCACTCCAGAGAAACCCCAAGAACACTGTTTCAAGGCTAGAGGGATCCTGAGGTCACTGTAGCAACACGAAAGAGCTCCGTGGGCCAAAAATCAACTCGAGATGAGAGGTTAGTGCCTGGCTTCGACTCCAGAGGAATACCACCTTACCACAAGCACCTCAAGAGGAGGCTTCTCTCAGCTCTAGGTATGTGAGAGGGACCCTGAGTTTGCGGCCTCAAGTGGAATGGACACCGCGATGCCCTGACGCGAAATAAGTCTGGATATCCCTGCAGTGACTTGAATGCAGGCTCGTCTTGCATCTCCCAAGATGAAAGGATGTCTGAATCCCCTGTGGAGACCACAGAGAAACACCTAGTTCCCCACCTCATCGCGACCGGAGGCCTCACATCCTTTGAAAACTCCAGAGGTACGCGGAGATCAGTGCCTCCAAAGGAGACGATGCCTGACTCCTCGTGAAACTTGATAGGAGTCCCAGGATTCCTGTGGCACGTGGAAAGGGACTCTTGGTCTCCCGCCTCAGCTGGAGAGGCGTCCCAATTGCCTTGCCAAGCCTCGAGGAGAATCCCGAGTTGTGTCTCGCAACTAGGCAAGAGTCCTGACGTGGCTGAACAAACACGTGAGTGGAAGGGCCATCCCCGTCGTAACTCGAGAATATACCCCAGGTTCCCGCCGCAACTCGAGAAAAACCATGAGAATTCCCCCTCGCCGCGAGATGAGGCCCGATTCCCCTGCACTGCGTGCAGAGCAATTCTGTGTTGCACATCACACATGAAAGGAGCCTTGATTTCCTTCATGGCACTCCAGAGAAACCCCAAGAACACTGTTTCAAGGCTAGAGGGATCCTGAGGTCACTGTAGCAACATGAAAGAGCTCCGTGGACCAAAAATCAACTCGAGATGAGAGGTTAGTCCCTGGCTTCGACTCCAGAGGAATACCACCTTACCACAAGCACCTCAAGAGGAGGCTTCTCTCAGCTCTAGGTATGTGAGAGGGACCCTGAGTTTGCAGCCTCAAGTGGAATGGACACCACGATGCCCTGACTTGAAATAAGGCCGGATATCCCTGCAGTGACTGGAATGCAGGCTCGTCTTGCATCTCCCAAGACGAAAGGGTGTCTGAATCCCCTGTGGAGACCACAGAGAAAGACGTAGTTCCCCACCTCATCGCGACAGGAGGCCTCAAATCCTTTGAAAACTCCAGAGGTATGCGGAGATCAGTGCCTCCAAAGGAGACGATGCCTGACTCCTCGTGAAACTTGATAGGAGACCCAGGATTCCTGTGGCACATGGAAAGGGACCCTTGGTCTCCCGTCTCAGCTGGAGAGGCGTCCCAATTGCCCTGCAAAGCCTCGAGGAGAATCCCGAGTTGTCCCTCACAACTAGGCAGAAGTCCTGACATGGCTGATCACACACGTGTGTGGAAGGGCCATCCCCGTCGTAACTCGAGAATATACCCCAGGTTCCCGCCGCAACTCGAGAAAAACCATGAGACTTCCCCCTCGCCGCGAGATGAGGCCCGATTCCCCTGAACTGCGTGCAGAGCAATTCCGTGTTGCACATCACACATGAAAGGAGCCTTGATTTCCTTGATGGCACTCCAGAGAAACCCCAAGAACACTGTTTCAAGGCTAGAGGGATCCTGAGGTCACTGTAGCAACACGAAACAGCTCCGTGGACCAAGAATCAACACGAGATGAGAGGTTAGTCCCTGGCTTCGACTCCTGAGGAATACCACCTTACCACAAGCACCTCAAGAGGAGGCTTCTCTCAGCTCTAGGTATGTGAGAGGGACCCTGAGTTTGCGGCCTCAAGTGGAATGGACACCGCGATGCCCTGACGCGAAATAAGGCTGGATATCCCTGCAGTGACTTCAATGCAGGCTCGTCTTGCATCTCCCAAGATGAAAGGATGTCTGAATCCCCTGTGAAGACCACAGAGAAAGACCTAGTTCCCCACCTCATCGCGACCGGAGGCCTCACATCCTTTGAAAACTCCAGAGGTACGTGGAGATTAGTGCCTCCAAAGAAGACGATGCCTGACTCCTCGTGAAACTTGATAGGAGTCCCAGGATTCCTGTGGCACGTGGAAAGGGACCCTTGGTCTCCCGCCTCAGCTGGAGAGGCGTCCCAATTGCCTTCCCAAGCCTCGAGGAGAATCCCGAGTTGTGTCTCGCAACTAGGCAAGAGTCCTGACGTGGCTGAACAAACACGTGTGTGGAAGGGCCATCCCCGTCGTAACTCGAGAATATACCCCAGGTTCCCGCCGCAACTCGAGAAAAACCATGAGACTTCCCCCTCGCCGCGAGATGAGGCCCGATTCCCCTGCACTGCGTGCAGAGCAATTCCGTGTTCACACATGAAAGGAGCCTTGATTTCCTTCATGGCACTCCAGAGAAACCCCAACAACACTGTTTCAAGGCTAGAGGGATCCTGAGGTCACTGTAGCAACACGAAAGAGCTCCGTGGACCAAGAATCAACACGAGATGAGAGGTTAGTCCCTGGCTTCGACTCCAGAGGAATACCACCTTACCACAAGCACCTCAAGAGGAGGCTTTTCTCAGCTCTATGTATGTGAGAGGGACCCTGAGTTTGCGGCCTCAAGTGGAATGGACACCGCGATGCCCTGACTCGAAATAAGGCCGGATATCCCTGCAGTGACTGGAATGCAGGCTCGTCTTGCATCTCCCAAGACGAAAGGGTGTCTGAATCCCCTGTGGAGACCACAGAGAAAGACCTAGTTCCCCACCTCATCGCGACAGGAGGCCTCAAATCCTTTGAAAACTCCAGAGGTATGCGGAGATCAGTGCCTCCAAAGGAGACGATGCCTGACTCCTCTTGAATCTTGATAGGAGACCCAGGATTCCTGTGGCACGTGGAAAGGGACCCTTGGTCTCCCGTCTCAGCTGGAGAGGCGTCCCAATTGCCCTGCAAAGCCTCGAGGAGAATCCCGAGTTGTCCCTCGCAACTAGGCAGGAGTCCTGACATGGCTGAACACACACGTGTGTGGAAGGGCCATCCCCGTCGTAACTCGAGAATATACCCCAGGTTCCCGCCGCAACTCGAGAAAAACCATGAGACTTCCCCCTCGCCGCGAGTGAAGCCCGATTCCCCTGCACTGCGTGCAGAGCAATTCCGTGTTGCACATCACACATGAAAGGAGCCTTGATTTCCTTGATGGCACTCCAGAGAAACCCCAAGAACACTGTTTCAAGGATAGAGGGATCCTGAGGTCACTGTAGCAACACGAAAGAGCTCCGTGGACCAAGAATCAACACGAGATGAGAGGTTAGTCCCTGGCTTCGACTCCTGAGGAATACCACCTTACCACAAGCACCTCAAGAGGAGGCTTCTCTCAGCTCTAGGTATGTGAGAGGGACCCTGAGTATGCGGCCTCAAGTGGAATGGACACCGCGATGCCCTGACTCGAAATAAGGCCGGATATCCCTGCAGTGACTGGAATGCAGGCTCGTCTTGAATCTCCCAAGACGAAAGGGTGTCTGAATCCCCTGTGGAAACCACAGAGAAAGACCTAGTTCCCCACTTCATCGCGACAGGAGGCCTCAAATCCTTTGAAAACTCCAGAGGTATGCGGAGATCAGTGCCTCCAAAGGAGACGATGCCTGACTCCTCGTGAAACTTGATAGGAGACCCAGGATTCCTGTGGCACGTGGAAAGGGACCCTTGGTCTCCCGTCTCAGCTGGAGAGGCGTTCCAATTGCCCTGCCAAGCCTCGAGGAGAATCCCGAGTTGTCCCTCGCAAATAGGCAGGAGTCCTGACGTGGCTGAACAAACACGTGGGTGGAAGGGCCATCCCCGTCGTAACTCGAGAATATACCCCAGGTTCCCGCCGCAACTCGAGAAAAACCATGAGACTTCCCCCTCGATGCGAGATGAGGCCCGATTTCCCGGCACTGCGTGCAGAGCAATTCCGTGTTGCACATCACACATGAAAGGAGCCTTGATTTCCTTGATGGCACTCGAGAGAAACCCCAAGAACACTGTTTCAAGGCTAGAGGGATCCTGAGGTCACTGTAGCAACACGAAAGAGCTCCGTGGACCAAGAATCAACACGAGATGAGAGGTTAGTCCCTGGCTTCGACTCCTGAGGAATACCACCTTACCACAAGCAACTCAAGAGGAGGCTTCTCTCAGCTCTAGGTATGTGAGAGGGACCCTGAGTTTGCGGCCTCAAGTGGAATGGACACCGCGATGCCCTGACTCGAAATAAGGCCGGATATCCCTCCAGTGACTTGAATGCAGGCTCGTCTTGCATCTCCCAAGAAGAAAGGTTGTCTGAATCCCCTGTGGAGACCACAGAGAATGACCTAGTTCCCCACCTCATCGCGACCGGAGGCCTCACATCCTTTGAAAACTCCAGAGGTACGCGGAGATCAGTGCCTCCAAAGGAGACGATGCCTGACTCCTCGTGAAACTTGATAGGAGTCCCAGGATTCTTGTGGCACGTGGAAAGGGACCCTTGGTCTCCCGCCTCAGCTGGAGAGGCGTTCCAATTGCCCTGCCAAGCCTCGAGGAGAATCCCGAGTTGTCCCTCGCAACTAGGCAGGAGTCCTGACGTGGCTGAACAAACACGTGGGTGGAAGGGCCATCCCCGTCGTAACTCGAGAATATACCCCAGGTTCCCGCCGCAACTCGAGAAAAACCATGAGACTTCCCCCTCGATGCGAGATGAGGCCCGATTTCCCGGCAATGCGTGCAGAGCAATTCCGTGTTGCACATCACACATGAAAGGAGCCTTGATTTCCTTGATGGCACCCCAGAGAAACCCCAAGAACACTGTTTCAAGGCTAGAGGGATCCTGAGGTCACTGTAGCAACACGAAAGAGCTCCGTGGACCAAGAATCAACACGAGATGAGAGGTTAGTCCCTGGCTTACACTCCTGAGGAATACCACCTTACCACAAGCACCTCAAGAGGAGGTTTCTCTCAGCTCTAGGTATGTGAGAGGGACCCTGAGTGTGCGGCCTCAAGTGGAATGGACACCGCGATGCCCTGACTCAAAATAAGGCCGGATATCCCTGCAGTGACTTCAATGCAGGCTCCTCTTGCATCTCCCAGGACGAAAGGATGTCTGAATCCCCTGTGGAAAGCACAGAGAAAGACTGAGTTTCCCACCTCATCGCGACCGATAACCTTACATCCTTTGAAAACTCCAGAGGTACGCGGAGATCAGTGCCTCCAAACGAGACGATGCCTGACTCCTCGTGAAACTTGATAGGAGTCCCAGGATTCCTGTGGCACTTGGAAAGGGACCCTTGGTCTCCCGCCTCTGCTGGAGAGGCGTCCCAATTGCCCTGCCAAGCCTCGAGGAGAATCCAGAGTTGTCCCTCGCAACTAGGCAGGAGTCCTGACGTCGCTGAAGAAACACGTGTGTGGAAGGGCCATCCCCGTCGTAACTCGAGAATATACCCCAGGTTCCCGCCGCAACTGGAGAAAAACCATGAGACTTCCCCCTCGCTGTGAGATGAGGCCCGATTCCCCTGCACTGCGTGCAGAGCAATTCCGTGTTGCACATCACACATGAAAGGAGCCTTGATTTCCTTGATGGCACTCCAGAGAAACCCCAAGAACACTGTTTCAAGGATAGAGGGATTCTGAGGTCACTGTAGCAACACGATAGAACTCTGTGGACCAAAAATCAACTCGAAAAGAGAGGTTAGTCCCTGTATTCGTCTCCAGAGGAATACCACCTTACCACAAGCACCTCAAGAGAAGGCTTCTCTCAGCTCTAGGTATGTGAGAGGGACCCTGAGTTTGCGGCCTCAAGTGGAATGGACACCGCGATGCCCTGACTCGAAATAAGGCCGGATATCCCTGCAGTGACTTCAATGCAGGCTCGTCTTGCATCTCCCAGGACGAAAGGATGTCTGAATCCCCTGTGGAAAGCACAGAGAAAGACTTAGTTCCCCACCTCATCGCGACCGATAGCCTCACATCCGTTGAAAACTCCAGAGGTATGCGGAGATCAGTGCCTCCAAAGGAGACGATGCCTGACTCCTCGTGAAACTTGATAGGAGTCCCAGGATTCCTGTGGCACTTGGAAAGGGACACTTGGTCTCCCGCCTCAGCTGGAGAGGCGTCCCAATTGCCCTGCCAAGCCTCGAGGAGAATCCAGAGTTGTCCCTCGCAACTAGGCAGGAGTCCTGACGTCGCTGAAGAAACACGTGTGTGGAAGGGCCATCCCCGTCGTAACTCGAGAATATACCCCAGGTTCCCGCCGCAACTCGAGAAAAACCATGAGACTTCCCCCTCGCCGCGAGATGAGGCCCGATTCCCCTGCACTGCGTGCAGAGCAATTCCGTGTTGCACATCACACATGAAAGGAGCCTTGATTTCCTTGATGGCACTCCAGAGAAACCCCAAGAACACTGTTTCAAGGCTAGAGGGATCCTGAGGTCACTGTAGCAACACGAAAGAGCTCCGTGGGCCAAAAATCAACTCGAGATGAGAGGTTAGTCCCTGGCTTCGACTCCAGAGGAATACCACCTTACCACAAGCACCTCAAGAGGAGGCTTCTCTCAGCTCTAGGTATGTGAGAGGGACCCTGAGTTTGCGGCCTCAAGTGGAATGGACACCGCGATGCCCTGACTCGAAATAAGGCTGGATATCCCTGCAGTGACTTGAATGCAGGCTCGGCTTGCATCTCCCAAGATGAAAGGATGTCTGAATCCCCTGTGGAGACCACAGAGAAACACCTAGTTCCCCACCTCATCGCGACCGGAGGCCTCACATCCTTTGAAAACTCCAGAGGTACGCGGAGATCAGTGCCTCCAAAGGAGACGATGCCTGACTCCTCGTGAAACTTGATAGGAGTCCCAGGATACCTGTGGCACGTGGAAAGGGACCCTTGGTCTCCCGCTTCAGCTGGAGAGGCGTCCCAATTGCCTTGCCAAGCCTCGAGGAGAATCCCGAGTTGTGTCTCGCAACTAGGCAAGAGTCCTGACGTGGCTGAACAAACACGTGAGTGGAAGGTCCATCCCCGTCGTAACTCGAGAATATACCCCAGGTTCCCGCCGCAACTCGAGAAAAACCATGAGACTTCCCCCTCGCCGCGAGATGAGGCCCGATTCCCCAGCACTGCGTGCAGAGCAATTCTGTGTTGCACATCACACATGAAAGGAGCCTTGATTTCCTTCATGGCACTCCAGAGAAACCCCAAGAACACTGTTTCAAGGCTAGAGGGATCCTGAGGTCACTGTAGCAACATGAAAGAGCTCCGTGGACCAAAAATCAACTCGAGATGAGAGGTTAGTCCCTGGCTTCGACTCCAGAGGAATACCACCTTACCACAAGCACCTCAAGAGGAGGCTTCTCTCAGCTCTAGGTATGTGAGAGGGACCCTGAGTTTGCGGCCTCAAGTGGAATGGACACCACGATGCCCTGACTTGAAATAAGGCCGGATATCCCTGCAGTGACTGGAATGCAGGCTCGTCTTGCATCTCCCAAGACGAAAGGGTGTCTGAATCCCCTGTGGAGACCACAGAGAAAGACGTAGTTCCCCACCTCATCGAGACAGGAGGCCTCAAATCCTTTGAAAACTCCAGAGGTATGCGGAGATCAGTGCCTCCAAAGGAGACGATGCCTGACTCCTCGTGAAACTTGATAGGAGACCCAGGATTCCTGTGGCACGTGGAAAGGGACCCTTGGTCTCCCGTCTCAGCTGGAGAGGCGTCCCAATTGCCCTGCAAAGCCTCGAGGAGAATCCCGAGTTGTCCCTCACAACTAGGCAGGAGTCCTGACATGGCTGATCACACACGTGTGTGGAAGGGCCATCCCCGTCGTAACTCGAGAATATACCCCAGGTTCCCGCCGCAACTCGAGAAAAACCATGAGACTTCCCCCTCGCCGCGAGATGAGGCCCGATTCCCCTGAACTGCGTGCAGAGCAATTCCGTGTTGCACATCACAAATGAAAGGAGCCTTGATTTCCTTGATGGCACTCCAGAGAAACCCCAAGAACACTGTTTCAAGGCTAGAGGGATCCTGAGGTCACTGTAGCAACACGAAAGAGCTCCGTGGACCAAGAATCAACACGAGATGAGAGGTTAGTCCCTGGCTTCGACTCCTGAGGAATACCACCTTACCACAAGCACCTCAAGAGGAGGCTTCTCTCAGCTCTAGGTATGTGAGAGGGACCCTGAGTTTGCGGCCTCAAGTGGAATGGACACCGCGATGCACTGACGTGAAATAAGGCTGGATATTCCTGCAGTGACTTGAATGCAGGCTCGTCTTGCATCTCCCAAGATGAAAGGATGTCTGAATCCCCTGTGGAGACCACAGAGAAAGACCTAGTTCCCCACCTCATCGCGACCGGAGGCCTCACATCCTTTGAAAACTCCAGAGGTACGCGGAGATCAGTGCCTCCAAAGGAGACGATGCCTGACTCCTCGTGAAACTTGATAGGAGTCCCAGGATTCCTGTGGCACGTGGAAAGGGACCCTTGGTCTCCCGCCTCAGCTGGAGAGGCGTCCCAATTGCCTTGCCAAGCCTCGAGGAGAATCCCGAGTTGTGTCTCGCAACTAGACAAGAGTCCTGACGTGGCTGAACAAACACGTGTGTGGAAGGGCCATCCCCGTCGTAACTCGAGAATATACCCCAGGTTCCCGCCGCAACTCGAGAAAAACCATGAGACTTCCCCCTCGCCGCGAGATGAGGCCCGATTCCCCTGCACTACGTGCAGAGCAATTCCGTGTTCACACATGAAAGGAGCCTTGATTTCCTTCATGGCACTCCAGAGAAACCCCAAGAACACTGTTTCAAGGCTAGAGGGATCCTGAGGTCACTGTAGCAACACGAAAGAGCTCCGTGGACCAAGAATCAACACGAGATGAGAGGTTAGTCCCTGGCTTCGACTCCAGAGGAATACCACCTTACCACAAGCACCTCAAGAGGAGGCTTCTCTCAGCTCTAGGTATGTGAGAGGGACCCTGAGTTTGCGGCCTCAAGTGGAATGGACACCGCGATGCCCTGACTCGAAATAAGGCCGGATATCCCTGCAGTGACTGGAATGCAGGCTCGTCTTGCATCTCCCAAGACGAAAGGGTGTCTGAATCCCCTGTGGAGACCACAGAGAAAGACCTAGTTCCCCACCTCATCGCGACAGGAGGCCTCAAATCCTTTGAAAACTCCAGAGGTATGCGGAGATCAGTGCCTCCAAAGGAGACGATGCCTGACTCCTCTTGAATCTTGATAGGAGACCCAGGATTCCTGTGGCACGTGGAAAGGGACCCTTGGTCTCCCGTCTCAGCTGGAGAGGCGTCCCAATTGCCCTGCAAAGCCTCGAGGAGAATCCCGAGTTGTCCCTCACAACTAGGCAGGAGTCCTGACATGGCTGAACACACACGTGTCTGGAAGGGCCATCCCCGTCGTAACTCGAGAATATACCCCAGGTTCCCGCCGCAACTCGAGAAAAACCATGAGACTTCCCCCTCGCCGCGAGATGAGGCCCGATTCCCCTGCACTGCGTGCAGAGCAATTCCGTGTTGCACATCACACATGAAAGGAGCCTTGATTTCCTTGATGGCACTCCAGAGAAACCCCAAGAACACTGTTTCAAGGCTAGAGGGATCCTGAGGTCACTGTAGCAACACGAAAGAGCTCCGTGGACCAAGAATCAACACGAGATGAGAGGTTAGTCCCTGGCTTCGACTCCTGAGGAATACCACCTTACCACAAGCACCTCAAGAGGAGGCTTCTCTCAGCTCTAGGTATGTGAGAGGGACCCTGAGTTTGCGGCCTCAAGTGGAATGGACACCGCGATGCCCTGACTCGAAATAAGGCCGGATATCCCTGCAGTGACTGGAATGCAGGCTCGTCTTGCATCTCCCAAGACGAAAGGGTGTCTGAATCCCCTGTGGAGACCACAGAGAAAGACCTAGTTCCCCACTTCATCGCGACAGGAGGCCTCAAATCCTTTGAAAACTCCAGAGGTATGCGGAGATCAGTGCCTCCAAAGGAGACGATGCCTGACTCCTCGTGAAACTTGATAGGAGTCCCAGGATTCCTGTGGCACGTGGAAAGGGACCCTTGGTCTCCCGTCTCAGCTGGAGAGGCGTTCCAATTGCCCTGCCAAGCCTCGAGGAGAATCCCGAGTTGTCCCTCGCAACTAGGCAGGAGTCCTGACGTGGCTGAACAAACACGTGGGTGGAAGGGCCATCCCCGTCGTAACTCGAGAATATACCCCAGGTTCCCGCCGCAACTCGAGAAAAACCATGAGACTTCCCCCTCGATGCGAGATGAGGCCCGATTTCCCGGCACTGCGTGCAGAGCAATTCCGTGTTGCACATCACACATGTAAGGAGCCTTGATTTCCTTGATGGCACCCCAGAGAAACCCCAAGAACACTGTTTCAAGGCTAGAGGGATCCTGAGGTCACTGTAGCAACACGAAAGAGCTCCGTGGACCAAGAATCAACACGAGATGAGAGGTTAGTCCCTGGCTTCGACTCCTGAGGAATACCACCTTACCACAAGCACCTCAAGAGGAGGCTTCTCTCAGCTCTAGGTATGTGAGAGGGACCCTGAGTTTGCGGCCTCAAGTGGAATGGACACCGCGATGCCCTGACTCGAAATAAGGCCGGATATCCCTGCAGTGACTTCAATGCAGGCTCGTCTTGCATCTCCCAGGACGAAAGGATGTCTGAATCCCCTGTGGAAAGCACAGAGAAAGACTTAGTTCCCCACCTCATCGCGACCGATAGCCTCACATCCGTTGAAAACTCCAGAGGTATGCGGAGATCAGTGCCTCCAAAGGAGACGATGCCTGACTCCTCGTGAAACTTGATAGGAGTCCCAGGATTCCTGTGGCACTTGGAAAGGGACACTTGGTCTCCCGCCTCAGCTGGAGAGGCGTCCCAATTGCCCTGCCAAGCCTCGAGGAGAATCCAGAGTTGTCCCTCGCAACTAGGCAGGAGTCCTGACGTCGCTGAAGAAACACGTGTGTGGAAGGGCCATCCCCGTCGTAACTCGAGAATATACCCCAGGTTCCCGCCGCAACTCGAGAAAAACCATGAGACTTCCCCCTCGCCGCGAGATGAGGCCCGATTCCCCTGCACTGCGTGCAGAGCAATTCCGTGTTGCACATCACACATGAAAGGAGCCTTGATTTCCTTGATGGCACTCCAGAGAAACCCCAAGAACACTGTTTCAAGGCTAGAGGGATCCTGAGGTCACTGTAGCAACACGAAAGAGCTCCGTGGGCCAAAAATCAACTCGAGATGAGAGGTTAGTCCCTGGCTTCGACTCCAGAGGAATACCACCTTACCACAAGCACCTCAAGAGGAGGCTTCTCTCAGCTCTAGGTATGTGAGAGGGACCCTGAGTTTGCGGCCTCAAGTGGAATGGACACCGCGATGCCCTGACTCGAAATAAGGCTGGATATCCCTGCAGTGACTTGAATGCAGGCTCGGCTTGCATCTCCCAAGATGAAAGGATGTCTGAATCCCCTGTGGAGACCACAGAGAAACACCTAGTTCCCCACCTCATCGCGACCGGAGGCCTCACATCCTTTGAAAACTCCAGAGGTACGCGGAGATCAGTGCCTCCAAAGGAGACGATGCCTGACTCCTCGTGAAACTTGATAGGAGTCCCAGGATACCTGTGGCACGTGGAAAGGGACCCTTGGTCTCCCGCTTCAGCTGGAGAGGCGTCCCAATTGCCCTGCCAAGCCTCGAGGAGAATCCAGAGTTGTGTCTCGCAACTAGGCAAGAGTCCTGACGTGGCTGATCACACACGTGTGTGGAAGGGCCATCCCCGTCGTAACTCGAGAATATACCCCAGGTTCCCGCCGCAACTCGAGAAAAACCATGAGACTTCCCCCTCGCCGCGAGATGAGGCCCGATTCCCCTGAACTGCGTGCAGAGCAATTCCGTGTTGCACATCACAAATGAAAGGAGCCTTGATTTCCTTGATGGCACTCCAGAGAAACCCCAAGAACACTGTTTCAAGGCTAGAGGGATCCTGAGGTCACTGTAGCAACACGAAAGAGCTCCGTGGACCAAGAATCAACACGAGATGAGAGGTTAGTCCCTGGCTTCGACTCCTGAGGAATACCACCTTACCACAAGCACCTCAAGAGGAGGCTTCTCTCAGCTCTAGGTATGTGAGAGGGACCCTGAGTTTGCGGCCTCAAGTGGAATGGACACCGCGATGCCCTGACGTGAAATAAGGCTGGATATTCCTGCAGTGACTTGAATGCAGGCTCGTCTTGCATCTCCCAAGATGAAAGGATGTCTGAATCCCCTGTGGAGACCACAGAGAAAGACCTAGTTCCCCACCTCATCGCGACCAGAGGCCTCACATCCTTTGAAAACTCCAGAGGTACGCGGAGATCAGTGCCTCCAAAGGATACGATGCCTGACTCCTCGTGAAACTTGATAGGAGTCCCAGGATTCCTGTGGCACGTGGAAAGGGACCCTTGGTCTCCCGCCTCAGCTGGAGAGGCGTCCCAATTGCCTTGCCAAGCCTCGAGGAGAATCCCGAGTTGTGTCTCGCAACTAGACAAGAGTCCTGACGTGGCTGAACAAATACGTGTGTGGAAGGGCCATCCCCGTCGTAACTCGAGAATATACCCCAGGTTCCCGCCGCAACTCGAGAAAAACCATGAGACTTCCCCCTCGCCGCGAGATGAGGCCCGATTCCCCTGCACTGCGTGCAGAGCAATTCCGTGTTCACACATGAAAGGAGCCTTGATTTCCTTCATGGCACTCCAGAGAAACCCCAAGAACACTGTTTCAAGGCTAGAGGGATCCTGAGGTCACTGTAGCAACACGAAAGAGCTCCGTGGACCAAGAATCAACATGAGATGAGAGGTTAGTCCCTGGCTTCGACTCCAGAGGAATACCACCTTACCACAAGCACCTCAAGAGGAGGCTTCTCTCAGCTCTAGGTATGTGAGAGGGACCCTGAGTTTGCGGCCTCAAGTGGAATGGACACCGCGATGCCCTGACTCGAAATAAGGCCGGATATCCCTGCAGTGACTGGAATGCAGGCTCGTCTTGCATCTCCCAAGACGAAAGGGTGTCTGAATCCCCTGGGGAGACCACAGAGAAAGACCTAGTTCCCCACCTCATCGCGACAGGAGGCCTCAAATCCTTTGAAAACTCCAGAGGTATGCGGAGATCAGTGCCTCCAAAGGAGACGATGCCTGACTCCTCGTGAAACTTGATAGGAGACCCAGGATTCCTGTGGCACGTGGAAAGGGACCCTTGGTCTCCCGTCTCAGCTGGAGAGGCGTCCCAATTGCCCTGCAAAGCCTCGAGGAGAATCCCGAGTTGTCCCTCACAACTAGGCAGGAGTCCTGACATGGCTGAACACACACGTGTCTGGAAGGGCCATCCCCGTCGTAACTCGAGAATATACCCCAGGTTCCCGCCGCAACTCGAGAAAAACCATGAGACTTCCCCCTCGCCGCGAGATGAGGCCCGATTCCCCTGCACTGCGTGCAGAGCAATTCCGTGTTGCACATCACACATGAAAGGAGCCTTGATTTCCTTCATGGCACTCCAGAGAAACCCCAAGAACACTGTTTCAAGGCTAGAGGGATCCTGAGGTCACTGTAGCAACACGAAAGAGCTCCGTGGACCAAGAATCAACACGAGATGAGAGGTTAGTCCCTGGCTTCGACTCCTGAGGAATACCACCTTACCACAAGCACCTCAAGAGGAGGCTTCTCTCAGCTCTAGGTATGTGAGAGGGACCCTGAGTTTGCGGCCTCAAGTGGAATGGACACCGCGATGCCCTGACTCGAAATAAGGCCGGATATCCCTGCAGTGACTGGAATGCAGGCTCGTCTTGCATCTCCCAAGACGAAAGGGTGTCTGAAACCCCTGTGGAGACCACAGAGAAAGACCTAGTTCCCCACTTCATCGCGACAGGAGGCCTCAAATCCTTTGAAAACTCCAGAGGTATGCGGAGATCAGTGCCTCCAAAGGAGACGATGCCTGACTCCTCGTGAAACTTGATAGGAGTCCCAGGATTCCTGTGGCACGTGGAAAGGGACCCTTGGTCTCCCGTCTCAGCTGGAGAGGCGTTCCAATTGCCCTGCCAAGCCTCGAGGAGAATCCCGAGTTGTCCCTCGCAACTAGGCAGGAGTCCTGACGTGGCTGAACAAACACGTGGGTGGAAGGGCCATCCCCGTCGTAACTCGAGAATATACCCCAGGTTCCCGCCGCAACTCGAGAAAAACCATGAGACTTCCCCCTCGATGCGAGATGAGGCCCGATTTCCCGGCACTGCGTGCAGAGCAATTCCGTGTTGCACATCACATATGAAAGGAGCCTTGATTTCCTTGATGGCACCCCAGAGAAACCCCAAGAACACTGTTTCAAGGCTAGAGGGATCCTGAGGTCACTGTAGCAACACGAAAGAGCTCCGTGGACCAAGAATCAACACGAGATGAGAGGTTAGTCCCTGGCTTCGACTCCTGAGGAATACCACCTTACCACAAGCACCTCAAGAGGAGGCTTCTCTCAGCTCTAGGTATGTGAGAGGGACCCTGAGGTTGCGGCCTCAAGTGGAATGGACACCGCGATGCCCTGACTCGAAATAAGGCCGGATATCCCTGCAGTGACTTCAATGCAGGCTCCTCTTGCATCTCCCAGGACGAAAGGATGTCTGAATCCCCTGTGGAAAGCACAGAGAAAGACTTAGTTTCCCACCTCATCGCGACCGATAACCTTACATCCTTTGAAAACTCCAGAGGTACGCGGAGATCAGTGCCTCCAAAGGAGACGATGCCTGACTCCTCGTGAAACTTGATAGGAGTCCCAGGATTCCTGTGGCACTTGGAAAGGGACCCTTGGTCTCCCGCCTCTGCTGGAGAGGCGTCCCAATTGCCCTGCCAAGCCTCGAGGAGAATCCAGAGTTGTCCCTCGCAACTAGGCAGGAGTCCTGACGTCGCTGAAGAAACACGTGGGTGGAAGGGCCATCCCCGTCGTAACTCGAGAATATACCCCAGGTTCCCGCCGCAACTCGAGAAAAACCATGAGACTTCCCCCTCGCTGCGAGATGAGGCCCGATTCCCCTGCACTGCGTGCAGAGCAATTCTGTGTTGCACATCACACATGAAAGGAGCCTTGATTTCCTTCATGGCACTCCAGAGAAACCCCAAGAACACTGTTTCAAGGCTAGAGGGATCCTGAGGTCACTGTAGCAACATGAAAGAGCTCCGTGGACCAAAAATCAACTCGAGATGAGAGGTTAGTCCCTGGCTTCGACTCCAGAGGAATACCACCTTACCACAAGCACCTCAAGAGGAGGCTTCTCTCAGCTCTAGGTATGTGAGAGGGACCCTGAGTTTGCGGCCTCAAGTGGAATGGACACCACGATGCCCTGACTTGAAATAAGGCCGGATATCCCTGCAGTGACTGGAATGCAGGCTCGTCTTGCATCTCCCAAGACGAAAGGGTGTCTGAATCCCCTGTGGAGACCACAGAGAAAGACCCAGTTCCCCACCTCATCGCGACAGGAGGCCTCAAATCCTTTGAAAACTCCAGAGGTATGCGGAGATCAGTGCCTCCAAAGGAGACGATGCCTGACTCCTCGTGAAACTTGATAGGAGACCCAGGATTCCTGTGGCACATGGAAAGGGACCCTTGGTCTCCCGTCTCAGCTGGAGAGGCGTCCCAATTGCCCTGCAAAGCCTCGAGGAGAATCCCGAGTTGTCCCTCACAACTAGACAGGAGTCCTGACATGGCTGATCACACACGTGTCTGGAAGGGCCATCCCCGTCGTAACTCGAGAATATACCCCAGGTTCCCGCCGCAACTCGAGAAAAACCATGAGACTTCCCCCTCGCCGCGAGATGAGGCCCGATTCCCCTGAACTGCGTGCAGAGCAATTCCGTGTTGCACATCACACATGAAAGGAGCCTTGATTTCCTTGATGGCACTCCAGAGAAACCCCAAGAACACTGTTTCAAGGCTAGAGGGATCCTGAGGTCACTGTAGCAACACGAAAGAGCTCCGTGGACCAAGAATCAACACGAGATGAGAGGTTAGTCCCTGGCTTCGACTCCTGAGGAATACCACCTTACCACAAGCACCTCAAGAGAAGGCTTCTCTCAGCTCTAGGTATGTGAGAGGGACCCTGAGTTTGCGGCCTCCAGGAGAATGGACACCGCGATGCCCTGACGCGAAATAAGACTGGATATCCCTGCAGTGACTTCAATGCAGGCTCGTCTTGCATCTCCCAAGATGAAAGGATGTCTGAATCCCCTGTGAAGACCACAGAGAAAGACCTAGTTCCCCACCTCATCGCGACCGGAGGCCTCACATCCTTTGAAAACTCCAGAGGTACGCGGAGATCAGTGCCTCCAAAGGAGACGATGCCTGACTCCTCGTGAAACTTGATAGGAGTCCCAGGATTCCTGTGGCACGTGGAAAGGGACCCTTGGTCTCCCGCCTCAGCTGGAGAGGCGTCCCAATTGCCTTGCCAAGCCTCGAGGAGAATCCCGAGTTGTGTCTCGCAACTAGGCAAGAGTCCTGACGTGGCTGAACAAACACGTGTGTGGAAGGGCCATCCCCGTCGTAACTCGAGAATATACCCCAGGTTCCCGCCGCAACTCGAGAAAAACCATGAGACTTCCCCCTCGCCGCGAGATGAGGCCCGATTCCCCTGCACTGCGTGCAGAGCAATTCCGTGTTCACACATGAAAGGAGCCTTGATTTCCTTCATGGCACTCCAGAGAAACCCCAAGAACACTGTTTCAAGGCTAGAGGGATCCTGAGGTCACTGTAGCAACACGAAAGAGCTCCGTGGACCAAGAATCAACACGAGATGAGAGGTTAGTCCCTGGCTTCGACTCCAGAGGAATACCACCTTACCACAAGCACCTCAAGAGGAGGCTTTTCTCAGCTCTATGTATGTGAGAGGGACCCTGAGTTTGCGGCCTCAAGTGGAATGGACACCGCGATGCCCTGACTCGAAATAAGGCCGGATATCCCTGCAGTGACTGGAATGCAGGCTCGTCTTGCATCTCCCAAGACGAAAGGGTGTCTGAATCCCCTGTGGAGACCACAGAGAAAGACCTAGTTCCCCACCTCATCGCGACAGGAGGCCTCAAATCCTTTGAAAACTCCAGAGGTATGCGGAGATCAGTGCCTCCAAAGGAGACGATGCCTGACTCCTCTTGAATCTTGATAGGAGACCCAGGATTCCTGTGGCACGGGGAAAGGGACCCTTGGTCTCCCGTCTCAGCTGGAGAGGCGTCCCAATTGCCCTGCAAAGCCTCGAGGAGAATCCCGAGTTGTCCCTCGCAACTAGGCAGGAGTCCTGACATGGCTGAACACACACGTGTGTGGAAGGGCCATCCCCGTCGTAACTCGAGAATATACCCCAGGTTCCCGCCGCAACTCGAGAAAAACCATGAGACTTCCCCCTCGCCGCGAGATGAAGCCCGATTCCCCTGCACTGCGTGCAGAGCAATTCCGTGTTGCACATCACACATGAAAGGAGCCTTGATTTCCTTGATGGCACTCCAGAGAAACCCCAAGAACACTGTTTCAAGGCTAGAGGGATCCTGAGGTCACTGTAGCAACACGAAAGAGCTCCGTGGACCAAGAATCAACACGAGATGAGAGGTTAGTCCCTGGCTTCGACTCGTGAGGAATACCACCTTACCACAAGCACCTCAAGAGGAGGCTTCTCTCAGCTCTAGGTATGTGAGAGGGACCCTGAGTTTGCGGCCTCAAGTGGAATGGACACCGCGATGCCCTGACTCGAAATAAGGCCGGATATCCCTGCAGTGACTTGAATGCAGACTCGTCTTGCATCTCCCAAGAAGAAAGGTTGTCTGAATCCCCTGTGGAAAGCACAGAGAAAGACTTAGTTTCCCACCTCATCGCGACCGATAACCTTACATCCTTTGAAAACTCCAGAGGTACGCGGAGATCAGTGCCTCCAAAGGAGACGATGCCTGACTCCTCGTGAAACTTGATAGGAGTCCCAGGATTCCTGTGGCACTTGGAAAGGGACCCTTGGTCTCCTGCCTCTGCTGGAGAGGCGTCCCAATTGCCCTGCCAAGCCTCGAGGAGAATCCAGAGTTGTCCCTCGCAACTAGGCAGGAGTCCTGACGTCGCTGAAGAAACACGTGGGTGGAAGGGCCATCCCCGTCGTAACTCGAGAATATACCCCAGGTTCCCGCCGCAACTCGAGAAAAACCATGAGACTTCCCCCTCGCCGCGAGATGAGGCCCGATTCCCCTGCACTGCGTGCAGAGCAATTCCGTGTTGCACATCACACATGAAAGGAGCCTTGATTTCCTTGATGGCACTCCAGAGAAACCCCAAGAACACTGTTTCAAGGCTAGAGGGATCCTGAGGTCACTGTAGCAACACGAAAGAGCTCCGTGGGCCAAAAATCAACTCGAGATGAGAGGTTAGTCCCTGGCTTCGACTCCAGAGGAATACCACCTTACCACAAGCACCTCAAGAGGAGGCTTCTCTCAGCTCTAGGTATGTGAGAGGGACACTGAGTTTGCGGCCTCAAGTGGAATGGACACCGCGATGCCCTGACTCGAAATAAGGCTGGATATCCCTGCAGTGACTTGAATGCAGGCTCGTCTTGCATCTCCCAAGATGAAAGGATGTCTGAATCCCCTGTGGAGACCACAGAGAAACACCTAGTTCCCCACCTCATCGCGACAGGAGGCCTCACATCCTTTGAAAACTCCAGAGGTACGCGGAGATCAGTGCCTCCAAAGGAGACGATGCCTGACTCCTCGTGAAACTTGATAGGAGTCCCAGGATTCCTGTGGCACGTGGAAAGGGACCCTTGGTCTCCCGCCTCAGCTGGAGAGGCGTCCCAATTGCCTTGCCAAGCCTCGAGGAGAATCCCGAGTTGTGTCTCGCAACTAGGCAAGAGTCCTGACGTGGCTGAACAAACACGTGTGTGGAAGGGCCATCCCCGTCGTAACTCGAGAATATACCCCAGGTTCCCGCCGCAACTCGAGAAAAACCATGAGACTTCCCCCTCGCCGCGAGATGAGGCCCGATTCCCCTGCACTGCGTGCAGAGCAATTCTGTGTTGCACATCACACATGAAAGGAGCCTTGATTTCCTTCATGGCACTCCAGAGAAACCCCAAGAACACTGTTTCAAGGCTAGAGGGATCCTGAGGTCACTGTAGCAACATGAAAGAGCTCCGTGGACCAAAAATCAACTCGAGATGAGAGGTTAGTCCCTGGCTTCGACTCCAGAGGAATACCACCTTACCACAAGCACCTCAAGAGGAGGCTTCTCTCAGCTCTAGGTATGTGAGAGGGACCCTGAGTTTGCGGCCTCAAGTGGAATGGACACCACGATGCCCTGACTTGAAATAAGGCCGGATATCCCTGCAGTGACTGGAATGCAGGCTCGTCTTGCATCTCCCAAGACGAAAGGGTGTCTGAATCCCCTGTGGAGACCACAGAGAAAGACGTAGTTCCCCACCTCATCGCGACAGGAGGCCTCAAATCCTTTGAAAACTCCAGAGGTATGCGGAGATCAGTGCCTCCAAAGGAGACGATGCCTGACTCCTCGTGAAACTTGATAGGAGACCCAGGATTCCTGTGGCACGTGGAAAGGGACCCTTGGTCTCCCGTCTCAGCTGGAGAGGCATCCCAATTGCCCTGCAAAGCCTCGAGGAGAATCCCGAGTTGTCCCTCACAACTAGGCAGGAGTCCTGACATGGCTGATCACACACGTGTGTGGAAGGGCCATCCCCGTCGTAACTCGAGAATATACCCCAGGTTCCCGCCGCAACTCGAGAAAAACCATGAGACTTCCCCCTCGCCGCGAGATGAGGCCCGATTCCCCTGAACTGCGTGCAGAGCAATTCCGTGTTGCACATCACACATGAAAGGAGCCTTGATTTCCTTGATGGCACTCCAGAGAAACCCCAAGAACACTGTTTCAAGGATAGAGGGATCCTGAGGTCACTGTAGCAACACGAAAGAACTCTGTGGACCAAAAATCAACTCGAAAAGAGAGGTTAGTCCCTGGATTCGTCTCCAGAGGAATACCACCTTACCACAAGCACCTCAAGAGGAGGCTTCTCTCAGCTCTAGGTATGTGAGAGGGACCCTGAGTTTGCGGCCTCAAGTGGAATGGACACCGCGATGCCCTGACTCGAAATAAGGCCGGATATCCCTGCAGTGACTTCAATGCAGGCTCCTCTTGCATCTCCCAGGACGAAAGGATGTCTGAATCCCCTGTGGAAAGCACAGAGAAAGACTTAGTTTCCCACCTCATCGCGACCGATAACCTTACATCCTTTGAAAACTCCAGAGGTACGCGGAGATCAGTGCCTCCAAAGGAGACGATGCCTGACTCCTCGTGAAACTTGATAGGAGTCCCAGGATTCCTGTGGCACTTGGAAAGGGACCCTTGGTCTCCTGCCTCTGCTGGAGAGGCGTCCCAATTGCCCTGCCAAGCCTCGAGGAGAATCCAGAGTTGTCCCTCGCAACTAGGCAGGAGTCCTGACGTCGCTGAAGAAACACGTGGGTGGAAGGGCCATCCCCGTCGTAACTCGAGAATATACCCCAGGTTCCCGCCGCAACTCGAGAAAAACCATGAGACTTCCCCCTCGCCGCGAGATGAGGCCCGATTCCCCTGCACTGCGTGCAGAGCAATTCCGTGTTGCACATCACACATGAAAGGAGCCTTGATTTCCTTGATGGCACTCCAGAGAAACCCCAAGAACACTGTTTCAAGGCTAGAGGGATCCTGAGGTCACTGTAGCAACACGAAAGAGCTCCGTGGGCCAAAAATCAACTCGAGATGAGAGGTTAGTCCCTGGCTTCGACTCCAGAGGAATACCACCTTACCACAAGCACCTCAAGAGGAGGCTTCTCTCAGCTCTAGGTATGTGAGAGGGACACTGAGTTTGCGGCCTCAAGTGGAATGGACACCGCGATGCCCTGACGCGAAATAAGGCTGGATATCCCTGCAGTGACTTGAATGCAGGCTCGTCTTGCATCTCCCAAGATGAAAGGATGTCTGAATCCCCTGTGGAGACCACAGAGAAACACCTAGTTCCCCACCTCATCGCGACAGGAGGCCTCACATCCTTTGAAAACTCCAGAGGTACGCGGAGATCAGTGCCTCCAAAGGAGACGATGCCTGACTCCTCGTGAAACTTGATAGGAGTCCCAGGATTCCTGTGGCACGTGGAAAGGGACCCTTGGTCTCCCGCCTCAGCTGGAGAGGCGTCCCAATTGCCTTGCCAAGCCTCGAGGAGAATCCCGAGTTGTGTCTCGCAACTAGGCAAGAGTCCTGACGTGGCTGAACAAACACGTGAGTGGAAGGGCCATCCCCGTCGTAACTCGAGAATATACCCCAGGTTCCCGCCGCAACTCGAGAAAAACCATGAGACTTCCCCCTCGCCGCGAGATGAGGCCCGATTCCCCTGCACTGCGTGCAGAGCAATTCTGTGTTGCACATCACACATGAAAGGAGCCTTGATTTCCTTCATGGCACTCCAGAGAAACCCCAAGAACACTGTTTCAAGGCTAGAGGGATCCTGAGGTCACTGTAGCAACACGAAAGAGCTCCGTGGACCAAAAATCAACTCGAGATGAGAGGTTAGTCCCTGGCTTCGACTCCAGAGGAATACCACCTTACCACAAGCACCTCAAGAGGAGGCTTCTCTCAGCTCTAGGTATGTGAGAGGGACCCTGAGTTTGCGGCCTCAAGTGGAATGGACACCACGATGCCCTGACTTGAAATAAGGCCGGATATCCCTGCAGTGACTGGAATGCAGGCTCGTCTTGCATCTCCCAAGACGAAAGGGTGTCTGAATCCCCTGTGGAGACCACAGAGAAAGACGTAGTTCCCCACCTCATCGCGACAGGAGGCCTCAAATCCTTTGAAAACTCCAGAGGTATGCGGAGATCAGTGCCTCCAAAGGAGACGATGCCTGACTCCTCGTGAAACTTGATAGGAGACCCAGGATTCCTGTGGCACGTGGAAAGGGACCCTTGGTCTCCCGTCTCAGCTGGAGAGGCATCCCAATTGCCCTGCAAAGCCTCGAGGAGAATCCCGAGTTGTCCCTCACAACTAGGCAGGAGTCCTGACATGGCTGATCACACACGTGTGTGGAAGGGCCATCCCCGTCGTAACTCGAGAATATACCCCAGGTTCCCGCCGCAACTCGAGAAAAACCATGAGACTTCCCCCTCGCCGCGAGATGAGGCCCGATTCCCCTGAACTGCGTGCAGAGCAATTCCGTGTTGCACATCACACATGAAAGGAGCCTTGATTTCCTTGATGGCACTCCAGAGAAACCCCAAGAACACTGTTTCAAGGCTAGAGGGATCCTGAGGTCACTGTAGCAACACGAAAGAGCTCCGTGGACCAAGAATCAACACGAGATGAGAGGTTAGTCCCTGGCTTCGACTCCTGAGGAATACCACCTTACCACAAGCACCTCAAGAGGAGGCTTCTCTCAGCTCTAGGTATGTGAGAGGGACCCTGAGTTTGCGGCCTCAAGTGGAATGGACACCGCGATGCCCTGAAGCGAAATAAGGCTGGATATCCCTGCAGTGACTTCAATGCGGGCTCGTCTTCCATCTCCCAAGAAGAAAGGATGTCTGAATCCCCTGTGGAGACCACAGAGAAAGACCTAGTTCCCCACCTCATCGCGACCGGAGGCCTCACATCCTTTGAAAACTCCAGAGGTACGCGGAGATCAGTGCCTCCAAAGGAGACGATGCCTGACTCCTCGTGAAACTTGATAGGAGTCCCAGGATTCCTGTGGCACGTGGAAAGGGACCCTTGGTCTCCCGCCTCAGCTGGAGAGGCGTCCCAATTGCCTTGCCAAGCCTCGAGGAGAATCCCGAGTTGTGTCTCGCAACTAGGCAAGAGTCCTGACATGGCTGAACAAACACGTGTGTGGAAGGGCCATCCCCGTCGTAACTCGAGAATATACCCCAGGTTCCCGCCGCAACTCGAGAAAAACCATGAGACTTCCCCCTCGCCGCGAGATGAGGCCCGATTCCCCTGCACTGCGTGCAGAGCAATTCCGTGTTCACACATGAAAGGAGCCTTGATTTCCTTCATGGCACTCCAGAGAAACCCCAAGAACACTGTTTCAAGGCTAGAGGGATCCTGAGGTCACTGTAGCAACACGAAAGAGCTCCGTGGACCAAGAATCAACACGAGATGAGAGGTTAGTCCCTGGCTTCGACTCCAGAGGAATACCACCTTACCACAAGCACCTCAAGAGGAGGCTTCTCTCAGCTCTAGGTATGTCAGAGGGACCCTGAGTTTGCGGCCTCAAGTGGAATGGACACCGCGATGCCCTGACTCGAAATAAGGCCGGATATCCCTGCAGTGACTGGAATGCAGGCTCGTCTTGCATCTCCCAAGACGAAAGGGTGTCTGAATCCCCTGTGGAGACCACAGAGAAAGACCTAGTTCCCCACCTCATCGCGACAGGAGGCCTCAAATCCTTTGAAAACTCCAGAGGTATGCGGAGATCAGTGCCTCCAAAGGAGACGATGCCTGACTCCTCTTGAATCTTGATAGGAGACCCAGGATTCCTGTGGCACGTGGAAAGGGACCCTTGGTCTCCCGTCTCAGCTGGAGAGGCGTCCCAATTGCCCTGCAAAGCCTCGAGAAGAATCCCGAGTTGTCCCTCGCAACTAGGCAGGAGTCCTGACATGGCTGTACACACACGTGTGTGGAAGGGCCATCCCCGTCGTAACTCGAGAATATACCCCAGGTTCCCGCCGCAACTCGAGAAAAACCATGAGACTTCCCCCTCGCCGAGAGACGAAGCCCGATTCCCCTGCACTGCGTGCAGAGCAATTCCGTGTTGCACATCACACATGAAAGGAGCCTTGATTTCCTTGATGGCACTCCAGAGAAACCCCAAGAACACTGTTTCAAGTCTAGAGGGATCCTGAGGTCACTGTAGCAACACGAAAGAGCTCCGTGGACCAAGAATCAACACGAGATGAGAGGTTAGTCCCTGGCTTCGACTCCAGAGGAATACCACCTTACCACAAGCACCTCAAGAGGAGGCTTCTCTCAGCTCTAGGTATGTGAGAGGGATCCTGAGTTTGCGGCCTCAAGTGGAATGGACACCGCGATGTCCTGACTCGAAATAAGGCCGGATATCCCTCCAGTGACTTGAATGCAGGCTCGTCTTGCATCTCCCAAGACGAAAGGATGTTTGAATCCCCTGTGGAGACCACAGAGAAACACCTAGTTCCCCACCTCATCGCGACCGGAGGCCTCACATCCTTTGAAAACTCCAGAGGTACGCGGAGATCAGTGCCTCCAAAGGAGACGATGCCTGACTCCTCGTGAAACTTGATAGGAGTCCCAGGATTCTTGTGGCACGTGGAAAGGGACCCTTGGTCTCCGGCCTCAGCTGGAGAGGCGTTCCAATTGCCCTGCCAAGCCTCGAGGAGAATCCCGAGTTGCCCCTCGCAACTAGGCAGGAGTCCTGATGTGGCTGAACAAACACGTGGGTGGAAGGGCCATCCCCGTTGTAACTCGAGAATATACCCCATGTTCCGGCCGCAACTCGAGAAAAACCATGAGACTTCCCCCTCGATGCGAGATGAGGCCCGATTCCCCTGTACTGCGTGCAGAGCAATTCCGTGTTGCACATCACACATGAAAGGAGCCTTGATTTCCTTGATGGCACTCCAGAGAAACCCCAAGAACACTGTTTCAAGGATAGAGGGATCCTGAGGTCACTGTAGCAACACGAAAGAACTCTGTGGACCAAAAATCAACTCGAAAAGAGAGGATAGTCCCTGGATTCGTCTCCAGAGGAAAACCACCTTACCACAAGCACCTCAAGAGGAGGCTTCTCTCAGCTCTAGGTATGTGAGAGGGACCCTGAGTTTGCGGCCTCAAGTGGAATGGACACCGCGATGCCCTGACTCGAAATAAGGCCGGATATCCCTGCAGTGACTTCAATGCAGGCTCGTCTTGCATCTCCCAGGACGAAAGGATGTCTGAATCCCCTGTGGAAAGCACAGAGAAAGACTTAGTTCCCCACCTCATCGCGACCGATAGCCTCACATCCTTTGAAAACTCCAGCGGCATGCGGAGATCAGTGCCTCCAAAGGAGACGATGCTTGACTCCTCGTGAAACTTGATAGGAGTCCCAGGATTCCTGTGGCACTTGGAAAGGGACACTTGGTCTCCCGCCTCAGCTGGAGAGGCGTCCCAATTGCCCTGCCAAGCCTCGAGGAGAATCCAGAGTTGTCCCTCGCAACTAGGCAGGAGTCCTGACGTCGCTGAAGAAACACGTGAGTGGAAGGGCCATCCCCGTCGTAACTCGAGAATATACCCCAGGTTCCCGCCGCAACTCGAGAAAAACCATGAGACTTCCCCCTCGCCGCGAGATGAGGCCCGATTCCCCTGAACTGCGTGCAGAGCAATTCCGTGTTGCACATCACACTTGAAAGGAGCCTTGATTTCCTTGATGGCACTCCAGAGAAACCCCAAGAACACTGTTTCAAGGCTAGAGGGATCCTGAGGTCACTGTAGCAACACGAAAGAGCTCCGTGGACCAAGAATCAACACGAGATGAGAGGTTAGTCCCTGGCTTCGACTCCTGAGGAATACCACCTTACCACAAGCACCTCAAGAGGAGGCTTCTCTCAGCTCTAGGTATGTGAGAGGGACCCTGAGTTTGCGGCCTCAAGTGGAATGGACACCGCGATGCCCTGACGCGAAATAAGGCTGGATATCCCTGCAGTGACTTGAATGCAGGCTCGTCTTGCATCTCCCAAGATGAAAGGATGTCTGAATCCCCTGTGGAGACCACAGAGAAAGACTTAGTTCCCCACCTCATCGCGACCGATAGCCTCACATCCTTTGAAAACTCCAGAGGTATGCGGAGATCAGTGCCTCCAAAGGAGACGATGCTTGACTCCTCGTGAAACTTGATAGGAGTCCCAGGATTCCTGTGGCACTTGGAAAGGGACACTTGGTCTCCCGCCTCAGCTGGAGAGGCGTCCCAATTGCCCTGCCAAGCCTCGAGGAGAATCCAGAGTTGTCCCTCGCAACTAGGCAGGAGTCCTGACGTCGCTGAAGAAACACGTGAGTGGAAGTGCCATCCCCGTCGTAACTCGAGAATATACCCCAGGTTCCCGCCGCAACTCGAGAAAAACCATGAGACTTCCCCCTCGCCGCGAGATGAGGCCCGATTCCCCTGAACTGCGTGCATAGCAATTCCGTGTTGCACATCACACATGAAAGGAGCCTTGATTTCCTTGATGGCACTCGAGAGAAACCCCAAGAACACTGTTTCAAGGCTAGAGGGATCCTGAGGTCATTGTAGCAACACGAAAGAGCTCCGTGGACCAAGAATCAACACGAGATGAGAGGTTAGTCCCTGGCTTCGACTCCTGAGGAATACCACCTTACCACAAGCACCTCAAGAGGAGGCTTCTCTCAGCTCTAGGTATGTGAGAGGGACCCTGAGTTTGCGGCCTCAAGTGGAATGGACACCGCGATGCCCTGACGCGAAATAAGGCTGGATATCCCTGCAGTGACTTCAATGCAGGCTCGTCTTGCATCTCCCAAGATGAAAGGATGTCTGAATCCCCTGTGGAGACCACAGAGA
This sequence comes from Cervus elaphus, assembly GCF_910594005.1. Lineage (NCBI taxonomy): Eukaryota > Metazoa > Chordata > Mammalia > Artiodactyla > Cervidae > Cervus > Cervus elaphus. The sequence continues at coordinate 1,823,426 of NC_057828.1, forward strand.
AAGACCTAGTTCCCCACCTCATCGCGACCGGAGGCCTCACATCCTTTGAAAACTCCAGAGGTACGCGGAGATCAGTGCCTCCAAAGGAGACGATGCCTGACTCCTCGTGAAACTTGATAGGAGTCCCAGGATTCCTGTGGCACGTGGAAAGGGACCCTTGGTCTCCCGCCTCAGCTGGAGAGGCGTCCCAATTGCCTTGCCAAGCCTCGAGGAGAATCCCGAGTTGTGTCTCGCAACTAGGCAAGAGTCCTGACGTGGCTGAACAAACACGTGTGTGGAAGGGCCATCCCCGTCGTAACTCGAGAATATACCCCAGGTTCCCGCCGCAACTCGAGAAAAACCATGAGACTTCCCCCTCGCCGCCAGATGAGGCCCGATTCCCCTGCACTGCGTGCAGAGCAATTCCGTGTTCACACATGAAAGGAGCCTTGATTTCCTTCATGGCACTCCAGAGAAACCCCAAGAACACTGTTTCAAGGCTAGAGGGATCCTGAGGTCACTGTAGCAACACGAAAGAGCTCCGTGGACCAAGAATCAACACGAGATGAGAGGTTAGTCCCTGGCTTCGACTCCTGAGGAATACCACCTTACCACAAGCACCTCAAGAGGAGGCTTCTCTCAGCTCTAGGTATGTGAGAGGGATCCTGAGTTTGCGGCCTCAAGTGGAATGGACACCGCGATGCCCTGACTCGAAATAAGGCCGGATATCCCTCCAGTGACTTGAATGCAGGCTCGTCTTGCATCTCCCAAGAAGAAAGGATGTTTGAATCCCCTGTGGAGACCACAGAGAAACACCTAGTTCCCCACCTCATCGCGACCGCAGGCCTCACATCCTTTGAAAACTCCAGAGGTACGCGGAGATCAGTGCCTCCAAAGGAGACGATGCCTGACTCCTCGTGAAACTTGATAGGAGTCCCAGGATTCTTGTGGCACGTGGAAAGGGACCCTTGGTCTCCCGCCTCAGCTGGAGAGGCGTTCCAATTGCCCTGCCAAGCCTCGAGGAGAATCCCGAGTTGCCCCTCGCAACTAGGCAGGAGTCCTGACGTGGCTGAACAAACACGTGGGTGGAAGGGCCATCCCCATTGTAACTCGAGAATATACCCCAGGTTCCCGCCGCAACTCGAGAAAAACCATGAGACTTCCCCCTCGATGCGAGATGAGGCCCGATTCCCCTGTACTGCGTGCAGAGCAATTCCGTGTTGCACATCACACATGAAAGGAGCCTTGATTTCCTTGATGGCACTCCAGAGAAACCCCAAGAACACTGTTTCAAGGATAGAGGGATCCTGAGGTCACTGTAGCAACACGAAAGAACTCTGTGGACCAAAAATCAACTCAAAAAGAGAGGTTAGTCCCTGGATTCGTCTCCAGAGGAATACCACCTTACCACAAGCACCTCAAGAGGAGGCTTCTCTCAGCTCTAGGTATGTGAGAGGGACCCTGAGTTTGCGGCCTCAAGTGGAATGGACACCGCGATGCCCTGACGCGAAATAAGGCCGGATATCCCTGCAGTGACTTCAATGCAGGCTCGTCTTGCATCTCCCAGGACGAAAGGATGTCTGAATCCCCTGTGGAAAGCACAGAGAAAGACTTAGTTCCCCACCTCATCGCGACCGATAGCCTCACATCCTTTGAAAACTCCAGAGGTATGCGGAGATCAGTGCCTCCAAAGGAGACGATGCTTGACTCCTCGTGAAACTTGACAGGAGTCCCAGGATTCCTGTGGCACTTGGAAAGGGACACTTGGTCTCCCGCCTCAGCTGGAGAGGCGTCCCAATTGCCCTGCCAAGCCTCGAGGAGAATCCAGAGTTGTCCCTCGCAACTAGGCAGGAGTCCTGACGTCGCTGAAGAAACACGTGGGTGGAAGGGCCATCCCCGTCGTAACTCGAGAATATACCCCAGGTTCCCGCCGCAACTCGAGAAAAACCATGAGACTTCCCCCTCGCCGCGAGATGAGGCCCGATTCCCCTGCACTGCGTGCAGAGCAATTCCGTGTTGCACATCACACATGAAAGGAGCCTTGATTTCCTTGATGGAACTCCAGAGAAACCCCAAGAACACTGTTTCAAGGCTAGAGGGATCCTGAGGTCACTGTAGCAACACGAAAGAGCTCCGTGGGCCAAAAATCAACTCGAGATGAGAGGTTAGTCCCTGGCTTCGACTCCAGAGGAATACCACCTTACCACAAGCACCTCAAGAGGAGGCTTCTCTCAGCTCTAGGTATGTGAGAGGGACCCTGAGTTTGCGGCCTCAAGTGGAATGGACACCGCGATGCCCTGACGCGAAATAAGGCTGGATATCCCTGCAGTGACTTCAATGCAGGCTCGTCTTGCATCTCCCAAGATGAAAGGATGTCTGAATCCCCTGTGGAGACCACAGAGAAAGACCTAGTTCCCCACCTCATCGCGACCGGAGGCCTCACATCCTTTGAAAACTCCAGAGGTACGCGGAGATCAGTGCCTCCAAAGGAGACGATGCCTGACTCCTCGTGAAACTTAATTGGAGTCCCAGGATTCCTGTGGCACGTGGAAAGGGACCCTTGGTCTCCCGCCTCAGCTGGAGAGGCGTCCCAATTGCCTTGCCAAGCCTCGAGGAGAATCCCGAGTTGTGTCTCGCAACTAGGCAAGAGTGCTGACGTGGCTGAACAAACACGTGTGTGGAAGGGCCATCCCCGTCGTAACTCGAGAATATACCCCAGGTTCCCGCCGCAACTCGAGAAAAACCATGAGACTTCCCCCTCGCCGCCAGATGAGGCCCGATTCCCCTGCACTGCGTGCAGAGCAATTCCGTGTTGCACATCACACATGAAAGGAGCCTTGATTTCCTTCATGGCACTCCAGAGAAACCCCAAGAACACTGTTTCAAGGCTAAAGGGATCCTGAGGTCACTGTAGCAACACGAAAGAGCTCCGTGGACCAAAAATCAAGTCGAGATGAGAGGTTAGTCCCTGGCTTCGACTCCAGAGGAATACCACCTTACCACAAGCACCTCAAGAGGAGGCTTCTCTCAGCTCTACGTATGTGAGAGGGACCCTGAGTTTGCGGCCTCAAGTGGAATGGACACCGCGATGCCCTGACTCGAAATAAGGCCGGATATCCCTGCAGTGACGGGAATGCAGGCTCGTCTTGCATCTCCCAAGACGAAAGGGTGTCTGAATCCCCTGTGGAGACCACAGAGAAAGACATAGTTCCCCACCTCATCGCGACAGGAGGCCTCAAATCCTTTGAAAACTCCAGAGGTATGCGGAGATCAGTGCCTCCAAAGGAGACGATGCCTGACTCCTCGTGAAACTTGATAGGATACCCAGGATTCCTGTGGCACGTGGAAAGGGACCCTTGGTCTCCCGCCTCAGCTGGAGAGGCGTCCCAATTGCCTTGCCAAGCCTCGAGGAGAATCCCGAGTTGTGTCTCGCAACTAGGCAAGAGTCCTGACGTGGCTGAACAAACACGTGTGTGGAAGGGCCATCCCCGTCGTAACTCGAGAATATACCCCAGGTTCCCGCCGCAACTCGAGAAAAACCATGAGACTTCCCCCTCGCCGCGAGATGAGGCCCGATTCCCCTGCACTGCGTGCAGAGCAATTCCGTGTTGCACATCACACATGAAAGGAGCCTTGATTTCCTTCATGGCACTCCAGAGAAACCCCAAGAACACTGTTTCAAGGCTAGAGGGATCCTGAGGTCACTGTAGCAACACGAAAGAGCTCCGTGGACCAAAAATCAACTCGAGATGAGAGGTTAGTCCCTGGCTTCGACTCCAGAGGAATACCACCTTACCACAAGCACCTCAAGAGGAGGCTTCTCTCAGCTCTAGGTATGTGAGAGGGACCCTGAGTTTGCGGCCTCAAGTGGAATGGACACCGCGATGCCCTGACTCGAAATAAGGCCGGATATCCCTGCAGTGACTGGAATGCAGGCTCGTCTTGCATCTCCCAAGACGAAAGGGTGTCTGAATCCCCTGTGGAGACCACAGAGAAAGACATAGTTCCCCACCTCATCGCGACAGGAGGCCTCAAATCCTTTGAAAACTCCAGAGGTATGCGGAGATCAGTGCCTCCAAAGGAGACGATGCCTGACTCCTCGTGAAACTTGATAGGAGACCCAGGATTCCTGTGGCACGTGGAAAGGGACCCTTGGTCTCCCGCCTCAGCTGGAGAGGCGTCCCAATTGCCTTGCCAAGCCTCGAGGAGAATCCCGAGTTGTGTCTCGCAACTAGGCAAGAGTCCTGACGTGGCTGAACAAACACGTGTGTGGAAGGGCCATCCCCGTCGTAACTCGAGAATATACCCCAGGTTCCCGCCGCAACTCGAGAAAAACCATGAGACTTCCCCCTCGCCGCGAGATGAGGCCCGATTCCCCTGCACTGCGTGCAGAGCAATTCCGTGTTGCACATCACACATGAAAGGAGCCTTGATTTCCTTCATGGCACTCCAGAGAAACCCCAAGAACACTGTTTCAAGGCTAGAGGGATCCTGAGGTCACTGTAGCAACACGAAAGAGCTCCGTGGACCAAAAATCAACTCGAGATGAGAGGTTAGTCCCTGGCTTCGACTCCAGAGGAATACCACCTTACCACAAGCACCTCAAGAGGAGGCTTCTCTCAGCTCTAGGTATGTGAGAGGGACCCTGAGTTTGCGGCCTCAAGTGGAATGGACACCGCGATGCCCTGACTCGAAATAAGGCCGGATATCCCTGCAGTGACTGGAATGCAGGCTCGTCTTGCATCTCCCAAGACGAAAGGGTGTCTGAATCCCCTGTGGAGACCACAGAGAAAGACCTAGTTCCCCACCTCATCGCGACAAGAGGCCTCAAATCCTTTGAAAACTCCAGAGGTATGCGGAGATCAGTGCCTCCAAAGGAGACGATGCCTGACTCCTCCTGAAACTTGATAGGAGACCCAGGATTCCTGTGGCACGTGGAAAGGGACCCTTGGTCTCCCGTCTCAGCCGGAGAGGCGTCCCAATTGCCCTGCAAAGCCTCGAGGAGAATCCCGAGTTGTCCCTCGCAACTAGGCAGGAGTCCTGACATGGCTGAACACACACGTGTGTGGAAGGGCCATCCCCGTCGTAACTCGAGAATATACCCCAGGTTCCCGCCGCAACTCGAGAAAAACCATGAGACTTGCCCCTCGATGCGAGATGAGGCCCGATTCCCCTGCACTGCGTGCAGAGCAATTCTGTGTTGCACATCACACATGAAAGGAGCCTTGATTTCCTTGATGGCACTCCAGAGAAACCCCAAGAACACTGTTTCAAGGCTTGAGGGATCCTGAGGTCACTGTAGCAACACGAAAGAGCTCCGTGGACCAAGAATCAACACGAGATGAGAGGTTAGTCCCTGGCTTCGACTCCTGAGGAATACCACCTTACCACAAGCACCTCAAGAGGAGGCTTCTCTCAGCTCTAGGTATGTGAGAGGGATCCTGAGTTTGCGGCCTCAAGTGGAATGGACACCGCGATGCCCTGACTCGAAATAAGGCCGGATATCCCTCCAGTGACTTGAATGCAGGCTCGTCTTGCATCTCCCAAGAAGAAAGGATGTTTGAATCCCCTCTGGAGACCACAGAGAAACACCTAGTTCCCCACCTCATCGCGACCGGAGGCCTCACATCCTTTGAAAACTCCAGAGGTACGCGGAGATCAGTGCCTCCAAAGGAGACGATGCCTGACTCCTCGTGAAACTTGATAGGAGTCCCAGGATTCTTGTGGCACGTGGAAAGGGACCCTTGGTCTCCCGCCTCAGCTGGAGAGGCGTCCCAATTGCCTTGCCAAGCCTCGAGGAGAATCCCGAGTTGTGTCTCGCAACTAGGCAAGAGTCCTGACGTGGCTGAACAAACACGTGTGTGGAAGGGCCATCCCCGTCGTAACTCGAGAATATACCCCAGGTTCCCGCCGCAACTCGAGAAAAACCATGAGACTTCCCCCTCGCCGCGAGATGAGGCCCGATTCCCCTGCACTGCGTGCAGAGCAATTCCGTGTTGCACATCACACATGAAAGGAGCCTTGATTTCCTTCATGGCACTCCAGAGAAACCCCAAGAACACTGTTTCAAGGCTAGAGGGATCCTGAGGTCACTGTAGCAACACGAAAGAGCTCCGTGGACCAAAAATCAAGTCGAGATGAGAGGTTAGTCCCTGGCTTCGACTCCAGAGGAATACCACCTTACCACAAGCACCTCAAGAGGAGGCTTCTCTCAGCTCTAGGTATGTGAGAGGGACCCTGAGTTTGCGGCCTCAAGTGGAATGGACACCGCGATGCCCTGACTCGAAATAAGGCCGGATATCCCTGCAGTGACGGGAATGCAGGCTCGTCTTGCATCTCCCAAGACGAAAGGGTGTCTGAATCCCCTGTGGAGACCACAGAGAAAGACATAGTTCCCCACCTCATCGCGACAGGAGGCCTCAAATCCTTTGAAAACTCCAGAGGTATGCGGAGATCAGTGCCTCCAAAGGAGACGATGCCTGACTCCTCGTGAAACTTGATAGGAGACCCAGGATTCCTGTGGCACGTGGAAAGGGACCCTTGGTCTCCCGCCTCAGCTGGAGAGGCGTCCCAATTGCCTTGCCAAGCCTCGAGGAGAATCCCGAGTTGTGTCTCGCAACTAGGCAAGAGTCCTGACGTGGCTGAACAAACACGTGTGTGGAAGGGCCATCCCCGTCGTAACTCGAGAATATACCCCAGGTTCCCGCCGCAACTCGAGAAAAACCATGAGACTTCCCCCTCGCCGCGAGATGAGGCCCGATTCCCCTGCACTGCGTGCAGAGCAATTCCGTGTTGCACATCACACATGAAAGGAGCCTTGATTTCCTTCATGGCACTCCAGAGAAACCCCAAGAACACTGTTTCAAGGCTAGAGGGATCCTGAGGTCACTGTAGCAACACGAAAGAGCTCCGTGGACCAAAAATCAAGTCGAGATGAGAGGTTAGTCCCTGGCTTCGACTCCAGAGGAATACCACCTTACCACAAGCACCTCAAGAGGAGGCTTCTCTCAGCTCTAGGTATGTGAGAGGGACCCTGAGTTTGCGGCCTCAAGTGGAATGGACACCGCGATGCCCTGACTCGAAATAAGGCCGGATATCCCTGCAGTGACTGGAATGCAGGCTCGTCTTGCATCTCCCAAGACGAAAGGGTGTCTGAATCCCCTGTGGAGACCACAGAGAAAGACATAGTTCCCCACCTCATCGCGACAGTAGGCCTCAAATCCTTTGAAAACTCCAGAGGTATGCGGAGATCAGTGCCTTCAAAGGAGACGATGCCTGACTCCTCGTGAAACTTGATAGGAGACCCAGGATTCCTGTGGCACGTGGAAAGGGACCCTTGGTCTCCCGCCTCAGCTGGAGAGGCGTCCCAATTGCCTTGCCAAGCCTCGAGGAGAATCCCGAGTTGTGTCTCGCAACTAGGCAAGAGTCCTGACGTGGCTGAACAAACACGTGTGTGGAAGGGCCATCCCCGTCGTAACTCGAGAATATACCCCAGGTTCCCGCCGCAACTCGAGGAAAACCATGAGACTTCCCCCTCGCCGCGAGATGAGGCCCGATTCCCCTGCACTGCGTGCAGAGCAATTCCGTGTTGCACATCACACATGAAAGGAGCCTTGATTTCCTTCATGGCACTCCAGAGAAACCCCAAGAACACTGTTTCAAGGCTAGAGGGATCCTGAGGTCACTGTAGCAACACGAAAGAGCTCCGTGGACCAAAAATCAACTCGAGATGAGAGGTTAGTCCCTGGCTTCGACTCCAGAGGAATACCACCTTACCACAAGCACCTCAAGAGGAGGCTTCTCTCAGCTCTAGGTATGTGAGAGGGACCCTGAGTTTGCGGCCTCAAGTGGAATGGACACCGCGATGCCCTGACTCGAAATAAGGCCGGATATCCCTGCAGTGACTGGAATGCAGGCTCGTCTTGCATCTCCCAAGACGAAAGGGTGTCTGAATCCCCTGTGGAGACCACAGAGAAAGACCTAGTTCCCCACCTCATCGCGACAAGAGGCCTCAAATCCTTTGAAAACTCCAGAGGTATGCGGAGATCAGTGCCTCCAAAGGAGACGATGCCTGACTCCTCCTGAAACTTGATAGGAGACCCAGGATTCCTGTGGCACGTGGAAAGGGACCCTTGGTCTCCCGTCTCAGCCGGAGAGGCGTCCCAATTGCCCTGCAAAGCCTCGAGGAGAATCCCGAGTTGTCCCTCGCAACTAGGCAGTAGTCCTGACATGGCTGAACACACACGTGTGTGGAAGGGCCATCCCCGTCGTAACTCGAGAATATACCCCAGGTTCCCGCCGCAACTCGAGAAAAACCATGAGACTTCCCCCTCGCCGCGAGATGAAGCCCGATTCCCATGCACTGCGTGCAGAGCAATTCCGTGTTGCACATCACACATGAAAGGAGCCTTGATTTCCTTGATGGCACTCCAGAGAAACCCCAAGAACACTGTTTCAAGGCTTGAGGGATCCTGAGGTCACTGTACCAACAAGAAAGAGCTCCGTGGACCAAGAATCAACACGAGATGAGAGGTTAGTCCCTGGCTTCGACTCCTGAGGAATACCACCTTACCACAAGCACCTCAAGAGGAGGCTTCTCTCAGCTCTAGGTATGTGAGAGGGACCCTGAGTTTGCGGCCTCAAGTGGAATGGACACCGCGATGCCCTGACTCGAAATAAGGCCGGATATCCCTCCAGTGACTTGAATGCAGGCTCGTCTTGCATCTCCCAAGAAGAAAGGATGTTTGAATCCCCTCTGGAGACCACAGAGAAACACCTAGTTCCCCACCTCATCGCGACCGGAGGCCTCACATCCTTTGAAAACTCCAGAGGTACGCGGAGATCAGTGCCTCCAAAGGAGACGATGCCTGACTCCTCGTGAAACTTGATAGGAGTCCCAGGATTCTTGTGGCACGTGGAAAGGGACCCTTGGTCTCCCGCCTCAGCTGGAGAGGCGTTCCAATTGCCCTGCCAAGCCTCGAGGAGAATCCCGAGTTGCCCCTCGCAACTAGGCAGGAGTCCTGACGTCGCTGAAGAAACACGTGGGTGGAAGGGCCATCCCCGTTGTAACTTGACAATATACCCCAGGTTCCCGCCGCAACTCGAGAAAAACCATGAGACTTCCCCCTCGATGCGAGATGAGGCCCGATTCCCCTGTACTGCGTGCAGAGCAATTCCGTCTTGCACATCACACATGAAAGGAGCCTTGATTTCCTTAATGGCACTCCAGAGAAACCCCAGGAACACTGTTTCAAGGATAGAGGGATCCTGAGGTCACTGTAGCAACACGAAAGAACTCTGTGGACCAAAAATCAACTCGAAAAGAGAGGTTAGTCCCTGGATTCGTCTCCAGAGGAATACCACCTTACCACAAGCACCTCAAGAGGAGGCTTCTCTCAGTTCTAGGTATGTGAGAGGGACCCTGAGTTTGCGGCCTCAAGTGGAATGGACACCGCGATGCCCTGACTCGAAATAAGGCCGGATATCCCTCCAGTGACTTGAATGCAGGCTCGTCTTGCATCTCCCAAGACGAAAGGGTGTCTGAATCCCCTGTGGAGACCACAGAGAAACACCTAGTTCCCCACCTCATCGCGACCGGAGGCCTCACATCCTTTGAAAACTCCAGAGGTATGCGGAGATCAGTGCCTCCAAAGGAGACGATGCCTGACTCCTCGTGAAACTTGATAGGAGTCCCAGGATACCTGTGGCACGTGGAAAGGGACCCTTGGTCTCCCGCCTCAGCTGGAGAGGCGTCCCAATTGCCTTGCCAAGCCTCGAGGAGAATCCCGAGTTGTGTCTCGCAACTAGGCAAGAGTCCTGACGTGGCTGAACAAACACGTGTGTGGAAGGGCCATCCCCGTCGTAACTCGAGAATATACCCCAGGTTCCCGCCGCAACTCGAGAAAAACCATGAGACTTCCCCCTCGCCGCGAGATGAGGCCCGATTCCCCTGCACTGCGTGCAGAGCAATTCCGTGTTGCACATCACACATGAAAGGAGCCTTGATTTCCTTCATGGCACTCCAGAGAAACCCCAAGAACACTGTTTCAAGGCTAGAGGGATCCTGAGGTCACTGTAGCAACACGAAAGAGCTCCGTGGACCAAAAATCAAGTCGAGATGAGAGGTTAGTCCCTGGCTTCGACTCCAGAGGAATACCACCTTACCACAAGCACCTCAAGAGGAGGCTTCTCTCAGCTCTAGGTATGTGAGAGGGACCCTGAGTTTGCGGCCTCAAGTGGAATGGACACCGCGATGCCCTGACTCGAAATAAGGCCGGATATCCCTGCAGTGACTGGAATGCAGGCTCGTCTTGCATCTCCCAAGACGAAAGGGTGTCTGAATCCCCTGTGGAGACCACAGAGAAAGACATAGTTCCCCACCTCATCGCGACAGGAGGCCTCAAATCCTTTGAAAACTCCAGAGGTATGCGGAGATCAGTGCCTCCAAAGGAGACGATGCCTGACTCCTCGTGAAACTTGATAGGAGACCCAGGATTCCTGTGGCACGTGGAAAGGGACCCTTGGTCTCCCGTCTCAGCTGGAGAGGCGTCCCAATTGCCCTGCAAAGCCTCGAGGAGAATCCCGAGTTGTCCCTCACAACTAGGCAGGAGTCCTGACATGGCTGAACACACACGTGTGTGGAAGGGCCATCCCCGTCGTAACTCGAGAATATACCCCAGGTTCCCGCCGCAACTCGAGAAAAACCATGAGACTTCCCCCTCGATGCGAGATGAGGCCCGATTCCCCTGTACTGCGTGCAGAGCAATTCCGTGTTGCACATCACACATGAAAGGAGCCTTGATTTCCTTGATGGCACTCCAGAGAAACCCCAAGAACACTGTTTCAAGGCTAGAGGGATCCTGAGGTCACTGTAGCAACACGAAAGAGCTCCGTGGACCAAGAATCAACACGAGATGAGAGGTTAGTCCCTGGCTTTGACTCCTGAGGAATACCACCTTACCACAAGCACCTCAAGAAGAGGCTTCTCTCAGCTCTAGGTATGTGAGAGGGACCCTGAGTTTGCGGCCTCAAGTGGAATGGACACCGCGATGCCCTGACGCGAAATAAGGCTGGATATCCCTGCAGTGACTTCAATGCAGGCTCGTCTTGCATCTCCCAAGATGAAAGGATGTCTGAATCCCCTGTGGAGACCACAGAGAAAGACCTAGTTCCCCACCTCATCGCGACCGGAGGCCTCACATCCTTTGAAAACTCCAGAGGTACGCGGAGATCAGTGCCTCCAAAGGAGACGATGCCTGACTCCTCGTGAAACTTGATAGGAGTCCCAGGATTCCTGTGGCACGTGGAAAGGGACCCTTGGTCTCCCGCCTCAGCTGGAGAGGCGTCCCAATTGCCTTGCCAAGCCTCGAGGAGAATCCCGAGTTGTGTCTCGCAACTAGGCAAGAGTCCTGACGTGGCTGAACAAACACGTGTGTGGAAGGGCCATCCCCGACGTAACTCGAGAATATACCCCAGGTTCCCGCCGCAACTCGAGAAAAACCATGAGACTTCCCCCTCGCCGCGAGATGAGGCCCGATACCCCTGCACTGCGTGCAGAGCAATTCTGTGTTGCACATCACACATGAAAGGAGCCTTGATTTCCTTGATGGCACTCCAGAGAAACCCCAAGAACACTGTTTCAAGGCTAGAGGGATCCTGAGGTCACTGTAGCAACACGAAAGAGCTCCGTGGACCAAAAATTAACTCGAGATGAGAGGTTAGTCCCTGGCTTCGACTCCAGAGGAATACCACCTTACCACAAACACCTCAAGAGGAGGCTTCTCTCAGCTCTAGGTATGTGAGAGGGACCCTGAGTTTGCGGCCTCAAGTGCAATGGACACCGCGATGCCCTCACTTGAAATAAGGCCGGATATCCCTGCAGTGACTGGAATGCAGGCTCGTCTTGCATCTCCCAAGACGAAAGGGTGTCTGAATCCCCTGTGGAGACCACAGAGAAAGACCTAGTTCCCCACCTCATCGCGACAGGAGGCCTCAAATCCTTTGAAAACTCCAGAGGTATGCGGAGATCAGTGCCTCCAAAGGAGACGATGCCTGACTCCTCGTGAAACTTGATAGGAGACCCAGGATTCCTGTGGCACGTGGAAAGGGACCCTTGGTCTCCCGTCTCAGCTGGAGAGGCGTCCCAATTGCCCTACAAAGCCTCGAGGAGAATCCCGAGTTGTCCCTCGCAACTAGGCAGGAGTCCTGACATGGCTGAACACACACGTGTGTGGAAGGGCCATCCCCGTCGTAACTCGAGAATATACCCCAGGTTCCCGCCGCAACTCGAGAAAAACCATGAGACTTCCCCCTCGCCGCGAGATGAAGCCCGATTCCCCTGCACTGCGTGCAGAGCAATTCCGTGTTGCACATCACACATGAAAGGAGCCTTGATTTCCTTGATGGCACTCCAGAGAAACCCCAAGAACACTGTTTCAAGGCTAGAGGGATCCTGAGGTCACTGTAGCAACACGAAAGAGCTCCGTGGACCAAGAATCAACACGAGATGAGAGGTTAGTCCCTGGCTTCGACTCCTGAGGAATACCACCTTACCACAAGCACCTCAAGAGGAGGCTTCTCTCAGCTCTAGGTATGTTAGAGGGATCCTGAGTTTGCGGCCTCAAGTGGAATGGACACCGCGATGCCCTGACTCGAAATAAGGCCGGATATCCCTCCAGTGACTTGAATGCAGGCTCGTCTTTCATCTCCCAAGAAGAAAGGATGTTTGAATCCCCTGTGGAGACCACAGAGAAACACCTAGTTCCCCACCTCATCGCGACCGGAGGCCTCACACCCTTTGAAAACTCCAGAGGTACGCGGAGATCAGTGCCTCCAAAGGAGACGATGCCTGACTCCTCGTGAAACTTGATAGGAGTCCCAGGATTCCTGTGGCACTTGGAAAGGGACACTTGGTCTCCCGCCTCAGCTGGAGAGGCGTCCCAATTGCCCTGCCAAGCCTCGAGGAGAATCCAGAGTTGTCCCTCGCAACTAGGCAGGAGTCCTGACGTCGCTGAAGAAACACGTGGGTGGAAGGGCCATCCCCGTCGTAACTCGAGAATATACCCCAGGTTCCTGCCGCAACTCGAGAAAAACCATGAGACTTCCCCCTCGCCGCGAGATGAGGCCCGATTCCCCTGCACTGCGTGCAGAGCAATTCCGTGTTGCACATCACACATGAAAGGAGCCTTGATTTCCTTGATGGCACTCCAGAGAAACCCCAAGAACACTGTTTCAAGGCTAGAGGGATCCTGAGGTCACTGTAGCAACACGAAAGAGCTCCGTGGGCCAAAAATCAACTCGAGATGAGAGGTTAGTCCCTGGCTTCGACTCCAGAGGAATACCACCTTACCACAAGCACCTCAAGAGGAGGCTTCTCTCAGCTCTAGGTATGTGAGAGGGACCCTGAGTTTGCGGCCTCAAGTGGAATGGACACCGCGATGCCCTGAAGCGAAATAAGGCTGGATATCCCTGCAGTGACTGGAATGCAGGCTCGTCTTGCATCTCCCAAGATGAAAGGATGTCTGAATCCCCTGTGGAGACCACAGAGAAAGACCTAGTTCCCCACCTCATCGCGACCGGAGGCCTCACATCCTTTGAAAACCCCAGAGGTACCCGGAGATCAGTGCCTCCAAAGGAGACGATGCCTGACTCCTCGTGAAACTTGATAGGAGTCCCAGGATACCTGTGGCACGTGGAAAGGGACCCTTGGTCTCCCGCCTCAGCTGGAGAGGCGTCCCAATTGCCTTGCCAAGCCTCGAGGAGAATCCCGAGTTGTGTCTCGCAACTAGGCAAGAGTCCTGACGTGGCTGAACAAACACGTGAGTGGAAGGGCCATCCCCGTCGTAACTCGAGAATATACCCCAGGTTCCCGCCGCAACTCGAGAAAAACCATGAGACTTCCCCCTCGCCGCGAGATGAGGCCCGATTCCCCTGCACTGCGTGCAGAGCAATTCCGTGTTGCACATCACACATGAAAGGAGCCTTGATTTCCTTCATGGCACTCCAGAGAAACCCCAAGAACACTGTTTCAAGGCTAGAGGGATCCTGAGGTCACTGTAGCAACACGAAAGAGCTCCGTGGACCAAAAATCAACTCGAGATGAGAGGTTAGTCCCTGGCTTCGACTCCAGAGGAATACCACCTTACCACAAACACCGCAAGAGGAGGCTTCTCTCAGCTCTAGGTATGTGAGAGGGACCCTGAGTTTGCGGCCTCAAGTGGAATGGACACCGCGATGCCCTGACTCGAAATAAGGCCGGATATCCCTGCAGTGACTGGAATGCAGGCTTGTCTTGCATCTCCCAAGACGAAAGGGTGTCTGAATCCCCTGTGGAGACAACAGAGAAAGACATAGTTCCCCACCTCATCGCGACAGGAGGCCTCAAATCCTTTGAAAACTCCCGAGGTATGCGGAGATCAGTGCCTCCAAAGGAGACGATGCCTGACTCCTCGTGAAACTTGATAGGAGACCCAGGATTCCTGTGGCACGTGGAAAGGGACCCTTGGTCTCCCGTCTCAGCTGGAGAGGCGTCCCAATTGCCCTGCAAAGCCTCGAGGAGAATCCCGAGTTGTCCCTCGCAACTAGGCAGGAGTCCTGACGTGGCTGAACAAACACGTGGGTGGAAGGGCCATCCCCGTCGTAACTCGAGAATATACCCCAGGTTCCCGCCGCAACTCGAGAAAAACCATGAGACTTCCCCCTCGATGCGAGATGAGGCCCGATTCCCCTGTACTGCGTGCAGAGCAATTCCGTCTTGCATATCACACATGAAAGGAGCTTTGATTTCCTTGATGGCACTCCAGAGAAACCCCAAGAACACTGTTTCAAAGATAGAGGGATCCTGAGGTCACTGTAGCAACACGAAAGAACTCTGTGTACCAAAAATCAACTCGAAAAGAGAGGTTAGTCCCTGGATTCGTCTCCAGAGGAATACCACCTTACCACAAGCACCTCAAGAGGAGGCTTCTCTCAGCTCTAGGTATGTGAGAGGGACCCTGAGTTTGCGGCCTCAAGTGGAATGGACACCGCGATGCACTGACTCGAAATAAGGCCGGATATCCCTGCAGTGACTTAAATGCAGGCTCGTCTTGCATCTCCCAGGACGAAAGGATGTCTGAATCCCCTGTGGAAAGCACAGAGAAAGACTTAGTTCCCCACCTCATCGCGACCGATAGCCTCACATCCTTTGAAAACTCCAGAGGTACGCGGAGATCAGTGCCTCCAAAGGAGACGATGCCTGACTCCTCGTGAAACTTGATAGGAGTCCCAGGATTCCTGTGGCACTTGGAAAGGGACACTTGGTCTCCCGCCTCAGCTGGAGAGGCGTTCCAATTGCCCTGCCAAGCCTCGAGGAGAATCCAGAGTTGTCCCTCGCAACTAGGCAGGAGTCCTGACGTGGCTGAAAAAACACGTGTGTGGAAGGGCCATCCCCGTCGTAACTCGAGAATATACCCCAGGTTCCCGCCGCAACTCGAGAAAAACCATGAGACTTCCCCCTCGCCGCGAGATGAGGCCCGATTCCCCTGCACTGCGTGCAGAGCAATTCTGTGTTGCACATCACACTTGAAAGGAGCCTTGATTTCCTTGATGGCACTCCAGAGAAACCCCAAGAACACTGTTTCAAGGATAGAGGGATCCTGAGGTCACTGTAGCAACACGAAAGAGCTCCGTGGGCTAAAAATCAACTCGAGATGAGAGGTTAGTCCCTGACTTCGACTCCAGAGGAATACCACCTTACCACAAGCACCTCAAGAGGAGGCTTCTCTCAGCTCTAGGTATGTGAGAGGGACCCTGAGTTTGCGGCCTCAAGTGGAATGGACACCGCGATGCCCTGACTCGAAATAAGGCCGGATATCCCTGCAGTGACTGGAATGCAGGCTCGTCTTGCATCTCCCAAGACGAAAGGGTGTCTGAATCCCCTGTGGAGACCACAGAGAAAGACCTAGTTCCCCACCTCATCGCGACAGGAGGCCTCAAATCCTTTGAAAACTCCAGAGGTATGCGGAGATCAGTGCCTCCAAAGGAGACGATGCCTGACTCCTCGTGAAACTTGATAGGAGACCCAGGATTCCTGTGGCACGTGGAAAGGGACCCTTGGTCTCCCGTCTCAGCTGGAGAGGCGTCCCAATTGCCCTGCAAAGCCTCGAGGAGAATCCCGAGTTGTCCCTCACAAGTAGGCAGGAGTTCAGACGTCGCTGAAGAAACACGTGGGTGGAAGGGCCATCCCCGTTGTAACTCGAGAATATACCCCAGGTTTCCGCCGCAACTCGAGAAAAACCATGAGACTTCCCCCTCGCCGCGAGATGAGGCCCGATTCCCCTGCACTGCGTGCAGAGCAATTCCGTGTTGCACATCACACATGAAAGGAGCCTTGATTTCCTTGATGGCACTCCAGAGAAACCCCAAGAACACTGTTTCAAGGCTAGAGGGATCCTGAGGTCACTGTAGCAACACGAAAGAGCTCCGTGAACCAAGAATCAACACGAGATGAGAGGTTAGTCCCTGGCTTCGACTCCCGAGGAATACCACCTTACCACAAGCACCTCAAGAGGAGGCTTCTCTCAGCTCTAGGTATGTGAGAGGGATCCTGAGTTTGCGGCCTCAAGTGGAATGGACACCGCGATGCCCTGACTCGAAATAAGGCCAGATATCCCTGCAGTGACTTGAATGCAGTCTCGTCTTGCATCTCCCAGGAAGAAAGGATGTCTGAATCCCCTGTGGAGACCACAGACAAACACCTACTTCCCCACCTCATCGCGACCGGAGGCCTCACATCCTTTGAAAACTCCAGAGGTACGCGGAGATCAGTGCCTCCAAAGGAGACGATGCCTGACTCCTCGTGAAACTTGATAGGAGTCCCAGGATTCTTGTGGCACGTGGAAAGGGACCCTTGGTCTCCCGCCTCAGCTGGAGAGGCGTTCCAATTGCCCTGCCAAGCCTCGCGGAGAATCCCGAGTTGTCCCTCGCAACTAGGCAGGAGTCCTGACGTGGCTGAACAAACACGTGTGTGGAAGGACCATCCCCGTCGTAACTCGAGAATATACCCTAGGTTCCCGTCGCAACTCGAGAAAAACCATGAGACTTCCCCCTCGATGCGAGATGAGGCCCGATTCCCCTGTACTGCGTGCAGAGCAATTCCGTCTTGCACATCACACATGAAATGAGCCTTGATTTCCTTGATGGCACTCCAGAGAAACCCCAAGAACACTGTTTCAAGGATAGAGGGATCCTGAGGTCACTGTAGCAACACGAAAGAACTCTGTGGACGAAAAATCAACTCGAAAAGAGAGGTTAGTCCCTGGATTCGTCTCCAGAGGAATACCACCTTACCACAAGCACCTCAAGAGGAGGCTTCTCTCAGCTCTAGGTATGTGAGAGGGACCCTGAGTTTGCGGCCTCAAGTGGAATGGACACCGCGATGCCCTGACTCGAAATAAGGCCGGATATCCCTGCAGTGACTTCAATGCAGGCTCGTCTTGCATCTCCCAGGACGAAAGGATGTCTGAATCCCCTGTGGAGACCACAGAGAAAGACTTAGTTCCCCATCTCATCGCGACCGATAGCCTCACATCCTTTGAAAACTCCAGAGGTACGCGGAGATCAGTGCCTCCAAAGGAGACGATGCCTGACTCCTCGTGAAACTTGATAGGAGTCCCAGGATTCCTGTGGAACTTGGAAAGGGACACTTGGTCTCCCGCCTCAGCTGGAGAGGCGTCCCAATTGCCCTGCCAAGTCTCGAGGAGAATCCAGAGTTGTCCCTCGCAACTAGGCAGGAGTCCTGACGTCGCTGAAGAAACACGTGGGTGGAAGGGCCATCCCCGTCGTAACTCGAGAATATACCCCAGGTTCCCGCCGCAACTCGAGAAAGACCATGAGACTTCCCCCTCGCCGCGAGATGAGGCCCGATTACCCTGCACTGCGTGCAGAGCAATTCCGTCTTGCACATCACACATGAAAGGAGCCTTGATTTCCTTGATGGCACTCCAGAGAAACCCCAAGAACACTGTTTCAAGGCTAGAGGGATCCTGAGGTCACTGTAGCAACACGAAAGAGCTCCGTTGGCCAAAAATCAACTCGAGATGAGAGGTTAGTCCCTGGCTTCGACTCCAGAGGAATACCACCTTACCACAAGCACCTCAAGAGGAGGCTTCTCTCAGCTCTAGGTATGTGAGAGGGACCCTGAGATTGCGGCCTCAAGTGGAATGGACACCGCGATGCCCTGACGCGAAATAAGGCTGGATATCCCTGCAGTGACTTGAATGCAGGCTCGTCTTGCATCTCCCAAGATGAAAGGATGTCTGAATCCCCTGTGGAGACCACAGAGAAACACCTAGTTCCCCACCTCATCGCGACCGGAGGCCTCACATCCTTTGAAAACTCCAGAGGTACGCGGAGATCAGTGCCTCCAAAGGAGCCGATGCCTGACTCCTCGTGAAACTTGATAGGAGTCCCAGGATTCCTGTGGCACGTGGAAAGGGACACTTGGTCTCCCGCCTCAGCTGGAGAGGCGTCCCAATTGCCTTGCCAAGCCTCGAGGAGAATCCCGAGTTGTGTCTCGCAACTAGGCAAGAGTCCTGACGTGGCTGAACACACACGTGGGTGGAAGGGCCATCCCCGTCGTAACTCGAGAATATACCCCAGGTTCCCGCCGCAACTCGAGAAAAACCATGAGACTTCCCCCTCGCCGCGAGATGAGGCCCGATTCCCCTGCACTGCGTGCAGAGCAATTCTGTGTTGCACATCACACATGAGAGCAGCCTTGATTTCCTTCATGGCACTCCAGAGAAACCCCAAGAACACTGTTTCAAGGCTAGAGGGATGCTGAGTTCACTGTAGCAACACGAAAGAGTTCCGTGGACCAAAAATCAACTCGAGATGAGAGGTTAGTCCCTGGCTTCGACTCCAGAGGAATACCACCTTACCACAAGCACCTCAAGAGGAGGCTTCTCTCAGCTCTAGGTATGTGAGAGGGACCCTGAGTTTGCGGCCTCAAATGGAATGGACACCGCGATGCCCTGACTCGAAATAAGGCCGGATATCCCTGCAGTGACTGGAATGCAGGCTCGTCTTGCATCTCTCAAGATGAAAGGATGTCTGAATCCCCTGTGGAGACCACAGAGAAAGAACTAGTTCCCCACCTCATCGCGGCAGGAGGCCTCAAATCCTTTGAAAACTCCAGAGGTACGCGGAGATCAGTGCCTCCAAAGGAGACGATGCCTGACTCCTCGTGAAACTTGATAGGAGACCCAGGATTCCTGTGGCACGTGGAAAGGGACCCTTGGTCTCCCGTCTCAGCTGGAGAGGCGTCCCAATTGCCCTGCAAAGCCTCGAGGAGAATCCCGAGTTGTCCCTCGCAACTAGGCAGGAGTCCTGACATGGCTGAACACACACGTGTGTGGAAGGGCCATCCCCGTCTTAACTCGAGAATATACCCCAGGTTCCCGCCGCAACTCGAGAAAAACCATGAGACTTCCCCCTCGCCGCGAGATGAGGCCCGATTCCCCTGCACTGCGTGCAGAGCAATTCCGTGTTGCACATCACACATGAAAGGAGCCTTGATTTCCTTGATGGCACTCCAGAGAAACCCCAAGAACACTGTATCAAGGCTAGAGGGATCCTGAGGTCACTGTAGCAACACGAAAGAGCTCCGTGGACCAAGAATCAACACGAGATGAGAGGTTAGTCCCTGGCTTCGACTCCTGAGGAATACCACCTTACCACAAGCACCTCAAGAGGAGGCTTCTCTCAGCTCTAGGTATGTGAGAGGGACCCTGAGATTGCGGCCTCAAGTGGAATGGACACCGCGATGCCCTGACGCGAAATAAGGCTGGATATCCCTGCAGTGACTTGAATGCAGGCTCGTCTTGCATCTCCCAAGATGAAAGGATGTCTGAATCCCCTGTGGAGACCACAGAGAAAGACCTAGTTCCCCACCTCATCGCGACCGGAGGCCTCAAATCCTTTGAAAACTCCAGAGGTACGCGGAGATCAGTGCCTCCAAAGGAGACGATGCCTGACTCCTCCTGAAACTTGATAGGAGTCCCAGGATTCCTGTGGCACGTGGAAAGGGACACTTGGTCTCCCGCCTCAGCTGGAGAGGCGTCCCAATTGCCTTGCCAAGCCTCGAGGAGAATCCCGAGTTGTGTCTCGCAACTAGGCAAGAGTCCTGACGTGGCTGAACACACACGTGGGTGGAAGGGCCATCCCCGTCGTAACTCGAGAATATACCCCAGGTTCCCGCCGCAACTCGAGAAAAACCATGAGACTTCCCCCTCGCCGTGAGATGAGGCCCGATTCCCCTGCACTGCGTGCAGAGCAATTCTGTGTTGCACATCACACATGAGAGGAGCCTTGATTTCCTTCATGGCACTCCAGAGAAACCCCAAGAACACTGTTTCAAGGCTAGAGGGATGCTGAGTTCACTGTAGCAACACGAAAGAGTTCCGTGGACCAAAAATCAACTCGAAAAGAGAGGTTAGTCCCTGGCTTCGACTCCAGAGGAATACCACCTTACCACAAGCAGCTCAAGAGGAGGCTTCTCTCAGCTCTAGGTATGTGAGAGGGACCCTGAGTTTGCGGCCTCAAGTGGAATGGACACCGCGATGCCCTGACTCGAAATAAGGCCGGATATCCCTGCAGTGACTGGAATGCAGGCTCGTCTTGCATCTCTCAAGATGAAAGGATGTCTGAATCCCCTGTGGAGACCACAGAGAAAGAACTAGTTCCCCACCTCATCGCGGCAGGAGGCCTCAAATCCTTTGAAAACTCCAGAGGTACGCGGAGATCAGTGCCTCCAAAGGAGACGATGCCTGACTCCTCGTGAAACTTGATAGGAGACCCAGGATTCCTGTGGCACGTGGAAAGGGACCCTTGGTCTCCCGTCTCAGCTGGAGAGACGTCCCAATTGCCCTGCAAAGCCTCGAGGAGAATCCCGAGTTGTCCCTCGCAACTAGGCAGGAGTCCTGACATGGCTGAACACACACCTGTGTGGAAGGGCCATCCCCGTCTTAACTCGAGAATATACCCCAGGTTCCCACCGCAACTCGAGAAAAACCATGAGACTTCCCCCTCGCCGCGAGATGAGGCCCGATTCCCCTGCACTGCGTGCAGAGCAATTCCGTGTTGCACATCACACATGAAAGGAGCCTTGATTTCCTTGATGGCACTCCAGAGAAACCCCAAGAACACTGTATCAAGGCTAGAGGGATCCTGAGGTCACTGTAGCAACACGAAAGAGCTCCGTGGACCAAGAATCAACACGAGATGAGAGGTTAGTCCCTGGCTTCGATCCTGAGGAATACCACCTTACCACAAGCACCTCAAGAGGAGGCTTCTCTCAGCTCTAGGTATGTGAGAGGGATCCTGAGTTTGCGGCCTCAAGTGGAATGGACACCGCGATGCCCTGACGCGAAATAAGGCCGGATATCCCTGCAGTGACTTGAATGCAGGCTCGTCTTGCATCTCCCAAGAAGAAAGGATGTCTGAATCCCCTGTGGAGACCACAGAGAAACACCTAGTTCCCCACCTCATCGCGACCGGAGGCCTCACATCCTTTGAAAACTCCAGAGGTACGCGGAGATCAGTGCCTCCAAAGGAGACGAAGCCTGACTCCTCGTGAAACTTGATAGGAGTCCCAGGATTCTTGTGGCACGTGGAAAGGGACCCTTGGTCTCCCGCCTCAGCTGGAGAGGCGTTCCAATTGCCCTGCCAAGACTCGAGGAGAATCCCGAGTTGTCCCTCGCGACTAGGCAGGAGTCCTGACGTGGCTGAACAAACACGTGGGTGGAAGGGCCATCCCCGTCGTAACTCGAGAATATACCCCAGGTTCCCGCCGCAGCTCGAGAAAAACCATGAGACTTCCCCCTCGCCGCGAGATGAGGCCCGATTCCCCTGTACTGCGTGCAGAGCAATTCCGTCTTGCACATCACACATGAAAGGAGCCTTGATTTCCTTGATGGCACTCCAGAGAAACCCCAAGAACACTGTTTCAAGGATAGAGGGATCCTGAGGTCACTGTAGCAACACGAAAGAACTCTGTGGACCAAAAATCAACTCGAAAAGAGAGGTTAGTCCCTGGATTCGTCTCCAGAGGAATACCACCTTACCACAAGCACCTCAAGAGGAGGCTTCTCTCAGCTCTAGGTATGTGAGAGGGACCCTGAGTTTGCGGCCTCAAGTGGAATGGACACCGCGATGCCCTGACTCGAAATAAGGCCGGATATCCCTGCAGTGACTGGAATGCAGGCTCGTCTTGCATCTCCCAAGACGAAAGGGTGTCTGAATCCCCTGTGGAGACCACAGAGAAAGACCTAGTTCCCCACCTCATCACGACAGGAGGCGTCAAATACTTTGAAAACTCCAGAGGTATGCGGAGATCAGTGCCTCCAAAGGAGACGATGCCTGACTTCTCGTGAAACTTGATAGGAGTCCCAGGATTCCTGTGGCATTTGGAAAGGGACACTTGGTCTCCCGCCTCAGCTGGAGAGGCGTCCCAATTGCCCTGCCAAGCTTCGAGGAGAATCCCGAGTTGTCCCTCGCAACTAGGCAGGAGTCCTGACGTCGGTGAAGAAACACGTGGGTGGAAGGGCCATCCCCGTCGTAACTGGAGAATATACCCCAGGTTCCCGCCGCAACTCGAGAAAAACCATGAGACTTCCCCCTCGCTGCGAGATGAGGCCCGATTCCCCTGCACTGCGTGCAGAGCAATTCCGTGTTGCACATCACACATGAAAGGAGCCTTGATTTCCTTGATGGCACTCCAGAGAAACCCCAAGAACACTGTTTCAAGGCTAGAGGGATCCTGAGGTCACTGTAGCAACACGAAAGAGCTCCGTGGGCCAAAAATCAACTCGAAAAGAGAGGTTAGTCCCTGGCTTCGACTCCTGAGGAATACCTCCATACTACAAGCACCTCAAGAGGAGGCTTCTCTCAGCTCTAGGTATGTGAGAGGGACCCTGAGTTTGCGGCCTCAAGTGGAATGGACACCGCGATGCCCTGACGCGAAATAAGGCTGGATATCCCTGCAGTGACTTGAATGCAGGCTCGTCTTGCATCTCCCAAGATGAAAGGATGTCTGAATCCCCTGTGGAGACCACAGAGAAAGACCTAGTTCCCCACCTCATCGCGACCGGAGGCCTGACATCCTTTGAAAACTCCAGAGGTACACGGAGATCAGTGCCTCCAAAGGAGACGATGCCTGACTCCTCGTGAAACTTGATAGGAGACCCAGGATTCCTGTGGCACGTGGAAAGGGACCCTTGGTCTCCCGCCTCAGCTGGAAAGGCGTCCCAATTGCCTTGCCAAGCCTCGAGGAGAATCCCGAGTTGTGTCTCGCAACTAGGCAAGAGTCCTGACGTGGCTGAACAAACACGTGTGTGGAAGGGCCATCCCCGTCGTAACTCGAGAATATACCCCAGGTTCCCGCCGCAACTCGAGAAAAACCATGAGACTTCCCCCTCGCCGCGAGATGAGCCCCGATTCCCCTGCACTGCGTGCAGAGCAATTCTGTGTTGCACATCACACATGAAAGGAGCCTTGATTTCCTTGATGGCACTCCAGAGAAACCCCAAGAACACTGTTTCAAGGCTAGAGGGATCCTGAGGTCACTGTAGCAACACGAAAGAGCTCCGTGGACCAAAAATCAACTCGAGATGAGAGGTTAGTCCCTGGCTTCGACTCCAGAGGAATACCACCTTACCACAAGCACCTCAAGAGGAGGCTTCTCTCAGCTCTGGGTATGTGAGAGGGACCCTGAGTTTGTGGCCTCAAGTGGAATGGACACCGCGATGCCCTGACTCGAAATAAGGCCGGATATCCCTGCAGTGACTGGAATGCAGGCTCGTCTTGCATCTCCCAAGACGAAAGGGTGTCTGAATCCCCTGTGGAGACCACAGAGAAAGACCTAGTTCCCCACCTCATCGCGACAGGAGGCCTCAAATCCTTTGAAAACTCCAGAGGTATGCGGAGATCAGTGCCTCCAAAGGAGACGATGCCTGACTCCTCGTGAAACTTGATAGGAGTCCCAGGATTCTTGTGGCACGTGGAAAGGGATCCTTGGTCTCCCGCCTCAGCTGGAGAGGCGTTCCAATTGCCCTTCCAAGCCTCGAGGAGAATCCCAAGTTGTCCCTCGCAACTAGGCAGGAGTCCTGACGTGGCTGAAGAAACACGTGGGTGGAAGGGCCATCCCCTTCGTAACTCGAGAATATACCCCAGGTTCCGGCCGCAACTCGAGAAAAACCATGAGACTTCCCCCTCGATGCGAGATGAGGCCCGATTCCCCTGTACTCCGGGCAGAGCAATTCCGTGTTGCACATCACACATGAAAGGAGCCTTGATTTCCTTGATGGCACTCCAGAGAAACCCCAAGAACACTGTTTCAAGGATAGAGGGATCCTGAGGTCACTGTAGCAACACGAAAGAACTCTGTGGACCACAAATCAACTTGAAAAGAGAGGTTAGTCCCTGGATTCGTCTCCAGAGGAATACCACCTTACCACAAGCACCTCAAGAGGAGGCTTCTCTCAGCTCTAGGTATGTGAGAGGGACCCTGAGTTTGCGGCCTCAAGTGGAATGGACACCGCGATGCCCTGACTCGAAATAAGGCCGGATATCCCTGCAGTGACTTCAATGCAGGCTCGTCTTGCATCTCCCAAGACGAAAGGATGTCTGAATCCCCTGTGGAAAGCACAGAGAAAGACTTAGTTCCCCACCTCATCGCGACCGATAGCCTCACATCCTTTGAAAACTCCAGAGGTACGCGGAGATCAGTGCCTCCAAAGGAGACGATGCCTGACTTCTCGTGAAACTTGATAGGAGTCCCAGGATTCCTGTGGCACTTGGAAAGGGACACTTGGTCTCCCGCCTCAGCTGGAGAGGCGTCCCAATTGCCCTGCCAAGCCTCGAGGAGAATCCAGAGTTGTCCCTCGCAACTAGGCAGGAGTCCTGACGTCGCTGAAGAAACACTAGGGTGGAAGGGCCATCCCCGTCGTAACTCGAGAATATACCCCAGGTTCCCGCCGCAACTCGAGAAAAACCATGAGACTTCCCCCTCGCTGCGAGATGAGGCCCGATTCCCCTGAACTGCGTGCAGAGCAATTCCGTGTTGCACATCACACATGAAAGGAGCCTTGATTTCCTTGATGGCACTCCAGAGAAACCCCAAGAACACTGTTTCAAGGCTAGAGGGATCCTGAGGTCACTGTAGCAACACGAAAGAGCTCCGTGGGCCAAAAATCAACTCGAGATGAGAGGTTAGTCCCTGGCTTCGACTCCTGAGGAATACCACCTTACCACAAGCACCTCAAGAGGAGGCTTCTCTCAGCTCTAGGTATGTGAGAGGGACCCTGAGTTTGCGGCCTCAAGTGGAATGGACACCGCGATGCCCTGACGCGAAATAAGGCTGGATATCCCTGCAGTGACTTGAATGCAGGCTCTTCTTGCATCTCCCAAGATGAAAGGATGTCTGAATCACCTGTGGAGACCACAGAGAAACACCTAGTTCCCCACCTAATCGCGACCGGAGGCCTCACATCCTTTGAAAACTCCAGAGGTACGCGGAGATCAGTGCCTCCAAAGGAGACGATGCCTGACTCCTCGTGAAACTTGATAGGAGTCCCAGGATTCCTGTGGCACGTGGAAAGGGACCCTTGGTCTCCCGCCTCAGCTGGAGAGGCGTCCCAATTGCCTTGCCAAGCCTCGAGGAGAATCCCGAGTTGTGTCTCGCAACTAGGCAAGAGTCCTGACGTGGCTGAACAAACACGTGTGTGGAAGGGCCATCCCCGTCGTAACTCGAGAATATACCCCAGGTTCCCGCCGCAACTCGAGAAAAACCATGAGACTTCCCCCTCGCCGCGAGATGAGGCCCGATTCCCCTGCACTGCGTGCAGAGCAATTCTGTGTTGCACATCACACATGAAAGGAGCCTTGATTTCCTTCATGGCACTCCAGAGAAACCCCAAGAACACTGTTTCAAGGCTAGAGGGATCCTGAGGTCACTGTAGCAACACGAAAGAGCTCCGTGGACCAAAAATCAACTCGAGATGAGAGGTTAGTCCCTGGCTTCGACTCCAGAGGAATACCACCTTACCACAAGCACCTCAAGAGGAGGCTTCTCTCAGCTCTAGGTATGTGAGAGGGACCCTGAGTTTGTGGCCTCAAGTGGAATGGACACCGCGATGCCCTGACTCGAAATAAGGCCGGATATCCCTGCAGTGACTGGAATGCAGGCTCGTCTTGCATCTCCCAAGACGAAAGGGTGTCTGAATCCCCGGTGGAGACCACAGAGAAAGACCTAGTTCCCCACCTCATCGCGACAGGATGCCTCAAATCCTTTGAAAACTCCAGAGGTATGCGGAGATCAGTGCCTCCAAAGGAGACGATGCCTGACTTCTCGTGAAACTTGATAGGAGTCCCAGGATTCTTGTGGCCGGTGGAAAGGGACCCTTGGTCTCCCGCCTCAGCTGGAGAGGCGTTCCAATTGCCCTGCCAAGCCTCGAGGAGAATCCCGAGTTGTCCCTCACAACTAGGCAGGAGTCCTGACGTGGCTGAACAAACACGTGGGTGGAAGGGCCATCCCCGTCGTAACTCGAGAATATACCCCAGGTTCCCGCCGCAACTCGAGAAAAACCATGAGACTTCCCCCTCGATGCGATATGAGGCCCGATTCCCCTGTACTGCGTGCAGAGCAATTCCGTCTTGCACATCACACATGAAAGGAGCCTTAATTTCCTTGATGGCACTCCAGAGAAACCCCAAGAACACTGTTTCAAGGATAGAGGGATCCTGAGGTCACTGTAGCAACACGAAAGAAATCTGTGGACCAAAAATCAACTCGAAAAGAGAGGTTAGTCCCTGGATTCGTCTCCAGAGGAATACCACCTTACCACAAGCACCTCAAGAGGAGGCTTCTCTCAGCTCTAGGTATGTGAGAGGGACCCTGAGTTTGCTGCCTCAAGTGGAATGGACACCGCGATGCCCTGACTCGAAATAAGGCCGGATATCCCTGCAGTGACTTCAATGCAGGCTCGTCTTGCATCTCCCAGGACGAAAGGATGTCTCAATCCCCTTTGGAAAGCACAGAGAAAGACTTAGTTCCCCACCTCATCGCGACCGATAGCCTCACATCCTTTGAAAACTCCAGAGGTACGCGGAGATCAGTGCCTCCAAAGGAGACGACGCCTGACTCCTCGTGAAACTTGATAGGAGTCCCAGGATTCCTGTGGCACTTGGAAAGGGACACTTGGTCTCCCGCCTCAGCTGGAGAGGCGTCCCAATTGCCCTGCCAAGCCTCGAGGAGAATCCAGAGTTGTCCCTCGCAACTAGGCAGGAGTCCTGACGTCGCTGAAGAAACACGTGGGTGGAAGGGCCATCCCCGTCGTAACTCGAGAATATACCCCAGGTTCCCGCCGCAACTCGAGAAAAACCATGAGACTTCCCCCTCGCCGCGAGATGAGGCCCTATTCCCCTGCACTGCGTGCAGAGCAATTCCGTGTTGCACATCACACATGAAAGGAGCCTTGATTTCCTTCATGGCACTCCAGAGAAACCCCAAGAACACTGTTTCAAGGCTAGAGGGATCCTGAGGTCACTGTAGCCACACAAAAGAGCTCGGTGGACCAAAAATCAACTCGAGATGAGAGGTTAGTCCCTGGCTTCGACTCCAGAGGAATACCACCTTACCACAAGCACCTCAAGAGGAGGCTTCTCTCAGCTCTTGGTATGTGAGAGGGACCCTGAGTTTGCGGCCTCAAGTGGAATGGACACCGCGATGCCCTGACTCGAAATAAGGCCGGATATCCCTGCAGTGACTGGAATGCAGGCTCATCTTGCATCTCCCAAGACGAAAGGGTGTCTGAATCCCCTGTGGAGACCACAGAGAAAGACCTAGTTCCCCACCTCATCGCGACAGGAGGCCTCAAATCCTTTGAAAACTCCAGAGGTATGCGGAGATCAGTGCCTCCAAAGGAGACGATGCCTGACTCCTCGTGAAACTTGATAGGAGACCCAGGATTCCTGTGGCACGTGGAAAGGGACCCTTGGTCTCCCGCCTCAGCTGGAGAGGCGTCGCAATTGCCTTGCCAAGCCTCGAGGAGAATCCCGAGTTGTGTCTCGCATCTAGGCAAGAGTCCTGACGTGGCTGAAAAAACACGTGTGTGGAAGGGCCATCCCCGTCGTAACTCGAGAATATACCCCAGGTTCCCGCCGCAACTCGAGAAAAACCATGAGACTTCCCCCTAGCCGCGAGATGAGGCCCGATTCCCCTGCACTGCGTGCAGAGCAATTCTGTGTTGCACATCACACTTGAAAGGAGCCTTGATTTCCTTGATGGCACTCCAGAGAAACCCCAAGAACACTCTTTCAAGGCTAGAGGGATCCTGAGGTCACTGTAGCAACACGAAAGAGCTCCGTGGACCAAAAATCAACTCGAGATGAGAGGTTAGTCCCTGGCTTCGACTCCAGAGGAATACCACCTTACCACAAGCACCTCAAGAGGAGGCTTCTCTCAGCTCTAGGTATGTGAGAGGGATCCTGAGTTTGCGGCCTCAAGTGGAATGGACACCGCGATGCCCTGACTCGAAATAAGGCCGGATATCCCTCCAGTGACTTGAATGCAGGCTCGTCTTGCATCTCCCAAGAAGAAAGGATGTTTGAATCCCCTCTGGAGACCACAGAGAAACACCTAGTTCCCCACCTCATCGCGACAGGAGGCCTCAAATCCTTTGAAAACTCCAGAGGTATGCGGAGATCAGTGCCTCCAAAGGAGACGATGCCTGACTCCTCGTGAATCTTGATAGGAGTCCCAGGATTCTTGTGGCACGTGGAAAGGGACCCTTGGTCTCCCGCCTCAGCTGGAGAGGCGTTCCAATTGCCCTGCCAAGCCTCGAGGAGAATCCCGAGTTGTCCCTCGCAACTAGGCAGGAGTCCTGACGTGGCTGAACAAACACGTGGGTGGAAGGGCCATCCCCGTCGTAACTCGAGAATATACCCCAGGTTCCCGCCGCAACTCGAGAAAAACCATGAGACTTCCCCCTCGATGCGAGATGAGGCCCGATTCCCCTATACTCCGGGCAGAGCAATTCCGTGTTGCACATCACACATGAAAGGAGCCTTGATTTCCTTGATGGCACTCCAGAGAAACCCCAAGAACACTGTTTCAAGGCTAGAGGGATCCTGAGGTCACTGTAGCAACACGAAAGAACTCTGTGGACCACAAATCAACTTGAAAAGAGAGGTTAGTCCCTGGATTCGTCTCCAGAGGAATACCACCTTACCACAAGCACCTCAAGAGGAGGCTTCTCTCAGCTCTAGGTATGTGAGAGGGACCCTGAGTTTGCGGCCTCAAGTGGAATGGACACCGCGATGCCCTGACTCGAAATAAGGCCGGATATCCCTGCAGTGACTTCAATGCAGGCTCGTCTTGCATCTCCCAAGACGAAAGGATGTCTGAATCCCCTGTGGAAAGCACAGAGAAAGACTTAGTTCCCCACTTCATCGCGACCGATAGCCTCACATCCTTTGAAAACTCCAGAGGTACGCGGAGATCATAGCCTCCAAAGGAGACGATGCCTGACTTCTCGTGAAACTTGATAGGAGTCCCAGGATTCCTGTGGCACTTGGAAAGGGACACTTGGTCTCCCGCCTCAGCTGGAGAGGCGTCCCAATTGCCCTGCCAAGCCTCGAGGAGAATCCAGAGTTGTCCCTCGCAACTAGGCAGGAGTCCTGACGTCGCTGAAGAAACACGTGTGTGGAAGGGCCATCCCCGTCGTAACTCGAGAATATACCCCAGGTTCCCGCCGCAACTCGAGAAAAACCATGAGACTTCCCCCTCGCTGCGAGATGAGGCCCGATTCCCCTGTACTGCGTGCAGAGCAATTCCGTGTTGCACATCACACATGAAAGGAGCCTTGATTTCCTTGATGGCACTCCAGAGAAACCCCAAGAACACTGTTTCAAGGCTAGAGGGATCCTGAGGTCACTGTAGCAACACGAAAGAGCTCCGTGGGCCAAAAATCAACTCGAGATGAGAGGTTAGTCCCTGGCTTCGACTCCAGAGGAATACCACCTTACCACAAGCACCTCAAGAGGAGGCTTCTCTCAGCTCTAGGTATGTGAGAGGGACCCTGAGTTTGCGGCCTCAAGTGGAATGGACACCGCGATGCCCTGACGCGAAATAAGGCCGGATATCCCTGCAGTGACTTGAATGCAGGCTCGTCTTGCATCTCCCAAGATGAAAGGATGTCTGAATCCCCTGTGGAGACCACAGAGAAAGACCTAGTTCCCCACCTCATCGCGACCGGAGGCCTCACATCCTTTGAAAACTCCAGAGGTACGCGGAGATCAGTGCCTCCAAAGGAGACGATGCCTGACTCCTCGTGAAACTTGATAGGAGTCCCAGGATTCCTGTGGCACGTGGAAAGGGACACTTGGTCTCCCGCCTCAGCTGGAGAGGCGTCCCAATTGCCTTGCCAAGCCTCGAGGAGAATCCCGAGTTGTGTCTCGCAACTAGGCAAGAGTCCTGACGTGGCTGAACAAACACGTGTGTGGAAGGGCCATCCCCGTCGTAACTCGAGAATATACCCCACGTTCCCGCCGCAATTCGAGAAAAACCATGAGACTTCCCCCTCGCCGCGAGATGAGGCCCGATTCCCCTGCACTGCGTGCAGAGCAATTCCGTGTTGCACATCACACATGAAAGGAGCCTTGATTTCCTTGATGCCACTCCAGAGAAACCCCAAGAACACTGTTTCAAGGCTAGAGGGATCCTGAGGTCACTTTAGCAACACGAAAGAACTCTGTGGACCAAGAATCAACTCGAGATGAGAGGTTAGTCCCTGGCTTCGACTCCAGAGGAATACCACCTTACCACAAGCACCTCAAGAGGAGGCTTCTCTCAGCTCTAGGTATGTGAGAGGGACCCTGAGTTTGCGGCCTCAAGTGGAATGGACACCGCGATGCCCTGACTCGAAATAAGGCCGGATATCCCTGCAGTGACTGGAATGCAAGCTCGTCTTGCATCTCCCAAGACGAAAGGGTGTTTGAATCCCCTGTGGAGACCACAGAGAAAGACCTAGTTCCCCACCTCATCGCGACAGGAGGCCTCAAATCCTTTGAAAACTCCAGAGGTATGCGGAGATCAGTGCCTCCAAAGGAGACGATGCCTGACTCCTCCTGAAACTTGATAGGAGACCCAGGATTCCTGTGGCACGTGGAAAGGGACCCTTGGTCTCCCGTCTCAGCTGGAGAGGCGTCCCAATTGCCCTGCAAAGCCTCGAGGAGAATCCCGAGTTGTCCCTTGCAACTAGGCAGGAGTCCTGACATGGCTGAACACACACGTGTGTGGAAGGGCCATCCCCGTCGTAACTCGAGAATATACCCCAGGTTCCCGCCGCAACTCGAGAAAAACCATGAGACTTCCCCCTCGCCGCGAGATGAGGCCCGATTCCCCTGCACTGCGTGCAGAGCAATTCCGTCTTGCACTTCACACATGAAAGGAGCCTTGATTTCCTTGATGGCACTCCAGAGAAACCCCAAGAACACTGTTTCAAGGATAGAGGGATCCTGAGGTCACTGTAGCAACACGAAAGAACTCTGTGGACCAAAAGTCAACTCGAAAAGAGAGGTTAGTCCCTGGATTCGTCTCCAGAGGAATACCACCTTACCACAAGCACCTCAAGAGGAGGCTTCTCTCAGCTCTAGGTATGTGAGAGGGACCCTGAGTTTGCGGCCTCAAGTGTAATGGACACCGCGATGCCCTGACTCGAAATAAGGCTGGATATCCCTGCAGTGACTTCAACGCAGGCTCGTCTTGCATCTCCCAAGACGAAAGGATGTCTGAATCCCCTGTGGAAAGCACAGAGAAAGACTTAGTTCCCCACCTCATCGCGACCGATAGCCTCACATCCTTTGAAAACTCCAGAGGTACGCGGAGATCAGTGCCTCCAAAGGAGACGATGCCTGACTCCTCGTGAAACTTGATAGGAGACCCAGGATTCCTGTGGCACGTGGAAAGGGACCCTTGGTCTCCCGTCTCAGCTGGAGAGGCGTCCCAATTGCCCTGCAAAGCCTAGAGGAGAATCCCGAGATGTCCCTCGCAACTAGGCAGGAGTCCTGACATGGCTGAACACACACGTGTGTGGATGGGCCATCCCCGTCGTAACTCGAGAATATACCCCAGGTTCCCGCCGCAACTCGAGAAAAACCATGAGACTTCCCCCTCGCCGCGAGATGAGGCCCGATTCCCCTGCACTGCGTGCAGAGCAATTCCGTGTTGCACATCACACATGAAAGGAGCCTTGATTTCCTTGATGGCACTCCAGAGAAACCCCAAGAACACTGTTTCAAGGCTAGAGGGATCCTGAGGTCACTGTAGCAACCCGAAAAAGCTCCGTGGACCAAGAATCAACACGAGATGAGAGGTTAGTCCCTGGCTTCGACTCCTGAGGAATACCACCTTACCACAAGCACCTCAAGAGGAGGCTTCTCTCAGCTCTAGGTATGTGAGAGGGATCCTGAGTTTGCGGCCTCAAGTGGAATGGACACCGCGATGCCCTGACTCGAAATAAGGCCGGATATCCCTGCAGTGACTTGAATGCAGCCTCGTCTTGCATCTCCCAAGAAGAAAGGATGTCTGAATCCCATGTGGAGACCACAGAGAAACACCTAGTTCCCCACCTCATCGCGACCGCAGGCCTCACATCCTTTGAAAACTCCAGAGGTACGCGGAGATCAGTGCCTCAAAAGGAGACGATGCCTGACTCCTCGTGAAACTTGATAGGAGTCCCAGGATTCTTGTGGCACGTGGAAAGGGACCCTTGGTCTCCCGCCTCAGCTGGACAGGCGTTCCAATTGCCCTGCCAAGCCTCGAGAAGAATCCCGAGTTGTCCCTCGCAACTAGGCAGGAGCCCTGACATGGCTGAACAAACACGTGGGTGGAAGGGCCATCCCCGTCGTAACTCGAGAATATACCCCAGGTTCCCGCCGCAACTCGAGAAAAACCATGAGACTTCCCCCTCGATGCGAGATGAGGCCCGATTCCCCTGTACTGCGTGCAGAGCAATTCCGTCTTGCACATCACACATGAAAGGAGCCTTGATTTCCTTGATGGCACTCCAGAGAAACCCCAAGAACACTGTTTCAAGGATAGAGGGATCCTGAGGTCACTGTAGCAACACGAAAGATCTCTGTGGACCAAAAATCAACTCGAAAAGAGAGGTTAGTCCCTGGATTCGTCTCCAGAGGAATACCACCTTACCACAAGCACCTCAAGAGGAGGCTTCTCTCAGCTCTAGGTATGTGAGAAGGACCCTGAGTTTGCGGCCTCAAGTGGAATGGACACCGCGATGCCCTGACTCGAACTAAGGCCGGATATCCCTGCAGTGACTTCAATGCAGGCTCGTCTTGCATCTCCGAGGACGAAAGGATGTCTGAATCCCCTGTGGAAAGCACAGAGAAAGACTTAGTTCCCGACCTCATCGCGACCCATAGCCTCACATCCTTTGAAAACTCCAGAGGTATGCGGAGATCAGTGCCTCCAAAGGAGACGACGCCTGACTCCTCATGAAACTTGATAGGAGTCCCAGGATTCCTGTGGCACGTGGAAAGGTACACTTGGTCTCCCGCCTCAGCTGGAGAGGCGTCCCAATTGCCCTGCCAAGCCTCGAGGAGAATCCCGAGTTGTCCCTCGCAAGTAGGCAGAAGTCCTGACGTCGCTGAAGAAACACGTGGGTGGAAGGGCCATCCCCGTCGTAACTCGAGAATATACCCCAGGTTCCCGCCGCAACTCGAGAAAAACCATGAGACTTCCCCCTCGCCGCGAGATGAGGCCCGATTCCCCTGCACTGCGTGCAGAGCAATTCTGTGTTGCACATCACACATGAAAGGAGCCTTGATTTCCTTGATGGCACTCCAGAGAAACCCCAAGAACACTGTTTCAAGGCTAGAGGGATCCTGAGGTCACTGTAGCAACACGAAACAGCTCCGTGGGCCAAAAATCAACTTGAGATGAGAGGTTAGTCCCTGGCTTCGACTCCAGAGGAATACCATCTTACCACAAGCACCTCAAGAGGAGGCTTCTCTCAGCTCTAGGTATGTGAGAGGGACCCTGAGTTTGCGGCCTCAAGTGGAATGGACACCGCGATGCCCTGACTCGAAATAAGGCCGGATATCCCTGCAGTGACTTCAATGCAGGCTCGTCTTGCATCTCCCAAGACGAAAGGGTGTCTGAATCCCCTGTGGAGACCACAGAGAAAGACCTAGTTCCCCACCTCATCGCGACAGGAGGCCTCAAATCCTTTGAAAACTCCAGAGGTATGCGGAGATCAGTGCCTCCAAAGGAGACGATGCCTGACTCCTCGTGAAACTTGATAGGAGACCCAGGATTCCTGTGGCACGTGGAAAGGGACCCTTGGTCTCCCGTCTCAGCTGGAGAGGCGTCCCAATTGCCCTGCAAAGCCTCGAGGAGAATCCCGAGTTGTCCCTCGCAACTAGGCAGGAGTCCTGACATGGCTGAACACACACGTGTGTGGAAGTGCCATCCCCGTCGTAACTCGAGAATATACCCCAGGTTCCCGCCGCAACTCGAGAAAAACCATGAGACTTCCCCCTCGCCGCGAGATGAGGCCCGATTCCCCTGCACTGCGTGCAGAGCAATTCCGTGTTGCACATCACACATGAAAGGAGCCTTGATTTCCTTGATGGCACTCCAGAGAAACCCCAAGAACACTGTTTCCAGGCTAGAGGGATCCTGAGGTCACTGTAGCAACACGAAAGAGCTCCGGGGACCAAGAATCAACACGAAATGAGTGGTTAGTCCCTGGCTTCGACTCCTGAGGAATACCACCTTACCACAAGCACCTCAAGAGGAGGCTTCTCTCAGCTCTAGGTATGTGAGAGGGATCCTGAGTTTTCGGCCTCAATTGGAATGGACACCGCGATGCTCTGACTCGAAATAAGGCCGGATATCCCTGCAGTGACTTGAATGCAGGCTCGTCTTGCATCTCCCAAGAAGAAAGGATGTCTGAATCCCCTCTGGAGACCACAGAGAAAGACCTAGTTCCCCACCTCATCGCGACCGGAGGCCTCACATCCTTTGAAAACTCCAGAGGTACGCGGAGATCTGTGCCTCCAAAGGAGACGATGCCTGACGCCTCGTGAAACTTGATAGGAGTCCCAGGATTCTTGTCGCACGTGGAAAGGGACCCTTGGTCTCCCGCCTCAGCTGGAGAGGCGTTCCAATTGCCCTGCCAAGCCTCGAGGAGAATCCCGAGTTGTCCCTCGCAACTAGGCAGGAGTCCTGACGTGGCTGAACAAACACGTGGGTGGAAGGGCCATCCCCGTCGTAACTCGAGAATATACCCCAGGTTCCCGCCGCAACTCGAGAAAAACCATGAGACTTGCCCCTCTATGCGAGATGAGGCCCGATTCCCCTGTACTGCGTGCAGAGCAATTCCGTCTTGCACATCACACATGAAAGGAGCCTTGATTTCCTTGATGGCACTCCAGAGAAACCCCAAGAACACTGTTTCAAGGCTAGAGGGATCCTGAGGTCACTGTAGAAACACGAAAGAACTCTGTGGACCAAAAATCAACTCGAAAAGAGAGGTTAGTCCCTGGATTCGTCTCCAGAGGAATACCACCTTACCACAAGCACCTCAAGAGGAGTCTTCTCTCAGCTCTAGGTATGTGAGAGGGACCCTGAGTTTGCGGCCTCAAGTGGAATGGACACCGCGATGCCCTGACTCGAAATAAGGCCGGATATCCCTGCAGTGACTTCAATGCAGGCTCGTCTTGCATCTCCCAGGACGAAAGGTTGTCTGAATCCCCTGTGGAGACCACAGAGAAAGACCTAGTTCCCCACCTCATCGCGACCGATAGCCTCACATCCTTTGAAAACTCCAGAGGTACGCGGAGATCAGTGCCTCCAAAGGAGACGATGCCTGACTCCTCGTGAAACTTGATAGGAGTCCCAGGATTCCTGTGGCACTTGGAAAGGGACACTTGGTTTCCCGCCTCAGCTGGAGAGGCGTCCCAATTGCCCTGCCAAGCCTCGAGGAGAATCCAGAGTTGTCCCTCGCAACTAGGCAGGAGTCCTGACGTCGCTGAAGGAACACGTGGGTGGAAGGGCCATCCCCGTCGTAGCTCGAGAATATACCCCAGGTTCCCGCCGCAACTCGAGAAAAACCATGAGACTTCCCCCTCGCCGCGAGATGAGGCCCGATTGCCCTGCACTGCGTGCAGAGCAATTCTGTGTTGCACATCACACATGAAAGGAGCCTTGATTTCCTTCATGGCACTCCAGAGAAACCCCAAGAACACTGTTTCAAGGCTAGAGGGATCCTGAGGTCACTGTAGCAACACGAAAGAGCTCCGTGGACCAAAAATCAACTCGAGATGAGAGGTTAGTCCCTGGCTTCGACTCCAGAGGAATACCACCTTACCACAAGCACCTCAATAGGAGGCTTCTCTCAGCTCTAGGTATGTGAGAGGGACCCTGAGTTTGCGGCCTCAAGTGGAATGGACACCGCGATGCCCTGACTCGAAATAAGGCCGGATATCCCTGCAGTGACTTCAATGCAGGCTCGTCTTGCATCTCCCAGGACGAAAGGATGTCTGAATCCCCTGTGGAAAGCACAGAGAAAGACTTAGTTCCCCACCTCATCGCGACCCATAGCCTCACATCCTTTGAAAACTCCAGAGGTATGCGGAGATCAGTGCCTCCAAAGGAGACGACGCCTGACTCCTCATGAAACTTGATAGGAGTCCCAGGATTCCTGTGGCACGTGGAAAGGTACACTTGGTCTCCCGCCTCAGCTGGAGAGGCGTCCCAATTGCCCTGCCAAGCCTCGAGGAGAATCCCGAGTTGTCCCTCGCAAGTAGGCAGAAGTCCTGACGTCGCTGAAGAAACACGTGGGTGGAAGGGTCGTAACTCGAGAATATACCCCAGGTTCCCGCCGCAACTCGAGAAAAACCATGAGACTTCTCCCTCGCCGCGAGATGAGGCCCGATTCCCCTGCACTGCGTGCAGAGCAATTCCGTGTTGCACATCACACATGAAAGGAGCCTTGATTTCCTTGATGGCACTCCAGAGAAACCCCAAGAACACTGTTTCAAGGCTAGAGGGATCCTGAGGTCACTGTAGCAACACGAAAGAGCTCCGTGGGCCAAAAATCAACACGAGATGAGAGGTTAGTCCCTGGCTTCGACTCCTGAGGAATACCACCTTACCACAAGCACCTCAAGAGGAGGCTTCTCTCAGCTCTAGGTATGTGAGAGGGATCCTGAGTTTGCGGCCTCAAGTGGAATGGACACCGCGATGCCCTGACTCGAAATAAGGCCGGATATCCCTGCAGTGACTTGAATGCAGGCTCGTCTTGCATCTCCCAAGATGAAAGGATGTCTGAATCCCCTGTGGAGACCACAGAGAAACACCTAGTTCCCCACCTCATCGCGACCGGAGGCCTCACATCCTTTGAAAACTCCAGAGGTACGCGGAGATCTGTGCCTCCAAAGGAGACGATGCCTGACTCCTCGTGAAAAACTGATAGGAGTCCCAGGATTCTTGTGGCACGTGGAAAGGGACACTTGGTCTCCCGCCTCAGCTGGAGAGGCGTTCCAATTGCCCTGCCAAGCCTCGAGGAGAATCCAGAGTTGTCCCTCGCAACTAGGCTGGAGTCCTGACGTGGCTGAAGAAACACGTGGGTAGAAGGGCCATCCCCGTCGTAACTCGAGAATATACCCCAGGTTCCCGCCGCAACTCGAGAAAAACCATGAGACTTCCCCCTCGCCGCGAGATGAGGCCCGATTCCCCTGCACTGCGTGAAGAGCAATTCCGTGTTGCACATCACACATGAAAGGAGCCTTGATTTCCTTCATGGCACTCCAGAGAAACCCCAAGAACACTGTTTCAAGGCTAGAGGGATCCTGAGGTCACTGTAGCAACACGAAAGAGCTCCGTGGACCAAGAATCAACACGAGATGAGAGGTTAGTCCCTGGCTTCGACTCCTGAGGAATACCACCTTACCACAAGCACCTCAAGAGGAGGCTTCTCTCAGCTCTAGGTATGTGAGAGGGATCCTGAGTTTGCGGCCTCAAGTGGAATGGACACCGCGATGCCCTGACTCGAAATAAGGCCGGATATCCCTGCAGTGACTTGAATGCAGGCTCGTCTTGCATCTCCCAGGACGAAAGGATGTCTGAATCCCCTGTGGAGACCACAGAGAAAGACCTAGTTCCCCACCTCATCGCGACCGGAGGCCTCACATCCTTTGAAAACTCCAGAGGTACGTGGAGATCTGTGCCTCCAAAGGAGACGATGCCTGACTCCTCGTGAAAAACTGATAGGAGTCCCAGGATTCTTGTGGCACGTGGAAAGGGACACTTGGTCTCCCGCCTCAGCTGGAGAGGCGTTCCAATTGCCCTGCCAAGCCTCAAGGAGAATCCAGAGTTGTCCCTCGCAACTAGGCAGGAGTCCTGACGTGGCTGAAGAAACACGTGGGTAGAAGGGCCATCCCCGTCGTAACTGGAGAATATACCCCAGGTTCCCGCCGCAACTCGAGAAAAACCATGAGACTTCCCCCTCGATGCGAGATGAGGCCCGATTCCCCTGTACTGCGTGCAGAGCAATTCCGTCTTGCACATCACACATGAAAGGAGCCTTGATTTCCTTGATGGCACTCCAGAGAAACCCCAAGAACACTGTTTCAAGGATAGAGGGATCCTGAGGTCACTGTAGCAACACGAAAGAACTCTGTGGACCAAAAATCAACTCGAAAAGAGAGGTTAGTCCCTGGATTCGTCTCCAGAGGAATACCACCTTACCACAAGCACCTCAAGAGGAGGCTTCTCTCAGCTCTAGGTATGTGAGAGGGACCCTGAGTTTGCGGCCTCAAGTGGAATGGACACCGCGATGCCCTGACTCGAAATAAGGCCGGATATCCCTGCAGTGACTTCAATGCAGGCTCGTCTTGCATCTCCCAGGACGAAAGGATGTCTGAATCCCCTGTGGAAACCACAGAGAAAGACTTAGTTCCCCACATCATCGCGACCGATAGCCTCACATCCTTTGAAAACTCCAGAGGTACGCGGAGATCAGTGCCTCCAAAGGAGACGATGCCTGACTCCTCGTGAAACTTGATAGGAGTCCCAGGATTCCTGTGGCACTTGGAAAGGGACACTTGGTCTCCCACCTCAGCTGGAGAGGCGTCCCAATTGCCCTGCCAAGCCTCGAGGAGAATCCAGAGTTGTCCCTCGCAACTAGGCAGGAGTCCTGACGTCGCTGAAGAAACACGTGGGTGGAAGGGCCATCCCCGTCGTAACTCGAGAATATACCCCAGGTTCCCGCCGCAACTCGAGAAAAACCATGAGACTTCCCCCTCGCCGCGAGATGAGGCCCGATTCCCCTGCACTGCGTGCAGAGCAATTCCGTGTTGCACATACACATGAAAGGAGCCTTGATTTCCTTGATGGCACTCCAGAGAAACCCCAAGAACACTGTTTCAAGGCTAGTGGGATCCTGAGGTCACTGTAGCAACACGAAAGAGCTCCGTGGGCCAAAAATCAACTCGAGATGAGAGGTTAGTCCCTGGCTTCGACTCCAGAGGAATACCACCTTACCACAAGAACCTCAAGAGGAGGCTTCTCTCAGCTTTAGGTATGTGAGAGGGACCCTGAGTTTGCGGCCTCAAGTGGAATGGACACCGCGATGCCCTGACGCGAAATAAGGCTGGATATCCCTGCAGTGACTTGAATACAGGCTCGTCTTGCATCTCCCAAGATGAAAGGATGTCTGAATCCCCTGTGGAGTCCACAGAGAAAGACCTAGTTCCCCACCTCATCGCGACCGAAGGCCTCACATCCTTTGAAAACTCCAGAGGTACGTGGAGATCAGTGCCTCCAAAGGAGACGATGCCTGACACATCGTGAAACTTGATAGGAGTCCCAGGATTCCTGTGGCACGTGGAAAGGGACCCTTGGTCTCCCGCCTCAGCTGGAGAGGCGTCCCAATTGCCTTGCCAAGCCTCGAGGAGAATCCCGAGTTTTGTCTCGCAACTAGGCAAGAGTCCTGACATGGCTGAAGAAACACGTGGGTGGAAGGGCCATTCCCGTCGTAACTCGAGAATATACCCCAGGTTCCCGCCGCAACTCGAGAAAAACCATGAGACTTCCCCCTCGCCGCGAGATGAGGCCCGATTCCCCTGCACTGCGTGCAGAGCAATTCCGTGTTGCACATCACACATGAAAGGAGCCTTGATTTCCTTGATGGCACTCCAGAGAAACCCCAAGAACACTGTTTCAAGGCTAGAGGGATCCTGAGGTCACTGTAGCAACACGAAAGAGCTCCGTGGGCCAAAAATCCACTCGAGATGAGAGGTTAGTCCCTGGCTTCGACTCCAGAGGAATACCACCTTACCACAAGCACCTCAAGAGGAGGCTTCTCTCAGCTCTAGGTATGTGAGAGGGACCCTGAGTTTGCGGCCTCAAGTGGAATGGACACCGCGATGCCCTGACTCGAAATAAGGCCGGATATCCCTGCAGTGACTGGAATGAAGGCTCGTCTTGCATCTCCCAAGACGAAAGGGTGTCTGAATCCCCTGTGGAGACCACAGAGAAAGACCTAGTTCCCCACCTCATCGCGACACGAGGCATCAAATCCTTTGAAAACTCCAGAGGTATGCGGAGATCAGTGCCTCCAAAGGAGACGATGCCTGACTCCTCTTGAAACTTGATAGGAGACCCAGGATTCCTGTGGCACGTGGAAAGGGACCCTTGGTCTTCCGTCTCAGCTGGAGAGGCGTCCCAATTGCCCTGCAAAGCCTCGAGGAGAATCCCGAGTTGTCCCTCGCATCTAGGCAGGAGTCCTGACGTCGCTGAAGAAACACGTGGGTGGAAGGGCCATCCCCGTCGTAACTCGAGAATATACCCCAGGTTCCCGCCGCAACTCGAGAAAAACCATGAGACTTCCCCCTCGCCGCGAAATGAGGCCCGATTCCCCTGCACTGCGTGCAGAGCAATTCCGTCTTGCACATCACACATGAAAGGAGCCTTGATTTCCTTGATGGCACTCCAGAGAAACCCCAAGAACACTGTTTCAAGGATAGAGGGATCCTGAGGTCACTGTAGCAACACGAAAGAGCTCCGTGGACCAAGAATCAACACGAGATGAGAGGTTAGTCCCTGGCTTCGACTCCTGAGGAATACCACCTTACCACAAGCACCTCAAGAGGAGGCTTCTCTCAGCTCTAGGTATGTGAGAGGGATCCTGAGTTTGCGGCCTCAAGTGGAATGGACACCGCGATGCCCTGACTCGAAATAAGGCCGGATATCCCTGCAGTGACTTGAATGCAGGCTCGTCTTGCATCTCCCAGGACGAAAGGATGTCTGAATCCCCTGTGGAGACCACAGAGAAAGACCTAGTTCCCCACCTCATCGCGACCGGAGGCCTCACATCCTTTGAAAACTCCAGAGGTACGCGGAGATCAGTGCCTCCAAAGGAGACGATGCCTGACTCCTCGTGAAACTTGATAGGAGACCCAGGATTCCTGTGGCACGTGGAAAGGGACCCTTGGTCTCCCGTCTCAGCTGGAGAGGCGTCCCAATTGCCCTGCAAAGCCTCGAGGAGAATCCCGAGTTGTCCCTCGCAACTAGGCAGGAGTCCTGACATGGCTGAACACACACGTGTGTGGAAGTGCCATCCCCGTCGTAACTCGAGAATATACCCCAGGTTCCCGCCGCAACTCGAGAAAAAGCATGAGACTTCCCCCTCGCCGCGAGATGAAGCCCGATTCCCCTGCACTGCCTGCAGAGCAATTCTGTGTTGCACATCACACATGAAAGGAGCCTTGATTTCCTTCATGGCACTCCAGAGAAACCCCAAGAACACTGTTTCAAGGCTAGAGGGATCCTGAGGTTACTGTAGCAACACGAAAGAACTCTGTGGACCAAAAATCAACTCGAAAAGAGAGGTTAGTCCCTGGATTCTTCTCCAGAGGAATACCACCTTACCACAAGCACCTTAAGAGGAGGCTTCTCTCAGCTCTAGGTATGTGAGAGGGACCCTGAGTTTGCGGCCTCAAATGGAATGGACACCGCGATGCCCTGACTCGAAATAAGACCGGATATCCCTGCAGTGACTGGAATGCAGGCTCGTCTTGCATCTCTCAAGACGAAAGGGTGTCTGAATCCCCTGTGGAGACCTCAGAGAAAGACCTAGTTCCCCACCTCATCGCGACAGGAGGCCTCAAATCCTTTGAAAATTCCAGAGGTATGCGGAGATCAGTGCCTCCAAAGGAGACGATGCCTGACTCCTCGTGAAACTTGATAGGAGACCCAGGATTCCTGTGGCACATGGAAAGGGAACCTTGGTCTCCCGCCTCAGCTGGAGAGGCGTGCCAATTGCCCTGCAAAGCCTCGAGGAGAATCCCGAGTTGTCCCTCGCAACTAGGCAGGAGTCTTGACGTGGCTGAACAAACACGTGGGTGGAAGGGCCATCCCCGTCGTAACTCGAGAATATACCCCAGGTTCCCGCCGCAACTCGAGAAAAACCATGAGACTTCCCCCTCGATGCGAGATGAGGCCCGATTCCCCTGTACTGCGCGCAGAGCAATTCCGTCTTGCACATCACACATGAAAGGAGCCTTGATTTCCTTGATGGCACTCCAGAGAAACCCCAAGAACACTGTTTCAAGGCTAGAGGGATCCTGAGGTCACTGTAGCAACACGAAAGAACTCTGTGGACGAAAAATCAACTCGAAAAGAGAGGTTAGTCCCTGGATTCTTCTCCAGAGGAATACCACCTTACCACAAGCACCTCAAGAGGAGGCTTCTCTCAGCTCTAGGTATGTGAGAGGGACCCTGAGTTTGCGGCCTCAAGTGGAATGGACACCGCGATGCCCTGACTCGAAATAAGGCCGGATATCCCTGCAGTGACTTGAATGCAGGCTCGTCTTGCATCTCCCAGGACGAAAGGATGTCTGAATCCCCTGTGGAAAGCACAGAGAAAGACTTAGTTCCCCACCTCATCGCGACCGATAGCCTCACATCCTTTGAAAACTCCAGAGGTACCCGGAGATCAGTGCCTCCAAAGGAGACGATGCCTGACTCCTCGTGAAACTTGATAGGAGTCCCAGGATTCCTGTGGCACTTGGAAAGGGACACTTGGTCTCCCGCCTCAGCTGGAGAGGCGTCCCAATTGCCCTGCCAAGCCTCGAGGAGAATCCAGAGTTGTCCCTCGCAACTAGGCAGGAGTCCTGACGTCGCTGAAGAAACACGTGGGTGGAAGGGCCATCCCCATCGTCACTCGAGAATATACCCCAGGTTCCCGCCGCAACTCGAGAAAAACCATGAGACTTCCCCCTCGCCGCGAGATGAGGCCCGATTCCCCTGCACTG
Source organism: Cervus elaphus (assembly GCF_910594005.1). Lineage (NCBI taxonomy): Eukaryota > Metazoa > Chordata > Mammalia > Artiodactyla > Cervidae > Cervus > Cervus elaphus. Next base: position 1,866,785 of record NC_057828.1, read on the forward strand.
CGTGCAGAGCAATTCCGTGTTGCACATCACACATGAAAGGAGCCTTGATTTCCTTGATGGCACTCCAGAGAAACCCCAAGAACACTGTTTCAAGGTTAGAGGGATCCTGAGGTCACTGTAGCAACACGGAAGAGCTCCGTGGGCCAAAAATCAACTCGAGATGAGAGGTTAGTCCCTGGCTTCGACTCCAGAGGAATACCACCTTACCACAAGCACCTCAAGAGGAGGCTTCTCTCAGCTCTAGGTATGTGAGAGGGACCCTGAGTTTGCGGCCTCAAGTGGAATGGACACCGCGATGCCCTGACGCGAAATAAGGCTGGATATCCCTGCAGTGACTTCAATGCAGGCTCGTCTTGCATCTCCCAAGATGAAAGGATGTCTGAATCCCCTGTGGAGACCACAGAGAAAGACCTAGTTCCCCACCTCATCGCGACCCGAGGCCTCACATCCTTTGAAAACTCCAGAGGTACGCGGAGATCAGTGCCTCCAAAGGAGACGATGCCTGACTCCTCGTGAAACTTGATAGGAGTCCCAGGATTCCTGTGGCACGTGGAAAGGGACCCTTGGTCTCCCGCCTCAGCTGGAGAGGCGTCCCAATTGCCTTGCCAAGCCTCGAGGAGAATCCCGAGTTGTGTCTCGCAACTAGGCAAGAGTCCTGACGTGGCTGAACAAACACGTGTGTGGAAGGGCCATCCCCGTCGTAACTCAAGAATATACCCCAGGTTCCCGCCGCAACTCGAGAAAAACCATGAGACTTCCCCCTCGCCGCGAGATGAGGCCCGATTCCCCTGCACTGCGTGCAGAGCAATTCTGTGTTGCACATCACACATGAAAGGAGCCTTGATGTCTTTCATGGCACTCCAGAGAAACCCCAAGAACACTGTTTCAAGGCTAGAGGGATCCTGAGGTCACTGTAGCAACACGAAAGAACTCTGTGGACCAAAAATCAACTCGAGATGAGAGGTTAGTCCCTGGCTTCGACTCCAGAGGAATACCACCTTACCACAAGCACCTCAAGAGGAGGCTTCTCTCAGCTCTAGGTATGTGAGAGGGATCCTGAGTTTGCGGCCTCAAGTGGAATTGACACTGCGATGCCCTGACTTGAAATAAGGCCGGATATCCCTGCAGTGACTGGAATGCAGGCTCGTCTTGCATCTCCCAAGACAAAAGGGTGTCTGAATCCCCTGTGGAGACCACAGAGAAAGACCTCGTTCCCCACCTCATTGCGACAGGAGGCCTCAAAATCTTTGAAAACTCCAGAGGTATGCGGAGATCAGTGCCTCCAAAGGAGACGATGCCTGACTCCTCGTGAAACTTGATAGGAGACCCAGGATTCCTGTGGCACGTGGAAAGGGACACTTGGTCTCCCGCCTCAGCTGGAGAGGCGTCCCAATTGCCCTGCAAAGCCTCAAGGAGAATCCAGAGTTGTCCCTCGCAACTAGGCAGGAGTCCTGACATGGCTGAACACACACGTGTGTGGAAGGGCCATCCCCGTCGTAACTCGAGAATATACCCCAGGTTCCCGCCGCAACTCGAGAAAAACCATGAGACTTCCCCCTCGCCGCGAGATGAGGCCCGATTCCCCTGCACTGCGTGCAGAGCAATTCCGTGTTGCACATCACACATGAAAGGAGCCTTGATTTCCTTGATGGCACTCCAGAGAAACCCCAAGAACACTGTTTCAAGGATAGAGGGATCCTGAGGTCACTGTAGCAACACGAAAGAGCTCCGTAGACCAAGAATCAACACGAGATGAGAGGTTAGTCCCTGGCTTCGACTCCTGAGGAATACCACCTTACCACAAGCACCTCAAGAGGAGGCTTCTCTCAGCTCTAGGTATGTGAGAGGGATCCTGAGTTTGCGGCCTCAAGTGGAATGGACACCGCGATGCCCTGACTCGAAATAAGGCAGGATATCCCTGCAGTGACTTGAATGCAGGCTCGTCTTGCATCTCCCAAGAAGAAAGGATGTCTGAATCCCCTGTGGAGACCACAGAGAAAGACCTAGTTCCCCACCTCATCGCGACCGGAGGCCTCACATCCTTTGAAAACTCCAGAGGTACGCGGAGATCAGTGCCTCCAAAGGAGACGATGCCTGACTCCTCGTGAAACTTGATAGGAGTCCCAGGATTCTTGTGGCACGTGGAAAGGGACCCTTGGTCTCCCGCCTCAGCTGGAGAGGCGTTCCAATTGCCCTGCCAAGCCTCGAGGAGAATCCCGAGTTGTCCCTCGCAACTAGGCAGGAGTCCTGACGTGGCTGAACAAACACGTGGGTGGAAGGGCCATCCCCGTCGTAACTCGAGAATATACCCCAGGTTCCCGCCGCAACTCGAGAAAAACCATGAGACTTCCCCCTCGATGCGAGATGAGGCCCGATTCCCCTGCACTGCGTGCAGAGCAATTCCGTCTTGCACATCACACATGAAAGGAGCCTTGATTTCCTTGATGGCACTCCAGAGAAACCCCAAGAACACTGTTTCAAGGCTAGAGGGATCCTGAGGTCACTGTAGCAACACGAAAGAACTCTGTGGACCAAAAATCAACTCGAAAAGGGAGGTTAGTCCCTGGATTCGTCTCCAGAGGAATACCACCTTACCACAAGCACCTCAAGAGGAGGCTTCTCTCAGCTCTAGGTATGTGAGAGGGACCCTGAGTTTGCGGCCTCAAGTGGAATGGACACCGCGATGCCCTGACTCGAAATAAGGCCGGATATCCCTGCAGTGACTTCAATGCAGGCTCGTCTTGCATCTCCCAGGACGAAAGGATGTCTGAATCCCCTGTGGAAAGCACAGAGAAAGACTTAGTTCCCCACCTCATCGCGACCGATAGCCTCACATCCTTTGAAAACTCCAGAGGTATGCGGAGATCAGTGCCTCCAAAGGAGACGATGCCTGACTCCTCGTGAAACTTGATAGGAGTCCCAGGATTCCTGTGGCACTTGGAAAGGGACACTTGGTCTCCCGCCTCAGCTGGAGAGGCGTCCCAATTGCCCTGCCAAGCCTCGAGGAGAATCCAGAGTTGTCCCTCGCAACTAGGCAGGAGTCCTGACGTCGCTGAAGAAACACGTGGGTGGAAGGGCCATCCCCATCGTAACTCGAGAATATACCCCAGGTTCCCGCCACAACTCGAGAAAAACCATGAGACTTCCCCCTCGCCGCGAGATGAGGCCCGATTCCCCTGCACTGCGTGCAGAGCAATTCCGTGTTGCACATCACACATGAAAGGAGCCTTGATTTCCTTGATGGCACTCCAGAGAAACCCCAAGAACACTGGTTCCAGGCTAGAGGGATCCTGAGGTCACTGTAGCAACACGAAAGAGCTCCGTGGACCCAAAATCAACTCGAGATGAGAGGTTAGTCCCTGGCTTCGACTCCTGAGGAATACCACCTTACCACAAGCACCTCAAGAGGAGGCTTCTCTCAGCTCTAGGTATGTGAGAGGGATCCTGAGTTTGCGGCCTCAAGTGGAATGGACACCGCGATGCCCTGACTCGAAATAAGGCAGGATATCCCTGCAGTGACTTGAATGCAGGCTCGTCTTGCATCTCCCAAGAAGAAAGGATGTCTGAATCCCCTGTGGAGACCACAGAGAAAGACCTAGTTCCCCACCTCATCGCGACAGGAGGCCTCACATCCTTTGAAAACTCCAGAGGTACGTGGAGATCAGTGCCTCCAAAGGAGACGATGCCTGACTCCTCGTGAAACTTGATAGGAGTCCCAGGAATCCTGTGGCACGTGGAAAGGGACCCTTGGTCTCCCGCCTCAGCTGGAGAGGCGTCCCAATTGCCTTGCCAAGCCTCGAGGAGAATCCCGAGTTGTGTCTCGCAACTAGGCAAGAGTCCTGACGTGGCTGAACAAACATGTGTGTGGAAGGGCCATCCCCATCATAACTCGAGAATATACCCCAGGTTCCCGCCGCAACTCGAGAAAAACCATGAGACTTCCCCCTCGCCGCGAGATGAGGCCCGATTCCCCTGCACTGCATGCAGAGCAATTCTGTGTTGCACATCACACATGAAAGGAGCCTTGATTTCCTTCATGGCACTACAGAGAAACCCCAAGAACACTGTTTCAAGGCTAGAGGGATCCTGAGGTCACTGTAGCAACACGAAAGAGCTCCGTGGACCAAAAATCAACTCGAGATGAGAGGTTAGTCCCTGGCTTCGACTCCAGAGGAATACCACCTTACCACAAGCACCTCAAGAGGAGGCTTCTCTCAGCTCTAGGTATGTGAGAGGGACCCTGAGTTTGCGGCCTCAAGTGGAATGGACACCGCGATGCCCTGACTCGAAATAAGGCCGGATATCCCTGCAGTGACTGGAATGCAGGTTCGTCTTGCATCTCCCAAGAGGAAAGGGTGTCTGAATCCCCTGTGGAGACCACAGAGAAAGAACTAGTTCCCCACCTCATCGCGACAGGAGGCCTCAAATCCTTTGAAAACTCCAGAGGTACGCGGAGATCAGTGCCTCCAAAGGAGACGATGCCTGAATCCTCGTGAAACTTGATAGGAGTCCCAGGATTCTTGTGGCACGTGGAAAGGGACCCTTGGTCTCCCGCCTCAGATGGAGAGGCGTTCCAATTGCCCTGCCAAGCCTCGAGGAGAATCCCGAGTTGTCCCTCGCAACTAAGCAGGAGTCCTGACGTGGCTGAACAAACACGTGGGTGGAAGGGCCATCCCCGTCGTAACTCGAGAATATACCCCAGGTTCCCGCCGCAACTCGAGAAAAACCATGAGACTTCCCCCTCGATGCGAGATGAGGCCCGATTCCCCTGTACTGCGTGCAGAGCAATTCCGTCTTGCACATCACACATGAAAGGAGCCTAGATTTCCTTGATGGCACTCCAGAGAAACCCCAAGAACACTGTTTCAAGGATAGAGGGATCCTGAGGTCACTGTATAACACGAAAGAACTCTGTGGACCAAAAATCAACTCGAAAAGAGAGGTTAGTCCCTGGATTCGTCTCCAGAGGAATACCACCTTACCACAAGCACCTCAAGAGGAGGCTTCTCTCAGCTCTAGGTATGTGAGAGGGACCCTGAGTTTGCGGCCTCAAGTGGAATGGACACCGCGATGCCCTGACTCGAAATAAGGCCGGATATCCCTGCAGTGACTTCAATGCAGGTTCGTCTTGCATCTCCCAGGACGAAAGGTTGTCTGAATCCCCTGTGGAAAGTACAGAGAAAGACTTAGTTCCCCACCTCATCGCGAACGATAGCCTCACATCCTTTGAAAACTCCAGAGGTACGCGGAGATCAGTGCCTCCAAAGGAGACGATGCCTGACTCCTCGTGAAACTTGATAGGAGTCCCAGGATTCCTGTGGCACTTGGAAAGGGACACTTGGTCTCCCGCCTCAGCTGGAGAGGCGTCCCAATTGCCCTGCCAAGCCTCGAGGGGAATCCAGAGTTGTCCCTCGCAACTAGGCAGGAGTCCTGACGTCGCTGAAGAAACACGTGGGTGGAAGGGCCATCCCCATCGTAACTCGAAAATATACCCCAGGTTCCCGCCACAACTCGAAAAAAACCATGAGACTTCCCCCTTGCCGCGAGATGAGGCCCGATTCCCCTTCACTGCGTGCAGAGCAATTCCGTGTTGCACATCACACATGAAAGGAGCCTTGATTTCCTTGATGGCACTCCAGAGAAACCCAAAGAACACTGTTTCAAGGCTAGAGGGATCCTGAGGTCACTGTAGCAACACGAAAGAGCTCCGTGGGCCAAAAATCAACTCGAGATGAGAGGTTAGTCCCTGGCTTCGACTCCAGAGGAATACCACCTTACCACAACCACCTCAAGAGGAGGCTTCTCTCAGCTCTAGGTATGTGAGAGGGAGCCTGAGTTTGCGGCCTCAAGTGGAATGGACACCGCGATGCCCTGACTCGAAATAAGGCCGGATATCCCTGCAGTGACTGGAATGTAGGCTCGTCTTGCATCTCCCAAGACGAAAGGGTGTCTGAATCCCATGTGGAGACCACAGAGAAAGACCTAGTTCCCCACCTCATCGCGACAGGAGGCCTCAAATCCTTTGAAAACTCCAGAGGTATGCGGAGATCAGTGCCTCCAAAGGAGACGATGCCTGACTCCTCGTGAAACTTGATAGGAGACCCAGGATTCCTGTGGCACGTGGAAAGGGACCCTTGGTCTCCCGTCTCAGCTGGAGAGGCGTCCCAATTGCCCTGCAAAGCCTCGAGGAGAATCCCGAGTTGACCCTCGCAACTAGGCAGAAGTCCTGACGTCGCTGAAGAAACACGTGGGTGGAAGGGCCATCCCCGTCGTAACTCGAGAATATACCCCAGGTTCCCGCCGCAACTCGAGAAAAACCATGAGATTTCCCCTCGATGCGAGATGAGGCCCGATTCCCCTGCACTGCGTGCAGAGCAATTCCGTGTTGCACATCACACATGAAAGGAGCCATGATTTCCTTGAATGCACTCCAGAGAAACCCGAAGAACACTGTTTCAAGGCTAGAGGCATCCTGAGGTCACTGTAGCAACACGAAAGAGCTCCGTGGACCAAGAATCAACACGAGATGAGAGGTTAGTCCCTGGATTCGACTCCTGAGGAATACCACCTTACCACAAGCACCTCAAGAGGAGGCTTCTCTCAGCTCTAGGTATGTGAGAGGGATCCTGAGTTTGCGGCCTCAAGTGGAATGGACACCGCGATGCCCTGACTCGAAATAAGGCCGGATATCCCTGCAGTGACTTGAATGCAGGCTCGTCTTGCATCTCCCAAGAAGAAAGGATGTCTTAATTCCATCTGGAGACCACAGAGAAAGACCTAGTTCCCCACCTCATCGCGACCGGAGGCCTCACATCCTTTGAAAACTCCAGAGGTACGCGGAGATCAGTGCCTCCAAAGGAGACGATGCCTGACTCCTCGTGAAACTTGATAGGAGTCCCAGGATTCTTGTGGCACGTGGAAAGGGACCCTTGGTCTCCCGCCTCAGCTGGAGAGGCGTTCCAATTGCCCTGCCAAGCCTCGAGGAGAATCCCGAGTTGTTCCTCGCATCTAGGCAGGAGTCCTGACGTGGCTGAACAAACACGTGGGTGAAAGGGCCATCCCCGTCGTAACTCGAGAATATACCCCAGGTTCCCGCCGCAACTCGAGAAAAACAATGAGACTTTCCCGTCGATGCGAGATGAGGCCCAATTCCCCTGTACTGTGTGCAGAGCAATTCCGTCTTGCACATCACACATGAAAGGAGCCTTGATTTCCTTGATGGCACTCCAGAGAAACCCCAAGAACACTGTTTCAAGGATAGAGGGATCCTGAGGTCACTGTAGCAACACGAAAGAACTCTGTGGACCAAAAATCAACTCGAAAAGAGAGGTTAGTCCCTGGATTCGTCTTCAGAGGAATACCACCTTACCTCAAGCACCTCAAGAGGAGGCTTCTCTCAGCTCTAGGTATGTGAGAGGGACCCTGAGTTTGCGGCCTCAAGTGGAATGGACACCGTGATGCCCTGACTCGAAATAAGGCCGGATATCCCTGCAGTGACTTCAATGCAGGCTCGTCTTGCATCTCCCAGGACGAAAGGATGTCTGAATCCCCTGTGGAAAGCACAGAGAAAGACTTACTTCCCCACCTCATCGCGACCGATAGCCTCACATCCTTTGAAAACTCCAGAGGTACGCGGAGATCAGTGCCTCCAAAGGAGACGATGCCTGACTCCTCGTGAAACTTGATAGGAGTCCCAGGATTCCTGTGGTACTTGGAAAGGGACACTTGGTCTCCCGCCTCAGCTGGAGAGGCGTCCCAATTGCCCTGCCAAGCCTCGAGGAGAATCCAGAGTTGTCCCTCGCAACTAGGCAGGAGTCCTGACGTCGCTGAAGAAACACGTGGGTTGAAGGGCCATCCCCATCGTAACTCGAGAATATACCCCAGGTTCCCGCCACAACCCGAGAAAAACCATGAGACTTCCCCCTCGCCGCGAGATGAGGCCCGATTCCCCTGCACTGCGTGCAGAGCAATTCCGTGTTGCACATCACACATGAAAGGAGCCTTGATTTCCTTGATGGCACTCCAGAGAAACCCCAAGAACACTGTTTCAAGGCTAGAGGGATCCTGAGGTCACTGTAGCAACACGAAAGAGCTCCGTGGGCCAAAAATCAACTCGAGATGAGAGGTTAGTCCCTGGCTTCGACTCCAGAGGAATACCACCTTACCACAAGCACCTCAAGAGGAGGCTTCTCTCAGCTCTAGGTATGTGAGAGGGACCCTGAGTTTGCGGCCTCAAGTGGAATGGACACCGCGATGCCCTGACGCGAAATAAGGCTGGATATCCCTGCAGTGACTTGAATGCAGGCTCGTCTTGCATCTCCCAAGATGAAAGGATGTCTGAATCCCCTGTGGAGACCACAGAGAAAGACCTAGTTCCCCACCTCATCGCGACCGGAGGCCTCACATCCTTTGAAAATTCCAGAGGTACGCGGAGATCAGTGCCTCCAAAGGAGACGATGCCTGACTCCTCGGGAAACTTGATAGGAGTCCCAGGATTCCTGTGGGACGTGGAAAGGGACCCTTGGTCTCCCGCCTCAGCTGGAGAGGCGTCCCAATTGCCTTGCCAAGCCTCGAGGAGAATCCCGAGTTGTGTCTCGCAACTAGGCAAGAGTCCTGACGTGGCTGAACAAACACGTGTGTGGAAGGGTCATCCCCGTCGTAACTCGAGAATATACCCCAGGTTCCCGCCGCAACTCGAGAAAAACCATGAGACTTCCCCCTCACCGCGAGATGAGGCCCGATTCCCCTGCACTGCGTGCAGAGCAATTCCGTGTTTCACATCACACATGAAAGGAGCCTTGATTTCCTTCATGGCACTCCAGAGAAACCCCAAGAACACTGTTTCAAGGCTAAAGGGATCCTGAGGTCACTGTAGCAACACGAAAGAGCTCCGTGGACCAAAAATCAACTCGAGATGAGAGGTTAGTCCCTGGCTTCGACTCCAGAGGAATACCACCTTACCAGAAGCACCTCAAGAGGAGGCTTCTCTCAGCTCTAGGTATGTGAGAGGGACCCTGAGGTTGCGGCCTCAAGTGGAATGGACACCGCGATGCCCTGACTCGAAATAAGGCCGGATATCCCTGCAGTGACTGGAATGCAGGCTCGTCTTGCATCTCCCAAGACGAAAGGGTGTCTGAATCCCCTGTGGAGACCACAGAGAAAGACCTAGTTCCCCACCTCATCGCGACAGGAGGCCTCAAATCCTTTGAAAACTCCAGAGGTATGCGGAGATCAGTGCCTCCAAAGGAAACGATGCCTGACTCCTCGTGAAACTTGATAGGAGACCCAGGATTTCTGTGGCACGTGGAAAGGGACCCTTGGTCTCCCGCCTCAGCTGGAGAGGCGTCCCAATTGCCCTGCAAAGCCTCGAGGAGAATCCAGAGTTGTCCCTCGCAACTAGGCAGGAGTCCTGACGTCGCTGAAGAAACACGTGGGTGGAAGGGCCATCCCCGTCGTAACTCGAGAAAATACCCCAGGTTCCCGCCGCAACTCGAGAAAAACCATGAGACTTCCCCCTCGCCGCGAGATGAGGCCCGATTCCCCTGCACTGCGTGCAGAGCAATTCCGTGTTGCACATCACACATGAAAGGAGCCTTGATTTCCTTGATGGCACTCCAGAGAAACCCCAAGAACACTGTTTCAAGGCTAGAGGGATCCTGAGGTCACTGTAGCAACACGAAAGAGCTCCGTGGGCCAAAAATCAACTCGAGATGAGAGGTTAGTCCCTGGCTTCGACTCCAGAGGAATACCACCTTACCACAAGCACCTCAAGAGGAGGCTTCTCTCAGCTTTAGGTATGTGAGAGGGACCCTGAGTTTGCGGCCTCAAGTGGAATGGACACCGCGATGCCCTGACTCGAAATAAGGCCGGATATCCCTGCAGTGACTTGAATGCAGGCTCGTCTTGCATCTCCCAAGAAGAAAGGATGTCTGAATCCCCTGTGGAGACCGCAGAGAAAGACCTAGTTCCCCACCTCATCGCGACAGGAGGCCTCACATCCTTTGAAAATTCCAGAGGTATGCGGAGATCAGTGCCTTCAAAGGAGACGATGCCTGACTCCTCGTGAAACTTGATAGGAGTCCCAGGATTCTTGTGGCACGTGGAAAGGGACCCTTGGTCTCCCGCCTCAGCTGGAGAGGCGTTCCAATTGCCCTGCCAAGCCTCGTGGAGAATCCCGAGTTGTCCCTCGTAACTAGGCAGGAGTCCTGACGTGGCTGAACAAACACGTGGGTGGAAGGGCCATCCCCGTCGTAACTCGAGAATATACCCCAGGTTCCCGCCGCAACTCGAGAAAAACCATGAGACTTCCCCCTCGATGCGAGATGAGGCCCAATTCCCCTGTACTGCGTGCAGAGCAATTCCGTCTTGCACATCACACATGAAAGGAGCCTTGATTTCCTTGATGGCACTCCAGAGAAACCCCAAGAACACTGTTTCAAGGATAAAGGGATCCTGAGGTCACTGTAGCAACACGAAAGAACTCTGTGGACCAAAAATCAACTCGAAAAGAGAGGTTAGTCCCTGGATTCGTCTCCAGAGGAATACCACCTTACCACAAGCACCTCAAGAGGAGGCTTCTCTCAGCTCTAGGTATGTGAGAGGGACCCTGAGTTTGCGGCCTCAAGTGGAATGGACACCGTGATGCCCTGACTCGAAATAAGGCCGGATATCCCTGCAGTGACTTCAATGCAGGCTCGTCTTGCATCTCCCAGGACGAAAGGATGTCTGAATCCCCTGTGGAGACCACAGAGAAACACCTAGTTCCCCACCTCATCGCGACCGGAGGCCTCACATCCTTTGAAAACTCCAGAGGTACGCGGAGATCAGTGCCTCCAAAGGAGACGATGCCTGACTCCTCGTGAAACTTGATAGGAGTCCCAGGATTCCTGTGGCACTTGGAAAGGGACACTTGGTCTCCCGCCTCAGCTGGAGAGGCGTCCCAATTGCCCTGGCAAGCCTCGAGGAGAATCCAGAGTTGTCCCTCGCAACTAGGCAGGAGTCCTGACGTGGCTGAACAAACACGTGGGTGGAAGGGCCATCCCCGTCGTAACTCGAGAATATACCCCAGGTTCCCGCCGCAACTCGAGAAAAACCATGAGACTTCCCTCTCGCCGCGAGATGAGGCCCGATTACCCTGCACTGCGTGCAGAGCAATTCCGAGTTGCACATCACACATGAAAGGAGCCTTGATTTCCTTGATGGCACTCCAGAGAAACCCCAAGAACACTGTTTCAAGGCTAGAGGGATCCTGAGGTCACTGTAGCAACACGAAAGAGCTCCGTGGGCCAAAAATCAACTCGAGATGAGAGGTTAGTCCCTGGCTTCGACTCCAGAGGAATACCACCTTACCACAAGCACCTCAAGAGGAGGCTTCTCTCAGCTCTAGGTATGTGAGAGGGATCCTGAGTTTGCGGCCTCAAGTGGAATTGACACCGCGATGCCCTGACTCGAAATAAGGCCGGATATCCCTGCAGTGACTGGAATGCAGGCTCGTCTTGCATCTCCCAAGACGAAAGCGTGTCTGAATCCCCTGTGGAGACCACAGAGAAAGACCTAGTTCCCCAACTGATCGCGACAGGAGGCCTCAAAATCTTTGAAAACTCCAGAGGTATGTGGAGATCAGTGCCTCCAAAGGAGACGATGCCTGACTCCTCGTGAAACTTGATAGGAGTCCCAGGATTCTTGTGGCACGTGGAAAGGGACCCTTGGTCTCCCGCCTCAGCTGGAGAGGCGTCCCAATTGCCCTGCCAAGCCTCGAGGAGAATCCCGAGTTCTCCCTCGCAACTAGGCAGGAGTCCTGACGTGGCTGAACAAACACGTGGGTGGAAGGGCCATCCCCGTCGTAACTCGAGAATATACCCCAGGTTCCCGCCGCAACTCGAGAAAAACCATGAGACTACCCCCTCGATGCGAGATGAGGGCCGATTCCCCTGTACTGCGTGCAGAGCAATTCCGTCTTGCACATCACACATGAAAGGAGCCTTGATTTCCTTGATGGCACTCCAGAGAAACCCCAAGAACACTGTTTCAAGGCTAGAGGGATCCTGAGGTCACTGTAGCAACACGAAAGAACTCTGTGGACCAAAAATCAACTCGAAAAGAGAGGTTAGTCCCTGGATTCGTCTCCAGAGGAATACCACCTTACCACAAGCACCTCAAGAGGAGGCTTCTCTCAGCTCTAGGTATGTGAGAGGGACCCTGAGTTTGCGGCCTCAAGTGGAATGGACACCGCGATGCCCTGACTCGAAATAAGGCCGGATATCCCTGCAGTGACTTCAATGCAGGCTCGTCTTGCATCTCCCAGGACGAAGGGATGTCTGAATCCCCTGTGGAAAGCACAGAGAAAGACTTAGTTCCCCACCTCATCGCGACCGATAGCCTCACATCCTTTGAAAACTCCAGAGGTACGCGGAGATCAGTGCCTCCATAGGAGACGATGCCTGACTCCTCGTGAAACTTGATAGGAGTCCCAGGATTCCTGTGGCACGTGGAAAGGGACCCTTGGTCTCCCGCCTCAGCTGGAGAGGCGTCCCAATTGCCCTGCAAAGCCTCGAGGAGAATCCCGAGTTGTGTCTCGCAACTAGGAAGGAGTCCTGACGTGGCTGAACAAACACGTGGGTGGAAATGCCATCCCCGTCATAACTCGAGAATATATCCCAGGTTCCCGCCGCAACTCGAGAAAAACCATGAGACTTCCCCCTCGCTGCGAGATGAGGCCCGATTCCCCTGCACTGCGTGCAGAGCAATTCCGTGTTGCACATCACACATGAAAGGAGCCTTGATTTCCTTCATGGCACTCCAGAGAAACCCCAAGAACACTGTTTCAAGGCTAGAGGGATCCTGAGGTCACTGTAGCAACACAAAAGAGCTCCGTGGACCAAGAATCAACACGAGATGAGAGGTTAGTCCCTGGCTTCGACTCCTGAGGAATACCACCTTACCACAAGCACCTCAAGAGGAGGCTTCTCTCAGCTCTAGGTATGTGAGAGGGATCCTGAGTTTGCGGCCTCAAGTGGAATGGACACCGCGATGCCCTGACTCGAAATAAGGCCGGATATCCCTGCAGTGACTTGAATGCAGGCTCGTCTTGCATCTCCCAAGAAGAAAGGATGTCTGAATCCCCTGTTGAGACCACAGAGAAACACCAAGTTCCCCACCTCATCGCGACCGGAGGCCTCACATCCTTTGAAAACTCCAGAGGTACGCGGAGATCAGTGCCTCCAAAGGAGACGATGCCTGACTCCTCGTGAAACTTGATAGGAGTCCCAGGATTCTTGTGGCACGTGGAAAGGGACCCTTGGTCTCCCGCCTCAGCTGGAGAGGCGTTCCAATTGCCCTGCCAAGCCTCGAGGAGAATCCCGAGTTGTCCCTCGCAACTAGGCAGGAGTCCTGACGTGGCTGAACAAACACGTGGGTGGAAGGGCCATCCCCGTCGTAACTCGAGAATATACCCCAGGTTCCCGCCGCAACTCGAGAAAAACCATGAGACTTGCCCCTCGATGAGAGATGAGGCCCGATTCCCCTGTACTGCGTGCAGAGCAATTCCGTCTTGCACATCACACATGAAAGGAGCCTTGATTTCCTTGATGGCACTCCAGAGAATCCCCAAGAACACTGTTTCAAGGATAGAGGGATCCTGAGGTCACTGTAGCAACACGAAAGAAATCTGTGGACCAAAAATCAACTCGAAAAGAGAGGTTAGTCCCTGGATTCGTCTCCAGAGGAATACCACCTTACCACAAGCACCTCAAGAGGAGGCTTCTCTCAGCTCTAGGTATGTGAGAGGGACCCTGAGTTTGCGGCCTCAAGTGGAATGGACACCGCGATGCCCTGACTCGAAATAAGGCCGGATATCCCTGCAGTGACTTCAATGCAGGCTCGTCTTGCATCTCCCAGGACGAAAGGATGTCTGAATCACCTGTGGAAAGCACAGAGAAAGACTTAGTTCCCCACCTCATCGCGACCGATAGCCTCACATCCTTTGAAAACTCCAGAGGTACGCGGAGATCAGTGCCTCCAAAGGAGACGATGCCTGACTCCTCGTGAAACTTGATAGGAGTCCCAGGATTCCTGTGGCACGTGGAAAGGGACCCTTGGTCTCCCGTCTCAGCTGGAGAGGCGTCCCAATTGCCTTGCCAAGCCTCGAGGAGAATCCAGAGTTGTGTCTCGCAACTAGGCAAGAGTCCTTACGTGGCTGAACAAACACGTGTGTGGAAGGGCCATCCCCGTCGTAACTCGAGAATATACCCCAGGTTCCCGCCGCAACTCGAGAAAACCATGAGACTTCCCCCTCAACCGCGAGATGAGGCCCGATTCCCCTGCACTGTGTGCAGAGCAATTCCATGTTGCACATCACACATGAAAGGAGCCTTGATTTCCTTGATGGCACTCCAGAGAAACCCCAAGAACACTGTTTCAAGGCTAGAGGGATCCTGAGGTCACTGTAGCAACACGAAAGAGCTCCGTGGACCAAAAATCAACTCGAGATGAGAGGTTAGTCCCTGGCTTCGACTCCAGAGGAATACCCCCTTATCACAAGCACCTCAAGAGGAGGCTTCTCTCAGCTCTAGGTATGTGAGAGGGACCCTGAGTTTGCGGCCTCAAGTGGAATGGACACCGCGATGCCCTGACTCGAAATAAGGCTGGATATCCTTGCAGTGACTTGAATGCAGGCTAGTCTTGCATCTCCCAAGATGAAAGGATGTCTGAATCCCCTGTGGAGACCACAGAGAAAGACCTAGTTCCCCACCTCATCACGACCGGAGGCCTCACATCCTTTGAAAACTCCAGAGGTACGCGGAGATCAGTGCCTCCAAAGGAGACGATGCCTGACTGCTCGTGAAACTTGATAGGAGTCCCAGGATTCCTGTGGCACTTGGAAAGGGACCCTTGGTCTCCCGCCTCAGCTGGAGAGGCGTCCCAATTGCCTTGCCAAGCCTCGAGGAGAATCCCGAGTTGTCCCTCGGAACTAGGCAAGAGTCCTGACGTGGCTGAACAAACACGTGTGTGGAAGGGCCATCCCCGTCGTAACTGGAGAATATACCCCAGGTTCCCGCCGCAACTCGAGGAAAACCATGAGACTTCCCCCTCGCCGCGAGATGAGGCCTGATTCCCCTGCACTGCGTGCAGAGCAATTCCGTGTTGCACATCACACATGAAAGGAGCCTTGATTTCCTTCATGGCACTCCAGAGAAACCCCAAGAACACTGTTTCAAGGCTAGAGGGATCCTGAGGTCACTGTAGCAACACGAAAGAGCTCCGGGGACCAAAAATCAACTCGAGATGAGAGGTTAGTCCCTGGCTTCGACTCCAGAGGAATACCACCTTACCACAAGCACCTCAAGAGAAGGCTTCTCTCAGCTCTAGGTATGTGAGAGGGACCCTGAGTTTGCGGCCTCAAGTGGAATGGACACCGCGATGCCCTGACGCGAAATAAGGCCGGATATCCCTGCAGTGACTTGAATGCAGGCTCGTCTTGCATCTCCCAAGATGAAAGGATGTCTGAATCCCCTGTGGAGACCACAGAGAAAGACCTAGTTCCCCACCTCATCGCGACCGGAGGCCTCACATCCTTTGAAAACTCCAGAGGTACGCGGAGATCAGTGCCTCCAAAGGAGACGATGCCTGACTCCTCGGGAAACTTGATAGGAGTCCCAGGATTCCTGTGGGACGTGGAAAGGGACCCTTGGTCTCCCGCCTCAGCTGGAGAGGCGTCCCAATTGCCTTGCCAAGCCTCGAGGAGAATCCCGAGTTGTGTCTCGCAACTAGGCAAGAGTCCTGACGTGGCTGAACAAACACGTGTGTGGAAGGGTCATCCCCGTCGTAACTCGAGAATATACCCCAGGTTCCCGCCGCAACTCGAGAAAAACCATGAGACTTCCCCCTCACCGCGAGATGAGGCCCGATTCCCCTGCACTGCGTGCAGAGCAATTCCGTGTTTCACATCACACATGAAAGGAGCCTTGATTTCCTTCATGGCACTCCAGAGAAACCCCAAGAACACTGTTTCAAGGCTAAAGGGATCCTGAGGTCACTGTAGCAACACGAAAGAGCTCCGTGGACCAAAAATCAACTCGAGATGAGAGGTTAGTCCCTGGCTTCGACTCCAGAGGAATACCACCTTACCAGAAGCACCTCAAGAGGAGGCTTCTCTCAGCTCTAGGTATGTGAGAGGGACCCTGAGGTTGCGGCCTCAAGTGGAATGGACACCGCGATGCCCTGACTCGAAATAAGGCCGGATATCCCTGCAGTGACTGGAATGCAGGCTCGTCTTGCATCTCCCAAGACGAAAGGGTGTCTGAATCCCCTGTGGAGACCACAGAGAAAGACCTAGTTCCCCACCTCATCGCGACCGGAGGCCTCAAATCCTTTGAAAACTCCAGAGGTATGCGGAGATCAGTGCCTCCAAAGGAAACGATGCCTGACTCCTCGTGAAACTTGATAGGAGACCCAGGATTTCTGTGGCACGTGGAAAGGGACCCTTGGTCTCCCGCCTCAGCTGGAGAGGCGTCCCAATTGCCCTGCCAAGCCTCGAGGAGAATCCAGAGTTGTCCCTCGCAACTAGGCAGGAGTCCTGACGTCGCTGAAGAAACACGTGGGTGGAAGGGCCATCCCCGTCGTAACTCGAGAAAATAACCCAGGTTCCCGCCGCAACTCGAGAAAAACCATGAGACTTCCCCCTCGCCGCGAGATGAGGCCCGATTCCCCTGCACTGCGTGCAGAGCAATTCCGTGTTGCACATCACACATGAAAGGAGCCTTGATTTCCTTGATGGCACTCCAGAGAAACCCCAAGAACACTGTTTCAAGGCTAGAGGGATCCTGAGGTCACTGTAGCAACACGAAAGAGCTCCGTGGGCCAAAAATCAACTCGAGATGAGAGGTTAGTCCCTGGCTTCGACTCCAGAGGAATACCACCTTACCACAAGCACCTCAAGAGGAGGCTTCTCTCAGCTTTAGGTATGTGAGAGGGACCCTGAGTTTGCGGCCTCAAGTGGAATGGACACCGCGATGCCCTGACTCGAAATAAGGCCGGATATCCCTGCAGTGACTTGAATGCCGGCTCGTCTTGCATCTCCCAAGAAGAAAGGATGTCTGAATCCCCTGTGGAGACCGCAGAGAAAGACCTAGTTCCCCACCTCATCGCGACAGGAGGCCTCACATCCTTTGAAAACTCCAGAGGTATGCGGAGATCAGTGCCTTCAAAGGAGACGATGCCTGACTCCTCGTGAAACTTGATAGGAGTCCCAGGATTCTTGTGGCACGTGGAAAGGGACCCTTGGTCTCCCGCCTCAGCTGGAGAGGCGTTCCAATTGCCCTGCCAAGCCTCGTGGAGAATCCCGAGTTGTCCCTCGTAACTAGGCAGGAGTCCTGACGTGGCTGAACAAACACGTGGGTGGAAGGGCCATCCCCGTCGTAACTCGAGAATATACCCCAGGTTCCCGCCGCAACTCGAGAAAAACCATGAGACTTCCCCCTCGATGCGAGATGAGGCCCAATTCCCCTGTACTGCGTGCAGAGCAATTCCGTCTTGCACATCACACATGAAAGGAGCCTTGATTTCCTTGATGGCACTCCAGAGAAACCCCAAGAACACTGTTTCAAGGATAAAGGGATCCTGAGGTCACTGTAGCAACACGAAAGAACTCTGTGGACCAAAAATCAACTCGAAAAGAGAGGTTAGTCCCTGGATTCGTCTCCAGAGGAATACCACCTTACCACAAGCACCTCAAGAGGAGGCTTCTCTCAGCTCTAGGTATGTGAGAGGGACCCTGAGTTTGCGGCCTCAAGTGGAATGGACACCGTGATGCCCGGACTCGAAATAAGGCCGGATATCCCTGCAGTGACTTCAATGCAGGCTCGTCTTGCATCTCCCAGGACGAAAGGATGTCTGAATCCCCTGTGGAGACCACAGAGAAACACCTAGTTCCCCACCTCATCGCGACCGGAGGCCTCACATCCTTTGAAAACTCCAGAGGTACGCGGAGATCAGTGCCTCCAAAGGAGACGATGCCTGACTCCTCGTGAAACTTGATAGGAGTCCCAGGATTCCTGTGGCACTTGGAAAGGGACACTTGGTCTCCCGCCTCAGCTGGAGAGGCGTCCCAATTGCCCTGGCAAGCCTCGAGGAGAATCCAGAGTTGTCCCTCGCAACTAGGCAGGAGTCCTGACGTGGCTGAACAAACACGTGGGTGGAAGGGCCATCCCCGTCGTAACTCGAGAATATACCCCAGGTTCCCGCCGCAACTCGAGAAAAACCATGAGACTTCCCTCTCGCCGCGAGATGAGGCCCGATTACCCTGCACTGCGTGCAGAGCAATTCCGAGTTGCACATCACACATGAAAGGAGCCTTGATTTCCTTGATGGCACTCCAGAGAAACCCCAAGAACACTGTTTCAAGGCTAGAGGGATCCTGAGGTCACTGTAGCAACACGAAAGAGCTCCGTGGGCCAAAAATCAACTCGAGATGAGAGGTTAGTCCCTGGCTTCGACTCCAGAGGAATACCACCTTACCACAAGCACCTCAAGAGGAGGCTTCTCTCAGCTCTAGGTATGTGAGAGGGATCGTGAGTTTGCGGCCTCAAGTGGAATTGACACCGCGATGCCCTGACTCGAAATAAGGCCGGATATCCCTGCAGTGACTTGAATGCAGGCTCGTCTTGCATCTCCCAAGACGAAAGCGTGTCTGAATCCCCTGTGGAGACCACAGAGAAAGACCTAGTTCCCCAACTGATCGCGACAGGAGGCCTCAAAATCTTTGAAAACTCCAGAGGTATGTGGAGATCAGTGCCTCCAAAGGAGACGATGCCTGACTCCTCGTGAAACTTGATAGGAGTCCCAGGATTCTTGTGGCACGTGGAAAGGGACCCTTGGTCTCCCGCCTCAGCTGGAGAGGCGTCCCAATTGCCCTGCCAAGCCTCGAGGAGAATCCCGAGTTCTCCCTCGCAACTAGGCAGGAGTCCTGACGTGGCTGAACAAACACGTGGGTGGAAGGGCCATCCCCGTCGTAACTCGAGAATATACCCCAGGTTCCCACCGCAACTCGAGAAAAACCATGAGACTACCCCCTCGATGCGAGATGAGGGCCGATTCCCCTGTACTGCGTGCAGAGCAATTCCGTCTTGCACATCACACATGAAAGGAGCCTTGATTTCCTTGATGGCACTCCAGAGAAACCCCAAGAACACTGTTTCAAGGATAGAGGGATCCTGAGGTCACTGTAGCAACACGAAAGAACTCTGTGGACCAAAAATCAACTCGAAAAGAGAGGTTAGTCCCTGGATTCGTCTCCAGAGGAATACCACCTTACCACAAGCACCTCAAGAGGAGGCTTCTCTCAGCTCTAGGTATGTGAGAGGGACCCTGAGTTTGCGGCCTCAAGTGGAATGGACACCGCGATGCCCTGACTCGAAATAAGGCCGGATATCCCTGCAGTGACTTCAATGCAGGCTCGTCTTGCATCTCCCAGGACGAAAGGATGTCTGAATCCCCTGTGGAAAGCACAGAGAAAGACTTAGTTCCCCACCTCATCGCGACCGATAGCCTCACATCCTTTGAAAACTCCAGAGGTACGCGGAGATCAGTGCCTCCAAAGGAGACGATGCCTGACTCCTCGTGAAACTTGATAGGAGTCCCAGGATTCCTGTGGCACGTGGAAAGGGACCCTTGGTCTCCCGCCTCAGCTGGAGAGGCGTCCCAATTGCCCTGCAAAGCCTCGAGGAGAATCCCGAGTTGTGTCTCGCAACTAGGAAGGAGTCCTGACGTGGCTGAACAAACACGTGGGTGGAAATGCCATCCCCGTCATAACTCGAGAATATATCCCAGGTTCCCGCCGCAACTCGAGAAAAACCATGAGACTTCCCCCTCGCTGCGAGATGAGGCCCGATTCCCCTGCACTGCGTGCAGAGCAATTCCGTGTTGCACATCACACATGAAAGGAGCCTTGATTTCCTTCATGGCACTCCAGAGAAACCCCAAGAACACTGTTTCAAGGCTAGAGGGATCCTGAGGTCACTGTAGCAACACAAAAGAGCTCCGTGGACCAAGAATCAACACGAGATGAGAGGTTAGTCCCTGGCTTCGACTCCTGAGGAATACCACCTTACCACAAGCACCTCAAGAGGAGGCTTCTCTCAGCTCTAGGTATGTGAGAGGGATCCTGAGTTTGCGGCCTCAAGTGGAATGGACACCGCGATGCCCTGACTCGAAATAAGGCCGGATATCCCTGCAGTGACTTGAATGCAGGCTCGTCTTGCATCTCCCAAGAAGAAAGGATGTCTGAATCCCCTGTGGAGACCACAGAGAAACACCAAGTTCCCCACCTCATCGCGACCGGAGGCCTCACATCCTTTGAAAACTCCAGAGGTACGCGGAGATCAGTGCCTCCAAAGGAGACGATGCCTGACTCCTCGTGAAACTTGATAGGAGTCCCAGGATTCTTGTGGCACGTGGAAAGGGACCCTTGGTCTCCCGCCTCAGCTGGAGAGGCGTTCCAATTGCCCTGCCAAGCCTCGAGGAGAATCCCGAGTTGTCCCTCGCAACTAGGCAGGAGTCCTGACGTGGCTGAACAAACACGTGGGTGGAAGGGCCATCCCCGTCGTAACTCGAGAATATACCCCAGGTTCCCGCCGCAACTCGAGAAAAACCATGAGACTTGCCCCTCGATGCGAGATGAGGCCCGATTCCCCTGTACTGCGTGCAGAGCAATTCCGTCTTGCACATCACACATGAAAGGAGCCTTGATTTCCTTGATGGCACTCCAGAGAATCCCCAAGAACACTGTTTCAAGGATAGAGGGATCCTGAGGTCACTGTAGCAACACGAAAGAAATCTGTGGACCAAAAATCAACTCGAAAAGAGAGGTTAGTCCCTGGATTCGTCTCCAGAGGAATACCACCTTACCACAAGCACCTCAAGAGGAGGCTTCTCTCAGCTCTAGGTATGTGAGAGGGACCCTGAGTTTGCGGCCTCAAGTGGAATGGACACCGCGATGCCCTGACTCGAAATAAGGCCGGATATCCCTGCAGTGACTTCAATGCAGGCTCGTCTTGCATCTCCCAAGAAGAAAGGATGTCTGAATCCCCTGTGGAGACCACAGAGAAAGACCTAGTTCCCCACCTCATCGCGACCGGAGGCCTCACATCCTTTGAAAACTCCAGAGGTACGCGGAGATCAGTGCCTCCAAAGGAGACGATGCCTGACTCCTCGTGAAACTTGATAGGAGACCCAGGATTCCTGTGGCACGTGGAAAGGGACCCTTGGTCTCCCGTCTCAGCTGGAGAGGCGTCCCAATTGCCTTGCCAAGCCTCGAGGAGAATCCAGAGTTGTGTCTCGCAACTAGGCAAGAGTCCTTACGTGGCTGAACAAACACGTGTGTGGAAGGGCCATCCCCGTCGTAACTCGAGAATATACCCCAGGTTCCCGCCGCAACTCGAGAAAAACCATGAGACTTCCCCCTCAACCGCGAGATGAGGCCCGATTCCCCTGCACTGTGTGCAGAGCAATTCCATGTTGCACATCACACATGAAAGGAGCCTTGATTTCCTTGATGGCACTCCAGAGAAACCCCAAGAACACTGTTTCAAGGCTAGAGGGATCCTGAGGTCACTGTAGCAACACGAAAGAGCTCCGTGGACCAAAAATCAACTCGAGATGAGAGGTTAGTCCCTGGCTTCGACTCCAGAGGAATACCACCTTATCACAAGCACCTCAAGAGGAGGCTTCTCTCAGCTCTAGGTATGTGAGAGGGACCCTGAGTTTGCGGCCTCAAGTGGAATGGACACCGCGATGCCCTGACGCGAAATAAGGCTGGATATCCTTGCAGTGACTTGAATGCAGGCTAGTCTTGCATCTCCCAAGATGAAAGGATGTCTGAATCCCCTGTGGAGACCACAGAGAAAGACCTAGTTCCCCACCTCATCACGACCGGAGGCCTCACATCCTTTGAAAACTCCAGAGGTACGCGGAGATCAGTGCCTCCAAAGGAGACGATGCCTGACTGCTCGTGAAACTTGATAGGAGTCCCAGGATTCCTGTGGCACTTGGAAAGGGACCCTTGGTCTCCCGCCTCAGCTGGAGAGGCGTCCCAATTGCCTTGCCAAGCCTCGAGGAGAATCCCGAGTTGTCCCTCGGAACTAGGCAAGAGTCCTGACGTGGCTGAACAAACACGTGTGTGGAAGGGCCATCCCCGTCGTAACTGGAGAATATACCCCAGGTTCCCGCCGCAACTCGAGAAAAACCATGAGACTTCCCCCTCGCCGCGAGATGAGGCCTGATTCCCCTGCACTGCGTGCAGAGCAATTCCGTGTTGCACATCACACATGAAAGGAGCCTTGATTTCCTTCATGGCACTCCAGAGAAACCCCAAGAACACTGTTTCAAGGCTAGAGGGATCCTGAGGTCACTGTAGCAACACGAAAGAGCTCCGGGGACCAAAAATCAACTCGAGATGAGAGGTTAGTCCCTGGCTTCGACTCCAGAGGAATACCACCTTACCACAAGCACCTCAAGAGAAGGCTTCTCTCAGCTCTAGGTATGTGAGAGGGACCCTGAGTTTGCGGCCTCAAGTGGAATGGACACCGCGATGCCCTGACTCGAAATAAGGCCGGATATCCCTGCAGTGACTGGAATGCAGGCTCGTCTTGCATCTCCCAAGACGAAAGGGTGTCTGAATCCCCTGTGGAGACCACAGAGAAAGACCTAGTTCCCCACCTCATCGCGACAGGAGGCCTCAAATCCTTTGAAAACTCCAGAGGTATGCGGAGATCAGTGCCTCCAAAGGAGACGATGCCTGACTCCTCGTGAAACTTGATAGGAGACCCAGGATTCCTGTGGCACGTGGAAAGGGACACTTGGTCTCCCGCCTCAGCTGGAGAGGCGTCCCAATTGCCCTGCAAAACCACGAGGAGAATCCCGAGTTGTCCCTCGCAACTAGGCAGGAGTCCTGACATGGCTGAACACACACGTGTGTGGAAGGGCCATCCCCGTCGTAACTCGAGAATATACCCCAGGTTCCCGCCGCAACTCGAGAAAAACCATGAGGCTTCCCACTCGCTGCGAGATGAGGCCCGATTCCCCTGCACTGCGTGCAGAGCAATTCCGTGTTGCACATCACACATGAAAGGAGCCTTGATTTCCTTGATGGCACTCCAGAGAAACCCCAAGAACACTGTTTCAAGGCTAGAGGGATCCTGAGGTCACTGTAGCAACACGAAAGAGCTCCGTGGACCAAGAATCAACACGAGATGAGAGGTTAGTCCCTGGCTTCGACTCCTGAGGAATACCACCTTACCACAAGCACCTCAAGAGGAGGCTTCTCTCAGCTCTAGGTATGTGAGAGGGATCCTGAGTTTGCGGCCTCAAGTGGAATGGACACCGCGATGCCCTGACTCGAAATAAGGCCGGATATCCCTGCAGTGACTTGAATGCAGGCTCGTCTTGCATCTCCCAAGAAGAAAGGATGTCTGAATCCCCTGTGGAGACCACAGAGAAAGACCTAGTTCCCCACCTCATCGCGACCGGAGGCCTCACATCCTTTGAAAACTCCAGAGGTACGCGGAGATCAGTGCCTCCAAAGGAGACGATGCCTGACTCCTCGTGAAACTTGATAGGAGTCCCAGGATTCTTGTGGCACGTGGAAAGGGACCCTTGGTCTCCCGCCTCAGCTGGAGAGGCGTTCCAATTGCCCTGCCAAGCCTCGAGGAGAATCCCGAGTTGTCCCTTGCAACTAGGCAAGAGTCCTGACGTGGCTGAACAAACACGTGGGTGGAAGGGCCATCCCCGTCGTAACTCGAGAATATACCCCAGGTTCCCGCCGCAACTCGAGAAAAACCATGAGACTTCCCCCTCGATGCGAGATGAGGCCCGATTCCCCTGTACTGCGTGCAGAGCAATTCCGTCTTGCACATCACACATGAAAGGAGCCCTGATTTCCTTGATGGCACTCCAGAGAAACCCCAAGAACACTGTTTCAAGGATAGAGGGATCCTGAGGTCACTGTAGCAACACGAAAGAACTCTGTGGACCAAAAATCAACTCGAAAAGAGAGGTTAGTCCCTGGATTCGTCTCCAGAGGAATACCACCTTACCACAAGCACCTCAAGAGGAGGCTTCTCTCAGCTCTAGGTATGTGAGAGGGACCCTGAGTTTGCGGCCTCAAGTGGAATGGACACCACGATGCCCTGACTCGAAATAAGGCCGGATATCCCTGCAGTGACTTCAATGCAGGCTCGTCTTGCATCTCCCAGGACGAAAGGATGTCTGAATCCCCTGTGGAAAGCACAGAGAAAGACTTAGTTCCGCACCTCATCGCGACCGATAGCCTCACATCCTTTGAAAACTCCAGAGGTACGCGCAGATCAGTGCCTCCAAAGGAGACGACGCCTGACTCCTCGTGAAACTTGATAGGAGTCCCAGGATTCCTGTGGCACTTGGAAAGGGACACTTGGTCTCCCGCCTCAGCTGGAGAGGCGTCCCAATTGCCCTGCCAAGCCTCGAGGAGAATCCAGAGTTGTCCCTCGCAACTAGGCAGGAGTCCTGACGTCGCTGAAGAAACACGTGGGTGGAAGGGCCATCCCCGTCGTAACTCGAGAATATACCCCAGGTTCCCGCCGCAACTCGAGAAAAAGCATGAGACTTCCCCCTCGCCGCGAGATGAGGCCCGATTCCCCTGCACTGCGTGCAGAGCAATTCCTTGTTGCACATCACACATGAAAGGAGCCTTGATTTCCTTGATGGCACTCCAGAGAAACCCCAAGAACACTGTTTCAAGGCTAGAGGGATCCTGAGGTCACTGTAGCAACACGAAAGCGCTCCGTGGGCCAAAAATCAACTCGAGATGAGAGGTTAGTCCCTGGCTTCCACTCCAGAGGAATACCACCTTACCACAAGCACCTCAAGAGGAGGCTTCTCTCAGCTCTAGGTATGTGAGAGGGACCCTGAGTTTGCGGCCTCAAGTGGAATGGACACCGCGATGCCCTGACGCGAAATAAGGCCGGATATCCCTGCAGTGACTTGAATGCAGGCTCGTCTTGCATCTCCCAAGATGAAAGGATGTCTGAATCCCCTGTGGAGACCACAGAGAAAGACCTAGTTCCCCACCTCATCGCGACCGGAGGCCTCACATCCTTTGAAAACTCCAGAGGTACGCAGAGATCAGTGCCTCCAAAGGAGACGATGCCTGACTCCTCGTGAAAATTGATAGGAGTCCCAGGATTCCTGTGGCACGTGGAAAGGGACCCTTGGTCTCCCGCCTCAGCTGGAGAGGCGTCCCAATTGCCTTGCCAAGCCTCGAGGAGAATCCCGAGTTGTGTCTCGCAACTAGACAAGAGTCCTGACGTCGCTGAAGAAACACGTGTGTGGAAGGGCCATCCCCGTCGTAACTCGAGAATATACCCCAGGTTCCCGCCGCAACTCGAGAAAAACCATGAGACTTCCCCCTTGCCGCGAGATGAGGCCCGATTCCCCTGCACTGCGTGCAGAGCAATTCTGTGTTGCACATCACACATGAAAGAAGCCTTGATTTCCTTCATGGCACTCCAGAGAAACCCCAAGAACACTGTTTCAAGGCTAGAGGGATCCTGAGGTCACTGTAGCAACACGAAAGAGCTCCGTGGACCAAAAATCAACTCGAGATGAGAGGTTAGTCCCTGGCTTCGACTCCAGAGGAATACCACCTTACCACAAGCACCTCAAGAGGAGGCTTCTCTCAGCTCTAGGTATGTGAGAGGGATCCTGAGTTTGCGGCCTCAAGTGGAATGGACACCGCGATGCCCTGACTCGAAATAAGGCCGGATATCCCTGCAGTGACTTGAATGCAGGCTCGTCTTGCATCTCCCAAGAAGAAAGGATGTCTGAATCCCCTGTGGAGACCACAGAGAAACACCTAGTTCCCCACCTCATCGCGACCGCATGCCTCACATCCTTGAAAACTACAGAGGTACGCGGAGATCAGTGCCTCCAAAGGAGACGATGCCTGACTCCTCGTGAACCTTGATAGGAGTCCCAGGATTCCTGTGGCACTTGGAAAGGGACCCTTGGTCTCCCGCCTCAGCTGGAGAGGCGTTCCAATTGCCCTGCCAAGCCTCGAGGAGAATCCCGAGTTGTCCCTCGCAACTAGGCAGGAGTCCTGACGTGGCTGAACAAACACGTGGGTGGAAGGGCCATCCCCGTCGTAACTCGAGAATATACCCCAGGTTCCCGCCGCAACTCGAGAAAAACCATGAGACTTCCCCCTCGATGCGAGATGAGGCCCGATTCCCCTGTACTGCGTGCAGAGCAATTCCGTCTTGCACATCACACATGAAAGGAGCCTTGATTTCCTTGATGGCACTCCACAGAAACCCCAAGAACACTGTTTCAAGGATAGAGGGATCCTGAGGTCACTGTAGCAACACGAAAGAACTCTGTGGACCAAAAATCAACTCGAAAAGAGAGGTTAGTCCCTGGATTCGTCTCCAGAGGAATACCACCTTACCACAAGCACCTCAAGAGGAGGCTTCTCTCAGCTCTAGGTATGTGAGAGGGACCCTGAGTTTGCGGCCTCAAGTGGAATGGACACCGCGATGCCCTGACTCGAAATAAGGCCGGATATCCCTGCAGTGACTTCAATGCAGGCTCGTCTTGCATCTCCCAGGAGGAAAGGATGTCTGAATCCCCTGTGGAAAGCACAGAGAAAGACTTAGTTCCCCACCTCATCGCGACCGATAGCCTCACATCCTTTGAAAACTCCAGAGGTACGCGGAGATCAGTGCCTCCAAAGGAGACGATGACTGACTCCTCGTGAAACTTAATAGGAGTCCCAGGATTCCTGTGGCACTTGGAAAGGGACCCTTGGTCTCCCGCCTCAGCTGGAGAGGCGTTCCAATTGCCCTGCCAAGCCTCGAGGAGAATCCCGAGTTGTCCCTTGCAACTAGGCAGGAGTCCTGACGTGGCTGAACAAACACGTGGGTGGAAGGGCCATCCCCGTCGTAACTCGAGAATATACCCCAGGTTCCCGCCGCAACTCGAGAAAAACCATGAGACTTCCCCCTCGATGCGAGATGAGGCCCGATTCCCCTGTACTGCGTGCAGAGCAATTCCGTCTTGCACATCACACATGAAAGGAGCCCTGATTTCCTTGATGGCACTCCAGAGAAACCTCAAGAACACTGTTTCAAGGATAGAGGGATCCTGAGGTCACTGTAGCAACACGAAAGAACTCTGTGGACCAAAAATCAACTCGAAAAGAGAGGTTAATCCCTGGATTCGTCTCCAGAGGAATACCACCTTACCACAAGCACCTCAAGAGGAGGCTTCTCTCAGCTCTAGGTATGTGAGAGGGACCCTGAGTTTGCGGCCTCAAGTGGAATGGACACCGCGATGCCCTGACTCGAAATAAGGCCGGATATCCCTGCAGTGACTTCAATGCAGGCTCGTCTTGCATCTCCCAGGACGAAAGGATGTCTGAATCCCCTGTGGAAAGCACAGAGAAAGACTTAGTTCCCCACCTCATCGCGACCGATAGCCTCACATCCTTTGAAAACTCCAGAGGTACGCGCAGATCAGTGCCTCCAAAGGAGACGACGCCTGACTCCTCGTGAAACTTGATAGGAGTCCCAGGATTCCTGTGGCACTTGGAAAGGGACACTTGGTCTCCCGCCTCAGCTGGAGAGGCGTCCCAATTGCCCTGCCAAGCCTCGAGGAGAATCCAGAGTTGTCCCTCGCAACTAGGCAGGAGTCCTGACGTCGCTGAAGAAACACGTGGGTGGAAGGGCCATCCCCGTCGTAACTCGAGAATATACCCCAGGTTCCCGCCGCAACTCGAGAAAAACCATGAGACTTCCCTCTCGCCGCGAGATGAGGCCCGATTCCCCTGCACTGCGTGCAGAGCAATTCCTTGTTGCACATCACACATGAAAGGAGCCTTGATTTCCTTGATGGCACTCCAGAGAAACCCCAAGAACACTGTTTCAAGGCTAGAGGGATCCTGAGGTCACTGTAGCAACACGAAAGAGCTCCGTGGGCCAAAAATCAACTCGAGCTGAGAGGTTAGTCCCTGGCTTCGACTCCAGAGGAATACCACCTTACCACAAGCACCTCAAGAGGAGGCTTCTCTCAGCTCTAGGTATGTGAGAGGGACCCTGAGTTTGCGGCCTCAAGTGGAATGGACACCGCGATGCCCTGACGCGAAATAAGGCCGGATATCCCTGCAGTGACTTGAATGCAGGCTCGTCTTGCATCTCCCAAGATGAAAGGATGTCTGAATCCCCTGTGGAGACCACAGAGAAAGACCTAGTTCCCCACCTCATCGCGACCGGAGGCCTCACATCCTTTGAAAACTCCAGAGGTACGCGGAGATCAGTGCCTCCAAAGGAGACGATGCCTGACTCCTCGTGAAACTTGATAGGAGTCCCAGGATTCCTGTGGCACGTGGAAAGGGACCCTTGGTCTCCCGCCTCAGCTGGAGAGGCGTCCCAATTGCCTTGCCAAGCCTCGAGGAGAATCCCGAGTTGTGTCTCGCAACTAGGCAAGAGTCCTGACGTCGCTGAAGAAACACGTGTGTGGAAGGGCCATCCCCGTCGTAACTCGAGAATATACCCCAGGTTCCCACCGCAACTCGAGAAAAACCATGAGACTTCCCCCTCGCCGCGAGATGAGGCCCGATTCCCCTGCACTGCGTGCAGAGCAATTCTGTGTTGCACATCACACATGAAAGGAGCCTTGATTTCCTTGATGGCACTCCAGAGAAACCCCAAGAACACTGTTTCAAGGCTAGAGGGATCCTGAGGTCACTGTAGCAATACGAAAGAGCTCCGTGGACCAAAAATCAACTCGAGATGAGAGGTTAGTCCCTGGCTTCGACTCCAGAGGAATACCACCTTACCACAAGCACCTCAAGAGGAGGCTTCTCTCAGCTCTAGGTATGTGAGAGGGATCCTGAGTTTGCGGCCTCAAGTGGAATGGACACCGCGATGCCCTGACTCGAAATAAGGCTGGATATCCCTGCAGTGACTTGAATGCAGGCTCGTCTTGCATCTCCCAAGAAGAAAGGATGTCTGAATCCCCTGTGGAGACCACAGAGAAACACCTAGTTCCCCACCTCATCGCGACCGCATGCCTCACATCCTTGAAAACTCCAGAGGTACGCGCAGATCAGTGCCTCCAAAGGAGACGACGCCTGACTCCTCGTGAAACTTGATAGGAGTCCCAGGATTCCTGTGGCACTTGGAAAGGGACACTTGGTCTCCCGCCTCAGCTGGAGAGGCGTCCCAATTGCCCTGCCAAGCCTCGAGGAGAATCCAGAGTTGTCCCTCGCAACTAGGCAGGAGTCCTGACGTCGCTGAAGAAACACGTGGGTGGAAGGGCCATCCCCGTCGTAACTCGAGAATATACCCCAGGTTCCCGCCGCAACTCGAGAAAAACCATGAGACTTCCCTCTCGCCGCGAGATGAGGCCCGATTCCCCTGCACTGCGTGCAGAGCAATTCCTTGTTGCACATCACACATGAAAGGAGCCTTGATTTCCTTGATGGCACTCCAGAGAAACCCCAAGAACACTGTTTCAAGGCTAGAGGGATCCTGAGGTCACTGTAGCAACACGAAAGAGCTCCGTGGGCCAAAAATCAACTCGAGCTGAGAGGTTAGTCCCTGGCTTCGACTCCAGAGGAATACCACCTTACCACAAGCACCTCAAGAGGAGGCTTCTCTCAGCTCTAGGTATGTGAGAGGGACCCTGAGTTTGCGGCCTCAAGTGGAATGGACACCGCGATGCCCTGACGCGAAATAAGGCCGGATATCCCTGCAGTGACTTGAATGCAGGCTCGTCTTGCATCTCCCAAGATGAAAGGATGTCTGAATCCCCTGTGGAGACCACAGAGAAAGACCTAGTTCCCCACCTCATCGCGACCGGAGGCCTCACATCCTTTGAAAACTCCAGAGGTACGCGGAGATCAGTGCCTCCAAAGGAGACGATGCCTGACTCCTCGTGAAACTTGATAGGAGTCCCAGGATTCCTGTGGCACGTGGAAAGGGACCCTTGGTCTCCCGCCTCAGCTGGAGAGGCGTCCCAATTGCCTTGCCAAGCCTCGAGGAGAATCCCGAGTTGTGTCTCGCAACTAGGCAAGAGTCCTGACGTCGCTGAAGAAACACGTGTGTGGAAGGGCCATCCCCGTCGTAACTCGAGAATATACCCCAGGTTCCCACCGCAACTCGAGAAAAACCATGAGACTTCCCCCTCGCCGCGAGATGAGGCCCGATTCCCCTGCACTGCGTGCAGAGCAATTCTGTGTTGCACATCACACATGAAAGGAGCCTTGATTTCCTTCATGGCACTCCAGAGAAACCCCAAGAACACTGTTTCAAGGCTAGAGGGATCCTGAGGTCACTGTAGCAATACGAAAGAGCTCCGTGGACCAAAAATCAACTCGAGATGAGAGGTTAGTCCCTGGCTTCGACTCCAGAGGAATACCACCTTACCACAAGCACCTCAAGAGGAGGCTTCTCTCAGCTCTAGGTATGTGAGAGGGATCCTGAGTTTGCGGCCTCAAGTGGAATGGACACCGCGATGCCCTGACTCGAAATAAGGCTGGATATCCCTGCAGTGACTTGAATGCAGGCTCGTCTTGCATCTCCCAAGAAGAAAGGATGTCTGAATCCCCTGTGGAGACCACAGAGAAACACCTAGTTCCCCACCTCATCGCGACCGCATGCCTCACATCCTTGAAAACTACAGAGGTACGCGGAGATCAGTGCCTCCAAAGGAGACGATGCCTGACTCCTCGTGAACCTTGATAGGAGTCCCAGGATTCCTGTGGCACTTGGAAAGGGACCCTTGGTCTCCCGCCTCAGCTGGAGAGGCGTTCCAATTGCCCTGCCAAGCCTCGAGGATGATCCCGAGTTGTCCCTCGCAACTAGGCAGGAGTCCTGACGTGGCTGAACAAACACGTGGGTGGAAGGGCCATCCCCGTCGTAACTCGAGAATATACCCCAGGTTCCCGCCGCAACTCGAGAAAAACCATGAGACTTCCCCCTCGATGCGAGATGAGGCCCGATTCCCCTGTACTGCGTGCAGAGCAATTCCGTCTTGCACATCACACATGAAAGGAGCCCTGATTTCCTTGATGGCACTCCAGAGAAACCTCAAGAACACTGTTTCAAGGATAGAGGGATCCTGAGGTCACTGTAGCAACACGAAAGAACTCTGTGGACCAAAAATCAACTCGAAAAGAGAGGTTAATCCCTGGATTCGTCTCCAGAGGAATACCACCTTACCACAAGCACCTCAAGAGGAGGCTTCTCTCAGCTATAGGTATGTGAGAGGGACCCTGAGTTTGCGGCCTCAAGTGGAATGGACACCGCGATGCCCTGACTCGAAATAAGGCCGGATATCCCTGCAGTGACTTCAATGCAGGCTCGTCTTGCATCTCCCAGGACGAAAGGATGTCTGAATCCCCTGTGGAAAGCACAGAGAAAGACTTAGTTCCCCACCTCATCGCGACCGATAGCCTCACATCCTTTGAAAACTCCAGAGGTACGCGCAGATCAGTGCCTCCAAAGGAGACGACGCCTGACTCCTCGTGAAACTTGATAGGAGTCCCAGGATTCCTGTGGCACTTGGAAAGGGACACTTGGTCTCCCGCCTCAGCTGGAGAGGCGTCCCAATTGCCCTGCCAAGCCTCGAGGAGAATCCAGAGTTGTCCCTCGCAACTAGGCAGGAGTCCTGACGTCGCTGAAGAAACACGTGGGTGGAAGGGCCATCCCCGTCGTAACTCGAGAATATACCCCAGGTTCCCGCCGCAACTCGAGAAAAACCATGAGACTTCCCCCTCGCCGCGAGATGAGGCCCGATTCCCCTGCACTGCGTGCAGAGCAATTCCTTGTTGCACATCACACATGAAAGGAGCCTTGATTTCCTTGATGGCACTCCAGAGAAACCCCAAGAACACTGTTTCAAGGCTAGAGGGATCCTGAGGTCACTGTAGCAACACGAAAGAGCTCCGTGGACCAAAAATCAACTCGAGCTGAGAGGTTAGTCCCTGGCTTCGACTCCAGAGGAATACCACCTTACCACAAGCACCTCAAGAGGAGGCTTCTCTCAGCTCTAGGTATGTGAGAGGGACCCTGAGTTTGCGGCCTCAAGTGGAATGGACACCGCGATGCCCTGACGCGAAATAAGGCCGGATATCCCTGCAGTGACTTGAATGCAGGCTCGTCTTGCATCTCCCAAGATGAAAGGATGTCTGAATCCCCTGTGGAGACCACAGAGAAAGACCTAGTTCCCCACCTCATCGCGACCGGAGGCCTCACATCCTTTGAAAACTCCAGAGGTACGCAGAGATCAGTGCCTCCAAAGGAGACGATGCCTGACTCCTCGTGAACCTTGATAGGAGTCCCAGGATTCCTGTGGCACTTGGAAAGGGACCCTTGGTCTCCCGCCTCAGCTGGAGAGGCGTTCCAATTGCCCTGCCAAGCCTCGAGGATGATCCCGAGTTGTCCCTCGCAACTAGGCAGGAGTCCTGACGTGGCTGAACAAACACGTGGGTGGAAGGGCCATCCCCGTCGTAACTCGAGAATATACCCCAGGTTCCCGCCGCAACTCGAGAAAAACCATGAGACTTCCCCCTCGCCGCGAGATGAGGCCCGATTCCCCTGCACTGCGTGCAGAGCAATTCTGTGTTGCACATCACACATGAAAGGAGCCTTGATTTCCTTGATGGCACTCCAGAGAAACCCCAAGAACACTGTTTCAAGGCTAGAGGGATCCTGAGGTCACTGTAGCAAAACGAAAGAGCTCCGTGGACCAAAAATCAACTCGAGATGAGAGGTTAGTCCCTGGCTTCGACTCCAGAGGAATACCACCTTACCACAAGCACCTCAAGAGGAGGCTTCTCTCAGCTCTAGGTATGTGAGAGGGACCCTGAGTTTGCGGCCTCAAGTGGAATGGACACCGCGATGCCCTGACTCGAAATAAGGCCGGATATCCTTGTAGTGACTGGAATGCAGGCTCGTCTTGCATCTCCCAAAACGAAAGGGTGTCTGAATCCCCTGTGGAGACCACAGAGAAAGACCTAGTTCCCCACCTTATCGCGACAGGAGGCCTCAAATCCTTTGAAAACTCCAGAGGTTTGCGGAGATCAGTGCCTCCAAAGGAAACGATGCCTGACTCCTCGCGAAACTTGATAGGAGACCCAGGATTCCTGTGGCACTTGGAAAGGGACACTTGGTCTCCCGTCTCAGCTGGAGAGGCGTCCCAATTGCCCTGCAAAGCCTCGAGGAGAATCCAGAGTTGTCCCTAGCAACTAGGCAGGAGTCCTGACGTTGCTGAAGAAACACGTGTGTGGAAGGGCCATCCCCGTCGTAACTCGAGAATATACCCCAGGTTCCCGCCGCAACTCGAGAAAAACCATGAGACTTCCCCCTCGCCGCGAGATGAGGCCCGATTACCCTGCACTGCGTGCAGAGCAATTCCGTGTTGCACATCACACATGAAAGGAGCCTTGATTTCCTAGATGGCACTCCAGAGAAACCTCAAGGACACTGTTTCAAGGATAGAGGGATCCTGAGGTCACTGTAGCAACACGAAAGAGCTCCGTGGACCAAGAATCAACACGAGATGAGAGGTTAGTCCCTGGCTTCGACTCCTGAGGAATACCACCTTACCACAAGCACCTCAAGAGGAGGCTTCTCTCAGCTCTAGGTATGTGAGAGGGATCCTGAGTTTGCGGCCTCAAGTGGAATGGACACCGGGATTCCCTGACTCGAAATAAGGCCGGATATCCCTGCAGTGACTTGAATGCAGGCTCGTCTTGCATCTCCCAAGAAGAAAGGATGTCTGAATTCCCTCTGGAGACCACAGAGAAAGACTTAGTTCCCCACCTCATCGCGACCGGAGGCCTCACATCCTTTGAAAACTCCAGAGGTATGCGGAGATCAGTGCCTCCAAAGGAGACGATGCCTGACTCCTCGTGAAACTTGATAGGAGTCCCAGAATTCTTGTGGCACGTGGAAAGGGACCCTTGGTCTCCCACCTCAGCTGGAGAGGCGTTCCAATTGCCCTGCCAAGCCTCGAGGAGAATCCCGAGTTGTCCCTCGCAACTAGGCAGGAGTCCTGACGTGGCTGAACAAACACGTGGGTGGAAGGGCCATCCCCGTCGTAACTCGAGAATATACCCCAGGTTCCCGCCGCAACTCGAGAAAAACCATGAGACTTCCCCCTCGATGCGAGATGAGGCCCGATTCCCCTGTACTGCGTGCAGAGCAATTCCGTCTTGCACATCACACATGAAAGGAGCCTTGATTTCCTTGATGGCACTCCAGAGAAACCCCAAGAACACTGTTTCAAGGATAGAGGGATCCTGAGGTCACTGTAGCAACACGAAAGAACTCTGTGGACCAAAAATCAACTCGAAAAGAGAGGTTAGTCCCTGGATTCGTCTCCAGAGGAATACCACCTTACCACAAGCACCTCAAGAGGAGGCTTCTCTCACCTCTAGGTATGTGAGAGGGACCCTGAGTTTGCGTCCTCAAGTGGAATGGACACCGCGATGCCCTGACTCGAAATAAGGCCGGATATCCCTGCAGTGACTTCAATGCAGGCTCGTCTTGCATCTCCCAGGATGAAAGGATGTCTGAATCCCCTGTGGAAAGCACAGAGAAAGACTTAGTTCCCCACCTCATAGCGACCGATAGCCTCACATCCTTTGAAAACTCCAGAGGTACGCGGAGATCAGTGCCTCCAAAGGAGACGACGCCTGACTCCTCGTGAAACTTGATAGGAGTCCCAGGATTCCTGTGGCACTTGGAAACGGACACTTGGTCTCCCGCCTCAGCTGGAGAGGCGTCCCAATTGCCCTGCCAAGCCTCGAGGAGAATCCAGAGTTGTCCCTCGCAACTAGGCAGGAGTCCTGACGTGGCTGAACAAACACGTGGGTGGAAGGGCCATCCCCGTCATAACTCGAGAATATACCCCAGGTTCCCGCCGCAACTCGAGAAAAACCATGAGACTTCCCCCTCGCCGCGAGATGAGGCCCGATTCCCCTGCACTGCGTGCAGAGCAATTCCGTGTTGCACATCACACATGAAAGGAGCCTTGATTTCCTTGATGGCACTCCAGAGAAACCCCAAGAACACTGTTTCAAGGCTAGAGGGATCCTGAGGTCACTGTAGCAACACGAAAGAGCTCCGTGGGCCAAAAATCAACTCGAGATGAGAGGTTAGTCCCTGGCTTCGACTCCAGAGGAATACCACCTTACCACAAGCACCTCAAGAGGAGGCTTCTCTCAGCTCTAGGTATGTGAGAGGGACCCTGAGTTTGCGGCCTCAAGTGGAATGGACACCGCGATGCCCTGACGCGAAATAAGGCCGGATATCCCTGCAGTGACTTGAATGCAGGCTCGTCTTGCATCTCCCAAGATGAAAGGATGTCTGAATCCCCTGTGGAGACCACAGAGAAAGACCTAGTTCCCCACCTCATCGCGACCGGAGGCCTCACATCCTTTGAAAACTCCAGAGGTACGCGGAGATCAGTGCCTCCAAAGGAGACGATGCCTGACTCCTCGTGAAACTTGATAGGAGTCCCAGGATTCCTGTGGCACGTGGAAAGGGACCCTTGGTCTCCCGCCTCAGCTGGAGAGGCGTCCCAATTGCCTTGCCAAGCCTCGAGGAGAATCCAGAGTTGTGTCTCGCAACTAGGCAAGAGTCCTGACGTGGCTGAACAAACACGTGTGTGGAAAGGCCATCCCCGTCGTAACTCGAGAATATACCCCAGGTTCCCGCCGCAACTCGAGAAAAACCATGAGACTTCCCCCTCGCCGCGAGATGAGGCCCGATTCCCCTGCACTGCGTGCAGAGCAATTCTGTGTTGCACATCACACATGAAAGGAGCCTTGATTTCCTTGATGGCACTCCAGAGAAACCCCAAGAACACTGTTTCTAGGCTAGAGGGATCCTGAGGTCACTGTAGCAACACGAAAGAGCTCCGTGGACCCAAAATCAACTCGAGATGAGAGGTTAGTCCCTGGCTTCGACTCCAGAGGAATACCACCTTACCACAAGCACCTCAAGAGGAGGCTTCTCTCAGCTCTAGGTATGTGAGAGGGACCCTGAGTTTGGGGCCTCAAGTGGAATGGACACCGCGATGGCCTGACTCGAAATAAGGCCGGATATCCCTGCAGTGACTGGAATGCAGGCTCGTCTTGCATCTCCCAAGACGAAAGGGTGTCTGAATCCCCTGTGGAGACCACAGAGAAAGACCTAGTTCCCCACCTCATCGCGACAGGAGGCCTCAAATCCTTTGAAAACTCCAGAGGTATGCGGAG
The DNA here is from genome assembly GCF_910594005.1 of Cervus elaphus. Classification (NCBI taxonomy): domain Eukaryota; kingdom Metazoa; phylum Chordata; class Mammalia; order Artiodactyla; family Cervidae; genus Cervus; species Cervus elaphus. The sequence goes on from NC_057828.1 coordinate 1,903,077, forward strand.
ATCAGTGCCTCCAAAGGAAACGATGCCTGACTCCTCGTGAAACTTGATAGGAGACCCAGGATTCCTGTGGCACGTGGAAAGGGACCCTCGGTCTCCCGTCTCAGCTGGAGAGGCGTCCCAATTGCCCTGCCAAGCCTCGAGGAGAATCCAGAGTTGTCCCTCGCAACTAGGCAGGAGTCCTGACATGGCTGAACACACACGTGTGTGGAAGGGCCATCCCCGTCGTAACTCGAGAATATACCCCAGGTTCCCGCCGCAACTCGAGAAAAACCATGAGACTTCCCCCTCGCTGCGAGATGAGGCCCGATTCCCCTGCACTGCGTGCAGAGCAATTCCGTGTTGCACATCACACATGAAAGGAGCCTTGATTTCCTTGATGGCACTCCAGAGAAACCCCAAGAACACTGTTTCAAGGCTAGAGGGATCCTGAGGTCACTGTAGCAACACGAAAGAGCTCCGTGGACCAAAAATCAACACGAGATGAGAGGTTAGTCCCTGGCTTCGACTCCTGAGGAATACCACCTTACCACAAGCACCTCAAGAGGAGGCTTCTCTCAGCTCTAGGTATGTGAGAGGGATCCTGAGTTTGCGGCCTCAAGTGGAATGGACACCGCGATGCCCTGACTCGAAATAAGGCCGGATATCCCTGCAGTGACTTGAATGCAGGCTCGTCTTGCATCTCCCAAGAAGAAAGGATGTCTGAATCCCCTGTGGAGACCACAGAGAAACACCTAGTTCCCCACCTCATCGCGACCGGAGGCCTCACATCCTTTGAAAACTCCAGAGGTACGCGGAGATCAGTGCCTCCAAAGGAGACGATGCCTGACTCCTCGTGAAACTTGATAGGAGTCCCAGGATTCTTGTGGCACGTGGAAAGGGACCCTTGGTCTCCCGCCTCAGCTGGAGAGGCGTCCCAATTGCCCTGCCAAGCCTCGAGGAGAATCCTGAGTTGTCCCTCGCAACTAGGCAGGAGTCCTGACTTGGCTGAACAAACACGTGGGTGGAAGGGCCATCCCCGTCGTAACTCGAGAATATACCCCAGGTTCCCGCCGCAACTCGAGAAAAACCATGAGACTTCCCCCTCGATGCGAGATGAGGCCCGATTCCCCTGTACTGCGTGCAGAGCAATTCCGTCTTGCACATCACACATGAAAGGAGCCTTGATTTCCTTGATGGCACTCCAGAGAAACCCCATGAACACTGTTTCAAGGATAGAGGGATCCTGAGGTCACTGTAGCAACACGAAAGAACTCTGTGGACCAAAAATCAACTCGAAAAGAGAGGTTAGTCCCTGGATTCGTCTCCAGAGGAATACCACCTTACCACAAGCACCTCAAGAGGAGGCTTCTCTCAGCTCTAGGTATGTGAGAGGGACCCTGAGTTTGCGGCCTCAAGTGGAATGGACACCGCGATGCCCTGACTCGAAATAAGGCCGGATATCCCTGCAGTGACTTCAATGCAGGCTCGTCTTGCATCTCCCAGGACGAAAGGATGTCTGAATCCCCTGTGGAAAGCACAGAGAAAGACTTAGTTCCCCACCTCATCGCGACCGATAGCCTCACATCCTTTGAAAACTCCAGAGGTACGCGGAGATCAGTGCCTCCAAAGGAGACGACGCCTGACTCCTCGTGAAACTTGATAGGAGTCCCAGGATTCCTGTGGCACTTGGAAAGGGACACTTGGTCTCCCACCTCAGTTGGAGAGGCGTCCCAATTTCCCTGCCAAGCCTCGAGGAGAATCCAGAGTTGTCCCTCGCAACTAGGCAGGAGTCCTGACGTCGCTGAAGAAACACGTGGGTGGAAGGGCCATCCCCGTCGTAACTCGAGAATATACCCCAGGTTCCCGCCGCAACTCGAGAAAAACCATGAGACTTCCCCCTCGCCGCGAGATGAGGCCCGATTCCCCTGCACTGCGTGCAGAGCAATTCCGTGTTGCACATCACACATGAAAGGAGCCTTGATTTCCTTCATGGCACTCCAGAGAAACCCCAAGAACACTGTTTCAAGGCTAGAGGGATCCTGAGGTCACTGTAGCAACACGAAAGAGCTCCGTGGGCCAAAAATCAACTCGAGATGAGAGGTTAGTCCCTGGCTTCGACTCCAGAGGAATACCACCTTACCACAAGCACCTCAAGAGGAGGCTTCTCTCAGCTCTAGGTATGTGAGAGGGACCCTGAGTTTGCGGCCTCAAGTGGAATGGACACCGCGATGCCCTGACGCGAAATAAGGCCGGATATCCCTGCAGTGACTTGAATGCAGGCTCGTCTTGCATCTCCCAAGATGAAAGGATGTCTGAATCCCCTGTGGAGACCACAGAGAAAGACCTAGTTCCCCACCTCATCGCGACCGGAGGCCTCACATCCTTTGAAAACTCCAGAGGGACGCGGAGATCAGTGCCTCTAAAGGAGACGATGCCTGACTCCTCGTGAAACTTGATAGGAGTCCCAGGATTCCTGTGGCACGTGGAAAGGGACCCTTGGTCTCCCGCCTCAGCTGGAGAGGCGTCCCAATTGCCTTGCCAAGCCTCGAGGAGAATCCTGAGTTGTGTCTCGCAACTAGGCAAGAGTCCTGACGTGGCTGAACAAACACGTGTGTGGAAGGGCCATCCCCGTCGTAACTCGAGAATATACCCCAGGTTCCCGCCGCAACTCGAGAAAAACCATGAGACTTCCCCCTCGCCGCGAGATGAGGCCCGATTCCCCTGCACTGCGTGCAGAGCAATTCTGTGTTGCACATCACACATGAAAGGAGCCTTGATTTCCTTCATGGCACTCCAGAGAAACCCCAAGAACACTGTTTCAAGGCTAGAGGGATCCTGAGGTCACTGTAGCAACACGAAAGAGCTCCGTGGACCAAAAATCAACTCGAGATGAGAGGTTAGTCCCTGGCTTCGACTCCAGAGGAATACCACCTTACCACAAGCACCTCAAGAGGAGGCTTCTCTCAGCTCTAGGTATGTGAGAGGGATCCTGAGTTTGCGGCCTCAAGTGGAATGGACACCGCGATGCCCTGACTCGAAATAAGGCCGGATATCCCTGCAGTGACTTGAATGCAGGCTCGTCTTGCATCTCCCAAGAAGAAAGGATGTCTGAATCCCCTGTGGAGACCACAGAGAAACACCTAGTTCCCCACCTCATCGCGACCGGAGGCCTCACATCCTTTGAAAACTCCAGAGGGACGCGGAGATCAGTGCCTCCAAAGGAGACGATGCCTGACTCTTCGTGAAACTTGATAGGAGTCCCAGGATTCCTGTGGCGCTTGGAAAAGGACACTTGGTCTCCCGCCTCAGCTGGAGAGGCGTCCCAATTGCCCTGCCAAGCCTCGAGGAGAATCCCGAGTTGTCCCTCGCAACTAGGCAGGAGTCCTGACGTCGCTGAAGAAACACGTGTGTGGAAGGGCCATCCCCGTCGTAACTCGAGAATATACCCCAGGTTCCCGCCGCAACTCGAGAAAAACCATGAGACTTCCCCCTCGCCGCGAGATGAGGCCCGATTCCCCTGCACTGCGTGCAGAGCAATTCCGTGTTGCACATCACACATGAAAGGAGCCTTGATTTCCTTCATGGCACTCCAGAGAAACCCCAAGAACACTGTTTCAAGGCTAGAGGGATCCTGAGGTCACTGTAGCAACACGAAAGAGCTCCGTGGACCAAGAATCAACACGAGATGAGAGGTTAGTCCCTGGATTCGACTCCTGAGGAATACCACCTTACCACAAGCACCTCAAGAGGAGGCTTCTCTCAGCTCTAGGTATGTGAGAGGGATCCTGAGTTTGCGGCCTCAAGTGGAATGGACACCGCGATGCCCTGACTCGAAATAAGGCTGGATATCCCTGCAGTGACTTGAATGCAGGCTCGTCTTGCATCTCCCAAGAAGAAAGGATGTCTGAATCCCCTGTGGAGACCACAGAGAAAGACCTAGTTCCACACCTCATCGCGACCGGAGGCCTCACATCCTTTGAAAACTCCAGAGGTATGCGGAGATCAGTGCCTCCAAAGGAGACGATGCCTGACTCCTCGTGAAACTTGATAGGAGTCCCAGGATTCCTGTGGCACGTGGAAAGGGACACTTGGTCTCCCGCCTCAGCTGGAGAGGCGTCCCAATTGCCCTGCCAAGCCTCGAGGAGAATCCCGAGTTGTCCCTCGCAACTAGGCAGGAGTCCTGACGTGGCTGAACAAACACGTGGGTGGAAGGGCCATCCCCGTCGTAACTCGAGAATATACCCCAGGTTCCCGCCGCAACTCGAGAAAAACCATGAGACTTCCCCCTCGATGCGAGATGAGGCCCGATTCCCCTGTACTGCGTGCAGAGCAATTCCGTCTTGCACATCACACATGAAAGGAGCCTTGATTTCCTTGATGGCACTCCAGAGAAACCCCAAGAACACTGTTTCAAGGATAGAGGGATCCTGAGGTCACTGTAGCAACACGAAAGAACTCTGTGGACCAAAAATCAACTTGAAAAGAGAGGTTAGTCCCTGGATTCGTCTCCAGAGGAATGCCACCTTACCACAAGCACCTCAAGAGCAGGCTTCTCTCAGCTCTAGGTATGTGAGAGGGACCCTGAGTTTGCGGCCTCAAGTGGAATGGACACCGCGATGCCCTGACTCGAAATAAGGCCGGATATCCCTGCAGTGACTTCATGCAGGCTCGTCTTGCATCTCCCAGGACTAAAGGATGTCTGAATCCCCTGTGGAAAGCACAGAGAAAGACTTAATTTCCAACCTCATCGCGACCGGAGGCCTCACATCCTTTGAAAACTCCAGAGGTACGCGGAGATCAGTGCCTCCAAAGGAGACGATGCCTGACTCCTCGTGAAACTTGATAGGAGTCCCAGGATTCCTGTGGCACGTGGAAAGGGACACTTTGTCTCCCGCCTCAGCTGGAGAGGCGTCCCAATTGCCCTGCCAAACCTCGAGGAGAATCCAGAGTTGTCCCTCGCAACTAGGCAGGAGTCCTGACGTGGTAGAACAAACACGTGGGTGGAAGGGCCATCCCCGTCGTAACTCGAGAATATACCCCAGGTTCCCGCCGCAACTCGAGAAAACCAAGAGACTTCCCCCTCGCCGCGAGATGAGGCCCGATTCCCCTGCACTGCGTGCAGAGCAATTCCATGTTGCACATCACACATGAAAGGAGCCTTGATTTCCTTGATGGCACTCCAGAGAAACCCCAAGAACACTGTTTCAAGGCTAGAGGGATCCTGAGGTCACTGTAGCAACACGAAAGAGCTCCGTGGGCCAAAAATCAACTCGAGATGAGAGGTTAGTCCCTGGCTTCGACTCCAGAGGAATACCACCTTACCACAAGCACCTCAAGAGGAGGCTTCTCTCAGCTCTAGGTATGTGAGAGGGACCCTGAGTTTGCGGCCTCAAGTGGAATGGACACCGCGATGCCCTGACGCGAAATAAGGCTGGATATCCCTGCAGTGACTTGAATGCAGGCTCGTCTTGCATCTCCCAAGATGAAAGGATGTCTGAATCCCCTGTGGAGACCACAGAGAAAGACCTAGTTCCCCACCTCATCGTGACCGGAGGCCTCACATCCTTTGAAAACTCCAGAGGTACGCGGAGATCAGTGCCTCCAAAGGAGACGATGCCTGACTCCTCGTGAAACTTGATAGGAGTCCCAGGATTCCTGTGGCACGTGGAAAGGGACCCTTGGTCTCCCGCCTCAGCTGGAGAGGCGTCCCAATTGCCTTGCCAAGCCTCGAGGAGAATCCCGAGTTGTGTCTCGCAACTAGGCAAGAGTCCTGACGTGGCTGAACAAACACGTGTGTGGAAGGGCCATCCCCGTCGTAACTCGAGAATATACCCCAGGTTCCCACGGCAACTTGAGAAAAACCATGAGACTTCCCCCTCGCCGCGAGATGAGGCCCGATTCCCCTGCACTGCGTGCAGAGCAATTCTGTGTTGCACATCACACATGAAAGGAGTCTTGATTTCCTTCATGGCACTCCAGAGAAATCCCAAGAACACTGTTTCAAGGCTAGAGGGATCCTGAGGTCACTGTAGCAACACGAAAGAACTCTGTGGACCAAAAATCAACTCGAGATGAGAGGTTAGTCCCTGGCTTCGACTCCAGAGGAATACCACCTTACCAGAAGCACCTCAAGAGGAGGCTTCTCTCAGCTCTAGGTATGTGAGAGGGATCCTGAGTTTGCGGCCTCAAGTGGAATGGACACCGCGATGCCCTGACTCGAAATAAGGCCTGATATCCCTGCAGTGACTGGAATGCAGGCTCGTCTTGCATCTCCCAAGACGAAAGGGTGTCTGAATCCCCTGTGGAGACCACAGAGAAAGACCTAGTTCCCCACCTCATCGCGACAGGAGGCCTCAAAATCTTTGAAAACTCCAGAGGTATGCGGAGATCAGTGCCTCCAAAGGAGACGATGCCTGACTCCTCGTGAAACTTGATAGGAGACCCAGGATTCCTGTGGCACGTGGAAAGGGACCCTTGGTCTCCCGCCTCAGCTGGAGAGGCGTCCCAATTGCCCTGCAAAGCCTCGAGGAGAATCCAGAGTTGTCCCTCGCAACTAGGCAGGAGTCCTGACGTGGCTGAACACAAACGTGGGTGGAAGGGCCATCCCCGTCGTAACTCGAGAATATACCCCAGGTTCCCGCCGCAACTCGAGAAAAACCATGAGACTTCCCCCTCGCCGCGAGATGAGGCCCGATTCCCCTGCACTGCGTGCAGAGCAATTCCGTGTTGCACATCACACATGAAAGGAGCCTTGATTTCCTTGATGGCACTCCAGAGAAACCCCAAGAACACTGTTTCAAGGCTAGAGGGATCCTGAGGTCACTGTAGCAACACGAAAGAGCTCCGTGGACCAAGAATCAACACGAGATGAGAGGTTAGTCCCTGGCTTCGACTCCTGAGGAATACCACCTTACCACAAGCACCTCAAGAGGAGGCTTCTCTCAGCTCTAGGTATGTGAGAGGGACCCTGAGTTTGCGGCCTCAAGTGGAATGGACACCGCGATGCCCTGACGCGAAATAAGGCCGGATATCCCTGCAGTGACTTGAATGCAGGCTCGTCTTGCATCTCCCAAGATTAAAGGATGTCTGAATCCCCTGTGGAGACCACAGAGAAACACCTAGTTCCCCACCTCATCGCGACCGGAGGCCTCACATCCTTTGAAAACTCCAGAGGGACGCGGAGATCAGTGCCTCCAAAGGAGACGATGCCTGACTCCTCGTGAAACTTGATAGGAGTCCCAGGATTCCTGTGGCACGTGGAAAGGGACCCTTGGTCTCCCGTCTCAGCTGGAGAGGCATCCCAATTGCCCTGCAAAGCCTCGAGGAGAATCCCGAGTTGTCCCTCGCAACTAGGCAGGAGTCCTGACGTCGCTGAAGAAACACGTGTGTGGAAGGGCCATCCCCGTCGTAACTCGAGAATATACCCCAGGTTCCCGCCGCAACTCGAGAAAAACCATGAGACTTCCCCCTCGCCGCGAGATGAGGCCCGATTCCCCTGCACTGCGTGCAGAGCAATTCCGTGTTGCACATCACACATGAAAGGAGCCTTGATTTCCTTCATGGCACTCCAGAGAAACCCCAAGAACACTGTTTCAAGGCTAGAGGGATCCTGAGGTCACTGTAGCAACACGAAAGAGCTCCGTGGACCAAGAATCAACACGAGATGAGAGGTTAGTCCCTGGCTTCGACTCCTGAGGAATACCACCTTACCACAAGCACCTCAAGAGGAGGCTTCTCTCAGCTCTAGGTATGTGAGAGGGATCCTGAGTTTGCGGCCTCAAGTGGAATGGACACCGCGATGCCCTGACTCGAAATAAGGCTGGATATCCCTGCAGTGACTTGAATGCAGGCTCGTCTTGCATCTCCCAAGAAGAAAGGATGTCTGAATCCCCTGTGGAGACCACAGAGAAAGACCTAGTTCCACACCTCATCGCGACCGGAGGCCTCACATCCTTTGAAAACTCCAGAGGTATGCGGAGATCAGTGCCTTCAAAGGAGACGATGCCTGACTCCTCGTGAAACTTGATAGGAGTCCCAGGATTCTTGTGGCACGTGGAAAGGGACACTTGGTCTCCCGCCTCAGCTGGAGAGGCGTCCCAATTGCCCTGCCAAGCCTCGAGGAGAATCCCGAGTTGTCCCTCGCAACTAGGCAGGAGTCCTGACGTGGCTGAACAAACACGTGGGTGGAAGGGCCATCCCCGTCGTAACTCGAGAATATACCCCAGGTTCCCGCCGCAACTCGAGAAAAACCATGAGACTTCCCCCTCGATGCGAGATGAGGCCCAATTCCCCTGTACTGCGTGCAGAGCAATTCCGTCTTGCACATCACACATGAAAGGAGCCTTGATTTCCTTGATGGCACTCCAGAGAAACCCCAAGAACACTGTTTCAAGGATAGAGGGATCCTGAGGTCACTGTAGCAACACGAAAGAACTCTGTGGACCAAAAATCAACTCGAAAAGAGAGGTTAGTCCCTGGATTCGTCTCCAGAGGAATGCCACCTTACCACAAGCACCTCAAGAGCAGGCTTCTCTCAGCTCTAGGTATGTGAGAGGGACCCTGAGTTTGCGGCCTCAAGTGGAATGGACACCGCGATGCCCTGACTCGAAATAAGGCCGGATATCCCTGCAGTGACTTCATGCAGGCTCGTCTTGCATCTCCCAGGACGAAAGGATGTCTGAATCCCCTGTGGAAAGCACAGAGAAAGACTTAATTTCCAACCTCATCGCGACCGGAGGCCTCACATCCTTTGAAAACTCCAGAGGTACTCGGAGATCAGTGCCTCCAAAGGAGACGATGCCTGACTCCTCGTGAAACTTGATAGGAGTCCCAGGATTCCTGTGGCACGTGGAAAGGGACACTTTGTCTCCCGCCTCAGCTGGAGAGGCGTCCCAATTGCCCTGCCAAGCCTCGAGGAGAATCCAGAGTTGTCCCTCGCAACTAGGCAGGAGTCCTGACGTGGTAGAACAAACACGTGGGTGGAAGGGCCATCCCCGTCGTAACTCGAGAATATACCCCAGGTTCCCGCCGCAACTAGAGAAAACCAAGAGACTTCCCCCTCGCCGCGAGATGAGGCCCGATTCCCCTGCACTGCGTGCAGAGCAATTCCATGTTGCACATCACACATGAAAGGAGCCTTGATTTCCTTGATGGCACTCCAGAGAAACCCCAAGAACACTGTTTCAAGGCTAGAGGGATCCTGAGGTCACTGTAGCAACACCAAAGAGCTCCGTGGGCCAAAAATCAACTCGAGATGAGAGATTAGTCCCTGGCTTCGACTCCAGAGGAATACCACCTTACCACAAGCACCTCAAGAGGAGGCTTCTCTCAGCTCTAGGTATGTGAGAGGGACCCTGAGTTTGCGGCCTCAAGTGGAATGGACACCGCGATGCCCTGACTCGAAATAAGGCTGGATATCCCTGCAGTGACTTGAATGCAGGCTCGTCTTGCATCTCCCAAGATGAAAGGATGTCTGAATCCCCTGTGGAGACCACAGAGAAAGACCTAGTTCCCCACCTCATCGTGACCGGAGGCCTCACATCCTTTGAAAACTCCAGAGGTACGCGGAGATCAGTGCCTCCAAAGGAGACGATGCCTGACTCCTCGTGAAACTTGATAGGAGTCCCAGGATTCCTGTGGCACGTGGAAAGGGACCCTTGGTCTCCCGCCTCAGCTGGAGAGGCGTCCCAATTGCCTTGCCAAGCCTCGAGGAGAATCCCGAGTTGTGTCTCGCAACTAGGCAAGAGTCCTGACGTGGCTGAACAAACACGTGTGTGGAAGGGCCATCCCCGTCGTAACTCGAGAATATACCCCAGGTTCCCACCGCAACACGAGAAAAACCATGAGACTTCCCCCTCGCCGCGAGATGAGGCCCGATTCCCCTGCACTGCGTGCAGAGCAATTCTGTGTTGCACATCACACATGAAAGGAGTCTTGATTTCCTTCATGGCACTCCAGAGAAATCCCAAGAACACTGTTTCAAGGATAGAGGGATCCTGAGGTCACTGTAGCAACACGAAAGAACTCTGTGGACCAAAAATCAACTCGAGATGAGAGGTTAGTCCCTGGCTTCGACTCCAGAGGAATACCACCTTACCAGAAGCACCTCAAGAGGAGGCTTCTCTCAGCTCTAGGTATGTGAGAGGGATCCTGAGTTTGCGGCCTCAAGTGGAATGGACACCGCGATGCCCTGACTCGAAATAAGGCCTGATATCCCTGCAGTGACTGGAATGCAGGCTCGTCTTGCATCTCCCAAGACGAAAGGGTGTCTGAATCCCCTGTGGAGACCACAGAGAAAGACCTAGTTCCCCACCTCATCGCGACAGGAGGCCTCAAAATCTTTGAAAAATCCAGAGGTATGCGGAGATCAGTGCCTCCAAAGGAGACGATGCCTGACTCCTCGTGAAACTTGATAGGAGACCCAGGATTCCTGTGGCACGTGGAAAGGGACCCTTGGTCTCCCGCCTCAGCTGGAGAGGCGTCCCAATTGCCCTGCAAAGCCTCGAGGAGAATCCAGAGTTGTCCCTCGCAACTAGGCAGGAGTCCTGACGTGGCTGAACACAAACGTGGGTGGAAGGGCCATCCCCGTCGTAACTCGAGAATATACCCCAGGTTCCCGCCGCAACTCGAGAAAAACCATGAGACTTCCCCCTCGCCGCGAGATGAGGCCCGATTCCCCTGCACTGCGTGCAGAGCAATTCCGTGTTGCACATCACACATGAAAGGAGCCTTGATTTCCTTGATGGCACTCCAGAGAAACCCCAATAACACTGTTTCAAGGCTAGAGGGATCCTGAGGTCACTGTAGCAAAACGAAAGAGCTCCGTGGACCAAGAATCAACACGAGATGAGAGGTTAGTCCCTGGCTTCGACTCCTGAGGAATACCACCTTACCACAAGCACCTCAAGAGGAGGCTTCTCTCAGCTCTAGGTATGTGAGAGGGATCCTGAGTTTGCGGCCTCAAGTGGAATGGACACCGCGATGCCCTGACTCGAAATAAGGCCGGATATCCCTGCAGTGACTTGAATGCAGGCTCGTCTTGCATCTCCCAAGAAGAAAGGGTGTCTGAATCCCCTGTGGAGACCACAGAGAAAGACCTAGTTCCCCACCTCATCGCGACCGGAGGCCTCACATCCTTTGAAAACTCCAGAGGTACGCGGAGATCAGTGCCTCCAAAGGAGACGATGCCTGACTCCTCGTGAAACTTGATAGGAGTCCCAGGATTCTTGTGGCACGTGGAAAGGGACCCTTGGTCTCCCGCCTCAGCTGGAGAGGAGTTCCAATTGCCCTGCCAAGCCTCGAGGAGAATCCCGAGTTGTCCCTCGCAACTAGGCAGGAGTCCTGACTTGGCTGAACACACACGTGTGTGGAAGGGCCATCCCCGTCGTAACTCGAGAATATACCCCAGGTTCCCGCCGCAACTCGAGAAAAACCATGAGACTTCCCCCTCGCCGCGAGATGAGGCCCGATTCCCCTGCACTGCGTGCAGAGCAATTCCGTGTTGCACATCACACATTAAAGGAGCCTTGATTTCCTTGATGGCACTCCAGAGAAACCCCAAGAACACTGTTTCAAGGCTAGAGGGATCCTGAGGTCACTGTAGCAACACGAAAGAGCTCCGTGGACCAAGAATCAACACGAGATGAGAGGTTAGTCCCTGGCTTCGACTCCTGAGGAATACCACCTTACCACAAGCACCTCAAGAGGAGGCTTCTCTCAGCTCTAGGTATGTGAGAGGGACCCTGAGTTTGCGTCCTCAAGTGGAATGGACACCGCGATGCCCTGACTTGAAATAAGGCCGGATATCCCTGCAGTGACTTGAATGCAGGCTCGTCTTGCATCTCCCAAGAAGAAAGGATGTCTGAATCCCCTGTGGAGACCACAGAGAAAGACCTAGTTCCCCACCTCATCGCGACCGATAGCCTCACATCCTGTGAAAACTCCAGAGGTACGCGGAGATCAGTGCCTCCAAAGGAGACGATGCCTGACGCCTCGTGAAACTTGATAGGAGTCCCAGGATTCCTGTGGCACGTGGAAAGGGAACCTTGGTCTCCCGCCTCAGCTGGAGAGGCGTCCCAATTGCCTTGCCAAGCCTCGAGGAGAATCCCGAGTTGTGTCTCGCAACTAGGCAAGAGTCCTGACGTGGCTGAACAAACACGTGTGTGGAAGGGCCATCCCCGTCGTAACTCGAGAATATACCCCAGGTTCCCGCCGCAACTCGAGAAAAACCATGAGACTTCCCCCTCGCCGCGAGATGAGGCCCGATTCCCCTGCACTGCGTGCAGAGCAATTCCGTCTTGCACATCACACATGAAAGGAGCCTTGATTTCCTTGATGGCACTCCAGAGAAACCCCAAGAACACTGTTTCAAGGCTAGAGGGATCCTGAGGTCACTGTTGCAACACGAAAGAGCTCCGTGGACCCAAAATCAACTCGAGATGAGAGGTTAGTCCCTGGCTTCGACTCCAGAGGAATACCACCTTACCACAAGCACCTCAAGAGGAGGCTTCTCTCAGCTCTAGGTATGTGAGAGGGACCCTGAATTTGCGGCCTCAAGTGGAATGGACACCGCGATGCCCTGACTCGAAATAAGGCCGGATATCCCTGCAGTGACTTGAATGCAGGCTCGTATTGCATCTCCCAAGACGAAAGGGTGTCTGAATCCCCTGTGGAGACCACAGAGAAAGACCTAGTTCCCCACCTCATCGCGACAGGAGGCCTCAAATCCTTTGAAAACTCCAGAGGTATGCGGAGATCAGTGCCTCCAAAGGAGACGATGCCTGACTCCTCGTGAAACTTGATAGGAGACCCAGGATTCCTGTGGCACGTGGAAAGGGACCCTTGGTCTCCCGTCTCAGCTGGAGAGGCGTCCCAATTGCCCTGCAGCCTCGAGGAGAATCCCGAGTTGTCCCTCGCAACTAGGCAGGAGTCCTGACATGGCTGAACACACACGTGTGTGGAAGGGCCATCCCCGTCGTAACTCGAGAATATACCCCAGGTTCCCGCCGCAACTCGAGAAAAACCATGAGACTTCCCCCTCGATGCGAGATGAGGCCCAATTCCCCTGCACTGCGTGCAGAGCAATTCCGTGTTGCACATCACACATGAAAGGAGCCTTGATTTCCTTGATGGCACTCCAGAGAAACCCCAAGAACACTATTTCAAGGCTAGAGGGATCCTGAGGTCACTGTAGCAACAAGAAAGAGCTCCGTGGACCAAGAATCAACACGAGATGAGAGGTTAGTCCCTGGCTTCGACTCCTGAGGAATACCACCTTACCACAAGCACCTCAAGAGGAGGCTTCTCTCAGCTCTAGGTATGTGAGAGGGATCCTGAGTTTGCGGCCTCTAGTGGAATGGACACCGCGATGCCCTGACTCGAAATAAGGCCGGATATCCCTGCAGTGACTTGAATGCAGGCTCGTCTTGCTTCTCCCAAGAAGAAAGGTTGTCTGAATCCCCTGTGGAGACCACAGAGAAAGACCTAGTTCCCCACCTCATCGCGACCGGAGGCCTCACATCCTTTGAAAACTCCAGAGGTCCTCGGAGATCAATGCCTCCAAAGGAGACGATGCCTGACTCCTCGTGAAACTTGATAGGAGTCCCAGGATTCTTGTGGCACGTGGAAAGGGACCCTTGGTCTCCCGCCTCAGCTGGAGAGGCGTTCCAATTGCCCTGCCAAGCCTCGAGGAGAATCCCGAGTTGTCCCTCGCAACTAGGCAGGAGTCCTGACGTGGCTGAACAAACACGTGGGTGGAAGGGCCATCCCCGTCGTAACTCGAGAATATACCCCAGGTTCCCGCCGCAACTCGAGAAAAACCATGAGACTTCCCCCTCGATGCGAGATGAGGCCCGATTCCCCTGTACTGCGTGCAGAGCAATTCCGTCTTGCACATCACACATGAAAGGAACCTTGATTTCCTTGATGGCACTCCAGAGAAACCCCAAGAACACTGTTTCAAGGCTAGAGGGATCCTGAGGTCACTGTAGCAACACGAAAGAGCTCCGTGGGCCAAAAATCAACTCGAGATGAGAGGTTAGTCCCTGGCTTTGACTCCAGAGGAATACCACCTTACCACAAGCACCTCAAGAGGAGGCTTCTCTCAGCTCTAGGTATGTGAGAGGGACCCTGAGTTTGCGGCCTCAAGTGGAATGGACACCGCGATGCCCTGACTCGAAATAAGGCTGGATATCCCTGCAGTGACTTGAATGCAGGCTCGTCTTGCATCTCCCAAGATGAAAGGATGTCTGAATCCCCTGTGGAGACCACAGAGAAAGACCTAGTTCCCCACCTCATCGCGACCGGAGGCCTCACATCCTTTGAAAACTCCAGAGGTATGCGGAGATCAGTGCCTCCAAAGGAGACGATGCCTGACTCCTCGTGAAACTTGATAGGAGTCCCAGGATTCCTGTGGCACGTGGAAAGGGACCCTTGGTCTCCCGCCTCAGCTGGAGAGGCGTCCCAATTGCCTTGCCAAGCCTCGAGGAGAATCCCGAGTTGTGTCTCGCAACTAGGCAAGAGTCCTGACGTGGCTGAACAAACACGTGTGTGGAAGGGCCATCCCCGTCGTAACTCGAGAATATACCCCAGGTTCCCGCCGCAACTCGAGAAAAACCATGAGACTTCCCCCTCGCCGCGAGATGAGGCCCGATTCCCCTGCACTGCGTGCAGAACAATTCCGTGTTGCACATCACACATGAAAGGAGCCTTGATTTCCTTGATGGCACTCCAGAGAAACCCCAAGAACACTGTTTCAAGGCTAGAGGGATCCTGAGGTCACTGTAGCAACACGAAAGAGCTCCGTGGACCAAGAATCAACACGAGATGAGAGGTTAGTCCCTGGCTTCGACTCCTGAGGAATACCACCTTACCACAAGCACCTCAAGAGGAGGCTTCTCTCAGCTCTAGGTATGTGAGAGGGATCCTGAGTTTGCGGCCTCAAGTGGAATGGACACCGCGATGCCCTGACTCGAAATAAGGCCGGATATCCCTGCAGTGACTTGAATGCAGGCTCGTCTTGCATCTCCCAAGAAGAAAGGATGTCTGAATCCCCTGTGGAGACCACAGAGAAACACCTAGTTCCCCACCTCATCGCGACCGGAGGCCTCACATCCTTTGAAAACTCCAGAGGTATGCGGAGATCAGTGCCTCCAAAGGAGACGATGCCTGACTCCTCGTGAAACTTGATAGGAGTCCCAGGATTCTTGTGGCACGTGGAAAGGGACCCTTGGTCTCCCGCCTCAGCTGGAGAGGCGTCCCAATTGCCCTGCCAAGCCTCGAGGAGAATCCCGAGTTGTCCCTCGCAACTAGGCAGGAGTCCTGACGTGGCTGAACAAACACGTGGGTGGAAGGGCCATCCCCGTTGTAACTCGAGAATATACCCCAGGTTCCCGCCGCAACTCGAGAAAAACCATGAGACTTACCCCTCGCCGCGAGATGAGGCCCGATTCCCCTGCACTGCGTGCAGAGCAATTCCGTGTTGCACATCACACATGAAAGGAGCCTTGATTTCCTTGATGGCACTCCAGAGAAACCCCAAGAAAAATGTTTCAAGGATAGAGGGATCCTGAGGTCACTGTAGCAACACGAAAGAGCTCCGTGGGCCAAAAATGAACTCGAAAAGAGAGGTTAGTCCCTGGATTCGTCTCCAGAGGAATATCACCTTACCACAAGCACCTCAAGAGGAGGCTTCTCTCAGCTCTAGGTATGTGAGAGGGATCCTGAGTTTGCGGCCTCAAGTGGAATGGACACCGCGATGCCCTGACTCGAAATAAGGCCGGATATCCCTGCAGTGACCTGAATGCAGGCTCGTCTTGCATCTCCCAAGAAGAAAGGATGTCTGAATCCCCTGTGGAGACCACAGAGAAACACCTAGTTCCCCACCTCATCGCGACCGCAGGCCTCACATCCTTTGAAAACTCCAGAGGTACGCGGAGATCAGTGCCTCCAAAGGAGACGATGCCTGACTCCTCGTGAAACTTGATAGGAGTCCCAGGATTCTTGTGGCACGTGGAAAGGGACCCTTGGTCTCCAGCCTCAGCTGGAGAGGCGTTCCAATTGCCCTGCCAAGCCTCGAGGAGAATCCTGAGTTGTCCCTCGCAACTAGGCAGGAGTCCTGACGTGGCTGAACAAACACGTGGGTGGAAGGGCCATCCCCGTCGTAACTCGAGAATATACCCCAGGTTCCCACCGCAACTCGAGAAAAACTATGAGACTTCCCCCTCGATGCGAGATGAGGCCCGATTCCCCTGTACTGCGTGCAGAGCAATTCCGTGTTGCACATCACACATGAAAGGAGCCTTGATTTCCTTGATGGCACTCCAGAGAAACCCCAAGAACACTGTTTCAAGGCTAGAGGGATCCTGAGGTCACTGTAGCAACACGAAAGAGCTCCGTAGACCAAGAATCAACACGAGATGAGAGGTTAGTCCCTGGCTTTGACTCCTGAGGAATACCACCTTACCACAAGCACCTCAAGAGGAGGCTTCTCTCAGCTCTAGGTATGTGAGAGGGATCCTGAGTTTGCGGCCTCAAGTGGAATGGACACCGCGATGCCCTGACTCGAAATAAGGCCGAATATCCCTGCAGTGACTTGAATGCAGGCTCGTCTTGCATCTCCCAAGAAGAAAGGATGTCTGAATCCCCTGTGGAGACCATAGAGAAACACCTAGTTCCCCACCTCATGGCGACCGGAGGCCTCACATCCTTTGAAAACTCCAGAGGTACGCGGAGATCAGTGCCTCCAAAGGAGACGATGCCTGAATCCTCGTGAAACTTGATAGGAGTCCCAGGATTCTTGTGGCACGTGGAAAGGGACCCTTGGTCTCCCGCCTCAGCTGGAGAGGCGTTCCAATTGCCCTGCCAAGCCTCGAGGAGAATCCCGAGTTGTCCCTCGCAACTAGGCAGGAGTCCTGACGTGGCTGAACAAACACGTGGGTGGAAGGGCCATCCCCGTCGTAACTCGAGAATATACCCCAGGTTCCCGCCGCAACTCGAGAAAAACCATGAGACTTCCCCCTCGCCCCGAGATGAGGCCCGATTCCCCTGTACTGCGTGCAGAGCAATTCCGTCTTGCACATCACACATGAAAGGAGCCTTGATTTCCTTGATGGCACTCCAGAGAAACCCCAAGAACACTGTTTCAAGGATAGAGGGATCCTGAGGTCACTGTAGCAACACGAAAGAACTCTGTGGACCAAAAATCAACTCGAAAAGAGAGGTTAGTCCCTGGATTCGTCTCCAGAGGAATACCACCTTACCACAAGCACCTCAAGAGGAGGCTTCTCTCAGCTCTAGGTATGTGAGAGGGACCCTGAGTTTGCGGCCTCAAGTGGAATGGACACTGCGATGCCCTGACTCGAAATAAGGCCGGATATCCCTGCAGTGACTTCAATGCAGGCTCGTCTTGCATCTCCCAAGACGAAAGGATGTCTGAATCCCCTGTGGAAAGCACAGAGAAAGACTTAGTTCCCCACCTCATCGCGACCGATAGCCTCACATCCTTTGAAAACTCCAGAGGTACGCGGAGATCAGTGCCTCCAAAGGAGACGATGCCTGACTCCTCGTGAAACTTGATAGGAGTCCCAGGATTCCTGTGGCACTTGGAAAGGGACACTTGGTCTCCCGCCTCAGCTGGAGAGGCGTCCCACTTGCCCTGCCAAGCCTCGAGGAGAATCCAGAGTTGTCCCTCGCAACTAGGCAGGAGTCCTGACGTCGCTGAAGAAACACGTGGGTGGAAGGGCCATCCCCGTCGTAACTCGAGAATATACCCCAGGTTCCCGCCGCAACTCGAGAAAACCATGAGACTTCCCCCTCGCCGCGAGATGAGGCCCGATTCCCCTGCACTGCGTGCAGAGCAATTCCATGTTGCACATCACACATGAAAGGAGCCTTGATTTCCTTGATGGCACTCCAGAGAAACCCCAAGAACACTGTTTCAAGGCTAGAGGGATCCTGAGGTCACTGTAGCAACACGAAAGAGCTCCGTGGGCCAAAAATCAACTCGAGATGAGAGGTTAGTCCCTGGCTTCGACTCCAGAGGAATACCACCTTACCACAAGCACCTCAAGAGGAGGCTTCTCTCAGCTCTAGGTATGTGAGAGGGACCCTGAGTTTGCGGCCTCAAGTGGAATGGACACCGCGATGCCCTGACTCGAAATAAGGCTGGATATCCCTGCAGTGACTTGAATGCAGGCTCGTCTTGCATCTCCCAAGATGAAAGGATGTCTGAATCCCCTGTGGAGACCACAGAGAAAGACCTAGTTCCCCACCTCATCGCGACCGGAGGCCTCACATCCTTTGAAAACTCCAGAGGTACGCGGAGATCAGTGCCTCCAAAGGAGACGATGCCTGACTCCTCGTGAAACTTGATAGGAGTCCCAGGATTCCTGTGGCACGTGGAAAGGGACCCTTGGTCTCCCGCCTCAGCTGGAGAGGCGTCCCAATTCCCTTGCCAAGCCTCGAGGAGAATCCCGAGTTGTGTCTCGCAACTAGGCAAGAGTCCTGACGTGGCTGAACAAACACGTGTGTGGAAGGGCCATCCCCGTCGTAACTCGAGAATATACCCCAGGTTCCCACCGCAACACGAGAAAAACCATGAGACTTCCCCCTCGCCGCGAGATGAGGCCCGATTCCCCTGCACTGCGTGCAGAGCAATTCTGTGTTGCACATCACACATGAAAGGAGCCTTGATTTCCTTCATGGCACTCCAGAGAAACCCCAAGAACACTGTTTCAAGGCTAGAGGGATCCTGAGGTCACTGTAGCAACACGAAAGAACTCTGTGGACCAAAAATCAACTCGAGATGAGAGGATAGTCCCTGGCTTCGACTCCAGAGGAATACCACCTTACCACAAGCACCTCAAGAGGAGGCTTCTCTCAGCTCTAGGTATGTGAGAGGAATCCTGAGTTTGCGGCCTCAAGTGGAATGGACACCGCGATGCCCTGACTCGAAATAAGGCCTGATATCCCTGCAGTGACTGGAATGCAGGCTCGTCTTGCATCTCCCAAGACGAAAGGGTGTCTGAATCCCCTGTGGAGACCACAGAGAAAGACCTAGTTCCCCACCTCATCGCGACAGGAGGCCTCAAAATCTTTGAAAACTCCAGAGGTATGCGGAGATCAGTGCCTCCAAAGGAGACGATGCCTGACTCCTCGTGAAACTTGATAGGAGACCCAGGATTCCTGTGGCACGTGGAAAGGGACCCTTGGTCTCCCGCCTCAGCTGGAGAGGCGTCCCAATTGCCCTGCAAAGCCTCGAGGAGAATCCCGAGTTGTCCCTCGCAACTAGGCAGGAGTCCTGACGTGGCTGAACACAAACGTGGGTGGAAGGGCCATCCCCGTCGTAACTCGAGAATATACCCAAGGTTCCCGCCGCAACTCGAGAAAAACCATGAGACTTCCCCCTTGCCGCGAGATGAGGCCCGATTCCCCTGCACTGCGTGCAGAGCAATTCCGTGTTGCACATCACACATGAAAGGAGCCTTGATTTCCTTGATGGCACTCCAGAGAAACCCCAAGAACACTGTTTCAAGGCTAGAGGGATCCTGAGGTCACTGTAGCAAAACGAAAGAGCTCCGTGGACCAAGAATCAACACGAGATGAGAGGTTAGTCCCTGGCTTCGACTCCTGAGGAATACCACCTTACCACAAGCACCTCAAGAGGAGGCTTCTCTCAGCTCTAGGTATGTGAGAGGGATCCTGAGTTTGCGGACTCAAGTGGAATGGACACCGCGATGCCCTGACTCGAAATAAGGCCGGATATCCCTGCAGTGACTTGAATGCAGGCTCGTCTTGCATCTCCCAAGAAGAAAGGATGTCTGAATCCCCTGTGGAGACCACAGAGAAACACCTAGTTCCCCACCTCATGGCGACCGGAGGCCTCACATCCTTTGAAAACTCCAGAGGTATGCGGAGATCAGTGCCTCCAAAGGAGACGATGCCTGACTCCTCGTGAAACTTGATAGGAGTCCCAGGATTCTTGTGGCACGTGGAAAGGGACCCTTGGTCTCCCGCCTCAGCTGGAGAGGCGTTCCAATTGCCCTGCCAAGCCTCGAGGAGAATCCCGAGTTGTCCCTCGCAACTAGGCAGGAGTCCTGACTTGGCTGAACACACACGTGTGTGGAAGGGCCATCCCCGTCGTAACTCGAGAATATACCCCAGGTTCCCGCCGCAACTCGAGAAAAACCATGAGACTTCCCCCTCGCCGCGAGATGAGGCCCGATTCCCCTGCACTGCGTGCAGAGCAATTCCGTGTTGCACATCACACATTAAAGGAGCCTTGATTTCCTTGATGGCACTCCAGAGAAACCCCAAGAACACTGTTTCAAGGCTAGAGGGATACTGAGGTCACTGTAGCAACACGAAAGAGCTCCGTGGACCAAGAATCAACACGAGATGAGAGGTTAGTCCCTGGCTTCGACTCCTGAGGAATACCACCTTACCAAAAGCACCTCAAGAGGAGGCTTCTCTCAGCTCTAGGTATGTGAGAGGAACCCTGAGTTTGCGGCCTCAAGTGGAATGGACACCGCGATGCCCTGACTTGAAATAAGGCCGGATATCCCTGCAGTGACTTGAATGCAGGCTCGTCTTGCATCTCCCAGGACGAAAGGATGTCTGAATCCCCTGTGGAAAGCACAGAGAAAGACTTAGTTCCCCACCTCATCGCGACCGATAGCCTCACATCCTTTGAAAACTCCAGAGGTACGCGGAGATCAGTGCCTCCAAAGGAGATGATGCCTGACTCCTCGTGAAACTTGATAGGAGTCCCAGGATTCTTGTGGCACGTGGAAAGGGACCCTTGGTCTCCCGTCTCAGCTGGAGAGGCGTTCCAATTGCCCTGCCAAGCCTCGAGGAGAATCCTGAGTTGTCCCTCGCAACTAGGCAGGAGTCCTGACGTGGCTGAACAAACACGTGGGTGGAAGGGCCATCCCCGTCGTAACTCGAGAATATACCCCAGGTTCCCACCGCAACTCGAGAAAAACTATGAGACTTCCCCCTCGATGCGAGATGAGGCCCGATTCCCCTGTACTGCGTGCAGAGCAATTCCGTGTTGCACATCACACATGAAAGGAGCCTTGATTTCCTTGATGGCACTCCAGAGAAACCCCAAGAACACTGTTTCAAGGCTAGAGGGATCCTGAGGTCACTGTAGCAACACGAAAGAGCTCCGTAGACCAAGAATCAACACGAGATGAGAGGTTAGTCCCTGGCTTTGACTCCTGAGGAATACCACCTTACCACAAGCACCTCAAGAGGAGGCTTCTCTCAGCTCTAGGTATGTGAGAGGGATCCTGAGTTTGCGGCCTCAAGTGGAATGGACACCGCGATGCCCTGACTCGAAATAAGGCCGAATATCCCTGCAGTGACTTGAATGCAGGCTCGTCTTGCATCTCCCAAGAAGAAAGGATGTCTGAATCCCCTATGGAGACCATAGAGAAACACCTAGTTCCCCACCTCATGGCGACCGGAGGCCTCACATCCTTTGAAAACTCCAGAGGTACGCGGAGATCAGTGCCTCCAAAGGAGACGATGCCTGAATCCTCGTGAAACTTGATAGGAGTCCCAGGATTCTTGTGGCACGTGGAAAGGGACCCTTGGTCTCCCGCCTCAGCTGGAGAGGCGTTCCAATTGCCCTGCCAAGCCTCGAGGAGAATCCCGAGTTGTCCCTCGCAACTAGGCAGGAGTCCTGACGTGGCTGAACAAACACGTGGGTGGAAGGGCCATCCCCGTCGTAACTCGAGAATATACCCCAGGTTCCCGCCGCAACTCGAGAAAAACCATGAGACTTCCCCCTCGCCCCGAGATGAGGCCCGATTCCCCTGTACTGCGTGCAGAGCAATTCCGTCTTGCACATCACACATGAAAGGAGCCTTGATTTCCTTGATGGCACTCCAGAGAAACCCCAAGAACACTGTTTCAAGGATAGAGGGATCCTGAGGTCACTGTAGCAACACGAAAGAACTCTGTGGACCAAAAATCAACTCGAAAAGAGAGGTTAGTCCCTGGATTCGTCTCCAGAGGAATACCACCTTACCACAAGCACCTCAAGAGGAGGCTTCTCTCAGCTCTAGGTATGTGAGAGGGACCCTGAGTTTGCGGCCTCAAGTGGAATGGACACTGCGATGCCCTGACTCGAAATAAGGCCGGATATCCCTGCAGTGACTTCAATGCAGGCTCGTCTTGCATCTCCCAAGACGAAAGGATGTCTGAATCCCCTGTGGAAAGCACAGAGAAAGACTTAGTTCCCCACCTCATCGCGACCGATAGCCTCACATCCTTTGAAAACTCCAGAGGTACGCGGAGATCAGTGCCTCCAAAGGAGACGATGCCTGACTCCTCGTGAAACTTGATAGGAGTCCCAGGATTCCTGTGGCACTTGGAAAGGGACACTTGGTCTCCCGCCTCAGCTGGAGAGGCGTCCCACTTGCCCTGCCAAGCCTCGAGGAGAATCCAGAGTTGTCCCTCGCAACTAGGCAGGAGTCCTGACGTCGCTGAAGAAACACGTGGGTGGAAGGGCCATCCCCGTCGTAACTCGAGAATATACCCCAGGTTCCCGCCGCAACTCGAGAAAACCAAGAGACTTCCCCCTCGCCGCGAGATGAGGCCCGATTCCCCTGCACTGCGTGCAGAGCAATTCCATGTTGCACATCACACATGAAAGGAGCCTTGATTTCCTTGATGGCACTCCAGAGAAACCCCAAGAACACTGTTTCAAGGCTAGAGGGATCCTGAGGTCACTGTAGCAACACGAAAGAGCTCCGTGGGCCAAAAATCAACTCGAGATGAGAGGTTAGTCCCTGGCTTCGACTCCAGAGGAATACCACCTTACCACAAGCACCTCAAGAGGAGGCTTCTCTCAGCTCTAGGTATGTGAGAGGGACCCTGAGTTTGCGGCCTCAAGTGGAATGGACACCGCGATGCCCTGACTCGAAATAAGGCTGGATATCCCTGCAGTGACTTGAATGCAGGCTCGTCTTGCATCTCCCAAGATGAAAGGATGTCTGAATCCCCTGTGGAGACCACAGAGAAAGACCTAGTTCCCCACCTCATCGCGACCGGAGGCCTCACATCCTTTGAAAACTCCAGAGGTACGCGGAGATCAGTGCCTCCAAAGGAGACGATGCCTGACTCCTCGTGAAACTTGATAGGAGTCCCAGGATTCCTGTGGCACGTGGAAAGGGACCCTTGGTCTCCCGCCTCAGCTGGAGAGGCGTCCCAATTCCCTTGCCAAGCCTCGAGGAGAATCCCGAGTTGTGTCTCGCAACTAGGCAAGAGTCCTGACGTGGCTGAACAAACACGTGTGTGGAAGGGCCATCCCCGTCGTAACTCGAGAATATACCCCAGGTTCCCACCGCAACACGAG
The DNA here is from genome assembly GCF_910594005.1 of Cervus elaphus. Lineage (NCBI taxonomy): Eukaryota > Metazoa > Chordata > Mammalia > Artiodactyla > Cervidae > Cervus > Cervus elaphus. The sequence goes on from NC_057828.1 coordinate 1,926,418, forward strand.
AAAAACCATGAGACTTCCCCCTCGCCGCGAGATGAGGCCCGATTCCCCTGCACTGCGTGCAGAGCAATTCTGTGTTGCACATCACACATGAAAGGAGCCTTGATTTCCTTCATGGCACTCCAGAGAAACCCCAAGAACACTGTTTCAAGGCTAGAGGGATCCTGAGGTCACTGTAGCAACACGAAAGAACTCTGTGGACCAAAAATCAACTCGAGATGAGAGGATAGTCCCTGGCTTCGACTCCAGAGGAATACCACCTTACCACAAGCACCTCAAGAGGAGGCTTCTCTCAGCTCTAGGTATGTGAGAGGAATCCTGAGTTTGCGGCCTCAAGTGGAATGGACACCGCGATGCCCTGACTCGAAATAAGGCCTGATATCCCTGCAGTGACTGGAATGCAGGCTCGTCTTGCATCTCCCAAGACGAAAGGGTGTCTGAATCCCCTGTGGAGACCACAGAGAAAGACCTAGTTCCCCACCTCATCGCGACAGGAGGCCTCAAAATCTTTGAAAACTCCAGAGGTATGCGGAGATCAGTGCCTCCAAAGGAGACGATGCCTGACTCCTCGTGAAACTTGATAGGAGACCCAGGATTCCTGTGGCACGTGGAAAGGGACCCTTGGTCTCCCGCCTCAGCTGGAGAGGCGTCCCAATTGCCCTGCAAAGCCTCGAGGAGAATCCCGAGTTGTCCCTCGCAACTAGGCAGGAGTCCTGACGTGGCTGAACACAAACGTGGGTGGAAGGGCCATCCCCGTCGTAACTCGAGAATATACCCAAGGTTCCCGCCGCAACTCGAGAAAAACCATGAGACTTCCCCCTTGCCGCGAGATGAGGCCCGATTCCCCTGCACTGCGTGCAGAGCAATTCCGTGTTGCACATCACACATGAAAGGAGCCTTGATTTCCTTGATGGCACTCCAGAGAAACCCCAAGAACACTGTTTCAAGGCTAGAGGGATCCTGAGGTCACTGTAGCAAAACGAAAGAGCTCCGTGGACCAAGAATCAACACGAGATGAGAGGTTAGTCCCTGGCTTCGACTCCTGAGGAATACCACCTTACCACAAGCACCTCAAGAGGAGGCTTCTCTCAGCTCTAGGTATGTGAGAGGGATCCTGAGTTTGCGGACTCAAGTGGAATGGACACCGCGATGCCCTGACTCGAAATAAGGCCGGATATCCCTGCAGTGACTTGAATGCAGGCTCGTCTTGCATCTCCCAAGAAGAAAGGATGTCTGAATCCCCTGTGGAGACCACAGAGAAAGACCTAGTTCCCCACCTCATGGCGACCGGAGGCCTCACATCCTTTGAAAACTCCAGAGGTATGCGGAGATCAGTGCCTCCAAAGGAGACGATGCCTGACTCCTCGTGAAACTTGATAGGAGTCCCAGGATTCTTGTGGCACGTGGAAAGGGACCCTTGGTCTCCCGCCTCAGCTGGAGAGGCGTTCCAATTGCCCTGCCAAGCCTCGAGGAGAATCCCGAGTTGTCCCTCGCAACTAGGCAGGAGTCCTGACTTGGCTGAACACACACGTGTGTGGAAGGGCCATCCCCGTCGTAACTCGAGAATATACCCCAGGTTCCCGCCGCAACTCGAGAAAAACCATGAGACTTCCCCCTCGCCGCGAGATGAGGCCCGATTCCCCTGCACTGCGTGCAGAGCAATTCCGTGTTGCACATCACACATTAAAGGAGCCTTGATTTCCTTGATGGCACTCCAGAGAAACCCCAAGAACACTGTTTCAAGGCTAGAGGGATACTGAGGTCACTGTAGCAACACGAAAGAGCTCCGTGGACCAAGAATCAACACGAGATGAGAGGTTAGTCCCTGGCTTCGACTCCTGAGGAATACCACCTTACCAAAAGCACCTCAAGAGGAGGCTTCTCTCAGCTCTAGGTATGTGAGAGGAACCCTGAGTTTGCGGCCTCAAGTGGAATGGACACCGCGATGCCCTGACTTGAAATAAGGCCGGATATCCCTGCAGTGACTTGAATGCAGGCTCGTCTTGCATCTCCCAGGACGAAAGGATGTCTGAATCCCCTGTGGATAGCACAGAGAAAGACTTAGTTCCCCACCTCATCGCGACCGATAGCCTCACATCCTTTGAAAACTCCAGAGGTACGCGGAGATCAGTGCCTCCAAAGGAGATGATGCCTGACTCCTCGTGAAACTTGATAGGAGTCCCAGGATTCCTGTGGCACTTGGAAAGGGACACTTGGTCTCCCGCCTCAGCTGGAGAGGCGTCCCAATTGCCCTGCCAAGCCTCGAGGAGAATCCAGAGTTGTCCCTCGCAACTAGGCAGGAGTCCTGACGTGGCTGAACAAACACGTGGGTGGAAGGGCCATCCCCGTCGTAACTCGAGAATATACCCCAGGTTCCCGCCGCAACTCGAGAAAAACCATGAGACTTCCCCCTCGCCGCGAGATGAGGCCCGATTCCCCTGCACTGCGTGCAGAGCAATTCCGTGTTGCACATCACACATGAAAGGAGCCTTGATTTCCTTGATGGCACTCCAGAGAAACCCCAAGAACACTGTTTCAAGGCTAGAGGGATCCTGAGGTCACTGTAGCAACACGAAAGAGCTCCGTGGGCCAAAAATCAACTCGAGATGAGAGGTTAGTCCCTGGCTTCGACTCCAGAGGAATACCACCTTACCACAAGCACCTCAAGAGGAGGCTTCTCTCAGCTCTAGGTATGTGAGAGGGACCCTGAGTTTGCGGCCTCAAGTGGAATGGACACCGCGATGCCCTGACGCGAAATAAGGCCGGATATCCCTGCAGTGACTTGAATGCAGGCTCGTCTTGCATCTCCGAAGATGAAAGGATGTCTGAATCCCCTGTGGAAACCACAGAGAAAGACCTAGTTCCCCACCTCATCGCGACCGGAGGCCTCACATCCTTTGAAAACTCCAGAGGTACGCGGAGATCAGTGCCTCCAAAGGAGACGATGCCTGACTCCTCGTGAAACTTGATAGGAGACCCAGGATTCCTGTGGCACGTGGAAAGGGACCCTTGGTCTCCCGTCTCAGCTGGAGAGGCGTCCCAATTGCCCTGCAAAGCCTCGAGGAGAATCCCGAGTTGTCCCTCGCAACTAGGCAGGAGTACTGACATGGCTGAACACACACGTGTGTGGAAGGGCCATCCCCGTCGTAACTCGAGAATATACCCAAGGTTCCCGCCGCAACTCGAGAAAAACCATGAGACTTCCCCCTCGCCGCGAGATGAGGCCCGATTCCCCTGCACTGCGTGCAGAGCAATTCCGTGTTGCACATCACACATGAAAGGAGCCTTGATTTCCTTGATGGCACTCCAGAGAAACCCCAAGAACACTGTTTCAAGGCTAGAGGGATCCTGAGGTCACTGTAGCAACACGAAAGAGCTCCGTGGACCAAGAATCAACACGAGATGAGAGGTTAGTCCCTGGCTTCGACTCCTGAGGAATACCACCTTACCACAAGCACCTCAAGAGGAGGCTTCTCTCAGCTCTAGGTATGTTAGAGGGATCCTGAGTTTGCGGCCTCAAGTGGAATGGACACCGCGATGCCCTGACTCGAAATAAGGCCGGATATCCCTGCAGTGACTTGAATGCAGGCTCGTCTTGCATCTCCCAAGAAGAAAGGATGTCTGAATCCCCTGTGGAGACCACAGAGAAACACCTAGTTCCCCACCTCATCGCGACCGGAGGCCTCACATCCTTTGAAAACTCCAGAGGTACGCGGAGATCAGTGCCTCCAAAGGAGACGATGCCTGACTCCTCGTGAAACTTGATAGGAGTCCCAGGATTCTTGTGGCACGTGGAAAGGGACCCTTGGTCTCCCGCCTCAGCTAGAGAGGCGTCCCAATTGCCCTGCCAAGCCTCGAGGAGAATCCCGAGTTGTCCCTCGCAACTAGGCAGGAGTCCTGACGTGGCTGAACAAACACGTGGGTGGAAGGGCCATCCCCGTCGTAACTCGAGAATATACCCCAGGTTCCCGCCGCAACTCGAGAAAAACCATGAGACTTACCCCTCGCCGCGAGATGAGGCCCGATTCCCCTGCACTGCGTGCAGAGCAATTCCGTGTTGCACATCACACATGAAAGGAGCCTTGATTTCCTTAATGGCACTCCAGAGAAACCCCAAGAAAAATGTTTCAAGGATAGAGGGATCCTGAGGTCACTGTAGCAACACGAAAGAGCTCCGTGGGCCAAAAATCAACTCGAAAAGAGAGGTTAGTCCCTGGATTCGTCTCCAGAGGAATACCACCTTACCACAAGCACCTCAAGAGGAGGCTTCTCTCAGCTCTAGGTATGTGAGAGGGATCCTGAGTTTGCGGCCTCAAGTGGAATGGACACCGCGATGCCCTGACTCGAAATAAGGCCGGATATCCCTGCAGTGACCTGAATGCAGGCTCGTCTTGCATCTCCCAAGAAGAAAGGATGTCTGAATCCCCTGTGGAGACCACAGAGAAACACCTAGTTCCCCACCTCATCGCGACCGCAGGCCTCACATCCTTTGAAAACTCCAGAGGTACGCGGAGATCAGTGCCTCCAAAGGAGACGATGCCTGACTCCTCGTGAAACTTGATAGGAGTCCCAGGATTCTTGTGGCACGTGGAAAGGGACCCTTGGTCTCCAGCCTCAGCTGGAGAGGCGTTCCAATTGCCCTGCCAAGCCTCGAGGAGAATCCCGAGTTGTCCCTCGCAACTAGGCAGGAGTCCTGACGTGGCTGAACAAACACGTGGGTGGAAGGGCCATCCCCGTCGTAACTCGAGAATATACCCCAGGTTCCCGCCGCAACTCGAGAAAAACTATGAGACTTCCCCCTCGATGCGAGATGAGGCCCGATTCCCCTGTACTGCGTGCAGAGCAATTCCGTGTTGCACATCACACATGAAAGGAGCCTTGATTTCCTTGGTGGCACTCCAGAGAAACCCCAAGAACACTGTTTCAAGGCTAGAGGGATCCTGAGGTCACTGTAGCAACACGAAAGAGCTCCGTGGACCAAGAATCAACACGAGATGAGAGGTTAGTCCCTGGCTTTGACTCCTGAGGAATACCACCTTACCACAAGCACATCAAGAGGAGGCTTCTCTCAGCTCTAGGTATGTGAGAGGGATCCTGAGTTTGCGGCCTCAAGTGGAATGGACACCGCGATGCCCTGACTCGAAATAAGGCCGGATATCCCTGCAGTGACTTGAATGCAGGCTCTTCTTGCATCTCCCAAGAAGAAAGGATGTCTGAATCCCCTGTGGAGACCATAGAGAAACACCTAGTTCCGCACCTCATGGCGACCGGAGGCCTCACATCCTTTGAAAACTCCAGAGGTACGCGGAGATCAGTGCCTCCAAAGGAGACGATGCCTGACTCCTCGTGAAACTTGATAGGAGTCCCAGGATTCTTGTGGCACATGGAAAGGGACACTTGGTCTCCCGCCTCAGCTGGAGAGGCGTTCCAATTGCCCTGCCAAGCCTCGAGGAGAATCCCGAGTTGTCCCTCGCAACTAGGCAGGAGTCCTGACGTGGCTGAACAAACACGTGGGTGGAAGGGCCATCCCCGTCGTAACTCGAGAATATACCCCAGGTTCCCGCCGCAACTCGAGAAAAACCATGAGACTTCCCCCTCGATGCGAGATGAGGCCCGATTCCCCTGTACTGCGTGCAGAGCAATTCCGTCTTGCACATCACACATGAAAGGAGCCTTGATTTCCTTGATGGCACTCCAGAGAAACCCCAAGAACACTGTTTCAAGGATAGAGGGATCCTGAGGTCACTGTAGCAACACGAAAGAACTCTGTGGACCAAAAATCAACTCGAAAAGAGAGGTTAGTCCCTGGATTCGTCTCCAGAGGAATACCACCTTACCACAAGCACCTCAAGAGGAGGCTTCTCTCAGCTCTAGGTATGTGAGAGGGACCCTGAGTTTGCGGCCTCAAGTGGAATGGACACTGCGATGCCCTGACTCGAAATAAGGCCGGATATCCCTGCAGTGACTTCAATGCAGGCTCGTCTTGCATCTCCCAGGACGAAAGGATGTCTGAATCCCCTGTGGAAAGCACAGAGAGAGACTTAGTTCCCCACCTCATCGCGACCGATAGCCTCACATCCTTTGAAAACTCCAGAGGTACGCGGAGATCAGTGCCTCCAAAGGAGATGATGCCTGACTCCTCGTGAAACTTGATAGGAGTCCCAGGATTCCTGTGGCACTTGGAAAGGGACACTTGGTCTTCCGCCTCAGCTGGAGAGGCGTCCCAATTGCCCTGCCAAGCCTCGAGGAGAATCCAGAGTTGTCCCTCGCAACGAGGCAGGAGTCCTGACGTCGCTGAAGAAACACGTGGGTGGAAGGGCCATCCCCGTCGTAACTCGAGAATATACCCCAGGTTCCCGCCGCAACTCGAGAAAAACCATGAGACTTCCCCCTCGCCGCGAGATGAGGCCCGATTCACCTGCACTGCGTGCAGAGCAATTCCGTGTTGCACATCACACATGAAAGGAGCCTTGATTTCCTTGATGGCACTCCAGAGAAACCCCAAGAACACTGTTTCAAGGCTAGAGGGATCCTGAGGTCACTGTAGCAACACGAAAGAGCTCCGTGGGCCAAAAATCAACTCGAGATGAGAGGTTAGTCCCTGGCTTCGACTCCAGAGGAATACCACCTTACCACAAGCACCTCAAGAGGAGGCTTCTCTCAGCTCTAGGTATGTGAGAGGGACCCTGAGTTTGCGGCCTCAAGTGGAATGGACACCGCGATGCCCTGACGCGAAATAAGGCCGGATATCCCTGCAGTGACTTGAATGCAGGCTCGTCTTGCATCTCCCAAGATGAAAGGATGTCTGAATCCCCTGTGGAAACCACAGAGAAAGACCTAGTTCCCCACCTCATCGCGACCGGAGGCCTCACATCCTTTGAAAACTCCAGAGGTACGCGGAGATCAGTGCCTCCAAAGGAGACGATGCCTGACTCCTCGTGAAACTTGATAGGAGTCCCAGGATTCCTGTGGCACTTGGAAAGGGACACTTGGTCTCCCGCCTCAGCTGGAGAGGCGTCCCAATTGCCTTGCCAAGCCTCGAGGAGAATCCGGAGTTGTGTCTCGCAACTAGGCAGGAGTCCTGACGTGGCTGAACAAACACGTGTGTGGAAGGGCCATCCCCGTCGTAACTCGAGAATATACCCCAGGTTCCCGCCGCAACTCGAGAAAAACCATGAGACTTCCCCTTCGCCGCGAGATGAGGCCCGATTCCCGTGCACTGCGTGCAGAGCAATTCCGTGTTGCACATCACACATGAAAGGAGCCTTGATTTCCTTGATGGCACTCCAGAGAAACCCCAAGAACACTGTTTCAGGGCTAGAGGGATCCTGAGGTCACTGTAGCAACACGAAAGAGCTCCGTGGACCAAGAATCAACACGAGATGAGAGGTTAGTCCCTGGCTTTGACTCCTGAGGAATACCACCTTACCACAAGCACCTCAAGAGGAGGCTTCTCTCAGCTCTAGGTATGTGAGAGGGATCCTGAGTTTGCGGCCTCAAGTGGAATGGACACCGCGATGCCCTGACTCGAAATAAGGCCGAATATCCCTGCAGTGCCTTGAATGCAGGCTCGTCTTGCATCTCCGAAGAAGAAAGGATGTCTGAATCCCCTCTGGAGACCACAGAGAAACACCTAGTTCCCCACCTCATCGCGACCGGAGGCCTCACATCCTTTGAAAACTCCAGAGGTACGCGGAGATCAGTGCCTCCAAAGGAGACGATGCCTGACTCCTCGTGAAACTTGATAGGGGTCCCAGGATTCTTGTGGCACGTGGAAAGGGGGACCCTTGGTCTCCCGCCTCAGCTGGAGAGGCGTTCCAATTGCCCTGCCAAGCCTCGAGGAGAATCCCGAGTTGTCCCTCGCAACTAGGCAGGAGTCCTGACGTGGCTGAACAAACACGTGGGTGGAAGGGCCATCCCCGTCGTAACTCGAGAATATACCCCAGGTTCCCGCCGCAACTCGAGAAAAACCATGAGACTTCCACCTCGATGCGAGATGAGGCCCGATTCCCCTGTACTGCGTGCAGAGCAATTCCGTCTTGCACATCACACATGAAAGGAGCCTTGATTTCCTTGATGGCACTCCAGAGAAACCCCAAGAACACTGTTTCAAGGCTAGAGGGATCCTGAGGTCACTGTAGCAACACGAAAGAACTCTGTGGACCAAAAATCAACTCGAAAAGAGAGGTTAGTCCCTGGATTCGTCTCCAGAGGAATACCACCTTACCACAAGCACCTCAAGAGGAGGCTTCTCTCAGCTCTAGGTATGTGAGAGGGACCCTGAGTTTGCGGCCTCAAGTGGAATGGACACCGCGATGCCCTGACGCGAAATAAGGCCGGATATCCCTGCAGTGACTTCAATGCAGGCTCGTCTTGCATCTCCCAGGACGAAAGGATGTCTGAATCCCCTGTGGAAAGCACAGAGAAAGACTTAGTTCCCCACCTCATCGCGACCGATAGCCTCACATCCTTTGAAAACTCCAGAGGTACGCGGAGATCAGTGCCTCCAAAGGAGACGATGCCTGACTCCTCGTGAAACTTGATAGGAGTCCCAGGATTCCTGTGGCACTTGGAAACGGACACTTGGTCTCCCGCCTCAGCTGGAGAGGCGTCCCAATTGCCCTGCCAAGCCTCGAGGAGAATCCAGAGTTGTCCCTCGCAACTAGGCAGGAGTCCTGACGTCGCTGAAGAAACACGTGTGTGGAAGGGCCATGCCCGTCGTAACTCGAGAATATACCCCAGGTTCCCGCCGCAACTCGAGAAAAAATATGAGACTTCCCCCTCGCCGCGAGATGAGGCCCGATTCCCCTGCACTGCGTGCAGAGCAATTCCGTGTTGCACATCACACATGAAAGGAGCCTTGATTTCCTTGATGGCACTCCAGAGAAACCCCAAGAACACTGTTTCAAGGCTAGAGGGATCCTGAGGTCACTGTAGCAACACGAAAGAGCTCCGTGGGCCAAAAATCAACTCGAGATGAGAGGTTAGTCCCTGGCTTCGACTCCAGAGGAATACCACCTTACCACAAGCACCTCAAGAGGAGGCTTCTCTCAGCTCTAGGTATGTGAGAGGGTCCCTGAGTTTGCGTCCTCAAGTGGAATGGACACCGCGATGCCCTGGCGCGAAATAAGGCCGGATATCCCTGCAGTGACTTGAATGCAGGCTCGTCTTGCATCTCCCAAGATGAAAGGTTGTCTGAATCCCCTGTGGAGACCACAGAGAAAGACCTAGTTCGCCACCTCATCGCGACCGGAGGCCTCACATCCTTTGAAAACTCCAGAGGTACGCGGAGATCAGTGCCTCCAAAGGAGACGATGCCTGACTCCTCGTGAAACTTGATAGGAGTCCCAGGATTCCTGTGGCACGTGGAAAGGGACACTTGGTCTCCCGCCTCATCTGGAGAGGCGTCCCAATTGCCTTGCCAAGCCTCGAGGAGAATCCCGAGTTGTGTCTCGCAACTAGGCAAGAGTCCTGACGTGGCTGAACAAACACGTGTGTGGAAGGGCCATCCCCGTCGTAACTCGAGAATATACCCCAGGTTCCCGCCGCAACTCGAGAAAAACCATGAGACTTCCCCCTCGATGCGAGATGAGGCCCGATTCCCCTGCACTGCGTGCAGAGCAATTCTGTGTTGCACATCAAACAAGAAAGGAGCCTTGATTTCCTTCATGGCACTCCAGAGAAACCCCAAGAACACTGTTTCAAGGCTAGAGGGATCCTGAGGTCACTGTAGCAACACGAAAGAGCTCCGTGGACCAAGAATCAACACGAGATGAGAGGTTAGTCCCTGGCTTCGACTCCAGAGGAATACCATCTTACCACAAGCACCTCAAAAGGAGGCTTCTCTCAGCTCTAGGTATGTGAGAGGGATCCTGAGATTGCGGCCTCAAGTGGAATGGACACCGCGATGCCCTGACTCGAAATAAGGCCGGATATCCCTGCAGTGACTTGAATGCAGGCTCGTCTTGCATCTCCCAAGAAGAAAGGATGTCTGAATCCCCTGTGGAGACCACAGAGAAACACCTAGTTCCCCACCTCATCTCGACCGGAGGCCTCACATCCTTTGAAAACTCCAGAGGTACGCGGAGATCAGTGCCTCCAAAGGAGACGATGCCTGACTCCTCGTGAAAATTGATAGGAGTCCCAGGATTCTTGTGGCACGTGGAAAGGGACCCTTGGTCTCCCGCCTCAGCTGGAGAGGCGTTCCAATTGCCCTGCCAAGCCTCGAGGAGAATCCCGAGTTGTCCCTCGCAACTAGGCAGGAGTCCTGACGTGGCTGAACAAACACGTGGGTGGAAGGGCCATCCCCGTCGTAACTCGAGAATATACCCCAGGTTCCCGCCGCAACTCGAGAAAAACCATGAGACTTGCCCCTCTATGCGAGATGAGGCCCGATTCCCCTGTACTGCGTGCAGAGCAATTCCGTCTTGCACATCACACATGAAAGGAGCCTTGATTTCCTTGATGGCACTCCAGAGAAACCCCAAGAACACTGTTTCAAGGATAGAGGGATCCTGAGGTCACTGTAGCAACACGAAAGAACTCTGTGGACCAAAAATCAACTCGAAAAGAGAGGTTAGTCCCTGGATTCGTCTCCAGAGGAATACCACCTTACCACAAGCACCTCAAGAGGAGGCTTCTCTCAGCTCTAGGTATGTGAGAGGGACCCTGAGTTTGCGGCCTCAAGTGGAATGGACACCGCGATGCCCTGACTCGAAATAAGGCCGGATATCCCTGCAGTGACTTCAATGCAGGCTCGTCTTGCATCTCCCAGGACGAAAGGATGTCTGAATCCCCTGTGGAAAGCACAGAGAAAGACTTAGTTCCCCACCTCATCGCGACCGATAGCCTCACATCCTTTGAAAACTCCAGAGGTACGCGGAGATCAGTGCCTCCAAAGGAGACGATGCCTGACTCCTCGTGAAACTTGATAGGAGTCCCAGGATTCCTGTGGCACTTGGAAACGGACACTTGGTCTCCCGCCTCAGCTGGAGAGGCGTCCCAATTGCCCTGCCAAGCCTCGAGGAGAATCCAGAATTGTCCCTCGCAAGTAGGCAGGAGTCCTGACGTCGCTGAAGAAACACGTGGGTGGAAGGGCCATCCCAGTCGTAACTCGAGAATATACCCCAGGTTCCCGCCGCAACTCGAGAAAAACCATGAGACTTCCCCCTCGCCGCGAGATGAGGCCCGATTCCCCTGCACTGCATGCAGAGCAATTCCGTGTTGCACATCACACATGAAAGGAGCCTTGATTTCCTTGATGGCACTCCAGAGAAACCCCAGGAACACTGTTTCAAGGCTAGAGGAATCCTGAGGTCACTGTAGCAAAACGAAAGAGCTCCGTGGACCAAGAATCAACACGAGATGAGAGGTTAGTCCCTGGCTTCGACTCCTGAGGAATACCACCTTACCACAAGCACCTCAAGAGGAGGCTTCTCTCAGCTCTAGGTATGTGAGAGGGATCCTGAGTTTGCGGCCTCAAGTGGAATGAACACCGCGATGCCCTGACTCGAAATAAGGCCGGATATCCCTGCAGTGACTTGAATGCAGGCTCGTCTTGCACCTCCCAAGAAGAAAGGATGTCTGAATCCCCTGAGGAGACCACAAAGAAAGACCCAGTTCCCCACTTCATCGCGACCGGAGGCCTCACATCCTTTGAAAACTCCAGAGGTACGCGGAGATCAGTGCCTCCAAAGGAGACGATGCCTGACTCCTCGTGAAACTTGATAGGAGTCCCAGGATTCTTGTGGCACGTGGAAAGGGACCCTTGGTCTCCCGCCTCAGCTGGAGAGGCGTTCCAATTGCCCTGCCAAGCCTCGAGGAAAATCCCGAGTTGTCCCTCGCAACTAGGCAGGAGTCCTGACGTGGCTGGAGAAACACATGGGTGGAAGGGCCGTCCCCGTCGTAACTCGAGAATATACCCCAGGTTCCCGCCGCAACTCGAGAAAAACAATGAGACTTCCCCCTCGATGCGAGATGAGGCCCAATTCCCCTGTACTGCGTGCAGAGCAATTCCGTCTTGCACATCACACATGAAAGGAGCCTTGATTTCCTTGATGGCACTCCAGAGAAACCCCAAGAACACTGTTTCAAGGCTAGAGGGATCCTGAGGTCACTGTAGCAACACGAAAGAACTCTGTGGACCAAAAATCAACTTGAAAAGAGTGGTTAGTCCCTGGATTCGTCTCCAGAGGAATACCACCTTACCACAAGCACCTCAAGAGGAGGCTTCTCTCAGCTCTAGGTATGTGAGAGGGACCCTGAGTTTGCGGCCTCAAGTGGAATGGACACCGCGATGCCCTGACTCGAAAAAAGGCTGGATATCCCTGCAGTGACGTCAATGCAGGCTCGTCTTGCATCTCCCAGGATGAAAGGATGTCTGAATCCCCTGTGGAAAGCACAGAGAAAGACTTAGTTCCCCACCTCATCGCGACCGGAGGCCTCACATCCTTTGAAAACTCCAGAGGTACGCGGAGATCAGTGCCTCCAAAGGAGACGATGCCTGACTCCTCGTGAAACTTGACAGGAGTCCCAGGATTCCTGTGGCACTTGGAAAGGGACACTTGGTCTCCCGCCTCAGCTGGAGAGGCGTCCCAATTGCCCTGCCAAGCCTCGAGGAGAATCCAGAGTTGTCCCTCGCAACTAGGCAGGAGTCCTGACGTGGCTGAACAAACACGTGGGTGGAAGGGCCATCCCCGTCGTAACTCGAGAATATACCCCAGGTTCCCGCCGCAACTCGAGAAAAAATATGAGACTTCCCCCTCGCCGCGAGATGAGGCCCGATTCCCCTGCACTGCGTGCAGAGCAATTCCGTGTTGCACATCACACATGAAAGGAGCCTTGATTTCCTTGATGGCACTCCAGAGAAACCCCAAGAACACTGTTTCAAGGCTAGAGGGATCCTGAGGTCACTGTAGCAACACGAAAGAGCTCCGTGGGCCAAAAATCAACTCGAAATGAGAGGTTAGTCCCTGGCTTCGACTCCAGAGGAATACCACCTTACCACAAGCACCTCAAGAGGAGGCTTCTCTCAGCTCTAGGTATGTGAGAGGGATCCTGAGATTGCGGCCTCAAGTGGAATGGACACCGCGATGCCCTGACTCGAAATAAGGCCGGATATCCCTGCAGTGACTTGAATGCAGGCTCGTCTTGCATCTCCCAAGAAGAAAGGATGTCTGAATCCCCTGTGGAGACCACAGAGAAACACCTAGTTCCCCACCTCATCTCGACCGGAGGCCTCACATCCTTTGAAAACTCCAGAGGTACGCGGAGATCAGTGCCTCCAAAGGAGACGATGCCTGACTCCTCGTGAAAATTGATAGGAGTCCCAGGATTCTTGTGGCACGTGGAAAGGGACCCTTGGTCTCCCGCCTCAGCTGGAGAGGCGTTCCAATTGCCCTGCCAAGCCTCGAGGAGAATCCCGAGTTGTCCCTCGCAACTAGGCAGGAGTCCTGACGTGGCTGAACAAACACGTGGGTGGAAGGGCCATCCCCGTCGTAACTCGAGAATATACCCCAGGTTCCCGCCGCAACTCGAGAAAAACCATGAGACTTGCCCCTCTATGCGAGATGAGGCCCGATTCCCCTGTACTGCGTGCAGAGCAATTCCGTCTTGCACATCACACATGAAAGGAGCCTTGATTTCCTTGATGGCACTCCAGAGAAACCCCAAGAACACTGTTTCAAGGATAGAGGGATCCTGAGGTCACTGTAGCAACACGAAAGAACTCTGTGGACCAAAAATCAACTCGAAAAGAGAGGTTAGTCCCTGGATTCGTCTCCAGAGGAATACCACCTTACCACAAGCACCTCAAGAGGAGGCTTCTCTCAGCTCTAGGTATGTGAGAGGGACCCTGAGTTTGCGGCCTCAAGTGGAATGGACACCGCGATGCCCTGACTCGAAATAAGGCCGGATATCCCTGCAGTGACTTCAATGCAGGCTCGTCTTGCATCTCCCAGGACGAAAGGATGTCTGAATCCCCTGTGGAAAGCACAGAGAAAGACTTAGTTCCCCACCTCATCGCGACCGATAGCCTCACATCCTTTGAAAACTCCAGAGGTACGCGGAGATCAGTGCCTCCAAAGGAGACGATGCCTGACTCCTCGTGAAACTTGATAGGAGTCCCAGGATTCCTGTGGCACTTGGAAACGGACACTTGGTCTCCCGCCTCAGCTGGAGAGGCGTCCCAATTGCCCTGCCAAGCCTCGAGGAGAATCCAGAATTGTCCCTCGCAAGTAGGCAGGAGTCCTGACGTCGCTGAAGAAACACGTGGGTGGAAGGGCCATCCCAGTCGTAACTCGAGAATATACCCCAGGTTCCCGCCGCAACTCGAGAAAAACCATGAGACTTCCCCCTCGCCGCGAGATGAGGCCCGATTCCCCTGCACTGCATGCAGAGCAATTCCGTGTTGCACATCACACATGAAAGGAGCCTTGATTTCCTTGATGGCACTCCAGAGAAACCCCAGGAACACTGTTTCAAGGCTAGAGGAATCCTGAGGTCACTGTAGCAAAACGAAAGAGCTCCGTGGACCAAGAATCAACACGAGATGAGAGGTTAGTCCCTGGCTTCGACTCCTGAGGAATACCACCTTACCACAAGCACCTCAAGAGGAGGCTTCTCTCAGCTCTAGGTATGTGAGAGGGATCCTGAGTTTGCGGCCTCAAGTGGAATGAACACCGCGATGCCCTGACTCGAAATAAGGCCGGATATCCCTGCAGTGACTTGAATGCAGGCTCGTCTTGCACCTCCCAAGAAGAAAGGATGTCTGAATCCCCTGAGGAGACCACAAAGAAAGACCCAGTTCCCCACTTCATCGCGACCGGAGGCCTCACATCCTTTGAAAACTCCAGAGGTACGCGGAGATCAGTGCCTCCAAAGGAGACGATGCCTGACTCCTCGTGAAACTTGATAGGAGTCCCAGGATTCTTGTGGCACGTGGAAAGGGACCCTTGGTCTCCCGCCTCAGCTGGAGAGGCGTTCCAATTGCCCTGCCAAGCCTCGAGGAAAATCCCGAGTTGTCCCTCGCAACTAGGCAGGAGTCCTGACGTGGCTGGAGAAACACATGGGTGGAAGGGCCGTCCCCGTCGTAACTCGAGAATATACCCCAGGTTCCCGCCGCAACTCGAGAAAAACAATGAGACTTCCCCCTCGATGCGAGATGAGGCCCAATTCCCCTGTACTGCGTGCAGAGCAATTCCGTCTTGCACATCACACATGAAAGGAGCCTTGATTTCCTTGATGGCACTCCAGAGAAACCCCAAGAACACTGTTTCAAGGCTAGAGGGATCCTGAGGTCACTGTAGCAACACGAAAGAACTCTGTGGACCAAAAATCAACTTGAAAAGAGTGGTTAGTCCCTGGATTCGTCTCCAGAGGAATACCACCTTACCACAAGCACCTCAAGAGGAGGCTTCTCTCAGCTCTAGGTATGTGAGAGGGACCCTGAGTTTGCGGCCTCAAGTGGAATGGACACCGCGATGCCCTGACTCGAAAAAAGGCTGGATATCCCTGCAGTGACGTCAATGCAGGCTCGTCTTGCATCTCCCAGGATGAAAGGATGTCTGAATCCCCTGTGGAAAGCACAGAGAAAGACTTAGTTCCCCACCTCATCGCGACCGGAGGCCTCACATCCTTTGAAAACTCCAGAGGTACGCGGAGATCAGTGCCTCCAAAGGAGACGATGCCTGACTCCTCGTGAAACTTGACAGGAGTCCCAGGATTCCTGTGGCACTTGGAAAGGGACACTTGGTCTCCCGCCTCAGCTGGAGAGGCGTCCCAATTGCCCTGCCAAGCCTCGAGGAGAATCCAGAGTTGTCCCTCGCAACTAGGCAGGAGTCCTGACGTGGCTGAACAAACACGTGGGTGGAAGGGCCATCCCCGTCGTAACTCGAGAATATACCCCAGGTTCCCGCCGCAACTCGAGAAAAAATATGAGACTTCCCCCTCGCCGCGAGATGAGGCCCGATTCCCCTGCACTGCGTGCAGAGCAATTCCGTGTTGCACATCACACATGAAAGGAGCCTTGATTTCCTTGATGGCACTCCAGAGAAACCCCAAGAACACTGTTTCAAGGCTAGAGGGATCCTGAGGTCACTGTAGCAACACGAAAGAGCTCCGTGGGCCAAAAATCAACTCGAAATGAGAGGTTAGTCCCTGGCTTCGACTCCAGAGGAATACCACCTTACCACAAGCACCTCAAGAGGAGGCTTCTCTCAGCTCTAGGTATGTGAGAGGGATCCTGAGTTTGCGGCCTCAAGTGGAATGGACACCGCGATGCCCTGACTCGAAATAAGGCCGGTTATCCCTGCAGTGACTTGAATGCAGGCTCGTCTTGCATCTCCCAAGAAGAAAGGATGTCTGAATCCCCTGTGGAGACCACAGAGAAAGACCTAGTTCCCCACCTCATCGCGACCGGAGGCCTCACATCCTTTGAAAACTCCAGAGGTACGCGGAAATCAGTGCCTTCAAAGGAGACGATGCCTGACTCCTCGTGAAACTTGATAGGAGTCCCAGGATTCTTGTGGCACGTGGAAAGGGACCCTTGGTCTCCCGCCTCAGCTGGAGAGGCGTTCCAATTGCCCTGCCAAGCCTCGAGGAGAATCCCGAGTTGTCCCTCGCAACTAGGCAGGAGTCCTGACGTGGCTGAACAAACACGTGGGTGGAAGGGCCATCCCCGTCGTAACTCGAGAATATACCCCAGGTTCCCGCCGCAACTCGAGAAAAACCATGAGACTTCCCCCTCGATGCGAGATGAGGCCCAATTCCCCTGTACTGCGTGCAGAGCAATTCCGTCTTGCACATCACACATGAAAGGAGCCTTGATTTCCTTGATGGCACTCCAGAGAAACCCCAAGAACACTGTTTCAAGGATAGAGGGATCCTGAGGTCACTGTAGCAACACGAAAGAACTCTGTGGACCAAAAATCAACTTGAAAAGAGAGGTTAGTCCCTGGATTCGTCTCCAGAGGAATGCCACCTTACCACAAGCACCTCAAGAGGAGGCTTCTCTCAGCTCTAGGTATGTGAGAGGGACCCTGAGTTTGCGGCCTCAAGTGGAATGGACACCGGGATGCCCTGACTCGAAAAAAGGCCGGATATCCCTGCAGTGACTTCATGCAGGCTCGTCTTGTATCTCCCAGGACGAAAGGATGTCTGAATCCCCTGAGGAAAGCACAGAGAAAGACTTTGTTCCCAACCTCATCGCGACCGGAGGCCTCACATCCTTTGAAAACTCCAGAGGTACGCGGAGATCAGTGCCTCCAAAGGAGACGATGCCTGACTCCTCGTGAAACTTGATAGGAGTCCCAGGATTCCTGTGGCACGTGGAAAGGGACACTTTGTCTCCCGCCTCACCTGGAGAGGCGTCCCAATTGCCCTGCCAAGCCTCGAGGAGAATCCAGAGTTGTCCCTCGCAACTAGGCAGGAGTCCTGACGTGGTTGAACAAACACGTGGGTGGAAGGGCCATCCCCGTCGTAACTCGAGAATATACCCCAGGTTCCCGCCGCAACTCGAGAAAAACCATGAGACTTCCCCCTCGCCGCGAGATGAGGCCCGATTCCCCTGCACTGCGTGCAGAGCAATTCCATGTTGCACATCACACATGAAAGGAGCCTTGATTTCCTTGATGGCACTCCAGAGAAACCCCAAGAACACTGTTTCAAGGCTAGAGGGATCCTGAGGTCACTGTAGCAACACGAAAGAGCTCCGTGGGCCAAAAATCAACTCGAGATGAGAGGTTAGTCCCTGGCTTCGACTCCAGAGGAATACCACCTTACCACAAGCACCTCAAGAGGAGGCTTCTCTCAGCTCTAGGTATGTGAGAGGGACCCTGAGTTTGCGGCCTCAAGTGGAATGGACACCGCGATGCCCTGACTCGAAATAAGGCTGGATATCCCTGCAGTGACTGGAATGCAGGCTCGTCTTGCATCTCCCAAGACGAAAGGGTGTCTGAATCCCCTGTGGAGACCACAGAGAAAGACCTAGTTCCCCACCTCATCGCGACCGGAGGCCTCACATCCTTTGAAAACTCCAGAGGTATGCGGAGATCAGTGCCTCCAAAGGAGACGATGCCTGACGCCTCGTGAAACTTGATAGGAGTCCCAGGATTCCTGTGGCACGTGGAAAGGGACCCTTGGTCTCCCGCCTCAGCTGGAGAGGCGTCCCAATTGCCTTGCCAAGCCTCGAGGAGAATCCCGAGTTGTGTCTCGCAACTAGGCAAGAGTCCTGACGTGGCTGAACAAACACGTGTGTGGAAGGGCCATCCCCGTCGTAACTGGAGAATATACCCCAGGTTCCCACCGCAACACGAGAAAAACCATGAGACTTCCCCCTCGCCGCGAGATGAGGCCCGATTCCCCTGCACTGCGTGCAGAGCAATTCTGTGTTGCACATCACACATGAAAGGAGCCTTGATTTCCTTCATGGCACTCCAGAGAAACCCCAAGAACACTGTTTCAAGGCTAGAGGGATCCTGAGGTCACTGTAGCAACACGAAAGAACTCTGTGGACCAAAAATCAACTCGAGATGAGAGGTTAGTCCCTGGCTTCGACTCCAGAGGAATACCACCTTACCACAAGCACCTCAAGAGGAGGCTTCTCTCAGCTCTAGGTATGTGAGAGGAATCCTGAGTTTGCGGCCTCAAGTGGAATGGACACCGCGATGCCCTGACTCGAAATAAGGCCTGATATCCCTGCAGTGACTGGAATGCAGGCTCGTCTTGCATCTCCCAAGACGAAAGGGTGTCTGAATCCCCTGTGGAGACCACAGAGAAAGACCTAGTTCCCCACCTCATCGCGACAGGAGGCCTCAAAATCTTTGAAAACTCCAGAGGTATGCGGAGATCAGTGCCTCCAAAGGAGACGATGCCTGACTCCTCGTGAAACTTGATAGGAGACCCAGGATTCCTGTGGCACGTGGAAAGGGACCCTTGGTCTCCCGCCTCAGCTGGAGAGGCGTCCCAATTGCCCTGCAAAGCCTCGAGGAGAATCCCGAGTTGTCCCTCGCAACTAGGCAGGAGTCCTGACGTGGCTGAACAAACACGTGGGTGGAAGGGCCATCCCCGTCGTAACTCGAGAATATACCCCAGGTTCCCGCCGCAACTCGAGAAAAACCATGAGACTTCCCCCTCGCCGCGAGATGAGGCCCGATTCCCCTGCACTGCGTGCAGAGCAATTCCGTGTTGCACATCACACATGAAAGGAGCCTTGATTTCCTTGATGGCACTCCAGAGAAACCCCAAGAACACTGTTTCAAGGCTAGAGGGATCCTGAGGTCACTGTAGCAACACGAAAGAGCTCCGTGGACCAAGAATCAACACGAGATGAGAGGTTAGTCCCTGGCTTCGACTCCTGAGGAATACCACCTTACCACAAGCACCTCAAGAGGAGGCTTCTCTCAGCTCTAGGTATGTGAGAGGGATCCTGAGTTTGCGGCCTCAAGTGGAATGGACACCGCGATGCCCTGACTCGAAATAAGGCCGGATATCCCTGCAGTGACTTGAATGCAGGCTCGTCTTGCATCTCCCAAGAAGAAAGGATGTCTGAATCCCCTGTGGAGACCACAGAGAAAGACCTAGTTCCCCACCTCATCGCGACCGGAGGCCTCACATCCTTTGAAAACTCCAGAGGTACGCGGAGATCAGTGCCTCCAAAGGAGACGATGCCTGACTCCTCGTGAAACTTGATAGGAGTCCCAGGATTCTTGTGGCACGTGGAAAGGGACCCTTGGTCTCCCGCCTCAGCTGGAGAGGCGTTCCAATTGCCCTGCCAAGCCTCGAGGAGAATCCCGAGTTGTCCCTCGCAACTAGGCAGGAGTCCTGACGTGGCTGAACAAACACGTGGTTGGAAGGGCCATCCCCGTCGTAACTCGAGAATATACCCCAGGTTCCCGCCGCAACTCGAGAAAAACCATGAGACTTCCCCCTCGATGGGAGATGAGGCCCGATTCCCCTGTACTGCGTGCAGAGCAATTCCGTCTTGCACATCACACATGAAAGGAGCCTTGATTTCCTTGATGGCACTCCAGAGAAACCCCAAGAACACTGTTTCAAGGATAGAGGGATCCTGAGGTCACTGTAGCAACACGAAAGAACTCTGTGGACCAAAAATCAACTCGAAAAGAGAGGTTAGTCCCTGGATTCGTCTCCAGAGGAATACCACCTTACCACAAGCACCTCAAGAGGAGGCTTCTCTCAGCTCTAGGTATGTGAGAGGAACCCTGAGTTTGCGGCCTCAAGTGGAATGGACACCGCGATGCCCTGACTCGAAATAAGGCCGGTTATCCCTGCAGTGACTTGAATGCAGGCTCGTCTTGCATCTCCCAAGAAGAAAGGATGTCTGAATCCCCTCTGGAGACCACAGAGAAAGACCTAGTTCCCCACCTCATCGCGACCGGAGGCCTCACATCCTTTGAAAACTCCAGAGGTACGCGGAAATCAGTGCCTTCAAAGGAGACGATGCCTGACTCCTCGTGAAACTTGATAGGAGTCCCAGGATTCTTGTGGCACGTGGAAAGGGACCCTTGGTCTCCCGCCTCAGCTGGAGAGGCGTTCCAATTGCCCTGCCAAGCCTCGAGGAGAATCCCGAGTTGTCCCTCGCAACTAGGCAGGAGTCCTGACGTGGCTGAACAAACACGTGGGTGGAAGGGCCATCCCCGTCGTAACTCGAGAATATACCCCAGGTTCCCGCCGCAACTCGAGAAAAACCATGAGACTTCCCCCTCGATGCGAGATGAGGCCCAATTCCCCTGTACTGCGTGCAGAGCAATTCCGTCTTGCACATCACACATGAAAGGAGCCTTGATTTCCTTGATGGCACTCCAGAGAAACCCCAAGAACACTGTTTCAAGGATAGAGGGATCCTGAGGTCACTGTAGCAACACGAAAGAACTCTGTGGACCAAAAATCAACTTGAAAAGAGAGGTTAGTCCCTGGATTCGTCTCCAGAGGAATGCCACCTTACCACAAGCACCTCAAGAGGAGGCTTCTCTCAGCTCTAGGTATGTGAGAGGGACCCTGAGTTTGCGGCCTCAAGTGGAATGGACACCGGGATGCCCTGACTCGAAAAAAGGCCGGATATCCCTGCAGTGACTTCATGCAGGCTCGTCTTGTATCTCCCAGGACGAAAGGATGTCTGAATCCCCTGTGGAAAGCACAGAGAAAGACTTAGTTCCCAACCTCATCGCGACCGGAGGCCTCACATCCTTTGAAAACTCCAGAGGTACGCGGAGATCAGTGCCTCCAAAGGAGACGATGCCTGATTCCTCGTGAAACTTGATAGGAGTCCCAGGATTCCTGTGGCACGTGGAAAGGGACACTTTGTCTCCCGCCTCACCTGGAGAGGCGTCCCAATTGCCCTGCCAAGCCTCGAGGAGAATCCAGAGTTGTCCCTCGCAACTAGGCAGGAGTCCTGACGTGGTTGAACAAACACGTGGGTGGAAGGGCCATCCCCGTCGTAACTCGAGAATATACCCCAGGTTCCCGCCGCAACTCGAGAAAAACCATGAGACTTCCCCCTCGCCGCGAGATGAGGCCCGATTCCCCTGCACTGCGTGCAGAGCAATTCCATGTTGCACATCACACATGAAAGGAGCCTTGATTTCCTTGATGGCACTCCAGAGAAACCCCAAGAACACTGTTTCAAGGCTAGAGGGATCCTGAGGTCACTGTAGCAACACGAAAGAGCTCCGTGGGCCAAAAATCAACTCGAGATGAGAGGTTAGTCCCTGGCTTCGACTCCAGAGGAATACCACCTTACCACAAGCACCTCAAGAGGAGGCTTCTCTCAGCTCTAGGTATGTGAGAGGGACCCTGAGTTTGCGGCCTCAAGTGGAATGGACACCGCGATGCCCTGACTCGAAATAAGGCTGGATATCCCTGCAGTGACTGGAATGCAGGCTCGTCTTGCATCTCCCAAGACGAAAGGGTGTCTGAATCCCCTGTGGAGACCACAGAGAAAGACCTAGTTCCCCACCTCATCGCGACCGGAGGCCTCACATCCTTTGAAAACTCCAGAGGTACGCGGAGATCAGTGCCTCCAAAGGAGACGATGCCTGACGCCTCGTGAAACTTGATAGGAGTCCCAGGATTCCTGTGGCACGTGGAAAGGGACCCTTGGTCTCCCGCCTCAGCTGGAGAGGCGTCCCAATTGCCTTGCCAAGCCTCGAGGAGAATCCCGAGTTGTGTCTCGCAACTAGGCAAGAGTCCTGACGTGGCTGAACAAACACGTGCGTGGAAGGGCCATCCCCGTCGTAACTGGAGAATATACCCCAGGTTCCCACCGCAACACGAGAAAAACCATGAGAGTTTCCCCTCGCCGCGAGACGAGGCCCGATTCCCCTGCACTGCGTGCAGAGCAATTCTGTGTTGCACATCACACATGAAAGGAGCCTTGATTTCCTTCATGGCACTCCAGAGAAACCCCAAGATCACTGTTTCAAGGCTAGAGGGATCCTGAGGTCACTGTAGCAACACGAAAGAACTCTGTGGACCAAAAATCAACTCGAGATGAGAGGTTAGTCCCTGGCTTCGACTCCAGAGGAATACCACCTTACCACAAGCACCTCAAGAGGAGGCTTCTCTCAGCTCTAGGTATGTGAGAGGAATCCTGAGTTTGCGGCCTCAAGTGGAATGGACACCGCGATGCCCTGACTCGAAATAAGGCCTGATATCCCTGCAGTGACTGGAATGCAGGCTCGTCTTGCATCTCCCAAGACGAAAGGGTGTCTGAATCCCCTGTGGAGACCACAGAGAAAGACCTAGTTCCCCACCTCATCGCGACAGGAGGCCTCAAAATCTTTGAAAACTCCAGAGGTATGCGGAGATCAGTGCCTCCAAAGGAGACGATGCCTGACTCCTCGTGAAACTTGATAGGAGACCCAGGATTCCTGTGGCACGTGGAAAGGGACCCTTGGTCTCCCGCCTCAGCTGGAGAGGCGTCCCAATTGCCCTGCAAAGCCTCGAGGAGAATCCCGAGTTGTCCCTCGCAACTAGGCAGGAGTCCTGACGTGGCTGAACAAACACGTGGGTGGAAGGGCCATCCCCGTCGTAACTCGAGAATATACCCCAGGTTCCCGCCGCAACTCGAGAAAAACCATGAGACTTCCCCCTCGCCGCGAGATGAGGCCCGATTCCCCTGCACTGCGTGCAGAGCAATTCCGTGTTGCACATCACACATGAAAGGAGCCTTGATTTCCTTGATGGCACTCCAGAGAAACCCCAAGAACACTGTTTCAAGGCTAGAGGGATCCTGAGGTCACTGTAGCAACACGAAAGAGCTCCGTGGATCAAGAATCAACACGAGATGAGAGGTTAGTCCCTGGCTTCGACTCCTGAGGAATACCACCTTACCACAAGCACCTCAAGAGGAGGCTTCTCTCAGCTCTAGGTATGTGAGAGGGATCCTGAGTTTGGGGCCTCAAGTGGAATGGACACCGCGATGCCCTGACTCGAAATAAGGCCGGATATCCCTGCAGTGACTTGAATGCAGGCTCGTCTTGCATCTCCCAAGAAGAAAGGATGTCTGAATCCCCTGTGGAGACCACAGAGAAAGACCTAGTTCCCCACCTCATCGCGACCGGAGGCCTCACATCCTTTGAAAACTCCAGAGGTACGCGGAGATCAGTGCCTCCAAAGGAGACGATGCCTGACTCCTCGTGAAACTTGATAGGAGTCCCAGGATTCTTGTGGCACGTGGAAAGGGACCCTTGGTCTCCCGCCTCAGCTGGAGAGGCGTTCCAATTGCCCTGCCAAGCCTCGAGGAGAATCCCGAGTTGTCCCTCGCAACTAGGCAGGAGTCCTGACGTGGCTGAACAAACACGTGGTTGGAAGGGCCATCCCCGTCGTAACTCGAGAATATACCCCAGGTTCCCGCCGCAACTCGAGAAAAACCATGAGACTTCCCCCTCGATGGGAGATGAGGCCCGATTCCCCTGTACTGCGTGCAGAGCAATTCCGTCTTGCACATCACACATGAAAGGAGCCTTGATTTCCTTGATGGCACTCCAGAGAAACCCCAAGAACACTGTTTCAAGGATAGAGGGATCCTGAGGTCACTGTAGCAACACGAAAGAACTCTGTGGACCAAAAATCAACTCGAAAAGAGAGGTTAGTCCCTGGATTCGTCTCCAGAGGAATACCACCTTACCACAAGCACCTCAAGAGGAGGCTTCTCTCAGCTCTAGGTATGTGAGAGGAACCCTGAGTTTGCGGCCTCAAGTGGAATGGACACCGCGATGCCCTGACTCGAAATAAGGCCGGATATCCCTGCAGTGACTTCAATGCAGGCTCGTCTTGCATCTCCCAGGACGAAAGGATGTCTGAATCCCCTGTGGAAAGCACAGAGAAAGACTTAGTTCCCAACCTCATCGCGACCGATAGCCTCACATCCTTTGAAAACTCCAGAGGTACGCGGAGATCAGTGCCTCCAAAGGAGACGATGCCTGACTCCTCGTGAAACTTGATAGGAGTCCCAGGATTCCTGTGGCACTTGGAAAGGGACACTTGGTCTCCCGCCTCAGCTGGAGAGGCGTCCCAATTGCCCTGCAAAGCCTCGAGGAGAATCCAGAGTTGTCCCTCGTAACTAGGCAGGAGTCCTGACGTCGCTGAAGAAACACGTGGGTGGAAGGGCCATCCCCATCGTAACTCGAGAATATACCCCAGGTTCCCGCCGCAACTCGAGAAAAACCATGAGACTTCCCCCTCGCCGCGAGATGAGGCCCGATTCCCCTGCACTGCGTGCAGAGCAATTCCGTGTTGCACATCACACATGAAAGGAGCCTTGATTTCCTTCATGGCACTCCAGAGAATCCCCAAGAACACTGTTTCAAGGCTAGAGGGATCCTGAGGTCACTGTAGCAACACGAAAGAGCTCCGTGGGCCAAAAATCAACTCGAGATGAGAGGTTAGTCCCTGGCTTCGACTCCAGAGGAATACCACCTTACCACAAGCACCTCAAGAGGAGGCTTCTCTCAGCTCTAGGTATGTGAGAGGGATCCTGAGTTTGCGGCCTCAAGTGGAATGGACACCGCGATGCCCTGACTCGAAATAAGGCCGGTTATCCCTGCAGTGACTTGAATGCAGGCTCGTCTTGCATCTCCCAAGAAGAAAGGATGTCTGAATCCCCTCTGGAGACCACAGAGAAAGACCTAGTTCCCCACCTCATCGCGACCGGAGGCCTCACATCCTTTGAAAACTCCAGAGGTACGCGGAAATCAGTGCCTTCAAAGGAGACGATGCCTGACTCCTCGTGAAACTTGATAGGAGTCCCAGGATTCTTGTGGCACGTGGAAAGGGACCCTTGGTCTCCCGCCTCAGCTGGAGAGGCGTTCCAATTGCCCTGCCAAGCCTCGAGGAGAATCCCGAGTTGTCCCTCGCAACTAGGCAGGAGTCCTGACGTGGCTGAACAAACACGTGGGTGGAAGGGCCATCCCCGTCGTAACTCGAGAATATACCCCAGGTTCCCGCCGCAACTCGAGAAAAACCATGAGACTTCCCCCTCGATGCGAGATGAGGCCCAATTCCGCTGTACTGCGTGCAGAGCAATTCCGTCTTGCACATCACACATGAAAGGAGCCTTGATTTCCTTGATGGCACTCCAGAGAAACCCCAAGAACACTGTTTCAAGGATAGAGGGATCCTGAGGTCACTGTAGCAACACGAAAGAACTCTGTGGACCAAAAATCAACTTGAAAAGAGAGGTTAGTCCCTGGATTCGTCTCCAGAGGAATGCCACCTTACCACAAGCACCTCAAGAGGAGGCTTCTCTCAGCTCTAGGTATGTGAGAGGGACCCTGAGTTTGCAGCCTCAAGTGGAATGGACACCGGGATGCCCTGACTCGAAAAAAGGCCGGATATCCCTGCAGTGACTTCATGCAGGCTCGTCTTGTATCTCCCAGGACGAAAGGATGTCTGAATCCCCTGTGGAAAGCACAGAGAAAGACTTAGTTCCCAACCTCATCGCGACCGGAGGCCTCACATCCTTTGAAAACTCCAGAGGTACGCGGAGATCAGTGCCTCCAAAGGAGACGATGCCTGACTCCTCGTGAAACTTGATAGGAGTCCCAGGATTCCTGTGGCACGTGGAAAGGGACACTTTGTCTCCCGCCTCACCTGGAGAGGCGTCCCAATTGCCCTGCCAAGCCTCGAGGAGAATCCAGAGTTGTCCCTCGCAACTAGGCAGGAGTCCTGACGTGGTTGAACAAACACGTGGGTGGAAGGGCCATCCCCGTCGTAACTCGAGAATATACCCCAGGTTCCCGCCGCAACTCGAGAAATACCATGACACTTCCCCCTCGCCGCGAGATGAGGCCCGATTCCCCTGCACTGCGTGCAGAGCAATTCCGTGTTGCACATCACACATGAAAGGAGCCTTGATTTCCTTGATGGCACTCCAGAGAAACCCCAAGAACACTGTTTCAAGGCTAGAGGGATCCTGAGGTCACTGTAGCAACACGAAAGAGCTCCGTGGGCCAAAAATCAACTCGAGATGAGAGGTTAGTCCCTGGCTTCGACTCCAGAGGAATACCACCTTACCACAAGCACCTCAAGAGGAGGCTTCTCTCAGCTCTAGGTATGTGAGAGGGACCCTGAGTTTGCGGCCTCAAGTGGAATGGACACCGCGATGCCCTGACTCGAAATAAGGCTGGATATCCCTGCAGTGACTGGAATGCAGGCTCGTCTTGCATCTCCCAAGACGAAAGGGTGTCTGAATCCCCTGTGGAGACCACAGAGAAAGACCTAGTTCCCCACCTCATCGCGACCGGAGGCCTCACATCCTTTGAAAACTCCAGAGGTACGCGGAGATCAGTGCCTCCAAAGGAGACGATGCCTGACGCCTCGTGAAACTTGATAGGAGTCCCAGGATTCCTGTGGCACGTGGAAAGGGACCCTTGGTCTCCCGCCTCAGCTGGAGAGGCGTCCCAATTGCCTTGCCAAGCCTCGAGGAGAATCCCGAGTTGTGTCTCGCAACTAGGCAAGAGTCCTGACGTGGCTGAACAAACACGTGCGTGGAAGGGCCATCCCCGTCGTAACTGGAGAATATACCCCAGGTTCCCACCGCAACACGAGAAAAACCATGAGACTTCCCCCTCGCCGCGAGACGAGGCCCGATTCCCCTGCACTGCGTGCAGAGCAATTCTGTGTTGCACATCACACATGAAAGGAGCCTTGATTTCCTTCATGGCACTCCAGAGAAACCCCAAGATCACTGTTTCAAGGCTAGAGGGATCCTGAGGTCACTGTAGCAACACGAAAGAACTCTGTGGACCAAAAATCAACTCGAGATGAGAGGTTAGTCCCTGGCTTCGACTCCAGAGGAATACCACCTTACCACAAGCACCTCAAGAGGAGGCTTCTCTCAGCTCTAGGTATGTGAGAGGAATCCTGAGTT
The DNA here is from genome assembly GCF_910594005.1 of Cervus elaphus. Classification (NCBI taxonomy): domain Eukaryota; kingdom Metazoa; phylum Chordata; class Mammalia; order Artiodactyla; family Cervidae; genus Cervus; species Cervus elaphus. The sequence continues at coordinate 1,953,803 of NC_057828.1, forward strand.
TGCGGCCTCAAGTGGAATGGACACCGCGATGCCCTGACTCGAAATAAGGCCTGATATCCCTGCAGTGACTGGAATGCAGGCTCGTCTTGCATCTCCCAAGACGAAAGGGTGTCTGAATCCCCTGTGGAGACCACAGAGAAAGACCTAGTTCCCCACCTCATCGCGACAGGAGGCCTCAAAATCTTTGAAAACTCCAGAGGTATGCGGAGATCAGTGCCTCCAAAGGAGACGATGCCTGACTCCTCGTGAAACTTGATAGGAGACCCAGGATTCCTGTGGCACGTGGAAAGGGACCCTTGGTCTCCCGCCTCAGCTGGAGAGGCGTCCCAATTGCCCTGCAAAGCCTCGAGGAGAATCCCGAGTTGTCCCTCGCAACTAGGCAGGAGTCCTGACGTGGCTGAACAAACACGTGGGTGGAAGGGCCATCCCCGTCGTAACTCGAGAATATACCCCAGGTTCCCGCCGCAACTCGAGAAAAACCATGAGACTTCCCCCTCGCCGCGAGATGAGGCCCGATTCCCCTGCACTGCGTGCAGATCAATTCCGTGTTGCACATCACACATGAAAGGAGCCTTGATTTCCTTGATGGCACTCCAGAGAAACCCCAAGAACACTGTTTCAAGGCTAGAGGGATCCTGAGGTCACTGTAGCAACACGAAAGAGCTCCGTGGATCAAGAATCAACACGAGATGAGAGGTTAGTCCCTGGCTTCGACTCCTGAGGAATACCACCTTACCACAAGCACCTCAAGAGGAGGCTTCTCTCAGCTCTAGGTATGTGAGAGGGATCCTGAGTTTGCGGCCTCAAGTGGAATGGACACCGCGATGCCCTGACTCGAAATAAGGCCGGATATCCCTGCAGTGACTTGAATGCAGGCTCGTCTTGCATCTCCCAAGAAGAAAGGATGTCTGAATCCCCTGTGGAGACCACAGAGAAAGACCTAGTTCCCCACCTCATCGCGACCGGAGGCCTCACATCCTTTGAAAACTCCAGAGGTACGCGGAGATCAGTGCCTCCAAAGGAGACGATGCCTGACTCCTCGTGAAACTTGATAGGAGTCCCAGGATTCTTGTGGCACGTGGAAAGGGACCCTTGGTCTCCCGCCTCAGCTGGAGAGGCGTTCCAATTGCCCTGCCAAGCCTCGAGGAGAATCCCGAGTTGTCCCTCGCAACTAGGCAGGAGTCCTGACGTGGCTGAACAAACACGTGGTTGGAAGGGCCATCCCCGTCGTAACTCGAGAATATACCCCAGGTTCCCGCCGCAACTCGAGAAAAACCATGAGACTTCCCCTCGATGGGAGATGAGGCCCGATTCCCCTGTACTGCGTGCAGAGCAATTCCGTCTTGCACATCACACATGAAAGGAGCCTTGATTTCCTTGATGGCACTCCAGAGAAACCCCAAGAACACTGTTTCAAGGATAGAGGGATCCTGAGGTCACTGTAGCAACACGAAAGAACTCTGTGGACCAAAAATCAACTCGAAAAGAGAGGTTAGTCCCTGGATTCGTCTCCAGAGGAATACCACCTTACCACAAGCACCTCAAGAGGAGGCTTCTCTCAGCTCTAGGTATGTGAGAGGAACCCTGAGTTTGCGGCCTCAAGTGGAATGGACACCGCGATGCCCTGACTCGAAATAAGGCCGGATATCCCTGCAGTGACTTCAATGCAGGCTCGTCTTGCATCTCCCAGGACGAAAGGATGTCTGAATCCCCTGTGGAAAGCACAGAGAAAGACTTAGTTCCCAACCTCATCGCGACCGATAGCCTCACATCCTTTGAAAACTCCAGAGGTACGCGGAGATCAGTGCCTCCAAAGGAGACGATGCCTGACTCCTCGTGAAACTTGATAGGAGTCCCAGGATTCCTGTGGCACTTGGAAAGGGACACTTGGTCTCCCGCCTCAGCTGGAGAGGCGTCCCAATTGCCCTGCAAAGCCTCGAGGAGAATCCAGAGTTGTCCCTCGTAACTAGGCAGGAGTCCTGACGTCGCTGAAGAAACACGTGGGTGGAAGGGCCATCCCCATCGTAACTCGAGAATATACCCCAGGTTCCCGCCGCAACTCGAGAAAAACCATGAGACTTCCCCCTCGCCGCGAGATGAGGCCCGATTCCCCTGCACTGCGTGCAGAGCAATTCCGTGTTGCACATCACACATGAAAGGAGCCTTGATTTCCTTCATGGCACTCCAGAGAATCCCCAAGAACACTGTTTCAAGGCTAGAGGGATCCTGAGGTCACTGTAGCAACACGAAAGAGCTCCGTGGGCCAAAAATCAACTCGAGATGAGAGGTTAGTCCCTGGCTTCGACTCCAGAGGAATACCACCTTACCACAAGCACCTCAAGAGGAGGCTTCTCTCAGCTCTAGGTATGTGAGAGGGACCCTGAGTTTGCGGCCTCAAGTGGAATGGACACCGCGATGCCCTGACTCGAAATAAGGCTGGATATCCCTGCAGTGACTTGAATGCAGGCTCGTCTTGCATCTCCCAAGATGAAAGGATGTCTGAATCCCCTGTGGAGACCACAGAGAAAGACCTAGTTCCCCACCTCATCGCGACCGGAGGCCTCACATCCTTTGAAAACTCCAGAGGTACGCGGAGATCAGTGCCTCCAAAGGAGACGATGCCTGACTCCTCGTGAAACTTGATAGGAGTCCCAGGATTCCTGTGGCACGTGGAAAGGGACCCTTGGTCTCCCGCCTCAGCTGGAGAGGCGTCCCAATTGCCTTGCCAAGCCTCGAGGAGAATCCCGAGTTGTGTCTCGCAAGTAGGCAAGAGTCCTGACGTGGCTGAACAAACACGTGTGTGGAAGGGCCATCCCCGTCGTAACTCGAGAATATACCCCAGGTTCCCGCCGCAACTCGAGAAAAACCATGAGACTTCCCCCTCGCCGCGAGATGAGGCCCGATTCCCCTGCACTGCGTGCAGAGCAATTCTGTGTTGCACATCACACATGAAAGGAGCCTTGATTTCCTTCATGGCACTCCAGAGAAACCCCAAGAACACTGTTTCAAGGCTAGAGGGATCCTGAGGTCACTGTAGCAACACGAAAGAGCTCCGTGGACCGAAAATCAACTCGAGATGAGAGGTTAGTCCCTGGCTTCGACTCCAGAGGAATACCACCTTACCACAAGCACCTCAAGAGGAGGCTTCTCTCAGCTCTAGGTATGTGAGAGGGACCCTGAGTTTGCGGCCTCAAGTGGAATGGACACCGCGATGCCCTGACTCGAAATAAGGCCGGATATCCCTGCAGTGACTGGAATGCAGGCTCGTCTTGCATCTCCCAAGACGAAAGGGTGTCTGAATCCCCTGTGGAGACCACAGAGAAAGACCTAGTTCCCCACCTCATCGCGACAGGAGGCTTCAAATCCTTTGAAAACTCCAGAGGTATGCGGAGATCAGTGCCTCCAAAGGAGACGATGCCTGACTCCTCGTGAAACTTGATAGGAGACCCAGGATTCCTGTGGCACGTGGAAAGGGACCCTTGGTCTCCCGTCTCAGCTGGAGAGGCGTCCCAATTGCCCTGCAAAGCCTCGAGGAGAATCCCGAGTTGTCCCTCGCAACTAGGCAGGAGTACTGACATGGCTGAACACACACGTGTGTGGAAGGGCCATCCCCGTCGTAACTCGAGAATATACCCCAGGTTCCCGCCGCAACTCGAGAAAAACCATGAGACTTCCCCCTCGCCGCGAGATGAGGCCCGATTCCCTGCACTGCGTGCAGAGCAATTCCGTGTTGCACATCACACATGAAAGGAGCCTTGATTTCCTTGATGGCACTCCAGAGAAACCCCAAGAACACTGTTTCAAGGCTAGAGGGATCCTGAGGTCACTGTAGCAACACGAAAGAGCTCCGTGGACCAAGAATCAACACGAGATGAGAGGTTAGTCCCTGGCTTCGACTCCTGAGGAATACCACCTTACCACAAGCACCTCAAGAGGAGGCTTCTCTCAGCTCTAGGTATGTGAGAGGGATCCTGAGTTTGCGGCCTCAAGTGGAATGGACACCGCGATGCCCTGACTCGAAATAAGGCCGGATATCCCTGCAGTGACTTGAATGCAGGCTCGTCTTGCATCTCCCAAGAAGAAAGGATGTCTGAATCCCCTGTGGAGACCACAGAGAAACACCTAGTTCCCCACCTCATCGCGACCGGAGGCCTCACATCCTTTGAAAACTCCAGAGGTACGCGGAGATCAGTGCCTCCAAAGGAGACGATGCCTGACTCCTCGTGAAACTTGATAGGAGTCCCAGGATTCTTGTGGCACGTGGAAAGGGACCCTTGGTCTCCCGCCTCAGCTGGAGAGGCGTTCCAATTGCCCTGCCAAGCCTCGAGGAGAATCCCGAGTTGTCCCTCGCAACTAGGCAGGAGTCCTGACATGGCTGAACAAACACGTGGGTGGAAGGGCCATCCCCGTCGTAACTCGAGAATATATCCCAGGTTCCCGCCGCAACTCGAGAAAAACCATGAGACTTCCCCCTCGCCGCGAGATGAGGCCCGCTTCCCCTGCACTGCGTGCAGAGCAATTCCGTGTTGCACATCACACATGAAAGGATCCTTGATTTCCTTCATGGCACTCCAGAGAAACCCCAAGAACACTGTTTCAAGGCTAGAGGGATCCTGAGGTCACTGTAGCAACACGAAAGAGCTCCGTGGACCAAGAATCAACACGAGATGAGAGGTTAGTCCCTGGCTTCGACTCCTGAGGAATACCACCTTACCACAAGCACCTCAAGAGGAGGCTTCTCTCAGCTCTAGGTACGTGAGAGGTATCCTGAGTTTGCCGCCTCAAGTGGAATGGACACCGCAATGCCCTGACTCGAAATAAGGCCGGATATCCCTGCAGTGACTTGAATGCAGGCTCGTCTTGCATCTCCCAAGAAGAAAGGATGTCTGAATCCCCTGTGGAGACCACAGAGAAAGACCTAGTTCCCCACCTCATCGCGACCGGAGGCCTCACATCCTTTGAAAACTCCAGAGGTACGCGGAGATCAGTGCCTCCAAAGGAGACGATGCCTGACTCCTCGGGAAACTTGATAGGAGTCCCAGGATTCTTGTGGCACGTGGAAAGGGACCCTTGGTCTCCCGCCTCAGCTGGAGAGGCGTTCCAATTGCCCTGCCAAGCCTCGAGGAGAATCCCGAGTTGTCCCTCGCAACTAGGCAGGAGTCATGACGTGGCTGAACAAACACGTGGGTGGAAGGGCCATCCCCGTCGTAACTCGAGAATATACCCCAGGTTCCCGCCGCAACTCGAGAAAAACCATGAGACTTACCCCTCGCCGCGAGATGAGGCCCGAATCCCCTGCACTGCGTGCAGAGCAATTCCGTGTTGCACATCACACATGAAAGGAGCCTTGATTTCCTTGATGGCACTCCAGAGAAACCCCAAGAAAAATGTTTCAAGGATAGAGGGATCCTGAGGTCACTGTAGCAACACGAAAGAGCTCCGTGGGCCAAAAATCAACTCGAAAAGAGAGGTTAGTCCCTGGATTCGTCTCCAGAGGAATACCACCTTACCACAAGCACCTCAAGAGGAGGCTTCTCTCAGCTCTAGGTATGTGAGAGGGATCCTGAGTTTGCGGCCTCAAGTGGAATGGACACCGCGATGCCCTGACTCAAAATAAGGACGGATATCCCTGCAGTGACCTGAATGCAGGCTCGTCTTGCATCTCCCAAGAAGAAAGGATGTCTGAATCCCCTGTGGAGACCACAGAGAAACACCTAGTTCCCCACCTCATCGCGACCGCAGGCCTCACATCCTTTGAAAACTCCAGAGGTACGCGGAGATCAGTGCCTCCAAAGGAGACGATGCCTGACTCCTCGTGAAACTTGACAGGAGTCCCAGGATTCTTGTGGCACGTGGAAAGGGACCCTTGGTCTCCAGCCTCAGCTGGAGAGGCGTTCCAATTGCCCTGCCAAGCCTCGAGGAGAATCCCGAGTTGTCCCTCGCAACTAGGCAGGAGTCCTGACGTGGCTGAACAAACACGTTGGTGGAAGGGCCATCCCCGTCGTAACTCGAGAATATACCCCAGGTTCCCACCGCAACTCGAGAAAAACTATGAGACTTCCCCCTCGATGCGAGATGAGGCCCGATTCCCCTGTACTGCGTGCAGAGCAATTCCGTCTTGCACATCACACATGAAAGGAGCCTTGATTTCCTTGATGGCACTCCAGAGAAACCCCAAGAACACTGTTTCAAGGCTAGAGGGATGCTGAGGTCACTGTAGCAACACGAAAGAGCTCCGTAGACCAAGAATCAACACGAGATGAGAGGTTAGTCCCTGGCTTTGACTCCTGAGGAATACCACCTTACCACAAGCACCTCAAGAGGAGGCTTCTCTCAGCTCTAGGTATGTGAGAGGGATCCTGAGTTTGCGGCCTCAAGTGGAATGGACACCGCGATGCCCTGACTCGAAATAAGGCCGAATATCCCTGCAGTGACTTGAATGCAGGCTCGTCTTGCATCTCCCAAGAAGAAAGGATGTCTGAATCCCCTGTGGAGACCATAGAGAAACACCTAGTTCCCCACCTCATGGCGACCGGAGGCCTCACATCCTTTGAAAACTCCAGAGGTACACGGAGATCAGTGCCTCCATAGGAGACGATGCCTGAATCCTCGTGAAACTTGATAGGAGTCCCAGGATTCTTGTGGCACGTGGAAAGGGACCCTTGGTCTCCCGCCTCAGCTGGAGAGGCGTTCCAATTGCCCTGCCAAGCCTCGAGGAGAATCCCGAGTTGTCCCTCGCAACTAGGCAGGAGTCCTGACGTGGCTGAACAAACACGTGGGTGGAAGGGCCATCCCCGTCGTAACTCGAGAATATACCCCAGGTTCCCGCCGCAACTCGAGAAAAACCATGAGACTTCCCCCTCGATGCGAGATGAGGCCCGATTCCCCTGTACTGCGTGCAGAGCAATTCCGTCTTGCACATCACACATGAAAGGAGCCTTGATTTCCTTGATGGCACTCCAGAGAAACCCCAAGAACACTTTTTCAAGGATAGAGGGATCCTGAGGTCACTGTAGCAACACGAAAGAACTCTGTGGACCAAAAATCAACTCGAAAAGAGAGGTTAGTCCCTGGATTCGTCTCCAGAGGAATACCACCTTACCACAAGCACCTCAAGAGGAGGCTTCTCTCAGCTCTAGGTATGTGAGAGGGACCCTGAGTAGCGGCCTCAAGTGGAATAGACACTGCGATGCCCTGACTCGAAATAAGGCCGGATATCCCTGCAGTGACTTCAATGCAGGCTCGTCTTGCATCTCCCAGGAAGAAAGGATGTCTGAATCCCCTGTGGAAAGCACAGAGAAAGACTTAGTTCCCCACCTCATCGCGACCGATAGCCTCACATCCTTTGAAAACTCCAGAGGTACGCGGAGATCAGTGCCTCCAAAGGAGATGATGCCTGACTCCTCGTGAACCTTGATAGGAGTCCCAGGATTCCTGTGGCACTTGGAAAGGGACACTTGGTCTCCCGCCTCAGCTGGAGAGGCGTCCCAATTGCCCTGCCAAGCCTCGAGGAGAATCCAGAGTTCTCCCTCGCAACTAGGCAGGAGTCCTGACGTCGCTGAAGAAACACGTGGGTGGAAGGGCCATCCCCGTCGTAACTCGAGAATATACCCCAGGTTCCCGCCGCAACTCGAGAAAAACCATGAGACTTCCCCCTCGCCGCGAGATGAGGCCCGATTCCCCTGCACTGCGTGCAGAGCAATTCCGTGTTGCACATCACACATGAAAGGAGCCTTGATTTCCTTGATGGCACTCCAGAGAAACCCCAAGAACACTGTTTCAAGGCTAGAGGGATCCTGAGGTCACTGTAGCAACACGAAAGAGCTCCGTGGGCCAAAAATCAACTCGAGATGAGAGGTTAGTCCCTGGCTTCGACTCCAGAGGAATACCACCTTACCACAAGCACCTCAAGAGGAGGCTTCTCTCAGCTCTAGGTATGTGAGAGGGACCCTGAGTTTGCGGCCTCAAGTGGAATGGACACCGCGATGCCCTGACTCGAAATAAGGCTGGATATCCCTGCAGTGACTTGAATGCAGGCTCGTCTTGCATCTCCGAAGATGAAAGGATGTCTGAATCCCCTGTGGAGACCACAGAGAAAGACCTAGTTCCCCACCTCATGGCGACCGGAGGCCTCACATCCTTTGAAAACTCCAGAGGTACGCGGAGATCAGTGCCTCCAAAGGAGACGATGCCTGACTCCTCGTGAAACTTGATAGGAGTCCCAGGATTCCTGTGGCACTTGGAAAGGGACACTTGGTCTCCCGCCTCAGCTGGAGAGGCGTCCCAATTGCCTTGCCAAGCCTCGAGGAGAATCCCGAGTTGTGTCTCGCAACTAGGCAGGAGTCCTGACGTGGCAGAACAAACACGTGTGTGGAAGGGCCATCCCCGTCGTAACTCGAGAATATACCCCAGGTTCCCGCCGCAACTCGAGAAAAACCATGAGACTTCCCCCTCGCCGCGAGATGAGGCCCGATTCCCCTGCACTGCGTGCAGAGCAATTCCGTGTTGCACATCACACATGAAAGGAGCCTTGATTTCCTTCATGGCACTCCAGAGAAACCCCAAGAACACTGTTTCAGGGCTAGAGGGATCCTGAGGTCACTGTAGCAACACGAAAGAGCTCCGTGGACCAAGAATCAACACGAGATGAGAGGTTAGTCCCTGGCTTTGACTCCTGAGGAATACCACCTTACCACAAGCACCTCAAGAGGAGGCTTCTCTCAGCTCTAGGTATGTGAGAGGGATCCTGAGTTTGCGGCCTCAAGTGGAATGGACACCGCGATGCCCTGACTCGAAATAAGGCCGAATATCCCTGCAGTGCCTTGAATGCAGGCTCGTCTTGCATCTCACAAGAAGAAAGGATGTCTGAATCCCCTCTGGAGACCACAGAGAAACACCTAGTTCCCCACCTCATCGCGACCGGAGGCCTCACATCCTTTGAAAACTCCAGAGGTATGCGGAGATCAGTGCCTCCAAAGGAGACGACGCCTGACTCCTCGTGAAACTTGATAGGAGTCCCAGGATTCTTGTGGCACGTGGAAAGGGACCCTTGGTCTCCCGCCTCAGCTGGAGAGGCGTTCCAATTGCCCTGCCAAGCCTCGAGGAGAATCCCGAGTTGTCCCTCGCAACTAGGCAGGAGTCCTGACGTGGCTGAACAAACACGTGGGTGGAAGGGCCATCCCCGTCGTAACTCGAGAATATACCCCAGGTTCCCGCCGCAACTCGAGAAAAACCATGAGACTTCCCCCTCGATGCGAGATGAGGCCCGATTCCCCTGTACTGCGTGCAGAGCAATTCCGTCTTGCACATCACACATGAAAGGAGCCTTGATTTCCTTGATGGCACTCCAGAGAAACCCCAAGAACACTGTTTCAAGGCTAGAGGGATCCTGAGGTCACTGTAGCAACACGAAAGAACTCTGTGGACCAAAAATCAACTCGAAAAGAGAGGTTAGTCCCTGGATTCGTCTCCAGAGGAATACCACCTTACCACAAGCACCTCAAGAGGAGGCTTCTCTCAGCTCTAGGTATGTGAGAGGGACCCTGAGTTTGCGGCCTCAAGTGGAATGGACACCGCGATGCCCTGACTCGAAATAAGGCCGGATATCCCTGCAGTGACTTCAATGCAGGCTCGTCTTGCATCTCCCAGGATGAAAGGATGTCTGAATCCCCTGTGGAAAGCACAGAGAAAGACTTAGTTCCCCACCTCATCGCGACCGATAGCCTCACATCCTTTGAAAACTCCAGAGGTACGCGGAGATCAGTGCCTCCAAAGGAGACGATGCCTGACTCCTCGTGAAACTTGATAGGAGTCCCAGGATTCCTGTGGCACTTGGAAACGGACACTTGGTCTCCCGCCTCAGCTGGAGAGGCGTCACAATTGCCTTGCCAAGCCTCGAGGAGAATCCAGAGTTGTCCCTCGCAACTAGGCAGGAGTCCTGACGTCGCTGAAGAAACACGTGGGTGGAAGGGCCATCCCCGTCGTAACTCGAGAATATACCCCAGGTTCCCGCCGCAACTCGAGAAAAACCATGAGACTTCCCCCTCGCCGCGAGATGAGGCCCGATTCCCCTGCACTGCGTGCAGAGCAATTCCGTGTTGCACATCACACATGAAAGGAGCCTTGATTTCCTTGATGACACTCCAGAGAAACCCCAAGAACACTGTTTCAAGGCTAGAGGGATCCTGAGGTCACTGTAGCAACACGAAAGAGCTCTGTGGGCCAAAAATCAACTCGAGATGAGAGGTTAGTCCCTGGCTTCGACTCCAGAGGAATACCACCTTACCACACGCACCTCAAGAGGAGGCTTCTCTCAGCTCTAGGTATGTGAGAGGGACCCTGAGTTTGCGGCCTCAAGTGGAATGGACACCGCGATGCCCTGACTCGAAATAAGGCCGGATATCCCTGCAGTGACTTCAATGCAGGCTCGTCTTGCATCTCCGAAGATGAAAGGATGTCTGAATCCCCTGTGGAGACCACAGAGAAAGACCTAGTTCCCCACCTCATCGCGACAGGAGGCCTCAAATCCTTAGAATACTCCAGAGGTATGCGGAGATCAGTGCCTCCAAAGGAGACGATGCCTGACTCCTCGTGAAACTTGATAGGAGACCCAGGATTCCTGTGGCACGTGGAAAGGGACCCTTGGTCTCCCGCCTCAGCTGGAGAGGCGTCACAATTGCCTTGCCAAGCCTCGAGGAGAATCCCAAGTTGTGTCTCGCAACTAGGCAAGAGTCCTGACGTGGCTGAACAAACACGTGGGTGGAAGGGCCATCCCCGTCGTAACTCGAGAATATACCCCAGGTTCCCGCCGCAACTCGAGAAAAACCATGAGACTTCCCCCTCGCCGCGAGATGAGGCCCGATTCCCCTGCACTGCGTGCAGAGTAATTCTGTGTTGCACATCACACATGAAAGGAGCCTTGATTTCCTTGATGGCACTCCAGAGAAACCCCAAGAACACTGTTTCAAGGCTAGAGGGATCCTGAGGTCACTGTAGCAACACGAAAGAACTCTGTGGACCAAAAATCAACTCGAAAAGAGAGGTTAGTCCCTGGATTCGTCTCCAGAGGAATACCACCTTACCACAAGCACCTCAAGAGGAGGCTTCTCTCAGCTCTAGGTATGTGAGAGGGACCCTGAGTTTGCGGCCTCAAGTGGAATGGACACCGCGATGCCCTGACTCGAAATAAGGCCGGATATCCCTGCAGTGACTTCAATGCTGGCTCGCCTTGCATCTCCCAGGACGAAAGGATGTCTGAATCCCCTGTGGAAAGCACAGAGAAAGACTTAGTTCCCCACCTCATCGCGACCGATAGCCTCACATCCTTTGAAAACTCCAGAGGTACGCGGAGATCAGTGCCTCCAAAGGAGACGATGCCTGACTCCTCGTGAAACTTGATAGGAGTCCCAGGATTCCTGTGGCACTTGGAAAGGGACACTTGGTCTCCCGCCTCAGCTGGAGAGGCGTCCAAATTGCCCTGCCAAGCCTCGAGGAGATTCCAGAGTTGTCCCTCGCAACTAGGCAGGAGTCCTGACGTCGCTGAAGAAACACGTGTGTGGAAGGGCCATCCCCGTCGTAACTCGAGAATATACCCCAGGTTCCCGCCGCAACTCGAGAAAAACCATGAGACTTCCCCCTCGCCGCGAGATGAGGCCCGATTCCCCTGCACTGCGTGCAGAGCAATTCCGTGTTGCACATCACACATGAAAGGAGCCTTGATTTCCTTGATGGCACTCCAGAGAAACCCCAAGAACACTGTTTCAAGGCTAGACGGATCCTGAGGTCACTGTAGCAACACGAAAGAGCTCCGTGGGCCAAAAATTAACTCGAGATGAGAGGTTAGTCCCTGGCTTCGACTCCAGAGGAATACCACCTTACCACAAGCACCTCAAGAGGAGGCTTCTCTCAGCTCTAGGTATGTGAGAGGGACCCTGAGTTTGCGGCCTCAAGTGGAATGGACACCGCGATGCCCTGGCGCGAAATAAGGCCGGATATCCCTGCAGTGACTTGAATGCAGGCTCGTCTTGCATCTCCCAAGAAGAAAGGATGTCTGAATCCCCTGTGGAGACCACAGAGAAAGACCTAGTTCCCCACCTCATCGCGACCGGAGGCCTCACATCCTTTGAAAACTCCAGAGGTACGCGGAGATCAGTGCCTCCAAAGGAGATGATGCCTGACTCCTCGTGAAACTTGATAGGAGTCCCAGGATTCCTGTGGCACGTGGAAAGGGACACTTGGTCTCCCGCCTCATCTGGAGAGGCGTCCCAATTGCCTTGCCAAGCCTCGAGGAGAATCCCGAGTTGTGTCTCGCAAATAGGCAAGAGTCCTGACGTGGCTGAACAAACACGTGTGTGGAAGGGCCATCCCCGTCGTAACTCGAGAATATACCCCAGGTTCCCGCCGTAACTCGAGAAAAACCATGAGACTTCCCCCTCGCCGCGAGATGAGGCCCGATTCCCCTGCACTGCGTGCAGAGCAATTCTGTGTTGCACACCACACATGAAAGGAGCCTTGATTTCCTTCATGGCACTCCAGAGAAACCCCAAGAACACTGTTTCAAGGCTAGAGGGATCCTGAGGTCACTGTAGCAACACGAAAGAGCTCCGTGGACCAAGAATCAACACGAGATGAGAGGTTAGTCCCTGGCTTCGACTCCAGAGGAATACCATCTTACCACAAGCACCTCAAGAGGAGGCTTCTCTCAGCTCTAGGTATGTGAGAGGGATCCTGAGATTGCGGCCTCAAGTGGAATGGACACCGCGATGCCCTGACTCGAAATAAGGCCGGATATCCCTGCAGTGACTTGAATGCAGGCTCGTCTTGCATCTCCCAAGAAGAAAGGATGTCTGAATCCCCTGTGGAGACCACAGAGAAACACCTAGTTCCCCACCTCATCTCGACCGGAGGCCTCACATCCTTTGAAAACTCCAGAGGTACGCGGAGATCAGTGCCTCCAAAGGAGACGATGCCTGACTCCTCGTGAAAATTGATAGGAGTCCCAGGATTCTTGTGGCACGTGGAAAGGGACCCTTGGTCTCCCGCCTCAGCTGGAGAGGCGTTCCAATTGCCCTGCCAAGCCTCGAGGAGAATCCCGAGTTGTCCCTCGCAACTAGGCAGGAGTCCTGACGTGGCTGAACAAACACGTGGGTGGAAGGGCCATCCCCGTCGTAACTCGAGAATATACCCCAGGTTCCCGCCGCAACTCGAGAAAAACCATGAGACTTGCCCCTCTATGCGAGATGAGGCCCGATTCCCCTGTACTGCGTGCAGAGCAATTCCGTCTTGCACATCACACATGAAAGGAGCCTTGATTTCCTTGATGGCACTCCAGAGAAACCCCAAGAACACTGTTTCAAGGCTAGAGGGATCCTGAGGTCACTGTAGCAACACGAAAGAACTCTGTGGACCAAAAATCAACTCGAAAAGAGAGGTTAGTCCCTGGATTCGTCTCCAGAGGAATACCACCTTACCACAAGCACCTCAAGAGGAGGCTTCTCTCAGCTCTAGGTATGTGAGAGGGACCCTGAGTTTGCGGCCTCAAGTGGAATGGACACCGCGATGCCCTGACTCGAAATAAGGCCGGATATCCCTGCAGTGACTTCAATACAGGCTCGTCTTGCATCTCCCAGGACGAAAGGATGTCTGAATCCCCTGTGGAAAGCACAGAGAAAGACTTAGTTCCCCACCTCATCGCGACCGATAGCCTCACATCCTTTGAAAACTCCAGAGGTACGCGGAGATCAGTGCCTCCAAAGGAGACGATGCCTGACTCCTCGTGAAACTTGATAGGAGTCCCAGGATTCCTGTGGCACTTGGAAAGGGACACTTGGTCTCCCGCCTCAGCTGGAGAGGCGTCCCAATTGCCCTGCCAAGCCTCGAGGAGAATCCAGAGTTGTCCCTCGCAAGTAGGCAGGAGTCCTGACGTCGCTGAAGAAACACGTGGGTGGAAGGGCCATCCCAGTCGTAACTCGAGAATATACCCCAGGTTCCCGCCGCAACTCGAGAAAAACCATGATACTTCCCCCTCGCCGCGAGATGAGGCCCGATTCCCCTGCACTGCATGCAGAGCAATTCCGTGTTGCACATCACACATGAAAGGAGCCTTGATTTCCTTGATGGCACTCCAGAGAAACCCCAGGAACACTGTTTCAAGGCTAGAGGAATCCTGAGGTCACTGTAGCAAAACGAAAGAGCTCCGTGGGCCAAAAATCAACTCGAGATGAGAGGTTAGTCCCTGACTTCGACTCCAGAGGAATACCACCTTACCACAAGCACCTCAAGAGGAGGCTTCTCTCAGCTCTAGGTATGTGAGAGGGACCCTGAGTTTGCGGCCTCAAGTGGAATGGACACCGCGATGCCCTGACTCGAAATGAGGCCGGATATCCCTGCAGTGACTGGAATGCAGGCTCGTCTTGCATCTCCCAAGACGAAAGGGTGTCTGAATCCCCTGTGGAGACCACAGAGAAAGACCTAGTTCCCCACCTCATCGCGACAGGAGGCCTGAAATCCTTTGAAAACTCCAGAGGTATGCGGAGATCAGTGCCTCCAAAGGAGACGATGCCTGACTCCTCGTGAAACTTGATAGGAGACCCAGGATTCCTGTGGCACGTGGAAAGGGACCCTTGGTCTCCAGTCTCAGCTGGAGAGGCGTCCCAATTGCCCTGCAAAGCCTCGAGGAGAATCCCGAGTTGTGTCTCGTAACTAGGCAGGAGTCCTGACATGGCTGAACACACACGTGTGTGGAAGGGCCATCCCCGTCGGAACTCGAGAATATACCCCAGGTTCCCGCCGCAACTCGAGAAAAACCATGAGACTTCCCCCTCGCCGCGAGATGAGGCCCGATTCCCCTGCACTGCGTGCAGAGCAATTCCGTGTTGCACATCACACATGAAAGGAGCCTTGATTTCCTTGATGGCACTCCAGAGAAACCCCAAGAACACTGTTTCAAGGCTAGAGGGATCCTGAGGTCACTGTAGCAACACGAAAGAGCTCCGTGGACCAAGAATCAACACGAGATGAGAGGTTAGTCCCTGGCTTCGACTCCTGAGGAATACCACCTTACCACAAGCACCTCAAGAGGAGGCTTCTCTCAGCTCTAGGTATGTGAGAGGGATCCTGAGTTTGCGGCCTCAAGTGGAATGAACACCGCGATGCCCTGACTCGAAATAAGGCCGGATATCCCTGCAGTGACTTGAATGCAGGCTCGTCTTGCACCTCCCAAGAAGAAAGGATGTCTGAATCCCCTGTGGAGACCACAAAAAAAGACCCAGTTCCCCACTTCATCGCGACCGGAGGCCTCACATCCTTTGAAAACTCCAGAGGTACGCGGAGATCAGTGCCTCCAAAGGAGACGATGCCTGACTCCTCGTGAAACTTGATAGGAGTCCCAGGATTCTTGTGGCACGTGGAAAGGGACCCTTGGTCTCCCGCCTCAGCTGGAGAGGCGTTCCAATTGCCCTGCCAAGCCTCGAGGAGGATCCCGAGTTGTCCCTCGCAACTAGGCAGGAGTCCTGACGTGGCTGAACAAACACGTGTGTGGAAGGGCCATCCCCGTCGTAACTCGAGAATATACCCCAGGTTCCCGCCGCAACTCGAGAAAAACCATGAGACTGGCCCCTCGATGCGAGATGAGGCCCGATTCCCCTGTACAGCGTGCAGAGCAATTCCGTCTTGCACATCACACATGAAAGGAGCCTTGATTTCCTTGATGGCACTCCAGAGAAACCCCAAGAACACTGTTTCAAGGCTAGAGGGATCCTGAGGTCACTGTAGCAACACGAAAAAACTCTGTGGACCAAAAATCAACTCGAAAAGAGAGGTTAGTCCCTGGCTTCCTCTCCAGAGGAATACCACCTTACCACAAGCACCTCAAGAGGAGGCTTCTCTCAGCTCTAGGTATGTGAGAGGGACCCTGAGTTTGCGGCCTCAAGTGGAATGGACACCGCGATGCCCTGACTCGAAATAGGGCCGGATATCCCTGCAGTGACTTCAATGCAGGCTCGTCTTGCATCTCCCAGGACGAAAGGATGTCTGAATCCCCTGTGGAAAGCACAGAGAAAGACTTAGTTCCCCACCTCATCGCGACCGATAGCCTCACATCCTTTGAAAACTCCAGAGGTACGCGGAGATCAGTGCCTCCAAAGGAGACGACGCCTGACTCCTCGTGAAACTTGATAGGAGTCCCAGGATTCCTGTGGCACTTGGAAAGGGACACTTGGTCTCCCGCCTCAGCTGGAGAGGCGTCCCAATTGCCCTGCCAAGCCTCGAGGAGAATCCAGAGTTGTCCCTCGCAAGTAGGCAGGAGTCCTGACGTCGCTGAAGAAACACGTGGGTGGAAGGGCCATCGCCGTCGTAACTCGAGAATATACCCCAGGTTCCCGCCGCAACTCGAGAAAAACCATGAGACTTCCCCCTCGCCGCGAGATGAGGCCCGATTCCCCTGCACTGCGTGCAGAGCAATTCCGTGTTGCACATCACACATGAAAGGAGCCTTGATTTCCTTGATGGCACTCCAGAGAAACCCCAAGAACACTGTTTCAAGGCTAGAGGGATCCTGAGGTCACTGTAGCAACACGAAAGAGCTCCGTGGGCCAAAAATCAACTCGAGATGAGAGGTTAGTCCCTGGCTTCGACTCCAGAGGAATACCACCTTACCACAATCACCTCAAGAGGAGGCTTCTCTCAGCTCTAGGTATGTGAGGGGGACCCTGAGTTTGCGGCCTCAAGTGGAATGGACACCGCGATGCCCTGACGCGAAATAAGGCTGGATATCCCTGCAGTGACTTGAATGCAGGCTCGTCTTGCATCTCCCAAGATGAAAGGATGTCTGAATCCCCTGTGGAGACCACAGAGAAAGACCTAGTTCCCCACCTCATGGCGACCGGAGGCCTCACATCCTTTGAAAACTCCAGAGGTACGCGGAGATCAGTGCCTCCAAAGGAGACGATGCCTGACTCCTCGTGAAACTTGATAGGAGTCCCAGGATTCCTGTGGCACTTGGAAAGGGACACTTGGTCTCCCGCCTCAGCTGGAGAGGCGTCCCAATTGCCTTGCCAAGCCTCGAGGAGAATCCCGAGTTGTGTCTCGCAACTAGGCAGGAGTCCTGACGTGGCAGAACAAACACGTGTGTGGAAGGGCCATCCCCGTCGTAACTCGAGAATATACCCCAGGTTCCCGCCGCAACTCGAGAAAAACCATGAGACTTCCCCCTCGCCGCGAGATGAGGCCCGATTCCCCTGCACTGCGTGCAGAGCAATTCCGTGTTGCACATCACACATGAAAGGAGCCTTGATTTCCTTCATGGCACTCCAGAGAAACCCCAAGAACACTGTTTCAGGGCTAGAGGGATCCTGAGGTCACTGTAGCAACACGAAAGAGCTCCGTGGACCAAGAATCAACACGAGATGAGAGGTTAGTCCCTGGCTTTGACTCCTGAGGAATACCACCTTACCACAAGCACCTCAAGAGGAGGCTTCTCTCAGCTCTAGGTATGTGAGAGGGATCCTGAGTTTGCGGCCTCAAGTGGAATGGACACCGCGATGCCCTGACGCGTAATAAGGCTGGATATCCCTGCAGTGCCTTGAATGCAGGCTCGTCTTGCATCTCACAAGAAGAAAGGATGTCTGAATCCCCTCTGGAGACCACAGAGAAACACCTAGTTCCCCACCTCATCGCGACCGGAGGCCTCACATCCTTTGAAAACTCCAGAGGTACGCGGAGATCAGTGCCTCCAAAGGAGACGATGCCTGACTCCTCGTGAAACTTGATAGGAGTCCCAGGATTCTTGTGGCACGTGGAAAGGGACCCTTGGTCTCCCGCCTCAGCTGGAGAGGCGTTCCAATTGCCCTGCCAAGCCTCGAGGAGAATCCCGAGTTGTCCCTCGCAACTAGGCAGGAGTCCTGACGTGGCTGAACAAACACGTGGGTGGAAGGGCCATCCCCGTCGTAACTCGAGAATATACCCCAGGTTCCCGCCGCAACTCGAGAAAAACCATGAGACTGGCCCCTCGATGCGAGATGAGGCCCGATTCCCCTGTACAGCGTGCAGAGCAATTCCGTCTTGCACATCACACATGAAAGGAGCCTTGATTTCCTTGATGGCACTCCAGAGAAACCCCAAGAACACTGTTTCAAGGCTAGAGGGATCCTGAGGTCACTGTAGCAACACGAAAAAACTCTGTGGACCAAAAATCAACTCGAAAAGAGAGGTTAGTCCCTGGCTTCCTCTCCAGAGGAATACCACCTTACCACAAGCACCTCAAGAGGAGGCTTCTCTCAGCTCTAGGTATGTGAGAGGGACCCTGAGTTTGCGGCCTCAAGTGGAATGGACACCGCGATGCCCTGACTCGAAATAGGGCCGGATATCCCTGCAGTGACTTCAATGCAGGCTCGTCTTGCATCTCCCAGGACGAAAGGATGTCTGAATCCCCTGTGGAAAGCACAGAGAAAGACTTAGTTCCCCACCTCATCGCGACCGATAGCCTCACATCCTTTGAAAACTCCATAGGTACGCGGAGATCAGTGCCTCCAAAGGAGACGACGCCTGACTCCTCGTGAAACTTGATAGGAGTCCCAGGATTCCTGTGGCACTTGGAAAGGGACACTTGGTCTCCCGCCTCAGCTGGAGAGGCGTCCCAATTGCCCTGCCAAGCCTCGAGGAGAATCCAGAGTTGTCCCTCGCAAGTAGGCAGGAGTCCTGACGTCGCTGAAGAAACACGTGGGTGGAAGGGCCATCGCCGTCGTAACTCGAGAATATACCCCAGGTTCCCGCCGCAACTCGAGAAAAACCATGAGACTTCCCCCTCGCCGCGAGATGAGGCCCGATTCCCCTGCACTGCGTGCAGAGCAATTCCGTGTTGCACATCACACATGAAAGGAGCCTTGATTTCCTTGATGGCACTCCAGAGAAACCCCAAGAACACTGTTTCAAGGCTAGAGGGATCCTGAGGTCACTGTAGCAACACGAAAGAGCTCCGTGGGTCAAAAATCAACTCGAGATGAGAGGTTAGTCCCTGGCTTCGACTCCAGAGGAATACCACCTTACCACAATCACCTCAAGAGGAGGCTTCTCTCAGCTCTAGGTATGTGAGGGGGACCCTGAGTTTGCGGCCTCAAGTGGAATGGACACCGCGATGCCCTGATGCGAAATAAGGCTGGATATCCCTGCAGTGACTTGAATGCAGGCTCGTCTTGCATCTCCCAAGATGAAAGGATGTCTGAATCCCCTGTGGAGACCACAGAGAAAGACCTAGTTCCCCACCTCATGGCGACCGGAGGCCTCGAATCCTTTGAAAACTCCAGAGGTACGCGGAGATCAGTGCCTCCAAAGGAGACGATGCCTGACTCCTCGTGAAACTTGATAGGAGTCCCAGGATTCCTGTGGCACTTGGAAAGGGACACTTGGTCTCCCGCCTCAGCTGGAGAGGCGTCCCAATTGCCTTGCCAAGCCTCGAGGAGAATCCCGAGTTGTGTCTCGCAACTAGGCAGGAGTCCTGACGTGGCAGAACAAACACGTGTGTGGAAGGGCCATCCCCGTCGTAACTCGAGAATATACCCCAGGTTCCCGCCGCAACTCGAGAAAAACCATGAGACTTCCCCCTCGCCGCGAGATGAGGCCCTATTCCCCTGCACTGCGTGCAGAGCAATTCCGTGTTGCACATCACACATGAAAGGAGCCTTGATTTCCTTCATGGCACTCCAGAGAAACCCCAAGAACACTGTTTCAGGGCTAGAGGGATCCTGAGGTCACTGTAGCAACACGAAAGAGCTCCGTGGACCAAGAATCAACACGAGATGAGAGGTTAGTCCCTGGCTTTGACTCCTGAGGAATACCACCTTACCACAAGCACCTCAAGAGGAGGCTTCTCTCAGCTCTAGGTATGTGAGAGGGATCCTGAGTTTGCGGCCTCAAGTGGAATGGACACCGCGATGCCCTGACTCGAAATAAGGCCGAATATCCCTGCAGTGCCTTGAATGCAGGCTCGTCTTGCATCTCACAAGAAGAAAGGATGTCTGAATCCCCTCTGGAGACCACAGAGAAACACCTAGTTCCCCACCTCATCGCGACCGGAGGCCTCACATCCTTTGAAAACTCCAGAGGTACGCGGAGATCAGTGCCTCCAAAGGAGACGATGCCTGACTCCTCGTGAAACTTGATAGGAGTCCCAGGATTCTTGTGGCACGTGGAAAGGGACCCTTGGTCTCCCGCCTCAGCTGGAGAGGCGTTCCAATTGCCCTGCCAAGCCTCGAGGAGAATCCCGAGTTGTCCCTCGCAACTAGGCAGGAGTCCTGACGTGGCTGAACAAACACGTGGGTGGAAGGGCCATCCCCGTCGTAACTCGAGAATATACCCCAGGTTCCCGCCGCAACTCGAGAAAAACCATGAGACTTCCCCCTCGATGCGAGATGAGGCCCGATTCCCCTGTACTGGGTGCAGAGCAATTCCGTCTTGCACATCACACATGAAAGGAGCCTTGATTTCCTTGATGGCACTCCAGAGAAACCCCAAGAACACTGTTTCAAGGCTAGAGGGATCCTGAGGTCACTGTAGCAACACGAAAGAACTCTGTGGACCAAAAATCAACTCGAAAAGAGAGGTTAGTCCCTGGATTCGTCTCCAGAGGAATACCACCTTACCACAAGCACCTCAAGAGGAGGCTTCTCTCAGCTCTAGGTATGTGAGAGGGACCCTGAGTTTGCGGCCTCAAGTGGAATGGACACCGCGATGCCCTGACTCGAAATAAGGCCGGATATCCCTGCAGTGACTTCAATGCAGGCTCGTCTTGCATCTCCCAGGACGAAAGGATGTCTGAATCCCCTGTGGAAAGCACAGAGAAAGACTTAGTTCCCCACCTCATCGCGACCGATAGCCTCACATCCTTTGAAAACTCCAGAGGTACGCGGAGATCAGTGCCTCCAAAGGAGACGATGCCTGACTCCTCGTGAAACTTGATAGGAGTCCCAGGATTCCTGTGGCACTTGGAAAGGGACACTTGGTCTCCCGCCTCAGCTGGAGAGGCGTCCCAATTGCCCTGCCAAGCCTCGAGGAGAATCCAGAGTTGTCCCTCGCAACTAGGCAGGAGTCCTGACGTCGCTGAAGAAACACGTGGGTGGAAGGGCCATCCCCGTCGTAACTCGAGAATATACCCCAGGTTCCCGCCGCAACTCGAGAAAAACCATGAGACTTCCCCCTCGCCGCGAGATGAGGCCCGATTCCCCTGCACTGCGTGCAGAGCAATTCCGTGTTGCACATCACACATGAAAGGAGCCTTGATTTCCTTGATGACACTCCAGAGAAACCCCAAGAACACTGTTTCAAGGCTAGAGGGATCCTGAGGTCACTGTAGCAACACGAAAGAGCTCCGTGGGCCAAAAATCAACTCGAGATGAGAGGTTAGTCCCTGGCTTCGACTCCAGAGGAATACCACCTTACCACAAGCACCTCAAGAGGAGGCTTCTCTCAGCTCTAGGTATGTGAGAGGGACCCTGAGTTTGCGGCCTCAAGTGGAATGGACACCGCGATGCCCTGACTCGAAATAAGGCCGGATATCCCTGCAGTGACTTCAATGCAGGCTCGTCTTGCATCTCCGAAGATGAAAGGATGTCTGAATCCCCTGTGGAGACCACAGAGAAAGACCTAGTTCCCCACCTCATCGCGACAGGAGGCCTCAAATCCTTAGAATACTCCAGAGGTATGCGGAGATCAGTGCCTCCAAAGGAGACGATGCCTGACTCCTCGTGAAACTTGATAGGAGACCCAGGATTCCTGTGGCACGTGGAAAGGGACCCTTGGTCTCCCGCCTCAGCTGGAGAGGCGTCACAATTGCCTTGCCAAGCCTCGAGGAGAATCCCAAGTTGTGTCTCGCAACTAGGCAAGAGTCCTGACGTGGCTGAACAAACACGTGGATGGAAGGGCCATCCCCGTCGTAACTCGAGAATATACCCCAGGTTCCCGCCGCAACTCGAGAAAAACCATGAGACTTCCCCCTCGCCGCGAGATGAGGCCCGATTCCCCTGCACTGCGTGCAGAGTAATTCTGTGTTGCACATCACACATGAAAGGAGCCTTGATTTCCTTGATGGCACTCCAGAGAAACCCCAAGAACACTGTTTCAAGGCTAGAGGGATCCTGAGGTCACTGTAGCAACACGAAAGAACTCTGTGGACCAAAAATCAACTCGAAAAGAGAGGTTAGTCCCTGGATTCGTCTCCAGAGGAATACCACCTTACCACAAGCACCTCAAGAGGAGGCTTCTCTCAGCTCTAGGTATGTGAGAGGGACCCTGAGTTTGCGGCCTCAAGTGGAATGGACACCGCGATGCCCTGACTCGAAATAAGGCCGGATATCCCTGCAGTGACTTCAATGCTGGCTCGCCTTGCATCTCCCAGGACGAAAGGATGTCTGAATCCCCTGTGGAAAGCACAGAGAAAGACTTAGTTCCCCACCTCATCGCGACCGATAGCCTCACATCCTTTGAAAACTCCAGAGGTACGCGGAGATCAGTGCCTCCAAAGGAGACGATGCCTGACTCCTCGTGAAACTTGATAGGAGTCCCAGGATTCCTGTGGCACTTGGAAAGGGACACTTGGTCTCCCGCCTCAGCTGGAGAGGCGTCCAAATTGCCCTGCCAAGCCTCGAGGAGATTCCAGAGTTGTCCCTCGCAACTAGGCAGGAGTCCTGACGTCGCTGAAGAAACACGTGTGTGGAAGGGCCATCCCCGTCGTAACTCGAGAATATACCCCAGGTTCCCGCCGCAACTCGAGAAAAACCATGAGACTTCCCCCTCGCCGCGAGATGAGGCCCGATTCCCCTGCACTGCGTGCAGAGCAATTCCGTGTTGCACATCACACATGAAAGGAGCCTTGATTTCCTTGATGGCACTCCAGAGAAACCCCAAGAACACTGTTTCAAGGCTAGACGGATCCTGAGGTCACTGTAGCAACACGAAAGAGCTCCGTGGGCCAAAAATTAACTCGAGATGAGAGGTTAGTCCCTGGCTTCGACTCCAGAGGAATACCACCTTACCACAAGCACCTCAAGAGGAGGCTTCTCTCAGCTCTAGGTATGTGAGAGGGACCCTGAGTTTGCGGCCTCAAGTGGAATGGACACCGCGATGCCCTGGCGCGAAATAAGGCCGGATATCCCTGCAGTGACTTGAATGCAGGCTCGTCTTGCATCTCCCAAGATGAAAGGATGTCTGAATCCCCTGTGGAGACCACAGAGAAAGACCTAGTTCCCCACCTCATGGCGACCGGAGGCCTCACATCCTTTGAAAACTCCAGAGGTACGCGGAGATCAGTGCCTCCAAAGGAGACGATGCCTGACTCCTCGTGAAACTTGATAGGAGTCCCAGGATTCCTGTGGCACTTGGAAAGGGACACTTGGTCTCCCGCCTCAGCTGGAGAGGCGTCCCAATTGCCTTGCCAAGCCTCGAGGAGAATCCCGAGTTGTGTCTCGCAACTAGGCAGGAGTCCTGACGTGGCAGAACAAACACGTGTGTGGAAGGGCCATCCCCGTCGTAACTCGAGAATATACCCCAGGTTCCCGCCGCAACTCGAGAAAAACCATGAGACTTCCCCCTCGCCGCGAGATGAGGCCCTATTCCCCTGCACTGCGTGCAGAGCAATTCCGTGTTGCACATCACACATGAAAGGAGCCTTGATTTCCTTCATGGCACTCCAGAGAAACCCCAAGAACACTGTTTCAGGGCTAGAGGGATCCTGAGGTCACTGTAGCAACACGAAAGAGCTCCGTGGACCAAGAATCAACACGAGATGAGAGGTTAGTCCCTGGCTTTGACTCCTGAGGAATACCACCTTACCACAAGCACCTCAAGAGGAGGCTTCTCTCAGCTCTAGGTATGTGAGAGGGATCCTGAGTTTGCGGCCTCAAGTGGAATGGACACCGCGATGCCCTGACTCGAAATAAGGCCGAATATCCCTGCAGTGCCTTGAATGCAGGCTCGTCTTGCATCTCACAAGAGGAAAGGATGTCTGAATCCCCTCTGGAGACCACAGAGAAACACCTAGTTCCCCACCTCATCGCGACCGGAGGCCTCACATCCTTTGAAAACTCCAGAGGTACGCGGAGATCAGTGCCTCCAAAGGAGACGATGCCTGACTCCTCGTGAAACTTGATAGGAGTCCCAGGATTCTTGTGGCACGTGGAAAGGGACCCTTGGTCTCCCGCCTCAGCTGGAGAGGCGTTCCAATTGCCCTGCCAAGCCTCGAGGAGAATCCCGAGTTGTCCCTCGCAACTAGGCAGGAGTCCTGACGTGGCTGAACAAACACGTGGGTGGAAGGGCCATCCCCGTCGTAACTCGAGAATATACCCCAGGTTCCCGCCGCAACTCGAGAAAAACCATGAGACTTCCCCCTCGATGCGAGATGAGGCCCGATTCCCCTGTACTGCGTGCAGAGCAATTCCGTCTTGCACATCACACATGAAAGGAGCCTTGATTTCCTTGATGGCACTCCAGAGAAACCCCAAGAACACTGTTTCAAGGCTAGAGGGATCCTGAGGTCACTGTAGCAACACGAAAGAACTCTGTGGACCAAAAATCAACTCGAAAAGAGAGGTTAGTCCCTGGATTCGTCTCCAGAGGAATACCACCTTACCACAAGCACCTCAAGAGGAGGCTTCTCTCAGCTCTAGGTATGTGAGAGGGACCCTGAGTTTGCGGCCTCAAGTGGAATGGACACCGCGATGCCCTGACTCGAAATAAGGCCGGATATCCCTGCAGTGACTTCAATGCAGGCTCGTCTTGCATCTCCCAGGATGAAAGGATGTCTGAATCCCCTGTGGAAAGCACAGAGAAAGACTTAGTTCCCCACCTCATCGCGACCGATAGCCTCACATCCTTTGAAAACTCCAGAGGTACGCGGAGATCAGTGCCTCCAAAGGAGACGATGCCTGACTCCTCGTGAAACTTGATAGGAGTCCCAGGATTCCTGTGGCACTTGGAAACGGACACTTGGTCTCCCGCCTCAGCTGGAGAGGCGTCCCAATTGCCCTGCCAAGCCTCGAGGAGAATCCAGAGTTGTCCCTCGCAACTAGGCAGGAGTCCTGACGTCGCTGAAGAAACACGTGGGTGGAAGGGCCATCCCCGTCGTAACTCGAGAATATACCCCAGGTTCCCGCCGCAACTCGAGAAAAACCATGAGACTTCCCCCTCGCCGCGAGATGAGGCCCGATTCCCCTGCACTGCGTGCAGAGCAATTCCGTGTTGCACATCACACATGAAAGGAGCCTTGATTTCCTTGATGACACTCCAGAGAAACCCCAAGAACACTGTTTCAAGGCTAGAGGGATCCTGAGGTCACTGTAGCAACACGAAAGAGCTCCGTGGGCCAAAAATCAACTCGAGATGAGAGGTTAGTCCCTGGCTTCGACTCCAGAGGAATACCACCTTACCACAAGCACCTCAAGAGGAGGCTTCTCTCAGCTCTAGGTATGTGAGAGGGACCCTGAGTTTGCGGCCTCAAGTGGAATGGACACCGCGATGCCCTGACTCGAAATAAGGCCGGATATCCCTGCAGTGACTTCAATGCAGGCTCGTCTTGCATCTCCGAAGATGAAAGGATGTCTGAATCCCCTGTGGAGACCACAGAGAAAGACCTAGTTCCCCACCTCATCGCGACAGGAGGCCTCAAATCCTTAGAATACTCCAGAGGTATGCGGAGATCAGTGCCTCCAAAGGAGACGATGCCTGACTCCTCGTGAAACTTGATAGGAGACCCAGGATTCCTGTGGCACGTGGAAAGGGACCCTTGGTCTCCCGCCTCAGCTGGAGAGGCGTCACAATTGCCTTGCGAAGCCTCGAGGAGAATCCCAAGTTGTGTCTCGCAACTAGGCAAGAGTCCTGACGTGGCTGAACAAACACGTGTGTGGAAGGGCCATCCCCGTCGTAACTCGAGAATATACCCCAGGTTCCCGCCGTAACTCGAGAAAAACCATGAGACTTCCCCCTCGCCGCGAGATGAGGCCCGATTCCCCTGCACTGCGTGCAGAGCAATTCTGTGTTGCACACCACACATGAAAGGAGCCTTGATTTCTTTCATGGCACTCCAGAGAAACCCCAAGAACACTGTTTCAAGGCTAGAGGGATCCTGAGGTCACTGTAGCAACACGAAAGAGCTCCGTGGACCAAGAATCAACACGAGATGAGAGGTTAGTCCCTGGCTTCGACTCCAGAGGAATACCATCTTACCACAAGCACCTCAAGAGGAGGCTTCTCTCAGCTCTAGGTATGTGAGAGGGATCCTGAGATTGCGGCCTCAAGTGGAATGGACACCACGATGCCCTGACTCGAAATAAGGCCGGATATCCCTGCAGTGACTTGAATGCAGGCTCGTCTTGCATCTCCCAAGAAGAAAGGATGTCTGAATCCCCTGTGGAGACCACAGAGAAACACCTAGTTCCCCACCTCATCTCGACCGGAGGCCTCACATCCTTTGAAAACTCCAGAGGTAAGCGGAGATCAGTGCCTCCAAAGGAGACGATGCCTGACTCCTCGTGAAAATTGATAGGAGTCCCAGGATTCTTGTGGCACGTGGAAAGGGACCCTTGGTCTCCCGCCTCAACTGGAGAGGCGTTCCAATTGCCCTGCCAAGCCTCGAGGAGAATCCCGAGTTGTCCCTCGCAACTAGGCAGGAGTCCTGACGTGGCTGAACAAACACGTGGGTGGAAGGGCCATCCCCGTCGTAACTCGAGAATATACCCCAGGTTCCCGCCGCAACTCGAGAAAAACCATGAGACTTGCCCCTCTATGCGAGATGAGGCCCGATTCCCCTGTACTGCGTGCAGAGCAATTCCGTCTTGCACATCACACATGAAAGGAGCCTTGATTTCCTTGATGGCACTCCAGAGAAACCCCAAGAACACTGTTTCAAGGCTAGAGGGATCCTGAGGTCACTGTAGCAACACGAAAGAACTCTGTGGACCAAAAATCAACTCGAAAAGAGAGGTTAGTCCCTGGATTCGTCTCCAGAGGAATACCACCTTACCACAAGCACCTCAAGAGGAGGCTTCTCTCAGCTCTAGGTATGTGAGAGGGACCCTGAGTTTGCGGCCTCAAGTGGAATGGACACCGCGATGCCCTGACTCGAAATAAGGCCGGATATCCCTGCAGTGACTTCAATACAGGCTCGTCTTGCATCTCCCAGGACGAAAGGATGTCTGAATCCCCTGTGTCAAGCACAGAGAAAGACTTAGTTCCCCACCTCATCGCGACCGATAGCCTCACATCCTTTGAAAACTCCAGAGGTACGCGGAGATCAGTGCCTCCAAAGGAGACGATGCCTGACTCCTCGTGAAACTTGATAGGAGTCCCAGGATTCCTGTGGCACTTGGAAAGGGACACTTGGTCTCCCGCCTCAGCTGGAGAGGCGTCCCAATTGCCCTGCCAAGCCTCGAGGAGAATCCAGAGTTGTCCCTCGCAAGTAGGCAGGAGTCCTGACGTCGCTGAAGAAACACGTGGGTGGAAGGGCCATCCCAGTCGTAACTCGAGAATATACCCCAGGTTCCCGCCGCAACTCGAGAAAAACCATGAGACTTCCCCCTCGCCGCGAGATGAGGCCCGATTCCCCTGCACTGCATGCAGAGCAATTCCGTGTTGCACATCACACATGAAAGGAGCCTTGATTTCCTTGATGGCACTCCAGAGAAACCCCAGGAACACTGTTTCAAGGCTAGAGGAATCCTGAGGTCACTGTAGCAAAACGAAAGAGCTCCGTGGGCCAAAAATCAACTCGAGATGAGAGGTTAGTCCCTGACTTCGACTCCAGAGGAATACCACCTTACCACAAGCACCTCAAGAGGAGGCTTCTCTCAGCTCTAGGTATGTGAGAGGGACCCTGAGTTTGCGGCCTCAAGTGGAATGGACACCGCGATGCCCTGACTCGAAATGAGGCCGGATATCCCTGCAGTGACTGGAATGCAGGCTCGTCTTGCATCTCCCAAGACGAAAGGGTGTCTGAATCCCCTGTGGAGACCACAGAGAAAGACCTAGTTCCCCACCTCATCGCGACAGGAGGCCTGAAATCCTTTGAAAACTCCAGAGGTATGCGGAGATCAGTGCCTCCAAAGGAGACGATGCCTGACTCCTCGTGAAACTTGATAGGAGACCCAGGATTCCTGTGGCACGTGGAAAGGGACCCTTGGTCTCCAGTCTCAGCTGGAGAGGCGTCCCAATTGCCCTGCAAAGCCTCGAGGAGAATCCCGAGTTGTGTCTCGTAACTAGGCAGGAGTCCTGACATGGCTGAACACACACGTGTGTGGAAGGGCCATCCCCGTCGGAACTCGAGAATATACCCCAGGTTCCCGCCGCAACTCGAGAAAAACCATGAGACTTCCCCCTCGCCGCGAGATGAGGCCCGATTCCCCTGCACTGCGTGCAGAGCAATTCCGTGTTGCACATCACACATGAAAGGAGCCTTGATTTCCTTGATGGCACTCCAGAGAAACCCCAAGAACACTGTTTCAAGGCTAGAGGGATCCTGAGGTCACTGTAGCAACACGAAAGAGCTCCGTGGACCAAGAATCAACCCGAGATGAGAGGTTAGTCCCTGGCTTCGACTCCTGAGGAATACCACCTTACCACAAGCACCTCAAGAGGAGGCTTCTCTCAGCTCTAGGTATGTGAGAGGGATCCTGAGTTTGCGGCCTCAAGTGGAATGAACACCGCGATGCCCTGACTCGAAATAAGGCCGGATATCCCTGCAGTGACTTGAATGCAGGCTCGTCTTGCACCTCCCAAGAAGAAAGGATGTCTGAATCCCCTGTGGAGACCACAAAAAAAGACCCAGTTCCCCACTTCATCGCGACCGGAGGCCTCACATCCTTTGAAAACTCCAGAGGTACGCGGAGATCAGTGCCTCCAAAGGAGACGATGCCTGACTCCTCGTGAAACTTGATAGGAGTCCCAGGATTCTTGTGGCACGTGGAAAGGGACCCTTGGTCTCCCGCCTCAGCTGGAGAGGCGTTCCAATTGCCCTGCCAAGCCTCGAGGAGGATCCCGAGTTGTCCCTCGCAACTAGGCAGGAGTCCTGACGTGGCTGAACAAATACGTGTGTGGAAGGGCCATCCCCGTCGTAACTCGAGAATATACCCCAGGTTCCCGCCGCAACTCGAGAAAAACCATGAGACTGGCCCCTCGATGCGAGATGAGGCCCGATTCCCCTGTACAGCGTGCAGAGCAATTCCGTCTTGCACATCACACATGAAAGGAGCCTTGATTTCCTTGATGGCACTCCAGAGAAACCCCAAGAACACTGTTTCAAGGCTAGAGGGATCCTGAGGTCACTGTAGCAACACGAAAAAACTCTGTGGACCAAAAATCAACTCGAAAAGAGAGGTTAGTCCCTGGCTTCCTCTCCAGAGGAATACCACCTTAATACAAGCACCTCAAGAGGAGGCTTCTCTCAGCTCTAGGTATGTGAGAGGGACCCTGAGTTTGCGGCCTCAAGTGGAATGGACACCGCGATGCCCTGACTCGAAATAAGGCCGGATATCCCTGCAGTGACTTCAATGCAGGCTCGTCTTGCATCTCCCAGGACGAAAGGATGTCTGAATCCCCTGTGGAAAGCACAGAGAAAGACTTAGTTCCCCACCTCATCGCGACCGATAGCCTCACATCCTTTGAAAACTCCAGAGGTACGCGGAGATCAGTGCCTCCAAAGGAGACGACGCCTGACTCCTCGTGAAACTTGATAGGAGTCCCAGGATTCCTGTGGCACTTGGAAAGGGACACTTGGTCTCCCGCCTCAGCTGGAGAGGCGTCCCAATTGCCCTGCCAAGCCTCGAGGAGAATCCAGAGTTGTCCCTCGCAAGTAGGCAGGAGTCCTGACGTCGCTGAAGAAACACGTGGGTGGAAGGGCCATCGCCGTCGTAACT
Organism: Cervus elaphus; assembly: GCF_910594005.1. Lineage (NCBI taxonomy): Eukaryota > Metazoa > Chordata > Mammalia > Artiodactyla > Cervidae > Cervus > Cervus elaphus. The sequence continues at coordinate 1,983,691 of NC_057828.1, forward strand.
CGAGAATATACCCCAGGTTCCCGCCGCAACTCGAGAAAAACCATGAGACTTCCCCCTCGCCGCGAGATGAGGCCCGATTCCCCTGCACTGCGTGCAGAGCAATTCCGTGTTGCACATCACACATGAAAGGAGCCTTGATTTCCTTGATGGCACTCCAGAGAAACCCCAAGAACACTGTTTCAAGGCTAGAGGGATCCTGAGGTCACTGTAGCAACACGAAAGATCTCCGTGGGCCAAAAATCAACTCGAGATGAGAGGTTAGTCCCTGGCTTCGACTCCAGAGGAATACCACCTTACCACAATCACCTCAAGAGGAGGCTTCTCTCAGCTCTAGGTATGTGAGGGGGACCCTGAGTTTGCGGCCTCAAGTGGAATGGACACCGCGATGCCCTGACGCGAAATAAGGCTGGATATCCCTGCAGTGACTTGAATGCAGGCTCGTCTTGCATCTCCCAAGATGAAAGGATGTCTGAATCCCCTGTGGAGACCACAGAGAAAGACCTAGTTCCCGACCTCATCGCGACCGGAGGCCTCACATCCTTTGAAAACTCCAGAGGTACGCGGAGATCAGTGCCTCCAAAGGAGACGATGCCTGACTCCTCGTGAATCTTGAAAGGAGTCCCAGGATTCCTGTGGCACGTGGAAAGGGACACTTGGTCTCCCGCCTCAGCTGGAGAGACGTCCCAATTGCCTTGCCAAGCCTCGAGGAGAATCCCGAGTTGTGTCTCGCAACTAGGCAAGAGTCCTGACGTGGCTGAACAAACACGTGTGTGGAAGGGCCATCCCCGTCGTAACTCGAGAATATACCCCAGGTACCCGCCGCAACTCGAGAAAAACCATGAGACTTCCCCCTCGCCGCGAGATGAGGCCCGATTCCCCTGCACTGCGTGCAGAGCAATTCTGTGTTGCACATCACACATGAAAGGAGCCTTGATTTCCTTCATGGCACTCCAGAGAAACCCCAAGAACACTGTTTCAAGGCTAGAGGGATCCTGAGGTCACTGTACCAACAGGAAAGAGCTCTGTGGACCAAAAATCAACTCGCGATGAGAGGTTAGTCCCTGGCTTCGACTACAGAGAAATACCACCTTACCACAAGCACCTCAAGAGGAGGCTTCTCTCAGCTCTAGGTATGTGAGAGGGACCCTGAGTTTGCGGCCTCAAGTGGAATGGACACCGCGATGCCCTGACTCGAAATAAAGCCGGATATCCCTGCAGTGACTGGAATGCAGGCTCGTCTTGCATCTCCGAAGACGAAAGGGTGTCTGAATCCCCTGTGGAGACCACAGAGAAAGACCTAGTTCCCCACCTCATCGCGACAGGAGGCCTCAAATACTTTGAAAACTCCAGAGGTATGCGGAGATCAGTGCCTCCAAAGGAGACGATGCCTGACTCCTCGTGAAACTTGATAGGAGACCCAGGATTCCTGTGGCACGTGGAAAGGGACCCTTGGTCTCCCGTCTCAGCTGGAGAGGCGTCCCAATTGCCCTGCAAAGCCTCGAGGAGAATCCCGAGTTGTGTCTCGCAACTAGGCAGGAGTCCTGACATGGCTGAACACACACGTGTGTGGAAGGGCCATCCCCGTCGGAACTCGAGAATATACCCCAGGTACCCGCCGCAACTCGAGAAAAACCATGAGACTTCCCCCTCGCCGCGAGATGAGGCCCGATTCCCCTGTACTGCGTGCAGAGCAATTCCGTCTTGCACATCAGACATGAAAGGAGCCTTGATTCCCTTGATGGCACTCCAGAGAAACCCCAAGAACACTGTTTCAAGGATAGAGGGATCCTGAGGTCACTGTAGCAACACGAAAAAACTCTGTGGACCAAAAATCAACTCGAAAAGAGAGGTTAGTCCCTGGATTCGTCTCCAGAGGAATACCACCTTACCACAAGCACCTCAAGAGGAGGCTTCTCTCAGCTCTAAGTATGTGAGAGGGACCCTGAGTTTGCGGCCTCAAGTGGAATGGACACCGCGATGCCCTGACTCGAAATAAGGCCGGATATCCCTGCAGTGACTTCAATGCAGGCTCGTCTTGCATCTCCCAGGACGAAAGGATGTCTGAATCCCCTGTGGAAAGCACAGAGAAAGACTTAGTTCCCCACCTCATCGCGACCGATAGCCTCACATCCTTTGAAAACTCCAGAGGTACGCGGAGATCAGTGCCTCCAAAGGAGACGATGCCTGACTCCTCGTGAAACTTGATAAGAGTCCCAGGATTCCTGTGGCCCTTGGAAAGGGACACTTGGTCTCCCGCCTCAGCTGGAGAGGCGTCCCAATTGCCCTGCCAAGCCTCGAGGAGAATCCAGAGTTGTCCCTCGCAACTAGGCAGGAGTCCTGACGTCGCTGAAGAAACACGTGGGTGGAAGGGCCATCCCCGTCGTAACTCGAGAATATACCCCAGGTTCCCGCCGCAACTCGAGAAAAACCATGAGACTTCCCCCTCGCCGCGAGATGAGGCCTGATTCCCCTGCACTTTGTGCAGAGCAATTCCGTGTTGCACATCACACATGAAAGGAGCCTTGATTTCCTTGATGGTACTCCAGAGAAACCCCAAGAACACTGTTTCAAGGCTAGAGGGATCCTGAGGTCACTGTAGCAACACGAAAGAGCTCCGTGGGCCAAAAATCAACTCGAGATGAGAGGTTAGTCCCTGACTTCGACTCCAGAGGAATACCACCTTACCACAAGCACCTCAAGAGGAGGCTTCTCTCAGCTCTAGGTATGTGAGAGGGACCCTGAGTTTGCGGCCTCAAGTGGAATGGACACCGCGATACCCTGACGCAAAATAAGGCTGGATATCCCTGCAGTGACTGGAATGCAGGCTCGTCTTGCATCTCCAAAGACGAAAGGGTGTTTGAATCCCCTGTGGAGACCACAGAGAAAGACCTAGTTCCCCACCTCATCGCGACAGGAGGCCTCACATCCTTTGAAAACTCCAGAGGTATGCGGAGATCAGTGCCTCCAAAGGAGACGATGCCTGACTCCTCGTGAAACTTGAAAGGAGTCCCAGGATTCCTGTGGCACGTGGAAAGGGACACTTGGTCTCCCGCCTCAGCTGGAGAGACGTCCCAATTGCCTTGCCAAGCCTCGAGGAGAATCCCGAGTTGTGTCTCGCAACTAGGCAAGAGTCCTGACGTGGCTGAACAAACACGTGTGTGGAAGGGCCATCCCCGTCGTAACTCGAGAATATACCCCAGGTACCCGCCGCAACTCGAGAAAAACCATGAGACTTCCCCCTCGCCGCGAGATGAGGCCCGATTCCCCTGCACTGCGTGCAGAGCAATTCTGTGTTGCACATCACACAAGAAAGGAGCCTTGATTTCCTTCATGGCACTCCAGAGAAACCCCAAGAACACTGTTTCAAGGCTAGAGGGATCCTGAGGTCACTGTACCAACAGGAAAGAGCTCTGTGGACCAAAAATCAACTCGCGATGAGAGGTTAGTCCCTGGCTTCGACTACAGAGAAATACCACCTTACCACAAGCACCTCAAGAGGAGGCTTCTCTCAGCTCTAGGTATGTGAGAGGGACCCTGAGTTTGCGGCCTCAAGTGGAATGGACACCGCGATGCCCTGACTCGAAATAAAGCCGGATATCCCTGCAGTGACTGGAATGCAGGCTCGTCTTGCATCTCCCAAGACGAAAGGGTGTCTGAATCCCCTGTGGAGACCACAGAGAAAGACCTAGTTCCCCACCTCATCGCGACAGGAGGCCTCAAATCCTTTGAAAACTCCAGAGGTATGCGGAAATCAGTGCCTCCAAAGGAGACGATGCCTGACTCCTCGTGAAACTTGATAGGAGACCCAGGATTCCTGTGGCACGTGGAAAGGGACCCTTGGTCTCCCGTCTCAGCTGGAGAGGCGTCCCAATTGCCCTGCAAAGCCTCGAGGAGAATCCCGAGTTGTGTCTCGCAACTAGGCAGGAGTCCTGACATGGCTGAACACACACGTGTGTGGAAGGGCCATCCCCGTCGGAACTCGAGAATATACCCCAGGTACCCGCCGCAACTCGAGAAAAACCATGAGACTTCCCCCTCGCCGCGAGATGAGGCCCGATTCCCCTGTACTGCGTGCAGAGCAATTCCGTCTTGCACATCAGACATGAAAGGAGCCTTGATTTCCTTGATGGCACTCCAGAGAAACCCCAAGAACACTGTTTCAAGGATAGAGGGATCCTGAGGTCACTGTAGCAACACGAAAGAACTCTGTGGACCAAAAATCAACTCGAAAAGAGAGGTTAGTCCCTGGATTCGTCTCCAGAGGAATACCACCTTACCACAAGCACCTCAAGAGGAGGCTTCTCTCAGCTCTAAGTATGTGAGAGGGACCCTGAGTTTGCGGCCTCAAGTGGAATGGACACCGCGATGCCCTGACTCGAAATAAGGCCGGATATCCCTGCAGTGACTTCAATGCAGGCTCGTCTTGCATCTCCCAGGACGAAAGGATGTCTGAATCCCCTGTGGAAAGCACAGAGAAAGACTTAGTTCCCCACCTCATCGCGACCGATAGCCTCACATCCTTTGAAAACTCCAGAGGTACGCGGAGATCAGTGCCTCCAAAGGAGACGATGCCTGACTCCTCGTGAAACTTGATAAGAGTCCCAGGATTCCTGTGGCCCTTGGAAAGGGACACTTGGCCTCCCGCCTCAGTTGGAGAGGCGTCCCAATTGCCCTGCAAAGCCTCGAGGAGAATCCAGAGTTGTCCCTCGCAACTAGGCAGGAGTCCTGACGTCGCTGAAGAAACACGTGGGTGGAAGGGCCATCCCCGTCGTAACTCGAGAATATACCCCAGGTTCCCGCCGCAACTCGAGAAAAACCATGAGACTTCCCCCTCGCCGCGAGATGAGGCCTGATTCCCCTGCACTTTGTGCAGAGCAATTCCGTGTTGCACATCACACATGAAAGGAGCCTTGATTTCCTTGATGGTACTCCAGAGAAACCCCAAGAACACTGTTTCAAGGCTAGAGGGATCCTGAGGTCACTGTAGCAACACGAAAGAGCTCCGTGGGCCAAAAATCAACTCGAGATGAGAGGTTAGTCCCTGGCTTCGACTCCAGAGGAATACCACCTTACCACAAGCACCTCAAGAGGAGGCTTCTCTCAGCTCTAGGTATGTGAGAGGGACCCTGAGTTTGCGGCCTCAAGTGGAATGGACACCGCGATACCCTGACGCAAAATAAGGCTGGATATCCCTGCAGTGACTGGAATGCAGGCTCGTCTTGCATCTCCAAAGACGAAAGGGTGTTTGAATCCCCTGTGGAGACCACAGAGAAAGACCTAGTTCCCCACCTCATCGCGACCGGAGGCCTCACATCCTTTGAAAACTCCAGAGGTATGCGGAGATCAGTGCCTCCAAAGGAGACGATGCCTGACTCCTCGTGAAACTTGATAGGAGTCCCAGGATTCCTGTGGCACGTGGAAAGGGACCCTTGGTCTCCCGTCTCAGCTGGAGAGGCATCCCAATTGCCCTGCAAAGCCTCGAGGAGAATCCCGAATTGTCCCTCGCAACTAGGCAGGAGTCCTGACATGGCTGAACACACACGTGTGTGGAAGGGCCATCCCCGTCCTAACTCGAGAATATACCCCAGGTTCCCGCCGCAACTCGAGAAAAACCATGAGACTTCCCCCTCGCCGCGAGATGAGGCCCGGTTCCCCTGCACTGCGTGCAGAGCAATTCCGTGTTGCACATCACACATGAAAGGAGCCTTGATTTCCTTGATGGCACTCCAGAGAAACCCCAAGAACACTGTTTCAAGGATAGAGGGATCCTGAGGTCACTGTAGCAACACAAAAGAGCTCCGTGGACCAAGAATCAACACGAGATGAGAGGTTAGTCCCTGGCTTTGACTCCTGAGGAATACCACCTTACCACAAGCACCTCAAGAGGAGGCTTCTCTCAGCTCTAGGTATGTGAGAGGGATCCTGAGTTTGCGGCCTCAAGTGGAATGGACACCGCGATGCCCTGACTCGAAATAAGGCCGGATATCCCTGCAGTGACTTGAATGCAGGCTCGTCTTGCATCTCCCAGGACGAAAGGATGTCTGAATCCCCTGTGGAAAGCACAGAGAAAGACTTAGTTCCCCACCTCATCGCGACCGATAGCCTCACATCCTTTGAAAACTCCAGAGGTACGCGGAGATCAGTGCCTCCAAAGGAGACGATGCCTGACTCCTCGTGAAACTTGATAGGAGTCCCAGGATTCCTGTGGCACGTGTAAAGGGACCCTTGGTCTCCCGCCTCAGCTGGAGAGGCGTCCCAATTGCCTTCCCAAGCCTCGAGGAGAATCCCGAGTAGTGTCTCGCAACTAGGCAAGAGTCCTGACGTGGCTGAAAAAACACGTGTGTGGAAGGGCCTTCCCCGTCGTAACTCGAGAATATACCCCAGGTTCCCGCCGCAACTCGAGAAAAACCATGAGACTTCCCCCTCGCCGCGAGATGAGGCCCGATTCCCCTGCACTGCGTGCAGAGCAATTCTGTGTTGCACATCACACATGAAAGGAGCCTTGATTTCCTTCATGGCACTCCAGAGAAACCCCAAGAACACTGTTTCAAGGCTAGAGGGATCCTGAGGTCACTGTAGCAACACGAAAGAGCTCCGTGGACCAAAAATCAACTCGAGATGAGAGGTTAGTCCCTGGCTTCGACTCCAGAGGAATACCACCTTACCACAAGCACCTCAAGAGGAGGCTTCTCTCAGCTCTAGGTATGTGAGAGGGACCCTGAGTTTGCGGCCTCAAGTGGAATGGACACCGCGATGCCCTGACTCGAAATAAGGCCGGATATCCCTGCAGTGACTGGAATGCAGGCTCATCTTGCATCTCCCAAGACAAAAGGGTGTCTGAATCCCCTGTGGAGACCACAGAGAAACACCTATTTCCCCACCTCATCGCGACAGGAGGCCTCACATCCTTTGAAAACTCCAGAGGTACGCGGAGATCAGTGCCTCCAAAGGAGACGATGCCTGACTCCTTGTGAAACTTGATAGGAGCCCCAGGATTCTTGTGGCACGTGGAAAGGGACCCTTGGTCTCCCGCCTCAGCTGGAGAGGCGTTCCAATTGCCCTGCCAAGCCTCGAGGAGAATCCCGAGTTGTCCCTCGCAACTAGGCAGGAGTCCTGACATGGCTGAACAAACACGTGGGTGGAAGGGCCATCCCCGTCGTAACTCGAGAATATACCCCAGGTTCCCGCCGCAACTCGAGAAAAACCACGAGACTTCCCCCTCGATGCGAGATGAGGCCCGATTCCCCTGTACTGCGTGCAGAGCAATTCCGTGTTGCACATCACACATGAAAGGAGCCTTGATTTCCTTGATGGCACTCCAGAGAAACCCCAAGAACACTGTTTCAAGGCTAGAGGGATCCTGAGGTCACTGTAGCAACACGAAAGAACTCTGTGGACCAAAAATCAACTCGAAAAGAGAGGTTAGTCCCTGGATTCGTCTCCAGAGGAATACCACATTACCACAAGCACCTCAAGAGGAGGCTTCTCTCAGCTTTAGGTATGTGAGAGGGACCCTGAGTTTGCGGCCTCAAGTGGAATGGACACCGCGATGCCCTGACTCGAAATAAGGCCGGATATCCCTGCAGTGACTTCAATGCAGGCTCGTCTTGCATCTCCCAGGACGAAAGGATGTCTGAATCCCCTGTGGAAAGCACAGAGAAAGACTTAGTTCCCCACCTCATCGCGACCGATAGCCTCACATCCTTTGAAAACTCCAGAGGTACGCGGAGATCAGTGCCTCCAAAGGAGACGATGCCTGACTCCTCGTGAAACTTGATAGGAGTCCCAGGATTCCTGTGGCACTTGGAAAGGGACACTTGGTCTCCCGCCTCAGCTGGAGAGGCGTTCCAATTGCCTTGCCAAGCCTCGAGGAGAATCCAGAGTTGTCCCTCGCAACTAGGCAGGAGTCCTGACGTCGCTGAAGAAACACGTGGGTGGAAGGGCCATCCCCGTCGTAACTCGAGAATATACCCCAGGTTCCCGCCGCAACTCGAGAAAAACCATGAGACTTCCCCCTCGCCGCGAGATGAGGCCCGATTCCCCTGCACTGCGTGCAGAGCAATTCCGTGTTGCACATCACACATGATAGGAGCCTTGATTTCCTTGATGGCACTCCAGAGAAACCCCAAGAACACTGTTTCAAGGCTAGAGGGATCCTGAGGTCACTGTAGCAACACAAAAGAGCTCCGTGGACCAAGAATCAACATGAGATGAGAGGTTAGTCCCTGGCTTCGACTCCTGAGGAATACCACCTTACCACAAGCACCTCAAGAGGAGGCTTCTCTCAGCTCTAGGTATGTGAGAGGGATCCTGAGTTTGCGGCCTCAAGTGGAATGGACACCGCGATGCCCTGACTCGAAATAAGGCCGGATATCCCTGAAGTGACTTCAATGCAGGCTCGTCTTGCATCTCCCAAGAAGAAAGGATGTCTGAATCCCCTGTGGAGACCACAAAGAAAGACCTAGTTCCCCACCTCATCGCGACCGGAGGCCTCACATCTTTTGAAAACTCCAGAGGTACGCGGAGATCAGTGCCTCCAAAGGAGACGATGCCTGACTCCTCGTGAAAATTGATAGGAGTCCCAGGATTCCTGTGGCACGTGGAAAGGGACCCTTGGTCTCCCGCCTCAGCTGGAGAGGCGTCCCAATTGCCTTGCCAAGCCTCGAGGAGAATCTCGAGTAGTGTCTCGCAACTAGGCAAGAGTCCTGACGTGGCTGAAAAAACACGTGTGTGGAAGGGCCATCCCCGTCATAACTCGAGAATATACCCCAGGTTCCCGCCGCAACTCGAGAAAAACCATGAGACTTCCCCCTCGCCGCGAGATGAGGCCCGATTCCCCTGCACTGCGTGCAGAGCAATTCTGTGTTGCACATCACACATGAAAGGAGCCTTGATTTCCTTCATGGCACTCCAGAGAAACCCCAAGAACACTGTTTCAAGGCTAGAGGGATCCTGAGGTCACTGTAGCAACACGAAAGAGCTCCGTGGACCAAAAATCAACTCGAGATGAGAGGTTAGTCCCTGGCTTCGACTCCAGAGGAATACCACCTTACCACAAGCACCTCAAGAGGAGGCTTCTCTCAGCTCTAGGTATGTGAGAGGGACCCTGAGTTTGCGGCCTCAAGTGGAATGGACACCGCGATGCCCTGACTCGAAATAAGGCCGGATATCCCTGCAGTGACTGGAACGCAGGCTCATCTTGCATCTCCCAAGACAAAAGGGTGTCTGAATCCCCTGTGGAGACCACAGAGAAAGACCTAGTTCCCCACCTCATCGCGACAGGAGGCCTCAAATCCTTTGAAAACTCCAGAGGTATGCGGAGATCAGTGCCTCCAAAGGAGACGATGCCTGACTCCTCGTGAAACTTGATAGGAGACCCAGGATTCCTGTGGCACGTGGAAAGGGACCCTTGGTCTCCCGTCTCAGCTGGAGAGGCGTCCCAATTGCCCTGCAAAGCCTCGAGGAGAATCCCGAGTTGTCCCTCGCAACTAGGCAGGAGTCCTGACATGGCTGAACACACACGTGTGTGGAAGGGCCATCCCCGTCGTAACTCGAGAATATACCCCAGGTTCCCGCCGCAACTCGAGAAAAACCATGAGACTTCCCCCTCGCCGCGAGATGAGGCCCGATTCCCCTGCACTAAGTGCAGAGCAATTCCGTGTTGCACATCACACATGAAAGGAGCCTTGATTTCCTTGATGGCACTCCAGAGAAACCCCAAGAACACTGTTTCAAGGCTAGAGGGATCCTGAGGTCACTGTAGCAACACGAAAGAGCTCCGTGGACCAAGAATCAACACGAGATGAGAGGTTAGTCCCTGGCTTCGACTCCTGAGGAATACCACCTTACCACAAGCACCTCAAGAGGAGGCTTCTCTCAGCTCTAGGTATGTGAGAGGGATCCTGAGTTTGCGGCCTCAAGTGGAATGGACACAGCGATGCCCTGACTCGAAATAAGGCCGGATATCCCTGCAGTGACTTGAATGCAGGCTCGTCTTGCATCTCCCAAGAAGAAAGGATGTCTGAATCCCCTGTGGAGACCACAGAGAAACACCTAGTTCCCCACCTCATCGCGACCGGAGGCCTCACATCCTTTGAAAACTCCAGAGGTATGGGGAGATCAGTGCCTCCAAAGGAGACGATGCCTGACTCCTCGAGAAACTTGATAGGAGTCCCAGGATTCTTGTGGCACGTGGAAAGGGACCCTTGGTCTCCCGCCTCAGCTGGAGAGGCGTTCCAATTGCCCTGCCAAGCCTCGAGGAGAATCCCGAGTTGTCCCTCGCAACTAGGCAGGAGTCCTGACATGGCTGAACAAACACGTGGGTGGAAGGGCCATCCCCGTCGTAACTCGAGAATATACCCCAGGTTCCCGCCGCAACACGAGAAAAACCATGAGACTTCCCCCTCGATGCGAGATGAGGCCCGATTCCCCTGTACTGCGTGCAGAGCAATTCCGTCTTGCACATCACACATGAAAGGAGCCTTGATTTCCTTGATGGCACTCCAGAGAAACCCCAAGAACACTGTTTCAAGGCTAGAGGGATCCTGAGGTCACTGTAGCAACACGAAAGAACTCTGTGGACCAAAAATCAACTCGAAAAGAGAGGTTAGTCCCTGGATTCGTCTCCAGAGGAATACCACCTTACCACAAGCACCTCAAGAGGAGGCTTCTCTCAGCTTTAGGTATGTGAGAGGGACCCAGAGTTTGCGGCCTCAAGTGGAATGGACACCGCGATGCCCTGACTCGAAATAAGGCCGGATATCCCTGCAGTGACTTGAATGCAGGCTCGTCTTGCATCTCCCAGGACGAAAGGATGTCTGAATCCCCTGTGGAAAGCACAGAGAAAGACTTAGTTCCCCACCTCATCGCGACCGATAGCCTCACATCCTTTGAAAACTCCAGAGGTACGCGGAGATCAGTGCCTCCAAAGGAGACGATGCCTGACTCCTCGTGAAACTTGATAGGAGTCCCAGGATTCCTGTGGCACTTGGAAAGGGACACTTGGTCTCCCGCCTCAGCTGGAGAGGCGTCCCAATTGCCCTGCCAAGCCTCGAGGAGAATCCAGAGTTGTCCCTCGCAACTAGGCAGGAGTCCTGACGTCGCTGAAGAAACACGTGGGTGGAAGGGCCATCCCCGTCGTAACTCGAGAATATACCCCAGGTTCCCGCCGCAACTCGAGAAAAACCATGAGACTTCCCCCTCGCCGCGAGATGAGGCCCGATTCCCCTGCACTGTGTGCAGAGCAATTCCGTGTTGCACATCAAACATGAAAGGAGCCTTGATTTCCTTGAGGGCACTCCAGAGAAACCCCAAGAACACTGTTTCAAGGCTAGAGGGATCCTGAGGTCACTGTAGCAACACGAAAGAGCTCCGTGGGCCAAAAATCAACTCGAGATGAGAGGTTAGTCCCTGGCTTCGACTCCAGAGGATTACCACCTTACCACAAGCACCTCAAGAGGAGGCTTCTCTCAGCTCTAGGTATGTGAGAGGGATCCTGAGTTTGCGGCCTCAAGTGGAATGGACACCGCGATGCCCTGACTCGAAATAAGGCCGGATATCCCTGCAGTGACTTCAATGCAGGCTCGTCTTGCATCTCCCAAGAAGAAAGGATGTCTGAATCCCCTGTGGAGACCACAAAGAAAGACCTAGTTCCCCACCTCATCGCGACCGGAGGCCTCACATCCTTTGAAAACTCCAGAGGTACGCGGAGATCAGTGCCTCCAAAGGAGACGATGCCTGACTCCTCGTGAAAATTGATAGGAGTCCCAGGATTCTTGTGGCACCTGGAAAGGGACCCTTGGTCTCCCGCCTCAGCTGGAGAGGCGTTCCAATTGCCCTGCCAAGCCTCGAGGAGAATCCCGAGTTGTCCCTCGCAACTAGGCAGGAGTCCTGACGTGGCTGAACAAACACGTGGGTGGAAGGGCCACCCCATCGTAACTCGAGAATATACCCCAGGTTCCCGCCGCAACTCGAGAAAAACCATGAGACTTCCACCTCGATGCGAGATGAGGCCCGATTCCCCTGTACTGCGTGCAGAGCAATTCCGTGTTGCACATCACACATGAAAGGAGCCTTGATTTCCTTGATGGCACTCCAGAGAAACCCCAAGAACACTGTTTCAAGGCTAGAGGGATCCTGAGGTCACTGTAGCAACACGAAAGAACTCTGTGGACCAAAAATCAACTCGAAAAGAGAGGTTAGTCCCTGGATTCGTCTCCAGAGGAATACCACCTTACCACAAGCACCTCAAGAGGAGGCTTCTCTCAGCTCTAGGTATGTGAGAGGGACCCTGAGTTTGCGGCCTCAAGTGGAATGGACACCGCGATGCCCTGACGCGAAATAAGGCTGGATATCCCTGCAGTGACTTGAATGCAGGCTCGTCTTGCATCTCCCAAGATGAAAGGATGTCTGAATCCCCTGTGGAGACCACAGAGAAAGACCTAGTTCCCCACCTCATCGCGACCGGAGGCCTCACATCCTTTGAAAACTCCAGAGGTACGCGGAGATCAGTGCCTCCAAAGGAGACGATGCCTGACTCCTAGTGAAACTTGATAGGAGTCCCAGGATTCTTGTGGCACGTGGAAAGGGACCCTTGGTCTCCCGCCTCACCTGGAGAGGCGTTCCAATTGCCCTGCCAAGCCTCGAGGAGAATCCCGAGTTGTCCCTCGCAACTAGGCAGGAGTCCTGACGTGGCTGAACAAACACGTGGGTGGAAGGGCCATCCCCGTCGTAACTCGAGAATATACCCCAGGTTCCCGCCGCAACTCGAGAAAAACCATGAGACTTCCCCCTCGCCGCGAGATGAGGCCCGATTCCCCTGCACTGCGTGCAGAGCAATTCTGTGTTGCACATCACACATGAAAGGAGCCTTGATTTCCTTCATGGCACTCCAGAGAAACCCCAAGAACACTGTTTCAAGGCTAGAGGGATCCTGAGGTCACTGTAGCAACACGAAAGAGCTCTGTGGACCAAAAATCAACTCGAGATGAGAGGTTAGTCCCTGGCTTCGACTCCAGAGGAATACCACCTTACCACAAGCACCTCAAGAGGAGGCTTTTCTCAGCTCTAGGTATGTGAGAGGGACCCTGAGTTTGCGGCCTCAAGTGGAATGGACACCGCGATGCCCTGACTCGAAATAAGGCCGGATATCCCTGCAGTGACTGGAATGCCGGCTCGTCTTGCATCTCCCAAGACGAAAGGGTGTCTGAATCCCCTGTGGAGACCACAGAGAAAGACCTAGTTCCCCACCTCATCGCGACAGGAGGCCTCAAATCCTTTGAAAACTCCAGAGGTATGCGGAGATGAGTGCCTCCAAAGGAGACGATGCCTGACTCCTCGTGAAACTTGATAGGAGACCCAGGATTCCTGTGGCACGTGGAAAGGGACCCTTGGTCTCCCGTCTCAGCTGGAGAGGCGTCCCAATTGCCCTGCAAAGCCTCGAGGAGAATCCAGAGTTGTCCCTCGCAACTAGGCAGGAGTCCTGACATGGCTGAACACACACGTGTGTGGAAGGGCCATCCCCGTCGTAACTCGAGAATATACCCCAGGTTCCCGCCGCAACTCGAGAAAAACCATGAGACTTCCCCCTCGATGCGAGATGAGGCCCGATTCCCCTGTACTGCGTGCAGAGCAATTCCGTCTTGCACATCACACATGAAAGGAGCCTTGATTTCCTTGATGGCACTCCAGAGAAACCCCAAGAACACTGTTTCAAGGCTAGAGGGATCCTGAGGTCACTGTAGCAACACGAAAGAACTCTGTGGACCAAAAATCAACTCGAAAAGAGAGGTTAGTCCCTGGATTCGTCTCCAGCGGAATACCACCTTACCACAAGCACCTCAAGAGGAGGCTTCTCTCAGCTCTAGGTATGTGAGAGGGACCCTGAGTTTGCGGCCTCAAGTGGAATGGACACCGCGATGCCCTGACTCGAAATAAGGCCGGATATCCCTGCAGTGACTTCAATGCAGGCTCGTCTTGCATCTCCCAGGACGAAAGGATGTCTGAATCCCCTGTGGAAAACACAGAGAAAGACTTAGTTCCCCACCTCATCGCGACCGATAGCCTCACATCCTTTGAAAACTCCAGAGGTACGCGGAGATCAGTGCCTCCAAAGGAGACGATGCCTGACTCCTCGTGAAACTTGATAGGAGTCCCAGGATTCCTGTGGCACTTGGAAAGGGACACTTGGTCTCCCGCCTCAGCTGGAGAGGCGTCCCAATTGCCCTGCCAAGCCTCGAGGAGAATCCAGAGTTGTCCCTCGCAACTAGGCAGGAGTCCTGACGTGGCTGAACAAACACGTGTGTGGAAGGGCCATCCCCGTCGTAACTCGAGAATATAACCCAGGTTCCCGCCGCAACTCGAGAAAAACCATGAGACTTCCCCCTCGCCGCGAGATGAGGCCCGATTCCCCTGCACTGCGTGCAGAACAATTCCGTGTTGCACATCACACATGAAAGGAGCCTTGATTTCCTTGATGGCACTCCAGAGAAACCCCAAGAACACTGTTTCAAGGCTAGAGGGATCCTGAGGTCACTGTAGCAACACGAAAGAGCTCCGTGGGCCAAAAATCAACTCGAGATGAGAGGTTAGTGCCTGGCTTCGACTCCAGAGGAATACCACCTTACCACAAGCACCTCAAGAGGAGGCTTCTCTCAGCTCTAGGTATGTGAGAGGGACCCTGAGTTTGCGGCCTCAAGTGGAATGGACACCGCGATGCCCTGACGCGAAATAAGTCTGGATATCCCTGCAGTGACTTGAATGCAGGCTCGTCTTGCATCTCCCAAGATGAAAGGATGTCTGAATCCCCTGTGGAGACCACAGAGAATGACCTAGTTCCCCACCTCATCGCGACCGGAGGCCTCACATCCTTTGAAAACTCCAGAGGTACGCGGAGATCAGTGCATCCAAAGGAGACGATGCCTGACTCCTCGTGAAACTTGATAGGAGTCCCAGGATTCCTGTGGCACGTGGAAAGGGACCCATGGTCTCCCGCCTCAGCTGGAGAGGCATCCCAATTGCCTTGCCAAGCCTCGAGGAGAATCCCGAGTTGTGTCTCGCAACTAGGCAAGAGTCCTGACGTCACTGAACAAACACGTGTGTGGAAGGGCCATCCCCGTCGTAACTCGAGAATATACCCCAGGTTCCCGCCGCAACTCGAGAAAAACGATGAGACTTCCCCCTCACCGCGAGATGAGGCCCGATTCCCCTGCACTGCGTGCAGAGCAATTCTGTGTTGCACATCACACATGAAAGGAGCCTTGATTTCCTTCATGGCACTCCAGAGAAACCCCAAGAACACTGTTTCAAGGCTAGAGGGATCCTGAGGTCACTGTAGCAACACGAAAGAGCTCCGTGGACCAAAAATCAACTCGAGATGAGAGGTTAGTCCCTGGCTTCGACTCCTGAGGAATACCACCTTACCACAAGCACCTCAAGAGGAGGCTTCTCTCAGCTCTAGGTATGTGAGAGGGACCCTGAGTTTGCGGCCTCAAGTGGAATGGACACCGTGATGCCCTGACTCGAAATAAGGCCGGATATCCCTGAAGTGACTGGAATGCAGGCTCGTCTTGCATCTCCCAAGACGAAAGGGTGTCTGAATCCCCTGTGGAGACCACAGAGAAAGACCTAGTTCCCCACCTCATCGCGACAGGAGGCCTCACATCCTTTGAAAACTCCAGAGGTATGCGGAGATCAGTGCCTCCAAAGGAGACGATGCCTGACTCCTCCTGAAACTTGATAGGAGACCCAGGATTCCTGTGGCACGTGGAAAGGGACCCTTGGTCTCCCGTCTCAGCTGGAGAGGCGTCCCAATTGCCCTGCAAAGCCTCGAGGAGAATCCCGAGTTGTGTCTCGCAACTAGGCAGGAGTCCTGACATGGCTGAACACACACGTGTGTGGAAGGGCCATCCCCGTCGGAACTCGAGAATATACCCCAGGTTCCCGCCGCAACTCGAGAAAAACCATGAGACTTCCCCCTCGCCGCGAGATGAGGCCCGTTTCCCCTGCACTGCGTGCAGAGCAATTCCGTCTTGCACATCACACATAAAAGGAGCCTTGATTTCCTTCATGGCACTCCAGAGAAACCCCTAGAACACTGTTTCAAGGCTAGAGGGATCCTGAGGTCACTGTAGCAACACGAAAGAGCTCCGTGGACCAAGAATCAACACGAGATGAGAGGTTAGTCCCTGCCTTCGACTCCTGAGGAATACCACCTTACCACAAGCACCTCAAGTGGAGGCTTCTCTCAGCTCTAGGTATGTGAGAGGGATCCTGAGTTTGCGGCCTCAAGTGGAATGGACACCGCGATGCCCTGACTCGAAATAAGGCCGGATATTCCTGCAGTGACTTGAATGCAGGCTCGTCTTGCATCTCCCAAGAAGAAAGGATGTCTGAATCCCCTGTGGAGACCACAGAGAAACACCTAGTTCCCCACCTCATCGCGACAGATAGCCTCACATCCTTTGAAAATTCCAGAGGTATGCGGAGATCAGTGCCTCCAAAGGAGACGATGCCTGACTCCTCGTGAAACTTGATAGGAGTCCCAGGATTCCTGTGGCACTTGGAAAGGGACACTTGGTCTCCCGCCTCAGCTGGAGAGGCGTCCCAATTGCCCTGCCAAGCCTCGAGGAGAATCCAGAGTTGTCCCTCGCAACTAGGCAGGAGTCCTGACTTGGCTGAACACACACGTGTGTGGAAGGGCCATCCCCGTCGTAACTCGAGAATATACCCCAGGTTACCGCCGCAACTCGAGAAAAACCATGAGACTTCCCCCTCGCCGCGTGATGAGGCCCGATTCCCCTGCAATGCGTGCAGAGCAATTCCGTGTTGCACATCACACATGAAAGGAGCCTTGATTTCCTTGATGGCACTCCAGAGAAACCCCAAGAACACTGTTTCAAGGCTAGAGGAATCCTGAGATCACTGTAGCAGCACGAAAGAGCTCCGTGGACCAAAAATCAACTCGAGATGAGAGGTTAGTCCCTGGCTTCGACTCCAGAGGAATACCACCTTACCACAAGCACCTCAAGAGGAGGCTTCTCTCAGCTCTAGGTATGTGAGAGGGACCCTGAGTTTGCGGCCTCAAGTGGAATGGACACCGCGATGCCCTGACTCGAAATAAGGCCGGATATCCGTGCAGTGACTGGAATGCAGGCTCGTCTTGCATCTCCCAAGACGAAAGGGTGTCTGAATCCCCTGTGGAGACCACAGAGATAGACCTAGTTCCCCACCTCACCGCGACAGGAGGCCTCAAATCCTTTGAAAACTCCAGAGGTATGCGGAGATCAGTGCCTCCAAAGGAGACGATGCCTGACTCCTCGTGAAACTTGATAGGAGACCCAGGATTCCTGTGGCACGTGGAAAGGGACCCTTGGTCTCCCGTCTCAGCTGGAGAGGCGTCCCAATTGCCCTGCAAAGCCTCGAGGAGAATCCAGAGTTGTCCCTCGCAACTAGGCAGGAGTCCTGACATGGCTGAACACCCACGTGTGTGGAAGGGCCATCCCCGTCGTAACTCGAGAATATACCCCAGGTTCCCGCCGCAACTCGAGAAAAACCATGAGACTTCCCCCTCGCCGCGAGATGAGGCCCGATTCCCCTGCACTGCGTGCAGAGCAATTCCGTGTTGCACATCACACATGAAAGGAGCCTTGATTTCCTTCATGGCACTCCAGAGAAACCCCAAGAACACTGTTTCAAGGCTAGAGGGATCCTGAGGTCACTGTAGCAACACGAAAGAGCTCCGTGGACCAAGAATCAACACGAGATGAGAGGTTAGTCCCTGGCTTCGACTCCTGAGGAATACCACCTTACCACAAGCACCTCAAGAGTAGGCTTCTCTCAGCTCTAGGTATGTGAGAGGGACCCTGAGTTTGCGGCCTCAAGTGGAATGGACACCGCGATGCCCTGACTCGAAATAAGGCCGGATATCCCTGCAGTGACTTCAATGCAGGCTCGTCTTCCATCTCCCAAGAAGAAAGGATGTCTGAATCCCCTGTGGAGACCACAGAGAATCACCTAGTTCCCCACCTCATCGCGACCGGAGGCCTCACATCCTTTGAAAACTCCAGAGGTACGCGGAGATCAGTGCCTCCAAAGGAGACGATGCCTGACTCCTCGTGAAACTTGATAGGAGTCCCAGGATTCTTGTGGCACGTGGAAAGGGACCCTTGGTCTCCCGCCTCAGCTGGAGAGGCGTTCCAATTGCCCTGCCAAGCCTCGAGGAGAATCCCGAGTTGTCCCTCGCAACTAGGCAGGAGTCCTGACGTGGCTGAACAAACACCTGGGTGGAAGGGCCATCCCCGTCGTAACTCGAGAATATACCCCAGGTTCCCGCCGCAACTCGAGAAAAACCATGAGACTTGCCCCTCGATGCGAGATGAGGCCCGATTCCCCTGTACTGCGTGCAGAGCAATTCCGTCTTGCACATCACACATGAAAGGAGCCTTGATTTCCTTGATGGCACTTCAGAGAAACCCCAAGAACACTGTTTCAAGGCTAGAGGGATCCTGAGGTCACTGTAGCAACACGAAAGAACTCTGTGGACCAAAAATCAACTCGAAAAGAGAGGTTAGTCCCTGGATTCGTCTCCAGAGGAACACCACCTTACCACAAGAACCTCAAGAGGAGGCTTCTCTCAGCTCTAGGTATGTGAGAGGGACCCTGAGTTTGCGGCCTCAAGTGGAATGGACACCGCGATGCCCTGACTCGAAATAAGGCCGGATATCCCTGCAGTGACTTGAATGCAGGCTCGTCTTGCATCTCCCAGGACGAAAGGATGTCTGAATCCCCTGTGGAAAGCACAGAGAAAGACTTAGTTCCCCACCTCATCGCGACCGATAGCCTCACATCCTTTGAAAACTCCAGAGGTACGCGGAGATCAGTGCCTCCAAAGGAGACGATGCCTGACTCCTCGTGAAACTTGATAGGAGTCCCAGGATTCCTGTGGCACTTGGAAAGGGACACTTGGTCTCCCGCCTCAGCTGGAGAGGCGTCCCAATTGCCCTGCCAAGCCTCGAGGAGAATCCAGAGGTGTCCCTGGCAACTAGGCAGGAGTCCTGACGTCGCTGAAGAAACACGTGTGTGGAAGGGCCATCCCCGTCGTATCTCGAGAATATACCCCAGGTTCCCGCCGCAACTCGAGAAAAACCATGAGACTTCCCCCTCGCCGCGAGATGAGGCCCGATTCCCCTGCACTGCGTGCAGAGCAATTCCGTGTTGCACATCACACATGAAAGGAGCCTTGATTTCCTTGATGGCACTCCAGAGAAACCCCAAGAACACTGTTTCAAGGCTAGAGGGATCCTGAGGTCACTGTAGCAACACGAAAGAGCTCCGTGGACCAAAAATCAACTCGAGATGAGAGGTTAGTCCCTGGCTTCGACACCAGAGGAATAACACCTTACCACAAGCACCTCAAGAGGAGGCTTCTCTCAGCTCTAGGTATGTGAGAGGGACCCTGAGTTTGCGGCCTCAAGTGGAATGGACACCGTGATGCCCTGACTCGAAATAAGGCCGGATATCCCTGCAGTGACTGGAATGCAGGCTCGTCTTGCATCTCCCAAGACGAAAGGGTGTCTGAATCCCCTGTGGAGACCACAGAGAAAGACCTAGTTCCCCACCTCATCGCGACAGGAGGCCTCAAATCCTTTGAAAACTCCAGAGGTATGCGGAGATCAGTGCCTCCAAAGGAGACGATGCCTGACTCCTCCTGAGACTTGATAGGAGACCCAGGATTCCTGTGGCACGTGGAAAGGGACCCTTGGTCTCCCGTCTCAGCTGGAGAGGCGTCCCAATTGCCCTGCAAAGCCTCGAGGAGAATCCCGAGTTGTGTCTCGCAACTAGGCAGGAGTCCTGACATGGCTGAACACACACGTGTGTGGAAGGGCCATCCCCGTCGTAACTCGAGAATATACCCCAGGTTCCCGCCGCAACTCGAGAAAAACCATGAGACTTCCCCCTCGCCGCGAGATGAGGCCCGATTCCCCTGCACTGCGTGCAGAGCAATTCCGTGTTGCACATCACACATGAAAGGAGCCTTGATTTCCTTGATGGCACTCCAGAGAAACCCCAAGAACACTGTTTCAAGGCTAGAGGGATCCTGAGGTCACTGTAGCAACACGAAAGAGCTCCGTGGACGAAGAATCAACACGAGATGAGAGGTTAGTCCCTGGCTTCGACTCCAGAGGAATACCACCTTACCACAAGCACCTCAAGAGGAGGCTTCTCTCAGCTCTAGGTATGTGAGAGGGATCCTGAGTTTGCGGCCTCAAGTGGAATGGACACCGCGATGCCCTGACTCGAAATAAGGCCGGATATCCCTGCAGTGACTTGAATGCAGGCTCGTCTTGCATCTCCCAAGAAGAAAGGATGTCTGAATCCCCTGTGGAGACCACAGAGAAAGACCTAGTTCCCCACCTCATCGCGACCGGAGGCCTCACATCCTTTGAAAACTCCAGAGGTACGCGGAGATCAGTGCCTCCAAAGGAGACGATGCCTGACTCCTCGTGAAACTTGATAGGAGTCCCAGGATTCTTGTGGCACGTGGAAAGGGACCCTTGGTCTCCCGCCTCAGCTGGAGAGGCGTTCCAATTGCCCTGCCAAGCCTCGAGGAGAATCCCGAGTTGTCCCTCGCAACTAGGCAGGAGTCCTGACGTGGCTGAACAAACACGTGGGTGGAAGGGCCATCCCCGTCGTAACTCGAGAATATACCCCAGGTTCCCGCCGCAACTCGAGAAAAACCATGAGACTTCCCCCTCGATGCGAGATGAGGCCCGATTCCCCTGTACTGCGTGCAGAGCAATTCCGTCTTGCACATCACACATGAAAGGAGCCTTGATTTCCTTGATGGCACTCCAGAGAAACCCCAAGAACACTGTTTCAAGGCTAGAGGGATCCTGAGGTCACTGTAGCAACACGAAAGAACTCTGTGGACCAAAAATCAACTCGAAAAGAGAGGTTAGTCCCTGGATTCGTCTCCAGAGGAATACCACCTTACCACAAGCACCTCAAGAGGAGGCTTCTCTCAGCTCTAGGTATGTGAGAGGGACCCTGAGTTTGCGGCCTCAAGTGGAATGGACACCGCGATGCCCTGACTCGAAATAAGGCCGGATATCCCTGCAGTGACTTCAATGCAGGCTCGTCTTGCATCTCCCAGGATGAAAGGATGTCTGAATCCCCTGTGGAAAGCACAGAGAAAGACTTAGTTCCCCACCTCATCGCGACCGATAGCCTCACATCCTTTGAAAACTCCAGAGGTACGCGGAGATCAGTGCCTCCAAAGGAGATGATGCCTGACTCCTCGTGAAACTTGATAGGAGTCCCAGGATTCCTGTGGCACTTGGAAAGGGACACTTGGTCTCCCGCCTCAGCTGGAGAGGCGTCCCAATTGCCTTGCCAAGCCTCGAGGAGAATCCAGAGTTGTCCCTCGCAACTAGGCAGGAGTCCTGACGTCGCTGAAGAAACACGTGGGTGGAAGGGCCATCCCCGTCGTAACTCGAGAATATACCCCAGGTTCCCGCCGCAACTCGATAAAAACCATGAGACTTCCCCCTCGCCGCGAGATGAGGCCCGATTCCCCTGCACTGCGTGCAGAGCAATTCCGTGTTGCACATCACCCATGAAAGGAGCCTTGATTTCCTTGATGGCACTCCAGAGAAACCCCAAGAACACTGTTTCAAGGCTAGAGGGATCCTGAGGTCACTGTAGCAAGACGAAAGAGCTCCGTGGGCCAAAAATCAACTCGAGATGAGAGGTTAGTCCCTGGCTTCGACTCCAGAGGAATACCACCTTACCACAAGCACCTCAAGAGGAGGCTTCTCTCAGCTCTAGGTATGTGAGAGGGACCCTGAGTTTGCGGCCTCAAGTGGAATGGACACCGCGATGCCCTGATGCGAAATAAGGCTGGATATCCCTGCAGTGACTTGAATGCCGGCTCGTCTTGCATCTCCCAAGAAGAAAGGATGTCTGAATCCCCTGTGGAGACCACAGAGAAAGACCTAGTTCCCCACCTCATCGCGACCGGAGGCCTCACATCTTTGAAAACTCCAGAGGTACGCGGAGATCAGTGCCTCCAAAGGAGACGATGCCTGACTCCTCGTGAAACTTGATAGGAGTCCCAGGATTCCTGTGGCACGTGGAAAGGGACCCTTGGTCTCCCGCCTCAGCTGGAGAGGCGTCCCAATTGCCTTGCCAAGCCTCGAGGAGAATCCCGAGTTGAGTCTCGCAACTAGGCAAGAGTCCTGACATGGCTGAACAAACACGTGTGTGGAAGGGCCTTCCCCGTCGTAACTCGAGAATATACCCCAGGTTCCCGCCGCAACTCGAGAAAAACCATGAGACTTCCCCCTCGCCGCGAGATGAGGCCCGATTCCCCTGCAGTGCGTGCAGAGCAATTCTGTGTTGCACATCACACATGAAAGGAGCCTTGATTTCCTTGATGGCACTCCAGAGAAACCCCAAGAACACTGTTTCAAGGCTAGAGGGATCCTGAGGTCACTGTAGCAACACGAAAGAGCTCCGTGGACCAAAAATCAACTCGAGATGAGAGGTTAGTCCCTGGCTTCGACTCCAGAGGAATACCACCTTACCACAAGCACCTCAAGAGGAGGCTTCTCTCAGCTCTAGGTATGTGAGAGGGACCCTGAGTTTGCGGCCTCAAATGGAATGGACACCGCGATGCCCTGACGTGAAATAAGGCTGGATATCCCTGCAGTGACTTGAATGCAGGCTCGTCTTGCATCTCCCAAGATGAAAGGATGTCTGAATCCCCTGTGGAGACCACAAAGAAAGACCTAGTTCCCCACCTCATCGCGACCGGAGGCCTCACATCCTTTGAAAACTCCAGAGGTACGCGGAGATCAGTGCCTCCAAAGGAGACCATGCCTGACTCCTCGTGAAACTTGATAGGAGTCCCAGGATTCTTGTGGCACGTGGAAAGGGACCCTTGGTCTCCCGCCTCAGCTGGAGAGGCGTCCCAATTGCCCTGCCAAGCCTCGAGGAGAATCCGGAGTTGTCCCTCACAACTAGGCCTGAGTCCTGACGTGGCTGAACAAACACGTGGGTGGAAGGGCCATCCCCGTCATAACTCGAGAATATACCCCAGGTTCCCGCCGCAACTCGAGAAAAACCATGAGACTTCCCCCTCGATGCGAGATGAGGCCCGATTCCCCTGTACTGCGTGCAGAGCAATTCCGTCTTGCACATCACACATGAAAGGAGCCTTGATTTCCTTGATGGCACTCCAGAGAAACCCCAAGAACACTGTTTCAAGGCTAGAGGGATCCTGAGGTCACTGTAGCAACACGAAAGAACTATGTGGACCAAAAATCAACTCGAAAAGAGAGGTTAGTCCCTGGATTCGTCTCCAGAGTATTACCACCTTACCACAAGCACCTCAAGAGGAGGCTTCTCTCAGCTCTAGGTATGTGAGAGGGACCCTGAGTTTGCGGCCTCAAGTGGAATGGACACCGTGATGCCCTGACTCGAAATAAGGCCGGATATTCCTGCAGTGACTTCAATGCAGGCTCGTCTTGCATCTCCCAGGACGAAAGGATGTCTGAATCCCCTGTGGAAAGCACAGAGAAAGACTTAGTTCCCCACCTCATCGCGACCGATAGCCTCACATCCTTTGAAAACTCCAGAGGTACGCGGAGATCAGTGCCTCCAAAGGAGACGATGCCTGACTCCTCGTGAAACTTGATAGGAGTCCCAGGATTCCTGTGGCACTTGGAAAGGGACACTTGGTCTCCCGCCTCAGCTGGAGAGGCGTCCCAATTGCCCTGCCAAGCCTCGAGGAGAATCCAGAGTTGTCCCTCGCAACTTGGCAGGAGTCCTGACGTCGCTGAAGAAACACGTGGGTTGAAGGGCCATCCCCGTCGTAACTCGAGAATATACCCCAGGTTCCCGCCGCAACTCGAGAAAAACCATGAGACTTCCCCCTCGCCGCGAGATGAGGCCCGATTCCCCTGCACTGCGTGCAGAGCAATTCCGTGTTGCACATCACACATGAAAGGAGCCTTGATTTCCTTGATGGCACTCCAGAGAAACCCCAAGAACACTGTTTCAAGGCTAGAGGGATCCTGAGGTCACTGTAGCAACACGAAAGAGCTCCGTGGGCCAAAAATCAACTCGAGATGAGAGGTTAGTCCCTGGCTTCGACTCCAGAGGAATACCACCTTACCACAAGCACATCAAGAGGAGGCTTCTCTCAGCTCTAGGTATGTGAGAGGGACCCTGAGTTTGCGGCCTCAAGTGGAATGGACACCGCGATGCCCTGACGCGAAATAAGGCCGGATATCCCTGCAGTGACTTGAATGCAGGCTCGTCTTGCATCTCCCAAGATGAAAGGATGTCTGAATCCCCTGTGGAGACCACAGAGAAAGACCTAGTTCCCCACCTCATCGCGACCGGAGGCCTCACATCCTTTGAAAACTCCAGAGGTACGCGGAGATCAGTGCCTCCAAAGGAGACGATGCCTGACTCCTCGTGAAACTTGATAGGAGTCCCAGGATTCCTGTGGCACGTGGAAAGGGACCCTTGGTCTCCCGTCTCAGCTGGAGAGGCGTCCCAATTGCCCTGCCAAGCCTCGAGGAGAATCCCGAGTTGTCCCTCGCAACTAGGCAAGAGTCCTGACGTGGCTGAATAAACACGTGGGTGGAAGGGCCATCCCCGTCGTAACTCGAGAATATACCCCAGGTTCCCGCCGCAACTCGAGAAAAACCATGAGACTTCCCCCTCGATGCGAGATGAGGCCCGATTCCCCTGTACTGCGTGCAGAGCAATTCCGTCTTGCACATCACACATGAAAGGAGCCTTGATTTCCTTGATGGCACTCCAGAGAAACCCCAAGAACACTGTTTCAAGGATAGAGGGATCCTGAGGTCACTGTAGCAACACGAAAGAACTCTGTGGACCAAAAATCAACTCGAAAAGAGAGGTTAGTCCCTGGATTCGTCTCCAGAGGAATACCACCTTACCACAAGCACCTCAAGAGGAGGCTTCTCTCAGCTCTAGGTATGTGAGAGGGACCCTGAGTTTGCGGCCTCAAGTGGAATGGACACCGCGATGCCCTGACTCGAAATAAGGCCGGATATCCCTTCAGTGACTTCAATGCAGGCTCGTCTTGCATCTCCCAGGACGAAAGGATGTCTGAATCCCCTGTGGAAAGCACAGAGAAAGACTTAGTTCCCCACCTCATAGCGACCGATAGCCTCACATCCTTTGAAAACTCCAGAGGTACACGGAGATCAGTGCCTCCAAAGGAGACGATGCCTGACTCCTCGTGAAACTTGATAGGAGTCCCAGGATTCCTGTGGCACTTGGAAAGGGACACTTGGTCTCCCGCCTCAGCTGGAGAGGCGTCCCAATTGCCCTGCCAAGCCTCGAGGAGAATCCAGAGTTGTCCCTCGCAACTAGGCAGGAGTCCTGACGTCGCTGAAGAAACACGTGGGTGGAAGGGCCATCCCCGTCGTAACTCGAGAATATACCCCAGGTTCCCGCCGCAACTCGAGAAAAACCATGAGAATTCCCCCTCGCCGCGAGACGAGGCCCGATTCCCCTGCACTGCGTGCAGAGCAATTCCGTGTTGCACATCACACATGAAAGGAGCCTTGATTTCCTTGATGGCACTCCAGAGAAACCCCAAGAACACTGTTTCAAGGCTAGAGGGATCCTGAGGTCACTGTAGCAACACGAAGGAACTCTGTGGACCAAAAATCAACTCGAAAAGAGAGGTTAGTCCCTGGATTCGTCTCCAGAGGAATACCACCTTACCACAAGCACCTCAAGAGGAGGCTTCTCTCAGCTCTAGGTATGTGAGAGGGACCCTGAGTTTGCGGCCTCAAGTGGAATGGACACCGCGATGCCCTGACTCGAAATAAGTCCGGATATCCCTGCAGTGACTTCAATGCAGGCTCCTCTTGCATCTCCGAGGACGAAAGGATGTCTGAATCCCCTGGGGAAAGCACAGAGAAAGACTTAGTTCCCCACCTCATCGCGACCGATAGCCTCACATCCTTTGAAAACTCCAGAGGTACGCGGAGATCAGTGCCTCCAAAGGAGACGATGCCTGACTCCTCGTGAAACTTGATAGGAGTCCCAGGATTCCTGTGGCACTTGGAAAGGGACACTTGGTCTCCCGCCTCAGCTGGAGAGGCGTCCCAATTGCCCTGCCAAGCCTCGAGGAGAATCCAGAGTTGTCCCTCGCAACTAGGCAGGAGTCCTGACGTCGCTGAAGAAACACGTGGGTGGAAGGGCCATCCCCGTCGTAACTCGAGAATATACCCCAGGTTCCCGCCGCAACTCGAGAAAAACCATGAGACTTCCCCCTCGATGCGAGATGAGGCCCGATTCCCCTGTACTGCGTGCAGAGCAATTCCGTCTTGCACATCACACATGAAAGGAGCCTTGATTTCCTTGATGGCACTCCAGAGAAACCCCAAGAACACTGTTTCAAGGCTAGAGGGATCCTGAGGTCACTGTAGCAACACGAAAGAACTCTGTGGACCAAAAATCAACTCGAAAAGAGAGGTTAGTCCCTGGATTCGTCTCCAGAGGAATACCACCTTACCACAAGCACCTCAAGAGGAGGCTTCTCTCAGCTCTAGGTATGTGAGAGGGACCCTGAGTTTGCGGCCTCAAGTGGAATGGACACCGCGATGCCCTGACTCGAAATAAGGCCGGATATCCCTGCAGTGACTTCAATGCAGGCTCGTCTTGCATCTCCCAGGTTGAAAGGATGTCTGAATCCCCTGTGGAAAGCACAGAGAAAGACTTAGTTCCCCACCTCATCGCGACCGATAGCCTCACATCCTTTGAAAACTCCAGAGGTACGCGGAGATCAGTGCCTCCAAAGGAGATGATGCCTGACTCCTCGTGAAACTTGATAGGAGTCCCAGGATTCCTGTGGCACTTGGAAAGGGACACTTGGTCTCCCGCCTCAGCTGGAGAGGCGTCCCAATTGCCTTGCCAAGCCTCGAGGAGAATCCAGAGTTGTCCCTCGCAACTAGGCAGGAGTCCTGACGTCGCTGAAGAAACACGTGTGTGGAAGGGCCATCCCCGTCGTAACTCGAGAATATACCCCAGGTTCCCGCCGCAACTCGATAAAAACCATGAGACTTCCCCCTCGCCGCGAGATGAGGCCCGATTCCCCTGCACTGCGTGCAGAGCAATTCCGTGTTGCACATCACCCATGAAAGGAGCATTGATTTCCTTGATGGCACTCCAGAGAAACCCCAAGAACACTGTTTCAAGGCTAGAGGGATCCTGAGGTCACTGTAGCAAGACGAAAGAGCTCCGTGGGCCAAAAATCAACTCGAGATGAGAGGTTAGTCCCTGGCTTCGACTCCAGAGGAATACCACCTTACCACAAGCACCTCAAGAGGAGGCTTCTCTCAGCTCTAGGTATGTGAGAGGGACCCTGAGTTTGCGGCCTCAAGTGGAATGGACACCGCAATGCCCTGATGCGAAATAAGGCTGGATATCCCTGCAGTGACTTGAATGCCGGCTCGTCTTGCATCTCCCAAGAAGAAAGGGTGTCTGAATCCCCTGTGGAGACCACAGAGAAAGACCTAGTTCCCCACCTCATCGCGACAGGAGGCCTCAAATTCTTTGAAAACTCCAGAGGTATGCGGAGATCAGTGCCTCCAAAGGAGACGATGCCTGACTCCTCGTGAAACTTGATAGGAGTCCCAGGATTCTTGTGGCACGTGGAAAGGGATCCTTGGTCTCCCGCCTCAGCTGGAGAGGCGTTCCAATTGCCCTGCCAAGCCTCGAGGAGAATCCCGAGTTGTCCCTCGCAACTAGGCAGGAGTCCTGACGTGGCTGAACAAACACGTGGGTGGAAGGGCCATCCCCGTCGTAACTCGAGAATATACCCCTGGTTCCCGCCGCAACTCGAGAAAAACCATGAGACTTCCCCCTCGATGCGAGATGAGGCCCGATTCCCCTGTACTGCGTGCAGAGCAATTCCGTCTTGCACATCAAACATGAAAGGAGCCTTGATTTCCTTGATGGCACTCCAGAGAAACCCCAAGAACACTGTTTCAAGGCTAGAGGGATCCTGAGGTCACTGTAGCAACATGAAGGAACTCTGTGGACCAAAAATCAACTCGAAAAGAGAGGTTAGTCCCTGGATTCGTCTCCAGAGGAATACCACCTTACCACAAGCACCTCAAGAGGAGGCTTCTCTCAGCTCTAGATATGTGAGAGGGACCCTGAGTTTGCGGCCTCAAGTGGAATGGACACCGCGATGCCCTGACTCGAAATAAGGCCGGATATCCCTGCAGTGACTTCAATGCAGGCTCGTCTTGCATCTCCCAGGACGAAAGGATGTCTGAATCCCCTGTGGAAAGCACAGAGAAAGACTTAGTTCCCCACCTCATCGCGACCGGAGGCCTCACATCCTTTGAAAACTCCACAGGTACGCGGAGATCAGTGCCTCCAAAGGAGACGATGCCTGACTCCTCGTGAAACTTGATAGGAGTCCCAGGATTCCTGTGGCACTTGGAAAGGGACACTTGGTCTCCCGCCTCAGCTGGAGAGTCGTCCCAATTGCCCTGGCAAGCCTCGAGGAGAATCCAGAGTTGTCCCTCGCAACTAGGCAGGAGTCCTGACGTCGCTGAAGAAACACGTGGGTGGAAGGGCCATCCCCGTCGAAACTCGAGAATATACCCCAGGTTCCCGCCGCAACTCGAGAAAAACCATGAGACTTCCCCCTCGCCGCGTGATGAGGCCCGATTCCCCTGCACTGCGTGCAGAGCAATTCCGTGTTGCACATCACACATGAAAGGAGCCTTGATTTCCTTGATGGCACTCCAGAGAAACCCCAAGAACACTGTTTCAAGGCTAGAGGGATCCTGAGGTCACTGTAGCAACACGAAAGAGCTCCGTGGGCCAAAAATCAACTCGAGATGAGAGGTTAGTCCCTGGCTTCGACTCCAGAGGAATACCACCTTACCACAAGCACCTCAAGAGGAGGCTTCTCTCAGCTCTAGGTATGTGAGAGGGACCCTGAGTTTGCGGCCTCAAATGGAATGGACACCGCGATGCCCTGACGTGAAATAAGGCTGGATATCCCTGCAGTGACTTGAATGCAGGCTCGTCTTGCATCTCCCAAGATGAAAGGATGTCTGAATCCCCTGTGGAGACCACAAAGAAAGACCTAGTTCCCCACCTCATCGCGACCGGAGGCCCCACATCCTTTGAAAACTCCAGAGGTACGCGGAGATCAGTGCCTCCAAAGGAGACCATGCCTGACTCCTCGTGAAACTTGATAGGAGTCCCAGGATTCTTGTGGCACGTGGAAAGGGACCCTTGGTCACCCGCCTCAGCTGGAGAGGCGTCCCAATTGCCCTGCCAAGCCTCGAGGAGAATCCGGAGTTGTCCCTCACAACTAGGCAGGAGTCCTGACGTGGCTGAACAAACACGTGGGTGGAAGGGCCATCCCCGTCGTAACTCGAGAATATACCCCAGGTTCCCGCCGCAACTCGAGAAAAACCATGAGACTTCCCCCTCGATGCGAGATGAGGCCCGATTCCCCTGTACTGCGTGCAGAGCAATTCCGTGTTGCACATCACACATGAAAGGAGCCTTGATTTCCTTGATGGCACTCCAGAGAAACCCCAAGAACACTGTTTCAAGGCTAGAGGGATCCTGAGGTCACTGTAGCAACACGAAAGAACTATGTGGACCAAAAATCAACTCGAAAAGAGAGGTTAGTCCCTGGATTCGTCTCCAGAGGATTACCACCTTACCACAAGCACCTCAAGAGGAGGCTTCTCTCAGCTCTAGGTATGTGAGAGGGACCCTGAGTTTGCGGCCTCAAGTGGTATGGACACCGTGATGCCCTGACTCGAAATAAGGCCGGATATCCCTGCAGTGACTGGAATGCAGGCTCGTCTTGCATCTCCCAGGACGAAAGGATGTCTGAATCCCCTGTGGAAAGCACAGAGAAAGACTTAGTTCCCCACCTCATCGCGACCGATAGCCTCACATCCTTTGAAAACTCCAGAGGTACGCGGAGATCAGTGCCTCCAAAGGAGACGATGCCTGACTCCTCGTGAAACTTGATAGGAGTCCCAGGATTCCTGTGGCACTTGGAAAGGGACACTTGGTCTCCCGCCTCAGCTGGAGAGGCGTCCCAATTGCCCTGCCAAGCCTCGAGGAGAATCCAGAGTTGTCCCTCGCAACTTGGCAGGAGTCCTGACGTCGCTGAAGAAACACGTGGGTTGAAGGGCCATCCCCGTCGTAACTCGAGAATATACCCCAGGTTCCCGCCGCAACTCGAGAAAAACCATGAGACTTCCCCCTCGCCGCGAGATGAGGCCCGAATCCCCTGCACTGCGTGCAGAGCAATTCCGTGTTGCACATCACACATGAAAGGAGCCTTGATTTCCTTGATGGCACTCCAGAGAAACCCCAAGAACACTGTTTCAAGGCTAGAGGGATCCTGAGGTCACTGTAGCAACCCGAAAGAGCTCCGTGGGCCAAAAATCAACTCGAGATGAGAGGTTAGTCCCTGGCTTCGACTCCAGAGGAAAACCACCTTACCACAATCACCTCATGAGGAGGCTTCTCTCAGCTCTAGGTATGTGAGAGGGACCCTGAGTTTGCGGCCTCAAGTGGAATGGACACCGCGATGCCCTGACGCGAAATAAGGCCGGATATCCCTGCAGTGACTTGAATGCAGGCTCGTCTTGCATCTCCCAAGATGAAAGGATGTCTGAATCCCCTGTGGAGACCACAGAGAAAGACCTAGTTCCCCACCTCATCGCGACCGGAGGCCTCACATCCTTTGAAAACTCCAGAGGTACGCGGAGATTAGTGCCTCCAAAGGAGACGATGCCTGACTCCTCGTGAAACTTGATAGGAGTCCCAGGATTCCTGTGGCACGTGGAAAGGGACCCTTGGTCTCCCGTCTCAGCTGGATAGGCGTCCCAATTGCCCTGCAAAGCCTCGAGGAGAATCCCGAGTTGTGTCTCGCAACTAGGCAAGAGTCCTGACGTGGCTGAATAAACACGTGGGTGGAAGGGCCATCCCCGTCGTAACTCGAGAATATACCCCAGGTTCCCGCCGCAACTCGAGAAAAACCATTAGACTTCCCCCTCGATGCGAGATGAGGCCCGATTCCCCTGTACTGCGTGCAGAGCAATTCCGTCTTGCACATCACACATGAAAGGAGCCTTGATTTCCTTGATGGCACTCCAGAGAAACCCCAAGAACACTGTTTCAAGGATAGAGGGATCCTGAGGTCACTGTAGCAACACGAAAGAACTCTGTGGACCAAAAATCAACTCGAAAAGAGAGGTTAGTCCCTGGATTCGTCTCCAGAGGAATACCACCTTACCACAAGCACCTCAAGAGGAGGCTTCTCTCAGCTCTAGGTATGTGAGAGGGACCCTGAGTTTGCGGCCTCAAGTGGAATGGACACCGCGATGCCCTGACTCGAAATAAGGCCGGATATCCCTTCAGTGACTTCAATGCAGGCTCGTCTTGCATCTCCCAGGACGAAAGGATGTCTGAATCCCCTGTGGAAAGCACAGAGAAAGACTTAGTTCCCCACCTCATCGCGACCGATAGCCTCACATCCTTTGAAAACTCCAGAGGTACACGGAGATCAGTGCCTCCAAAGGAGACGATGCCTGACTCCTCGTGAAACTTGATAGGAGTCCCAGGATTCCTGTGGCACTTGGAAAGGGACACTTGGTCTCCCGCCTCAGCTGGAGAGGCGTCCCAATTGCCCTGCCAAGCCTCGAGGAGAATCCAGAGTTGTCCCTCGCAACTAGGCAGGAGTCCTGACGTCGCTGAAGAAACACGTGGGTGGAAGGGCCATCCCCGTCGTAACTCGAGAATATACCCCAGGTTCCCGCCGCAACTCGAGAAAAACCATGAGACTTCCCCCTCGCCGCGAGATGAGGCCCGATTCCCCTGTACTGCGTGCAGAGCAATTCCGTGTTGCACATCACACATGAAAGGAGCCTTGATTTCCTTGATGGCACTCCAGAGAAACCCCAAGAACACTGTTTCAAGGCTAGAGGGATCCTGAGGTCACTGTAGCAACACGAAGGAACTCTGTGGACCAAAAATCAACTCGAAAAGTGAGGTTAGTCCCTGGATTCCTCTCCAGAGGAATACCACCTTACCACAAGCACCTCAAGAGGAGGCTTCTCTCAGCTCTAGGTATGTGAGAGGGACCCTGAGTTTGCGGCCTCAAGTGGAATGGACACCGCGATGCCCTGACTCGAAATAAGTCCGGATATCCCTGCAGTGACTTCAATGCAGGCTCGTCTTGCATCTCCGAGGACGAAAGGATGTCTGAATCCCCTGTGGAAAGCACAGAGAAAGACTTAGTTCCCCACCTCATCGCGACCGATAGCCTCACATCCTTTGAAAACTCCAGAGGTACGCGGAGATCAGTGCCTCCAAAGGAGACGATGCCTGACTCCTCGTGAAACTTGATAGGAGTCCCAGGATTCCTGTGGCACTTGGAAAGGGACACTTGGTCTCCCGCCTCAGCTGGAGAGGCGTCCCAATTGCCCTGCCAAGCCTCGAGGAGAATCCCGAGTTGTCCCTCGCAACTAGGCAGGAGTCCTGACGTCGCTGAAGAAACACGTGGGTGGAAGGGCCATCCCCGCCGTAACTCGAGAATATACCCCAGGTTCCCGCCGCAACTCGAGAAAAACCATGAGACTTCCCCCTCGCCGCGAGATGAGGCCCGATTCCCCTGCACTGCGTGCAGAGCAATTCCGTGTTGCACATCACACATGAAAGGAGCCTTGATTTCCTTGATGGCACTCCAGAGAAACCCCAAGAACACTGTTTCAAGGCTAGAGGGATCCTGAGGTCACTGTAGCAACACGAAAGAGCTCCGTGGGCCAAAAATCAACTCGAGATGAGAGGTTAGTCCCTGGCTTCGACTCCAGAGGAATACCACCTTACCACAAGCACCTCAAGAGGAGGCTTCTCTCAGCTCTAGGTATGTGAGAGGGACCCTGAGTTTGCGGCCTCAAGTGGAATGGACACCGCGATGCCCTGACGCGAAATAAGGCTGGATATCCCTGCAGTGACTTGAATGCAGGCTCGTCTTGCATCTCCCAAGATGAAAGGATGTCTGAATCCCCTGTGGAGACCACAGAGAAAGACCTAGTTCCCCACCTCATCGCGACCGGAGGCCTCACATCCTTTGAAAACTCCAGAGGTACGCGGAGATCAGTGCCTCCAAAGGAGACGATGCCTGACTCCTCGTGAAACTTGATAGGAGTCCCAGGATTCCTGTGGCACGTGGAAAGGGACCCTTGGTCTCCCGTCTCAGCTGGAGAGGCGTCCCAATTGCCCTGCCAAGCCTCGAGGAGAATCCCGAGTTGTGTCTCGCAACTAGGCAAGAGTCCAGACGTGGCTGAACAAACACGTGGGTGGAAGGGCCATCCCCGTCGTAACTCGAGAATATACCCCAGGTTCCCGCCGCAACTCGAGAAAAACCATGAGACTTGCCCCTCTATGCGAGATGAGGCCCGATTCCCCTGTACTGCGTGCAGAGCAATTCCGTCTTGCACATCACACATGAAAGGAGCCTTGATTTCCTTGATGGCACTCCAGAGAAACCCCAAGAACACTGTTTCAAGGCTAGAGGGATCCTGAGGTCACTGTAGCAACACGAAAGAACTCTGTGGACCAAAAATCAACTCGAAAAGAGAGGTTAGTCCCTGGATTCGTCTCCAGAGGAATACCACCTTACCACAAGCACCTCAAGAGGAGGCTTCTCTCAGCTCTAGGTATGTGAGAGGGACCCTGAGTTTGCGGCTTCAAGTGGAATGGACACCGCGATGCCCTGACTCGAAATAAGGCCGGATATCCCTGCAGTGACTTCAATGCAGGCTCGTCTTGCATCTCCCAGGACGAAAGGATGTCTGAATCCCCTGTGGAAAGCACAGAGAAAGACTTAGTTCCCCACCTCATCGCGACCGATAGCCTCACATCCTTTGAAAACTCCAGAGGTACGCGGAGATCAGTGCCTCCAAAGGAGACGATGCCTGACTCCTCGTGAAACTTGATAGGAGTCCCAGGATTCCTGTGGCACTTGGAAAGGGACACTTGGTCTCCCGCTTCAGCTGGAGAGGCGTGGCAATTGCCCTGCCAAGCCTCGAGGAGAATCCAGAGTTGTCCCTCGCAACTAGGCAGGAGTCTTGACGTCGCTGAAGAAATACGTGGGTGGAAGGGCCATCCCCATCGTAACTCGAGAATATACCCCAGGTTCCCGCCGCTACTCGAGAAAAACCATGAGACTTCCCCCTCGCCGCGAGATGAGGCCCGATTCCCCTGCACTGCGTGCAGAGCAATTCCGTGTTGCACATCACACATGAAAGGAGCCTTGATTTCCTTGATGGCACTCCAGAGAAACCCCAAGAACACTGTTTCAAGGCTAGAGGGATCCTGAGGTCACTGTAGCAACACGAAAGAGCTCCGTGGGCCAAAAATCAACTCGAGATGAGAGGTTAGTCCCTGGCTTCGACTCCAGAGGAATACCACCTTACCACAAGCACCTCAAGAGGAGGCTTCTCTCAGCTCTAGGTATGTGAGAGGGATCCTGAGTTTGCGGCCTCAAGTGGAATGGACACCGCGATGCCCTGACTCGAAATAAGGCCGGATATCCCTGCAGTGACTAGAATGCAGGCTCGTCTTGCATCTCCCAAGAAGAAAGGATGTCTGAATCCCCTGTGGAGACCACAGAGAAACACCTAGTTCCCCACCTCATCGCGACCGGAGGCCTCACATCCTTTGAAAACTCCAGAGGTACGCGGAGATCAGTGCCTCCAAAGGAGACGATGCCTGACTCCTCGTGAAACTTGATAGGAGTCCCAGGATTCCTGTGGCACTTGGAAAGGGACCCTTGGTCTCCCGCCTCAGCTGGAGAGGCGTCCCAATTGCCTTGCCAAGCCTCGAGGAGAATCCCGAGTTGAGTCTCGCAACTAGGCAAGAGTCCTGACGTGGCTGAACAAACACGTGTGTGGAAGGGCCTTCCCCGTCGTAACTCGAGAATATACCCCAGGTTCCCGCCGCAACTCGAGAAAAACCATGAGACTTCCCCCTCGCCGCGAGATGAGGCCCGATTCCCCTGCAGTGCGTGCAGAGCAATTCTGTGTTGCACATCACACATGAAAGGAGCCTTGATTTCCTTCATGGCACTCCAGAGAAACCCCAAGAACACTGTTTCAAGGCTAGAGGGATCCTGAGGTCACTGTAGCAACACGAAAGAGCTCCGTGGACCAAAAATCAACTCGAGATGAGAGGTTAGTCCCTGGCTTCGACTCCAGAGGAATACCACCTTACCACAAGCACCTCAAGAGGAGGCTTCTCTCAGCTCTAGGTATGTGAGAGGGACCCTGAGTTTGCGGCCTCAAGTGGAATGGACACCGCGATGCCCTGACTCGAAATAAGGCCGGATATCCCTGCAGTGACTGGAATGCAGGCTCGTCTTGAATCTCCCAAGACGAAAGGGTGTCTGAATCCCCTGTGGAGACCACAGAGAAAGACCTAGTTGCCCACCTCATCGCGACCGGAGGCCTCACATCCTTTGAAAACTCCAGAGGTATGCGGAGATCAGTGCCTCCAAAGGAGACGATGCCTGACTCCTCGTGAAACTTGATAGGAGTCCCAGGATTCTTGTGGCACGTGGAAAGGGATCCTTGGTCTCCCGCCTCAGCTGGAGAGGCGTTCCAATTGCCCTGCCAAGCCTCGAGGAGAATCCCGAGTTGTCCCTCGCAACTAGGCAGGAGTCCTGACGTGGCTGAACAAACACGTGGGTGGAAGGGCCATCCCCGTTGTAACTCGAGAATATACCCCAGGTTCCCGCCGCAACTCGAGAAAAACCATGAGACTTCCCCCTCGATGCGAGATGAGGCCCGATTCCCCTGTACTGCGTGCAGAGCAATTCCGTCTTGCACATCACACATGAAAGGAGCCTTGATTTCCTTGATGGCACTCCAGAGAAACCCCAAGAACACTGTTTCAAGGCTAGAGGGATCCTGAGGTCACTGTAGCAACACGAAGGAACTCTGTGGACCAAAAATCAACTCGAAAAGAGAGGTTAGTCCCTGGATTCGTCTCCAGAGGAATACCACCTTACCACAAGCACCTCAAGAGGAGGCTTCTCTCAGCTCTAGATATGTGAGAGGGACCCTGAGTTTGCGGCCTCAAGTGGAATGGACGCCGCGATGCCCTGACTCGAAATAAGGCCGGATATCCCTGCAGTGACTTCAATGCAGGCTCGTCTTGCATCTCCCAGGACGAAAGGATGTCTGAATCCCCTGTGGAAAGCACAGAGAAAGACTTAGTTCCCCACCTCATCGCGACCGATAGCCTCACATCCTTTGAAAACTCCAGAGGTACGCGGAGATCAGTGCCTCCAAAGGAGACGATGCCTGACTCCTCGTGAAACTTGATAGGAGTCCCAGGATTCCTGTGGCACTTGGAAAGGGACACTTGGTCTCCCGCCTCAGCTGGAGAGGCGTCCCAATTGCCCTGCCAAGCCTCGAGGAGAATCCAGAGTTGTCCCTCGCAACTAGGCAGGAGTCCTGACGTCGCTGAAGAAACACGTGGGTGGAAGGGCCATCCCCGTCGTAACTCGAGAATATACCCCAGGTTCCCGCCGCAACTCGAGAAAAACCATGAGACTTCCCCCTCGCCGCGAGATGAGACCCGATTCCCCTGCACTGCATGCAGAGCAATTCCGTGTTGCACATCACACATGAAAGGAGCCTTGATTTCCTTGATGGCACTCCAGAGAAACCCCAAGAACACTGTTTCAAGGCTAGAGGGATCCTGAGGTCACTGTAGCAACACGAAAGAGCTCCGTGGGCCAAAAATCAACTCGAGATGAGAGGTTAGTCCCTGGCTTCGACTCCAGAGGAATACCACCTTACCACAAGCACCTCAAGAGGAGGCTTCTCTCAGCTCTAGGTATGTGAGAGGGACCCTGAGTTTGCGGCCTCAAGTGGAATGGACACCGCGATGCCCTGACGTGAAATAAGGCTGGATATCCCTGCAGTGACTTGAATGCAGGCTCGTCTTGCATCTCCCAAGATGAAAGGATGTCTGAATCCCCTGTGGAGACCACAAAGAAAGACCTAGTTCCCCACCTCATCGTGACCGGAGGCCTCACATCCTTTGAAAACTCCAGAGGTACGCGGAGATCAGTGCCTCCAAAGGAGAACATGCCTGACTCCTCGTGAAACTTGATAGGAGTCCCAGGATTCTTGTGGCACGTGGAAAGGGACCCTTGGTCACCCGCCTCAGCTGGAGAGGCGTCCCAATTGCCTTGCCAAGCCTCGAGGAGAATCCGGAGTTGTCCCTCACAACTAGGCAGGAGTCCTGACCTGGCTGAACAAACACGTGGGTGGAAGGGCCATCCCCGTCGTAACTCGAGAATATACCCCAGGTTCCCGCCGCAACTCGAGAAAAACCATGAGACTTCCCCCTCGATGCGAGATGAGGCCCGATTCCCCTGTACTGCGTGCAGAGCAATTCCGTGTTGCACATCACACATGAAAGGAGCCTTG
The DNA here is from genome assembly GCF_910594005.1 of Cervus elaphus. Lineage (NCBI taxonomy): Eukaryota > Metazoa > Chordata > Mammalia > Artiodactyla > Cervidae > Cervus > Cervus elaphus. The sequence continues at coordinate 2,021,238 of NC_057828.1, forward strand.
ATTTCCTTGATGGCACTCCAGAGAAACCCCAAGAACACTGTTTCAAGGCTAGAGGGATCCTGAGGTCACTGTAGTAACACGAAAGAACTATGTGGACCAAAAATCAACTCGAAAAGAGAGGTTAGTCCCTGGATTCGTCTCCAGAGGATTACCACCTTACCACAAGCACCTCAAGAGGAGGCTTCTCTCAGCTCTAGGTATGTGAGAGGGACCCTGAGTTTGCGGCCTCAAGTGGAATGGACACCGCGATGCCCTGACTCGAAATAAGGCCGGATATCCCTGCAGTGACTTCAATGCAGGCTCGTCTTGCATCTCCCAGGACGAAAGGATGTCTGAATCCCCTGTGGAAAGCACAGAGAAAGACTTAGTTCCCCACCTCATCGCGACCGAGAGCCTCACATCCTTTGAAAACTCCAGAGGTACGCGGAGATCAGTGCCTCCAAAGGAGACGATGCCTGACTCCTCGTGAAACTTGATAGGAGTCCCAGGATTCCTGTGGCACTTGGAAAGGGACACTTGGTCTCCCGCCTCAGCTGGAGAGGCGTCCCAATTGCCCTGCCAAGCCTCGAGGAGAATCCAGAGTTGTCCCTCGCAACTTGGCAGGAGTCCTGACGTCGCTGAAGAAACACGTGGGTTGAAGGGCCATCCCAGTCGTAACTCGAGAATATACCCCAGGTTCCCGCCGCAACTCGAGAAAAACCATGAGACTTCCCCCTCGCCGCGAGATGAGGCCCGATTCCCCTGCACTGCGTGCAGAGCAATTCCGTGTTGCACATCACACATGAAAGGAGCCTTGATTTCCTTGATGGCACTCCAGAGAAACCCCAAGAACACTGTTTCAAGGCTAGAGGGATCCTGAGGTCACTGTAGCAACACGAAAGAGCTCCGTGGGCCAAAAATCAACTCGAGATGAGAGGTTAGTCCCTGGCTTCGACTCCAGAGGAATACCACCTTACCACAATCACCTCAAGAGAAGGCTTCTCTCAGCTCTAGGTATGTGAGAGGGACCCTGAGTTTGCGGCCTCAAGTAGAATGGACACCGCGATGTCCTGACGCGAAATAAGGCCGGATATCCCTGCAGTGACTTGAATGCAGGCTCGTCTTGCATCTCCCAAGATGAAAGGATGTCTGAATCCCCTGTGGAGACCAGAGAGAAAGACCTAGTTCCCCACCTCATCGCGACCGGAGGCCTCACATCCTTTGAAAACTCCAGAGGTACGCGGAGATCAGTGCCTCCAAAGGAGACGATGCCTGACTCCTCGTGAAACTTGATAGGAGTCCCAGGATTCCTGTGGCACGTGGAAAGGGACACTTGGTCTCCCGTCTCAGCTGGAGAGGCGTCCCAATTGCCCTGCCAAGCCTCGAGGAGAATCCCGAGTTGCGTCTCGCAACTAGGCAAGAGTCCTGACGTGGCTGAACAAACACGTGGGTGGAAGGGCCATCCCCGTCGTAACTCGAGAATATACCCCAGGTTCCCGCCGCAACTCGAGAAAAACCATGAGACTTCCCCCTCGATGCGAGATGAGGCCCGATTCCCCTGTACTGCGTGCAGAGCAATTCCGTCTTGCACATCACACATGAAAGGAGCCTTGATTTCCTTGATGGCACTCCAGAGAAACCCCAAGAACACTGTTTCAAGGATAGAGGGATCCTGAGGTCACTGTAGCAACACGAAAGAACTCTGTGGACCAAAAATCAACTCGAAAAGAGAGGTTAGTCCCTGGATTCGTCTCCAGAGGAATACCACCTTACCACAAGCACCTCAAGAGGAGGCTTCTCTCAGCTCTAGGTATGTGAGAGGGATCCTGAGTTTGCGGCCTCAAGTGGAATGGACACCGCGATGCCCTGACTCGAAATAAGGCCGGATATCCCTTCAGTGACTTCAATGCAGGCTCGTCTTGCATCTCCCAGGACGAAAGGATGTCTGAATCCCCTGTGGAAAGCACAGAGAAAGACTTAGTTCCCCACCTCATCGCGACCGATATCCTCACATCCTTTGAAAACTCCAGAGGTACGCGGAGATCAGTGCCTCCAAAGGAGACGATGCCTGACTCCTCGTGAAACTTGATAGGAGTCCCAGGATTCCTGTGGCACTTGGAAAGGGACACTTGGTCTCCCGCCTCAGCTGGAGAGGCGTCCCAATTGCCCTGCCAAGCCTCGAGGAGAATCCAGAGTTGTCCCTCGCAACTAGGCAGGAGTCCTGACGTCGCTGAAGAAACACGTGGGTGGAAGGGCCATCCCCGTCGTAACTCGAGAATATACCCCAGGTTCCCGCCGTAACTCGAGAAAAACCATGAGACTTCCCCTTCGCCGCGAGACGAGGCCCGATTCCCCTGCACTGCGTGCAGAGCAATTCCGTGTTGCACATCACACATGAAAGGAGCCTTGATTTCCTTGATGGCACTCCAGAGAAACCCCAAGAACACTGTTTCAAGGCTAGAGGGATCCTGAGGTCACTGTAGCAACACGAAGGAACTCTGTGGACCAAAAATCAACTCGAAAAGAGAGGTTAGTCCCTGGATTCTTCTCCAGAGGAATACCACCTTACCACAAGCACCTCAAGAGGAGGCTTCTCTCAGCTCTAGGTATGTGAGAGGGACCCTGAGTTTGCGGCCTCAAGTGGAATGGACACCGCGATGCCCTGACTCGAAATAAGGCCGGATATCCCTGCAGTGACTTCAATGCAGGCTCGTCTTGCATCTCCGAGGACGAAAGGATGTCTGAATCCCCTGTGGAAAGCACAGAGAAAGACTTAGTTCCCCACCTCATCGCGACCGATAGCCTCACATCCTTTGAAAACTCCAGAGGTACGCGGAGATCAGTGCCTCCAAAGGAGACGATGCCTGACTCCTCGTGAAACTTGATAGGAGTCCCAGGATTCCTGTGGCACTTGGAAAGGGACACTTGGTCTCCCGCCTCAGCTGGAGAGGCGTCCCAATTGCCCTGCCAAGCCTCGAGGAGAATCCCGAGTTGTGTCTCGCAACTAGGCAAGAGTCCTGACGTGGCTGAAGAAACACGTGTGTGGAAGGGCCATCCCCGTCGTAACTCGAGAATATACCCCACGTTCCCGCCGCAACTCGAGAAAAACCATGAGACTTCCCCCTCGCCGCGAGATGAGGCCTGATTCCCCTGCACTGCGTGCAGAGCAATTCTGTGTTGCACATCACACATGAAAGGAGCCTTGATTTCCTTCATGGCACTCCAGAGAAACCCCAAGAATACTGTTTCAAGGCTAGAGGGATCCTGAGGTCACTGTAGCAACACGAAAGAGCTCCGTGGACCAAAAATCAACTCGAGATGAGAGGTTAGTCCCTGGCTTCGACTCCAGAGGAATACCACGTTACCACAAGCACCTCAAGAGGAGGTTTTTCTCAGCTCTAGGTATGTGAGAGGGACCCTGAGTTTGCGGCCTCAAGTGGAATGGACACCGTGATGCCCTGACTCGAAATAAGGCCGGATATCCCTGCAGTGACTGGAATGCAGGCTCGTCTTGCATCTTCCAAGACGAAAGGGTGTCTGAATCCCCTGTGGAGACCACAGAGAAAGACGTAGTTCCCCACCTCATCGCGACAGGAGGCCTCAAATCCTTTGAAAACTCCAGAGGTATGCGGAGATCAGTGCCTCCAAAGGAGACGATGCCTGACTCCTCGTGAAACTTGATAGGAGACCCAGGATTCCTGGGGCACGTGGAAAGGGACCCTTGGTCTTCCGTCTCAGCTGGAGAGGCGTCCCAATTGCCCTGCAAAGCCTCGAGGAGAATCCCGAGTTGTCCCTCGCAACTAGGCAGGAGTCCTGACATGGCTGAAGACACACGTGTGTGGAAGGGCCATCCCCGTCGTAACTCGAGAATATACCCCAGGTTCCCGCCGCAACTCGAGAAAAACCATGAGACTTCCCCCTCGCCGCCAGATGAGGCCCGATTCCCATGCACTGCGTGCAGAGCAATTCCGTGTTGCACATCACACATGAAAGGAGCCTTGATTTCCTTGATGGCACTCCAGAGAAACCCCAAGAACACTGTTTCAAGGCTAGAGGGATCCTGAGGTCACTGTAGCAACACGAAAGAGCTCCGTGGACCAAGAATCAACACGAGATGAGAGGTTAGTCCCTGGCTTCGACTCCAGAGGAATACCACCTTACCACAAGCACCTCAAGAGGAGGCTTCTCTCAGCTCTAGGTATGTGAGAGGGATCCTGAGTTTGCGGCCTCAAGTGAAATGGACACCGCGATGCCCTGACTCGAAATAAGGCCGGATATCCCTGCAGTGACTTGAATGCAGGCTCGTCTTGCATCTCCCAAGAAGAAAGGATGTCTGAATCCCCTGTGGAGACCACAGAGAAACACCTAGTTCCCCACCTCATCGCGACCGGAGGCCTCACATCCTTTGAAAACTCCAGAGGTACGCGGAGATCAGTGCCTCCAAAGGAGACGATGCCTGACTCCTCGTGAAACTTGATAGGAGTCCCAGGATTCCTGTGGCACGTGGAAAGGGACCCTTGGTCTCCCGCCTCAGCTGGAGAGGCGTCCCAATTGCCTTGCCAAGCCTCGAGGAGAATCCCGAGTTGTGTCTCGCAACTAGGCAAGAGTCCTGATGTGGCTGAACAAACACGTGTGTGGAAGGGCCATCCCCGTCGTAACTCGAGAATATACCCCAGGTTCCCGCCGCAACTCGAGAAAAAACCATGAGACTTCCCCCTCGCCGCGAGATGAGGCCCGATTCCCCTGCACTGCGTGCAGAGCAATTCTGTGTTGCACATCACACATGAAAGGAGCCTTGATTTCCTTCATGGCACTCCAGAGAAACCCCAAGAACACTGTTTCAAGGCTAGAGGGATCCTGAGGTCACTGTAGCAACACGAAAGAGCTCCGTGGACGAAGAATCAACACGAGATGAGAGGTTAGTCCCTGGCTTCGACTCCTGAGGAATACCACCTTAACACAAGCACCTCGAGAGGAGGCTTCTCTCAGCTCTAGGTATGTGAGAGGGATCCTGAGTTTGCGGCCTCAAGTGGAATGGACACCGCGATGCCCTGACTCGAAATAAGGCCGGATATCCCTTCAGTGACTTCAATGCAGGCTCGTCTTGCATCTCCCAGGACGAAAGGATGTCTGAATCCCCTGTGGAAAGCACAGAGAAAGACTTAGTTCCCCACCTCATCGCGACCGATAGCCTCACATCCTTTGAAAACTCCAGAGGTACACGGAGATCAGTGCCTCCAAAGGAGACGATGCCTGACTCCTCGTGAAACTTGATAGGAGTCCCAGGATTCCTGTGGCACTTGGAAAGGGACACTTGGTCTCCCGCCTCAGCTGGAGAGGCGTCCCAATTGCCCTGCCAAGCCTCGAGGAGAATCCAGAGTTGTCCCTCGCAACTAGGCAGGAGTCCTGACGTCGCTGAAGAAACACGTGGGTGGAAGGGCCATCCCCGTCGTAACTCGAGAATATACCCCAGGTTCCCGCCGCAACTCGAGAAAAACCATGAGACTTCCCCCTCGCCGCGAGATGAGGCCCGATTCCCTGCACTGCGTGCAGAGCAATTCCGTGTTGCACATCACACATGAAAGGAGCCTTGATTTCCTTCATGGCACTCCAGAGAAACCCAAAGAACACTGTTTCAAGGCTAGAGGGATCGTGAGGTCACTGTAGCAACAAGAAAGAGCTCCGTGGACCAAGAATCAACACGAGATGAGAGGTTAGTCCCTGGCTTCGACTCCAGAGGAATACCACCTTACCACAAGCACCTCAAGAGGAGGCTTCTCTCAGCTCTAGGTATGTGAGAGGGACCCTGAGTTTGCAGCCTCAAGTGGAATGGACACCGCGATGCCCTGACTCGAAATAAGGCCGGATATCCCTGCAGTGACTTGAATGCAGGCTCGTCTTGCATCTCCCAAGAAGAAAGGGTGTCTGAATCCCCTGTGGAGACCACAGAGAAACACCTAGTTCCCCACCTCATCGCGACCGGAGGCCTCACATCCTTTGAAAACTCCAGAGGTACGCGGAGATCAGTGCCTCCAAAGAGACGATGCCTGACTCCTCGTGAAACTTGATAGGAGTCCCAGAATTCTTGTGGCACGTGGAAAGTGACCCTTGGTCTCCCGCCTCAGCTGGAGAGGTGTTCCAATTGCCCTGCCAAGCCTCGAGGAGAATCCCGAGTTGTCCCTCGCAACTAGGCAGGAGTCCTGACGTGGCTGAACAAACACGTGGGTGGAAGGGCCATCCCCGTCGTAACTCGAGAATATACCTCAGGTTCCCGCCGCAACTCGAGAAAAACCATGAGACTTCCCCCTCGATGCGAGATGAGGCCCGATTCCCCTGTCCTGCGTGGAGAGCAATTCCGTCTTGCACATCACACATGAAAGGAGCCTTGATTTCCTTGATGGCACTTCAGAGAAACCCCAAGAACACTGTTTCAAGGCTAGAGGGATCCTGAGGTCACTGTAGCAACACGAAAGAACTCTGTGGACCAAAAATCAACTCGAAAAGAGAGGTTAGTCCCTGGATTCGTCTCCAGAGGAATACCACCTTACCACAAGCACCTCAAGAGGAGGCTTCTCTCAGCTCTAGGTATGTGAGAGGGACCCTGAGTTTGCGGCCTCAAGTGGAATGGACACCGCGATGCCCTGACTCGAAATAAGGCCGGATATCCCTGCAGTGACTTCAATGCAGGCTCGTCTTGCATCTCCCAGGACGAAAGGATGTCTGAATCCCCTGTGGAAAGCACAGAGAAAGACTTAGTTCCCCACCTCATCGCGACCGATAGCCTCACATCCTCTGAAAACTCCAAGGGTACACGGAGATCAGTGCCTCCAAAGGAGACGATGCCTGACTCCTCGTGAAACTTGATAGGAGTCCCAGGATGCCTGTGGCACTTGGAAAAGGGACACTTGGTCTCCCGCCTCAGCTGGAGAGGCGTCCCAATTGCCCTGCCAAGCCTCGAGGAGAATCCAGAGTTGTCCCTCGCAACTAGGCAGGAGTCCTGACGTCGCTGAAGAAACACGTGGGTGGAAGGGCCATCCCCGTCGTAACTCGAGAATATACCCCAGGTTCCCGCCGCAACTCGAGAAAAACCATGAGACTTCCCCCTCGCCGCGAGATGAGGCCCGATTCCCCTGCACTGCGTGCAGAGCAATTCCGTCTTGCACATCACACATGAAAGGAGCCTTGATTTCCTTCATGGCACTCCAGAGAAACCCCAAGAACACTGTTTCAAGGCTAGAGGGATCCTGAGGTCACTGTAGCAACACGAAAGAGATCCGTGGGCCAAAAATCAATTCGAGATGAGAGGTTAGTCCCTGGCTTCGACTCCAGAGGAATACCACCTTACCACAAGCACCTCAAGAGGAGGCTTCTCTCAGCTCTAGGTATGTGAGAGGGACCCTGAGTTTGCGGCCTCAAGTGGAATGGACACCGCGATGCCCTGACGGGATATAAGGCTGGATATCCCTGCAGTGACTTGAATGCAGGCTCGTCTTGCATCTCCCAAGATGAAAGGATGTCTGAATCCCCTGTGGAGACCACAGAGAAAGACCTAGTTCCCCACCTCATCGCGACCGGAGGCCTCACATCCTTTGAAAACTCCAGAGGTATGCGGAGATGAGTGCCTCCAAAGGAGACGATGCCTGACTCCTCGTGAAACTTGATAGGAGTCCCAGGATTCTTCTGGAACGTGGAAAGGGACCCTTGGTCTCCCGCCTCAGCTGGAGAGGCGTTCCAATTGCCCTGCCAAGCCTCGAGGAGAATCCAGAGTTGTCCCTCGCAACTAGGCAGGAGTCCTGACGTGGCTGAACAAACACGTGTGTGGAAGGGCCATCCCCGTCGTAACTCGAGAATATACCCCAGGTTCCCGCCGCAACTCGAGAAAAACCATGAGACTTCCCCCTCGCCGCGAGATGAGGCCCGATTCCCCTGCACTGCGTGCAGAGCAATTCTGTGTTGCACATCACACATGAAAGGAGCCTTGATTTCCTTCATGGCACTCCAGAGAAACCCCAAGAACACTGTTTCAAGGCTAGAGGGATCCTGAGGTCACTGTAGCAACACGAAAGAGCTCCGTGGACCAAAATCAACTCGAGATGAGAGGTTAGTCCCTGGTTTCGACTCCAGAGGAATACCACCTTACCACAAGCACCTCAAGAGGAGGCTTCTCTCAGCTCTAGGTATGTGAGAGGGATCCTGAGTTTGCGGCCTCAAGTGGAATGGACATCGCGATGCCGTGATTCGAAATAAGGCCGGATATCCCTGCAGTGACTGGAATGCAGGCTCGTTTTGCATCTCCCAAGAAGAAAGGGTGTCTGAATCCCCTGTGGAGACCACAGAGAAAGACTTAATTCCCCACCTCATCGCGACAGCAGGCCTCAAATCCTTTGAAAACTCCAGAGGTATGCGGAGATCAGTGCCTCCAAAGGAGACGATGCCTGACTCCTCGTGAAACTTGATAGGAGACCCAGGATTCCTGTGGCACGTGGAAAGGGACCCTTGGTCTCCCGTCTCAGCTGGAGAGGCGTCCCAATTGCCCTGCAAAGCCTCGAGGAGAATCGCGAGTTGTCCCTCGCAACTAGGCAGGAGTCCTGACATGGCTGAACACACACGTGTGTGGAAGAGCCATCCCCATTGTAACTCGAGAATATACCCCAGGTTCCCGCCGCAACTCGAGAAAAACCATGAGACTTCCCCCTCGCCGCGAGATGAGGCCCGATTCCCCTGCACTGCGTGCAGAGCAATTCCGTGTTGCACATCACACATGAAAGGAGCCTTGATTTCCTTCATGGCACTCCAGAGAAACCCCAAGAACACTGTTTCAAGGCTAGAGGGATCCTGAGGTCACTGTAGCAACACGAAAGAGCTCCGTGGACCAAGAATCAACACGAGATGAGAGGTTAGTCCCTGGCTTCAACTCCTGAGGAATACCACCTTACCACAAGCACCTCAAGAGGAGGCTTCTCTCAGCTCTAGGTATGTGAGAGGGATCCTGAGTTTGCGGGCCTCAAGTGGAATGGACACCGCGATGCCCTGACTCGAAATAAGGCCGGATATCCCTGCAGTGACTTGAATGCAGGCTCGTCTTGCATCTGCCAAGAAGAAAGGGTGTCTGAATCCCCTGTGGAGACCACAGAGAAACACCTAGTTCCCCACCTCATCGCGACCGGAGGCCTCACATCCTTTGAAAACTCCAGAGGTACGCGGAGATCAGTGCCTCCAAAGGAGACGATGCCAGACTCCTCGTGAAACTTGATAGGAGTCCCAGGATTCTTGTGGCACGTGGAAAGGGACCCTTGGTCTCCAGCCTCAGCTGGAGAGGCGTTCCAATTGCCCTGCCAAGCCTCGAGGAGAATCCCGAGTTGTCCCTCGCAACTAGGCAGGAGTCCTGACGTGGCTGAACAAACACGTGGGTGGAAGGGCCATCCCCGTCGTAACTCGAGAATATACCCCAGGTTCCCGCCGCAACTCGAGAAAAACCATGAGACTTCCCCCTCGATGCGAGATGAGGCCCGATTCCCCTTTCTTGCGTGCAGAGCAATTCCGTGTTGCACATCACACATGAAAGGAGCCTTGATTTCCTTGATGGCACTCCAGAGAAACCCCAAGAACACTGTTTCAAGGCTAGAGGGATCCTGAGGTCACTGTAGCAACACGAAAGAACTCTGTGGACCAAAAATCAACTCGAAAAGAGAGGTTAGTCCCTGGATTCCCCTCCAGAGGTATACCACCTTACCACAAGCTCTTCAAGAGGAGGCTTCTCTCAGCTCTAGGTATGTGAGAGGGACCCTGAGTTTGCGGCCTCAAGTGGAATGGACACCGCGATGCCCTGACTCGAAATAAGGCCGGATATCCCTGCAGTGACTTCAATGCAGGCTCGTCTTGCATCTCCCAGGACGAAAGGATGTCTGAATCCCCTGTGGAAAGCACAGAGAAAGACTTAGTTCCCCACCTCATCGCGACCGATAGCCTCACACCCTTTGAAAACTCCAGAGGTATGCGGAGATCAGTGCCTCCAAAGGAGACGATGCCTGACTCCTCGTGAAACTTGATAGGAGTCCCAGGATTCCTGTGGCACTTGGAAAGGGACACTTGGTCTCCCGCCTCAGATGGAGAGGCGTCCCAATTGCCCTGCCAAGCCTCGAGGAGAATCCAGAGTTGTCCCTCGCAACTAGGAAGGAGTCCTGACGTCGCTGAAGAAACACGTGTGTGGAAGGGCCATCCCTGTCGTAACTCGAGAATATACCCCAGGTTCCCGCCGCAACTCGAGAAAAACCATGAGACTTCCCCCTCGCCGCGAGATGAGGCCCGATTCCCCTGCACTGCGTGCAGAGCAATTCCGTGTTGCACATCACACATGAAAGGAGCCTTGATTTCCTTGATGGCACTCCAGAGAAACCCCAAGAACACTGTTTCAAGGCTAGAGGGATCCTGAGGTCACTGTAGCAACACGAAAGAGCTCCGTGGGCCAAAAATCAACTCGAGATGAGAGGTTAGTCCCTGGCTTCGACTCCAGAGGAATACCACCTTACCACAAGCACCTCAAGAGGAGGCTTCTCTCAGCTCTAGGTATGTGAGAGGGACCCTGAGTTTGCGGCCTCAAGTGGAATGGACACCGCGATGCCCTGACTCGAAATAAGGCCGGATATTCCTGCAGTGACTGGAATGCAGGCTCGTCTTGCATCTCCCAATACGAAAGGATGTCTGAATCCCCTGTGGAGACCACAGAGAAAGACCTAGTTCCCCACCTCATCGCGACCGGAGGCCTCACATCCTTTGAAAACTCCAGAGGTACGCGGAGATCAGTGCCTCCAAAGGAGACGATGCCTGACTCCTCGTGAAACTTGATAGGAGACCCAGGATTCCTGTGGCACGTGGAAAGGGACCCTTGGTCTCGCGTCTCAGCTGGAGAGGCGTCGCAATTGCCCTGCCAAGCCTCGAGGAGAATCCCGAGTTGTCCCTCGCAACTAGGCAGGAGTCCTGACGTCGCTGAAGAAACACGTGGGTGGAAGGGCCATTCCCGTCGTAACTCGAGAATATACCCCAGGTTCCCGCCGCAACTCGAGAAAAACCATGAGACTTCCCACTCGCCGCGAGATGAGGCCCGATTCCCCTGCACTGTGTGCAGAGCAATTCCGTCTAGCACATCACACATGAAAGGAGCCTTGATTTCCTTGATGGCACTCCAGAGAAACCCCAAGAACACTGTTTCAAGGCTAGAGGGATCCTGAGGTCACTGTAGCAACAAGAAAGAGCTCCGTGGGGCCCAAAAATCAACTCGAGATGAGAGGTTAGTCCCTGGCTTCGACTCCAGAGGAATACCACCTTACCACAAACACCTCAAGAGGAGGCTTCTCTCAGCTCTAGGTATGTGAGAGGGACCCTGAGTTTGCGGCCTCAAGTGGAATGGACACCGCGATGCCCTGACTCGAAATAAGGCCGGATATCCCTGCAGTGACTTGAATGCAGGCTCGTCTTGCATCTCCCAGGACGAAAGGATGTCTGAATCCCCTGTGGAAAGCACAGAAAGACTTAGTTCCCCACCTCATCGCGACCGATAGCCTCACATCCTTTGAAAACTCCAGAGGTACGCGGAGATCAGTGCCTCCAAAGGAGACGATGCCTGACTCCTCGTGAAACTTGATAGGAGTCCCAGGATTCCTGTGGCACGTGGAAAGGGACCCTTGGTCTCCCGCCTCAGCTGGAGAGGCGTCCCAATTGCCTTGCCAAGCCTCGAGGAGAATCCCGAGTTGTGTCTCGCAACTAGGCAAGAGTCCTGACGTTGCTGAACACACACGTGGGTGGAAGGGCCATCCCCGTCGTAACTCGAGAATATACCCCAGGTTCCCGCCGCAACTCGAGAAAAACCATGAGACTTCCCCCTCGCCGCGAGATGAGGCCCGATTCCCCTGCACTGCGTGCAGAGCAATTCCGTGTTGCACATCACACATGAAAGGAGCCTTGATTTCCTTGATGGCACTCCAGAGAAACCCCAAGAACACTGTTTCAAGGCTAGAGGGATCCTGAGGTCACTGTAGCAACAAGAAAGAGCTCCCTGGGCCAAAAATCAACTCGAGATGAGAGGTTAGTCCCTGGCTTCGACTCCAGAGGAATACCACCTTACCACAAGCACCTCAAGAGGAGGCTTCTCTCAGCTCTAGGTATGTGAGAGGGACCCTGAGTTTGCGGCCTCAAGTGGAATGGACACCGCGATGCCCTGACGCAAAATAAGGCTGGATATCCCTGCAGTGACTTGAATGCAGGCTCGTCTTGCATCTGCCAAGATGAAAGGATGTCTGAATCCCCTGTGGAGACCACAGAGAAAGACCTAGTTCCCCACCTCATCGCGACCGGAGCCCTCACATCCTTTGAAAACTCCAGAGGTACGCGGAGATCAGTGCCTCCAAAGGAGACGATGCCTGACTCCTCGTGAAACTTGATAGGAGACCATGGATTCTTGTGGCACGTGGAAAGGGACCCTTGGTCTCCCGCCTCAGCTGGAGAGGCGTTCCAATTGCCCTGGAAAGCCTCGAGGAGAATCCCGAGTTGTCCCTCACAACTAGGCAGGAGTCCTGACGTGGCTGAACAAACACGTGGGTGGAAGGGCCATCCCCGTCGTAACTCGAGAATATACCCCAGGTTCCCGCCGCAACTCGAGAAAAACCATGAGACTTCCCCCTCGATGCGAGATGAGGCCCGATTCCCCTGTACTGCGAGCAGAGCAATTCCGTCTTGCACATCACACATGAAAGGAGCCTTGATTTCCTTGATGGCACTCCAGAGAAACCCCAAGAACACTGTTTCAAGGATAGAGGGATCCTGAGGTCACTGTAGCAACACGAAAGAACTCTGTGGACCAAAAATCAACTTGAAAAGAGAGGTTAGTCCCTGGATTCGTCTCCAGAGGAATACCAGCTTACCACAAGCACCTCAAGAGGAGGCTTCTCTCAGCTCTAGGTATGTGAGAGGGACCCTGAGTTTGCGGCCTCAAGTGGAATGGACACCGCGATGCCCTGACTCCAAATAAGGCCGGATATCCCTGCAGTGACTTCAATGCAGGCTCGTCTTGCATCTCCCAGGACGAAAGGATGTCTGAATCCCCTGTGGAAAGCACAGAAAGACTTAGTTCCCCACCTCATCGCGACCGATAGCCTCACATCCTTTGAAAACTCCAGAGGTACGCGGAGATCAGTGCCTCCAAAGGAGACGATGCCTGACTCCTCGTGAAACTTGATAGGAGTCCCAGGATTCCTGTGGCACTTGGAAAGGGACACTTGGTCTCCCGCCTCAGCTGGAGAGGCGTCCCAATTGCCCTGCCAAGCCTCGAGGTGAATCCAGAGTTGTCCCTCGCAACTAGGCAGGAGTCCTGACGTCGCTGAAGAAACACGTGGGTGGAAGGGCCATCCCCGTCGTAACTCGAGAATATACCCCAGGTTCCCGCCGCAACTCGAGAAAAACCATGAGACTTCCCCCTCGCCGCGAGATGAGGCCCGATTCCCCTGCACTGCGTGCAGAGCAATTCCGTGTTGCACATCACACATGAAAGGAGCCTTGATTTCCTTGATGGCACTCCAGAGAAACCCCAAGAACACTGTTTCAAGGCTAGAGGGATCCTGAGGTCACTGTAGCAACACGAAAGTGCTCCGTGGGCCAAAAATCAACTCGAGATGAGAGGTTAGTCCCTGGCTTCGTCTCCAGAGGAATACCACCTTACCACAAGCACCTCAAGAGGAGGCTTCTCTCAGCTCTAGGTATGTGAGAGGGACCCTGAGTTTGCGGCCTCAAGTGGAATGGACACCGCGATGCCCTGACGCGAAATAAGGCTGGATATCCCTGCAGTGACTTGAATGCAGGCTCGTCTTGCATCTCCCAAGATGAAAGGATGTCTGAATCCCCTGTGGAGACCACAGAGAAAGACCTAGTTCCCCACCTCATCGCGACCGGAGGCCTCACATCCTTTGAAAACTCCAGAGGTACGCGGAGATCAGTGCCTCCAAAGGAGACGATGCCTGACTCCTCGTGAAACTTGATAGGAGTCCCAGGATTCTTGTGGCACGTGGAAAGGGACACTTGGTCTTCCGCCTCAGCTGGAGAGGCGTTCCAATTGCCCTGCCAAGCCTCGAGGAGAATCCCGAGTTGTCCCTCGCAACTAGGCAGGAGTCCTGACGTGGCTGAACAAACACGTGGGTGGAAGGGCCATCCCCGTCGTAACTCGAGAATATACCCCTGGTTCCCGCCGCAACTCGAGAAAAACCATGAGACTTCCCCGTCGATGCGAGATGAGGCCCGATTCCCCTGTACTGCGTGCAGAGCAATTCCGTCTTGCACATCACACATGAAAGGAGCCTTGATTTCCTTGATGGCTCTCCAGAGAAACCCCAAGAACACTGTTTCAAGGCTAGAGGGATCCTGAGGTCACTGTAGCAACACGAAAGAACTCTGTGGACCACAAATCAACTCGAAAAGAGAGGTTAGTCCCTGGATTCGTCTCCAGAGGAATACCACCTTACCACAAGCACCTCAAGAGGAGGCTTCTCTCAGCTCTAGGTATGTGAGAGGGACCCTGAGTTTGCGGCCTCAAGTGGAATGGACACTGCGATGCCCTGACTCGAAATAAGGCCGGATATCCCTGCAGTGACTGGAATGCAGGCTCGTCTTGCATCTCCCAAGACGAAAGGGTGTCTGAATCCCCTGAGGAGACCACAGAGAAAGACCTAGTTCCCCACCTCATCGCGACAGGAGGCCTCACATCCTTTGAAAATTTCAGAGGTATGCGGAGATCAGTGCCTCCAAAGGAGACGATGCCTGACTCCTCGTGAAACTTGATAGGAGACCCAGTATTCCTGTGGCACGTGGAAAGGGACCCTTGGTCTCCCGCCTCAGCTGGAGAGGCGTCCCAATTGCCCTGCAAAGCCTCGAGGAGAATCCCGAGTTGTCCCTCGCAACTAGGCAGGAGTCCTGGCGTCGCTGAAGAAACACGTGGGTGGAAGGGCCATCCCCGTCGTAACTCGAGAATATACCCCAGGTTCCCGCCGCAACTCGAGAAAAACCATGAGACTTCCCCCTCGCCGCGAGATGAGGCCCGATTCCCCTGCACTGCGTGCAGAGCAATTCCGTGTTGCACATCACACATGAAAGGAGCCTTGATTTCCTTGATGGCACTCCAGAGAAACCCCAAGAACACTGTTTTAAGGCTAGAGGGATCCTGAGGTCACTGTAGCAACAAGAAAGAGCTCCGTGGGCCAAAAATCAACTCGAGATGAGAGGTTAGTCCCTGGCTTCGACTCCTGAGGAATACCACCTTACCACAAGCACCTCAAGAGGAGGCTTCTCTCAGCTCTAGGTATGTGAGTGGGACCCTGAGTTTGCGGCCTCAAGTGGAATGGACACCGCGATGCCCTGACACGAAATAAGGCTGGATATCCCTGCAGTGACTTGAATGCAGGCTCGTCTTGCATCTCCCAAGATGAAAGGATGTCTGAATCCCCTGTGGAGAACACAGAGAAAGACCTAGTTCCCCACCTCATAGCGACCGGAGGCCTCACATCCTTTGAAAACTCCAGAGGTACGCGGAGATCAGTGCCTCCAAAGGAGACGATGCCTGACTCCTCGTGAAACTTGATAGGAGTCCCAGGATTCCTGTGGCACGTGGAAAGGGACCCTTGGTCTCCCGCCTCAGCTGGAGAGGCGTCCCAATTGCCTTGCCAAGCCTCGAGGAGAATCCCGAGTTGTGTCTCGCAACAAGGCAAGAGTCCTGACGTGGCTGAACAAACACGTGTTTGGAAGGGCCATCCCCGTCGTAACTCGAGAATATACCCCAGGTTCCCGCCGCAACTCGAGAAAAACCATGAGACTTCCCCCTTGCCGCGAGATGAGGCCCGATTCCCCTGCACTGCGTGCAGAGCAATTCCGTCTTGCACATCACACATGAAAGGAGCCTTGATTTCCTTGATGGCACTCCAGAGAAACCCCAAGAACACTGTTTCAAGGCTAGAGGGATCCTGAGGTCACTGTAGCAACACGAAAGAACTCTGTGGACCACAAAACAACTCGAAAAGAGAGGTTAGTCCCTGGCTTCGACTCCAGAGGAATACCACCTTACCACAAGCACCTCAAGAGGAGGTTTCTCTCAGCTCTAGGTATGTGAGAGGGACCCTGAGTTTGCGGCCTCAAGTGGAATGGACACCGCGAGGCCCTGACTCGAAATAAGGCCGGATATCCCTGCAGTGACTGGAATGCAGGCTCGTCTTGCATCTCCCAGGACGAAAGGTTGTCTGAATCCCCTGTGGAAAGCACAGAGAAAGACTTAGTTCCCCACCTCATCGCGACCGATAGCCTCACATCCTTTGAAAACTCCAGAGGTACACGTAGATCAGTGCCTCCAAAGGAGACGATGCCTGACTCCTCGTGAAACTTGATAGGTGTCCCAGGATTCCTGTGGCACTTGGAAAGGGACCCTTGCTCTCCCGCCTCAGCTGGAGAGGCGTCCCAATTGCCCTGCCAAGCCTCGAGGAGAATCCCGAGTTGTCCCTCGCAACTAGGCAGGAGTCCTGACGTCGCTGAAGAAACACGTGGGTGGAAGGGCCATCCCCGTCGTAACTCGAGAATATACCCCAGGTTCCCGCCGCAACTCGAGAAAAACCATGAGACTTCCCCCTCGCCGCGAGATGAGGCCCGATTCCCCTGCACTGCGTGCAGAGCAATTCTGTGTTGCACATCACACATGAAAGGAGCCTTGATTTCCTTCATGGCACTCCAGGGAAACCCCAAGAACACTGTTTCAAGGCTAGAGGGATCCTGAGGTCACTGTATCAACACGAAAGAGCTTCGTGGACCAAAAATCAACACGAGATGAGAGGTTAGTCCCTGGCTTCGACTCCAGAGGAATACCACCTTACCACAAGCACCTCAAGCGGAGGCTTCTCTCAGCTCTAGGTATGTGAGAGGGACCCTGAGTTTGCGGCCTCAAGTGGAATGGACACCGCGATGCCCTGACTCGAAATAAGGCCGGATATGCCTGCAGTGACTTGAATGCAGGCTCGTCTTGCATCTCCCAAGAAGAAAGGATGTCTGAATCCCCTGTGGAGACCACAGAGAGACACCTAGTTCCCCACCTCATCGCGACCGGAGGCCTCACATCCTTTGAAAACTCCAGAGGTACGCGGAGATCAGTGCCTCCAAAGGAGACGATGCCTGACTCCTCGTGAAACTTGATAGGAGTCCCAGGATTCTTGTGGCACGTGGAAAGGGACACTTGGTCTCCCGCCTCAGCTGGAGAGGCGTTCCAATTGCCCTGCTAAGGCTCGAGGAGAATCCCGAGTTGTCCCTCACAACTAGGCAGGAGTCCTGACGTGGCTGAAGAAACACGTGTGTGGAAGGGCCATCCCCGTCGTAACTCGAGAATATACCCCAGGTTCCCGGCGCAACTCGAGAAAAACCATGAGACTTCCCCCTCGATGCGAGATGAGGCCCGATTCCCCTGTACTGCGTGCAGAGCAATTCCGTCTTGCACATCACACATGAAAGGAGCCTTGATTTCCTTGATGGCACTCCAGAGAAATCCCAAGAACACTGTTTCAAGGCTAGAGGGATCCTGAGGTCACTGTAGCAACACGAAAGAGCTCCGTGGACCAAGAATCAACACGAGATGAGAGGTTAGTCCCTGGCTTCGAATCCTGAGTAATACCACCTTACCACAAGCAGCTCAAGAGGAGGCTTCTCTCAGCTCTAGGTATGTGAGAGGGACCCTGAGTTTGCGGCCTCAAGTGGAATGGACACCGCGATGCCCTGACTCGAAATAAGGCCGGATATCCCTGCAGTGACTTCAATGCAGGCTCGTCTTGCATCTCCCAGGACAAAAGGATGTCTGAATCCCCTGTGGAAAGCACAGAGAAAGACTTAGTTCCCCACCTCATCGCGACCGATAGCCTCACATCCTTTGAAAACTCCAGAGGTACGCGGAGATCAGTGCCTCCAAAGGAGACGATTCCTGACTCCTCGTGAAACTTGATAGGAGTCCCAGGATTCCTGTGGCACGTGGAAAGGGACCCTTGGTCTCCCGCCTCAGCTGGAGAGGTGTCCCAATTGCCTTGCCAAGCCTCGAGGAGAATCCCGAGTTGTGTCTCGCAACTAGGCAAGAGTCCTGACGTGGCTGAACAAACACGTGTGTGGAAGGGCCATCCCCGTCGTAACTCGAGAATATACCCCAGGTTCCCGCCGCAACTCGAGAAAAACCATGAGACTTCCCCCTCGCCGCGAGATGAGGCCCGATTCCCCTGCACTGCGTGCAGAGCAATTCCGTGTTGCACATCACACATGAAAGGAGCCTTGATTTCCTTGATGGCACTCCAGAGAAACCCCAAGAACACTGTTTCAAGGCTAGAGGGATCCTGAGGTCACTGTAGCAACACGAAAGAGCTCCGTGGGCCAAAAATCAACTCGAGATGAGAGGTTAGTCCCTGGCTTCGACTCCAGAGGAATACCACCTTACCACAAGCACCTCAAGAGGAGGCTTCTCTCAGCTCTAGGTATGTGAGAGGGACCCTGAGTTTGTGGCCTCAAGTGGAATGGACACCGCGATGCCCTGACTCGAAATAAGGCCGGATATCCCTGCAGTGACTGGAATGCAGGCTCGTCTTGCATCTCCCAAGACGACAGGGTGTCTGAATCCCCTGTGGAGACCACAGAGAAAGACCTAGTTCCCCACCTCATCGCGACAGGAGGCCTCAAATCCTTTGAAAACTCCAGAGGTATGCGGAGATCAGTGCCTCCAAAGGAGACGATGCCTGACTCCTCGTGAAACTTGATAGGAGACCCAGGATTCCTGTGGCACGTGGAAAGGGACCCTTGGTCTCCCGTCTCAGCTGGAGAGGCGTCCCAATTGCCCTGCAAAGCCTCGAGGAGAATCCCGAGTTGTCCCTCGCAACTAGGCAGGAGTCCTGACATGGCTGAACACACATGTGTGTGGAAGGGCCATCCCCGTCGTAACTCGAGAATATACCCCAGGTTCCCGCCGCAACTCGAGAAGAACCAGGAGACTTCCCCCTCGCCGCGAGATGAGGCCCGATTCCCCTGCACTGCGTGCAGAGCAATTCTGTGTTGCACATCACACATGAAAGGAGCCTTGATTTCCTTGATGGCACTCCAGAGAAACCCCAAGAACACTGTTTCAAGGCTAGAGGGATCCTGAGGTCACTGTAGCAACACGAAAGAGCTCCGTGGACCAAGAATAAACACGAGATGCGAAGTTAGTCCCTGGCTTCGACTCCTGAGGAATACCACCTTACCACAAGCACCTCAAGAGGAGGCTTCTCTCAGCTCTAGGTATGTGAGAGGGATCCTGAGTTTGCGGCCTCAAGTGGAATGGACACCGCGATGCCCTGACTCGAAATAAGGCCGGATATCCCTGCAGTGACTTGAATGCAGGCTCGTCTTGCATCTGCCAAGATGAAAGGATGTCTGAATCCCCTGTGGAGACCACAGAGAAACACCTAGTTCCCCACCTCATCGCGACCGGAGGCCTCACATCCTTTGAAAACTCCAGAGGTACGCGGAGATCAGTGCCTCCAAAGGAGACGATGTCTGACTCCTCGTGAAACTTGATAGGAGTCCCAGGATTCTTGTGGCACGTGGAAAGGGACCCTTGGTTTCCCGCCTCAGCTGGAGAGGCGTTCCAATTGCCCTGCCAAGCCTCGAGCAGAATCCCGAGTTGTCCCTCGCAACAAGGCAGGAGTCCTGACGTGGCTGAACAAACACGTGGGTGGAAGGGCCATCCCCGTCGTAACTCGAGAATATACCCCAGGTTCCCGCCGCAACTCGAGAAAAGCCATGAGACTTACCCCTCGATGCGAGATGAGGCCCGATTCCCCTGTACTGCGTGCAGAGCAATTCCGTCTTGCACATCACACATGAAAGGAGCCTTGATTTCCTTGATGGCACTCCAGAGAAACCCCAAGAACACTGTTTCAAGGATAGAGGGATCCTGAGGTCACTGTAGCAACACGAAAGAACTCTGTGGACCAAAAATCAACTCGAAAAGAGAGGTTAGTCCCTGGATTCGTCTCCAGAGGAATACCACCGTACCACAAGCACCTCAAGAGGAGGCTTCTCTCAGCTCTAGGTATGTGAGAGGGACCCTGAGTTTGCGGCCTCAAGTGGAATGGACACCGCGATGCCCTGACTCGAAATAAGGCCGGATATCCCTGCAGTGACTTCAATGCAGGCTCGTCTTGCATCTCCCAAGAAGAAAGGATGTCTGAATCCCCTGTGGAGACCACAGAGAAACACCTAGTTCCCCACCTCATCGCGACCGGAGGCCTCACATCCTTTGAAAACTCCAGAGGTACGCGGAGATCAGTGCCTCCAAAGGAGACGATGCCTGACTCCTCGTGAAACTTGATAGGAGTCCCAGGATTCTTGTGGCACGTGGAAACGGACACTTGGTCTCCCGCGTCAGCTGGAGAGGCGTTCCAATTGCCCTGCCAAGCCTCGAGGAGAATCCCGAGTTGTCCCTCGCAACTAGGCAGGAGTCCTGACGTGGCTGAACAAACACGTGGGTGGAAGGGCCATCCCCGTCGTAACTCGAGAATATACCCCAGGTTCCCGCCGCAACTCGAGAAACACCATGAGACTTCCCCCTCGATGCGAGATGAGGCCCGATTCCCCTGTACTGCGTGCAGAGCAATTCCGTCTTGCACATCACACATGAAAGGAGCCTTGATTTCCTTGATGGCACTCCAGAGAAACCCCAAGAACACTGTTTCAAGGATAGAGGGATCCTGAGGTCACTGTAGCAACACAAAAGAGCTCCGTGGGCCAAAAATCAACTCGAGATGAGAGGTTAGTCCCTGGCTTCGACTCCAGAGGAATACCACCTTACCACAAGCACCTCAAGAGGAGGCTTCTCTCAGCTCTAGGTATGTGAGAGGGACCCTGAGTTTGCGGCCTCAAGTGGAATGGACACCGCGATGGCCTGACGCGAAATAAGGCTGGATATCCCTGCAGTGACTTGAATGCAGGCTCGTCTTGCATCTCCCAAGATGAAAGGATGTCTGAATCCCCTGTGGAGACCACAGAGAAAGACCTAGTTCCCCACCTCATCGCGACCGGAGGCCTCACATCCTTTGAAAACTCCAGAGGTACGCGGAGATCAGTGCCTCCAAAGGAGACGATGCCTGACTCCTCGTGAAACTTGATAGGAGTCCCAGGATTCCTGTGGCACGTGGAAAGGGACCCTTGGTCTCCCGCCTCAGCTGGAGAGGCGTCCCAAATGCCTTGCCAAGCCTCGAGGAGAATCCCGAGTTGTGTCTCGCAACTAGGCAAGAGTCCTGACGTGGCTGAACAAACACGTGTGTGGAAGGGCCATCCCCGTCGTAACTCGAGAATATACCCCAGGTTCCCGCCGCAACTCGAGAAAAACCATGAGACTTCCCCCTCGCCGCGAGATGAGGCCCGATTCCCCTGCACTGCGTGCAGAGCAATTCTGTGTTGCACATCACACATGAAAGGAGCCTTGACTTCCTTCATGGCATTCCAGAGAAACCCCAAGAACACTGTTTCAAGGCTAGAGGGATCCTGAGGTCACTGTAGCAACACGAAAGAGCTCCGTGGACCAAAAATCAACTCGAGATGAGAGGTTAGTCCCTGGCTTCGACTCCAGAGGAATACCACCTTACCAAAAGCACCTCAAGAGGAGGCTTCTCTCAGCTCTAGGTATGTGAGAGGGACCCTGAATTTGCGGCCTCAAGTGGAATGGACACCGCGATGCCCTGACTCGAAATAAGGCCGGATATCCCTGCAGTGACTGGAATGCAGGCTCGTCTTGCATCTCCCAAGACGAAAGGGTGTCTGAATCCCCTGTGGAAAGCACAGAGAAAGACTTAGTTCCCCACCTCATCGCGACAGGAGGCTTCAAATCCTTTGAAAACTCCAGAGGTATGGGGAGATCAGTGCCTCCAAAGGAGACGATGCCTGACTCCTCGTGAAACTTGATAGGAGTCCCAGGATTCCAGTGGCACTTGGAAAGGGACACTTGGTCTCCCGCCTCAGCTGGAGAGGGGTCCCAATTGCCCTGCCAAGCCTCGAGGATAATCCAGAGTTGTCCCTCGCAACTAGGCAGCAGTCCTGACGTCGCTGAAGAAACACGTGTGTGGAAGGGCCATCCCCGTCGTAACTCGAGAATATACCCCAGGTTCCCGCCGCAACTCGAGAAATACCATGAGACTTCCCCCTCGATGCGAGATGAGGCCCGATTCCCCTGTACTGCGTGCAGAGCAATTCCGTCTTGCACATCACACATGAAAGGAGCCTTGATTTCCTTGATGGCACTCCAGAGAAACCCCAAGAACACTGTTTCAAGGCTAGAGGGATCCTGAGGTCACTGTAGCAACACGAAAGAGCTCCGTGGACCAAGAATCAACACGAGATGAGAGGTTAGTCCCTGGCTTCGAATCCTGAGTAATACCACCTTACCACAAGCAGCTCAAGAGGAGGCTTCTCTCAGCTCTAGGTATGTGAGAGGGACCCTGAGTTTGCGGCCTCAAGTGGAATGGACACCGCGATGCCCTGACTCGAAATAAGGCCGGATATCCCTGCAGTGACTTCAATGCAGGCTCGTCTTGCATCTCCCAGGACGAAAGGATGTCTGAATCCCCTGTGGAAAGCACAGAGAAAGACTTAGTTCCCCACCTCATCGCGACCGATAGCCTCACATCCTTTGAAAACTCCAGAGGTACGCGGAGATCAGTGCCTCCAAAGGAGACGATGCCTGACTCCTCGTGAAACTTGATAGGAGTCCCAGGATTCCTGTGGCACGTGGAAAGGGACCCTTGGTCTCCCGCCTCAGCTGGAGAGGCGTCCCAATTGCCTTGCCAAGCCTCGAGGAGAATCCAGAGTTGTGTCTCGCAACTAGGCAAGAGTCCTGACGTGGCTGAACAAACACGTGTGTGGAAGGGCCATCCCCGTCGTAACTCGAGAATATACCCCAGGTTCCCGCCGCAACTCGAGAAAAACCATGAGACTTCCCCCTCGCCGCGAGATGAGGCCCGATTCCCCTGCACTGCGTGCAGAGCAATTCTGTGTTGCACATCACCCATGAAAGGAGCCTTGATTTCCTTCATGGCACTCCAGAGAAACCCCAAGAACACTGTTTCAAGGCTAGAGGGATCCTGAGGTCACTGTAGCAACACGAAAGAGCTCCGTGGGCCAAAAATCAACTCGAGATGAGAGGTTAGTCCCTGGCTTCGACTCCAGAGGAATACCACCTTACCACAAGCACCTCAAGAGGAGGCTTCTCTCAGCTCTAGGTATGTGAGAGGGACCCTGAGTTTGTGGCCTCAAGTGGAATGGACACCGCGATGCCCTGACTCGAAAAAAGGCCGGATATCCCTGCAGTGACTGGAATGCAGGCTCGTCTTGCATCTCCCAAGACGATAGGGTGTCTGAATCCCCTGTGGAGACCACAGAGAAAGACCTAGTTCCCCACCTCATCGCGACAGGAGGCCTCAAATCCTTTGAAAACTCCACAGGTATGCGGAGATCAGTGCCTCCAAAGGAGACGATGCCTGACTCCTCGTGAAACTTGATAGGAGACCCAGGATTCCTGTGGCACGTGGAAAGGGACCCTTGGTCTCCCGTCTCAGCTGGAGAGGCGTCCCAATTGCCCTGCAAAGCCTCGAGGAGAATCCCGAGTTGTCCCTCGCAACTAGGCAGGAGTCCTGACATGGCTGAACACACACGTGTGTGGAAGGGGCATCCCCGTCGTAACTCGAGAATATACCCCAGGTTCCCGCCGCAACTCGAGAAAAACCATGAGACTTCCCCCTCGCCGCGAGATGAGGCCCGATTCCCCTGCACTGCGTGCAGAGCAATTCTGTGTTGCACATCACACATGAAAGGAGCCTTGATTTCCTTGATGGCACTCCAGAGAAACCCCAAGAACACTGTTACAAGGCTAGAGGGATCCTGAGGTCACTGTAGCAACACGAAAGAGCTCCGTGGACCAAGAATCAACACGAGATGAGAGGTTAGTCCCTGGCTTCGACTCCAGAGGAATACCACCTTACCACAAGCACCTCAAGAGGAGGCTTCTCTCAGCTCTAGGTATGTGAGAGGGATCCTGAGTTTGCGGCCTCAAGTGGAATGGACACCGCGATGCCCTGACTCAAAATAAGGCCGGATATCCCTGCAGTGACTTGAATGGAGGCTCGTCTTGCATCTCCCAAGAAGAAAGGATGTCTGAATCCCCTGTGGAGACCACAGAGAAACACCTAGTTCCCCACCTCATCGCGACCGGAGGCCTCACATCCTTTGAAAACTCCAGAGGTACGCGGAGATCAGTGCCTCCAAAGGAGACGATGCCTGACTCCTCGTGAAACTTGATAGGAGTCCCAGGATTCTTGTGGCACGTGGAAAGGGACCCTTGGTCTCCCGCCTCAGCTGGAGAGGCGTTCCAATTGCCCTGCCAAGCCTCGAGGAGAATCCCGAGTTGTCCCTCGCAACAAGGCAGGAGTCCTGACGTGGCTGAACAAACACGTGGGTGGAAGGGCCATCCCCGTCGTAACTCGAGAATATACCCCAGGTTCCCGCTGCAACTCGAGAAAAACCATGAGACTTCCCCCTCGATGCGAGATGAGGCCCGATTCCCCTGTATTGCGTGCAGAGCAATTCCGTCTTGCACATCACACATGAAAGGAGCCTTGATTTCCTTGATGGCACTCCAGAGAAACCCCAAGAACACTGTTTCAAGGATAGAGGGATCCTGAGGTCACTGTAGCAACACGAAAGAACTCTGTGGACCAAAAATCAACTCGAAAAGAGAGGTTAGTCCCTGGATTCGTCTCCAGAGGAATACCACCTTACCACAAGCACCTCAAGAGGAGGCTTCTCTCAGCTCTAGGTATGTGAGAGGGACCCTGAGTTTGCGGCCTCAAGTGGAATGGACACCGCGATGCCCTGACTCGAAATAAGGCCGGATATCCCTGCAGTGACTTGAATGCAGGCTCGTCTTGCATCTCCCAGGACGAAAGGATGTCTGAATCCCCTGTGGAAAGCACAGAGAAAGACTTAGTTCCCCACCTCATCGCGACCGATAGCCTCACATCCTTTGAAAACTCCAGAGGTACGCGGAGATCAGTGCCTCCAAAGGAGACGATGCCTGACTCCTCGTGAAACTTGATAGGAGTCCCAGGATTCCTGTGGCACGTGGAAAGGGACCCTTGGTCTCCCGCCTCAGCTGGAGAGGCGTCCCAATTGCCTTGCCAAGCCTCGAGGAGAATCCCGAGTTGTGTCTCGCAACTAGGCAAGAGTCCTGACGTGGCTGAACAAACACGTGTGTGGAAGGGCCATCCCCGTCGTAACTCGAGAATATACCCCAGGTTCCCGCCGCAACTCGAGAAAAACCATGAGACTTCCCCCTCGCCGCGAGATGAGGCCCGATTCCCCTGCACTGCGTGCAGAGCAATTCTGTGTTGCACATCACACTTGAAAGGAGCCTTGATTTCCTTCATGGCACTCCAGAGAAACCCCAAGAACACTGTTTCAAGGCTAGAGGGATCCTGAGGTCACTGTAGCAACACGAAAGAGCTCCGTGGACCAAAAATCAACTCGAGATGAGAGGTTAGTCCCTGGCTTCGACTCCAGAGGAATACCACCTTACCACAAGCACCTCAAGAGGAGGCTTCTCTCAGCTCTAGGTATGTGAGAGGGACCCTGAGTTTGCGGCCTCAAGTGGAATGGACATCGCGATGCCCTGACTCGAAATAAGTCCGGATATCCCTGCAGTGACTTCAATGCAGGCTCGTCTTGCATCTCCCAAGAAGAAAGGATGTCTGAATCCCCTGTGGAGACCGCAGAGAAACACCTAGTTCCCCACCTCATCGCGACCGGAGGCCTCACATCCTTTGAAAACTCCAGAGGTACGCGGAGATCAGTGCCTCCAAAGGAGACGATGCCTGACTCCTCGTGAAACTTGATAGGAGTCCCAGGATTCTTGTGGCACGTGGAAAGGGACCCTTGGTCTCCCGCCTCAGCTGGAGAGGCGTTCCAATTGCCCTGTCAAGCCTCGAGGAGAATCCCGAGTTGTCCCTCGCAACTAGGCAGGAGTCCTGACGTGGCTGAACAAACACGTGGGTGGAAGGGCCATCCCCGTCGTAACTCGAGAATATACCCCAGGTTCCCGCCGCAACTCGAGAAAAACCATGAGACTTCCCCCTCGATGCGAGATGAGGCCCGATTCCCCTGTACTGCATGCAGAGCAATTCCGTGTTGCACATCACACATGAAAGGAGCCTTGATTTCCTTGATGGCACTCCAGAGAAACCCCAAGAACACTGTTTCAAGGATAGAGGGATCCTGAGGTCACTGTAGCAACACGAAAGAGCTCCGTGGACCAAGAATCAACACGAGATGAGAGGTTAGTCCCTGGCTTCGACTCCTGAGGAATACCACCTTACCACAAGCACCTCAAGAGGAGGCTTCTCTCAGCTCTAGGTATGTGAGAGGGATGCTGAGATTGCAGCCTCAAGTGGGATGGACACCGCGATGCCCTGACTCGAAATAAGGCCGGATATCCCTGCAGTGACTTCAATGCAGGCTCGTCTTGCATCTCCCAGGACGAAAGGATGTCTGAATCCCCTGTGGAAAGCACAGAGAAAGACTTAGTTCCCCACCTCATCGCGACCGATAGCCTCACATCCTTTGAAAACTCCAGAGGTACGCGGAGATCAGTGCCTCCAAAGGAGACGATGCCTGACTCCTCGTGAAACTTGATAGGAGTCCCAGGATTCCTGTGGCACGTGGAAAGGGACCCTTGGTCTCCCGCCTCAGCTGGAGAGGCGTCCCAATTGCCTTGCCAAGCCTCGAGGAGAATCCCGAGTTGTGTCTCGCAACTAGGCAAGAGTCCTGACGTGGCTGAACAAACACGTGTGTGGAAGGGCCATCCCCGTCGTAACTCGAGAATATACCCCAGGTTCCCGCCGCAACTCGAGAAAAACCATGAGACTTCCCCCTCGCCGCGAGATGAGGCCCGATTCCCCTGCACTGCGTGCAGAGCAATTCTGTGTTGCACATCACCCATGAAAGGAGCCTTGATTTCCTTCATGGCACTCCAGAGAAACCCCAAGAACACTGTTTCAAGGCTAGAGGGATCCTGAGGTCACTGTAGCAACACGAAAGAGCTCCGTGGGCCAAAAATCAACTCGAGATGAGAGGTTAGTCCCTGGCTTCGACTCCAGAGGAATACCACCTTACCACAAGCACCTCAAGAGGAGGCTTCTCTCAGCTCTAGGTATGTGAGAGGGACCCTGAGTTTGTGGCCTCAAGTGGAATGGACACCGCGATGCCCTGACTCGAAAAAAGGCCGGATATCCCTGCAGTGACTGGAATGCAGGCTCGTCTTGCATCTCCCAAGACGATAGGGTGTCTGAATCCCCTGTGGAGACCACAGAGAAAGACCTAGTTCCCCACCTCATCGCGACAGGAGGCCTCAAATCCTTTGAAAACTCCACAGGTATGCGGAGATCAGTGCCTCCAAAGGAGACGATGCCTGACTCCTCGTGAAACTTGATAGGAGACCCAGGATTCCTGTGGCACGTGGAAAGGGACCCTTGGTCTCCCGTCTCAGCTGGAGAGGCGTCCCAATTGCCCTGCAAAGCCTCGAGGAGAATCCCGAGTTGTCCCTCGCAACTAGGCAGGAGTCCTGACATGGCTGAACACACACGTGTGTGGAAGGGCCATCCCCGTCGTAACTCGAGAATATACCCCAGGTTCCCGCCGCAACTCGAGAAAAACCATGAGACTTCCCCCTCGCCGCGAGATGAGGCCCGATTCCCCTGCACTGCGTGCAGAGCAATTCTGTGTTGCACATCACACATGAAAGGAGCCTTGATTTCCTTGATGGCACTCCAGAGAAACCCCAAGAACACTGTTACAAGGATAGAGGGATCCTGAGGTCACTGTAGCAACACGAAAGAGCTCCGTGGACCAAGAATCAACACGAGATGAGAGGTTAGTCCCTGGCTTCGACTCCAGAGGAATACCACCTTACCACAAGCACCTCAAGAGGAGGCTTCTCTCAGCTCTAGGTATGTGAGAGGGATCCTGAGTTTGCGGCCTCAAGTGGAATGGACACCGCGATGCCCTGACTCGAAATAAGGCCGGATATCCCTGAAGTGACTTGAATGCAGGCTCGTCTTGCATCTCCCAAGAAGAAAGGATGTCTGAATCCCCTGTGGAGACCACAGAGAAACACCTAGTTCCCCACCTCATCGCGACCGGAGGCCTCACATCCTTTGAAAACTCCAGAGGTACGCGGAGATCAGTGCCTCCAAAGGAGACGATGCCTGACTCCTCGTGAAACTTGATAGGAGTCCCAGGATTCTTGTGGCACGTGGAAAGGGACCCTTGGTCTCCCGCCTCAGCTGGAGAGGCGTTCCAATTGCCCTGCCAAGCCTCGAGGAGAATCCCGAGTTGTCCCTCGCAACAAGGCAGGAGTCCTGACGTGGCTGAACAAACACGTGGGTGGAAGGGCCATCCCCGTCGTAACTCGAGAATATACCCCAGGTTCCCGCCGCAACTCGAGAAAAACCATGAGACTTCCCCCTCGATGCGAGATGAGGCCCGATTCCCCTGTATTGCGTGCAGAGCAATTCCGTCTTGCACATCACACATGAAAGGAGCCTTGATTTCCTTGATGGCACTCCAGAGAAACCCCAAGAACACTGTTTCAAGGATAGAGGGATCCTGAGGTCCCTGTAGCAACACGAAAGAACTCTGTGGACCAAAAATCAACTCGAAAAGAGAGGTTAGTCCCTGGATTCGTCTCCAGAGGAATACCACCTTACCACAAGCACCTCAAGAGGAGGCTTCTCTCAGCTCTAGGTATGTGAGAGGGACCCTGAGTTTGCGGCCTCAAGTGGAATGGACACCGCGATGCCCTGACTCGAAATAAGGCCGGATATCCCTGCAGTGACTTCAATGCAGGCTCGTCTTGCATCTCCCAGGACGAAAGGATGTCTGAATCCCCTGTGGAAAGCACAGAGAAAGACTTAGTTCCCCACCTCATCGCGACCGGAGGCCTCACATCCTTTGAAAACTCCAGAGGTACGCGGAGATCAGTGCCTCCAAAGGAGACGATGCCTGACTCCTCGTGAAACTTGATAGGAGTCCCAGGATTCCTGTGGCACGTGGAAAGGGACCCTTGGTCTCCCGCCTCAGCTGGAGAGGTGTCCCAATTGCCTTGCCAAGCCTCGAGGAGAATCCCGAGTTGTGTCTCGCAACTAGGCAAGAGTCCTGACGTGGCTGAACAAACACGTGTGTGGAAGGGCCATCCCCGTCGTAACTCGAGAATATACCCCAGGTTCCCGCCGCAACTCGAAAAAAACCATGAGACTTCCCCCTCGCCGCGAGATGAGGCCCGATTCCCCTGCACTGCGTGCAGAGCAATTCTGTGTTGCACATCACACATGAAAGGAGCCTTGATTTCCTTCATGGCACTCCAGAGAAACCCCAAGAACACTGTTTCAAGGCTAGAGGGATCCTGAGGTCACTGTAGCAACAAGAAAGAGCTCCGTGGGCCAAAAATCAACTCGAGATGAGAGGTTAGTCCCTGGCTTCGACTCCAGAGGAATACCACCTTACCACAAGCACCTCAAGAGGAGGCTTCTCTCAGCTCTAGGTATGTGAGAGGGACCCTGAGTTTGCGGCCTCAAGTGGAATGGACATCGCGATGCCCTGACTCGAAATAAGTCCGGATATCCCTGCAGTGACTTCAATGCAGGCTCGTCTTGCATCTCCCAAGAAGAAAGGATGTCTGAATCCCCTGTGGAGACCGCAGAGAAACACCTAGTTCCCCACCTCATCGCGACCGGAGGCCTCACATCCTTTGAAAACTCCAGAGGTACGCGGAGATCAGTGCCTCCAAAGGAGACGATGCCTGACTCCTCGTGAAACTTGATAGGAGTCCCAGGATTCTTGTGGCACGTGGAAAGGGACCCTTGGTCTCCCGCCTCAGCTGGAGAGGCGTTCCAATTGCCCTGTCAAGCCTCGAGGAGAATCCCGAGTTGTCCCTCGCAACTAGGCAGGAGTCCTGACGTGGCTGAACAAACACGTGGGTGGAAGGGCCATCCCCGTCGTAACTCGAGAATATACCCCAGGTTCCCGCCGCAACTCGAGAAAAACCATGAGACTTCCCCCTCGATGCGAGATGAGGCCCGATTCCCCTGTACTGCATGCAGAGCAATTCCGTGTTGCACATCACACATGAAAGGAGCCTTGATTTCCTTGATGGCACTCCAGAGAAACCCCAAGAACACTGTTTCAAGGCTAGAGGGATCCTGAGGTCACTGTAGCAACACGAAAGAGCTCCGTGGACCAAGAATCAACACGAGATGAGAGGTTAGTCCCTGGCTTCGACTCCTGAGGAATACCACCTTACCACAAGCACCTCAAGAGGAGGCTTCTCTCAGCTCTAGGTATGTGAGAGGGATGCTGAGATTGCAGCCTCAAGTGGGATGGACACCGCGATGCCCTGACTCGAAATAAGGCCGGATATCCCTGCAGTGACTTCAATGCAGGCTCGTCTTGCATCTCAAAAGAAGAAAGGATGTCTGAATCCCCAGTGGAGACCACAGAGAAACACCTAGTTCCACACGGCATCGCTACCGGAAGCCTCACATCCTTTGAAAACTCCAGAGGTACGCGGAGATCAGTGCCTCCAAAGGAGACGATGCCTGACTCCTCGTGAAACTTGATAGGAGTCCCAGGATTCTTGTGGCACGTGGAAAGGGACCCTTGGTCTCCCGCCTCAGCTGGAGAGGCGTTCCAATTGCCCTGCCAAGCCTCGAAGAGAATCCCGAGTTGTCCCTCGCAACTAGGCAGGAGTCCTGACGTCGCTGAACAAACACGTGGGTGGAAGGGCCATCCCCGTCGTAACTCGAGAATATACCACAGGTTCCCGCCGCAACTCGAGAAAAACCATGAGACTTCCCCCTCGATGCGAGATGAGGCCCGATTCGCCTGTACTGCGTGCAGAGCAATTCCGTCTTGCACATCACACATGAAAGGAGCCTTGATTTCCTTGATGGCACTCCAGAGAAACCCCAAGAACACTGTTTCAAGGCTAGAGGGATCCTGAGGTCACTGTAGCAACACGAAAGAACTCTGTGGACCAAAAATCAACTCGAAAAGAGAGGTTAGTCCCTGGATTCGCCTCCAGAGGAATACCACCTTACCACAAGCACCTCAAGAGGAGGCTTCTCTCAGCTCTAGGTATGTGAGAGGGACCCTGAGTTTGCGGCCTCAAGTGGAATGGACACCGCGATGCCCTGACTCGAAATAAGGCCGGATATCCCTGCAGTGACTTCAATGCAGGCTCGTCTTGCATCTCCCAGGACGAAAGGATGTCTGAATCCCCTGTGGAAAGCACAGAGAAAGACTTAGTTCCCCACCTCATCGCGACCGGAGGCCTCACATCCTTTGAAAACTCCAGAGGTACGCGGAGATCAGTGCCTCCAAAGGAGACGATGCCTGACTCCTCGTGAAACTTGATAGGAGTCCCAGGATTCCTGTGGCACGTGGAAAGGGACCCTTGGTCTCCCGCCTCAGCTGGAGAGGCGTCCCAATTGCCTTGCCAAGCCTCGAGGAGAATCCGGAGTTGTGTCTCGCAACTAGGCAAGAGTCCTGACGTGGCTGAACAAACACGTGTGTGGAAGGGCCATCCCCGTCGTAACTCGAGAATATACCCCAGGTTCCCACCGCAACTCGAGAAAAACCATGAGACTTCCCCCTCGCCGCGAGATGAGGCCCGATTCCCCTGCACTGCGTGCAGAGCAATTCCGTCTTGCACATCACACATGAAAGGAGCCTTGATTTCCTTGATGGCACTCCAGAGAAACCCCAAGAACACTGTTTCAAGGATAGAGGGATCCTGAGGTCACTGTAGCAACAGGAAAGAACTCTGTGGACCAAAAATCAACTCGAAAAGAGAGGTTAGTCCCTGGATTCGTCTCCAGAGGAATACCACCTTACCACAAGCACCTCAAGAGGAGGCTTCTCTCAGCTCTAGGTATGTGAGAGGGACCCTGAGTTTGCGGCCTCAAGTGGAATGGACACCGCGAAGCCCTGACGCGAAATAAGGCTGGATATCCCTGCAGTGACTTGAATGCAGGCTCGTCTTGCATCTCCCAAGATGAAAGGATGTCTGAATCCCCTGTGGAGACCACAGAGAAACACCTAGTTCCCCACCTCATCGCGACCGGAGGCCTCACATCCTTTGAAAACTCCAGAGGTACGCGGAGATCAGTGCCTCCAAAGGAGACGATGCCTGACTCCTCGTGAAACTTGATAGGAGTCCCAGGATTCTTGTGGCACGTGGAAAGGGACCCTTGGTCTCCCGCCTCAGCTGGAGAGGCGTTCCAATTGCCCTGTCAAGCCTCGAGGAGAATCCCGAGTTGTCCCTCGCAACTAGGCAGGAGTCCTGACGTGGCTGAACAAACACGTGGGTGGAAGGGCCATCCCCGTCGTAACTCGAGAATATACCCCAGGTTCCCGCCGCAACTCGAGAAAAACCATGAGACTTCCCCCTCGATGCGAGATGAGGCCCGATTCCCCTGTACTGCATGCAGAGCAATTCCGTCTTGCACATCACACATGAAAGGAGCCTTGATTTCCTTGATGGCACTCCAGAGAAACCCCAAGAACACTGTTTCAAGGCTAGAGGGATCCTGAGGTCACTGTAGCAACACGAAAGAGCTCCGTGGACCAAGAATCAACACGAGATGAGAGGTTAGTCCCTGGCTTCGACTCCTGAGGAATACCACCTTACCACAAGCACCTCAAGAGGAGGCTTCTCTCAGCTCTAGGTATGTGAGAGGGATCCTGAGATTGCGGCCTCAAGTGGAATGGACACCGCGATGCCCTGACTCGAAATAAGGCCGGATATCCCTGCAGTGACTTCAATGCAGGCTCGTCTTGCATCTCAAAAGAAGAAAGGATGTCTGAATCCCCAGTGGAGACCACAGAGAAACACCTAGTTCCACACGGCATCGCTACCGGAAGCCTCACATCCTTTGAAAACTCCAGAGGTACGCGGAGATCAGTGCCTCCAAAGGAGACGATGCCTGACTCCTCGTGAAACTTGATAGGAGTCCCAGGATTCTTGTGGCACGTGGAAAGGGACCCTTGGTCTCCCGCCTCAGCTGGAGAGGCGTTCCAATTGCCCTGCCAAGCCTCGAAGAGAATCCCGAGTTGTCCCTCGCAACTAGGCAGGAGTCCTGACGTCGCTGAACAAACACGTGGGTGGAAGGGCCATCCCCGTCGTAACTCGAGAATATACCACAGGTTCCCGCCGCAACTCGAGAAAAACCATGAGACTTCCCCCTCGATGCGAGATGAGGCCCGATTCGCCTGTACTGCGTGCAGAGCAATTCCGTCTTGCACATCACACATGAAAGGAGCCTTGATTTCCTTGATGGCACTCCAGAGAAACCCCAAGAACACTGTTTCAAGGCTAGAGGGATCCTGAGGTCACTGTAGCAACACGAAAGAACTCTGTGGACCAAAAATCAACTCGAAAAGAGAGGTTAGTCCCTGGATTCGCCTCCAGAGGAATACCACCTTACCACAAGCACCTCAAGAGGAGGCTTCTCTCAGCTCTAGGTATGTGAGAGGGACCCTGAGTTTGCGGCCTCAAGTGGAATGGACACCGCGATGCCCTGACTCGAAATAAGGCCGGATATCCCTGCAGTGACTTCAATGCAGGCTCGTCTTGCATCTCCCAGGACGAAAGGATGTCTGAATCCCCTGTGGAAAGCACAGAGAAAGACTTAGTTCCCCACCTCATCGCGACCGGAGGCCTCACATCCTTTGAAAACTCCAGAGGTACGCGGAGATCAGTGCCTCCAAAGGAGACGATGCCTGACTCCTCGTGAAACTTGATAGGAGTCCCAGGATTCCTGTGGCACGTGGAAAGGGACCCTTGGTCTCCCGCCTCAGCTGGAGAGGCGTCCCAATTGCCTTGCCAAGCCTCGAGGAGAATCCCGAGTTGTGTCTCGCAACTAGGCAAGAGTCCTGACGTGGCTGAACAAACACGTGTGTGGAAGGGCCATCCCCGTCGTAACTCGAGAATATACCCCAGGTTCCCACCGCAACTCGAGAAAAACCATGAGACTTCCCCCTCGCCGCGAGATGAGGCCCGATTCCCCTGCACTGCGTGCAGAGCAATTCCGTCTTGCACATCACACATGAAAGGAGCCTTGATTTCCTTGATGGCACTCCAGAGAAACCCCAAGAACACTGTTTCAAGGATAGAGGGATCCTGAGGTCACTGTAGCAACAGGAAAGAACTCTGTGGACCAAAAATCAACTCGAAAAGAGAGGTTAGTCCCTGGATTCGTCTCCAGAGGAATACCACCTTACCACAAGCACCTCAAGAGGAGGCTTCTCTCAGCTCTAGGTATGTGAGAGGGACCCTGAGTTTGCGGCCTCAAGTGGAATGGACACCGCGAAGCCCTGACGCGAAATAAGGCTGGATATCCCTGCAGTGACTTGAATGCAGGCTCGTCTTGCATCTCCCAAGATGAAAGGATGTCTGAATCCCCTGTGGAGACCACAGAGAAAGACCTAGTTCCCCACCTCATCGCGACCGGAGGCCTCACATCCTTTGAAAACTCCAGAGGTACGCGGAGATCAGTGCCTCCAAAGGAGACGATGCCTGACTCCTCGTGAAACTTGATAGGAGTCCCAGGATTCTTGTGGCACGTGGAAAGGGACCCTTGGTCTCCCGCCTCAGCTGGAGAGGCGTTCCAATTGCCCTGTCAAGCCTCGAGGAGAATCCCGAGTTGTCCCTCGCAACTAGGCAGGAGTCCTGACGTGGCTGAACAAACACGTGGGTGGAAGGGCCATCCCCGTCGTAACTCGAGAATATACCCCAGGTTCCCGCCGCAACTCGAGAAAAACCATGAGACTTCCCCCTCGATGCGAGATGAGGCCCGATTCCCCTGTACTGCATGCAGAGCAATTCCGTCTTGCACATCACACATGAAAGGAGCCTTGATTTCCTTGATGGCACTCCAGAGAAACCCCAAGAACACTGTTTCAAGGCTAGAGGGATCCTGAGGTCACTGTAGCAACACGAAAGAGCTCCGTGGACCATAAATCAACACGAGATGAGAGGTTAGTCCCTGGCTTCGACTCCTGAGGAATACCACCTTACCACAAGCACCTCAAGAGGAGGCTTCTCTCAGCTCTAGGTATGTGAGAGGGATCCTGAGATTGCGGCCTCAAGTGGAATGGACACCGCGATGCCCTGACTCGAAATAAGGCCGGATATCCCTGCAGTGACTTGAATGCAGGCTCGTCTTGCATCTCCCAAGAAGAAAGGATGTCTGAATCCCCTGTGGAGACCACAGAGAAACACCTAGTTCCCCACGGCATCGCTACCGGAAGCCTCACATCCTTTGAAAACTCCAGAGGTACGCGGAGATCAGTGCCTCCAAAGGAGACGATGCCTGACTCCTCGTGAAACTTGATAGGAGTCCCAGGATTCCTGTGGCACGTGGAAAGGGACCCTTGGTCTCCCGTCTCAGCTGGAGAGGCGTTCCAATTGCCCTGCCAAGCCTCGAGGAGAATCCCGAGTTGTCCCTCGCAACTAGGCAGGAGTCCTGACGTCGCTGAAGAAACACGTGGGTGGAAGGGCCATCCCCGTCGTAACTCGAGAATATACCACAGGTTCCCGCCGCAACTCGAGAAAAACCATGAGACTTCCCCCTCGATGCAAGATGAGGCCCGATTCGCCTGTACTGCGTGCAGAGCAATTCCGTCTTGCACATCACACATGAAAGGAGCCTTGATTTCCTTGATGGCACTCCAGATAAACCCCAAGAACACTGTTTCAAGGCTAGAGGGATCCTGAGGTCACTGTAGCAACACGAAAGAACTCTGTGGACCAAAAATCAACTCGAAAAGAGAGGTTAGTCCCTGGATTCGTCTCCAGAGGAATACCACCTTACCACAAGCACCTCAAGAGGAGGCTTCTCTCAGCTCTAGGTATGTGAGAGGGACCCTGAGTTTGCGGCCTCAAGTGGAATGGACACCGCGATGCCCTGACTCGAAATAAGGCCGGATATCCCTGCAGTGACTTCAATGCAGGCTCGTCTTGCATCTCCCAGGACGAAAGGATGTCTGAATCCCCTGTGGAAAGCACAGAGAAAGACTTAGTTCCCCACCTCATCGCGACCGGAGTCCTCACATCCTTTGAAAACTCCAGAGGTACGCGGAGATCAGTGCCTCCAAAGGAGACGATGCCTGACTCCTCGTGAAACTTGATAGGAGTCCCAGGATTCCTGTGGCACGTGGAAAGGGACCCTTGGTCTCCCGCCTCAGCTGGAGAGGCGTCCCAATTGCCTTGCCAAGCCTCGAGGAGAATCCCGAGTTGTGTCTCGCAACTAGGCAAGAGTCCTGACGTGGCTGAACAAACACGTGTGTGGAAGGGCCATCCCCGTCGTAACTCGAGAATATACCCCAGGTTCCCACCGCAACTCGAGAAAAACCATGAGACTTCCCCCTCGCCGCGAGATGAGGCCCGATTCCCCTGCACTGCGTGCAGAGCAATTCCGTCTTGCACATCACACATGAAAGGAGCCTTGATTTCCTTGATGGCACTCCAGAGAAACCCCAAGAACACTGTTTCAAGGATAGAGGGATCCTGAGGTCACTGTAGCAACACGAAAGAACTCTGTGGACCAAAAATCAACTCGAAAAGATAGGTTAGTCCCTGGATTCGTCTCCAGAGGAATACCACCTTACCACAAGCACCTCAAGAGGAGGCTTCTCTCAGCTCTAGGTATGTGAGAGGGACCCTGAGTTTGCGGCCTCAAGTGGAATGGACACCGCGATGCCCTGACGCGAAATAAGGCTGGATATCCCTGCAGTGACTTGAATGCAGGCTCGTCTTGCATCTCCCAAGATGAAAGGATGTCTGAATCCCCTGTGGAGACCACAGAGAAAGACCTAGTTCCCCACCTCATCGCGACCGGAGGCCTCACATCCTTTGAAAACTCCAGAGGTACGCGGAGATCAGTGCCTCCAAAGGAGACGATGCCTGACTCCTCGTGAAACTTGATAGGAGTCCCAGGATTCCTGTGGCACGTGGAAAGGGACCCTTGGTCTCCCGCCTCAGCTGGAGAGGCGTCCCAATTGCCTTGCCAAGCCTCGAGGAGAATCCCGAGTTGTGTCTCGCAACTAGGCAAGAGTCCTGACGTGGCTGAACAAACACGTGTGTGGAAGGGCCATCCCCGTCGTAACTCGAGAATATACCCCAGGTTCCCGCCGCAACTCGAGAAAAACCATGAGACTTCCCCCTCGCCGCGAGATGAGGCCCGATTCCCCAGCACTGCGTGCAGAGCAATTCTGTGTTGCACATCACACATGAAAGGAGCCTTGATTTCCTTGATGGCACTCCAGAGAAACCCCAAGAACACTGTTTCAAGGCTAGAGGGATCCTGAGGTCACTGTAGCAACACGAAAGAGCTCCGTGGGCCAAAAATCAACTCGAGATGAGAGGTTAGTCCCTGGCTTCGACTCCAGAGGAATACCACCTTACCACAAGCACCTCAAGAGGAGGCTTCTCTCAGCTCTAGGTATGTGAGAGGGACCCTGAGTTTGCGGCCTCAAGTGGAATGGACACCGCGATGCCCTGACTCGAAATAAGGCCGGATATCCCTGCAGTGACTGGAATGCAGGCTTGTCTTGCATCTCCCAAGACGAAAGGGTGTCTGAATCCCCTGTGGAGACCACAGAGAAAGACCTAGTTCCCCACCTCATCGCGACAGGAGGCCTCAAATCCTTTGAAAACTCCAGAGGTATGTGGAGATCAGTGCCTCCAAAGGAGACGATGCCTGACTCCTCGTGAAACTTGATAGGAGACCCAGGATTCCTGTGGCACGTGGAAAGGGACCCTTGGTCTCCCGTCTCAGCTGGAGAGGCGTCCCAATTGCCCTGCAAAGCCTCGAGGAGAATCCCGAGTTGTCCCTCGCAAGTAGGCAGGGTTCCTGACATGGCTGAACACACAGGAGTGTGGAAGGGCCATCCCCGTCGTAACTCGAGAATATACCCCAGGTTCCCGCCGCAACTCGAGAAAAACCATGAGACTTCCCCCTCGCCGCGAGATGAGGCCCGATTCCCCTGCACTGCGTGCAGAGCAATTCCGTGTTGCACATCACACATGAAAGGAGCCTTTATTTCCTTGATGGCAATCCAGAGAAACCCCAAGAACACTGTTTCAAGGCTAGAGGGATCCTGAGGTCACTGTGGCAACACGAAAGAGCTCCGTGGACCAAGAATCAACACGAGATGAGAGGTTAGTCCCTGGCTTCGACTCCTGAGGAATACCACCTTACCACAAGCACCTCAAGAGGAGGCTTCTCTCAGCTCTAAGTATGTGAAAGGGATCCTGAGTTTGCGGCCTCAAATGGAATGGACACCGCGATGCCCTTACTCGAAATAAGGCCGGATATCCCTGCAGTGACTTGAATGCAGGCTCGTCTTGCATCTCCCAAGAAGAACGGATGTCTGAATCCCCTGTGGAGACCACAGAGAAAGACCTAGTTCCCCACCTCATCGCGACCGGAGGCCTCACATCCTTTGAAAACTCCAGAGGTACGCGGAGATCAGTGCCTCCAAAGGAGACGATGCCTGACTCCTCGTGAAACTTGATAGGAGTCCCAGGATTCTTGTGGCACGTGGAAAGGGACCCTTGGTCTCCCGCCTCAGCTGGAGAGGCATTCCAATTGCCCTGCCAAGCCTCGAGGAGAATCCCGAGTTGTCCCTCGCAACAAGGCAGGAGTCCTGACGTGGCTGAACAAACACGTGGGTGGAAGGGCCATCCCCGTCGTAACTCGAGAATATACCCCAGGTTCCCGCCGCAACTCGAGAAAAACCATGAGACTTCCCCCTCGATGCGAGATGAGGCCCGATTCCCCTGTACTGCGTGCAGAGCAATTCCGTCTTGCACATCACACATGAAAGGAGCCTTGATTTCCTTGATGGCAATCCAGAGAAACCCCAAGAACACTGTTTCAAGGATAGAGGGATCCTGAGGTCACTGTAGCAACACGAAAGAACTCTGTGGACCAAAAATCAACTCGAAAAGAGAGGTTAGTCCCTGGATTCGTCTCCAGAGGAATACCACCTTACCACAAGCACCTCAAGAGGAGGCTTCTCTCAGCTCTAGGTTTGTGAGAGGGACGCTGAGTTTGCGGCCTCAAGTGGAATGGACACCGCGATGCCCTGACTCGAAATAAGGCCGGATATCCCTGCAGTGACTTCAATGCAGGCTCGTCTTGCATCTCCCAGGACGAAAGGATGTCTGAATCCCCTGTGGAAAGCACAGAGAAAGACTTAGTTCCCCACCTCATCGCGACCGATAGCCTCACATCCTTTGAAAACTCCAGAGGTACGCGGAGATCAGTGCCTCCAAAGGAGACGATGCCTGACTCCTCGTGAAACTTGATAGGAGTCCCAGGATTCCTGTGGCACGTGGAAAGGGACCCTTGGTCTCCCGCCTCAGCTGGAGAGATGTCCCAATTGCCTTGCCAAGCCTCGAGGAGAATCCCGAGTTGTGTCTCGCAACTAGGCAAGAGTCCTGACGTGGCTGAACAAACACGTGTGTGGAAGGGCCATCCCCGTCGTAACTCGAGAATATACCCCAGGTTCCCGCCGCAACTCGAGAAAAACCATGAGACTTCCCCCTCGCCGCGAGATGAGGCCCGATTCCCCTGCACTGCGTGCAGAGCAATTCTGTGTTGCACATCACACATGAAAGGAGCCTTGATTTCCTTCATGGCACTCCAGAGAAACCCCAAGAACACTGTTTCAAGGCTAGAGGGATCCTGAGGTCACTGTAGCAACACGAAAGAGCTCCGTGGACCAAAAATCAACTCGAGATGAGAGGTTAGTCCCTGGCTTCGACTCCAGAGGAATACCACCTTACCACAAGCACCTCAAGAGGAGGCTTCTCTCAGCTCTAGGTATGTGAGAGGGACCCTGAATTTGCGGCCTCAAGTGGAATGGACACCGCGATGCCCTGACTCGAAATAAGACCGGATATCCCTGCAGTGACTTCAATGCAGGCTCGTCTTGCATCTCCCAAGAAGAAAGGATGTCTGAATCCCCTGTGGAGACCGCAGAGAAACACCTAGTTCCCCACCTCATCGCGACCGGAGGCCTCACATCCTTTGAAAACTCCAGAGGTACGCGGAGATCAGTGCCTCCAAAGGAGACGATGCCTGACTCCTCGTGAAACTTGATAGGAGTCCCAGGATTCTTGTGGCAAGTGGAAAGGGACCCTTGGTCTCCCGCCTCAGCTGGAAAGGCGTTCCAATTGCCCTGTCAAGCCTCGAGGAGAATCCCGAGTTGTCCCTCGCAACTAGGCAGGAGTCCTGACGTGGCTGAACAAACACGTGGGTGGAAGGGCCATCCCCGTCGTAACTCGAGAATATACCCCAGGTTCCCGCCGCAACTCGAGAAAAACCATGAGACTTCCCCCTCGATGCGAGATGAGGCCCGATTCCCCTGTACTGCATGCAGAGCAATTCCGTGTTGCACATCACACATGAAAGGAGCCTTGATTTCCTTGATGGCACTCCAGAGAAACCCCAAGAACACTGTTTCAAGGCTAGAGGGATCCTGAGGTCACTGTAGCAACACGAAAGAGCTCCGTGGACCAAGAATCAACACGAGATGAGAGGTTAGTCCCTGGCTTCGACTCCTGAGGAATACCACCTTACCACAAGCACCTCAAGAGGAGGCTTCTCTCAGCTCTAGGTATGTGAGAGGGATCCTGAGATTGCGGCCTCAAGTGGGATGGACACCGCGATGCCCTGACTCGAAATAAGGCCGGATATCCCTGCAGTGACTTGAATGCAGGCTCGTCTTGCATCTCAAAAGAAGAAAGGATGTCTGAATCCCCAGTGGAGACCACAGAGAAACACCTAGTTCCCCACGGCATCGCTACCGGAAGCCTCACATCCTTTGAAAACTCCAGAGGTACGCGGAGATCAGTGCCTCCAAAGGAGACGATGCCTGACTCCTCGTGAAACTTGATAGGAGACCCAGGATTCCTGTGGCACGTGGAAAGGGACCCTTGGTCTCCCGTCTCAGCTGGA
Organism: Cervus elaphus; assembly: GCF_910594005.1. Classification (NCBI taxonomy): domain Eukaryota; kingdom Metazoa; phylum Chordata; class Mammalia; order Artiodactyla; family Cervidae; genus Cervus; species Cervus elaphus. The sequence goes on from NC_057828.1 coordinate 2,062,370, forward strand.
GAGGCGTCCCAATTGCCCTGCAAAGCCTCGACGAGAATCCCCAGTTGTCCCTCGCTAGTAGGCAGGGTTCCTGACATGGCTGAACACACAGGAGTGTGGAAGGGCCATCCCCGTCGTAACTCGAGAATATACCTCAGGTTCCCGCCGCAACTCGAGAAAAACCATGAGACTTCCCCCTCGCCGCGAGATGAGGCCCGATTCCCCTGCACTGCGTGCAGAGCAATTCCGTCTTGCACATCACACATGAAAGGAGCCTTGATTTCCTTGATGGCACTCCAGAGAAACCCCAAGAACACTGTTTCAAGGCTAGAGGGATCCTGAGGTCACTGTAGCAACACGAAAGAGCTCCGTGGGCCAAAAATCAACTCGAGATGAGAGGTTAGTCCCTGACTTCGACTCCAGAGGAATACCACCTTACCACAAACACCTCAAGAGGAGGCTTCTCTCAGCTCTAGGTATGTGAGAGGGACCCTGAGTTTGCGGCCTCAAGTGGAATGGACACCGCGATGCCCTGACTCGAAATAAGGCCGGATATACCTGCAGTGACTTGAATGCAGGCTCGTCTTGCATCTCCCAAGATGAAAGGATGTCTGAATCCCCTGTGGAGACCACAGAGAAAGACCTAGTTCCCCACCTCATCGCGACCGGAGGCCTCACATCCTTTGAAAACTCCAGAGGGACGCGGAGATCAGTGCCTCCAAAGGAGACGATGCCTGACTCCTCGTGAAACTTGATAGGAGTCCCAGGATTCTTGTGGCACGTGGAAAGGGACCCTTGGTCTCCCGCCTCAACTGGAGAGGCGTTCCAATTGCCGTGCCAAGCCTCGAGGAGAATCCCGAGTTGTCCCTCGCAACTAGGCAGGAGTCCTGACGTGGCTGAACAAACACGTGTGTGGAAGGGCCATCCCCGTCGTAACTCGAGAATATACCCCAGGTTCCCGCCGCAACTCGAGAAAAACCATGAGACTTCCCCCTCGATGCGAGATGAGGCCCGATTCCCCTGTACTGCGTGCAGAGCAATTCCGTCTTGCACATCACACATGAAAGGAGCCTTGATTTCCTTGATGGCACTCCAGAGAAACCCCAAGAACACTGTTTCAAGGATAGAGGGATCCTGAGGTCACTGTAGCAACACGAAAGAACTCTGTGGACCAAAAATCAACTCGAAAAGAGAGGTTAGTCCCTGGATTCGTCTCCAGAGGAATACCACCTTACCACAAGCACCTCAAGAGGAGGCTTCTCTCAGCTCTAGGTATGTGAGAGGGACCCTGAGTTTGCGGCCTCAAGTGGAATGGACACCGCGATGCCCTGACTCGAAATAAGGCCGGATATCCCTGCAGTGACTTCAATGCAGGCTCGTCTTGCATCTCCCAGGACGAAAGGATGTCTGAATCCCCTGTGGAAAGCACAGAGAAAGACTTAGTTCCCCACCTCATCGCGACCGATAGCCTCACATCCTTTGAAAACTCCAGAGGTACGCGGAGATCAGTGCCTCCAAAGGAGACGATGCCTGACTCCTCGTGAAACTTGATAGGAGTCCCAGGATTCCTGTGGCACTTGGAAAGGGACACTTGGTCTCTCGCTTCAGCTGGAGAGGCGTCCCAATTGCCCTGCCAAGCCTCGAGGAGAATCCAGAGTTGTCCCTCGCAACTAGGCAGGAGTCCTGAGGTCGCTGAAGAAACACGTGGGTGGAAGGGCCATCCCCGTCGTAACTCGAGAATATACCCCAGGTTACCGCCGCAACTCGAGAAAAACCATGAGACTTCCCCCTCGATGCGAGATGAGGCCCGATTCCCCTGCACTGCGTGCAGAGCAATTCCGTGTTGCACATCACACATGAAAGGAGCCTTGATTTCCTTGATGGCACTCCAGAGAAACCCCAAGAACACTGTTTCAAGGCTAGAGGGATCCTGAGGTCACTGTAGCAACACGAAAGAGCTCCGTGGGCCAAAAATCAACTCGAGATGAGAGGTTAGTCCCTGGCTTCGACTCCAGAGGAATACCACCTTACCACAAGCACCTCAAGAGGAGGCTTCTCTCAGCTCTAGGTATGTGAGAGGGACCCTGAGTTTGCGGCCTCAAGTGGAATGGACACCGCGATGCCCTGACGCGAAATAAGGCTGGATATCCCTGCAGTGACTTGAATGCAGGCTCGTCTTGCATCTCCCAAGATGAAAGGATGTCTGAATCCCCTGTGGAGACCACAGAGAAAGACCTAGTTCCCCACCTCATCGCGACCGGAGGCCTCACATCCTTTGAAAACTCCAGAGGTACGCGGAGATCAGTGCCTCCAAAGGAGACGATGCCTGACTCCTCGAGAAACTTGATAGGAGTCCCAGGATTCCTGTGGCACGTGGAAAGGGACCCTTGGTCTCCCGCCTCAGCTGAAGAGGCGTCCCAATTGCCTTGCCAAACCTCGAGGAGAATCCCGAGTTGTGTCTCGCAACTAGGCAAGAGTCCTGACGTGGCTGAACAAACACGTGTGTGGAACGGCCATCCCCGTCGTAACTCGAGAATATACCCCAGGTTCCCGCCGCAACTCGAGAAAAACATGAGACTTCCCCCTCGCTGCGAGATGAGGCCCGATTCCCCTGCACTGCGTGCAGAGCAATTCTGTGTTGCACATCACACATGAAAGGAGCCTTGATTTCCTTGATGGCACTCCAGAGAAACCCCAAGAACACTGTTTCAAGGCTAGAGGGATCCTGAGGTCATTGTAGCAACACGAAAGAGCTCCGTGGACCAAAAACCAACTCGAGATGAGAGGTTAGTCCCTGGCTTCGACTCCAGAGGAATACCACCTTACCACAAGCACCTCAAGAGGAGGCTTCTCTCAGCTCTAGGTATGTGAGAGGGACCCTGAGTTTGCGGCCTCAAGTAGAATGAACACCGCGATGCCCTGACTCGAAAAAAGGCCGGATATCCCTGCAGTGACTGGAATGCAGGCTTGTCTTGCATCTCCCAAGACGAAAGGGTGTCTGAATCCACTGTGGAGACCACAGAGAAAGACCTAGTTCCCCACCTCATCGCGACCGGAGGCCTCACATCCTTTGAAAACTCCAGAGGTACGCGGAGATCAGTGCCTCCAAAGGAGACGATGCCTGACTACTCGTGAAACTTGATAGGAGTCCCAGGATTCTTGTGGCACGTGGAAGGGACCCTTGGTCTCCCGCCTCAGCTGGAGAGGCGTTCCAATTGCCCTGCCAAGCCTCGAGGAGAATCCCGAGTTATCCCTTGCAATTAGCCAGGAGTCCTGACATGGCTGAACAAACACGTGTGTGGAACGGCCATCCCCATCGTAACTCGAGAATATACCCCAGGTTCCCGCCGCAACTCGAGAAAAACCATGAGACTTCCCCCTCGATGCGAGATGAGGCCCGATTCCCCTGTACTGCGTGCAGAGCAATTCCGTCTTGCACATCACACATGAAAGGAGCCTTGATTTCCTTGATGGCACTCCAGAGAAACCCCAAGAACACTGTTTCAAGGATAGAGGGATCCTGAGGTCACTGTAGTAACACGAAAGAACTCTGTGGACCAAAAATCAACTCGAAAAGAGAGGTTAGTCCCTGGATTTGTCTCCAGAGGAATACCACCTTACCACAAGCACCTCAAGAGGAGGCTTCTCTCAGCTCTAGGTATGTGAGAGGGACCCTGGGTTTGCGGCCTCAAGTGGAATGGACACCGCGATGCACTGACTCGAAATAAGGCCGGATATCCCTGCAGTGACTTCAATGCAGGCTCGTCTTGCATCTCCCAGGACGAAAGGATGTCTGAATCCCCTGTGGAAAGCACAGAGAAAGACTTAGTTCCCCACCTCATCGCGACCGATAGCCTCACATCCTTTGAAAACTCCAGAGGTACGCGGAGATCAGTGCCTCCAAAGGAGACGATGCCTGACTCCTCGTGAAACTTGATAGGAGTCCCAGGATTCCTGTGGCACGTGGAAAGGGACACTTGGTCTCCCGCCTCAGCTGGAGAGGCGTCCCAATTGCCTTGCTAAGCCTCGAGGAGAATCCCGAGTTGTGTCTCGCAACTAGGCAAGAGTCCTGACTTGGCTGAACAAACACGTGGGTGGAAGGGCCATCCCCGTCGTAACTCGAGAATATACCCCAGGTTCCCGCCGCAACTCGAGAAAAACCATGAGACTTCCCCCTCGCGGCGAGATGAGGCCCGATTCCCCTGCACTGCGTGCAGAGCAATTCCGTGTTGCACATCACACATGAAAGGAGCCTTGATTTCCTTGATGGCACTCCAGAGAAACCCCAAGAACACTGTTTCAAGGATAGAGGGATCCTGAGGTCACTGTAGCAATACGAAAGAGCTCCGTGGGCCAAAAATCAACATGAGATGAGAGGTTAGTCCCTGGCTTCGACTCCAGAGGAATACCACCTTACCACAAGCACCTCAAGAGGAGGCTTCTCTCAGCTCTAGGTATGTGAGAGGGACCCTGAGTGTGCGGCCTCAAGTGGAATGGACACCGCAATGCCCTGACGCGAAATAAGGCTGGATATCCCTGCAGTGACTTGAATGCAGGCTCGTCTTGCATCTCCCAAGATGAAAGGATTTCTGAATCCCCTGTGGAGACCACAGAGAAAGACCTAGTTCCCCACCTCATCGCGACCGGAGGCCTCACATCCTTTGAAAACTCCAGAGGTATGCGGAGATCAGTGCCTCCAAAGGAGACGATGCCTGACTCCTCGTGAAACTTGATAGGAGTCCCAGGATTCCTGTGGCACGTGGAAAGGCACCCTTGGTCTCCCGTCTCAGCTGGAGAGGCATCCCAATTGCCCTGCAAAGCCTCGAGGAGAATCCCGAGTTGTCCCTCGCAACTAGGAAGGAGTCCTGACGTCACTGAACACACACGTGTGTGGAAGGGCCATCCCCGTCGTAACTCGAGAATATACCCCAGGTTCCCGCCGCAACTCGAGAAAAACCATGAGACTTCCCCCTCGCCGCGAGATGAGGCCCGATTCCCCTGCACTGCGTGCAGAGCAATTCCGTGTTGCACATCACACATGAAAGGAGCCTTGATTTCCTTGATGGCACTCCAGAGAAACCCCAAGAACACTGTTTCAAGGCTAGAGGGATCCTGAGGTCACTGTAGCAACACGAAAGAGCTCCGTGGACCAAGAATCAACACGAGATGAGAGGTTAGTCCCTGGCTTCGACTCCTGAGGAATACCACCTTACCACAAGCACCTCAAGAGGAGGCTTCTCTCAGCTCTAGGTATGTGAGAGGGATCCTGAGTTTGCGGCCTCAAGTGGAATGGACACCGCGATGCCCTGACTCGAAATAAGGTCGGATATCCCTGCAGTGACTTGAATGCAGGCTCGTCTTGCATCTCCCAAGAAGAAAGGATGTCTGAATCCCCTGTGGAGACCACAGAGAAACACCTAGTTCCCCAGCTCATCGCGACCGCAGGCCGCACATCCTTTGAAAACTCCAGAGGTACGCGGAGATCAGTGCCTCCAAAGGAGACGATGCCTGACTCCTCGTGAAACTTGATAGGAGTCCCAGGATTCTTGTGGCACGTGGAAAGGGACCCTTGGTCTCCCGCCTCAGCTGGAGAGACGTTCCAATTGCCCTGCCAAGCCTCGAGGAGAATCCCGAGTTGTCCCTCGCAACTAGGCAGGAGTCCTGACGTGGCTGAACAAACACGTGGGTGGAAGGGCCATCCCCGTCGTAACTCGAGAATATACCCCAGGTTCCCGCCGCAACTCGAGAAAAACCATGAGACTTCCCCGTCGATGCGAGATGAGGCCCGATTCCCCTGTACTGCGTGCAGAGCAATTCCGTCCTGCACATCACACATGAAAGGAGCCTTGATTTCCTTGATGGCACTCCAGAGAAACCCCAAGAACACTGTTTCAAGGATAGAGGGATCCTGAGGTCACTGTAGCAACACGAAAGAACTCTGTGGACCAAAAATCAACTCGAAAAGAGAGGTTAGTCCCTGCATTCGTCTCCAGAGGAATACCACCATACCACAAGCACGTCAAGAGGAGGCTTCTCTCAGCTCTAGGTATGTGAGAGGGACCCTGAGTTTGCGGCCTCAAGTGGAATGGACACCGCGATGCCCTGACTCGAAATAAGGCCGGATATCCCTGCAGTGACTTCAATGCAGGCTCGTCTTGCATCTCCCAGGACGAAAGGATGTCTGAATCCCCTCTGGAAAGCACAGAGAAAGACTTAGTTCCCCACCTCATCGCGACCGATAGCCTCACATCCTTTGAAAACTTCAGAGGTACGCGGAGATCAGTGCCTCCAAAGGAGACGATGCCTGACTCCTCGTGAAACTTGATAGGAGTCCCAGGATTCCTGTGGCACTTGGAAAGGGACACTTGGTCTCCCGCCTCAGCTGGAGAGGCGTCCCAATTGCCCTGCCAAGCCTCGAGGAGAATCCAGAGTTGTCCCTCGCAACTAGGCAGGAGTCCTGACGTCGCTGAAGAAACACGTGGGTGGAAGGGCCATCCCCGTCGTAACTCGAGAATATACCCCAGGTTCTCGCCGCAACTCGAGAAAAACCATGAGACTTCCCCCTCGCCGCGAGATGAGGCCCGATTCCCCTGCACTGCGTGCAGAGCAATTCCGTGTTGCACATCACACATGAAAGGAGCCTTGATTTCTTTGATGGCACTCCAGAGAAACCCCAAGAATACTGTTTCAAGGCTAGAGGGATCCTGAGGTCACTGTAGCAACACGAAAGAGCTCCGTGGGCCAAAAATCAACTCGAGATGAGAGGTTAGTCCCTGGCTTCGACTCCAGAGGAATACCACCTTACCACAAGCACCTCAAGAGGAGGCTTCTCTCAGCTCTAGGTATGTGAGAGGGACCCTGAGTTTGCGGCCTCAAGTGGAATGGACACCGCGATGCCCTGTCGCGAAATAAGGCCGGATATCCCTGCAGTGACTTGAATGCAGGCTCGTCTTGCATCTCCCAAGATGAAAGGATGTCTGAATCCCCTGTGGAGACCACAGAGAAAGACCTAGTTCCCCACCTCATCGCGACCGGAGGCCTAACATCCTTTGAAAACTCCAGAGGTACGCGGAGATCAGTGCCTCCAAAGGAGACGATGCCTGACTCCTCGTGAAACTTGATAGGAGTCCCAGGATTCCTGTGGCACGTGGAAAGGGACCCTTGGTCTCCCGCCTCAGCTGGAGAGGCGTCCCAATTGCCTTGCCAAGCCTCGAGGAGAATCCCGAGTTGTGTCTCGCAACTAGGCAAGAGTCCTGACGTGGCTGAACAAACACGTGTGTGGAAGGGCCATCCCCGTCGTAACTCGAGAATATACCCCAGGTTCCCCCCGCAACTCGAGAAAAACCATGAGACTTCCCCCTCGCCGCGAGATGAGGCCCGATTCCCCTGCACTGCGTGCAGAGCAATTCTGTGTTGCACATCACACATGAAAGGAGCCTTGATTTCCTTCATGGCACTCCAGAGAAACCCCAAGAACACTGTTTCAAGGCTAGAGGGATCCTGAGGTCACTGTAGCAACACGAAAGAGCTCCGTGGACCAAAAATCAACTCGAGATGAGAGGTTAGTCCCTGGCTTCGACTCCAGAGGAATACCACCTTACCACAAGCACCTCAAGAGGAGGCTTCTCTCAGCTCTAGGTATGTGAGAGGGACCCTGAGTTTGCGGCCTCAAGTGGAATGGACACCGCGATGCCCTGACTCGAAATAAGGCCGGATATCCCTGCAGTGACTGGAATGCAGGCTCGTCTTGCATCTCCCAAGATGAAAGGATGTCTGAATCCCCTGTGGAGACCACAGAGAAAGACCTAGTTCCCCACCTCATCGCGACAGGAGGCCTCAAATCCTTTGAAAACTCCAGAGGTATGCGGAGATCAGTGCCTCCAAAGGAGACGATGCCTGACTCCTCGTGAAACTTGATAGGAGACCCAGGATTCCTGTGGCACGTGGAAAGGGACCCTTGGTCTCCCGCCTCAGCTGGAGAGGCGTTCCAATTGCCCTGCCAAGCCTCGAGGAGAATCCCGAGTTGTCCCTCGCAACTAGGCAGGAGTCCTGACGTGGCTGAACAAACACGTGGGTGGAAGGGCCATCCCCGTCGTAACTCGAGAATATACCCCAGGTTCCCGCCGCAACTCGAGAAAAACCATGAGACTTCCCCCTTGCCGCGAGATGAGGCCCGATTCCCCTGCACTGCGTGCAGAGCAATTTTGTGTTGCACATCACACATGAAAGGAGCCTTGATTTCCTTGATGGCACTCCAGAGAAACCCCAAGAACACTGTTTCAAGGCTAGAGGGATCCTGAGGTCACTGTAGCAACACGAAAGAGCTCCGTGGACCAAAAATCAACTCGAGATGAGAGGTTAGTCCCTGGCTTCGACTCCAGAGGAATACCACCTTACCACAAGCACCTCAAGAGGAGGCTTCTCTCAGCTCTAGGTATGTGAGAGGGACCCTGAGTTTGCGGCCTCAAGTGGAATGGACACCAAGATGCCCTGACTCGAAATAAGGCCGGATATCCCTGCAGTGACTGGAATGCAGGCTCGTCTTGCATCTCCCAAGACGAAAGGGTGTCTGAATCCCCTGTGGAGACCACAGAGAAAGACCTAGTTCCCCACCTCATCGCGACAGGAGGCCTCAAATCCTTTGAAAACTCCAGAGGTATGCGGAGATCAGTGCCTCCAAAGGAGACGATGCCTGACTCCTCGTGAAACTTGATAGGAGACCCAGGATTCCTGTGGCACGTGGAAAGGGACCCTTGGTCTCCCGCCTCAGCTGGAGAGGCGTTCCAATTGCCCTGCCAAGCCTCGAGGAGAATCCTGAGTTGTCCCTCGCAACTAGGCAGGAGTCCTGACGTGGCTGAACAAACACGTGGGTGGAAGGGCCATCCCCGTCGTAACTCGAGAATATACCCCAGGTTCCCGCCGCAACTCGAGAAAAACCATGAGACTTTCCCCTCGATGCGAGATGAGGCCCGATTCCCCTGTACTGCGTGCAGAGCAATTCCGTCTTGCACATCACACATGAAAGGAGCCTTGATTTCCTTGATGGCACTCCAGAGAAACCCCAAGAACACTGTTTCACGGCTAGAGGGATCCTGAGGTCACTGTAGCAACACGAAAGAACTCTGTGGACCAAAAATCAACTCGAAAAGAGAGGTTAGTCCCTGGATTCGTCTCCAGAGGAATACCACCTTACCACAAGCACCTCAAGAGGAGGCTTCTCTCAGCTCTAGGTATGTGAGAGGGACCCTGAGTTTGCGGCCTCAAGTGGAATGGACACCGCGATGCCCTGACTCGAAATAAGGCCGGATATCCCTGCAGTGACTTCAATGCAGGCTCGTCTTGCATCTCCCAGGACGAAAGGATGTCTGAATCCCCTGTGGAAAGCACAGAGAAAGACTTAGTTCCCCACCTCATCGCGACCGAAAGCCTCACATCCTTTGAAAACTCCAGAGGTACGCGGAGATCAGTGCCTCCAAAGGAGACGATGCCTGATTCTTCGTGAAACTTGATAGGAGTCCCAGGATTCCTGTGGCACTTGGAAAGGGACACTTGGTCTCCCGCCTCAGCTGGAGAGGCGTCCCAATTGCCCTGCCAAGCCTCGTGGAGAATCCAGAGTTGTCCCTCGCAACTAGGCAGGAGTCCTAACGTCGCTGAAGAAACACGTGGGTGGAAGGGCCATCCCCGTCGTAACTCGAGAATATACTCCAGGTTCCCGCCGCAACTCGAGAAAAACCATGAGACTTCCCCCTCGCCGCGAGATGAGGCCCGAATCCCCTGCACTGCGTGCAGAGCAATTCCGTGTTGCACATCACACATGAAAGGAGCCTTGATTTCCTTCATGGCACTCCAGAGAAACCCCAAGAACACTGTTTCAAGGCTAGAGGGATCCTGAGGTCACTGTAGCAACACGAAAGAGCTCTGTGGGCCAAAAATCAACTCGAGATGAGAGGTTAGTCCCTGGCTTCGACTCCAGAGGAATACCACCTTACCACAAGCACCTCAAGAGGAGGCTTCTCTCAGCTCTAGGTATGTGAGAGGGACCCTGAGTTTGCGGCCTCAAGTGGAATGGACACCGCGATGCCCTGACGCTAAATAAGGCTGGATATCCCTGCAGTGACTTGAATGCAGGCTCGTCTTGCATCTCCCAAGATGAAAGGATGTCTGAATCCCCTGTGGAGACCACAGAGAAAGACCTAGTTCCCCACCTCATCGCGACCGGAGGCCTCACATCCTTTGAAAACTCCAGAGGTACGCGGAGATCAGTGCCTCCAAAGGAGACGATGCCTGACTCCTCGTGAAACTTGATAGGAGACCCAGGATTCCTGTGGCACGTGGAAAGGGACCCTCGGTCTCCCGTCTCAGCTGGAGAGGCATCCCAATTGCCCTGCAAAGCCTCGAGGAGAATCCCGAGTTATCCCTCGCAACTAGTCAGGAGTCCTGACATGGCTGAACACACACGTGGGTGGAAGGGCCATCCCCGTCGTAACTGGAGAATATACCCCAGGTTCCCACCGCAACTCGAGAAAAACCATGAGACTTCCCCCTCGCCGCGAGATGAGGCCCGATTCCCCTGCACTGCGTGCAGAGCAATTCCGTGTTGCACATCACACATGAAAGGAGCCTTGATTTCCTTGATGGCACTCCAGAGAAACCCCAAGAACACTGTTTCAAGGATAGAGGGATCCTGAGGTCACTGTAGCAACACGAAAGAACTCTGTGGACCAAAAATCAACTCGAAAAGAGAGGTTAGTCCCTGGATTCGTCTCCAGAGGAATACCACCTTACCACAAGCACCTCAAGAGGAGGCTTCTCTCAGCTCTAGGTATGTGAGAGGGACCCTGAATTTGCGGCCTCAAGTGGAATGGACACCGCGATGCCCTGACTCGAAATAAGGCCGGATATCCCTGCAGTGACTTCAATGCAGGCTCGTCTTGCATCTCCCAGGACGAAAGGATGTCTGAATCCCCTGTGGAAAGCACAGAGAAAGACTTAGTTCCCCACCTCATCGCGACCGATAGCCTCACATCCTTTGAAAACTCCAGAGGTACGCGGAGATCAGTGCCTCCAAAGGAGACGATGCCTGACTCCTCGTGAAACTTGATAGGAGTCCCAGGATTCCTGTGGCACTTGGAAAGGGAAACTTGGTCTCCCGCCTCAGCTGGAGAGGCGTCCCTATTGCCCTGACAAGCCTCGAGGAGAATCCCGAGTTGTCCCTCGCAACTAGGCAGGAGTCCTGACGTCGCTGAAGAAACACGTGGGTGGAAGGGCCATCCCCGTCGTAACTCGAGAATATACCCCAGGTTCCCGCCGCAACTCGAGAAAAACCATGAGACTTCCCCCTCGCCGCGAGATGAGGCCCGATTCCCCTGCACTGCGTGCAGAGCAATTCCGTGTTGCACATCACACATGAAAGGAGCCTTGATTTCCTTGATGGCACTCCAGAGAAACCCCAAGAACACTGTTTCAAGGCTAGAGGGATCCTGAGGTCACTGTAGCAACACGAAAGAGCTCCGTGGGCCAAAAATCAACTCGAGATGAGAGGTTAGTCCCTGGCTTCGACTCCAGTTGAATACCACCTTACCACAAGCACCTCAAGAGGAGGCTTCTCTCAGCTCTAGGTATGTGAGAGGGACCCTGAGTTTGCGGCCTCAAGTGGAATGGTCACCGCGATGCCCTGACGCGAAATAAGGCTGGATATCCCTGCAGTGACTTGAATGCAGGCTCGTCTTGCATCTCTCAAGATGGAAGGATGTCTGAATCCCCTGTGGAGACCACAGAGAATGACCTAGTTCCCCACCTCATCGCGACCGGAGGCCTCACATCCTTTGAAAACTCCAGAGGTACGCGGAGATCAGTGCCTCCAAAGGAGACGATGCCTGACTCCTCGTGAAACTTGATAGGAGTCCCAGGATTCCTGTGGCACGTGGAAAGGGACCCTTCATCTCCCGCCTCAGCTGGAGAGGCGTCCCAATTGCCTTGCCAAGCCTTGAGGAGAATCCCGAGTTTTGTCTCGCAACTAGGCAAGAGTCCTGACGTGGCTGAAGAAACACGTGTGTGGAAGGGCCATCCCCGTCGTAACTCGAGAATATACCCCAGGTTCCCGCCGCAACTCGAGAAAAACCATGAGACTTCCCCCTCGCCGCGAGATGAGGCCCGATTCCCCTGCACTGCGTGCAGAGCAATTCTGTGTTGCACATCACACATGAAAGGAGCCTTGATTTCCTTGATGGCACTCCAGAGAAACCCCAAGAACACTGTTTCAAGGCTAGAGGGATCCTGAGGTCACTGTAGCAACAGGAAAGAGCTCTGTGGACCAAAAATCAACTCGAGATGAGAGGTTAGTCCCTGGCTTCGACTCCAGAGGAATACCACCTTACCACAAGCACCTCAAGAGGAGGCTTCTCTCAGCTCTAGGTATGTGAGAGGGACCCTGAGTTTGCGGCCTCAAGTGGAATGGATACCGCGATGCCCTGACGCGAAATAAGGCTGGATATCCCTGCAATGACTTGAATGCAGGCTCGTCTTGCATCTCCCAAAATGAAAGGATGTCTGAATCCCCTGTGGAGACCACAGAGAATGACCTAGTTCCCCACCTCATCGCGACCGGAGGCCTCACATCCTTTGAAAACTCCAGAGGTACGCGGAGATCAGTGCCTCCAAAGGAGACGATGCCTGACTCCTCGTGAAACTTGATAGGAGTCCCAGGATTCCTGTGGCACGTGGAAAGGGACCCTTGGTCTCCCGTCTCAGCTGGAGAGGCGTCCCAATTGCCTTGCCAAGCCTCGAGGAGAATCCCGAGTTGCGTCTCGCAACTAGGCAAGAGTCCTGACGTGGCTGAACAAACACGTGTGTGGAAGGGCCATCCCTGTCGTAACTCGAGAATATACCCCAGGTTCCCGCCGGAACTCGAGAAAAACCATGAGACTTCCCCCTCGCCGCGAGATGAGGCCCGATTCCCCTGCACTGCGTGCAGAGCAATTCTGTGTTGCACATCACACATGAAAGGAGCCTTGATTTCCTTCATGGCACTCCAGAGAAACCCCAAGAACACTGTTTCAAGGCTAGAGGGATCCTGAGGTCACTGTAGCAACACGAAAGAGCTCCGTGGACCCAAAATCAACTCAAGATGAGAGGTTAGTCCCTGGCTTCGACTCCAGAGGAATACCACCTTACCACAAGCACCTCAAGAGGAGGTTTCTCTCAGCTCTAGGTATGTGAGAGGGACCCTGAGTTTGCGGCCTCAAGTGGAATGGACACCGCGATGCCCTGACTCGAAATAAGGCCGGATATCCCTGCAGTGACTGGAATGCAGGCTCGTCTTGCATCTCCCAAGACGAAAGGGTGTCTGAATCCCCTTTGAGACCACAGAGAAAGACCTAGTTCCCCACCTCATCGCGACAGGAGGCCTCAAATCCTTTGAAAACTCCAGAGGTATACGGAGATCAGTGCCTCCAAAGGAGACGATGCCTGACTCCTCGTGAAACTTGATAGGAGACCCAGGATTCCGGTGGCACGTGGAAAGGGACCCTTGATCTCCCGTCTCAGCTGGAGAGGCGTCCCAATTGCACTGCAAAGCCTCGAGGAGAATCCCGAGTTGTCCCTCGCAACTAGGCAGGAGTCCTGACATGGCTGAACACACACGTGTGTGGAAGTGCCATCCCCGTCGTAACTCGAGAATATACCCCAGGTTCCCGCCGCAACTCGAGAAAAACCATGAGACTTCCCCCTCGCCGCGAGATGAGGCCCGATTCCCCTGCACTGCGTGCAGAGCAATTCCGTGTTGCACATCACACATGAAAGGAGCCTTGATTTCCTTGATGGCACTCCAGAGAAACCCCAAGAACACTGTTTCAAGGCTAGAGGGATCCTGAGGTCACTGTAGCAACACGAAAGAGCTCCGTGGACCAAGAATCAACACGAGATGAGAGGTTAGTCCCTGGCTTGGACTCCTGAGGAATACCACCTTACCACAAGCACCTCAAGAGGAGGATTCTCTCAGCTCTAGGTATGTGAGAGGGATCCTGATTTTGCGGCCTCAAGTGGAATGGACACCGCGATGCCCTGACTCGAAATAAGGCCGGATATCCCTGCAGTGACTTGAATGCAGGCTCGCCTTGCATCTCCCAAGAAGAAAGGATGTCTGAATCCCCTGTGGAGACCACAGAGAAACACCTAGTTCCCCAGCTCATCGCGTCCGCAGGCCTCACATCCTTTGAAAACTCCAGAGGTACGCGGAGATCAGTGCCTCCAAAGGAGACGATGCCTGACTCCTCGTGAAACTTGATAGGAGTCCCAGGATTCTTGTGGCACGTGGAAAGGGAACCTTGGTCTCCCGCCTCAGCTGGAGAGGCGTTCCAATTGCCCTGCCAAGCCTCGAGGAGAATCCCGAGTTGTCCCTCGCAACTAGGCAGGAGTCCTGACGTGGCTGAACAAACACGTGGGTGGAAGGGCCATCCCCGTCGTAACTCGAGAATATACCCCAGGTTCCCGCCGCAACTGGAGAAAAACCATGAGACTTCCCCCTCGATGCGAGATGAGGCCCGATTCCCCTGTACTGCGTGCAGAGCAATTCCGTGTTGCACATCACACATGAAAGGAGCCTTGATTTCCTTGATGGCACTCCAGAGAAACCCCAAGAACACTGTTTCAAGGCTAGAGGGATCCTGAGGTCACTGTAGCAACACGAAAGAGCTCCGTGGACCAAGAATCAACACGAGATGAGAGGTTAGTCCCTGGCTTCGACTCCTGAGGAATACCACCTTACCACAAGCACCTCAAGAGGAGGCTTCTCTCAGCTCTAGGTATGTGAGAGGGACCCTGAGTTTGCGGCCTCAAGTGGAATGGACACCGCGATGCCCTGACTCGAAATAAGGCCGGATATCCCTGCAGTGACTTGAATGCAGGCTCGTCTTGCATCTCCCCAGAAGAAAGGATGTCTGAATCCCCTGTGGAGACCACAGAGAAACACCTAGTTCCCCACCTCATCGCGACCGGAGGCCTCACATCCTTTGAAAACTCCAGAGGTACGCGGAGATCAGTGCCTCCAAAGGAGACGATGCCTGACTCCTCGTGAAACTTGATAGGAGTCCCAGGATTCCTGTGGCACGTGGAAAGGGACACTTGGTCTCCCGCCTCAGCTGGAGAGGCGTCCCAATTGCCTTGCCAAGCCTCGAGGAGAATCCCGAGTTGTGTCTCGCAACTAGGCAAGAGTCCTGACGTGGCTGAACAAACACGTGTGTGGAAGGGCCATCCCCGTCGTAACTCGAGAATATACCCCAGGTTCCCGCCGCAACTCGAGAAAAACCATGAGACTTCCCCCTCGCCGCGAGATGAGGCCAGATTCCCCTGCACTGCGTGCAGAGCAATTCTGTGTTGCACATCACACATGAAAGGAGCCTTGATTTCCTTCATGGCACTCCAGAGAAACCCCAAGAACACTGTTTCAAGGCTAGAGGGATCCTGAGGTCACTGTAGCAACACGAAAGAGCTCCGTGGACCAAAAATCAACTCGAGATGAGAGGTTAGTCCCTGGCTTCGACTCCAGAGGAATACCACCTTACCACAAGCACCTCAAGAGGAGGCTTTTCTCAGCTCTAGGTATGTGAGAGGGACCCTGAGTTTGCGGCCTCAAGTGGAATGGACACCGCGATGCCCTGACTCGAAATAAGGCCGGATATCCCTGCAGTGACTTGAATGCAGGCTCGTCTTGCATCTGCCAAGACGAAAGGGTGTCTGAATCCCCTGTGGAGACCACAGAGAAAGACCTAGTTCCCCACCTCATCGCGACAGGAGGCCTCAAATCCTTTGAAAACTCCAGAGGTACGCGGAGATCAGTGCCTCCAAAGGAGACGATGCCTGACTCCTCGTCAAACTTGATAGGAGACCCAGGATTCCTGTGGCACGTGGAAAGGGACCCTTGGTCTCCCGTCTCAGCTGGAGAGGCGTCCCAATTGCCCTGCAAAGCCTCGAGGAGTATCCCGAGTTGTCCCTCGCAACTAGGCAGGAGTCCTGACATGGCTGAACACACACGTGTGTGGAAGTGCCATCCCCGTCGTAACTCGAGAATATACCCCAGGTTCCCGCCGCAACTCGAGAAAAACCATGAGACTTCCCCCTCGATGCGAGATGAGGCCCGATTCCCCAGCACTGCGTGTAGAGCAATTCCGTGTTGCACATCACACATGAAAGGAGCCTTGATTTGCTTCATGGCACTCCAGAGAAACCCCAAGAACACTGTTTCAAGGCTAGAGGGATCCTGAGGTCACTGTAGCAACACGAAAGAGCTCCGTGGACCAAGAATCAACACGAGATGAGAGGTTAGTCCCTGGCTTCGACTCCTGAGGAATACCACCTTACCAAAGCACCTCAAGAGGAGGCTTCTCTCAGCTCTAGGTATGTGAGAGGGACCCTGAGTTTGCGGCCTCAAGTGGAATGGACACCGCGATGCCCTGACGCGAAATAAGGCCGGATATCCCTGCAGTGACTGGAATGCAGGCTCGTCTTGCATCTCCCAAGATGAAAGGGTGTCTGAATCCCCTGTGGAGACCACAGAGAAAGACCTAGTTCCCCACCTCATCGCGACAGGAGGCCTCAAATCCTTTGAAAACTCCAGAGGTATGCGGAGATCAGTGCCTCCAAAGGAGACAATGCCTGACTCCTCGTGAAACTTGATAGGAGACCCAGGATTCCTGTGGCACGTGGAAAGGGACCCTTGGTCTCCCGTCTCAGCTGAAGATGCGTCCCAATTGCCCTGCAAAGCCTCGAGGAGAATCCAGAGTTGTCCCTCGCAACTAGGCAGGAGTCCTGACGTCGCTGAAGAAACACGTGGGTGGAAGGGCCATCCCCGTCGTAACTCGAGAATATACCCCAGGTTCCCGCCGCAACTCGAGAAAAACCATGAGACTTCCCCGTCGATGCGAGATGAGGCCCGATTCCCCTGCACTGCGTGCAGAGCAATTCCGTGTTGCACATCACACATGAAAGGAGCCTTGATTTCCTTGATGGCACTCCAGAGAAACCCCAAGAACACTGTTTCAAGGCTAGAGGGATCCTGAGGTCACTGTAGCAACACGAAAGAGCTCCGTGGGCCAAAAATCAACTCGAGATGAGAGGTTAGTCCCTGGCTTCGACTCCAGAGGAATACCACCTTACCACAAGCACCTCAAGAGGAGGCTTCTCTCAGCTCTAGGTATGTGAGAGGGACCCTGAGTTAGCGGCCTCAAGTGGAATGGACACCGCGATGCCCTGACGCGAAATAAGGCTGGATATCCCTGCAGTGACTGGAATGCAGGCTCGTCTTGCATCTCCCAAGATGAAAGGATGTCTGAATCCCCTGTGGAGACCACAGAGAAAGACCTAGTTCCCCACCTCATCGCGACCGGAGGCCTCACATCCTTTGAAAACTCCAGAGGTACGCGGAGATCAGTGCCTCCAAAGGAGATGATCCCTGACTCCTCGTGAAACTTGATAGGAGTCCCAGGATTCCTGTGGCACGTGGAAAGGGACCCTTGGTCTCCCGCCTCAGCTGGAGAGGCGTCCCAATTGCCTTGCCAAGCCTCGAGGAGAATCCAGAGTTGTGTCTCGCAACTAGGCAAGAGTCCTGACGTGGCTGAACAAACACGTGTGTGGAAGGGCCATCCCCGTCGTAACTCGAGAATATACCCCAGGTTCCCGCTGCAACTCGAGAAAAACCATGAGACTTCCCCCTCGCCGCGAGATGAGGCCCGATTCCCCTGCACTGCGTGCAGAGCAATTCTGTGTTGCACATCACACATGAAAGGAGCCTTGATTTCCTTCATGGCACTCCAGAGAAACCCCAAGAACACTGTTTCAAGGATAGAGGGATCCTGAGGTCACTGTAGCAACACGAAAGAGCTCCGTGGACCAAAAATCAACTCGAGATGAGAGGTTAGTCCCTGGCTTCGACTCCAGAGGAATACCACCTTACCACAAGCACCTCAAGAGGAGGCTTCTCTCAGCTCTAGGTATGTGAGAGGGACCCTGAGTTTGCGGCCTCAAGTGGAATGGACACCGCGATGCCCTGACTCGAAATAAGGCCGGATATCCCTGCAGTGACTGGAATGCAGGCTCGTCTTGCATCTCCCAAGACGAAAGGGTGTCTGAATCGCCTGTGGAGACCACAGAGAAAGACCTAGTTCCCCACCTCATCGCGACAGGAGGCCTCAAATCGTTTGAAAACTCCAGAGGTATGCGGAGATCAGTGCCTCCAAAGGAGACGATGCCTGACTCCTCGTGAAACTTGATAGGAGACCCAGGATTCCTGTGTCACGTGGAAAGGGACCCTTGGTCTCCTGTCTCCGCTGGAGAGGCGTCCCAATTGCCCTGCAAAGCCTCGAGGAGAATCCCGAGTTGTCCCTCACAACTAGGCAGGAGTCCTGACATGGCTGAACACACACGTGTGTGGAAGGGCCATCCCCGTCGTAACTCGAGAATATACCCCAGGTTCCCGCCGCAACTCGAGAAAAACCATGAGACTTCCCCCTCGCTGCGAGATGAGGCCCGATTCCCCTGGACTGCGTGCAGAGCAATTCCGTGTTGCACATCACACTTGAAAGGAGCCTTGATTTCCTTGATGGCACTCCAGAGAAACCCCAAGAACTCTGTTTCAAGGCTAGAGGGATCCTGAGGTCACTGTAGCAACACGAAAGAGCTCCGTGGACCAAGAATCAACACGAGATGAGAGGTTAGTCTCTGGCTTCGACTCCTGAGGAATACCACCTTACCACAAGCACCTCAAGAGGAGGCTTCTCTCAGCTCTAGGTATGTGAGAGGGATCCTGAGTTTGCGGCCTCAAGTGGACTGGATACCGCGATGCCCTGACTCGAAATAAGGCCGGATATCCCTGCAGTGACTTGAATGCAGGCTCGTCTTGCATCTCCCAAGAAGAAAGGATGTCTGAATCCCCTGTGGAGACCACAGAGAAACACCCAGTTCCCCACCTCATCGCGACCGGAGGCCTCACATCCTTTGAAAACTCCAGAGGTACGCGGAGATCAGTGCCTCCAAAGGAGACGATGCCTGACTCCTCGTGAAACTTGATAGGAGTCCCAGGATTCTTGTGGCACGTGGAAAGGGACCCTTGGTCTCCCGCCTCAGCTGGAGAGGCGTTCCAATTGCCCTGCCAAGCCTCGAGGAGAATCCCGAGTTGTCCCTCGCAACTAGGCAGGAGTCCTGACGTGGCTGAACAAACACGTGGGTGGAAGGGCCATCCCCGTCGTAACTCGAGAATACACCCCAGGTTCCCGCCGCAACTCGAGAAAAACCATGAGACTTCCCCCTCGATGCGAGATGAGGCCCGATTCCCCTGTACTGCGTGCAGAGCAATTCCGTCTTGCACATCACACATGAAAGGAGCCTTGATTTCCTTGATGGCACTCCAGAGAAACCCCAAGAACACTGTTTCAAGGATAGAGGGATCCTGAGGTCACTGTAGCAACACGAAAGAACTCTGTGAACCAAAAATCAACTCGAAAAGAGAGGTTAGTCCCTGGATTCGTCTCCAGAGGAATACCACCTTACCACAAGCACCTCAAGAGGAGGCTTCTCTCAGCTCTAGGTATGTGAGAGGGACCCTGAGTTTGGGGCCTCAAGTGGAATGGACACCGCGATGCCCTGACTCGAAATAAGGCCGGATATCCCTGCAGTGACTTCAATGCAGGCTCGTCTTGCATGTCCCAGTACAAAAGGATGTCTGAATCCCCTGTGGAAAGCACAGAGAAAGACTTAGTTCCCCACCTCATCGCGACCGATAGCCTCACATCCTTTGAAAACTCCAGAGGTACGCGGAGATCAGTGCCTCCAAAGGAGACGATGCCTGACTCCTCGTGAAACTTGATAGGAGTCCCAGGATTCCTGTGGCACTTGGAAAGGGACACTTGGTCTCCCGCCTCAGGTGGAGAGGCGTCCCAATTGCCCTGCCAAGCCTCGAGGAGAATCCAGAGTTGTCCCTCGCAACTAGGCAGGAGCCCTGACGTCGCTGAAGAAACACGTGGGTGGAAGGGCCATCCCCGTCGTAACTCGAGAATATACCCCAGGTTCCCGCCGCAACTCGAGAAAAACCATGAGACTTCCCCCTCGCCGCGAGATGAGGCCCGATTCCCCTGCACTGCGTGCAGAGCAATTCCGTGTTGCACATCACACATGAAAGGAGCCTTGATTTCCTTCATGGCACTCCAGAGAAACCCCAAGAACACTGTTTCAAGGCTAGAGGGATCCTGAGGTCACTGTAGCAACACGAAAGAGCTCCGTGGGCCAAAAATCAACTCGAGATGATAGGTTAGTCCCTGGCTTCGACTCCAGAGGAATACCACCTTACCACAAGCACCTCAAGAGGAGGCTTCTCTCAGCTCTAGGTATGTGAGAGGGACCCTGAGTTTGCGGCCTCAAGTGGAATGGACACCGCGATGCCCTGACTCGAAATAAGGCCGGATATCCCTGCAGTGACTGGAATGCAGGCTCGTCTTGCATCTCCCAAGACGAAAGGGTGTCTGAATCGCCTGTGGAGACCACAGAGAAAGACCTAGTTCCCCACCTCATCGCGACAGGAGGCCTCAAATCCTTTGAAAACTCCAGAGGTATGTGGAGATCAGTGCCTCCAAAGGAGACGATGCCTGACTCCTCGTGAAACTTGATAGGAGACCCAGGATTCCTGTGTCACGTGGAAAGGGACCCTTGGTCTCCCGTCTCAGCTGGAGAGGCGTCCCAATTGCCCTGCAAAGCCTCGAGGAGAATCCCGAGTTGTCCCTCGCAACTAGGCAGGAGTCCTGACATGGCTGAACACACACGTGTGTGGAAGGGCCATCCCCGTCGTAACTCGAGAATATACCCCAGGTTCCCGCCGCAACTCGAGAAAAACCATGAGACTTCCCCCTCGCCGCGAGATGAGGCCCGATTCCCCTGGACTGCGTGCAGAGCAATTCCGTGTTGCACATCACACTTGAAAGGAGCCTTGATTTCCTTGATGGCACTCCAGAGAAACCCCAAGAACTCTGTTTCAAGGCTAGAGGGATCCTGAGGTCACTGTAGCAACACGAAAGAGCTCCGTGGACCAAGAATCAACACGAGATGAGAGGTTAGTCCCTGGCTTCGACTCCTGAGGAATACCACCTTACCACAAGCACCTCAAGAGGAGGCTTCTCTCAGCTCTAGGTATGTGAGAGGGATCCTGAGTTTGCGGCCTCAAGTGGACTGGATACCGCGATGCCCTGACTCGAAATAAGGCCGGATATCCCTGCAGTGACTTGAATGCAGGCTCGTCTTGCATCTCCCAAGAAGAAAGGATGTCTGAATCCCCTGTGGAGACCACAGAGAAACACCCAGTTCCCCACCTCATCGCGACCGGAGGCCTCACATCCTTTGAAAACTCCAGAGGTACGCGGAGATCAGTGCCTCCAAAGGAGACGATGCCTGACTCCTCGTGAAACTTGATAGGAGTCCCAGGATTCTTGTGGCACGTGGAAAGGGACCCTTGGTCTCCCGCCTCAGCTGGAGAGGCGTTCCAATTGCCCTGCCAAGCCTCGAGGAGAATCCCGAGTTGTCCCTCGCAACTAGGCAGGAGTCCTGACGTGGCTGAACAAACACGTGGGTGGAAGGGCCATCCCCGTCGTAACTCGAGAATATACCCCAGGTTCCCGCCGCAACTCGAGAAAAACCATGAGACTTCCCCCTCGATGCGAGATGAGGCCCGATTCCCCTGTACTGCGTGCAGAGCAATTCCGTCTTGCACATCACACATGAAAGGAGCCTTGATTTCCTTGATGGCACTCCAGAGAAACCCCCAGAACACTGTTTCAAGGATAGAGGGATCCTGAGGTCACTGTAGCAACACGAAAGAACTCTGTGAACCAAAAATCAACTCGAAAAGAGAGGTTAGTCCCTGGATTCGTCTCCAGAGGAATACCACCTTACCACAAGCACCTCAAGAGGAGGCTTCTCTCAGCTCTAGGTATGTGAGAGGGACCCTGAGTTTGGGGCCTCAAGTGGAATGGACACCGCGATGCCCTGACTCGAAATAAGGCCGGATATCCCTGCAGTGACTTCAATGCAGGCTCGTCTTGCATGTCCCAGTACAAAAGGATGTCTGAATCCCCTGTGGAAAGCACAGAGAAAGACTTAGTTCCCCACCTCATCGCGACCGATAGCCTCACATCCTTTGAAAACTCCAGAGGTACGCGGAGATCAGTGCCTCCAAAGGAGACGATGCCTGACTCCTCGTGAAACTTGATAGGAGTCCCAGGATTCCTGTGGCACTTGGAAAGGGACACTTGGTCTCCCGCCTCAGGTGGAGAGGCGTCCCAATTGCCCTGCCAAGCCTCGAGGAGAATCCAGAGTTATCCCTCGCAACTAGGCAGGAGCCCTGACATCGCTGAAGAAACACGTGGGTGGAAGGGCCATCCCCGTCGTAACTCGAGAATATACCCCAGGTTCCCGCCGCAACTCGAGAAAAACCATGAGACTTCCCCCTCGCCGCGAGATGAGGCCCGATTCCCCAGCACTGCGTGTAGAGCAATTCCGTGTTGCACATCACACATGAAAGGAGCCTTGATTTGCTTCATGGCACTCCAGAGAAACCCCAAGAACACTGTTTCAAGGCTAGAGGGATCCTGAGGTCACTGTAGCAACACGAAAGAGCTCCGTGGACCAAGAATCAACACGAGATGAGAGGTTAGTCCCTGGCTTCGACTCCTGAGGAATACCACCTTACCACAAGCACCTCAAGAGGAGGCTTCTCTCAGCTCTAGGTATGTGAGAGGGATCCTGAGTTTGCGGCCTCAAGTGGAATGGACACCGCGATGCCCTGACTCGAAATAAGGCTGGATATCCCTGCGGTGACTTGAATGCAGGCTCGTCTTGCATCTCCCAAGAAGAAAGGATGTCTGAATCCCCTGTGGAGACCACAGAGAAACACCTAGTTCCCCACCTCATCGCGACCGGAGGCCTCACATCCTTTGAAAACTCCAGAGGTATGCGGAGATCAGTGCCTCCAAAGGAGACGATGCCTGACTCCTCGTGAAACTTGATAGGTGTCCCAGGATTCTTGTGGCACGTGGAAAGGGGGACCCTTGGTCTCCCGCCTCAGCTGGAGAGGCGTTCCAATTGCCCTGCCAAGCCTCGAGGAGAATCCCGAGTTGTCCCTCGCAACTAGGCAGGAGTCCTGACGTGGCTGAAAAAACACGTGTGTGGAAGGGCCATCCCCGTCGTAACTCGAGAATATACCCCAGGTTCCCGCCGCAACTCGAGAAAAACCATGAGACTTCCCCCTCGATGCGAGATGAGGCCCGATTCCCCTGTACTGCGTGCAGAGCAATTCCGTCTTGCACATCACACATGAAAGGAGCCTTGATTTCCTTGATGGCACTCCAGAGAAACCCCAAGAACACTGTTTCAAGGCTAGAGGGATCCTGTGGTCACTGTAGCAACACGAAAGAACTCTGTGGACCAAAAATCAACTCGAAAAGAGAGGTTAGTCCCTGGATTCGTCTCCAGAGGAATACCACCTTACCACAAGCACCTCAAGAGGAGGCTTCTCTCAGCTCTAGGTATGTGAGAGGGACCCTGAGTTTGCGGTCTCAAGTGGAATGGACACCGCGATGCCCTGACTCGAAATAAGGCCGGATATCCCTGCAGTGACTTCAATGCAGGCTCGTCTTGCATCTCCCAGGACGAAAGGATGTCTGAATCCCCTGTGGAAAGCACAGAGAAAGACTTAGTTCCCCACCTCATCGCGACCGATAGCCTCACATCCTTTGAAATCTCCAGAGGTACGCGGAGATCAGTGCCTCCAAAGGAGACGATGCCTGACTCCTCGTGAAACTTGATAGGAGTCCCAGGATTCCTGTGGCACTTGGAAAGGGACACTTGGTCTCCCGCCTCAGCTGGAGAGGCTTCCCAATTGCCCTGCCAAGCCTCGAGGAGAATCCAGAGTTGTCCCTCGCAACTAGGCAGGAGTCCTGACGTGGCTGAAGAAACACGTGGGTGGAAGGGCCATCCCCGTCGTAACTCGAGAATATACCCCAGGTTCTCGCCGCAACTCGAGAAAAACCATGAGACTTCCCCCTCGCCGCGAGATGAGGCCCGATTCCCCTGCACTGCATGCAGAGCAATTCCGTCTTGCACATCACACATGAAAGGAGCCTTGATTTCCTTGATGGCACTCCAGAGAAACCCCAAGAACACTGTTTCAAGGCTAGAGGGATCCTGAGGTCACTGTAGCAACACGAAAGAGCTCCGTGGGCCAAAAATCAACTCGAGATGAGAGGTTAGTCCCTGGCTTCGACTCCAGAGGAATACCACCTTACCACAAGCACCTCAAGAGGAGGCTTCTCTCAGCTCTAGGTATGTGAGAGGGACCCTGAGTTTGCGGCCTCAAGTGGAATGGACACCGCGATGCCCTGACTCGAAATAAGGCCGGATATCCCTGCAGTGACTGGAATGCAGGCTCGTCTTGCATCTCCCAAGACGAAAGGGTGTCTGAATCCCCTGTGGAGACCACAGAGAAAGACCTAGTTCCCCACCTCATCGCGACCGGAGGCCTCATATCCTTTGAAAACTCCAGAGGAACGCGGAGATCAGTGCCTCCAAAGGAGACGATGCCTGACTCCTCGTGAAACTTGATAGGAGTCCCAGGATTCTTGTGGCACGTGGAAAGGGACCCTTGGTCTCCCGCCTCAGCTGGAGAGGTGTTCCAATTGTCCTGCCAAGCCTCGAGGAGAATCCCGAGTTGTCCCTCGCAACTAGGCAGGAGTCCTGACGTGGCTGAACAAACACGTGGGTGGAAGGGCCATCCCCGTCGTAACTCGAGAATATACCCCAGGTTCCCGCCGCAACTCGAGAAAAACCATGAGACTTCCCCCTCGATGCGAGATGAGGCCCGATTCCCCTGTACTGCGTGCAGAGCAATTCCGTCTTGCACATCACACATGAAAGGAGCCTTGATTTCCTTGATGGCACTCCAGAGAAACCCCAAGAACTCTGTTTCAAGGCTAGAGGGATCCTGAGGTCACTGTAGCAACACGAAAGAACTCTGTGGACCAAAAATCAACTCGAAAAGAGAGGTTAGTCCCTGGATTCGTCTCCAGAGGAATACCACCTTACCACAAGCACCTCAAGAGGAGGCTTCTCTCAGCTCTAGGTATGTGAGAGGGACCCTGAGTTTGCGGCCTCAAGTGGAATGGACACCGCGATGCCCTGACTCGAAATAAGGCCGGATATCCCTGCAGTGACTTCAATGCAGGCTCGTCTTGCATCTCCCAGGACGAAAGGATGTCTGAATCCCCTGTGGAAAGCACAGAGAAAGACTTAGTTCCCCACCTCATCGCGACCGATAGCCTCACATCCTTTGAAAACTCCAGAGGTACGCGGAGATCAGTGCCTCCAAAGGAGACGATGCCTGACTCCTCGTGAAACTTGATAGGAGTCCCAGGATTCCTGTGGCACTTGGAAAGGGACACTTGGTCTCCCGCCTCAGCTGGAGAGGCGTCCCAATTGCCCTGCCAAGCCTCGAGGAGAATCCAGAGTTGTCCCTCGCAACTAGGCAGGAGTCCTGACGTCGCTGAAGAGACACGTGGGTGGAAGGGCCATCCCCGTCGTAACTCGAGAATATACCACAGGTTCCCGCCGCAACTCGAGAAAAACCATGAGACTTCCCACTCGCCGCGAGATGAGGCCCGATTCCCCTGCACTGCGTGCAGAGCAATTCCGTGTTGCACATCACACATGAAAGGAGCCTTGATTTCCTTGATGGCACTCCAGAGAAACCCCAAGAACACTGTTTCAAGGCTAGAGGGATCCTGAGGTCACTGTAGCAACACGAAAGAGCTCCGTGGGCCAAAAATCAACTCGAGATGAGAGGTTAGTCCCTGGCTTCGACTCCAGAGGAATACCACCTTACCACAAGCACCTCAAGAGGAGGCTTCTCTCAGCTCTAGGTATGTGAGAGGGACCCTGAGTTTGCGGCCTCAAGTGGAATGGACACCGCGATGCCCTGACGCGAAATAAGGCCGGATATCCCTGCAGTGACTTCAATGCAGGCTCGTCTTGCATCTCCAAGGACGAAAGGATGTCTGAATCCCCTGTGGAAAGCACAGAGAAAGACTTAGTTCCCCACCTCATCGCGACCGATAGCCTCACATCCTTTGAAAACTCCAGAGGTACGCGGAGATCAGTGCCTCCAAAGGAGACGATGCCTGACTCCTCGGGAAACTTGATAGGAGTCCCAGGATTCCTGTGGCACTTGGAAAGGGACACTTGGTCTCCCGCCTCAGCTGGAGAGGCGTCCCAATTGCCCTGCCAAGCCTCGAGGAGAATCCAGAGTTGTCCCTCGCAACTAGGCAGGAGTCCTGACGTCGCTGAAGAGACACGTGGGTGGAAGGGCCATCCCCGTCGTAACTCGAGAATATACCACAGGTTCCCGCCGCAACTCGAGAAAAACCATGAGACTTCCCACTCGCCGCGAGATGAGGCCCGATTCCCCTGCACTGCGTGCAGAGCAATTCCGTGTTGCACATCACACATGAAAGGAGCCTTGATTTCCTTGATGGCACTCCAGAGAAACCCCAAGAACACTGTTTCAAGGCTAGAGGGATCCTGAGGTCACTGTAGCAACACGAAAGAGCTCCGTGGGCCAAAAATCAACTCGAGATGAGAGGTTAGTCCCTGGCTTCGACTCCAGAGGAATACCACCTTACCACAAGCACCTCAAGAGGAGGCTTCTCTCAGCTCTAGGTATGTGAGAGGGACCCTGAGTTTGCGGCCTCAAGTGGAATGGACACCGCGATGCCCTGACTCGAAATAAGGCCGGATATCCCTGCAGTGACTGGAATGCAGGCTCGTCTTGCATCTCCCAAGACGAAAGGGTGTCTGAATCCCATGTGGAGACCACAGAGAAAGACCTAGTTCCCCACCTCATCGCGACAGGAGGCCTCAAATCCTTTGAAAATTCCAGAGGTATGCGGAGATCAGTGCCTCCAAAGGAGACGATGCCTGACTCCTCGTGAAACTTGATAGGAGACCCAGGATTCCTGTGGCACTTGGAAAGGGACACTTGGTCTCCCGTCTCAGCTGGAGGGGCGTCCCAATTGCCCTGCAAAGCCTCGAGGAGAATCCAGAGTTATCTCTCGCAACTAGGCAGGAGTCCTGACATGGCTGAACACACACGTGTGTGGAAGGGCCATCCCCGTCGTAACTCGAGAATATACCCCAGGTTCCCCCCGCAACTCGAGAAAAACCATGAGACTTCCCCCTCGATGCGAGATGAGGCCCGATTCCCCTGTACTGCGTGCAGAGCAATTCCGTCTTGCACATCACACATGAAAGGAGCCTTGATTTCCTTGATGGCACTCCAGAGAAACCCCAAGAACACTGTTTCAAGGATAGAGGGATCCTGAGGTCACTGTAGCAACACGAAAGAACTCTGTGGACCAAAAATCAACTCGAAAAGAGAGGTTAGTCCCTGGATTCGTCTCCAGAGGAATACCACCTTACCACAAGCACCTCAAGAGGAGGCTTCTCTCAGCTCTAGGTATGTGAGAGGGACCCTGAGTTTGCGGCCTCAAGTGGAATGGACACCGCGATGCCCTGACTCGAAATAAGGCCGGATATCCCTGCAGTGACTTCAATGCAGGCTCGTCTTGCATCTCCCAGGACGAAAGGATGTCTGAATCCCCTGTGGAAAGCACAGAGAAAGACTTAGTTCCCCACCTCATCGCGACCGATAGCCTCACATCCTTTGAAATCTCCAGAGGTACGCGGAGATCAGTGCCTCCAAAGGAGACGATGCCTGACTCCTCGTGAAACTTGATAGGAGTCCCAGGATTCCTGTGGCACTTGGAAAGGGACACTTGGTCTCCCGCCTCAGCTGGAGAGGCTTCCCAATTGCCCTGCCAAGCCTCGAGGAGAATCCAGAGTTGTCCCTCGCAACTAGGCAGGAGTCCTGACGTGGCTGAAGAAACACGTGGGTGGAAGGGCCATCCCCGTCGTAACTCGAGAATATACCCCAGGTTCTCGCCGCAACTCGAGAAAAACCATGAGACTTCCCCCTCGCCGCGAGATGAGGCCCGATTCCCCTGCACTGCATGCAGAGCAATTCCGTGTTGCACATCACACATGAAAGGAGCCTTGATTTCCTTGATGGCACTCCAGAGAAACCCCAAGAACACTGTTTCAAGGCTAGAGGGATCCTGAGGTCACTGTAGCAACACGAAAGAGCTCCGTGGGCCAAAAATCAACTCGAGATGAGAGGTTAGTCCCTGGCTTCGACTCCAGAGGAATACCACCTTACCACAAGCACCTCAAGAGGAGGCTTCTCTCAGCTCTAGGTATGTGAGAGGGACCCTGAGTTTGCGGCCTCAAGTGGAATGGACACCGCGATGCCCTGACTCGAAATAAGGCCGGATATCCCTGCAGTGACTTCAATGCAGGCTCGTCTTGCATCTCCCAAGACGAAAGGGTGTCTGAATCCCCTGTGGAGACCACAGAGAAAGACCTAGTTCCCCACCTCATCGCGACCGGAGGCCTCACATCCTTTGAAAACTCCAGAGGAACGCGGAGATCAGTGCCTCCAAAGGAGACGATGCCTGACTCCTCGTGAAACTTGATAGGAGTCCCAGGATTCTTGTGGCACGTGGAAAGGGACCCTTGGTCTCCCGCCTCAGCTGGAGAGGCGTTCCAATTGCCCTGCCAAGCCTCGAGGAGAATCCCGAGTTGTCCCTCGCAACTAGGCAGGAGTCCTGACGTGGCTGAACAAACACGTGGGTGGAAGGGCCATCCCCGTCGTAACTCGAGAATATACCCCAGGTTCCCGCCGCAACTCGAGAAAAACCATGAGACTTCCCCCTCGCCCCGAGATGAGGCCCGATTCCCCTGTACTGCGTGCAGAGCAATTCCGTCTTGCACATCACACATGAAAGGAGCCTTGATTTCCTTGATGGCACTCCAGAGAAACCCCAAGAACTCTGTTTCAAGGCTAGAGGGATCCTGAGGTCACTGTAGCAACACGAAAGAACTCTGTGGACCAAAAATCAACTCGAAAAGAGAGGTTAGTCCCTGGATTCGTCTCCAGAGGAATACCACCTTACCACAAGCACCTCAAGAGGAGGCTTCTCTCAGCTCTAGGTATGTGAGAGGGACCCTGAGTTTGCGGCCTCAAGTGGAATGGACACCGCGATGCCCTGACTCGAAATAAGGCCGAATATCCCTGCAGTGACTTCAATGCAGGCTCGTCTTGCATCTCCCAGGACGAAAGGATGTCTGAATCCCCTGTGGAAAGCACAGAGAAAGACTTAGTTCCCCACCTCATCGCGACCGATAGCCTCACATCCTTTGAAAACTCCAGAGGTACGCGGAGATCAGTGCCTCCAAAGGAGACGATGCCTGACTCCTCGGGAAACTTGATAGGAGTCTCAGGATTCCTGTGGCACTTGGAAAGGGACACTTGGTCTCCCGCCTCAGCTGGAGAGGCGTCCCAATTGCCCTGCAAAGCCTCGAGGAGAATCCAGAGTTGTCCCTCGCAACTAGGCAGGAGCCCTGACGTCGCTGAAGAGACACGTGGGTGAAAGGGCCATCCCCGTCGTAACTCGAGAATATACCCCAGGTTCCCGCCGCAACTCGAGAAAAACCATGAGACTTCCCACTCGCCGCGAGATGAGGCCCGATTCCCCTGCACTGCGTGCAGAGCAATTCCGTCTTGCACATCACACATGAAAGGAGCCTTGATTTCCTTGATGGCACTCCAGAGAAACCCCAAGAACACTGTTTCAAGGCTAGAGGGATCCTGAGGTCACTGTAGCAACACGAAAGAGCTCCGTGGGCCAAAAATCAACTCGAGATGAGAGGTTAGTCCCTGGCTTCGACTCCAGAGGAATACCACCTTACCACAAGCACCTCAAGAGGAGGCTTCTCTCAGCTCTAGGTATGTGAGAGGGACCCTGA
Source organism: Cervus elaphus (assembly GCF_910594005.1). NCBI lineage: Eukaryota > Metazoa > Chordata > Mammalia > Artiodactyla > Cervidae > Cervus > Cervus elaphus. The sequence continues at coordinate 2,092,295 of NC_057828.1, forward strand.
GTTTGCGGCCTCAAGTGGAATGGACACCGCGATGCCCTGACGCGAAATAAGGCCGGATATCCCTGCAGTGACTTGAATGCAGGCTCGTCTTGCATCTCCCAAGATGAAAGGATGTCTGAATCCCCTGTGGAGACCACAGAGAAACACCTAGTTCCCCACCTCATCGCGACCGGAGGCCTCACATCCTTTGAAAACTCCAGAGGTACGCGGAGATTAGTGCCTCCAAAGGAGACGATGCCTGACTCCTCGTGAAACTTGATAGGAGACCCAGGATTCCTGTGGCACGTGGAAAGGGACCCTTGGTCTCCCGTCTCAGCTGGAGAGGCGTTCCAATTGCCCTGCAAAGCCTCGAGGAGAATCCCGAGTTGTCCCTCGCAACTAGGCAGGAGTCCTGACATGGCTGAACACACACGTGTGTGGAAGGGCCATCCCCGTCGTAACTCGAGAATACACCCCAGGTTCCCGCCGCAACTCGAGAAAAACCATGAGACTTCCCCCTCGCCGCGAGATGAGGGCCGATTCCCCTGCACTGCGTGCAGAGCAATTCCGTGTTGCACATCACACATGAAAGGAGCCTTGATTTCCTTCATGGCACTCCACAGAAACCCCAAGAACACTGTTTCAAGGCTAGAGGGATCCTGAGGTCACTGTAGCAACACGAAAGAGCTCTGTGGACCAAAAATCAACTCGAGATGAGAGGTTAGTCCCTGGCTTCGACTCCAGAGGAATACCACCTTACCACAAGCACCTCAAGAGGAGGCTTCTCTCAGCTCTAGGTATGTGAGAGGGACCCTGAGTTTTCGGCCTCAAGTGGAATGGACACCGCGATGCCCTGACGCTAAATAAGGCTGGATATCCCTGCAGTGACTGGAATGCAGGCTCGTCTTGCATCTCCCAAGATGAAAGGATGTCTGAATCCCCTGTGGAGACCACAGAGAAAGACCTAGTTCCCCACCTCATCGCGACCGGAGGCCTCACATCCTTTGAAAACTCCAGAGGTACGCGGAGATCAGTGCCTCCAAAGGAGACGATGCCTGACTCCTCGTGAAACTTGATAGGAGACCCAGGATTCCTGTGGCACGTGGAAAGGGACCCTCGGTCTCCCGTCTCAGCTGGAGAGGCATCCCAATTGCCCTGCAATGCCTCGAGGAGAATCCCGAGTTCTCCCTCGCAACTAGTCAGGAGTCCTGACATGGCTGAACACACACGTGGGTGGAAGGGCCATCCCCGTCGTAACTCGAGAATATATCCCAGGTTCCCACCGCAACTCGAGAAAAACCATGAGACTTCCCCCTCGCCGCGAGATGAGGCCCGATTCCCCTGCACTGCGTGCAGAGCAATTCCGTGTTGCACATCACACATGAAAGGAGCCTTGATTTCCTTGATGGCACTCCAGAGAAACCCCAAGAACACTGTTTCAAGGATAGAGGGATCCTGAGGTCACTGTAGCAACACGAAAGAACACTGTGGACCAAAAATCAACTCGAAAAGAGAGGTTAGTCCCTGGATTCGTCTCCAGAGGAATACCACCTTACCACAAGCACCTCAAGAGGAGGCTTCTCTCAGCTCTAGGTATGTGAGAGGGACCCTGAATTTGCGGCCTCAATTGGAATGGACGCCGCGATGCCCTGACTCGAAATAAGGCCGGATATCCCTGCAGTGACTTCAATGCAGGCACGTCTTGCATCTCCCAGGACGAAAGGATGTCTGAATAGCCTGTGGAAAGCACAGAGAAAGACTTAGTTCCCCACCTCATCGCGACCGATAGCCTCACATCCTTTGAAAACTCCAGAGGTACGCGGAGATCAGTGCCTCCAAAGGAGACGATGCCTGACTTCTCGTGAAATTTGATAGGAGTCCCAGGATTCCTGTGGCACTTGGAAAGGGACACTTGGTCTCCCGCCTCAGCTGGAGAGGCGTCCCTATTGCCCTGACAAGCCTCGAGGAGAATCCAGAGTTGTCCCTCGCAACTAGGCAGGAGTCCTGACGTCGCTGAAGAAACACGTGGGTGGAAGGGCCATCCCCGTCGTAACTCGAGAATATACCCCAGGTTCCCGCCGCAACTCGAGAAAAACCATGAGACTTCCCCCTCGCCGCGAGATGAGGCCCGATTCCCCTGCACTGCGTGCAGAGCAATTCCGTGTTGCACATCACACATGAAAGGAGCCTTGATTTCCTTGATGGCACTCCAGAGAAACCCCAAGAACACTGTTTCAAGGCTAGAGGGATCCTGAGGTCACTGTAGCAACACGAAAGAGCTCCGTGGGCCAAAAATAAACTCGAGATGAGAGGTTAGTCCCTGGCTTCGACTCCAGAGGAATACCACCTTACCACAAGCACCTCAAGAGGAGGCTTCTCTCAGCTCTAGGTATGTGAGAGGGACCCTGAGTTTGCGGCCTCAAGTGGAATGGTCACCGCGATGCCCTGACGCGAAATAAGGCTGGATATCCCTGCAGTGACTTGAATGCAGGCTCGTCTTGCATCTCTCAAGATGAAAGGATGTCTGAATCCCCTGTGGAGACCACAGAGAAAGACTTAGTTCCCCACCTCATCGCGACCGGAGGCCTCACATCCTTTGAAAACTCCAGAGGTACGCGGAGATCAGTGCCTCCAAAGGAGACGATGCCTGACTCCTCGTGAAACTTGATAGGAGTCCCAGGATTCCTGTGGCACTTGGAAAGGGACACTTGGTCTCCCGCCTCAGGTGGAGAGGCGTCCCAATTGCCCTGCCAAGCCTCGAGGAGAATCCAGAGTTGTCCCTCGCAACTAGGCAGGAGTCCTGACATGGCTGAACACACACGTGTGTGGAAGGGCCATCCCCGTCGTAACTCGAGAATATACCCCAGGTTCCCGCCGCAACTCGAGAAAAACCATGAGACTTCCCCCTCGCCGCGAGATGAGGCCCGATTCCCCAGCACTGCGTGTAGAGCAATTCCGTGTTGCACATCACACATGAAAGGAGCCTTGATTTGCTTCATGGCACTCCAGAGAAACCCCAAGAACACTGTTTCAAGGCTAGAGGGATCCTGAGGTCACTGTAGCAACACGAAAGAGCTCCGTGGACCAAGAATCAACACGAGATGAGAGGTTAGTCCCTGGCTTCGACTCCTGAGGAATACCACCTTACCACAAGCACCTCAAGAGGAGGCTTCTCTCAGCTCTAGGTATGTGAGAGGGATCCTGAGTTTGCGGCCTCAAGTGGAATGGACACCGCGATGCCCTGCTCGAAATAAGGCTGGATATCCCTGCAGTGACTTGAATGCAGGCTCGTCTTGCATCTCCCAAGAAGAAAGGATGTCTGAATCCCCTGTGGAGACCACAGAGAAACACCTAGTTCCCCACCTCATCGCGACCGGAGGCCTCACATCCTTTGAAAACTCCAGAGGGACGCGGAGATCAGTGCCTCCAAAGGAGACGATGCCTGACTCCTTGTGAAACTTGATAGGAGTCCCAGGATTCTTGTGGCACGTGGAAAGGGGGACCCTTGGTCTCCCGCCTCAGCTGGAGAGGCGTTCCAATTGCCCTGCCAAGCCTCGAGGAGAATCCCGAGTTGTCCCTCGCAACTAGGCAGGAGTCCTGACGTGGCTGAACAAACACGTGGGTGGAAGGGCCATCCCCGTCGTAACTCGAGAATATACCCCAGGTTCCCGCCGCAACTCGAGAAAAACCATGAGACTTCCCCCTCGATGCGAGATGAGGCCCGATTCCCCTGTACTGCGTGCAGAGCAATTCCGTCTTGCACATCACACATGAAAGGAGCCTTGATTTCCTTCATGGCACTCCAGAGAAACCCCAAGAACACTGTTTCAAGGCTAGAGGGATTCTGAGGTCACTGTAGCAACACGAAAGAACTCTGTGGACCAAAAATCAACTCGAAAAGAGAGGTTAGTCCCTGGATTCGTCTCCAGAGGAATACCACCTTACCACAAGCACCTCAAGAGGAGGCTTCTCTCAGCTCTAGGTATGTGAGAGGGACCCTGAGTTTGCGGCCTCAAGTGGAATGGACACCGCGATGCCCTGACTCGAAATAAGGCCGGATATCCCTGCAGTGACTTCAATGCAGGCTCGTCTTGCATCTCCCAGGACGAAAGGATGTCTGAATCCCCTGTGGAAAGCACAGAGAAAGACTTAGTTCCCCACCTCATCGCGACCGATAGCCTCACATCCTTTGAAATCTCCAGAGGTACGCGGAGATCAGTGCCTCCAAAGGAGACGATGCCTGACTCCTCGTGAAACTTGATAGGAGTCCCAGGATTCCTGTGGCACTTGGAAAGGGACACTTGGTCTCCCGCCTCAGCTGGAGAGGCTTCCCAATTGCCCTGCCAAGCCTCGAGGAGAATCCAGAGTTGTCCCTCGCAACTAGGCAGGAGTCCTGACGTGGCTGAAGAAACACGTGGGTGGAAGGGCCATCCCCGTCGTAACTCGAGAATATACCCCAGGTTCTCGCCGCAACTCGAGAAAAACCATGAGACTTCCCCCTCGCCGCGAGATGAGGCCCGATTCCCCTGCACTGCATGCAGAGCAATTCCGTCTTGCACATCACACATGAAAGGAGCCTTGATTTCCTTGATGGCACTCCAGAGAAACCCCAAGAACACTGTTTCAAGGCTAGAGGGATCCTGAGGTCACTGTAGCAACACGAAAGAGCTCCGTGGGCCAAAAATCAACTCGAGATGAGAGGTTAGTCCCTGGCTTCGACTCCAGAGGAATACCACCTTACCACAAGCACCTCAAGAGGAGGCTTCTCTCAGCTCTAGGTATGTGAGAGGGACCCTGAGTTTGCGGCCTCAAGTGGAATGGACACCGCGATGCCCTGACTCGAAATAAGGCTGGATATCCCTGCAATGACTGGAATGCAGGCTCGTCTTGCATCTCCCAAGACGAAAGGGTGTCTGAATCCCCTGTGGAGACCACAGAGAAAGACCTAGTTCCCCACCTCATCGCGACCGGAGGCCTCACATCCTTTGAAAACTCCAGAGGAACGCGGAGATCAGTGCCTCCAAAGGAGACGATGCCTGACTCCTCGTGAAACTTGATAGGAGTCCCAGGATTCTTGTGGCACGTGGAAAGGGACCCTTGGTCTCCCGCCTCAGCTGGAGAGGTGTTCCAATTGCCCTGCCAAGCCTCGAGGAGAATCCCGAGTTGTCCCTCGCAACTAGGCAGGAGTCCTGACGTGGCTGAACAAACACGTGGGTGGAAGGGCCATCCCCGTCGTAACTCGAGAATATACCCCAGGTTCCCGCCGCAACTCGAGAAAAACCATGAGACTTCCCCCTCGATGCGAGATGAGGCCCGATTCCCCTGCACTGCGTGCAGAGCAATTCCGTCTTGCACATCACACATGAAAGGAGCCTTGATTTCCTTGATGGCACTCCAGAGAAACCCCAAGAACTCTGTTTCAAGGCTAGAGGGATCCTGAGGTCACTGTAGCAACACGAAAGAACTCTGTGGACCAAAAATCAACTCGAAAAGAGAGGTTAGTCCCTGGATTCGTCTCCAGAGGAATACCACCTTACCACAAGCACCTCAAGAGGAGGCTTCTCTCAGCTCTAGGTATGTGAGAGGGACCCTGAGTTTGCGGCCTCAAGTGGAATGGACACCGCGATGCCCTGACTCGAAATAAGGCCGGATATCCCTGCAGTGACTTCAATGCAGGCTCGTCTTGCATCTCCCAGGACGAAAGGATGTCTGAATCCCCTGTGGAAAGCACAGAGAAAGACTTAGTTCCCCACCTCATCGCGACCGATAGCCTCACATCCTTTGAAAACTCCAGAGGTACGCGGAGATCAGTGCCTCCAAAGGAGACGATGCCTGACTCCTCGGGAAACTTGATAGGAGTCCCAGGATTCCTGTGGCACTTGGAAAGGGACACTTGGTCTCCCGCCTCAGCTGGAGAGGCGTCCCAATGGCCCTGCCAAGCCTCGAGGAGAATCCAGAGTTGTCCCTCGCAACTAGGCAGGAGCCCTGACGTCGCTGAAGAGACACGTGTGTGGAAGGGCCATCCCCGTCGTAACTCGAGAATATACCCCAGGTTCCTGCCGCAACTCGAGAAAAACCATGAGACTTCTCACTCGCCGCGAGATGAGGCCCGATTCCCCTGCACTGCGTGCAGAGCAATTCCGTGTTGCACATCACACATGAAAGGAGCCTAGATTTCCTTGATGGCACTCCAGAGAAACCCCAAGAACACTGTTTCAAGGCTAGAGGGATCCTGAGGTTACTGTAGCAACACGAAAGAGCTCCGTGGGCCAAAAATCAACTCGAGATGAGAGGTTAGTCCCTGGCTTCGACTCCAGAGGAATACCACCTTACCACAAGCACCTCAAGAGGAGGCTTCTCTCAGCTCTAGGTATGTGAGAGGGACCCTGAGTTTGCGGCGTCAAGTGGAATGGACACCGCGATGCCCTGACGCGAAATAAGGCCGGATATCCCTGCAGTGACTTGAATGCAGGCTCGTCTTGCATCTCCCAAGATGAAAGGATGTCTGAATCCCCTGTGGAGACCACAGAGAAACACCTAGTTCCCCACCTCATCGCGACCGGAGGCCTCACATCCTTTGAAAACTCCAGAGGTACGCGGAGATTAGTGCCTCCAAAGGAGACGATGCCTGACTCCTCGTGAAACTTGATAGGAGTCCCAGGATTCTTGTGGCACGTGGAAAGGGACCCTTGTTCTCCCGCCTCAGCTGGAGAGGCGTCCCAATTGCCTTGCCAAGCCTCGAGGAGAATCCCGAGTTGTGTCTCGCAACTAGGCAAGAGTCCTGACGGGGCTGAACACACACGTGTGTGGAAGGGCCATCCCCGCCGTAACTGGAGAATATACCCCAGGTTCCCGCCGCAACTCGAGAAAAACCATGAGACTTCCCCCTCGCCGCGAGATGAGGCCCGATTCCCCTGCACTGCGTGCAGAGCAATTCTGTGTTGCACATCACACATGAAAGGAGCCTTGATTTCCTTCATGGCACTCCAGAGAAACCCCAAGAACACTGTTTCAAGGCTAGAGGGATCCTGAGGTCACTGTAGCAACACGAAAGAGCTCCATGGACCAAAAATCAACTCGAGATGAGAGGTTAGTCCCTGGCTTCGACTCCAGAGGAATACCACCTTACGACAAGCACCTCAAGAGGAGGCTTCTCTCAGCTCTAGGTATGTGAGAGGGACCCTGAGTTTGCGGCCTCAAGTGGAATGGACACCGCGATGCCCTGACTCGAAATAAGGCCGGATATCCCTGCAGTGACTGGAATGCAGGCTCATCTTGCATCTCCCAAGACGAAAGGGTGTCTGAATCCCCTGTGGAGACCACAGCGAAAGACCTAGTTCCCCACCTCATCACGACAGGAGGCCTCAAATCCTTTGAAAACTCCAGAGGTATGCGGAGATCAGTGTCTCCAAAGGAGACGATGCCTGACTCCTCGTGAAACTTGATAGGAGACCCAGGATTCCTGTGGCACGTGGAAAGGGACCCTTGGTCTCCCGTCTCAGCTGGAGAGGCGTCCCAATTGCCCTGCAAAGCCTCGAGGAGAATCCCGAGTTGTCCCTCGCAACTAGGCAGGAGTCCTGACATGGCTGAACACACACGTGTGTGGAAGGGCCATCCCCGTCGTAACTCGAGAATAAACCCCAGGTTCCCGCCGCAACTCGAGAAAAACCATGAGACTTCCCACTCGCCGCGAGATGAGGGCCGATTCCCCTGCACTGCGTGCAGAGCAATTCCGTGTTGCACATCACACATGAAAGGAGCCTTGATTTCCTTGATGGCACTCCAGAGAAACCCCAAGAACACTGTTTCAAGGCTAGAGGGATCCTGAGGTCACTGTAGCAACACGAAAGAGCTCCGTGGGCCAACAATCAACTCGAGATGAGAGGTTAGTCCCTGGCTTCGACTCCAGAGGAATACCACCTTACCACAAGCACCTCAAGAGGAGGCTTCTCTCAGCTCTATGTATGTGAGAGGGACCCTGAGTTTGCGGCCTCAAGTGGAATGGACACCGCGATGCCCTGACTCGAAATAAGGCCGGATATCCCTGCAGTGACTTGAATGCAGGCTCGTCTTGCATCTCCCAAGAAGAAAGGATGTCTGAATCCCCTGTGGAGACCACAGAGAAACACCTAGTTCCCCACCTCATCGCGACCGGAGGCCTCACATCCTTTGAAAACTCCAGAGGTACGCGGAGATCAGTGCCTCCAAAGGAGACGATGCCTGACTCCTCGTGAAACTTGATAGGAGTCCCAGGATTCTTGTGGCTCGTGGAAAGGGGGACCCTTGGTCTCCCGCCTCAGCTGGAGAGGCGTTCCAATTGCCCTGCCAAGCCTCGAGGAGAATCCCGAGTTGTCCCTCGCAACTAGGCAGGAGTCCTGACGTGGCTGAACAAACACGTGGGTGGAAGGGCCATCCCCGTCGTAACTCGAGAATATACCCCAGGTTCCCGCCGCAACTCGAGAAAAACCATGAGACTTCCCCCTCGATGCGAGATGAGGCCCGATTCCCCTGTACTGCGTGCAGAGCAATTCAGTCTTGCACATCACACATGAAAGGAGCCTTGATTTCCTTGATGGCACTCCAGAGAAACCCCAAGAACACTGTTTCAAGGCTAGAGGGATCCTGAGGTCACTGTAGCAACACGAAAGAACTCTGTGGAGCAAAAATCAACTCGAAAAGAGAGGTTAGTCCCTGGATTCGTCTCCAGAGGAATACCACCTTACCACAAGCACCTCAAGAGGAGGCTTCTCTCAGCTCTAGGTATGTGAGAGGGACCCTGAGTTTGCGGCCTCAAGTGGAATGGACACCGCGATGCCCTGACTCGAAATAAGGCCGGATATCCCTGCAGTGACTTCAATGCAGGCTCGTCTTGCATCTCCCAGGACGAAAGGATGTCTGAATCCCCTGTGGAAAGCACAGAGAAAGACTTAGTTCCCCACCTCATCGCGACCGATAGCCTCACATCCTTTGAAATCTCCAGAGGTACGCGGAGATCAGTGCCTCCAAAGGAGACGATGCCTGACTCCTCGTGAAACTTGATAGGAGTCCCAGGATTCCTGTGGCACTTGGAAAGGGACACTTGGTCTCCCGCCTCAGCTGGAGAGGCGTCCCAATTGCCCTGCCAAGCCTCGAGGAGAATCCAGAGTTGTCCCTCGCAACTAGGCAGGAGTCCTGACGTCGCTGAAGAAACACGTGGGTGGAAGGGCCATCCCCGTCGTAACTCGAGAATATACACCAGGTTCTCGCCGCAACTCGAGAAAAACCATGAGACTTCCCCCTCGCCGCGAGATGAGGCCCGATTCCCCTGCACTGCATGCAGAGCAATTCCGTCTTGCACATCACACATGAAAGGAGCCTTGATTTCCTTGATGGCACTCCAGAGAAACCCCAAGAACACTGTTTCAAGGCTAGAGGGATCCTGAGGTCACTGTAGCAACACGAAAGAGCTCCGTGGGCCAAAAATCAACTCGAGATGAGAGGTTAGTCCCTGGCTTCGACTCCAGAGGAATACCACCTTACCACAAGCACCTCAAGAGGAGGCTTCTCTCAGCTCTAGGTATGTGAGAGGGACCCTGAGTTTGCGGCCTCAAGTGGAATGGACACCGCGATGCCCTGACTCGAAATAAGGCCGGATATCCCTGCAGTGACTGGAATGCAGGCTCGTCTTGCATCTCCCAAGACGAAAGGGTGTCTGAATCCCCTGTGGAGACCACAGAGAAAGACCTAGTTCCCCACCTCATCGCGACCGGAGGCCTCACATCCTTTGAAAACTCCAGAGGAACGCGGAGATCAGTGCCTCCAAAGGAGACGATGCCTGACTCCTCGTGAAACTTGATAGGAGTCCCAGGATTCTTGTGGCACGTGGAAAGGGACCCTTGGTCTCCCGCCTCAGCTGGAGAGGTGTTCCAATTGCCCTGCCAAGCCTCGAGGAGAATCCCGAGTTGTCCCTCGCAACTAGGCAGGAGTCCTGACGTGGCTGAACAAACACGTGGGTGGAAGGGCCATCCCCGTCGTAACTCGAGAATATACCCCAGGTTCCCGCCGCAACTCGAGAAAAACCATGAGACTTCCCCCTCGATGCGAGATGAGGCCCGATTCCCCTGTACTGCGTGCAGAGCAATTCCGTCTTGCACATCACACATGAAAGGAGCCTTGATTTCCTTGATGGCACTCCAGAGAAACCCCAAGAACTCTGTTTCAAGGCTAGAGGGATCCTGAGGTCACTGTAGCAACACGAAAGAACTCTGTGGACCAAAAATCAACTCGAAAAGAGAGGTTAGTCCCTGGATTCGTCTCCAGAGGAATACCACCTTACCACAAGCACCTCAAGAGGAGGCTTCTCTCAGCTCTAGGTATGTGAGAGGGACCCTGAGTTTGCGGCCTCAAGTGGAATGGACACCGCGATGCCCTGACTCGAAATAAGGCCGGATATCCCTGCAGTGACTTCAATGCAGGCTCGTCTTGCATCTCCCAGGACGAAAGGATGTCTGAATCCCCTGTGGAAAGCACAGAGAAAGACTTAGTTCCCCACCTCATCGCGACCGATAGCCTCACATCCTTTGAAAACTCCAGAGGTACGCGGAGATCAGTGCCTCCAAAGGAGACGATGCCTGACTCCTCGGGAAACTTGATAGGAGTCCCAGGATTCCTGTGGCACTTGGAAAGGGACACTTGGTCTCCCGCCTCAGCTGGAGAGGCGTCCCAATTGCCCTGCCAAGCCTCGAGGAGAATCCAGAGTTGTCCCTCGCAACTAGGCAGGAGCCCTGACGTCGCTGAAGAGACACGTGGGTGGAAGGCCCATCCCCGTCGTAACTCGAGAATATACCCCAGGTTCCCGCCGCAACTCGAGAAAAACCATGAGACTTCCCCCTCGCCGCGAGATGAGGCCCGATTCCCCTGCACTGCGTGCAGAGCAATTCCGTGTTGCACATCACACATGAAAGGAGCCTTGATTTCCTTGATGGCACTCCAGAGAAACCCCAAGAACACTGTTTCAAGGCTAGAGGGATCCTGAGGTCACTGTAGCAACACGAAAGAGCTCCGTGGGCCAAAAATCAACTCGAGATGAGAGGTTAGTCCCTGGCTTCGACTCCAGAGGAATACCACCTTACCACAAGCACCTCAAGAGGAGGCTTCTCTCAGCTCTAGGTATGTGAGAGGGACCCTGAGTTTGCGGCCTCAAGTGGAATGGACACCGCGATGCCCTGACGCGAAATAAGGCTGGATATCCCTGCAGTGACTGGAATGCAGGCTCGTCTTGCATCTCCCAAGATGAAAGGATGTCTGAATCACCTGTGGAGACCACAGAGAAACACCTAGTTCCCCACCTCATCGCGACCGGAGGCCTCACATCTTTGAAAACTCCAGAGGTACGCGGAGATTAGTGCCTCCAAAGGAGACGATGCCTGACTCCTCGTGAAACTTGATAGGAGTCCCAGGATTCCTGTGGCACGTGGAAAGGGACCCTTGTTCTCCCGCCTCAGGTGGAGAGGCGTCCCAATTGCCTTGCCAAGCCTCGAGGAGAATCCCGAGTTGTGTCTCGCAACTAGGCAAGAGTCCTGACGTGGCTGAACACACACGTGTGTGGAAGGGCCATCCCCGCCGTAACTGGAGAATATACCCCAGGTTCCCGCCGCAACTCGAGAAAAACCATGAGACTTCCCCCTCGCCGCGAGATGAGGCCCGATTCCCCTGCACTGCGTGCAGAGCAATTCTGTGTTGCACATCACACATGAAAGGAGCCTTGATTTCCTTCATGGCACTCCAGAGAAACCCCAAGAACACTGTTTCAAGGCTAGAGGGATCCTGAGGTCACTGTAGCAACACGAAAGAGCTCCGTGGACCAAAAATCAACTCGAGATGAGAGGTTAGTCCCTGGCTTCGACTCCAGAGGAATACCACCTTACCACAAGCACCTCAAGAGGAGGCTTCTCTCAGCTCTAGGTATGTGAGAGGGACCCTGAGTTTGCGGCCTCAAGTGGAATGGACACCGCGATGCCCTGACTCGAAAGAAGGCCGGATATCCCTGCAGTGACTGGAATGCAGGCTCGTCTTCCATCTCCCAAGACGAAAGGGTGTCTGAATCCCCTGTGGAGACCACAGAGAAAGACCTAGTTCCCCACCTCATCACGACAGGAGGCCTCAAATCCTTTGAAAACTCCAGAGGTATGCGGAGATCAGTGTCTCCAAAGGAGACGATGCCTGACTCCTCGTGAAACTTGATAGGAGACCCAGGATTCCTGTGGCACGTGGAAAGGGACCCTTGGTCTCCCGTCTCAGCTGGAGAGGCGTCCCAATTGCCCTGCAAAGCCTCGAGGAGAATCCCGAGTTGTCCCTCGCAACTAGGCAGGAGTCCTGACATGGCTGAACACACACGTGTGTGGAAGGGCCATCCCCGTCGTAACTCGAGAATATACCCCAGGTTCCCGCCGCAACTCGAGAAAAACCATGAGACTTCCCCCTCGCCGCGAGATGAGGGCCGATTCCCCTGCACTGCGTGCAGATCAATTCCGTGTTGCACATCACACATGAAAGGAGACTTGATTTCCTTGATGGCACTCCAGAGAAACCCCAAGAACACTGTTTCAAGGCTAGAGGGATCCTGAGGTCACTGTAGCAACACGAAAGAGCTCCGTGGGCCAAAAATCAACTCGAGATGAGAGGTTACTCCCTGGCTTCGACTCCAGAGGAATACCACCTTACCACAAGCACCTCAAGAGGAGGCTTCTCTCAGCTCTAGGTATGTGAGAGGGACCCTGAGTTTGCGGCCTCAAGTGGAATGGACACCGCGATGCCCTGACTCGAAATAAGGCCGGATATCCCTGCAGTGACTGGAATGCAGGCTCGTCTTGCATCTCCCAAGAAGAAAGGATGTCTGAATCCCCTGTGGAGACCACAGAGAAACACCTAGTTCCCCACCTCATCGCGACCAGAGGCCTCACATCCTTTGAAAATTCCAGAGGTACGCGGAGATCAGTGCCTCCAAAGGAGACGATGCCTGACTCCTGGTGAAACTTGATAGGAGTCCCAGGATCCTTGTGGCACATGGAAAGGGACCCTTGGTCTCCCGCCTCAGCTGGAGAGGCGTTCCAATTGCCGTGCCAAGCCTCGAGGAGAATCCCGAGTTGTCCCTCGCAACTAGGCAGGAGTCCTGACGTGGCTGAACAAACACGTGGGTGGAAGGGCCATCTCCGTCGTAACTCGAGAATATACCACAGGTTCCCGCCGCAACTCGAGAAAAACCATGAGACTTCCCCCTCGATGCGAGATGAGGCCCGATTCCCCTGTACTGCGTGCAGAGCAATTCCGTCTTGCACATCACACATGAAAGGAGCCTTGATTTCCTTGATGGCACTCCAGAGAAACCCCAAGAACACTGTTTCAAGCCTAGAGGGATCCTGAGGACACTGTAGCAACACGAAAGAACTCTGTGGACCAAAAATCAACTCGAAAAGAGAGGTTAGTCCCTGGATTCGTCTCCAGAGGAATACCACCTTACCACAAGCACCTCAAGAGGAGGCTTCTCTCAGCTCTAGGTATGTGAGAGGGACCCTGAGTTTGCGGCCTCAAGTGGAATGGACACCGCGATGCCCTGACTCGAAATAAGGCCGGATATCCCTGCAGTGACTTCAATGCAGGCTCGTCTTGCATCTCCCAGGACGAAAGGATGTCTGAATCCCCTGTGGAAAGCACAGAGAAAGACTTAGTTCCCCACCTCATCGCGACCGATAGCCTCACATCCTTTGAAAACTCCAGAGGTACGCGGAGATCAGTGCCTCCAAAGGAGACGATGCCTGACTCCTCGGGAAACTTGATAGGAGTCCCAGGATTCCTGTGGCACTTGGAAAGGGACACTTGGTCTCCCGCCTCAGCTGGAGAGGCGTCCCAATTGCCCTGCCAAGCCTCGAGGAGAATCCAGAGTTGTCCCTCGCAACTAGGCAGGAGTCCTGACGTCGCTGAAGAGACACGTGGGTGGAAGGGCCATCCCCGTCGTAACTCGAGAATATACCACAGGTTCCCGCCGCAACTCGAGAAAAACCATGAGACTTCCCACTCGCCGCGAGATGAGGCCCGATTCCCCTGCACTGCGTGCAGAGCAATTCCGTGTTGCACATCACACATGAAAGGAGCCTTGATTTCCTTGATGGCACTCCAGAGAAACCCCAAGAACACTGTTTCAAGGCTAGAGGGATCCTGAGGTCACTGTAGGAACACGAAAGAGCTCCGTGGGCCAAAAATCAACTCGAGATGAGAGGTTAGTCCCTGGCTTCGACTCCAGAGGAATACCACCTTACCACAAGCACCTCAAGAGGAGGCTTCTCTCAGCTCTAGGTATGTGAGAGGGACCCTGAGTTTGCGGCCTCAAGTGGAATGGACACCGCGATGCCCTGACGCGAAATAAGGCCGGATATCCCTGCAATGACTTGAATGCAGGCTCGTCTTGCATCTCCCAAGATGAAAGGATGTCTGAATCCCCTGTGGAGACCACAGAGAAACACCTAGTTCCCCACCTCATCGCGACCGGAGGCCTCACATCCTTTGAAAACTCCAGAGGTACGCGGAGATTAGTGCCTCCAAAGGAGACGATGCCTGACTCCTCGTGAAACTTGATAGGAGTCCCAGGATTCTTGTGGCACGTGGAAAGGGACCCTTGGTCTCCCGCCTCAGCTGGAGAGGCGTTCCAATTGCCCTGCCAAGCCTCGAGGAGAATCCCGAGTTGTCCCTCGCAACTAGGCAGGAGTCCTGACGTGGCTGAACAAACACGTGGGTGGAAGGGCCATCCCCGTCGTAACTCGAGAATATACCCCAGGTTCCCGCCGCAACTCGAGAAAAACCATGAGACTTCCCCCTCGATGCGAGATGAGGCCCGATTCCCCTGTACTGCGTGCAGAGCAATTCCGTCTTGCACATCACACATGAAAGGAGCCTTGATTTCCTTGATGGCACTCCAGAGAAACCCCCAGAACACTGTTTCAAGGATAGAGGGATCCTGAGGTCACTGTAGCAACACGAAAGAACTCTGTGAACCAAAAATCAACTCGAAAAGAGAGGTTAGTCCCTGGATTCGTCTCCAGAGGAATACCACCTTACCACAAGCACCTCAAGAGGAGGCTTCTCTCAGCTCTAGGTATGTGAGAGGGACCCTGAGTTTGCGGCCTCAAGTGGAATGGACACCGCGATGCCCTGACTCGAAATAAGGCCGGATATCCCTGCAGTGACTGGAATGCAGGCTCGTCTTGCATCTCCCAAGACGAAAGGGTGTCTGAATCCCATGTGGAGACCACAGAGAAAGACCTAGTTCCCCACCTCATCGCGACAGGAGCCCTCAAATCCTTTGAAAATTCCAGAGGTATGCGGAGATCGGTGCCTCCAAAGGAGACGATGCCTGACTCCTCGTGAAACTTGATAGGAGACCCAGGATTCCTGTGGCACTTGGAAAGGGACACTTGGTCTCCCGTCTCAGCTGGAGGGGCGTCCCAATTGCCCTGCAAAGCCTCGAGGAGAATCCAGAGTTATCTCTCGCAACTAGGCAGGAGTCCTGACATGGCTGAACACACACGTGTGTGGAAGGGCCATCCCCGTCGTAACTCGAGAATATACCCCAGGTTCCCCCCGCAACTCGAGAA
This sequence comes from Cervus elaphus, assembly GCF_910594005.1. Classification (NCBI taxonomy): domain Eukaryota; kingdom Metazoa; phylum Chordata; class Mammalia; order Artiodactyla; family Cervidae; genus Cervus; species Cervus elaphus. Next base: position 2,107,900 of record NC_057828.1, read on the forward strand.
AAACCATGAGACTTCCCCCTCGATGCGAGATGAGGCCCGATTCCCCTGTACTGCGTGCAGAGCAATTCCGTCTTGCACATCACACATGAAAGGAGCCTTGATTTCCTTGATGGCACTCCAGAGAAACCCCAAGAACACTGTTTCAAGGATAGAGGGATCCTGAGGTCACTGTAGCAACACGAAAGAACTCTGTGGACCAAAAATCAACTCGAAAAGAGAGGTTAGTCCCTGGATTCGTCTCCAGAGGAATACCACCTTACCACAAGCACCTCAAGAGGAGGCTTCTCTCAGCTCTAGGTATGTGAGAGGGACCCTGAGTTTGCGGCCTCAAGTGGAATGGACACCGCGATGCCCTGACTCGAAATAAGGCCGGATATCCCTGCAGTGACTTCAATGCAGGCTCGTCTTGCATCTCCCAGGACGAAAGGATGTCTGAATCCCCTGTGGAAAGCACAGAGAAAGACTTAGTTCCCCACCTCATCGCGACCGATAGCCTCACATCCTTTGAAATCTCCAGAGGTACGCGGAGATCAGTGCCTCCAAAGGAGACGATGCCTGACTCCTCGTGAAACTTGATAGGAGTCCCAGGATTCCTGTGGCACTTGGAAAGGGACACTTGGTCTCCCGCCTCAGCTGGAGAGGCTTCCCAATTGCCCTGCCAAGCCTCGAGGAGAATCCAGAGTTGTCCCTCGCAACTAGGCAGGAGTCCTGACGTGGCTGAAGAAACACGTGGGTGGAAGGGCCATCCCCGTCGTAACTCGAGAATATACCCCAGGTTCTCGCCGCAACTCGAGAAAAACCATGAGACTTCCCCCTCGCCGCGAGATGAGGCCCGATTCCCCTGCACTGCATGCAGAGCAATTCCGTGTTGCACATCACACATGAAAGGAGCCTTGATTTCCTTGATGGCACTCCAGAGAAACCCCAAGAACACTGTTTCAAGGCTAGAGGGATCCTGAGGTCACTGTAGCAACACGAAAGAGCTCCGTGGGCCAAAAATCAACTCGAGATGAGAGGTTAGTCCCTGGCTTCGACTCCAGAGGAATACCACCTTACCACAAGCACCTCAAGAGGAGGCTTCTCTCAGCTCTAGGTATGTGAGAGGGACCCTGAGTTTGCGGCCTCAAGTGGAATGGACACCGCGATGCCCTGACGCGAAATAAGGCCGGATATCCCTGCAGTGACTTCAATGCAGGCTCGTCTTGCATCTCCCAAGACGAAAGGGTGTCTGAATCCCCTGTGGAGACCACAGAGAAAGACCTAGTTCCCCACCTCATCGCGACCGGAGGCCTCACATCCTTTGAAAACTCCAGAGGAACGCGGAGATCAGTGCCTCCAAAGGAGACGATGCCTGACTCCTCGTGAAATTTGATAGGAGTCCCAGGATTCTTGTGGCACGTGGAAAGGGACCCTTGGTCTCCCGCCTCAGCTGGAGAGGCGTTCCAATTGCCCTGCCAAGCCTCGAGGAGAATCCCGAGTTGTCCCTCGCAACTAGGCAGGAGTCCTGACGTGGCTGAACAAACACGTGGGTGGAAGGGCCATCCCCGTCGTAACTCGAGAATATACCCCAGGTTCCCGCCGCAACTCGAGAAAAACCATGAGACTTCCCCGTCGCCCCGAGATGAGGCCCGATTCCCCTGTACTGCGTGCAGAGCAATTCCGTCTTGCACATCACACATGAAAGGAGCCTTGATTTCCTTGATGGCACTCCAGAGAAACCCCAAGAACACTGTTTCAAGGCTAGAGGGATCCTGAGGTCACTGTAGCAACACGAAAGAGTTCTGTGGACCAAAAATCAACTCGAGATGAGAGGTTAGTCCCTGGCTTCGACTCCAGAGGAATACCACCTTACCACAAGCACCTCAAGAGGAGGCTTCTCTCAGCTCTAGGTATGTGAGAGGGACCCTGAGTTTTCGGCCTCAAGTGGAATGGACACCGCGATGCCCTGACGCTAAATAAGGCTGGATATCCCTGCAGTGACTGGAATGCAGGCTCGTCTTGCATCTCCCAAGATGAAAGGATGTCTGAATCCCCTGTGGAGACCACAGAGAAAGACCTAGTTCCCCACCTCATCGCGACCGGAGGCCTCACATCCTTTGAAAACTCCAGAGGTACGCGGAGATCAGTGCCTCCAAAGGAGACGATGCCTGACTCCTCGTGAAACTTGATAGGAGACCCAGGATTCCTGTGGCACGTGGAAAGGGACCCTCGGTCTCCCGTCTCAGCTGGAGAGGCGTCCCAATTGCCTTGCCAAGCCTTGAGGAGAATCCCGAGTTTTGTCTCGCAACTAGGCAAGAGTCCTGACGTGGCTGAACAAACACGTGTGTGGAAGGGCCATCCCCGTCGTAACTCGAGAATATACCCCATGTTCCCGCCGCAACTCGAGAAAAACCATGAGACTTCCCCCTCGCCGCGAGATGAGGCCGGATTCCCCTGCACTGCGTGCAGAGCAATTCTGTGTTGCACATCACACATGAAAGGAGCCTTGATTTCCTTCATGGCACTCCAGAGAAACCCCAAGAACACTGTTTCAAGGCTAGAGGGATCCTGAGGTCACTGTAGCAACAGGAAAGAGCTCTGTGGACCAATAATCAACTCGAGATGAGAGGTTAGTCCCTGGCTTCGACTCCAGAGTAATACCACCTTACCACAAGCACCTCAAGAGGAGGCTTCTCTCAGCTCTAGGTATGTGAGAGGGACCCTGAGTTTGCGGCCTCAAGTGGAATGGACACCGCGATGCCCTGACTCGAAATAAGGCCGGATATCCCTGCAGTGACTGGAATGCAGGCTCGTCTTGCATCTCCCAGGACGAAAGGATGTCTGAATCCCCTGTGGAGACCACAGAGAAAGACCTAGTTCCCCACCTCATCGCGACCAGAGGCCTCACATTCTTTGAAAACTCCAGAGGTACGCGGAGATCAGTGCCTCCAAAGGAGACGATGCCTGACTCCTCGTGAAACTTGATAGGAGTCCCAGGATTCCTGTGGCACGTGGAAAGGGACCCTTGGTCTCCCGCCTCAGCTGGAGAGGCGTCCCAATTGCCTTGCCAAGCCTCGAGGAGAATCCCGAGTTGTGTCTCGCAACTAGGCAAGAGTCCTGACGTGGCTGAACAAACACGTGTGTGGAAGGGCCATCCCCGTCGTAACTCGAGAATATACCCCAGGTTCCCGCCGCAACTCGAGAAAAACCATGAGACTTCCCCCTCGCCCCGAGATGAGGCCCGATTCCCCTGCACTGCGTGCAGAGCAATTCTGTGTTGCACATCACACATGAAAGGAGCCTTGATTTCCTTGATGGCACTCCAGAGAAACCCCAAGAACACTGTTTTAAGGCTAGAGGGATCCTGAGGTCACTGTAGCAACACGAAAGAGCTCCGTGGGCCAAAAATCAACTTGAGATGAGAGGTTAGTCCCTGGCTTCGACTCCAGAGGAATACCACCTTACCACAAGCACCTCAAGAGGAGGCATCTCTCAGCTTTAGGTAAGTGAGTGGGACCCTGAGTTTGCGGCCTCAAGTGGAATGGATACCGCGATGCCCTAACGCGAAATAAGGCTGGATATCCCTGCAATGACTTGAATGCAGGCTCGTCTTGCATCTCCCAAGATGAAAGGATGTCTGAATCCCCTGTGGAGACCACAGAGAAAGACCTAGTTCCCCACCTCATCGCGACCGGAGGCCTCACATTCTTTGAAAACTCCAGAGGTACGCGGAGATCAGTGCCTCCAAAGGAGACGATGCCTGACTCCTCGTGAAACTTGATAGGAGTCCCAGGATTCCTGTGGCACGTGGAAAGGGACCCTTGGTCTCCCGTCTCAGCTGGAGTGGCGTCCCAATTGCCTTGCCAAGCCTCGAGGAGAATCCCGAGTTGTGTCTCGCAACTAGGCAAGAGTCCTGACGTGGCTGAACAAACACGTGTGTGGAAGGGCCATCCCTGTCGTAACTCGAGAATATACCCCAGGTTCCCGCCGCAACTCGAGAAAAAGCATGAGACTTCCCCCTCGCCGCGAGATGAGGCCCGATTCCCCTGCACTGCGTGCAGAGCAATTCTGTGTTGCACATCACACATGAAAGGAGCCTTGATTTCCTTCATGGCACTCCAGAGAAACCCCAAGAACACTGTTTCAAGGCTAGAGGGATCCTGAGGTCACTGTAGCAACACGAAAGAGCTCCGTGGACCCAAAATCAACTCGGGATGAGAGGTTATTCCCTGGCTTCGACTCCAGAGGAATACCACCTTACCACAAGCACCTCAAGAGGAGGTTTCTCTCAGCTCTAGGTATGTGAGAGGGACCCTGAGTTTGCGGCCTCAAGTGGAATGGACACCGCGATGCCCTGACTCGAAATAAGGCCGGATATCCCTGCAGTGACTGGAATGCAGGCTCGTCTTGCATCTCCCAAGACGAAAGGGTGTCTGAATCCCCTGTGGAGACCACAGAGAAAGACCTAGTTCCCCACCTCATCGCGACAGGAAGCCTCAAATCCTTTGAAAACTCCAGAGGTATGCGGAGATCAGTGCCTCGAAAGGAGACGATGCCTGACTCCTCGTGAAACTTGATAGGAGACCCAGGATTCCGGTGGCACGTGGAAAGGGACCCTTGGTCTCCCGTCTCAGCTGGAGAGGCGTCCCAATTGCACTGCAAAGCCTCGAGGAGAATCCCGAGTTGTCCCTCGCAACTAGGCAGGAGTCCTGACATGGCTGAACACACACGTGTGTGGAAGTGCCATCCCCGTCGTAACTCGAGAATATACCCCAGGTTCCCGCCGCAACTCGAGAAAAACCATGAGACTTCCCCCTCGCCGCGAGATGAGGCCCAATTCCCCTGCACTGCGTGCAGAGCAATTCCGTGTTGCACATCACACATGAAAGGAGCCTTGATTTCCTTGATGGCACTCCAGAGAAACCCCAAGAACACTGTTTCAAGGCTAGAGGGATCCTGAGGTCACTGTAGCAACACGAAAGAGCTCCGTGGACCAAGAATCAACACGAGATGAGAGGTTAGTCCCTGGCTTCGACTCCTGAGGAATACCACCTTACCACAAGCACCTCAAGAGGAGGCTTCTCTCAGCTCTAGGTATGTGAGAGGGACCCTGAGTTTGCGGCCTCAAGTGGAATGGACACCGCGATGCCCTGACTCGAAATAAGGCCGGATATCCCTGCAGTGACTTGAATGCAGGCTCGTCTTGCATCTCCCCAGAAGAAAGGATGTCTGAATCCCCTGTGGAGACCACAGAGAAACACCTAGTTCCCCACCTCATCGCGACCGATAGCCTCACATCCTTTGAAAACTCCAGAGGTACGCGGAGATCAGTGCCTCCAAAGGAGACGATGCCTGACTCCTCGTGAAACTTGATAGGAGTCCCAGGATTCTTGTGGCACGTGGAAAGGGACCCTTGGTCTCCCGCCTCAGCTGGAGAGGCGATCCAATTGCCCTGCCAAGCCTCGAGGAGAATCCCGAGTTGTGTCTCGCAACTAGGCAGGAGTCCTGACGTGGCTGAACAAACACGTGGGTGGAAGGGCCATCCTCGTCGTAACTCGAGAATATACCCCAGGTTCCCGCCGCAACTCGAGAAAAACCATGAGACTTCCCCCTCGATGCGAGATGAGGCCCGATTCCCCTGTACTGCGTGCAGAGCAATTCCGTCTTGCACATCACACATGAAAGGAGCCTTGATTTCCTTGATGGCACTCCAGAGAAACCCCCAGAACACTGTTTCAAGGATAGAGGGATCCTGAGGTCACTGTAGCAACACGAAAGAACTCTGTGAACCAAAAATCAACTCGAAAAGAGAGGTTAGTCCCTGGATTCGTCTCCAGAGGAATACCACCTTACCACAAGCACCTCAAGAGGAGGCTTCTCTCAGCTCTAGGTATGTGAGAGGGACCCTGAGTTTGGGGCCTCAAGTGGAATGGACACCGCGATGCCCTGACTCGAAATAAGGCCGGATATCCCTGCAGTGACTTCAATGCAGGCTCGTCTTGCATGTCCCAGTACAAAAGGATGTCTGAATCCCCTGTGGAAAGCACAGAGAAAGACTTAGTTCCCCACCTCATCGCGACCGGAGGCCTCACATCCTTTGAAAACTCCAGAGGTACGCGGAGATCAGTGCCTCCAAAGGAGACGATGCCTGACTCCTCGTGAAACTTGATAGGAGTCCCAGGATTCCTGTGGCACTTGGAAAGGGACACTTGGTCTCCCGCCTCAGGTGGAGAGGCGTCCCAATTGCCCTGCCAAGCCTCGAGGAGAATCCAGAGTTGTCCCTCGCAACTAGGCAGGAGTCCTGACATGGCTGAACACACACGTGTGTGGAAGGGCCATCCCCGTCGTAACTCGAGAATATACCCCAGGTTCCCGCCGCAACTCGAGAAAAACCATGAGACTTCCCCCTCGCCGCGAGATGAGGCCCGATTCCCCAGCACTGCGTGTAGAGCAATTCCGTGTTGCACATCACACATGAAAGGAGCCTTGATTTGCTTCATGGCACTCCAGAGAAACCCCAAGAACACTGTTTCAAGGCTAGAGGGATCCTGAGGTCACTGTAGCAACACGAAAGAGCTCCGTGGACCAAGAATCAACACGAGATGAGAGGTTAGTCCCTGGCTTCGACTCCTGAGGAATACCACCTTACCACAAGCACCTCAAGAGGAGGCTTCTCTCAGCTCTAGGTATGTGAGAGGGATCCTGAGTTTGCGGCCTCAAGTGGAATGGACACCGCGATGCCCTGACTCGAAATAAGGCTGGATATCCCTGCAGTGACTTGAATGCAGGCTCGTCTTGCATCTCCCAAGAAGAAAGGATGTCTGAATCCCCTGTGGAGACCACAGAGAAACACCTAGTTCCCCACCTCATCGCGACCGGAGGCCTCACATCCTTTGAAAACTCCAGAGGTACGCGGAGATCAGTGCCTCCAAAGGAGACGATGCCTGACTCCTCGTGAAACTTGATAGGAGTCCCAGGATTCTTGTGGCACGTGGAAAGGGGGACCCTTGGTCTCCCGCCTCAGCTGGAGAGGCGTTCCAATTGCCCTGCCAAGCCTCGAGGAGAATCCCGAGTTGTCCCTCGCAACTAGGCAGGAGTCCTGACGTGGCTGAACAAACACGTGGGTGGAAGGGCCATCCCCGTCGTAACTCGAGAATATACCCCAGGTTCCCGCCGCAACTCGAGAAAAACCATGAGACTTCCCCCTCGATGCGAGATGAGGCCCGATTCCCCTGTACTGCGTGCAGAGCAATTCCGTCTTGCACATCACACATGAAAGGAGCCTTGATTTCCTTCATGGCACTCCAGAGAAACCCCAAGAACACTGTTTCAAGGCTAGAGGGATTCTGAGGTCACTGTAGCAACACGAAAGAACTCTGTGGACCAAAAATCAACTCGAAAAGAGAGGTTAGTCCCTGGATTCGTCTCCAGAGGAATACCACCTTACCACAAGCACCTCAAGAGGAGGCTTCTCTCAGCTCTAGGTATGTGAGAGGGACCCTGAGTTTGCGGCCTCAAGTGGAATGGACACCGCGATGCCCTGACTCGAAATAAGGCCGGATATCCCTGCAGTGACTTCAATGCAGGCTCGTCTTGCATCTCCCAGGACGAAAGGATGTCTGAATCCCCTGTGGAAAGCACAGAGAAAGACTTAGTTCCCCACCTCATCGCGACCGATAGCCTCACATCCTTTGAAATCTCCAGAGGTACGCGGAGATCAGTGCCTCCAAAGGAGACGATGCCTGACTCCTCGTGAAACTTGATAGGAGTCCCAGGATTCCTGTGGCACTTGGAAAGGGACACTTGGTCTCCCGCCTCAGCTGGAGAGGCTTCCCAATTGCCCTGAAAAGCCTCGAGGAGAATCCAGAGTTGTCCCTCGCAACTAGGCAGGAGTCCTGACGTGGCTGAAGAAACACGTGGGTGGAAGGGCCATCCCCGTCGTAACTCGAGAATATACCCCAGGTTCTCGCCGCAACTCGAGAAAAACCATGAGACTTCCCCCTCGCCGCGAGATGAGGCCCGATTCCCCTGCACTGCATGCAGAGCAATTCCGTCTTGCACATCACACATGAAAGGAGCCTTGATTTCCTTGATGGCACTCCAGAGAAACCCCAAGAACACTGTTTCAAGGCTAGAGGGATCCTGAGGTCACTGTAGCAACACGAAAGAGCTCCGTGGGCCAAAAATCAACTCGAGATGAGAGGTTAGTCCCTGGCTTCGACTCCAGAGGAATACCACCTTACCACAAGCACCTCAAGAGGAGGCTTCTCTCAGCTCTAGGTATGTGAGAGGGACCCTGAGTTTGCGGCCTCAAGTGGAATGGACACCGCGATGCCCTGACTCGAAATAAGGCTGGATATCCCTGCAATGACTGGAATGCAGGCTCGTCTTGCATCTCCCAAGACGAAAGGGTGTCTGAATCCCCTGTGGAGACCACAGAGAAAGACCTAGTTCCCCACCTCATCGCGACCGGAGGCCTCACATCCTTTGAAAACTCCAGAGGAACGCGGAGATCAGTGCCTCCAAAGGAGACGATGCCTGACTCCTCGTGAAACTTGATAGGAGTCCCAGGATTCTTGTGGCACGTGGAAAGGGACCCTTGGTCTCCCGCCTCAGCTGGAGAGGTGTTCCAATTGCCCTGCCAAGCCTCGAGGAGAATCCCGAGTTGTCCCTCGCAACGAGGCAGGAGTCCTGACGTGGCTGAACAAACACGTGGGTGGAAGGGCCATCCCCGTCGTAACTCGAGAATATACCCCAGGTTCCCGCCGCAACTCGAGAAAAACCATGAGACTTCCCCCTCGATGCGAGATGAGGCCCGATTCCCCTGTACTGCGTGCAGAGCAATTCCGTCTTGCACATCACACATGAAAGGAGCCTTGATTTCCTTGATGGCACTCCAGAGAAACCCCAAGAACTCTGTTTCAAGGCTAGAGGGATCCTGAGGTCACTGTAGCAACACGAAAGAACTCTGTGGACCAAAAATCAACTCGAAAAGAGAGGTTAGTCCCTGGATTCGTCTCCAGAGGAATACCACCTTACCACAAGCACCTCAAGAGGAGGCTTCTCTCAGCTCTAGGTATGTGAGAGGGACCCTGAGTTTGCGGCCTCAAGTGGAATGGACACCGCGATGCCCTGACTCGAAATAAGGCCGGATATCCCTGCAGTGACTTCAATGCAGGCTCGTCTTGCATCTCCCAGGACGAAAGGATGTCTGAATCCCCTGTGGAAAGCACAGAGAAAGACTTAGTTCCCCACCTCATCGCGACCGATAGCCTCACATCCTTTGAAATCTCCAGAGGTACGCGGAGATCAGTGCCTCCAAAGGAGACGATGCCTGACTCCTCGTGAAACTTGATAGGAGTCCCAGGATTCCTGTGGCACTTGGAAAGGGACACTTGGTCTCCCGCCTCAGCTGGAGAGGCTTCCCAATTGCCCTGAAAAGCCTCGAGGAGAATCCAGAGTTGTCCCTCGCAACTAGGCAGGAGTCCTGACGTGGCTGAAGAAACACGTGGGTGGAAGGGCCATCCCCGTCGTAACTCGAGAATATACCCCAGGTTCTCGCCGCAACTCGAGAAAAACCATGAGACTTCCCCCTCGCCGCGAGATGAGGCCCGATTCCCCTGCACTGCATGCAGAGCAATTCCGTCTTGCACATCACACATGAAAGGAGCCTTGATTTCCTTGATGGCACTCCAGAGAAACCCCAAGAACACTGTTTCAAGGCTAGAGGGATCCTGAGGTCACTGTAGCAACACGAAAGAGCTCCGTGGGCCAAAAATCAACTCGAGATGAGAGGTTAGTCCCTGGCTTCGACTCCAGAGGAATACCACCTTACCACAAGCACCTCAAGAGGAGGCTTCTCTCAGCTCTAGGTATGTGAGAGGGACCCTGAGTTTGCGGCCTCAAGTGGAATGGACACCGCGATGCCCTGACTCGAAATAAGGCTGGATATCCCTGCAATGACTGGAATGCAGGCTCGTCTTGCATCTCCCAAGACGAAAGGGTGTCTGAATCCCCTGTGGAGACCACAGAGAAAGACCTAGTTCCCCACCTCATCGCGACCGGAGGCCTCACATCCTTTGAAAACTCCAGAGGAACGCGGAGATCAGTGCCTCCAAAGGAGACGATGCCTGACTCCTCGTGAAACTTGATAGGAGTCCCAGGATTCTTGTGGCACGTGGAAAGGGACCCTTGGTCTCCCGCCTCAGCTGGAGAGGTGTTCCAATTGCCCTGCCAAGCCTCGAGGAGAATCCCGAGTTGTCCCTCGCAACGAGGCAGGAGTCCTGACGTGGCTGAACAAACACGTGGGTGGAAGGGCCATCCCCGTCGTAACTCGAGAATATACCCCAGGTTCCCGCCGCAACTCGAGAAAAACCATGAGACTTCCCCCTCGATGCGAGATGAGGCCCGATTCCCCTGTACTGCGTGCAGAGCAATTCCGTCTTGCACATCACACATGAAAGGAGCCTTGATTTCCTTGATGGCACTCCAGAGAAACCCCAAGAACTCTGTTTCAAGGCTAGAGGGATCCTGAGGTCACTGTAGCAACACGAAAGAACTCTGTGGACCAAAAATCAACTCGAAAAGAGAGGTTAGTCCCTGGATTCGTCTCCAGAGGAATACCACCTTACCACAAGCACCTCAAGAGGAGGCTTCTCTCAGCTCTAGGTATGTGAGAGGGACCCTGAGTTTGCGGCCTCAAGTGGAATGGACACCGCGATGCCCTGACTCGAAATAAGGCCGGATATCCCTGCAGTGACTTCAATGCAGGCTCGTCTTGCATCTCCCAGGACGAAAGGATGTCTGAATCCCCTGTGGAAAGCACAGAGAAAGACTTAGTTCCCCACCTCATCGCGACCGATAGCCTCACATCCTTTGAAAACTCCAGAGGTACGCGGAGATCAGTGCCTCCAAAGGAGACGATGCCTGACTCCTCGGGAAACTTGATAGGAGTCCCAGGATTCCTGTGGCACTTGGAAAGGGACACTTGGTCTCCCGCCTCAGCTGGAGAGGCGTCCCAATGGCCCTGCCAAGCCTCGAGGAGAATCCAGAGTTGTCCCTCGCAACTAGGCAGGAGCCCTGACGTCGCTGAAGAGACACGTGTGTGGAAGGGCCATCCCCGTCGTAACTCGAGAATATACCCCAGGTTCCCGCCGCAACTCGAGAAAAACCATGAGACTTCTCACTCGCCGCGAGATGAGGCCCGATTCCCCTGCACTGCGTGCAGAGCAATTCCGTGTTGCACATCACACATGAAAGGAGCCTAGATTTCCTTGATGGCACTCCAGAGAAACCCCAAGAACACTGTTTCAAGGCTAGAGGGATCCTGAGGTTACTGTAGCAACACGAAAGAGCTCCGTGGGCCAAAAATCAACTCGAGATGAGAGGTTAGTCCCTGGCTTCGACTCCAGAGGAATACCACCTTACCACAAGCACCTCAAGAGGAGGCTTCTCTCAGCTCTAGGTATGTGAGAGGGACCCTGAGTTTGCGGCGTCAAGTGGAATGGACACCGCGATGCCCTGACGCGAAATAAGGCCGGATATCCCTGCAGTGACTTGAATGCAGGCTCGTCTTGCATCTCCCAAGATGAAAGGATGTCTGAATCCCCTGTGGAGACCACAGAGAAACACCTAGTTCCCCACCTCATCGCGACCGGAGGCCTCACATCCTTTGAAAACTCCAGAGGTACGCGGAGATTAGTGCCTCCAAAGGAGACGATGCCTGACTCCTCGTGAAACTTGATAGGAGTCCCAGGATTCTTGTGGCACGTGGAAAGGGACCCTTGTTCTCCCGCCTCAGCTGGAGAGGCGTCCCAATTGCCTTGCCAAGCCTCGAGGAGAATCCCGAGTTGTGTCTCGCAACTAGGCAAGAGTCCTGACGGGGCTGAACACACACGTGTGTGGAAGGGCCATCCCCGCCGTAACTGGAGAATATACCCCAAGTTCCCGCCGCAACTCGAGAAAAACCATGAGACTTCCCCCTCGCCGCGAGATGAGGCCCGATTCCCCTGCACTGCGTGCAGAGCAATTCTGTGTTGCACATCACACATGAAAGGAGCCTTGATTTCCTTCATGGCACTCCAGAGAAACCCCAAGAACACTGTTTCAAGGCTAGAGGGATCCTGAGGTCACTGTAGCAACACGAAAGAGCTCCATGGACCAAAAATCAACTCGAGATGAGAGGTTAGTCCCTGGCTTCGACTCCAGAGGAATACCACCTTACGACAAGCACCTCAAGAGGAGGCTTCTCTCAGCTCTAGGTATGTGAGAGGGACCCTGAGTTTGCGGCCTCAAGTGGAATGGACACCGCGATGCCCTGACTCGAAATAAGGCCGGATATCCCTGCAGTGACTGGAATGCAGGCTCATCTTGCATCTCCCAAGACGAAAGGGTGTCTGAATCCCCTGTGGAGACCACAGCGAAAGACCTAGTTCCCCACCTCATCACGACAGGAGGCCTCAAATCCTTTGAAAACTCCAGAGGTATGCGGAGATCAGTGTCTCCAAAGGAGACGATGCCTGACTCCTCGTGAAACTTGATAGGAGACCCAGGATTCCTGTGGCACGTGGAAAGGGACCCTTGGTCTCCCGTCTCAGCTGGAGAGGCGTCCCAATTGCCCTGCAAAGCCTCGAGGAGAATCCCGAGTTGTCCCTCGCAACTAGGCAGGAGTCCTGACATGGCTGAACACACACGTGTGTGGAAGGGCCATCCCCGTCGTAACTCGAGAATAAACCCCAGGTTCCCGCCGCAACTCGAGAAAAACCATGAGACTTCCCACTCGCCGCGAGATGAGGGCCGATTCCCCTGCACTGCGTGCAGAGCAATTCCGTGTTGCACATCACACATGAAAGGAGCCTTGATTTCCTTGATGGCACTCCAGAGAAACCCCAAGAACACTGTTTCAAGGCTAGAGGGATCCTGAGGTCACTGTAGCAACACGAAAGAGCTCCGTGGGCCAACAATCAACTCGAGATGAGAGGTTAGTCCCTGGCTTCGACTCCAGAGGAATACCACCTTACCACAAGCACCTCAAGAGGAGGCTTCTCTCAGCTCTATGTATGTGAGAGGGACCCTGAGTTTGCGGCCTCAAGTGGAATGGACACCGCGATGCCCTGACTCGAAATAAGGCCGGATATCCCTGCAGTGACTTGAATGCAGGCTCGTCTTGCATCTCCCAAGAAGAAAGGATGTCTGAATCCCCTGTGGAGACCACAGAGAAACACCTAGTTCCCCACCTCATCGCGACCGGAGGCCTCACATCCTTTGAAAACTCCAGAGGTACGTGGAGATCAGTGCCTCCAAAGGAGACGATGCCTGACTCCTCGTGAAACTTGATAGGAGTCCCAGGATTCTTGTGGCTCGTGGAAAGGGGGACCCTTGGTCTCCCGCCTCAGCTGGAGAGGCGTTCCAATTGCCCTGCCAAGCCTCGAGGAGAATCCCGAGTTGTCCCTCGCAACTAGGCAGGAGTCCTGACGTGGCTGAACAAACACGTGGGTGGAAGGGCCATCCCCGTCGTAACTCGAGAATATACCCCAGGTTCCCGCCGCAACTCGAGAAAAACCATGAGACTTCCCCCTCGATGCGAGATGAGGCCCGATTCCCCTGTACTGCGTGCAGAGCAATTCAGTCTTGCACATCACACATGAAAGGAGCCTTGATTTCCTTGATGGCACTCCAGAGAAACCCCAAGAACACTGTTTCAAGGCTAGAGGGATCCTGAGGTCACTGTAGCAACACGAAAGAACTCTGTGGAGCAAAAATCAACTCGAAAAGAGAGGTTAGTCCCTGGATTCGTCTCCAGAGGAATACCACCTTACCACAAGCACCTCAAGAGGAGGCTTCTCTCAGCTCTAGGTATGTGAGAGGGACCCTGAGTTTGCGGCCTCAAGTGGAATGGACACCGCGATGCCCTGACTCGAAATAAGGCCGGATATCCCTGCAGTGACTTCAATGCAGGCTCGTCTTGCATCTCCCAGGACGAAAGGATGTCTGAATCCCCTGTGGAAAGCACAGAGAAAGACTTAGTTCCCCACCTCATCGCGACCGATAGCCTCACATCCTTTGAAATCTCCAGAGGTACGCGGAGATCAGTGCCTCCAAAGGAGACGATGCCTGACTCCTCGGGAAACTTGATAGGAGTCCCAGGATTCCTGTGGCACTTGGAAAGGGACACTTGGTCTCCCGCCTCAGCTGGAGAGGCGTCCCAATTGCCCTGCCAAGCCTCGAGGAGAATCCAGAGTTGTCCCTCGCAACTAGGCAGGAGCCCTGACGTCGCTGAAGAGACACGTGGGTGGAAGGGCCATCCCCGTCGTAACTCGAGAATATACCCCAGGTTCCCGCCGCAACTCGAGAAAAACCATGAGACTTCCCCCTCGCCGCGAGATGAGGCCCGATTCCCCTGCACTGCGTGCAGAGCAATTCCGTGTTGCACATCACACATGAAAGGAGCCTTGATTTCCTTGATGGCACTCCAGAGAAACCCCAAGAACACTGTTTCAAGGCTAGAGGGATCCTGAGGTCACTGTAGCAACACGAAAGAGCTCCGTGGGCCAAAAATCAACTCGAGATGAGAGGTTAGTCCCTGGCTTCGACTCCAGAGGAATACCACCTTACCACAAGCACCTCAAGAGGAGGCTTCTCTCAGCTCTAGGTATGTGAGAGGGACCCTGAGTTTGCGGCCTCAAGTGGAATGGACACCGCGATGCCCTGACGCGAAATAAGGCTGGATATCCCTGCAGTGACTGGAATGCAGGCTCGTCTTGCATCTCCCAAGATGAAAGGATGTCTGAATCACCTGTGGAGACCACAGAGAAACACCTAGTTCCCCACCTCATCGCGACCGGAGGCCTCACATCTTTGAAAACTCCAGAGGTACGCGGAGATTAGTGCCTCCAAAGGAGACGATGCCTGACTCCTCGTGAAACTTGATAGGAGTCCCAGGATTCCTGTGGCACGTGGAAAGGGACCCTTGTTCTCCCGCCTCAGGTGGAGAGGCGTCCTAATTGCCTTGCCAAGCCTCGAGGAGAATCCCGAGTTGTGTCTCGCAACTAGGCAAGAGTCCTGACGTGGCTGAACACACACGTGTGTGGAAGGGCCATCCCCGCCGTAACTGGAGAATATACCCCAGGTTCCCGCCGCAACTCGAGAAAAACCATGAGACTTCCCCCTCGCCGCGAGATGAGGCCCGATTCCCCTGCACTGCGTGCAGAGCAATTCTGTGTTGCACATCACACATGAAAGGAGCCTTGATTTCCTTCATGGCACTCCAGAGAAACCCCAAGAACACTGTTTCAAGGCTAGAGGGATCCTGAGGTCACTGTAGCAACACGAAAGAGCTCCGTGGACCAAAAATCAACTCGAGATGAGAGGTTAGTCCCTGGCTTCGACTCCAGAGGAATACCACCTTACCACAAGCACCTCAAGAGGAGGCTTCTCTCAGCTCTAGGTATGTGAGAGGGACCCTGAGTTTGCGGCCTCAAGTGGAATGGACACCGCGATGCCCTGACTCGAAAGAAGGCCGGATATCCCTGCAGTGACTGGAATGCAGGCTCGTCTTCCATCTCCCAAGACGAAAGGGTGTCTGAATCCCCTGTGGAGACCACAGAGAAAGACCTAGTTCCCCACCTCATCACGACAGGAGGCCTCAAATCCTTTGAAAACTCCAGAGGTATGCGGAGATCAGTGTCTCCAAAGGAGACGATGCCTGACTCCTCGTGAAACTTGATAGGAGACCCAGGATTCCTGTGGCACGTGGAAAGGGACACTTGGTCTCCCGTCTCAGCTGGAGAGGCGTCCCAATTGCCCTGCAAAGCCTCGAGGAGAATCCCGAGTTGTCCCTCGCAACTAGGCAGGAGTCCTGACATGGCTGAACACACACGTGTGTGGAAGGGCCATCCCCGTCGTAACTCGAGAATATACCCCAGGTTCCCGCCGCAACTCGAGAAAAACCATGAGACTTCCCCCTCGCCGCGAGATGAGGGCCGATTCCCCTGCACTGCGTGCAGATCAATTCCGTGTTGCACATCACACATGAAAGGAGACTTGATTTCCTTGATGGCACTCCAGAGAAACCCCAAGAACACTGTTTCAAGGCTAGAGGGATCCTGAGGTCACTGTAGCAACACGAAAGAGCTCCGTGGGCCAAAAATCAACTCGAGATGAGAGGTTAGTCCCTGGCTTCGACTCCAGAGGAATACCACCTTACCACAAGCACCTCAAGAGGAGGCTTCTCTCAGCTCTAGGTATGTGAGAGGGACCCTGAGTTTGCGGCCTCAAGTGGAATGGACACCGCGATGCCCTGACTCGAAATAAGGCCGGATATCCCTGCAGTGACTGGAATGCAGGCTCGTCTTGCATCTCCCAAGAAGAAAGGATGTCTGAATCCCCTGTGGAGACCACAGAGAAACACCTAGTTCCCCACCTCATCGCGACCAGAGGCCTCACATCCTTTGAAAATTCCAGAGGTACGCGGAGATCAGTGCCTCCAAAGGAGACGATGCCTGACTCCTGGTGAAACTTGATAGGAGTCCCAGGATTCTTGTGGCACATGGAAAGGGACCCTTGGTCTCCCGCCTCAGCTGGAGAGGCGTTCCAATTGCCGTGCCAAGCCTCGAGGAGAATCCCGAGTTGTCCCTCGCAACTAGGCAGGAGTCCTGACGTGGCTGAACAAACACGTGGGTGGAAGGGCCATCTCCGTCGTAACTCGAGAATATACCACAGGTTCCCGCCGCAACTCGAGAAAAACCATGAGACTTCCCCCTCGATGCGAGATGAGGCCCGATTCCCCTGTACTGCGTGCAGAGCAATTCCGTCTTGCACATCACACATGAAAGGAGCCTTGATTTCCTTGATGGCACTCCAGAGAAACCCCAAGAACACTGTTTCAAGCCTAGAGGGATCCTGAGGACACTGTAGCAACACGAAAGAACTCTGTGGACCAAAAATCAACTCGAAAAGAGAGGTTAGTCCCTGGATTCGTCTCCAGAGGAATACCACCTTACCACAAGCACCTCAAGAGGAGGCTTCTCTCAGCTCTAGGTATGTGAGAGGGACCCTGAGTTTGCGGCCTCAAGTGGAATGGACACCGCGATGCCCTGACTCGAAATAAGGCCGGATATCCCTGCAGTGACTTCAATGCAGGCTCGTCTTGCATCTCCCAGGACGAAAGGATGTCTGAATCCCCTGTGGAAAGCACAGAGAAAGACTTAGTTCCCCACCTCATCGCGACCGATAGCCTCACATCCTTTGAAATCTCCAGAGGTACGCGGAGATCAGTGCCTCCAAAGGAGACGATGCCTGACTCCTCGGGAAACTTGATAGGAGTCCCAGGATTCCTGTGGCACTTGGAAAGGGACACTTGGTCTCCCGCCTCAGCTGGAGAGGCGTCCCAATTGCCCTGCCAAGCCTCGAGGAGAATCCAGAGTTGTCCCTCGCAACTAGGCAGGAGCCCTGACGTCGCTGAAGAGACACGTGGGTGGAAGGGCCATCCCCGTCGTAACTCGAGAATATACCCCAGGTTCCCGCCGCAACTCGAGAAAAACCATGAGACTTCCCCCTCGCCGCGAGATGAGGCCCGATTCCCCTGCACTGCGTGCAGAGCAATTCCGTGTTGCACATCACACATGAAAGGAGCCTTGATTTCCTTGATGGCACTCCAGAGAAACCCCAAGAACACTGTTTCAAGGCTAGAGGGATCCTGAGGTCACTGTAGCAACACGAAAGAGCTCCGTGGGCCAAAAATCAACTCGAGATGAGAGGTTAGTCCCTGGCTTCGACTCCAGAGGAATACCACCTTACCACAAGCACCTCAAGAGGAGGCTTCTCTCAGCTCTAGGTATGTGAGAGGGACCCTGAGTTTGCGGCCTCAAGTGGAATGGACACCGCGATGCCCTGACGCGAAATAAGGCTGGATATCCCTGCAGTGACTGGAATGCAGGCTCGTCTTGCATCTCCCAAGATGAAAGGATGTCTGAATCACCTGTGGAGACCACAGAGAAACACCTAGTTCCCCACCTCATCGCGACCGGAGGCCTCACATCTTTGAAAACTCCAGAGGTACGCGGAGATTAGTGCCTCCAAAGGAGACGATGCCTGACTCCTCGTGAAACTTGATAGGAGTCCCAGGATTCCTGTGGCACGTGGAAAGGGACCCTTGTTCTCCCGCCTCAGGTGGAGAGGCGTCCTAATTGCCTTGCCAAGCCTCGAGGAGAATCCCGAGTTGTGTCTCGCAACTAGGCAAGAGTCCTGACGTGGCTGAACACACACGTGTGTGGAAGGGCCATCCCCGCCGTAACTGGAGAATATACCCCAGGTTCCCGCCGCAACTCGAGAAAAACCATGAGACTTCCCCCTCGCCGCGAGATGAGGCCCGATTCCCCTGCACTGCGTGCAGAGCAATTCTGTGTTGCACATCACACATGAAAGGAGCCTTGATTTCCTTCATGGCACTCCAGAGAAACCCCAAGAACACTGTTTCAAGGCTAGAGGGATCCTGAGGTCACTGTAGCAACACGAAAGAGCTCCGTGGACCAAAAATCAACTCGAGATGAGAGGTTAGTCCCTGGCTTCGACTCCAGAGGAATACCACCTTACCACAAGCACCTCAAGAGGAGGCTTCTCTCAGCTCTAGGTATGTGAGAGGGACCCTGAGGTTGCGGCCTCAAGTGGAATGGACACCGCGATGCCCTGACTCGAAATAAGGCCGGATATCCCTGCAGTGACTGGAATGCAGGCTCGTCTTGCATCTCCCAAGACGACAGGGTGTCTGAATCCCCTGTGGAGACCACAGAGAAAGACCTAGTTCCCCACCTCATCGCGACAGGAGGCCTCAAATCCTTTGAAAACTCCAGAGGTATGCGGAGATCAGTGCCTCCAAAGGAGACGATGCCTGACTCCTCGTGAAACTTGATAGGAGACCCAGGATTCCTGTGGCACGTGGAAAGGGACCCTTGGTCTCCCGTCTCAGCTGGAGAGGCGTCCCAATTGCCCTGCCAAGCCTCGAGGAGAATCCCGAGTTGTCCCTCGCAACTAGGCAGGAGTCCTGACATGGCTGAACACACACGTGTGTGGAAAGGCCATCCCCGTCGTAACTCGAGAATATACCCCAGGTTCCCGCCGCAACTCGAGAAAAACCATGAGACTTTCCCCTCGCCGCGAGATGAGGCCCGATTCCCCAGCACTGCGTGTAGAGCAATTCCGTCTTGCACATCACACATGAAAGGAGCCTTGATTTCCTTCATGGCACTCCAGAGAAACCCCAAGAACACTGTTTCAAGGCTAGAGGGATCCTGAGGTCACTGTAGCAACACGAAAGAGCTCCGTGGACCAAGAATCAACACGAGATGAGAGGTTAGTCCCTGGCTTCGACTCCTGAGGAATACCACCTTACCACAAGCACCTCAAGAGGAGGCTTCTCTCAGCT
Organism: Cervus elaphus; assembly: GCF_910594005.1. Taxonomy (NCBI): domain Eukaryota; kingdom Metazoa; phylum Chordata; class Mammalia; order Artiodactyla; family Cervidae; genus Cervus; species Cervus elaphus. Next base: position 2,127,299 of record NC_057828.1, read on the forward strand.
CTAGGTATGTGAGAGGGATCCTGAGTTTGCGGCCTCAAGTGGAATGGACACCGCGATGCCCTGACTCGAAATAAGGCTGGATATCCCTGCAGTGACTTGAATGCAGGCTAGTCTTGCATCTCCCAAGAAGAAAGGATGTCTGAATCCCCTGTGGAGACCACAGAGAAACACCTAGTTCCCCACCTCATTGCGACCGGAGGCCTCACATCCTTTGAAAACTCCAGAGGTACGCGGAGATCAGTGCCTCCAAAGGAGACGATGCCTGACTCCTCATGAAACTTGATAGGAGTCCCAGGATTCTTGTGGCACGTGGAAAGGGACCCTTGGTCTCCCGCCTCAGCTGGAGAGGCGTTCCAATTGCCCTGCCAAGCCTCGAGGAGAATCCCGAGTTGTCCCTCGCAACTAGGCAGGAGTCCTGACGTGGCTGAACAAACACGTGTGTGGAAGGGCCATCCCCGTCGTAACTCGAGAATATACCCCAGGTTCCCGCCGCAACTCGAGAAAAACCATGAGACTTCCCCCTCGATGCGAGATGAGGCCCGATTCCCCTGTACTGCGTGCAGAGCAATTCCGTCTTGCACATCACACATGAAAGGAGCCTTGATTTCCTTGATGGCACTCCAGAGAAACCCCAAGAACACTGTTTCAAGGCTAGAGGGATCCTGAGGTCACTGTAGCAACACGAAAGAACTCTGTGGACCAAAAATCAACTCGAAAAGAGAGGTTAGTCCCTGGATTCGTCTCCAGAGGAATACCACCTTACCACAAGCACCTCAAGAGGAGGCTTCTCTCAGCTCTAGGTATGTGAGAGGGACCCTGAGTTTGCGGCCTCAAGTGGAATGGACACCGCGATGCCCTGACTCGAAATAAGGCCGGATATCCCTGCAGTGACTTCAATGCAGGCTCGTCTTGCATCTCCCAGGACGAAAGGATGTCTGAATCCCCTGTGGAAAGCACAGAGAAAGACTTAGTTCCCCACCTCATCGCGACCGATAGCCTCACATCCTTTGAAATCTCCAGAGGTACGCGGGGATCAGTGCCTCCAAAGGAGACGATGCCTGACTCCTCGTGAAACTTGATAGGAGTCCCAGGATTCCTGTGGCACTTGGAAAGGGACACTTGGTCTCCCGCCTCAGCTGGAGAGGCGTCCCAATTGCCCTGCCAAGCCTCGAGGAGAATCCCGAGTTGTCCCTCGCAACTAGGCAGGAGTCCTGACGTGGCTGAAGAAACACGTGGGTGGAAGGGCCATCCCCGTCGTAACTCGAGAATATACCCCAGGTTCTCGCCGCAACTCGAGAAAAACCATGAGACTTCCCCCTCGCCGCGAGATGAGGCCCGATTCCCCTGCACTGCATGCAGAGCAATTCCGTCTTGCACATCACACATGAAAGGAGCCTTGATTTCCTTGATGGCACTCCAGAGAAACCCCAAGAACACTGTTTCAAGGCTAGAGGGATCCTGAGGTCACTGTAGCAACACGAAAGAGCTCCGTGGGCCAAAAATCAACTCGAGATGAGAGGTTAGTCCCTGGCTTCGACTCCAGAGGAATACCACCTTACCACAAGCACCTCAAGAGGAGGCTTCTCTCAGCTCTAGGTATGTGAGAGGGACCCTGAGTTTGCGGCCTCAAGTGGAATGGACACCGCGATGCCCTGACTCGAAATAAGGCCGGATATCCCTGCAGTGACTGGAATGCAGGCTCGTCTTGCATCTCCCAAGACGAAAGGGTGTCTGAATCCCCTGTGGAGACCACAGAGAAAGACCTAGTTCCCCACCTCATCGCGACAGGAGGCCTCAAATCCTTTGAAAATTCCAGAGGTATGCGGAGATCAGTGCCTCCAAAGGAGACGATGCCTGACTCCTCGTGAAACTTGATAGGAGACCCAGGATTCCTGTGGCACTTGGAAAGGGACACTTGGTCTCCCGTCTCAGCTGGAGGGGCGTCCCAATTGCCCTGCAAAGCCTCGAGGAGAATCCAGAGTTATCCCTCGCATCTAGGCAGGAGTCCTGACATGACTGAACACACACGTGGGTGGAAGGGCCATCCCCGTCGTAACTCGAGAATATACCCCAGGTTCCCGCCGCAACTCGAGAAAAACCATGAGACTTCCCCCTCGCCGCGAGATGAGGCCCGATTCCCCTGCACTGCGTGTAGAGCAATTCCGTCTTGCACATCACACATGAAAGGAGCCTTGATTTCCTTCATGGCACTCCAGAGAAACCCCAAGAACACTGTTTCAAGGCTAGAGGGATCCTGAGGTCACTGTAGCAAAACAAAAGAACTCTGTGGACCAAAAATCAACTCGAAAAGAGAGGTTAGTCCCTGGATTCGTCTCCAGAGGAATACCACCTTACCACAAGCACCTCAAGAGGAGGCTTCTCTCAGCTCTAGGTATGTGAGAGGGACCCTGAGTTTGCGGCCTCAAGTGGAATGGACACCGCGATGCCCTGACTCGAAATAAGGCCGGATATCCCTGCAGTGACTTCAATGCAGGCTCGTCTTGCATCTCCCAGGACGAAAGGATGTCTGAATCCCCTGTGGAAAGCACAGAGAAAGACTTCGTTCCCCATCTCATCGCGACCGATAGCCTCACATCCTTTGAAAACTTCAGAGGTACGCGGAGATCAGTGCCTCCAAAGGAGACGATGCCTGACTCCTCGTGAAACTTGATAGGAGTCCCAGGATTCCTGTGGCACTTGGAAAGGGACACTTGGTCTCCCGTCTCAGCTGGAGAGGCGTCCCAATTGCCCTGCCAAGCCTCAAGGAGAATCCAGAGTTATCCCTCGCAACTAGGCAGGAGTCCTGACGTCGCTGAAGAAACACGTGGGTGGAAGGGCCATCCCCGTCGTAACTCGAGAATATACCCCAGGTTCCCGCCGCAACTCGAGAAAAACCATGAGACTTCCCCCTCGCCGCGAGATGAGGACCGATTCCCCTGCACTGCGTGCAGAGCAATTCCGTGTTGCACATCACACATGAAAGGAGCCTTGATTTCCTTGATGGCACTCCAGAGAAACCCCAAGAACACTGTTTCAAGGCTAGAGGGATCCTGAGGTCACTGTATCAACACGAAAGAGCTCCGTGGGCCAAAAATCAACTCGAGATGAGAGGTTAGTCCCTGGCTTCGACTCCAGAGGAATACCACCTTACCACAAGCACCTCAAGAGGAGGCTTCTCTCAGCTCTAGGTATGTGAGAGGGACCCTGAGTTTGCGGCCTCAAGTGGAATGGACACCGCGATGCCCTGACGCGAAATAAGGCTGGATATCCCTGCAGTGACTTGAATGCAGGCTCGTCTTGCATCTCCCAAGATGAAAGGATGTCTGAATCCCCTGTGGAGACCACAGAGAAAGACCTAGTTCCCCACCTCATCGCGACCGGAGGCCTCACATCCTTTGAAAACTCCAGAGGTACGCGGAGATCAGTGCCTCCAAAGGAGACGATGCCTGACTCCTCGTGAAACTTGATAGGAGTCCCAGGATTCCTGTGGCACGTGGAAAGGGACCCTTGGTCTCCCGCCTCAGCTGGAGAGGTGTCCCAATTGCCTTGCTAAGCCTCGAGGAGAATCCCGAGTTGTGTCTCGCAACTAGGCAAGAGTCTTGACGTGGCTGAACAAACACGTGTGTGGAAGGGCCATCCCCGTCGTAACTGGAGAATATACCCCAGGTTCCCGCCGCAACTCGAGAAAAACCATGAGACTTCCCCCTCGCCGCGAGATGAGGCCCGATTCCCCTGCACTGCATGCAGAGCAATTCTGTGTTGCACATCACACATGAAAGGAGCCTTGATTTCCTTCATGGCACTCCAGAGAAACCCCAAGAACACTGTTTCAAGGCTAGAGGGATCCTGAGGTCACTGTAGCAAAACGAAAGAACTCTGTGGACCAAAAATCAACTCGAAAAGAGAGGTTAGTCCCTGGATTCGTCTCCAGAGGAATACCACCTTACCACAAGCACCTCAAGAGGAGGCTTCTCTCAGCTCTAGGTATGTGAGAGGGACCCTGAGTTTGCGGCCTCAAGTGGAATGGACACCGCGATGCCCTGACTCGAAATAAGGCCGGATATCCCTGCAGTGACTTCAATGCAGGCTCGTCTTGCATGTCCCAGGACGAAAGGATGTCTGAATCCCCTGTGGAAAGCACAGAGAAAGACTTCGTTCCCCACCTCATCGCGACCGATAGCCTCACATCCTTTGAAAACTCCAGAGGTACGCGGAGATCAGTGCCTCCAAAGGAGACGATGCCTGACTCCTCGTGAAACTTGATAGGAGACCCAGGATTCGTGTGGCACGTGGAAAGGGACCCTTGGTCTCCCGTCTCAGCTGGAGAGGCGTCCCAATTGCCCTGCAAAGCCTCGAGGAGAATCCCGAGTTGTCCCTCGCAACTAGGCAGGAGTCCTGACATGGCTGAACATACACGTGTGTGGAAAGGCCATCCCCGTCGTAACTCGAGAATATACCCCAGGTTCCCGCCGCAACTCGAGAAAAACCATGAGACTTCCCCCTCTCCGCGAGATGAGGCCCGATTCCCCAGCACTGCGTGTAGAGCAATTCCGTCTTGCACATCACACATGAAAGGAGCCTTGATTTCCTTCATGGCACTCCAGAGAAACCCCAAGAACACTGTTTCAAGGCTAGAGGGATCCTGAGGTCACTGTAGCAACACGAAAGAGCTCCGTGGACCAAGAATCAACACGAGATGAGAGGTTAGTCCCTGGCTTCGACTCCTGAGGAATACCACCTTACCACAAGCACCTCAAGAGGAGGCTTCTCTCAGCTCTAGGTATGTGAGAAGGATCCTGAGTTTGTGGCCTCAAGTGGAATGGACACCGCGATGCCCTGACTCGAAATAAGGCTGGATATCCCTGCAGTGACTTGAATGCAGGCTCGTCTTGCATCTCCCAAGAAGAAAGGATGTCTGAATCCCCTGTGGAGACCACAGAGAAACACCTAGTTCCCCACCTCATTGCGACCGGAGGCCTCACATCCTTTGAAAACTCCAGAGGTACGCGGAGATCAGTGCCTCCAAAGGAGACGATGCCTGACTCCTCGTGAAACTTGATAGGAGTCCCAGGATTCTTGTGGCACGTGGAAAGGGACCCTTGGTCTCCCGCCTCAGCTGGAGAGGCGTTCCAATTGCCCTGCCAAGCCTCGAGGAGAATCCCGAGTTGTCCCTCGCAACTAGGCAGGAGTCCTGACGTGGCTGAACAAACACGTGTGTGGAAGGGCCATCCCCGTCGTAACTCGAGAATATACCCCAGGTTCCCGCCGCAACTCGAGAAAAACCATGAGACTTCCCCCTCGATGCGAGATGAGGCCCCATTCCCCTGTACTGCGTGCAGAGCAATTCCGTCTTGCACATCACACATGAAAGGAGCCTTGATTTCCTTGATGGCACTCCAGAGAAACCCCAAGAACACTGTTTCAAGCCTAGAGGGATCCTGAGGTCACTGTAGCAACACGAAAGAACTCTGTGGACCAAAAATCAACTCGAAAAGAGAGGTTAGTCCCTGGATTCGTCTCCAGAGGAATACCACCTTACCACAAGCACCTCAAGAGGAGGCTTCTCTCAGCTCTAGGTATGTGAGAGGGACCCTGAGTTTGCGGCCTCAAGTGGAATGGACACCGCGATGCCCTGACTCGAAATAAGGCCGGATATCCCTGCAGTGACTTCAATGCAGGCTCGTCTTGCATCTCCCAGGACGAAAGGATGTCTGAATCCCCTGTGGAAAGCACAGAGAAAGACTTAGTTCCCCACCTCATCGCGACCGATAGCCTCACATCCTTTGAAATCTCCAGAGGTACGCGGAGATCAGTGCCTCCAAAGGAGACGATGCCTGACTCCTCGTGAAACTTGATAGGAGTCCCAGGATTCCTGTGGCACTTGGAAAGGGACACTTGGTCTCCCGCCTCAGCTGGAGAGGCGTCCCAATTGCCCTGCCAAGCCTCGAGGAGAATCCAGAGTTGTCCCTCGCAACTAGGCAGGAGTCCTGACGTGGCTGAAGAAACACGTGGGTGGAAGGGCCATCCCCGTCGTAACTCGATAATATACCCCAGGTTCTCGCCGCAACTCGAGAAAAACCATGAGACTTCCCCCTCGCCGCGAGATGAGGCCCGATTCCCCTGCACTGCATGCAGAGCAATTCCGTCTTGCACATCACACATGAAAGGAGCCTTGATTTCCTTGATGGCACTCCAGAGAAACCCCAAGAACACTGTTTCAAGGCTAGAGGGATCCTGAGGTCACTGTAGCAACACGAAAGAGCTCCGTGGGCCAAAAATCAACTCGAGATGAGAGGTTAGTCCCTGGCTTCGACTCCAGAGGAATACCACCTTACCACAAGCACCTCAAGAGGAGGCTTCTCTCAGCTCTAGGTATGTGAGAGGGACCCTGAGTTTGCAGCCTCAAGTGGAATGGACACCGCGATGCCCTGACTCGAAATAAGGCCGGATATCCCTGCAGTGACTGGAATGCAGGCTCGTCTTGCATCTCCCAAGACGAAAGGGTGTCTGAATCCCCTGTGGAGACCACAGAGAAAGACCTAGTTCCCCACCTCATCGCGACAGGAGGCCTCAAATCCTTTGAAAATTCCAGAGGTATGCGGAGATCAGTGCCTCCAAAGGAGACGATGCCTGACTCCTCGTGAAACTTGATAGGAGACCCAGGATTCCTGTGGCACTTGGAAAGGGACACTTGGTCTCCCGTCTCAGCTGGAGGGGCGTCCCAATTGCCCTGCAAAGCCTCGAGGAGAATCCAGAGTTATCCCTTGCATCTAGGCAGGAGTCCTGACATGGCTGAACACACACGTGTGTGGAAGGGCCATCCCCGTCGTAACTCGAGAATATACCCCAGGTTCCCGCCGCAACTCGAGAAAAACCATGAGACTTCCCCCTCGCCGCGAGATGAGGCCCGATTCCCCTGCACTGCGTGTAGAGCAATTCCGTCTTGCACATCACACATGAAAGGAGCCTTGATTTCCTTCATGGCACTCCAGAGAAACCCCAAGAACACTGTTTCAAGGCTAGAGGGATCCTGAGGTCACTGTAGCAACACGAAAGAGCTCCGTGGACCAAGAATCAACTCGAGAGGGAGGTTAGTCCCTGGCTTCGACTCCAGAGGAATACCACCTTACGACAAGCACCTCAAGAGGAGGCTTCTCTCAGCTCTAGGTATGTGAGAGGGACCCTGAGTTTGCGGCCTCAAGTGGAATGGACACCGCGATGCCCTGACTCGAAAGAAGGCCAGATATCCCTGCAGTGACTGGAATGCAGGCTCGTCTTCCATCTCCCAAGACGAAAGGGTGTCTGAATCCCCTGTGGAGACCACAGAGAAAGACCTAGTTCGCCACCTCATCACGACAGGAGGCCTCAAATCCTTTGAAAACTCCAGAGGTATGCGGAGATCAGTGTCTCCAAAGGAGACGATGCCTGACTCCTCGTGAAACTTGATAGGAGACCCAGGATTCCTGTGGCACGTGGAAAGGGACCCTTGGTCTCCCGTCTCAGCTGGAGAGGCGTCCCAATTGCCCTGCAAAGCCTCGAGGAGAATCCCGAGTTGTCCCTCGCAACTAGGCAGGAGTCCTGACATGGCTGAACACACACGTGTGTGGAAGGGCCATCCCCGTCGTAACTCGAGAATATACCCCAGGTTCCCGCCGCAACTCGAGAAAAACCATGAGACTTCCCCCTCGCCGCGAGATGAGGGCCGATTCCCCTGCACTGCGTGCAGATCAATTCCGTGTTGCACATCACACATGAAAGGAGACTTGATTTCCTTGATGGCACTCCAGAGAAACCCCAAGAACACTGTTTCAAGGCTAGAGGGATCCTGAGGTCACTGTAGCAACACGAAAGAGCTCCGTGGGCCAAAAATCAACTCGAGATGAGAGGTTACTCCCTGGCTTCGACTCCAGAGGAATACCACCTTACCACAAGCACCTCAAGAGGAGGCTTCTCTCAGCTCTAGGTATGTGAGAGGGACCCTGAGTTTGCGGCCTCAAGTGGAATGGACACCGCGATGCCCTGACTCGAAATAAGGCCGGATATCCCTGCAGTGACTGGAATGCAGGCTCGTCTTGCATCTCCCAAGAAGAAAGGATGTCTGAATCCCCTGTGGAGACCACAGAGAAACACCTAGTTCCCCACCTCATCGCGACCAGAGGCCTCACATCCTTTGAAAATTCCAGAGGTACGCGGAGATCAGTGCCTCCAAAGGAGACGATGCCTGACTCCTCGTGAAACTTGATAGGAGTCCCAGGATTCTTGTGGCACATGGAAAGGGACCCTTGGTCTCCCGCCTCAGCTGGAGAGGCGTTCCAATTGCCGTGCCAAGCATCGAGGAGAATCCCGAGTTGTCCCTCGCAACTAGGCAGGAGTCCTGACGTGGCTGAACAAACACGTGGGTGGAAGGGCCATCTCCGTCGTAACTCGAGAATATACCACAGGTTCCCGCCGCAACTCGAGAAAAACCATGAGACTTCCCCCTCGATGCGAGATGAGGCCCGATTCCCCTGTACTGCGTGCAGAGCAATTCCGTCTTGCACATCACACATGAAAGGAGCCTTGATTTCCTTGATGGCACTCCAGAGAAACCCCAAGAACACTGTTTCAAGCCTAGAGGGATCCTGAGGACACTGTAGCAACACGAAAGAACTCTGTGGACCAAAAATCAACTCGAAAAGAGAGGTTAGTCCCTGGATTCGTCTCCAGAGGAATACCACCTTACCACAAGCACCTCAAGAGGAGGCTTCTCTCAGCTCTAGGTATGTGAGAGGGACCCTGAGTTTGCGGCCTCAAGTGGAATGGACACCGCGATGCCCTGACTCGAAATAAGGCCGGATATCCCTGCAGTGACTTCAATGCAGGCTCGTCTTGCATCTCCCAGGACGAAAGGATGTCTGAATCCCCTGTGGAAAGCACAGAGAAAGACTTAGTTCCCCACCTCATCGCGACCGATAGCCTCACATCCTTTGAAAACTCCAGAGGTAAGCGGAGATCATTGCCTCCAAAGGAAACGATTCCTGACTCCTCGTGAAACTTGATAGGAGTCCCAGGATTCCTGTGGCACTTGGAAAGGGACACTTGGTCTCCCGCCTCAGCTGGAGAGGCGTCCCAATTGCCCTGCCAAGCCTCGAGGAGAATCCAGAGTTGTCCCTCGCAACTAGGCAGGAGTCCTGACGTCGCTGAAGAAACACGTGGGTGGAAGGGCCATCCCCGTCGTAACTCGAGAATATACCCCAGGTTCCCGCCGCAACTCGAGAAAAACCATGAGACTTCCCCCTCGCCGCGAGATGAGGCCCGATTCCCCTGCACTGCGTGCAGAGCAGTTCCGTGTTGCACATCACACATGAAAGGAGCCTTGATTTCCTTGATGGCACTCCAGAGAAACCCCAAGAACAATGTTTCAAGGCTAGAGGGATCCTGAGGTCACTGTAGCAACACGAAAGAGCTCCGTGGGCCAAAAATCAACTCGAGATGAGAGGTTAGTCCCTGGCTTCGACTCCAGAGGAATACCACCTTACCACAAGCACCTCAAGAGGAGGCTTCTCTCAGCTCTAGGTATGTGAGAGGGACCCTGAGGTTGCGGCCTCAAGTGGAATGGACACCGCGATGCCCTGACTCGAAATAAGGCTGGATATCCCTGCAGTGACTGGAATGCAGGCTCGTCTTGCATCTCCCAAGACGACAGGGTGTCTGAATCCCCTGTGGAGACCACAGAGAAAGACCTAGTTCCCCACCTCATCGCAACAGGAGGCCTCAAATCCTTTGAAAACTCCAGAGGTATGCGGAGATCAGTGCCTCCAAAGGAGACGATGCCTGACTCCTCGTGAAACTTGATAGGAGACCCAGGATTCCTGTGGCACGTGGAAAGGGACCCTTGGTCTCCCGCCTCAGCTGGAGAGGCGTCCCAATTGCCCTGCCAAGCCTCGAGGAGAATCCCGAGTTGTCCCTCGCAACTAGGCAGGAGTCCTGACATGGCTGAACACACACGTGTGTGGAAAGGCCATCCCCGTCGTAACTCGAGAATATACCCCAGGTTCCCGCCGCAACTCGAGAAAAACCATGAGACTTTCCCCTCGCCGCGAGATGAGGCCCGATTCCCCAGCACTGCGTGTAGAGCAATTCCGTCTTGCACATCACACATGAAAGGAGCCTTGATTTCCTTCATGGCACTCCAGAGAAACCCCAAGAACACTGTTTCAAGGCTAGAGGGATCCTGAGGTCACTGTAGCAACACGAAAGAGCTCCGTGGACCAAGAATCAACACGAGATGAGAGGTTAGTCCCTGGCTTCGACTCCTGAGGAATACCACCTTACCACAAGCACCTCAAGAGGAGGCTTCTCTCAGCTCTAGGTATGTGAGAGGGATCCTGAATTTGCGGCCTCAAGTGGAATGGACACCGCGATGCCCTGACTCGAAATAAGGCTGGATATCCCTGCAGTGACTTGAATGCAGGCTCGTCTTGAATCTCCCAAGAAGAAAGGATGTCTGAATCCCCTGTGGAGACCACAGAGAAACACCTAGTTCCCCACCTCATTGCGACCGGAGGCCTCACATCCTTTGAAAACTCCAGAGGTACGCGGAGATCAGTGCCTCCAAAGGAGACGATGCCTGACTCCTCATGAAACTTGATAGGAGTCCCAGGATTCTTGTGGCACGTGGAAAGGGACCCTTGGTCTCCCGCCTCAGCTGGAGAGGCGTTCCAATTGCCCTGCCAAGCCTCGAGGAGAATCCCGAGTTGTCCCTCGCAACTAGGCAGGAGTCCTGACGTGGCTGAACAAACACGTGTGTGGAAGGGCCATCCCCGTCGTAACTCGAGAATATACCCCAGGTTCCCGCCGCAACTCGAGAAAAACCATGAGACTTCCCCCTCGATGCGAGATGAGGCCCGATTCCCCTGTACTGCGTGCAGAGCAATTCCGTCTTGCACATCACACATGAAAGGAGCCTTGATTTCCTTGATGGCACTCCAGAGAAACCCCAAGAACACTGTTTCAAGGCTAGAGGGATCCTGAGGTTACTGTAGCAACACGAAAGAACTCTGTGGACCAAAAATCAACTCGAAAAGAGAGGTTAGTCCCTGGATTCGTCTCCAGAGGAATACCACCTTACCACAAGCACCTCAAGAGGAGGCTTCTCTCAGCTCTAGGTATGTGAGAGGGACCCTGAGTTTGCGGCCTCAAGTGGAATGGACACCGCGATGCCCTGACTCGAAATAAGGCCGGATATCCCTGCAGTGACTTCAATGCAGGCTCGTCTTGCATCTCCCAGGACGAAAGGATGTCTGAATCCCCTGTGGAAAGCACAGAGAAAGACTTAGTTCCCCACCTCATCGCGACCGATAGCCTCACATCCTTTGAAATCTCCAGAGGTACGCGGGGATCAGTGCCTCCAAAGGAGACGATGCCTGACTCCTCGTGAAACTTGATAGGAGTCCCAGGATTCCTGTGGCACTTGGAAAGGGACACTTGGTCTCCCGCCTCAGCTGGAGAGGCGTCCCAATTGCCCTGCCAAGCCTCGAGGAGAATCCAGAGTTGTCCCTCGCAACTAGGCAGGAGTCCTGACGTGGCTGAAGAAACACGTGGGTGGAAGGGCCATCCCCGTCGTAACTCGAGAATATACCCCAGGTTCTCGCCGCAACTCGAGAAAAACCATGAGACTTCCCCCTCGCCGCGAGATGAGGCCCGATTCCCCTGCACTGCATGCAAAGCAATTCCGTCTTGCACATCACACATGAAAGGAGCCTTGATTTCCTTGATGGCACTCCAGAGAAACCCCAAGAACACTGTTTGAAGGCTAGAGGGATCCTGAGGTCACTGTAGCAACACGAAAGAGCTCCGTGGGCCAAAAATCAACTCGAGATGAGAGGTTAGTCCCTGGCTTCGACTCCAGAGGAATACCACCTTACCACAAGCACCTCAAGAGGAGGCTTCTCTCAGCTCTAGGTATGTGAGAGGGACCCTGAGTTTGCGGCCTCAAGTGGAATGGACACCGCGATGCCCTGACTCGAAATAAGGCCGGATATCCCTGCAGTGACTGGAATGCAGGCTCGTCTTGCATCTCCCAAGACGAAAGGGTGTCTGAATCCCCTGTGGAGACCACAGAGAAAGACCTAGTTCCCCACCTCATCGCGACAGGAGGCCTCAAATCCTTTGAAAATTCCAGAGGTATGCGGAGATCAGTGCCTCCAAAGGAGACGATGCCTGACTCCTCGTGAAACTTGATAGGAGACCCAGGATTCCTGTGGCACTTGGAAAGGGACACTTGGTCTCCCGTCTCAGCTGGAGGGGCGTCCCAATTGCCCTGCAAAGCCTCGAGGAGAATCCAGAGTTATCCCTCGCATCTAGGCAGGAGTCCTGACATGACTGAACACACACGTGTGTGGAAGGGACATCCCCGTCGTAACTCGAGAATATACCCCAGGTTCCCGCCGCAACTCGAGAAAAACCATGAGACTTCCCCCTCGCCGCGAGATGAGGCCCGATTCCCCTGCACTGCGTGTAGAGCAATTCCGTCTTGCACATCACACATGAAAGGAGCCTTGATTTCCTTCATGGCACTCCAGAGAAACCCCAAGAACACTGTTTAAAGGCTAGAGGGATCCTGAGGTCACTGTAGCAAAACGAAAGAACTCTGTGGACCAAAAATCAACTCGAAAAGAGAGGTTAGTCCCTGGATTCGTCTCCAGAGGAATACCACCTTACCACAAGCACCTCAAGAGGAGGCTTCTCTCAGCTCTAGGTATGTGAGAGGGACCCTGAGTTTGCGGCCTCAAGTGGAATGGACACCGCGATGCCCTGACTCGAAATAAGGCCGGATATCCCTGCAGTGACTTCAATGCAGGCTCGTCTTGCATCTCCCAGGACGAAAGGATGTCTGAATCCCCTGTGGAAAGCACAGAGAAAGACTTCGTTCCCCATCTCATCGCGACCGATAGCCTCACATCCTTTGAAAACTTCAGAGGTACGGGGAGATCAGTGCCTCCAAAGGAGACGATGCCTGACTCCTCGTGAAACTTGATAGGAGTCCCAGGATTCCTGTGGCACTTGGAAAGGGACACTTGGTCTCCCGTCTCAGCTGGAGAGGCGTCCCAATTGCCCTGCCAAGCCTCAAGGAGAATCCAGAGTTATCCCTCGCAACTAGGCAGGAGTCCTGACGTCGCTGAAGAAACACGTGGGTGGAAGGGCCATCCCCGTCGTAACTCGAGAATATACCCCAGGTTCCCGCCGCAACTCGAGAAAAACCATGAGACTTCCCCCTCGCCGCGAGATGAGGACCGATTCCCCTGCACTGCGTGCAGAGCAATTCCGTGTTGCACATCACACATGAAAGGAGCCTTGATTTCCTTGATGGCACTCCAGAGAAACCCCAAGAACACTGTTTCAAGGCTAGAGGGATCCTGAGGTCACTGTAGCAACACGAAAGAGCTCCGTGGGCCAAAAATCAACTCGAGATGAGAGGTTAGTCCCTGGCTTCGACTCCAGAGGAATACCACCTTACCACAAGCACCTCAAGAGGAGGCTTCTCTCAGCTCTAGGTATGTGAGAGGGACCCTGAGTTTGCGGCCTCAAGTGGAATGGACACCGCGATGCCCTGACGCGAAATAAGGCTGGATATCCCTGCAGTGACTTGAATGCAGGCTCGTCTTGCATCTCCCAAGATGAAAGGATGTCTGAATCCCCTGTGGAGACCACAGAGAAAGACCTAGTTCCCCACCTCATCGCGACCGGAGGCCTCACATCCTTTGAAAACTCCAGAGGTACGCGGAGATCAGTGCCTCCAAAGGAGACGATGCCTGACTCCTCGTGAAACTTGATAGGAGTCCCAGGATTCCTGTGGCACGTGGAAAGGGACCCTTGGTCTCCCGCCTCAGCTGGAGAGGTGTCCCAATTGCCTTGCTAAGCCTCGAGGAGAATCCCGAGTTGTGTCTCGCAACTAGGCAAGAGTCTTGACGTGGCTGAACAAACACGTGTGTGGAAGGGCCATCCCCGTCGTAACTGGAGAATATACCCCAGGTTCCCGCCGCAACTCGAGAAAAACCATGAGACTTCCCCCTCGCCGCGAGATGAGGCCCGATTCCCCTGCACTGCATGCAGAGCAATTCTGTGTTGCACATCACACATGAAAGGAGCCTTGATTTCCTTCATGGCACTCCAGAGAAACCCCAAGAACACTGTTTCAAGGCTAGAGGGATCCTGAGGTCACTGTAGCAAAACGAAAGAACTCTGTGGACCAAAAATCAACTCGAAAAGAGAGGTTAGTCCCTGGATTCGTCTCCAGAGGAATACCACCTTACCACAAGCACCTCAAGAGGAGGCTTCTCTCAGCTCTAGGTATGTGAGAGGGACCCTGAGTTTGCGGCCTCAAGTGGAATGGACACCGCGATGCCCTGACTCGAAATAAGGCCGGATATCCCTGCAGTGACTTCAATGCAGGCTCGTCTTGCATGTCCCAGGACGAAAGGATGTCTGAATCCCCTGTGGAAAGCACAGAGAAAGACTTCGTTCCCCACCTCATCGCGACCGATAGCCTCACATCCTTTGAAAACTCCAGAGGTACGCGGAGATCAGTGCCTCCAAAGGAGACGATGCCTGACTCCTCGTGAAACTTGATAGGAGACCCAGGATTCCTGTGGCACGTGGAAAGGGACCCTTGGTCTCCCGTCTCAGCTGGAGAGGCGTCCCAATTGCCCTGCAAAGCCTCGAGGAGAATCCCAAGTTGTCCCTCGCAACTAGGCAGGAGTCCTGACATGGCTGAACATACACGTGTGTGGAAAGGCCATCCCCGTCGTAACTCGAGAATATACCCCAGGTTCCCGCCGCAACTCGAGAAAAACCATGAGACTTCCCCCTCTCCGCGAGATGAGGCCCGATTCCCCAGCACTGCGTGTAGAGCAATTCCGTCTTGCACATCACACATGAAAGGAGCCTTGATTTCCTTCATGGCACTCCAGAGAAACCCCAAGAACACTGTTTCAAGGCTAGAGGGATCCTGAGGTCACTGTAGCAACACGAAAGAGTTCCGTGGACCAAGAATCAACACGAGATGAGAGGTTAGTCCCTGGCTTCGACTCCTGAGGAATACCACCTTACCACAAGCACCTCAAGAGGAGGCTTCTCTCAGCTCTAGGTATGTGAGAAGGATCCTGAGTTTGTGGCCTCAAGTGGAATGGACACCGCGATGCCCTGACTCGAAATAAGGCTGGATATCCCTGCAGTGACTTGAATGCAGGCTCGTCTTGCATCTCCCAAGAAGAAAGGATGTCTGAATCCCCTGTGGAGACCACAGAGAAACACCTAGTTCCCCACCTCATTGCGACCGGAGGCCTCACATCCTTTGAAAACTCCAGAGGTACGCGGAGATCAGTGCCTCCAAAGGAGACGATGCCTGACTCCTCGTGAAACTTGATAGGAGTCCCAGGATTCTTGTGGCACGTGGAAAGGGACCCTTGGTCTCCCGCCTCAGCTGGAGAGGCGTTCCAATTGCCCTGCCAAGCCTCGAGGAGAATCCCGAGTTGTCCCTCGCAACTAGGCAGGAGTCCTGACGTGGCTGAACAAACACGTGGGTGGAAGGGCCATCCCCGTCGTAACTCGAGAATATACCCCAGGTTCCCGCCGCAACTCGAGAAAAACCATGAGACTTCCCCCTCGATGCGAGATGAGGCCCGATTCCCCTGTACTGCGTGCAGAGCAATTCCGTCTTGCACATCACACATGAAAGGAGCCTTGATTTCCTTGATGGCACTCCAGAGAAACCCCAAGAACACTGTTTCAAGGCTAGAGGGATCCTGAGGTCACTGTAGCAACACGAAAGAACTCTGTGGACCAAAAATCAACTCGAAAAGAGAGGTTAGTCCCTGGATTCGTCTCCAGAGGAATACCACCTTACCACAAGCACCTCAAGAGGAGGCTTCTCTCAGCTCTAGGTATGTGAGAGGGACCCTGAGTTTGCGGCCTCAAGTGGAATGGACACCGCGATGCCCTGACTCGAAATAAGGCCGGATATCCCTGCAGTGACTTCAATGCAGGCTCGTCTTGCATCTCCCAGGACGAAAGGATGTCTGAATCCCCTGTGGAAAGCACAGAGAAAGACTTAGTTCCCCACCTCATCGCGACCGATAGCCTCACATCCTTTGAAATCTCCAGAGGTACGCGGAGATCAGTGCCTCCAAAGGAGACGATGCCTGACTCCTCGTGAAACTTGATAGGAGTCCCAGGATTCCTGTGGCACTTGGAAAGGGACACTTGGTCTCCCGCCTCAGCTGGAGAGGCGTCCCAATTGCCCTGCCAAGCCTCGAGGAGAATCCAGAGTTGTCCCTCGCAACTAGGCAGGAGTCCTGACGTGGCTGAAGAAACACGTGGGTGGAAGGGCCATCCCCGTCGTAACTCGAGAATATACCCCAGGTTCTCGCCGCAACTCGAGAAAAACCATGAGACTTCCCCCTCGCCGCGAGATGAGGCCCGATTCCCCTGCACTGCATGCAGAGCAATTCCGTCTTGCACATCACACATGAAAGGAGCCTTGATTTCCTTGATGGCACTCCAGAGAAACCCCAAGAACACTGTTTCAAGGCTAGAGGGATCCTGAGGTCACTGTAGCAACACGAAAGAGCTCCGTGGGCCAAAAATCAACTCGAGATGAGAGGTTAGTCCCTGGCTTCGATTCCAGAGGAATACCACCTTACCACAAGCACCTCAAGAGGAGGCTTCTCTCAGCTCTAGGTATGTGAGAGGGACCCTGAGTTTGCAGCCTCAAGTGGAATGGACACCGCGATGCCCTGACTCGAAATAAGGCCGGATATCCCTGCAGTGACTGGAATGCAGGCTCGTCTTGCATCTCCCAAGACGAAAGGGTGTCTGAATCCCCTGTGGAGACCACAGAGAGAGACCTAGTTCCCCACCTCATCGCGACAGGAGGCCTCAAATCCTTTGAAAATTCCAGAGGTATGCGGAGATCAGTGCCTCCAAAGGAGACGATGCCTGACTCCTCGTGAAACTTGATAGGAGACCCAGGATTCCTGTGGCACTTGGAAAGGGACACTTGGTCTCCCGTCTCAGCTGGAGGGGCGTCCCAATTGCCCTGCAAAGCCTCGAGGAGAATCCAGAGTTATCCCTTGCATCTAGGCAGGAGTCCTGACATGGCTGAACACACACGTGTGTGGAAGGGCCATCCCCGTCGTAACTCGAGAATATACCCCAGGTTCCCGCCGCAACTCGAGAAAAACCATGAGACTTCCCCCTCGCCGCGAGATGAGGCCCGATTCCCCTGCACTGCGTGTAGAGCAATTCCGTCTTGCACATCACACATGAAAGGAGCCTTGATTTCCTTGATGGCACTCCAGAGAAACCCCAAGAACACTGTTTCAAGGCTAGAGGGATCCTGAGGTCACTGTAGCAAAACGAAAGAACTCTGTGGACCAAAAATCAACTCGAAAAGAGAGGTTAGTCCCTGGATTCGTCTCCAGAGGAATACCACCTTACCACAAGCACCTCAAGAGGAGGCTTCTCTCAGCTCTAGGTATGTGAGAGGGACCCTGAGTTTGCGGCCTCAAGTGGAATGGACACCGCGATGCCCTGACTCGAAATAAGGCCGGATATCCCTGCAGTGACTTCAATGCAGGCTCGTCTTGCATGTCCCAGGACAAAAGGATGTCTGAATCCCCTGTGGAAAGCACAGAGAAAGACTTCGTTCCCCACCTCATCGCGACCGATAGCCTCACATCCTTTGAAAACTCCAGAGGTACGCGGAGATCAGTGCCTCCAAAGGAGACGATGCCTGACTCCTCGTGAAACTTGATAGGAGTACCAGGATTCCTGTGGCACGTGGAAAGGGACCCTTGGTCTCCCGCCTCAGCTGGAGAGGTGTCCCAATTGCCTTGCCAAGCCTCGAGGAGAATCCCGAGTTGTGTCTCGCAACTAGGCAAGAGTCCTGACGTGGCTGAACAAACACTTGTGTGGAAGGGCCATCCCCGTCGTAACTCGAGAATATACCCCAGGTTCCCGCCGCAACTCGAGAAAAACCATGAGACTTCCCCCTCGATGCGAGATGAGGCCCGATTCCCCTGTACTGCGTGCAGAGCAATTCCGTCTTGCACATCACACATGAAAGGAGCCTTGATTTCCTTGATGGCACTCCAGAGAAACCCCAAGAACTCTGTTTCAAGGCTAGAGGGATCCTGAGGTCACTGTAGCAACACGAAAGAACTCTGTGGACCAAAAATCAACTCGAAAAGAGAGGTTAGTCCCTGGATTCGTCTCCAGAGGAATACCACCTTACCACAAGCACCTCAAGAGGAGGCTTCTCTCAGCTCTAGGTATGTGAGAGGGACCCTGAGTTTGCGGCCTCAAGTGGAATGGACACCGCGATGCCCTGACTCGAAATAAGGCCGGATATCCCTGCAGTGACTTCAATGCAGGCTCGTCTTGCATCTCCCAGGACGAAAGGATGTCTGAATCCCCTGTGGAAAGCACAGAGAAAGACTTAGTTCCCCACCTCATCGCGACCGATAGCCTCACATCCTTTGAAAACTCCAGAGGTACGCGGAGATCAGTGCCTCCAAAGGAGACGATGCCTGACTCCTCGGGAAACTTGATAGGAGTCCCAGGATTCCTGTGGCACTTGGAAAGGGACACTTGGTCTCCCGCCTCAGCTGGAGAGGCGTCCCAATTGCCCTGCCAAGCCTCGAGGAGAATCCAGAGTTTTCCCTCGCAACTAGGCAGGAGCCCTGACGTCGCTGAAGAGACACGTGGGTGGAAGGGCCATCCCCGTCGTAACTCGAGAATATACCCCAGGTTCCCGCCGCAACTCGAGAAAAACCATGAGACTTCCCCCTCGCCGCGAGATGAGGCCCGATTCCCCTGCACTGCGGGCAGAGCAATTCCGTGTTGCACATCACACATGAAAGGAGCCTTGATTTCCTTGATGGCACTCCAGAGAAACCCCAAGAACACTGTTTCAAGGCTAGAGGGATCCTGAGGTCACTGTAGCAACACGAAAGAGCTCCGTGGGCCAAAAATCAACTCGAGATGAGAGGTTAGTCCCTGGCTTCGACTCCAGAGGAATACCACCTTACCACAAGCACCTCAAGAGGAGGCTTCTCTCAGCTCTAGGTATGTGAGAGGGACCCTGAGTTTGCGGCCTCAAGTGGAATGGACACCGCGATGCCCTGACGCGAAATAAGGCCGGATATCCCTGCAGTGACTTGAATGCAGGCTCGTCTTGCATCTCCCAAGATGAAAGGATGTCTGAATCCCCTGTGGAGACGACAGAGAAACACCTAGTTCCCCACCTCATCGCGACCGGAGGCCTCACATCCTTTGAAAACTCCAGAGGTACGCGGAGATCAGTGCCTCCAAAGGAGACGATGCCTGACTCCTCGTGAAACTTGATAGGAGTCCCAGGATTCCTGTGGCACGTGGAAAGGGACCCTTGGTCTCCCGCCTCAGCTCGAGAGGCGTTCCAATTGCCGTGCCAAGCCTCGAGGAGAATCCCGAGTTGTCCCTCGCAACTAGGCAGGAGTCCTGACGTGGCTGAACAAACACGTGGGTGGAAGGGCCATCCCCGTCGTAACTCGAGAATATACCCCAGGTTCCCGCCGCAACTCGAGAAAAACCATGAGACTTCCCCCTCGATGCGAGATGAGGCCCGATTCCCCTGTACTGCGTGCAGAGCAATTCCGTCTTGCACATCACACATGAAAGGAGCCTTGATTTCCTTGATGGCACTCCAGAGAAACCCCAGAACACTGTTTCAAGGATAGAGTGATCCTGAGGTCACTGTAGCAACACGAAAGAACTCTGTGGACCAGAAATCAACTCGAAAAGAGAGGTTAGTCCCTGGATTCGTCTCCAGAGGAATACCACCTTACCACAAGCACCTCAAGAGGAGGCTTCTCTCAGCTCTAGGTATGTGAGAGGGACCCTGAGTTTGCGGCCTCAAGTGGAATGGACACCACGATTCCCTGACTCGAAATAAGGCCGGATATCCCTGCAGTGACTTCAATGCAGGCTCGTCTTGCATCTCCCAGGACGAAAGGATGTCTGAATCCCCTGTGGAAAGCACAGAGAAAGACTTAGTTCCCCACCTCATCGCGACCGATAGCCTCACATCCTTTGAAAACTCCAGAGGTAAGCGGAGATCAGTGCCTCCAAAGGAGACGATGCCTGACTCCTCGTGAAACTTGATAGGAGTCCCAGGATTCCTGTGGCACTTGGAAAGGGACACTTGGTCTCCCGCCTCAGCTGGAGAGGCGTCCCAATTGCCCTGCCAAGCCTCGAGGAGAATCCAGAGTTGTCCCTCGCAACTAGGCAGGAGTCCTGACGTCGCTGAAGAAACACGTGTGTGGAAGGGCCATCCCCCTCGTAACTCGAGAATATACCCCAGGTTCACGCCGCAACTCGAGAAAAACCATGAGACTTCCCCCTCGCCGCGAGATGAGGCCCGATTCCCCTGCACTGCGTGCAGAGCAATTCCGTGTTGCACATCACACATGAAAGGAGCCTTGATTTCCTTCATGGCACTCCAGAGAAACCCCAAGAACACTGTTTCAAGGCTAGAGGGATCCTGAGGTCACTGTAGCAACACGAAAGAGCTCCGTGGGCCAAAAATCAACTCGAGATGAGAGGTTAGTCCCTGGCTTCGACTCCAGAGGAATACCACCTTACCACAAGCACCTCAAGAGGAGGCTTCTCTCAGCTCTAGGTATGTGAGAGGGACCCTGAGTTTGCGGCCTCAAGTGGAATGGACACCGCGATGCCCTGACTCGAAATAAGGCCGGATATCCCTGCAGTGACTGGAATGCAGGCTCGTCTTGCATCTCCCAAGACGACAGGGTGTCTGAATCCCCTGTGGAGACCACATAGAAAGACCTAGTTCCCCACCTCATCGCGACAGGAGGCCTCAAATCCTTTGAAAACTCCAGAGGTATGCGGAGATCAGTGCCTCCAAAGGAGACGATGCCTGACTCCTCGTGAAACTTGATAGGAGACCCAGGATTCCTGTGGCACGTGGAAAGGGACCCTTGGTCTCCCGTCTCAGCTGGAGAGGCGTCCCAATTGCCCTGCAAAGCCTCGAGGAGAATCCAGAGTTGTCCCTCGCAACTAGGCAGGAGTCCTGACATGGCTGAACACACACGTGTGTGGAAAGGCCATCCCCGTCGTAACTCGAGAATATACCCCAGGTTCCCGCAGCAACTCGAGAAAAACCATGAGACTTCCCCCTCGCCGCGAGATGAGGCCCGATTCCCCTGCACTGCGTGCAGAGCAATTCCGTGTTGCACATCACACATGAAAGGAGCCTTGATTTCCTTGATGGCACTCCAGAGAAACCCCAAGAACACTGTTTCAAGGCTAGAGGGATCCTGAGGTCACTGTAGCAACACGAAAGAGCTCCGTGGGCCAAAAATCAACTCGAGATGGGAGGTTAGTCCCTGGCTTCGACTCCAGAGGAATACCACCTTACCACAAGCACCTCAAGAGGAGGCTTCTCTCAGCTCTAGGTATGTGAGAGGGACCCTGAGTTTGCGGCCTCAAGTGGAATGGACACCGCGATGCCCTGACTCGAAATAAGGCCGGATATCCCTGCAGTGACTGGAATGCAGGCTCGTCTTGCATCTCCCAAGACGAAAGGGTGTCTGAATCCCCTGTGGAGACCACAGAGAAAGACCTAGTTCCCCACTCATCGCGACAGGAGGCCTCAAATCCTTTGAAAACTCCAGAGGTATGCGGAGATCAGTGCCTCCAAAGGAGACGATGCCTGACTCCTCGTGAAACTTGATAGGAGTCCCAGGATTCCTGTGGCACGTGGAAAGGGACCCTTGGTCTCCCGCCTCAGCTGGAGAGGCGTCCCAGTTGCCTTGCCAAGCCTCGAGGAGAATCCCGAGTTGTGTCTCGCAACTAGGCAAGAGTCCTGACGTGGCTGAACAAACACGTGTGTGGAAGGGCCATCCCCGTGGTAACTCGAGAATATACCCCAGGTTCCCACTGCAACTCGAGAAAAACCATGAGACTTCCCCCTCACCGCGAGATGAGGCCCGATTCCCCTGCACTGCGTGCAGAGCAATTCTGTGTTGCACATCACACATGAAAGGAGCCTTGATTTCCTTCATGGCACTCCAGAGAAACCCCAAGAACACTGTTTCAAGTCTAGAGGGATCCTGAGGTCACTGTAGCAACACGAAAGAGCTCCGTGGGCCAAAAATCAACTCGAGATGAGAGGTTAGTCCCTGACTTCGACTCCAGAGGAATACCACCTTACCACAAGCACCTCAAGAGGAGGCTTCTCTCAGCTCTAGGTATGTGAGAGGGACCCTGAGTTTGCGGCCTCAAGTGGAATGGACACCGCGATGCCCTGACTCGAAATAAGGCCGGATATCCCTGCAGTGACTGGAATGCAGGCTCGTCTTGCATCTCCCAAGACGAAACGGTGTCTGAATCCCCTGT
This sequence comes from Cervus elaphus, assembly GCF_910594005.1. Taxonomy (NCBI): domain Eukaryota; kingdom Metazoa; phylum Chordata; class Mammalia; order Artiodactyla; family Cervidae; genus Cervus; species Cervus elaphus. The sequence goes on from NC_057828.1 coordinate 2,149,736, forward strand.
GGAGACCACAGAGAAAAACCTAGTTCCCCACCTCATCGCGACAGGAGGCCTCAAATCCTTTGAAAACTCCAGAGGTACAGGGAGATCAGTGCCTCCAAAGGAGACGATGCCTGACTCCTCGTGAAACTTGATAGGAGTCCCAGGATTCCTGTGGCACTTGGAAAGGGACACTTGGTCTCCCGCCTCAGCTGGAGAGGCGTCCCAATTGCCCTGCCAAGCCTCGAGGAGAATCCAGAGTTGTCCCTCGCAACTAGGCAGGAGTCCTGACGTCGCTGAGGAAACACGTGGGTGGAAGGGCCATCCCCGTCGTAACTCGAGAATATACCCCAGGTTCCCGCCGCAACTCGAGAAAAACCATGAGACTTCCCCCTCGCCGCGAGATGAGGCCCGATTCCCCTGCACTGCGTGCAGAGCAATTCCCTGTTGCACATCACACAAGAAAGGAGCCTTGATTTCCTTGATGGCACTCCAGAGAAACCCCAACAACACTGTTTCAAGGCTAGAGGGATCCTGAGGTCACTGTAGCAACACGAAAGAGCTCCGTGGACCAAGAATCAACACGAGATGAGAGGTTAGTCCCTGGCTTCGACTCCTGAGGAACACCACCTTACCACAAGCACCTCAAGAGGAGGCTTCTCTCAGCTCTAGGTATGTGAGAGGGATCCTGAGTTTGCGGCCTCAAGTGGAATGGACACCGCGATGCCCTGACTCGAAATAAGGCCGGATATCCCTGCAGTGACTTGAATGCAGGCTCGTCTTGCATCTCCCAAGAAGAAAGGGTGTCTGAATCCCCTGTGGAGACCACAGAGAAAGACCTAGTTCCCCACCTCATCGCGACAGGAGGCCTCAAATCCTTTGAAAACTCCAGAGGTATGCGGAGATCAGTGCCTCCAAAGGAGACGATGCCTGACTCCTCGTGAAACTTGATAGGAGACCCAGGATTCCTGTGGCACGTGGAAAGGGACCCTTGGTCTCCCGCCTCAGCTGGAGAGGCGTCCCAATTGCCCTGCAAAGCCTCGAGGAGAATCCCGAGTTGTCCCTCGCAACTAGGCAGGAGTCCTGACATGGCTGAACACACACGTGTGTGGAAGGGCCATCCCCTCTTAACTCGAGAATATACCCCAGGTTCCCGCCGCAACTCGAGAAAAACCATGAGACTTCCCCCTCGCCGCGAGATGAGGCCCGATTCCCCTGCACTGCGTGCAGAGCAATTCCGTGTTGCACATCACACATGAAAGGAGCCTTGATTTCCTTCATGGCACTCCAGAGAAACCCCAAGAACACTGTTTCAAGGCTAGAGGGATCCTGAGGTCACTGTAGCAACAAGAAAGAGCTCCGTGGACCAAGAATCAACACGAGATGAGAGGTTAGTCCCTGGCTTCGACTCCTGAGGAATACCACCTTACCACAAGCACCTCAAGAGGAGGCTTCTCTCAGCTCTAGGTATGTGAGAGGGATCCTGAGTTTGCGGCCTCAAGTGGAATGGTCACCGCGATGCCCTGACTCGAAATAAGGCCGGATATCCCTGCAGTGACTTGAATGCAGGCTCGTCTTGCATCTCCCAAGAAGAAAGGATGTCTGAATCCCCTGTGGAGACCACAGAGAAACACCCAGTTCCCCACCTCATCGCGACCGGAGGCCTCACATCCTTTGAAAACTCCAGAGGTACGCGGAGATCAGTGCCTCCAAAGGAGACGATGCCTGACTCCTCGTGAAACTTGATAGGAGTCCCAGGATTCTTGTGGCACGTGGAAAGGGACCCTTGGTCTCCCGCCTCAGCTGGAGAGGCGTTCCAATTGCCCTGCCAAGCCTCGAGGAGAATCCCGAGTTGTCCCTCGCAACTAGGCAGGAGTCCTGACGTGGCTGAACAAACACGTGGGTGGAAGGGCCATCCCCGTCGTAACTCGAGAATATACCCCAGGTTCCCGCCGCAACTCGAGAAAAACCATGAGACTTCCCCCTCGATGCGAGATGAGGCCCGATTCCCCTGTACTGCGTGCAGAGCAATTCCGTCTTGCACATCACACATGAAAGGAGCCTTGATTTCCTTGATGGCACTCCAGAGAAACCCCAGAACACTGTTTCAAGGCTAGAGGGATCCTGAGGTCACTGTAGCAAAACGAAAGAACTCTGTGGACCAGAAATCAACCCGAAAAGAGAGGTTAGTCCCTGGATTCGTCTCCAGAGGAATACCACCTTACCACAAGCACCTCAAGAGGAGGCTTCTCTCAGCTCTAGGTATGTGAGAGGGACCCTGAGTTTGCGGCCTCAAGTGGAATGGACACCGCGATGCCCTGACTCGAAATAAGGCCGGATATCCCTGCAGTGACTTCAATGCAGGATCGTCTTGCATCTCCCAGGACAAAAGGATGTCTGAATCCCCTGTGGAAAGCACAGAGAAAGACTTAGTTCCCCACCTCATCGCGACCGATAGCCTCACATCCTTTGAAAACTCCAGAGGTACGCGGAGATCAGTGCCTCCAAAGGAGACGATGCCTGACTCCTCGTGAAACTTGATAGGAGTCCCAGGATTCCTGTGGCACGTGGAAAGGGACCCTTGGTCTCCCGCCTCAGCTGGAGAGGCGTTCCAATTGCCCTGCCAAGCCTCGAGGAGAATCCCGAGTTGTCCCTCGCAACTAGGCAGGAGTCCTGACGTGGCTGAACAAACACGTGGGTGGAAGGTCCATCCCCGTCGTAACTCGAGAATATACCCCAGGTTCCCGCCGCAACTCGAGAAAAACCATGAGACTTCCCCCTCGATGCGAGATGAGGCCCGATTCCCCTATACTGCGTGCAGAGCAATTCCGTCTTGCACATCACACATGAAAGGAGCCTTGATTTCCTTGATGGCACTCCAGAGAAACCCCAAGAACACTGTTTCAAGGCTAGAGGGATCCTGAGGTCACTGTAGCAACATGAAAGAACTCTGTGGACCAAAAATCAACTCGAAAAGAGAGGTTAGTCCCTGGATTCGCCTCCAGAGGAATACCACCTTACCACAAGCACCTCAAGAGGAGGCTTCTCTCAGCTCTAGGTATGTGAGAGGGACCCTGAGTTTGCGGCCTCAAGTGGAATGGACACCGCGATGCCCTGACTCGAAATAAGGCCGGATATCCCTGCAGTGACTTCAATGCAGGCTCGTCTTGCATCTCCCAGGACGAAAGGATGTCTGAATCCCCTGTGGAGACCACAGAGAAAGACCTAGTTCCCCACCTCATCGCGACCGGAGGCCTCACATCCTTTGAAAACTCCAGAGGTACGCGGAGATCAGTGCCTCCAAAGGAGACGATGCCTGACTCCTCGTGAAACTTGATAGGAGTCCCAGGATTCCTATGGCACGTGGAAAGGGACCCTTGGTCTCCCGCCTCAGCTGGAGAGGCGTCCCAATTGCCTTGCCAAGCCTCGAGGAGAATCCCGAGTTGTGTCTCTCAACTAGGCAAGAGTCCTGACGTGGCTGAACAAACACGTGTGTGGAAGGGCCATCCCCGTCGTAACTCGAGAATATACCCCAGGTTCCCACCGCAACTCGAGAAAAACCATGAGACTTCCCCCTCGCCGCAAGATGAGGCCCGATTCCCCTGCACTGCGTGCAGAGCAATTCTGTGTTGCACATCACACATGAAAGGAGCCTTGATTTCCTTCATGGCACTCCAGAGAAACCCCAAGAACACTGTTTCAAGGCTAGAGGGATCCTGAGGTCACTGTAGCAACACGAAAGAGCTCCGTGGACCAAAAATCAACTCGAGATGAGAGGTTAGTCCCTGGCTTCGACTCCAGAGAAATACCACCTTACCACAAGCACCTCAAGAGGAGGCTTCTCTCAGCTCTAGGTATGTGAGAGGGACCCTGAGTTTGCGGCCTCAAGTGGAATGGACACCGCGATGCCCTGACTCGAAATAAGGCCGGATAGTCCTGCAGTGACTGGAATGCAGGCTCGTCTTGCATCTCCCAAGACGAAAGGGTGTCTGAATCCCCTGTGGAGACCACAGAGAAAGACCTAGTTCCCCACCTCATCGCGACAGGAGGCCTCAAACCTTTGATAACTCCAGAGGTATGCGGAGATCAGTGCCTCCAAAGGAGACGATGCCTGACTCCTCGTGAAACTTGATAGGAGACCCAGGATTCCTGTGGCACGTGGAAAGGGACCCTTGGTCTCCCGTCTCAGATGGAGATGCGTCCCAATTGCCCTGCAAAGCCTCGAGGAGAATCCCGAGTTGTCCCTCGCAACTAGACAGGAGTCCTGACGTCGCTGAAGGAACACGTGGGTGGAAGGGCCATCCCCGTCGTAACTCGAGAATATACCCCAGGTTCCCGCCGCAACTCGAGAAAAACCATGAGACTTCCCTCTCGCCGTGAGATGCGGCCCGATTCCCCTGCACTGCGTGCAGAGCAATTCCGTGTTGCACATCACACATGAAAGGAGCCTTGATTTCCTTGATGGCACTCCAGAGAAACCCCAAGAACACTGTTTCAAGGATAGAGGGATACTGAGGTCACTGTAGCAACACGAAAGAGCTCCGTGGACCAAGAATCAACACGAGATGAAAGGTTAGTCCCTGGCTGCGACTCCTGAGGAATACCACCTTACCACAAGCACCTCAAGAGGAGGCTTCTCTCAGCTCTAGGTATGTGAGAGGGATCCTGAGTTTGTGGCCTCAAGTGGAATGGACACCGCGATGCCCTGACTCGAAATAAGGCCGGATAACCCTGCAGTGACTTGAATGCAGGCTCGTCTTGTATCTCCCAAGAAGAAAGGATGTCTGAATCCCCTGTGGAGACCACAGAGAAACACCTAGTTCCCCAGCTCATCGCGACCGCAGGCCTCACATCCTTTGAAAACTCCAGAGGAACGCGAAGATCAGTGCCTCCAAAGGAGACGATGCCTGACTCCTCGTGAAACTTGATAGCAGTCCCAGGATTCTTCTGGCACGTGGAAAGGGACCCTTGGTCTCCCGCCTCAGCTGGAGAGGCTTTCCAATTGCCCTGCCAAGCCTCGAGGAGAATCCCGAGTTGTCCTTCGCAACTAGGCAGGAGTCCTGATGTGGCTGAACAAATACGTGGGTGGAAGGGCCATCCCCGTCGTAACTCGGGAATATACCCCAGGTTCCCGCCGCAACTCGAGAAAAACCATGAGACTTCCCCCTCGATGCGAGATGAGGCCCGATTCCCCTGTACTGCGTGCAGAGCAATTCCGTCTTGCACATCACAAATGAAAGGAGCCTTGATTTCCTTGATGGCACTCCAGAGAAACCCCAAGAACACTGTTTCAAGGATAGAGGGATCCTGAGGTCACTGTTGCAACACGAAAGAACTCTGTGGACCAAAAATCAACTCGAAAAGAGAGGTTAGTCCCTGGATTCGTCTCCAGAGGAATACCACCTTACCACAAGCACCTCAAGAGGAGGCTTCTCTCAGCTCTAGGTATGTGAGAGGGACCCTGAGTTTGCGGCCTCAAGTGGAATGGACACCGCGATGCCCTGACTCGAAATAAGGCCGGATATCCCTGCAGTGACTTCAATGCAGGCTCGTCTTGCATCTCCCAGAACGAAAGGATGTCTGAATCCCCTGTGGAAAGCACAGAGAAAGACTTAGTTCCCCACCTCATCGAGACCGATAGCCTCACATCCTTTGAAAACTCCAGAGGTACGCGGAGATCAGTGCCTCCAAAGGAGACGATGCCTGACTCCTCGTGAAACTTGATAGGAGTCCCAGGATTCCTGTGGCACTTGGAAAGGGACACTTGGTCTCCCGCCTCAGCTGGAGAGGCGTCCCAATTGCCCTGCCAAGCCTCGAGGAGAATCCAGAGTTGTCCCTCGCAACTAGGCAGGAGTCCTGACGTCGCTGAAGAAACACGTGGGTGGAAGGGCCATCCCCGTCGTAACTCGAGAATATACCCCAGGTTCCCGCCGCAACTCGAGAAAAACCATGAGACTTCCCCCTCGCCGCGAGATGAGGCCCGATTCCCCTGCACTGCATGCAGAGCAATTCCGTGCTGCACATCACACATGAAAGGAGCCTTGATTTCCTTCATGGCACTCCAGAGAAACCCCAAGAACACTGTTTCAAGGCTAGAGGGATCCTGAGGTCACTGTAGCAACACGAAAGAGCTCCGTGGGCCAAAAATCAACTCGAGATGAGAGGTTAGTCCCTGGCTTCGACTCCAGAGGAATACCACCTTACCACAAGCACCTCAAGAGGAGGCTTCTCTCAGCTCTAGGTATGTGAGAGGGACCCTGAGTTTAAGGCCTCAAGTGGAATGGACACCGCGATGCCCTGACTCGAAATAAGGCCGGATATCCCGGCAGTGACTTGAATGCAGGCTCGTCTTGCATCTCCCAAGATGAAAGGATGTCTGAATCCCCTGTTGAGACCACAGAGAAAGAACTAGTTCCCCACCTCATCGCGACCGGAGGCCTCACATTCTTTCAAAACTCCAGAGGTACGCGGAGATCAGTGCCTCCAAAGGAGACGATGCCTGACTCATCGTGAAACTTGATAGGAGTCCCAGGATTCCTGTGGCACGTGGAAAGGGACACTTGGTCTCCCGCCTCAGGTGGAGAGGCGTCCCAATTGCCTTGCCAAGCCTCGAGGAGAATCCCGAGTTGTGTCTCGCAACTAGGCAAGAGTCCTGACGTGGCTGAACAAACACGTGTGTGGAAGGGCCATCCCCGTCGTAACTCGAGAATATACCCCAGGTTCCCGCCGCAACTCGAGAAAAACCATGAGACTTCCCCCTCGCCGCGAGATGAGGCCCGATTCCCCTGCACTGCGTGCAGAGCAATTCTGTGTTGCACATCACACATGAAAGGAGCCTTGATTTCCTTGATGGCACTCCAGAGAAACCCCAAGAACACTGTTTCAAGGCTAGAGGGATCCTGAGGTCACTGTAGCAACACGAAAGAGCTCCGTGGACCAAAAATCAACTCGAGATGAGAGGTTAGTCCCTGGCTTCGACTCCAGAGGAATACCACCTTACCACAAGCACCTCAAGAGGAGGCTTCTCTAAACTCTAGGTATGTGAGAGGGACCCTGAGTTTGCGGCCTCAAGTGGAATGGACACCGCGATGCCCTGACTCGAAATAAGGCCGAATATCCCTGCAGTGACTGGAATGCAGGCTCGTCTTGCATCTCCCAAGACGAAAGGGTGTCTGAATCCCCTGTGGAGACCACAGAGAAACACCTAGTTCCCCACCTCATCGCGACAGGAGGCCTCAAATCCTTTGAAAACTCCAGAGGTATGCGGAGATCAGTGCCTCCAAAGGAGACGATGCCTGACTCCTCGTGAAACTTGATAGGTGACCCAGGATTCCTGTGGCACGTGGAAAGGGACCCTTGGTCTCCCGTCTCAGCTGGAGAGGCGTCCCAATTGCCCTGCCAAGCCTCGAGGAGAATCCCGAGTTGTCCCTCGCAACTAGGCAGGAGTCCTGACGTCGCTGAAGAAACACGTGGGTGGAAGGGCCATCCCCATCGTAACTCGAGAATATACCCCAGGTTCCCGCCGCAACTCTAGAAAAACCATGAGACTTCCCCCTCGCCGCGAGATGAGGCCCGATTCCCCTGTACTGCGTGCAGAGCAATTCCGTCTTGCACATCACACATGAAAGGAGCCTTGATTTCCTTGATGGCACTCCAGAGAAACCCCAAGAACACTGTTTCAAGGATAGAGGGATCCTGAGGTCACTGTAGCAACACGAAAGAACTCTGTGGACCAAAAATCAACTCGAAAAGAGAGGTTAGTCCCTGGATTCGTCTCCAGAGGAATACCACCTTACCACAAGCACCTCAAGAGGAGGCTTCTCTCAGCTCTAGGTATGTGAGAGGGACCCTGAGTTTGCGGCCTCAAGTGGAATGGACACCGCGATGCCCTGACTCGAAATAAGGCCGGATATACCTGCAGTGACTTCAATGCAGGCTCGTCTTGCATCTCCCAGGACGAAAGGATGTCTGAATCCCCTGTGGAAAGCACAGAGAAAGACTTAGTTCCCCACCTCATCGCGACCGATAGCCTCACATCCTTTGAAAACTCCAGAGGTACGCGGAGATCAGTGCCTCCAAAGGAGACGATGCCTGACTCCTCGTGAAACTTGATAGGAGTCCCAGGATTCCTGTGGCACTTGGAAAGGGACACTTGGTCTCCCGCCTCAGCTGGAGAGGCGTCCCAATTGCCCTGCCAAGCCTCGAGGAGAATCCCGAGTTGTGTCTCGCAACTAGGCAAGAGTCCTGACGTGGCTGAACAAACACGTGTGTGGAAGGGCCATCCGCGTCGTAACTCGAGAATATACCCCAGGTTCCCGCCGCAACTCGAGAAAAACCATGAGACTTCCCCCTCGCCGCGAGATGAGGCCCGATTCGCCTGCACTGCATGCAGAGCAATTCTGTGTTGCACATCACACATGAAAGGAGCCTTGATTTCCTTCATGGCACTCCAGAGAAACCCCAAGAACACTGTTTCAAGGCTAGAGGGATCCTGAGGTCACTGTAGCAACACGAAAGAGCTCCGTGGACCAAAAATCAACTCGAGATGAGAGGTTAGTCCCTGGCTTCGACTCCAGAGGAATACCACCTTACCACAAGCACCTCAAGAGGAGGCTTCTCTCAGCTCTAGGTATGTGAGAGGGACCCTGAGTTTGCGGCCTCAAGTGGAATGGACACCGCGATGCCCTGACTCGAAATAAGGCCGGATATCCCTGCAGTGACTGGAATGCAGGCTCGTCTTGCATCTCCCAAGACGAAAGGGTGTCTGAATCCCCTGTGGAGACCACAGAGAAAGACCTAGTTCCCCACCTCATCGCGACAGGAGGCCTCAAATCCTTTGAAAACACCAGAGGTATGCGGAGATCAGTGCCTCCAAAGGAGACGATGCCTGACTCCTCGTGAAACTTGATAGGAGACCCAGGATTCCTGTGGCACGTGGAAAGGGACCCTTGGTCTCCCGTCTCAGCTGGAGAGGCGTCCCAATTGCCCTGCAAAGCCTCGAGGAGAATCCCGAGTTGTCCCTCGCAACTAGGCAGGAGTCCTGACATGGCTGAACACACACGTGTGTGGAAGGGCCATCCCCGTCGTAACTCGAGAATATACCCCAGGTTCCCGCCGCAACTCGAGAAAAACCATGAGACTTCCCCCTCGCCGCGAGATGAGGGCCGATTCCCCTGCACTGCGTGCAGAGCAATTCCGTGTTGCACATCACACATGAAAGGAGCCTTGATTTCCTTGATGGCACTCCAGAGAAACCCCAAGAACACTGTTTCAAGGCTAGAGGGATCCTGAGGTCACTGTAGCAACACGAAAGAGCTCCGTGGACCAAGAATCAACACGAGATGAGAGGTTAGTCCCTGGCTTCGACTCCTGAGGAATACCACCTTACCACAAGCACCTCAAGAGGAGGCTTCTCTCAGCTCTAGGTATGTGAGAGGGATCCTGAGTTTGCGGCCTCAAGTGGAATGGACACCGCGATGCCCTGACTCGAAATAAGGCCGGATATCCCTGCAGTGACTGGAATGCAGGCTCGTCTTGCATCTCCCAAGAAGAAAGGATGTCTGAATCCCCTGTGGAGACCACAGAGAAACACCTAGTTCCCCACCTCATCGCGACCGGAGGCCTCACATCCTTTGAAAACTCCAGAGGTACGCGGAGATCAGTGCCTCCAAAGGAGACGATGCCTGACTCCTCGTGAAACTTGATAGGAGTCCCAGGATTCTTGTGGCACGTGTAAAGGGACCCTTGGTCTCCCGCCTCAGCTGGAGAGGCGTTCCAATTGCCCTGCCAAGCCTCGAGGAGAATCCCGAGTTGTCCCTCGCAACTAGGCAGGAGTCCTGACGTGGCTGAACAAACACGTGGGTGGAAGGGCCATCCCCGTCGTAACTCGAGAATATACCCCAGGTTCCCGCCGCAACTCGAGAAAAACCATGAGACTTCCCCCTCGATGCGAGATGAGGCCCGATTCCCCTGTTCTGCGTGCAGAGCAATTTCGTGTTGCACATCACACATGAAAGGATCCTTGATTTCCTTGATGGCACTCCAGAGAAACCCCAAGAACACTGTTTCAAGGCTAGAGGGATCCTGAGGTCACTGTAGCAACACGAAAGAACTCTGTGGACCAAAAATCAACTCGAAAAGAGAGGTTAGTCCCTGGCTTCGACTCCAGAGGAATACCACCTTACTACAAGCACCTCAAGAGGAGGCTTCTCTCAGCTCTAGGTATGTGAGAGGGATCCTGAGTTTGCGGCCTCAAGTGGAATGGACACCGCGATGCCCTGACGCGAAATAAGGCTGGATATCCCTGCAGTGACTTGAATGCAGGCTCGTCTTGCATCTCCCAAGATGAAAGGATGTCTGAATCCCCTGTGGAGACCACAGAGAAAGACTTAGTTCCCCACCTCATCGCGACCGGAGGCCTCACATCCTTTGAAAACTCCAGAGGTACGCGGAGATCAGTGCCTCCAAAGGAGACGATGCCTGACTCCTCGTGAAACTTGATAGGAGTCCCAGGATTCCTGTGGCACGTGGAAAGGGACCCTTGGTCTCCCGCCTCAGCTGGAGAGGCGTCCCAATTGCCTTGCCAAGCCTCGAGGAGAATTCCGAGCTGTGTCTCGCAACTAGGCAAGAGTCCTGACGTGGCTGAACAAACACGTGGGTGGAAGGGCCATCCCCGTCGTAACTCGAGAATATACCCCAGGTTCCCGCCGCAACTCGAGAAAAACCATGAGACTTCCCCCTCGCCGCGAGATGAGGCCCGATTCCCCTGCACTGCGTGCAGAGCAATTCCGTGTTGCACATCACACATGAAAGGAGCCTTGATTTCCTTGATGGCACTCCAGAGAAACCCCAAGAACACTGTTTCAAGGCTAGAGGGATCCTGAGGTCACTGTAGCAACACGAAAGAGCTCCGTGGGCCAAAAATCAACTCGAGATGAGAGGTTAGTCCCTGGCTTCGACTCCAGAGGAATACCACCTTACCACAAGCACCTCAAGAGGAGGCTTCTCTCAGCTCTAGGTATGTGAGAGGGACCCTGAGTTTGCGGCCTCAAGTGGAATGGACACCGCGATGCCCTGACGCGAAATAAGGCTGGATATCCCTGCAGTGACTTGAATGCAGGCTCGTCTTGCATCTCCCAAGATGAAAGGATGTCTGAATCCCCTGTGGAGACCACAGAGAAAGACCTAGTTCCCCACCTCATCGCGACCGGAGGCCTCACATCCTTTGAAAACTCCAGAGGTACGCGGAGATCAGTGCCTCCAAAGGAGACGATGCCTGACTCCTCGTGAAACTTGATAGGAGTCCCAGGATTCCTGTGGCACGTGGAAAGGGACCCTTAGTCTCCCGCCTCAGCGGGAGAGTCGTCCCAATTGCCTTGCCAAGCCTCGAGGAGAATCCCGAGTTGTGTCTCCCAACTAGGCAAGAGTCCTGACGTGGCTGAACAAACACGTGTGTGGAAGGGCCATCCCCGTCGTAACTCGAGAATATACCCCAGGTTCCCGCCGCAACTCGAGAAAAACCATGAGACTTCCCCCTCGCCGCGAGATGAGGCCCGATTCCCCTGCACTGCGTGCAGAGCAATTCTGTGTTGCACATCACACATGAAAGGAGCCTTGATTTCCTTCATGGCACTCCAGAGAAACCCCAAGAACACTGTTTCAAGGCTAGAGGGATCCTGAGGTCACTGTAGCAACATGAAAGAGCTCCGTGGACCAAAAATCAACTCGAGATGAGAGCTTAGTCCCTGGCTTCGACTCCAGAGGAATACCACCTTACCACAAGCACCTCAAGAGGAGGTTTCTCTCAGCTCTAGGTATGTGAGAGGGACCCTGAGTTTGCGGCCTTAAGTGGAATGGACACCGCGATGCCCTGACTCGAAATAAGGCCGGATATCCCTGCAGTGACTGGAATGCAGGCTCGTCTTGCATCTCCCAAGACGAAAGGGTGTCTGAATCCCCTGTGGAGACCACAGAGAAAGACCTAGTTCCCCACCTCATCGCGACAGGAGGCCTCAAATCCTTTGAAAACTCCAGAGGTATGCGGAGATCAGTGCCTCCAAAGGAGACGATGCCTGACTCCTCGTGAAACTTGATAGGAGACCCAGGATTCCTGTGGCACTTGGAAAGGGACACTTGGTCTCCCGCCTCAGCTGGAGAGGCGTCCCAATTGCCCTGCCAATCCTCGAGGAGAATCCAGAGTTGTCCCTCGCAACTAGGCAGGAGTCCTGACGTCGCTGAAGAAACACGTGGGTGGAAGGGCCATCCCCGTCGTAACTCGAGAATATACCCCAGGTTCCCGCCGCAACTCGAGAAAAACCATGAGACTTCCCCCTCGCCGCGAGATGAGGCCCGATTCCCCTGCACTGCGTGCAGAGCAATTCCGTGTTGCACATCACACATGAAAGGAGTCTGGATTTCCTTGATGGCACTCCAGAGAAACCCCAAGAACACTGTTTCAAGGCTAGAGGGATCCTGAGGTCACTGTAGCAACACGAAAGAGCTCCGTGGACCAAAAATCAACTCGAGATGAGAGGTTAGTCCCTGGCTTCGACTCCAGAGGAATACCACCTTACCACAAGCACCTCAAGAGGAGGCTTCTCTCAGCTCTAGGTATGTGAGAGGGACCCTGAGTTTGCGGCCTCAAGTGGAATGGACACCGCGATGCCCTGACTCGAAATAAGGCCGGATATCCCTGCAGTGACTGGAATTCAGCCTCGTCTTGCATCTCCCAAGATGAAAGGGTGTCTGAATCCCCAGTGGAGACCACAGAGAAAGACCTAGTTCCCCACCTCATCGCGACAGGAGGCCTCAAATCCTTTGAAAACTCCACAGGTATGCGGAGATCAGTGCCTCCAAAGGAGACGATGCCTGACTCCTCGTGAAACTTGATAGGAGACCCAGGATTCCTGTGGCACGTGGAAAGGGACCCTTGGTCTCCCGTCTCAGCTGGAGAGGCGTCCCAATTGCCCTGCAAAGCCTCGAGGAGAATCCCGAGTTGTCCCTCGCAACTAGGCAGGAGTCCTGACATGGCTGAACACACACGTGTGTGGAAGGGCCATCCCCGTCGTAACTCGAGAATATACCCCAGGTTCCCGCCGCAACTCGAGAAAAACCATGAGACGTCCCCATCGCCGCAAAATGAGGCCCGATTCCCCTGCACTGCGTGCAGAGCAATTCCGTCTTGCACATCACACATGAAAGGAGCCTTGATTTCCTTGATGGCACTCCAGAGAAACCCCAAGAACACTGTTTCAAGGCTAGAGGGATCCTGAGGTCACTGTAGCAACACGAAAGAGCTCCGTGGACCAAGAATCAACACGAGATGAGAGGTTAGTCCCTGGCTTCGACTCCAGAGGAATACCACCTTACCACAAGCACCTCAAGAGGAGGCTTCTCTAAGCTCCAGGTATGTGAGAGTGACCCTGAGTTTGCGGCCTCAAGTGGAATGGACACCGCGATGCCCTGACTCGAAATAAGGCCGGATATCCCTGCAGTGACTGGAATGCAGGCTCGTCTTGCATCTCCCAAGACGAAAGGGTGTCTGAATCCCCTGTGGAGACCACAGAGAAAGACCTAGTTCCCCACCTCATCGCGACCGATAGCCTCACATCCTTTGAACACTCCAGAGGTACGCGGAGATCAGTGCCTCCAAAGGAGACGATGCCTGACTCCTCGTGAAACTTGATAGGAGTCCCAGGATTCCTGTGGCACTTGGAAAGGGACACTTGGTCTCCCGCCTCAGCTGGAGAGGCGTCCCAATTGCCCTGCCAAGCCTCGAGGAGAATCCAGAGTTGTCCCTCGCAACTAGGCAGGAGTCCTGACGTCGCTGAAGAAACACGTGGGTGGAAGGGCCATCCCCGTCGTAACTCGAGAATATACCCCAGGTTCCCGCCGCAACTCGAGAAAAACCATGAGACTTCCCCCTCGCCGCGAGATGAGGCCCGATTCCCCTGCACTGCGTGCAGAGCAATTCCGTGTTGCACATCACACATGAAAGGAGTCTTGATTTCCTTGATGGCACTCCAGAGAAACCCCAAGAACACTGTTTCAAGGCTAGAGGGATCCTGAGGTCACTGTAGCAACACGAAAGAGCTCCGTGGACCAAAAATCACCTCGAGATGAGAGGTTCGTCCCTGGCTTCGACTCCAGAGGAATACCACCTTACCACAAGCACCTCAAGAGGAGGCTTCTCTCAGCTCTAGGTATGTGAGAGGGACCCTGAGTTTGCGGCCTCAAGTGGAATGGACACCGCGATGCCCTGACTCGAAATAAGGCCGGATATTCCTGCAGTGACTGGAATGCAGCCTCGTCTTGCATCTCCCAAGACGAAAGGGTGTCTGAATCCCCAGTGGAGACCACAGAGAAAGACCTAGTTCCCCACCTCATCGCGACAGGAGGCCTCAAATCCTTTGAAAACTCCACAGGTATGCGGAGATCAGTGCCTCCAAAGGAGACGATGCCTGACTCCTCGTGAAACTTGATAGGAGACCCAGGATTCCTGTGGCACGTGGAAAGGGAACCTTGGTCTCCCGTCTCAGCTGGAGAGGCGTCCCAATTGCCCTGCAAAGCCTCGAGGAGAATCCCGAGTTGTCCCTCGCAACTAGGCAGGAGTCCTGACGTCGCTGAACACACACGTGTGTGGAAGTGCCATCCCCGTCGTAACTCGAGAATATACCCCAGGTTCCCGCCGCAACTCGAGAAAAACCATGAGACTTCCCCCTCGCCGCGAGATGAGGCCCGATTCCCCTGAACTGCATGCAGAGCAATTCCGTGTTGCACATCACACATGAAAGGAGCCTTGATTTCCTTGATGGCACTCCAGAGAAACCCCAAGAACACTGTTTCAAGGCTAGAGGGATCCTGAGGTCACTGTAGCAACACGAAAGAGCTCCGTGGACCAAGAATCAACACGAGATGAGAGGTTAGTCCCTGGCTTCGACTCCAGAGGAATACCACCTTACCACACGCACCTCAAGAGGAGGCTTCTCTCAGCTCTAGGTATGTGAGAGGGACCCTGAGTTTGCGGCCTCAAGTGGAATGGACACCGCGATGCCCTGACGCGAAATAAGGCTGGATATCCCTGCAGTGACTTGAATGCAGGCTCGTCTTGCATCTCCCAAGATGAAAGGATGTCTGAATCCCCTGTCGTGACCACAGAGAAAGACCTAGTTACCCACCTCATCGCGACCGGAGGCCTCACATCCTTTGAAAACTCCAGAGGTACGCGGAGATCAGTGCCTCCAAAGGAGACGATGCCTGACTCCTCGTGAAACTTGATAGGAGTCCCAGGATTCCTGTGGCACGTGGAAAGGGACCCTTAGTCTCCCGCCTCAGCGGGAGAGGCGTCCCAATTGCCTTGCCAAGCCTCGAGGAGAATCCCGAGTTGTGTCTCCCAACTAGGCAAGAGTCCTGACGTGGCTGAACAAACACGTGTGTGGAAGGGCCATCCCCGTCGTAACTCGAGAATATACCCCAGGTTCCCGCCGCAACTCGAGAAAAACCATGAGACTTCCCCCTCGCCGCGAGATGAGGCCCGATTCCCCTGCACTGCGTGCAGAGCAATTCTGTGTTGCACATCACACATGAAAGGAGCCTTGATTTCCTTCATGGCACTCCAGAGAAACCCCAAGAACACTGTTTCAAGGCTAGAGGGATCCTGAGGTCACTGTAGCATCACGAAAGAGCTCCGTGGACCAAAAATCAACTCGAGATGAGAGGTTAGTCCCTGGCTTCGACTCCAGAGGAATACCCCCTTACCACAAGCACCTCAAGAGGAGGC
Organism: Cervus elaphus; assembly: GCF_910594005.1. Taxonomy (NCBI): domain Eukaryota; kingdom Metazoa; phylum Chordata; class Mammalia; order Artiodactyla; family Cervidae; genus Cervus; species Cervus elaphus. The sequence continues at coordinate 2,165,490 of NC_057828.1, forward strand.
TTCTCTCAGCTCTAGGTATGTGAGAGGGACCCTGAGTTTGCGGCCTCAAGTGGAATGGACACCGCGATGCCCTGACTCAAAATAAGGCCGGATATCCCTGCAGTGACTGGAATGCAGGCTCGTCTTGCATCTCCCAAGACGAAAGGGTGTCTGAATCCCCTGTGGAGACCACAGAGAAAGACCTAGTTCCCCACCTCATCGCGACAGGAGGCCTCAAATCCTTTGAAAACTCCAGAGGTATGCGGAGATCAGTGCCTCCAAAGGAGACGATGCCTGACTCCTCGTGAAACTTGATAGGAGTCCCAGGATTCCTGTGGCACTTGGAAAGGGACCCTTGGTCTCCCGCCTCAGCTGGAGAGGCGTCCCAATTGCCCTGCCAAGCCTCGAGGAGAATCCAGAGTTGTCCCTTGCAACTAGGCAGGAGTCCTGACGTCGCTGAAGAAACACGTGGGTGGAAGGGCCATCCCCGTCGTAACTCGAGAATATACCCCAGGTTCCCGCCGCAACTCGAGAAAAACCATGAGACTTCCCCCTCGACGCGAGATGAGGCCCGATTCCCCTGCACTGCGTGCAGAGCAATTCCGTGTTGCACATCACACATGAAAGGAGCCTTGATTTCCTTCATGGCACTCCAGAGAAACCCCAAGAACACTGTTTCAAGGCTAGAGGGATCCTGAGGTCACTGTAGCAACACGAAAGAACTCTGTGGACCAAAAATCAACTCGAAAAGGGAGGTTAGTCCCTGACTTCGACACCAGAGGAATACCACCTTACTACAAGCACCTCAAGAGGAGGCTTCTCTCAGCTCTAGGTATGTGAGAGGGACCCTGAATTTGCGGCCTCAAGTGGAATGGACTCCGCGATGCCCTGACTCGAAATAAGGCTGGATATCCCTGCAGTGACTTGAATGCAGGCTCGTCTTGCATCTCCCAAGATGAAAGGATGTCTGAATCCCCTGTGGAGACCACAGAGAAAGACTTAGTTCCCCACCTCATCGCGACCGGAGGCCTCACATCCTTTGAAAACTCCAGAGGTACGCGGAGATCAGTGCCTCCAAAGGAGACGATGCCTGACTCCTCGTGAAACTTGATAGGAGACCCAGGATTCCTGTGGCACGTGGAAAGGGACCCTTGGTCTCCCGCCTCAGCTGGAGAGGCGTCCCAATTGCCTTGCCAAGCCTCGAGGAAAATTCCGAGCTGTGTCTCGCAACTAGGCAAGAGTCCTGACGTGGCTGAACAAACACGTGGGTGGAAGGGCCATCCCCGTCGTAACTCGAGAATATACCCCACGTTCCCGCCGCAACTCGAGAAAAACCATGAGACTTCCCCCTCGCCGCGAGATGAGGCCCGATTCCCCTGCACTGCGTGCAGAGCAATTCTGTGTTGCACATCACACATGAAAGGAGCCTTGATTTCCTTCATGGCACTCCAGAGAAACCCCAAGAACACTGTTTCAAGGCTAGAGGGATCCTGAGGTCACTGTAGCAACACGAAAGAGCTCCGTGGACCAAAAATCAACTCGAGATGAGAGGTTAGTCCCTGGCTTCGACTCCAGAGGAATACCACCTTACCACAAGCACCTCAAGAGGAGGCTTCTCTCAGCTCTAGGTATGTGAGAGGGACCCTGAGTTTGCGGCCTTAAGTGGAATGGACACCGCGATGCCCTGACTCGAAATAAGGCCGGATATCCCTGCAGTGACTGGAATGCAGGCTCGTCTTGCATCTCCCAAGACGAAAGGGTGTCTGAATCCCCTGTGGAGACCACAGAGAAAGACCTAGTTCCCCACCTCATCGCGACAGGAGGCCTCAAATCCTTTGAAAACTCCAGAGGTACGCGGAGATCAGTGCCTCCAAAGGAGACGATGCCTGACTCCTCGTGAAACTTGATAGGAGACCCAGGATTCCTGTGGCACTTGGAAAGGGACACTTGGTCTCCCGCCTCAGCTGGAGAGGCGTCCCAATTGCCCTGCCAATCCTCGAGGAGAATCCAGAGTTGTCCCTCGCAACTAGGCAGGAGTCCTGACGTCGCTGAAGAAACACGTGGGTGGAAGGGCCATCCCCGTCGTAACTCGAGAATATACCCCAGGTTCCCGCCGCAACTCGAGAAAAACCATGAGACTTCCCCCTCGCCGCGAGATGAGGCCCGATTCCCCTGCACTGCGTGCAGAGCAATTCCGTGTTGCACATCACACATGAAAGGAGTCTTGATTTCCTTGATGGCACTACAGAGAAACCCCAAGAACACTGTTTCAAGGCTAGAGGGATCCTGAGGTCACTGTAGCAACACGAAAGAGCTCCGTGGACCAAAAATCAACTCGAGATGAGAGGTTAGTCCCTGGCTTCGACTCCAGAGGAATACCACCTTACCACAAGCACCTCAAGAGGAGGCTTCTCTCAGCTCTAGGTATGTGAGAGGGACCCTGAGTTTGCGGCCTCAAGTGGAATGGACACCGCGATGCCCTGACTCGAAATAAGGCCGGATATCCCTGCAGTGACTGGAATGCAGCCTCGTCTTGCATCTCCCAAGACGAAAGGGTGTCTGAATCCCCAGTGGAGACCACAGAGAAAGACCTAGTTCCCCACCTCATCGCGACAGGAGGCCTCAAATCCTTTGAAAACTCCACAGGTATGCGGAGATCAGTGCCTCCAAAGGAGACGATGCCTGACTCCTCGTGAAACTTGATAGGAGACCCAGGATTCCTGTGGCACGTGGAAAGGGAACCTTGGTCTCCCGTCTCAGCTGGAGAGGCGTCCCAATTGCCCTGCAAAGCCTCGAGGAGAATCCCGAGTTGTCCCTCGCAACTAGGCAGGAGTCCTGACGTCGCTGAACACACACGTGTGTGGAAGTGCCATCCCCGTCGTAACTCGAGAATATACCCCAGGTTCCCGCCGCAACTCGAGAAAAACCATGAGACTTCCCCCTCGCCGCGAGATGAGGCCCGATTCCCCTGAACTGCATGCAGAGCAATTCCGTGTTGCACATCACACATGAAAGGAGCCTTGATTTCCTTGATGGCACTCCAGAGAAACCCCAAGAACACTGTTTCAAGGCTAGAGGGGTCCTGAGGTCACTGTAGCAACACGAAAGAGCTCCGTGGACCAAGAATCAACACGAGATGAGAGGTTAGTCCCTGGCTTCGACTCCAGAGGAATACCACTTTACCACACGCACCTCAAGAGGAGGCTTCTCTCAGCTCTAGGTATGTGAGAGGGACCCTGAGTTTGCGGCCTCAAGTGGAATGGACACCGCGATGCCCTGACGCGAAATAAGGCTGGATATCCCTGCAGTGACTTGAATGCAGGCTCGTCTTGCATCTCCCAAGATGAAAGGATGTCTGAATCCCCTGTCGTGACCACAGAGAAAGACCTAGTTACCCACCTCATCGCGACCGGAGGCCTCACATCCTTTGAAAACTCCAGAGGTACGCGGAGATCAGTGCCTCCAAAGGAGACGATGCCTGACTCCTCGTGAAACTTGATAGGAGTCCCAGGATTCCTGTGGCACGTGGAAAGGGACCCTTAGTCTCCCGCCTCAGCGGGAGAGGCGTCCCAATTGCCTTGCCAAGCCTCGAGGAGAATCCCGAGTTGTGTCTCGCAACTAGGCAAGAGTCCTGACGTGGCTGAACAAACACGTGTGTGGAAGGGCCATCCCCGTCGTAACTCGAGAATATACCCCAGGTTCCCGCCGCAACTCGAGAAAAACCATGAGACTTCCCCCTCGCCGCGAGATGAGGCCCGATTCCCCTGCACTGCGTGCAGAGCAATTCTGTGTTGCACATCACACATGAAAGGAGCCTTGATTTCCTTGATGGCACTCCAGAGAAACCCCAAGAACACTGTTTCAAGGCTAGAGGGATCCTGAGGTTACTGTAGCATCACGAAAGAGCTCCGTGGACCAAAAATCAACTCGAGATGAGAGGTTAGTCCCTGGCTTCGACTCCAGAGGAATACCCCCTTACCACAAGCACCTCAAGAGGAGGCTTCTCTCAGCTCTAGGTATGTGAGAGGGACCCTGAGTTTGCGGCCTCAAGTGGAATGGACACCGCGATGCCCTGACTCGAAATAAGGCCGGATATCCCTGCAGTGACTGGAATGCAGGCTCGTCTTGCATCTCCCAAGACGAATGGGTGTCTGAATCCCCTGTGGAGACCACAGAGAAAGACCTAGTTCCCCACCTCATCGCGACAGGAGGCCTCAAATCCTTTGAAAACTCCACAGGTATGCGGAGATCAGTGCTTCCAAAGGAGACGATGCCTGACTCCTCGTGAAACTTGATAGGAGACCCAGGATTCCTGTGTCACGTGGAAAGGGACCCTTGGTCTCCCGTCTCAGCTGGAGAGGCGTCCCAATTGCCCTGCAAAGCCTCGAGGAGAATCCCGAGTTGTCCCTCGCAACTAGGCAAGAGTCCTGACATGGCTGAACACACACGTGGGTGGAAGGGCCATCCCCGTCGTAACTCGAGAATATACCCCAGGTTCCCGCCGCAACTCGAGAAAAACCATGAGACTTCCCCCTCGACGCGAGATGAGGCCCGATTCCCCTGCACTGCGTGCAGAGCAATTCCGTCTTGCACATCACACATGAAAGGAGCCTTGATTTCCTTCATGGCACTTCAGAGAAACCCCAAGAACACTGTTTCAAGGCTAGAGGGATCCTGAGGTCACTGTAGCAACACGAAAGAGCTCCGTGGACCAAGAATCAACACGAGATGACAGGTTAGTCCCTGGCTTCGACTCCTGAGGAATACCACCTTACCACAAGCACCTCAAGAGGAGGCTTCTCTCAGCTCTAGGTATGTGAGAGGGATCCTGAGTTTGCGGCCTCAAGTGGAATGGACACCGCGATGCCCTGACTCGAAATAAGGCCGGATATTCCTGCAGTGACTGGAATGCAGCCTCGTCTTGCATCTCCCAAGACGAAAGGGTGTCTGAATCCCCAGTGGAGACCACAGAGAAAGACCTAGTTCCCCACCTCATCGCGACAGGAGGCCTCAAATCCTTTGAAAACTCCACAGGTATGCGGAGATCAGTGCCTCCAAAGGAGACGATGCCTGACTCCTCGTGAAACTTGATAGGAGACCCAGGATTCCTGTGGCACGTGGAAAGGGAACCTTGGTCTCCCGTCTCAGCTGGAGAGGCGTCCCAATTGCCCTGCAAAGCCTCGAGGAGAATCCCGAGTTGTCCCTCGCAACTAGGCAGGAGTCCTGACGTCGCTGAACACACACGTGTGTGGAAGTGCCATCCCCGTCGTAACTCGAGAATATACCCCAGGTTCCCGCCGCAACTCGAGAAAAACCATGAGACTTCCCCCTCGCCGCGAGATGAAGCCCGATTCCCCTGAACTGCATGCAGAGCAATTCCGTGTTGCACATCACACATGAAAGGAGCCTTGATTTCCTTGATGGCACTCCAGAAAAACCCCAAGAACACTGTTTCAAGGCTAGAGGGATCCTGAGGTCACTGTAGCAACACGAAAGAGCTCCGTGGACCAAGAATCAACACGAGATGAGAGGTTAGTCCCTGGCTTCGACTCCAGAGGAATACCACTTTACCACACGCACCTCAAGAGGAGGCTTCTCTCAGCTCTAGGTATGTGAGAGGGACCCTGAGTTTGCGGCCTCAAGTGGAATGGACACCGCGATGCCCTGACGCGAAATAAGGCTGGATATCCCTGCAGTGACTTGAATGCAGGCTCGTCTTGCATCTCCCAAGATGAAAGGATGTCTGAATCCCCTGTCGTGACCACAGAGAAAGACCTAGTTACCCACCTCATCGCGACCGGAGGCCTCACATCCTTTGAAAACTCCAGAGGTACGCGGAGATCAGTGCCTCCAAAGGAGACGATGCCTGACTCCTCGTGAAACTTGATAGGAGTCCCAGGATTCCTGTGGCACGTGGAAAGGGACCCTTAGTCTCCCGCCTCAGCGGGAGAGGCGTCCCAATTGCCTTGCCAAGCCTCGAGGAGAATCCCGAGTTGTGTCTCGCAACTAGGCAAGAGTCCTGACGTGGCTGAACAAACACGTGTGTGGAAGGGCCATCCCCGTCGTAACTCGAGAATATACCCCAGGTTCCCGCCGCAACTCGAGAAAAACCATGAGACTTCCCCCTCGCCGCGAGATGAGGCCCGATTCCCCTGCACTGCGTGCAGAGCAATTCTGTGTTGCACATCACACATGAAAGGAGCCTTGATTTCCTTCATGGCACTCCAGAGAAACCCCAAGAACACTGTTTCAAGGCTAGAGGGATCCTGAGGTCACTGTAGCATCACGAAAGAGCTCCGTGGACCAAAAATCAACTCGAGATGAGAGGTTAGTCCCTGGCTTCGACTCCAGAGGAATACCCCCTTACCACAAGCACCTCAAGAGGAGGCTTCTCTCAGCTCTAGGTATGTGAGAGGGACCCTGAGTTTGCGGCCTCAAGTGGAATGGACACCGCGATGCCCTGACTCGAAATAAGGCCGGATATCCCTGCAGTGACTGGAATGCAGGCTCGTCTTGCATCTCCCAAGACGAAAGGGTGTCTGAATCCCCTGTGGAGACCACAGAGAAAGACCTAGTTCCCCACCTCATCGCGACAGGAGGCCTCAAATCCTTTGAAAACTCCAGAGGTATGCAGAGATCAGTGCCTCCAAAGGAGACGATGCCTGACTCCTCGTGAAACTTGATAGGAGACCCAGGATTCCTGTGGCACGTGGAAAGGGACCCTTGGTCTCCCGTCTCAGCTGGAGAGGCGTCCCAATTGCCCTGCAAAGCCTCGAGGAGAATCCCGAGTTGTCCCTCGCAACTAGGCAGGAGTCCTGACATGGCTGAACACACACGTGTGTGGAAGGGCCATCCCCGTCGTAACTCGAGAATATACCCCAGGTTCCCGCCGCAACTCGAGAAAAACCATGAGACGTCCCCATCGCCGCAAAATGAGGCCCGATTCCCCTGCACTGCGTGCAGAGCAATTCCGTGTTGCACATCACACATGAAAGGAGCCTTGATTTCCTTGATGGCACTCCAGAGAAACCCCAAGAACACTGTTTCAAGGCTAGAGGGATCCTGAGGTCACTGTAGCAACACGAAAGAGCTCCGTGGACCAAGAATCAACACGAGATGAGAGGTTAGTCCCTGGCTTCGACTCCTGAGGAATACCACCTTACCACAAGCACCTCAAGAGGAGGCTTCTCTAAGCTCCAGGTATGTGAGAGTGACCCTGAGTTTGCGGCCTCAAGTGGAATGGACACCGCGATGCCCTGACTCGAAATAAGGCCGGATATCCCTGCAGTGACTGGAATGCAGGCTCGTCTTGCATCTCCCAAGAAGAAAGGATGTCTGAATCCCCTGTGGAGACCACAGAGAAAGACCTAGTTCCCCACCTCATCGCGACCGATAGCCTCACATCCTTTGAAAACTCCAGAGGTACGCGGAGATCAGTGCCTCCAAAGGAGACGATGCCTGACTCCTCGTGAAACTTGATAGGAGTCCCAGGATTCCTGTGGCACTTGGAAAGGGACACTTGGTCTCCCGCCTCAGCTGGAGAGGCGTCCCAATTGCCCTGCCAAGCCTCGAGGAGAATCCAGAGTTGTCCCTCGCAACTAGGCAGGAGTCCTGACGTCGCTGAAGAAACACGTGGGTGGAAGGGCCATCCCCGTCGTAACTCGAGAATATACCCCAGGTTCCCGCCGCAACTCGAGAAAAACCATGAGACTTCCCCCTCGACGCGAGATGAGGCCCGATTCCCCTGCACTGCGTGCAGAGCAATTCCGTGTTGCACATCACACATGAAAGGAGCCTTGATTTCCTTGATGGCACTCCAGACAAACCCCAAGAACACTGTTTCAAGGCTAGAGGGATCCTGAGGTCACTGTAGCAACACGAAAGAACTCTGTGGACCAAAAATCAACTCGAAAAGGGAGGTTAGTCCCTGGCTTCGACTCCAGAGGAATACCACCTTACTACAAGCACCTCAAGAGGAGGCTTCTCTCAGCTCTAGGTATGTGAGAGGGACCCTGAATTTGCGGCCTCAAGTGGAATGGACACCGCGATGCCCTGACGCGAAATAAGGCTGGATATCCCTGCAGTGACTTGAATGCAGGCTCGTCTTGCATCTCCCAAGATGAAAGGATGTCTGAATCCCCTGTGGAGACCACAGAGAAAGACTTAGTTCCCCACCTCATCGCGACCGGAGGCCTCACATCCTTTGAAAACTCCAGAGGTACGCGGAGATCAGTGCCTCCAAAGGAGACGATGCCTGACTCCTCGTGAAACTTGATAGGAGTCCCAGGATTCCTGTGGCACGTGGAAAGGGACACTTGGTCTCCCGCCTCAGCTGGAGAGGCGTCCCAATTGCCTTGCCAAGCCTCGAGGAGAATTCCGAGCTGTGTCTCGCAACTAGGCAAGAGTCCTGACGTGGCTGAACAAACACGTGGGTGGAAGGGCCATCCCCGTCGTAACTCGAGAATATACCCCACGTTCCCGCCGCAACTCGAGAAAAACCATGAGACTTCCCCCTCGCCGCGAGATGAGGCCCGATTCCCCTGCACTGCGTGCAGAGCAATTCTGTGTTGCACATCACACATGAAAGGAGCCTTGATTTCCTTCATGGCACTCCAGAGAAACCCCAAGAACACTGTTTCAAGGCTAGAGGGATCCTGAGGTCACTGTAGCAACACGAAAGAGCTCCGTGGACCAAAAATCAACTCGAGATGAGAGGTTAGTCCCTGGCTTCGACTCCAGAGGAATACCACCTTACCACAAGCACCTCAAGAGGAGGCTTCTCTCAGCTCTAGGTATGTGAGAGGGACCCTGAGTTTGCGGCCTCAAGTGGAATGGACACCGCGATGCCCTGACTCGAAATAAGGCCGGATATCCCTGCAGTGACTGGAATGCAGGCTCGTCTTGCATCTCCCAAGACGAAAGGGTGTCTGAATCCCCTGTGGAGACCACAGAGAAAGACCTAGTTCCCCACCTCATCGCGACAGGAGGCCTCAAATCCTTTGAAAACTCCAGAGGTATGCGGAGATCAGTGCCTCCAAAGGAGACGATGCCTGACTCCTCGTGAAACTTGATAGGAGACCCAGGATTCCTGTGGCACGTGGAAAGGGACCCTTGGTCTCCCGCCTCAGCTGGAGAGGCGTCCCAATTGCCCTGCAAAGCCTCGAGGAGAATCCCGAGTTGTCCCTCGCAACTAGGCAGGAGTCCTGACATGGCTGAACACACACGTGTGTGGAAGGGCCATCCCGTCGTAACTCGAGAATATACCCCAGGTTCCCGCCGCAACTCGAGAAAAACCATGAGACTTCCCCCTCGCCGCAAAATGAGGCCCGATTCCCCTGCACTGCGTGCAGAGCAATTCCGTGTTGCACATCACACATGAAAGGAGCCTTGATTTCCTTGATGGCACTCCAGAGAAACCCCAAGAACACTGTTTCAAGGCTAGAGGGATCCTGAGGTCACTGTAGCAACACGAAAGAGCTCCGTGGACCAAGAATCAACACGAGATGAGAGGTTAGTCCCTGGCTTCGACTCCTGAGGAAAACCACCTTACCACAAGCACCTCAAGAGGAGGCTTCTCTCAGCTCTAGGTGTGTGAGAGGGACCCTGAGTTTGCGGCCTCAAGTGGAATGGACGCCGCGATGCCCTGACTCGAAATAAGGCCGGATATCCCTGCAGTGACTTCAATGCAGGCTCGTCTTGCATCTGCCAAGAAGAAAGGATGTCTGAATCCCCTGTGGAGACCACAGAGAAAGACCTAGTTCCCCACCTCATCGTGACCGGAGGCCTCACATCCTTTGAAAAGTCGAGAGGTACGCGGAGATCAGTGCCTACAAAGGAGACGATGCCTGACTCCTCGTGAAACTTGATAGGAGTCCCAGGATTCTTGTGGCACGTGGAAAGGGACCCTTGGTCTCCCGCCTCAGCTGGAGAGGCGTTCCAATTGCCCTGCCAAGCCTCGAGGAGAATCCCGAGTTGTCCCTCGCAACTAGGCAGGAGTCCTGACGTCGCTGAAGAAACACGTGGGTGGAAGGGCCATCCCCGTCGTAACTCGAGAATATACCCCAGGTTCCCGCCGCAACTCGAGAAAAACCATGAGACTTCCCCCTCGCCGCGAGATGAGGCCCGATTCCCCTGCACTGCGTGCAGAGCAATTCAGTGTTGCACATCACACATGAAAGGAGCCTTGATTTCTTTGATGGCACTCCAGAGAAACCCCAAGAACACTGTTTCAAGGCTAGAGGGATCCTGAGGTCACTGTAGCAACACGAAAGAGCTCCGTGGGCCAAAAATCAACTCGAGATGAGAGGTTAGTCCCTGGCTTCGACTCCAGAGGAATACCACCTTACCACAAGCACCTCAAGAGGAGGCTTCTCTCAGCTCTAGGTATGTGAGAGGGACCCTGAGTTTGCGGCCTCAAGTGGAATGGACACCGCGATGCCCTGACTCGAAATAAGGCCGGATATCCCTGCAGTGACTGGAATGCAGGCTCGTCTTGCATCTCCCAAGACGAAAGGGTGTCTGAATCCCCTGTGGAGACCACAGAGAAAGACCTAGTTCCCCACCTCCTCGCGACAGGAGGCCTCAAATCCTTTGAAAACTCCACAGGTATGCGGAGATCAGTGCCTCCAAAGGAGACGATGCCTGACTCCTCGTGAAACTTGATAGGAGACCCAGGATTCCTGTGTCACGTGGAAAGGGACCCTTGGTCTCCCGTCTCAGCTGGAGAGGCGTCCCAATTGCCCTGCAAAGCCTCGAGGAGAATCCAGAGTTGTCCCTCGCAACTAGGCAAGAGTCCTGACATGGCTGAACACACACGTGGGTGGAAGGGCCATCCCCGTCGTAACTCGAGAATATACCCCAGGTTCCCGCCGCAACTCGAGAAAAACCATGAGACTTCCCCCTCGACGCGAGATGAGGCCCGATTCCCCTGCACTGCGTGCAGAGCAATTCCGTCTTGCACATCACACATGAAAGGAGCCTTGATTTCCTTGATGGCACTCCAGAGAATCCCCAAGAACACTGTTTCAAGGCTAGAGGGATCCTGAGGTCACTGTAGCAACACGAAAGAGCTCCGTGGACCAAGAATCAACACGAGATGAGAGGTTAGTCCCTGGCTTCGACTCCTGAGGAATACCACCTTACCACAAGCACCTCAAGAGGAGGCTTCTCTCAGCTCTAGGTATGTGAGAGGGATCCTGAGTTTGCGGCCTCAAGTCGAATGGACACCGCGATGCGCTGACTCGAAATAAGGCCGGATATCCCTGCAGTGACTTGAATGCAGGCTCGTCTTGCATCTCCCAAGAAGAAAGGATGTCTGAATCCCCTGTGGAGACCACAGAGAAACACCTAGTTCCCCACCTCATCACGACCGGAGGCCTCACATCCTTTGAAAACTCCAGAGGTACGCGGAGATCAGTGCCTCCAAAGGAGACGATGCCTGACTCCTCGTGAAATTTGATAGGAGTCCCAGGATTCTTGTGGCACGTGGAAAGGGACCCTTTAACTCCCGCCTCAGCTGGAGAGGCGTCCCAATTGCCCTGCCAAGCCTCGAGGAGAATCCCGAGTTGTCCCTCGCAACTAGGCAGGAGTCCTGACGTGGCTGAACAAACACGTGGGTGGAAGGGCCATCCCCGTCGTAACTCGAGAATATACCCCAGGTTCCCGCCGCAACTCGACAAAAACCATGAGACTTCCCCCTCGATGCGAGATGAGGCCCGATTCCCCTGTACTGCGTGAAGAGCAATTCCGTCTTGCACATCACACATGAAAGGAGCCTTGATTTCCTTGATGGCACTCCAGAGAAACCCCAAGAACACTGTTTCAAGGATAGAGGGATCCTGAAGTCACTGTAGCAACACGAAAGAACTCTGTGGACCAAAAATCAACTCGAAAAGAGAGGTTAGTCCCTGGATTCGTCTCCAGAGGAATACCACCTTACCACAAGCACCTCAAGAGGAGGCTTCTCTCAGCTCTAGGTATGTGAGAGGGACCCTGAGTTTGCGGCCTCAATTGGAATGGACACCGCGATGCCCTGACTCGATATAAGGCCGGATATCCCTGCAGTGACTTCAATGCAGGCTCGTCTTGCATCTCCCAGGACGAAAGGATGTCTGAATCCCCTGTGGAAAGCACAGAGAAAGACTTAGTTCCCCACCTCATCGCGACCGATAGCCTCACATCCTTTGAAAACTCCAGAGGTACGCGGAGATCAGTGCCTCCAAAGGAGACGATGCCTGACTCCTCGTGAAACTTGATAGGAGTCCCAGGATTCCTGTGGCACTTGGAAAGGGACACTTGGTCTCCCGCCTCAGCTGGAGAGGCGTCCCAATTGCCCTGCCAAGCCTCGAGGAGAATCCAGAGTTGTCCCTCGCAACTAGGCAGGAGTCCTGACGTCGCTGAAGAAACACGTGGGTGGAAGGGCCATCCCCGTCGTAACTCGAGAATATACCCCAGGTTCCCGCCGCAACTCAAGAAAAATCATGAGACTTCCCCTCGCCGCGAGATGAGGCCCGATTCCCCTGCACTGCGTGCAGAGAAATTCCGTGTTGCACATCACACATGAAAGGAGCCTTGATTTCCTTGATGGCACTCCAGAGAAAACCCAAGAAAACTGTTTCAAGGCTAGAGGGATCCTGAGGTCACTGTAGCAACATGAAAGAGCTCCGTGGACCAAGAATCAACACGAGATGAGAGGTTAGTCCCTGGCTTCGACTCCTGAGGAATACCACCTTACCACAAGCACCTCAAGAGGAGGCTCTCTCAGCTCTAGGTGTGTGAGAGGAACCCTGAGTTTGCGGCCTCAAGTGGAATGGACACTGCGATGCCCTGACGCGAAATAAGGCTGGATATCCCTGCAGTGACTGGAATGCAGGCTCGTCTTGCATCTCCCAGGACGAAAGGGTGTCTGAATCCCCTGTGGAGACCACAGAGAAAGACCTAGTTTCCCACCTCATCGCGACCGGAGGCCTCACATCCTTTGAAAACTCCAGAGGTACGCGGAGATCAGTGCCTTCAAAGGAGACGATGCCTGACTCCTCGTGAAACTTGATAGGAGTCCCAGGATTCCTGTGGCACGTGGAAAGGGACCCTTGGTCTCCCGCCTCAGCTGGAGAGGCGTCCCAATTGCCTTGCCAAGCCTCGAGGAGAATCCCGAGTTGTGTCTCGCAACTAGGCAAGAGTCCTGACGTGGCTGAACAAACACGTGTGTGGAAGGGCCATCCCCGTCGTAACTCGAGAATATACCCCAGGTTCCCGCCGCAACTCGAGAGAAACCATGAGACTTCCCCCTCGCCGCGAGATGAGGCCCGATTCCCCTGCACTGCGTGCAGAGCAATTCTGTGTTGCACATCACACATGAAAGGAGCCTTGATTTCCTTGATGGCACTCCAGAGAAACCCCAAGAACACTGTTTCAAGGCTAGAGGGATCCTGAGGTCACTGTAGCAACACGAAAGAGCCCCGTGGACCAAAAATCAACTCAAGATGAGAGGTTAGTCCCTGGCTTCCACTCCAGAGGAATACCACCTTACCACAAGCACCTCAAGAGGAGGCTTCTCTCAGCTCTAGGTATGTGAGAGGGACCCTGAGTTTGCGGCCTCAAGTGGAATGGACACCGCGATGCCCTGACTCGAAATAAGGCCGGATATCCCTGCAGTGACTGGAATGCAGGCTCGTCTTGCATCTCCCAAGACGAAAGGGTGTCTGAATCCCCTGTGGAGACCACAGAGAAAGACCTAGTTCCCCACCTCATCGCGACAGGAGGTCTCAAATCCTTTGAAAACTCCAGAGGTATGCGGAGATCAGTGCCTCCAAAGGAGACGATGCCTGACTCCTCGTGAAACTTGATAGGAGACCCAGGATTCCTGTGGCACGTGGAAAGGGACCCTTGGTCTCCCGTCTCAGCTGGAGAGGCGTCCCAATTGCCCTGCAAAGCCTCGAGGAGAATCCCGAGTTGTCCCTCGCAACTAGGCAGGAGTCCTGACGTCGCTGAAGAAACACGTGGGTGGAAGGGCCATCCCCGTCGTAACTCGAGAATATACCCCAGGTTCCCGCCGCAACTCGAGAAAAACCATGAGACTTCCCCCTCGCCGCGAGATGAGGCCCGATTCCCCTGCACTGCGTGCAGAGCAATTCCGTGTTGCACATCACACATGAAAGGAGCCTTGATTTCCTTGATGGCACTCCAGAGAAACCCCAAGAACACTGTTTCAAGGCTAGAGGGATCCTGAGGTCACTGTAGCAACACGAAAGAGCTCCGTGGACCAAGAATCAACACGAGATGAGAGGTTAGTCCCTGGCTTCGACTCCTGAGGAATACCACCTTACCACAAGCACCTCAAGAGGAGGCTTCTCTCAGCTCTAGGTATGTGAGAGGGATCCTCAGTTTGCGGCCTCAAGTGGAATGGACACCGCGATGCCCTGACTCGAAATAAGGCCGGATATCCCTGCAGTGACTTATATGCAGGCTCGTCTTGCATCTCCCAAGAAGAAAGGATGTCTGAATCCCCTGTGGAGACCACAGAGAAACACCTAGTTCCCCACCTCATCGCGACCGGAGGCCTCACATCCTTTGAAAACTCCAGAGGTACGCGGAGATCAGTGCCTCCAAAGGAGCCGATGCCTGACTCCTCGTGAAACTTGATAGGAGTCCCAGGATTCTTGTGGCACGTGTAAAGGGACCCTTGGTCTCCCGCCTCAGCTGGAGAGGCGTTCCAATTGCCCTGCCAAGCCTCGAGGAGAATCCCGAGTTGTCCCTCGCAACTAGGCAGGAGTCCTGACGTGGCTGAACAAACACGTGGGTGGAAGGGCCATCCCCGTCGTAACTCGAGAATATACCCCAGGTTCCCGCCGCAACTCGAGAAAAACCATGAGACTTCCCCCTCGCCGCGAGATGAGGCCCGATTCCCCTGCACTGCGTGCAGAGCAATTCCGTCTTGCACATCACACATGAAAGGAGCCTTGATTTCCTTGATGGCACTCCAGAGAAACCCCAAGAACACTGTTTCAAGGCTAGAGGGATCCTGAGGTCACTGTAGCAACACGAAAGAGCTCCGTGGGCCAAAAATCAACTCGAGATGAGAGGTTAGTCCCTGGCTTCGACTCCAGAGGAATACCACCTTACCACAAGCACCTCAAGAGGAGGCTTCTCTCAGCTCTAGGTATGTGAGAGGGACCCTGAGTTTGCGGCCTCAAGTGGAATGGACACCGCGATGCCCTGACGCGTAATAAGGCTGGATATCCCTGCAGTGACTTGAATGCAGGCTCGTCTTGCATCTCCCAAGACGAAAGGGTGTCTGAATCCCCTGTGGAGAAAACAAAGAAAGACCTAGTTCCCCACCTCATCGCGACAGGAGGCCTCAAATCCTTTGAAAACTCCAGAGGTATGCGGAGATCAGTGCCTCCAAAGGAGACGATGCCTGACTCCTCGTGAAACTTGATAGGAGACCCAGGATTCCTGTGGCACGTGGAAAGGGACCCTTGGTCTCCCGTCTCAGCTGGAGAGGCGTCCCAATTGCCCTGCAAAGCCTCGAGGAGAATCCCGAGTTGTCCCTCGCAACTAGGCAGGAGTCCTGACGTCGCTGAAGAAACACGTGTGTGGAAGGGCCATCCCCGTCGTAACTCGAGAATATACCCCAGGTTCCCGCCGCAACTCGAGAAAAACCATGAGACTTCCCCCTCGCCGCGAGATGAGGCCCGATTCCCCTGCACTGCGTGCAGAGCAATTCCGTGTTGCACATCACACATGAAAGGAGCCTTGATTTCCTTGATGGCACTCCAGAGAAACCCCAAGAACACTGTTTCAAGGCTAGAGGGAACCTGAGGTCACTGTAGCAACACGAAAGAGCTCCGTGGACCAAAAATCAACTCGAGATGAGAGGTTAGTCCCTGGCTTCGACTCCAGAGGAATACCACCTTACCACAAGCACCTCAAGAGGAGGCTTCTCTCAGCTCTAGGTATGTGAGAGGGACCCTGAGTTTGCGGCCTCAAGTGGAATGGACACCGCGATGCCCTGACTCGAAATAAGGCTGGATATCCCTGCAGTGACTTGAAGGCAGGCTCGTCTTGCATCTCCCAAGATGAAAGGATGTCTGAATCCCCTGTGGAGACCACAGAGAAAGACCTAGTTCCCCACCTCATCGCGACCGGAGGCCTCACATCCTTTGAAAACTCCAGAGGTACGCGGAGATCAGTGCCTCCAAAGGAGACGATGCCTGACTCCTCGTGAAACTTGATAGGAGTCCCAGGATTCCTGTGGCACGTGGAAAGGGACCCTTGGTCTCCCGCCTCAGCTGGAGAGGCGTCCCAATTGCCTTGCCAAGCCTCGAGGAGAATCCCGAGTTGTGTCTCGCAACTAGGCAAGAGTCCTGACGTGGCTGAACAAACACGTGTGTGGAAGGGCCATCCCCGTCGTAACTCGAGAATATACCCCAGGTTCCCGCCGCAACTCGAGAAAAACCATGAGACTTCCCCCTCGACGCGAGATGAGGCCCGATTCCCCTGCACTGCGTGCAGAGCAATTCTGTGTTGCACATCACACATGAAAGGAACCCTGATTTCCTTCATGGCACTCCAGAGAAACCCCAAGAACACTGTTTCAAGGCTAGAGGGATCCTGAGGTCACTGTAGCAACACGAAAGAGCTCTGTGGACCAAAAATCAACTCGAGATGAGAGGTTAGTCCCTGGCTTCGACTCCAGAGGAATACCACCTTACCACAAGCACCTCAAGAGGAGGCTTCTCTCAGCTCTAGGTATGTGAGAGGGACCCTGAGTTTGTGGCCTCAAGTGGAATGGACACCGTGATGCCCTGACTCGAAAAAAGGCCGGATATCCCTGCAGTGACTGGAATGCAGGCTCGTCTTGCATCTCCCAAGACGAAAGGGTGTCTGAATCCCCTGTGGAGACCACAGAGAAAGACCTAGTTCCCCACCTCATCGCGACAGGAGGCCTCAAATCCTTTGAAAACTCCAGAGGTACGCGGAGATCAGTGCCTCCAAAGGAGACGATGCCTGACTCCTCGTGAAACTTGATAGGAGACCCAGGATTCCTGTGGCACGTGGAAAGGGACCCTTGGTCTCCCGTCTCAGCTGGAGAGGCGTCCCAATTGCCCTGCAAAGCCTCGAGGAGAATCCCGAGTTGTCCCTCGCAGCTAGGCAGGAGTCCTGACGTGGCTGAAGAAACACGTGTGTGGAAGGGCCATCCCCGTCGTAACTCGAGAATATACCCCAGGTTCCCGCCGCAACTCGAGAAAAACCATGAGACTTCCCCCTCGCCGTGAGATGAGGCCCGATTCCCCTGCACTGCGTGCAGAGCAATTCCGTGTTGCACATCACACATGAAAGGAGCCTTGATTTCCTTGATGGCACTCCAGAGAAACCCCAAGAACACTGTTTCAAGGCTAGAGGGATCCTGAGGTCACTGTAGCAACACGAAAGAGCTCCGTGGACCAAGAATCAACACGAGATGAGAGGTTAGTTCCTGGCTTCGACTCCTGAGGAATACCACCTTACCACAAGCACCTTAAGAGGAGGCTTCTCTCAGCTCTAGGTATGTGAGAGGGACCCTGAGTTTGCGGCCTCAAGTGGAATGGACACCGCGATGCCCTGACTCGAAATAAGGCCGGATATCCCTGCAGTGACTTGAATGCAGGATCGTCTTGCATCTCCCAAGACGAAAGGATGTCTGAATCCCCTGTGGAGACCACAGAGAAATACCTATTTCCCCACCTCATCGCGACCGGAGGCCTCACATCCTTTGAAAACTCCAGAGGTACGCGGAGATCAGTGCCTCCAAAGGAGACGATGCCTGACTCCTCGTGAAACTTGATAGGAGTCCCAGGATTCCTGTGGCACGTGGAAAGGGACCCTTGGTCTCCCGTCTCAGCTGGAGAGGCGTCCCAATTGCCCTGCAAAGCCTCGAGGAGAATCCCGAGTTGTCCCTCGCAACTAGGCAGGAGTCCTGACGTCGCTGAAGAAACACGTGTGTGGAAGGGCCATCCCCGTCGTAACTCGAGAATATACCCCAGGTTCCCGCCGCAACTCGAGAAAAACCATGAGACTTACCCCTCGCCGCGAGATGAGGCCCGATTCCCCTTCACTGCGTGCAGAGCAATTCCGTGTTGCACATCACACATGAAAGGAGCCTTGATTTCCTTGATGGCACTCCAGAGAAACCCCAAGAACACTGTTTCAAGGCTAGAGGGAACCTGAGGTCACTGTAGCAACACGAAAGAGCTCCGTGGACCAAAAATCAACTCGAGATGAGAGGTTAGTCCCTGGCTTCGACTCCAGAGGAATACCACCTTACCACAAGCACCTCAAGAGGAGGCTTCTCTCAGCTCTAGGTATGTGAGAGGGACCCTGAGTTTGCGGCCTCAAGTGGAATGGACACCGCGATGCCCTGACTCGAAATAAGGCTGGATATCCCTGCAGTGACTTGAAGGCAGGCTCGTCTTGCATCTCCCAAGATGAAAGGATGTCTGAATCCCCTGTGGAGACCACAGAGAAAGACCTAGTTCCCCACCTCATCGCGACCGGAGGCCTCACATCCTTTGAAAACTCCAGAGGTACGCGGAGATCAGTGCTTCCAAATGAGACGATGCCTGACTCCTCGTGAAACTTGATAGGAGTCCCAGGATTCCTGTGGCACGTGGAAAGGGACCCTTGGTCTCCCGCCTCAGCTGGAGAGGCGTCCCAATTGCCCTGCCAAGCCTCGAGGAGAATCCCGAGTTGTGTCTCGCAACTAGGCAAGAGTCCTGACGTGGCTGAACAAACACGTGTGTGGAAGGGCCATCCCCGTCGTAACTCGAGAATATACCCCAGGTTCCCGCCGCAACTCGAGAAAAACCATGAGACTTCCCCCTCGCCGCGAGATGAGGCCCGATTCCCCTGCACTGCGTGCAGAACAATTCTGTGTTGCACATCACACATGAAAGGAACCCTGATTTCCTTCATGGCACTCCAGAGAAACCCCAAGAACACTGTTTCAAGGCTAGAGGGATCCTGAGGTCACTGTAGCAACAGGAAAGAGCTCTGTGGACCAAAAATCAACTCGAGATGAGAGGTTAGTCCCTGGCTTCGACTCCAGAGGAATACCACCTTACCACAAGCACCTCAAGAGGAGGCTTCTCTCAGCTCTAGGTATGTGAGAGGGACCCTGAGTTTGTGGCCTCAAGTGGAATGGACACCGTGATGCCCTGACTCGAAAAAAGGCCGGATATCCCTGCAGTGACTGGAATGCAGGCTCGTCTTGCATCTCCCAAGACGAAAGGGTGTCTGAATCCCCTGTGGAGACCACAGAGAAAGACCTAGTTCCCCACCTCATCGCGACAGGAGGCCTCAAATCCTTTGAAAACTCCAGAGGTACGCGGAGATCAGTGCCTCCAAAGGAGACGATGCCTGACTCCTCGTGAAACTTGATAGGAGACCCAGGATTCCTGTGGCACGTGGAAAGGGACACTTGGTCTCCTGTCTCAGCTGGAGAGGCGTCCCAATTGCCCTGCAAAGCCTCGAGGAGAATCCCGAGTTGTCCCTCGCAGCTAGGCAGGAGTCCTGACGTGGCTGAAGAAACACGTGTGTGGAAGGGCCATCCCCGTCGTAACTCGAGAATATACCCCAGGTTCCCGCCGCAACTCGAGAAAAACCATGAGACTTCCCCCTCGCCGTGAGATGAGGCCCGATTCCCCTGCACTGCGTGCAGAGCAATTCCGTGTTGCACATCACACATGAAAGGAGCCTTGATTTCCTTGATGGCACTCCAGAGAAACCCCAAGAACACTGTTTCAAGGCTAGAGGGATCCTGAGGTCACTGTAGCAACACGAAAGAGCTCCGTGGACCAAGAATCAACACGAGATGAGAGGTTAGTTCCTGGCTTCGACTCCTGAGGAATACCACCTTACCACAAGCACCTTAAGAGGAGGCTTCTCTCAGCTCTAGGTATGTGAGAGGGACCCTGAGTTTGCGGCCTCAAGTGGAATGGACACCGCGATGCCCTGACTCGAAATAAGGCCGGATATCCCTGCAGTGACTTGAATGCAGGATCGTCTTGCATCTCCCAAGACGAAAGGATGTCTGAATCCCCTGTGGAGACCACAGAGAAATACCTAGTTCCCCACCTCATCGCGACCGGAGGCCTCACATCCTTTGAAAACTCCAGAGGTACGCGGAGATCAGTGCCTCCAAAGGAGACGATGCCTGACTCCTCGTGAAACTTGATAGGAGTCCCAGGATTCCTGTGGCACGTGGAAAGGGACCCTTGGTCTCCCGTCTCAGCTGGAGAGGCGTCCCAATTGCCCTGCAAAGCCTCGAGGAGAATCCCGAGTTGTCCCTCGCAACTAGGCAGGAGTCCTGACGTCGCTGAAGAAACACGTGTGTGGAAGGGCCATCCCCGTCGTAACTCGAGAATATACCCCAGGTTCCCGCCGCAACTCGAGAAAAACCATGAGACTTCCCCCTCGCCGCGAGATGAGGCCCGATTCCCCTTCACTGCGTGCAGAGCAATTCCGTGTTGCACATCACACATGAAAGGAGCCTTGATTTCCTTGATGGCACTCCAGAGAAACCCCAAGAACACTGTTTCAAGGCTAGAGGGAACCTGAGGTCACAGTAGCAACACGAAAGAGCTCCGTGGACCAAAAATCAACTCGAGATGAGAGGTTAGTCCCTGGCTTCGACTCCAGAGGAATACCACCTTACCACAAGCACCTCAAGAGGAGGCTTCTCTCAGCTCTAGGTATGTGAGAGGGACCCTGAGTTTGCGGCCTCAAGTGGAATGGACACCGCGATGCCCTGACTCGAAATAAGGCTGGATATCCCTGCAGTGACTTGAAGGCAGGCTCGTCTTGCATCTCCCAAGATGAAAGGATGTCTGAATCCCCTGTGGAGACCACAGAGAAAGACCTAGTTCCCCACCTCATCGCGACCGGAGGCCTCACATCCTTTGAAAACTCCAGAGGTACGCGGAGATCAGTGCCTCCAAAGGAGACGATGCCTGACTCCTCGTGAAACTTGATAGGAGTCCCAGGATTCCTGTGGCACGTGGAAAGGGACACTTGGTCTCCCGCCTCAGCTGGAGAGGCGTCCCAATTGCCTTGCCAAGCCTCGAGGAGAATCCCGAGTTGTGTCTCGCAACTAGGCAAGAGTCCTGACGTGGCTGAACAAACACGTGTGTGGAAGGGCCATCCCCTTCGTAACTCGAGAATATACCCCAGGTTCCCGCCGCAACTCGAGAAAAACCATGAGACTTCCCCCTCGCCGCGAGATGAGGCCCGATTCCCCTGCACTGCGTGCAGAGCAATTCTGTGTTGCACATCACACATGAAAGGAACCCTGACTTCCTTCATGGCACTCCAGAGAAACCCCAAGAACACTGTTTCAAGGCTAGAGGGATCCTGAGGTCACTGTAGCAACACGAAAGAGCTCTGTGGACCAAAAATCAACTCGAGATGAGAGGTTAGTCCCTGGCTTCGACTCCAGAGGAATACCACCTTACCACAAGCACCTCAAGAGGAGGCTTCTCTCAGCTCTAGGTATGTGAGAGGGACCCTGAGTTTGTGGCCTCAAGTGGAATGGACACCGTGATGCCCTGACTCGAAAAAAGGCCGGATATCCCTGCAGTGACTGGAATGCAGGCTCGTCTTGCATCTCCCAAGACGAAAGGGTGTCTGAATCCCCTGTGGAGACCACAGAGAAAGACCTAGTTCCCCACCTCATCGCGACGGGAGGCCTCAAATCCTTTGAAAACTCCAGAGGTACGCGGAGATCAGTGCCTCCAAAGGAGACGATGCCTGACTCCTCGTGAAACTTGATAGGAGACCCAGGATTCCTGTGGCACGTGGAAAGGGACCCTTGGTCTCCCGTCTCAGCTGAAGAGGCGTCCCAATTGCCCTGCAAAGCCTCGAGGAGAATCCCGAGTTGTCCCTCGCAGCTAGGCAGGAGTCCTGACGTGGCTGAAGAAACACGTGTGTGGAAGGGCCATCCCCGTCGTAACTCGAGAATATACCCCAGGTTCCCGCCGCAACTCGAGAAAAACCATGAGACTTCCCCCTCGCCGCGAGATGAGGCCCGATTCCCCTGCACTGCGTGCAGAGTAATTCCGTGTTGCACATCACACATGAAAGGAGCCTTGATTTCCTTGATGGCACTCCAGAGAAACCCCAAGAACACTGTTTCAAGGCTAGAGGGATCCTGAGGTCACTGTAGCAACACGAAAGAGCTCCGTGGACCAAGAATCAACACGAGATGAGAGGTTAGTTCCTGGCTTCGACTCCTGAGGAATACCACCTTACCACAAGCACCTCAAGAGGAGGCTTCTCTCAGCTCTAGGTATGTGAGAGGGACCCTGAGTTTGCGGCCTCAAGTGGAATGGACACCGCGATGCCCTGACTCGAAATAAGGCCGGATATCCCTGCAGTGACTTGAATGCAGGATCGTCTTGCATCTCCCAAGAAGAAAGGATGTCTGAATCCCCTGTGGAGACCACAGAGAAATACCTAGTTCCCCACCTCATCGCGACCGGAGGCCTCACATCCTTTGAAAACTCCAGAGGTACGCGGAGATCAGTGCCTCCAAAGGAGACGATGCCTGACTCCTCGTGAAGCTTGATAGGAGTCCCAGGATTCTTGTGGCACGTGGAAAGGGACGCTGGTCTCCCGCCTCAGGTGGAGAGGCGTTCCAATTGCCCTGCCAAGCCTCGAGGAGAATCCCGAGTTGTCCCTCGCAACTAGGCAGGAGTCCTGACGTGGCTGAACAAACACGTGGGTGGAAGGGCCATCCCCGTCGTAACTCGAGAATATACCCCAGGTTCCCGCCGCAACTCGAGAAAAACCATGAGACTTCCCCCTCGATGCGAGATGAGGCCCGATTCGCCTGTACTGTGTGCAGAGCAATTCCGTCTTGCACATCACACATGAAAGGAGCCTTGATTTCCTTGATGGCACTCCAGAGAAACCCCAAGAACACTGTTTCAAGGATAGAGGGATCCTGAGGTCACTGTAGCAACACGAAAGAACTCTGTGGACCAAAAATCAACTCGAAAAGAGAGGTTAGTCCCGGGATTCGTCTCCAGAGGAATACCACCTTACCACAAGCACCTCAAGAGGAGGCTTCTCTCAGCTCTAGGTATGTGAGAGGGACCCTGAGTTTGCGGCCTCAAGTGGAATGGACACCGCGATGCCCTGACTCGAAAAAAGGCCGGATATCCCTGCAGTGACTTGAATGCAGGCTCGTCTTGCATCTCCCAAGACGAAAGGGTGTCTGAATCCCCTGTGGAGACCACAGAGAAAGACCTAGTTCCCCACCTCAACGCGACAGGAGGCCCCAAATCCTTTAAAAACTCCAGAGGTATGCGGAGATCAGTGCCTCCAAATGAGATAATGCCTGAGTCCTCGTGAAACTTGATAGGAGACCCAGGATTCCTGTGGCACGTGGAAAGGGACCCTTGGTCTCCCGTCTCAGCTGGAGAGGCGTCCCAATTGCCCTGCAAAGCCTCGAGGAGAATCACGAGATGTCCCTCGCAACTAGGCAGGAGTCCTGACATGGCTGAACACACACGTGTGTGGAAGAGCCATCCCCGTCGTAACTCGAGAATATACCCCAGGTTCCCGCTGCAACTCGAGAAAAACCATGAGACTTCCCCCTCGCCGCGAGATGAGGCCCGATTCCCCTGCACTGCATGCAGAGCAATTCCGTGTTGCACATCACACATGAAAGGAGCCTTGATTTCCTTGATGGCACTCCAGAGAAATCCCAAGAACACTGTTTCAAGGCTAGAGGGATCCTGAGGTCACTGTAGCAACACGAAAGAGCTCCGTGGACCAAGAATCAACACGAGATGAGAGGTAAGTTCCTGGCTTCGACTCCTGAGGAATACCACCTTACCACAAGCACCTCAAGAGGAGGCTTCTCTCAGCTCTAGGTATGTGAGAGGGATCCTGAGTTTGCGGCCTCAAGTGGAATGGACACCGCGATGCCCTGACTCGAAATAAGGCCGGATATCCCTGCAGTGACTTGAATGCAGGCTCGTCTTGCATCTCCCAAGAAGAAAGGATGTCTGAATCCCCTGTGGAGACCACAGAGAAAGACCTAGTTCCCCACCTCATCGCGACCGCAGGCCTCACATCCTTTGAAAACTACAGAGGTACGCGGAAATCAGTGCCTCCAAAGGAGACGATGCCTGACTCCTCGTGAAACTTGATAGGAGTCCCAGGATTCTTGTGGCACGTGGAAAGGGTCCCTTGGTCTCCCGCCTCACCTGGAGAGGCGTTCCAATTGCCCTGCCAAGCCTCGAGGAGAATCCCGAGTTGTCCCTCGCAACTAGGCAGGAGTCCTGACGTCGCTGAGGAAACACGTGGGTGGAAGGGCCATCCCCGTCGTAACTCGAGAATATACCCCAGGTTCCCGCCGCAACTCAAGAAAAGCCATGAGACTTCCCCCTCGCCACGAGATGAGGCCCGATTCCCCTGCACTGCGTGCAGAGCAATTCCGTGTTGCACATCACACATGAAAGGAGCCTTGATTTCCTTCATGGCACTCCAGAGAAACCCCAAGAACACTGTTTCAAGGCTAGAGGGATCCTGAGGTCACTGTAGCAACACAAAAGAGCTCCGTGGACCAAGAATCAACACGAGATGAGAGGTTAGTCCCTGGCTTCGACTCCTGAGGAATACCACCTTACCACAAGCACCTCAAGAGGAGGCTTCTCTCAGCTCTAGGTATGTGAGAGGGATCCTGAGTTTGCGGCCTCAAGAGGAATGGACACCGCGATGCCCTGACTCGAAATAAGGCCGGATATCCCTGCAGTGACTTGAATGCAGGCTCGTCTTGCATCTCCCAAGAAGAAACGATGTCTGAATCCCCTGTGGAGACCACAGAGAAATACCTAGTTCCCCACCTCATCGCGACCGGAAGCCTCACATCCTTTGAAAACTCCAGAGGTACGAGGATATCAGTGCCTCCAAAGGAGACGATACCTGACTCCTCGTGAAACTTGATAGGAGTCCCAGGATTCTTGTGGGACGTGGAAAGGGACCCTTGGTCTCCCGCCTCAGCTGGAGAGGCGTTCCAATTGCCCTGCCAAGCCTCGAGGAGAATCCCGAGTTGTCCCTCGCAACTAGGCAGGAGTCCTGACGTGGCTGAACAAACACGTGGGTGGAAGGGCCATCCCCGTCGTAACTCGAGAATATACCCCAGGTTCCCGCCGCAACTCGAGAAAAACCATGAGACTTCCCCCTCGCCGCGAGATGAGGCCCGATTCCCCTGCACTGCGTGCAGAGCAATTCCGTCTTGCACATCACACATGAAAGGAGCCTTGATTTCCTTGATGGCACTCCAGAGAAACCCCAAGAACACTGTTTCAAGGATAGAGGGATCCTGAGGTCACTGTAGCAACACGAAAGAACTCTGTGGACCAAAAATCAACTCGAAAAGAGAGGTTAGTCCCTGGATTCGTCTCCAGAGGAATACCACCTTACCACAAGAACCTCAAGAGGAGGCTTCTCTCAGCTCTAGGTATGTGAGAGGGACCCTGAGTTTGCGGCCTCAAGTGGAATGGACACCGCGATGCCCTGACTCGAAATAAGGCCGGATATCCCTGCAGTGACTTCAATGCAGGCTCGTCTTGCATCTCCCAAGACGAAAGGATGTCTGAATCCCCTGTGGAAAGCACAGAGAAAGACTTAGTTCCCCACCTCATCGCGACCGATAGCCTCACATCCTTTGAAAACTCCAGAGGTACGCGGAGATCAGTGCCTCCAAAGGAGACGATGCCTGACTCCTCGTGAAACTTGATAGGAGTCCCAGGATTCCTGTGGCACTTGGAAAGGGACACTTGGTCTCCCGCCTCAGCTGGAGAGGCGTCCCAATTGCCCTGCCAAGCCTCGAGGAGAATCCAGAGTTGTCCCCCGCAACTAGGCAGGAGTCCTGACGTGGCTGAACAAACACGTGGGTGGAAGGGCCATCCCCGTCATAACTCGAGAATATACACCAGGTTCCCGCCGCAACTCGAGAAAAACCATGAGACTTCCCCTCGCCGCGAGATGAGGCCCGATTCCCCTGCACTGCGTGCAGAGCAATTCCGTGTTGCACATCACACATGAAAGGAGCCTTGATTTCCTTGATGGCACTCCAGAGAAACCCCAAGAACACTGTTTCAAGGCTAGAGGGATCCTGAGGTCACTGTAGCAACACGAAAGAGCTCCGTGGACCAAAAATCAACTCGAGATGAGAGGTTAGTCCCTGGCTTCGACTCCAGAGGAATACCACCTTACCACAAGCACCTCAAGAGGAGGCTTCTCTCAGCTCTAGGTATGTGAGAGGGCCCCTGAGTTTGCGGCCTCAAGTGGAATGGACACCGCGATGCCCTGACTCGAAATAAGGCCGGATATCCCTGCAGTGACTGGAATGCAGGCTCGTCTTGCATCTCCCAAGACGAAAGGGTGTCTGAATCCCCTGTGGAGACCACAGAGAAAGACCTAGTTCCCCACCTCATCGCGACTGGAGGCCTCAAATCTTTTGAAAACTCCAGAGGTATGCGGAGATCAGTGCCTCCAAAGGAGACGATGCCTGACTCCTCGTGAAACTTGATAGGAGACCCAGGATTCCTGTGGCACGTGGAAAGGGACCCTTGGTCTCCCGTTTCAGCTGGAGAGGCGTCCCAATTGCCCTGCAAAGCCTCGAGGAGAATCCCGAGTTGTCCCTCGCAACTAGGCAGGAGTCCTGACGTGGCTGAAGAAACACGTGGGTGGAAGGGCCATCCCCGTCGTAACTCGAGAATATACCCCAGGTTCCCGCCGCAACTCGAGAAAAACCATGAGACTTACCCCTCGCCGCGAGATGAGGCCCGATTCCCCTGCACTGCGTGCAGAGCAATTCCGTGTTGCACATCACACATGAAAGGAGCCTTGATTTCCTTGATGGCACTCCAGAGAAACCCCAAGAACACTGTTTCAAGGCTAGAGGGATCCTGAGGTCACTGTAGCAACACGAAAGAGCTCCGTGGGCCAAAAATCAACTCGAGATGAGAGGTTAGTCCCTGGCTTCGACTCCAGAGGAATACCACCTTACCACAAGCACCTCAAGAGGTGGCTTCTCTCAGCTCTAGGTATGTGAGAGGGACCCTGAGTTTGCGGCCTCAAGTGGAATGGACACCGCGATGCCCTGACGCGAAATAAGGCTGGATATCCCTGCAGTGACTGGAATGCAGGCTCGTCTTGCATCTCCCAAGACGAAAGGGTGTCTGAATCCCCAGTGGAGACTACAGAGAAAGACCTAGTTCCCCACCTCATCACGACCGGAGGCCTCACATCCTTTGAAAACTCCAGAGGTACGCGGATATCAGTGCCTCCAAAGGAGACGATACCTGACTCCTCGTGAAACTTGATAGGAGTCCCAGGATTCTTGTGGGATGTGGAAAGGGACCCTTGGTCTCCCGCCTCAGCTGGAGAGGCGTTCCAATTGCCCTGCCAAGCCTCGAGGAGAATCCCGAGTTGTCCCTCGCAACTAGGCAGGAGTCCTGACGTGGCTGAACAAACACGTGGGTGGAAGGGCCATCCCCGTCGTAACTCGAGAATATACCCCAGGTTCCCGCCGCAACTCGAGAAAAACCATGAGACTTCCCCCTCGATGCGAGATGAGGCCCGATTCCCCTGTACTGCGTGCAGAGC
Organism: Cervus elaphus; assembly: GCF_910594005.1. Lineage (NCBI taxonomy): Eukaryota > Metazoa > Chordata > Mammalia > Artiodactyla > Cervidae > Cervus > Cervus elaphus. Next base: position 2,193,126 of record NC_057828.1, read on the forward strand.
AATTCCGTCTTGCACATCACAGATGAAAGGAGCCTTGATTTCCTTGATGGCACTCCAGAGAAACTCCAAGAACACTGTTTCAAGGATAGAGGGAACCTGAGGTCACTGTAGCAACACGAAAGAACTCTGTGGACCAAAAATCAACTCGAAAAGAGAGGTTAGTCCCTGGATTCGTCTCCAGAGGAATACCACCTTACCACAAGCACCTCAAGAGGAGGCTTCTCTCAGCTCTAGGTATGTGAGAGGGACCCTGAGTTTGCGGCCTCAAGTGGAATGGACACCGCGATGCCCTGACTCGAAATAAGGCCGGATATCCCTGCAGTGACTTCAATGCAGGCTCGTCTTGCATCTCCCAGGACGAAAGGATGTCTGAATCCCCTGTGGAAAGCACAGAGAAAGACTTAGTTCCCCACCTCATCGCGACCGATAGCCTCACATCCTTTGAAAACTCCAGAGGTACGCGGAGATCAGTGCCTCCAAAGGAGACGATGCCTGACTTCTCGTGAAACTTGATAGGAGTCCCAGGATTCCTGTGGCACTTGGAAAGGGACACTTGGTCTCCCGCCTCAGCTGGAGAGGCGTCCCAATTGCCCTGCCAAGCCTCGAGGAGAATCCAGAGTTGTCCCCCGCAACTAGGCAGGAGTCCTGACGTTGCTGAAGAAACACGTGTGTGGAAGGGCCATCCCCCTCGTAACTCGAGAATATACACCAGGTTCCCGCCGCAACTCGAGAAAAACCATGAGACTTCCCCTCGCCGCGAGATGAGGCCCGATTCCCCTGCACTGCGTGCAGAGCAATTCCGTGTTGCACATCACACATGAAAGGAGCCTTGATTTCCTTGATGGCACTCCAGAGAAACCCCAAGAACACTGTTTCAAGGCTAGAGGGATCCTGAGGTCACTGTAGCAACACGAAACAGCTCCTTGGACCAAAAATCAACTCGAGATGAGAGGTTAGTCCCTGGCTTCGACTCCAGAGGAATACCACCTTACCACAAGCACCTCAAGAGGAGGCTTCTCTCAGCTCTAGGTATGTGAGAGGGCCCCTGAGTTTGCGGCCTCAAGTGGAATGGACACCGCGATGCCCTGACTCGAAATAAGGCCGGATATCCCTGCAGTGACTGGAATGCAGGCTCGTCTTGCATCTCCTAAGAGGAAAGGGTGTCTGAATCCCCTGTGGAGACCACAGAGAAAGACCTAGTTCCCCACCTCATCGCGACAGGAGGCCTCAAATCTTTTGAAAACTCCAGAGGTATGGGGAGATCAGTGCCTCCAAAGGAGACGATGCCTGACTCCTCGTGAAACTTGATAGGAGACCCAGGATTCCTGTGGCACGTGGAAAGGGACCCTTGGTTTCCCGTTTCAGCTGGAGAGGGGTCCCAATTGCCCTGCAAAGCCTCGAGGAGAATCCCGAGTTGTCCCTCGCAACTAGGCAGGAGTCCTGACGTGGCTGAAGAAACACGTGGGTGGAAGGGCCATCCCCGTCGTAACTCGAGAATATACCCCAGGTTCCCGCCGCAACTCGAGAAAAACCATGAGACTTACCCCTCGCCGCGAGATGAGGCCCGATTCCCCTGCACTGCGTGCAGAGCAATTCCGTGTTGCACATCACACATGAAAGGAGCCTTGATTTCCTTGATGGCACTCCAGAGAAACCCCAAGAACACTGTTTCAAGGCTAGAGGGATCCTGAGGTCACTGTAGCAACACGAAAGAGCTCCGTGGGCCAAAAATCAACTCGAGATGAGAGGTTAGTCCCTGGCTTCGACTCCAGAGGAATACCACCTTACCACAAGCACCTCAAGAGGAGGCTTCTCTCAGCTCTAGGTATGTGAGAGGGACCCTGAGTTTGCGGCCTCAAGTGGAATGGACACCGCGATGCCCTGACGCGAAATAAGGCTGGATATCCCTGCAGTGACTGGAATGCAGGCTCGTCTTGCATCTCCCAAGACGAAAGGGTGTCTGAATCCCCTGTGGAGACCACAGAGAAAGACCTAGTTCCCCACCTCATCACGACCGGAGGCCTCACATCCTTTGAAAACTCCAGATGTACGCGGAGATCAGTGGCTCCAAAGGAGACGATGCCTGACTCCTCGTGAAACTTGATAGGAGTCCCAGGATTCCTGTGGCACGTGGAAAGGGACCCTTGGTCTCCCGCCTCAGCTGGAGAGGCGTTCCAATTGCCCTGCCAAGCCTCAAGGAGAATCCCGAGTTGTCCCTCGCAACTAGGCAGGAGTCCTGACGTCGCTGAAGAAACACGTGGTTGGAAGGGCCATCCCCGTCGTAACTCGAGAATATACCCCAGGTTCCCGCCGCAACTCGAGAAAAACCATGAGACTTCCCCCTCGATGCGAGATGAGGCCCGATTCCCCTGTACTGCGTGCAGAGCAATTCCGTCTTGCACATCACACATGAAAGGAGCCTTGATTTCCTTGATGGCACTCCAGAGAAACCCCAAGAACACTGTTTCAAGGATAGAGGGATCCTGAGGTCACTGTAGCAACACGAAAGAACTCTGTGGACCAAAAATCAACTCGAAAAGAGAGGTTAGTCCCTGGATTCGTCTCCAGAGGAATACCACCTTACCACAAGCACCTCAAGAGGAGGCTTCTCTCAGCTCTAGGTATGTGAGAGGGACCCTGAGTTTGCGGCCTCAAGTGGAATGGACACCGCGATGCCCTTACTCGAAATAAGGCCGGATATCCCTGCAGTGACTTCAATGCAGGCTCGTCTTGCATCTCCCAAGACGAAAGGATGTCTGAATCCCCTGTGGAAAGCACAGAGAAAGACTTAGTTCCCCACCTCATCGCGACCGGAGGCCTCACATCCCTTGAAAACTCCAGAGGTACGGGGGGTTCAGTGCATCCAAAGGAGACGATGCCTGACTTCTCGTGAATCTTGATAGGAGTCCCAGGATTCCTGTGGCACTTGGAAAGGGACACTTGGTCTCCCACCTCAGCTGGAGAGGCGTCCCAATTGCCCTGCCAAGCCTCGAGGAGAATCCAGAGTTGTCCCTCGCAACCTGGCAGGAGTCCTGACGTCGCTGAAGAAACACGTGTGTGGAAGGGCCATCCCCGTCGTAACTCGAGAATATACCCCAGGTTCCCGCCGCAACTCGAGAAAAACCATGAGACTTCCCCCTCGCTGCGAGATGAGGCCCGATTCCCCTGCACTGCGTGCAGAGCAATTCCGTGTTGCACATCACACATGAAAGGAGCCTTGATTTCCTTGATGGCACTCCAGAGAAACCCCAAGAACACTGTTTCAAGGCTAGAGGGATCCTGAGGTCACTGTAGCAACACGAAAGAGCCCCGTGGACCAAGAATCCACACGAGATGAGAGGTTAGTCCCTGGCTTCGACTCCTGAGGAATACCACTTTACCACAAGCACCTCAAGAGGAGGCTTCTCTCAGCTCTAGGTATGTGAGAGGGACCCTGAGTTTGCGGCCTCAAGTGGAATGGACACCGCGATGCCCTGACTCGAAATAAGGCCGGATATCCCTGCAGTGACTTCAATGCAGGCTCGTCTTGTATCTCCCAAGACGAAAGGATGTCTGAATCCCCTGTGGAGACCACAGAGAAAGACCTAGTTCCCCACCTCATCGCGACCGGAGGCCTCACATCCTTTGAAAACTCCAGAGGTATGCGGAGATCAGTGCCTCCAAAGGAGACGATGCCTGACTCCTCGTGAAACTTGATAGGAGACCCAGGATTCCTGTGGCACGTGGAAAGGGACCCTTGGTCTCCCGTTTCAGCTGGAGAGGCGTCCCAATTGCCCTGCAAAGCCTCGAGGAGAATCCCGAGTTGTCCCTCGCAACTAGGCAGGAGTCCTGACGTGGCTGAAGAAACACGTGGGTGGAAGGGCCATCCCCGTCGTAACTCGAGAATATACCCCAGGTTCCCGCCGCAACTCGAGAAAAACCATGAGACTTACCCCTCGCCGCGAGATGAGGCCCGATTCCCCTGCACTGCGTGCAGAGCAATTCCGTGTTGCACATCACACATGAAAGGAGCCTTGATTTCCTTGATGGCACTCCAGAGAAACCCCAAGAACACTGTTTCAAGGCTAGAGGGATCCTGAGGTCACTGTAGCAACACGAAAGAGCTCCGTGGGCCAAAAATCAACTCGAGATGAGAGGTTAGTCCCTGGCTTCGACTCCAGAGGAATACCACCTTACCACAAGCACCTCAAGAGGTGGCTTCTCTCAGCTCTAGGTATGTGAGAGGGACCCTGAGTTTGCGGCCTCAAGTGGAATGGACACCGCGATGCCCTGACGCGAAATAAGGCTGGATATCCCTGCAGTGACTGGAATGCAGGCTCGTCTTGCATCTCCCAAGACGAAAGGGTGTCTGAATCCCCAGTGGAGACTACAGAGAAAGACCTAGTTCCCCACCTCATCACGACCGGAGGCCTCACATCCTTTGAAAACTCCAGAGGTACGCGGATATCAGTGCCTCCAAAGGAGACGATACCTGACTCCTCGTGAAACTTGATAGGAGTCCCAGGATTCTTGTGGGATGTGGAAAGGGACCCTTGGTCTCCCGCCTCAGCTGGAGAGGCGTTCCAATTGCCCTGCCAAGCCTCGAGGAGAATCCCGAGTTGTCCCTCGCAACTAGGCAGGAGTCCTGACGTGGCTGAACAAACACGTGGGTGGAAGGGCCATCCCCGTCGTAACTCGAGAATATACCCCAGGTTCCCGCCGCAACTCGAGAAAAACCATGAGACTTCCCCCTCGATGCGAGATGAGGCCCGATTCCCCTGTACTGCGTGCAGAGCAATTCCGTCTTGCACATCACAGATGAAAGGAGCCTTGATTTCCTTGATGGCACTCCAGAGAAACTCCAAGAACACTGTTTCAAGGATAGAGGGAACCTGAGGTCACTGTAGCAACACGAAAGAACTCTGTGGACCAAAAATCAACTCGAAAAGAGAGGTTAGTCCCTGGATTCGTCTCCAGAGGAATACCACCTTACCACAAGCACCTCAAGAGGAGGCTTCTCTCAGCTCTAGGTATGTGAGAGGGACCCTGAGTTTGCGGCCTCAAGTGGAATGGACACCGCGATGCCCTGACTCGAAATAAGGCCGGATATCCCTGCAGTGACTTCAATGCAGGCTCGTCTTGCATCTCCCAGGACGAAAGGATGTCTGAATCCCCTGTGGAAAGCACAGAGAAAGACTTAGTTCCCCACCTCATCGCGACCGATAGCCTCACATCCTTTGAAAACTCCAGAGGTACGCGGAGATCAGTGCCTCCAAAGGAGACGATGCCTGACTCCTCGTGAAACTTGATAGGAGTCCCAGGATTCCTGTGGCACTTGGAAAGGGACACTTGGTCTCCCGCCTCAGCTGGAGAGGCGTCCCAATTGCCCTGCCAAGCCTCGAGGAGAATCCAGAGTTGTCCCCCGCAACTAGGCAGGAGTCCTGACGTTGCTGAAGAAACACGTGTGTGGAAGGGCCATCCCCCTCGTAACTCGAGAATATACACCAGGTTCCCGCCGCAACTCGAGAAAAACCATGAGACTTCCCCTCGCCGCGAGATGAGGCCCGATTCCCCTGCACTGCGTGCAGAGCAATTCCGTGTTGCACATCACACATGAAAGGAGCCTTGATTTCCTTGATGGCACTCCAGAGAAACCCCAAGAACACTGTTTCAAGGCTAGAGGGATCCTGAGGTCACTGTAGCAACACGAAACAGCTCCTTGGACCAAAAATCAACTCGAGATGAGAGGTTAGTCCCTGGCTTCGACTCCAGAGGAATACCACCTTACCACAAGCACCTCAAGAGGAGGCTTCTCTCAGCTCTAGGTATGTGAGAGGGCCCCTGAGTTTGCGGCCTCAAGTGGAATGGACACCGCGATGCCCTGACTCGAAATAAGGCCGGATATCCCTGCAGTGACTGGAATGCAGGCTCGTCTTGCATCTCCTAAGAGGAAAGGGTGTCTGAATCCCCTGTGGAGACCACAGAGAAAGACCTAGTTCCCCACCTCATCGCGACAGGAGGCCTCAAATCTTTTGAAAACTCCAGAGGTATGGGGAGATCAGTGCCTCCAAAGGAGACGATGCCTGACTCCTCGTGAAACTTGATAGGAGACCCAGGATTCCTGTGGCACGTGGAAAGGGACCCTTGGTTTCCCGTTTCAGCTGGAGAGGGGTCCCAATTGCCCTGCAAAGCCTCGAGGAGAATCCCGAGTTGTCCCTCGCAACTAGGCAGGAGTCCTGACGTGGCTGAAGAAACACGTGGGTGGAAGGGCCATCCCCGTCGTAACTCGAGAATATACCCCAGGTTCCCGCCGCAACTCGAGAAAAACCATGAGACTTACCCCTCGCCGCGAGATGAGGCCCGATTCCCCTGCACTGCGTGCAGAGCAATTCCGTGTTGCACATCACACATGAAAGGAGCCTTGATTTCCTTGATGGCACTCCAGAGAAACCCCAAGAACACTGTTTCAAGGCTAGAGGGATCCTGAGGTCACTGTAGCAACACGAAAGAGCTCCGTGGGCCAAAAATCAACTCGAGATGAGAGGTTAGTCCCTGGCTTCGACTCCAGAGGAATACCACCTTACCACAAGCACCTCAAGAGGAGGCTTCTCTCAGCTCTAGGTATGTGAGAGGGACCCTGAGTTTGCGGCCTCAAGTGGAATGGACACCGCGATGCCCTGACGCGAAATAAGGCTGGATATCCCTGCAGTGACTGGAATGCAGGCTCGTCTTGCATCTCCCAAGACGAAAGGGTGTCTGAATCCCCTGTGGAGACCACAGAGAAAGACCTAGTTCCCCACCTCATCACGACCGGAGGCCTCACATCCTTTGAAAACTCCAGATGTACGCGGAGATCAGTGGCTCCAAAGGAGACGATGCCTGACTCCTCGTGAAACTTGATAGGAGTCCCAGGATTCCTGTGGCACGTGGAAAGGGACCCTTGGTCTCCCGCCTCAGCTGGAGAGGCGTTCCAATTGCCCTGCCAAGCCTCAAGGAGAATCCCGAGTTGTCCCTCGCAACTAGGCAGGAGTCCTGACGTCGCTGAAGAAACACGTGGTTGGAAGGGCCATCCCCGTCGTAACTCGAGAATATACCCCAGGTTCCCGCCGCAACTCGAGAAAAACCATGAGACTTCCCCCTCGATGCGAGATGAGGCCCGATTCCCCTGTACTGCGTGCAGAGCAATTCCGTCTTGCACATCACACATGAAAGAAGCCTTGATTTCCTTGATGGCACTCCAGAGAAACCCCAAGAACACTGTTTCAAGGATAGAGGGATCCTGAGGTCACTGTAGCAACACGAAAGAACTCTGTGGACCAAAAATCAACTCGAAAAGAGAGGTTAGTCCCTGGATTCGTCTCCAGAGGAATACCACCTTACCACAAGCACCTCAAGAGGAGGCTTCTCTCAGCTCTAGGTATGTGAGAGGGACCCTGAGTTTGCGGCCTCAAGTGGAATGGACACCGCGATGCCCTTACTCGAAATAAGGCCGGATATCCCTGCAGTGACTTCAATGCAGGCTCGTCTTGCATCTCCCAAGACGAAAGGATGTCTGAATCCCCTGTGGAAAGCACAGAGAAAGACTTAGTTCCCCACCTCATCGCGACCGGAGGCCTCACATCCCTTGAAAACTCCAGAGGTACGGGGGGTTCAGTGCATCCAAAGGAGACGATGCCTGACTTCTCGTGAATCTTGATAGGAGTCCCAGGATTCCTGTGGCACTTGGAAAGGGACACTTGGTCTCCCACCTCAGCTGGAGAGGCGTCCCAATTGCCCTGCCAAGCCTCGAGGAGAATCCAGAGTTGTCCCTCGCAACCTGGCAGGAGTCCTGACGTCGCTGAAGAAACACGTGTGTGGAAGGGCCATCCCCGTCGTAACTCGAGAATATACCCCAGGTTCCCGCCGCAACTCGAGAAAAACCATGAGACTTCCCCCTCGCCGCGAGATGAGGCCCGATTCCCCTGCACTGCGTGCAGAGCAATTCCGTGTTGCACATCACACATGAAAGGAGCCTTGATTTCCTTGATGGCACTCCAGAGAAACCCCAAGAACACTGTTTCAAGGCTAGAGGGATCCTGAGGTCACTGTAGCAACACGAAAGAGCCCCGTGGACCAAGAATCCACACGAGATGAGAGGTTAGTCCCTGGCTTCGACTCCTGAGGAATACCACTTTACCACAAGCACCTCAAGAGGAGGCTTCTCTCAGCTCTAGGTATGTGAGAGGGACCCTGAGTTTGCGGCCTCAAGTGGAATGGACACCGCGATGCCCTGACTCGAAATAAGGCCGGATATCCCTGCAGTGACTTCAATGCAGGCTCGTCTTGTATCTCCCAAGACGAAAGGATGTCTGAATCCCCTGTGGAGACCACAGAGAAAGACCTAGTTCCCCACCTCATCGCGACCGGAGGCCTCACATCCTTTGAAAACTCCAGAGGTATGCGGAGATCAGTGCCTCCAAAGGAGACGATGCCTGACTCCTCGTGAAACTTGATAGGAGTCCCAGGATTCCTGTGGCACGTGGAAAGGGACCCTTGGTCTCCCGCCTCAGCTGGAGCGGCGTCCCAATTGCCTTGCCAAGCCTCGAGGAGAATCCCGAGTTGTGTCTCGCAACTAGGCAAGAGTCCTGACGTGGCTGAACACACACGTGTGTGGAAGGGCCATCCCCGTCGTAACTCGAGAATATACCCCAGGTTCCCGCCGCAACTCGAGAAAAACCATGAGACTTCCCCCTCGCCGCGAGATGAGGCCCGATTCCCCTGCCCTGCGTGCAGAGCAATTCTGTGTTGCACATCACACATGAAAGGAGCCTTGATTTCCTTCATGGCACTCCAGAGAAACCCCAAGAACACTGTTTCAAGGCTAGAGGGATCCTGAGGTCACTGTAGCAACACGAAAGAGCTCCGTGGACCAAAAATCAACTCGAGATGAGAGGTTAGTCCCTGGCTTAGACTCCAGAGGAATACCACCTTACCACAAGCACCTCAAGAGGAGGCTTCTCTCAGCTCTAGGTATGTGAGAGGGACCCTGAGTTTGCGGCCTCAAGTGGAATGGACACCGCGATGCCCTGACTCGAAATAAGGCCGGATATCCCTGCAGTGACTGGAATGCAGGCTCGTCTTGCATCTCCCAAGACGAAAGGGTGTCTGAATCCCCTGTGGAGACCACAGAGAAACACCTAGTTCCACACCTCATCGCGACCGGAGGCCTCACATCCTTTGAAAACTCCAGAGGTATGCGGAGATCAGTGCCTCCAAAGGAGACAATGCCTGACTCCTCGTGAAACTTGATAGGAGTCCCAGGATTCTTGTGGCACGTGGAAAGGGACCCTTGGTCTCCCACCTCAGCTGGAGAGGCGTTTCAATTGCCCTGCCAAGCCTCGAGGAGAATCCCGAGTTGTCCCTCGCAACTAGGCAGGAGTCCTGACGTGGCTGAACAAACACGTGGGTGGAAGGGCCATCCCCGTCGTAACTCGAGAATATACCCCAGGTTCCCACCGCAACTCGAGAAAAACCATGAGACTTCCCCCTCGATGCGAGATGAGGCCCGATTCCCCTGTACTGTGTGCAGAGCAATTCCGTCTCGCACATCACACATGAAAGGAGCCTTGATTTCCTTGATGGCACTCCAGAGAAACCCCAAGAACACTGTTTCAAGGCTAGAGGGATCCTGAGGTCACTGTAGCAACACGAAAGAGCTCCGTGGACCAAGAATCAACACGAGATGATAGGTTAGTCCCTGGCTTCGACTCCTGAGGAATACCACCTTACCACAAGCACCTCAAGAGGAGGCTTCTCTCAGCTCTAGGTATGTGAGAGGGATCCTGAGTTTGCGGCCTCAAGTGGAATGGACACCGCGATGCCCTGACGCGAAATAAGGCTGGATAACCCTGCAGTGACTTGAATGCAGGCTCGTCTTGCATCTCCCAAGATGAAAGGATGTCTGAATCCCCTGTGGAGACCACAGAGAAAGACCTAGTTCCCCACCTCATCGCGACAGGAGGCCTCACATCCTTTGAAGACTCCAGAGGTATGCAGAGATCAGTGCCTCCAAAGGAGACGATGCCTGACTCCTCGTGAAACTTGATAGGAGACCCAGAATTCCTTCGGCACGTGAAAAGGGACCCTTGGTCTCCCGTCTCAGCTGGAGAGGCGTCCCAATTGCCCTGCAAAGCCTCGAGGAGAATCCCGAGTTGTCCCTCGCAACTAGGCAGGTGTCCTGACATGGCTGAACACACACGTGTGTGGAAGGGCTATCCCCGTCGTAACTCGAGAATATACCCCAGGTTCCCGCCGCAACTCGAGAAAAACCATGAGACTTCCCCCTCGCCGCGAGATGAGGCCCGATTCCCCTACACTGCGTGCAGAGCAATTCCGTGTTGCACATCACACATGAAAGGAGCCTTGATTTCCTTGATGGCACTCCAGAGAAACCCCAAGAACACTGTTTCAAGGCTAGAGGGATCCTGAGGTCACTGTAGCAACACGAAAGAGCTCCTTGGACCAAGAATCAACACGAGATGAGAGGTTAGTCCCTGGCTTCGACTCCTGAGGAATACCACCTTACCACAAGCACCTCAAGAGGAGGCTTCTCTCAGCTCTAGGTATGTGAGAGGAACCCTGATTTTGCGGCCTCAAGTGGAATGGACACCGCGATGCCCTGACGCGAAATAAGGCCAGATATCCCTGCAGTGACTGGAATGCAGGCTCGTCTTGCATCTCCCAAGACGAAAGGGTGTCTGAATCCCCTGTGGAGACCACAGAGAAAGACCTAGTTCCCCACCTCATCGCGACAGGAGGCCTCACATCATTTGAAAACTCCAGAGGTATGCGGAGATCAGTGCCTCCAAAGGAGACGATGCCTGACTCCTCGTGAAACTTGATAGGAGTCCCAGGATTCTTGTGGCACGTGGAAAGGGACCCTTGGTCTCCCGCCTCAGCTGGAGAGGCGTCCCAATTGCCCTGCCAAGCCTCGAGGAGAATCCCGAGTTGTCCCTCGCAACTAGGCAGGAGTCCTGACGTGGCTGAACAAACACATGGGTGGAAGGGCCATCCCCATCGTAACTCGAGAATATACCCCAAGTTCCCGCCGCAACTCGAGAAAAACCATGAGACTTCCCCCTCGATGCGAGATGAGGCCCGATTCCCCTGTACTGCGTGCAGAGCAATTCCGTCTTGGACATCACACATGAAAGGAGCCTTGATTTCCTTGATGGCACTCCAGAGAAACCCCAAGAACACTGTTTCAAGGATAGAGGGATCCTGAGGTCACTGTAGCAACGCGAAAGAACTCTGTGGACCAAAAATCAACTCGAAAAGAGAGGTTAGTCCCTGGATTCGTCTCCAGAGGAATACCACCTTACCACAAGCACCTCAAGAGGAGGCTTCTCTCAGCTATAGGTACGTGAGAGGGACCCTGAGTTTGCGGCCTCAAGTGGAATGGACACCGCGATGCCCTGACTCGAAATAAGGCCGGATATCCCTGCAGTGACTTCAATGCAGGCTCGTCTTGCATCTCCCAGGACGAAAGGATGTCTGAATCCCCTGTGGAAAGCACAGAGAAAGACTTAGTTCCCCACCTCATCGCGACCTATAGCCTCATATCCTTTGAAAACTCCAGAGGTACGCGGAGATCAGTGCCTCCAAAGGAGACGATGCCTGACTCCTCGTGAAACTTGATAGGAGTCCCAGGATTCCTGTGGCACTTGGAAAGGGACACTTGGTCTCCCGCCTCAGCTGGAGAGGCGTCCCAATTGCCCTGCCAAGCCTCGAGGAGAATCCCGAGTTGTCCCTCGCAACTAGCAGGAGTCCTGACGTCGCTGAAGAAACACGTGGGTGGAAGGGCCATCCCCGTCGTAACTCGAGAATATACCCCAGGTTCCCGCCGCAACTCGAGAAAAACCATGAGACTTCCCCCTCGCCGCGAGATGAGGCCCGATTCCCCTGCACTGCGTGCAGAGCAATTCCGTGTTGCACATCACAAATGAAAGCAGCCTTGATTTCCTTCATGGCACTCCAGAGAAACCCCAAGAACACTGTTTCAAGGCTAGAGGGATCCTGAGGTCACTGTAGCAACACGAAAGAGCTCCGTGGACCAAAAATCAACTCGAGATGAGAGGTTAGTCCCTGGCTTCGACTCCAGAGGAATACCACCTTACCACAAGCACCTCAAGAGGAGACTTCTCTCAGCTCTAGGTATGTGAGAGGGACCCTGAGTTTGCGGCCTCAAGTGGAATGGACACCGCGATGCCCTGACGCGAAATAAGGCTGGATATCCCTGCAGTGACTTGAATGCAGGCTCGTCTTGCATCTCCCAAGATGAAAGGATGTCTGAATCCCCTGTGGAGACCACAGAGAAAGAACTAGTTCCCCACCTCATCGCGACCGGAGGCCTCACATCCTTTGAAAACTCCAGAGGTACGCGGAGATCATTGCCTCCAAAGGAGAAGATGCCTGACTCCTCGTGAAACTTGATAGGAGTCCCAGGATTCCTGTGGCACGTGGAAAGGGACCCTTGGTCTCCCGCCTCAGCTGGAGAGCCGTCCCAATTGCCTTGCCAAGCCTCGAGGAGAATCCCGAGTTGTGTCTCACAACTAGGCAAGAGTCCTGACGTGGCTGAACAAACACGTGTGTGGAAGGGCCATCCCCGTCGTAACTCGAGAATATACCCCAGGTTCCCGCCGCAACTCGAGAAAAACCATGAGACTTCCCCCTCGCCGCGAGATGAGGCCCGATTCCCCTGCACTGCGTGCAGAGCAATTCTGTGTTGCACATCACACACGAAAGGAGCCTTGATTTCCTTCATGGCACTCCAGAGAAACCCCAAGAACACTGTTTCAAGGCTAGAGGGATCCTGAGGTCACTGTAGCAACAGGAAAGAGCTCCGTGGACCAAAAATCAACTCGACATGAGAGGTTAGTTCCTGGCTTCGACTCCAGAGGAATACCACCTTACCACAAGCACCTCAAGAGGAGGCTTCTCTCAGCTCTAGGTATGTGAGAGGGACCCTGAGTTTGCGGCCTCAAGTGGAATGGACACCGCGATGCCCTGACTCGAAATGAGGCCGGATATCCCTGCAGTGACTGGAATGCAGGCTCGTCTTGCATCTCCCAAGACGAAAGGGTGTCTGAATCCCCTGTGGAGACCACAGAGAAAGACCTAGTTCCCCACCTCATCGCGACAGGAGGCCTCAAATCCTTTGAAAACCTCAGAGGTATGCGGAGATCAGTGCCTCCAAAGGAGACGATGCCTGACTCCTCGTGAAACTTGATAGGAGACCCAGGATTCCTGTGGCACGTGGAAAGGGACACTTGGTCTCCCGTCTCAGCTGGAGAGGCGTCCCAATTGCCCTGCCAAGCCTCGAGGAGAATCCCGAGTTGTCCCTCGCAACTAGGCAGGAGTCCTGACATGGCTGAACACACACGTGTGTGGAAGGGCCATCCCCATTGTAACTCGAGAATATACCCCAAGTTCCCGCCGCAACTCGAGAAAAACCATGAGACTTCCCCTTCGCCGCAAAATGAGGGCCGATTCCCCTGCACTACGTGCAGAGCAATTCCGTCTTGCACATCACACATGAAAGGAGCCTTGATTTCCTTGATGGCACTCCAGAGAAACCCCAAGAACACTGTTTCAAGGCTAGAGGGATCCTGAGGTCACTGTAGCAACACGAAAGAGCTCCGTGGACCAAGAATCAACACGAGATGAGAGGTTAGTCCCTGGCTTCGACTCCTGAGGAATACCACCTTACCACAAGCACCTCAAGAGGAGGCTTCTCTCAGCTCTAGGTATGTGAGAGGGACCCTGAGTTTGCGGCCTCAAGTGGAATGGACACCGCGATGCCCTGACTCGAAATAAGGCCGGATATCCCTGCAGTGACTTGAATGCAGGTTCGTCTTGCATCTCCCAAGAAGAAAGGATGTCTGAATCCCCTGTGGAGACCACAGAGGAACACCTAGTTCCCCACCTCATCGCGACCGGAGGCCTCACATCCTTTGAAAACTCCAGAGGTACGCGGAGATCATTGCCTCCAAAGGAGAAGATGCCTGACTCCTCGTGAAACTTGATAGGAGTCCCAGGATTCCTGTGGCACGTGGAAAGGGACCCTTGGTCTCCCGCCTCAGCTGGAGAGCCGTCCCAATTGCCCTGCAAAGCCTCGAGGAGAATCCCGAGTTGTCCCTCGCAACTAGGCAGGAGTCCTGACGTCGCTGAACACACACGTGTGTGGAAGGGCCATCCCCGTCGTAACTCGAGAATATACCCCAGGTTCCCGCCGCAACTCGAGAAAAACCATGAGACTTCCCCCTCGCCGCGAGATGAGGCCCGATTCCCCTGCACTGCGTGCAGAGCAATTCCGTGTTGCACATCACACATGAAAGGAGCCTTGATTTCCTCGATGGCACTCCAGAGAAACCCCAAGAACACTGTTTCAAGGCTAGAGGGATCCTGAGGTCACTGTAGCAACACGAAAGAGTTCCGTGGACCAAGAATCAGCACGACATGAGAGGTTAGTCCCTGGCTTCGACTCCTGAGGAATACCACCTTACCACAAGCACTTCAAGAGGAGGCTTCTCTCAGCTCTAGGTATGTGAGAGGGACCCTGAGTTTGCGGCCTCAAGTGGAATGGACACCGCGATGCCCTGACTCGAAATAAGGCCGGATATCCCTGCAGTGACTTGAATGCAGGCTCGTCTTGCTTCTCCCAAGAAGAAAGCGTGTCTGAATCCCTTCTGGAGACCACAGAGAAACACCTAGTTCCCCACCTCATCGCGACCGAAGGCCTCACATCCTTTGAAAACTCCAGAGGTACGCGGAGATCAGTGCCTCCAAAGGAGACGATGCCTGACTCCTCGTGAAATTTGATAGGAGTCCCAGGATTCCTGTGGCACTTGGAAAGGGACACTTGGTCTCCCGCCTCAGCTGGAGAGGCGTCCCAATTGCCCTGCCAAGCCTCGAGGAGAATCCAGAGTTGTCCCTCACAACTAGGCAGGAGTCCTGACGTCGCTGAAGAAACACGTGTGTGGAAAGGCCATCCCCGTCGTAACTCGAGAATATACCCCAGGTTCCCGCCGCAACTCGAGAAAAACCATGAGACTTCCCCCTCGCCGCGAGATGAGGCCCGATTCCCCTGCACTGCGTGCAGAGCAATTCTGTGTTGCACATCACACATGAAAGGAGCCTTGATTTCCTTCATGGCACTCCAGAGAAACCCCAAGAACACTGTTTCAAGGCTAGAGGGATCCTGAGGTCACTGTAGCAACAGGAAAGAGCTCCGTGGACCAAAAATCAACTCGAGATGAGAGGTTAGTCCCTGGCTTCGACTCCAGAGGAATACCACCTTACCACAAGCACCTCAAGCGGAGGCTTCTCTCAGCTCTAGGTATGTGAGAGGGACCCTGAGTTTGCGGCCTCAAGTGGAATGGACACCGCGATGCCCTGACTCGAAATAAGGCCGGATATCCCTGCAGTGACTGGAATGCAGGCTCGTCTTGCATCTCCCAAGACGAAAGGGTGTCTGAATCCCCTGTGGAGACCACAGAGAAAGACCTAGTTCCCCACCTCATCGCGACAGGAGGCCTCAAATCCTTTGAAAACCTCAGAGGTATGCGGAGATCAGTGCCTCCAAAGGAGACGATGCCTGACTCCTCGTGAAACTTGATAGGAGTCCCAGGATTCCTGTGGCACGTGGAAAGGGACCCTTGGTCTCCCGCCTCAGCTGGAGAGCCGTCCCAATTGCCTTGCCAAGCCTCGAGGAGAATCCCGAGTTGTGTCTCGCAACTAGGCAAGAGTCCTGACGTGGCTGAACACACACGTGTGTGGAAGGGCCATCCCCGTCGTAACTCGAGAATATACCCCAGGTTCCCGCCGCAACTCGAGAAAAACCATGAGACTTCCCCCTCGCCGCGAGATGAGGCCCGATTCCCCTGCACTGCGTGCAGAGCAATTCTGTGTTGCACATCACACACGAAAGGAGCCTTGATTTCCTTCATGGCACTCCAGAGAAACCCCAAGAACACTGTTTCAAGGCTAGAGGGATCCTGAGGTCACTGTAGCAACACGAAAGAGCTCCGTGGGCCAAAAATCAACTCGACATGAGAGGTTAGTCCCTGGCTTCGACTCCAGAGGAATACCACCTTACCACAAGCACCTCAAGAGGAGGCTTCTCTCAGCTCTAGGTATGTGAGAGGGACCCTGAGTTTGCGGCCTCAAGTGGAATGGACACCGCGATGCCCTGACTCGAAATAAGGCCGGATATCCCTGCAGTGACTTGAATGCAGGTACGTCTTGCATCTCCCAAGAAGAAAGGATGTCTGAATCCCCTGTGGAGACCACAGAGAAACACCTAGTTCCCCACCTCATCGCGACCGGAGGCCTCACATCCTTTGAAAACTCCAGAGGTACGCGGAGATCAGTGGCTCCAAAGGAGACGATGCCTGACTCCTCGTGAAACTTGATAGGAGTCCCAGGATTCTTGTGGCACGTGGAAAGGGACCCTTGGTCTCCCGCCTCAGCTGGAGAGGCGTTCCAATTGCCCTGCCAAGCCTCGAGGAGAATCCCGAGTTGTCCCTCGCAACTAGGCAGGAGTCCTGACGTGGCTGAACGAACACGTGGGTGGAAGAGCCATCCCCGTCCTAACTCGAGAATATACCCCAGGTTCCCGCCGCAACTCGAGAAAAACCATGAGACTTTCCCCTCGATGCGAGATGAGGCCCGATTCCCCTGTACTGCGTGCAGAGCAATTCCGTCTTGCACATCACACATGAAAGAAGCCTTGATTTCCTTGATGGCACTCCAGAGAAACCCCAAGAACACTGTTTCAAGGCTAGAGGGATCCTGAGGTCACTGTAGCAACACGAAAGAACTCTGTGGACCAAAAATCAACTCGAAAAGAGAGGTTAGTCCCTGGATTCGTCTCCAGAGGAATACCACCTTACCACAAGCACCTCAAGAGGAGGCTTCTCTCACCTCTAGGTATGTGAGAGGGACCCTGAGTTTGCGGCCTCAAGTGGAATGGACACCGCGATGCCCTGACTCGAAATAAGGCCGGATATCCCTGCAGTGACTGGAATGCAGGCTCGTCTTGCATCTCCCAAGACGAAAGGGTGTCTGAATCCCCTGTGGAGACCACAGAGAAAGACCTAGTTCCCCACCTCATCGCGACAGGAGGCCTCAAATCCTTTGAAAACTCCAGAGGTATGCGGAGATCAGTGCCTCCAAAGGAGACGATGCCTGACTCCTCGTGAAACTTGATAGGAGACCCAGGATTCCTGTGGCACGTGGAAAGGGACCCTTGGTCTCCCGCCTCAGCTGCAGAGGCGTCCCAATTGCCCTGCAAAGCCTCGAGGAGAATCCCGAGTTGTCCCTCGCAACTAGGCAGGAGTCCTGACATGGCTGAACAAACACGTGTGTGGAAGGGCCATCCCCGTCGTAACTCGAGAATATACCCCAGGTTCCCGCCGCAACTCGAGAAAAACCATTAGACTTCCCCCTCGCTGCGAGATGTGGCCCGTTTCCCCTGCACTGCGTGCAGAGCAATTCCGTGTTGCACATCACACATGAAAGGAGCCTTGATTTCCTTGATGGCACTCCAGAGAAACCCCAAGAACACTGTTTCAAGGCTAGAGGGATCCTGAGGTCACTGTAGCAACACGAAAGAGCTCCGTGGACCAAGAATCAACACGAGATGAGAGGTTAGTCCCTGGCTTCGACTCCTGAGGAATACCACCTTACCACAAGCACCGCAAGAGGAGGCTTCTCTCAGCTCTAGGTATGTGAGAGGGACCCTGAGTTTGCGGCCTCAAGTGGAATGGACACCGCGATGCCCTGACTCGAAATAAGGCCGGATATCCCTGCAGTGACTTCAATGCAGGCTCGTCTTGCATCTCCCAGAACGAAAGGATGTCTGAATCCCCTGTGGAAAGCACAGAGAAAGACTTAGTTCCCCACCTCATCACGACCGATAGCCTCACATCCATTGAAAACTCCAGAGGTACGCGGAGATCAGTGCCTCCAAAGGAGACGATGCCTGACTCCTCGTGAAACTTGATAGGAGTCCCAGGATTCCTGTGGCACTTGGAAAGGGACACTTGGTCTCCCGCCTCAGCTGGAGAGGCGTCCCAATTGCCCTGCCAAGCCTCGAGGAGAATCCAGAGTTGTGTCTCGCAACTAGGCAGGAGTCCTGACGTCGCTGAAGAAACAAGTGGGTGGAAGGGCCATCCCCGTCGTAACTCGAGAATATACCCCAGGTTCCCGCCGCAACTCGAGAAAAACCATGAGACTTCCCCCTCGCCGCGAGATGAGGCCCGATTCCCCTGCACTGCGTGCAGACCAATTCCGTGTTGCACATCACACATGAAAGGAGCCTTGATTTCCTTGATGGCACTCCAGAGAAACCCCAAGAACACTGTTTCAAGGCTAGAGGGATCCTGAGGTCACTGTAGCAACACGAAAGAGCTCCGTGGGCCAAAAATCAACTCGAGATGAGAGGTTCGTCCCTGGCTTCGACTCCAGAGGAATACCACCTTACCACAAGCACCTCAAGAGGAGGCTTCTCTCAGCTCTAGGTATGTGAGAGGGACCCTGAGTTTGCGGCCTCAAGTGGAATGGACACCGCGATGCCCTGACGCGAAATAAGGCCGGATATCCCTGCAGTGACTTGAATGCAGGCTCGTCTTGCATCTCCCAAGATGAAAGGATGTCTGAATCCCCTGTGGAGACCACAGAGAAACACCTAGTTCCCCACCTCATCGCGACCGGAGGCCTCACATCCTTTGAAAACTCCAGAGGTATGCGGAGATCAGTGCCTCCAAAGGAGACGATGCCTGACTCCTCGTGAAACTTGATAGGAGTCCCAGGATTCCTGTGGCACGTGGAAAGGGACCCTTGTTCTCCCGCCTCAGCTGGAGAGGCGTCCCAATTGCCTTGCCAAGCCTCGAGGAGAATCCCGAGTTGTGTCTCGCAACTAGGCAAGAGTCCTGACGGGGCTGAACACACACGTGTGTGGAAGGGCCATCCCCGCCGTAACTGGAGAATATACCCCAGGTTCCCGCCGCAACTCGAGAAAAACCATGAGACTTCCCCCTCGCCGCGAGATGAGGCCCGATTCCCCTGCACTGCGTGCAGAGCAATTCTGTGTTGCACATCACACATGAAAGGAGCCTTGATTTCCTTCATGGCACTCCAGAGAAACCCCAAGAACACTGTTTCAAGGCTAGAGGGATCCTGAGGTCACTGTAGCAACACGAAAGAGCTCCGTGGACCAAAAATCAACTCGAGATGAGAGGTTAGTCCCTGGCTTCGACTCCAGAGGAATACCACCTTACCACAAGCACCTCAAGAGGAGGCTTCTCTCAGCTCTAGGTATGTGAGAGGGACCCTGAGTTTGCGGCCTCAAGTGGAATGGACACCGCGATGCCCTGACTCGAAATAAGGCTGGATATCCCTGCAGTGACTGGAATGCAGGCTCGTCTTGCATCTCCCAAGACGAAAGGGTGTCTGAATCCCCTGTGGAGACCACATCGAAAGACCTAGTTCCCCACCTCATCACGACAGGAAGCCTCAAATCCTTTGAAAACTCCAGAGGTATGCGGAGATCAGTGTCTCCAAAGGAGACGATGCCTGACTCCTCGTGAAACTTGATAGGAGACCCAGGATTCCTGTGGCACGTGGAAAGGGACCCTTGGTCTCCCGTCTCAGCTGGAGAGGCGTCCCAATTGCCCTGCAAAGCCTCGAGGAGAATCCCGAGTTGTCCCTCGCAACTAGGCAGGAGTCCTGACATGGCTGAACACACACGTGTGTGGAAGGGCCATCCCCGTCGTAACTCGAGAATACACCCCAGGTTCCCGCCGCAACTCGAGAAAAACCATGAGACTTCCCCCTCGCCGCGAGATGAGGGCCGATTCCCCTGCACTGCGTGCAGAGCAATTCCGTGTTGCACATCACACATGAAAGGAGCCTTGATTTCCTTGATGGCACTCCAGAGAAACCCCAAGAACACTGTTTCAAGGCTAGAGGGATCCTGAGGTCACTGTAGCAACACGAAAGAGCTCTGTGGACCAAAAATCAACTCGAGATGAGAGGTTAGTCCCTGGCTTCGACTCCAGAGGAATACCACCTTACCACAAGCACCTCAAGAGGAGGCTTCTCTCAGCTCTAGGTATGTGAGAGGGACCCTGAGTTTTCGGCCTCAAGTGGAATGGACACCGCGATGCCCTGACGCTAAATAAGGCTGGATATCCCTGCAGTGACTTGAATGCAGGCTCGTCTTGCATCTCCCAAGATGAAAGGATGTCTGAATCCCCTGTGGAGACCACAGAGAAAGACCTAGTTCCCCACTTCATCGCGACCAGAGGCCTCACATCCTTTGAAAACTCCAGAGGTACGCGGAGATCAGTGCCTCCAAAGGAGACGATGCCTGACTCCTCGTGAAACTTGATAGGAGACCCAGGATTCCTGTGGCACGTGGAAAGGGACCCTCGGTCTCCCGTCTCAGCTGGAGAGGCATCCCAATTGCCCTGCAAAGCCTCGAGGAGAATCCCGAGTTATCCCTCGCAACTAGTCAGGAGTCCTGACATGGCTGAACACACACGTGGGTGGAAGGGCCATCCCCGTCGTAACTCGAGAATATACCCCAGGTTCCCACCGCAACTCGAGAAAAACCATGAGACTTCCCCCTCGCCGCGAGATGAGGCCCGATTCCCCTGCACTGCGTGCAGAGCAATTCCGTGTTGCACATCACACATGAAAGGAGCCTTGATTTCCTTGATGGCACTCCAGAGAAACCCCAAGAACACTGTTTCAAGGCTAGAGGGATCCTGAGGTCACTGTAGCAACACGAAAGAACTCTGTGGACCAAAAATCAACTCGAAAAGAGAGGTTAGTCCCTGGATTCGTCTCCAGAGGAATACCACCTTACCACAAGCACCTCAAGAGGAGGCTTCTCTCAGCTCTAGGTATGTGAGAGGGACCCTGAATTTGCGGCCTCAAGTGGAATGGACGCCGCGATGCCCTGACTCGAAATAAGGCCGGATATCCCTGCAGTGACTTCAATGCAGGCTCGTCTTGCATCTCCCAAGACGAAAGGGTGTCTGAATCCCCTGTGGAAAGCTCAGAGAAAGACTTAGTTCCCCACCTCATCGCGACCGATAGCCTCACATCCTTTGAAAACTCCAGAGGTACGCGGAGATCAGTGCCTCCAAAGGAGACGATGCCTGACTTCTCGTGAAACTTGATAGGAGTCCCAGGATTCCTGTGGCACTTGGAAAGGGACACTTGGTCTCCCGCCTCAGCTGGAGAGGCGTCCCTATTGCCCTGACAAGCCTCGAGGAGAATCCAGAGTTGTCCCTCGCAACTAGGCAGGAGTCCTGACGTCGCTGAAGAAACACGTGGGTGGAAGGGCCATCCCCGTCGTAACTCGAGAATATACCCCAGGTTCCCGCCGCAACTCGAGAAAAACCATGAGACTTCCCCCTCGCCGCGAGATGAGGCCCGATTCCCCTGCACTGCGTGCAGAGCAATTCCGTGTTGCACATCACACATGAAAGGAGCCTTGATTTCCTTGATGGCACTCCAGAGAAACCCCAAGAACACTGTTTCAAGGCTAGAGGGATCCTGAGGTCACTGTAGCAACACGAAAGAGCTCCGTGGGCCAAAAATCAACTCGAGATGAGAGGTTAGTCCCTGGCTTCGACTCCAGAGGAATACCACCTTACCACAAGCACCTCAAGAGGAGGCTTCTCTCAGCTCTAGGTATGTGAGAGGGACCCTGAGTTTGCGGCCTCAAGTGGAATGGTCACCGCGATGCCCTGACGCGAAATAAGGCTGGATATCCCTGCAGTGACTTGAATGCAGGCTCGTCTTGCATCTCTCAAGATGAAAGGATGTCTGAATCCCCTGTGGAGACCACAGAGAATGACCTAGTTCCCCACCTCATCGCGACCGGAGGCGTCACATCCTTTGAAAACTCCAGAGGTACGCGGAGATCAGTGCCTCCAAAGGAGACGATGCCTGACTCCTCGTGAAACTTGATAGGAGTCCCAGGATTCCTGTGGCACGTGGAAAGGGACCCTTGGTCTCCCGCCTCAGCTGGAGAGGCGTCCCAATTGCCTTGCCAAGCCTTGAGGAGAATCCCGAGTTTTGTCTCGCAACTAGGCAAGAGTCCTGACGTGGCTGAACAAACACGTGTGTGGAAGGGCCATCCCCGTCGTAACTCGAGAATATACCCCATGTTCCCGCCGCAACTCGAGAAAAACCATGAGACTTCCCCCTCGCCGCGAGATGAGGCCGGATTCCCCTGCACTGCGTACAGAGCAATTCTGTGTTGCACATCACACATGAAAGGAGCCTTGATTTCCTTCATGGCACTCCAGAGAAACCCCAAGAAAACTGTTTCAAGGCTAGAGGGATCCTGAGGTCACTGTAGCAACAGGAAAGAGCTCTGTGGACCAATAATCAACTCGAGATGAGAGGTTAGTCCCTGGCTTCGACTCCAGAGGAATACCACCTTACCACAAGCACCTCAAGAGGAGGCTTCTCTCAGCTCTAGGTATGTGAGAGGGACCCTGAGTTTGCGGCCTCAAGTGGAATGGACACCGCGATGCCCTGACTCGAAATAAGGCCGGATATCCCTGCAGTGACTGGAATGGAGGCTCGTCTTACATCTCCCAGGACGAAATGATGTCTGAATCCCCTGTGGAGACCACAGAGAAAGACCTAGTTCCCCACCTCATCGCGACCGGAGGCCTCACATTCTTTGAAAACTCCAGAGGTACGCGAAGATCAGTGCCTCCAAAGGAGACGATGCCTGACTCCTCGTGAAACTTGATAGGAGTCCCAGGATTCCTGTGGCACGTGGAAAGGGACCCTTGGTCTCCCGCCTCAGCTGGAGAGGCGTCCCAATTGCCTTGCCAAGCCTCGAGGAGAATCCCGAGTTGTGTCTCGCAACTAGGCAAGAGTCCTGACGTGGCTGAACAAACACGTGTGTGGAAGGGCCATCCCCGTCGTAACTCGAGAATATACCCCAGGTTCCCGCCGCAACTCGAGAAAAACCATGAGACTTCCCCCTCGCCCCGAGATGAGGCCCGATTCACCTGCACTGCGTGCAGAGCAATTCTGTGTTGCACATCACACATGAAAGGAGCCTTGATTTCCTTGATGGCACTCCAGAGAAACCCCAACAACACTGTTTTAAGGCTAGAGGGATCCTGAGGTCACTGTAGCAACACGAAAGAGCTCCGTGGGCCAAAAATCAACTTGAGATGAGAGGTTAGTCCCTGGTTTCGACTCCAGAGGAATACCACCTTACCACAAGCACCTCAAGAGGAGGCATCTCTCAGCTTTAGGTATGTGAGTGGGACCCTGATTTTGCGGCCTCAAGTGGAATGGATACCGCGATGCCCTAACGCGAAATAAGGCTGGATATCCCTGCAATGACTTGAATGCAGGCTCGTCTTGCATCTCCCAAGTTGAAAGGATGTCTGAATCCCCTGTGGAGACCACAGAGAAAGACCTAGTTCCCCACCTCATCGCGACCGGAGGCCTCACATCCTTTGAAAACTCCAGAGGTACGCGGAGATCAGTGCCTCCAAAGGAGACGATGCCTGACTCCTCGTGAAACTTGATAGGAGTCCCAGGATTCCTGTGGCACGTGGAAAGGGACCCTTGGTCTCCCGTCTCAGCTGGAGAGGCGTCCCAATTGCCTTGCCAAGCCTCGAGGAGAATCCCGAGTTGTGTCTCGCAACTAGGCAAGAGTCCTGACGTGGCTGAACAAACACGTGTGTGGAAGGGCCATCCCTGTCGTAACTCGAGAATATACCCCAGGTTCCCGCCGCAACTCGAGAAAAACCATGAGACTTCCCCCTCGCCGCGAGATGAGGCCCGATTCCCCTGCACTGCGTGCAGAGCAATTCTATGTTGCACATCACACATGAAAGGAGCCTTGATTTCCTTTATGGCACTCCAGAGAAACCCCAAGAACACTGTTTCAAGGCTAGAGGGATCCTGAGGTCACTGTAGCAACACGAAAGAGCTCCGTGGACCCAAAATCAACTCGGGATGAGAGGTTATTCCCTGGCTTCGACTCCAGAGGAATACCACCTTACCACAAGCACCTCAAGAGGAGGTTTCTCTCAGCTCTAGGTATGTGAGAGGGACCCTGAGTTTGCGGCCTCAAGTGGAATGGACACCGCGATGCCCTGACTCGAAATAAGGCCGGATATCCCTGCAGTGACTGGAATGCAGGCTCGTCTTGCATCTCCCAAGACGAAAGGGTGTCTGAATCCCCTGTGGAGACCACAGAGAAAGACCTAGTTCCCCACCTCATCGCGACAGGAAGCCTGAAATCCTTTGAAAACTCCAGAGGTATGCGGAGATCAGTGCCTCGAAAGGAGACGATGCCTGACTCCTCGTGAAACTTGATAGGAGACCCAGGATTCCGGTGGCACGTGGAAAGGGACCCTTGGTCTCCCGTCTCAGCTGGAGAGGCGTCCCAATTGCACTGCAAAGCCTCGAGGAGAATCCCGAGTTGTCCCTCGCAACTAGGCAGGAGTCCTGACATGGCTGAACACACACGTGTGTGGAAGTGCCATCCCCGTCGTAACTCGAGAATATACCCCAGGTTCCCGCCGCAACTCGAGAAAAACCATGAGACTTCCCCCTCGCCGCGAGATGAGGCCCGATTCCCCTGCACTGCGTGCAGAGAAATTCCGTGTTGCACATCACACATGAAAGGAGCCTTGATTTCCTTGATGGCACTCCAGAGAAACCCCAAGAACACTGTTTCAAGGCTAGAGGGATCCTGAGGTCACTGTAGCAACACGAAAGAGCTCCGTGGACCAAGAATCAACACGAGATGAGAGGTTAGTCCCTGGTTTCGACTCCTGAGGAATACCACCTTACCACAAGCACCTCAAGAGGAGGCTTCTCTCAGCTCTAGGTATGTGAGAGGGACCCTGAGTTTGCGGCCTCAAGTGGAATGGACACCGCGATGCCCTGACTCGAAATAAGGCCGGATATCCCTGCAGTGACTTCAATGCAGGCTCGTCTTGCATCTCCCACGACGAAAGGTTGTCTGAATCCCCTGTGGAAAGCACAGAGAAAGACTTAGTTCCCCACCTCATCGCGACCGATAGCCTCACATCCTTTGAAAACTCCAGAGGTACGCGGAGATCAGTGCCTCCAAAGGAGACGATGCCTGACTCCTCGTGAAACTTGATAGGAGTCCCAGGATTCCTGTGGCACTTGGAAAGGGACCCTTGGTCTCCCGCCTCAGCTGGAGAGGCGTCCCAATTGCCCTGCCAAGCCTCGAGGAGAATCCAGAGTTGTCCCTCGCAACTAGGCAGGAGTCCTGACGTCGCTGAAGAAACACGTGGGTGGAAGGGCCATCCCCGTCGTAACTCGAGAATATACCCCAGGTTCCCGCCGCAACTCGAGAAAAACCATGAGACTTCCCCCTCGCCGCGAGATGAGGCCCGATTCCCCTGCACTGCGTGCAGAGCAATTCTGTGTTGCACATCACACATGAAAGGAGCCTTGATTTCCTTGATGGCACTCCAGAGAAACCCCAAGAACACTGTTTCAAGGCTAGAGGGATCCTGAGGTCACTGTAGCAACACGAAAGAACTCTGTGGACCAAAAATAAACTCGAGATGAGAGGTTAGTCCCTGGCTTGGACTCCAGAGGAATACCACCTTACCAAAAGCACCTCAAGAGGAGGCTTCTCTCAGCTCTAGGTATGTGAGAGGGACCCTGAGTTTGCGGCCTCAAGTGGAATGGACACCGCGATGCCCTGACTCGAAATAAGGCCGGATATCCCTGCAGTGACTGGAATGAAGGCTCGTCTTGCATCTCCCAAGACGAAAGGGTGTCTGAATCCCCTGTGGAGACCACAGAGAAAGACCTAGTTCCCCACCTCATCGCGACAGGAGGCCTCAAATCCTTTGAAAACTCCAGAGGTATGCGGAGATCAGTGCCTCCAAAGGAGACGATGCCTGACTCCTCGTGAAACTTGATAGGAGACCCAGGATTCCTGTGGCACGTGGAAAGGGACCCTTGGTCTCCCGTCTCAGCTGGAGAGGCGTCCCAATTGCCCTGCAAAGCCTCGAGGAGAATCCCGAGTTGTCCCTCGCAACTAGGCAGGAGTCCTGACATGGCTGAACAAACACGTGTGTGGAAGGGCCATCCCCGTCGTAACTCGAGAATATACCCCATGTTCCCGCCGCAACTCGAGAAAAACCATTAGACTTCCCCCTCGCTGCGAGATGTGGCCCGTTTCCCCTGCACTGCGTGCAGAGCAATTCCGTGTTGCACATCACACATGAAAGGAGCCTTGATTTCCTTGATGGCACTCCAGAGAAACCCCAAGAACACTGTTTCAAGGCTAGAGGGATCCTGAGGTCACTGTAGCAACACGAAAGAGCTCCGTGGACCAAGAATCAACACGAGATGAGAGGTTAGTCCCTGGCTTCGACTCCTGAGGAATACCACCTTACCACAAGCACCGCAAGAGGAGGCTTCTCTCAGCTCTAGGTATGTGAGAGGGACCCTGAGTTTGCGGCCTCAAGTGGAATGGACACCGCGATGCCCTGACTCGAAATAAGGACGGATATCCCTGCAGTGACTTCAATGCAGGCTCGTCTTGCATCTCCCAGAACGAAAGGATGTCTGAATCCCCTGTGGAAAGCACAGAGAAAGACTTAGTTCCCACCTCATCACGACCGATAGCCTCACATCCATTGAAAACTCCAGAGGTACGCGGAGATCAGTGCCTCCAAAGGAGACGATGCCTGACTCCTCGTGAAACTTGATAGGAGTCCCAGGATTCCTGTGGCACTTGGAAAGGGACACTTGGTCTCCCGCCTCAGCTGGAGAGGCGTCCCAATTGCCCTGCCAAGCCTCGAGGAGAATCCAGAGTTGTGTCTCGCAACTAGGCAGGAGTCCTGACGTCGCTGAAGAAACAAGTGGGTGGAAGGGACATCCCCGTCGTAACTCGAGAATATACCCCAGGTTCCCGCCGCAACTCGAGAAAAACCATGAGACTTCCCCCTCGCCGCGAGATGAGGCCCGATTCCCCTGCACTGCGTGCAGACCAATTCCGTGTTGCACATCACACATGAAAGGAGCCTTGATTTCCTTGATGGCACTCCAGAGAAACCCCAAGAACACTGTTTCAAGGCTAGAGGGATCCTGAGGTCACTGTAGCAACACGAACGAGCTCCGTGGGCCAAAAATCAACTCGAGATGAGAGGTTAGTCCCTGGCTTCGACTCCAGAGGAATACCACCTTACCACAAGCACCTCAAGAGGAGGCTTCTCTCAGCTCTAGGTATGTGAGAGGGACCCTGAGTTTGCGGCCTCAAGTGGAATGGACACCGCGATGCCCTGACGCGAAATAAGGCCGGATATCCCTGCAGTGACTTGAATGCAGGCTCGTCTTGCATCTCCCAAGATGAAAGGATGTCTGAATCCCCTGTGGAGACCACAGAGAAACACCTAGTTCCCCACCTCCTCGCGACCGGAGGCCTCACATCCTTTGAAAACTCCAGAGGTACGCGGAGATTAGTGCCTCCAAAGGAGACGATGCCTGACTCCTCGTGAAACTTGATAGGAGTCCCAGGATTCCTGTGGCACGTGGAAAGGGACCCTTGTTCTCCCGCCTCAGCTGGAGAGGCGTCCCAATTGCCTTGCCAAGCCTCGAGGAGAATCCCGAGTTGTGTCTCGCAACTAGGCAAGAGTCCTGACGGGGCTGAACACACACGTGTGTGGAAGGGCCATCCCCGCCGTAACTGGAGAATATACCCCAGGTTCCCGCCGCAACTCGAGAAAAACCATGAGACTTCCCCCTCGCCGCGAGATGAGGCCCGATTCCCCTGCACTGCGTGCAGAGCAATTCTGTGTTGCACATCACACATGAAAGGAGCCTTGATTTCCTTCATGGCACTCCAGAGAAACCCCAAGAACACTGTTTCAAGGCTAGAGGGATCCTGAGGTCACTGTAGCAACACGAAAGAGCTCCGTGGACCAAAAATCAACTCGAGATGAGAGGTTAGTCCCTGGCTTCGACTCCAGAGGAATACCACCTTACCACAAGCACCTCAAGAGGAGGCTTCTCTCAGCTCTAGGTATGTGAGAGGGACCCTGAGTTTGCGGCCTCAAGTGGAATGGACACCGCGATGCCCTGACTCGAAATAAGGCCGGATATCCCTGCAGTGACTGGAATGCAGGCTCGTCTTGCATCTCCCAAGACGAAAGGGTGTCTGAATCCCCTGTGGAGACCACAGCGAAAGACCTAGTTCCCCACCTCATCACGACAGGAGGCCTCAAATCCTTTGAAAACTCCAGAGGTATGCGGAGATCAGTGTCTCCAAAGGAGACGATGCCTGACTCCTCGTGAAACTTGATAGGAGACCCAGGATTCCTGTGGCACGTGGAAAGGGACCCTTGGTCTCCCGTCTCAGCTGGAGAGGCGTCCCAATTGCCCTGCAAAGCCTCGAGGAGAATCCCGAGTTGTCCCTCGCAACTAGGCAGGAGTCCTGACATGGCTGAACACACACGTGTGTGGAAGGGCCATCCCCGTCGTAACTCGAGAATACACCCCAGGTTCCCGCCGCAACTCGAGAAAAACCATGAGACTTCCCCCTCGCCGCGAGATGAGGGCCGATTCCCCTGCACTGCGTGCAGAGCAATTCCGTGTTGCACATCACACATGAAAGGAGCCTTGATTTCCTTCATGGCACTCCAGAGAAACCCCAAGAACACTGTTTCAAGGCTAGAGGGATCCTGAGGTCACTGTAGCAACACGAAAGAGCTCTGTGGACCAAAAATCAACTCGAGATGAGAGGTTAGTCCCTGGCTTCGACTCCAGAGGAATACCACCTTACCACAAGCACCTCAAGAGGAGGCTTCTCTCAGCTCTAGGTATGTGAGAGGGATCCTGAGTTTGCGGCCTCAAGTGGAATGGACACCGCGATGCCCTGACGCTAAATAAGGCTGGATATCCCTGCAGTGACTTGAATGCAGGCTCGTCTTGCATCTCCCAAGATGAAAGGATGTCTGAATCCTCTGTGGAGACCACAGAGAAAGACCTAGTTCCCCACTTCATCGCGACCGGAGGCCTCACATCCTTTGAAAACTCCAGAGGTACGCGGAGATCAGTGCCTCCAAAGGAGACGATGCCTGACTCCTCGTGAAACTTGATAGGAGACCCAGGATTCCTGTGGCACGTGGAAAGGGACCCTCGGTCTCCCGTCTCAGCTGGAGAGGCATCCCAATTGCCCTGCAAAGCCTCGAGAAGAATCCCGAGTTATCCCTCGCAACTAGTCAGGAGTCCTGACATGGCTGAACACACACGTGGGTGGAAGGGCCATCCCCGTCGTAACTCGAGAATATACCCCAGGTTCCCACCGCAACTCGAGAAAAACCATGAGACTTCCCCCTCGCCGCGAGATGAGGCCCGATTCCCCTGCACTGCGTGCAGAGCAATTCCGTGTTGCACATCACACATGAAAGGAGCCTTGATTTCCTTGATGGCACTCCAGAGAAACCCCAAGAACACTGTTTCAAGGCTAGAGGGATCCTGAGGTCACTGTAGCAACACGAAAGAACTCTGTGGACCAAAAATCAACTCGAAAAGAGAGGTTAGTCCCTGGATTCGTCTCCAGAGGAATACCACCTTACCACAAGCACCTCAAGAGGAGGCTTCTCTCAGCTCTAGGTATGTGAGAGGGACCCTGAATTTGCGGCCTCAAGTGGAATGGACGCCGCGATGCCCTGACTCGAAATAAGGCCGGATATCCCTGCAGTGACTTCAATGCAGGCACGTCTTGCATCTCCCAGGACGAAAGGATGTCTGAATCCCCTGTGGAAAGTACAGAGAAAGACTTAGTTCCCCACCTCATCGCGACCGATAGCCTCACATCCTTTGAAAACTCCAGAGGTACGCGGAGATCAGTGCCTCCAAAGGAGACGATGCCTGACTTCTCGTGAAACTTGATAGGAGTCCCAGGATTCCTGTGGCACTTGGAAAGGGACACTTGGTCTCCCGCCTCAGCTGGAGAGGCGTCCCTATTGCCCTGACAAGCCTCGAGGAGAATCCAGAGTTGTCCCTCGCAACTAGGCAGGAGTCCTGACGTCGCTGAAGAAACACGTGGGTGGAAGGGCCATCCCCGTCGTAACTCGAGAATATACCCCAGGTTCCCGCCGCAACTCGAGAAAAACCATGAGACTTCCCCCTCGCCGCGAGATGAGGCCCGATTCCCCTGCACTGCGTGCAGAGCAATTCCGTGTTGCACATCACACATGAAAGGAGCCTTGATTTCCTTGATGGCACTCCAGAGAAACCCCAAGAACACTGTTTCAAGGCTAGAGGGATCCTGAGGTCACTGTAGCAACACGAAAGAGCTCCGTGGGCCAAAAATCAACTCGAGATGAGAGGTTAGTCCCTGGCTTCGACTCCAGAGGAATACCACCTTACCACAAGCACCTCAAGAGGAGGCTTCTCTCAGCTCTAGGTATGTGAGAGGGACCCTGAGTTTGCGGCCTCAAGTGGAATGGTCACCGCGATGCCCTGACGCGAAATAAGGCTGGATATCCCTGCAGTGACTTGAATGCAGGCTCGTCTTGCATCTCTCAAGATGAAAGGATGTCTGAATCCCCTGTGGAGACCACAGAGAATGACCTAGTTCCCCACCTCATCGCGACCGGAGGCCTCACATCCTTTGAAAACTCCAGAGGTACGCGGAGATCAGTGCCTCCAAAGGAGACGATGCCTGACTCCTCGTGAAACTTGATAGGAGTCCCAGGATTCCTGTGGCACGTGGAAAGGGACCCTTGGTCTCCCGCCTCAGCTGGAGAGGCGTCCCAATTGCCTTGCCAAGCCTTGAGGAGAATCCCGAGTTTTGTCTCGCAACTAGGCAAGAGTCCTGACGTGGCTGAACAAACACGTGTGTGGAAGGGCCATCCCCGTCGTAACTCGAGAATATACCCCATGTTCCCGCCGCAACTCGAGAAAAACCATGAGACTTCCCCCTCGCCGCGAGATGAGGCCGGATTCCCCTGCACTGCGTGCAGAGCAATTCTGTGTTGCACATCACACATGAAAGGAGCCTTGATTTCCTTCATGGCACTCCAGAGAAACCCCAAGAACACTGTTTCAAGGCTAGAGGGATCCTGAGGTCACTGTAGCAACAGGAAAGAGCTCTGTGGACCAATAATCAACTCGAGATGAGAGGTTAGTCCCTGGCTTCGACTCCAGAGGAATACCACCTTACCACAAGCACCTCAAGAGGAGGCTTCTCTCAGCTCTAGGTATGTGAGAGGGACCCTGAGTTTGTGGCCTCAAGTGGAATGGACACCGCGATGCCCTGACTCGAAATAAGGCCGGATATCCCTGCAGTGACTGGAATGCAGGCTCGTCTTGCATCTCCCAGGACGAAAGGATGTCTGAATCCCCTGTGGAGACCACAGAGAAAGACCTAGTTCCCCACCTCATCGCGACCGGAGGCCTCACATTCTTTGAAAACTCCAGAGGTACGCGGAGATCAGTGCCTCCAAAGGAGACGATGCCTGACTCCTCGTGAAACTTGATAGGAGTCCCAGGATTCCTGTGGCACGTGGAAAGGGACCCTTGGTCTCCCGCCTCAGCTGGAGAGGCGTCCCAATTGCCTTGCCAAGCCTCGAGGAGAATCCCGAGTTGTGTCTCGCAACTAGGCAAGAGTCCTGACGTGGCTGAACAAACACGTGTGTGGAAGGGGCATCCCCGTCGTAACTCGAGAATATACCCCAGGTTCCCCCCGCAACTCGAGAAAAACCATGAGACTTCCCCCTCGCCCCGAGATGAGGCCCGATTCCCCTGCACTGCGTGCAGAGCAATTCTGTGTTGCACATCACACATGAAAGGAGCCTTGATTTCCTTGATGGCACTCCAGAGAAACCCCAACAACACTGTTTTAAGGCTAGAGGGATCCTGAGGTCACTGTAGCAACACGAAAGAGCTCCGTGGGCCAAAAATCAACTTGAGATGAGAGGTTAGTCCCTGGCTTCGACTCCAGAGGAATACCACCTTACCACAAGCACCTCAAGAGGAGGCATCTCTCAGCTTTAGGTATGTGAGTGGGACCCTGAGTTTGCGGCCTCGAGTGGAATGGATACCGCGATGCCCTAACGCGAAATAAGGCTGGATATCCCTGCAATGACTTGAATGCAGGCTCGTCTTGCATCTCCCAAGATGAAAGGATGTCTGAATCCCCTGTGGAGACCACAGAGAAAGACCTAGTTCCCCACCTCATCGCGACCGGAGGCCTCACATCCTTTGAAAACTCCAGAGGTACGCGGAGATCAGTGCCTCCAAAGGAGACGATGCCTGACTCCTCGTGAAACTTGATAGGAGTCCCAGGATTCCTGTGGCACGTGGAAAGGGACCCTTGGTCTCCCGTCTCAGCTGGAGAGGCGTCCCAATTGCCTTGCCAAGCCTCGAGGAGAATCCCGAGTTGTGTCTCGCAACTAGGCAAGAGTCCTGACGTGGCTGAACAAACACGTGTGTGGAAGGGCCATCCCTGTCGTAACTCGAGAATATACCCCAGGTTCCCGCCGCAACTCGAGAAAAACCATGAGACTTCCCCCTCGCCGCGAGATGAGGCCCGATTCCCCTGCACTGCGTGCAGAGCAATTCTGTGTTGCACATCACACATGAAAGGAGCCTTGATTTCCTTTATGGCACTCCAGAGAAACCCCAAGAACACTGTTTCAAGGCTAGAGGGATCCTGAGGTCACTGTAGCAACACGAAAGAGCTCTGTGGACCCAAAATCAACTCGGGATGAGAGGTTATTCCCTGGCTTCGACTCCAGAGGAATACCACCTTACCACAAGCACCTCAAGAGGAGGTTTCTCTCAGCTCTAGGTATGTGAGAGGGACCCTGAGTTTGCGGCCTCAAGTGGAATGGACACCGCGATGCCCTGACTCGAAATAAGGCCGGATATCCCTGCAGTGACTGGAATGCAGGCTCGTCTTGCATCTCCCAAGACGAAAGGGTGTCTGAATCCCCTGTGGAGACCACAGAGAAAGACCTAGTTCCCCACCTCATCGCGACAGGAAGCCTCAAATCCTTTGAAAACTCCAGAGGTATGCGGAGATCAGTGCCTCGAAAGGAGACGATGCCTGACTCCTCGTGAAACTTGATAGGAGACCCAGGATTCCGGTGGCACGTGGAAAGGGACCCTTGGTCTCCCGTCTCAGCTGGAGAGGCGTCCCAATTGCACTGCAAAGCCTCGAGGAGAATCCCGAGTTGTCCCTCGCAACTAGGCAGGAGTCCTGACATGGCTGAACACACACGTGTGTGGAAGTGCCATCCCCGTCGTAACTCGAGAATATACCCCAGGTTCCCGCCGCAACTCGAGAAAAACCATGAGACTTCCCCCTCGCCGCGAGATGAGGCCCGATTCCCCTGCACTGCGTGCAGAGCAATTCCGTGTTGCACATCACACATGAAAGGAGCCTTGATTTCCTTGATGGCACTCCAGAGAAACCCCAAGAACACTGTTTCAAGGCTAGAGGGATCCTGAGGTCACTGTAGCAACACGAAAGAGCTCCGTGGACCAAGAATCAACACGAGATGAGAGGTTAGTCCCTGGCTTCGACTCCTGAGGAATACCACCTTACCACAAGCACCTCAAGAGGAGGCTTCTCTCAGCTCTAGGTATGTGAGAGGGACCCTGAGTTTGCGGCCTCAAGTGGAATGGACACCGCGATGCCCTGACTCGAAATAAGGCCGGATATCCCTGCAGTGACTTGAATGCAGGCTCGTCTTGCATCTCCCCAGAAGAAAGGATGTCTGAATCCCCTGTGGAGACCACAGAGAAACACCTAGTTCCCCACCTCATCGCGACCGATAGCCTCACATCCTTTGAAAACTCCAGAGGTACGCGGAGATCAGTGCCTCCAAAGGAGACGATGCCTGACTCCTCGTGAAACTTGATAGGAGTCCCAGGATTCTTGTGGCACGTGGAAAGGGACCCTTGATCTCCCGCCTCAGCTGGAGAGGCGATCCAATTGCCCTGCCAAGCCTCGAGGAGAATCCCGAGTTGTGTCTCGCAACTAGGCAGGAGTCCTGACGTGGCTGAACAAACACGTGTGTGGAAGGGCCATCCCCGTCGTAACTCGAGAATATACCCCAGGTTCCCACTGCAACTCGAGAAAAACCATGAGACTTCCCCCTCGCCGCGAGATGAGGCCCGATTCCCCTGCACTGCGTGCAGAGCAATTCTGTGTTGCACATCACACATGAAAGGAGCCTTGGTTTCCTTCATGGCACTCCAGAGAAACCCCAAGAACACTGTTTCAAGGCTAGAGGGATCCTGAGGTCACTGTAGCAACACGAAAGAGCTCCGTGGACCAAAAATCAACTCGAGATGAGAGGTTAGTCCCTGGCTTCGACTCCAGAGGAATACCACCTTACCACAAGCACCTCAAGAGGAGGCTTCTCTCAGCTCTAGGTATGTGAGAGGGACCCTGAGTTTGCGGCCTCAAGTGGAATGGACACCGCGATGCCCTGACTCGAAATAAGGCCGGATATCCCTGCAGTGACTGGAATGCAGGCTCGTCTTGCATCTCCCAATACGAAAGGGTGTCTGAATCCCCTGTGGAGACCACAGAGAAAGACCTAGTTCCCCACCTCATCGCGACAGGAGGCCTCAAATCCTTTGAAAACTCCAGAGGTATGCGGAGATCAGTGCCTTCAAAGGAGACGATGCCTGACTCCTCGTGAAACTTGATAGGAGTCCCAGGATTCCTGTGGCACTTGGAAAGGGACACTTGGTCTCCCGCCTCAGCTGGAGAGGCGTCCCAATTGCCCTGCCAAGCCTCGAGGAGAATCCAGAGTTGTCCCCCGCAACTAGGCAGGAGTCCTGACGTCGCTGAAGAAACACGTGGGTGGAAGGGCCATCCCCGTCGTAACTCGAGAATATACCCCAGGTTCCCGCCGCAACTCGAGAAAAAACATGAGACTTCCCCCTCGCCGCGAGATGAGGCCCGATTCCCCTGCACTGCGTGCAGAGCAATTCCGTGTTGCACATCACACATGAAAGGAGCCTTGATTTCCTTGATGGCACTCCAGAGAAACCCCAAGAACACTGTTTCAAGGCTAGAGGGATCCTGAGGTCACTGTAGCAACACGAAAGAGCTCCGTGGGCCAAAAATCAACTCGAGATGAGAGGTTAGTCCCTGGCTTCGACTCCAGAGGAA
The DNA here is from genome assembly GCF_910594005.1 of Cervus elaphus. Classification (NCBI taxonomy): domain Eukaryota; kingdom Metazoa; phylum Chordata; class Mammalia; order Artiodactyla; family Cervidae; genus Cervus; species Cervus elaphus. The sequence continues at coordinate 2,228,332 of NC_057828.1, forward strand.
TACCACCTTACCACAAGCACCTCAAGAGGAGGCTTCTCTCAGCTCTAGGTATGTGAGAGGGATCCTGAGTTTGCGGCCTCAAGTGGAATGGACACCGCGATGCCCTGACTCGAAATAAGGCCGGATATCCCTGCAGTGACTTGAATGCAGGCTCGTCTTGCATCTCCCAAGAAGAAAGGATGTCTGAATCCCCTGTGGAGACCACAGAGAAACACCTAGTTCCCCACCTCATCGCGACCGATAGCCTCACATCCTTTGAAAACTCCAGAGGTACGCGGAGATCAGTGCCTCCAAAGGAGACGATGCCTGACTCCTCGTGAAACTTGATAGGAGTCCCAGGATTCTTGTGGCACGTGGAAAGGGACCCTTGGTCTCCCGCCTCAGCTGGAGAGGCGATCCAATTGCCCTGCCAAGCCTCGAGGAGAATCCCGAGTTGTGTCTCGCAACTAGGCAGGAGTCCTGACGTGGCTGAACAAACACGTGTGTGGAAGGGCCATCCCCGTCGTAACTCGAGAATATACCCCAGGTTCCCACTGCAACTCGAGAAAAACCATGAGACTTCCCCCTCGCCGCGAGATGAGGCCCGATTCCCCTGCACTGCGTGCAGAGCAATTCTGTGTTGCACATCACACATGAAAGGAGCCTTGGTTTCCTTCATGGCACTCCAGAGAAACCCCAAGAACACTGTTTCAAGGCTAGAGGGATCCTGAGGTCACTGTAGCAACACGAAAGAGCTCCGTGGACCAAAAATCAACTCGAGATGAGAGGTTAGTCCCTGGCTTCGACTCCAGAGGAATACCACCTTACCACAAGCACCTCAAGAGGAGGCTTCTCTCAGCTCTAGGTATGTGAGAGGGACCCTGAGTTTGCGGCCTCAAGTGGAATGGACACCGCGATGCCCTGACTCGAAATAAGGCCGGATATCCCTGCAGTGACTTCAATGCAGGCTCGTCTTGCATCTCCCAATACGAAAGGGTGTCTGAATCCCCTGTGGAGACCACAGAGAAAGACCTAGTTCCCCACCTCATCGCGACAGGAGGCCTCAAATCCTTTGAAAACTCCAGAGGTATGCGGAGATCAGTGCCTTCAAACGAGACGATGCCTGACTCCTCGTGAAACTTGATAGGAGTCCCAGGATTCCTGTGGCACTTGGAAAGGGACACTTGGTCTCCCGCCTCAGCTGGAGAGGCGTCCCAATTGCCCTGCCAAGCCTCGAGGAGAATCCAGAGTTGTCCCTCGCAACTAGGCAGGAGTCCTGACGTCGCTGAAGAAACACGTGGGTGGAAGGGCCATCCCCGTCGTAACTCGAGAATATACCCCAGGTTCCCGCCGCAACTCGAGAAAAACCATGAGACTTCCCCCTCGCCGCGAGATGAGGCCCGATTCCCCTGCACTGCGTGCAGAGCAATTCCGTGTTGCACATCACACATGAAAGGAGCCTTGATTTCCTTGATGGCACTCCAGAGAAACCCCAAGAACACTGTTTCAAGGCTAGAGGGATCCTGAGGTCACTGTAGCAACACGAAAGAGCTCCGTGGGCCAAAAATCAACTCGAGATGAGAGGTTAGTCCCTGGCTTCGACTCCAGAGGAATACCACCTTACCACAAGCACCTCAAGAGGAGGCTTCTCTCAGCTCTAGGTATGTGAGAGGGACCCTGAGTTAGCGGCCTCAAGTGGAATGGACACCGCGATGCCCTGACGCGAAATAAGGCTGGATATCCCTGCAGTGACTGGAATGCAGGCTCGTCTTGCATCTCCCAAGATGAAAGGATGTCTGAATCCCCTGTGGAGACCACAGAGAAAGACCTAGTTCCCCACCTCATCGCGACCGGAGGCCTCACATCCTTTGAAAATTCCAGAGGTACGCGGAGATCAGTGCCTCCAAAGGAGACGATGCCTGACTCCTCGTGAAACTTGATAGGAGTCCCAGGATTCCTGTGGCACGTGGAAAGGGACCCTTGGTCTCCCGCCTCAGCTGGAGAGGCGTCCCAATTGCCTTGCCAAGCCTCGAGGAGAATCCAGAGTTGTGTCTCGCAACTAGGCAAGAGTCTTGACGTGGCTGAACAAACACGTGTGTGGAAGGGCCATCCCCGTCGTAACTCGAGAATATACCCCAGGTTCCCGCTGCAACTCGAGAAAAACCATGAGACTTCCCCCTCGCCGCGAGATGAGGCCCGATTCCCCTGCACTGCGTGCAGAGCAATTCTGTGTTGCACATCACACATGAAAGGAGCCTTGATTTCCTTCATGGCACTCCAGAAAAACCCCAAGAACACTGTTTCAAGGCTAGAGGGATCCTGAGGTCACTGTAGCAACACGAAAGAGCTCCGTGGACCAAAAATCAACTCGAGATGAGAGGTTAGTCCCTGGCTTCGACTCCAGAGGAATACCACCTTACCACAAGCACCTCAAGAGGAGGCTTCTCTCAGCTCTAGGTATGTGAGAGGGACCCTGAGTTTGCGGCCTCAAGTGGAATGGACACCGCGATGCCCTGACTCGAAATAAGGCCGGATATCCCTGCAGTGACTGGAATGCAGGCTCGTCTTGCATCTCCCAAGACGAAAGGGTGTCTGAATCGCCCGTGGAGACCACAGAGAAAGACCTAGTTCCCCACTTCATCGCGACAGGAGGCCTCAAATCCTTTGAAAACTCCAGAGGTATGCGGAGATCAGTGCCTCCAAAGGAGACGATGCCTGACTCCTCGTGAAACTTGATAGGAGACCCAGGATTCCTGTGTCACGTGGAAAGGGACCCTTGGTCTCCCGTCTCAGCTGGAGAGGCGTCCCAATTGCCCTGCAAAGCCTCGAGGAGAATCCCGAGTTGTCCCTCGCAACTAGGCAGGAGTCCTGACATGGCTGAACACACACGTGTGTGGAAGGGCCATCCCCGTCGTAACTCGAGAATATACCCCAGGTTCCCGCCGCAACTCGAGAAAAACCATGAGACTTCCCCCTCACCGCGAGATGAGGCCCGATTCCCCTGCACTGCATGCAGAGCAATTCCGTGTTGCACATCACACATGAAAGGAGCCTTGATTTCCTTGATGGCACTCCAGAGAAACCCCAAGAACTCTGTTTCAAGGCTAGAGGGATCCTGAGGTCACTGTAGCAACACGAAAGAGCTCCGTGGACCAAGAATCAACACGAGATGAGAGGTTAGTCCCTGGCTTCGACTCCTGAGGAATACCACCTTACCACAAGCACCTCAAGAGGAGGCTTCTCTCAGCTCTAGGTATGTGAGAGGGATCCTGAATTTGCGGCCTCAAGTGGAATGGACACCGCGATGCCCTGACTCGAAATAAGGCCGGATATCCCTGCAGTGACTGGAATGCAGGCTCGTCTTGCATCTCCCAATACGAAAGGGTGTCTGAATCCCCTGTGGAGACCACAGAGAAAGACCTAGTTCCCCACCTCATCGCGACAGGAGGCCTCAAATCCTTTGAAAACTCCAGAGGTATGCGGAGATCAGTGCCTTCAAAGGAGACGATGCCTGACTCCTCGTGAAACTTGATAGGAGTCCCAGGATTCCTGTGGCACTTGGAAAGGGACACTTGGTCTCCCGCCTCAGCTGGAGAGGCGTCCCAATTGCCCTGCCAAGCCTCGAGGAGAATCCAGAGTTGTCCCCCGCAACTAGGCAGGAGTCCTGACGTCGCTGAAGAAACACGTGGGTGGAAGGGCCATCCCCGTCGTAACTCGAGAATATACCCCAGGTTCCCGCCGCAACTCGAGAAAAAACATGAGACTTCCCCCTCGCCGCGAGATGAGGCCCGATTCCCCTGCACTGCGTGCAGAGCAATTCCGTGTTGCACATCACACATGAAAGGAGCCTTGATTTCCTTGATGGCACTCCAGAGAAACCCCAAGAACACTGTTTCAAGGCTAGAGGGATCCTGAGGTCACTGTAGCAACACGAAAGAGCTCCGTGGGCCAAAAATCAACTCGAGATGAGAGGTTAGTCCCTGGCTTCGACTCCAGAGGAATACCACCTTACCACAAGCACCTCAAGAGGAGGCTTCTCTCAGCTCTAGGTATGTGAGAGGGATCCTGAGTTTGCGGCCTCAAGTGGAATGGACACCGCGATGCCCTGACTCGAAATAAGGCCGGATATCCCTGCAGTGACTTGAATGCAGGCTCGTCTTGCATCTCCCCAGAAGAAAGGATGTCTGAATCCCCTGTGGAGACCACAGAGAAACACCTAGTTCCCCACCTCATCGCGACCGATAGCCTCACATCCTTTGAAAACTCCAGAGGTACGCGGAGATCAGTGCCTCCAAAGGAGACGATGCCTGACTCCTCGTGAAACTTGATAGGAGTCCCAGGATTCTTGTGGCACGTGGAAAGGGACCCTTGGTCTCCCGCCTCAGCTGGAGAGGCGATCCAATTGCCCTGCCAAGCCTCGAGGAGAATCCCGAGTTGTGTCTCGCAACTAGGCAGGAGTCCTGACGTGGCTGAACAAACACGTGTGTGGAAGGGCCATCCCCGTCGTAACTCGAGAATATACCCCAGGTTCCCACTGCAACTCGAGAAAAACCATGAGACTTCCCCCTCGCCGCGAGATGAGGCCCGATTCCCCTGCACTGCGTGCAGAGCAATTCTGTGTTGCACATCACACATGAAAGGAGCCTTGGTTTCCTTCATGGCACTCCAGAGAAACCCCAAGAACACTGTTTCAAGGCTAGAGGGATCCTGAGGTCACTGTAGCAACACGAAAGAGCTCCGTGGACCAAAAATCAACTCGAGATGAGAGGTTAGTCCCTGGCTTCGACTCCAGAGGAATACCACCTTACCACAAGCACCTCAAGAGGAGGCTTCTCTCAGCTCTAGGTATGTGAGAGGGACCCTGAGTTTGCGGCCTCAAGTGGAATGGACACCGCGATGCCCTGACTCGAAATAAGGCCGGATATCCCTGCAGTGACTTCAATGCAGGCTCGTCTTGCATCTCCCAATACGAAAGGGTGTCTGAATCCCCTGTGGAGACCACAGAGAAAGACCTAGTTCCCCACCTCATCGCGACAGGAGGCCTCAAATCCTTTGAAAACTCCAGAGGTATACGGAGATCAGTGCCTTCAAAGGAGACGATGCCTGACTCCTCGTGAAACTTGATAGGAGTCCCAGGATTCCTGTGGCACTTGGAAAGGGACACTTGGTCTCCCGCCTCAGCTGGAGAGGCGTCCCAATTGCCCTGCCAAGCCTCGAGGAGAATCCAGAGTTGTCCCTCGCAACTAGGCAGGAGTCCTGACGTCGCTGAAGAAACACGTGGGTGGAAGGGCCATCCCCGTCGTAACTCGAGAATATACCCCAGGTTCCCGCCGCAACTCGAGAAAAACCATGAGACTTCCCCCTCGCCGCGAGATGAGGCCCGATTCCCCTGCACTGCGTGCAGAGCAATTCCGTGTTGCACATCACACATGAAAGGAGCCTTGATTTCCTTGATGGCACTCCAGAGAAACCCCAAGAACACTGTTTCAAGGCTAGAGGGATCCTGAGGTCACTGTAGCAACACGAAAGAGCTCCGTGGGCCAAAAATCAACTCGAGATGAGAGGTTAGTCCCTGGCTTCGACTCCTGAGGAATACCACCTTACCACAAGCACCTCAAGAGGAGGCTTCTCTCAGCTCTAGGTATGTGAGAGGGACCCTGAGTTAGCGGCCTCAAGTGGAATGGACACCGCGATGCCCTGACGCGAAATAAGGCTGGATATCCCTGCAGTGACTGGAATGCAGGCTCGTCTTGCATCTCCCAAGATGAAAGGATGTCTGAATCCCCTGTGGAGACCACAGAGAAAGACCTAGTTCCCCACCTCATCGCGACCGGAGGCCTCACATCCTTTGAAAATTCCAGAGGTACGCGGAGATCAGTGCCTCCAAAGGAGACGATGCCTGACTCCTCGTGAAACTTGATAGGAGTCCCAGGATTCCTGTGGCACGTGGAAAGGGACCCTTGGTCTCCCGCCTCAGCTGGAGAGGCGTCCCAATTGCCTTGCCAAGCCTCGAGGAGAATCCAGAGTTGTGTCTCGCAACTAGGCAAGAGTCTTGACGTGGCTGAACAAACACGTGTGTGGAAGGGCCATCCCCGTCGTAACTCGAGAATATACCCCAGGTTCCCGCTGCAACTCGAGAAAAACCATGAGACTTCCCCCTCGCCGCGAGATGAGGCCCGATTCCCCTGCACTGCGTGCAGAGCAATTCTGTGTTGCACATCACACATGAAAGGAGCCTTGATTTCCTTCATGGCACTCCAGAAAAACCCCAAGAACACTGTTTCAAGGCTAGAGGGATCCTGAGGTCACTGTAGCAACACGAAAGAGCTCCGTGGACCAAAAATCAACTCGAGATGAGAGGTTAGTCCCTGGCTTCGACTCCAGAGGAATACCACCTTACCACAAGCACCTCAAGAGGAGGCTTCTCTCAGCTCTAGGTATGTGAGAGGGACCCTGAGTTTGCGGCCTCAAGTGGAATGGACACCGCGATGCCCTGACTCGAAATAAGGCCGGATATCCCTGCAGTGACTGGAATGCAGGCTCGTCTTGCATCTCCCAAGACGAAAGGGTGTCTGAATCGCCTGTGGAGACCACAGAGAAAGACCTAGTTCCCCACTTCATCGCGACAGGAGGCCTCAAATCCTTTGAAAACTCCAGAGGTATGCGGAGATCAGTGCCTCCAAAGGAGACGATGCCTGACTCCTCGTGAAACTTGATAGGAGACCCAGGATTCCTGTGTCACGTGGAAAGGGACCCTTGGTCTCCCGTCTCAGCTGGAGAGGCGTCCCAATTGCCCTGCAAAGCCTCGAGGAGAATCCCGAGTTGTCCCTCGCAACTAGGCAGGAGTCCTGACATGGCTGAACACACACGTGTGTGGAAGGGCCATCCCCGTCGTAACTCGAGAATATACCCCAGGTTCCCGCCGCAACTCGAGAAAAACCATGAGACTTCCCCCTCACCGCGAGATGAGGCCCGATTCCCCTGCACTGCATGCAGAGCAATTCCGTGTTGCACATCACACATGAAAGGAGCCTTGATTTCCTTGATGGCACTCCAGAGAAACCCCAAGAACTCTGTTTCAAGGCTAGAGGGATCCTGAGGTCACTGTAGCAACACGAAAGAGCTCCGTGGACCAAGAATCAACACGAGATGAGAGGTTAGTCCCTGGCTTCGACTCCTGAGGAATACCACCTTACCACAAGCACCTCAAGAGGAGGCTTCTCTCAGCTCTAGGTATGTGAGAGGGATCCTGAATTTGCGGCCTCAAGTGGAATGGACACCGCGATGGCCTGACTCGAAATAAGGCCGGATATCCCTGCAGTGACTGGAATGCAGGCTCGTCTTGCATCTCCCAAGAAGAAAGGATGTCTGAATCCCCTGTGGAGACCACAGAGAAACACCCAGTTCCCCACCTCATCGCGACCGGAGGCCTCACATCCTTTGAAAACTCCAGAGGTACGCGGAGATCAGTGCCTCCAAAGGAGACGATGCCTGACTCCTCGTGAAACTTGATAGGAGTCCCAGGATTCTTGTGGCACGTGGAAAGGGACCCTTGGTCTCCCGCCTCAGCTGGAGAGGCGTTCCAATTGCCCTGCCAAGCCTCGAGGAGAATCCCGAGTTTCCCTCGCAACTAGGCAGGAGTCCTGACGTGGCTGAACAAACACGTGGGTGGAAGGGCCATCCCCGTCGTAACTCGAGAATATACCCCAGGTTCCCGCCGCAACTCGAGAAAAACCATGAGACTTCCCCCTCGATGCGAGATGAGGCCCGATTCCCCTGTACTGCGTGCAGAGCAATTCCGTCTTGCACATCACACATGAAAGGAGCCTTGATTTCCTTGATGGCACTCCAGAGAAACCCCCAGAACACTGTTTCAAGGATAGAGGGATCCTGAGGTCACTGTAGCAACACGAAAGAACTCTGTGAACCAAAAATCAACTCGAAAAGAGAGGTTAGTCCCTGGATTCGTCTCCAGAGGAATACCACCTTACCACAAGCACCTCAAGAGGAGGCTTCTCTCAGCTCTAGGTATGTGAGAGGGACCCTGAGTTTGGGGCCTCAAGTGGAATGGACACCGCGATGCCCTGACTCGAAATAAGGCCGGATATCCCTGCAGTGACTTCAATGCAGGCTCGTCTTGCATGTCCCAGTACAAAAGGATGTCTGAATCCCCTGTGGAAAGCACAGAGAAAGACTTAGTTCCCCACCTCATCGCGACCGATAGCCTCACATCCTTTGAAAACTCCAGAGGTACGCGGAGATCAGTGCCTCCAAAGGAGACGACGCCTGACTCCTCGTGAAACTTGATAGGAGTCCCAGGATTCCTGTGGCACGTGGAAAGGGACACTTGGTCTCCCGCCTCAGGTGGAGAGGCGTCCCAATTGCCCTGCCAAGCCTCGAGGAGAATCCAGAGTTGTCCCTCGCAACTAGGCAGGAGCCCTGACGTCGCTGAAGAAACACGTGGGTGGAAGGGCCATCCCCGTCGTAACTCGAGAATATACCCCAGGTTCCCGCCGCAACTCGAGAAAAACCATGAGACTTCCCCCTCGCCGCGAGATGAGGCCCGATTCCCCTGCACTGCGTGCAGAGCAATTCCGTGTTGCACATCACACATGAAAGGAGCCTTGATTTCCTTGATGGCACTCCAGAGAAACCCCAAGAACACTGTTTCAAGGCTAGAGGGATCCTGAGGTCACTGTAGCAACACGAAAGAGCTCCGTGGGCCAAAAATCAACTCGAGATGAGAGGTTAGTCCCTGGCTTCGACTCCAGAGGAATACCACCTTACCACAAGCACCTCAAGAGGAGGCTTCTCTCAGCTCTAGGTATGTGAGAGCGACCCTGAGTTTGCGGCCTCAAGTGGAATGGACACCGCGATGCCCTGACTCGAAATAAGGCCGGATATCCCTGCAGTGACTGGAATGCAGGCTCGTCTTGCATCTCCCAAGACGAAAGGGTGTCTGAATCCCCTGTGGAGACCACAGAGAAAGACCTAGTTCCCCACCTCATCGCAGCAGGAGGCCTCAAATCCTTTGAAAACTCCAGAGGTATGCGGAGATCAGTGCCTCCAAAGGAGACGATGCCTGACTCCTCGTGAAACTTGATAGGAGACCCAGGATTCCTGTGGCACTTGGAAAGGGACACTTGGTCTCCCGTCTCAGCTGGAGGGGCGTCCCAATTGCCCTGCAAAGCCTCGAGGAGAATCCCGAGTTGTCCCTCGCAACTAGGCAGGAGTCCTGACATGGCTGAACACACACGTGTGTGGAAGGGCCATCCCCGTCGTAACTCGAGAATATACCCCAGGTTCCCGCCGCAACTCGAGAAAAACCATGAGACTTCCCCCTCGCCACGAGATGAGGCCCGATTCCCCAGCACTGCGTGTAGAGCAATTCCGTGTTGCACATCACACATGAAAGGAGCCTTGATTTGCTTCATGGCACTCCAGAGAAACCCCAAGAACACTGTTTCAAGGCTAGAGGGATCCTGAGGTCACTGTAGCAACACGAAAGAGCTCCGTGGACCAAGAATCAACACGAGATGAGAGGTTAGTCCCTGGCTTCGACTCCAGAGGAATACCACCTTACCACAAGCACCTCAAGAGGAGGCTTCTCTCAGCTCTAGGTATGTGAGAGGGATCCTGAGTTTGCGGCCTCAAGTGGAATGGACACCGCGATGCCCTGACTCGAAATAAGGCTGGATATCCCTGCAGTGACTTGAATGCAGGTTCGTCTTGCATCTCCCAAGAAGAAAGGATGTCTGAATCCCCTGTGGAGACCACAGAGAAACACCTAGTTCCCCACCTCATCGCGACCGGAGGCCTCACATCCTTTGAAAACTCCAGAGGTACGCGGAGATCAGTGCCTCCAAAGGAGACGATGCCTGACTCCTCGTGAAACTTGATAGGAGTCCCAGGATTCTTGTGGCACGTGGAAAGGGGGACCCTTGGTCTCCCGCCTCAGCTGGAGAGGCGTTCCAATTGCACTGCCAAGCCTCGAGGAGAATCCCGAGTTGTCCCTCGCAACTAGGCAGGAGTCCTGACGTGGCTGAACAAACACGTGGGTGGAAGGGCCATCCCCGTCGTAACTCGAGAATATACCCCAGGTTCCCGCCGCAACTCGAGAAAAACCATGAGACTTCCCCCTCGATGCGAGATGAGGCCCGATTCCCCTGTACTGCGTGCAGAGCAATTCCGTCTTGCACATCACACATGAAAGGAGCCTTGATTTCCTTGATGGCACTCCAGAGAAACCCCAAGAACACTGTTTCAAGGCTAGAGGGATCCTGAGGTCACTGTAGCAACACGAAAGAACTCTGTGGACCAAAAATCAACTCGAAAAGAGAGGTTAGTTCCGGGATTCGTCTCCAGAGGAATACCACCTTACCACAAGCACCTCAAGAGGAGGCTTCTCTCAGCTCTAGGTATGTGAGAGGGACCCTGAGTTTGCGGCCTCAAGTGGAATGGACACCGCGATGCCCTGACTCGAAATAAGGCCGGATATCCCTGCAGTGACTTCAATGCAGGCTCGTCTTGCATCTCCCAGGACGAAAGGATGTCTGAATCCCCTGTGGAAAGCACAGAGAAAGACTTAGTTCCCCACCTCATCGCGACCGATAGCCTCACATCCTTTGAAATCTCCAGAGGTACGCGGAGATCAGTGCCTCCAAAGGAGACGATGCCTGACTCCTCGTGAAACTTGATAGGAGTCCCAGGATTCCTGTGGCACTTGGAAAGGGACACTTGGTCTCCCGCCTCAGCTGGAGAGGCTTCCCAATTGCCCTGCCAAGCCTCGAGGAGAATCCAGAGTTGTCCCTCGCAACTAGGCAGGAGTCCTGACGTGGCTGAAGAAACACGTGGGTGGAAGGGCCATCCCCGTCGTAACTCGAGAATATACCCCAGGTTCTCGCCGCAACTCGGGAAAAACCATGAGACTTCTCACTCGCCGCGAGATGAGGCCCGATTCCCCTGCACTGCGTGCAGAGCAATTCCGTGTTGCACATCACACATGAAAGGAGCCTAGATTTCCTTGATGGCACTCCAGAGAAACCCCAAGAACACTGTTTCAAGGCTAGAGGGATCCTGAGGTCACTGTAGCAACACGAAAGAGCTCCGTGGGCCAAAAATCAACTCGAGATGAGAGGTTAGTCCCTGGCTTCGACTCCAGAGGAATACCACCTTACCACAAGCACCTCAAGAGGAGGCTTCTCTCAGCTCTAGGTATGTGAGAGGGACCCTGAGTTTGCGGCGTCAAGTGGAATGGACACCGCGATGCCCTGACGCGAAATAAGGCCGGATATCCCTGCAGTGACTGGAATGCAGGCTCGTCTTGCATCTCCCAAGACGAAAGGGTGTCTGAATCCCCTGTGGAGACCACAGAGAAAGACCTAGTTCCCCACCTCATCGCGACCGGAGGCCTCACATCCTTTGAAAACTCCAGAGGAACGCGGAGATCAGTGCCTCCAAAGGAGACGATGCCTGACTCCTCGTGAAACTTGATAGGAGTCCCAGGATTCTTGTGGCACGTGGAAAGGGACCCTTGGTCTCCCGCCTCAGCTGGAGAGGTGTTCCAATTGCCCTGCCAAGCCTCGAGGAGAATCCCGAGTTGTCCCTCGCAACTAGGCAGGAGTCCTGACGTGGCTGAACAAACACGTGGGTGGAAGGGCCATCCCCGTCGTAACTCGAGAATATACCCCAGGTTCCCGCCGCAACTCGAGAAAAACCATGAGACTTCCCCCTCGATGCGAGATGAGGCCCGATTCCCCTGTACTGCGTGCAGAGCAATTCCGTCTTGCACATCACACATGAAAGGAGCCTTGATTTCCTTGATGGCACTCCAGAGAAACCCCAAGAACTCTGTTTCAAGGCTAGAGGGATCCTGAGGTCACTGTAGCAACACGAAAGAACTCTGTGGACCAAAAATCAACTCGAAAAGAGAGGTTAGTCCCTGGATTCGTCTCCAGAGGAATACCACCTTACCACAAGCACCTCAAGAGGAGGCTTCTCTCAGCTCTAGGTATGTGAGAGGGACCCTGAGTTTGCGGCCTCAAGTGGAATGGACACCGCGATGCCCTGACTCGAAATAAGGCCGGATATCCCTGCAGTGACTTCAATGCAGGCTCGTCTTGCATCTCCCAGGACGAAAGGATGTCTGAATCCCCTGTGGAAAGCACAGAGAAAGACTTAGTTCCCCACCTCATCGCGACCGATAGCCTCACATCCTTTGAAAACTCCAGAGGTACGCGGAGATCAGTGCCTCCAAAGGAGACGATGCCTGACTCCTCGGGAAACTTGATAGGAGTCCCAGGATTCCTGTGGCACTTGGAAAGGGACACTTGGTCTCCCGCCTCAGCTGGAGAGGCGTCCCAATTGCCCTGCCAAGCCTCGAGGAGAATCCAGAGTTGTCCCTCGCAACTAGGCAGGAGCCCTGACGTCGCTGAAGAGACACGTGGGTGGAAGGGCCATCCCCGTCGTAACTCGAGAATATACCCCAGGTTCCCGCCGCAACTCGAGAAAAACCATGAGACTTCTCACTCGCCGCGAGATGAGGCCCGATTCCCCTGCACTGCGTGCAGAGCAATTCCGTGTTGCACATCACACATGAAAGGAGCCTAGATTTCCTTGATGGCACTCCAGAGAAACCCCAAGAACACTGTTTCAAGGCTAGAGGGATCCTGAGGTCACTGTAGCAACACGAAAGAGCTCCGTGGGCCAAAAATCAACTCGAGATGAGAGGTTAGTCCCTGGCTTCGACTCCAGAGGAATACCACCTTACCACAAGCACCTCAAGAGGAGGCTTCTCTCAGCTCTAGGTATGTGAGAGGGACCCTGAGTTTGCGGCGTCAAGTGGAATGGACACCGCGATGCCCTGACGCGAAATAAGGCCGGATATCCCTGCAGTGACTTGAATGCAGGCTCGTCTTGCATCTCCCAAGATGAAAGGATGTCTGAATCCCCTGTGGAGACCACAGAGAAACACCTAGTTCCCCACCTCATCGCGACCGGAGGCCTCACATCCTTTGAAAACTCCAGAGGTACGCGGAGATTAGTGCCTCCAAAGGAGACGATGCCTGACTCCTCGTGAAACTTGATAGGAGTCCCAGGATTCTTGTGGCACGTGGAAAGGGACCCTTGTTCTCCCGCCTCAGCTGGAGAGGCGTCCCAATTGCCTTGCCAAGCCTCGAGGAGAATCCCGAGTTGTGTCTCGCAACTAGGCAAGAGTCCTGACGGGGCTGAACACACACGTGTGTGGAAGGGCCATCCCCGCCGTAACTGGAGAATATACCCCAGGTTCCCGCCGCAACTCGAGAAAAACCATGAGACTTCCCCCTCGCCGCGAGATGAGGCCCGATTCCCCTGCACTGCGTGCAGAGCAATTCTGTGTTGCACATCACACATGAAAGGAGCCTTGATTTCCTTCATGGCACTCCAGAGAAACCCCAAGAACACTGTTTCAAGGCTAGAGGGATCCTGAGGTCACTGTAGCAACACGAAAGAGCTCCGTGGACCAAAAATCAACTCGAGATGAGAGGTTAGTCCCTGGCTTCGACTCCAGAGGAATACCACCTTACCACAAGCACCTCAAGAGGAGGCTTCTCTCAGCTCTAGGTATGTGAGAGGGACCCTGAGTTTGCGGCCTCAAGTGGAATGGACACCGCGATGCCCTGACGCGAAATAAGGCCGGATATCCCTGCAGTGACTGGAATGCAGGCTCGTCTTGCATCTCCCAAGACGAAAGGGTGTCTGAATCCCCTGTGGAGACCACAGAGAAAGACCTAGTTCCCCACCTCATCGCGACCGGAGGCCTCACATCCTTTGAAAACTCCAGAGGAACGCGGAGATCAGTGCCTCCAAAGGAGACGATGCCTGACTCCTCGTGAAACTTGATAGGAGTCCCAGGATTCTTGTGGCACGTGGAAAGGGACCCTTGGTCTCCCGCCTCAGCTGGAGAGGTGTTCCAATTGCCCTGCCAAGCCTCGAGGAGAATCCCGAGTTGTCCCTCGCAACTAGGCAGGAGTCCTGACGTGGCTGAACAAACACGTGGGTGGAAGGGCCATCCCCGTCGTAACTCGAGAATATACCCCAGGTTCCCGCCGCAACTCGAGAAAAACCATGAGACTTCCCCCTCGATGCGAGATGAGGCCCGATTCCCCTGTACTGCGTGCAGAGCAATTCCGTCTTGCACATCACACATGAAAGGAGCCTTGATTTCCTTGATGGCACTCCAGAGAAACCCCAAGGACTCTGTTTCAAGGCTAGAGGGATCCTGAGGTCACTGTAGCAACACGAAAGAACTCTGTGAACCAAAAATCAACTCGAAAAGAGAGGTTAGTCCCTGGATTCGTCTCCAGAGGAATACCACCTTACCACAAGCACCTCAAGAGGAGGCTTCTCTCAGCTCTAGGTATGTGAGAGGGACCCTGAGTTTGCGGCCTCAAGTGGAATGGACACCGCGATGCCCTGACTCGAAATAAGGCCGGATATCCCTGCAGTGACTTCAATGCAGGCTCGTCTTGCATCTCCCAGGACGAAAGGATGTCTGAATCCCCTGTGGAAAGCACAGAGAAAGACTTAGTTCCCCACCTCATCGCGACCGATAGCCTCACATCCTTTGAAAACTCCAGAGGTACGCGGAGATCAGTGCCTCCAAAGGAGACGATGCCTGACTCCTCGGGAAACTTGATAGGAGTCCCAGGATTCCTGTGGCACTTGGAAAGGGACACTTGGTCTCCCGCCTCAGCTGGAGAGGCGTCCCAATTGCCCTGCCAAGCCTCGAGGAGAATCCAGAGTTGTCCCTCGCAACTAGGCAGGAGCCCTGACGTCGCTGAAGAGACACGTGGGTGGAAGGGCCATCCCCGTCGTAACTCGAGAATATACCCCAGGTTCCCGCCGCAACTCGAGAAAAACCATGAGACTTCTCACTCGCCGCGAGATGAGGCCCGATTCCCCTGCACTGCGTGCAGAGCAATTCCGTGTTGCACATCACACATGAAAGGAGCCTAGATTTCCTTGATGGCACTCCAGAGAAACCCCAAGAACACTGTTTCAAGGCTAGAGGGATCCTGAGGTCACTGTAGCAACACGAAAGAGCTCCGTCGGCCAAAAATCAACTCGAGATGAGAGGTTAGTCCCTGGCTTCGACTCCAGAGGAATACCACCTTACCACAAGCACCTCAAGAGGAGGCTTCTCTCAGCTCTAGGTATGTGAGAGGGACCCTGAGTTTGCGGCGTCAAGTGGAATGGACACCGCGATGCCCTGACGCGAAATAAGGCCGGATATCCCTGCAGTGACTTGAATGCAGGCTCGTCTTGCATCTCCCAAGATGAAAGGATGTCTGAATCCCCTGTGGAGACCACAGAGAAACACCTAGTTCCCCACCTCATCGCGACCGGAGGCCTCACATCCTTTGAAAACTCCAGAGGTACGCGGAGATTAGTGCCTCCAAAGGAGACGATGCCTGACTCCTCGTGAAACTTGATAGGAGACCCAGGATTCCTGTGGCACGTGGAAAGGGACCCTTGGTCTCCCGTCTCAGCTGGAGGGGCGTCCCAATTGCCCTGCAAAGCCTCGAGGAGAATCCCGAGTTGTCCCTCGCAACTAGGCAGGAGTCCTGACATGGCTGAACACACACGTGTGTGGAAGGGCCATCCCCGTCGTAACTCGAGAATAAACCCCAGGTTCCCGCCGCAACTCGAGAAAAACCATGAGACTTCCCACTCGCCGCGAGATGAGGGCCGATTCCCCTGCACTGCGTGCAGAGCAATTCCGTGTTGCACATCACACATGAAAGGAGCCTTGATTTCCTTGATGGCACTCCAGAGAAACCCCAAGAACACTGTTTCAAGGCTAGAGGGATCCTGAGGTCACTGTAGCAACACGAAAGAGCTCCGTGGGCCAACAATCAACTCGAGATGAGAGGTTAGTCCCTGGCTTCGACTCCAGAGGAATACCACCTTACCACAAGCACCTCAAGAGGAGGCTTCTCTCAGCTCTAGGTATGTGAGAGGGACCCTGAGTTTGCGGCCTCAAGTGGAATGGACACCGCGATGCCCTGACTCGAAATAAGGCCGGATATCCCTGCAGTGACTTGAATGCAGGCTCGTCTTGCATCTCCCAAGAAGAAAGGATGTCTGAATCCCCTGTGGAGACCACAGAGAAACACCTAGTTCCCCACCTCATCGCGACCGGAGGCCTCACATCCTTTGAAAACTCCAGAGGTACGCGGAGATCAGTGCCTCCAAAGGAGACGATGCCTGACTCCTCGTGAAACTTGATAGGAGTCCCAGGATTCTTGTGGCTCGTGGAAAGGGGGACCCTTGGTCTCCCGCCTCAGCTGGAGAGGCGTTCCAATTGCCCTGCCAAGCCTCGAGGAGAATCCCTAGTTGTCCCTCGCAACTAGGCAGGAGTCCTGACGTGGCTGAACAAACACGTGGGTGGAAGGGCCATCCCCGTCGTAACTCGAGAATATACCCCAGGTTCCCGCCGCAACTCGAGAAAAACCATGAGACTTCCCCCTCGATGCGAGATGAGGCCCGATTCCCCTGTACTGCGTGCAGAGCAATTCAGTCTTGCACATCACACATGAAAGGAGCCTTGATTTCCTTGATGGCACTCCAGAGAAACCCCAAGAACACTGTTTCAAGGCTAGAGGGATCCTGAGGTCACTGTAGCAACACGAAAGAACTCTGTGGACCAAAAATCAACTCGAAAAGAGAGGTTAGTCCCTGGATTCGTCTCCAGAGGAATACCACCTTACCACAAGCACCTCAAGAGGAGGCTTCTCTCAGCTCTAGGTATGTGAGAGGGACCCTGAGTTTGCGGCCTCAAGTGGAATGGACACCGCGATGCCCTGACTCGAAATAAGGCCGGATATCCCTGCAGTGACTTCAATGCAGGCTCGTCTTGCATCTCCCAGGACGAAAGGATGTCTGAATCCCCTGTGGAAAGCACAGAGAAAGACTTAGTTCCCCACCTCATCGCGACCGATAGCCTCACATCCTTTGAAATCTCCAGAGGTACGCGGAGATCAGTGCCTCCAAAGGAGACGATGCCTGACTCCTCGTGAAACTTGATAGGAGTCCCAGGATTCCTGTGGCACGTGGAAAGGGACACTTGGTCTCCCGCCTCAGCTGGAGAGGCGTCCCAATTGCCCTGCCAAGCCTCGAGGAGAATCCAGAGTTGTCCCTCGCAACTAGGCAGGAGTCCTGACGTGGCTGAAGAAACACGTGGGTGGAAGGGCCATCCCCGTCGTAACTCGAGAATATACCCCAGGTTCTCGCCGCAACTCGAGAAAAACCATGAGACTTCCCCCTCGCCGCGAGATGAGGCCCGATTCCCCTGCACTGCATGCAGAGCAATTCCGTCTTGCACATCACACATGAAAGGAGCCTTGATTTCCTTGATGGCACTCCAGAGAAACCCCAAGAACACTGTTTCAAGGCTAGAGGGATCCTGAGGTCACTGTAGCAACACGAAAGAGCTCCGTGGGCCAAAAATCAACTCGAGATGAGAGGTTAGTCCCTGGCTTCGACTCCAGAGGAATACCACCTTACCACAAGCACCTCAAGAGGAGGCTTCTCTCAGCTCTAGGTATGTGAGAGGGACCCTGAGTTTGCGGCCTCAAGTGGAATGGACACCGCGATGCCCTGACTCGAAATAAGGCCGGATATCCCTGCAGTGACTGGAATGCAGGCTCGTCTTGCATCTCCCAAGACGAAAGGGTGTCTGAATCCCCTGTGGAGACCACAGAGAAAGACCTAGTTCCCCACCTCATCGCGACCGGAGGCCTCACATCCTTTGAAAACTCCAGAGGAACGCGGAGATCAGTGCCTCCAAAGGAGACGATGCCTGACTCCTCGTGAAACTTGATAAGAGTCCCAGGATTATTGTGGCACGTGGAAAGGGACCCTTGGTCTCCCGCCTCAGCTGGAGAGGTGTTCCAATTGCCCTGCCTAGCCTCGAGGAGAATCCCGAGTTGTCCCTCGCAACTAGGCAGGAGTCCTGACGTGGCTGAACAAACACGTGGGTGGAAGGGCCATCCCCGTCGTAACTCGAGAATATACCCCAGGTTCCCGCCGCAACTCGAGAAAAACCATGAGACTTCCCCCTCGATGCGAGATGAGGCCCGATTCCCCTGTACTGCGTGCAGAGCAATTCCGTCTTGCACATCACACATGAAAGGAGCCTTGATTTCCTTGATGGCACTCCAGAGAAACCCCAAGAACTCTGTTTCAAGGCTAGAGGGATCCTGAGGTCACTGTAGCAACACGAAAGAACTCTGTGGACCAAAAATTAACTCGAAAAGAGAGGTTAGTCCCTGGATTCGTCTCCAGAGGAATACCACCTTACCACAAGCACCTCAAGAGGAGGCTTCTCTCAGCTCTAGGTATGTGAGAGGGACCCTGAGTTTGCGGCCTCAAGTGGAATGGACACCGCGATGCCCTGACTCGAAATAAGGCCGGATATCCCTGCAGTGACTTCAATGCAGGCTCGTCTTGCATCTCCCAGGACGAAAGGATGTCTGAATCCCCTGTGGAAAGCACAGAGAAAGACTTAGTTCCCCACCTCATCGCGACCGATAGCCTCACATCCTTTGAAAACTCCAGAGGTACGCGGAGATCAGTGCCTCCAAAGGAGACGATGCCTGACTCCTCGGGAAACTTGATAGGAGTCCCAGGATTCCTGTGGCACTTGGAAAGGGACACTTGGTCTCCCGCCTCAGCTGGAAAGGCGTCCCAATTGCCCTGCCAAGCCTCGAGGAGAATCCAGAGTTGTCCCTCGCAACTAGGCAGGAGCCCTGACGTCGCTGAAGAGACACGTGGGTGGAAGGGCCATCCCCGTCGTAACTCGAGAATATACCCCAGGTTCCCGCCGCAACTCGAGAAAAACCATGAGACTTCCCCCTCGCCGCGAGATGAGGCCCGATTCCCCTGCACTGCGTGCAGAGCAATTCCGTGTTGCACATCACACATGAAAGGAGCCTTGATTTCCTTGATGGCACTCCAGAGAAACCCCAAGAACACTGTTTCAAGGCTAGAGGGATCCTGAGGTCACTGTAGCAACACGAAAGAGCTCCGTGGGCCAAAAATCAACTCGAGATGAGAGGTTAGTCCCTGGCTTCGACTCCAGAGGAATACCACCTTACCACAAGCACCTCAAGAGGAGGCTTCTCTCAGCTCTAGGTATGTGAGAGGGACCCTGAGTTTGCGGCCTCAAGTGGAATGGACACCGCGATGCCCTGACGAGAAATAAGGCTGGATATCCCTGCAGTGACTGGAATGCAGGCTCGTCTTGCATCTCCCAAGATGAAAGGATGTCTGAATCACCTGTGGAGACCACAGAGAAACACCTAGTTCCCCACCTCATCGCGACCGGAGGCCTCACATCCTTTGAAAACTCCAGAGGTACGCGGAGATTAGTGCCTCCAAAGGAGACGATGCCTGACTCCTCGTGAAACTTGATAGGAGTCCCAGGATTCCTGTGGCATGTGGAAAGGGACCCTTGTTCTACCGCCTCAGGTGGAGAGGCGTCCCAATTGCCTTGCCAAGCCTCGAGGAGAATCCCGAGTTGTGTCTCGCAACTAGGCAAGAGTCCTGACGTGGCTGAACACACACGTGTGTGGAAGGGCCATCCCCGCCGTAACTGGAGAATATACCCCAGGTTCCCGCCGCAACTCGAGAAAAACCATGAGACTTCCCCCTCGCCGCGAGATGAGGCCCGATTCCCCTGCACTGCGTGCAGAGCAATTCTGTGTTGCACATCACACATGAAAGGAGCCTTGATTTCCTTCATGGCACTCCAGAGAAACCCCAAGAACACTGTTTCAAGGCTAGAGGGATCCTGAGGTCACTGTAGCAACACGAAAGAGCTCCGTGGACCAAAAATCAACTCGAGATGAGAGGTTAGTCCCTGGCTTCGACTCCAGAGGAATACCACCTTACCACAAGCACCTCAAGAGGAGGCTTCTCTCAGCTCTAGGTATGTGAGAGGGACCCTGAGTTTGCGGCCTCAAGTGGAATGGACACCGCGATGCCCTGACTCGAAATAAGGCCGGATATCCCTGCAGTGACTGGAATGCAGGCTCGTCTTCCATCTCCCAAGACGAAAGGGTGTCTGAATCCCCTGTGGAGACCACAGAGAAAGACCTAGTTCCCCACCTCATCACGACAGGAGGCCTCAAATCCTTTGAAAACTCCAGAGGTATGCGGAGATCAGTGTCTCCAAAGGAGACGATGCCTGACTCCTCGTGAAACTTGATAGGAGACCCAGGATTCCTGTGGCACGTGGAAAGGGACCCTTGGTCTCCCGTCTCAGCTGGAGAGGCGTCCCAATTGCCCTGCAAAGCCTCGAGGAGAATCCCGAGTTGTCCCTCGCAACTAGGCAGGAGTCCTGACATGGCTGAACAAACACGTGTGTGGAAGGGCCATCCCCGTCGTAACTCGAGAATATACCCCAGGTTCCCGCCGCAACTCGAGAAAAACCATGAGACTTCCCCCTCGCCGCGAGATGAGGGCCGATTCCCCTGCACTGCGTGCAGAGCAATTCCGTGTTGCACATCACACATGAAAGGAGCCTTGATTTCCTTGATGGCACTCCAGAGAAACCCCAAGAACACTGTTTCAAGGCTAGAGGGATCCTGAGGTCACTGTAGCAACACGAAAGAGCTCCGTGGGCCAAAAATCAACTCGAGATGAGAGGTTAGTCCCTGGCTTCGACTCCAGAGGAATACCACCTTACCACAAGCACCTCAAGAGGAGGCTTCTCTCAGCTCTAGGTATGTGAGAGGGACCCTGAGTTTGCGGCCTCAAGTGGAATGGACACCGCGATGCCCTGACTCGAAATAAGGCCGGATATCCCTGCAGTGACTTGAATGCAGGCTCGTCTTGCATCTCCCAAGAAGAAAGGATGTCTGAATCCCCTGTGGAGACCACAGAGAAACACCTAGTTCCCCACCTCATCGCGACCGGAGGCCTCACATCCTTTGAAAATTCCAGAGGTACGCGGAGATCAGTGCCTCCAAAGGAGACGATGCCTGACTCCTCGTGAAACTTGATAGGAGTCCCAGGATTCTTGTGGCACATGGAAAGGGACCCTTGGTCTCCCGCCTCAGCTGGAGAGGCGTTCCAATTGCCGTGCCAAGCCTCGAGGAGAATCCCGAGTTGTCCCTCGCAACTAGGCAGGAGTCCTGACGTGGCTGAACAAACACGTGGGTGGAAGGGCCATCCCCGTCGTAACTCGAGAATATACCACAGGTTCCCGCCGCAACTCGAGAAAAACCATGAGACTTCCCCCTCGATGCGAGATGAGGCCCGATTCCCCTGTACTGCGTGCAGAGCAATTCCGTCTTGCACATCACACATGAAAGGAGCCTTGATTTCCTTGATGGCACTCCAGAGAAACCCCAAGAACACTGTTTCAAGCCTAGAGGGATCCTGAGGACACTGTAGCAACACGAAAGAACTCTGTGGACCAAAAATCAACTCGAAAAGAGAGGTTAGTCCCTGGATTCGTCTCCAGAGGAATACCACCTTACCACAAGCACCTCAAGAGGAGGCTTCTCTCAGCTCTAGGTATGTGAGAGGGACCCTGAGTTTGCGGCCTCAAGTGGAATGGACACCGCGATGCCCTGACTCGAAATAAGGCCGGATATCCCTGCAGTGACTTCAATGCAGGCTCGTCTTGCATCTCCCAGGACGAAAGGATGTCTGAATCCCCTGTGGAAAGCACAGAGAAAGACTTAGTTCCCCACCTCATCGCGACCGATAGCCTCACATCCTTTGAAAACTCCAGAGGTAAGCGGAGATCATTGCCTCCAAAGGAGACGATGCCTGACTCCTCGTGAAACTTGATAGGAGTCCCAGGATTCCTGTGGCACTTGGAAAGGGACACTTGGTCTCCCGCCTCAGCTGGAGAGGCGTCCCAATTGCCCTGCCAAGCCTCGAGGAGAATCCAGAGTTGTCCCTCGCAACTAGGCAGGAGTCCTGACGTCGCTGAAGAAACACGTGGGTGGAAGGGCCATCCCCGTCGTAACTCGAGAATATACCCCAGGTTCCCGCCGCAACTCGAGAAAAACCATGAGACTTCCCCCTCGCCGCGAGATGAGGCCCGATTCCCCTGCACTGCGTGCAGAGCAATTCCGTGTTGCACATCACACATGAAAGGAGCCTTGATTTCCTTGATGGCACTCCAGAGAAACCCCAAGAACACTGTTTCAAGGCTAGAGGGATCCTGAGGTCACTGTAGCAACACGAAAGAGCTCCGTGGGCCAAAAATCAACTCGAGATGAGAGGTTAGTCCCTGGCTTCGACTCCAGAGGAATACCACCTTACCACAAGCACCTCAAGAGGAGGCTTCTCTCAGCTCTAGGTATGTGAGAGGGACCCTGAGGTTGCGGCCTCAAGTGGAATGGACACCGCGATGCCCTGACTCGAAATAAGGCCGGATATCCCTGCAGTGACTGGAATGCAGGCTCGTCTTGCATCTCCCAAGACGACAGGGTGTCTGAATCCCCTGTGGAGACCACAGAGAAAGACCTAGTTCCCCACCTCATCGCGACAGGAGGCCTCAAATCCTTTGAAAACTCCAGAGGTATGCGGAGATCAGTGCCTCCAAAGGAGACGATGCCTGACTCCTCGTGAAACTTGATAGGAGACCCAGGATTCCTGTGGCACGTGGAAAGGGACCCTTGGTCTCCCGTCTCAGCTGGAGAGGCGTCCCAATTGCCCTGCCAAGCCTCGAGGAGAATCCCGAGTTTTCCCTCGCAACTAGGCAGGAGTCCTGACATGGCTGAACACACACGTGTGTGGAAAGGCCATCCCCGTCGTAACTCGAGAATATACCCCAGGTTCCCGCCGCAACTCGAGAAAAACCATGAGACTTTCCCCTCGCCGCGAGATGAGGCCCGATTCCCCAGCACTGCGTGTAGAGCAATTCCGTCTTGCACATCACACATGAAAGGAGCCTTGATTTCCTTCATGGCACTCCAGAGAAACCCCAAGAACACTGTTTCAAGGCTAGAGGGATCCTGAGGTCACTGTAGCAACACGAAAGAGCTCCGTGGACCAAGAATCAACACGAGATGAGAGGTTAGTCCCTGGCTTCGACTCCTGAGGAATACCACCTTACCACAAGCACCTCAAGAGGAGGCTTCTCTCAGCTCTAGGTATGTGAGAGGGATCCTGAGTTTGTGGCCTCAAGTGGAATGGACACCGCGATGCCCTGACTCGAAATAAGGCTGGATATCCCTGCAGTGACTTGAATGCAGGCTCGTCTTGCATCTCCCAAGAAGAAAGGATGTCTGAATCCCCTGTGGAGACCACAGAGAAACACCTAGTTCCCCACCTCATCACGACCGGAGGCCTCACATCCTTTGAAAACTCCAGAGGTACGCGGAGATCAGTGCCTCCAAAGGAGACGATGCCTGACTCCTCGTGAAACTTGATAGGAGTCCCAGGATTCTTGTGGCACGTGGAAAGGGACCCTTGGTCTCCCGCCTCAGCTGGAGAGGCGTTCCAATTGCCCTGCCAAGCCTCGAGGAGAATCCCGAGTTGTCCCTCGCAACTAGGCAGGAGTCCTGACGTGGCTGAACAAACACGTTGGTGGAAGGGCCATCCCCGTCGTAACTCGAGAATATACCCCAGGTTCCCGCCGCAACTCGAGAAAAACCATGAGACTTCCCCCTCGATGCGAGATGAGGCCCGATTCCCCTGTACTGCGTGCAGAGCAATTCCGTCTTGCACATCACACATGAAAGGAGCCTTGATTTCCTTGATGGCACTCCAGAGAAACCCCAAGAACACTGTTTCAAGGATAGAGGGATCCTGAGGTCACTGTAGCAACACGAAAGAACTCTGTGGACCAAAAATCAACTCGAAAAGAGAGTTTAGTCCCTGGATTCGTCTCCAGAGGAATACCACCTTACCACAAGCACCTCAAGAGGAGGCTTCTCTCAGCTCTAGGTATGTGAGAGGGACCCTGAGTTTGCGGCCTCAAGTGGAATGGACACCGCGATGCCCTGACTCGAAATAAGGCCGGATATCCCTGCAGTGACTTCAATGCAGGCTCGTCTTGCATCTCCCAGGACGAAAGGATGTCTGAATCCCCTGTGGAAAGCACAGAGAAAGACTTAGTTCCCCACCTCATCGCGACCGATAGCCTCACATCCTTTGAAATCTCCAGAGGTACGCGGAGATCAGTGCCTCCAAAGGAGACGATGCCTGACTCCTCGTGAAACTTGATAGGAGTCCCAGGATTCCTGTGGCACTTGGAAAGGGACACTTGGTCTCCCGCCTCAGCTGGAGAGGCGTCCCAATTGCCCTGCCAAGCCTCGAGGAGAATCCAGAGTTGTCCCTCGCAACTAGGCAGGAGTCCTGACGTCGCTGAAGAAACACGTGGGTGGAAGGGCCATCCCCGTCGTAACTCGAGAATATACCCCAGGTTCTCGCCGCAACTCGAGAAAAACCATGAGACTTCCCCCTCGCCGCGAGATGAGGCCCGATTCCCCTGCACTGCGTGCAGAGCAATTCCGTCTTGCACATCACACATGAAAGGAGCCTTGATTTCCTTGATGGCACTCCAGAGAAACCCCAAGAACACTGTTTCAAGGCTAGAGGGATCCTGAGGTCACTGTAGCAACACGAAAGAGCTCCGTGGGCCAAAAATCAACTCGAGATGAGAGGTTAGTCCCTGGCTTCGACTCCAGAGGAATACCACCTTACCACAAGCACCTCAAGAGGAGGCTTCTCTCAGCTCTAGGTATGTGAGAGGGACCCTGAGTTTGCGGCCTCAAGTGGAATGGACACCGCGATGCCCTGACTCGAAATAAGGCCGGATATCCCTGCAGTGACTGGAATGCAGGCTCGTCTTGCATCTCCCAAGACGAAAGGGTGTCTGAATCCCCTGTGGAGACCACAGAGAAAGACCTAGTTCCCCACCTAATCACGACAGGAGGCCTCAAATCCTTTGAAAATTCCAGAGGTATGCGGAGATCAGTGCCTCCAAAGGAGACGATGCCTGACTCCTCGTGAAACTTGATAGGAGACCCAGGATTCCTGTGGCACTTGGAAAGGGACACTTGGTCTCCCGTCTCAGCTGGAGGGGCGTCCCAATTGCCCTGCAAAGCCTCGAGGAGAATCCAGAGTTATCCCTTGCATCTAGGCAGGAGTCCTGACATGGCTGAACACACACGTGTGTGGAAGGGCCATCCCCGTCGTAACTCGAGAATATACCCCAGGTTCCCGCCGCAACTCGAGAAAAACCATGAGACTTCCCCCTCGCCGCGAGATGAGGCCCGATTCCCCTGCACTGCGTGTAGAGCAATTCCGTCTTGCACATCACACATGAAAGGAGCCTTGATTTCCTTCATGGCACTCCAGAGAAACCCCAAGAACACTGTTTCAAGGCTAGAGGGATCCTGAGGTCACTGTAGCAAAACGAAAGAACTCTGTGGACCAAAAATCAACTCGAAAAGAGAGGTTAGTCCCTGGATTCGTCTCCAGAGGAATACCACCTTACCACAAGCACCTCAAGAGGAGGCTTCTCTCAGCTCTAGGTATGTGAGAGGGACCCTGAGTTTGCGGCCTCAATTGGAATGGACACCGCGATGCCCTGACTCGAAATAAGGCCGGATATCCCTGCAGTGACTTCAATGCAGGCTCGTCTTGCATGTCCCAGGACGAAAGGATGTCTGAATCCCCTGTGGAAAGCACAGAGAAAGACTTCGTTCCCCACCTCATCGCGACCGATAGCCTCACATCCTTTGAAAACTCCAGAGGTACGCGGAGATCAGTGACTCCAAAGGAGACGATGCCTGACTCCTCGTGAAACTTGATAGGAGACCCAGGATTCCTGTGGCACGTGGAAAGGGACCCTTGGTCTCCCGTCTCAGCTGGAGAGGCGTCCCAATTGCCCTGCAAAGCCTCGAGGAGAATCCCGAGTTGTCCCTCGCAACTAGGCAGGAGTCCTGACATGGCTGAACACACACGTGTGTGGAAAGGCCATCCCCGTCGTAACTCGAGAATATACCCCAGGTTCCCGCCGCAACTCGAGAAATACCATGAGACTTCCCCCTCTCCGCGAGATGAGGCCCGATTCCCCAGCACTGCGTGTAGAGCAATTCCGTCTTGCACATCACACATGAAAGGAGCCTTGATTTCCTTCATGGCACTCCAGAGAAACCCCAAGAACACTGTTTCAAGGCTAGAGGGATCCTGAGGTCACTGTAGCAACACGAAAGAGCTCCGTGGACCAAGAATCAACACGAGATGAGAGGTTAGTCCCTGGCTTCGACTCCTGAGGAATACCACCTTACCACAAGCACCTCAAGAGGAGGCTTCTCTCAGCTCTAGGTATGTGAGAGGGATCCTGAGTTTGTGGCCTCAAGTGGAATGGACACCGCGATGCCCTGACTCGAAATAAGGCTGGATATCCCTGCAGTGACTTGAATGCAGGCTCGTCTTGCATCTCCCAAGAAGAAAGGATGTCTGAATCCCCTGTGGAGACCACAGAGAAACACCTAGTTCCCCACCTCATTGCGACCGGAGGCCTCACATCCTTTGAAAACTCCAGAGGTACGCGGAGATCAGTGCCTCCAAAGGAGACGATGCCTGACTCCTCGTGAAACTTGATAGGAGTCCCAGGATTCTTGTGGCACGTGGAAAGGGACCCTTGGTCTCCCGCCTCAGCTGGAGAGGCGTTCCAATTGCCCTGCCAAGCCTCGAGGAGAATCCCGAGTTGTCCCTCGCAACTAGGCAGGAGTCCTGACGTGGCTGAACAAACACGTGGGTGGAAGGGCCATCCCCGTCGTAACTCGAGAATATACCCCAGGTTCCCGCCGCAACTCGAGAAAAACCATGAGACTTCCCCCTCGATGCGAGATGAGGCCCGATTCCCCTGTACTGCGTGCAGAGCAATTCCGTCTTGCACATCACACATGAAAGGAGCCTTGATTTCCTTGATGGCACTCCAGAGAAACCCCAAGAACACTGTTTCAAGGCTAGAGGGATCCTGAGGTCACTGTAGCAACACGAAAGAACTCTGTGGACCAAAAATCAACTCGAAAAGAGAGGTTAGTCCCTGGATTCGTCTCCAGAGGAATACCACCTTACCACAAGCACCTCAAGAGGAGGCTTCTCTCAGCTCTAGGTATGTGAGAGGGACCCTGAGTTTGCGGCCTCAAGTGGAATGGACACCGCGATGCCCTGACTCGAAATAAGGCCGGATATCCCTGCAGTGACTTCAATGCAGGCTCGTCTTGCATCTCCCAGGACGAAAGGATGTCTGAATCCCCTGTGGAAAGCACAGAGAAAGACTTAGTTCCCCACCTCATCGCCACCGATAGCCTCACATCCTTTGAAATCTCCAGAGGTACGCGGAGATCAGTGCCTCCAAAGGAGACGATGCCTGACTCCTCGTGAAACTTGATAGGAGTCCCAGGATTCCTGTGGCACTTGGAAAGGGACACTTGGTCTCCCGCCTCAGCTGGAGAGGCGTCCCAATTGCCCTGCCAAGCCTCGAGGAGAATCCAGAGTTGTCCCTCGCAACTAGGCAGGAGTCCTGACGTGGCTGAAGAAACACGTGGGTGGAAGGGCCATCCCCGTCGTAACTCGAGAATATACCCCAGGTTCTCGCCGCAACTCGAGAAAAACCATGAGACTTCCCCCTCGCCGCGAGATGAGGCCCGATTCCCCTGCACTGCATGCAGAGCAATTCCGTCTTGCACATCACACATGAAAGGAGCCTTGATTTCCTTGATGGCACTCCAGAGAAACCCCAAGAACACTGTTTCAAGGCTAGAGGGATCCTGAGGTCACTGTAGCAACACGAAAGAGCTCCGTGGGCCAAAAATCAACTCGAGATGAGAGGTTAGTCCCTGGCTTCGACTCCAGAGGAATACCACCTTACCACAAGCACCTCAAGAGGAGGCTTCTCTCAGCTCTAGGTATGTGAGAGGGACCCTGAGTTTGCGGCCTCAAGTGGAATGGACACCGCGATGCCCTGACTCGAAATAAGGCCGGATATCCCTGCAGTGACTGGAATGCAGGCTCGTCTTGCATCTCCCAAGATGAAAGGGTGTCTGAATCCCCTGTGGAGACCACAGAGAAAGACCTAGTTCCCCACCTCATCGCGACAGGAGGCCTCACATCCTTTGAAAATTCCAGAGGTATGCGGAGATCAGTGCCTCCAAAGGAGACGATGCCTGACTCCTCGTGAAACTTGATAGGAGACCCAGGATTCCTGTGGCACTTGGAAAGGGACACTTGGTCTCCCGTCTCAGCTGGAGGGGCGTCCCAATTGCCCTGCAAAGCCTCGAGGAGAATCCAGAGTTATCCCTTGCATCTAGGCAGGAGTCCTGACATGGCTGAACACACACGTGTGTGGAAGGGCCATCCCCGTCGTAACTCGAGAATATACCCCAGGTTCCCGCCGCAACTCGAGAAAAACCATGAGACTTCCCCCTCGCCGCGAGATGAGGCCCGATTCCCCTGCACTGCGTGTAGAGCAATTCCGTGTTGCACATCACACATGAAAGGAGCCTTGATTTCCTTGATGGCACTCCAGAGAAACCCCAAGAACACTGTTTCAAGGCTAGAGGGATCCTGAGGTCACTGTAGCAACACGAAAGAGCTCCGTGCACCAAGAATCAACACGAGATGAGAGGTTAGTCCCTGGCTTCGACTCCTGAGGAATACCACCTTACCACAAGCACCTCAAGAGGAGGCTTCTCTCAGCTCTAGGTATGTGAGAGGGATCCTGAGTTTGCGGCCTCAAGTGGAATGGACACCGCGATGCCCTGACTCGAAATAAGGCCGGATATCCCTGCAGTGACTTGAATGCAGGCTCGTCTTGCATCTCCCAAGAAGAAAGGATGTCTGAATCCCCTGTGGAGACCACAGAGAAAGACCTAGTTCCCCACCTCATCGCGACCGGAGGCCTCACATCCTTTGAAAACTCCAGAGGAACGCGGAGATCAGTGCCTCCAAAGGAGACGATGCCTGACTCCTCGTGAAACTTGATAGGAGTCCCAGGATTCTTGTGGCACGTGGAAAGGGTCCCTTGGTCTCCCGGCTCAGCTGGAGAGGTGTTCCAATTGCCCTACCAAGCCTCGAGGAGAATCCCGAGTTGTCCCTCGCAACTAGGCAGGAGTCCTGACGTGGCTGAACAAACACGTGGGTGGAAGGGCCATCCCCGTCGTAACTCGAGAATATACCCCAGGTTCCC
Source organism: Cervus elaphus (assembly GCF_910594005.1). Taxonomy (NCBI): domain Eukaryota; kingdom Metazoa; phylum Chordata; class Mammalia; order Artiodactyla; family Cervidae; genus Cervus; species Cervus elaphus. Next base: position 2,257,523 of record NC_057828.1, read on the forward strand.
GCCGCAACTCGAGAAAAACCATGAGACTTCCCCCTCGATGCGAGATGAGGCCCGATTCCCCTGTACTGCGTGCAGAGCAATTCCGTCTTGCACATCACACATGAAAGGAGCCTTGATTTCCTTGATGGCACTCCAGAGAAACCCCAAGAACTCTGTTTCAAGGCTAGAGGGATCCTGAGGTCACTGTAGCAACACGAAAGAACTCTGTGGACCAAAAATCAACTCGAAAAGAGAGGTTAGTCCCTGGATTCGTCTCCAGAGGAATACCACCTTACCACAAGCACCTCAAGAGGAGGCTTCTCTCAGCTCTAGGTATGTGAGAGGGACCCTGAGTTTGCGGCCTCAAGTGGAATGGACACCGCGATGCCCTGACTCGAAATAAGGCCGGATATCCCTGCAGTGACTTCAATGCAGGCTCGTCTTGCATCTCCCAGGACGAAAGGATGTCTGAATCCCCTGTGGAAAGCACAGAGAAAGACTTAGTTCCCCACCTCATCGCGACCGATAGCCTCACATCCTTTGAAAACTCCAGAGGTACGCGGAGATCAGTGCCTCCAAAGGAGACGATGCCTGACTCCTCGGGAAACTTGATAGGAGTCCCAGGATTCCTGTGGCACTTGGAAAGGGACACTTGGTCTCCCGTCTCAGCTGGAGAGGCGTCCCAATTGCCCTGCCAAGCCTCGAGGAGAATCCAGAGTTTTCCCTCGCAACTAGGCAGGAGCCCTGACGTCGCTGAAGAGACACGTGGGTGGAAGGGCCATCCCCGTCGTAACTCGAGAATTACCCCAGGTTCCCGCCGCAACTCGAGAAAAAACCATGAGACTTCCCCCTCGCCGCGAGATGAGGCCCGATTCCCCTGCACTGCGTGCAGAGCAATTCCGTGTTGCACATCACACATGAAAGGAGCCTTGATTTCCTTGATGGCACTCCAGAGAAACCCCAAGAACACTGTTTCAAGGCTAGAGGGATCCTGAGGTCACTGTAGCAACACGAAAGAGCTCCGTGGGCCAAAAATCAACTCGAGATGAGAGGTTAGTCCCTGGCTTCGACTCCAGAGGAATACCACCTTACCACAAGCACCTCAAGAGGAGGCTTCTCTCAGCTCTAGGTATGTGAGAGGGACCCTGAGTTTGCGGCCTCAAGTGGAATGGACACCGCGATGCCCTGACGCGAAATAAGGCCGGATATCCCTGCAGTGACTTGAATGCAGGCTCGTCTTGCATCTCCCAAGATGAAAGGATGTCTGAATCCCCTGTGGAGACCACAGAGAAACACCTAGTTCCCCACCTCATCGCGACCGGAGGCCTCACATCCTTTGAAAACTCCAGAGGTACGCGGAGATCAGTGCCTCCAAAGGAGACGATGCCTGACTCCTCGTGAAACTTGATAGGAGTCCCAGGATTCCTGTGGCACGTGGAAAGGGACCCTTGGTCTCCCGCCTCAGCTGGAGAGGCGTTCCAATTGCCGTGCCAAGCCTCGAGGAGAATCCAGAGTTGTCCCTCGCAACTAGGCAGGAGTCCTGACGTGGCTGAACAAACACGTGGGTGGAAGGGCCATCCCCGTCGTAACTCGAGAATATACCCCAGGTTCCCGCCGCAACTCGAGAAAAACCATGAGACTTCCCCCTCGATGCGAGATGAGGCCCGATTCCCCTGTACTGCGTGCAGAGCAATTCCGTCTTGCACATCACACATGAAAGGAGCCTTGATTTCCTTGATGGCACTCCAGAGAAACCCCAGAACCCTGTTTCAAGGATACAGTGATCCTGAGGTCACTGTAGCAACACGAAAGAACTCTGTGGACCAGAAATCAACTCGAAAAGAGAGGTTAGTCCCTGGATTCGTCTCCAGAGGAATACCACCTTACCACAAGCACCTCAAGAGGAGGCTTCTCTCAGCTCTAGGTATGTGAGAGGGACCCTGAGTTTGCGGCCTCAAGTGGAATGGACACCACGATTCCCTGACTCGAAATAAGGCCGGATATCCCTGCAGTGACTTCAATGCAGGCTCGTCTTGCATCTCCCAGGACGAAAGGATGTCTGAATCCCCTGTGGAAAGCACAGAGAAAGACTTAGTTCCCCACCTCATCGCGACCGATAGCCTCACATCCTTTGAAAACTCCAGAGGTAAGCGGAGATCAGTGCCTCCAAAGGAGACGATGCCTGACTCCTCGTGAAACTTGATAGGAGTCCCAGGATTCCTGTGGCACTTGGAAAGGGACACTTGGTCTCCCGCCTCAGCTGGAGAGGCGTCCCAATTGCCCTGCCAAGCCTCGAGGAGAATCCAGAGTTGTCCCTCGCAACTAGGCAGGAGTCCTGACGTCGCTGAAGAAACACGTGTGTGGAAGGGCCATCCCCCTCGTAACTCGAGAATATACAACAGGTTCACGCCGCAACTCGAGAAAAACCATGAGACTTCCCCCTCGCCGCGAGATGAGGCCCGATTCCCCTGCACTGCGTGCAGAGCAATTCCGTGTTGCACATCACCCATGAAAGGAGCCTTGATTTCCTTCATGGCACTCCAGAGAAACCCCAAGAACACTGTTTCAAGGCTAGAGGGATCCTGAGGTCTCTGTAGCAACACGAAAGAGCTCCGTGGGCCAAAAATCAACTCGAGATGAGAGGTTAGTCCCTGGCTTCGACTCCAGAGGAATACCACCTTACCACAAGCACCTCAAGAGGAGGCTTCTCTCAGCTCTAGGTATGTGAGAGGGACCCTGAGTTTGCGGCCTCAAGTGGAATGGACACCGCGATGCCCTGACGCGAAATAAGGCTGGATATCCCTGCAGTGACTTGAATGCAGGCTCGTCTTGCGTCTCCCAAGATGAAAGGATGTCTGAATCCACTGTGGAGACCACAGAGAAAGACCTAGTTCCCCACCTCATCGCGACCAGAGGCCTCACATCCTTTGAAAACTCCAGAGGTACGCGGAGATCAGTGCCTCCAAAGGAGACGATGCCTGACTCCTCGTGAAACTTGATAGGAGTCCCAGGATTCCTGTGGCACGTGGAAAGGACACTTGGTCTCCCGCCTCAGCAGGAGAGGTGTCCCAATTGCCTTGCCAAGCCTCGAGGAGAATCCCGAGTTGTGTCTCACAACTAGGCAAGAGTCCTGACGTGGCTGAACAAACACGTGTGTGGAAGGGCCATCCCCGTCGTAACTCGAGAATATACCCCAGGTTCCCGCCGCAACTCGAGAAAAACCATGAGACTTCCCCCTCGCCGCGAGATGAGGCCCGATTCCCCTTCACTGCATGCAGAGCAATTCTGTGTTGCACATCACACATGAAAGGAGCCTTGATTTCCTTCATGGCACTCCAGAGAAACCCCAAGAACACTGTTTCAAGGCTAGAGTGATCCTGAGGTCACTGTAGCAACACGAAAGAGCTCCGTGGACCAAAAATCAACTTGAGATGAGAGGTTAGTCCCTGGCTTCGACTCCAGAGGAATACCACCTTACCACAAGCACCTCAAGAGGAGGCTTCTCTCAGCTCTAGGTATGTGAGAGGGACCCTGAGTTTGCGGCCTCAAGTGGAATGGACACCGCGATGCCCTGACTCGAAATAAGGCCGGATATCCCTGCAGTGACTGGAATGCAGGCTCGTCTTGCATCTCCCAAGACGACAGGGTGTCTGAATCCCCTGTGGAGACCACAGAGAAAGACCTAGTTCCCCACCTCATCGCGACAGGAGGCCTCAAATCCTTTGAAAACTCCAGAGGTATGCGGAGATCAGTGCCTCCAAAGGAGACGATGCCTGACTCCTCGTGAAACTTGATAGGAGTCCCAGGATTCCTGTGGCACGTGGAAAGGGACCCTTGGTCTCCCGTCTCAGCTGGAGAGGCGTCCCAATTGCCCTGCAAAGCCTCGAGGAGAATCCAGAGTTGTCCCTCGCAACTAGGCAGGAGTCCTGACATGGCTGAACACACACGTGTGTGGAAAGGCCATCCCCGTCGTAACTCGAGAATATACCCCAGGTTCCCGCCGCAACTCGAGAAAAACCATGAGACTTCCCCCTCGCCGCGAGATGAGGCCCGATTCCCCTGCACTGCGTGCAGAGCAATTCCGTGTTGCACATCACACATGAAAGGAGCCTTGATTTCCTTCATGGCACTCCAGAGAAACCCCAAGAACACTGTTTCAAGGCTAGAGGGATCCTGAGGTCACTGTAGCAACACGAAAGAGCTCCGTGGGCCAAAAATCAACTCGAGATGAGAGGTTAGTCCCTGGCTTCGACTCCAGAGGAATACCACCTTACCACAAGCACCTCAAGAGGAGGCTTCTCTCAGCTCTAGGTATGTGACAGGGACCCTGAGTTTGCGGCCTCAAGTGGAATGGACACCGCGATGCCCTGACTCGAAATAAGGCCGGATATCCCTGCAGTGACTTCAATGCAGGCTCGTCTTGCATCTCCCAGGACGAAAGGATGTCTGAATCCCCTGTGGAAAGCACAGAGAAAGACTTAGTTCCCCACCTCATCGCCACCGATAGCCTCACATCCTTTGAAATCTCCAGAGGTACGCGGAGATCAGTGCCTCCAAAGGAGACGATGCCTGACTCCTCGTGAAACTTGATAGGAGTCCCAGGATTCCTGTGGCACTTGGAAAGGGACACTTGGTCTCCCGCCTCAGCTGGAGAGGCGTCCCAATTGCCCTGCCAAGCCTCGAGGAGAATCCAGAGTTGTCCCTCGCAACTAGGCAGGAGTCCTGACGTGGCTGAAGAAACACGTGGGTGGAAGGGCCATCCCCGTCGTAACTCGAGAATATACCCCAGGTTCTCGCCGCAACTCGAGAAAAACCATGAGACTTCCCCCTCGCCGCGAGATGAGGCCCGATTCCCCTGCACTGCATGCAGAGCAATTCCGTCTTGCACATCACACATGAAAGGAGCCTTGATTTCCTTGATGGCACTCCAGAGAAACCCCAAGAACACTGTTTCAAGGCTAGAGGGATCCTGAGGTCACTGTAGCAACACGAAAGAGCTCCGTGGGCCAAAAATCAACTCGAGATGAGAGGTTAGTCCCTGGCTTCGACTCCAGAGGAATACCACCTTACCACAAGCACCTCAAGAGGAGGCTTCTCTCAGCTCTAGGTATGTGAGAGGGACCCTGAGTTTGCGGCCTCAAGTGGAATGGACACCGCGATGCCCTGACTCGAAATAAGGCCGGATATCCCTGCAGTGACTGGAATGCAGGCTCGTCTTGCATCTCCCAAGATGAAAGGGTGTCTGAATCCCCTGTGGAGACCACAGAGAAAGACCTAGTTCCCCACCTCATCGCGACAGGAGGCCTCACATCCTTTGAAAATTCCAGAGGTATGCGGAGATCAGTGCCTCCAAAGGAGACGATGCCTGACTCCTCGTGAAACTTGATAGGAGACCCAGGATTCCTGTGGCACTTGGAAAGGGACACTTGGTCTCCCGTCTCAGCTGGAGGGGCGTCCCAATTGCCCTGCAAAGCCTCGAGGAGAATCCAGAGTTATCCCTTGCATCTAGGCAGGAGTCCTGACATGGCTGAACACACACGTGTGTGGAAGGGCCATCCCCGTCGTAACTCGAGAATATACCCCAGGTTCCCGCCGCAACTCGAGAAAAACCATGAGACTTCCCCCTCGCCGCGAGATGAGGCCCGATTCCCCTGCACTGCGTGTAGAGCAATTCCGTGTTGCACATCACACATGAAAGGAGCCTTGATTTCCTTGATGGCACTCCAGAGAAACCCCAAGAACACTGTTTCAAGGCTAGAGTGATCCTGAGGTCACTGTAGCAACACGAAAGAGCTCCGTGCACCAAGAATCAACACGAGATGAGAGGTTAGTCCCTGGCTTCGACTCCTGAGGAATACCACCTTACCACAAGCACCTCAAGAGGAGGCTTCTCTCAGCTCTAGGTATGTGAGAGGGATCCTGAGTTTGCGGCCTCAAGTGGAATGGACACCGCGATGCCCTGACTCGAAATAAGGCCGGATATCCCTGCAGTGACTTGAATGCAGGCTCGTCTTGCATCTCCCAAGACGAAAGGATGTCTGAATCCCCTGTGGAGACCACAGAGAAAGACCTAGTTCCCCACCTCATCGCGACCGGAGGCCTCACATCCTTTGAAAACTCCAGAGGAACGCGGAGATCAGTGCCTCCAAAGGAGACGATGCCTGACTCCTCGTGAAACTTGATAGGAGTCCCAGGATTCTTGTGGCACGTGGAAAGGGTCCCTTGGTCTCCCGGCTCAGCTGGAGAGGTGTTCCAATTGCCCTACCAAGCCTCGAGGAGAATCCCGAGTTGTCCCTCGCAACTAGGCAGGAGTCCTGACGTGGCTGAACAAACACGTGGGTGGAAGGGCCATCCCCGTCGTAACTCGAGAATATACCCCAGGTTCCCGCCGCAACTCGAGAAAAACCATGAGACTTCCCCCTCGATGCGAGATGAGGCCCGATTCCCCTGTACTGCGTGCAGAGCAATTCCGTCTTGCACATCACACATGAAAGGAGCCTTGATTTCCTTGATGGCACTCCAGAGAAACCCCAAGAACTCTGTTTCAAGGCTAGAGGGATCCTGAGGTCACTGTAGCAACACGAAAGAACTCTGTGGACCAAAAATCAACTCGAAAAGAGAGGTTAGTCCCTGGATTCGTCTCCAGAGGAATACCACCTTACCACAAGCACCTCAAGAGGAGGCTTCTCTCAGCTCTAGGTATGTGAGAGGGACCCTGAGTTTGCGGCCTCAAGTGGAATGGACACCGCGATGCCCTGACTCGAAATAAGGCCGGATATCCCTGCAGTGACTTCAATGCAGGCTCGTCTTGCATCTCCCAGGACGAAAGGATGTCTGAATCCCCTGTGGAAAGCACAGAGAAAGACTTAGTTCCCCACCTCATCGCGACCGATAGCCTCACATCCTTTGAAAACTCCAGAGGTACGCGGAGATCAGTGCCTCCAAAGGAGACGATGCCTGACTCCTCGGGAAACTTGATAGGAGTCCCAGGATTCCTGTGGCACTTGGAAAGGGACACTTGGTCTCCCGTCTCAGCTGGAGAGGCGTCCCAATTGCCCTGCCAAGCCTCGAGGAGAATCCAGAGTTTTCCCTCGCAACTAGGCAGGAGCCCTGACGTCGCTGAAGAGACACGTGGGTGGAAGGGCCATCCCCGTCGTAACTCGAGAATATACCCCAGGTTCCCGCCGCAACTCGAGAAAAACCATGAGACTTCCCCCTCGCCGCGAGATGAGGCCCGATTCCCCTGCACTGCGTGCAGAGCAATTCCGTGTTGCACATCACACATGAAAGGAGCCTTGATTTCCTTGATGGCACTCCAGAGAAACCCCAAGAACACTGTTTCAAGGCTAGAGGGATCCTGAGGTCACTGTAGCAACACGAAAGAGCTCCGTGGGCCAAAAATCAACTCGAGATGAGAGGTTAGTCCCTGGCTTCGACTCCAGAGGAATACCACCTTACCACAAGCACCTCAAGAGGAGGCTTCTCTCAGCTCTAGGTATGTGAGAGGGACCCTGAGTTTGCGGCCTCAAGTGGAATGGACACCGCGATGCCCTGACGCGAAATAAGGCCGGATATCCCTGCAGTGACTTGAATGCAGGCTCGTCTTGCATCTCCCAAGATGAAAGGATGTCTGAATCCCCTGTGGAGACCACAGAGAAACACCTAGTTCCCCACCTCATCGCGACCGGAGGCCTCACATCCTTTGAAAACTCCAGAGGTACGCGGAGATCAGTGCCTCCAAAGGAGACGATGCCTGACTCCTCGTGAAACTTGATAGGAGTCCCAGGATTCTTGTGGCACGTGGAAAGGGACCCTTGGTCTCCCGCCTCAGCTGGAGAGGCGTTCCAATTGCCGTGCCAAGCCTCGAGGAGAATCCAGAGTTGTCCCTCGCAACTAGGCAGGAGTCCTGACGTGGCTGAACAAACACGTGGGTGGAAGGGCCATCCCCGTCGTAACTCGAGAATATACCCCAGGTTCCCGCCGCAACTCGAGAAAAACCATGAGACTTCCCCCTCGATGCGAGATGAGGCCCGATTCCCCTGTACTGCGTGCAGAGCAATTCCGTCTTGCACATCACACATGAAAGGAGCCTTGATTTCCTTGATGGCACTCCAGAGAAACCCCAGAACCCTGTTTCAAGGATACAGTGATCCTGAGGTCACTGTAGCAACACGAAAGAACTCTGTGGACCAGAAATCAACTCGAAAAGAGAGGTTAGTCCCTGGATTCGTCTCCAGAGGAATACCACCTTACCACAAGCACCTCAAGAGGAGGCTTCTCTCAGCTCTAGGTATGTGAGAGGGACCCTGAGTTTGCGGCCTCAAGTGGAATGGACACCACGATTCCCTGACTCGAAATAAGGCCGGATATCCCTGCAGTGACTTCAATGCAGGCTCGTCTTGCATCTCCCAGGACGAAAGGATGTCTGAATCCCCTGTGGAAAGCACAGAGAAAGACTTAGTTCCCCACCTCATCGCGACCGATAGCCTCACATCCTTTGAAAACTCCAGAGGTAAGCGGAGATCAGTGCCTCCAAAGGAGACGATGCCTGACTCCTCGTGAAACTTGATAGGAGTCCCAGGATTCCTGTGGCACTTGGAAAGGGACACTTGGTCTCCCGCCTCAGCTGGAGAGGCGTCCCAATTGCCCTGCCAAGCCTCGAGGAGAATCCAGAGTTGTCCCTCGCAACTAGGCAGGAGTCCTGACGTCGCTGAAGAAACACGTGTGTGGAAGGGCCATCCCCCTCGTAACTCGAGAATATACAACAGGTTCACGCCGCAACTCGAGAAAAACCATGAGACTTCCCCCTCGCCGCGAGATGAGGCCCGATTCCCCTGCACTGCGTGCAGAGCAATTCCGTGTTGCACATCACCCATGAAAGGAGCCTTGATTTCCTTCATGGCACTCCAGAGAAACCCCAAGAACACTGTTTCAAGGCTAGAGGGATCCTGAGGTCTCTGTAGCAACACGAAAGAGCTCCGTGGGCCAAAAATCAACTCGAGATGAGAGGTTAGTCCCTGGCTTCGACTCCAGAGGAATACCACCTTACCACAAGCACCTCAAGAGGAGGCTTCTCTCAGCTCTAGGTATGTGAGAGGGACCCTGAGTTTGCGGCCTCAAGTGGAATGGACACCGCGATGCCCTGACGCGAAATAAGGCTGGATATCCCTGCAGTGACTTGAATGCAGGCTCGTCTTGCGTCTCCCAAGATGAAAGGATGTCTGAATCCACTGTGGAGACCACAGAGAAAGACCTAGTTCCCCACCTCATCGCGACCAGAGGCCTCACATCCTTTGAAAACTCCAGAGGTACGCGGAGATCAGTGCCTCCAAAGGAGACGATGCCTGACTCCTCGTGAAACTTGATAGGAGTCCCAGGATTCCTGTGGCACGTGGAAAGGACACTTGGTCTCCCGCCTCAGCAGGAGAGGTGTCCCAATTGCCTTGCCAAGCCTCGAGGAGAATCCCGAGTTGTGTCTCACAACTAGGCAAGAGTCCTGACGTGGCTGAACAAACACGTGTGTGGAAGGGCCATCCCCGTCGTAACTCGAGAATATACCCCAGGTTCCCGCCGCAACTCGAGAAAAACCATGAGACTTCCCCCTCGCCGCGAGATGAGGCCCGATTCCCCTTCACTGCATGCAGAGCAATTCTGTGTTGCACATCACACATGAAAGGAGCCTTGATTTCCTTCATGGCACTCCAGAGAAACCCCAAGAACACTGTTTCAAGGCTAGAGTGATCCTGAGGTCACTGTAGCAACACGAAAGAGCTCCGTGGACCAAAAATCAACTTGAGATGAGAGGTTAGTCCCTGGCTTCGACTCCAGAGGAATACCACCTTACCACAAGCACCTCAAGAGGAGGCTTCTCTCAGCTCTAGGTATGTGAGAGGGACCCTGAGTTTGCGGCCTCAAGTGGAATGGACACCGCGATGCCCTGACTCGAAATAAGGCCGGATATCCCTGCAGTGACTGGAATGCAGGCTCGTCTTGCATCTCCCAAGACGACAGGGTGTCTGAATCCCCTGTGGAGACCACAGAGAAAGACCTAGTTCCCCACCTCATCGCGACAGGAGGCCTCAAATCCTTTGAAAACTCCAGAGGTATGCGGAGATCAGTGCCTCCAAAGGAGACGATGCCTGACTCCTCGTGAAACTTGATAGGAGTCCCAGGATTCCTGTGGCACGTGGAAAGGGACCCTTGGTCTCCCGTCTCAGCTGGAGAGGCGTCCCAATTGCCCTGCAAAGCCTCGAGGAGAATCCAGAGTTGTCCCTCGCAACTAGGCAGGAGTCCTGACATGGCTGAACACACACGTGTGTGGAAAGGCCATCCCCGTCGTAACTCGAGAATATACCCCAGGTTCCCGCCGCAACTCGAGAAAAACCATGAGACTTCCCCCTCGCCGCGAGATGAGGCCCGATTCCCCTGCACTGCGTGCAGAGCAATTCCGTGTTGCACATCACACATGAAAGGAGCCTTGATTTCCTTCATGGCACTCCAGAGAAACCCCAAGAACACTGTTTCAAGGCTAGAGGGATCCTGAGGTCACTGTAGCAACACGAAAGAGCTCCGTGGGCCAAAAATCAACTCGAGATGAGAGGTTAGTCCCTGGCTTCGACTCCAGAGGAATACCACCTTACCACAAGCACCTCAAGAGGAGGCTTCTCTCAGCTCTAGGTATGTGACAGGGACCCTGAGTTTGCGGCCTCAAGTGGAATGGACACCGCGATGCCCTGACTCGAAATAAGGCCGGATATCCCTGCAGTGACTGGAATGCAGGCTCGTCTTGCATCTCCCAAGACGAAAGGGTGTCTGAATCCCCTGTGGAGACCACAGAGAAAGACCTAGTTCCCCACCTCATCGCGACAGGAGGCCTCAAATCCTTTGAAAACTCCAGAGGTATGCGGAGATCACTGCCTCCAAAGGAGACGATGCCTGACTCCTCGTGAAACTTGATAGGAGTCCCAGGATTCCTGTGGCACGTGGAAAGGGACCCTTGGTCTCCCGCCTCAGCTGGAGAGGCGTTCCAATTGCCCTGCCAAGCCTCGAGGAGAATCCCGAGTTGTCCCTCGCAACTAGGCAGGAGTCCTGACGTGGCTGAACAAACACGTGGGTGGAAGGGCCATCCCCGTCGTAACTCGAGAATATACCCCAGGTTCCCGCCGCAACTCGAGAAAAACCATGAGACTTCCCCCTCGATGCGAGATGAGGCCCGATTCCCCTGTACTGCGTGCAGAGCAATTCCGTCTTGCACATCACACATGAAAGGAGCCTTGATTTCCTTGATGGCACTCCAGAGAAACCCCAGAACACTGTTTCAAGGATAGAGGGATCCTGAGGTCACTGTAGCAACACGAAAGAACTCTGTGGACCAGAAATCAACCCGAAAAGAGAGGTTAGTCCCTGGATTCGTCTCCAGAGGAATACCACCTTACCATAAGCACCTCAAGAGGAGGCTTCTCTCAGCTCTAGGTATGTGAGAGGGACCCTGAGTTTGCGGCCTCAAGTGGAATGGACACCGCGATGCCCTGACTCGAAATAAGGCCGGATATCCCTGCAGTGACTTCAATGCAGGCTCGTCTTGCATCTCCCAGGACAAAAGGATGTCTGAATCCCCTGTGGAAAGCACAGAGAAAGACTTAGTTCCCCACCTCATCGCGACCGATAGCCTCACATCCTTTGAAAACTCCAGAGGTACGCGGAGATCAGTGCCTCCAAAGGAGACGATGCCTGACTCCTCGTGAAACTTGATAGGAGTCCCAGGATTCCTGTGGCACGTGGAAAGGGACCCTTGGTCTCCCGCCTCAGCTGGAGAGGCGTTCCAATTGCCCTGCCAAGCCTCGAGGAGAATCCCGAGTTGTCCCTCGCAACTAGGCAGGAGTCCTGACGTGGCTGAACAAACACGTGGGTGGAAGGTCCATCCCCGTCGTAACTCGAGAATATACCCCAGGTTCCCGCCGCAACTCGAAAAAAACCATGAGACTTCCCCCTCGATGCGAGATGAGGCCCGATTCCCCTGTACTGCGTGCAGAGCAATTCCGTCTTGCACATCACACATGAAAGGAGCCTTGATTTCCTTGATGGCACTCCAGAGAAACCCCAAGAACACTGTTTCAAGGCTAGAGGGATCCTGAGGTCACTGTAGCAACACGAAAGAGCTCCGTGGGCCAAAAATCAACTCGAGATGAGAGGTTAGTCCCTGGCTTCGACTCCAGAGGAATACCACCTTACCACAAGCACCTCAAGAGGAGGCTTCTCTCAGCTCTAGGTATGTGAGAGGGACCCTGAGTTTGCGGCCTCAAGTGGAATGGACACCGCGATGCCCTGACTCGAAATAAGGCCGGATATCCCTGCAGTGACTTCAATGCAGGCTCGTCTTGCATCTGCCAGGACGAAAGGATGTCTGAATCCCCTGTGGAGACCACAGAGAAAGACCTAGTTCCCCACCTCATCGCGACCGGAGGCCTCACATCCTTTGAAAACTCCAGAGGTACGCGGAGATCAGTGCCTCCAAAGGAGACGATGCCTGACTCCTCGTGAAACTTGATAGGAGTCCCAGGATTCCTATGGCACGTGGAAAGGGACCCTTGGTCTCCCGCCTCAGCTGGAGAGGCGTCCCAATTGCCTTGCCAAGCCTCGAGGAGAATCCCGAGTTGTGTCTCTCAACTAGGCAAGAGTCCTGACGTGGCTGAACAAACACGTGTGTGGAAGGGCCATCCCCGTCGTAACTCGAGAATATACCCCAGGTTCCCACCGCAACTCGAGAAAAACCATGAGACTTCCCCCTCGCCGCAAGATGAGGCCCGATTCCCCTGCACTGCGTGCAGAGCAATTCTGTGTTGCACATCACACATGAAAGGAGCCTTGATTTCCTTCATGGCACTCCAGAGAAACCCCAAGAACACTGTTTCAAGGCTAGAGGGATCCTGAGGTCACTGTAGCAACACGAAAGAGCTCCGTGGGCCAAAAATCAACTCGAGATGAGAGGTTAGTCCCTGGCTTGGACTCCAGAGAAATACCACCTTACCACAAGCACCTCAAGAGGAGGCTTCTCTCAGCTCTAGGTATGTGAGAGGGACCCTGAGTTTGCGGCCTCAAGTGGAATGGACACCGCGATGCCCTGACTCGAAATAAGGCCGGATAGTCCTGCAGTGACTGGAATGCAGGCTCGTCTTGCATCTCCCAAGACGAAAGGGTGTCTGAATCCCCTGTGGAGACCACAGAGAAAGACCTAGTTCCCCACCTCATCGCGACAGGAGGCCTCAAATCCTTTGAAAACTCCAGAGGTATGCGGAGATCAGTGCCTCCAAAGGAGACGATGCCTGACTCCTCGTGAAACTTGATAGGAGACCCAGGATTCCTGTGGCACGTGGAAAGGGACCCTTGGTCTCCCGTCTCAGCTGGAGATGCGTCCCAATTGCCCTGCAAAGCCTCGAGGAGAATCCCGAGTTGTCCCTCGCAACTAGGCAGGAGTCCTGACGTCGCTGAAGGAACACGTGTGTGGAAGGGCCATCCCCGTCGTAACTCGAGAATATACCCCAGGTTCCCGCCGCAACTCGAGAAAAACCATGAGACTTCCCCCTCGCCGTGAGATGCGGCCCGATTCCCCTGCACTGCGTGCAGAGCAATTCCGTGTTGCACATCACACATGAAAGGAGCCTTGATTTCCTTGATGGCACTCCAGAGAAACCCCAAGAACACTGTTTCAAGGATAGAGGGATACTGAGGTCACTGTAGCAACACGAAAGAGCTCCGTGGACCAAGAATCAACACGAGATGAAAGGTTAGTCCCTGGCTGCGACTCCTGAGGAATACCACCTTACCACAAGCACCTCAAGAGGAGGCTTCTCTCAGCTCTAGGTATGTGAGAGGGATCCTGAGTTTGGGGCCTCAAGTGGAATGGACACCGCGATGCCCTGACTCGAAATAAGGCCGGATATCCCTGCAGTGACTTGAATGCAGGCTCGTCTTGCATCTCCCAAGAAGAAAGGATGTCTGAATCCCCTGTGGAGACCACAGAGAAACACCTAATTCCCCACCTCATCGCGACCGCAGGCCTCACATCCTTTGAAAACTCCAGAGGAACGCGAAGATCAGTGCCTCCAAAGGAGACGATGCCTGACTCCTCGTGAAACTTGATAGCAGTCCCAGGATTCTTGTGGCACGTGGAAAGGGACCCTTGGTCTCCCGCCTCAGCTGGAGAGGCTTTCCAATTGCCCTGCCAAGCCTCGAGGAGAATCCCGAGTTGTCCTTCGCAACTAGGCAGGAGTCCTGATGTGGCTGAACAAATACGTGGGTGGAAGGGCCATCCCCGTCGTAACTCGGGAATATACCCCAGGTTCCCGCCGCAACTCGAGAAAAACCATGAGACTTCCCCCTCGATGCGAGATGAGGCCCGATTCCCCTGTACTGCGTGCAGAGCAATTCCGTCTTGCACATCACAAATGAAAGGAGCCTTGATTTCCTTGATGGCACCCCAGAGAAACCCCAAGAACACTGTTTCAAGGATAGAGGGATCCTGAGGTCACTGTAGCAACACGAAAGAACTCTGTGGACCAAAAATCAACTCGAAAAGAGAGGTTAGTCCCTGGATTCGTCTCCAGAGGAATACCACCTTACCACAAGCACCTCAAGAGGAGGCTTCTCTCAGCTCTAGGTATGTGAGAGGGACCCTGAGTTTGCGGCCTCAAGTGGAATGGACACCGCGATGCCCTGACTCGAAATAAGGCCGGATATCCCTGCAGTGACTTCAATGCAGGCTCGTCTTGCATCTCCCAGGACGAAAGGATGTCTGAATCCCCTGTGGAAAGCACAGAGAAAGACTTAGTTCCCCACCTCATCGAGACCGATAGCCTCACATCCTTTGAAAACTCCAGAGGTACGTGGAGATCAGTGCCTCCAAAGGAGACGATGCCTGACTCCTCGTGAAACTTGATAGGAGTCCCAGGATTCCTGTGGCACTTGGAAAGGGACACTTGGTCTCCCGCCTCAGCTGGAGAGGCGTCCCAATTGCCCTGCCAAGCCTCGAGGAGAATCCAGAGTTGTCCCTCGCAACTAGGCAGGAGTCCTGACGTCGCTGAAGAAACACGTGGGTGGAAGGGCCATCCCCGTCGTAACTCGAGAATATACCCCAGGTTCCCGCCGCAACTCGAGAAAAACCATGAGACTTCCCCCTCGCCGCGAGATGAGGCCCGATTCCCCTGCACTGCATGCAGAGCAATTCCGTGCTGCACATCACACATGAAAGGAGCCTTGATTTCCTTCATGGCACTCCAGAGAAACCCCAAGAACACTGTTTCAAGGCTAGAGGGATCCTGAGGTCACTGTAGCAACACGAAAGAGCTCCGTGGGCCAAAAATCAACTCGAGATGAGAGGTTAGTCCCTGGCTTCGACTCCAGAGGAATACCACCTTACCACAAGCACCTCAAAAGGAGGCTTCTCTCAGCTCTAGGTATGTGAGAGGGACCCTGAGTTTGCGGCCTCAAGTGGAATGGACACCGCGATGCCCTGACTCGAAATAAGGCCGGATATCCCGGCAGTGACTTGAATGCAGGCTCGTCTTGCATCTCCCAAGATGAAAGGATGTCTGAATCCCCTGTGGAGACCACAGAGAAAGACCTAGTTCCCCACCTCATCGCGACCGGAGGCCTCACATTCTTTGAAAACTCCAGAGGTACGCGGAGATCAGTGCCTCCAAAGGAGACGATGCCTGACTCATCGTGAAACTTGATAGGAGTCCCAGGATTCCTGTGGCACGTTTAAAGGGACACTTGGTCTCCCGCCTCAGCTGGAGAGGCGTCCCAATTGCCTTGCCAAGCCTCGAGGAGAATCCCGAGTTGTGTCTCGCAACTAGGCAAGAGTCCTGACGTGGCTGAACAAACACGTGTGTGGAAGGGCCATCCCCGTCGTAACTCGAGAATATACCCCAGGTTCCCGCCGCAACTCGAGAAAAACCATGAGACTTCCCCCTCGCCGCGAGATGAGGCCCGATTCCCCTGCACTGCGTGCAGAGCAATTCTGTGTTGCACATCACACATGAAAGGAGCCTTGATTTCCTTGATGGCACTCCAGAGAAACCCCAAGAACACTGTTTCAAGGCTAGAGGGATCCTGAGGTCACTGTAGCAACACGAAAGAGCTCCGTGGACCAAAAATCAACTCGAGATGAGAGGTTACTCCCTGGCTTCGACTCCAGAGGAATACCACCTTACCACAAGCACTTCAAGAGGAGGCTTCTCTAAACTCTAGGTTTGTGAGAGGGACCCTGAGTTTGCGGCCTCAAGTGGAATGGACACCGCGATGCCCTGACTCGAAATAAGGCCGGATATCCCTGCAGTGACTGGAATGCAGGCTCGTCTTGCATCTCCCAAGACGAAAGGGTGTCTGAATTCCCTGTGGAGACCACAGAGAAAGACCTAGTTCCCCACCTCATCGCGACAGGAGGCCTCAAATCCTTTGAAAACGCCAGAGGTATGCGGAGATCAGTGCCTCCAAAGGAGACGATGCCTGACTCCTCGTGAAACTTGATAGGAGTCCCAGGATTCCTGTGGCACGTGGAAAGGGACCCTTGGTCTCCCGTCTCAGCTGGAGAGGCGTCCCAATTGCCCTGCCAAGCCTCGAGGAGAATCCCGAGTTGTCCCTCGCAACTAGGCAGGAGTCCTGACGTCGCTGAAGAAACACGTGGGTGGAAGGGCCAGCCCCATCGTAACTCGAGAATATACCCCAGGTTCCCGCCGCAACTCTAGAAAAACCATGAGACTTCCCCCTTGCCACGAGATGAGGCCCGATTCCCCTGTACTGCGTGCAGAGAAATTCCGTCTTGCACATCACACATGAAAGGAGCCTTGATTTCCTTGATGGCACTCCAGAGAAACCCCAAGAACACTGTTTCAAGGATAGAGGGATCCTGAGGTCACTGTAGCAACACGAAAGTACTCTGTGGACCAAAAATCAACTCGAAAAGAGAGGTTAGTCCCTGGATTCGTCTCCAGAGGAATACCACCTTACCACAAGCACCTCAAGAGGAGGCTTCTCTCAGCTCTAGGTATGTGAGAGGGACCCTGAGTTTGCGGCCTCAAGTGGAATGGACACCGCGATGCCCTGACTCGAAATAAGGCCGGATATCCCTGCAGTGACTTCAATGCAGGCTCGTCTTGCATCTCCCAGGACGAAAGGATGTCTGAATCCCCTGTGGAAAGCACAGAGAAAGACTTAGTTCCCCACCTCATCGCGACCGATAGCCTCACATCCTTTGAAAACTCCAGAGGTACGCGGAGATCAGTGCCTCCAAAGGAGACGATGCCTGACTCCTCGTGAAACTTGATAGGAGTCCCAGGATTCCTGTGGCACTTGGAAAGGGACACTTGGTCTCCCGCCTCAGCTGGAGAGGCGTCCCAATTGCCCTGCCAAGCCTCGAGGAGAATCCCGAGTTGTGTCTCGCAACTAGGCAAGAGTCCTGACGTGGCTGAACAAACACGTGTGTGGAAGGGCCATCCGCGTCGTAACTCGAGAATATACCCCAGGTTCCCGCCGCAACTCGAGAAAAACCATGAGACTTCCCCCTCGCCGCGAGATGAGGCCCGATTCCCCTGCACTGCATGCAGAGCAATTCTGTGTTGCACATCACACATGAAAGGAGCCTTGATTTCCTTGATGGCACTCCAGAGAAACCCCAAGAACACTGTTTCAAGGCTAGAGGGATCCTGAGGTCACTGTAGCAACACGAAAGAGCTCCGTGGACCAAAAATCAACTCGAGATGAGAGGTTAGTCCCTGGCTTCGACTCCAGAGGAATACCACCTTACCACAAGCACCTCAAGAGGAGGCTTCTCTCAGCTCTAGGTGTGTGAGAGGGACCCTGAGTTTGCGGCCTCAAGTGGAATGGACACCGCGATGCCCTGACTCGAAATAAGGCCGGATATCCCTGCAGTGACTGGAATGCAGGCTCGTCTTGCATCTCCCAAGACGAAAGGGTGTCTGAATCCCCTGTGGAGACCACAGAGAAAGACCTAGTTCCCCACCTCATCGCGACAGGAGGCCTCAAATCCTTTGAAAACTCAAGAGGTATGCGGAGATCAGTGCCTCCAAAGGAGACGATGCCTGACTCCTCGTGAAACTTGATAGGAGACCCAGGATTCCTGTGGCACGTGGAAAGGGACCCTTGGTCTCCCGTCTCAGCTGGAGAGGCGTCCCAATTGCCCTGCAAAGCCTCGAGGAGAATCCCGAGTTGTCCCTCGCAACTAGGCAGGAGTCCTGACATGGCTGAACACACACGTGTGTGGAAGGGCCATCCCCGTCGTAACTCGAGAATATACCCCAGGTTCCCGCCGCAACTCGAGAAAAACCATGAGACTTCCCCCTCGCCGCGAGATGAGGGCCGATTCCCCTGCACTGCGTGCAGAGCAATTCCGTGTTGCACATCACACATGAAAGGAGCCTTGATTTCCTTCATGGCACTCCAGAGAAACCCCAAGAACACTGTTTCAAGGCTAGAGGGATTCTGAGGTCACTGTAGCAACACGAAAGAGCTCCGTGGACCAAGAATCAACACGAGATGAGAGGTTAGTCCCTGGCTTCGACTCCTGAGGAATACCACCTTACCACAAGCACCTCAAGAGGAGGCTTCTCTCAGCTCTAGGTATGTGAGAGGGATCCTGAGTTTGCGGCCTCAAGTGGAATGGACACCGCGATGCCCTGACTCGAAATAAGGCCGGATATCCCTGCAGTGACTGGAATGCAGGCTCGTCTTGCATCTCCCAAGAAGAAAGGATGTCTGAATCCCCTGTGGAACCACAGAGAAACACCTAGTTCCCCACCTCATCGCGACCGGAGGCCTCACATCCTTTGAAAACTCCAGAGGTACGCGGAGATCAGTGCCTCCAAAGGAGACGATGCCTGACTCCTCGTGAAACTTGATAGGAGTCCCAGGATTCTTGTGGCACGTGGAAAGGGACCCTTGGTCTCCCGCCTCAGCTGGAGAGGCGTCCCAATTGCCCTGCCAAGCCTCGAGGAGAATCCCGAGTTGTCCCTCGCAACTAGGCAGGAGTCCTGACGTGGCTGAACAAACACGTGGGTGGAAGGGCCATCCCCGTCGTAACTCGAGAATATACCCCAGGTTCCCGCCGCAACTCGAGAAAAACCATGAGACTTCCCCCTCGATGCGAGATGAGGCCCGATTCCCCTGTACTGCGTGCAGAGCAATTTCGTGTTGCACATCACACATGAAAGGATCCTTGATTTCCTTGATGGCACTCCAGAGAAACCCCAAGAACACTGTTTCAAGGCTAGAGGGATCCTGAGGTCACTGTAGCAACACGAAAGAACTCTGTGGACCAAAAATCAACTCGAAAAGAGAGGTTAGTTCCTGAATTCATCTCCAGAGGAATACCACCTTACCACAAGCACCTCAAGAGGAGGCTTCTCTCAGCTCTAGGTATGTGAGAGGGACCCTGAGTTTGCGGCCTCAAGTGGAATGGACACCGCGATGCCCTGACTCGAAATAAGGCCGGATATCCCTGCAGTGACTTGAATGCAGGCTCGTCTTGCATCTCCCAGGACGAAAGAATATCTGAATCCCCTGTGGAAAGCACAGAGAAAGACTTATTTCCCCACCTCATCGCGACCGATAGCCTCACATCCTTTGAAAACTCCAGAGGTACGCGGAGATCAGTGCCTCCAAAGGAGACGATGCCTGACTCCTCGTGAAACTTGATAGGAGTCCCAGGATTCCTGTGGCACTTGGAAAGGGACACTTTGTCTCCCGCCTCAGCTGGAGAGGCGTCCCAATTGCCCTGCCCAGCCTCGAGGAGAATCCAGAGTTGTCCCTCGCAACTAGGCAGGAGTCCTGACGTCGCTGAAGAAACACGTGGGTGGAAGGGCCATCCCCGTCGTAACTCGAGAATATACCCCAGGTTCCCGCCGCAACTCGAGAAAAACCATGAGACTTCCCCCTCGCCGCGAGATGAGGCCCGATTCCCCTGCACTGCGTGCAGAGCAATTCCGTGTTGCACATCACACATGAAAGGAGCCTTGATTTCCTTGATGGCACTCCAGAGAAACCCCAAGAACACTGTTTCAAGGCTAGAGGGATCCTGAGGTCACTGTAGCAACAAGAAAGAGCTCCGTGGACCAAAAATCAACTCGAGATGAGAGGTTAGTCCCTGGCTTCGACTCCTGAGGAATGCCACCTTACCACAAGCACCTCAAGAGGAGGCTTCTCTCAGCTCTATGTATGTGAGAGGGATCCTGAGTTTGCGGCCTCAAGTGGAATGGACACCGCGGTGCCCTGACTCGAAATAAGGCCGGATATCCCTGCAGTGACTGGAATGCAGGCTCGTCTTGCATCTCCCAAGAAGAAAGGATGTCTGAATCCCCTGTGGAGACCACAGAGAAAGACCTAGTTTCCCACCTCATCGCGACCGGAGGCCTCACATCCTTTGAAAACTCCAGAGGTACGCGGAGATCAGTGCCTCCAAAGGAGACGATGCCTGACTCCTCGTGAAACTTGATAGGAGTCCCAGGATTCTTGTGGCACGTGGAAAGGGACCCTTGGTCTCCCGCCTCAGCTGGAGAGGCGTTCCAATTGCCCTGCCAAGCCTCGAGGAGAATCCCGAGTTGTCCCTCGCAACTAGGCAGGAGTCCTGACGTGGCTGAACAAACACGTGGGTGGAAGGGCCATCCCCGTCGTAACTGGAGAATATACCCCAGGTTCCCGCCGCAACTCGAGAAAAACCATGAGACTTCCCCCTCGATGTGAGATGAGGCCCGATTCCCCTGTACTGCGTGCAGAGCAATTCCGTCTTGCACATCACACATGAAAGGAGCCTTGATTTCCTTGATGGCACTCCAGAGAAACCCCAAGAACACTGTTTCAAGGATAGAGGGATCCTGAGGTCACTGTAGCAACACGAAAGAACTCTGTGGACCAAAAATCAACTCGAAAAGAGAGGTTAGTCCCTGGATTCTTCTCCAGAGGATTACCACCTTACCACAAGCACCTCAAGAGGAGGCTTCTCTCAGCTCTAGGTATGTGAGAGGGACCCTGAGTTTGCGGCATCAAGTGGAATGGACACCGCGATGCCCTGACTCGAAATAAGGCCGGATATCCCTGCAGTGACTTGAATGCAGGCTCGTCTTGCATCTCCCAGGACGAAAGGATGTCTGAATCCCCTGTGGAAAGCACAGAGAAAGACTTAGTTCCCCACCTCATCGCGACCGATAGCCTCACATCCTTTGAAAACTCCAGAGGTACGCGGAGATCAGTGCCTCCAAAGGAGACGATGCCTGACTTCTCGTGAAACTTGATAGGAGTCCCAGGATTCCTGTGGCACTTGGAAAGGGACACTTGGTCTCCCGCCTCAGCTGGAGAGGCGTCCCAATTGCCCTGCCAAGCCTCGAGGAGAATCCAGAGTTGTCCCTCGCAACTAGGCAGGAGTCCTGACGTCGCTGAAGAAACACGTGGGTGGAAGGGCCATCCCCCTCGTAACTCGAGAATATACCCCAGGTTCCCGCCGCAACTCGAGAAAAACATGAGACTTCCCCCTCGCTGCGAGATGAGGCCGGATTCCCCTGCACTTCGTGCAGAGCAATTCCGTGTTGCACATCACACATGAAAGGAGCCTTGATTTCCTTGATGGCACTCCAGAGAAACCCCAAGAACACTGTTTCAAGGCTAGAGGGATCCTGAGGTCACTGTAGCAACACGAAAGAGCTCCGTGGGCCAAAAATCAACTCGAGATGAGAGGTTAGTCCCTGGCTTCGACTCCAGAGGAATACCACCTTACCACAAGCACCTCAAGAGGAGGCTTCTCTCAGCTCTAGGTATGTGAGAGGGACCCTGAGTTTGCGGCCTCAAGTGGAATGGACACCGCGATGCCCTGATGCGAAATAAGGCTGGATATCCCTGCAGTGACTTGAATGCAGGCTCGTCTTGCATCTCCCAAGATGAAAGGATGTCTGAATCCCCTGTGGAGACCACAGAGAAAGACCTAGTTCCCCACCTCATCGCGACCGGAGGCCTCACATCCTTTGAAAACTCCAGAGGTACGCGGAGATCAGTGCCTCCAAAGGAGACGAAGCCTGACTCCTCGTGAAACTTGATAGGAGTCCCAGGATTCTTGTGGCACGTGGAAAGGGACCCTTGGTCTCCCGCCTCAGCTGGAGAGGCGTTCCAATTGCCCTGCAAAGCCTCGAGGAGAATCCCGAGTTGTCCCTCGCAACTAGGCAGGAGTCCTGACGTCGCTGAACACACACGTGTGTGGAAGTGCCATCCCCGTCGTAACTCGAGAATATACCCCAGGTTCCCGCCGCAACTCGAGAAAAACCATGAGACTTCCCACTCGCCGCGAGATGAGGCCCGATTCCCCTGCACTGCATGCAGAGCAATTCCGTGTTGCACATCACACATGAAAGGAGCCTTGATTTCCTTGATGGCACTCCAGAGAAACCCCAAGAACACTGTTTCAAGGATAGAGGGATCCTGAGGTCACTGTAGCAACACGAAAGAGCTCCGTGGACCAAGAATCAACACTAGATGAGAGGTTAGTCCCTGGCTTCGACTCCTGAGGAATACCACCTTACCACACACACCTCAAGAGGAGGCTTCTCTCAGCTCTAGGTATGTGAGAGGGACCCTGAGTTTGCGGCCTCAAGTGGAATGGACACCGCGATGCCCTGACGCGAAATAAGGCTGGATATCCCTGCAGTGACTTGAATGCAGGCTCGTCTTGCATCTCCCAAGATGAAAGGATGTCTGAATCCCCTGTGGAGACCACAGAGAAAGACCTAGTTCCCCACCTCATCGCGACCGGAGGCCTCACATCCTTTGAAAACTCCAGAGGTACGCGGAGATCAGTGCCTCCAAAGGAGACGATGCCTGACTCCTCGTGAAACTTGATAGGAGTCCCAGGATTCCTGTGGCACGTGGAAAGGGACCCTTAGTCTCCCGCCTCAGCGGGAGAGGCGTCCCAATTGCCTTGCCAATCCTCGAGGAGAATCCCGAGTTGTGTCTCGCAACTAGGCAAGAGTCCTGTCGTGGCTGAAGAAACACGTGTGTGGAAGGGCCATCCCCGTCGTAACTCGAGAATATACCCCAGGTTCCCGCCGCAACTCGAGAAAAACCATGAGACTTCCCCCTCGCCGCGAGATGAGGCCCGATTCCCCTGCACTGCGTGCAGAGCAATTCTGAGTTGCACATCACACATGAAAGGAGCCTTGATTTCCTTCATGGCACTCCAGAGAAACCCCAAGAACACTGTTTCAAGGCTAGAGGGATCCTGAGGTCACTGTAGCAACAGGAAAGAGCTCCGTGGACCAAAAATCAACTCGAGATGAGAGGTTAGTCCCTGGCTTCGACTCCAGAGGAAAACCAGCTTACCACAAGCACCTCAAGAGGAGGTTTCTCTCAGCTCTAGGTATGTGAGAGGGACCCTGAGTTTGCGGCCTCAAGTGGAATGGACACCGCGATGCCCTGACTCGAAATAAGGCTGGATATCCCTGCAGTGACTGGAATGCAGGTTCGTCTTGCATCTCCCTAGACGAAAGGGTGTCTGAATCCCCTGTGGAGACCACAGAGAAAGACCTAGTTCCCCACCTCATCGCGACAGGAGGCCTCAAATCCTTTGAAAACTCCAGAGGTATGCGGAGATCAGTGCCTCCAAAGGAGACGATGCCTGACTCCTCGTGAAACTTGATAGGAGACCCAGGATTCCTGTGGCACTTGGAAAGGGACACTTGGTCTCCCGCCTCAGCTGGAGAGGCGTCCCAATTGCCCTGCAAATCCTCGAGGAGAATCCAGAGTTGTCCCTCGCAACTAGGCAGGAGTCCTGACGTCGCTGAAGAAACACGTGGGTGGAAGGGCCATCCCCGTCGTAACTCGAGAATATACCCCAGGTTCCCGCCGCAACTCGAGAAAAACCATGAGACTTCCCCCTCGCCGCGAGATGAGGCCCGATTCCCCTGCACTGCGTGCAGAGCAATTCCGTGTTGCACATCACACATGAAAGGAGTCTTGATTTCCTTGATGGCACTCCAGAGAAACCCCAAGAACACTGTTTCAAGGCTAGAGGGATCCTGAGGTCACTGTAGCAACACGAAAGAGCTCCGTGGACGAAAAAATCAACTCGAGATGAGAGGTTAGTCCCTGGCTTCGACTCCAGAGGAATACCACCTTACCACAAGCACCTCAAGAGGAGGCTTCTCTCAGCTCTAGGTATGTGAGAGGGACCCTGAGTTTGCGGCCTCAAGTGGAATGGACACCGCGATGCCCTGACTCGAAATAAGGCCGGATATCCCTGCAGTGACTGGAATGCAGCCTCGTCTTGCATCTCCCAAGACGAAAGGGTGTCTGAATCCCCAGTGGAGACCACAGAGAAAGACCTAGTTCCCCACCTCATCGCGACAGGAGGCCTCAAATCCTTTGAAAACTCCACAGGTATGCGGAGATCAGTGCCTCCAAAGGAGACGATGCCTGACTCCTCGTGAAACTTGATAGGAGACCCAGGATTCCTGTGGCACGTGGAAAGGGACCCTTGGTCTTCCGTCTCAGCTGGAGAGGCGTCCCAATTGCCCTGCCAAGCCTCGAGGAGAATCCAGAGTTGTCCCTCGCAACTAGGCAGGAGTCCTGACGTCGCTGAACACACACGTGTGTGGAAGTGCCATCCCCGTCGTAACTCGAGAATATACCCCAGGTTCCCGCCGCAACTCGAGAAAAACCATGAGACTTCCCCCTCGCCGCGAGATGAGGCCCGATTCCCCTGAACTGCATGCAGAGCAATTCCGTGTTGCACATCACACATGAAAGGAGCCTTGATTTCCTTGATGGCACTCCAGAGAAACCCCAAGAACACTGTTTCAAGGCTAGAGGGATCCTGAGGTCACTGTAGCAACACGAAAGAGCTCCGTGGACCAAGAATCAACACGAGATGAGAGGTTAGTCCCTGGCTTCGACTCCTGAGGAATACCACCTTACCACACGCACCTCAAGAGGAGGCTTCTCTCAGCTCTAGGTATGTGAGAGGGATCCTGAGTTTGCGGCCTCAAGTGGAATGGACGCCGCGATGCCCTGACTCGAAATAAGGCTGGATATCCCTGCAGTGACTTGAATGCAGGCTCGTCTTGCATCTCCCAAGAAGAAAGGATGTCTGAATCCCCTGTGGAGACCACAGAGAAAGACCTAGTTCCCCACCTCATCGCGACCGGAGGCCTCATATCCTTTGAAAACTCCAGAGGTATGCGGAGATCAGTGCCTCCAAAGGAGACGATGCCTGACTCCTCGTGAAACTTGATAGGACTCCCAGGATTCTTGTGGCACGTGGAAAGGGACCCTTGGTCTCCCGCCTCAGCTGGAGAGGCGTTCCAATTGCCCTGCCAATCCTCGAGGAGAATCCCGAGTTGTCCCTCGCAACTAGGCAGGAGTCCTGACGTGGCTGAACAAACACGTGGGTGGAAGGGCCATCCCCGTCGTAACTCGAGAATATACCCCAGGTTCCCGCCGCAACTCGAGAAAAACCATGAGACTTCCCCCTCGATGCGAGATGAGGCCCGATTCCCCTGCACTGCGTGCAGAGCAATTCCGTCTTGCACATCACACATGAAAGGAGCCTTGATTTCCTTGATGGCACTCCAGAGAAACCCCAAGAACACTGTTTCAAGGATAGAGGGATCCTGAGGTCACTGTAGCAACAGGAAAGAACTCTGTGGACCAAAAATCACCTCGAAAAGAATGGTTAGTCCCTGGATTCGTCTCCAGAGGAATACCACCTTACCACAAGCACCTCAAGAGGAGGCTTCTCTCAACTCTAGGTATGTGAGAGGGACCCTGAGTTTGCGGCCTCAAGTGGAATGGACACCGCGATGCCCTGACGCGAAATAAGGCTGGATATCCCTGCAGTGACTTGAATGCAGGCTCGTCTTGCATCTCCCAAGATGAAAGGATGTCTGAATCCCCTGTGGAGACCACAGAGAAAGACCTAGTTCCCCACCTCATCGCGACCGGAGGCCTCACATCCTTTGAAAACTCCAGAGGTACGCGGAGATCAGTGCCTCCAAAGGAGACGATGCCTGACTCCTCGTGAAACTTGATAGGAGTCCCAGGATTCCTGTGGCACGTGGAAAGGGACCCTTAGTCTCCCGCCTCAGCGGGAGAGGCGTCCCAATTGCCTTGCCAAGCCTCGAGGAGAATCCCGAGTTGTGTCTCGCAACTAGGCAAGAGTCCTGTCGTGGCTGAAGAAACACGTGTGTGGAAGGGCCATCCCCGTCGTAACTCGAGAATATACCCCAGGTTCCCGCCGCAACTCGAGAAAAACCATGAGACTTCCCCCTCGCCGCGAGATGAGGCCCGATTCCCCTGCACTGCGTGCAGAGCAATTCTGTGTTGCACATCACACATGAAAGGAGCCTTGATTTCCTTCATGGCACTCCAGAGAAACCCCAAGAACACTGTTTCAAGGCTAGAGGGATCCTGAGGTCACTGTAGCAACATGAAAGAGCTCCGTGGACACAGAATCAACACGAGATGAGAGGTTAGTCCCTGGCTTCGACTCCTGAGGAATGCCACCTTACCACAAGCACCTCAAGAGGAGGCTTCTCTCAGCTATAGGTATGTGAGAGGGATCCTGAGTTTGCGGCCTCAAGTGGAATGGACACCGCGATGCCCTGACTCGAAATAAGGCCGGATATCCCTGCAGTGACTGGAATGCAGGCTCGTCTTGCATCTCCCAAGAAGAAAGGATGTCTGAATCCCCTGTGGAGACCACAGAGAAAGACCTAGTTTCCCACCTCATCGCGACAGGAGGCCTCACATCCTTTGAAAACTCCAGAGGTACGCCGAGATCAGTGCCTCCAAAGGACACGATGCCTGACTCCTCGTGAAACTTGATAGGAGTCCCAGGATTCTTGTGGCACGTGGAAAGGGACCCTTGGTCTCCCGCCTCAGCTGGAGAGGCGTTCCAATTGCCCTGCCAAGCCTCGAGGAGAATCCCGAGTTGTCCCTCGCAACTAGGCAGGAGTCCTGACGTGGCTGAACAAACACGTGGGTGGAAGGGCCATCCCCGTCGTAACTGGAGAATATACCCCAGGTTCCCGCCGCAACTCGAGAAAAACCATGAGACTTCCCCCTCGATGCGAGATGAGGCCCGATTCCCCTGTACTGCGTGCAGAGCAATTCCGTCTTGCACATCACAGATGAAAGGAGCCTTGATTTCCTTGATGGCACTCCAGAGAAACCCCAAGAACACTGTTTCAAGGATAGAGGGATCCTGAGGTCACTGTAGCAACACGAAAGAACACTGTGGACCAAAAATCAACTCGAAAAGAGAGGTTAGTCCCTGGATTCGTCTCCAGAGGAATACCACCTTACCACAAGCACCTCAAGAGGAGGCTTCTCTCAGCTCTAGGTATGTGAGAGGGACCCTGAGTTTGCGGCCTCAAGTGGAATGGACACCGCGATGCCCTGACTCGAAATAAGGCTGGATATCCCTGCAGTGACTTGAATGCAGGCTCGTCTTGCATCTCCCAGGACGAAAGGATGTCTGAATCCCCTGTGGAAAGCACAGAGAAAGACTTAGTTCCCCACCTCATCGCGACCCGAGGCCTCACATCCTTTGAAAACTCCAGAGGTACGCGGAGATCAGTGACTCCAAAGGAGACGATGCCTGACTCCTCGTGAAACTTGATAGGAGTCCCAGGATTCCTGTGGCACTTGGAAAGGGACACTTGGTCTCCCGCCTCAGCTGGAGAGGCGTCCCAATTGCCCTGCCAAGCCTCGAGGAGAATCCAGAGTTGTCCCTCGCAACTAGGCAGGACTCCTGACGTCGCTGAAGAAACACGTGGGTGGAAGGGCCATCCCCCTCGTAACTCGAGAATATAACCCAGGTTCCCGCCGCAACTCGAGAAAAACCATGAGACTTCCCCCTCGCCGCGAGATGAGGCCGGATTCCCCTGCACTTCGTGCAGAGCAATTCCGTGTTGCACATCACACATGAAAGGAGCCTTGATTTCCTTGATGGCACTCCAGAGAAACCCCAAGAACACTGTTTCAAGGCTAGAGGGATCCTGAGGTCACTGTAGCAACACGAAAGAGCTCCGTGGGCCAAAAATCAACTCGAGATGAGAGGTTAGTCCCTGGCTTCGACTCCAGAGGAATACCACCTTACCACAAGCACCTCAAGAGGAGGCTTCTCTCAGCTCTAGGTATGTGAGAGGGACCCTGAGTTTGCGGCCTCAAGTGGAATGGACACCGCGATGCCCTGACGCGAAATAAGGCTGGATATACCTGCAGTGACTTGAATGCAGGCTCGTCTTGCATCTCCCAAGATGAAAGGATGTCTGAATCCCCTGTGGAGACCACAGAGAAAGACCTAGTTCCCCACCTCATCGCGACCGGAGGCCTCACATCCTTTGCAAACTCCAGAGGTACGCAGAGATCAGTGCCTCCAAAGGAGACGATGCCTGACTCCTCGTGAAACTTGATAGGAGTCCCAGGATTCCTGTGGCACGTGGAAAGGGACCCTTAGTCTCCCGCCTCAGCGGGAGAGGCGTCCCAATTGCCTTGCCAAGCCTCGAGGAGAATCCCGAGTTGTGTCTCGCAACTAGGCAAGAGTCCTGACGTGGCTGAAGAAACACGTGTGTGGAAGGGCCATCCCCGTCGTAACTCGAGAATATACCCCAGGTTCCCGCCGCAACTCGAGAAAAACCATGAGACTTCCCCCTCGCCGCGAGATGAGGCCCGATTCCCCTGAACTGCGTGCAGAGCAATTCTGTGTTGCACATCACACATGAAAGGAGCCTTGATTTCCTTCATGGCACTCCAGAGAAACCCCAAGAACACTGTTTCAAGGCTAGAGGGATCCTGAGGTCACTGTAGCAACACGAAAGAGCTCCGTGGACCAAAAATCAACACGAGATGAGAGGTTAGTCCCTGGCTTCGACTCCAGAGGAAAACCACCTTACCACAAGCACCTCAAGAGGAGGTTTCTCTCAGCTCTAGGTATGTGAGAGGGACCCTGAGTTTGCGGCCTCAAGTGGAATGGACACCGCGATGCCCTGACTCGAAATAAGGCCGGATATCCCTGCAGTGACTGGAATGCAGGCTCGTCTTGCATCTCCCTAGACGAAAGGGTGTCTGAATCCCCTGTGGAGACCACAGAGAAAGACCTAGTTCCCCACCTCATCGCGACCGGAGGCCTCAAATCCTTTGAAAACTCCACAGGTATGCGGAGATCAGTGCCTCCAAAGGAGACGATGCCTGACTCCTCGTGAAACTTGATAGGAGACCCAGGATTCCTGTGGCACGTGGAAAGGGAACCTTGGTCTCCCGTCTCAGCTGGAGAGGCGTCCCAATTGCCCTGCAAAGCCTCGAGGAGAATCCCGAGTTGTCCCTCGCAACTAGGCAGGAGTCCTGACGTCGCTGAACACACACGTGTGTGGAAGTGCCATCCCCGTCGTAACTCGAGAATATACCCCAGGTTCCCGCTGCAACTCGAGAAAAACCATGAGACTTCCCCCTCGCCGCGAGATGAGGCCGGATTCCCCTGCACTGCGTGCAGAGCAATTCCGTGTTGCACATCACACATGAAAGGAGCCTTGATTTCCTTGATGGCACTCCAGAGAAACCCCAAGAACACTGTTTCAAGGCTAGAGGGATCCTGAGGTCACTGTAGCAACACGAAAGAGCTCCGTGGGCCAAAAATCAACTCGAGATGAGAGGTTAGTCCCTGGCTTCGACTCCAGAGGAATACCACCTTACCACAAGCACCTCAAGAGGAGGCTTCTCTCAGCTCTAGGTATGTGAGAGGGACCCTGAGTTTGCGGCCTCAAGTGGAATGGACACCGCGATGCCCTGATGCAAAATAAGGCTGGATATCCCTGCAGTGACTTGAATGCAGGCTCGTCTTGCATCTCCCAAGATGAAAGGATGTCTGAATCCCCTGTGGAGACCACAGAGAAAGACCTAGTTCCCCACCTCATCGCGACCGGAGGCCTCACATCCTTTGAAAACTCCAGAGGTACGCGGAGATCAGTGCCTCCAAAGGAGACGAAGCCTGACTCCTCGTGAAACTTGATAGGAGTCCCAGGATTCTTGTGGCACGTGGAAAGGGACCCTTGGTCTCCCGCCTCAGCTGGAGAGGCGTTCCAATTGCCCTGCCAAGCCTCGAGGAGAATCCCGAGTTGTCCCTCGCAACTAGGCAGGAGTCCTGACGTGGCTGAACAAACACGTGGGTGGAAGGGCCATCCCCGTCGTAACTCGAGAATATACCCCAGGTTCCCGCCGCAACTCGAGAAAAACCATGAGACTTCCCCCTCGCCGCGAGATGAGGCCCGATTCCCCTGTACTGCGTGCAGAGCAATTCCGTCTTGCACATCACACATGAAAGGAGCCTTGATTTCCTTGATGGCACTCCAGAGAAACCCCAAGAACACTGTTTCAAGGATAGAGGGAACCTGAGGTCACTGTAGCAACACGAAAGAACTCTGTGGACCAAAAATCAACTCGAAAAGAGAGGTTAGTCCCTGGATTCGTCTCCAGAGGAATACCACCTTACCACAAGCACCTCAAGAGGAGGCTTCTCTCAACTCTAGGTATGTGAGAGGGACCCTGAGTTTGCGGACTCAAGTGGAATGGACACCGCGATGCCCTGACTGGAAATAAGGCTGGATATCCCTGCAGTGACTGGAATGAAGGCTCGTCTTGCATCTCCCAAGACGAAAGGGTGTCTGAATCCCCTGTGGAGACCACAGAGAAAGACCTAGTTCCCCACCTCATCGCGACAGGAGGCCTCAAATCCTTTGAAAACTCCAGAGGTATGCGGAGATCAGTGCCTCCAAAGGAGACGATGCCTGACTCCTCGTGAAACTTGATAGGAGACCCAGGATTCCTGTGGCACGTGGAAAGGGACCCTTGGTCTCCCGCCTCAGCTGCAGAGGCGTCCCAATTGCCCTGCAAAGCCTCGAGGAGAATCCCGAGTTGTCCCTCGCAACTAGGCAGGAGTCCTGACATGGCTGAACAAACACGTGTGTGGAAGGGCCATCCCCGTCGTAACTCGAGAATATACCCCAGGTTCCCGCCGCAACTCGAGAAAAACCATTAGACTTCCCCCTCGCTGCGAGATGTGGCCCGTTTCCCCTGCACTGCGTGCAGAGCAATTCCGTGTTGCACATCACACATGAAAGGAGCCTTGATTTCCTTGATGGCACTCCAGAGAAACCCCAAGAACACTGTTTCAAGGCTAGAGGGATCCTGAGGTCACTGTAGCAACACGAAAGAGCTCCGTGGACCAAGAATCAACACGAGATGAGAGGTTAGTCCCTGGCTTCGACTCCTGAGGAATACCACCTTACCACAAGCACCGCAAGAGGAGGCTTCTCTCAGCTCTAGGTATGTGAGAGGGACCCTGAGTTTGCGGCCTCAAGTGGAATGGACACCGCGATGCCCTGACTCGAAATAAGGCCGGATATCCCTGCAGTGACTTCAATGCAGGCTCGTCTTGCATCTCCCAGAACGAAAGGATGTCTGAATCCCCTGTGGAAAGCACAGAGAAAGACTTAGTTCCCACCTCATCACGACCGATAGCCTCACATCCATTGAAAACTCCAGAGGTACGCGGAGATCAGTGCCTCCAAAGGAGACGATGCCTGACTCCTCGTGAAACTTGATAGGAGTCCCAGGATTCCTGTGGCACTTGGAAAGGGACACTTGGTCTCCCGCCTCAGCTGGAGAGGCGTCCCAATTGCCCTGCAAAGCCTCGAGGAGAATCCAGAGTTGTGTCTCGCAACTAGGCAGGAGTCCTGACGTCGCTGAAGAAACAAGTGGGTGGAAGGGCCATCCCCGTCGTAACTCGAGAATATACCCCAGGTTCCCGCCGCAACTCGAGAAAAACCATGAGACTTCCCCCTCGCCGCGAGATGAGGCCCGATTCCCCTGCACTGCGGGCAGACCAATTCCGTGTTGCACATCACACATGAAAGGAGCCTTGATTTCCTTGATGGCACTCCAGAGAAACCCCAAGAACACTGTTTCAAGGCTAGAGGGATCCTGAGGTCACTGTAGCAACACGAAAGAGCTCCGTGGGCCAAAAATCAACTCGAGATGAGAGGTTAGTCCCTGGCTTCGACTCCAGAGGAATACCACCTTACCACAAGCACCTCAAGAGGAGGCTTCTCTCAGCTCTAGGTATGTGAGAGGGACCCTGAGTTTGCGGCCTCAAGTGGAATGGACACCGCGATGCCCTGACGCGAAATAAGGCCGGATATCCCTGCAGTGACTTGAATGCAGGCTCGTCTTGCATCTCCCAAGATGAAAGGATGTCTGAATCCCCTGTGGAGACCACAGAGAAACACCTAGTTCCCCACCTCATCGCGACCGGAGGCCTCACATCCTTTGAAAACTCCAGAGGTACGCGGAGATTAGTGCCTCCAAAGGAGACGATGCCTGACTCCTCGTGAAACTTGATAGGAGTCCCAGGATTCCTGTGGCACGTGGAAAGGGACCCTTGTTCTCCCGCCTCAGCTGGAGAGGCGTCCCAATTGCCTTGCCAAGCCTCGAGGAGAATCCCGAGTTGTGTCTCGCAACTAGGCAAGAGTCCTGACGGGGCTGAACACACACGTGTGTGGAAGGGCCATCCCCGCCGTAACTGGAGAATATACCCCAGGTTCCCGCCGCAACTCGAGAAAAACCATGAGACTTCCCCCTCGCCGCGAGATGAGGCCCGATTCCCCTGCACTGCGTGCAGAGCAATTCTGTGTTGCACATCACACATGAAAGGAGCCTTGATTTCCTTCATGGCACTCCAGAGAAACCCCAAGAACACTGTTTCAAGGCTAGAGGGATCCTGAGGTCACTGTAGCAACACGAAAGAGCTCCGTGGACCAAAAATCAACTCGAGATGAGAGGTTAGTCCCTGGCTTCGACTCCAGAGGAATACCACCTTACCACAAGCACCTCAAGAGGAGGCTTCTCTCAGCTCTAGGTATGTGAGAGGGACCCTGAGTTTGCGGCCTCAAGTGGAATGGACACCGCGATGCCCTGACTCGAAATAAGGCCGGATATCCCTGCAGTGACTGGAATGCAGGCTCGTCTTGCATCTCCCAAGACGAAAGGGTGTCTGAATCCCCTGTGGAGACCACATCGAAAGACCAAGTTCCCCACCTCATCACGACAGGAAGCCTCAAATCCTTTGAAAACTCCAGAGGTATGCGGAGATCAGTGTCTCCAAAGGAGACGATGCCTGACTCCTCGTGAAACTTGATAGGAGACCCAGGATTCCTGTGGCACGTGGAAAGGGACCCTTGGTCTCCCGTCTCAGCTGGAGAGGCGTCCCAATTGCCCTGCAAAGCCTCGAGGAGAATCCCGAGTTGTCCCTCGCAACTAGGCAGGAGTCCTGACATGGCTGAACACACACGTGTGTGGAAGGGCCATCCCCGTCGTAACTCGAGAATACACCCCAGGTTCCCGCCGCAACTCGAGAAAAACCATGAGACTTCCCCCTCGCCGCGAGATGAGGGCCGATTCCCCTGCACTGCGTGCAGAGCAATTCCGTGTTGCACATCACACATGAAAGGAGCCTTGATTTCCTTCATGGCACTCCAGAGAAACCCCAAGAACACTGTTTCAAGGCTAGAGGGATCCTGAGGTCACTGTAGCAACACGAAAGAGCTCTGTGGACCAAAAATCAACTCGAGATGAGAGGTTAGTCCCTGGCTTCGACTCCAGAGGAATACCACCTTACCACAAGCACCTCAAGAGGAGGCTTCTCTCAGCTCTAGGTATGTGAGAGGGACCCTGAGTTTTCGGCCTCAAGTGGAATGGACACCGCGATGCCCTGACGCTAAATAAGGCTGGATATCCCTGCAGTGACTTGAATGCAGGCTCGTCTTGCATCTCCCAAGATGAAAGGATGTCTGAATCCCCTGTGGAGACCACAGAGAAAGACCTAGTTCCCCACCTCATCGCGACCGGAGGCCTCACATTCTTTGAAAACTCCAGAGGTACGCGGAGATCAGTGCCTCCAAAGGAGACGATGCCTGACTCCTCGTGAAACTTGATAGGAGTCCCAGGATTCCTGTGGCACGTGGAAAGGGACCCTTGGTCTCCCGCCTCAGCTGGAGAGGCGTCCCAATTGCCTTGCCAAGCCTCGAGGAGAATCCCGAGTTGTGTCTCGCAACTAGGCAAGAGTCCTGACGTGGCTGAACAAACACGTGTGTGGAAGGGCCATCCCCGTCGTAACTCGAGAATATACCCCAGGTTCCCGCCGCAACTCGAGAAAAACCATGAGACTTCCCCCTCGCCCCGAGATGAGGCCCGATTCCCCTGCACTGCGTGCAGAGCAATTCTGTGTTGCACATCACACATGAAAGGAGCCTTGATTTCCTTGATGGCACTCCAGAGAAACCCCAACAACACTGTTTTAAGGCTAGAGGGATCCTGAGGTCACTGTAGCAACACGAAAGAGCTCCGTGGGCCAAAAATCAACTTGAGATGAGAGGTTAGTCCCTGGTTTCGACTCCAGAGGAATACCACCTTACCACAAGCACCTCAAGAGGAGGCATCTCTCAGCTTTAGGTATGTGAGTGGGACCCTGAGTTTGCGGCCTCAAGTGGAATGGATACCGCGATGCCCTAACGCGAAATAAGGCTGGATATCCCTGCAATGACTTGAATGCAGGCTCGTCTTGCATCTCCCAAGATGAAAGGATGTCTGAATCCCCTGTGGAGACCACAGAGAAAGACCTAGTTCCCCACCTCATCGCGACCGGAGGCCTCACATCCTTTGAAAACTCCAGAGGTACGCGGAGATCAGTGCCTCCAAAGGAGACGATGCCTGACTCCTCGTGAAACTTGATAGGAGTCCCAGGATTCCTGTGGCACGTGGAAAGGGACCCTTGGTCTCCCGTCTCAGCTGGAGTGGCGTCCCAATTGCCTTGCCAAGCCTCGAGGAGAATCCCGAGTTGTGTCTCGCAACTAGGCAAGAGTCCTGACGTGGCTGAACAAACACGTGTGTGGAAGGGCCATCCCTGTCGTAACTCGAGAATATACCCCAGGTTCCCGCCGCAACTCGAGAAAAACCATGAGACTTCCCCCTCGCCGCGAGATGAGGCCCGATTCCCCTGCACTGCGTGCAGAGCAATTCTGTGTTGCACATCACACATGAAAGGAGCCTTGATTTCCTTTATGGCACTCCAGAGAAACCCCAAGAACACTGTTTCAAGGCTAGAGGGATCCTGAGGTCACTGTAGCAACACGAAAGAGCTCCGTGGACCCAAAATCAACTCGGGATGAGAGGTTATTCCCTGGCTTCGACTCCAGAGGAATACCACCTTACCACAAGCACCTCAAGAGGAGGTTTCTCTCAGCTCTAGGTATGTGAGAGGGACCCTGAGTTTGCGGCCTCAAGTGGAATGGACACCGCGATGCCCTGACTCGAAATAAGGCCGGATATCCCTGCAGTGACTGGAATGCAGGCTCGTCTTGCATCTCCCAAGACGAAAGGGTGTCTGAATCCCCTGTGGAGACCACAGAGAAAGACCTAGTTCCCCACCTCATCGCGACAGGAAGCCTCAAATCCTTTGAAAACTCCAGAGGTATGCGGAGATCAGTGCCTCGAAAGGAGACGATGCCTGACTCCTCGTGAAACTTGATAGGAGACCCAGGATTCCGGTGGCACGTGGAAAGGGACCCTTGGTCTCCCGTCTCAGCTGGAGAGGCGTCCCAATTGCCCTGCAAAGCCTCGAGGAGAATCCCGAGTTGTCCTTCGCAACTAGGCAGGAGTCCTGACATGGCTGAACACACACGTGTGTGGAAGTGCCATCCCCGTCGTAACTCGAGAATATACCCCAGGTTCCCGCCGCAACTCGAGAAAAACCATGAGACTTCCCCCTCGCCGCGAGATGAGGCCCGATTCCCCTGCACTGCGTGCAGAGCAATTCCGTGTTGCACATCACACATGAAAGGAGCCTTGATTTCCTTGATGGCACTCCAGAGAAACCCCAAGAACACTGTTTCAAGGCTAGAGGGATCCTGAGGTCAGTGTAGCAACACGAAAGAGCTCCGTGGACCAAGAATCAACACGAGATGAGAGGTTAGTCCCTGGCTTCGACTCCTGAGGAATACCACCTTACCACAAGCACCTCAAGAGGAGGCTTCTCTCAGCTCTAGGTATGTGAGAGGGACCCTGAGTTTGCGGCCTCAAGTGGAATGGACACCGCGATGCCCTGACTCGAAATAAGGCCGGATATCCCTGCAGTGACTTCAATGCAGGCTCGTCTTGCATCTCCCACGACGAAAGGATGTCTGAATCCCCTGTGGAAAGCACAGAGAAAGACTTAGTTCCCCACCTCATCGCGACCGATAGCCTCACATCCTTTGAAAACTCCAGAGGTACGCGGAGATCAGTGCCTCCAAAGGAGACGATGCCTGACTCCTCGTGAAACTTGATAGGAGTCCCAGGATTCCTGTGGCACTTGGAAAGGGACCCTTGGTCTCCCGCCTCAGCTGGAGAGGCGTCCCAATTGCCCTGCCAAGCCTCGAGGAGAATCCAGAGTTGTCCCTCGCAACTAGGCAGGAGTCCTGACGTCGCTGAAGAAACACGTGGGTGGAAGGGCCATCCCCGTCGTAACTCGAGAATATACCCCAGGTTCCCGCCGCAACTCGAGAAAAACCATGAGACTTCCCCCTCGCCGCGAGATGAGGCCCGATTCCCCTGCACTGCGTGCAGAGCAATTCTGTGTTGCACATCACACATGAAAGGAGCCTTGATTTCCTTGAAGGCACTCCAGAGAAACCCCAAGAACACTGTTTCAAGGCTAGAGGGATCCTGAGGTCACTGTAGCAACACGAAAGAGCTCCGTGGGCCAAAAATCAACTCGAGATGAGAGGTTAGTCCCTGGCTTCGACTCCAGAGGAATACCACCTTACCACAAGCACCTCAAGAGGAGGCTTCTCTCAGCTCTAGGTATGTGAGAGGGACCCTGAGTTTGCGGCCACAAGTGGAATGGACACCGCGATGCCCTGATGCGAAATAAGGCTGGATATCCCTGCAGTGACTTGAATGCAGGCTCGTCTTGCATCTCCCAAGATGAAAGGATGTCTGAATCCCCTGTGGAGACCACAGAGAAAGACCTAGTTCCCCACCTCATCGCGACCGGAGGCCTCACATCCTTTGAAAACTCCAGAGGTACGCGGAGATCAGTGCCTCCAAAGGAGACGATGCCTGACTCCTCGTGAAACTTGATAGGAGTCCCAGGATTCCTGTGGCACGTGGAAAGGGACCCTTGGTCTCCCGCCTCAGCTGGAGAGGCGTCCCAATTGCCTTGCCAAGCCTCGAGGAGAATCCCGAGTTATGTCTCGCAACTAGGCAAGAGTCCTGACGTGGCTGAACAAACACGTGTGTGGAAGGGCCATCCCCGTCGTAACTCGAGAATATACCCCAGGTTCCCGCCGCAACTCGAGGAAAACCATGAGACTTCCCCCTCGCCGCGAGATGAGGCCCGATTCCCCTGCACTGCGTGCAGAGCAATTCTGTGTTGCACATCACACATGAAAGGAGCCTTGATTTCCTTCATGGCACTCCAGAGAAACCCCAAGAACACTGTTTCAAGGCTAGAGGGATCCTGAGGTCACTGTAGCAACACGAAAGAGCTCCGTGGACCAAAAATCAACTCGAGATGAGAGGTTAGTCCCTGGCTTCGACTCCAGAGGAATAGCACCTTACCACAAGCACCTCAAGAGGAGGCTTCTCTCAGCTCTAGGTGTGTGAGAGGGACCCTGAGTTTGCGGCCTCAAGTGGAATGGACACCGCGATGCCCTGACTCGAAATAAGGCCGGATATCACTGCAGTGACTGGAATGCAGGCTCGTCTTGCATCTCCCAAGACGAAAGGGTGTCTGAATCCGCTGTGGAGACCACAGAGAAAGACCTAGTTCCCCACCTCATCGCGACAGGAGGCCTCAAATCCTTTGAAAACTCCAGAGGTATGCGGAGATCAGTGCCTCCAAAGGAGACGATGCCTGACTCCTCGTGAAACTTGATAGGAGACCCAGGATTCCTGTGGCACGTGGAAAGGGACCCTTGGTCTCCCGTCTCAGCTGGAGAGGCGTCCCAATTGCCCTGCAAAGCCTCGAGGAGAATCCCGAGTTGTCCCTCGCAACTAGGCAGGAGTCCTGACGTCGCTGAACACACACGTGTGTGGAAGGGCCATCCCCGTCGTAACTCGAGAATATACCCTAGGTTCCTGCCGCAACTCGAGAAAAACCTTGAGACTTCCCCCTCGCCGCAAAATGAGGCCCGATTCCCCTGCACTGCGTGCAGAGCAATTCCGTCTTGCACATCACACATGAAAGGAGCCTTGATTTCCTTGATGGCACTCCAGAGAAACCCCAAGAACACTGTTTCAAGGCTAGAGGGATCCTGAGGTCACTGTAGCAACATGAAAGAGCTCCGTGGACACAGAATCAACACGAGATGAGAGGTTAGTCCCTGGCTTCGACTCCTGAGGAATGCCCCCTTACCACAAGCACCTCAAGGGGAGGCTTCTCTCAGCTCTAGGTATGTGAGAGGGACCCTGAGTTTGCGGCCTCAAGTGGAATGGACACCGCGATGCCCTGACTCGAAATAAGGCCGGATATCCCTGCAGTGACTTCAATGCAGGCTCGTCTTGCATCTCCCAAGAAGAAAGGATGTCTGAATCCCCTGTGGAGACCACAGAGAAAGACCTAGTTTCCCACCTCATCGCGACCGGAGGCCTCACATCCTTTGAAAACTTCAGAGGTACGCGGAGATCAGTGCCTCCAAAGGAGACGATGCCTGACTCCTCGTGAAACTTGATAGGAGTCCCAGGATTCTTGTGGCACGTGGAAAGGGACCCTTGGTCTCCCGCCTCAGCTGGAGAGGCGTTCCAATTGCCGTGCCAAGCCTCGAGGAGAATCCCGAGTTGTGTCTCGCAACTAGGCAGGCGTCCTGACGTGGCTGAACAAACACGTGGGTGGAAGGGCCATCCCCGTCGTAACTCGAGAATATACCCCAGGTTCCCGCCGCAACTCGAGAAAAACCATGAGACTTCCCCCTCGATGCGAGATGAGGCCCGATTCCCCTGTACTGCGTGCAGAGCAATTCCGTCTTGCACATCACACATGAAAGGAGCCTTGATTTCCTTGATGGCACTCCAGAGAAACCCCAAGAACACTGTTTCAAGGATAGAGGGATCCTGAGGTCACTGTAGTAACACGAAAGAACTCTGTGGAGCAAAAATCAACTCGAAAAGAGAGGTTAGTCCCTGGATTCGTCTCCAGAGGAATACCACCTTACCACAAGCACCTCAAGAGGAGGCTTCTCTCAGCTCTGGGTATGTGAGAGGGACCCTGAGTTTGCGGCCTCAAGTGGAATGGACACCGCGATGCCCTGACTCGAAATAAGGCCGGATATCCCTGCAGTGACTTCAATGCAGGCTCGTCTTGCATCTCCCAGGACGAAAGGATGTCTGAATCCCCTCTGGAAAGCACAGAGAAAGACTTAGTTCCCCACCTCATCGCGACCGATAGCCTCACATCCTTTGAAAACTCCAGAGGTACGCGGAGATCAGTGCCTCCAAAGGAGACGATGCCTGACTCCTCGTGAAACTTGATAGGAGTCCCAGGATTCCTGTGGCACTTGGAAAGGGACACTTGGTCTCCCGCCTCAGCTGGAGAGGCGTCCCAATTGCCCTGCCAAGCCTCGAGGAGAATCCAGAGTTGTCCCTCGCAACTAGGCAGGAGTCCTGACGTCGCTGAAGAAACACGTGGGTGGAAGGGCCATCCCCGTCGTAACTCGAGAATATACCCCAGGTTCCCGCCGCAACTCGAGAAAAACCATGAGACTTCCCCCTCGCCGCGAGATGAGGCCCGATTCCCCTGCACTGCGTGCAGAACAATTCCGTGTTGCACATCACACATGAAAGGAGCCTTGATTTCCTTGATGGCACTCCAGAGAAACCCCAAGAACACTGTTTCAAGGCTAGAGGGATCCTGAGGTCACTGTAGCAACACGAAAGAGCTCCGTGGACCAAAAATCAACTCGAGATGAGAGGTTAGTCCCTGGCTTCGACTCCAGAGGAATACCACCTTACCACAAGCACCTCAAGAGGAGGCTTCTCTCAGCTCTAGGTATGTGAGAGGGACCCTGAGTTTGCGGCCTCAAGTGGAATGGACACCGCGATGCCCTGACTCGAAATAAGGCCGGATATCCCTGCAGTGACTGGAATGCAGCCTCGTCTTGCATCTCCCAAGACGAAAGGGTGTCTGAATCCCCAGTGGAGACCACAGAGAAAGACCTAGTTACCCACCTCATCGCGACAGGAGGCCTCAAATCCTTTGAAAACTCCACAGGTATGCGGAGATCAGTGCCTCCAAAGGAGACGATGCCTGACTCCTCGTGAAACTTGATAGGAGACCCAGGATTCCTGTGGCACGTGGAAAGGGACCCTTGGTCTCCCGTCTCAGCTGGAGAGGCGTCCCAATTGCCCTGCAAAGCCTCGAGGAGAATCCCGAGTTGTCCCTCGCAACTAGGCAGGAGTCCTGACATGGCTGAACACACACGTGTGTGGAAGGGCCATCCCCGTCGTAACTCGAGAATATACCCCAGGTTCCCGCCGCAACTCGAGAAAAACCATGAGACGTCCCCATCGCGGCAAAATGAGGCCCGATTCCCCTGCACTGCGTGCAGAGCAATTCCGTCTTGCACATCACACATGAAAGGAGCCTTGATTTCCTTGATGGCACTCCAGAGAAACCCCAAGAACACTGTTTCAAGGCTAGAGGGATCCTGAGGTCACTGTAGCAACACGAAAGAGCTCCGTGGACCAAGAATCAACACGAGATGAGAGGTTAGTCCCTGGCTTCGACTCCTGAGGAATACCACCTTACCACAAGCACCTCAAGAGGAGGCTTCTCTAAGCTCCAGGTATGTGAGAGTGACCCTGAGTTTGCGGCCTCAAGTGGAATGGACACCGCGATGCCCTGACTCGAAATAAGGCCGGATATCCCTGCAGTGACTGGAATGCAGGCTCGTCTTGCATCTCCCAAGATGAAAGGATGTCTGAATCCCCTGTGGAGACCACAGAGAAACACCTAGTTCCCCACCTCATCGCGACCGATAGCCTCACATCCTTTGAAAACTCCAGAGGTACGCGGAGATCAGTGCCTCCAAAGGAGACGATGCCTGACTCCTCGTGAAACTTGATAGGAGTCCCAGGATTCCTGTGGCACTTGGAAAGGGACACTTGGTCTCCCGCCTCAGCTGGAGAGGCGTCCCAATTGCCCTGCCAAGCCTCGAGGAGAATCCAGAGTTGTCCCTCGCAACTAGGCAGGAGTCCTGACGTCGCTGAAGAAACACGTGGGTGGAAGGGCCATCCCCGTCGTAACTCGAGAATATACCCCAGGTTCCCGCCGCAACTCGAGAAAAACCATGAGACTTTCCCCTCGCCGCGAGATGAGGCCCGATTCCCCTGCACTGCGTGCAGAGCAATTCCGTGTTGCACATCACACATGAAAGGAGCCTTGATTTCCTTGATGGCACTCCAGAGAAACCCCAAGAACACTGTTTCAAGGCTAGAGGGATCCTGAGGTCACTGTAGCAACACGAAAGAACTCTGTGGACCAAAAATCAACTCGAAAAGAGAGGTTAGTCCCTGGCTTCGACTCCAGAGGAATACCACCTTACTACAAGCACCTCAAGAGGAGGCTTCTCTCAGCTCTAGGTATGTGAGAGGGATCCTGAGTTTGCGGCCTCAAGTGGAATGGACACCGCGATGCCCTGACGCGAAATAAGGCTGGATATCCCTGCAGTGACTTGAATGCAGGCTCGTCTTGCATCTCCCAAGATGAAAGGATGTCTGAATCCCCTGTGGAGACCACAGAGAAAGACTGAGTTCCCCACCTCATCGCGACCGGAGGCCTCACATCCTTTGAAAACTCCAGAGGTACGCGGAGATCAGTGCCTCCAAAGGAGACGATGCCTGACTCCTCGTGAAACTTGATAGGAGTCCCAGGATTCCTGTGGCACGTGGAAAGGGACCCTTGGTCTCCCGCCTCAGCTGGAGAGGCGTCCCAATTGCCTTGCCAAGCCTCGAGGAGAATTCCGAGTTGTGTCTCGCAACTAGGCAAGAGTCCTGACGTGGCTGAACAAACACGTGGGTGGAAGGGCCATCCCCGTCGTAACTCGAGAATATACCCCAGGTTCCCGCCGCAACTCGAGAAAAACCATGAGACTTCCCCCTCGCCGCGAGATGAGGCCCGATTCCCCTGCACTGCGTGCAGAGCAATTCAGTGTTGCACATCACACATGAAAGGAGCCTTGATTTCCTTGATGGCACTCCAGAGAAACCCCAAGAACACTGTTTCAAGGCTAGAGGGATCCTGAGGTCACTGTAGCAACACGAAAGAGCTCCGTGGGCCAAAAATCAACTCGAGATGAGAGGTTAGTCCCTGGCTTCGACTCCAGAGGAATACCACCTTACCACAAGCACCTCAAGAGGAGGCTTCTCTCAGCTCTAGGTATGTGAGAGGGACCCTGAGTTTGCGGCCTCAAGTGTAATGGACACCGCGATGCCCTGACTCGAAATAAGGCCGGATATCCCTGCAGTGACTGGAATGCAGGCTCGTCTTGCATCTCCCAAGACGAAAGGGTGTCTGAATCCCCTGTGGAGACCACAGAGAAAGACCTAGTTCCCCACCTCATCGCGACAGGAGGCCTCAAATCCTTTGAAAACTCCACAGGTATGCGGAGATCAGTGCCTCCAAAGGAGACGATGCCTGACTCCTCGTGAAACTTGATAGGAGACCCAGGATTCCTGTGTCACGTGGAAAGGGACCCTAGGTCTCCCGTCTCAGCTGGAGAGGCGTCCCAATTGCCCTGCAAAGCCTCGAGGAGAATCCCGAGTTGTCCCTCGCAACTAGGCAAGAGTTCTGACATGGCTGAACACACACGTGGGTGGAAGGGCCATCCCCGTCGTAACTCGAGAATATACCCCAGGTTCCCGCCGCAACTCGAGAAAAACCATGAGACTTCCCCCTCGCCGCGAGATGAGGCCCGATTCCCCTGCACTGCGTGCAGAGCAATTCCGTGTTGCACATCACACATGAAAGGAGTCTTGATTTCCTTGATGGCACTCCAGAGAAACCCCAAGAACACTGTTTCAAGGCTAGAGGGATCCTGAGGTCACTGTAGCAACATGAAAGAGCTCCGTGGACCAAAAATCAACTCGAGATGAGAGGTTAGTCCCTGGCTTCGACTCCAGAGGAATACCACCTTACCACAAGCACCTCAAGAGGAGGCTTCTCTCAGCTCTAGGTATGTGAGAGGGACCCTGAGTTTGCGGCCTCAAGTGGAATGGACACCGCGATGCCCTGACGCGAAATAAGGCCGGATATCCCTGCAGTGACTGGAATGCAGGCTCGTCTTGCATCTCCCAAGATGAAAGGATGTCTGAATCCCCTGTGGAGACCACAGAGAAAGACCTAGTTCCCCACCTCATCGCGACCGGAGGCCTCAAATCCTTTGAAAACTCCAGAGGTACGCGGAGATCAGTGCCTCCAAAGGAGACGATGCCTGACTCCTCGTGAAACTTGATAGGAGACCCAGGATTCCTGTGGCACTTGGAAAGGGACACTTGGTCTCCCGCCTCAGGTGGAGAGGCGTCCCAATTGCCCTGCCAATCCTCGAGGAGAATCCAGAGTTGTCCCTCGCAACTAGGCAGGAGTCCTGACGTCGCTGAAGAAACACGTGTGTGGAAGGGCCATCCCCGTCGTAACTCGAGAATATACCCCAGGTTCCCGCCGCAACTCGAGAAAAACCATGAGACTTCCCCCTCGCCGCGAGATGAGGCCCGATTCCCCTGAACTGCATGCAGAGCAATTCCGTGTTGCACATCACACATGAAAGGAGCCTTGATTTCCTTCATGGCACTCCAGAGAAACCCCAAGAACACTGTTTCAAGGCTAGAGGGATCCTGAGGTCACTGTAGCAACACGAAAGAGCTCCGTGGACCAAGAATCAACACGAGATGAGAGGTTAGTCCCTGGCTTCGACTCCAGAGGAATACCACTTTACCACACGCACCTCAAGAGGAGGCTTCTCTCAGCTCTAGGTATGTGAGAGGGACCCTGAGTTTGCGGCCTCAAGTGGAATGGACACCGCGATGCCCTGACGCGAAATAAGGCTGGATATCCCTGCAGTGACTTGAATGCAGGCTCGTCTTGCATCTCCCAAGATGAAAGGATGTCTGAATCCCCTGTCGTGACCACAGAGAAAGACCTAGTTACCCACCTCATCGCGACCGGAGGCCTCACATCCTTTGAAAACTCCAGAGGTACGCGGAGA
The DNA here is from genome assembly GCF_910594005.1 of Cervus elaphus. Classification (NCBI taxonomy): domain Eukaryota; kingdom Metazoa; phylum Chordata; class Mammalia; order Artiodactyla; family Cervidae; genus Cervus; species Cervus elaphus. Next base: position 2,301,841 of record NC_057828.1, read on the forward strand.
TCAGTGCCTCCAAAGGAGACGATGCCTGACTCCTCGTGAAACTTGATAGGAGTCCCAGGATTCCTGTGGCACGTGGAAAGGGACGCTTAGTCTCCCGCCTCAGCGGGAGAGGCGTCCCAATTGCCTTGCCAAGCCTCGAGGAGAATCCCGAGTTGTGTCTCGCAACTAGGCAAGAGTCCTGACGTGGCTGAACAAACACGTGTGTGGAAGGGCCATCCCCGTCGTAACTCGAGAATATACCCCAGGTTCCCGCCGCAACTCGAGAAAAACCATGAGACTTCCCCCTCGCCGCGAGATGAGGCCCGATTCCCCTGCACTGCGTGCAGAGCAATTCTGTGTTGCACATCACACATGAAAGGAGCCTTGATTTCCTTCATGGCACTCCAGAGAAACCCCAAGAACACTGTTTCAAGGCTAGAGGGATCCTGAGGTCACTGTAGCATCACGAAAGAGCTCCGTGGACCAAAAATCAACTCGAGATGAGAGGTTAGTCCCTGGCTTCGACTCCAGAGGAATACCCCCTTACCACAAGCACCTCAAGAGGAGGCTTCTCTCAGCTCTAGGTATGTGAGAGGGACCCTGAGTTTGCGGCCTCAAGTGGAATGGACACCGCGATGCCCTGACTCGAAATAAGGCCGGATATCCCTGCAGTGACTGGAATGCAGGCTCGTCTTGCATCTCCCAAGACGAAAGGGTGTCTGAATCCCCTGTGGAGACCACAGAGAAAGACCTAGTTCCAAACCTCTTCGCGACAGGAGGCCGCAAATCCTTTGAAAACTCCAGAGGTATGCGGAGATCAGTGCCTCCAAAGGAGACGATGCCTGACTCCTCGTGAAACTTGATAGGAGACCCAGGATTCCTGTGGCACGTGGAAAGGGACCCTTGGTCTCCCGTCTCAGCTGGAGAGGCGTCCCAATTGCCCTGCAAAGCCTCGAGGAGAATCCCGAGTTGTGTCTCGCAACTAGGCAGGAGTCCTGACATGGCTGAACACACACGTGTGTGGAAGGGCCATCCCCGTCGTAACTCGGGAATATACCCCAGGTTCCCGCCGCAACTCGAGAAAAACCATGAGACGTCCCCATCGCCGCAAAATGAGGCCCGATTCCCCTGCACTGCGTGCAGAGCAATTCCGTCTTGCACGTCACACATGAAAGGAGCCTTGATTTCCTTGATGGCACTCCAGAGAAACCCCAAGAACACTGTTTCAAGGCTAGAGGGATCCTGAGGTCACTGTAGCAACACGAAAGAGCTCCGTGGACCAAGAATCAACACGAGATGAGAGGTTAGTCCCTGGCTTCGACTCCTGAGGAATACCACCTTACCACAAGCACCTCAAGAGGAGGCTTCTCTAAGCTCCAGGTATGTGAGAGTGACCCTGAGTTTGCGGCCTCAAGTGGAATGGACACCGCGATGCCCTGACTCGAAATAAGGCCGGATATCCCTGCAGTGACTTGAATGCAGGCTCGTCTTGCATCTCCCAAGAAGAAAGGATGTCTGAATCCCCTGTGGAGACCACAGAGAAAGACCTAGTTCCCCACCTCATCGCGACCGATAGCCTCACATCCTTTGAAAACTCCAGAGGTACGCGGAGATCAGTGCCTCCAAAGGAGACGATGCCTGACTCCTCGTGAAACTTGATAGGAGTCCCAGGATTCCTGTGGCACTTGGAAAGGGACCCTTGGTCTCCCGCCTCAGCTGGAGAGGCGTCCCAATTGCCCTGCCAAGCCTCGAGGAGAATCCAGAGTTGTCCCTCGCAACTAGGCAGGAGTCCTGACGTCGCTGAAGAAACACGTGGGTGGAAGGGCCATCCCCGTCGTAACTCGAGAATATACCCCAGGTTCCCGCCGCAACTCGAGAAAAACCATGAGACTTTCCCCTCGCCGCGAGATGAGGCCCGATTCCCCTGCACTGCGTGCAGAGCAATTCCGTGTTGCACATCACACATGAAAGGAGCCTTGATTTCCTTGATGGCACTCCAGAGAAACCCCAAGAACACTGTTTCAAGGCTAGAGGGATCCTGAGGTCACTGTAGCAACACGAAAGAACTCTGTGGACCAAAAATCAACTCGAAAAGAGAGGTTAGTCCCTGGCTTCGACTCCAGAGGAATACCACCTTACTACAAGCACCTCAAGAGGAGGCTTCTCTCAGCTCTAGGTATGTGAGAGGGACCCTGAGTTTGCGGCCTCAAGTGGAATGGACACCGCGATGCCCTGACGCGAAATAAGGCTGGATATCCCTGCAGTGACTTGAATGCAGGCTCGTCTTGCATCTCCCAAGATGAAAGGATGTCTGAATCCCCTGTGGAGACCACAGAGAAAGACTTAGTTCCCCACCTCATCGCGACCGGAGGCCTCACATCCTTTGAAAACTCCAGAGGTACGCGGAGATCAGTGCCTCCAAAGGAGACGATGCCTGACTCCTCGTGAAACTTGATAGGAGTCCCAGGATTCCTGTGGCACGTGGAAAGGGACCCTTGGTCTCCCGCCTCAGCTGGAGAGGCGTCCCAATTGCCTTGCCAAGCCTCGAGGAGAATCCCGAGTTGTGTCTCGCAACTAGGCAAGAGTCCTGACGTCGCTGAACAAACACGTGGGTGGAAGGGCCATCCCCGTCGTAACTCGAGAATATACCCCAGGTTCCCGCCGCAACTCGAGAAAAACCATGAGACTTCCCCCTCGCCGCGAGATGAGGCCCGATTCCCCTGCACTGCGTGCAGAGCAATTCAGTGTTGCACATCACACATGAAAGGAGCCTTGATTTCCTTGATGGCACTCCAGAGAAACCCCAAGAACACTGTTTCAAGGCTAGAGGGATCCTGAGGTCACTGTAGCAACACGAAAGAGCTCCGTGGGCCAAAAATCAACTCGAGATGAGAGGTTAGTCCCTGGCTTCGACTCCAGAGGAATACCACCTTACCACAAGCACCTCAAGAGGAGGTTTCTCTCAGCTCTAGGTATGTGAGAGGGACCCTGAGTTTGCGGCCTCAAGTGTAATGGACACCGCGATGCCCTGACTCGAAATAAGGCCGGATATCCCTGCAGTGACTGGAATGCAGGCTCGTCTTGCATCTCCCAAGACGAAAGGGTGTCTGAATCCCCTGTGGAGACCACAGAGAAAGACCTAGTTCCCCACCTCATCGCGACAGGAGGCCTCAAATCCTTTGAAAACTCCACAGGTATGCGGAGATCAGTGCCTCCAAAGGAGACGATGCCTGACTCCTCGTGAAACTTGATAGGAGACCCAGGATTCCTGTGTCACGTGGAAAGGGACCCTTGGTCTCCCGTCTCAGCTGGAGAGGCGTCCCAATTGCCCTGCAAAGCCTCGAGGAGAATCCCGAGTTGTCCCTCGCAACTAGGCAAGAGTCCTGACATGGCTGAACACACACGTGGGTGGAAGGGCCATCCCCGTCGTAACTCGAGAATATACCCCAGGTTCCCGCCGCAACTCGAGAAAAACCATGAGACTTCCCCCTCGACGCGAGATGAGGCCCGATTCCCCTGCACTGCGTGCAGAGCAATTCCGTCTTGCACATCACACATGAAAGGAGCCTTGATTTCCTTCATGGCACTCCAGAGAAACCCCAAGAACACTGTTTCAAGGCTAGAGGGATCCTGAGGTCACTGTAGCAACACGAAAGAGCTCCGTGGACCAAGAATCAACACGAGATGAGAGGTTAGTCCCTGGCTTCGACTCCTGAGGAATACCACCTTACCACAAGCACCTCAAGAGGAGGCTTCTCTCAGCTCTAGGTATGTGAGAGGGATCCTGAGTTTGCGGCCTCAAGTGGAATGGACACCGCGATGCCCTGACTCGAAATAAGGCCGGATATCCCTGCAGTGACTTGAATGCAGGCTCGTCTTGCATCTCCCAAGAAGAAAGGATGTCTGAATCCCCTGTGGAGACCACAGAGAAACACCTAGTTCCCCACCTCATCGCGACCGGAGGCCTCACATCCTTTGAAAACTCCAGAGGTACGCGGAGATCAGTGCCTCCAAAGGAGACGATGCCTGACTCCTCGTGAAACTTGATAGGAGTCCCAGGATTCCTGTGGCACGTGGAAAGGGACCCTTAGTCTCCCGCCTCAGCGGGAGAGGCGTCCCAATTGCCTTGCCAAGCCTCGAGGAGAATCCCGAGTTGTCCCTCGCAACTAGGCAAGAGTCCTGACGTGGCTGAACAAACACGTGTGTGGAAGGGCCATCCCCGTCGTAACTCGAGAATATACCCCAGGTTCCCGCCGCAACTCGAGAAAAACCATGAGACTTCCCCCTCGCCGCGAGATGAGGCCCGATTCCCCTGAACTGCGTGCAGAGCAATTCTGTGTTGCACATCACACATGAAAGGAGCCTTGATTTCCTTCATGGCACTCCAGAGAAACCCCAAGAACACTGTTTCAAGGCTAGAGGGATCCTGAGGTCACTGTAGCAACACGAAAGAGCCCCGTGGACCAAAAATCAACTCGAGATGAGAGGTTAGTCCCTGGGTTCGACTCCAGAGGAATACCACCTTACCACAAGCACCTCAAGAGGAGGTTTCTCTCAGCTCTAGGTATGTGAGAGGGACCCTGAGTTTGCGGCCTCAAGTGGAATGGACACCGCGATGCCCTGACTCGAAATAAGGCCGGATATCCCTGCAGTGACTGGAATGCAGGCTCGTCTTGCATCTCCCAAGATGAAAGGGTGTCTGAATCCCCTGTGGAGACCACAGAGAAAGACCTAGTTCCCCACCTCATCGCGACAGGAGGCCTCAAATCCTTTGAAAACTCCAGAGGTATGCGGAGATCAGTGCCTCCAAAGGAGACGATGCCTGACTCCTCGTGAAACTTGATAGGAGACCCAGGATTCCTGTGGCACTTGGAAAGGGACACTTGGTCTCCCGCCTCAGCTGGAGAGGCGTCCCAATTGCCCTGCCAATCCTCGAGGAGAATCCAGAGTTGTCCCTCGCAACTAGGCAGGAGTCCTGACGTCGCTGAAGAAACACGTGGGTGGAAGGGCCATCCCCGTCGTAACTCGAGAATATACCCCATGTTCCCGCCGCAACTCGAGAAAAACCATGAGACTTCCCCCTCGCCGCGAGATGAGGCCCGATTCCCCTGCACTGCGTGCAGAGCAATTCCGTGTTGCACATCACACATGAAAGGAGTCTTGATTTCCTTGATGGCACTCCAGAGAAACCCCAAGAACACTCTTTCAAGGCTAGAGGGATCCTGAGGTCACTGTAGCAACACGAAAGAGCTCCGTGGACCAAAAATCAACTCGAGATGAGAGGTTAGTCCCTGGCTTCGACTCCAGAGGAATACCACCTTACCACAAGCACCTCAAGAGGAGGCTTCTCTCAGCTCTAGGTATGTGAGAGGGACCCTGAGTTTGCGGCCTCAAGTGGAATGGACACCGTGATGCCCTGACTCGAAATAAGGCCGGATATCCCTGCAGTGACTTCAATGCAGGCTCGTCTTGCATCTCCCAAGACGAAAGGGTGTCTGAATCCCCAGTGGAGCCCACAGAGAAAGACCTAGTTCCCCACCTCATCGCGACAGGAGGCCTCAAATCCTTTGAAAACTCCACAGGTATGCGGAGATCAGTGCCTCCAAAGGAGACCATGCCTGACTCCTCGTGAAACTTGATAGGAGACCCAGGATTCCTGTGGCACGTGGAAAGGGAACCTTGGTCTCCCGTCTCAGCTGGAGAGGCGTCCCAATTGCCCTGCAATGCCTCGAGGAGAATCCCGAGTTGTCCCTCGCAACTAGGCAGGAGTCCTGACGTCGCTGAACACACACGTGTGTGGAAGTGCCATCCCCGTCGTAACTCGAGAATATACCCCAGGTTCCCGCCGCAACTCGAGAAAAACCATGAGACTTCCCCCTCGCCGCGAGATGAGGCCCGATTCCCCTGAACTGCATGCAGAGCAATTCCGTGTTGCACATCACACATGAAAGGAGCCTTGATTTCCTTGATGGCACTCCAGAGAAACCCCAAGAACACTGTTTCAAGGCTAGAGGGATCCTGAGGTCACTGTAGCAACACGAAAGAGCTCCGTGGACCAAGAATCAACACGAGATGAGAGGTTAGTCCCTGGCTTCGACTCCAGAGGAATACCACCTTACCACACGCACCTCAAGAGGAGGCTTCTCTCAGCTCTAGGTATGTGAGAGGGACCCTGAGTTTGCGGTCTCAAGTGGAATGGACACCGCGATGCCCTGACGCGAAATAAGGCTGGATATCCCTGCAGTGACTTGAATGCAGGCTCGTCTTGCATCTCCCAAGATGAAAGGATGTCTGAATCCCCTGTCGTGACCACAGAGAAAGACCTAGTTCCCCACCTCATCGCGACCGGAGGCCTCACATCCTTTGAAAACTACAGAGGTACGCGGAGATCAGTGCCTCCAAAGGAGACGATGCCTGACTCCTCGTGAAACTTGATAGGAGTCCCAGGATTCCTGTGGCACGTGGAAAGGGACCCTTAGTCTCCCGCCTCAGCGGGAGAGGCGTCCCAATTGCCTTGCCAAGCCTCGAGGAGAATCCCGAGTTGTGTCTCCCAACTAGGCAAGAGTCCTGACGTGGCTGAACAAACACGTGTGTGGAAGGGCCATCCCCGTCGTAACTCGAGAATATACCCCAGGTTCCCGCCGCAACTCGAGAAAAACCATGAGACTTCCCCCTCGCCGCGAGATGAGGCCCGATTCCCCTGCACTGCGTGCAGAGCAATTCTGTGTTGCACATCACACATGAAAGGAGCCTTGATTTCCTTCATGGCACTCCAGAGAAACCCCAAGAACACTGTTTCAAGGCTAGAGGGATCCTGAGGTCACTGTAGCATCATGAAAGAGCTCCGTGGACCAAAAATCAACTCGAGATGAGAGGTTAGTCCCTGGCTTCGACTCCAGAGGAATACCCCCTTACCACAAGCACCTCAAGAGGAGGCTTCTCTCAGCTCTAGGTATGTGAGAGGGACCCTGAGTTTGCGGCCTCAAGTGGAATGGACACCGCGATGCCCTGACTCGAAATAAGGCCGGATATCCCTGCAGTGACTGGAATGCAGGCTCGTCTTGCATCTCCCAAGACGAAAGGGTGTCTGAATCCCCTGTGGAGACCACAGAGAAAGACCTAGTTCCCCACCTCATCGCGACAGGAGGCCTCAAATCCTTTGAAAACTCCAGAGGTATGCGAAGATCAGTGCCTCCAAAGGAGACGATGCCTGACTCCTCGTGAAACTTGATAGGAGACCCAGGATTCCTGTGGCACGTGGAAAGGGACCCTTGGTCTCCCGTCTCAGCTGGAGAGGCGTCCCAATTGCCCTGCAAAGCCTCGAGGAGAATCCCGAGTTGTCCCTCGCAACTAGGCAGGAGTCCTGACATGGCTGAACACACACGTGTGTGGAAGGGCCATCCCCGTCGTAACTCGAGAATATACCCCAGGTTCCCGCCGCAACTCGAGAAAAACCATGAGACGTCCCCATCGCCGCAAAATGAGGCCCGATTCCCCTGCACTGCGTGCAGAGCAATTCCGTCTTGCACATCACACATGAAAGGAGCCTTGATTTCCTTGATGGCACTCCAGAGAAACCCCAAGAACACTGTTTCAAGGCTAGAGGGATCCTGAGGTCACTGTAGCAACACGAAAGAGCTCCGTGGACCAAGAATCAACACGAGATGAGAGGTTAGTCCCTGGCTTCGACTCCTGAGGAATACCACCTTACCACAAGCACCTCAAGAGGAGGCTTCTCTAAGCTCCAGGAATGTGAGAGTGACCCTGAGTTTGCGGCCTCAAGTGGAATGGACACCGCGATGCCCTGACTCGAAATAAGGCCGGATATCCCTGCAGTGACTGGAATGCAGGCTCGTCTTGCATCTCCCAAGAAGAAAGGATGTCTGAATCCCCTGTGGAGACCACAGAGAAAGACCTAGTTCCCCACCTCATCGCGACCGATAGCCTCACATCCTTTGAAAACTCCAGAGGTACGCGGAGATCAGTGCCTCCAAAGGAGACGATGCCTGACTCCTCGTGAAACTTGATAGGAGTCCCAGGATTCCTGTGGCACTTGGAAAGGGACACTTGGTCTCCCGCCTCAGCTGGAGAGGCGTCCCAATTGCCCTGCCAAGCCTCGAGGAGAATCCAGAGTTGTCCCTCGCAACTAGGCAGGAGTCCTGACGTCGCTGAAGAAACACGTGGGTGGAAGGGCCATCCCCGTCGTAACTCGAGAATATACCCCAGGTTCCCGCCGCAACTCGAGAAAAACCATGAGACTTCCCCCTCGCCGCGAGATGAGGACCGATTCCCCTGCACTGCGTGCAGAGCAATTCCGTGTTGCACATCACACATGAAAGGAGCCTTGATTTCTTTGATGGCACTCCAGAGAAACCCCAAGAACACTGTTTCAAGGCTAGAGGGATCCTGAGGTCACTGTAGCAACACAAAAGAGCTCCGTGGGCCAAAAATCAACTCGAGATGAGAGGTTAGTCCCTGGCTTCGACTCCAGAGGAATACCACCTTACCACAAGCACCTCAAGAGGAGGCTTCTCTCAGCTCTAGGTATGTGAGAGGGACCCTGAGTTTGCGGCCTCAAGTGGAATGGACACCGCGATGCCCTGACTCGAAATAAGGCCGGATATCCCTGCAGTGACTGGAATGCAGGCTCGTCTTGCATCTCCCAAGACGAAAGGGTGTCTGAATCCCCTGTGGAGACCACAGAGAAAGACCTAGTTCCCCACCTCCTCGCGACAGGAGGCCTCAAATCCTTTGAAAACTCCACAGGTATGCGGAGATCAGTGCCTCCAAAGGAGACGATGCCTGACTCCTCGTGAAACTTGATAGGAGACCCAGGATTCCTGTGTCACGTGGAAAGGGACCCTTGGTCTCCCGTCTCAGCTGGAGAGGCGTCCCAATTGCCCTGCAAAGCCTCGAGGAGAATCCCGAGTTGTCCCTCGCAACTAGGCAAGAGTCCTGACATGGCTGAACACACACGTGGGTGGAAGGGCCATCCCCGTCGTAACTCGAGAATATACCCCAGGTTCCCGCCGCAACTCGAGAAAAACCATGAGACTTCCCCCTCGCCGCGAGATGAGGCCCGATTCCCCTGCACTGCGTGCAGAGCAATTCCGTGTTGCACATCACACATGAAAGGAGCCTTGATTTCCTTGATGGCACTCCAGAGAATCCCCAAGAACACTGTTTCAAGGCTAGAGGGATCCTGAGGTCACTGTAGCAACACGAAAGAGCTCCGTGGACCAAGAATCAACACGAGATGAGAGGTTAGTCCCTGGCTTCGACTCCTGAGGAATACCACCTTACCACAAGCACCTCAAGAGGAGGCTTCTCTCAGCTCTAGGTATGTGAGAGGGATCCTGAGTTTGCGGCCTCAAGTGGAATGGACACCGCGATGCGCTGACTCGAAATAAGGCCGGATATCCCTGCAGTGACTTGAATGCAGGTTCGTCTTGCATCTCCCAAGAAGAAAGGATGTCTGAATCCCCTGTGGAGACCACAGAGAAACACCTAGTTCCCCACCTCATCGCGACCGGAGGCCTCACATCCTTTGAAAACTCCAGAGGTACGCGGAGATCAGTGCCTCCAAAGGAGACGATGCCTGACTCCTCGTGAAATTTGATAGGAGTCCCAGGATTCTTGTGGCACGTGGAAAGGGACCCTTTGTCTCCCGCCTCAGCTGGAGAGGCGTCCCAATTGCCCTGCCAAGCCTCGAGGAGAATCCCGAGTTGTCCCTCGCAACTAGGCAGGAGTCCTGACGTGGCTGAACAAACACGTGGGTGGAAGGGCCATCCCCGTCGTAACTCGAGAATATACCCCAGGTTCCCGCCGCAACTCGACAAAAACCATGAGACTTCCCCCTCGATTCGAGATGAGGCCCGATTCCCCTGTACTGCGTGCAGAGCAATTCCGTCTTGCACATCACACATGAAAGGAGCCTTGATTTCCTTGATGGCACTCCAGAGAAACCCCAAGAACACTGTTTCAAGGATAGAGGGATCCTGAAATCACTGTAGCAACACGAAAGAACTCTGTGGACCAAAAATCAACTCGAAAAGAGAGGTTAGTCCCTGGATTCGTCTCCAGAGGAATACCACCTTACCACAAGCACCTCAAGAGGAGGCTTCTCTCAGCTCTAGGTATGTGAGAGGGACCCTGAGTTTGCGGCCTCAATTGGAATGGACACCGCGATGCCCTGACTCGATATAAGGCCGGATATCCCTGCAGTGACTTCAATGCATGCTCGTCTTGCATCTCCCAGGACGAAAGGATGTCTGAATCCCCTGTGGAAAGCACAGAGAAAGACTTAGTTCCCCACCTCATCGCGACCGATAGCCTCACATCCTTTGAAAACTCCAGAGGTACGCGGAGATCAGTGCCTCCAAAGGAGACGATGCCTGACTCCTCGTGAAACTTGATAGGAGTCCCAGGATTCCTGTGGCACTTGGAAAGGGACACTTGGTCTCCCGCCTCAGCTGAAGAGGCGTCCCAATTGCCCTGCCAAGCCTCGAGGAGAATCCAGAGTTGTCCCTCGCAACTAGGCAGGAGTCCTGACGTCGCTGAAGAAACACGTGGGTGGAAGGGCCATCCCCGTCGTAACTCGAGAATATACCCCAGGTTCCCGCCGCAACTCGAGAAAAACCATGAGACTCCCCCTCGCCGCGAGATGAGGCCCGATTCCCCTGCACTGCGTGCAGAGCAATTCCCTGTTGCACATCACACATGAAAGGAGCCTTGATTTCCTTGATGGCACTCCAGAGAAACCCCAAGAACACTGTTTAAAGGCTAGAGGGATCCTGAGGTCACTGTAGCAACACGAAAGAGCTCCGTGGGCCAAAAATCAACTCGAGATGAGAGGTTAGTCCCTGGCTTCGACTCCAGAGGAATACCACCTTACCACAAGCACCTCAAGAGGAGGCTTCTCTCAGCTCTAGGTATGTGAGAGGGACCCTGAGTTTGCGGCCTCAAGTGGAATGGACACTGCGATGCCCTGACGCGAAATAAGGCTGGATATCCCTGCAGTGACTGGAATGCAGGCTCGTCTTGCATCTCCCAAGACGAAAGGGTGTCTGAATCCCCTGTGGAGACCACAGAGAAAGACCTAGTTCCCCACCTCATCGCGACCGGAGGCCTCACATCCTTTGAAAACTCCAGAGGTACGCGGAGATCAGTGCCTCCAAAGGAGACGATGCCTGACTCCTCGTGAAACTTGATAGGAGTCCCAGGATTCCTGTGGCACGTGGAAAGGGACCCTTGGTCTCCCGCCTCAGCTGGAGAGGCGTCCCAATTGCCTTGCCAAGCCTCGAGGAGAATCCCGAGTTGTGTCTCGCAACTAGGCAAGAGTCCTGACGTGGCTGAACAAACACGTGTGTGGAAGGGCCATCCCCGTCGTAACTCGAGAATATACCCCAGGTTCCCGCCGCAACTCGAGAAAAACCATGAGACTTCCCCCTCGCCGCGAGATGAGGCCCGATTCCCCTGCACTGCATGCAGAGCAATTCTGTGTTGCACATCACACATGAAAGGAGCCTTGATTTCCTTGATGGCACTCCAGAGAAACCCCAAGAACACTGTTTCAAGGCTAGAGGGATCCTGAGGTCACTGTAGCAACACGAAAGAGCCCCGTGGACCAAAAATCAACTCAAGATGAGAGGTTAGTCCCTGGCTTCGACTCCAGAGGAATACCACCTTACCACAAGCACCTCAAGAGGAGGCTTCTCTCAGCTCTAGGTATGTGAGAGGGACCCTGAGTTTGCGGCCTCAAGTGGAATGGACACCGCGATGCCCTGACTCGAAATAAGGCCGGATATCCCTGCAGTGACTGGAATGCAGGCTCGTCTTGCATCTCCCAAGACGAAAGGGTGTCTGAATCCCCTGTGGAGACCACAGAGAAAGACCTAGTTCCCCACCTCATCGCGACAGGAGGTCTCAAATCCTTTGAAAACTCCAGAGGTATGCGGAGATCAGTGCCTCCAAAGGAGACGATGCCTGACTCCTCGTGAAACTTGATAGGAGACCCAGGATTCCTGTGGCACGTGGAAAGGGACCCTTGGTCTCCCGTCTCAGCTGGAGAGGCGTCCCAATTGCCCTGCAAAGCCTCGAGGAGAATCCCGAGTTGTCCCTCGCAACTAGGCAGGAGTCCTGACGTCGCTGAAGAAACACGTGGGTGGAAGGGCCATCCCCGTCTTAACTCGAGAATATACCCCAGGTTCCCGCCGCAACTCGAGAAAAACCATGAGACTTCCCCCTCGCCGCGAGATGAGGCCCGATTCCCCTGCACTGCGTGCAGAGCAATTCCGTGTTGCACATCACACATGAAAGGAGCCTTGATTTCCTTGATGGCACTCCAGAGAAACCCCAAGAACACTGTTTCAAGGCTAGAGGGATCCTGAGGTCACTGTAGCAACACGAAAGAGCTCCGTGGACCAAGAATCAACACGAGATGAGAGGTTAGTCCCTGGCTTCGACTCCTGAGGAATACCACCTTACCACAAGCACCTCAAGAGGAGGCTTCTCTCAGCTCTAGGTATGTGAGAGGGATCCTCAGTTTGCGGCCTCAAGTGGAATGGACACCGCAATGCCCTGACTCGAAATAAGGCCGGATATCCCTGCAGTGACTTATATGCAGGCTCGTCTTGCATCTCCCAAGAAGAAAGGATGTCTGAATCCCCTGTGGAGACCACAGAGAAACACCTAGTTCCCCACCTCATCGCGACCGGAGGCCTCACATCCTTTGAAAACTCCAGAGGTACGCGGAGATCAGTGCCTCCAAAGGAGCCGATGCCTGACTCCTCGTGAAACTTGATAGGAGTCCCAGGATTCTTGTGGCACGTGTAAAGGGACCCTTGGTCTCCCGCCTCAGCTGGAGAGGCGTTCCAATTGCCCTGCCAAGCCTCGAGGAGAATCCCGAGTTGTCCCTCGCAACTAGGCAGGAGTCCTGACGTGGCTGAACAAACACGTGAGTGGAAGGGCCATCCCCGTCGTAACTCGAGAATATACCCCAGGTTCCCGCCGCAACTCGAGAAAAACCATGAGACTTCCCCCTCGCCGCGAGATGAGGCCCGATTCCCCTTCACTGCGTGCAGAGCAATTCCGTCTTGCACATCACACATGAAAGGAGCCTTGATTTCCTTGATGGCACTCCAGAGAAACCCCAAGAACACTGTTTCAAGGCTAGAGGGATCCTGAGGTCACTGTAGCAACACGAAAGAGCTCCGTGGGCCAAAAATCAACTCGAGATGAGAGGTTAGTCCCTGGCTTCGACTCCAGAGGAATACCACCTTACCACAAGCACCTCAAGAGGAGGCTTCTCTCAGCTCTAGGTATGTGAGAGGGACCCTGAGTTTGCGGCCTCAAGTGGAATGGACACCGCGATGCCCTGACGCGTAATAAGGCTGGATATCCCTGCAGTGACTTGAATGCAGGCTCGTCTTGCATCTCCCAAGACAAAAGGGTGTCTGAATCCCCTGTGGAGAAAACAAAGAAAGACCTAGTTCCCCACCTCATCGCGACAGGAGGCCTCAAAACCTTTGAAAACTCCAGAGGTATGCGGAGATCAGTGCCTCCAAAGGAGACGATGCCTGACTCCTCGTGAAACTTGATAGGAGACCCAGGATTCCTGTGGCACGTGGAAAGGGACCCTTGGTCTCCCGCCTCAGCTGGAGAGGCGTCCCAATTGCCCTGCAAAGCCTCGAAGAGAATCCCGAGTTGTCCCTCGCAACTAGGCAGGAGTCCTGACATGGCTGAACACACACGTGTGTGGAAGGGCCATCCCCGTCGGAACTCGAGAATATACCCCAGGTTCCCGCCGCAACTCGAGAAAAACCATGAGACTTCCCCCTCTCCGCGAGATGAGGCCCGATTCCCCTGTACTGCATGCAGAGCAATTCCGTCTTGCACATCACACATGAAAGGAGCCTTGATTTCCTTGATGGCACTCCAGAGAAACCCCAAGAACACTGTTTCAAGGCTAGAGGGATCCTGAGGTCACTGTAGCAACACGAAAGAGCTCCGTGGACCAAGAATCAACACGAGATGAGAGGTTAGTTCCTGGCTTCGACTCCAGAGGAATACCACCTTACCACAAGCACCTCAAGAGGAGGCTTCTCTCAGCTCTAGGTATGTGAGAGGGATCCTGAGTTTGCGGCCTCAAGTGGAATGGACACCGCGATGCCCTGACTCGAAATAAGGCCGGATATCCCTGCAGTGACTTGAATGCAGGCTCGTCTTGCATCTCCCAAGAAGAAAGGATGTCTGAATCCCCTGTGGAGACCACAGAGAAAGACCTAGTTCCCCACCTCATCGCGACCGCAGGCCTCACATCCTTTGAAAACTACAGAGGTACGCGGAAATCAGTGCCTCCAAAGGAGACGATGCCTGACTCCTCGTGAAACTTGATAGGAGTCCCAGGATTCTTGTGGCACGTGGAAAGGGTCCCTTGGTCTCCCGCCTCACGTGGAGAGGCGTTCCAATTGCCCTGCCAAGCCTCGAGGAGAATCCCGAGTTGTCCCTCGCAACTAGGCAGGAGTCCTGACGTCGCTGAAGAAACACGTGGGTGGAAGGGCCATCCCCGTCGTAACTCGAGAATATACCCCAGGTTCCCGCCGCAACTCGAGAAAAGCCATGAGACTTCCCCCTCGCCACGAGATGAGGCCCGATTCCCCTGCACTGCGTGCAGAGCAATTCCGTGTTGCACATCACACATGAAAGGAGCCTTGATTTCCTTCATGGCACTCCAGAGAAACCCCAAGAACACTGTTTCAAGGCTAGAGGGATCCTGAGGTCACTGTAGCAACACAAAAGAGCTCCGTGGACCAAGAATCAACACGAGATGAGAGGTTAGTCCCTGGCTTCGACTCCTGAGGAATACCACCTTACCACAAGCACCTCAAGAGGAGGCTTCTCTCAGCTCTAGGTATGTGAGAGGGATCCTGAGTTTGCGGCCTCAAGAGGAATGGACACCGCGATGCCCTGACTCGAAATAAGGCCGGATATCCCTGCAGTGACTTGAATGCAGGCTCGTCTTGCATCTCCCAAGAAGAAACGATGTCTGAATCCCCTGTGGAGACCACAGAGAAAGACCTAGTTCCCCACCTCATCGCGACCGGAAGCCTCACATCCTTTGAAAACTCCAGAGGTACGCAGATATCAGTGCCTCCAAAGGAGACGATACCTGACTCCTCGTGAAACTTGATAGGAGTCCCAGGATTCTTGTGGGACGTGGAAAGGGACCCTTGGTCTCCCGCCTCAGCTGGAGAGGCGTTCCAATTGCCCTGCCAAGCCTCGAGGAGAATCCCGAGTTGTCCCTCGCAACTAGGCAGGAGTCCTGACGTGGCTGAACAAACGCGTGGGTGGAAGGGCCATCCCCGTCGTAACTCGAAAATATACCACAGGTTCCCGCCGCAACTCGAGAAAAACCATGAGACTTCCCCCTCGCCGCGAGATGAGGCCCGATTCCCCTGCACTGCGTGCAGAGAAATTCCGTGTTGCACATCACACATGAAAGGAGCCTTGATTTCCTTGATGGCACTCCAGAGAAAACCCAAGAAAACTGTTTCAAGGCTAGAGGGATCCTGAGGTCACTGTAGCAACATGAAAGAGCTCCGTGGACCAAGAATCAACACGAGATGAGAGGTTAGGCCCTGGCTTCGACTCCTGAGGAATACCACCTTACCACAAGCACCTCAAGAGGAGGCTCTCTCAGCTCTAGGTGTGTGAGAGGAACCCTGAGTTTGCGGCCTCAAGTGGAATGGACGCCGCGATGCCCTGACTCGAAATAAGGCCGGATATCCCTGCAGTGACTTGAATGCAGGCTCGTCTTGCATCTCCCAAGAAGAAAGGATGTCTGAATCCCCTGTGGAGACCACAGAGAAAGACCTAGTTCCCCACCTCATCGTGACCGGAGGCCTCACATCCTTTTAAAACTCCAGAGGTACGCGGAGATCAGTGCCTCCAAAGGAGACGATGCCTGACTCCTCGTGAAACTTGATAGGAGTCCCAGGATTCCTGTGGCACGTGGAAAGGGACCCTTGGTCTCCCGCCTCAGCTGGAGAGGAGTCCCAATTGCCTTGCCAAGCCTCGAGGAGAATCCCGAGTTGTGTCTCGCAACTAGGCAAGAGTCCTGACGTGGCTGAACAAACACGTGTGTGGAAGGGCCATCCCCGTCGTAACTCGAGAATATACCCCAGGTTCCCGCCGCAACTCGAGAAAAACCATGAGACTTCCCCCTCGCCGCGAGATGAGGCCCGATTCCCCTGCACTGCGTGCAGAGCAATTCTGTGTTGCACATCACACATGAAAGGAGCCTTGATTTCCTTGATGGCACTCCAGAGAAACCCCAAGAACACTGTTTCAAGGCTAGAGGGATCCTGAGGTCACTGTAGCAACACGAAAGAGCCCCGTGGACCAAAAATCAACTCAAGATGAGAGGTTAGTCCCTGGCTTCGACTCCAGAGGAATACCACCTTACCACAAGCACCTCAAGAGGAGGCTTCTCTCAGCTCTAGGTATGTGAGAGGGACCCTGAGTTTGCGGCCTCAAGTGGAATGGACACCGCGATGCCCTGACTCGAAATAAGGCCGGATATCCCTGCAGTGACTGGAATGCAGGCTCGTCTTGCATCTCCCAAGACGAAAGGGTGTCTGAATCCCCTGTGGAGACCACAGAGAAATACCTAGTTCCCCACCTCATCGCGACAGGAGGTCTCAAATCCTTTGAAAACTCCAGAGGTATGCGGAGATCAGTGCCTCCAAAGGAGACGATGCCTGACTCCTCGTGAAACTTGATAGGAGACCCAGGATTCCTGTGGCACGTGGAAAGGGACCCTTGGTCTCCCGTCTCAGCTGGAGAGGCGTCCCAATTGCCCTGCAAAGCCTCGAGGAGAATCCCGAGTTGTCCCTCGCAACTAGGCAGGAGTCCTGACGTCGCTGAAGAAACACGTGGGTGGAAGGGCCATCCCCGTCGTAACTCGAGAATATACCCCAGGTTCCCGCCGCAACTCGAGAAAAACCATGAGACTTCCCCCTCGCCGCGAGATGAGGCCCGATTCCCCTGCACTGCGTGCAGAGCAATTCCGTGTTGCACATCACACATGAAAGGAGCCTTGATTTCCTTGATGGCACTCCAGAGAAACCCCAAGAACACTGTTTCAAGGCTAGAGGGATCCTGAGGTCACTGTAGCAACACGAAAGAGCTCCGTGGACCAAGAATCAACACGAGATGAGAGGTTAGTCCCTGGCTTCGACTCCTGAGGAATACCACCTTACCACAAGCACCTCAAGAGGAGGCTTCTCTCAGCTCTAGGTATGTGAGAGGGATCCTGAGTTTGCGGCCTCAAGTGGAATGGACACCGCAATGCCCTGACTCGAAATAAGGCCGGATATCCCTGCAGTGACTTATATGCAGGCTCGTCTTGCATCTCCCAAGAAGAAAGGATGTCTGAATCCCCTGTGGAGACCACAGAGAAACACCTAGTTCCCCACCTCATCGCGACCGGAGGCCTCACATCCTTTGAAAACTCCAGAGGTACGCGGAGATCAGTGCCTCCAAAGGAGCCGATGCCTGACTCCTCGTGAAACTTGATAGGAGTCCCAGGATTCTTGTGGCACGTGTAAAGGGACCCTTGGTCTCCCGCCTCAGCTGGAGAGGCGTTCCAATTGCCCTGCCAAGCCTCGAGGAGAATCCCGAGTTGTCCCTCGCAACTAGGCAGGAGTCCTGACGTGGCTGAACAAACACGTGGGTGGAAGGGCCATCCCCGTCGTAAATCGAGAATATACCCCAGGTTCCCGCCGCAACTCGAGAAAAACCATGAGACTTCCCCCTCGCCGCGAGATGAGGCCCGATTCCCCTTCACTGCGTGCAGAGCAATTCCGTCTTGCACATCACACATGAAAGGAGCCTTGATTTCCTTGATGGCACTCCAGAGAAACCCCAAGAACACTGTTTCAAGGCTAGAGGGATCCTGAGGTCACTGTAGCAACACGAAAGAGCTCCGTGGGCCAAAAATCAACTCGAGATGAGAGGTTAGTCCCTGGCTTCGACTCCAGAGGAATACCACCTTACCACAAGCACCTCAAGAGGAGGCTTCTCTCAGCTCTAGGTATGTGAGAGGGACCCTGAGTTTGCGGCCTCAAGTGGAATGGACACCGCGATGCCCTGACGCGTAATAAGGCTGGATATCCCTGCAGTGACTTGAATGCAGGCTCGTCTTGCATCTCCCAAGACGAAAGGGTGTCTGAATCCCCTGTGGAGAAAACAAAGAAAGACCTAGTTCCCCACCTCATCGCGACAGGAGGCCTCAAAACCTTTGAAAACTCCAGAGGTATGCGGAGATCAGTGCCTCCAAAGGAGACGATGCCTGACTCCTCGTGAAACTTGATAGGAGACCCAGGATTCCTGTGGCACGTGGAAAGGGACCCTTGGTCTCCCGTCTCAGCTGGAGAGGCGTCCCAATTGCCCTGCAAAGACTCGAGGAGAATCCCGAGTTGTCCCTCGCAACTAGGCAGGAGTCCTGACGTCGCTGAAGAAATACGTGTGTGGAAGGGCCATCCCCGTCGTAACTCGAGAATATACCCCAGGTTCCCGCCGCAACTCGAGAAAAACCATGTGACTTCCCCCTCGCCGCGAGATGAGGCCCGATTCCCCTGCACTGCGTGCAGAGCAATTCCGTGTTGCACATCACACATGAAAGGAGCCTTGATTTCCTTGATGGCACTCCAGAGAAACCCCAAGAACACTGTTTCAAGGCTAGAGGGAACCTGAGGTCACTGTAGCAACACGAAAGAGCTCCGTGGACCAAAAATCAACTCGAGATGAGAGGTTAGTCCCTGGCTTCGACTCCAGAGGAATACCACCTTACCACAAGCACCTCAAGAGGAGGCTTCTCTCAGCTCTAGGTATGTGAGAGGGACCCTGAGTTTGCGGCCTCAAGTGGAATGGACACCGCGATGCCCTGACTCGAAATAAGGCTGGATATCCCTGCAGTGACTTGAAGGCAGGCTCGTCTTGCATCTCCCAAGATGAAAGGATGTCTGAATCCCCTGTGGAGACCACAGAGAAAGACCTAGTTCCCCACCTCATCGCGACCGGAGGCCTCACATCCTTTGAAAACTCCAGAGGTACGCGGAGATCAGTGCCTCCAAAGGAGACGATGCCTGACTCCTCGTGAAACTTGATAGGAGTCCCAGGATTCCTGTGGCACGTGGAAAGGGACCCTTGGTCTCCCGCCTCAGCTGGAGAGGCGTCCCAATTGCCTTGCCAAGCCACGAGGAGAATCCCGAGTTGTGTCTCGCAACTAGGCAAGAGTCCTGACGTGGCTGAACAAACACGTGTGTGGAAGGGCCATCCCCGTCGTAACTCGAGAATATACCCCAGGTTCCCGCCGCAACTCGAGAAAAACCATGAGACTTCCCCCTCGCCGCGAGATGAGGCCCGATTCCCCTGTACTGCGTGCAGAGCAATTCTGTGTTGCACATCACACATGAAAGGAACCCTGATTTCCTTCATGGCACTCCAGAGAAACCCCAAGAACACTGTTTCAAGGCTAGAGGGATCCTGAGGTCACTGTAGCAACACGAAAGAGCTCTGTGGACCAAAAATCAACTCGAGATGAGAGGTTAGTCCCTGGCTTCGACTCCAGAGGAATACCACCTTACCACAAGCACCTCAAGAGGAGGCTTCTCTCAGCTCTAGGTATGTGAGAGGGACCCTGAGTTTGTGGCCTCAAGTGGAATGGACACCGTGATGCCCTGACTCGAAAAAAGGCCGGATATCCCTGCAGTGACTGGAATGCAGGCTCGTCTTGCATCTCCCAAGACGAAAGGGTGTCTGAATCCCCTGTGGAGACCACAGAGAAAGACCTAGTTCCCCACCTCATCGCGACAGGAGGCCTCAAATCCTTTGAAAACTCCAGAGGTACGCGGAGATCAGTGCCTCCAAAGGAGACGATGCCTGACTCCTCGTGAAACTTGATAGGAGACCCAGGATTCCTGTGGCACGTGGAAAGGGACACTTGGTCTCCCGTCTCAGCTGGAGAGGCGTCCCAATTGCCCTGCAAAGCCTCGAGGAGAATCCCGAGTTGTCCCTCGCAGCTAGGCAGGCGTCCTGACGTGGCTGAAGAAACACGTGGGTGGAAGGGCCATCCCCGTCGTAACTCGAGAATATACCCCAGGTTCCCGCCGCAACTCGAGAAAAACCATGAGACTTCCCCCTCGCCGTGAGATGAGGCCCGATTCCCCTGCACTGCGTGCAGAGCAATTCCGTGTTGCACATCACACATGAAAGGAGCCTTGATTTCCTTGATGGCACTCCAGAGAAACCCCAAGAACACTGTTTCAAGGCTAGAGGGATCCTGAGGTCACTGTAGCAACACGAAAGAGCTCCGTGGACCAAGAATCAACACGAGATGAGAGGTTAGTTCCTGGCTTCGACTCCTGAGGAATACCACCTTACCACAAGCACCTTAAGAGTAGGCTTCTCTCAGCTCTAGGTATGTGAGAGGGACCCTGAGTTTGCGGCCTCAAGTGGAATGGACACCGCGATGCCCTGACTCGAAATAAGGCCGGATATCCCTGCAGTGACTTGAATGCAGGATCGTCTTGCATCTCCCAAGACGAAAGGATGTCTGAATCCCCTGTGGAGACCACAGAGAAATACCTAGTTCCCCACCTCATCGCGACCGGAGGCCTCACATCCTTTGAAAACTCCAGAGGTACGCGGAGATCAGTTCCTCCAAAGGAGACGATGCCTGACTCCTCGTGAAACTTGATAGGAGTCCCAGGATTCCTGTGGCACGTGGAAAGGGACCCTTGGTTTCCCGTCTCAGCTGGAGAGGCGTCCCAATTGCCCTGCAAAGCCTCGAGGAGAATCCCGAGTTGTCCCTCGCAACTAGGCAGGAGTCCTGACGTCGCTGAAGAAACACGTGTGTGGAAGGGCCATCCCCGTCGTAACTCGAGAATATACCCCAGGTTCCCGCCGCAACTCGAGAAAAACCAAGAGACTTCCCCCTCGCCGCGAGATGAGGCCCAATTCCCCTTCACTGCGTGCAGAGCAATTCCGTGTTGCACATCACACATGAAAGGACCCTTGATTTCCTTGATGGCACTCCAGAGAAACCCCAAGAACACTGTTTCAAGGCTAGAGGGAACCTGAGGTCACTGTAGCAACAAGAAAGAGCTCCGTGGACCAAGAATCAACACGAGATGAGAGGTTAGTCCCTGGCTTCGACTCCAGAGGAATACCACCTTACCACAAGCACCTCAAGAGGAGTCTTCTCTCAGCTCTAGGTATGTGAGAGGGACCCTGAGTTTGCGGCCTCAAGTGGAATGGACACCGCGATGCCCTGACTCGAAATAAGGCTGGATATCCCTGCAGTGACTTGAAGGCAGGCTCGTCTTGCATCTCCCAAGATGAAAGGATGTCTGAATCCCCTGTGGAGACCACAGAGAAAGACCTAGTTCCCCACCTCATTGCGACCGGAGGCCTCACATCCTTTGAAAACTCCAGAGGTACGCGGAGATCAGTGCCTCCAAAGGAGACGATGCCTGACTCCTCGTGAAACTTGATAGGAGTCCCAGGATTCCTGTGGCACGTGGAAAGGGACCCTTGGTCTCCCGCCTCAGCTGGAGAGGCGTCCCAATTGCCTTGCCAAGCCTCGAGGAGAATCCCGAGTTGTGTCTCGCAACTAGGCAAGAGTCCTGACGTGGCTGAACAAACACGTGTTTGGAAGGGCCATCCCCCTCGTAACTCGAGAATATACCCCAGGTTCCCGCCGCAACTCGAGAAAAACCATGAGACTTCCCCCTCGCCGCGAGATGAGGCCCGATTCCCCTGCACTGCGTGCAGAGCAATTCTGTGTTGCACATCACACATGAAAGGAACCCTGATTTCCTTCATGGCACTCCAGAGAAACCCCAAGAACACTGTTTCAAGGCTAGAGGGATCCTGAGGTCACTGTAGCAACACGAAAGAGCTCTGTGGACCAAAAATCAACTCGAGATGAGAGGTTAGTCCCTGGCTTCGACTCCAGAGGAATACCACCTTACCACAAGCACCTCAAGAGGAGGCTTCTCTCAGCTCTAGGTATGTGAGAGGGACCCTGAGTTTGTGGCCTCAAGTGGAATGGACACCGTGATGCCCTGACTCGAAAAAAGGCCGGATATCCCTGCAGTGACTGGAATGCAGGCTCGTCTTGCATCTCCCAAGACGAAAGGGTGTCTGAATCCCCTGTGGAGACCACAGAGAAAGACCTAGTTCCCCACCTCATCGCGACAGGAGGCCTCAAATCCTTTGAAAACTCCAGAGGTACGCGGAGATCAGTGCCTCCAAAGGAGACGATGCCTGACTCCTCGTGAAACTTGATAGGAGACCCAGGATTCCTGTGGCACGTGGAAAGGGACACTTGGTCTCCCGTCTCAGCTGGAGAGGCGTCCCAATTGCCCTGCAAAGCCTCGAGGAGAATCCCGAGTTGTCCCTCGCAGCTAGGCAGGCGTCCTGACGTGGCTGAAGAAACACGTGTGTGGAAAGGCCATCCCCGTCGTAACTCGAGAATATACCCCAGGTTCCCGCCGCAACTCGAGAAAAACCATGAGACTTCCCCCTCGCCGCGAGATGAGGCCCGATTCCCCTGCACTGCGTGCAGAGCAATTCCGTGTTGCACATCACACATGAAAGGAGCCTTGATTTCCTTGATGGCACTCCAGAGAAACCCCAAGAACACTGTTTCAAGGATAGAGGGATCCTGAGGTCACTGTAGCAACACGAAAGAGCTCCGTGGACCAAGAATCAACACGAGATGAGAGGTTAGTTCCTGGCTTCGACTCCTGAGGAATACCACCTTACCACAAGCACCTCAAGAGGAGGCTTCTCTCAGCTCTAGGTATGTGAGAGGGACCCTGAGTTTGCGGCCTCAAGTGGAATGGACACCGCGATGCCCTGACTCGAAATAAGGCCGGATATCCCTGCAGTGACTTGAATGCAGGATCGTCTTGCATCTCCCAAGACGAAAGGATGTCTGAATCCCCTGTGGAGACCACAGAGAAATACCTAGTTCCCCACCTCATCGCGACCGGAGGCCTCACATCCTTTGAAAACTCCAGAGGTACGCGGAGATCAGTGCCTCCAAAGGAGACGATGCCTGACTCCTCGTGAAACTTGATAGGAGTCCCAGGATTCTTGTGGCACGTGGAATTGGACGCTGGTCTCCCGCCTCAGGTGGAGAGGCGTTCCAATTGCCCTGCCAAGCCTCGAGGAGAATCCCGAGTTGTCCCTCGCAACTAGGCAGGAGTCCTGACGTGGCTGAACAAACACGTGGGTGGAAGGGCCATCCCCGTCATAACTCGAGAATATACACCAGGTTCCCGCCGCAACTCGAGAAAAACCATGAGACTTCCCCTCGCCGCGAGATGAGGCCCGATTCCCCTGCACTGCGTGCAGAGCAATTCCGTGTTGCACATCACACATGAAAGGAGCCTTGATTTCCTTGATGGCACTCCAGAGAAACCCCAAGAACACTGTTTCAAGGCTAGAGGGATCCTGAGGTCACTGTAGCAACACGAAAGAGCTCCGTGGACCAAAAATCAACTCGAGATGAGAGGTTAGTCCCTGGCTTCGACTCCAGAGGAATACCACCTTACCACAAGCACCTCAAGAGGAGGCTTCTCTCAGCTCTAGGTATGTGAGAGGGCCCCTGAGTTTGCGGCCTCAAGTGGAATGGACACCGCGATGCCCTGACTCGAAATAAGGCCGGATATCCCTGCAGTGACTGGAATGCAGGCTCGTTTGGCATCTCCCAAGACGAAAGGGTGTCTGAATCCCCTGTGGAGACCACAGAGAAAGACCTAGTTCCCCACCTCATCGCGACAGGAGGCCTCAAATCTTTTGAAAACTCCAGAGGTATGCGGAGATCAGTGCCTCCAAAGGAGACGATGCCTGACTCCTCGTGAAACTTGATAGGAGACCCAGGATTCCTGTGGCACTTGGAAAGGGACACTTGGTCTCCCGCCTCAGCTGGAGAGGCGTCCCAATTGCCCTGCAAAGCCTCGAGGAGAATCCCGAGTTGTCCCTCGCAACTAGGCAGGAGTCCTGACGTCGCTGAAGAAACACGTGGGTGGAAGGGCCATCCCCGTCGTAACTCGAGAATATACCCCAGGTTCCCGCCGCAACTCGAGAAAAACCATGAGACTTACCCCTCGCCGCGAGATGAGGCCCGATTCCCCTGCACTGCGTGCAGAGCAATTCCGTGTTGCACATCACACATGAAAGGAGCCTTGATTTCCTTGATGGCACTCCAGAGAAACCCCAAGAACACTGTTTCAAGGCTAGAGGGATCCTGAGGTCACTGTAGCAACACGAAAGAGCTCCGTGGACCAAAAATCAACTCGAGATGAGAGGTTAGTCCCTGGCTTCGACTCCAGAGGAATACCACCTTACCACAAGCACCTCAAGAGGAGGCTTCTCTCAGCTCTAGGTATGTGAGAGGGACCCTGAGTTTGCGGCCTCAAGTGGAATGGACACCGCGATGCCCTGACGCGAAATAAGGCTGGATATCCCTGCAGTGACTGGAATGCAGGCTCGTCTTGCATCTCCCAAGATGAAAGGGTGTCTGAATCCCCTGTGGAGACCACAGAGAAAGACCTAGTTCCCCACCTCATCACGACCGGAGGCCTCACATCCTTTGAAAACTCCAGATGTACGCGGAGATCAGTGCCTCCAAAGGAGACGATGCCTGACTCCTCGTGAAACTTGATAGGAGTCCCAGGATTCCTGTGGCACGTGGAAAGGGACCCTTGGTCTCCCGCCTCAGCTGGAGAGGCGTTAAAATTGCCCTGCCAAGCCTCAAGGAGAATCCCGAGTTGTCCCTCGCAACTAGGCAGGAGTCCTGACGTCGCTGAAGAAACACGTGGGTGGAAGGGCCATCCCCGTCGTAACTCGAGAATATACCCCAGGTTCCCGCCGCAACTCGAGAAAAACCATGAGACTTCCCCCTCGATGCGAGATGAGGCCCGATTCCCCTGTACTGCGTGCAGAGCAATTCCGTCTTGCACATCACACATGAAAGAAGCCTTGATTTCCTTGATGGCACTCCAGAGAAACCCCAAGAACACTGTTTCAAGGATAGAGGGATCCTGAGGTCACTGTAGCAACACGAAAGAACTCTGTGGACCAAAAATCAACTCGAAAAGAGAGGTTAGTCCCTGGATTCGTCTCCAGAGGAATACCACCTTACCACAAGCACCTCAAGAGGAGGCTTCTCTCAGCTCTAGGTATGTGAGAGGGACCCTGAGTTTGCGGCCTCAAGTGGAATGGACACCGCGATGCCCTTACTCGAAATAAGGCCGGATATCCCTGCAGTGACTTCAATGCAGGCTCGTCTTGCATCTCCCAAGACGAAAGGATGTCTGAATCCCCTGTGGAAAGAACAGAGAAAGACTTAGTTCCCCACCTCATCGCGACCGGAGGCCTCACATCCCTTGAAAACTCCAGAGGTACGCGGAGATCAGTGCATCCAAAGGAGACGATGCCTGACTTCTCGTGAATCTTGATAGGAGTCCCAGGATTCCTGTGGCACTTGGAAAGGGACACTTGGTCTCCCACCTCAGCTGGAGAGGCGTCCCAATTGCCCTGCCAAGCCTCGAGGAGAATCCAGAGTTGTCCCTCGCAACCTGGCAGGAGTCCTGACGTCGCTGAAGAAACACGTGTGTGGAAGGGCCATCCCCGTCGTAACTCGAGAATATACCCCAGGTTCCCGCCGCAACTCGAGAAAAACCATGAGACTTCCCCCTCGCCGAGAGATGAGGCCCGATTCCCCTGCACTGCGTGCAGAGCAATTCCGTGTTGCACATCACACATGAAAGGAGCCTTGATTTCCTTGATGGCACTCCAGAGAAACCCCAAGAACACTGTTTCAAGGCTAGAGGGATCCTGAGGTCACTGTAGCAACACGAAAGAGCCCCGTGGACCAAGAATCCACACGAGATGAGAGGTTAGTCCCTGGCTTCGACTCCTGAGGAATACCACCTTACCACAAGCACCTCAAGAGGAGGCTTCTCTCAGCTCTAGGTATGTGAGAGGGACCCTGAGTTTGCGGCCTCAAGTGGAATGGACACCGCGATGCCCTGACTCGAAATAAGGCCGGATATCCCTGCAGTGACTTCAATGCAGGCTCGTCTTGT
Organism: Cervus elaphus; assembly: GCF_910594005.1. Classification (NCBI taxonomy): domain Eukaryota; kingdom Metazoa; phylum Chordata; class Mammalia; order Artiodactyla; family Cervidae; genus Cervus; species Cervus elaphus. The sequence goes on from NC_057828.1 coordinate 2,327,985, forward strand.
ATCTCCCAAGACGAAAGGATGTCTGAATCACCTGTGGAAAGCACAGAGAAAGACCTAGTTCCCCACCTCATCGCGACCGGAGGCCTCACATCCTTTGAAAACTCCAGAGGTACGCGGAGATCAGTGCCTCCAAAGGAGACGATGCCTGACTCCTCGTGAAACTTGATAGGAGTCCCAGGATTCCTGTGGCACGTGGAAAGGGACCCTTGGTCTCCCGCCTCAGCTGGAGCGGCGTCCCAATTGCCTTGCCAAGCCTCGAGGAGAATCCCGAGTTGTGTCTCGCAACTAGGCAAGAGTCCTGACGTGGCTGAACACACACGTGTGTGGAAGGGCCATCCCCGTCGTAACTCGAGAATATACCCCAGGTTCCCACCACAACTCGAGAAAAACCATGAGACTTCCCCCTCGCCGCGGGATGAGGCCCGATTCCCCTGCCCTGCGTGCAGAGCAATTCTGTGTTGCACATCACACATGAAAGGAGCCTTGATTTCCTTCATGGCACTCCAGAGAAACCCCAAGAACACTGTTTCAAGGCTAGAGGGATCCTGAGGTCACTGTAGCAACACGAAAGAGCTCCGTGGACCAAAAATCAACTCGAGATGAGAGGTTAGTCCCTGGCTTAGACTCCAGAGGAATACCACCTTACCACAAGCACCTCAAGAGGAGGCTTCTCTCAGCTCTAGGTATGTGAGAGGGACCCTGAGTTTGCGGCCTCAAGTGGAATGGACACCGCGATGCCCTGACTCGAAATAAGGCCGGATATCCCTGCAGTGACTGGAATGCAGGCTCGTCTTGCATCTCCCAAGACGAAAGGGTGTCTGAATCCCCTGTGGAGACCACAGAGAAAGACCTAGTTCCCGACCTCATCGCGACAGGAGGCCTCAAATCCTTTGAAAACTCCAGAGGTATGCGGAGATCAGTGCCTCCAAAGGAGACGATGCCTGACTCCTCGTGAAACTTGATAGGAGTCCAAGGATTCCTGTGGCAAGTAGAAAGGGACACTTGGTCTCCCGCCTCAGCTGGAGAGGCGTTCCAATTGCCCTGCCAAGCCTCGAGGAGAATCCCGAGTTGTCCCTCGCAACTAGGCAGGAGTCCTGACGTGGCTGAACAAACACGTGGGTGGAAGGGCCATCCCCGTCGTAACTCGAGAATATACCCCAGGTTCCCGCTGCAACTCGAGAAAAACCATGAGACTTCCCCCTCGATGCGAGATGAGGCCCGATTCCCCTGTACTGCGTGCAGAGCAATTCCGTCTTGCACATCACACATGAAAGGAGCCTTGATTTCCTTGATGGCACTCCAGAGAAACCCCAAGAACACTGTTTCAAGGCTAGAGGGATCCTGAGGTCACTGTAGCAACAGGAAATAACTCTGTGGACCAAAAATCAACTCGAAAAGAGAGGTTAGTCCCTGGATTCGTCTCCAGAGGAATACCACCTTACCACAAGCACCTCAAGAGGAGGCTTCTCTCAGCTCTAGGTATGTGAGAGGGACCCTGAGTTTGCGGCCTCAAGTGGAATGGACACCGCGATGCCCTGACGCGAAATAAGGCCGGATATCCCTGCAGTGACTTCAATGCAGGCTCGTCTTGCATCTCCCAGGACGAAAGGATGTCTGAATCCCCTGTGGAAAGCACAGAGAAAGACTTAGTTCCCCACCTCATCGCGACCGATAGCCTCACATCCTTTGAAAACTCCAGAGGTACGCGGAGATAAGTGCCTCCAAAGGAGACGATGCCTGACTCCTCGTGAAACTTGATAGGAGTCCCAGGATGCCTGTGGCACGTGGAAAGGAACCCTTGGTCTCCCGCCTCAGCTGGAGAGGCGTCCCAATTGCCCTGCCAAGCCTCGAGGAGAATCCTGAGTTGTCCCTCGCAACTAGGCAGGAGTCCTGACATGGCTGAACACACACGTGTGTGGAAGGGCCATCCCCGTCGTAACTAGAGAATATACCCCAGGTTCCCGCCGCAATTCGAGAAAAACCATTAGACTTCCCCCTCGCCGCGAGATGAGGCCCGATTCCCCTGCACTGCGTGCAGAGCAATTCCGTGTTGCACATCACACATGAAAGGAGCCTTGATTTCCTTGATGGCACTCAAGAGAAACCCCAAGAACACTGTTTCAAGGCTAGAGGGATCCTGAGGTCACTGTAGCAACACGAAAGAGCTCCGTGGACCAAGAATCAACACGAGATGAGAGGTTAGTCCCTGGCTTCGACTCCAGAGGAATACCACCTTACCACAAGCACCTCAAGAGGAGGCTTCTCTCAGCTCTAGGTATGTGAGAGGGATCCTGAGTTTGAGGCCTCAAGTGGAATGGACACCGCGATGCCCTGACTCGAAATAAGGCCGGATATCCCTGCAGTGACTTGAATGCAGGCTCGTCTTGCATCTCCCAAGAAGAAAGGATGTCTGAATCCCCTGTGGAGACCACAGAGAAACACCTAGTTCCACACCTCATCGCGACCAGAGGCCTCACATCCTTTGAAAACTCCAGAGGTACGCGGAGATCAGTGCCTCCAAAGGAGACAATGCCTGACTCCTCGTGAAACTTGATAGGAGTCCCAGGATTCTTGTGGCACGTGGAAAGGGACCCTTGGTCTCCCACCTCAGCTGGAGAGGCGTTTCAATTGCCCTGCCAAGCCTCGAGGAGAATCCCGAGTTGTCCCTCGCAACTAGGCAGGAGTCCTGACGTGGCTGAACAAACACGTGGGTGGAAGGGCCATCCCCGTCGTAACTCGAGAATATACCCCAGGTTCCCACCGCAACTCGAGAAAAACCATGAGACTTCCCCCTCGATGCGAGATGAGGCCCGATTCCCCTGTACTGTGTGCAGAGCAATTCCGTCTCGCACATCACACATGAAAGGAGCCTTGATTTCCTTGATGGCACTCCAGAGAAACCCCAAGAACACTGTTTCAAGGCTAGAGGGATCCTGAGGTCACTGTAGCAACATGAAAGAGCTCCGTGGACCAAGATTCAACACGAGATGATAGGTTAGTCCCTGGCTTCGACTCCTGAGGAATACCACCTTACCACAAGCACCTCAAGAGGAGGCTTCTCTCAGCTCTAGGTATGTGAGAGGGATCCTGAGTTTGCGGCCTCAAGTGGAATGGACACCGCGATGCCCTGACGCGAAATAAGGCTGGATAACCCTGCAGTGACTTGAATGCAGGCTCGTCTTGCATCTCCCAAGATGAAAGGATGTCTGAATCCCCTGTGGAGACCACAGAGAAAGACCTAGTTCCCCACCTCATCGCGACCGGAGGCCTCACATCCTTTGAAAACTTCAGGGGTACGCGGAGATCAGTGCCTCCAAAGGAGACGATGCCTGACTCCTCGTGAAACTTGATAGGAGTCCCAGGATTCCTGTGGCACGTGGAAAGGGACCCTTGGTCTCCCGCCTCAGCTGGAGAGGCGTCCCAATTGCCTTGCCAAGCCTCGAGGAGAATCCCGAGTTGTGTCTCGCAAGTAGGCAAGAGTCCTGACGAGGCTGAACAAACACGTGGGTGGAAGGGCCATCCCCGTCGTAACTCGAGAATATACCCCAGGTTCCCGCCGCAACTCGAGAAAAACCATGAGACTTCCCCCTCGCCATGAGATAACGCCCGATTCCCCTGCACTGCGTGCAGAGCAATTCTGTGTTGCACATCACACATGAAAGGAACCCTGATTTCCTTCATGGCACTCCAGAGAAACCCCAAGAACACTGTTTCAAGGCTAGAGGGATCCTGAGGTCACTGTAGCAACACGAAAGAGCTCCGTGGGCCAAAAATCAACTCGAGATGAGAGGTTAGTCCCTGGCTTCGACTCCAGAGGAATACCACCTTACCACAAGCACCTCAAGAGGAGGCTTCTCTCAGCTCTAGGTATGTGAGAGGGACCCTGAGTTTGTGGCCTCAAGTGGAATGGACACCGCGATGCCCTGACTCGAAATAAGGCCGGATATCCCTGCAGTGACTGGAATGCAGGCTCGTCATGCATCTCCCAAGATGAAAGGATGTCTGAATCCCCTGTGGAGTCCACAGAGAAAGACCTAGTTCCCCACCTCATCGCGACAGGAGGCCTCAAATCCTTTGAAGACTCCAGAGGTATGCAGAGATCAGTGCCTCCAAAGGAGACGATGCCTGACTCCTCGTGAAACTTGATAGGAGACCCAGAATTCCTTTGGCACGTGAAAAGGGACCCTTGGTCTCCCGTCTCAGCTGGAGAGGCGTCCCAATTGCCCTGCAAAGCCTCGAGGAGAATCCCGAGTTGTCCCTCGCAACTAGGCAGGAGTCCTGACATGGCTGAACACACACGTGTGTGGAAGGGCTATCCCCGTCGTAACTCGAGAATATACCCCAGGTTCCCGCCGCAACTCGAGAAAAACCATGAGACTTCCCCCTCGCCGCGAGATGAGGCCCGATTCCCCTGCACTGCGTGCAGAGCAATTCCGTGTTGCACATCACACATGAAAGGAGCCTTGATTTCCTTGATGGCACTCCAGAGAAACCCCAAGAACACTGTTTCAAGGCTAGAGGGATCCTGAGGTCACTGTAGCAACACGAAAGAGCTCCTTGGACCAAGAATCAACACGAGATGAGAGGTTAGTCCCTGGCTTCGACTCCTGAGGAATACCACCTTACCACAAGCACCTCAAGAGGAGGCTTCTCTCAGCTCTAGGTATGTGAGAGGGACCCTGAGTTTGCGGCCTCAAGTGGAATGGACACCGCGATGCCCTGACGCGAAATAAGGCCATATATCCCTGCAGTGACTGGAATGCAGGCTCGTCTTGCATCTCCCAAGACGAAAGGGTGTCTGAATCCCCTGTGGAGACCACAGAGAAAGACCTAGTTCCCCACCTCATCGCGACAGGAGGCCTCACATCATTTGAAAACTCCAGAGGTATGCGGAGATCAGTGCCTCCAAAGGAGACGATGCCTGACTCCTCGTGAAACTTGATAGGAGTCCCAGGATTCTTGTGGCACGTGGAAAGGGACCCTTGGTCTCCCGCCTCAGCTGGAGAGGCGTCCCAATTGCCCTGCCAAGCCTCGAGGAGAATCCCGAGTTGTCCCTCGCAACTAGGCAGGAGTCCTGACGTGGCTGAACAAACACATGGGTGGAAGGGCCATCCCCATCGTAACTCGAGAATATACCCCAAGTTCCCGCCGCAACTCGAGAAAAACCATGAGACTTCCCCCTCGATGCGAGATGAGGCCCGATTCCCCTGTACTGCGTGCAGAGCAATTCCGTCTTGGACATCACACATGAAAGGAGCCTTGATTTCCTTGATGGCACTCCAGAGAAACCCCAAGAACACTGTTTCAAGGATAGAGGGATCCTGAGGTCACTGTAGCAACGCGAAAGAACTCTGTGGACCAAAAATCAACTCGAAAAGAGAGGTTAGTCCCTGGATTCGTCTCCAGAGGAATACCACCTTACCACAAGCACCTCAAGAGGAGGCTTCTCTCAGCTATAGGTATGTGAGAGGGACCGTGAGTTTGCGGCCTCAAGTGGAATGGACACCGCGATGCCCTGACTCGAAATAAGGCCGGATATCCCTGCAGTGACTTCAATGCAGGCTCGTCTTGCATCTCCCAGGACGAAAGGATGTCTGAATCCCCTGTGGAAAGCACAGAGAAAGACTTAGTTCCCCACCTCATCGCGACCTATAGCCTCATATCCTTTGAAAACTCCAGAGGTATGCGGAGATCAGTGCCTCCAAAGGAGACGATGCCTGACTCCTCGTGAAACTTGATAGGAGACCCAGGATTCCTGTGGCACGTGGAAAGGGACCCTTGGTCTCCCGTCTCAGCTGGAGAGGCGTCCCAATTGCCCTGCCAAGCCTCGAGGAGAATCCCGAGTTGTCCCTCGCAACTAGGCAGGAGTCCTGACGTCGCTGAAGAAACACGTGGGTGGAAGGGCCATCCCCGTTGTAACTCGAGAATATACCCCAGGTTTCCGCCGCAACTCGAGAAAAACCATGAGACTTCCCCCTCGCCGCGAGATGAGGCCCGATTCCCCTGCACTGCGTGCAGAGCAATTCCGTGTTGCACATCACAAATGAAAGCAGCCTTGATTTCCTTCATGGCACTCCAGAGAAACCCCAAGAACACTGTTTCAAGGCTAGAGGGATCCTGAGGTCACTGTAGCAACACGAAAGAGCTCCGTGGACCAAAAATCAACTCGAGATGAGAGGTTAGTCCCTGGCTTCGACTCCAGAGGAATACCACCTTACCACAAGCACCTCAAGAGGAGACTTCTCTCAGCTCTAGGTATGTGAGAGGGACCCTGAGTTTGCGGCCTCAAGTGGAATGGACACCGCGATGCCCTGACGCGAAATAAGGCTGGATATCCCTGCAGTGACTTGAATGCAGGCTCGTCTTGCATCTCCCAAGATGAAAGGATGTCTGAATCCCCTGTGGAGACCACAGAGAAAGAACTAGTTCCCCACCTCATCGCGACCGGAGGCCTCACATCCTTTGAAAACTCCAGAGGTACGCGGAGATCATTGCCTCCAAAGGAGAAGATGCCTGACTCCTCGTGAAACTTGATAGGAGTCCCAGGATTCCTGTGGCACGTGGAAAGGGACCCTTGGTCTCCCGCCTCAGCTGGAGAGCCGTCCCAATTGCCTTGCCAAGCCTCGAGGAGAATCCCGAGTTGTGTCTCGCAACTAGGCAAGAGTCCTGATGTCGCTGAACAAACACGTGTGTGGAAGGGCCATCCCCGTCGTAACTCGAGAATATACCCCAGGTTCCCGCCGCAACTCGAGAAAAACCATGAGACTTCCCCCTCGCCGCGAGATGAGGCCCGATTCCCCTGCACTGCGTGCAGAGCAATTCTGTGTTGCACATCACACACGAAAGGAGCCTTGATTTCCTTCATGGCACTCCAGAGAAACCCCAAGAACACTGTTTCAAGGCTAGAGGGATCCTGAGGTCACTGTAGCAACACGAAAGAGCTCCGTGGGCCAAAAATCAACTCGACATGAGAGGTTAGTCCCTGGCTTCGACTCCAGAGGAATACCACCTTACCACAAGCACCTCAAGAGGAGGCTTCTCTCAGCTCTAGGTATGTGAGAGGGACCCTGAGTTTGTGGCCTCAAGTGGAATGGACACCGCGATGCCCTGACTCGAAATGAGGCCGGATATCCCTGCAGTGACTGGAATGCAGGCTCGTCTTGCATCTCCCAAGACGAAAGGGTGTCTGAATCCCCTGTGGAGACCACAGAGAAAGACCTAGTTCCCCACCTCATCGCGACAGGAGGCCTCAAATCCTTTGAAAACTCCAGAGGTATGCGGAGATCAGTGCCTCCAAAGGAGACGATGCCTGACTCCTCGTGAAACTTGATAGGAGACCCAGGATTCCTGTGGCACGTGGAAAGGGACCCTTGGTCTCCCGTCTCAGCTGGAGAGGCGTCCCAATTGCCCTGCAAAGCCTCGAGGAGAATCCCGAGTTGTCCCTCGCAACTAGGCAGGAGTCCTGACATGGCTGAACACACACGTGTGTGGAAGGGCCATCCCCGTCGTAACTCGAGAATATACCCCAGGTTCCCGCCGCAACTCGAGAAAAACCATGAGACTTCCCCCTCGCCACGAGATGAGGCCCGATTCCCCTGCACTGTGTGCAGAGCAATTCTGTGTTGCACACCACACATGAAAGGAGCCTTGATTTCCTTCATGGCACTCCAGAGAAACCCCAAGAACACTGTTTCAAGGCTAGAGGGATCCTGAGGTCACTGTAGCAACACGAAAGAGCTCCGTGGACCAAAAATCAACTCGAGATGAGAGGTTAGTCCCTGGCTTCGACTCCAGAGGAATACCACCTTACCACAAGCACCTCAAGAGGAGGCTTCTCTCAGCTCTAGGTATGTGAGAGGGACCCTGAGTTTGCGGCCTCAAGTGGAATGGACACCGCGATGCCCTGACTCGAAATAAGGCCGATATCCCTGCAGTGACTGGAATGCAGGCTCGTCTTGCATCTCCCAAGACGAAAGGGTGTCTGAATCCCCTGTGGAGACCACAGAGAAAGACCTAGTTCCCCACCTCATCGCGACAGGAGGCCTCAAATCCTTTGAAAACTCCAGAGGTATGCGGAGATCAGTGCCTGCAAAGGAGACGATGCCTGACTCCTCGTGAAACTTGATAGGAGACCCAGGATTCCTGTGGCACGTGGAAAGGGACCCTTGGTCTCCCGACTCAGCTGGAGAGGCGTCCCAATTGCCCTGCAAAACCTCGAGGAGAATCCCGAGTTGTCCCTCGCAACTAGGCAGGAGTCCTGATATGTCTGAACACACACGTGTGTCGAAGGGCCATCCCCGTCATAACTCGAGAATATACCCCAGGTTCCCGCCGCAACTTGAGAAAAACCATGAGACTTCCCCCTCGCCGCGAGATGAGGCCCGATTCCCCTGGACTGCGTGCAGAGCAATTCCGTGTTGCACATCACACATGAAAGGAGCCTTGATTTCCTTCATGGCACTCCAGAGAAACCCCAAGAACACTGTTTCAAGGCTAGAGGGATCCTGAGGTCACTGTAGCAACACGAAAGAGCTCCTTGGACCAAGAATCAACACGAGATGAGAGGTTAGTCCCTGGCTTCGACTCCTGAGGAATACCACCTTACCACAAGCACCTCAAGAGGAGGCTTCTCTCAGCTCTAGGTATGTGAGAGGGACCCTGAGTTTGCGGCCTCAAGTGGAATGGACACCGCGATGCCCTGACGCGAAATAAGGCCATATATCCCTGCAGTGACTGGAATGCAGGCTCGTCTTGCATCTCCCAAGACGAAAGGGTGTCTGAATCCCCTGTGGAGACCACAGAGAAAGACCTAGTTCCCCACCTCATCGCGACAGGAGGCCTCACATCATTTGAAAACTCCAGAGGTATGCGGAGATCAGTGCCTCCAAAGGAGACGATGCCTGACTCCTCGTGAAACTTGATAGGAGTCCCAGGATTCTTGTGGCACGTGGAAAGGGACCCTTGGTCTCCCGCCTCAGCTGGAGAGGCGTCCCAATTGCCCTGCCAAGCCTCGAGGAGAATCCCGAGTTGTCCCTCGCAACTAGGCAGGAGTCCTGACGTGGCTGAACAAACACATGGGTGGAAGGGCCATCCCCATCGTAACTCGAGAATATACCCCAAGTTCCCGCCGCAACTCGAGAAAAACCATGAGACTTCCCCCTCGATGCGAGATGAGGCCCGATTCCCCTGTACTGCGTGCAGAGCAATTCCGTCTTGGACATCACACATGAAAGGAGCCTTGATTTCCTTGATGGCACTCCAGAGAAACCCCAAGAACACTGTTTCAAGGATAGAGGGATCCTGAGGTCACTGTAGCAACGCGAAAGAACTCTGTGGACCAAAAATCAACTCGAAAAGAGAGGTTAGTCCCTGGATTCGTCTCCAGAGGAATACCACCTTACCACAAGCACCTCAAGAGGAGGCTTCTCTCAGCTATAGGTATGTGAGAGGGACCGTGAGTTTGCGGCCTCAAGTGGAATGGACACCGCGATGCCCTGACTCGAAATAAGGCCGGATATCCCTGCAGTGACTTCAATGCAGGCTCGTCTTGCATCTCCCAGGACGAAAGGATGTCTGAATCCCCTGTGGAAAGCACAGAGAAAGACTTAGTTCCCCACCTCATCGCGACCTATAGCCTCATATCCTTTGAAAACTCCAGAGGTACGCGGAGATCAGTGCCTCCAAAGGAGACGATGCCTGACTCCTCGTGAAACTTGATAGGAGTCCCAGGATTCCTGTGGCACTTGGAAAGGGACACTTGGTCTCCCGCCTCAGCTGGAGAGGCGTCCCAATTGCCCTGCCAAGCCTCGAGGAGAATCCCGAGTTGTCCCTCGCAACTAGGCAGGAGTCCTGACGTCGCTGAAGAAACACGTGGGTGGAAGGGCCATCCCCGTTGTAACTCGAGAATATACCCCAGGTTTCCGCCGCAACTCGAGAAAAACCATGAGACTTCCCCCTCGCCGCGAGATGAGGCCCGATTCCCCTGCACTGCGTGCAGAGCAATTCCGTGTTGCACATCACAAATGAAAGCAGCCTTGATTTCCTTCATGGCACTCCAGAGAAACCCCAAGAACACTGTTTCAAGGCTAGAGGGATCCTGAGGTCACTGTAGCAACACGAAAGAGCTCCGTGGACCAAAAATCAACTCGAGATGAGAGGTTAGTCCCTGGCTTCGACTCCAGAGGAATACCACCTTACCACAAGCACCTCAAGAGGAGACTTCTCTCAGCTCTAGGTATGTGAGAGGGACCCTGAGTTTGCGGCCTCAAGTGGAATGGACACCGCGATGCCCTGACGCGAAATAAGGCTGGATATCCCTGCAGTGACTTGAATGCAGGCTCGTCTTGCATCTCCCAAGATGAAAGGATGTCTGAATCCCCTGTGGAGACCACAGAGAAAGAACTAGTTCCCCACCTCATCGCGACCGGAGGCCTCACATCCTTTGAAAACTCCAGAGGTACGCGGAGATCATTGCCTCCAAAGGAGAAGATGCCTGACTCCTCGTGAAACTTGATAGGAGTCCCAGGATTCCTGTGGCACGTGGAAAGGGACCCTTGGTCTCCCGCCTCAGCTGGAGAGCCGTCCCAATTGCCTTGCCAAGCCTCGAGGAGAATCCCGAGTTGTGTCTCGCAACTAGGCAAGAGTCCTGATGTCGCTGAACAAACACGTGTGTGGAAGGGCCATCCCCGTCGTAACTCGAGAATATACCCCAGGTTCCCGCCGCAACTCGAGAAAAACCATGAGACTTCCCCCTCGCCGCGAGATGAGGCCCGATTCCCCTGCACTGCGTGCAGAGCAATTCTGTGTTGCACATCACACACGAAAGGAGCCTTGATTTCCTTCATGGCACTCCAGAGAAACCCCAAGAACACTGTTTCAAGGCTAGAGGGATCCTGAGGTCACTGTAGCAACACGAAAGAGCTCCGTGGGCCAAAAATCAACTCGACATGAGAGGTTAGTCCCTGGCTTCGACTCCAGAGGAATACCACCTTACCACAAGCACCTCAAGAGGAGGCTTCTCTCAGCTCTAGGTATGTGAGAGGGACCCTGAGTTTGTGGCCTCAAGTGGAATGGACACCGCGATGCCCTGACTCGAAATGAGGCCGGATATCCCTGCAGTGACTGGAATGCAGGCTCGTCTTGCATCTCCCAAGACGAAAGGGTGTCTGAATCCCCTGTGGAGACCACAGAGAAAGACCTAGTTCCCCACCTCATCGCGACAGGAGGCCTCAAATCCTTTGAAAACTCCAGAGGTATGCGGAGATCAGTGCCTGCAAAGGAGACGATGCCTGACTCCTCGTGAAACTTGATAGGAGACCCAGGATTCCTGTGGCACGTGGAAAGGGACCCTTGGTCTCCCGACTCAGCTGGAGAGGCGTCCCAATTGCCCTGCAAAACCTCGAGGAGAATCCCGAGTTGTCCCTCGCAACTAGGCAGGAGTCCTGATATGTCTGAACACACACGTGTGTCGAAGGGCCATCCCCGTCATAACTCGAGAATATACCCCAGGTTCCCGCCGCAACTTGAGAAAAACCATGAGACTTCCCCCTCGCCGCGAGATGAGGCCCGATTCCCCTGGACTGCGTGCAGAGCAATTCCGTGTTGCACATCACACATGAAAGGAGCCTTGATTTCCTTCATGGCACTCCAGAGAAACCCCAAGAACACTGTTTCAAGGCTAGAGGGATCCTGAGGTCACTGTAGCAACACGAAAGAGCTCCTTGGACCAAGAATCAACACGAGATGAGAGGTTAGTCCCTGGCTTCGACTCCTGAGGAATACCACCTTACCACAAGCACCTCAAGAGGAGGCTTCTCTCAGCTCTAGGTATGTGAGAGGGACCCTGAGTTTGCGGCCTCAAGTGGAATGGACACCGCGATGCCCTGACGCGAAATAAGGCCATATATCCCTGCAGTGACTGGAATGCAGGCTCGTCTTGCATCTCCCAAGACGAAAGGGTGTCTGAATCCCCTGTGGAGACCACAGAGAAAGACCTAGTTCCCCACCTCATCGCGACAGGAGGCCTCACATCATTTGAAAACTCCAGAGGTATGCGGAGATCAGTGCCTCCAAAGGAGACGATGCCTGACTCCTCGTGAAACTTGATAGGAGTCCCAGGATTCTTGTGGCACGTGGAAAGGGACCCTTGGTCTCCCGCCTCAGCTGGAGAGGCGTCCCAATTGCCCTGCCAAGCCTCGAGGAGAATCCCGAGTTGTCCCTCGCAACTAGGCAGGAGTCCTGACGTGGCTGAACAAACACATGGGTGGAAGGGCCATCCCCATCGTAACTCGAGAATATACCCCAAGTTCCCGCCGCAACTCGAGAAAAACCATGAGACTTCCCCCTCGATGCGAGATGAGGCCCGATTCCCCTGTACTGCGTGCAGAGCAATTCCGTCTTGGACATCACACATGAAAGGAGCCTTGATTTCCTTGATGGCACTCCAGAGAAACCCCAAGAACACTGTTTCAAGGATAGAGGGATCCTGAGGTCACTGTAGCAACGCGAAAGAACTCTGTGGACCAAAAATCAACTCGAAAAGAGAGGTTAGTCCCTGGATTCGTCTCCAGAGGAATACCACCTTACCACAAGCACCTCAAGAGGAGGCTTCTCTCAGCTATAGGTATGTGAGAGGGACCGTGAGTTTGCGGCCTCAAGTGGAATGGACACCGCGATGCCCTGACTCGAAATAAGGCCGGATATCCCTGCAGTGACTTCAATGCAGGCTCGTCTTGCATCTCCCAGGACGAAAGGATGTCTGAATCCCCTGTGGAAAGCACAGAGAAAGACTTAGTTCCCCACCTCATCGCGACCTATAGCCTCATATCCTTTGAAAACTCCAGAGGTACGCGGAGATCAGTGCCTCCAAAGGAGACGATGCCTGACTCCTCGTGAAACTTGATAGGAGTCCCAGGATTCCTGTGGCACTTGGAAAGGGACACTTGGTCTCCCGCCTCAGCTGGAGAGGCGTCCCAATTGCCCTGCCAAGCCTCGAGGAGAATCCCGAGTTGTCCCTCGCAACTAGGCAGGAGTCCTGACGTCGCTGAAGAAACACGTGGGTGGAAGGGCCATCCCCGTTGTAACTCGAGAATATACCCCAGGTTTCCGCCGCAACTCGAGAAAAACCATGAGACTTCCCCCTCGCCGCGAGATGAGGCCCGATTCCCCTGCACTGCGTGCAGAGCAATTCCGTGTTGCACATCACAAATGAAAGCAGCCTTGATTTCCTTCATGGCACTCCAGAGAAACCCCAAGAACACTGTTTCAAGGCTAGAGGGATCCTGAGGTCACTGTAGCAACACGAAAGAGCTCCGTGGACCAAAAATCAACTCGAGATGAGAGGTTAGTCCCTGGCTTCGACTCCAGAGGAATACCACCTTACCACAAGCACCTCAAGAGGAGACTTCTCTCAGCTCTAGGTATGTGAGAGGGACCCTGAGTTTGCGGCCTCAAGTGGAATGGACACCGCGATGCCCTGACGCGAAATAAGGCTGGATATCCCTGCAGTGACTTGAATGCAGGCTCGTCTTGCATCTCCCAAGATGAAAGGATGTCTGAATCCCCTGTGGAGACCACAGAGAAAGAACTAGTTCCCCACCTCATCGCGACCGGAGGCCTCACATCCTTTGAAAACTCCAGAGGTACGCGGAGATCATTGCCTCCAAAGGAGAAGATGCCTGACTCCTCGTGAAACTTGATAGGAGTCCCAGGATTCCTGTGGCACGTGGAAAGGGACCCTTGGTCTCCCGCCTCAGCTGGAGAGCCGTCCCAATTGCCTTGCCAAGCCTCGAGGAGAATCCCGAGTTGTGTCTCGCAACTAGGCAAGAGTCCTGATGTCGCTGAACAAACACGTGTGTGGAAGGGCCATCCCCGTCGTAACTCGAGAATATACCCCAGGTTCCCGCCGCAACTCGAGAAAAACCATGAGACTTCCCCCTCGCCGCGAGATGAGGCCCGATTCCCCTGCACTGCGTGCAGAGCAATTCTGTGTTGCACATCACACACGAAAGGAGCCTTGATTTCCTTCATGGCACTCCAGAGAAACCCCAAGAACACTGTTTCAAGGCTAGAGGGATCCTGAGGTCACTGTAGCAACACGAAAGAGCTCCGTGGGCCAAAAATCAACTCGACATGAGAGGTTAGTCCCTGGCTTCGACTCCAGAGGAATACCACCTTACCACAAGCACCTCAAGAGGAGGCTTCTCTCAGCTCTAGGTATGTGAGAGGGACCCTGAGTTTGTGGCCTCAAGTGGAATGGACACCGCGATGCCCTGACTCGAAATGAGGCCGGATATCCCTGCAGTGACTGGAATGCAGGCTCGTCTTGCATCTCCCAAGACGAAAGGGTGTCTGAATCCCCTGTGGAGACCACAGAGAAAGACCTAGTTCCCCACCTCATCGCGACAGGAGGCCTCAAATCCTTTGAAAACTCCAGAGGTATGCGGAGATCAGTGCCTCCAAAGGAGACGATGCCTGACTCCTCGTGAAACTTGATAGGAGACCCAGGATTCCTGTGGCACGTGGAAAGGGACCCTTGGTCTCCCGTCTCAGCTGGAGAGGCGTCCCAATTGCCCTGCAAAGCCTCGAGGAGAATCCCGAGTTGTCCCTCGCAACTAGGCAGGAGTCCTGACATGGCTGAACACACACGTGTGTGGAAGGGCCATCCCCGTCGTAACTCGAGAATATACCCCAGGTTCCCGCCGCAACTCGAGAAAAACCATGAGACTTCCCCCTCGCCACGAGATGAGGCCCGATTCCCCTGCACTGTGTGCAGAGCAATTCTGTGTTGCACACCACACATGAAAGGAGCCTTGATTTCCTTCATGGCACTCCAGAGAAACCCCAAGAACACTGTTTCAAGGCTAGAGGGATCCTGAGGTCACTGTAGCAACACGAAAGAGCTCCGTGGACCAAAAATCAACTCGAGATGAGAGGTTAGTCCCTGGCTTCGACTCCAGAGGAATACCACCTTACCACAAGCACCTCAAGAGGAGGCTTCTCTCAGCTCTAGGTATGTGAGAGGGACCCTGAGTTTGCGGCCTCAAGTGGAATGGACACCGCGATGCCCTGACTCGAAATAAGGCCGATATCCCTGCAGTGACTGGAATGCAGGCTCGTCTTGCATCTCCCAAGACGAAAGGGTGTCTGAATCCCCTGTGGAGACCACAGAGAAAGACCTAGTTCCCCACCTCATCGCGACAGGAGGCCTCAAATCCTTTGAAAACTCCAGAGGTATGCGGAGATCAGTGCCTGCAAAGGAGACGATGCCTGACTCCTCGTGAAACTTGATAGGAGACCCAGGATTCCTGTGGCACGTGGAAAGGGACCCTTGGTCTCCCGACTCAGCTGGAGAGGCGTCCCAATTGCCCTGCAAAACCTCGAGGAGAATCCCGAGTTGTCCCTCGCAACTAGGCAGGAGTCCTGATATGTCTGAACACACACGTGTGTCGAAGGGCCATCCCCGTCATAACTCGAGAATATACCCCAGGTTCCCGCCGCAACTTGAGAAAAACCATGAGACTTCCCCCTCGCCGCGAGATGAGGCCCGATTCCCCTGGACTGCGTGCAGAGCAATTCCGTGTTGCACATCACACATGAAAGGAGCCTTGATTTCCTTCATGGCACTCCAGAGAAACCCCAAGAACACTGTTTCAAGGCTAGAGGGATCCTGAGGTCACTGTAGCAACACGAAAGAGCTCCGTGGACCAAGAATCAACACGAGATGAGAGGTTAGTCCCTGGCTTCGACTCCTGAGGAATACCACCTTACCACAAGCACCTCAAGAGGAGGCTTCTCTCAGCTCTAGGTATGTGAGAGGGATCCTGAGTTTGCGGCCTCAAGTGGAATGGACACCGCGATGCCCTGACTCGAAATAAGGCCGGATATCCCTGCAGTGACTTGAATGCAGGCTCGTCTTGCATCTCCCAAGAAGAAAGGATGACTGAATCCCCTGTGGAGACCACAGAGAAACACCTAGTTCCACACCTCATCGCGACCAGAGGCCTCACATCCTTTGAAAACTCCAGAGGTACGCGGAGATCAGTGCCTCCAAAGGAGACAATGCCTGACTCTTGAAACTTGATAGGAGTCCCAGGATTCTTGTGGCACGTGGAAAGGGACCCTTGGTCTCCCGTCTCAGCTGGAGAGGCGTCCCAATTGCCCTGCCAAGCCTCGAGGAGAATCCTGAGTTGTCCCTCGCAACTAGGCAGGTGTCCTGACGTGGCTGAACAAACACATGGGTGGAAGGGCCATCCCCATCGTAACTCGAGAATATACCCCAGGTTCCCGCCGCAACTCGAGAAAAACCATGAGACTTCCCCCTCGATGCGAGATGAGGCCCGATTCCCCTGTACTGCGTGCAGAGCAATTCCGTGTTGCACATCACACATGAAAGGAGCCTTGATTTCCTTGATGGCACTCCAGAGAAACCCCAAGAACACTGTTTCAAGGATAGAGGGATCCTGAGGTCACTGTAGCAACGCGAAAGAACTCTGTGGACCAAAAATCAACTCGAAAAGAGAGGTTAGTCCCTGGATTCGTCTCCAGAGGAATACCACCTTACCACAAGCACCTCAAGAGGAGGCTTCTCTCAGCTATAGGTATGTGAGAGGGACCCTGAGTTTGCGGCCTCAAGTGGAATGGACACCGCGATGCCCTGACGCGAAATAAGGCTGGATATCCCTGCAGTGACTTGAATGCAGGCTCGTCTTGCATCTCCCAAGATGAAAGGATGTCTGAATCCCCTGTGGAGACCACAGAGAAAGACCTAGTTCCCCACCTCATCGCGACCGGAGGCCTCACATCCTTTGAAAATTCCAGAGGTACGCGGAGATCATTGCCTCCAAAGGAGAAGATGCCTGACTCCTCGTGAAACTTGATAGGAGTCCCAGGATTCCTGTGGCACGTGGAAAGGGACCCTTGGTCTCCCGCCTCAGCTGGAGAGGCGTCCCAATTGCCTTGCCAAGCCTCGAGGAGAATCCCGAGTTGTGTCTCGCAACTAGGCAAGAGTCCTGACGTGGCTGAACAAACACGTGTGTGGAAGGGCCATCCCCGTCGTAACTCGAGAATATACCCCAGGTTCCCGCCGCAACTCGAGAAAAACCATGAGACTTCCCCCTCGCCGCGAGATGAGGCCCGATTCCCCTGCACTGCGTGCAGAGCAATTCTGTGTTGCACATCACACACGAAAGGAGCCTTGATTTCCTTCATGGCACTCCAGAGAAACCCCAAGAACACTGTTTCAAGGCTAGAGGGATCCTGAGGTCACTGTAGCAACACGAAAGAGCTCCGTGGACCAAAAATCAACTCGAGATGAGAGGTTAGTCCCTGGCTTCGACTCCAGAGGAATACCACCTTACCATGAGCACCTCAAGAGGAGGCTTCTCTCAGCTCTAGGTATGTGAGAGGGACCCTGAGTTTGTGGCCTCAAGTGGAATGGACACCGCGATGCCCTGACTCGAAATGAGGCCGGATATCCCTGCAGTGACTGGAATGCAGGCTCGTCTTGCATCTCCCAAGACGAAAGGGTGTCTGAATCCCCTGTGGAGACGACAGAGAAAGACCTAGTTCCCCACCTCATCGCGACAGGAGGCCTCAAATCCTTTGAAAACTCCAGAGGAATGCGGAGATCAGTGCCTCCAAAGGAGACGATGCCTGACTCCTCGTGAAACTTGATAGGAGACCCAGGATTCCTGTGGCACGTGGAAAGGGACCCTTGGTCTCCCGTCTCAGCTGGAGAGGCGTCCCAATTGCCCTGCAAAGCCTCGAGGAGAATCCCGAGTTGTCCCTCGCAACTAGGCAGGAGTCCTGACATGGCTGAACACACACGTGTGTGGAAGGGCCATCCCCGTCGTAACTCGAGAATATACCCCAGGTTCCCGCCGCAACTCGAGAAAAACCATGAGACTTCCCCCTCGCCACGAGATGAGGCCCGATTCCCCTGCACTGCGTGCAGAGCAATTCTGTGTTGCACATCACACATGAAAGGAGCCTTGATTTCCTTCATGGCACTCCAGAGAAACCCCAAGAACACTGTTTCAAGGCTAGAGGGATCCTGAGGTCACTGTAGCAACACGAAAGAGCTCCGTGGACCAAAAATCAACTCGAGATGAGAGGTTAGTCCCTGGCTTCGACTCCAGAGGAATACCACCTTACCACAAGCACCTCAAGAGGAGGCTTCTCTCAGCTCTAGGTATGTGAGAGGGACCCAGAGTTTGCGGCCTCAAGTGGAATGGACACCGCGATGCCCTGACTCGAAATAAGGCCGATATCCCTGCAGTGACTGGAATGCAGTCTCGTCTTGCATCTCCCAAGACGAAAGGGTGTCTGAATCCCCTGTGGAGACCACAGAGAAAGACCTAGTTCCCCACCTCATCGCGACAGGAGGCCTCAAATCCTTTGAAAACTCCAGAGGTATGCGGAGATCAGTGCCTGCAAATGAGACGATGCCTGACTCCTCGTGAAACTTGATAGGAGACCCAGGATTCCTGTGGCACGTGAAAAGGGACCCTTGGTCTCCCGTCTCAGCTGGAGAGGCGTCCCAATTGCCCTGCAAAGCCTCGAGGAGAATCCCGAGTTGTCCCTCGCAACTAGGCAAGAGTCCTGACATGGCTGAACACACACGTGTGTGGAAGGGCCATCCCCGTCGTAACTCGAGAATATACCCCAGGTTCCCGCCGCAACTCGAGAAAAACCATGAGACTTCCCCCTCGCCGCGAGATGAGGCCCGATTCCCCTGGACTGCGTGCAGAGCAATTCCGTGTTGCACATCACACATGAAAGGAGCCTTGATTTCCTTCATGGCACTCCAGAGAAACCCCAAGAACACTGTTTCAAGGCTAGAGGGATCCTGAGGTCACTGTAGCAACACGAAAGAGCTCCGTGGACCAAGAATCAACACGACATGAGAGGTTAGTCCCTGGCTTCGACTCCTGAGGAATACCACCTTACCACAAGCACCTCAAGAGGAGGCTTCTCTCAGCTCTAGGCATGTGAGAGGGATCCTGAGTTTGCGGCCTCAAGTGGAATGGACACCGCGATGCCCTGACTCGAAATAAGGCCGGATATCCCTGCAGTGACTTGAATGCAGGCTCGTCTTACATCTCCCAAGAAGAAAGGATGTCTGAATCCCCTGTGGAGACCACAGAGAAACACCTAGTTCCACACCTCATCGCGACCGGAGGCCTCACATCCTTTGAAAACTCCAGAGGTACGCGGAGATCAGTGCCTCCAAAGGAGACAATGCCTGACTCCTCGTGAAACTTGATAGGAGTCCCAGGATTCTTGTGGCACGTGGAAAGGGACCCTTGGTCTCCCGCCTCAGCTGGAGAGGCGTTCCAATTGCCCTGCCAAGCCTCGAGGAGAATCCCGAGTTGTCCCTCGCAACTAGGCAGGAGTCATGACGTGGCTGAACAAACACATGGGTGGAAGGGCCATCCCCATCGTAACTCGAGAATATACCCCAGGTTTCCGCCGCAACTCGAGAAAAACCATTAGACTTCCCCCTCGATGCGAGATGAGGCCCGATTCCCCTGCACTGCGTGCAGAGCAATTCCGTGTTGCACATCACACATGAAAGGAGCCTTGATTTCCTTGATGGCACTCCAGAGAAACCCCAAGAACTCTGTTTCAAGGCTAGAGGGATCCTGAGGTCACTGTAGCAACACGAAAGAGCTCTGTGGACCAAGAATCAACACGAGATGAGAGGTTAGTCCCTGGCTTCGACTCCTGAGGAATACCACCTTACCACAAGCACCTCAAGAGGAGGCTTCTCTCACCTCTAGGTATGTGAGAGGGACCCTGAGTTTGCGGCCTCAAGTGGAATGGACACCGCGATGCCCTGACTCGAAATAAGGCCGGATATCCCTGCAGTGACTGGAATGCAGGCTCGTCTTGCATCTCCCAAGAAGAAAGGATGTCTGAATCCCCTGTGGAGACCACAGAGAAAGACCTAGTTCCCTACCTCATCGCGACCGGAGGCCTCAAATCCTTTGAAAACTCCAGAGGTACGCGGAGATCAGTGCCTCCAAAGGAGACGATGCCTGACTCCTCGTGAAACTTGATAGGAGACCCAGGATTCCTGTGGCACGTGGAAAGGGACCCTTGGTCTCCCGTCTCAGCTGGAGAGGCGTCCCAATTGCCCTGCAAAGCCTCGAGGAGAATCCCGAGTTGTCCCTCGCAACTAGGCAGGAGTCCTGACGTCGCTGAACACACACGTGTGTGGAAGGGCCATCCCCGTCGTAACTCGAGAATATACCCCAGGTTCCCGCCGCAACTCGAGAAAAACCATGAGACTTCCCCCTCGCCGCGAGATGAGGCCCGATTCCGCTGCACTGCGTGCAGAGCAATTCCGTGTTGCACATCACACATGAAAGGAGCCTTGATTTCCTTGATGGCACTCCAGAGAAACCCCAAGAACACTGTTTCAAGGCTAGAGGGATCCTGAGGTCACTGTAGCAACAGGAAAGAGCTCCGTGGACCAAAAATCAACTCGAGATGAGAGGTTAGTCCCTGGCTTCGACTCCAGAGGAATACCACCTTACCACAAGCACCTCAAGCGGAGGCTTCTCTCAGCTCTAGGTATGTGAGAGGGACCCTGAGTTTGCGGCCTCAAGTGGAATGGACACCGCGATGCCCTGACTCGAAATAAGGCCGGATATCCCTGCAGTGACTGGAATGCAGGCTCGTCTTGCATCTCCCAAGACGAAAGGGTGTCTGAATCCCCTGTGGAGACCACAGAGAAAGACCTAGTTCCCCACCTCATCGCGACAGGAGGCCTCAAATCCTTTGAAAACCTCAGAGGTATGCGGAGATCAGTGCCTCCAAAGGAGACGATGCCTGACTCCTCGTGAAACTTGATAGGAGACCCAGGATTCCTGTGGCACGTGGAAAGGGACACTTGGTCTCCCGTCTCAGCTGGAGAGGCGTCCCAATTGCCCTGCCAAGCCTCGAGGAGAATCCCGAGTTGTCCCTCGCAACTAGGCAGGAGTCCTGACATGGCTGAACACACACGTGTGTGGAAGGGCCATCCCCATTGTAACTCGAGAATATACCCCAAGTTCCGGCCGCAACTCGAGAAAAACCATGAGACTTCCCCTTCGCCGCAAAATGAGGCCCGATTCCCCTGCACTGCGTGCAGAGCAATTCCGTCTTGCACATCACACATGAAAGGAGCCTTGATTTCCTTGATGGCACTCCAGAGAAACCCCAAGAACACTGTTTCAAGGCTAGAGGGATCCTGAGGTCACTGTAGCAACACGAAAGAGCTCCGTGGACCAAGAATCAACACGAGATGAGAGGTTAGTCCCTGGCTTCGACTCCTGAGGAATACCACCTTACCACAAGCACCTCAAGAGGAGGCTTCTCTCAGCTCTAGGTATGTGAGAGGGACCCTGAGTTTGCGGCCTCAAGTGGAATGGACACCGCGATGCCCTGACTCGAAATAAGGCCGGATATCCCTGCAGTGACTTGAATGCAGGTTCGTCTTGCATCTCCCAAGAAGAAAGGATGTCTGAATCCCCTGTGGAGACCACAGAGAAACACCTAGTTCCCCACCTCATCGCGACCGGAGGCCTCACATCCTTTCAAAACTCCAGAGGTACGCGGAGATCAGTGCCTCCAAAGGAGACGATGCCTGACTCCTCGTGAAACTTGATAGGAGTCCCAGGATTCTTGTGGCACGTGGAAAGGGACCCTTGGTCTCCCGCCTCAGCTGGAGAGGCGTTCCAATTGCCCTGCCAAGCCTCGAGGAGAATCCCGAGTTGTCCCTCGCAACTAGGCAGGAGTCCTGACGTGCCTGAACGAACACGTGGGTGGAAGGGCCATCCCCGTCGTAACTCGAGAATATACCCCAGGTTCCCGCCGCAACTCGAGAAAAACCATGAGACTTCCCCCTCGATGCGAGATGAGGCCCGATTCCCCTGTACTGCGTGCAGAGCAATTCCGTCTTGCACATCACACATGAAAGGAGCCTTGATTTCCTTGATGGCACTCCAGAGAAACCCCAAGAACACTGTTTCAAGGATAGAGGGATCCTGAGGTCACTGTAGCAACACGAAAGATCTCTGTGGACCAAAAATCAACTCGAAAAGAGAGGTTAGTCCCTGGATTCGTCTCCAGAGGAATACCACCTTACCACAAGCACCTCAAGAGGAGGCTTCTCTCAGCTCTAGGTATGTGAGAGGGACCCTGAGTTTGCGGCCTCAAGTGGAATGGACACCGCGATGCCCTGACTCGAAATAAGGCCGGATATCCCTGCAGTGACTTCAATGCAGTCTCGTCTTGCATCTCCCAAGACGAAAGGATGTCTGAATCCCCTGTGGAAAGCACAGAGAAAGACTTAGTTTCCCACTTCATCGCGACCGATAGCCTCACATCCTTTGAAAACTCCAGAGGTATGCGGAGATCAGTGCCTCCAAAGGAGCCGATGCCTGACTTCTCGTGAAACTTGATAGGAGTCCCAGGATTCCTGTGGCACTTGGAAAGGGACACTTGGTCTCCCGCCTCAGCTGGAGAGGCGTCCCAATTGCCCTGCCAAGCCTCGTGGAGAATCCCGAGTTGTCCCTCGCAACTAGGCAGGAGTCCTGACGTCGCTGAAGAAACACGTGGGTGGAAGGGCCATCCCCGTCGTAACTCGAGAATATACCCCAGGTTCCCGCCGCAACTCGAGAAAAACCATGAGACTTCCCCCTCGCCGCGAGATGAGGCCCGATTCCCCTGCACTGCGTGCAGAGCAATTCCGTGTTGCACATCACACATGAAAGGAGCCTTGATTTCCTTGATGGCACTCCAGAGAAACCCCAAGAACACTGTTTCAAGGCTAGAGGGATCCTGAGGTCACTGTAGCAACACGAAAGAGCTCCGTGGGCCAAAAATCAACTCGAGATGAGAGGTTAGTCCCTGGCTTCGACTCCAGAGGAATACCACCTTACCACAAGCACCTCAAGAGGAGGCTTCTCTCAGCTCTAGGTATGTGAGAGGGACCCTGAGTTTGCGGCCTCAAGTGGAATGGACACCGCGATGCCCTGACGCGAAATAAGGCTGGATATCCCTGCAGTGACTTGAATGCAGGCTCATATTGCATCTCTCAAGATGAAAGGATGTCTGAATCCCCAGTGGAGACCAAGGAGAAAGACCTAGTTCCCCACCTCATCGCGACCGGAGGCCTCACATCCTTTGAAAACTCCAGAGGTATGCGGAGATCAGTGCCTCCAAAGGAAACGATGCCTGACTCCTCGTGAAACTTGATAGGAGTCCCAGGATTCCTGTGGCACGTGGAAAGGGACCCTTGGTCTCCCGCCTCAGCTGGAGAGGCGTCCCAATTGCCTTGCCAAGCCTCGAGGAGAATCCCGAGTTGTGTCTCACAACTAGGCAAGAGTCCTGACGTGGCTGAACAAACACGTGTGTGGAAGGGCCATCCCCGTCGTAACTCGAGAATATACCCCAGGTTCCCGCCGCAACTCGAGAAAAACCATGAGACTTCCCCCTCGCCGCGAGATGAGGCCCGATTCCCCTGCACTGCGTGCAGAGCAATTCCGTGTTGCACATCACACATGAAAGGAGCCTTGATTTCCTTGATGGCACTCCAGAGAAACCCCAAGAACACTGTTTCAAGGCTAGAGGGATCCTGAGGTCACTGTAGCAACACGAAAGTGCTCCGTGGACCAAAAATCAACTCGAGATGAGAGGTTAGTCCCTGGCTTCGACTCCAGAGGAATACCACCTTACCACAAGCACCTCAAGAGGAGGCTTCTCTCAGCTCTAGGTATGTGAGAGGGATCCTGAGTTTGCGGCCTCAAGTGGAATGGACACCGCGATGCCCTGACTCGAAATAAGGCCGGATATCCCTGCAGTGACTTGAATGCAGGCTCGTCTTGCTTCTCCCAAGAAGAAAGCATGTCTGAATCCCTTCTGGAGACCACAGAGAAACACCTAGTTCCCCACCTCATCGCGACCGGAGGCCTCACATCCTTTGAAAACTCCAGAGGTACGCGGAGATCAGTGCCTCTAAAGGAGACGATGCCTGACTCCTCGTGAAACTTGATAGGAGTCCCAGGATTCTTGTGGCACGTGGAAAGGGACCCTTGGTCTCCCGCCTCAGCTGGAGAGGCGTTCCAATTGCCCTGCCAAGCCTCGAGGCGAATCCCGAGTTGTCCCTCGCAACTAGGCAGGAGTCCTGACGTGGCTGAACAAACACGTGGGTGGAAGGGCCATCCCCGTCGTAACTCGAGAATATACCCCAGGTTCCCGCCGCAACTCGAGAAAAACCATGAGACTTCCCCCTCGATGCGAGATGAGGCCCGATTCCCCTGTACTGCGTGCAGAGCAATTCCGTCTTGCACATCACACATGAAAGGAGCCTTGATTTCCTTGATGGCACTCCAGAGAAACCCCAAGAACACTGTTTCAAGGATAGAGGGATCCTGAGGTCACTGTAGCAACACGAAAGAACTCTGTGGACCAAAAATCAACTCGAAAAGAGAGGTTAGTCCCTGGATTCGTCTCCAGAGGAATACCACCTTACCACAAGCACCTCAAGAGGAGGCTTCTCTCAGCTCTAGGTATGTGAGAGGGACCCTGAGTTTGCGGCCTCAAGTGGAATGGACACCGCGATGCCCTGACTCGAAATAAGGCCGGATATCCCTGCAGTGACTTCAATGCAGGCTCGTCTTGCATCTCCCAGGACGAAAGGATGTCTGAATCCCCTGTGGAAAGCACAGAGAAAGACTCAGTTCCCCACCTCATCACGACCGATAGCCTCACATCCTTTGAAAACTCCAGAGGTACGCGGAGATCAGTGCCTCCAAAGGAGACGATGCCTGACTCCTCGTGAAATTTGATAGGAGTCCCAGGATTCCTGTGGCACTTGGAAAGGGACACTTGGTCTCCCGCCTCAGCTGGAGAGGCGTCCCAATTGCCCTGCCAAGCCTCGAGGAGAATCCAGAGTTGTCCCTCGCAACTAGGCAGGAGTCCTGACGTGGCTGAACAAACACGTGTGTGGAAGGGCCATCCACGTCGTAACTCGAGAATATAACCCAGGTTCCCGCCGCAACTCGAGAAAAACCATGAGACTTCCCCCTCGCCGCGAGATGAGGCCCGATTCCCCTGCACTGCGTGCAGAGCAATTCTGTGTTGCACATCACACATGAAAGGAGCCTTGATTTCCTTGATGGCACTCCAGAGAAACCCCAAGAACACTGTTTCAAGGCTAGAGGGATCCTGAGGTCACTGTAGCAACAGGAAAGAGCTCCGTGGACCAAAAATCAACTCGAGATGAGAGGTTAGTCCCTGGCTTCGACTCCAGAGGAATACCACCTTACCACAAGCACCTCAAGCGGAGGCTTCTCTCAGCTCTAGGTATGTGAGAGGGACCCTGAGTTTGCGGCCTCAAGTGGAATGGACACCGCGATGCCCTGACTCGAAATAAGGCCGGATATCCCTGCAGTGACTGGAATGCAGGCTCGTCTTGCATCTCCCAAGACGAAAGGGTGTCTGAATCCCCTGTGGAGACCACAGAGAAAGACCTAGTTCCCCACCTCATCGCGACAGGAGGCCTAAAATTCTTTGAAAACCTCAGAGGTATGCGGAGATCAGTGCTTCCAAAGGAGACGATGCCTGACTCCTCGTGAAACTTGATAGGAGACCCAGGATTCCTGTGGCACGTGGAAAGGGACCCTTGGTCTCCCGTCTCAGCTGGAGAGGCGTCCCAATTGCCCTGCAAAGCCTCGAGGAGAATCCCGAGTTGTCCCTCGCAACTAGGCAGGAGTCCTGACATGGCTGAACACACACGTGTGTGGAAGGGCCATCCCCATTGTAACTCGAGAATATACCCCAAGTTCCCGCCGCAACTCGAGAAAAACCATGAGACTTCCCCCTCGATGCGAGATGAGGCCCGATTCCCCTGTACTGCGTGCAGAGCAATTCCGTGTTGCACATCACACATGAAAGGAGCCTTGATTTCCTTGATGGCACTGCAGAGAAACCCCAAGAACACTGTTTCAAGGATAGAGGGATCCTGAGGTCACTGTAGCAACGCGAAAGAACTCTGTGGACCAAAAATCAACTCGAAAAGAGAGGTTAGTCCCTGGATTCGTCTCCAGAGGAATACCACCTTACCACAAGCACCTCAAGTGGAGGCTTCTCTCAGCTATAGGTATGTGAGAGGGACCCTGAGTTTGTGGCCTCAAGTGGAATGGACACCGCGATGCCCTGACTCGAAATAAGGCCGGATATCCCTGCAGTGACTTCAATGCAGGCTCGTCTTGCATCTCCCAGGACGAAAGGATGTCTGAATCCCCTGTGGAGACCAGAGAGAAAGACTTAGTTCCCCACCTCATCGCGACCTATAGCCTCATATCCTTTGAAAACTCCAGAGGTACGCGGAGATCAGAGCCTCCAAAGGAGACGATGCCTGACTCCTCGTGAAACTTGATAGGAGTCCCAGGATTTCTGTGGCACTTGGAAAGGGACACTTGGTCTCCCGCCTCAGCTGGAGAGGCGTCCCAATTGCCCTGCCAAGCCTCGAGGAGAATCCAGAGTTGTCCCTCGCAACTAGGCAGGAGTCCTGACGTCGCTGAAGAAACACGTGGGTGGAAGGGCCATCCCCGTCGTAACTCGAGAATATACCCCAGGTTCCCGCCGCAACTCGAGAAA
Organism: Cervus elaphus; assembly: GCF_910594005.1. NCBI lineage: Eukaryota > Metazoa > Chordata > Mammalia > Artiodactyla > Cervidae > Cervus > Cervus elaphus. Next base: position 2,354,634 of record NC_057828.1, read on the forward strand.
AACCATGAGACTTCCCCCTCGCCGCGAGATGAGGCCCGATTCCCCTGCACTGCGTGCAGAGCAATTCCGTCTTGCACATCACACATGAAAGCAGCCTTGATTTCCTTCATGGCACTCCAGAGAAACCCCAAGAACACTGTTTCAAGGCTAGAGGGATCCTGAGGTCACTGTAGCAACAGGAAAGAGCTCCGTGGACCAGAAATCAACTCGAGATGAGAGGTTAGTCCCTGGCTTCGACTCCAGAGGAATACCACCTTACCACAAGCACCTCAAGAGGAGGCTTCTCTCAGCTCTAGGTATGTGAGAGGGACCCTGAGTTTGCGGCCTCAAGTGGAATGGACACCGCGATGCCCTGACGCGAAATAAGGCTGGATATCCCTGCAGTGACTTGAATGCAGGCTCGTCTTGCATCTCCCAAGATGAAAGGATGTCTGAATCCCCTGTGGAGACCACAGAGAAAGACCTAGTTCCCCACCTCATCGCGACCGGAGGCCTCACATCCTTTGAAAATTCCAGAGGTACGCGGAGATCATTGCCTCCAAAGGAGAAGATGCCTGACTCCTCGTGAAACTTGATAGGAGTCCCAGGATTCCTGTGGCACGTGGAAAGGGACCCTTGGTCTCCCGCCTCAGCTGGAGAGGCGTCCCAATTGCCTTGCCAAGCCTCGAGGAGAATCCCGAGTTGTGTCTCGCAACTAGGCAAGAGTCCTGACGTGGCCGAACAAACACGTGTGTGGAAGGGCCATCCCCGTCGTAACTCGAGAATATACCCCAGGTTCCCGCCGCAACTCGAGAAAAACCATGAGACTTCCCCCTCGCCGCGAGATGAGGCCCGATTCCCCTGCACTGCGTGCAGAGCAATTCTGTGTTGCACATCACACACGAAAGGAGCCTTGATTTCCTTCATGGCACTCCAGAGAAACCCCAAGAACACTGTTTCAAGGCTAGAGGGATCCTGAGGTCACTGTAGCAACAGGAAAGAGCTCCGTGGACCAAAAATCAACTCAAGATGAGAGGTTAGTCCCTGGCTTCGACTCCAGAGGAATACCACCTTACCACAAACACCTCAAGCGGAGGCTTCTCTCAGCTCTAGGTATGTGAGAGGGACCCTGAGTTTGCGGCCTCAAGTGGAATGGACACCGCGATGCCCTGACTCGAAATAAGGCCGGATATCCCTGCAGTGACTGGAATGCAGGCTCGTCTTGCATCTCCCAAGACGAAAGGGTGTCTGAATCCCCTGTGGAGACCACAGAGAAAGACCTAGTTCCCCACCTCATCGCGACAGGAGGCCTCAAATCCTTTGAAATCCTCAGAGGTAAGCGGAGATCAGTGCCTCCAAAGGAGACGATGCCTGACTCCTCGTGAAACTTGATAGGAGACCCAGGATTCCTGTGGCACGTGGAAAGGGACACTTGGTCTCCCGTCTCAGCTGGAGAGGCGTCCCAATTGCCCTGCCAAGCCTCGAGGAGAATCCCGAGTTGTCCCTCGCAACTAGGCAGGAGTCCTGACATGGCTGAACACACACGTGTGTGGAAGGGCCATCCCCATTGTAACTCGAGAATATACCCCAAGTTCCCGCCGCAACTCGAGAAAAACCATGAGACTTCCCCTTCGCCGCAAAATGAGGCCCGATTCCCCTGCACTGCGTGCAGAGCAATTCCGTCTTGCACATCACACATGAAAGGAGCCTTGATTTCCTTGATGGCACTCCAGAGAAACCCCAAGAACACTGTTTCAAGGCTAGAGGGATCCTGAGGTCACTGTAGCAACACGAAAGAGCTCCGTGGACCAAGAATCAACACGAGATGAGAGGTTAGTCCCTGGCTTCGACTCCTGAGGAATACCACCTTACCACAAGCATCTCAAGAGGAGGCTTCTCTCAGCTCTAGGTATGTGAGAGGGACCCTGAGTTTGCGGCCTCAAGTGGAATGGACACCGCGATGCCCTGACTCGAAATAAGGCCGGATATCCCTGCAGTGACTTGAATGCAGGTTCGTCTTGCATCTCCCAAGAAGAAAGGATGTCTGAATCCCCTGTGGAGACCACAGAGAAACACCTAGTTCCCCACCTCATCGCGACCGGAGGCCTCACATCCTTTGAAAACTCCAGAGGTACGCGGAGATCAGTGCCTCCAAAGGAGACGATGCCTGACTCCTCGTGCAACTTGATAGGAGTCCCAGGATTCTTGTGGCACGTGGAAAGGGACACTTGGTCTCCCGCCTCAGCTGGAGAGGCGTCCCAATTGCCCTGCCAAGCCTCGAGGAGAATCCAGAGTTGTCCCTCGCAACTAGGCAGGAGTCCTGACGTCGCTGAAGAAACACGTGGGTGGAAGGGCCATCCCCGTCGGAACTCGAGAATATACCCCAGGTTCCCGCCGCAACTCGAGAAAAACCATGAGACTTCCCCCTCGCCGCGAGATGAGGCCCGATTCCCCTACACTGCGTGCAGAGCAATTCTGTGTTGCACATCACACATGAAAGGAGCCTTGATTTCCTTGATGGCACTCCAGAGAAACCCCAAGAACACTGTTTCAAGGCTAGAGGGATCCTGAGGTCACTGTAGCAACAGGATAGAGCTCCATGGACCAAAAATCAACTCAAGATGAGAGGTTAGTCCCTGGTATCGACTCCAGAGGAATACCACCTTACCACAAACACCTCAAGCGGAGGCTTCTCTCAGCTCTAGGTATGTGAGAGGGACCCAGAGTTTGCGGCCTCAAGTGGAATGGACACCGCGATGCCCTGACTCGAAATAAGGCCGGATATCCCTGCAGTGACTTCAATGCAGTCTCGTCTTGCATCTCCCAAGACGAAAGGATGTCTGAATCCCCTGTGGAAAGCACAGAGAAAGACTTAGTTTCCCACCTCATCGCGACCGATAGCCTCACATCCTTTGAAAACTCCAGAGGTACGCGGAGATCAGTGCCTCCAAAGGAGCCGATGCCTGACTTCTCGTGAAACTTGATAGGAGTCCCAGGATTCCTGTGGCACTTGGAAAGGGACACTTGGTCTCCCGCCTCAGCTGGAGAGGCGTCCCAATTGCCCTACCAAGCCTCGAGGAGAATCCAGAGTTGTCCCTCGCAACTAGGCAGGAGTCCTGACGTCGCTGAAGAAACACGTGGGTGGAAGGGCCATCCCCGTCGTAACTCGAGAATATACCCCAGGTTCCCGCCGCAACTCGAGAAAAACCATGAGACTTCCCCCTCGCCGCGAGATGAGGCCCGATTCCCCTGCACTGCGTGCAGAGCAATTCCGTGTTGCACATCACACATGAAAGGAGCCTTGATTTCCTTGATGGCACTCCAGAGAAACCCCAAGAACACTGTTTCAAGGCTAGAGGGATCCTGAGGTCACTGTAGCAACACGAAAGAGCTCCGTGGACCAAAAATCAACTCGAGATGAGAGGTTAGTCCCTGGCTTCGACTCCAGAGGAATACCACCTTACCACAAGCACCTCAAGAGGAGGCTTCTCTCAGCTCTAGGTATGTGAGAGGGACCCTGAGTTTGTGGCCTCAAGTGGAATGGACACCGCGATGCCCTGACTCGAAATAAGGCCGGATATCCCTGCAGTGACTGGAATGCAGGCTCGTCTTGCATCTCCCAAGACGAAAGGGTGTCTGAATCCCCTGTGGAGACCACAGAGAAAGACCTAGTTCCCCACCCCATCGCGACAGGAGGCCTCAAATTCTTTGAAAACTCCAGAGGAATGCGGAGATCAGTGCCTCCAAAGGAGACGATGCCTGACTCCTCGTGAAACTTGATAGGAGACCCAGGATTCCTGTGGCACGTGGAAAGGGACACTTGGTCTCCCTTCTCAGCTGGAGAGGCATCCCAATTGCCCTGCAAAGCCTCGAGGAGAATACAGAGTTGTCCCTCGCAACTAGGCAGGAGTCCTGACGTCGCTGAAGAAACACGTGGGTGGAAGGGCCATCCCCGTCGTAACTCGAGAACATACCCCAGGTTCCCGCCGCAACTCGAGAAAAACCATGAGACTTCCCCCTCGCCGCGAGATGAGGCCCGATTCCCCTGCACTGCGTGCAGAGCAATTCCGTGTTGCACATCACACATGAAAGGAGCCTTGATTTCCTTGATGGCACTCCAGAGAAACCCCAAGAACACTGTTTCAAGGCTAGAGGGATCCTGAGGTCACTGTAGCAACACGAAAGAGCTCCGTGGACCAAGAATCAACACGAGATGAGAGGTTAGTCCCTGGCTTCGACTCCTGAGGAATACCACCTTACCACAAGCACCTCAAGAGGAGGCTTCTCTCAGCTCTAGGTATGTGAGAGGGACCCTGAGTTTGCGGCCTCAAGTGGAATGGACACCGCGATGCCCTGACTCGAAATAAGGCCGGATATCCCTGCAGTGACTTGAATGCAGGCTCGTCTTGCATCTCCCAAGAAGAAAGGATGTCTGAATCCCCTGTGGAGACCACAGAGAAACAACTAGTTCCCCACGTCATCGCGACCGGCGGCCTCACATCCTTTGAAAACTCCAGAGGTACGCGGAGATCAGTGCCTCCAAAGAGACGATGCCTGACTCCTCGTGAAAATTGATAGGAGTCCCAGGATTCCTGTGGCACGTGGAAAGGGACCCTTGGTCTCCCGCCTCAGCTGGAGAGGCGTCCCAATTGCCTTGCCAAGCCTTGAGGAGAATACCGAGTTGTGTCTCGCAACTAGGCAGGAGTCCTGACGTGGCTGAACAAACACTTGGGTGGAAGGGCCATCCCCGTCGTAACTCGAGAACATACCCCAGGTTCCCGCCGCAACTCGAGAAAAACCATGAGACTTCCCACTCGACGCGAGATGAGGCCCGATTCCCCTGTACTGCGTGCAGAGCAATTCCGTCTTGCACATCACACATGAAAGGAGCCTTGATTTCCTTGATGGCACTCCAGAGAAACCCCAAGAACACTGTTTCAAGGATAGAGGGATCCTGAGGTCACTGTAGCAACACGAAAGAACTCTGTGGACCAAAAATCAACTCGAAAAGAGAGGTTAGTCCCTGGATTCGTCTCCAGAGGAATACCACCTTACCACAAGCACCTCAAGAGGAGGCTTCTCTCAGCTCTAGGTATGTGAGAGGGACCCTGAGTTTGCGGCCTCAAGTGGAATGGACACCGCGATGCCCTGACTCGAAATAAGGCCGGATATCCCTGCAGTGACTTCAATGCAGGCTCGTCTTGCATCTCCCAGGACGAAAGGATGTCTGAATCCCCTGTGGAAAGCACAGAGAAAGACTTTGTTCCCCTCCTCATCGCGACCGATAGCCTCACATCCTTTGAAAACTCCAGAGGTACGCGGAGATCAGTGCCTCCAAAGGAGACGATGCCTGACTCCTCGTGCAACTTGATAGGAGTCCCAGGATTCCTGTGGCACGTGGAAAGGGACACTTGCTCTCAAACCTCAGCTGGAGAGGCGTCCAAATTGCCCTGCCAAGCCTCGAGGAGAATCCAGAGTTGTCCCTCGCAACTAGGCAGGAGTCCTGACGTCGCTGAAGAAACACGTGGGTGGAAGGGCCATCCCCGTCGTAACTCGAGAATATACCCCAGGTTCCCGCCGCAACTCGAGAAAAACCATGAGACTTCCCCCTCGCCGCGAGATGAGGCCCGATTCCCCTGCACTGCGAGCAGAGCAATTCCGTGTTGCACATCACACATGAAAGGAGCCTTGATTTCCTTCATGGCACTCCAGAGAAACCCCAAGAACACTGTTTCAAGGCTAGAGGGATCCTGAGGTCACTGTAGCAACACGAAAGAGCTCCGTGGACCAAGAATCAACACGAGATGAGAGGTTAGTCCCTGGCTTCGACTCCTGAGGAATACCACCTTACCACAAGCACCTCAAGAGGAGGCTTCTCTCAGCTCTAGGTATGTGAGAGGGATCCTGAGTTTGCGGTCTCAAGTGGAATGGACAGCGCGATGCCCTGACTCGAAATAAGGCCGGATATCCCTGCAGTGACTTGAATGCAGGCTCGTCTTGCATCTCCCAAGAAGAAAGGATGTCTGAATCCCCTGTGGAGACCACAGAGAAACACCTAGTTCCCCACGTCATCGCGACCGGCGGCCTCACATCCTTTGAAAACTCCAGAGGTACGCGGAGATCAGTGCCTCCAAAGAGACGATGCCTGACTCCTCGTGAAAATTGATAGGAGTCCCAGGATTCCTGTGGCACGTGGAAAGGGACCCTTGGTCTCCCGCCTCAGCTGGAGAGGCGTCCCAATTGCCTTGCCAAGCCTTGAGGAGAATACCGAGTTGTGTCTCGCAACTAGGCAGGAGTCCTGACGTGGCTGAACAAACACTTGGGTGGAAGGGCCATCCCCGTCGTAACTCGAGAACATACCCCAGGTTCCCGCCGCAACTCGAGAAAAACCATGAGACTTCCCACTCGACGCGAGATGAGGCCCGATTCCCCTGTACTGCGTGCAGAGCAATTCCGTCTTGCACATCACACATGAAAGGAGCCTTGATTTCCTTGATGGCACTCCAGAGAAACCCCAAGAACACTGTTTCAAGGATAGAGGGATCCTGAGGTCACTGTAGCAACACGAAAGAACTCTGTGGACCAAAAATCAACTCGAAAAGAGAGGTTAGTCCCTGGATTCGTCTCCAGAGGAATACCACCTTACCACAAGCACCTCAAGAGGAGGCTTCTCTCAGCTCTAGGTATGTGAGAGGGACCCTGAGTTTGCGGCCTCAAGTGGAATGGACACCGCGATGCCCTGACTCGAAATAAGGCCGGATATCCCTGCAGTGACTTGAATGCAGGCTCGTCTTGCATCTCCGAAGATGAAAGGATGTCTGAATCCCCTGTGGAGACCACAGAGAAACACCTAGTTCCCCACCTCATCGCGACCGATAGCCTCACATCCTTTGAAAACTTCAGAGGTACGCGGAGATCAGTGCCTCCAAAGGAGACGATGCCTGACTCCTCGTGAATCTTGATAGGAGTCCCAGGATTCCTGTGGCACGTGGAAAGGGACCCTTGCTCTCCCGCCTCAGCTGGAGAGGCGTCCCAATTGCCTTGCCAAGCCTCGAGGAGAATCCCGAGTTGTGTCTCGCAACTAGGCAAGAGTCCTGACGTGGCTGAACAAACACGTGGGTGGAAGGGCCATCCCCGTCGTAACTCGAGAATATACCCCAGGTTCCCGCCGCAACTCGAGAAAAACCATGAGACTTACCCCTCTCCGCGAGATGAGGCCCGATTCCCCTGCACTGCGTGCAGAGCAATTCTGTGTTGCACATCACACATGAAAGGAGCCTTGATTTCCTTCATGGCACTCCAGAGAAACCCCAAGAACACTGTTTCAAGGCTAGAGGGATCCTGAGGTCACTGTAGCAACACGAAAGAGCTCCGTGGACCAAAAATCAACTCGAGATGAGAGGTTAGTCCCTGGCTTCGACTCCAGAGGAATACCACCTTACCACAAGCACCTCAAGAGGAGGCTTCTCTCAGCTCTAGGTATGTGAGAGGGACCCTGAGTTTGCGGCCTCAAGTGGAATGGACACCGCGATGCCCTGACTCGAAATAAGGCCGGATATCCCTGCAGTGACTGGAATGCAGGCTCGTCTTGCATCTCCCAAGACGAAAGGGTGTCTGAATCCCCTGTGGAGACCACAGAGAAAGACCTAGTTCCCCACCTCATCGCGACAGGAGGCCTCACATCCTTTGAAAACTCCAGAGGTATGCGGAGATCAGTGCCTCCAAAGGAGACGATGCCTGACTCCTCGTGAAACTTGATAGGAGTCCGAGGATTCCTGTGGCACGTGGAAAGGGACCCTTGGTCTCCCGTCTCAGCTGGAGAGGCGTCCCAATTGCCCTGCAAAGCTTCGAGGAGAATCCCGAGTTGTCCCTCGCAACTAGGCAGGAGTCCTGACATGGCTGAACACACACGTGTGTGGAAGGGCCATCCCCGTCGTAACTCGAGAATATACCCCAGGTTCCCGCCGCAACTCGAGAAAAACCATGAGACTTCCCCCTCGCCGCGAGATGAGGCCCGATTCCCCTGCACTGCGTGCAGAGCAATTCCGTGTTGCACATCACACATGAAAGGAGCCTTGATTTCCTTGATGGCACTCCAGAGAAACCCCAAGAACACTGTTTCAAGGCTAGAGGGATCCTGAGGTCACTGTAGCAACACGAAAGAGCTCCGTGGACCAAGAATCAACACGAGATGAGAGGTTAGTCCCTGGCTTCGACTCCTGAGGAATACCACTTTACCACAAGCACCTCAAGAGGAGGCTTCTCTCAGCTCTAGGTATGTGAGAGGGATCCTGAGTTTGCGGCCTCAAGTGGAATGGACACCACGATGCCCTGACTCGAAATAAGGCCGGATATCCCTGCAGTGACTTGAATGCAGGCTCGTCTTGCATCTCCCAAGAAGAAAGGATGACTGAATCCCCTGTGGAGACCACAGAGAAACACCTAGTTCCCCACCTCATCGCGACCGCAGGCCTCACATCCTTTGAAAACTCCAGAGGTACGCGGAGATCAGTGCCTCCAAAGGAGACGATGCCTGACTCCTCGTGAAACTTGATAGGAGTCCCAGGATTCCTGTGGCACGTGGAAAGGGACCCTTGGTCCCCCGCCTCAGCTGGAGAGGCGTTCCAATTGCCCTGCCAAGCCTCGAGGAGAATCCCGAGTTGTCCCTCGCAACTAGGCAGGAGTCCTGACGTGGCTGAACAAACACGTGGGTGGAAGGGCCATCCCCGTCGTAACTCGAGAATATACCCCAGGTTCCCGCCGCAACTCGAGAAAAACCATGAGACTTCCCCCTCGCCGCGAGATGAGGCCCGATTCCCCTGCACTGCGAGCAGAGCAATTCCGTGTTGCACATCACACATGAAAGGAGCCTTGATTTCCTTGATGGCACTCCAGAGAAACCCCAAGAACACTGTTTCAAGGCTAGAGGGATCCTGAGGTCACTGTAGCAACACGAAAGAGCTCCGTGGACCAAGAATCAACACGAGAAGAGAGGTTAGTCCTTGGCTTCGACTCCTGAGGAATACCACCTTACCACAAGCACCTCAAGAGGAGGCTTCTTTCAGCTCTAGGTATGTGAGAGGGATCCTGAGTTTGCGGCCTCAAGTGGAATGGACAGCACGATGCCCTGACTCGAAATAAGGCCGGATATCCCTGCAGTGACTTGAATGCAGGCTCGTCTTGCATCTCCCAAGAAGAAAGGATGTCTGAATCCCCTGTGGAGACCACAGAGAAACACCTAGTTCCCCACGTCATCGCGACCGGAGGCCTCACATCCTTTGAAAACTCCAGAGGTACGCGGAGATCAGTGCCTCCAAAGAGACGATGCCTGACTCCTCGTGAAAATTGATAGGAGTCCCAGGATTCCTGTGGCACGTGGAAAGGGACCCTTGGTCTCCCGCCTCAGCTGGAGAGGCGTCCCAATTGCCTTGCCAAGCCTTGAGGAGAATACCGAGTTGTGTCTCGCAACTAGGCAGGAGTCCTGACGTGGCTGAACAAACACTTGGGTGGAAGGGCCATCCCCGTCGTAACTCGAGAACATACCCCAGGTTCCCGCCGCAACTCGAGAAAAACCATGAGACTTCCCACTCGACGCGAGATGAGGCCCGATTCCCCTGTACTGCGTGCAGAGCAATTCCGTCTTGCACATCACACATGAAAGGAGCCTTGATTTCCTTGATGGCACTCCAGAGAAACCCCAAGAACACTGTTTCAAGGATAGAGGGATCCTGAGGTCACTGTAGCAACACGAAAGAACTCTGTGGACCAAAAATCAACTCGAAAAGAGAGGTTAGTCCCTGGATTCGTCTCCAGAGGAATACCACCTTACCACAAGCACCTCAAGAGGAGGCTTCTCTCAGCTCTAGGTATGTGAGAGGGACCCTGAGTTTGCGGCCTCAAGTGGAATGGACACCGCGATGCCCTGACTCGAAATAAGGCCGGATATCCCTGCAGTGACTTCAATGCAGGCTCGTCTTGCATCTCCCAGGACGAAAGGATGTCTGAATCCCCTGTGGAAAGCACAGAGAAAGACTATGTTCCCCTCCTCATCGCGACCGATAGCCTCACATCCTTTGAAAACTCCAGAGGTACGCGGAGATCAGTGCCTCCAAAGGAGACGATGCCTGACTCCTCGTGCAACTTGATAGGAGTCCCAGGATTCCTGTGGCACGTGGAAAGGGACACTTGCTCTCAAACCTCAGCTGGAGAGGCGTCCAAATTGCCCTGCCAAGCCTCGAGGAGAATCCAGAGTTGTCCCTCGCAACTAGGCAGGAGTCCTGACGTCGCTGAAGAAACACGTGGGTGGAAGGGCCATCCCCGTCGTAACTCGAGAATATACCCCAGGTTCCCGCCGCAACTCGAGAAAAACCATGAGACTTCCCCCTCGCCGCGAGATGAGGCCCGATTCCTCTGCACTGCGAGCAGAGCAATTCCGTGTTGCACATCACACATGAAAGGAGCCTTGATTTCCTTCATGGCACTCCAGAGAAACCCCAAGAACACTGTTTCAAGGCTAGAGGGATCCTGAGGTCACTGTAGCAACACGAAAGAGCTCCGTGGACCAAGAATCAACACGAGATGAGAGGTTAGTCCCTGGCTTCGACTCCTGAGGAATACCACCTTACCACAAGCACCTCAAGAGGAGGCTTCTCTCAGCTCTAGGTATGTGAGAGGGATCCTGAGTTTGCGGTCTCAAGTGGAATGGACAGCGCGATGCCCTGACTCGAAATAAGGCCGGATATCCCTGCAGTGACTTGAATGCAGGCTCGTCTTGCATCTCCCAAGAAGAAAGGATGTCTGAATCCCCTGTGGAGACCACAGAGAAACACCTAGTTCCCCACGTCATCGCGACCGGCGGCCTCACATCCTTTGAAAACTCCAGAGGTACGCGGAGATCAGTGCCTCCAAAGAGACGATGCCTGACTCCTCGTGAAAATTGATAGGAGTCCCAGGATTCCTGTGGCACGTGGAAAGGGACCCTTGGTCTCCCGCCTCAGCTGGAGAGGCGTCCCAATTGCCTTGCCAAGCCTTGAGGAGAATACCGAGTTGTGTCTCGCAACTAGGCAGGAGTCCTGACGTGGCTGAACAAACACTTGGGTGGAAGGGCCATCCCCGTCGTAACTCGAGAACATACCCCAGGTTCCCGCCGCAACTCGAGAAAAACCATGAGACTTCCCACTCGACGCGAGATGAGGCCCGATTCCCCTGTACTCCGTGCAGAGCAATTCCGTCTTGCACATCACACATGAAAGGAGCCTTGATTTCCTTGATGGCACTCCAGAGAAACCCCAAGAACACGGTTTCAAGGATAGAGGGATCCTGAGGTCACTGTAGCAACACGAAAGAACTCTGTGGACCAAAAATCAACTCGAAAAGAGAGGTTAGTCCCTGGATTCGTCTCCAGAGGAATACCACCTTACCACAAGCACCTCAAGAGGAGGCTTCTCTCAGCTCTAGGTATGTGAGAGGGACCCTGAGTTTGCGGCCTCAAGTGGAATGGACACCGCGATGCCCTGACTCGAAATAAGGCCGGATATCCCTGCAGTGACTTGAATGCAGGCTCGTCTTGCATCTCCGAAGATGAAAGGATGTCTGAATCCCCTGTGGAGACCACAGAGAAACACCTAGTTCCCCACCTCATCGCGACCGATAGCCTCACATCCTTTGAAAACTTCAGAGGTACGCGGAGATCAGTGCCTCCAAAGGAGACGATGCCTGACTCCTCGTGAATCTTGATAGGAGTCCCAGGATTCCTGTGGCACGTGGAAAGGGACCCTTGCTCTCCCGCCTCAGCTGGAGAGGCGTCCCAATTGCCTTGCCAAGCCTCGAGGAGAATCCCGAGTTGTGTCTCGCAACTAGGCAAGAGTCCTGACGTGGCTGAACAAACACGTGGGTGGAAGGGCCATCCCCGTCGTAACTCGAGAATATACCCCAGGTTCCCGCCGCAACTCGAGAAAAACCGTGAGACTTACCCCTCTCCGCGAGATGAGGCCCGATTCCCCTGCACTGCGTGCAGAGCAATTCTGTGTTGCACATCACACATGAAAGGAGCCTTGATTTCCTTCATGGCACTCCAGAGTTACCCCAAGAACACTGTTTCAAGGCTAGAGGGATCCTGAGGTCACTGTAGCAACACGAAAGAGCTCCGTGGACCAAAAATCAACTCGAGATGAGAGGTTAGTCCCTGGCTTCGACTCCAGAGGAATACCACCTTACCACAAGCACCTCAAGAGGAGGCTTCTCTCAGCTCTAGGTATGTGAGAGGGACCCTGAGTTTGCGGCCTCAAGTGGAATGGACACCGCGATGCCCTGACTCGAAATAAGGCCGGATATCCCTGCAGTGACTGGAATGCAGGCTCGTCTTGCATCTCCCAAGAGGAAAGGGTGTCTGAATCCCCTGTGGAGACCACAGAGAAAGACCTAGTTCCCCACCTCATCGCGACAGGAGGCCTCACATCCTTTGAAAACTCCAGAGGTATGCGGAGATCAGTGCCTCCAAAGGAGACGATGCCTGACTCCTCGTGAAACTTGATAGGAGTCCGAGGATTCCTGTGGCACGTGGAAAGGGACCCTTGGTCTCCCGTCTCAGCTGGAGAGGCGTCCCAATTGCCCTGCAAAGCTTCGAGGAGAATCCCGAGTTGTCCCTCGCAACTAGGCAGGAGTCCTGACATGGCTGAACACACACGTGTGTGGAAGGGCCATCCCCGTCGTAACTCGAGAATATACCCCAGGTTCACGCCGCAACTCGAGAAAAACCATGAGACTTCCCCCTCGCCGCGAGATGAGGCCCGATTCCCCTGCACTGCGTGCAGAGCAATTCCGTGTTGCACATCACACATGAAAGGAGCCTTGATTTCCTTGATGGCACTCCAGAGAAACCCCAAGAACACTGTTTCAAGGCTAGAGGGATCCTGAGGTCACTGTAGCAACACGAAAGAGCTCCGTGGACCAAGAATCAACACGAGATGAGAGGTTAGTCCCTGGCTTCGACTCCTGAGGAATACCACTTTACCACAAGCACCTCAAGAGGAGGCTTCTCTCAGCTCTAGGTATGTGAGAGGGACCCTGAGTTTGCGGCCTCAAGTGGAATGGACACCGCGATGCCCTGACGTGAAATAAGGCTGGATATCCCTGCAGTGACTTGAATGCAGGCTCGTCTTGCATCTCCCAAGATGAAAGGATGTCTGAATCCCCTGTGGAGACCACAGAGAAAGACCTAGTTCCCCACCTCATCGCGACCGGAGGCCTCACATCCTTTGAAAACTCCAGAGGTACGCGGAGATCAGTGCCTCCAAAGGAGACGATGCCTGACTCCTCGTGAAACTTGATAGGAGTCCCAGGATTCCTGTGGCACGTGGAAAGGGACCCTTGGTCTCCCGCCTCAGCTGGAGAGGCGTCCCAATTGCCTTGCCAAGCCTCGAGGAGAATCCCGAGTTGTGTCTCGCAACTAGGCAAGAGTCCTGACGTGGCTGAACAAACACGTGTGTGGAAGGGCCATCCCCGTCGTAACTCGAGAATATACCCCAGGTTCCCGCCGCAACTCGAGAAAAAACATGAGACTTCCCCCTCGCCGCGAGATGAGGCCCGATTCCCCTGCACTGCGTGCAGAGCAATTCTGTGTTGCACATCACACATGACAGGAGCCTTGATTTCCTTCATGGCACTCCAGAGAAACCCCAAGAACACTGTTTCAAGGCTAGAGGGATCCTGAGGTCACTGTAGCAACACGAAAGAGCTCCGTGGACCAAAAATCAACTCGAGATGAGAGGTTAGTCCCTGGCTTCGACTCCTGAGGAATACCACCTTACCACAAGCACCTCAAGAGGAGGCTTCTCTCAGCTCTAGGTATGTGAGAGGGACCCTGAGTTTGCGGCCTCAAGTGGAATGGACACCGCGATGCCCTGACTCGAAATAAGGCCGGATATCCCTGCAGTGACTGGAATGCAGGCTCGTCTTGCATCTCCCAAGACGAAAGGGTGTCTGAATCCCCTGTGGAGACCACAGAGAAAGACATAGTTCCCCACCTCATCGCGACAGGAGGCCTCACATCCTTTGAAAACTCCAGAGTTATGCGGAGATCAGTGCCTCCAAAGGAGACGATGCCTGACTCCTCGTGAAACTTGATAGGAGACCGAGGATTACTGTGGCATGTGGAAAGGGACCCTTGGTCTCCCGTCTCAGCTGGAGAGGCGTCCCAATTGCCCTGCAAAGCTTCGAGGAGAATCCCGAGTTGTCCCTCGCAACTAGGCAGGAGTCCTGACATGGCTGAACACACACGTGTGTGGAAGGGCCATCCCCGTCGTAACTCGAGAATATACCCCAGGTTCCCGCCGCAACTCGAGAAAAACCATGAGACTTCCCCCTCGCCGCGAGATGAGGCCCGATTCCCCTGCACTGCGTGCAGAGCAATTCCGTGTTGCACATCACACATGAAAGGAGCCTTGATTTCCTTGATGGCACTCCAGAGAAACCCCAAGAACACTGTTTCAAGGCTAGAGGGATCCTGAGGTCACTGTAGCAACACGAAAGAGCTCCGTGGACCAAGAATCAACACGAGATGAGAGGTTAGTCCCTGGCTTCGACTCCTGAGGAATACCACCTTACCACAAGCACCTAAAGAGGAGGCTTCTCTCAGCTCTAGGTATGTGAGAGGGATCCTGAGTTTGCGGCCTCAAGTGGAATGGACACCGCGATGCCCTGACTCGAAATAAGGCCGGATATCCCTGCAGTGACTTGAATGCAGGCTCGTCTTGCATCTCCCAAGAAGAAAGGATGTCTGAATTCCCTGTGGAGACCACAGAGAAACACCTAGTTCCCCACCTCATCGCGACCGCAGGCCTCACATCCTTTGAAACCTCCAGAGGTACGCGGAGATCAGTGCCTCCAAAGGAGACGATGCCTGACTCCTCGTGAAACTTGATAGGAGTCCCAGGATTCCTGTGGCACGTGGAAAGGGACACTTGGTCTCCCGCCTCAGCTGGAGAGGCCTTCCAATTGCCCTGCCAAGCCTCGAGGAGAATCCCGAGTTTTCCCTCGCAACTAGGCAGGAGTCCTGACGTGGCTGAACAAACACGTGTGTGGAAGGGCCATCCCCGTCGTAACTCGAGAATATACCCCAGGTTCCCGCCGCAACTCGAGAAAAACCATGAGACTTCCCCCTCGCCGCGAGATGAGGCCCGATTCCCCTGCACTGCGTGCAGAGCAATTCCGTGTTGCACATCACACATGAAAGGAGCCTTGATTTCCTTGATGGCACTCCAGAGAAACCCCAAGAACACTGTTTCAAGGATAGAGGGATCCTGAGGTCACTGTAGCAACACGAAAGAACTCTGTGGACCAAAAATCAACTCGAAAAGAGAGGTTAGTCCCTGGATTCGTCTCCAGAGGAATACCACCTTACCACAAGCACCTCAAGAGGAGGCTTCTCTCAGCTCTAGGTATGTGAGAGGGACCCTGAATTTGCGGCCTCAAGTGGAATGGACACCGCGATGCCCTGACTCGAAATAAGGCCGGATATCCCTGCAGTGACTTCAATGCAGGCTCGTCTTGCATCTCCCAGGACGAAAGGATGTCTGAATCCCCTGTGGAAAGCACAGAGAAAGACTATGTTCCCCTCCTCATCGCGACCGATAGCCTCACATCCTTTGAAAACTCCAGAGGTACGCGGAGATCAGTGCCTCCAAAGGAGACGATGCCTGACTCCTCGTGCAACTTGATAGGAGTCCCAGGATTCCTGTGGCACGTGGAAAGGGACACTTGCTCTCAAACCTCAGCTGGAGAGGCGTCCAAATTGCCCTGCCAAGCCTCGAGGAGAATCCAGAGTTGTCCCTCGCAACTAGGCAGGAGTCCTGACGTCGCTGAAGAAACACGTGGGTGGAAGGGCCATCCCCGTCGTAACTCGAGAATATACCCCAGGTTCCCGCCGCAACTCGAGAAAAACCATGAGACTTCCC
Organism: Cervus elaphus; assembly: GCF_910594005.1. Classification (NCBI taxonomy): domain Eukaryota; kingdom Metazoa; phylum Chordata; class Mammalia; order Artiodactyla; family Cervidae; genus Cervus; species Cervus elaphus. The sequence goes on from NC_057828.1 coordinate 2,370,566, forward strand.
CCTCGCCGCGAGATGAGGCCCGATTCCCCTGCACTGCGAGCAGAGCAATTCCGTGTTGCACATCACACATGAAAGGAGCCTTGATTTCCTTCATGGCACTCCAGAGAAACCCCAAGAACACTGTTTCAAGGCTAGAGGGATCCTGAGGTCACTGTAGCAACACGAAAGAGCTCCGTGGACCAAGAATCAACACGAGATGAGAGGTTAGTCCCTGGCTTCGACTCCTGAGGAATACCACCTTACCACAAGCACCTCAAGAGGAGGCTTCTCTCAGCTCTAGGTATGTGAGAGGGATCCTGAGTTTGCGGTCTCAAGTGGAATGGACAGCGCGATGCCCTGACTCGAAATAAGGCCGGATATCCCTGCAGTGACTTGAATGCAGGCTCGTCTTGCATCTCCCAAGAAGAAAGGATGTCTGAATCCCCTGTGGAGACCACAGAGAAACACCTAGTTCCCCACGTCATCGCGACCGGCGGCCTCACATCCTTTGAAAACTCCAGAGGTACGCGGAGATCAGTGCCTCCAAAGAGACGATGCCTGACTCCTCGTGAAAATTGATAGGAGTCCCAGGATTCCTGTGGCACGTGGAAAGGGACCCTTGGTCTCCCGCCTCAGCTGGAGAGGCGTCCCAATTGCCTTGCCAAGCCTTGAGGAGAATACCGAGTTGTGTCTCGCAACTAGGCAGGAGTCCTGACGTGGCTGAACAAACACTTGGGTGGAAGGGCCATCCCCGTCGTAACTCGAGAACATACCCCAGGTTCCCGCCGCAACTCGAGAAAAACCATGAGACTTCCCACTCGACGCGAGATGAGGCCCGATTCCCCTGTACTCCGTGCAGAGCAATTCCGTCTTGCACATCACACATGAAAGGAGCCTTGATTTCCTTGATGGCACTCCAGAGAAACCCCAAGAACACGGTTTCAAGGATAGAGGGATCCTGAGGTCACTGTAGCAACACGAAAGAACTCTGTGGACCAAAAATCAACTCGAAAAGAGAGGTTAGTCCCTGGATTCGTCTCCAGAGGAATACCACCTTACCACAAGCACCTCAAGAGGAGGCTTCTCTCAGCTCTAGGTATGTGAGAGGGACCCTGAGTTTGCGGCCTCAAGTGGAATGGACACCGCGATGCCCTGACTCGAAATAAGGCCGGATATCCCTGCAGTGACTTGAATGCAGGCTCGTCTTGCATCTCCGAAGATGAAAGGATGTCTGAATCCCCTGTGGAGACCACAGAGAAACACCTAGTTCCCCACCTCATCGCGACCGATAGCCTCACATCCTTTGAAAACTTCAGAGGTACGCGGAGATCAGTGCCTCCAAAGGAGACGATGCCTGACTCCTCGTGAATCTTGATAGGAGTCCCAGGATTCCTGTGGCACGTGGAAAGGGACCCTTGCTCTCCCGCCTCAGCTGGAGAGGCGTCCCAATTGCCTTGCCAAGCCTCGAGGAGAATCCCGAGTTGTGTCTCGCAACTAGGCAAGAGTCCTGACGTGGCTGAACAAACACGTGGGTGGAAGGGCCATCCCCGTCGTAACTCGAGAATATACCCCAGGTTCCCGCCGCAACTCGAGAAAAACCGTGAGACTTACCCCTCTCCGCGAGATGAGGCCCGATTCCCCTGCACTGCGTGCAGAGCAATTCTGTGTTGCACATCACACATGAAAGGAGCCTTGATTTCCTTCATGGCACTCCAGAGAAACCCCAAGAACACTGTTTCAAGGCTAGAGGGATCCTGAGGTCACTGTAGCAACACGAAAGAGCTCCGTGGACCAAAAATCAACTCGAGATGAGAGGTTAGTCCCTGGCTTCGACTCCAGAGGAATACCACCTTACCACAAGCACCTCAAGAGGAGGCTTCTCTCAGCTCTAGGTATGTGAGAGGGACCCTGAGTTTGCGGCCTCAAGTGGAATGGACACCGCGATGCCCTGACTCGAAATAAGGCCGGATATCCCTGCAGTGACTGGAATGCAGGCTCGTCTTGCATCTCCCAAGAGGAAAGGGTGTCTGAATCCCCTGTGGAGACCACAGAGAAAGACCTAGTTCCCCACCTCATCGCGACAGGAGGCCTCACATCCTTTGAAAACTCCAGAGGTATGCGGAGATCAGTGCCTCCAAAGGAGACGATGCCTGACTCCTCGTGAAACTTGATAGGAGTCCGAGGATTCCTGTGGCACGTGGAAAGGGACCCTTGGTCTCCCGTCTCAGCTGGAGAGGCGTCCCAATTGCCCTGCAAAGCTTCGAGGAGAATCCCGAGTTGTCCCTCGCAACTAGGCAGGAGTCCTGACATGGCTGAACACACACGTGTGTGGAAGGGCCATCCCCGTCGTAACTCGAGAATATACCCCAGGTTCACGCCGCAACTCGAGAAAAACCATGAGACTTCCCCCTCGCCGCGAGATGAGGCCCGATTCCCCTGCACTGCGTGCAGAGCAATTCCGTGTTGCACATCACACATGAAAGGAGCCTTGATTTCCTTGATGGCACTCCAGAGAAACCCCAAGAACACTGTTTCAAGGCTAGAGGGATCCTGAGGTCACTGTAGCAACACGAAAGAGCTCCGTGGACCAAGAATCAACACGAGATGAGAGGTTAGTCCCTGGCTTCGACTCCTGAGGAATACCACTTTACCACAAGCACCTCAAGAGGAGGCTTCTCTCAGCTCTAGGTATGTGAGAGGGACCCTGAGTTTGCGGCCTCAAGTGGAATGGACACCGCGATGCCCTGACGCGAAATAAGGCTGGATATCCCTGCAGTGACTTGAATGCAGGCTCGTCTTGCATCTCCCAAGATGAAAGGATGTCTGAATCCCCTGTGGAGACCACAGAGAAAGACCTAGTTCCCCACCTCATCGCGACCGGAGGCCTCACATCCTTTGAAAACTCCAGAGGTACGCGGAGATCAGTGCCTCCAAAGGAGACGATGCCTGACTCCTCGTGAAACTTGATAGGAGTCCCAGGATTCCTGTGGCACGTGGAAAGGGACCCTTGGTCTCCCGCCTCAGCTGGAGAGGCGTCCCAATTGCCTTGCCAAGCCTCGAGGAGAATCCCGAGTTGTGTCTCGCAACTAGGCAAGAGTCCTGACGTGGCTGAACAAACACGTGTGTGGAAGGGCCATCCCCGTCGTAACTCGAGAATATACCCCAGGTTCCCGCCGCAACTCGAGAAAAAACATGAGACTTCCCCCTCGCCGCGAGATGAGGCCCGATTCCCCTGCACTGCGTGCAGAGCAATTCTGTGTTGCACATCACACATGACAGGAGCCTTGATTTCCTTCATGGCACTCCAGAGAAACCCCAAGAACACTGTTTCAAGGCTAGAGGGATCCTGAGGTCACTGTAGCAACACGAAAGAGCTCCGTGGACCAAAAATCAACTCGAGATGAGAGGTTAGTCCCTGGCTTCGACTCCAGAGGAATACCACCTTACCACAAGCACCTCAAGAGGAGGCTTCTCTCAGCTCTAGGTATGTGAGAGGGACCCTGAGTTTGCGGCCTCAAGTGGAATGGACACCGCGATGCCCTGACTCGAAATAAGGCCGGATATCCCTGCAGTGACTGGAATGCAGGCTCGTCTTGCATCTCCCAAGACGAAAGGGTGTCTGAATCCCCTGTGGAGACCACAGAGAAAGACATAGTTCCCCACCTCATCGCGACAGGAGGCCTCACATCCTTTGAAAACTCCAGAGTTATGCGGAGATCAGTGCCTCCAAAGGAGACGATGCCTGACTCCTCGTGAAACTTGATAGGAGACCGAGGATTACTGTGGCACGTGGAAAGGGACCCTTGGTCTCCCGTCTCAGCTGGAGAGGCGTCCCAATTGCCCTGCAAAGCTTCGAGGAGAATCCCGAGTTGTCCCTCGCAACTAGGCAGGAGTCCTGACATGGCTGAACACACACGTGTGTGGAAGGGCCATCCCCGTCGTAACTCGAGAATATACCCCAGGTTCCCGCCGCAACTCGAGAAAAACCATGAGACTTCCCCCTCGCCGCGAGATGTGGCCCGATTCCCCTGCACTGCGTGCAGAGCAATTCCGTGTTGCACATCACACATGAAAGGAGCCTTGATTTCCTTGATGGCACTCCAGAGAAACCCCAAGAACACTGTTTCAAGGCTAGAGGGATCCTGAGGTCACTGTAGCAACACGAAAGAGCTCCGTGGACCAAGAATCAACACGAGATGAGAGGTTAGTCCCTGGCTTCGACTCCTGAGGAATACCACCTTACCACAAGCACCTAAAGAGGAGGCTTCTCTCAGCTCTAGGTATGTGAGAGGGATCCTGAGTTTGCGGCCTCAAGTGGAATGGACACCGCGATGCCCTGACTCGAAATAAGGCCGGATATCCCTGCAGTGACTTGAATGCAGGCTCGTCTTGCATCTCCCAAGAAGAAAGGATGTCTGAATTCCCTGTGGAGACCACAGAGAAACACCTAGTTCCCCACCTCATCGCGACCGCAGGCCTCACATCCTTTGAAACCTCCAGAGGTACGCGGAGATCAGTGCCTCCAAAGGAGACGATGCCTGACTCCTCGTGAAACTTGATAGGAGTCCCAGGATTCCTGTGGCACGTGGAAAGGGACACTTGGTCTCCCGCCTCAGCTGGAGAGGCGTTCCAATTGCCCTGCCAAGCCTCGAGGAGAATCCCGAGTTTTCCCTCGCAACTAGGCAGGAGTCCTGACGTGGCTGAACAAACACGTGTGTGGAAGGGCCATCCCCGTCGTAACTCGAGAATATACCCCAGGTTCCCGCCGCAACTCGAGAAAAACCATGAGACTTCCCCCTCGCCGCGAGATGAGGCCCGATTCCCCTGCACTGCGTGCAGAGCAATTCCGTGTTGCACATCACACATGAAAGGAGCCTTGATTTCCTTGATGGCACTCCAGAGAAACCCCAAGAACACTGTTTCAAGGCTAGAGGGATCCTGAGGTCACTGTAGCAACACGAAAGAGCTCCGTGGGCCAAAAATCAACTCGAGATGAGATGTTAGTCCCTGTCTTCGAATCCAGAGGAATACCACCTTACCACAAGCACCTCAAGAGGAGGCTTCTCTCAGCTCTAGGTATGTGAGAGGGACCCTGAGTTTGCGGCCTCAAGTGGAATGGACACCGCGATGCCCTGACGCGAAATAAGGCTGGATATCCCTGCAGTGACTTGAATGCAGGCTCGTCTTGCATCTCCCAAGATGAAAGGATGTCTGAATCCCCTGTGGAGACCACAGAGAAAGACCTAGTTCCCCACCTCATCGCGACCGGAGGCCTCACATCCTTTGAAAACTCCAGAGGTACGCGGAGATCAGTGCCTCCAAAGGAGACGATGCCTGACTCCTCGTGAAACTTGATAGGAGTCCCAGGATTCCTGTGGCACGTGGAAAGGGACCCTTGGTCTCCCGCCTCAGCTGGAGAGGCATCCCAATTGCCCTGCAAAGCCTCGAGGAGAATCCCGAGTTGTCCCTCGCAACTAGGCAGGAGTCCTGACGTCGCTGAAGAAACACGTGGGTGGAAGGGCCATCCCCGTCGTAACTCGAGAATATACCCCAGGTTCCCGCCGCAACTCGAGAAAAACCATGAGACTTCCCCCTCGCCGCGAGATGAGGCCCGATTCCCCTGAACTGCGAGCAGAGCAATTCCGTGTTGCACATCACACATGAAAGGAGCCTTGATTTCCTTCATGGCACTCCAGAGAAACCCCAAGAACACTGTTTCAAGGCTAGAGGGATCCTGAGGTCACTGTAGCAACACGAAAGAGCTCCGTGGACCAAGAATCAACACGAGATGAGAGGTTAGTCCCTGGCTTCGACTCCTGAGGAATACCACCTTACCACAAGCACCTCAAGAGGAGGCTTCTCTCAGCTCTAGGTATGTGAGAGGGATCCTGAGTATGCGGCCTCAAGTGGAATGGACAGCGCGATGCCCTGACTCGAAATAAGGCCGGATATCCCTGCAGTGACTTGAATGCAGGCTCGTCTTGCATCTCCCAAGAAGAAAGGATGTCTGAATCCCCTGTGGAGACCACAGAGAAACACCTAGTTCCCCACGTCATCGCGACCGGCGGCCTCACATCCTTTGAAAACTCCAGAGGTACGCGGAGATCAGTGCCTCCAAAGAGACGATGCCTGACTCCTCGTGAAAATTGATAGGAGTCCCAGGATTCCTGTGGCACGTGGAAAGGGACCCTTGGTCTCCCGCCTCAGCTGGAGAGGCGTCCCAATTGCCTTGCCAAGCCTTGAGGAGAATACCGAGTTGTGTCTCGCAACTAGGCAGGAGTCCAGACGTGGCTGAACAAACACTTGGGTGGAAGGGCCATCCCCGTCGTAACTCGAGAACATACCCCAGGTTCCGCCGCAACTCGAGAAAAACCATGAGACTTCCCACTCGACGCGAGATGAGGCCCGATTCCCCTGTACTGCGTGCAGAGCAATTCCGTCTTGCACATCACACATGAAAGGAGCCTTGATTTCCTTGATGGCACTCCAGAGAAACCCCAAGAACACTGTTTCAAGGATAGAGGGATCCTGAGGTCACTGTAGCAACACGAAAGAACTCTGTGGACCAAAAATCAACTCGAAAAGAGAGGTTAGTCCTTGGATTCGTCTCCAGAGGAATACCACCTTACCACAAGCACCTCAAGAGGAGGCTTCTCTCAGCTCTAGGTATGTGAGAGGGACCCTGAATTTGCGGCCTCAAGTGGAATGGACACCGCGATGCCCTGACTCGAAATAAGGCCGGATATCCCTGCAGTGACTTCAATGCAGGCTCGTCTTGCATCTCCCAGGACGAAAGGATGTCTGAATCCCCTGTGGAAAGCACAGAGAAAGACTATGTTCCCCTCCTCATCGCGACCGATAGCCTCACATCCTTTGAAAACTCCAGAGGTACGCGGAGATCAGTGCCTCCAAAGGAGACGATGCCTGACTCCTCGTGCAACTTGATAGGAGTCCCAGGATTCCTGTGGCACGTGGAAAGGGACACTTGCTCTCAAGCCTCAGCTGGAGAGGCGTCCAAATTGCCCTGCCAAGCCTCGAGGAGAATCCAGAGTTGTCCCTCGCAACTAGGCAGGAGTCCTGACGTCGCTGAAGAAACACGTGGGTGGAAGGGCCATCCCCGTCGTAACTCAAGAATATACCCCAGGTTCCCGCCGCAACTCGAGAAAAACCATGAGACTTCCCCCTCGCCGCGAGATGAGGCCCGATTCCCCTGCACTGCGAGCAGAGCAATTCCGTGTTGCACATCACACATGAAAGGAGCCTTGATTTCCTTCATGGCACTCCAGAGAAACCCCAAGAACACTGTTTCAAGGCTAGAGGGATCCTGAGGTCACTGTAGCAACACGAAAGAGCTCCGTGGACCAAGAATCAACACGAGATGAGAGGTTAGTCCCTGGCTTCGACTCCTGAGGAATACCACCTTACCACAAGCACCTCAAGAGGAGGCTTCTCTCAGCTCTAGGTATGTGAGAGGGATCCTGAGTTTGCGGCCTCAAGTGGAATGGACAGCGCGATGCCCTGACTCGAAATAAGGCCGGATATCCCTGCAGTGACTTGAATGCAGGCTCGTCTTGCATCTCCCAAGAAGAAAGGATGTCTGAATCCCCTGTGGAGACCACAGAGAAACACCTAGTTCCCCACGTCATCGCGACCGGCGGCCTCACATCCTTTGAAAACTCCAGAGGTACGCGGAGATCAGTGCCTCCAAAGAGACGATGCCTGACTCCTCGTGAAAATTGATAGGAGTCCCAGGATTCCTGTGGCACGTGGAAAGGGACCCTTGGTCTCCCGCCTCAGCTGGAGAGGCGTCCCAATTGCCTTGCCAAGCCTTGAGGAGAATACCGAGTTGTGTCTCGCAACTAGGCAGGAGTCCTGACGTGGCTGAACAAACACTTGGGTGGAAGGGCCATCCCCGTCGTAACTCGAGAACATACCCCAGGTTCCCGCCGCAACTCGAGAAAAACCATGAGACTTCCCACTCGACGCGAGATGAGGCCCGATTCCCCTGTACTGCGTGCAGAGCAATTCCGTCTTGCACATCACACATGAAAGGAGCCTTGATTTCCTTGATGGCACTCCAGAGAAACCCCAAGAACACTGTTTCAAGGATAGAGGGATCCTGAGGTCACTGTAGCAACACGAAAGAACTCTGTGGACCAAAAATCAACTCGAAAAGAGAGGTTAGTCCCTGGATTCGTCTCCAGAGGAATACCACCTTACCACAAGCACCTCAAGAGGAGGCTTCTCTCAGCTCTAGGTATGTGAGAGGGACCCTGAATTTGCGGCCTCAAGTGGAATGGACACCGCGATGCCCTGACTCGAAATAAGGCCGGATATCCCTGCAGTGACTTCAATGCAGGCTCGTCTTGCATCTCCCAGGACGAAAGGATGTCTGAATCCCCTGTGGAAAGCACAGAGAAAGACTTTGTTCCCCTCCTCATCGCGACCGATAGCCTCACATCCTTTGAAAACTCCAGAGGTACGCGGAGATCAGTGCCTCCAAAGGAGACGATGCCTGACTCCTCGTGAAACTTGATAGGAGTCCCAGGATTCCTGTGGCACGTGGAAAGGGACACTTGCTCTCAAGCCTCAGCTGGAGAGGCGTCCCAATTGCCCTGCCAAGCCTCGAGGAGAATCCAGAGTTGTCCCTCGCAACTAGGCAGGAGTCCTGACGTCACTGAAGAAACACGTGGGTGGAAGGGCCATCCCCGTCGTAACTCGAGAATATACCCCAGGTTCCCGCCGCAACTCGAGAAAAACCATGAGACTTCCCCCTCGCCGCGAGATGAGGCCCGATTTCCCTGCACTGCGTGCAGAGCAATTCCGTGTTGCACATCACACATGAAAGGAGCCTTGATTTCCTTGATGGCACTCCAGAGAAACCCCAAGAACACGGTTTCAAGGATAGAGGGATCCTGAGGTCACTGTAGCAACACGAAAGAACTCTGTGGACCAAAAATCAACTCGAAAAGAGAGGTTAGTCCCTGGATTCGTCTCCAGAGGAATACCACCTTACCACAAGCACCTCAAGAGGAGGCTTCTCTCAGCTCTAGGTATGTGAGAGGGACCCTGAGTTTGCGGCCTCAAGTGGAATGGACACCGCGATGCCCTGACTCGAAATAAGGCCGGATATCCCTGCAGTGACTTGAATGCAGGCTCGTCTTGCATCTCCCAAGATGAAAGGATGTCTGAATCCCCTGTGGAGACCACAGAGAAACACCTAGTTCCCCACCTCATCGCGACCGATAGCCTCACATCCTTTGAAAACTTCAGAGGTACGCGGAGATCAGTGCCTCCAAAGGAGACGATGCCTGACTCCTCGTGAATCTTGATAGGAGTCCCAGGATTCCTGTGGCACGTGGAAAGGGACCCTTGCTCTCCCGCCTCAGCTGGAGAGGCGTCCCAATTGCCTTGCCAAGCCTCGAGGAGAATCCCGAGTTGTGTCTCGCAACTAGGCAAGAGTCCTGACGTGGCTGAACAAACACGTGGGTGGAAGGGCCATCCCCGTCGTAACTCGAGAATATACCCCAGGTTCCCGCCGCAACTCGAGAAAAACCATGAGACTTACCCCTCTCCGCGAGATGAGGCCCGATTCCCCTGCACTGCGTGCAGAGCAATTCTGTGTTGCACATCACACATGAAAGGAGCCTTGATTTCCTTCATGGCACTCCAGAGAAACCCCAAGAACACTGTTTCAAGGCTAGAGGGATCCTGAGGTCACTGTAGCAACACGAAAGAGCTCCGTGGACCAAAAATCAACTCGAGATGAGAGGTTAGTCCCTGGCTTCGACTCCAGAGGAATACCACCTTACCACAAGCACCTCAAGAGGAGGCTTCTCTCAGCTCTAGGTATGTGAGAGGGACCCTGAGTTTGCGGCCTCAAGTGGAATGGACACCGCGATGCCCTGACTCGAAATAAGGCCGGATATCCCTGCAGTGACTGGAATGCAGGCTCGTCTTGCATCTCCCAAGAGGAAAGGGTGTCTGAATCCCCTGTGGAGACCACAGAGAAAGACCTAGTTCCCCACCTCATCGCGACAGGAGGCCTCACATCCTTTGAAAACTCCAGAGGTATGCGGAGATCAGTGCCTCCAAAGGAGACGATGCCTGACTCCTCGTGAAACTTGATAGGAGACCGAGGATTACTGTGGCACGTGGAAAGGGACCCTTGGTCTCCCGTCTCAGCTGGAGAGGCGTCCCAATTGCCCTGCAAAGCTTCGAGGAGAATCCCGAGTTGTCCCTCGCAACTAGGCAGGAGTCCTGACATGGCTGAACACACACGTGTGTGGAAGGGCCATCCCCGTCGTAACTCGAGAATATACCCCAGGTTCCCGCCGCAACTCGAGAAAAACCATGAGACTTCCCCCTCGCCGCGAGATGTGGCCCGATTCCCCTGCACTGCGTGCAGAGCAATTCCGTGTTGCACATCACACATGAAAGGAGCCTTGATTTCCTTGATGGCACTCCAGAGAAACCCCAAGAACACTGTTTCAAGGCTAGAGGGATCCTGAGGTCACTGTAGCAACACGAAAGAGCTCCGTGGACCAAGAATCAACACGAGATGAGAGGTTAGTCCCTGGCTTCGACTCCTGAGGAATACCACTTTACCACAAGCACCTAAAGAGGAGGCTTCTCTCAGCTCTAGGTATGTGAGAGGGATCCTGAGTTTGCGGCCTCAAGTGGAATGGACACCGCGATGCCCTGACTCGAAATAAGGCCGGATATCCCTGCAGTGACTTGAATGCAGGCTCGTCTTGCATCTCCCAAGAAGAAAGGATGTCTGAATTCCCTGTGGAGACCACAGAGAAAGACCTAGTTCCCCACCTCATCGCGACCGCAGGCCTCACATCCTTTGAAACCTCCAGAGGTACGCGGAGATCAGTGCCTCCAAAGGAGACGATGCCTGACTCCTCGTGAAACTTGATAGGAGTCCCAGGATTCCTGTGGCACGTGGAAAGGGACACTTGGTCTCCCGCCTCAGCTGGAGAGGCGTTCCAATTGCCCTGCCAAGCCTCGAGGAGAATCCCGAGTTGTCCCTCGCAACTAGGCAGGAGTCCTGACGTGGCTGAACAAACACGTGTGTGGAAGGGCCATCCCCGTCGTAACTCGAGAATATACCCCAGGTTCCCGCCGCAACTCGAGAAAAACCATGAGACTTCCCCCTCGCCGCGAGATGAGGCCCGATTCCCCTGCACTGCGTGCAGAGCAATTCCGTGTTGCACATCACACATGAAAGGAGCCTTGATTTCCTTGATGGCACTCCAGAGAAACCCCAAGAACACTGTTTCAAGGCTAGAGGGATCCTGAGGTCACTGTAGCAACACGAAAGAGCTCCGTGGGCCAAAAATCAACTCGAGATGAGATGTTAGTCCCTGGCTTCGACTCCAGAGGAATACCACCTTACCACAAGCACCTCAAGAGGAGGCTTCTCTCAGCTCTAGGTATGTGAGAGGGATCCTGAGTTTGAGGCCTCAAGTGGAATGGAAACCGCGATGCCCTGACGCGAAATAAGGCTGGATATCCCTGCAGTGACTTGAATGCAGGCTCGTCTTGCATCTCCCAAGATGAAAGGATGTCTGAATCCCCTGTGGAGACCACAGAGAAAGACCTAGTTCCCCACCTCATCGCGACCGGAGGCCTCACATCCTTTGAAAACTCCAGAGGTACGCGGAGATCAGTGCCTCCAAAGGAGACGATGCCTGACTCCTCGTGAAACTTGATAGGAGTCCCAGGATTCCTGTGGCACGTGGAAAGGGACCCTTGGTCTCCCGCCTCAGCTGGAGAGGCATCCCAATTGCCCTGCAAAGCCTCGAGGAGAATCCCGAGTTGTCCCTCGCAACTAGGCAGGAGTCCTGACGTCGCTGAAGAAACACGTGGGTGGAAGGGCCATCCCCGTCGTAACTCGAGAATATACCCCAGGTTCCCGCCGCAACTCGAGAAAAACCATGAGACTTCCCCCTCGCCGCGAGATGAGGCCCGATTCCCCTGAACTGCGAGCAGAGCAATTCCGTGTTGCACATCACACATGAAAGGAGCCTTGATTTCCTTCATGGCACTCCAGAGAAACCCCAAGAACACTGTTTCAAGGCTAGAGGGATCCTGAGGTCACTGTAGCAACACGAAAGAGCTCCGTGGACCAAGAATCAACACGAGATGAGAGGTTAGTCCCTGGCTTCGACTCCTGAGGAATACCACCTTACCACAAGCACCTCAAGAGGAGGCTTCTCTCAGCTCTAGGTATGTGAGAGGGATCCTGAGTATGCGGCCTCAAGTGGAATGGACAGCGCGATGCCCTGACTCGAAATAAGGCCGGATATCCCTGCAGTGACTTGAATGCAGGCTCGTCTTGCATCTCCCAAGAAGAAAGGATGTCTGAATCCCCTGTGGAGACCACAGAGAAACACCTAGTTCCCCACGTCATCGCGACCGGCGGCCTCACATCCTTTGAAAACTCCAGAGGTACGCGGAGATCAGTGCCTCCAAAGAGACGATGCCTGACTCCTCGTGAAAATTGATAGGAGTCCCAGGATTCCTGTGGCACGTGGAAAGGGACCCTTGGTCTCCCGCCTCAGCTGGAGAGGCGTCCCAATTGCCTTGCCAAGCCTTGAGGAGAATACCGAGTTGTGTCTCGCAACTAGGCAGGAGTCCTGACGTGGCTGAACAAACACTTGGGTGGAAGGGCCATCCCCGTCGTAACTCGAGAACATACCCCAGGTTCCGCCGCAACTCGAGAAAAACCATGAGACTTCCCACTCGACGCGAGATGAGGCCCGATTCCCCTGTACTGCGTGCAGAGCAATTCCGTCTTGCACATCACACATGAAAGGAGCCTTGATTTCCTTGATGGCACTCCAGAGAAACCCCAAGAACACTGTTTCAATGATAGAGGGATCCTGAGGTCACTGTAGCAACACGAAAGAACTCTGTGGACCAAAAATCAACTCGAAAAGAGAGGTTAGTCCTTGGATTCGTCTCCAGAGGAATACCACCTTACCACAAGCACCTCAAGAGGAGGCTTCTCTCAGCTCTAGGTATGTGAGAGGGACCCTGAATTTGCGGCCTCAAGTGGAATGGACACCGCGATGCCCTGACTCGAAATAAGGCCGGATATCCCTGCAGTGACTTCAATGCAGGCTCGTCTTGCATCTCCCAGGACGAAAGGATGTCTGAATCCCCTGTGGAAAGCACAGAGAAAGACTATGTTCCCCTCCTCATCGCGACCGATAGCCTCACATCCTTTGAAAACTCCAGAGGTACGCGGAGATCAGTGCCGCCAAAGGAGACGATGCCTGACTCCTCGTGCAACTTGATAGGAGTCCCAGGATTCCTGTGGCACGTGGAAAGGGACACTTGGTCTCAAGCCTCAGCTGGAGAGGCGTCCCAATTGCCCTGCCAAGCCTCGAGGAGAATCCAGAGTTGTCCCTCGCAACTAGGCAGGAGTCCTGACGTCGCTGAAGAAACACGTGGGTGGAAGGGCCATCCCCGTCGTAACTCGAGAATATACCCCAGGTTCCCGCCGCAACTCGAGAAAAACCATGAGACTTCCCCCTCGCCGCGAGATGAGGCCCGATTTCCCTGCACTGCGTGCAGAGCAATTCCGTGTTGCACATCACACATGAAAGGAGCCTTGATTTCCTTGATGGCACTCCAGAGAAACCCCAAGAACACTGTTTCAAGGCCAGAGGGATCCTGAGGTCACTGTAGCAACACGAAAGAGCTCCGTGGGCCAAAAATCAACTCGAGATGAGAGGTTAGTCCCTGGTTTCGACTCCAGAGGAATACCACCTTACCACCAGCACCTCAAGAGGAGGCTTCTCTAAGCTCTAGGTATTTGAGAGGGACCCTGAGTTTGCGGCCTCAAGTGGAATGGACACCGTGATGCCCTGACGCGAAATAAGGCTGGATATCCCTGCAGTGACTTGAATGCAGGCTCGTCTTGCATCTCCGAAGATGAAAGGATGTCTGAATCCCCTGTGGAGACCACAGAGAAACACCTAGTTCCCCACCTCATCGCGACCGATAGCCTCACATCCTTTGAAAACTTCAGAGGTACGCGGAGATCAGTGCCTCCAAAGGAGACGATGCCTGACTCTTCGTGAATCTTGATAGGAGTCCCAGGATTCCTGTGGCACGTGGAAAGGGACCCTTGCTCTCCCGCCTCAGCTGGAGAGGCGTTCCAATTGCCCTGCCAAGCCTCGAGGAGAATCCCGAGTTGTCCCTCGCAACTAGGCAGGAGTCCTGACGTGGCTGAACAAACACGTGGGTGGAAGGGCCATCCCCGTCGTAACTCGAGAATATACCCCAGGTTCCCGCCGCAACTCGAGAAAAACCATGAGACTTACCCCTCTCCGCGAGATGAGGCCCGATTCCCCTGCACTGCGTGCAGAGCAATTCTGTGTTGCACATCACACATGAAAGGAGCCTTGATTTCCTTCATGGCACTCCAGAGAAACCCCAAGAACACTGTTTCAAGGCTAGAGGGATCCTGAGGTCACTGTAGCAACACGAAAGAGCTCCGTGGACCAAAAATCAACTCGAGATGAGAGGTTAGTCCCTGGCTTCGACTCCAGAGGAATACCAGCTTACCACAAGCACCTCAAGAGGAGGCTTCTCTCAGCTCTAGGTATGTGAGAGGAACCCTGAGTTTGCGGCCTCAAGTGGAATGGACACCGCGATGCCCTGACTTGAAATAAGGCCGGATATCCCTGCAGTGACTGGAATGCAGGCTCGTCTTGCATCTCCCAAGAGGAAAGGGTGTCTGAATCCCCTGTGGAGACCACAGAGAAAGACCTAGTTCCCCACCTCATCGCGACAGGAGGCCTCACATCCTTTGAAAACTCCAGAGGTATGCGGAGATCAGTGCCTCCAAAGGAGACGATGCCTGACTCCTCGTGAAACTTGATAGGAGTCCGAGGATTCCTGTGGCACGTGGAAAGGGACCCTTGGTCTCCCGTCTCAGCTGGAGAGGCGTCCCAATTGCCCTGCAAAGCTTCGAGGAGAATCCCGAGTTGTCCCTCGCAACTAGGCAGGAGTCCTGACATGGCTGAACACACACGTGTGTGGAAGGGCCATCCCCGTCGTAACTCGAGAACATACCCCAGGTTCCCGCCGCAACTCGAGAAAAACCATGAGACTTCCCCCTCGCCGCGAGATGAGGCCCGATTCCCCTGCACTGCGTGCAGAGCAATTCCGTGTTGCACATCACACATGAAAGGAGCCTTGATTTCCTTGATGGCACTCCAGAGAAACCCCAAGAACACTGTTTCAAGGCTAGAGGGATCCTGAGGTCACTGTAGCAACACGAAAGAGCTCCGTGGACCAAGAATCAACACGAGATGAGAGGTTAGTCCCTGGCTTCGACTCCTGAGGAATACCACTTTACCACAAGCACCTCAAGAGGAGGCTTCTCTCAGCTCTAGGTATGTGAGAGGGATCCTGAGTTTGCGGCCTCAAGTGGAATGGACACCACGATGCCCTGACTCGAAATAAGGCCGGATATCCCTGCAGTGACTTGAATGCAGGCTCGTCTTGCATCTCCCAAGAAGAAAGGATGACTGAATCCCCTGTGGAGACCACAGAGAAACACCTAGTTCCCCACCTCATCGCGACCGCAGGCCTCACATCCTTTGAAAACTCCAGAGGTACGCGGAGATTAGTGCCTCCAAAGGAGACGATGCCTGACTCCTCGTGAAACTTGATAGGAGTCCCAGGATTCCTGTGGCACGTGGAAAGGGACCCTTGGTCCCCAGCCTCAGCTGGAGAGGCGTTCCAATTGCCCTGCCAAGCCTCGAGGAGAATCCCGAGTTGTCCCTCGCAACTAGGCAGGAGTCCTGACGTGGCTGAACAAACACGTGGGTGGAAGGGCCATCCCCGTCGTAACTCGAGAATATACCCCAGGTTCCCGCCGCAACTCGAGAAAAACCATGAGACTTCCCCCTCGCCGCGAGATGAGGCCCGATTCCCCTGCACTGCGTGCAGAGCAATTCCGTGTTGCACATCACACATGAAAGGAGCCTTGATTTCCTTGATGGCACTCCAGAGAAACACCAAGAACACTGTTTCAAGGATAGAGGGATCCTGAGGTCACTGTAGCAACACGAAAGAGCTCCGTGGGCCAAAAATCAACTCGAGATGAGATGTTAGTCCCTGGCTTCGACTCCAGCGGAATACCACCTTACCACAAGCACCTCAAGAGGAGGCTTCTCTCAGCTCTAGGTATGTGAGAGGGACCCTGAGTTTGCGGCCTCAAGTGGAATGGACACCGCGATGCCCTGACGCGAAATAAGGCTGGATATCCCTGCAGTGACTTGAATGCAGGCTCGTCTTGCATCTCCCAAGATGAAAGGATGTCTGAATCCCCTGTGGAGACCACAGAGAAAGACCTAGTTCCCCACCTCATCGCGACCGGAGGCCTCACATCCTTTGAAAATTCCAGAGGTACGCGGAGATCATTGCCTCCAAAGGAGAAGATGCCTGACTCCTCGTGAAACTTGATAGGAGTCCCAGGATTCCTGTGGCACGTGGAAAGGGACCCTTGGTCTCCCGCCTCAGCTGGAGAGGCGTCCCAATTGCCTTGCCAAGCCTCGAGGAGAATCCCGAGTTGTGTCTCGCAACTAGGCAAGAGTCCTGACGTGGCTGAACAAACACGTGTGTGGAAGGGCCATCCCCGTCGTAACTCGAGAATATACCCCAGGTTCCCGCCGCAACTCGAGAAAAAACATGAGACTTCCCCCTCGCCGCGAGATGAGGCCCGATTCCCCTGCACTGCGTGCAGAGCAATTCTGTGTTGCACATCACACATGACAGGAGCCTTGATTTCCTTCATGGCACTCCAGAGAAACCCCAAGAACACTGTTTCAAGGCTAGAGGGATCCTGAGGTCACTGTAGCAACACGAAAGAGCTCCGTGGACCAAAAATCAACTCGAGATGAGAGGTTAGTCCCTGGCTTCGACTCCAGAGGAATACCACCTTACCACAAGCACCTCAAGAGGAGGCTTCTCTCAGCTCTAGGTATGTGAGAGGGACCCTGAGTTTGCGGCCTCAAGTGGAATGGA
Source organism: Cervus elaphus (assembly GCF_910594005.1). Classification (NCBI taxonomy): domain Eukaryota; kingdom Metazoa; phylum Chordata; class Mammalia; order Artiodactyla; family Cervidae; genus Cervus; species Cervus elaphus. The sequence continues at coordinate 2,387,600 of NC_057828.1, forward strand.
CACCGCGATGCCCTGACGCGAAATAAGGCTGGATATCCCTGCAGTGACTTGAATGCAGGCTCGTCTTGCATCTCCCAAGATGAAAGGATGTCTGAATCCCCTGTGGAGACCACAGAGAAAGACCTAGTTCCCCACCTCATCGCGACCGGAGGCCTCACATCCTTTGAAAACTCCAGAGGTACGCGGAGATCAGTGCCTCCAAAGGAGACGATGCCTGACTCCTCGTGAAACTTGATAGGAGTCCCAGGATTCCTGTGGCACGTGGAAAGGGACCCTTGGTCTCCCGCCTCAGCTGGAGAGGCATCCCAATTGCCCTGCAAAGCCTCGAGGAGAATCCCGAGTTGTCCCTCGCAACTAGGCAGGAGTCCTGACGTCGCTGAAGAAACACGTGGGTGGAAGGGCCATCCCCGTCGTAACTCGAGAATATACCCCAGGTTCCCGCCGCAACTCGAGAAAAACCATGAGACTTCCCCCTCGCCGCGAGATGAGGCCCGATTCCCCTGCACTGCGAGCAGAGCAATTCCGTGTTGCACATCACACATGAAAGGAGCCTTGATTTCCTTCATGGCACTCCAGAGAAACCCCAAGAACACTGTTTCAAGGCTAGAGGGATCCTGAGGTCACTGTAGCAACACGAAAGAGCTCCGTGGACCAAGAATCAACACGAGATGAGAGGTTAGTCCCTGGCTTCGACTCCTGAGGAATACCACCTTACCACAAGCACCTCAAGAGGAGGCTTCTCTCAGCTCTAGGTATGTGAGAGGGATCCTGAGTATGCGGCCTCAAGTGGAATGGACAGCGCGATGCCCTGACTCGAAATAAGGCCGGATATCCCTGCAGTGACTTGAATGCAGGCTCGTCTTGCATCTCCCAAGAAGAAAGGATGTCTGAATCCCCTGTGGAGACCACAGAGAAACACCTAGTTCCCCACGTCATCGCGACCGGCGGCCTCACATCCTTTGAAAACTCCAGAGGTATGCGGAGATCAGTGCCTCCAAAGAGACGATGCCTGACTCCTCGTGAAAATTGATAGGAGTCCCAGGATTCCTGTGGCACGTGGAAAGGGACCCTTGGTCTCCCGCCTCAGCTGGAGAGGCGTCCCAATTGCCTTGCCAAGCCTTGAGGAGAATACCGAGTTGTGTCTCGCAACTAGGCAGGAGTCCTGACGTGGCTGAACAAACACTTGGGTGGAAGGGCCATCCCCGTCGTAACTCGAGAACATACCCCAGGTTCCCGCCGCAACTCGAGAAAAACCATGAGACTTCCCACTCGACGCGAGATGAGGCCCGATTCCCCTGTACTGCGTGCAGAGCAATTCCGTCTTGCACATCACACATGAAAGGAGCCTTGATTTCCTTGATGGCACTCCAGAGAAACCCCAAGAACACTGTTTCAAGGATAGAGGGATCCTGAGGTCACTGTAGCAACACGAAAGAACTCTGTGGACCAAAAATCAACTCGAAAAGAGAGGTTAGTCCCTGGATTCGTCTCCATTGGAATACCACCTTACCACAAGCACCTCAAGAGGAGGCTTCTCTCAGCTCTAGGTATGTGAGAGGGACCCTGAATTTGCGGCCTCAAGTGGAATGGACACCGCGATGCCCTGACTCGAAATAAGGCCGGATATCCCTGCAGTGACTTCAATGCAGGCTCGTCTTGCATCTCCCAGGACGAAAGGATGTCTGAATCCCCTGTGGAAAGCACAGAGAAAGACTTTGTTCCCCTCCTCATCGCGACCGATAGCCTCACATCCTTTGAAAATTCCAGAGGTACGCGGAGATCAGTGCCTCCAAAGGAGACGATGCCTGACTCCTCGTGCAACTTGATAGGAGTCCCAGGATTCCTGTGGCACGTGGAAAGGGACACTTGCTCTCAAGCCTCAGCTGGAGAGGCGTCCAAATTGCCCTGCCAAGCCTCGAGGAGAATCCAGAGTTGTCCCTCGCAACTAGGCAGGAGTCCTGACGTCGCTGAAGAAACACGTGGGTGGAAGGGCCATCCCCGTCGTAACTCGAGAATATACCCCAGGTTCCCGCCGCAACTCGAGAAAAACCATGAGACTTCCCCCTCGCCGCGAGATGAGGCCCGATTCCCCTGCACTGCGAGCAGAGCAATTCCGTGTTGCACATCACACATGAAAGGAGCCTTGATTTCCTTCATGGCACTCCAGAGAAACCCCAAGAACACTGTTTCAAGGCTAGAGGGATCCTGAGGTCACTGTAGCAACACGAAAGAGCTCCGTGGACCAAGAATCAACACGAGATGACAGGTTAGTCCCTGGCTTCGACTCCTGAGGAATACCACCTTACCACAAGCACCTCAAGAGGAGGCTTCTCTCAGCTCTAGGTATGTGAGAGGGATCCTGAGTTTGCGGCCTCAAGTGGAATGGACAGCGCGATGCCCTGACTCGAAATAAGGCCGGATATCCCTGCAGTGACTTGAATGCAGGCTCGTATTGCATCTCCCAAGAAGAAAGGATGTCTGAATCCCCTGTGGAGACCACAGAGAAACACCTAGTTCCCCACGTCATCGCGACCGGCGGCCTCACATCCTTTGAAAACTCCAGAGGTACGCGGAGATCAGTGCCTCCAAAGAGACGATGCCTGACTCCTCGTGAAAATTGATAGGAGTCCCAGGATTCCTGTGGCACGTGGAAAGGGACCCTTGGTCTCCCGCCTCAGCTGGAGAGGCGTCCCAATTGCCTTGCCAAGCCTTGAGGAGAATACCGAGTTGTGTCTCGCAACTAGGCAGGAGTCCTGACGTGGCTGAACAAACACTTGGGTGGAAGGGCCATCCCCGTCGTAACTCGAGAACATACCCCAGGTTCCCGCCGCAACTCGAGAAAAACCATGAGACTTCCCCCTCGATGCGAGATGAGGCCCGATTCCCCTGTACTGCGTGCAGAGCAATTCCGTCTTGCACATCACACATGAAAGGAGCCTTGATTTCCTTGATGGCACTCCAGAGAAACCCCAAGAACACTGTTTCAAGGATAGAGGGATCCTGAGGTCACTGTAGCAACACGAAAGAACTCTGTCGACCAAAAATCAACTCGAAAAGAGAGGTTAGTCCCTGGATTCGTCTCCATTGGAATACCACCTTACCACAAGCACCTCAAGAGGAGGCTTCTCTCAGCTCTAGGTATGTGAGAGGGACCCTGAGTTTGCGGCCTCAAGTGGAATGGACACCGCGATGCCCTGACTCGAAATAAGGCCGGATATCCCTGCAGTGACTTCAATGCAGGCTCGTCTTGCATCTCCCAGGACGAAAGGATGTCTGAATCCCCTGTGGAAAGCACAGAGAAAGACTTTGTTCCCCTCCTCATCGCGACCGATAGCCTCACATCCTTTGAAAACTCCAGAGGTACTCGGAGATCAGTGCCTCCAAAGGAGACGATGCCTGCCTCCTCGTGCAACTTGATAGGAGTCCCAGGATTCCTGTGGCACGTGGAAAGGGACACTTGCTCTCAAGCCTCAGCTGGAGAGGCGTCCAAATTGCCCTGCCAAGCCTCGAGGAGAATCCAGAGTTGTCCCTCGCAACTAGGCAGGAGTCCTGACGTCGCTGAAGAAACACGTGGGTGGAAGGGCCATCCCCGTCGTAACTCGAGAATATACCCCAGGTTCCCGCCGCAACTCGAGAAAAACCATGAGACTTCCCCCTCGCCGCGAGATGAGGCCCGATTCCCCTGCACTGCGAGCAGAGCAATTCCGTGTTGCACATCACACATGAAAGGAGCCTTGATTTCCTTCATGGCACTCCAGAGAAACCCCAAGAACACTGTTTCAAGGCTAGAGGGATCCTGAGGTCACTGTAGCAACACGAAAGAGCTCCGTGGACCAAGAATCAACACGAGATGACAGGTTAGTCCCTGGCTTCGACTCCTGAGGAATACCACCTTACCACAAGCACCTCAAGAGGAGGCTTCTCTCAGCTCTAGGTATGTGAGAGGGATCCTGAGTTTGCGGCCTCAAGTGGAATGGACAGCGCGATGCCCTGACTCGAAATAAGGCCGGATATCCCTGCAGTGACTTGAATGCAGGCTCGTATTGCATCTCCCAAGAAGAAAGGATGTCTGAATCCCCTGTGGAGACCACAGAGAAACACCTAGTTCCCCACGTCATCGCGACCGGCGGCCTCACATCCTTTGAAAACTCCAGAGGTACGCGGAGATCAGTGCCTCCAAAGAGACGATGCCTGACTCCTCGTGAAAATTGATAGGAGTCCCAGGATTCCTGTGGCACGTGGAAAGGGACCCTTGGTCTCCCGCCTCAGCTGGAGAGGCGTCCCAATTGCCTTGCCAAGCCTTGAGGAGAATACCGAGTTGTGTCTCGCAACTAGGCAGGAGTCCTGACGTGGCTGAACAAACACTTGGGTGGAAGGGCCATCCCCGTCGTAACTCGAGAACATACCCCAGGTTCCCGCCGCAACTCGAGAAAAACCATGAGACTTCCCACTCGACGCGAGATGAGGCCCGATTCCCCTGTACTGCGTGCAGAGCAATTCCGTCTTGCACATCACACATGAAAGGAGCCTTGATTTCCTTGATGGCACTCCAGAGAAACCCCAAGAACACTGTTTCAAGGATAGAGGGATCCTGAGGTCACTGTAGCAACACGAAAGAACTCTGTGGACCAAAAATCAACTCGAAAAGAGAGGTTAGTCCCTGGATTCGTCTCCAGAGGAATACCACCTTACCACAAGCACCTCAAGAGGAGGCTTCTCTCAGCTCTAGGTATGTGAGAGGGACCCTGAATTTGCGGCCTCAAGTGGAATGGACACCGCGATGCCCTGACTCGAAATAAGGCTGGATATCCCTGCAGTGACTTCAATGCAGGCTCGTCTTGCATCTCCCAGGACGAAAGGATGTCTGAATCCCCTGTGGAAAGCACAGAGAAAGACTTTGTTCCCCTCCTCATCGCGACCGATAGCCTCGCATCCTTTGAAAACTCCAGAGGTACGCGGAGATCAGTGCCTCCAAAGGAGACGATGCCTGCCTCCTCGTGCAACTTGATAGGAGTCCCAGGATTCCTGTGGCACGTGGAAAGGGACACTTGCTCTCAAGCCTCAGCTGGAGAGGCGTCCCAATTGCCCTGCCAAGCCTCGAGGAGAATCCAGAGTTGTCCCTCGCAACTAGGCAGGAGTCCTGACGTCGCTGAAGAAACACGTGGGTGGAAGGGCCATCCCCGTCGTAACTCGAGAATATACCCCAGGTTCCCGCCGCAACTCGAGAAAAACCATGAGACTTCCCCCTCGCCGCGAGATGAGGCCCGATTCCCCTGCACTGCGTGCAGAGCAATTCCGTGTTGCACATCACACATGAAAGGAGCCTTGATTTCCTTGATGGCACTCCAGAGAAACCCCAAGAACACTGTTTCAAGGCCAGAGGGATCCTGAGGTCACTGTAGCAACACGAAAGAGCTCCGTGGGCCAAAAATCAACTCGAGATGAGAGGTTAGTCCCTGGCTTCGACTCCAGAGGAATACCACCTTACCACAAGCACCTCAAGAGGAGGCTTCTCTCAGCTCTAGGTATTTGAGAGGGACCCTGAGGTTGCGGCCTCAAGTGGAATGGACACCGTGATGCCCTGACGCGAAATAAGGCCGGATATCCCTGCAGTGACTTGAATGCAGGCTCGTCTTGCATCTGCGAAGATGAAAGGATGTCTGAATCCCCTGTGGAGACCACAGAGAAACACCTAGTTCCCCACCTCATCGCGACCGATAGCCTCACATCCTTTGAAAACTTCAGAGGTACGCGGAGATCAGTGCCTCCAAAGGTTACGATGCCTGACTCCTCGTGAAACTTGATAGGAGTCCCAGGATTCCTGTGGCACGTGGAAAGGGACCCTTGCTCTCCCGCCTCAGCTGGAGAGGCGTCCCAATTGCCTTGCCAAGCCTCGAGGAGAATCCCGAGTTGTGTCTCGCAACTAGGCAAGAGTCCTGACGTGGCTGAACAAACACGTGGGTCGAAGGGCCATCCCCGTCGTAACTCGAGAATATACCCCAGGTTCCCGCCGCAACTCGAGAAAAACCATGAGACTTCACCCTCGCCGCGAGATGAGGCCCGATTTCCCTGCACTGCGTGCAGAGCAATTCTGTGTTGCACATCACACATGAAAGGAGCCTTGATTTCCTTCATGGCACTCCAGAGAAACCCCCAGAACACTGTTTCAAGGCTAGAGGGATCCTGAGGTCACTGTAGCAACACGAAAGAGCTCCGTGGACCAAAAATCAACTCGAGATGAGAGGTTAGTCCCTGGCTTCGACTCCAGAGGAATACCACCTTACCACAAGCACCTCAAGAGGAGGCTTCTCTCAGCTCTAGGTATGTGAGAGGGACCCTGAGTTTGTGGCCTCAAGTGGAATGGACACCGTGATGCCCTGACTCGAAATAAGGCCGGATATCCCTGCAGTGACTGGAATGCAGGCTCGTCTTGCATCTCCCAAGACGAAAGGGTGTCTGAATCCCCTGTGGAGACCACAGAGAAAGACCTAGTTCCCCACCTCATCGCGACAGGAGGCCTCACATCCTTTGAAAACTCCAGAGGTATGCGGAGATCAGTGCCTCCAAAGGAGACGATGCCTGACTCCTCGTGAAACTTGATAGGAGACCCAGGATTCCTGTGGCATGTGGAAAGGGACACTTGGTCTCCCGTCTCAGCTGGAGAGGCGTCCCAATTGCCCTGCAAAGCCTCGAGGAGAATCCCGAGTTGTCCCTCGCAACTAGGCAGGAGTCCTGACGTCGCTGAAGAAACACGTGGGTGGAAGGGCCATTCCCGTCGTAACTCGAGAATATACCCCAGGTTCCCGCCGCAACTCGAGAAAAACCATGAGACTTCCCCCTCGCCGCGAGATGAGGCCCGATTCCCCTGCACTGCGTGCAGAGCAATTCCGTGTTGCACATCACACATGAAAGGAGCCTTGATTTCCTTGATGGCACTCCAGAGAAACCCCAAGAACACTGTTTCAAGGCTAGAGGGATCCTGAGGTCACTGTAGCAACACGAAAGAGCTCCGTGGACCAAGAATCAACACGAGATGAGAGGTTAGTCCCTGGCTTCGACTCCTGAGGAATACCACTTTACCACAAGCACCTCAAGAGGAGGCTTCTCTCAGCTCTAGGTATGTGAGAGGGATCCTGAGTTTGCGGCCTCAAGTGGAATGGACACCACGATGCCCTGACTCGAAATAAGGCCGGATATCCCTGCAGTGACTTGAATGCAGGCTCGTCTTGCATCTCCCAAGAAGAAAGGATGTCTGAATCCCCTGTGGAGACCACAGAGAAACACCTAGTTCCCCACCTCATCGCGACCGCAGGCCTCACATCCTTTGAAAACTCCAGAGGTACGCGGAGATCAGTGCCTCCAAAGGAGACGATGCCTGACTCCTCGTGAAACTTGATAGGAGTCCCAGGATTCCTGTGGCTCGTGGAAAGGGACCCTTGGTCTCCCGCCTCAGCTGGAGAGGCGTCCCAATTGCCCTGCCAAGCCTCGAGGAGAATCCAGAGTTGTCCCTCGCAACTAGGCAGGAGTCCTGACGTCGCTGAAGAAACACGTGGGTGGAAGGGCCATCCCCGTCGTAACTCGAGAATATACCCCAGGTTCCCGCCGCAACTCGAGAAAAACCATGAGACTTCCCCTCGCCGCGAGATGAGGCCCGATTCCCCTGCACTGCGTGCAGAGCAATTCCGTGTTGCACATCACACATGAAAGGAGCCTTGATTTCCTTGATGGCACTCCAGAGAAACCCCAAGAACACTGTTTCAAGGCTAGAGGGATCCTGAGGTCACTGTAGCAACACGAAAAAGCTCCGTGGGCCAAAAATCAACTCGAGATGAAAGGTTAGTCCCTGGCTTCGACTCCAGAGGAATACCACCTTACCACAAGCACCTCAAGAGGAGGCTTCTCTCAGCTCTAGGTATGTGAGAGGGACCCTGAGTTTGCGGCCTCAAGTGGAATGGACACCGCGATGCCCTGACGCGAAATAAGGCCGGATATCCCTGCAGTGACTGGAATGCAGGATCGTCTTGCATCTCCCAAGATGAAAGGATGTCTGAATCCCCTGTGGAGACCACAGAGAAAGACCTAGTTCCCCACTTCATCGCGACCGGAGGCCTCACATCCTTTGAAAACTCCAGAGGTACGCGGAGATCAGTGCCTCCAAAGGAGACGATGCCTGACTCCTCGTGAAACTTGATAGGAGTCCCAGGATTCCTGTGGCACGTGGAAAGGGACCCTTGGTCTCCCGCCTCAGCTGGAGAGGCGTCCCAATTGCCCTGCCAAGCCTCGAGGAGAATCCCGAGTTGTGTCTCGCAACTAGGCAAGAGTCCTGACGTGGCTGAACAAACACGTGTGTGGAAGGGCCATCCCCGTCGTAACTCGAGAATATACCCCAGGTTCCCGCCGCAACTCGAGAAAAACCATGAGACTTCCCCTTCGCCGCGAGATGAGGCCCGATTCCCCTGCACTGCGTGCACAGCAATTCTGTGTTGCACATCACACATGAAAGGAGCCTTGATTTCCTTCATGGCACTCCAGAGAAACCCCAAGAACACTGTTTCAAGGCTAGAGGGATCCTGAGGTCACTGTAGCAACACGAAAGAGCTCCGTGGACCAAAAATCAACTCGAGATGAGAGGTTAGTCCCTGGCTTCGACTCCAGAGGAATACCACCTTACCACAAGCACCTCAAGAGGAGGCTTCTCTCAGCTCTAGGTATGTGAGAGGGACCCTGAGTTTGCGGCCTCAAGTGGAATGGACACCACGATGCCCTGACTCGAAATAAGGCCGGATATCCCTGCAGTGACTTGAATGCAGGCTCGTCTTGCATCTCCCAAGACGAAAGGGTGTCTGAATCCCCTGTGGAGACCACAGAGAAAGACCTAGTTCCCCACCTCATCGCGACAGGAGGCCTCAAACCTTTGAAAACTCCAGAGGTATGCGGAGATCAGTGCCTCCAAAGGAGACGATGCCTGACTCCTGGTGAAACTTGATAGGAGACCCAGGATTCCTGTGGCACGTGGAAAGGGACCCTTGGTCTCCCGCCTCAGCTGGAGAGGCATCCCAATTGCCCTGCAAAGCCTCGAGGAGAATCCCGAGTTGTCCCTCGCAACTAGGCAGGAGTCCTGACGTCGCTGAAGAAACACGTGGGTGGAAGGGCCATCCCCGTCGTAACTCGAGAATATACCCCAGGTTCCCGCTGCAACTCGAGAAAAACCATGAGACTTCCCCCTCGCCGCGAGATGAGGCCCGATTCCCCTGCACTGCGTGCAGAGCAATTCCATGTTGCACATCACACATGAAAGGAGCCTTGATTTCCTTGATGGAACTCCAGAGAAACACCAAGAACACTGTTTCTAGGCTAGAGGGATCCTGAGGTCACTGTAGCAACACGAAAGAGCTCCGTGGACCAAGATTCAAGAAGAGATGAGAGATTAGTCCCTGGCTTCGACTCCTGAGGAATACGACTTTACCACAAGCACCTCAAGAGGAGGCTTCTCTCAGCTCTAGGTATGTGAGAGGGACCCTGAGTTTGTGGCCTCAAGTGCAATGGACACCGCGATGCCCTGACACGAAATAAGGCCGGATATCCCTGCAGTGACTTCAATGCAGGCTCGTCTTGCATCTCCCAGGACGAAAGGATGTCTGAATCCCCTGTGGAAAGCACAGAGAAAGACTTAGTTGCCCACCTCATCGCGACCGATACCCTCACATCCTTTGAAAACTCCAGAGGTACGCGGAGATCAGTGCCTCCAAAGGAGACGATGCCTGACTCCTCGTGAAACTTGATAGGAGTCCCAGGATTCCTGTGGCACGTGGAAAGGGACCCTTGGTCTCCCGCCTCAGCTGGAGAGGCGTCCCAATTGCCCTGCCAAGCCTCGAGGAGAATCCCGAGTTGTCCCTTGCAACTAGGCAGGAGTCCTGACGTGGCTGAACAAACACGTGGGTGGAAGGGCCATCCCCGTCGTAACTCGAGAATATACCCCAGGTTCCCGCCGCAACTCGAGAAAAACCATGAGACTTCCCCCTCGATGCGAGATGAGGCCCGATTCCCCTGTACTGCGTGCAGAGCAATTCCGTCTTGCACATCACACATGAAAGGAGCCTTGATTTCCTTGATGGCACTCCAGAGAAACCCCAAGAACACTGTTTCAAGGCTAGAGGGATCCTGAGGTCACTGTAGCAACACGAAAGAACTCTGTGGACCAAAAATCAACTCGAAAAGAGAGGTTAGTCCCTGGATTCGTCTCCAGAGGAATACCACCTTACCACAAGCACCTCAAGAGGAGGCTTCTCTCAGCTCTAGGTATGTGAGAGGGACACTGAGTTTGCGGCCTCAAGTGGAATGGACACCGCGATGCCCTGACTCGAAATAAGGCCGGATATCCCTGCAGTGACTTCAATGCAGGCTCGTCTTGCATCTCCCAGGACGAAAGGATGTCTGAATCCCCGGTGGAAAGCACAGAGAAAGACTTTGTTCCCCACCTCATCGCGACCGACAGCCTCACATCCTTTGAAAGCTCCAGAGGTACGCGGAGATCAGTGCCTCCAAAGGAGACGATGCCTGACTCCTCGTGAAACTTGATAGGAGTCCCAGGATTCCTGTGGCACTTGGAAAGGGACACTTGGTCTCCCGCCTCAGCTGGAGAGGCGTCCCAATTGCCCTGCCAAGCCTCGAGGAGAATCCAGAGTTGTCCCTCGCAACTAGGCAGGAGTCCTGACGTCACTGAAGAAACACGTGGGTGGAAGGGCCATCCCCGTCGTAACTCGAGAATATACCCCAGGTTCCCGCCGCAACTTGAGAAAAACAATGAGACTTCCCCCTCGCCGCGAGATGAGGCCCGATTCCCCTGCACTGCGTGCAGAGCAATTCCGTGTTGCACATCACACATGAAAGGAGCCTTGATTTCCTTGATGGCACTCCAGAGAAACCCCAAGAACACTGTTTCAAGGCTAGAGGGATCCTGAGGTCACCGTAGCAACACGAAAGAGTTCCGTGGGCCAAAAATCAACTCGAGATGAGAGGTTAGTCCCTGGCTTCGACTCCAGAGGAATACCACCTTACCACAAGCACCTCAAGAGGAGGCTTCTCTCAGCTCTAGGTATGTGAGAGGGACCCTGAGTTTGCGGCCTCAAGTGGAATGGACACCGCGATGCCCTGACGCGAAATAAGGCTGGATATCCCTGCAGTGACTTGAATGCAGGCTCGTCTTGCATCTCCCAAGATGAAAGGATGTCTGAATCCCCTGTGGAGACCACAGAGAAAGACCTAGTTCCCCATCTCATCGGGACCGGAGGCCTCACATCCTTTGAAAACTCCAGAGGTATGCGGAGATCAGTGCCTCCAAAGGAGACGATGCCTGACTCCTCGTGAAACTTGATAGGAGTCCCAGGATTACTGTGGAACGTGGAAAGGGACCCTTGGTCTCCCGCCTCAGCTGGAGAGGCGTCCCAATTGCCTTGCCAAACCTCGAGGAGAATCCCGAGTTGTGTCTCGCAACTAGGCAAGAGTCCTGACGTGGCTGAACAAACACGTGTGTGGAAGGGCCATCCCCGTCGTAACTCGAGAATATACCCCAGGTTCCCGCCGCAACTCGAGAAAAACCATGAGACTTCCCCCTCGCCGCGAGATGAGGCCCGATTCCCCTGCACTGCGTGCAGAGCAATTCTGTGTTGCACATCACACATGAAAGGAGCCTTGACTTCCTTCATGGCACTCCAGAGAAACCCCAAGAACACTGTTTCAAGGCTAGAGGGATCCTGAGGTCACTGTATCAACACGAAAGAGCTCCGTGGACCAAAAATCAACTCGAGATGAGAGGTTAGTCCCTAGCTTCGACTCCAGAGGAATACCACCTTACCACAAGCACCTCAAGAGGAGGCTTCTCTCAGCTCTAGGTATGTGAGAGGGACCCTGAGTTTGCGGCCTCAAGTGGAATGGACACCGCGATGCCCTGACTCGAAATAAGGCCGGATATCCCTGCAGTGACTTGAATGCAGGCTCGTCTTGCATCTCCCAAGAAGAAAGGATGTCTGAATCCCCTGTGGAGACCACAGAGAAACACCTAGTTCCCCACCTCATCGCGACCGCAGGCCTCACATCCTTTGAAAACTCCAGAGGTACGCGGAGATCAGTGCCTCCAAAGGAGACGATGCCTGACTCCTCGTGAAACTTGATAGGAGTCCCAGGATTCTTGTGGCACGTGGAAAGGGACACTTGGTCTCCTGCCTCAGCTGGAGAGGCGTTCCAATTGCCCTGCAAAGCCTCGAGGAGAATCCCGAGTTGTCCCTCGCAACTAGGCAGGAGTCCTGACGTGGCTGAACAAACACGTGGGTGGAAGGGCCATCCCCGTCGTAACTCGAGAATATACCCCAGGTTTCCTCCGCAACTCGAGAAAAACCATGAGACTTCTCCCTCGATGCGAGATGAGGCCCGATTCCCCTGTACTGCGTGCAGAGCAATTCCGTCTTGCACATCACACATGAAAGGAGCCTTGATTTCCTTGATGGCACTCCAGAGAAACCCCAAGAACACTGTTTCAAGGCTAGAGGGATCCTGAAGTCACTGTAGCAACACGAAAGAGCTCCGTGGGCCAAAAATCAACTCGAGATGAGAGGTTAGTCCCTGGCTTCGACTCCAGAGGAATACCACCTTACCACAAGCACCTCAAGAGGAGGCTTCTCTCAGCTCTAGGTATGTGAGAGGGACCCTGATTTTGCGGCCTCAAGTGGAATGGACACCGCGATGCCCTGACGCGAAATAAGCCTGGATATCCCTGCAGTGACTTAAATGCAGGCTCGTCTTGCATCTCCCAAGATGAAAGGATGTCTGAATCCCCTGTGGAGACCACAGAGAAAGACCTAGTTCCCCACCTCATCGCGACCGGAGGCCTCACATCCTTTGAAAACTCCAGAGGTACGCGGAGATCAGTGCCTCCAAAGGAGACGATGCCTGACTCCTCGTGAAACTTGATAGGAGACCCAGGATTCCTGTGGCACGTGGAAAGGGACCCTTGGTCTCCCGCCTCAGCTGGAGAGGCGTCCCAATTGCCTTGAAAAGCCTCGAGGAGAATCCCGAGTTGTGTCTCGCAACTAGGCAAGAGTCCTGACGTGGCTGAACAAACACGTGTGTGGAAGGGCCATCCCCGTCGTAACTCGAGAATATACCCCAGGTTCCCGCCGCACCTCGAGAAAAACCATGAGACTTCCCCTTCGCCGCGAGATGAGGCCCGAATCCCCTGCACTGCGTGCACAGCAATTCTGTGTTGCACATCACACATGAAAGGAGCCTTGATTTCCTTCATGGCACTCCAGAGAAACCCCAAGAACACTGTTTCAAGGATAGAGGGATCCTGAGGTCACTGTAGCAACACGAAAGAGCTCCGTGGACCAAAAATCAACTCGAGATGAGAGGTTAGTCCCTGGCTTCGACTCCAGAGGAATACCACCTTACCACAAGCACCTCAAGAGGAGGCTTCTCTCAGCTCTAGGTATGTGAGAGGGACCCTGAGTTTGCGGCCTCAAGTGGAATGGACACCACGATGCCCTGACTCAAAATAAAGCCGGATATCCCTGCAGTGACTGGAATGCAGGCTCGTCTTGCATCTCCCAAGACGAAAGGGTGTCTGAATCCCCTGTGGAGACCACAGAGAAAGACCTAGTTCCCCACCTCATCGCGACAGGAGGCCTCAAACCTTTGATAACTCCAGAGGTATGCGGAGATCAGTGCCTCCAAAGGAGACGATGCCTGACTCCTCGTGAAACTTGATAGGAGACCCAGGATTCCTGTAGCACGTGGAAAGGGACCCTTGGTCTCCCGTCTCAGCTGGAGAGGCGTCCCAATTGCCCTGCAAAGCCTCGAGGAGAATCTCGAGTTGTCCCTCGCAACTAGGCAGGAGTCCTGACGTCGCTGAAGAAACACGTGGGTGGAAGGGCCATCCCCGTCGTAACTCGAGAATATACCCCAGGTTCCCGCTGCAACTCGAGAAAAACCATGAGACTTCCCCCTCGCCGCGAGATGAGGCCCGATTCCCCTGCACTGCGTGCAGAGCAATTCCGTCTTGCACATCACACATGAAAGGAGCCTTGATTTCCTTAATGGAACTCCAGAGAAACCCCAAGAACACTGTTTCAAGGCTAGAGGGATCCTGAGGTCACTGTAGCAACATGAAAGAGCTCCGTGGACCAAGATTCAACAAGAGATGAGAGATTAGTCCCTGGCTTCGACTCCTGAGGAATACCACCTTACCACAAGCACCTCAAGAGGAGGCTTCTCTCAGCTCTAGGTATGTGAGAGGGACCCTGAGTTTGTGGCCTCAAGTGGAATGGACACCGCGATGCCCTGACTCGAAATAAGGCCGGATATCCCTGCAGTGACTTCAATGCAGGCTCGTCTTGCATCTCCCAAGAAGAAAGGATGTCTGAATCCCCTGTGGAAAGCACAGAGAAAGACTTAGTTGCCCACCTCATCGCGACCGATACCGTCACATCCTTTGAAAACTCCAGAGGTACGCGGAGATCAGTGCCTCCAAAGGAGACGATGCCTGACTCCTCGTGAAACTTGATAGGAGTCCCAGGATTCCTGTGGCACGTGGAAAGGGACCCTTGGTCTCCCGCCTCAGCTGGAGAGGCGTCCCAATTGCCTTGCCAAGCCTCGAGGAGAATCCCGAGTTGTCTCTCGCAACTAGGCAAGAGTCCTGACGTGGCTGAACAAACACGTGTGTGGATGGGCCATCCCCGTCGTAACTCGAGAATATAAACCAGGTTCGCGCCGCAACTCGAGAAAAACCATGAGACTTCCCCCTCGCAGCGAGATGAGGCCCGATTCCCCCGCACTGCGTGCAGAGCAATTCCGTCTTGCACATCACACATGAAAGGAGCCTTGATTTCCTTGATGGCACTCCAGAGAAACCCCAAGAACACTGTTTCAAGGCTAGAGGGATCCTGAGGTCACTGTAGCAACACGAAAGAGCTCCGTGGACCAAGAATCAACACGAGATGAGAGGTTAGTCCCTGGCTTCGACTCCTGAGGAATACCACCTTACCACAAGCACCTCAAGAGGAGGCTTCTCTCAGCTCTAGGTGTGTGAGAGGGATCCTGAGTTTGCGGCCTCAAGTGGAATGGACACCGCGATGCCCTGACTCGAAATAAGGCCGGATATCCCTGCAGTGACTTGAATGCAGGCTCGTCTTGCATCTCCTAAGAAGAAAGGATGTCTGAATCCCCTGTGGAGACCACAGAGAAACACCTAGTTCCCCACCTCATCGCGACCGGAGGCCTCACATACTTTGAAAATTCCAGAGGTACGCGGAGATCAGTGCCTCCAAAAGAGACGATGCCTGACTCCTCGTGAAACTTGATAGGAGTCCCAGGATTTTTGTGGCACGTGGAAACGGACCCTTGGTCTCCCGCCTCAGCTGGAGAGGCGTTCCAATTGCCCTGCCTAGCCTCGAGGAGAATCCCGAGTTGTCCCTCGCAACTAGGCAGGAGTCCTGACGTGGCTGAACAAACACGTGTGTGGAAGGGCCATCCCCGTCGTAACTCGAGAATATACCCCAGGTTCCCGCCGCAACTCGAGAAAAACCATGAGACTTCCCCCTCGATGCGAGATGAGGCCCGATTCCCCTGTACTGCGTGCAGAGCAATTCCGTCTTGCACATCACACAAGAAAGGAGCCTTGATTTCCTTGATGGCACTCCAGAGAAACCCCAAGAACACTGTTTCAAGGCTAGAGGGATCCTGAGGTCACTGTAGCAACACGAAAGAACTCTGTGGACCAAAAATCAACTCGAAAAGAGAGGTTAGTCCCTGGATTCGTCTCCAGAGGAATACCACCTTACCACAAGCACCTCAAGAGGAGGCTTCTCTCAGCTCTAGGTATGTGAGAGGGACCCTGAGTTTGCGGCCTCAAGTGGAATGGACACCGCGATGCCCTGACTCGAAATAAGGCCGGATATCCCTGCAGTGACTTCAATGCAGGCTCGTCTTGCATCTCCCAGGATGAAAGGATGTCTGAATCCCCTGTGGAAAGCACAGAGAAAGACTTTGTTCCCCACCTCATCGCGACCGATACCGTCACATCCTTTGAAAACTCCAGAGGTACGCGGAGATCAGTGCCTCCAAAGGAGACGATGCCTGACTCCTCGTGAAACTTGATAGGAGTCCCAGGATTCCTGTGGCACGTGGAAAGGGACCCTTGGTCTCCCGCCTCAGCTGGAGAGGCGTCCCAATTGCCTTGCCAAGCCTCGAGGAGAATCCCGAGTTGTCTCTTGCAACTAGGCAAGAGTCCTGACGTGGCTGAACAAACACGTGTGTGGATGGGCCATCCCCGTCGTAACTCGAGAATATAAACCAGGTTCGCGCCGCAACTCGAGAAAAACCATGAGACTTCCCCCTCGCCGCGAGATGAGGCCCGATTCCCCCGCACTGCGTGCAGAGCAATTCCGTCTTGCACATCACACATGAAAGGAGCCTTGATTTCCTTGATGGCACTCCAGAGAAACCCCAAGAACACTGTTTCAAGGCTAGAGGGATCCTGAGGTCACTGTAGCAACACGAAAGAGCTCCGTGGACCAAGAATCAACACGAGATGAGAGGTTAGTCCCTGGCTTCGACTCCTGAGGAATACCACCTTACCACAAGCACCTCAAGAGGAGGCTTCTCTCAGCTCTAGGTGTGTGAGAGGGATCCTGAGTTTGCGGCCTCAAGTGGAATGGACACCGCGATGCCCTGACTTGAAATAAGGCCGGATATCCCTGCAGTGACTTGAATGCAGGCTCGTCTTGCATCTCCTAAGAAGAAAGGATGTCTGAATCCCCTGTGGAGACCACAGAGAAACACCTAGTTCCCCACCTCATCGCGACCGGAGGCCTCACATCCTTTGAAAATTCCAGAGGTACGCGGAGATCAGTGCCTCCAAAAGAGACGATGCCTGACTCCTCGTGAAACTTGATAGGAGTCCCAGGATTTTTGTGGCACGTGGAAAGGGACCCTTGGTCTCCCGCCTCAGCTGGAGAGGCGTTCCAATTGCACTGCCTAGCCTCGAGGAGAATCCCGAGTTGTCCCTCGCAACTAGGCAGGAGTCCTGACGTGGCTGAACAAACACGTGTGTGGAAGGGCCATCCCCGTCGTAACTCGAGAATATACCCCAGGTTCCCGCCGCAACTCGAGAAAAACCATGAGACTTCCCCCTCGATGCGAGATGAGGCCCGATTCCCCTGTACTGCGTGCAGAGCAATTCCGTCTTGCACATCACACATGAAAGGAGCCTTGATTTCCTTGATGGCACTCCAGAGAAACCCCAAGAACACTGTTTCAAGGCTAGAGGGATCCTGAGGTCACTGTAGCAACACGAAAGAACTCGGTGGACCAAAAATCAACTCGAAAAGAGAGGTTAGTCCCTGGCTTCCTCTCCAGTGGAATACCACCTTACCACAAGCACCTCAAGAGGAGGCTTCTCTCAGCTCTAGGTATGTGAGAGGGACCCTGAGTTTGCGGCCTCAAGTGGAATGGACACCGCGATGCCCTGACTCGAAATAAGGCCGGATATCCCTGCAGTGACTTCAATGCAGGCTCGTCTTGCATCTCCCAGGACGAAAGGATGTCTGAATCCCCTGTGGAAAGCACAGAGAAAGACTTTGTTCCCCACCTCATCGCGACCGATAGCCTCACATCCTTTGAAAGCTCCAGAGGTACGCGGAGATCAGGGCCTCCAAAGGAGACGATGCCTGACTCCTCGTGAAACTTGATAGGAGTCCCAGGATTCCTGTGGCACGTGGAAAGGGACCCTTGGTCTCCCGCCTCAGCTGGAGAGGCGTCCCAATTGCCCTGCCAAGCCTCGAGGAGAATCCCGAGTTGTGTCTCGCAACTAGGCAAGAGTCCTGACGTGGCTGAACAAACACGTGTGTGGAAGGGCCATCCCCGTCGTAACTCGAGAATATACCCCAGGTTCCCGCCGCAACTCGAGAAAAACCATGAGACTTCCCCCTCACCGCGAGATGAGGCCCGATTCCCCTGCACTTCGTGCAGAGCAATTCTGTGTTGCACATCACACATGAAAGGAGCCTTGATTTCCTTCATGGCACTCCAGAGAAACCCCAAGAACACTGTTTTAAGGCTAGAGGGATCCTGAGGTCATTGTAGCAACACGAAAGAGCTCCGTGGACCAAAAATCAACTCGAGATGAGAGGTTAGTCCCTAGCTTCGACTCCAGAGGTATACCACCTTACCACAAGCACCTCAAGAGGAGGCTTCTCTCAGCTCTAGGTATGTGAGAGGGACCCTGAGTTTGCGGCCTCAAGTGGAATGGACACCACGATGAACTGACTCGAAATAAGGCCGGATATCCCTGCAGTGACTGGAATGCAGGCTCGTCTTGCATCTCCCAAGACGAAAGGGTGTCTGAATCCCCTGTGGAGACCACAGAGAAAGACCTAGTTCCCCACCTCATCGCGACCGGAGGCCTCACATCCTTTGAAAACTCCAGAGGTACGCGGAGATCAGTGCCTCCAAAGGAGACGATGCCTGAGTCATCGTGAAACTTGATAGGAGACCCAGGATTCCTGTGGCACGTGGAAAGGGACCCTTGGTCTCCCGTCTCAGCTGGAGAGGCGTCCCAATTGCCCTGCAAAACCTCGAGGAGAATCCCGAGTTGTCCCTCGCAACTAGGCAGGAGTCCTGACGTGGCTGAACAAACACGTGGGTGGAAGAGCCATCCCCGTCGTAACTCGAGAATATACCCCAGGTTCCCGCCGCAACTCGAGAAAAGCCATGAGACTTCCCCCTCGCCGCGAGATGAGGCCCGATTCCCCTGCACTGCGTGCAGAGCAATTCTGTGTTGCACATCACACATGAAAGGAGCCTTGATTTCCTTCATGGCACTCCAGAGAAACCCCAAGAACACTGTTTCAAGGCTAGAGGGATCCTGAGGTCACTGTAGCAAAACGAAAGAGCTCCGTGGACCCAAAATCAACACGAGATGAGAGGTTAGTCCATGGCTTCGACTCCTGAGGAATACCACCTTACCACAAGCACCTCAAGAGGAGGCTTCTCTCAGCTCTAGGTATGTGAGAGGGATCCTGAGTTTGAGGCCTCAAGTGGAATGGAAACCGCGATGCCCTGACTCGAAATAAGGCCGGATATCCCTGCAGTGACTTGAATGCAGGCTCGTCTTGCATCTCCCAAGAAGAAAGGATGTCTGAATTCCCTGTGGAGACCACAGAGAAACACCTAGTTCCACACATCATTGCGACCGGAGCCCTCACATCCTTTGAAAACTCCAGAGGTACGCGGAGATCAGTGCCTCCAAAGGAGACGATGCCTGACTCCTCGTGAAACTTGATAGGAGTCCTAGGATTCTTGTGGCACGTGGAAAGGGACCCTTGGTCTCCCGCCTCAGCTGGAGAGGCGTTCCAATTGCCCTGCCAAGCCTCGAGGAGAATCCCGAGTTGTCCCTCGCAACTAGGCAGGAGTCCTGACGTGGCTGAACAAACACGTGGGTGGAAGGGCCATCCCCGTCGTAACTCGAGAATATACCCCAGGTTCCCGCCGCAACTCGAGAAAAACCATGAGACATCCCCCTCGATGCGAGATGAGGCCCGATTCCCCTGTACTGCGTGCAGAGCAATTCCGTCTTGCACATCACACATGAAAGGAGCCTTGATTTCCTTGATGGCACTCCAGAGAAACCCCAAGAACACTGTTTCAAGGATAGAGGGATCCTGAGGTCACTGTAGCAACACGAAAGAACTCTGTGGACCAAAAATCAACTCGAAAAGAGAGGTTAGTCCCTGGATTCGTCTCCAGAGGAATACCACCTTACCACAAGCACCTCAAGAGGAGGCTTCTCTCAGCTCTAGGTATGTGAGAGGGACCCTGAGTTTGCGGCCTCAAGTGGAATGGACACCGCGATGCCCTGACGCGAAATAAGGCTGCATATCGCTGCAGTGACTTGAATGCAGGCTCGTCTTGCATCTCCCAAGATGAAAGGATGTCTGAATCCCCTGTGGAGACCACAGAGAAAGACCTAGTTCCCCACCTCATCGCGACCGGAGGCCTCACATCCTTTGAAAACTCCAGAGGTACGCGGAGATCAGTGCCTCCAAAGGAGACGATGCCTGACTCCTCGTGAAACTTGATAGGAGTCCCAGGATTCCTGTGGCACTTGGAAAGGGACCCTTGGTCTCCCGCCTCAGCTGGAGAGGCGTCCCAATTGCCTTGCCAAGCCTCGAGGAGAATCCCGAGTTGTGTCTCGCAACTTTGCAGGAGTCCTGCCGTGGCTGAACAAACACGTGTGTGGAAGGGCCATCCCCGTCGTAACTCGAGAATATACCCGAGGTTCCCGCCGCAACTCGAAAAAAACCATGAGACTTGCCCCTCGCCGCGAGATGAGGCCCGATTCCCCTGCACTGCGTGCAGAGCAATTCTGTGTTGCACATCACACGTGAAAGGAGCCTTGATTTCCTTGATGGCACTCCAGAGAAACCCCAAGAACACTGTTTCAAGGCTAGAGGGATCCTGAGGTCACTGTAGCAACACGAAAGAGCTCCGTGGACCAAAAATCAACTCGAGATGAGAGGTTAGTCCCTGGCTTCGACTCCAGAGGAATACCACCTTACCACAAGCACCTCAAGAGGAGGCTTCTCTCAGCTCTAGGTATGTGAGAGGGACCCTGAGTTTGCGGCCTCAAGTGGAATGGACACCGCAATGCCCTGACGCGAAATAAGGCTGGATATCCCTGCAGTGACTTGAATGCAGGCTCGTCTTGCATCTCCCAAGATGAAAGGATGTCTGAATCCCCTGTGGAGACCACAGAGAAAGACCTAGTTCCCCACCTCATCGCGACCGGAGGCCTCACATCCTTTGAAAACTCCAGAGGTACGCGGAGATCAGTGCCTCCAAAGGAGACGATGCCTGACTCCTCGTGAAACTTGATAGGAGTCCCAGGATTCCTGTGGCACGTGGAAAGGGACCCTTGGTCTCCCGCCTCAGCTGGAGAGGCGTCCCAATTGCCTTGCCAAGCCTCGAGGAGAATCCCGAGTTGTGTCTCGCAACTAGGCAAGAGTCCTGACGTGGCTGAACAAACACGTGTGTGGAAGGGCCATCCCCGTCGTAACTCGAGAATATACCCCAGGTTCCCGCCGCAACTCGAGAAAAACCATGAGACTTCCCCTTCGCCGCGAGATGAGGCCCGATTCCCCTGCACTGCGTGCACAGCAATTCTGTGTTGCACATCACACATGAAAGGAGCCTTGATTTCCTTCATGGCACTCCAGAGAAACCCCAAGAACACTGTTTCAAGGCTAGAGGGATCCTGAGGTCACTGTAGCAACACGAAAGAGCTCCGTGGACCAAAAATCAACTCGAGATGAGAGGTTAGTCCCTGGCTTCGACTCCAGAGGAATACGACCTTACCACAAGCACCTCAAGAGGAGGCTTCTCTCAGCTCTAGGTATGTGAGAGGGACCCTGAGTTTGCGGCCTCAAGTGGAATGGACACCACGATGCCCTGACTCGAAATAAGGCCGGATATCCCTGCAGTGACTTGAATGCAGGCTCGTCTTGCATCTCCCAACACGAAAGGGTGTCTGAATCCCCTGTGGAGACCACAGAGAAAGACCTAGTTCCCCACCTCATCGCGACAGGAGGCCTCACATCCTTTGAAAACTCCAGAGGTACGCGGAGATCAGTGCCTCCAAAGGAGACGATGCCTGACTCCTGGTGAAACTTGATAGGAGACCCAGGATTCCTGTGGCACGTGGAAAGGGACCCTTGGTCTCCCGCCTCAGCTGGAGAGGCGTCCCAATTGCCCTGCAAAGCCTCGAGGAGAATCCCGAGTTGTCCCTCGCAACTAGGCAGGAGTCCTGACGTCGCTGAAGAAACACGTGGGTGGAAGGGCCATCCCCGTCGTAACTCGAGAATATACCCCAGGTTCCCGCTGCAACTCGAGAAAAACCATGAGACTTCCCCCTCGCCGCGAGATGAGGCCCGATTCCCCTGCACTGCGTGCAGAGCAATTCCATGTTGCACATCACACATGAAAGGAGCCTTGATTTCCTTGATGGAACTCCAGAGAAACACCAAGAACACTGTTTCTAGGCTAGAGGGATCCTGAGGTCACTGTAGCAACACGAAAGAGCTCCGTGGACCAAGATTCAACAAGAGATGAGAGATTAGTCCCTGGCTTCGACTCCTGAGGAATACGACCTTACCACAAGCACCTCAAGAGGAGGCTTCTCTCAGCTCTAGGTATGTGAGAGGGACCCTGAGTTTGTGGCCTCAAGTGGAATGGACACCGCGATGCCCTGACTCGAAATAAGGCCGGATATCCCTGCAGTGACTGGAATGCAGGCTCGTCTTGCATCTCCCAAGACGAAAGGGTGTCTGAATCCCCTGTGGAGACCACAGAGAAAGACCTAGTTCCCCACCTCATCGCGACAGGAGGCCTCAAATCCTTTGAAAACTCCACAGGTATGCGGAGATCAGTGCCTCCAAAGGAGACGATGCCTGACTCCTCGTGAAACTTGATAGGAGACCCAGGATTCCTGTGTCACGTGGAAAGGGACCCTTGGTCTCCCGTCTCAGCTGGAGAGGCGTCCCAATTGCCCTGCAAAGCCTCGAGGAGAATCCCGAGTTGTCCCTCGCAACTAGGCAAGAGTCCTGACATGGCTGAACACACACGTGGGTGGAAGGGCCATCCCCGTCGTAACTCGAGAATATACCCCAGGTTCCCGCCGCAACTCGAGAAAAACCATGAGACTTCCCCCTCGCCGCGAGATGAGGCCCGATTCCCCTGCACTGCGTGCAGAGCAATTCCGTGTTGCACATCACACATGAAAGGAGTCTTGATTTCCTTGATGGCACTCCAGAGAAACCCCAAGAACACTGTTTCAAGGCTAGAGGGATCCTGAGGTCACTGTAGCAACATGAAAGAGCTCCGTGGACCAAAAATCAACTCGAGATGAGAGGTTAGTCCCTGGCTTCGACTCCAGAGGAATACCACCTTACCACAAGCACCTCAAGAGGAGGCTTCTCTCAGCTCTAGGTATGTGAGAGGGACCCTGAGTTTGCGGCCTCAAGTGGAATGGACACCGCGATGCCCTGACGCGAAATAAGGCTGGATATCCCTGCAGTGACTTGAATGCAGGCTCGTCTTGCATCTCCCAAGATGAAAGGATGTCTGAATCCCCTGTGGAGACCACAGAGAAAGACCTAGTTCCCCACCTCATCGCGACCGGAGGCCTCACATCCTTTGAAAACTCCAGAGGTACGCGGAGATCAGTGCCTCCAAAGGAGACGATGCCTGACTCCTCGTGAAACTTGATAGGAGTCCCAGGATTTTTGTGGCACGTGGAAACGGACCCTTGGTCTCCCGCCTCAGCTGGAGAGGCGTTCCAATTGCCCTGCCTAGCCTCGAGGAGAATCCCGAGTTGTCCCTCGCAACTAGGCAGGAGTCCTGACGTGGCTGAACAAACACGTGTGTGGAAGGGCCATCCCCGTCGTAACTCGAGAATATACCCCAGGTTCCCGCCGCAACTCGAGAAAAACCATGAGACTTCCCCCTCGATGCGAGATGAGGCCCGATTCCCCTGTACTGCGTGCAGAGCAATTCCGTCTTGCACATCACACAAGAAAGGAGCCTTGATTTCCTTGATGGCACTCCAGAGAAACCCCAAGAACACTGTTTCAAGGCTAGAGGGATCCTGAGGTCACTGTAGCAACACGAAAGAACTCTGTGGACCAAAAATCAACTCGAAAAGGGAGGTTAGTCCCTGGATTCGTCTCCAGAGGTATACCACCTTACCACAAGCACCTCAAGAGGAGGCTTCTCTCAGCTCTAGGTATGTGAGAGGGACCCTGAGTTTGCGGCCTCAAGTGGAATGGACACCGCGATGCCCTGACTCGAAATAAGGCCGGATATCCCTGCAGTGACTTCAATGCAGGCTCGTCTTGCATCTCCCAGGATGAAAGGATGTCTGAATCCCCTGTGGAAAGCACAGAGAAAGACTTTGTTCCCCACCTCATCGCGACCGATACCGTCACATCCTTTGAAAACTCCAGAGGTACGCGGAGATCAGTGCCTCCAAAGGAGACGATGCCTGACTCCTCGTGAAACTTGATAGGAGTCCCAGGATTCCTGTGGCACGTGGAAAGGGACCCTTGGTCTCCCGCCTCAGCTGGAGAGGCGTCCCAATTGCCTTGCCAAGCCTCGAGGAGAATCCCGAGTTGTCTCTTGCCACTAGGCAAGAGTCCTGACGTGGCTGAACAAACACGTGTGTGGATGGGCCATCCCCGTCGTAACTCGAGAATATAAACCAGGTTCGCGCCGCAACTCGAGAAAAACCATGAGACTTCCCCCTCGCCGCGAGATGAGGCCCGATTCCCCCGCACTGCGTGCAGAGCAATTCCGTCTTGCACATCACACATGAAAGGAGCCTTGATTTCCTTGATGGCACTCCAGAGAAACCCCAAGAACACTGTTTCAAGGCTAGAGGGATCCTGAGGTCACTGTAGCAACACGAAAGAGCTCCGTGGACCAAGAATCAACACGAGATGAGAGGTTAGTCCCTGGCTTCGACTCCTGAGGAATACCACCTTACCACAAGCACCTCAAGAGGAGGCTTCTCTCAGCTCTAGGTGTGTGAGAGGGATCCTGAGTTTGCGGCCTCAAGTGGAATGGACACCGCGATGCCCTGACTTGAAATAAGGCCGGATATCCCTGCAGTGACTTGAATGCAGGCTCGTCTTGCATCTCCTAAGAAGAAAGGATGTCTGAATCCCCTGTGGAGACCACAGAGAAACACCTAGTTCCCCACCTCATCGCGACCGGAGGCCTCACATCCTTTGAAAATTCCAGAGGTACGCGGAGATCAGTGCCTCCAAAAGAGACGATGCCTGACTCCTCGTGAAACTTGATAGGAGTCCCAGGATTTTTGTGGCACGTGGAAAGGGACCCTTGGTCTCCCGCCTCAGCTGGAGAGGCGTTCCAATTGCCCTGCCTAGCCTCGAGGAGAATCCCGAGTTGTCCCTCGCAACTAGGCAGGAGTCCTGACGTGGCTGAACAAACACGTGTGTGGAAGGGCCATCCCCGTCGTAACTCGAGAATATACCCCAGGTTCCCGCCGCAACTCGAGAAAAACCATGAGACTTCCCCCTCGATGCGAGATGAGGCCCGATTCCCCTGTACTGCGTGCAGAGCAATTCCGTCTTGCACATCACACATGAAAGGAGCCTTGATTTCCTTGATGGCACTCCAGAGAAACCCCAAGAACACTGTTTCAAGGCTAGAGGGATCCTGAGGTCACTGTAGCAACACGAAAGAACTCGCTGGACCAAAAATCAACTCGAAAAGAGAGGTTAGTCCCTGGCTTCCTCTCCAGTGGAATACCACCTTACCACAAGCACCTCAAGAGGAGGCTTCTCTCAGCTCTAGGTATGTGAGAGGGACCCTGAGTTTGCGGCCTCAAGTGGAATGGACACCGCGATGCCCTGACTCGAAATAAGGCCGGATATCCCTGCAGTGACTTCAATGCAGGCTCGTCTTGCATCTCCCAGGACGAAAGGATGTCTGAATCCCCTGTGGAAAGCACAGAGAAAGACTTTGTTCCCCACCTCATCGCGACCGATAGCCTCACATCCTTTGAAAGCTCCAGAGGTACGCGGAGATCAGGGCCTCCAAAGGAGACGATGCCTGACTCCTCGTGAAACTTGATAGGAGTCCCAGGATTTCTGTGGCACTTGGAAAGGGACACTTGGTCTCCCGCCTCAGCTGGAGAGGCGTCCCAATTGCCCTGCCAAGCCTCGAGGAGAATCCAGAGTTGTCCCTCGCAACTAGGCAGGAGTCCTGACGTCGCTGAAGAAACACGTGGGTGGAAGGGCCATCCCCGTTGTAACTCGAGAATATACCCCAGGTTCCCGCCGCAACTCGAGAAAAACCATGAGACTTCCCCCTCGCCGCGAGATGAGGCCCGATTTCCCTGCACTGCGTGCAGAGCAATTCCGTGTTGCACATCACACATGAAAGGAGCCTTGATTTCCTTGATGGCACTCCAGAGAAACCCCAAGAACACTGTTTCAAGGCTAGAGGGATCCTGAGGTCACCGTAGCAACACGAAAGAGCTCCGTGGGCCAAAAATCAACTCGAGATGAGAGGTTAGTCCCAGGCTTCGACTCCAGAGGAATACCACCTTACCACAAGCACCTCAAGAGGAGGTTTCTCTCAGCTCTAGGTATGTGAGAGGGACCCTGAGTTTGCGGCCTCAAGTGGAATGGACACCGCGATGCCCTGACGCGAAATAAGGCTGGATATCCCTGCAGTGACTTGAATGCAGGCTCGTCTTGCATCTCCCAAGATGAAAGGATGTCTGAATCCCCTGTGGAGACCACAGAGAAAGACCTAGTTCCCCACCTCATCGGGACCGGAGGCCTCACATCCTTTGAAAAATCCAGAGGTACGCGGAGATCAGTGCCTCCAAAGGAGACGATGCCTGACTCCTCGTGAAACTTGATAGGAGTCCCAGGATTCCTGTGGCACGTGGAAAGGGACCCTTGGTCTCCCGCCTCAGCTGGAGAGGCGTCCCAATTGCCCTGCCAAGCCTCGAGGAGAATCCCGAGTTGTGTCTCGCAACTAGGCAAGAGTCCTGACGTGGCTGAACAAACACGTGTGTGGAAGGGCCATCCCCGTCGTAACTCGAGAATATACCCCAGGTTCCCGCCGCAACTCGAGAAAAACCATGAGACTTCCCCCTCGCCGCGAGATGAGGCCCGATTCCCCTGCACTTCGTGCAGAGCAATTCTGTGTTGCACATCACACATGAAAGGAGCCTTGATTTCCTTCATGGCACTCCAGAGAAACCCCAAGAACACTGTTTTAAGGCTAGAGGGATCCTGATGTCATTGTAGCAACACGAAAGAGCTCCGTGGACCAAAAATCAACTCGAGATGAGAGGTTAGTCCCTAGCTTCGACTCCAGAGGTATACCACCTTACCACAAGCACCTCAAGAGGAGGCTTCTCTCAGCTCTAGGTATGTGAGAGGGACCCTGAGTTTGCGGCCTCAAGTGGAATGGACACCACGATGACCTGACTCGAAATAAGGCCGGATATCCCTGCAGTGACTGGAATGCAGGCTCGTCTTGCATCTCCCAAGACGAAAGGGTGTCTGAATCCCCTGTGGAGACCACAGAGAAAGACCTAGTTCCCCACCTCATCGCGACCGGAGGCCTCACATCCTTTGAAAACTCCAGAGGTACGCGGAGATCAGTGCCTCCAAAGGAGACGATGCCTGAGTCATCGTGAAACTTGATAGGAGACCCAGGATTCCTGTGGCACGTGGAAAGGGACCCTTGGTCTCCCGTCTCAGCTGGAGAGGCGTCCCAATTGCCCTGCAAAACCTCGAGGAGAATCCCGAGTTGTCCCTCGCAACTAGGCAGGAGTCCTGACGTGGCTGAACAAACACGTGGGTGGAAGGGCCATCCCCGTCGTAACTCGAGAATATACCCCAGGTTCCCGCCGCAACTCGAGAAAAGCCATGAGACTTCCCCCTCGCCGCGAGATGAGGCCCGATTCCCCTGCACTGCGTGCAGAGCAATTCTGTGTTGCACATCACACATGAAAGGAGCCTTGATTTCCTTCATGGCACTCCAGAGAAACCCCAAGAACACTGTTTCAAGGCTAGAGGGATCCTGAGGTCACTGTAGCAAAACGAAAGAGCTCCGTGGACCCAAAATCAACACGAGATGAGAGGTTAGTCCATGGCTTCGACTCCTGAGGAATACCACCTTACCACAAGCACCTCAAGAGGAGGCTTCTCTCAGCTCTAGGTATGTGAGAGGGATCCTGAGTTTGAGGCCTCAAGTGGAATGGAAACCGCGATGCCCTGACTCGAAATAAGGCCGGATATCCCTGCAGTGACTTGAATGCAGGCTCGTCTTGCATCTCCCAAGAAGAAAGGATGTCTGAATTCCCTGTGGAGACCACAGAGAAACACCTAGTTCCACACATCATTGCGACCGGAGCCCTCACATCCTTTGAAAACTCCAGAGGTACGCGGAGATCAGTGCCTCCAAAGGAGACGATGCCTGACTCCTCGTGAAACTTGATAGGAGTCCTAGGATTCTTGTGGCACGTGGAAAGGGACCCTTGGTCTCCCGCCTCAGCTGGAGAGGCGTTCCAATTGCCCTGCCAAGCCTCGAGGAGAATCCCGAGTTGTCCCTCGCAACTAGGCAGGAGTCCTGACGTGGCTGAACAAACACGTGGGTGGAAGGGCCATCCCCGTCGTAACTCGAGAATATACCCCAGGTTCCCGCCGCAACTCGAGAAAAACCATGAGACATCCCCCTCGATGCGAGATGAGGCCCGATTCCCCTGTACTGCGTGCAGAGCAATTCCGTCTTGCACATCACACATGAAAGGAGCCTTGATTTCCTTGATGGCACTCCAGAGAAACCCCAAGAACACTGTTTCAAGGATAGAGGGATCCTGAGGTCACTGTAGCAACACGAAAGAACTCTGTGGACCAAAAATCAACTCGAAAAGAGAGGTTAGTCCCTGGATTCGTCTCCAGAGGAATACCACCTTACCACAAGCACCTCAAGAGGAGGCTTCTCTCAGCTCTAGGTATGTGAGAGGGACCCTGAGTTTGCGGCCTCAAGTGGAATGGACACCGCGATGCCCTGACGCGAAATAAGGCTGCATATCGCTGCAGTGACTTGAATGCAGGCTCGTCTTGCATCTCCCAAGATGAAAGGATGTCTGAATCCCCTGTGGAGACCACAGAGAAAGACCTAGTTCCCCACCTCATCGCGACCGGAGGCCTCACATCCTTTGAAAACTCCAGAGGTACGCGGAGATCAGTGCCTCCAAAGGAGACGATGCCTGACTCCTCGTGAAACTTGATAGGAGTCCCAGGATTCCTGTGGCACTTGGAAAGGGACCCTTGGTCTCCCGCCTCAGCTGGAGAGGCGTCCCAATTGCCTTGCCAAGCCTCGAGGAGAATCCCGAGTTGTGTCTCGCAACTTTGCAGGAGTCCTGCCGTGGCTGAACAAACACGTGTGTGGAAGGGCCATCCCCGTCGTAACTCGAGAATATACCCGAGGTTCCCGCCGCAACTCGAAAAAAACCATGAGACTTGCCCCTCGCCGCGAGATGAGGCCCGATTCCCCTGCACTGCGTGCAGAGCAATTCTGTGTTGCACATCACACGTGAAAGGAGCCTTGATTTCCTTGATGGCACTCCAGAGAAACCCCAAGAACACTGTTTCAAGGCTAGAGGGATCCTGAGGTCACTGTAGCAACACGAAAGAGCTCCGTGGACCAAAAATCAACTCGAGATGAGAGGTTAGTCCCTGGCTTCGACTCCAGAGGAATACCACCTTACCACAAGCACCTCAAGAGGAGGCTTCTCTCAGCTCTAGGTATGTGAGAGGGACCCTGAGTTTGCGGCCTCAAGTGGAATGGACACCGCAATGCCCTGACGCGAAATAAGGCTGGATATCCCTGCAGTGACTTGAATGCAGGCTCGTCTTGCATCTCCCAAGATGAAAGGATGTCTGAATCCCCTGTGGAGACCACAGAGAAAGACCTAGTTCCCCACCTCATCGCGACCGGAGGCCTCACATCCTTTGAAAACTCCAGAGGTACGCGGAGATCAGTGCCTCCAAAGGAGACGATGCCTGACTCCTCGTGAAACTTGATAGGAGTCCCAGGATTCCTGTGGCACGTGGAAAGGGACCCTTGGTCTCCCGCCTCAGC
This sequence comes from Cervus elaphus, assembly GCF_910594005.1. NCBI lineage: Eukaryota > Metazoa > Chordata > Mammalia > Artiodactyla > Cervidae > Cervus > Cervus elaphus. The sequence continues at coordinate 2,417,339 of NC_057828.1, forward strand.
TGGAGAGGCGTCCCAATTGCCCTGCCAAGCCTCGAGGAGAATCCCGAGTTGTGTCTCGCAACTAGGCAAGAGTCCTGACGTGGCTGAACAAACACGTGTGTGGAAGGGCCATCCCCGTCGTAACTCGAGAATATACCCCAGGTTCCCGCCGCAACTCGAGAAAACCATGAGACTTCCCCTTCGCCGCGAGATGAGGCCCGATTCCCCTGCACTGCGTGCACAGCAATTCTGTGTTGCACATCACACATGAAAGGAGCCTTGATTTCCTTCATGGCACTCCAGAGAAACCCCAAGAACACTGTTTCAAGGCTAGAGGGATCCTGAGGTCACTGTAGCAACACGAAAGAGCTCCGTGGACCAAAAATCAACTCGAGATGAGAGGTTAGTCCCTGGCTTCGACTCCAGAGGAATACCACCTTACCACAAGCACCTCAAGAGGAGGCTTCTCTCAGCTCTAGGTATGTGAGAGGGACCCTGAGTTTGCGGCCTCAAGTGGAATGGACACCACGATGCCCTGACTCGAAATAAGGCCGGATATCCCTGCAGTGACTTGAATGCAGGCTCGTCTTGCATCTCCCAACACGAAAGGGTGTCTGAATCCCCTGTGGAGACCACAGAGAAAGACCTAGTTCCCCACCTCATCGCGACAGGAGGCCTCACATCCTTTGAAAACTCCAGAGGTACGCGGAGATCAGTGCCTCCAAAGGAGACGATGCCTGACTCCTGGTGAAACTTGATAGGAGACCCAGGATTCCTGTGGCACGTGGAAAGGGACCCTTGGTCTCCCGCCTCAGCTGGAGAGGCGTCCCAATTGCCCTGCAAAGCCTCGAGGAGAATCCCGAGTTGTCCCTCGCAACTAGGCAGGAGTCCTGACGTCGCTGAAGAAACACGTGGGTGGAAGGGCCATCCCCGTCGTAACTCGAGAATATACCCCAGGTTCCCGCTGCAACTCGAGAAAAACCATGAGACTTCCCCCTCGCCGCGAGATGAGGCCCGATTCCCCTGCACTGCGTGCAGAGCAATTCCATGTTGCACATCACACATGAAAGGAGCCTTGATTTCCTTGATGGAACTCCAGAGAAACACCAAGAACACTGTTTCTAGGCTAGAGGGATCCTGAGGTCACTGTAGCAACACGAAAGAGCTCCGTGGACCAAGATTCAACAAGAGATGAGAGATTAGTCCCTGGCTTCGACTCCTGAGGAATACGACCTTACCACAAGCACCTCAAGAGGAGGCTTCTCTCAGCTCTAGGTATGTGAGAGGGACCCTGAGTTTGTGGCCTCAAGTGGAATGGACACCGCGATGCCCTGACTCGAAATAAGGCCGGATATCCCTGCAGTGACTTCAATGCAGGCTCGTCTTGCATCTCCCAGGACGAAAGGATGTCTGAATCCCCTGTGGAAAGCACAGAGAAAGACTTTGTTCCCCACCTCATCGCGACCGATAGCCTCACATCCTTTGAAAGCTCCAGAGGTACGCGGAGATCAGTGCCTCCAAAGGAGACGATGCCTGACTCCTCGTGAAACTTGATAGGAGTCCCAGGATTCCTGTGGCCCTTGGAAAGGGACACTTGGTCTCCCGTCTCACCTGGAGAGGCGTCCCAATTGCCCTGCCAAGCCTCGAGGAGAATCCAGAGTTGTCCCTCGCAACTAGGCAGGAGTCCTGACGTCACTGAAGAAACACGTGGGTGGAAGGGCCATCCCCGTCGTAACTCGAGAATATACCCCAGGTTCCCGCCGCAACTCGAGAAAAACAATGAGACCTCCCCCTCGCCGCGAGATGAGGCCCGATTCCCCTGCACTGCGTGCAGAGCAATTCCGTGTTGCACATCACACATGAAAGGAGCCTTGATTTCCTTGATGGCACTCCAGAGAAACCCCAAGAACACTGTTTCAAGGCTAGAGGGATCCTGAGGTCACCGTAGCAACACGAAAGAGCTCCGTGGGCCAAAAATCAACTCGAGATGAGAGGTTAGTCCCTGGCTTCGACTCCAGAGGAATACCAGCTTACCACAAGCACCTCAAGAGGAGGCTTCTCTCAGCTCTAGGTATGTGAGAGGGACCCTGAGTTTGCGGCCTCAAGTGGAATGGACACCGCGATGCCCTGACGCGAAATAAGGCTGGATATTCCTACAGTGACTTGAATGCAGGCTCGTCTTGCATCTCCCAAGATGAAAGGATGTCTGAATCCCCTGTGGAGACCACAGAGAAAGACCTAGTTCCCCACCTCATCGGGACCGGAGGCCTCACATCCTTTGAAAACTCCAGAGGTACGCGGAGATCAGTGCCTCCAAAGGAGACGATGCCTGACTCCTCGTGAAACTTGATAGGAGTCCCAGGATTACTGTGGCACGTGGAAAGGGACCCTTGGTCTCCCGCCTCAGCTGGAGAGGCGTCCCAATTGCCTTGCCAAACCTCGAGGAGAATCCCGAGTTGTGTCTCGCAACTAGGCAAGAGTCCTGACGTGGCTGAACAAACACGTGTGTGGAAGGGCCATCCCCGTCGTAACTCGAGAATATACCCCAGGTTCCCGCCGCAACTCGAGAAAAACCATGAGACTTCCCCCTCGCCGCGAGATGAGGCCCGATTCCCCTGCACTACGTGCAGAGCAATTCTGTGTTGCACATCCCACATGAAAGGAGCCTTGACTTCCTTCATGGCACTCCAGAGAAACCCCAAGAACACTGTTTCAAGGCTAGAGGGATCCTGAGGTCACTGTATCAACACGAAAGAGCTCCGTGGACCAAAAATCAACTCGAGATGAGAGGTTAGTCCCTAGCTTCGACTCCAGAGGAATACCACCTTACCACAAGCACCTCAAGAGGAGGCTTCTCTCAGCTCTAGGTATGTGAGAGGGACCCTGAGTTTGCGGCCTCAAGTGGAATGGACACCGCGATGCCCTGACTCGAAATAAGGCCGGATATCCCTGCAGTGACTTGAATGCAGGCTCGTCTTGCATCTCCCAAGAAGAAAGGATGTCTGAATTCCCTGTGGAGACCACAGAGAAACACCTAGTTCCCCACCTCATCGCGACCGCAGGCCTCACATCCTTTGAAAACTCCAGAGGTACGCGGAGATCAGTGCCTCCAAAGGAGACGATGCCTGACTCCTCGTGAAACTTGATAGGAGTCCCAGGATTATTGTGGCACTTGGAAAGGGACACTTGGTCTCCTGCCTCAGCTGGAGAGGCGTTCCAATTGCCCTGCCAAGCCTCGAGGAGAATCCCGAGTTGTCCCTCGCAACTAGGCAGGAGTCCTGACGTGGCTGAACAAACACGTGGGTGGAAGGGCCATCCCCGTCGTAACTCGAGAATATACCCCAGGTTCCCGCCGCAACTCGAGAAAAACCATGAGACTTCTCCCTCGATGCGAGATGAGGCCCGATTCCCCTGTACTGCGTGCAGAGCAATTCCGTCTTGCACATCACACATGAAAGGAGCCTTGATTTCCTTGATGGCACTCCAGAGAAACCCCAAGAACACTGTTTCAAGGCTAGAGGGATCCTGAAGTCACTGTAGCAACACGAAAGAGCTACGTGGGCCAAAAATCAACTCGAGATGAGAGGTTAGTCCCTGGCTTCGACTCCAGAGGAATACCACCTTACCACAAGCACCTCAAGAGGAGGCTTCTCTCAGCTCTAGGTATGTGAGAGGGACCCTGAGTTTGCGGCCTCAAGTGGAATGGACACCGCGATGCCCTGACGCGAAATAAGGCTGGATATCCCTGCAGTGACTTAAATGCAGGCTCGTCTTGCATCTCCCAAGATGAAAGGATGTCTGAATCCCCTGTGGAGACCACAGAGAAAGACCTAGTTCCCCACCTCATCGCGACCGGAGGCCTCACATCCTTTGAAAACTCCAGAGGTACGCGGAGATCAGTGCCTCCAAAGGAGACGATGCCTGACTCCTCGTGAAACTTGATAGGAGACCCAGGATTCCTGTGGCACGTGGAAAGGGACCCTTGGTCTCCCGCCTCAGCTGGAGAGGCGTCCCAATTGCCTTGAAAAGCCTCGAGGAGAATCCCGAGTTGTGTCTCGCAACTAGGCAAGAGTCCTGACGTCTCTGAACAAACACGTGTGTGGAAGGGCCATCCCCGTCGTAACTCGAGAATATACCCCAGGTTCCCGCCGCAACTCGAGAAAAACCATGAGACTTCCCCTTCGCCGCGAGATGAGGCCCGATTCCCCTGCACTGCATGCACAGCAATTCTGTGTTGCACATCACACATGAAAGGAGCCTTGATTTCCTTCATGGCACTCCAGAGAAACCCCAAGAACACTGTTTCAAGGATAGAGGGATCCTGAGGTCACTGTAGCAACACGAAAGAGCTCCGTGGACCAAAAATCAACTCGAGATGAGAGGTTAGTCCCTGGCTTCGACTCCAGAGGAATACCACCTTACCACAAGCACCTCAAGAGGAGGCTTCTCTCAGCTCTAGGTATGTGAGAGGGACCCTGAGTTTGCGGCCTCAAGTGAAATGGACACCACGATGCCCTGACTCGAAATAAGGCCGGATATCCCTGCAGTGACTGGAATGCAGGCTCGTCTTGCATCTCCCAAGACGAAAGGGTGTCTGAATCCCCTGTGGAGACCACAGAGAAAGACCTAGTTCCCCACCTCATCGCGACAGGAGGCCTCAAACCTTTGAAAACTCCAGAGGTATGCGGAGATCAGTGCCTCCAAAGGAGACGATGCCTGACTCCTGGTGAAACTTGATAGGAGACCCAGGATTCCTGTAGCACGTGGAAAGGGACCCTTGGTCTCCCGTCTCAGCTGGAGAGGCGTCCCAATTGCCCTGCAAAGCCTCGAGGAGAATCCCGAGTTGTCCCTCGCAACTAGGCAGGAGTCCTGACGTCGCTGAAGAAACACGTGGGTGGAAGGGCCATCCCCGTCGTAACTCGAGAATATACCCCAGGTTCCCGCTGCAACTCGAGAAAAACCATGAGACTTCCCCCTCGCCGCGAGATGAGGCCCGATTCCCCTGCACTGCGTGCAGAGCAATTCCGTCTTGCACATCACACATGAAAGGAGCCTTGATTTCCTTAATGGAACTCCAGAGAAACCCCAAGAACACTGTTTCAAGGCTAGAGGGATCCTGAGGTCACTGTAGCAACACGAAAGAGCTCCGTGGACCAAGATTCAACAAGAGATAAGAGATTAGTCCCTGGCTTCGACTCCTGAGGAATACCACCTTACCACAAGCACCTCAAGAGGAGGCTTCTCTCAGCTCTAGGTATGTGAGAGGGACCCTGAGTTTGTGGCCTCAAGTGGAATGGACACCGCGATGCCCTGACTCGAAATAAGGCCGGATATCCCTGCAGTGACTTCAATGCAGGCTCGTCTTGCATCTCCCAGGACGAAAGGATGTCTGAATCCCCTGTGGAAAGCACAGAGAAAGACTTAGTTGCCCACCTCATCGCGACCGATACCGTCACATCCTTTGAAAACTCCAGAGGTACGCGGAGATCAGTGCCTCCAAAGGAGACGATGCCTGACTCCTCGTGAAACTTGATAGGAGTCCCAGGATTCCTGTGGCACGTGGAAAGGGACCCTTGGTCTCCCGCCTCAGCTGGAGAGGCGTCCCAATTGCCTTGCCAAGCCTCGAGGAGAATCCCGAGTTGTCTCTCGCAACTAGGCAAGAGTCCTGACGTGGCTGAACAAACACGTGTGTGGATGGGCCATCCCCGTCGTAACTCGAGAATATACCCCAGGTTCGCGCCGCAACTCGAGAAAAACCATGAGACTTCCCCCTCGCCGCGAGATGAGGCCCGATTCCCCCGCACTGCGTGCAGAGCAATTCCGTCTTGCACATCACACATGAAAGGAGCCTTGATTTCCTTGATGGCACTCCAGAGAAACCCCAAGAACACTGTTTCAAGGCTAGAGGGATCCTGAGGTCACTGTAGCAACACGAAAGAGCTCCGTGGACCAAGAATCAACACGAGATGAGAGGTTAGTCCCTGGCTTCGACTCCTGAGGAATACCACCTTACCACAAGCACCTCAAGAGGAGGCTTCTCTCAGCTCTAGGTGTGTGAGAGGGATCCTGAGTTTGCGGCCTCAAGTGGAATGGACACCGCGATGCCCTGACTTGAAATAAGGCCGGATATCCCTGCAGTGACTTGAATGCAGGCTCGTCTTGCATCTCCTAAGAAGAAAGGATGTCTGAATCCCCTGTGGAGACCACAGAGAAACACCTAGTTCCCCACCTCATCGCGACCGGAGGCCTCACATCCTTTGAAAACTCCAGAGGTACGCGGAGATCAGTGCCTCCAAAAGAGACGATGCCTGACTCCTCGTGAAACTTGATAGGAGTCCCAGGATTCTTGTGGCACGTGGAAACGGACCCTTGGTCTCCCGCCTCACCTGGAGAGGCGTTCCAATTGCCCTGCCTAGCCTCGAGGAGAATCCCGAGTTGTCCCTCGCAACTAGGCAGGAGTCCTGACGTGGCTGAACAAACACGTGTGTGGAAGGGCCATCCCCGTCGTAACTCGAGAATATACCCCAGGTTCCCGCCGCAACTCGAGAAAAACCATGAGACTTCCCCCTCGATGCGAGATGAGGCCCGATTCCCCTGTACTGCGTGCAGAGCAATTCCGTCTTGCACATCACACATGAAAGGAGCCTTGATTTCCTTGATGGCACTCCAGAGAAACCCCAAGAACACTGTTTCAAGGCTAGAGGGATCCTGAGGTCACTGTAGCAACACGAAAGAACTCTGTGGACCAAAAATCAACTCGAAAAGATAGGTTAGTCCCTGGATTCGTCTCCAGAGGAATACCACCTTACCACAAGCACCTCAAGAGGAGGCTTCTCTCAGCTCTAGGTATGTGAGAGGGACCCTGAGTTTGCGGCCTCAAGTGGAATGGACACCGCGATGCCCTGACTCGAAATAAGGCCGGATATCCCTGCAGTGACTTCAATGCAGGCTCGTCTTGCATCTCCCAGGACGAAAGGATGTCTGAATCCCCTGTGGAAAGCACAGAGAAAGACTTTGTTCCCCACCTCATCGCGACCGATAGCCTCACATCCTTTGAAAGCTCTAGAGGTACGCGGAGATCAGGGCCTCCAAAGGAGACGATGCCTGACTCCTCGTGAAACTTGATAGGAGTCCCAGGATTTCTGTGGCACTTGGAAAGGGACACTTGGTCTCCCGCCTCAGCTGGAGAGGCGTCCCAATTGCCCTACCAAGCCTCGAGGAGAATCCAGAGTTGTCCCTCGCAACTAGGCAGGAGTCCTGACGTCGCTGAAGAAACACGTGTGTGGAAGGGCCATCCCCGTCGTAACTCGAGAATATACCCCAGGTTCCCGCCGCAACTCGAGAAAAACCATGAGACTTCCCCCTCGATGCGAGATGAGGCCCGATTCCCCTGTACTGCGTGCAGAGCAATTCCGTCTTGCACATCACACATGAAAGGAGCCTTGATTTCCTTGATGGCACTCCAGAGAAACCCCAAGAACACTGTTTCAAGGCTAGAGGGATCCTGAGGTCACTGTAGCAACACGAAAGAACTCTGTGGACCAAAAATCAACTCGAAAAGAGAGGTTAGTCCCTGGATTCGTCTCCAGAGGAATACCACCTTACCACAAGCACCTCAAGAGGAGGCTTCTCTCAGCTCTAGGTATGTGAGAGGGACCCTGAGTTTGCGGCCTCAAGTGGAATGGACACCGCGATGCCCTGACTCGAAATAAGGCCGGATATCCCTGCAGTGACTTCAATGCAGGCTCGTCTTGCATCTCCCAGGACGAAAGGATGTCTGAATCCCCTGTGGAAAGCACAGAGAAAGACTTTGTTCCCCACCTCATCGCGACCGATAGCCTCACATCCTTTGAAAGCTCTAGAGGTACGCGGAGATCAGGGCCTCCAAAGGAGACGATGCCTGACTCCTCGTGAAACTTGATAGGAGTCCCAGGATTTCTGTGGCACTTGGAAAGGGACACTTGGTCTCCCGCCTCAGCTGGAGAGGCGTCCCAATTGCCCTACCAAGCCTCGAGGAGAATCCAGAGTTGTCCCTCGCAACTAGGCAGGAGTCCTGACGTCGCTGAAGAAACACGTGGGTGGAAGGGCCATCCCCGTCGTAACTCGAGAATATACCCCAGGTTCCCGCCGCAACTCGAGAAAAACAATGAGACTTCCCCCTCGCCGCGAGATGAGGCCCGATTCCCCTGCACTGCGTGCAGAGCAATTCCGTGTTGCACATCACACATGAAAGGAGCCTTGATTTCCTTGATGGCACTCCAGAGAAACCCCAAGAACACTGTTTCAAGGCTAGAGGGATCCTGAGGTCACCGTAGCAACACGAAAGAGCTCCGTGGGCCAAAAATCAACTCGAGATGAGAGGTTAGTCCCAGGCTTCGACTCCAGAGGAATACCACCTTACCACAAGCACCTCAAGAGGAGGTTTCTCTCAGCTCTAGGTATGTGAGAGGGACCCTGAGTTTGCGGCCTCAAGTGGAATGGACACCGCGATGCCCTGACGCGAAATAAGGCTGGATATCCCTGCAGTGACTTGAATGCAGGCTCGTCTTGCATCTCCCAAGATGAAAGGATGTCTGAATCCCCTGTGGAGACCACAGAGAAAGACCTAGTTCCCCACCTCATCGGGACCGGAGGCCTCACATCCTTTGAAAACTCCAGAGGTACGCGGAGATCAGTGCCTCCAAAGGAGACGATGCCTGACTCCTCGTGAAACTTGATAGGAGTCCCAGGATTCCTGTGGCACGTGGAAAGGGACCCTTGGTCTCCCGTCTCAGCTGGAGAGGCGTCCCAATTGCCCTGCAAAACCTCGAGGAGAATCCCGAGTTGTCCCTCGCAACTAGGCAGGAGTCCTGACGTGGCTGAACAAACACGTGGGTGGAAGGGCCATCCCCGTCGTAACTCGAGAATATACCCCAGGTTCCCGCCGCAACTCGAGAAAAGCCATGAGACTTCCCCCTCGCCGCGAGATGAGGCCCGATTCCCCTGCACTGCGTGCAGAGCAATTCTGTGTTGCACATCACACATGAAAGGAGCCTTGATTTCCTTCATGGAACTCCAGAGAAACCCCAAGAACACTGTTTCAAGGCTAGAGGGATCCTGAGGTCACTGTAGCAACACGAAAGAGCTCCGTGGACCCAAAATCAACACGAGATGAGAGGTTAGTCCATGGCTTCGACTCCTGAGGAATACCACCTTACCACAAGCACCTCAAGAGGAGGCTTCTCTCAGCTCTAGGTATGTGAGAGGGATCCTGAGTTTGAGGCCTCAAGTGGAATGGACACCGCGATGCCCTGACTCGAAATAAGGCCGGATATCCCTGCAGTGACTTGAATGCAGGCTCGTCTTGCATCTGCCAAGAAGAAAGGATGTCTGAATTCCCTGTGGAGACCACAGAGAAACACCTAGTTCCACACATCATTGCGACCGGAGCCCTCACATCCTTTGAAAACTCCAGAGGTACGCGGAGATCAGTGCCTCCAAAGGAGACGATGCCTGACTCCTCGTGAAACTTGATAGGAGTCCTAGGATTCTTGTGGCACGTGGAAAGGGACCCTTGGTCTCCCGCCTCAGCTGGAGAGGCGTTCCAATTGCCCTGCCAAGCCTCGAGGAGAATCCCGAGTTGTCCCTCGCAACTAGGCAGGAGTCCTGACGTGGCTGAACAAACACGTGGGTGGAAGGGCCATCCCCGTCGTAACTCGAGAATATACCCCAGGTTCCCGCCGCAACTCGAGAAAAACCATGAGACTTCCCCCTCGATGCGAGATGAGGCCCGATTCCCCTGTACTGCGTGCAGAGCAATTCCGTCTTGCACATCACACATGAAAGGAGCCTTGATTTCCTTGATGGCACTCCAGAGAAACCCCAAGAACACTGTTTCAAGGATAGAGGGATCCTGAGGTCACTGTAGCAACACGAAAGAACTCTGTGGACCAAAAATCAACTCGAAAAGAGAGGTTAGTCCCTGGATTCGTCTCCAGAGGAATACCACCTTACCACAAGCACCTCAAGAGGAGGCTTCTCTCAGCTCTAGGTATGTGAGAGGGACCCTGAGTTTGCGGCCTCAAGTGGAATGGACACCGCGATGCCCTGACTCGAAATAAGGCCGGATATCCCTGCAGTGACTTCAATGCAGGCTCGTCTTGCATCTCCCAGGACGAAAGGATGTCTGAATCCCCTGTGGAAAGCACAGAGAAAGACTTAGTTCCCCACCTCATCGCGACCGATATCCTCACATCCTTTGAAAACTCCAGAGGCACGCGGAGATCAGTGCCTCCAAAGGAGACGATGCCTGACTCCTCGTGAAACTTGATAGGAGTCCCAGGATTCCTGTGGCACTTGGAAAGGGACACTTGGTCTCCCGCCTCAGCTGGAGAGGCGTCCCAATTGCCCTGCCAAGCCTCGAGGAGAATCCAGAGTTGTCCCTCGCAACTAGGCAGGAGTCCTGACGTTGCTGAAGAAACACGTGGGTGGAAGGGCCATCCCCGTCGTAACTCGAGAATATACCCCAGGTTTCCGCCGCAACTCGAGAAAAACCATGAGACTTCCCCCTCGCCGCGAGATGAGGCCCGATTCCCCTGCACTGCGTGCAGAGCAATTCTGTGTTGCACATCACACATGAAAGGAGCTTTGATTTCCTTCATGGCACTCCAGAGAAACCCCAAGAACACTGTTTCAAGGCTAGAGGGATCCTGAGGTCACTGTAGCAACACGAAAGAACTCTGTGGACCAAAAATCAACTCGAGATGAGAGGTAAGTCCCTGGCTTCGACTCCAGAGGAATACCACCTTACCAGAAGCACCTCAAGAGGAGGCTTCTCTCAGCTCTAGGTATGTGAGAGGGACCCTGAGTTTGCGGCCTCAAGTGGAATGGACACCGCGATGCCCTGACTCGAAATAAGGCCGGATATCCCTGCAGTGACTTGAATGCAGCCTCGTCTTGCATCTCCCAAGACGAAAGGGTGTCTGAATCCCCTGTGGAGACCACAGAGAAAGACCTAGTTCCCCACCTCATCGCGACAGGAAGCCTCAAATCCTTTGAAAACTCCAGAGGTATGCGGAGATAAGTGCCTCCAAAGGAGACGATGCCTGACTCCTCGTGAAACTTGATAGGAGACCCAGGATTCCTGTGGCACGTTGAAAGGGACCCTTGGTCTCCCGCCTCAGCTGGAGAGGCGTCCCAATTGCCCTGCAAAGCCTCGAGGAGAATCCCGAGTTGTCCCTCGCAACTAGGCAGGAGTCCTGACATGGCTGAACAAACACGTGTGTGGAAGGGCCATCCCCGTCGTAACTCGAGAATATACCCCAGGTTCCCGCCGCAACACGAGAAAAACCATGAGACTTCCCCCTCGCCGCGAGATGTGGCCCGTTTCCCCTGCACTGCGTGCAGAGCAATTCCGTGTTGCACATCACACATGAAAGGAGCCTTGATTTCCTTGATGGCATTCCAGAGAAAGCCCAAGAACACTGTTTCAAGGCTAGAGGGATCCTGAGGTCACTGTAGCAACACGAAAGAGCTCCGTGGACCAAGAATCAACACGAGATGAGAGGTTAGTCCCTGGCTTCGACTCCTGAGGAATACCACTTTATCACAAGCACCTCAAGAGGAGGCTTCTCTCAGCTCTAGGTATGTGAGAGGGATCCTGATTTTGCGGCCTCAAGTGGAATGGACACCGCGATGCCCTGACTCGAAATAAGGCCGGATATCCCTGCAGTGACTGGAATGCAGGCTCGTCTTGCATCTCCCAAGAAGAAAGGATGTCTGAATCCCCTGTGGAGACCACAGAGAAAGACCTAGTTCCCCACCTCATCGCGACCGGAGGCCTCACATCCTTTGAAAACTCCAGAGGTACGCGGAGATCAGTGCCTCCAAAGGATAGGATGCCTGACTCCTCGTGAAACTTGATAGGAGTCCCAGGATTCTTGTGGCACGTGGAAAGGGACCCTTGGTCTCCCGCCTCAGCTGGAGAGGCGTCCCAATTGCCCTGCCAAGCCTCGAGGAGAATCCCGAGTTGTCCCTCGCAACTAGGCAGGAGTCCTGACGTGGCTGAACAAACACGTGGGTGGAAGGGCCATCCCCGTCGTAACTCGAGAATATACCCCAGGTTCCCGCCGCAACTCGAGAAAAACCATGAGACTTCCCCCTCGCCGCGAGATGAGGCCCGATTCCCCTGCACTGCGTGCAGAGCAATTCCGTGTTGCACATCACACATGAAAGGAGCCTTGATTTCCTTGATGGCACTCCAGAGAAACCCCAAGAACACTGTTTCAAGGCTAGAGGGATCCTGAGGTCACTGTAGCAACACGAAAGAGCTCCGTGGGCCAAAAATCAACTCGAGATGAGAGGTTAGTCCCTGGCTTCGACTCCAGAGGAATACCACCTTACCACAAGCACCTCAAGAGGAGGCTTCTCTCAGCTCTAGGTATGTGAGAGGGACCCTGAGTTTGCGGCCTCAAGTGGAATGGACACCGTGATGCCCTGACGCGAAATAAGGCTGCATATCGCTGCAGTGACTTGAATGCAGGCTCGTCTTGCATCTCCCAAGATGAAAGGATGTCTGAATCCCCTGTGGAGACCACAGAGAAAGACCTAGTTCCCCACCTCATCGCGACCGGAGGCCTCACATCCTTTGAAAACTCCAGAGGTACGCGGAGATCAGTGCCTCCAAAGGAGACGATGCCTGACTCCTCGTGAAACTTGATAGGAGTCCCAGGATTCCTGTGGCACTTGGAAAGGGACCCTTGGTCTCCCGCCTCAGCTGGAGAGGCGTCCCAATTGCCTTGCCAAGCCTCGAGGAGAATCCCGAGTTGTGTCTCGCAACTTTGCAGGAGTCCTGACGTGGCTGAACAAACACGTGTGTGGAAGGGCCATCCCCGTCGTAACTCGAGAATATACCCGAGGTTCCCGCCGCAACTCGAAAAAAACCATGAGACTTGCCCCTCGCCGCGAGTTGAGGCCCGATTCCCCTGCACTGCGTGCAGAGCAATTCTGTGTTGCACATCACACGTGAAAGGAGCCTTGATTTCCTTGATGGCACTCCAGAGAAACCCCAAGAACACTGTTTCAAGGCTAGAGGGATCCTGAGGTCACTGTAGCAACACGAAAGAGCTCCGTGGACCCAAAATCAACTCGAGATGAGAGGTTAGTCCCTGGCTTCGACTCCAGAGGAATACCACCTTACCACAAGCACCTCAAGAGGAGGCTTCTCTCAGCTCTAGGTATGTGAGAGGGACCCTGAGTTTGCGGCCTCAAGTGGAATGGACACCGCGATGCCCTGACTCAAAATAAGGCCGGATATCCCTGCAGTGACTGGAATGCAGGCTCGTCTTGCATCTCCCAAGACAAAAGGGTGTCTGAATCCCCTGTGGAGACCACAGAGAAAGACCTAGTTCCCCACCTCATCGCGACAGGAGGCCTCAAATCCTTTGAAAACTCCAGAGGTATGCGGAGATCAGTGCCTCCAAAGGAGACGATGCCTGACTCCTCGTGAAACTTGATAGGAGTCCCAGGATTCCTGTGGCACTTGGAAAGGGACCCTTGGTCTCCCGCCTCAGTTGGAGAGGCGTTCCAATTGCCCTGCCAAGCCTCGAGGAGAATCCCGAGTTGTCCCTCGCAACTAGGCAGAGGTCCTGACGTGGCTGAACAAACACGTGGGTTGAAGGGCCATCCCCGTCGTAACTCGAGAATATACCCCAGGTTCCCGCCGCAACTCGAGAAAAACCATGAGACTTCCCCCTCGATGCGAGATGAGGCCAGATTCCCCTGTACTGCGTGCAGAGCAATTCTGTGTTGCACATCACACATGAAAGGAGCCTTGATTTCCTTGATGGCACTCCAGAGAAACCCCAAGAACACTGTTTCAAGGATAGAGGGATCCTGAGGTCACTGTAGCAACACGAAAGAACTCTGTGGACCAAAAATCAACTCGAAAAGAGAGGTTAGTCCCTGGATTCGTCTCCAGAGGAATACCACCTTACCACAAGCTCCTCAAGAGGAGGCTTCTCTCAGCTCTAGGTATGTGAGAGGGACCCTGAGTTTGCGGCCTCAAGTGGAATGGACACCGCGATGCCCTGACTCGAAATAAGGCCGGATATCCCTGCAGTAACTTCAATGCAGGCTCGTCTTGCATCTCCCAGGACGAAAGGATGTCTGAATCCCCTGTGGAAAGCACAGAGAAAGACTTAGTTCCCCACCTCATCGCGACCGATAGCCTCACATCCTTTGAAAACTCCAGAGGTACGCGGAGATCAGTGCCTCCAAAGGAGACGATGCCTGACTCCTCGTGAAACTTGATAGGAGTCCCAGGATTCCTGTGGCACTTGGAAAGGGACACTTGGTCTCCCACCTCAGCTGGAGAGGCGTCCCAATTGCCCTGCCAAGCCTCGAGGAGAATCCAGAGTTGTCCCTCGCAACTAGGCAGGAGTCCTGACATGGCTGAACACACACGTGGGTGGAAGGGCCATCCCCGTCGTAACTCGAGAATATACCCCAGGTTCCCGCCGCAACTCGAGAAAAACCATGAGTCTTCCCCCTCGCTGCGAGATGAGGCCCGATTCCCCTGCACTGCGTGCAGAGCAATTCCGTGTTGCACATCACACATGAAAGGAGCCTTGATTTCCTTGATGGCACTCCAGAGAAACCCCAAGAACACTGTTTCAAGGCTAGAGGGATCCTGAGGTCACTGTAGCAACACGAAAGAGCTCCGTGGGCCAAAAATCAACTCGAGATGAGAGGTTAGTCCCTGGCTTCGACTCCAGAGGAATACCACCTTACCACAAGCACCTCAAGAGAAGGCTTCTCTCAGCTCTAGGTATGTGAGAGGGACCCTGAGTTTGCGGCCTCAAGTGGAATGGACACCGCGATGCCCTGACGCGAAATAAGGCTGGATATCACTGCAGTGACTTGAATGCAGGCTCGTCTTGCATTTCCCAAGATGAAAGGATGTCTGAATCCCCTGTGGAGACCACAGAGAAAGACCTAGTTCCCCACCTCATTGCGACCGGAGGCCTCACATCCTTTGAAAACTCCAGAGGTACGCGGAGATCAGTGCCTTCAAAGGAGACGATGCCTGACTCCTCGTGAAACTTGATAGGAGTCCCAGGATTCCTGTGGCACTTGGAAAGGGACACTTGGTCTCCCGCCTCAGCTGGAGAGGCGTCCCAATTGCCTTGCCAAGCCTCGAGGAGAATCCCGAGTTGTGTCTAGCAACTAGGCAAGAGTCCTGACGTGGCTGAACAAACACGTGTGTGGAAGGGCCATCCCCGTCGTAACTCGAGAATATACCCCAGGTTCCCGCCGCAACTCGAGAAAAACCATGAGACTTCCCCCACGCCGCGAGATGAGGCCCGATTCCCCTGCACTGCGTGCAGAGCAATTCTGTGTTGAACATCACACATGAAAGGAGCCTTGATTTCCTTCATGGCACTCCAGAGAAACCCCAAGAACAATGTTTCAAGGCTAGAGGGATCCTGAGGTCACTGTAGCAACACGAAAGAGCTCCGTGGACCCAAAATCAACTCGAGATGAGAGGTTAGTTCCTGGCTTCGACTCCAGAGGAATACCACCTTACCACAAGCACCTCAAGAGGAGGCTTCTCTCAGCTCTAGGTATGTGAGAGGGACCCTGAGTTTGGGGCCTCAAGTGGAATGGACACCGCGATGACCTGACTCGAAATAAGGCCGGATATCCCTGCAGTGACTGGAATGCAGGCTCGTCTTGCATCTCCCAAGACGAAAGGGTGTCTTAATCCCCTGTGGAGACCACAGAGAAAGACCTAGTTCCCCACTTCATCAGGACCGGGGGCCTCAAATCCTTTGAAAACTCCAGAGGTATGCGGAGATCAGTGCCTCCAAAGGAGACGATGCCTGACTCCTCGTGAAACTTGATAGGAGACCCAGGATTCCTGTGGCACGTGGAAAGGGACCCTTGGTCTCCCGTCTCAGCTGGAGAGGCGTCCCAATTGCCCTGCAAAGCCTCGAGGAGAATCCCGAGTTGTCCCTCGCAACTAGGCAGGAGTCCTGACGTGGCTGAACAAACACGTGGGTGGAAGGGCCATCCCCTTCGTAACTCGAGAATATACCCCAGGTTCCCGCCGCAACTCGAGAAAAACCATGAGACTTCCCCATCGATGCGAGATGAGGCCCGATTACCCTGTATTGCGTGCAGAGCAATTCCGTCTTGCACATCACACATGAAAGGAGCCTTGATTTCCTTGATGGCACTCCAGAGAAACCCCAAGAACACTGTTTCAAGGATAGAGGGATCCTGAGGTCACTGTAGCAACACGAAAGAACTCTGTGGACCAAAAATCAACTCGAAAAGAGAGGTTAGTCCCTGGATTCGTCTCCAGAGGAATACCACCTTACCACAAGCACCTCAAGAGGAGGCTTCTCTCAGCTCTAGGTATGTGAGAGGGACCCTGAGTTTGCGGCCTCAAGTGGAATGGACACCGCGATGCCCTGACTCGAAATAAGGCCGGATATCCCTGCAGTGACTTCAATGCAGGCTCGTCTTGCATCTCCCAGGACGAAAGGATGTCTGAATCCCCTGTGGAAAGCACAGAGAAAGACTTAGTTCCCCACCTCATCGCGACCGATATCCTCACATCCTTTGAAAACTCCAGAGGCACGCGGAGATCAGTGCCTCCAAAGGAGACGATGCCTGACTCCTCGTGAAACTTGATAGGAGTCCCAGGATTCCTGTGGCACTTGGAAAGGGACACTTGGTCTCCCGCCTCAGCTGGAGAGGCGTCCCAATTGCCCTGCCAAGCCTCGAGGAGAATCCAGAGTTGTCCCTCGCAACTAGGCAGGAGTCCTGACGTTGCTGAAGAAACACGTGGGTGGAAGGGCCATCCCCGTCGTAACTCGAGAATATACCCCAGGTTTCCGCCGCAACTCGAGAAAAACCATGAGACTTCCCCCTCGCCGCGAGATGAGGCCCGATTCCCCTGCACTGCGTGCAGAGCAATTCTGTGTTGCACATCACACATGAAAGGAGCTTTGATTTCCTTCATGGCACTCCAGAGAAACCCCAAGAACACTGTTTCAAGGCTAGAGGGATCCTGAGGTCACTGTAGCAACACGAAAGAACTCTGTGGACCAAAAATCAACTCGAGATGAGAGGTAAGTCCCTGGCTTCGACTCCAGAGGAATACCACCTTACCAGAAGCACCTCAAGAGGAGGCTTCTCTCAGCTCTAGGTATGTGAGAGGGACCCTGAGTTTGCGGCCTCAAGTGGAATGGACACCGCGATGCCCTGACTCGAAATAAGGCCGGATATCCCTGCAGTGACTTGAATGCAGCCTCGTCTTGCATCTCCCAAGACGAAAGGGTGTCTGAATCCCCTGTGGAGACCACAGAGAAAGACCTAGTTCCCCACCTCATCGCGACAGGAAGCCTCAAATCCTTTGAAAACTCCAGAGGTATGCGGAGATAAGTGCCTCCAAAGGAGACGATGCCTGACTCCTCGTGAAACTTGATAGGAGACCCAGGATTCCTGTGGCACGTTGAAAGGGACCCTTGGTCTCCCGCCTCAGCTGGAGAGGCGTCCCAATTGCCCTGCAAAGCCTCGAGGAGAATCCCGAGTTGTCCCTCGCAACTAGGCAGGAGTCCTGACATGGCTGAACAAACACGTGTGTGGAAGGGCCATCCCCGTCGTAACTCGAGAATATACCCCAGGTTCCCGCCGCAACACGAGAAAAACCATGAGACTTCCCCCTCGCCGCGAGATGTGGCCCGTTTCCCCTGCACTGCGTGCAGAGCAATTCCGTGTTGCACATCACACATGAAAGGAGCCTTGATTTCCTTGATGGCATTCCAGAGAAAGCCCAAGAACACTGTTTCAAGGCTAGAGGGATCCTGAGGTCACTGTAGCAACACGAAAGAGCTCCGTGGACCAAGAATCAACACGAGATGAGAGGTTAGTCCCTGGCTTCGACTCCTGAGGAATACCACTTTATCACAAGCACCTCAAGAGGAGGCTTCTCTCAGCTCTAGGTATGTGAGAGGGATCCTGATTTTGCGGCCTCAAGTGGAATGGACACCGCGATGCCCTGACTCGAAATAAGGCCGGATATCCCTGCAGTGACTGGAATGCAGGCTCGTCTTGCATCTCCCAAGAAGAAAGGATGTCTGAATCCCCTGTGGAGACCACAGAGAAAGACCTAGTTCCCCACCTCATCGCGACCGGAGGCCTCACATCCTTTGAAAACTCCAGAGGTACGCGGAGATCAGTGCCTCCAAAGGATAGGATGCCTGACTCCTCGTGAAACTTGATAGGAGTCCCAGGATTCTTGTGGCACGTGGAAAGGGACCCTTGGTCTCCCGCCTCAGCTGGAGAGGCGTCCCAATTGCCCTGCCAAGCCTCGAGGAGAATCCCGAGTTGTCCCTCGCAACTAGGCAGGAGTCCTGACGTGGCTGAACAAACACGTGGGTGGAAGGGCCATCCCCGTCGTAACTCGAGAATATACCCCAGGTTCCCGCCGCAACTCGAGAAAAACCATGAGACTTCCCCCTCGCCGCGAGATGAGGCCCGATTCCCCTGCACTGCGTGCAGAGCAATTCCGTGTTGCACATCACACATGAAAGGAGCCTTGATTTCCTTGATGGCACTCCAGAGAAACCCCAAGAACACTGTTTCAAGGCTAGAGGGATCCTGAGGTCACTGTAGCAACACGAAAGAGCTCCGTGGGCCAAAAATCAACTCGAGATGAGAGGTTAGTCCCTGGCTTCGACTCCAGAGGAATACCACCTTACCACAAGCACCTCAAGAGGAGGCTTCTCTCAGCTCTAGGTATGTGAGAGGGACCCTGAGTTTGCGGCCTCAAGTGGAATGGACACCGTGATGCCCTGACGCGAAATAAGGCTGGATATCCCTGCAGTGACTTGAATGCAGGCTCGTCTTGCATCTCCCAAGATGAAAGGATGTCTGAATCCCCTGTGGAGACCACAGAGAAAGACCTAGTTCCCCACCTCATCGCGACCGGAGGCCTCACATCCTTTGAAAACTCCAGAGGTACGCGGAGATCAGTGCCTCCAAAGGAGACGATGCCTGACTCCTCGTGAAACTTGATAGGAGTCCCAGGATTCCTGTGGCACTTGGAAAGGGACCCTTGGTCTCCCGCCTCAGCTGGAGAGGCGTCCCAATTGCCTTGCCAAGCCTCGAGGAGAATCCCGAGTTGTGTCTCGCAACTTTGCAGGAGTCCTGACGTGGCTGAACAAACACGTGTGTGGAAGGGCCATCCCCGTCGTAACTCGAGAATATACCCCAGGTTCCCGCCGCAACTCGAGAAAAACCATGAGACTTCCCCCTCGCCGCGAGATGAGGCCCGATTCCCCTGCACTGCGTGCAGAGCAATTCCGTGTTGCACATCACACATGAAAGGAGCCTTGATTTCCTTGATGGCACTCCAGAGAAACCCCAAGAACACTGTTTCAAGGCTAGAGGGATCCTGAGGTCACTGTAGCAACACGAAAGAGCTCCGTGGGCCAAAAATCAACTCGAGATGAGAGGTTAGTCCCTGGCTTCGACTCCAGAGGAATACCACCTTACCACAAGCACCTCAAGAGGAGGCTTCTCTCAGCTCTAGGTATGTGAGAGGGACCCTGAGTTTGCGGCCTCAAGTGGAATGGACACCGCAATGCCCTGACGCGAAATAAGGCCGGATATCCCTGCAGTGACTTGAATGCAGGCTCGTCTTGCATCTCCCAAGATGAAAGGATGTCTGAATCCCCTGTGGAGACCACAGAGAAAGACCTAGTTCCCCACCTCATCGCGACCGGAGGCCTCACATCCTTTGAAAACTCCAGAGGTACGCGGAGATCAGTGCCTCCAAAGGAGACGATGCCTGACTCCTCGTGAAACTTGATAGGAGTCCCAGGATTCCTGTGGCACGTGGAAAGGGACCCTTGGTCTCCCGCCTCAGCTGGAGAGGCTTCCCAATTGCCTTGCCAAGCCTCGAGGAGAATCCCGAGTTGTGTCTCGCAACTAGGCAAGAGTCCTGACATGGCGGAACAAACACGTGTGTGGAAGGGCCATCCCCGTCGTAACTCGAGAATATACCCCAGGTTCCCGCCGCAACTCGAGAAAAACCATGACACTTCCCCCTCGCCACGAGATGAGGCCCTATTCCCGTGCACTGCGTGCAGAGCAATTCTGTGTTGCACATCACACATGAAAGGAGCCTTGATTTCCTTCATGGCACTCCAGAGAAACCCCAAGAACACTGTTTCAAGGCTAGAGGGATCCTGAGGTCACTGTAGCAACACGAAAGAGCTCCGTGGACCCAAAATCAACTCGAGATGAGAGGTTAGTCCCTGGCTTCGACTCCAGAGGAATACCACCTTACCACAAGCACCTCAAGAGGAGGCTTCTCTCAGCTCTAGGTATGTGAGAGGGACCCTGAGTTTGCGGCCTCAAGTGGAATGGACACCGCGATGCCCTGACTCGAAATAAGGCCGGATATCCCTGCAGTGACTGGAATGCAGGCTCGTCTTGCATCTCCCAAGACAAAAGGGTGTCTGAATCCCCTGTGGAGACCACAGAGAAAGACCTAGTTCCCCACCTCATCGCGACAGGAGGCCTCAAATCCTTTGAAAACTCCAGAGGTATGCGGAGATCAGTGCCTCCAAAGGAGACGATGCCTGACTCCTCGTGAAACTTGATAGGAGTCCCAGGATTCCTGTGGCACTTGGAAAGGGACACTTGGTCTCCCGCCTCAGTTGAAGAGGCGTTCCAATTGCCCTGCCAAGCCTCGAGGAGAATCCCGAGTTGTCCCTCGCAACTAGGCAGAGGTCCTGACGTGGCTGAACAAACACGTGGGTTGAAGGGCCATCCCCGTCGTAACTCGAGAATATACCCCAGGTTCCCGCCGCAACTCGAGAAAAACCATGAGACTTCCCCCTCGATGCGAGATGAGGCCAGATTCCCCTGTACTGCGTGCAGAGCAATTCTGTGTTGCACATCACACATGAAAGGAGCCTTGATTTCCTTGATGGCACTCCAGAGAAACCCCAAGAACACTGTTTCAAGGATAGAGGGATCCTGAGGTCACTGTAGCAACACGAAAGAACTCTGTGGACCAAAAATCAACTCGAAAAGAGAGGTTAGTCCCTGGATTCGTCTCCAGAGGAATACCACCTTACCACAAGCTCCTCAAGAGGAGGCTTCTCTCAGCTCTAGGTATGTGAGAGGGACCCTGAGTTTGCGGCCTCAAGTGGAATGGACACCGCGATGCCCTGACTCGAAATAAGGCCGGATATCCCTGCAGTAACTTCAATGCAGGCTCGTCTTGCATCTCCCAGGACGAAAGGATGTCTGAATCCCCTGTGGAAAGCACAGAGAAAGACTTAGTTCCCCACCTCATCGCGACCGATAGCCTCACATCCTTTGAAAACTCCAGAGGTACGCGGAGATCAGTGCCTCCAAAGGAGACGATGCCTGACTCCTCGTGAAAATTGATAGGAGTCCCAGGATTCCTGTGGCACTTGGAAAGGGACACTTGGTCTCCCGCCTCAGCTGGAGAGGCGTCCCAATTGCCCTGCCAAGCCTCGAGGAGAATCCAGAGTTGTCCCTCGCAACTAGGCAGGAGTCCTGACATGGCTGAACACACACGTGGGTGGAAGGGCCATCCCCGTCGTAACTCGAGAATATACCCCAGGTTCCCGCCGCAACTCGAGAAAAACCATGAGTCTTCCCCCTCGCCGCGAGATGAGGCCCGATTCCCCTGCACTGCGTGCAGAGCAATTCCGTGTTGCACATCACACATGAAAGGAGCCTTGATTTCCTTGATGGCCCTCCAGAGAAACCCCAAGAACACTGTTTCAAGGCTAGAGGGATCCTGAGGTCACTGTAGCAACACGAAAGAGCTCCCTGGGCCAAAAATCAACTCGAGATGAGAGGTTAGTCCCTGGCTTCGACTCCAGAGGAATACCACCTTACCACAAGCACCTCAAGAGGAGGCTTCTCTCAGCTCTAGGTATGTGAGAGGGACCCTGAGTTTGCGGCCTCAAGTGGAATGGACACCGCGATGCCCTGACGCGAAATAAGGCTGGATATCCCTGCAGTGACTTGAATGCAGGCTCGTCTTGCATCTCCCAAGATGAAAGGATGTCTGAATCCCCTGTGGAGACCACAGAGAAAGACCTAGTTCCCCACCTCATCGCGACCGGAGGCCTCACATCCTTTGAAAACTCCAGAGGTACGCGGAGATCAGTGCCTCCAAAGGAGACGATGCCTGACTCCTCGTGAAACTTGATAGGAGTCCCAGGATTCCTGTGGCACGTGGAAAGGGACCCTTGGTCTCCCGCCTCAGCTGGAGAGGCGTCCCAATTGCCTTGCCAAGCCTCGAGGAGAATCCCGAGTTGTGTCTCGCAACTAGGCAAGAGTCCTGACGTGGCTGAACACACACGTGTGTGGAAGGGCCATCCCCGTCGTAACTCGAGAATATACCCCAGGTTCCCGCCGCAACTCGAGAAAAACCATGAGACTTCCCCCTCGCCCAGAGATGAGGCCCGATTCCCCTGCACTGCGTGCAGAGCAATTCTGTGTTGAACATCACACATGAAAGGAGCCTTGATTTCCTTCATGGCACTCCAGAGAAACCCCAAGAACAATGTTTCAAGGCTAGAGGGATCCTGAGGTCACTGTAGCAACACGAAAGAGCTCCGTGGACCCAAAATCAACCCGAGATGAGAGGTTAGTTCCTGGCTTCGACTCCAGAGGAATACCACCTTACCACAAGCACCTCAAGAGGAGGCTTCTCTCAGCTCTAGGTATGTGAGAGGGACCCTGAGTTTGGGGCCTCAAGTGGAATGGACACCGCGATGCCCTGACTCGAAATAAGGCCGGATATCCCTGCAGTGACTGGAATGCAGGCTCGTCTTGCATCTCCCAAGACGAAAGGGTGTCTTAATCCCCTGTGGAGACCACAGAGAAAGACCTAGTTCCCCACCTCATCAGGACCGGGGGCCTCAAATCCTTTGAAAACTCCAGAGGTATGCGGAGATCAGTGCCTCCAAAGGAGACGATGCCTGACTCCTCGTGAAACTTGATAGGAGACCCAGGATTCCTGTGGCACGTGGAAAGGGACCCTTGGTCTCCCGTCTCAGCTGGAGAGGCGTCCCAATTGCCCTGCAAAGCCTCGAGGAGAATCCCGAGTTGTCCCTCGCAACTAGGCAGGAGTCCTGACGTGGCTGAACAAACACGTGGGTGGAAGGGCCATCCCCGTCGTAACTCGAGAATATACCCCAGGTTCCCGCCGCAACTCGAGAAAAACCATGAGACTTCCCCCTCGATGCGAGATGAGGCCCGATTACCCTGTATTGCGTGCAGAGCAATTCCGTCTTGCACATCACACATGAAAGGAGCCTTGATTTCCTTGATGGCACTCCAGAGAAACCCCAAGAACACTGTTTCAAGGCTAGAGGGATCCTGAGGTCACTGTAGCAACACGAAAGAACTCTGTGGACCAAAAATCAACTCGAAAAGAGAGGTTAGTCCCTGGATTCGTCTCCAGAGGAATACCACCTTACCACAAGCACCTCAAGAGGAGGCTTCTCTCAGCTCTAGGTATGTGAGAGGGACCCTGAGTTTGCGGCCTCAAGTGGAATGGACACCGCGATGCCCTGACTCGAAATAAGGCCGGATATCCCTGCAGTGACTTCAATGCAGGCTCGTCTTGCATTTCCCAGGACAAAAGGATGTCTGAATCCCCTGTGGAAAGCACAGAGAAAGACTTAGTTCCCCACCTCATCGCGACCGATAGCCTCACATCCTTTGAAAATTCCAGAGGTACGCGGAGATCAGTGCCACCAAAGGAGACGATGCCTGACTACTCGTGAAAGTTGATAGGAGTCCCAGGATTCCTGTGGCACTTGGAAAGGGACCCTTGGTCTCCCGCCTCAGCTGGAGAGGCGTCCCAATTGCCCTGCCAAGCCTCGATTAGAATCCCGAGTTGTCCCTCGCAACTAGGCAGGAGTCCTGACGTGGCTGAACACACACGTGTGTGGAAGGGCCATCCCCGTCGTAACTCGAGAATATACCCCAGGTTCCCGCCGCAACTCGAGAAAAACCATGAGACTTCCCCCTCGCCGCGAGATGAGGCCCGATTCCCCTGCACTGCGTGCAGAGCAATTCCGTGTTGCACATCACACATGAAAGGAGCCTTGATTTCCTTGATGGCACTCCAGAGAAACCCCAAGAACACTGTTTCAAGGCTAGAGGGATCCTGAGGTCACTGTAGCAACACGAAAGAGCTCCGTGGGCCAAAAATCAACTCGAGATGAGAGGTTAGTCCCTGGCTTCGACTCCAGAGGAATACCACCTTACCACAAGCACCTCAAGAGGAGGCTTCTCTCAGCTCTAGGTATGTGAGAGGGACCCTGAGTTTGCGGCCTCAAGTGGAATGGACACCGCAATGCCCTGACGCGAAATAAGGCCGGATATCCCTGCAGTGACTTGAATGCAGGCTCGTCTTGCATCTCCCAAGATGAAAGGATGTCTGAATCCCCTGTGGAGACCACAGAGAAAGACCTAGTTCCCCACCTCATCGCGACCGGAGGCCTCACATCCTTTGAAAACTCCAGAGGTACGCGGAGATCAGTGCCTCCAAAGGAGACGATGCCTGACTCCTCGTGAAACTTGATAGGAGTCCCAGGATTCCTGTGGCACGTGGAAAGGGACCCTTGGTCTCCCGCCTCAGCTGGAGAGGCTTCCCAATTGCCTTGCCAAGCCTCGAGGAGAATCCCGAGTTGTGTCTCGCAACTAGGCAAGAGTCCTGACATGGCGGAACAAACACGTGTGTGGAAGGGCCATCCCCGTCGTAACTCGAGAATATACCCCAGGTTCCCGCCGCAACTCGAGAAAAACCATGAGACTTCCCCCTCGCCACGAGATGAGGCCCGATTCCCGTGCACTGCATGCAGAGCAATTCTGTGTTGCACATCACACATGAAAGGAGCCTTGATTTCCTTCATGGCACTCCAGAGAAACCCCAAGAACACTGTTTCAAGGCTAGAGGGATCCTGAGGTCACTGTAGCAACACGAAAGAGCTCCGTGGACCCAAAATCAACTCGAGATGAGAGGTTAGTCCCTGGCTTCGACTCCAGAGGAATACCACCTTACCACAAGCACCTCAAGAGGAGGCTTCTCTCAGCTCTAGGTATGTGAGAGGGACCCTGAGTTTGCGGCCTCAATGGAATGGACACCGCGATGTCCTGACGCGAAATAAGGCTGGATATCCCTGCAGTGACTTGAATGCAGGCTCGTCTTGCATCTCCCAAGATGAAAGGATGTCTGAATCCCCTGTGGAGAACACAGAGAAAGACCTAGTTCCCCACCTCATTGCGACCGGAGGCCTCACATCCTTTGAAAACTCCAGAGGTACGCGGAGATCAGTGCCTCCAAAGGAGACGATGCCTGACTCCTCGTGAAACTTGATAGGAGTCCCAGGATTCCTGTGGCACGTGGAAAGGGACCCTTGGTCTCCCGCCTCAGCTGGAGAGGCGTCCCAATTGCCTTGCCAAGCCTCGAGGAGAATCCCGAGTTGTGTCTCGCAACTAGGCAAGAGTCCTGACGTGGCTAAACAAACACGTGTGTGGAAGGGCCATCCTCGTCGTAACTCGAGAATATACCCCAGGTTCCCGCCGCAACTCGAGAAAAACCATGAGACTTCCCCCTCGCCGCGAGATGAGGCCCGATTCCCCTGCACTGCGTGCAGAGCAATTCCGTGTTGCACATCACACATGAAAGGAGCCTTGATTTCCTTGATGGCACTCCAGAGAAACCCCAAGAACACTGTTTCAAGGCTAGAGGGATCCTGAGGTCACTGTAGCAACACGAAAGAGCTCCGTGGGCCAAAAATCAACTCGAGATGAGAGGTTAGTCCCTGGCTTCGACTCCAGAGGAATACCACCTTACCACAAGCACCTCAAGAGGAGGCTTCTCTCAGCTCTAGGTATGTGAGAGGGACCCTGAGTTTGCGGCCTCAAGTGGAATGGACACCGCGATGCCCTTACGCAAAATAAGGCTGGATATCCCTGCAGTGACTTGAATGCAGGCTCGTCTTGCATTTCCCAAGATGAAAGGATGTCTGAATCCCCTGTGGAGACCACAGAGAAAGACCTAGTTCCCCACTTCATCGCGACCGGAGGCCTCACATCCTTTGAAAACTCCAGAGGTACGCGGAGATCAGTGCCTCCAAAGGAGACGATGCCTGACTCCTCGAGAAACTTGATAGGAGTCCCAGGATTCCTGTGGCTCGTGGAAAGGGACCCTTGGTCTCCCGCCTCAGCTGGAGAGGCGTCCCAATTGCCTTGCCAAGCCTCGAGGAGAATCCCGAGTTGTGTCTCGCAACTAGGCAAGAGTCCTGACATGGCTGAACAAACACGTGTGTGGAAGGGCCATCCCCGTCGTAACTCGAGAATATACCCCAGGTTCCCGCCGCAACTCGAGAAAAACCATGAGACTTCCCCCTCGCCGCGAGATGAGGCCCGATTCCCCTGCACTCCGTGCAGAGCAATTCTGTGTTGCACATCACAAATGAAAGGAGCCTTGATTTCCTTCATGGCACTCCAGAGAAACCCCAAGAACACTGTTTCAAGGCTAGAGGGATCCTTAGGTCACTGTAGCAACACGAAAGAGCTCCGTGGACCCAAAATCAACTCGAGATGAGAGGTTAGTCCCTGGCTTCGACTCCAGAGGAATACCACCTTACCACAAGCACCTCAAGAGGAGGCTTCTCTCAGCTCTAGGTATGTGAGAGGGACCCTGAGTTTGCGGCCTCAAGTGGAATGGACACCGCGATGCCCTGACTCGAAATAAGGCCGGATATCCCTGCAGTGACTGGAATGCAGCCTCGTCTTGCATCTCCCAAGACGAAATGGTGTCTGAATCCCCTGTGGAGACCACAGAGAAACACCTAGTTCCCCACCTCATCGCGACAGGAGGCCTCAAATCCTTTGAAAACTCCAGAGGTATGCGGAGATTAGTGCCTCCAAAGGAGACGATGCCTGACTCCTCGTGAAACTTGATAGGAGACCCAGGTTTCCTGTGGCACGTGGAAAGGGACCCTTGGTCTCCCGTCTCAGCTGGAGAGGCGTCCCAATTGCCCTGCAAAGCCTCGAGGAGAATCCCGAGTTGTCCCTCGCAACTAGGCAGGAGTCCTGATGTGGCTGAACAAACACGTGGGTGGAAGGGCCATCCCCGTCGTAACTCGAGAATATACCCCAGGTTCCCGCCGCAACTCGAGAAAAACTATGAGACTTCCCCCTCGCCGCGAGATGAGGCCCGATTCCCCTGTATTGCGTGCAGAGCAATTCCGTCTTGCACATCACACATGAAAGGAGCCTTGATTTCCTTGATGGCACTCCAGAGAAACCCCAAGAACACTGTTTCAAGGATAGAGGGATCCTGAGGTCACTGTAGCAACACGAAAGAGCTCCGTGGGCCAAAAATCAACTCGAGATGAGAGGTTAGTCCCTGGCTTCGACTCCAGAGGAATACCACCTTACCACAAGCACCTCAAGAGGAGGCTTCTCTCAGCTCTAGGTATGTGAGAGGGACCCTGAGTTTGCGGCCTCAAGTGGAATGGACACCGTGATGCCCTGATGTGAAATAAGGCTGGATATTCCTGCAGTGACTTGAATGCAGGCTCGTCTTGCATCTCCCAAGATGAAAGGATGTCTGAATCCCCTATGGAGACCACAGAGAAAGACCTAGTTCCCCACCTCATCGAGACCGGAGGCCTCACATCCTTTGAAAACTCCAGAGGTACGCGGAGATCAGTGCCTCCAAAGGAGACGATGCCTGACTCCTCGTGAAACTTGATAGGAGTCCCCGGATTCCTGTGGCACGTAGAAAGGGAACCTTGGTCTCCCGCCTCAGCTGGAGAGGCGTCCCAATTTCCTTGCCAAGCCTCGAGGAGAATCCCGAGTTATGTCTCGCAACTAGGCAAGAGTCCTGACATGGCTGAACAAACACGTGTGTGGAAGGGCCATCCCCGTCGTAACTCGAGAATATACCCCAGGTTCCCGCCGCAACTCGAGAAAAACCATGAGACTTCCCCCTCGCCGCGAGATGAGGCCCGATTCCCCTGCACTGCGTGCAGAGCAATTCCGTGTTGCACATCACACATGAAAGGAGCCTTGATTTCCTTGATGGCACTCCAGAGAAACCCCAAGAACACTGTTTCAAGGCTAGAGGGATCCTGAGGTCACTGTAGCAACACGAAAGAGCTCCGTGGGCCAAAAATCAACTCGAGATGAGAGGTTAGTCCCTGGCTTCGACTCCAGAGGAATACCACCGTACCACAAGCACCTCAAGAGGAGGCTTCTCTCAGCTCTAGGTATGTGAGAGGGACCCTGAGTTTGCGGCCTCAAGTGGAATGGACACCGCGATGCCCTGACGCGAAATAAGGCTGGATATCCCTGCAGTGACTTGAATGCAGGCTCGTCTTGCATCTCCCAAGATGAAAGGATGTCTGAATCCCCTGTGGAGACCACAGAGAAAGACCTAGTTCCCCACCTCATCGCGACAGGAGGCCTCAAATCCTTTGAAAACTCCAGAGGTATGCGGAGATCAGTGCCTCCAAAGGAGACGATGCCTGACTCCTCGTGAAACTTGATAGGAGACCCAGGATTCCTGTGGCACGTGGAAAGGGACCCTTGGTCTCCCGTCTCAGCTGGAGAGGCGTCCCAATTTCCCTGCCAAGCCTCGAGGAGAATCCCGAGTTGTCCCTCGCAACTAGGCAGGAGTCCTGACATGGCTGAACACACACGTGTGTGGAAGGGCCATCCCCGTCGTAACTCGAGAATATACCCCAGGTTCCCGCCGCAACTCGAGAAAAACCATGAGACTTCCCCCTCGCCGCGAGATGAGGCCCGATTCCCCTGCACTGCGTGCAGAGCAATTCCGTGTTGCACATCACACATGAAAGGAGCCTTGATTTCCTTGATGGCACTCCAGAGAAACCCCAAGAACACTGTTTCAAGGATAGAGGGATCCTGAGGTCACTGTAGCAACACGAAAGAACTCTGTGGACCAAAAATCAACTCGAAAAGAGAGGTTAGTCCCTGGATTCATCTCCAGAGGAATACCACCTTACCACAAGCACCTCAAGAGGAGGCTTCTCTCAGCTCTAGGTATGTGAGAGGGACCCTGAGTTTGCGGCCTCAAGTGGAATGGACACCGCGATGCCCTGACTCGAAATAAGGCCGGATATCCCTGCAGTGACTTCAATGCAGGCTCGTCTTGCATCTCCCAGGACGAAAGGATGTCTGAATCCCCTGGGGAAAGCACAGAGAAAGACTTAGTTCCCCACCTCATTGCGACCGATAGCCTCACATCCTTTGAAAACTCCAGAGGTACGCGGAGATCAGTGCCTCCAAAGGAGACGATGCCTGACTCCTCGTGAAACTTGATAGGAGTCCCAGGATTCCTGTGGCACTTGGAAAGGGACACTTGGTCTCCCGCCTCAGCTGGAGAGGCGTCCCAATTGCCCTGCCAAGCCTCGAGGAGAATCCAGAGTTGTCCCTCGCAACTAGGCAGGAGTCCTGACGTGGCTGAACAAACACGTGGGTGGAAGGGCCATCCCCGTCGTAACTCGAGAATATACCCCAGGTTCCCGCCGCAACTCGAGAAAAACCATGAGACTTCCCCCTCCCCGCGAGATGAGGCCCGATTCCCCTGCACTGCGTGCAGAGCAATTCGGTGTTGCACATCACACATGAAAGGAGCCTTGATTTCCTTGATGGCACTCCAGAGAAACCCCAAGAACACTGTTTCAAGGCTAGAGGGATCCTGAGGTCACTGTAGCAACACGAAAGAGCTCCGTGGGCCAAAAATCAACTCGAGATGAGAGGTTAGTCCCTGGCTTCGACTCCAGAGGAATACCACCTTACCACAAGCACCTCAAGAGGAGGCTTCTCTCAGCTCTAGGTATGTGAGAGGGACCCTGAGTTTGCGGCCTCAAGTGGAATGGACACCGCAATGCCCTGACGCGAAATAAGGCTGGATATCCCTGCAGTGACTTGAATGCAGGCTCGTCTTGCATCTCCCAAGATGAAAGGATGTCTGAATCCCCTGTGGAGACCACAGAGAAACACCTAGTTCCCCACCTCATCGCGACCGGAGGCCTCACATCCTTTGAAAACTCCAGAGGTACGCGGAGATCTGTGCCTCCAAAGGAGACTATCCCTGACTCCTCGTGAAACTTGATAGGAGTCCCAGGATTCCTGTGGCACGTGGAAAGGGACCCTTGGTCTCCCGCCTCAGCTGGAGAGGCGTCCCAATTGCCTTGCCAAGCCTCGAGGAGAATCCCGAGTTGTGTCTCGCAACTAGGCAAAAGTCCTGACATGGGTGA
Organism: Cervus elaphus; assembly: GCF_910594005.1. Lineage (NCBI taxonomy): Eukaryota > Metazoa > Chordata > Mammalia > Artiodactyla > Cervidae > Cervus > Cervus elaphus. The sequence goes on from NC_057828.1 coordinate 2,447,671, forward strand.
ACAAACACGTGTGTGGAAGGGCCATCCCCGTCGTAACTCGAGAATATACCCCAGGTTCCCGCCGCAACTCGAGAAAACCATGAGATTTCCCCCTCGCCGCGAGATAAGGCCCGATTCCCCTTCACTGCTTGCAGAGCAATTCTGTGTTGCACATCACACATGAAAGGAGCCTTGATTTCCTTGATGGCACTCCAGAGAAACCCCAAGAACACTGTTTCAAGGCTAGAGGGATCCTGAGGTCACTGTAGCAACACGAAAGAGCTCCGTGGACCAAAAATCAACTCGAGATGAGAGGTTAGTCCCTGGCTTCGACTCCAGAGGAATACAACCTTACCACAAGCACCTCAAGAGGAGGCTTCTCTCAGCTCTAGGTATGTGAGAGGGACCCTGAGTTTGCGGCCTCAAGTGGAATGGACACCGCGATGCCCTGACTCGAAATAAGGCCGGATATCCCTGCAGTGACTTCAATGCAGGCTCGTCTTGCATCTCCCAAGAAGAAAGGATGTCTGAATCCCCTGTGGAGACCACAGAGAAACACCTAGTTCCCCACCTCATAGCGACCAGAGGCCTCACATCCTTTGAAAACTCCAGAGGTACGCGGAGATCAGTGCCTCCAAAGGAGACGATGCCTGACTCCTCGTGAAACTTGATAGGAGTCCCAGGATTCCTGTGGCACTTGGAAAGGGACACTTGGTCTCCCGCCTCAGCTGGAGAGGCGTTCCAATTGCCCTGCCAAGCCTCGAGGAGAATCCAGAGTTGTCCCTCGCAACTAGGCAGGAGTCCTGACGTCGCTGAAGAAACACGTGTGTGGAAGGGCCATCCCCGTCGTAACTCGAGAATATACCCCAGGTTCCCGCCGCAACTCGAGAAAAACCATGAGACTTCCCCCTCGCCGCGAGATGAGGCCCGATTCCCCTGCACTGCGTGCAGAGCAATTCCGTGTTGCACATCACACATGAAAGGAGCCTTGATTTCCTTGATGGCACTCCAGAGAAACCCCAAGAACACTGTTTCAAGGCTAGAGGGATCCTGAGGTCACTATAGCAACACGAAAGAGCTCCGTGGGCCAAAAATCAACTCGAGATGAGAGGTTAGTCCCTGGCTTCGACTCCAGAGGAATACCACCTTACCACAAGCACCTCAAGAGGAGGCTTCTCTCAGCTCTAGGTATGTGAGAGGGACCCTGAGTTTGCGGCCTCAAGTGGAATGGACACCGCGATGCCCTGACGCGAAATAAGGCTGGATATCCCTGCAGTGACTTGAATGCAGGCTCGTCTTGCATCTCCCAAGATGAAAGGATGTCTGAATCCCCTGTGGAGACCACAGAGAAAGACCTAGTTCCCCACCTCATCGCGACAGGAGGCCTCAAATCCTTTGAAAACTCCAGAGGTATGCGGAGATCAGTGCCTCCAAAGGAGACGATGCCTGACTCCTCGTGAAACTTGATAGGAGACCCAGGATTCCTGTGGCACGTGGAAAGGGACCCTTGGTCTCCCGTCTCAGCTGGAGAGGCGTCCCAATTGCCCTGCCAAGCCTCGAGGAGAATCCCGAGTTGTTCCTCGCAACTAGGCAGGAGTCCTGACATGGCTGAACACACACGTGTGTGGAAGGGCCATCCCCGTCGTAACTCGAGAATATACCCCAGGTTCCCGCCGCAACTCGAGAAAAACCATGAGACTTCCCCCTCGCCGCGAGATGAGGCCCGATTCCCCTGCACTGCGTGCAGAGCAATTCCGTGTTGCACATCACACATGAAAGGAGCCTTGATTTCCTTGATGGCACTCCAGAGAAACCCCAAGAACACTGTTTCAAGGCTAGAGGGATCCTGAGGTCACTGTAGCAACACGAAAGAGCTCCGTGGACCAAGAATCAACACGAGATGAGAGGTTAGTCCCTGGCTTCGACTCCTGAGGAATACCACCTTACCACCAGCACCTCAAGAGGAGGCTTCTCTCAGCTCTAGGTATGTGAGAGGGATCCTGAGTTTGCGGCCTCAAGTGGAATGGACACCGCGATGCCCTGACTCGAAATAAGGCCGGATATCCCTGCAGTGACTTGAATGTAGGCTCGTCTTTCATCTCCCAAGATGAAAGGATATCTGAATCCCCTGTGGAGACCACAGAGAAACACCTAGTTCCCCACCTCATCGCGACCGGAGGCCTCACATCCTTTGAAAACTCCAGAGGTACGCGGAGATCAGTGCCTCCAAAGGAGACGATGCCTGACTCCTCGTGAAACTTGATAGGAGTCCCAGGATTCTTGTGGCACGTGGAAAGGGACCCTTGGTCTCCCGCCTCAGCTGGAGAGGCGTCCCAATTGCCCTGCCAAGCCTCGAGGAGAATCCCGAGTTGTCCCTCGCAACTAGGCAGGAGTCCTGACGTGGCTGAACAAACACGTGGGTGGAAGGGCCATCCCCGTCGTAACTCGAGAATATACCCCAGGTTCCCGCCGCAACTCGAGAAAAACCATGAGACTTCCCCCTCGATGCGAGATGAGGCCCGATTCCCCTGTATTGCGTGCAGAGCAATTCCGTCTTGCACATCACACATGAAAGGAGCCTTGATTTCCTTGATGGCACTCCAGAGAAACCCCAAGAACACTGTTTCAAGGATAGAGGGATCCTGAGGTCACTGTAGCAACACGAAAGAGCTCCGTGGGCCAAAAATCAACTCGAGATGAGAGGTTAGTCCCTGGCTTCGACTCCAGAGGAATACCACCTTACCACAAGCACCTCAAGAGGAGGCTTCTCTCAGCTCTAGGTATGTGAGAGGGACCCTGAGTTTGCGGCCTCAAGTGGAATGGACACCGCGATGCCCTGACGCCAAATAAGGCTGGATATCCCTGCAGTGACTTGAATGCAGGCTCGTCTTGCATCTCCCAAGATGAAAGGATGTCTGAATCCCCTGTGGAGACCACAGAGAAAGACCTAGTTCCCCACCTCATCGCGACCGGAGGCCTCACATCCTTTGAAAACTCCAGAGGTACGCGGAGATCAGTGCCTCCAAAGGAGACGATGCCTGACTCCTCGTGAAACTTGATAGTAGTCCCAGGATTCCTGTGGCACGTGGAAAGGGACCCTTGGTCTCCCGCCTCAGCTGGAGAGGCGTCCCAATTGCCTTGCCAAGCCTCGAGGAGAATCCCGAGTTGTGTCTCGCAACTAGGCAAGAGTCCTGACATGGCTGAACAAACACGTGTGTGGAAGGGCCATCCCCGTCGTAACTCGAGAATATACCCCAGGTTCCCGCCGCAACTCGAGAAAAACCATGAGACTTCCCCCTCGCCGCGAGATGAGGCCCGATTCCCCTGCACTGCGTGCAGAGAAATTCTGTGTTGCACATCACACATGAAAGGAGCCTTGATTTCCTTCATGGCACTCCAGAGAAACCCCAAGAACACTGTTTCAAGGCTAGAGGGATCCTGAGGTCACTGTAGCAACACGAAAGAGCTCCGTGGACCCAAAATCAACTCAAGATGAGAGGTTAGTCCCTGGCTTCGACTCCAGAGGAATACCACCTTGCCACAAGCACCTCAAGAGGAGGCTTCTCTCAGCTCTAGGTATGTGAGCGGGACCCTGAGTTTGCGGCCTCAAGTGGAATGGACACCGCGATGCCCTGACTCGAAATAAGGCCGGATATCCCTGCAGTGACTGGAATGCAGCCTCGTCTTGCATCTCCCAAGACGAAAGGGTGTCTGAATCCCCTGTGGAGACCACAGAGAAAGACCTAGTTCCCCACCTCATCGCGACAGGAGGCCTCAAATCCTTTGAAAACTCCAGAGGTACGCGGAGATCAGTGCCTCCAAAGGAGACGATGCCTGACTCCTCGTGAAACTTGATAGGAGTCCCAGGATTCTTGTGGCACGTGGAAAGGGACCCTTGGTCTCCCGCCTCAGCTGGAGAGGCGTCCCAATTGCCCTGCCAAGCCTCGAGGAGAATCCCGAGTTGTCCCTCGCAACTAGGCAGGAGTCCTGACGTGGCTGAACAAACACGTGGGTGGAAGGGCCATCTCCGTCGTAACTCGAGAATATACCCCAGGTTCCCGCCGCAACTCGAGAAAAACCATGAGACTTCCCCCTCGATGCGAGATGAGGCCCGATTCCCCTGTACTGCGTGCAGAGCAATTCCGTCTTGCACATCACACATGAAAGGAGCCTTGATTTCCTTGATGGCACTCCAGAGAAACCCCAAGAACACTGTTTCAAGGATAGAGGGATCCTGAGGTCACTGTAGCAACATGAAAGATCTCTGTGGACCAAAAATCAACTCGAAAAGAGAGGTTAGTCCCTGGATTCGTCTCCAGAGGAATACCACCTTACCACAAGCACCTCAAGAGGAGGCTTCTCTCAGCTCTAGGTATGTGAGAGGGACCCTGAGTTTGCGGCCTCAAGTGGAATGGACACCGCGATGCCCTGACTCGAAATAAGGCCGGATATCCCTGCAGTGACTTCAATGCAGGCTCGTCTTGCATCTCCCAGGACAAAAGGATGTCTGAATCCCCTGTGGAAAGCACAGAGAAAGACTTTGTTCCCCACCTCATCGCGACCGATAGCCTCACATCCTTTGAAAACTCCAGAGGTACGCGGAGATCAGTGCCTCCAAAGGAGACGATGCCTGACTCCTCGTGAAACTTGATAGGAGTCCCAGGATTCCTGTGGCACTTGGAAAGGGACACTTGGTCTCCCGCCTCAGCTGGAGAGGCGTCCCAATTGCCCTGCCAAGCCTCGAGGAGAATCCAGAGTTGTCCCTCGCAACTAGGCAGTAGTCCTGACGTGGCTGAACAAACACGTGGGTGGAAGGGCCATCCCCGTCGTAACTCGAGAATATACCCCAGGTTCCCGCCGCAACTCGAGAAAAACCATGAGACTTCCCCCTCGCCGCGAGATGAGGCCCGATTCCCCTGCACTGCGTGCAGAGCAATTCCGTGTTGCACATCACACATGAAAGGAGCCTTGATTTCCTTGATGGCACTCCAGAGAAACCCCAAGAACACTGTTTCAAGGCTAGAGGGATCCTGAGGTCACTGTAGCAACACGAAAGAGCTCCGTGGGCCAAAAATCAACTCGAGATGAGAGGTTAGTCCCTGGCTTCGACTCCAGAGGAATACCACCTTACCACAAGCACCTCAAGAGGAGGCTTCTCTCAGCTCTAGGTATGTGAGAGGGACCCTGAGTTTGCGACCTCAAGTGGAATGGACACCGCAATGCCCTGACGCGAAATAAGGCTGGATATCCCTGCAGTGACTTGAATGCAGGCTCGTCTTGCATCTCCCAAGATGAAAGGATGTCTGAATCCCCTGTGGAGACCACAGAGAAAGACCTAGTTCCCCACCTCATCGCGACCGGAGGCCTCACATCCTTTGAAAACTCCAGAGGTACGCGGAGATCAGTGCCTCCAAAGGAAACGATCCCTGACTCCTCGTGAAACTTGATAGGAGACCCAGGATTCCTGTGGCACGTGGAAAGGGACCCTTGGTCTCCCGCCTCAGCTGGAGAGGCGTCCCAATTGCCTTGCCAAGCCTCTAGGAGAATCCCGAGTTGTGTCTCGCAACTAGGCAAGAGTCCTGACATGGCTGAACACACACGTGTGTGGAAGGGCCATCCCCGTCGTAACTCGAGAATATACCCCAAGTTCCCGCCGCAACTCGAGAAAACCATGAGACTTCCCCCTCGCCGCGAGATGAGGCCCGATTCCCCTGCACTGCGTGCAGAGAAATTCTGTGTTGCACATCACACATGAAAGGAGCCTTGATTTCCTTCATGGCACTCCAGAGAAAACCCAAGAACACTGTTTCAAGAATAGAGGGATCCTGAGGTCACTGTAGCAACACGAAAGAGCTCCGTGGACCAAAAATCAACTCGAGATGAGAGGTTAGTCCCTGGCTTCGACTCCAGAGGAATACCACCTTACCACAAGCACCTCAAGAGGAGGCTTCTCTCAGCTCTAGGTATGTGAGAGGGACCCTGAGTTTGCGGCCTCAAGTGGAATGGACACCGCGATGCCCTGACTCGAAATAAGGCCGGATATCCCTGCAGTGACTTAAATGCAGGCTCGTCTTGCATCTCCCAAGAAGAAAGGATGTCTGAATCCCCTGTGGAGACCACAGAGAAACACCTAGTTCCCCACCTCATCGCGACCGAAGGCCTCAAATCCTTTGAAAACTCCAGAGGTACGCGGAGATCAGTGCCTCCAAAGGAGACGATGCCTGACTCCTCGTGAAACTTGATAGGAGTCCCAGGATTCTTGTGGCACGTGGAAAGGGACCCTTGGTCTTCCGCCTCAGCTGGAGAGGCGTTCCAATTGCCCTGCCAAGCCTCGAGGAGAATCCCAAGTTGTCCCTCGCAACTAGGCAGGAGTCCTGACGTGGCTGAACAAACACGTGGGTGGAAGGGCCATCCCCGTCGTAACTCGAGAATATACCCCAGGTTCCCGCCGCAACTCGAGAAAAACCATGAGACTTCCCCCTCGATGCGAGATGAGGCCCGATTCCCCTGTACTGCGTGCAGAGCAATTCCGTCTTGCACATCACACATGAAAGGAGCCTTCATTTCCTTCATGGCACTCCAGAGAAACGCCAAGAACACTGTTTCAAGGATAGAGGGATCCTGAGGTCACTGTAGCAACACGAAAGAACTCTGTGGACCAAAAATCAACTCGAAAAGAGAGGTTAGTCCCTGGATTCGTCTCCAGAGGAATACCACCTTACCACAAGCACCTCAAGAGGAGGCTTCTCTCAGCTCTAGGTATGTGAGAGGGACCCTGAGTTTGTGGCCTCAAGTGGAATGGACACGGCGATGCCCTGACTCGAAATAAGGCCGGATATCCCTGCAGTGACTTCAATGTAGGCTCGTCTTGCATCTCCCAGGACGAAAGGATGCCTGAATCCCCTGTGGAAAGCACAGAGAAAGACTTAGTTCCCCACCTCATCGCGACCGATAGCCTCACATCCTTTGAAAACTCCAGAGGTACGCGGAGATCAGTGCCTCCAAAGGAGACGATGCCTGACTCCTCGTGAAACTTGATAGGAGTCCCAGGATTCCTGTGGCACTTGGAAAGGGACACTTGGTCTCCCGCCTCAGCTGGAGAGGCGTCCCAATTGCCCTGCCAAGCCTCGAGGAGAATCCAGAGTTGTCCCTCGCAACTAGGCAGGAGTCCTGACATGGCTGAACACACACGTGTGTGAAAGGGCCATCCCCGTCGTAACTCGAGAATATACCCCAGGTTCCCGCCGCAACTCGAGAAAAACCATGAGACTTCCCCCTCGCCGCGAGATGAGGCCCGATTCCCCTGCACTGCGTGCGGAGCAATTCCGTGTTGCACATCACACATGAAAGGAGCCTTGATTTCCTTGATGGCACTCCATAGAAACCCCAAGAACACTGTTTCAAGGCTAGAGGGATCCTGAGGTCACTGTAGCAACACGAAAGAGCTCCGTGGACCAAGAATCAACACGAGATGAGAGGTTAGTCCCTGGCTTCGACTCCTGAGGAATACCACCTTACCACAAGCACCTCAAGAGGAGGCTTCTCTCAGCTCTAGGTATGTGAGAGGGATCCTGAGTTTGCGGCCTTAAGTGGAATGGACACCGCGATGCCCTGACTCGAAATAAGGCCGGATATCCCTGCAGTGACTTGAATGCAGGCTCGTCTTTCATCTCCCAAGATGAAAGGATATCTGAATCCCCTGTGGAGACCACAGAGAAAGACCTAGTTCCCCACCTCATCGCGACCGGAGGCCTCACATCCTTTGAAAACTCCAGAGGTACGCGGAGATCAGTGCCTCCAAAGGAGACGATGCCTGACTCCTCGTGAAACTTGATAGGAGTCCCAGGATTCTTGTGGCACGTGGAAAGGGACCCTTGGTCTCCCGCCTCAGCTGGAGAGGCGTCCCAATTGCCCTGCCAAGCCTCGAGGAGAATCCCGAGTTGTCCCTCGCAACTAGGCAGGAGTCCTGACGTGGCTGAACAAACACGTGGGTGGAAGGGCCATCCCCGTCGTAACTCGAGAATATACCCCAGGTTCCCGCCGCAACTCGAGAAAAACTATGAGACTTCCCCCTCGATGCGAGATGAGGCCCGATTCCCCTGTATTGCGTGCAGAGCAATTCCGTCTTGCACATCACACATGAAAGGAGCCTTGATTTCCTTGATTGCACTCCAGAGAAACCCCAAGAACACTGTTTCAAGGATAGAGGGATCCTGAGGTCACTGTAGCAACATGAAAGAGCTCCGTGGGCCAAAAATCAACTCGAGATGAGAGGTTAGTCCCTGGCTTCGACTCCAGAGGAATACCACCTTACCACAAGCACCTCAAGAGGAGGCTTCTCTCAGCTCTAGGTATGTGAGAGGGACCCTGACTTTGCGGCCTCAAGTGGAATGGACACCGCGATGCCCTGACGCCAAATAAGGCTGGATATCCCTGCAGTGACTTGAATGCAGGCTCGTCTTGCATCTCCCAAGATGAAAGGATGTCTGAATCCCCTGTGGAGACCACAGAGAAAGACCTAGTTCCCCACCTCATCGCGACCGGAGGCCTCACATCCTTTGAAAACTCCAGAGGTACGCGGAGATAAGTGCCTCCAAAGGAGACGATGCCTGACTCCTCGTGAAACTTGATAGGAGTCCCAGGATTCCTGTGGCACGTGGAAAGGGACCCTTGGTCTCCCGCCTCAGCTGGAGAGGCGTCCCAATTGCCTTGCCAAGCCTCGAGGAGAATCCCGAGTTGTCCCTCGCAACTAGGCAGGAGTCCTGACATGGCTGAACAAACACGTGTGTGGAAGGGCCATCCCCGTCGTAACTCGAGAATATACCCCAGGTTCCCGCCGCAACTCGAGAAAAACCATGAGATTTCCCCCTCGCCGCGAGATGAGGCCCAATTCCCCTGTACTGCGTGCAGAGCAATTCCGTCTTGCACATCACACATGAAAGGAGCCTTGATTTCCTTGATGGCACTCCAGAGAAACCCCAAGAACACTGTTTCAAGGCTAGAGGGATCCTGAGGTCACTGTAGCAACACGAAAGAGCTCCGTGGACCCAAAATCAACTCGAGATGAGAGGTTAGTCCCTGGCTTCGACTCCAGAGGAATACCACCTTACCACAAGCACCTCAAGAGGAGGCTTCTCTCAGCTCTAGGTATGTGAGCGGGACCCTGAGTTTGCGGCCTCAAGTGGAATGGACACCGCGATGCCCTGACTCGAAATAAGGCCGGATATCCCTGCAGTGACTGGAATGCAGCCTCGTCTTGCATCTCCCAAGACGAAAGGGTGTCTGAATCCCCTGTGGAGACCACAGAGAAAGACCTAGTTCCCCACCTCATCGCGACAGGAGGCCTCAAATCCTTTGAAAACTCGAGAGGTATGCGAAGATCAGTGCCTCCAAAGGAGACGATGCCTGACTCCTCGTGAAACTTGATAGGAGACCCAGGTTTCCTGTGGCACGTGGAAAGGGACCCTTGGTCTCCCGTCTCAGCTGGAGAGGCGTCCCAATTGCCCTGCAAAGCCTCGAGGAGAATCCCGAGTTGTCCCTCGCAACTAGGCAGGAGTCCTGACATGGCTGAACACACACGTGTGTGGAAGGGCCATCCCCGTCGTAACTCGAGAATATACCCCAGGTTCCCGCTGCACCTCGAGAAAAACCATGAGACTTCCCCCTCGCCACGAGATGAGGCCCGATTCCCCTGCACTGCGTGCAGAGCAATTCCGTGTTGCACATCACACATGAAAGGAGCCTTGATTTCCTTGATGGCACTCCAGAGAAACCCCAAGAACACTGTTTCAAGGCTAGAGGGATCCTGAGGTCACTGTAGCAACACGAAAGAGCTCCGTGGACCAAGAATCAACACGAGATTAGAGGTTAGTCCCTGGCTTCGACTCCTGAGGAATACCACCTTACCACAAGCACCTCAAGTGGAGGCTTCTCTCAGCTCTAGGTATGTGAGAGGGATCCTGAGTTTGCGGCCTCAAGTGGAATGGACACCGCGATGCCCTGACTCGAAATAAGGCCGGATATCCCTGCAGTGACTTGAATGCAGGCTCGTCTTGCATCTCCCAAGAAAAAAGGATGTCTGAATCCCCTGTGGAGACCACAGAGAAACACCTAGTTCCCCACCTCATCGCGACCGGAGGCCTCACATCCTTTGAAAACTCCAGAGGTACGCGGAGATCAGTGCCTCCAAAGGAGACGATGCCTGACTCCTCGTGAAACTTGATAGGAGTCCCAGGATTCTTGTGGCACGTGGAAAGGGACCCTTGGTCTCCCGCCTCAGCTGGAGAGGCGTCCCAATTGCCCTGCCAAGCCTCGAGGAGAATCCCGAGTTGTCCCTTGCAACTAGGCAGGAGTCCTGACGTGGCTGAACAAACACGTGGGTGGAAGGGCCATCTCCGTGGTAACTCGAGAATATACCCCAGGTTCCCGCCGCAACTCGAGAAAAACCATGAGACTTCCCCCTCGATGCGAGATGAGGCCCGATTCCCCTGTACTGCGTGCAGAGCAATTCCGTGTTGCACATCACACATGAAAGGAGCCTTGATTTCCTTGATGGCACTCCAGACAAACCCCAAGAACACTGTTTCAAGGATAGAGGGATCCTGAGGTCACTGTAGCAACACGAAAGAACTCTGTGGACCAAAAATCAACTCGAAAAGAGAGGTTAGTCCCTGGATTCGTCTCCAGAGGAATACCACCTTACCACAAGCACCTCAAGAGGAGGCTTCTCTCAGCTCTAGGTATGTGAGAGGGACCCTGAGTTTGCGGCCTCAAGTGGAATGGACACCGCGATGCCCTGACTCGAAATAAGGCCGGATATCCCTGCAGTGACTTCAATGCAGGCTCGTCTTGCATCTCCCAGGACAAAAGGATGTCTGAATCCCCTGTGGAAAGCACAGAGAAAGACTTAGTTCCCCACCTCATCGCGACCGATAGCCTCACATCCTTTGAAAACTCCAGAGGTACGCGGAGATCAGTGCCTCCAAAGGAGACGATGCCTGACTCCTCGTGAAACTTGATAGGAGTCCCAGGATTCCTGTGGCACTTGGAAAGGGACACTTGGTCTCCCGCCTCAGCTGGAGAGGCGTCCCAATTGCCCTGCCAAGCCTCGAGGAGAATCCCGAGTTGTCCCTCGCAACTAGGCAGGAGTCCTGACGTGGCTGAACAAACACGTGGGTGGAAGGGCCATCCCCGTCGTAACTCGAGAATATACCCCAGGTTCCCGCCGCAACTCGAGAAAAACCATGAGACTTCCCCCTCGCCGCGAGATGAGGCCCGATTCCCCTGCACTGCGTGCAGAGCAATTCCGTGTTGCACATCACACATGAAAGGAGCCTTGATTTCCTTGATGGCACTCCAGAGAAACCCCAAGAACACTGTTTCAAGGCTAGAGGGATCCTGAGGTCACTGTAGCAACACGAAAGAGCTCCGTGGGCCAAAAATCAACTCGAGATGAGAGGTTAGTCCCTGGCTTCGACTCCAGAGGAATACCACCTTACCACAAGCACCTCAAGAGGAGGCTTCTCTCAGCTCTAGGTATGTGAGAGGGACCCTGAGTTTGCGGCCTCAAGTGGAATGGACACCGCAATGCCCTGACGCGAAATAAGGCTGGATATCCCTGCAGTGACTTGAATGCAGGCTCGTCTTGCATCTCCCAAGATGAAAGGTTGTCTGAATTCCCTGTGGAGACCACAGAGAAAGACCTAGTTCCCCACCTCATCGCGACCGGAGGCCTCACATCCTTTGAAAACTCCAGAGGTACGCGGAGATCAGTGCCTCCAAAGGAAACGATCCCTGACTCCTCGTGAAACTTGATAGGAGTCCCAGGATTCCTGTGGCATGTGGAAAGGGACCCTTGGTCTCCCGCCTCAGCTGGAGAGGCGTCCCAATTGCCTTGCCAAGCCTCGAGGAGAATCCCGAGTTGTGTCTCGCAACTAGGCAAGAGTCCTGACATGGCTGAACAAACACGTGTGAGGAAGGGCCATCCCCGTCGTAACTCGAGAATATACCCCAAGTTCCCGCCGCAACTCGAGAAAACCATGAGACTTCCCCCTCGCCGCGAGATGAGGCCCGATTCCCCTGCACTGCGTGCAGAGCAATTCTGTGTTGCACATCACACATGAAAGGAGCCTTGATTTCCTTCATGGCACTCCAGAGAAAACTCAAGAACACTGTTTCAAGAATAGAGGGATCCTGAGGTCACTGTAGCAACACGAAAGAGCTCCGTGGACCAAAAATCAACTCGAGATGAGAGGTTAGTCCCTGGCTTCGACTCCAGAGGAATACCACCTTACCACAAGCACCTCAAGAGGAGGCTTCTCTCAGCTCTAGGTATGTGAGAGGGACCCTGAGTTTGCGGCCTCAAGTGGAATGGACACCGCGATGCCCTGACTCGAAATAAGGCCGGATATCCCTGCAGTGACTTCAATGTAGGCTCGTCTTGCATCTCCCAGGACGAAAGGATGTCTGAATCCCCTGTGGAGACCACAGAGAAAGACTTAGTTCCCCACCTCATCGCGACCGATAGCCTCACATCCTTTGAAAACTCCAGAGGTACGCGGAGATCAGTGCCTCCAAAGGAGACGATGCCTGACTCCTCGTGAAACTTGATAGGAGTCCCAGGATTCCTGTGGCACTTGGAAAGGGACACTTGGTCTCCCGCCTCAGCTGGAGAGGCGTCCCAATTGCCCTGCCAAGCCTCGAGGAGAATCCAGAGTTGTCCCTCGCAACTAGGCAGGAGTCCTGACATGGCTGAACACACACGTGTGTGGAAGGGCCATCCCCGTCGTAACTCGAGAATATACCCCAGGTTCCCGCCGCACCTCGAGAAAAACCATGAGACTTCCCCCTCGCCACGAGATGAGGCCCGATTCCCCTGCACTGCGTGCAGAGCAATTCCGTGTTGCACATCACACATGAAAGGAGCCTTGATTTCCTTGATGGCACTCCAGAGAAACCCCAAGAACACTGTTTCAAGGCTAGAGGGATCCTGAGGTCACTGTAGCAACACGAAAGAGCTCCGTGGACCAAGAATCAACACGAGATTAGAGGTTAGTCCCTGGCTTCGACTCCTGAGGAATACCACCTTACCACAAGCACCTCAAGTGGAGGCTTCTCTCAGCTCTAGGTATGTGAGAGGGATCCTGAGTTTGCGGCCTCAAGTGGAATGGACACCGCGATGCCCTGACTCGAAATAAGGCCGGATATCCCTGCAGTGACTTGAATGCAGGCTCGTCTTGCATCTCCCAAGAAAAAAGGATGTCTGAATCCCCTGTGGAGACCACAGAGAAACACCTAGTTCCCCACCTCATCGCGACCGGAGGCCTCACATCCTTTGAAAACTCCAGAGGTACGCGGAGATCAGTGCCTCCAAAGGAGACGATGCCTGACTCCTCGTGAAACTTGATAGGAGTCCCAGGATTCTTGTGGCACGTGGAAAGGGACCCTTGGTCTCCCGCCTCAGCTGGAGAGGCGTCCCAATTGCCCTGCCAAGCCTCGAGGAGAATTCCGAGTTGTCCCTCGCAACTAGGCAGGAGTCCTGACGTGGCTGAACAAACACGTGGGTGGAAGGGCCATCCCCGTCGTAACTCGAGAATATACCCCAGGTTCCCGCCGCAACTCGAGAAAAACCATGAGACTTCCCCCTCGATGCGAGATGAGGCCCGATTCCCCTGTACTGCGTGCAGAGCAATTCCGTCTTGCACATCACACATGAAAGGAGCCTTGATTTCCTTGATGGCACTCCAGAGAAACCCCAAGAACACTGTTTCAAGGATAGAGGGATCCTGAGGTCACTGTAGCAACACGAAAGAACTCTGTGGACCAAAAATCAACTCGAAAAGAGAGGTTAGTCCCTGGATTCGTCTCCAGAGGAATACCACCTTACCACAAGCACCTCAAGAGGAGGCTTCTCTCAGCTCTAGGTATGTGAGAGGGACCCTGAGTTTGCGGCCTCAAGTGGAATGGACACCGCGATGCCCTGACTCGAAATAAGGCCGGATATCCCTGCAGTGACTTCAATGCAGGCTCGTCTTGCATCTCCCAGGACAAAAGGATGTCTGAATCCCCTGTGGAAAGCACAGAGAAAGACTTAGTTCCCCACCTCATCGCGACCGATAGCCTCACATCCTTTGAAAACTCCAGAGGTACGCGGAGATCAGTGCCTCCAAAGGAGACGATGCCTGACTCCTCATGAAACTTGATAGGAGTCCCAGGATTCCTGTGGCACTTGGAAAGGGACACTTGGTCTCCCGCCTCAGCTGGAGAGGCGTCCCAATTGCCCTGCCAAGCCTCGAGGAGAATCCAGAGTTGTCCCTCGCAACTAGGCAGGAGTCCTGACGTGGCTGAACAAACACGTGGGTGGAAGGGCCATCCCCGTCGTAACTCGAGAATATACCCCAGGTTCCCGCCGCAACTCGAGAAAAACCATGAGACTTCCCATTCGCCGCGAGATGAGGCCCGATGCCCCTGCACTGCGTGCAGAGCAATTCCGTGTTGCACATCACACATGAAAGGAGCCTTGATTTCCTTGATGGCACTCCAGAGAAACCCCAAGAACACTGTTTCAAGGCTAGAGGGATCCTGAGGTCACTGTAGCAACACGAAAGAGCTCCGTGGGCCAAAAATCAACTCGAGATGAGAGGTTAGTCCCTGGCTTCGACTCCAGAGGAATACCACCTTACCACAAGCACCTCAAGAGGAGGCTTCTCTCAGCTCTAGGTATGTGAGAGGGACCCTGAGTTTGCGGCCTCAAGTGGAATGGACACCACGATGCCCTGACTCGAAATAAGGCCGGGTATCCCTGCAGTGACTTGAATGCAGGCTCGTCTTGCATCTCCCAAAAAGAAAGGATGTCTGAATCCCCTGTGGAGACCACAGAGAAACACCTAGTCCCCCACCTCATCGCGACCGGAGGCCTCACATCCTTTGAAAACTCCAGAGGTACGCGGAGATCAGTGCCTCCAAAGGAGACGATGCCTGACTCCTCGTGAAACTTGATAGGAGACCCAGGATTCCTGTGGCACGTGGAAAGGGACCCTTTGTCTCCCGTCTCAGCTGGAGAGGCGTCCCAATTGCCCTGCCAAGTCTCGAGGAGAATCCCGAGTTGTCCCTCGCAACTAGGCAGGAGTCCTGACATGGCTGAACACACACGTGTGTGGAAGGGCCATCCCCGTCGTAACTCGAGAATATACCCCAGGTTCCCGCCGCAACTCGAGAAAAACCATGAGACTTCCCCCTCGCCGCGAGATGAGGCCCCATTCCCCTGCACTGCGTGCAGAGCAATTCCGTGTTGCACATCACACATGAAAGGAGCCTTGATTTCCTTGATGGCACTCCAGAGAAACCCCAAGAACACTGTTTCAAGGCTAGAGGGATCCTGAGGTCACTGTAGCAACACGAAAGAGCTCCGTGGACCAAGAATCAACACGAGATGAGAGGTTAGTCCCTGGCTTCGACTCCTGAGGAATACCACCTTACCACAAGCACCTCAAGAAGAGGCTTCTCTCAGCTCTAGGTATGTGAGAGGGATCCTGAGTTTGCGGCCTCAAGTGGAATGGACACCGCGATGCCCTGACTCGAAATAAGGCCGGATATCCCTGCAGTGACTTGAATGCAGGCTCGTCTTGCATCTCCCAAGAAAAAAGGATGTCTGAATCCCCTGTGGAGACCACAGAGAAAGACCTAGTTCCCCAGCTCATCGCGACCGGAGGCCTCACATCCTTTGAAAACTCCAGAGGTACGCGGAGATCAGTGCCTCCAAAGGAGACGATGCCTGACTCCTCGTGAAACTTGATAGGAGTCCCAGGATTCTTGTGGCACGTGGAAAGGGACCCTTGGTCTCCCGCCTCAGCTGGAGAGGCGTCCCAATTGCCCTGCAAAGCCTCGAGGAGAATCCCGAGTTGTCCCTCGCAACTAGGCAGGAGTCCTGACGTGGCTGAACAAACACGTGGGTGGAAGGGCCATCTCCGTCGTAACTCGAGAATATACCCCAGGTTCCCGCCGCAACTCGAGAAAAACCATGAGACTTCCCCCTCGATGCGAGATGAGGCCCGATTCCCCTGTACTGCGTGCAGAGCAATTCCGTCTTGCACATCACACATGAAAGGAGCCTTGATTTCCTTGATGTCACTCCAGAGAAACCCCAAGAACACTGTTTTAAGGCTAGAGGGATCCTGAGGTCACTGTAGCAACACGAAAGAGCTCCGTGGGCCAAAAATCAACTCGAGATGAGAGGTTAGTCCCTGGCTTCGACTCCAGAGGAATACCACCTTACCACAAGCACCTCAAGAGGAGGCTTCTCTCAGCTCTAGGTATGTGAGAGGGACCCTGAGTTTGCGGCCTCAAGTGGAATGGACACCGCGATGCCCTGACGCGAAATAAGGCTGGATATCCCTGCAGTGACTTGAATGCAGGCTCGTCTTGCATCTCCCAAGATGAAAGGATGTCTGAATCCCCTGTGGAGACCACAGAGAAAGACCTAGTTCCCCACCTCATCGCGACCGGAGGCCTCACATCCTTTGAAAACTCCAAAGGTACGCGGAGATCAGTGCCTCCAAAGGAAACGATCCCTGACTCCTCGTGAAACTTGATAGGAGTCCCAGGATTCCTGTGGCACGTGGAAAGGGACCCTTGGTCTCCCGCCTCAGCTGGAGAGGCGTCCCAATTGCCTTGCCAAGCCTCGAGGAGAATCCCGAGTTGTGTCTCGCAACTAGGCAAGAGTCCTGACATGGCTGAACAAACACGTGTGTGGAAGGGCCATCCCCGTCGTAACTCGAGAATATACCCCAGGTTCCCGCCGCAACTCGAGAAAACCATGAGACTTCCCCCTCGCCACGAGATGAGGCCCGATTCCCCTGCACTACGTGCAGAGCAATTCTGTATTGCACATCACACATGAAAGGAGCCTTGATTTCCTTCATGGCACTCCAGAGAAAACCCAAGAACACTGTTTCAAAGCTAGAGGGATCCTGAGGTCACTGTAGCAACACGAAAGAGCTCCGTGGACCAAAAATCAACTCGAGATGAGAGGTTAGTCCCTGGCTTCGACTCCAGAGGAATACCACCTTACCACAAGCACCTCAAGAGGAGGCTTCTCTCAGCTCTAGGTATGTGAGAGGGACCCTGAGTTTGCGGCCTCAAGTGGAATGGACACCGCGATGCCCTGACTCGAAATAAGGCCGGATATCCCTGCAGTGACTTCAATGCAGGCTCGTCTTGCATCTCCCAAGAAGAAAGGATGTCTGAATCCCCTGTGGAGACCACAGAGAAAGACCTAGTTCCCCACCTCATCGCGACCGGAGGCCTCACATTCTTTGAAAACTCCAGAGGTACGCGGAGATCAGTGCCTCCAAAGGAGACGATGCCTGACTCCTCGTGAAACTTGATAGGAGTCCCAGGATTCCTGTGGCACGTGGAAAGGGACCCTTGGTCTCCCGCCTCAGCTGGAGAGGCATCCCAATTGCCTTGCCAAGCCTCGAGGAGAATCCCGAGTTGTCCCTCGCAACTAGGCAGGAGTCCTGACGTGGCTGAACAAACACATGTGTGGAAGGGCCATCCCCGTCGTAACTCGAGAATATACCCCAGGTTCCCACCGCAACTCGAGAAAAACCATGAGACTTCCCCCTCGCCGCGAGATGAGGCCCGATTCCCCTGCACTGCATGCAGAGCAATTCTGTGTTGCACATCACACATGAAAGGAGCCTTGATTTCCTTGATGGCACTCCAGAGAAACCCCAAGAACACTGTTTCAAGGCTAGAGGGATCCTGAGGTCACTGTAGCAACACGAAAGAGCTCCGTGGACCAAAAATCAACTCGAGATGAGAGGTTAGTCCCTGGCTTCGACTCCAGAGGAATACCACCTTACCACAAGCACCTCAAGAGGAGGCTTCTCTCAGCTCTAGGTATGTGAGAGGGACCCTGAGTTTGCGGCCTCAAGTGGAATGGACACCGCGAAGCCCTGACTCGAAATAAGGCCGGATATCCCTGCAGTGACTGGAATGCAGGCTCGTCTTGCATCTCCCAAGACGAAAGGGTGTCTGAATCCCCTGTGGAGACCACAGAAGAAGACCTAGTTCCCCACCTCATCGCGACAGGAGGCCTCAAATCCTTTGAAAACTCCAGAGGTATGCGGAGATCAGTGCCTCCAAAGGAGACGATGCCTGACTCCTCGTGAAACTTGATAGGAGACCCAGGATTCCTGTGGCACGTGGAAAGGGACCCTTGGTCTCCCGTCTCAGCTGGAGAGGCGTCCCAATTGCCCTGCCAAGCCTCGAGGAGAATCCCGAGTTGTCCCTCGCAACTAGGCAGGAGTCCTGACATGGCTGAACACACACGTGTGTGGAAGGGCCATCCCCGTCGTAACTCGAGAATATACCCCAAGTTCCCAACGCAACTCGAGAAAAACCATGAGACTTCCCCCTCGCCGCGAGATGAGGCCCGATTCCCCTGCACTGCGTGCAGCGCAATTCCGTCTTGCACATCACACATGAAAGGAGCCTTGATTTCCTTGATGGCACTCCAGAGAAACCCCAAGAACACTGTTTCAAGGCTAGAGGGATCCTGAGGTCACTGTAGCAACACGAAAGAGCTCCGTGGACCAAGAATCAACACGAGATGAGAGGTTAGTCCCTGGCTTCGACTCCTGAGGAATACCACCTTACCACAAGCACCTCAAGAGGAGGCTTCTCTCAGCTCTAGGTATGTGAGAGGGATCCTGAGTTTGCGGCCTCAAGTGGAATGGACACCGCGATGCCCTGACTCGAAATAAGGCCGGATATCCCTGCAGTGACTTGAATGCAGGCTCGTCTTGCATCTCCCAAGATGAAAGGATGTCTGAATCCCCTGTGGAGACCACAGAGAAACACCTAGTTCCCCACCTCATCGCGACCGGAGGCCTCACATCCTTTGAAAACTCCAGAGGTACGCGGAGATCAGTGCCTCCAAAGGAGACGATGCCTGACTCCTCGTGAAACTTGATAGGAGTCCCAGGATTCTTGTGGCACGTGGAAAGGGACCCTTGGTCTCCCGCCTCAGCTGGAGAGGCGTCCCAATTGCCCTGCCAAGCCTCGAGGAGAATCCCAAGTTGTCCCTCGCAACTAGGCATGAGTCCTGACGTGGCTGAACAAACACGTGGGTGGAAGGGCCATCCCCGTCGTAACTCGAGAATATACCCCAGGTTCCCGCCGCAACTCGAGAAAAACTATGAGACTTCCCCCTCGATGCGAGATGAGGCCCGATTCCCCTGTATTGCGTGCAGAGCAATTCCGTGTTGCACATCACACATGAAAGGAGCCTTGATTTCCTTGATGGCACTCCAGAGAAACCCCAAGAACACTGTTTCAAGGCTAGAGGGATCCTGAGGTCACTGTAGCAACATGAAAGAGCTCCGTGGGCCAAAAATCAACTCGAGATGAGAGGTTAGTCCCTGGCTTCGACTCCAGAGGAATACCACCTTACCACAAGCACCTCAAGAGGAGGCTTCTCTCAGCTCTAGGTATGTGAGAGGGACCCTGACTTTGGGGCCTCAAGTGGAATGGACACCGCGATGCCCTGACGCCAAATAAGGCTGGATATCCCTGCAGTGACTTGAATGCAGGCTCGTCTTGCATCTCCCAAGATGAAAGGATGTCTGAATCCCCTGTGGAGACCACAGACAAAGACCTAGTTCCCCACCTCATCGCGACCGGAGGCCTCACATCCTTTGAAAACTCCAGAGGTACGCGGAGATCAGTGCCTCCAAAGGAGACGATGCCTGACTCCTCGTGAAACTTGATAGGAGTCCCAGGATTCCTGTGGCACGTGGAAAGGGACCCTTGGTCTCCCGCCTCAGCTGGAGAGGCGTCCCAATTGCCTTGCCAAGCCTCGAGGAGAATCCCGAGTTGTGTCTCGCAACTAGGCAGGAGTCCTGACGTGGCTGAACAAACACGTGGGTGGAAGGGCCATCTCCGTCGTAACTCGAGAATATACCCCAGGTTCCCGCCGCAACTCGAGAAAAACCATGAGACTTCCCCCTCGATGCGAGATGAGGCCCGATTCCCCTGTACTGCGTGCAGAGCAATTCCGTCTTGCACATCACACATGAAAGGAGCCTTGATTTCCTTGATGGCACTCCAGAGAAACCCCAAGAACACTGTTTCAAGGATAGAGGGATCCTGAGGTCACTGTAGCAACACGAAAGAACTCTGTGGACCAAAAATCAACTCGAAAAGAGAGGTTAGTCCCTGGATTCGTCTCCAGAGGAATACCACCTTACCACAAGCACCTCAAGAGGAGGCTTCTCTCAGCTCTAGGTATGTGAGAGGGACCCTGAGTTTGCGGCCTCAAGTGGAATGGACACCGCGATGCCCTGACTCGAAATAAGGCCGGATATCCCTGCAGTGACTTCAATGCAGGCTCGTCTTGCATCTCCCAGGACGAAAGGATGTCTGAATCCCCTGTGGAAAGCACAGAGAAAGACTTAGTTCCCCACCTCATCGCGACCGATAGCCTCACATCCTTTGAAAACTCCAGAGGTACGCGGAGATCAGTGCATCCAAAGGAGACGATGCCTGACTCCTCGTGAAACTTGATAGGAGTCCCAGGATTCCTGTGGCACTTGGAAAGGGACACTTGGTCTCCCGCCTCAGCTGGAGAGGCGTCCCAATTGCCCTGCCAAGCCTCGAGGAGAATCCAGAGTTGTCCCTCGCAACTAGGCAGGAGTCCTGACGTCGCTGAAGAAACACGTGGGTGGAAGGGACATCCCCGTCGTAACTCGAGAATATACCCCAGGTTCCCGCCGCAACTCGAGAAAAACCATGAGACTTCCCCCTCGCCGCGAGATGAGGCCCGATTCCCCTGCACTGCGTGCAGAGCAATTCCGTGTTGCACATCACACATGAAAGGAGCCTTGATTTCCTTGATGGCACTCCAGAGAAACCCCAAGAACACTGTTTCAAGGCTAGAGGGATCCTGAGGTCACTGTAGCAACACGAAAGAGCTCCCTGGGCCAAAAATCAACTCGAGATGAGAGGTTAGTCCCTGGCTTCGACTCCAGAGGAATACCACCTTACCACAAGCACCTCAAGAGGAGGCTTCTCTCAGCTCTAGGTATGTGAGAGGGACCCTGAGTTTGCGGCCTCAAGTGGAATGGACACCGCAATGCCCTGCGCGAAATAAGGTTGGATATCCCTGCAGTGACTTGAATGCAGGCTCGTCTTGCATCTCCCAAGATGAAAGGATGTCTGAATCCCCTGTGGAGACCACAGAGAAACACCTAGTTCCCCACCTCATCGCGACCGGAGGCCTCACATCCTTTGAAAACTCCAGAGGTACGCGGAGATCAGTGCCTCCAAAGGAAACGATCCCTGACTCCTCGTGAAACTTGATAGGAGTCCCAGGATTCCTGTGGCACGTGGAAAGGGACCCTTGGTCTCCCGCCTCAGCTGGAGAGGCGTCCCAATTGCCTTGCCAAGCCTCGAGGAGAATCCCGAGTTGTGTCTCGCAACTAGGCAAGAGTCCTGACATGGCTGAACAAACACGTGTGTGGAAGGGCCATCCCCGTCGTAACTCGAGAATATACCCCAGGTTCCCGCCGCAACTCGAGAAAATCATGAGACTTTCCCCTCGCCGCGAGATGAGGCCCGATTCCCCTGCACTGCGTGCAGAGCAATTCTGTGTTGCACATCACACATGAAAGGAGCCTTGATTTCCTTCATGGCACTCCAGAGAAAACCCAAGAACACTGTTTCAAGAATAGAGGGATCCTGAGGTCACTGTAGCAACACGAAAGAGCTCCGTGGACCAAAAATCAACTCGAGATGAGAGGTTAGTCCCTGGCTTCGACTCCAGAGGAATACCACCTTACCACAAGCACCTCAAGAGGAGGCTTCTCTCAGCTCTAGGTATGTGAGAGGGACCCTGAGTTTGCGGCCTCAAGTGGAATGGACACCGCGATGCCCTGACTCGAAATAAGGCCGGATATCGCTGCAGTGACTTCAATGCAGGCTCGTCTTGCATCTCCCAAGAAGAAAGGATGTCTGAATCCCCTGTGGAGACCACAGAGAAAGACCTAGTTCCCCACCTCATCGCGACCGGAGGCCTCACATCCTTTGAAAACTCCAGAGGTACGCGGAGATCAGTGCCTCCAAAGGAGACGATGCCTGACTCCTCGTGAAACTTGATAGGAGTCCCAGGATTCTTGTGGCACGTGGAAAGGGACCCTTGGTCTTCCGCCTCAGCTGGAGAGGCGTTCCAATTGCCCTGCCAAGCCTCGAGGAGAATCCCAAGTTGTCCCTCGCAACTAGGCAGGAGTCCTGACGTGGCTGAACAAACACGTGTGTGGAAGGGCCATCTCCGTCGTAACTCGAGAATATACCCCAGGTTCCCGCCGCAACTCGAGAAAAACCATGAGACTTCCCCCTCGATGCGAGATGAGGCCCGATTCCCCTGTACTGCGTGCAGAGCAATTCCGTCTTGCACATCACACATGAAAGGAGCCTTCATTTCCTTCATGGCACTCCAGAGAAACCCCAAGAACACTGTTTCAAGGATAGAGGGATCCTGAGGTCACTGTAGCAACACGAAAGAACTCTGTGGACCAAAAATCAACTCGAAAAGAGAGGTTAGTCCCTGTATTCGTCTCCAGAGGAATACCACCTTACCACAAGCACATCAAGAGGAGGCTTCTCTCAGCTCTAGGTATGTGAGAGGGACCCTGAGTTTGCGGCCTCAAGTGGAATGGACACCGCGATGCCCTGACTCGAAATAAGGCCGGATATCCCTGCAGTGACTTCAATGCAGGCTCGTCTTGCATCTCCCAGGACAAAAGGATGTCTGAATCCCCTGTGGAAAGCACAGAGAAAGACTTAGTTCCCCACCTCATCGCGACCGATAGCCTCACATCCTTTGAAAACTCCAGAGGTACGCGGAGATCAGTGCCTCCAAAGGAGACGATGCCTGACTCCTCGTGAAACTTGATAGGAGTCCCAGGATTCCTGTGGCACTTGGAAAGGGACACTTGGTCTCCCGCCTCAGCTGGAGAGGTGTCCCAATTGCCCTGCCCAGCCTCGAGGAGAATCCAGAGTTGTCCCTCGCAACTAGGCAGGAGTCCTGACGTCGCTGAAGAAACACGTGGGTGGAAGGGCCATCCCCGTCGTAACTCGAGAATATACCCCAGGTTCCCGCCGCAACTCGAGAAAAACCATGAGACTTCCCCCTCGCCGCGAGATGAGGCCCGATTCCCCTGCACTGCGTGCAGAGCAATTCCGTGTTGCACATCACACATGAAAGGAGCCTTGATTTCCTTGATGGCACTCCAGAGAAACCCCAAGAACACTGTTTCAAGGCTAGAGGGATCCTGAGGTCACTGTAGCAACACGAAAGAGCTCCGTGGGCCAAAAATCAACTCGAGATGAGAGGTTAGTCCCTGGCTTCGACTCCAGAGGAATACCACCTTATCACAAGCACCTCAAGAGGAGGCTTCTCTCAGCTCTAGGTATGTGAAAGGGACCCTGAGTTTGCGGCCTCAAGTGGAATGGACACCGCGATGCCCTGACGCGAAATAAGGCTGGATATCCCTGCAGTGACTTGAATGCAGGCTCGTCTTGCATCTCCCAAGATGAAAGGATGTCTAAATCCCCTGTGGAGACCACAGAGAAAGACCTAGTTCCCCACCTCATCGCGACCGGAGGCCTCACATCCTTTGAAAACTCCAGAGGTACGCGGAGATCAGTGCCTCCAAAGGAAACGATCCCTGACTCCTCGTGAAACTTGATAGGAGTCCCAGGATTCCTGTGGCACGTGGAAAGGGACCCTTGGTCTCCCGCCTCAGCTGGAGAGGCGTCCCAATTGCCTTGAGAGCCTCGAGGAGAATCCCGAGTTGTGTCTCGCAACTAGGCAAGAGTTCTGACATGCCTGAACAAACACGTGTGTGGAAGGGCCATCCCCGTCGTAACTCGAGAATATACCCCAGGTTCCCGCCGCAACTCGAGAAAACCATGAGACTTCCCCCTCGCCGCGAGATGAGGCCCGATTCCCCTGCACTGCGTGCAGAGGAATTCTGTGTTGCACATCACACATGAAAGGAGACTTGATTTCCTTGATGGCACTCCAGAGAAAACCCAAGAACACTGTTTCAAGAATAGAGGGATCCTGAGGTCACTGTAGCAACACGAAAGAGCTCCGTGGACCAAAAATCAACTCGAGATGAGAGGTTAGTCCCTGGCTTCGACTCCAGAGGAATACCACCTTACCACAAGCACCTCAAGAGGAGGCTTCTCTCAGCTCTAGGTATGTGAGAGGGACCCTGACTTTGCGGCCTCAAGTGGAATGGACACCGCGATGCCCTGACTCGAAATAAGGCCGGATATCCCTGCAGTGACTTCAATGCAGGCGCGTCTTGCATCTCCCAGGACGAAAGGATGTCTGAATCCCCTGGGGAAAGCAGAGAGAAAGACTTAGATCCCCACCTCATCACGACCGATAGCCTCACATCCTTTGAAAACTCCAGAGGTACGCGGAGATCAGTGCCTCCAAAGGAGACGATGCCTGACTCCTCGTGAAACTTGATAGGAGTCCCAGGATTCCTGTGGCACTTGGAAAGGGACACTTGGTCTCCCGCCTCAGCTGGAGAGGCGTCCCAATTTCCCTGCCAAGCCTCGAGGAGAATCCAGCGTTGTCCCTCGCAACTAGGCAGGAGTCCTGACGTCGCTGAAGAAACACGTGGGTGGAAGGGCCATCCCCGTCGTAACTCGAGAATATACCCCAGGTTCCCGCCGCAACTCGAGAAAAACAATGAGACTTCCCCCTCGCCGCGAGATGAGGCCCGATTCCCCTGCACTGCGTGCAGAGCAATTCCGTGTTGCACATCACACATGAAAGGAGACTTGATTTCCTTGATGGCACTCCAGAGAAACCCCAAGAACACTGTTTCAAGGCTAGAGGGATCGTGAGGTCACTGTAGCAACACGAAAGAGCTCCGTGGGCCAAAAATCAACTCGAGATGAGAGGTTAGTCCCTGGCTTCGACTCCAGAGGAATACCACCTTACCACAAGCACCTCAAGAGGAGGCTTCTCTCAGCTCTAGGTATGTGAGAGGGATCCTGAGTTTGCGGCCTCAAGTGGAATGGACACCGCGATGCCCTGACTGGAAATAAGGCCGGATATCCCTGCAGTGATTGAATGCAGGCTCGTCTTGCATCTCCCAAGAAGAAAGGATGTCTGAATCCCCTGTGGAGACCACAGAGAAACACCTAGTTCCCCACCTCATCGCGACCGGAGGCCTCACATCCTTTGAAAACTCCAGAGGTACGCGGAGATCAGTGCCTCCAAAGGAGACGATGCCTGACTCCTCGTGAAACTTGATAGGAGTCCCAGGATTCTTGTGGCACGTGGAAAGGGACCCTTGGTTTCCCGCCTCAGCTGGAGAGGCGTTCCAATTGCCCTGCCAAGCGTTGAGGAGAATCCCGAGTTGTCCCTCGCAACTAGGCAGGAGTCCTGACGTGGCTGAACAAACACGTGGGTGGAAGGGCCATCCCCGTCGTAACTCGAGAATATACCCCAGGTTCCCGCCGCAACTCGAGAAAAACCATGAGACTTCCCCCTCGATGCGAGATGAGGCCCGATTCCCCTGCACTACGTGCAGAGCAATTCTGTGTTGCACATCACACATGAAAGGAGCCTTGATTTCCTTCATGGCACTCCAGAGAAAACCCAAGAACACTGTTTCAAGGCTAGAGGGATCCTGAGGTCACTGTAGCAACACGAAAGAGCTCCGTGGACCAAAAATCAACTCGAGATGAGAGGTTAGTCCCTGGCTTCGACTCCAGAGGAATACCACCTTACCACAAGCACCTCAAGAGGAGGCTTCTCTCAGCTCTAGGTATGTGAGAGGGACCCTGAGTTTGCGGCCTCAAGTGGAATGGACACCGCGATGCCCTGACTCAAAATAAGGCCGGATATCCCTTCAGTGACTGGAATGCAGGCTCGTCTTGCATCTCCCAAGACGAAAGGGTGTCTGAATCCCCTGTGGAGACCACAGAGAAAGACCTAGTTCCCCACCTCATCGCGACAGGAGGCCTCAAATCCTTTGAAAATTCCAGAGGTATGCGGAGATCAGTGCCTCCAAAGGAGACGATGCCTGACTCCTCGTGAAACTTGATAGGAGACCCAGGATTGCTGTGGCACGTGGAAAGGGACCCTTGGTCTCCCGTCTCAGCTGGAGAGGCGTCCCAATTGCCCTGCAAAGCCTCGAGGAGAATCCCGAGTTGTCCCTCGCAACTAGGCAGGAGTCCTGACATGGCTGAACACACACGTGTGTGGAAGGGCCATCCCCGTCGTAACTCGAGAATATACCCCAGGTTCCCGCCGCAACTCGAGAAAAACCATGAGACTTCCCCCTCGCCGCGAGATGAGGCCCGATTCCCCTGCACTGCGTGCAGAGCAATTCCGTGTTGCACATCACACATGAAAGGAGCCTTGATTTCCTTGATGGCACTCCAGAGAAACCCCAAGAACACTGTTTCAAGGCTAGAGGGATCCTGAGGTCACTGTAGCAACACGAAAGAGCTCCGTGGACCAAGAATCAACACGAGATGAGAGGTTAGTCCCAGGCTTCGACTCCTGAGGAATACCACCTTACCACAAGCACCTCAAGAGGAGGCTTCTCTCAGCTCTAGGTATGTGAGAGGGATCCTGAGTTTGCGGCCTCAAGTGGAATGGACACCGCGATGCCCTGACTCGAAATAAGGCCGGATATCCCTGCAGTGACTTGAATGCAGGCTCGTCTTGCATCTCCCAAGAAGAAAGGATGTCTGAATCCCCTGTGGAGACCACAGAGAAACACCTAGTTCCCCACCTCATCGCGACCGGAGGCCTCACATCCTTTGAAAACTCCAGAGGTACGCGGAGATCAGTGCCTCCAAAGGAGACGATGCCTGACTCCTCGTGAAACTTGATAGGAGTCCCAGGATTCTTGTGGCACGTGGAATGGGACCCTTGGTCTCCCGCCTCACCTGGAGAGGCGTTCCAATTGCCCTGCCAAGCCTCGAGGAGAATCCCGAGTTGTCCCTCGCAACTAGGCAGGAGTCCTGACGTGGCTGAACAAACACGTGGGTGGAAGGGCCATCCCCGTCGTAACTCGAGAATATACCCCAGGTTCCCGCCGCAACTCGAGAAAAACCATGAGACTTCCCCCTCGATGCGAGATGAGGCCCGATTCCCCTGTACTGCGTGCAGAGCAATTCCGTCTTGCACATCACACATGAAAGGAGCCTTGATTTCCTTGATGGCACTCCAGAGAAACCCCAAGAACACTGTTTCAAGGATAGAGGGATCCTGAGGTCACTGTAGCAACACGAAAGAACTCTGTGGACCAAAAATCAACTCGAAAAGAGAGGTTAGTCCCTGGATTCGTCTCCAGAGGAATACCACCTTACCACAAGCACCTCAAGAGGAGGCTTCTCTCAGCTCTAGGTATGTGAGAGGGACCCTGAGTTTGCGGCCTCAAGTGGAATGGACACCGCGATGCCCTGACTCGAAATAAGGCCGGATATCCCTGCAGTGACTTCAATGCAGGCTCGTCTTGCATCTCCCAGGACGAAAGGATGTCTGAATCCCCTGGGGAAAGCACAGAGAAAGACTTAGTTCCCCACCTCATCGCGACCGATAGCCTCACATCCTTTGAAAACTCCAGAGGTACGCGGAGATCAGTGCCTCCAAAGGAGACGATGCCTGACTCCTCGTGAAACTTGATAGGAGTCCCAGGATTCCTGTGGCACTTGGAAAGGGACACTTGGTCTCCCGCCTCAGCTGGAGAGGCGTCCCAATTGCCCTGCCAAGCCTCGAGGAGAATCCAGAGTTGTCCCTCGCAACTAGGCAGGAGTCCTGACGTCGCTGAAGAAACACGTGGGTGGAAGGGCCATCCCCGTCGTAACTCGAGAATATACCCCAGGTTCCCGCCGCAACTCGAGAAAAACCATGAGACTTCCCGCTCGCCGCAAGATGAGGCCCGATTCCCCTGCACTGCGTGCAGAGCAATTCCGTGTTGCACATCACACATGAAAGGAGCCTTGATTTCCTTGATGGCACTCCAGAGAAACCCCAAGAACACTGTTTCAAGGCTAGAGGGATCCTGAGGTCACTGTAGCAACACGAAAGAGCTCCGTGGGCCAAAAATCAACTCGAGATGAGAGGTTAGTCCCTGGCTTCGACTCCAGAGGAATACCACCTTACCACAAGCACCTCAAGAGGAGGCTTCTCTCAGCTCTAGGTATGTGAGAGGGACCCTGAGTTTGCGGCCTCAAGTGGAATGGACACCGCGATGCCCTGACTCGAAATAAGGCCGGATATCCCTTCAGTGACTGGAATGCAGGCTCGTCTTGCATCTCCCAAGACGAAAGGGTGTCTGAATCCCCTGTGGAGACCACAGAGAAAGACCTAGTTTCCCACCTCATCGCGACAGGAAGCCTCATATCCTTTGAAAACTCCAGAGGTACACGGAGATCAGTGCCTCCAAAGGAGACGATGCCTGACTCCTCGTGAAACTTGATAGGAGTCCCAGGATTCTTGTGGCACGTGGAAAGGGACCCTTGGTCTCCCGCCTCAGCTGGAGAGGCGTTCCAATTGCCCTGCCAAGCCTCGATTAGAATCCCGAGTTGTCCCTCGCAACTAGGCAGGAGTCCTGACGTGGCTGAACAAACACGTGGGTGGAAGGGCCATCCCCGTCGAAACTCGAGAATATACCCCAGGTTCCCGCCGCAACTCGAGAAAAACCATGAGACTTCCCCCTCGCCGCGAGATGAGGCCCGATTCCCCTGCACTGCGTGCAGAGCAATTCCGTGTTGCACATCACACATGAAAGGAGCCTTGATTTCCTTGATGGCACTCCAGAGAAACCCCAAGAACACTGTTTCAAGGATAGAGGGATCCTGAGGTCACTGTAGCAACACGATAAAGCTCCGTGGGCCAAAAATCAACTCGAGATGAGAGGTTAGTCCCTGGCTTCGACTCCAGAGGAATACCACCTTACCACAAGCACCTCAAGAGGAGGCTTCTCTCAGCTCTCGGTATGTGAGAGGGACCCTGAGTTTGCGGCCTCAATTGGAATGGACACGGCGATGCCCTGACGCGAAATAAGGCTGGATATCCATGCAGTGACTTATATGCAGGCTCGTCATGCATCTCCCAAGATGAAAGGATGTCTGAATCCCCTGTGGAGACCACAGAGAAAGACCTAGTTCCCCACCTCATCGCGACCGGAGGCCTCACATCCTTTGAAAACTCCAGAGGTACGCGGAGATCAGTGCCTCCAAAGGAGACGATGCCTGAAACCTCGTGAAACTTGATAGGAGTCCCAGAATTCCTGTGGCACGTGGAAAGGGACCCTTGGTCTCCCGCCTCAGCTGGAGAGGCGTCCCAATTGCCTTGCCAAGCCTCGAGGAGAATCCCGAGTTGTCCCTCGCAACTAGGCAAGAGTCCTGACGTGGCTGAAGAAACACGTGGGTGGAAGGGCCATCCCCGTCGTAACTCGAGAATATACCCCAGGTTCCCGCCGCAACTCGAGAAAAACCATGAGACTTCCCCCTCGCCGCGAGATGAGGCCCGATTCCCCTGCACTGCGTGCAGAGCAATTCTGTGTTGCACATCACACATGAAAGGAGCCTTGATTTCCTTGATGGCACTCCAGAGAAAACCCAAGAACACTGTTTCAAGGCTAGAGGGATCGTGAGGTCACTGTAGCAACACGAAAGAGCTCCGTGGACCAAAAATCAACTCGAGATGAGAGGTTAGTCCCTGGCTTCGACTCCAGAGGAATACCACCTTACCACAAGCACCTCAAGAGGAGGCTTCTCTCAGCTCTAGGTATGTGAGAGGGACCCTGAGTTTGCGGCCTCAAGTGGAATGGACACCGCGATGCCCTGACTCGAAATAAGGCCGGATATCCCTGCAGTGACTGGAATGCAGGCTCGTCTTGCATCTCCCAAGACGAAAGGGTGTCTGAATCCCCTGTGGAGACCACAGAGAAAGACCTAGTTCCCCACCTCATCGCGACAGGAGGCCTCAAATCCTTTGAAAACTCCAGAGGTATGCGGAGATCAGTGCCTCCAAAGGAGACGATGCCTGACTCCTCGTGAAACTTGATAGGAGACCCAGGATTCCTGTGGCACGTGGAAAGGGACTCTTGGTCTCCCGTCTCAGCTGGAGAGGCGTCCCAATTGCCCTGCAAAGCCTCGAGGAGAATCCCGAGTTGTCCCTCGCAACTAGGCAGGAGTCCTGACATGGCTGAACACACACGTGGGTGGAAGGGCCATCCCCGTCTTAACTCGAGAATATACCCCAGGTTCCCGCCGCAACTCGAGAAAAACCATGAGACTTCCCCCTCGCCGCGAGATGAGGCCCGATTCCCCTGCACTGTGTGCACAGCAATTCCGTGTTGCACATCACACATGAAAGGAGCCTTGATTTCCTTGATGGCACTCCAGAGAAACCCCAAGAACACTGTTTCAAGGCTAGAGGGATCCTGAGGTCACTGTAGCAACACGAAAGAGCTCCGTGGACCAAGAATCAACACGAGATGAGAGGTTAGTCCCTGGCTTCGACTCCTGAAGAATACCACCTTACCACAAGCACCTCAAGAGGAGGCTTCTCTCAGCTCTAGGTATGTGAGAGGGATCCTGAGTTTGCGGCCTCAAGTGGAATGGACACCGCGATGCCCTGACTCGAAATAAGGCCGGATATCCCTGCAGTGACTTCAATGCAGGCTCGTCTTGCATCTCCCAAGAAGAAAGGATGTCTGAATCCCCTGTGGAGACCACAGAGAAACACCTAGTTCCCCACCTCATCGCGACCGGAGGCCTCACATCCTTTAAAATCTCCAGAGGTACGCGGAGATCAGTGCCTTCAAAGGAGACGATGCCTGACTCCTCGTGAAACTTGATAGGAGTCCCAGGATTCTTGTGGCACGTGGAAAGGGACCCTTGATCTCCCGCCTCAGCTGGAGAGGCGTTCCAATTGCCCTGCCAAGCCTCGAGGAGAATCCCGAGTTGTCCCTCGCAACTAGGCAGGAATCCTGACGTGGCTGAACAAACACGTGGGTGGAAGGGCCATTCCCGTCGTAACTCGAGAATATACCCCAGGTTCCCGCCGCAACTCGAGAAAAACCATGAGACTTCCCCCTCGATGCGAGATGAGGCCCGATTCCCCTGTACTGCGTGCAGAGCAATTCCGTCTTGCACATCACACATGAAAGGAGCCTTGATTTCCTTCATGGCACTCCAGAGAAACCCCAAGAACACTGTTTCAAGGATAGAGGGATCCTGAGGTCACTGTAGCAACACGAAAGAACTCTGTGGACCAAGAATCAACTCGAAAAGAGAGGTTAGTCCCTGGATTCGTCTCCAGAGGAATACCACCTTACCACAAACAACTCAAGAGGAGGCTTCTCTCAGCTCTAGGTATGTGAGAGGGACCCTGAGATTGCGGCCTCAAGTGGAATGGACACCGCGATGCCCTGACTCGAAATAAGGCCGGATATCCCTGCAGTGACTTCAATGCAGGCTCGTCTTGCATCTCCCAGGACGAAAGGATGTCTGAATCCCCTGGGGAAAGCACAGAGAAAGACTTAGTTCCCCACCTCATCGCGACCGATAGCCTCACATCCTTTGAAAACTCCAGAGGTACGCGGAGATCAGTGCCTCCAAAGGAGACGATGCCTGACTCCTCGTGAAACTTGATAGGAGTCCCAGGATTCCTGTGGCACTTGGAAAGGGACACTTGGTCTCCCGCCTCAGCTGGAGAGGCGTCCCAATTGCCCTGCCAAGCCTCGAGGAGAATCCCGAGTTGTCCCTCGCAACTAGGCAGGAGTCCTGACGTGGCTGAAGAAACACGTGGGTGGAAGGGCCATCCCCGTCGTAACTCGAGAATATACCCCAGGTTCCCGCCGCAACTCGAGAAAAACCATGAGACTTCCCCCTCGCCGCGAGATGAGGCCCGATTCCCCTGCACTGCGTGCAGAGCAATTCCGTGTTGCACATCACACATGAAAGGAGCCTTGATTTCCTTCATGGCACTCCAGAGAAACCCCAAGAACACTGTTTCAAGGCTAGAGGGATCCTGAGGTCACTGTAGCAACACGAAAGAGCTCCGTGGGCCAAAAATCAACTCGAGATGAGAGGTTAGTCCCTGGCTTCGACTCCAGAGGAATACCACCTTACCACAAGCACCTCAAGAGGAGGCTTCTCTCAGCTCTAGGTATGTGAGAGGGACCCTGAGTTTGCGGCCTCAAGTGGAATGGACACGGCGATGCCCTGACTCGAAATAAGGCCGGATATCCCTGCAGTGACTGGAATGCAGGCTCGTCTTGCATCTCCCAAGACGAAAGGGTGTCTGAATCCCCTGTGGAGACCACAGAGAAAGACCTAGTTTCCCACCTCATCGCGACAGGAAGCCTCATATCCTTTGAAAACTCCGGAGGTACGCGGAGATCAGTGCCTCCAAAGGAGACGATGCCTGACTCCTCGTGAAACTTGATAGGAGTCCCAGGATTCTTGTGGCACGTGGAAAGGGACCCTTGGTCTCCCGCCTCAGCTGGAGAGGCGTTCCAATTGCCCTGCCAAGCCTCGATTAGAATCCCGAGTTGTCCCTCGCAACTAGGCAGGAGTCCTGACGTGGCTGAACAAACACGTGGGTGGAAGGGCCATCCCCGTCGAAACTCGAGAATATACCCCAGGTTCCCGCCGCAACTCGAGAAAAACCATGAGACTTCCCCCTCGCCGCGAGATGAGGCCCGATTCCCCTGCACTGCGTGCAGAGCAATTCCATGTTGCACATCACACATGAAAGGAGCCTTGATTTCGTTGATGGCACTCCAGAGAAACCCCAAGAACACTGTTTCAAGGATAGAGGGATCCTGAGGTCACTGTAGCAACACGACAAAGCTCCGTGGGCCAAAAATCAACTCGAGATGAGAGGGTAGTCCCTGGCTTCGACTCCAGAGGAATACCACCTTACCACAAGCACCTCAAGAGGAGGCTTCTCTCAGCTCTCGGTATGTGAGAGGGACCCTGAGTTTGCGGCCTCAAGTGGAATGGACACGGCGATGCCCTGACGCGAAATAAGGCTGGATATCCCTGCAGTGACTTGAATGCAGGCTCGTCTTGCATCTCCCAAGATGAAAGGATGTCTGAATCCCCTGTGGAGACCACAGAGAAAGACCTAGTTCCCCACCTCATCGCGACCGGAGGCCTCACATCCTTTGAAAACTCCAGAGGTACGCGGAGATCAGTGCCTCCAAAGGAGACGATGCCTGAAACCTCGTGAAACTTGATAGGAGTCCCAGAATTCCTGTGGCACGTGGAAAGGGACCCTTGGTCTCCCGCCTCAGCTGGAGAGGCGTCCCAATTGCCTTGCCAAGCCTCGAGGAGAATCCAAAGTTGTGTCTCGCAACTAGGCAAGAGTCCTGACGTGGCTGAAGAAACACGTGGGTGGAAGGGCCATCCCCGTCGTAACTCGAGAATATACCCCAGGTTCCCGCCGCAACTCGAGAAAAATCATGAGACTTCCCCCTCGCCGCGAGATGAGGCCCGATTCCCCTGCACTGCGTGCAGAGCAATTCTGTGTTGCACATCACACATGAAAGGAGCCTTGATTTCCTTGATGGCACTCCAGAGAAAACCCAAGAACACTGTTTCAAGGCTAGAGGGATCGTGAGGTCACTGTAGCAACACGAAAGAGCTCCGTGGACCAAAAATCAACTCGAGATGAGAGGTTAGTCCCTGGCTTCGACTCCAGAGGAATACCACCTAACCACAAGCACCTCAAGAGGAGGCTTCTCTCAGCTCTAGGTATGTGAGAGGGACCCTGAGTTTGCGGCCTCAAGTGGAATGGACACCGCGATGCCCTGACTCGAAATAAGGCCGGATATCCCTGCAGTGACTGGAATGCAGGCTCGTCTTGCATCTCCCAAGACGAAAGGGTGTCTGAATCCCCTGTGGAGACCACAGAGAAAGACCTAGTTCCCCACCTCATCGCGACAGGAGGCCTCAAATCCTTTGAAAACTCCAGAGGTATGCGGAGATCAGTGCCTCCAAAGGAGACGATGCCTGACTCCTCGTGAAACTTGATAGGAGACCCAGGATTCCTGTGGCACGTGGAAAGGGACTCTTGGTCTCCCGTCTCAGCTGGAGAGGCGTCCCAATTGCCCTGCCAAGCCTCGAGGAGAATCCCGAGTTGTCCCTCGCAACTAGGCAGGAGTCCTGACATGGCTGAACACACACGTGTGTGGAAGGGCCATCCCCGTAGTAACTCGAGAATATACCCCAGGTTCCCGCCGCAACTCGAGAAAAACCATGAGACTTCCCCCTCGCCGCGAGATGAGGCCCGATTCCCCTGCACTGCATGCAGAGCAATTCCGTGTTGCACATCACACATGAAAGGAGCCTTGATTTCCTTGATGGCACTCCAGAGAAACCCCAAGAACACTGTTTCAAGGCTAGAGGGATCCTGAGGTCACTGTAGCAACACGAAAGAGCTCCGTGGACCAAGAATCAACACGAGATGAGAGGTTAGTCCCTGGATTCGACTCCTGAAGAATACCACCTTACCACAAGCACCTCAAGAGGAGGCTTCTCTCAGCTCTAGGTATGTGAGAGGGATCCTGAGTTTGCGGCCTCAAGTGGAATGGACACCGCGATGCCCTGACTCGAAATAAGGCCGGATATCCCTGCAGTGACTTCAATGCAGGCTCGTCTTGCATCTCCCAAGAAGAAAGGATGTCTGAATCCCCTGTGGAGACCACAGAGAAACACCTAGTTCCCCACCTCATCACGACCGGAGGCCTCACATCCTTTAAAATCTCCAGAGGTACGCGGAGATCAGTGCCTCCAAAGGAGACGATGCCTGACTCCTCGTGAAACTTGATAGGAGTCCCAGGATTCTTGTGGCACGTGGAAAGGGACCCTTGGTCTCCCGCCTCAGCTGGAGAGGCGTTTCAATTGCCCTGCCAAGCCTCGAGGAGAATCCCGAGTTGTCCCTCGCAACTAGGCAGGAATCCTGACGTGGCTGAACAAACACGTGGGTGGAAGGGCCATTCCCGTCGTAACTCGAGAATATACCCCAGGTTCCCGCCGCAACTCGAGAAAAACCATGAGACTTCCCCCTCGATGCGAGATGAGGCCCGATTCCCCTGTACTGCGTGCAGAGCAATTCCGTCTTGCACATCACACATGAAAGGAGCCTTGATTTCCTTCATGGCACTCCAGAGAAACCCCAAGAACACTGTTTCAAGGATAGAGGGATCCTGAGGTCACTGTAGCAACACGAAAGAACTCTGTGGACCAAGAATCAACTCGAAAAGAGAGGTTAGTCCCTGGATTCGTCTCCAGAGGAATACCACCTTACCACAAGCACCTCAAGAGGAGGCTTCTCTCAGCTCTAGGTATGTGAGAGGGACCCTGAGTTTGCGGCCTCAAGTGGAATGGACACCGCGATGCCCTGACTCGAAATAAGGCCGGATATCCCTGCAGTGACTTCAATGCAGGCTCGTCTTGCATCTCCCAGGACGAAAGGATGTCTGAATCCCCTGGGGAAAGCACAGAGAAAGACTTAGTTCCCCACCTCATCGCGACCGATAGCCTCACATCCTTTGAAAACTCCAGAGGTACGCGGAGATCAGTGCCTCCAAAGGAGACGATGCCTGACTCCTCGTGAAACTTGATAGGAGTCCCAGGATTCCTGTGGCACTTGGAAAGGGACACTTGGTCTCCCGCCTCAGCTGGAGAGGCGTCCCAATTGCCCTGCCAAGCCTCGAGGAGAATCCAGAGTTGTCCCTCGCAACTAGGCAGGAGTCCTGACGTCGCTGAAGAAACACGTGGGTGGAAGGGCCATCCCCGTCGTAACTCGAGAATATACCCCAGGTTCCCGCCGCAACTCGAGAAAAACCATGAGACTTCCCCCTCGCCGCGAGATGAGGCCCGATTCCCCTGCACTGCGTGCAGAGCAATTCCGTGTTGCACATCACACATGAAAGGAGCCTTGATTTCCTTGATGGCACTCCAGAGAAACCCCAAGAACACTGTTTCAAGGCTAGAGGGATCCTGAGGTCACTGTAGCAACACGAAAGAGCTCCGTGGGCCAAAAATCAACTCGAGATGAGAGGTTAGTCCCTGGCTTCGACTCCAGAGGAAAACCACCTTACCACAAGCACCTCAAGAGGAGGCTTCTCTCAGCTCTAGGTATGTGAGAGAGACCCTGAGTTTGCGGCCTCAAGTGGAATGGACACCGCGATGCCCTGACTCGAAATAAGGCCGAATATCCCTGCCGTGACTTCAATGCAGGCTCGTCTTGCATCTCCCAAGAAGAAAGGATGTCTGAATCCCCTGTGGAGACCACAGAGAAACACCTAGTTCCCCACCTCATCGCGACCGGAGGCCTCACATCCTTTGAAAACTCCAGAGGTACGCGGAGATCAGTGCCTCCAAAGGAGACGATGCCTGAAACCTCGTGAAACTTGATAGGAGTCCCAGAATTCCTGTGGCACGTGGAAAGGGACCCTTGGTCTCCCGCCTCAGCTGGAGAGGCGTCCCAATTGCCTTGCCAAGCCTCGAGGAGAATCCCGAGTTGTCCCTCGCAACTAGGCAAGAGTCCTGACGTGGCTGAAGAAACACGTGGGTGGAAGGGCCATCCCCGTCGTAACTCGAGAATATACCCCAGGTTCCCGCCGCAACTCGAGAAAAACCATGAGACTTCCCCCTCGCCGCGAGATGAGGCCCGATTCCCCTGCACTGCGTGCAGAGCAATTCTGTGTTGCACATCACACATGAAAGGAGCCTTGATTTCCTTGATGGCACTCCAGAGAAAACCCAAGAACACTGTTTCAAGGCTAGAGGGATCGTGAGGTCACTGTAGCAACACGAAAGAGCTCCGTGGACCAAAAATCAACTCGAGATGAGAGGTTAGTCCCTGGCTTCGACTCCAGAGGAATACCACCTTACCACAAGCACCTCAAGAGGAGGCTTCTCTCAGCTCTAGGTATGTGAGAGGGACCCTGAGTTTGCGGCCTCAAGTGGAATGGACACCGCGATGCCCTGACTCGAAATAAGGCCGGATATCCCTGCAGTGACTGGAATGCAGGCTCGTCTTGCATCTCCCAAGACGAAAGGGTGTCTGAATCCCCTGTGGAGACCACAGAGAAAGACCTAGTTCCCCACCTCATCGCGACAGGAGGCCTCAAATCCTTTGAAAACTCCAGAGGTATGCGGAGATCAGTGCCTCCAAAGGAGACGATGCCTGACTCCTCGTGAAACTTGATAGGAGACCCAGGATTCCTGTGGCACGTGGAAAGGGACTCTTGGTCTCCCGTCTCAGCTGGAGAGGCGTCCCAATTGCCCTGCAAAGCCTCGAGGAGAATCCCGAGTTGTCCCTCGCAACTAGGCAGGAGTCCTGACATGGCTGAACACACACGTGGGTGGAAGGGCCATCCCCGTCTTAACTCGAGAATATACCCCAGGTTCCCGCCGCAACTCGAGAAAAACCATGAGACTTCCCCCTCGCCGCGAGATGAGGCCCGATTCCCCTGCACTGTGTGCAGAGCAATTCCGTGTTGCACATCACACATTAAAGGAGCCTTGATTTCCTTGATGGCACTCCAGAGAAACCCCAAGAACACTGTTTCAAGGCTAGAGGGATCCTGAGGTCACTGTAGCAACACGAAAGAGCTCCGTGGACCAAGAATCAACACGAGATGAGAGGTTAGTCCCTGGCTTCGACTCCTGAAGAATACCACCTTACCACAAGCACCTCAAGAGGAGGCTTCTCTCAGCTCTAGGTATGTGAGAGGGATCCTGAGTTTGCGGCCTCAAGTGGAATGGACACCGCGATGCCCTGACTC
Organism: Cervus elaphus; assembly: GCF_910594005.1. Taxonomy (NCBI): domain Eukaryota; kingdom Metazoa; phylum Chordata; class Mammalia; order Artiodactyla; family Cervidae; genus Cervus; species Cervus elaphus. The sequence continues at coordinate 2,485,509 of NC_057828.1, forward strand.
GAAATAAGGCCGGATATCCCTGCAGTGACTTCAATGCAGGCTCGTCTTGCATCTCCCAAGAAGAAAGGATGTCTGAATCCCCTGTGGAGACCACAGAGAAACACCTAGTTCCCCACCTCATCGCGACCGGAGGCCTCACATCCTTTAAAATCTCCAGAGGTACGCGGAGATCAGTGCCTTCAAAGGAGACGATGCCTGACTCCTCGTGAAACTTGATAGGAGTCCCAGGATTCTTGTGGCACGTGGAAAGGGACCCTTGATCTCCCGCCTCAGCTGGAGAGGCGTTCCAATTGCCCTGCCAAGCCTCGAGGAGAATCCCGAGTTGTCCCTCGCAACTAGGCAGGAATCCTGACGTGGCTGAACAAACACGTGGGTGGAAGGGCCATTCCCGTCGTAACTCGAGAATATACCCCAGGTTCCCGCCGCAACTCGAGAAAAACCATGAGACTTCCCCCTCGATGCGAGATGAGGCCCGATTCCCCTGTACTGCGTGCAGAGCAATTCCGTCTTGCACATCACACATGAAAGGAGCCTTGATTTCCTTGATGGCACTCCAGAGAAACCCCAAGAAAACTGTTTCAAGGATAGAGGGATCCTGAGGTCACTGTAGCAACACGAAAGAACTCTGTGGACCAAGAATCAACTCGAAAAGAGAGGTTAGTCCCTGGATTCGTCTCCAGAGGAATACCACCTTACCACAAACAACTCAAGAGGAGGCTTCTCTCAGCTCTAGGTATGTGAGAGGGACCCTGAGATTGCGGCCTCAAGTGGAATGGACACCGCGATGCCCTGACTCGAAATAAGGCCGGATATCCCTGCAGTGACTTCAATGCAGGCTCGTCTTGCATCTTCCAGGACGAAAGGATGTCTGAATCCCCTGGGGAAAGCACAGAGAAAGACTTAGTTCCCCACCTCATCGCGACCGATAGCCTCACATCCTTTGAAAACTCCAGAGGTACGCGGAGATCAGTGCCTCCAAAGGAGACGATGCCTGACTCCTCGTGAAACTTGATAGGAGTCCCAGGATTCCTGTGGCACTTGGAAAGGGACACTTGGTCTCCCGCCTCAGCTGGAGAGGCGTCCCAATTGCCCTGCCAAGCCTCGAGGAGAATCCCGAGTTGTCCCTCGCAACTAGGCAGGAGTCCTGACGTGGCTGAAGAAACACGTGGGTGGAAGGGCCATCCCCGTCGTAACTCGAGAATATACCCCAGGTTCCCGCCGCAACTCGAGAAAAACCATGAGACTTCCCCCTCGCCGCGAGATGAGGCCCGATTCCCCTGCACTGCGTGCAGAGCAATTCCGTGTTGCACATCACACATGAAAGGAGCCTTGATTTCCTTCATGGCACTCCAGAGAAACCCCAAGAACACTGTTTCAAGGCTAGAGGGATCCTGAGGTCACTGTAGCAACACGAAAGAGCTCCGTGGGCCAAAAATCAACTCGAGATGAGAGGTTAGTCCCTGGCTTCGACTCCAGAGGAATACCACCTTACCACAAGCACCTCAAGAGGAGGCTTCTCTCAGCTCTAGGTATGTGAGAGGGACCCTGAGTTTGCGGCCTCAAGTGGAATGGACACCGCGATGCCCTGACGAGAAATAAGGCTGGATATCCCTGCAGTGACTTGAATGCAGGCTCGTCTTGCATCTCCCAAGATGAAAGGATGTCTGAATCCCCTGTGGAGACCACAGAGAAAGACCTAGTTCCCCACCTCATCGCGACCGGAGGCCTCACATCCTTTGAAAACTCCAGAGGTACGCGGAGATCAGTGCCTCCAAAGGAGACGATGCCTGACTCCTCGTGAAACTTGATAGGAGTCCCAGGATTCCTGTGGCACGTGGAAAGGGACACTTGGTCTCCCGCCTCAGCTGGAGAGGCGTCCCAATTGCCTTGCCAAGCCTCGAGGAGAATCCCGAGTTGTGTCTCGCAACTAGGCAAGAGTCCTGACGTGGCTGAACAAACACGTGTGTGGAAGGGCCATCCCCGTCGTAACTCGAGAATATACCCCAGGTTCCCGCCGCAACTCGAGAAAAACCATGAGACTTCCCCCTCGCCGCGAGATGAGGCCCGATTCCCCTGCACTGCATGCAGAGCAATTCCGTGTTGCACATCACACATGAAAGGAGCCTTGATTTCCTTGAAGGCACTCCAGAGAAACCCCAAGAACACTGTTTCAAGGCTAGAGGGATCCTGAGGTCACTGTAGGAACACAAAAGAGCTCCGTGGACCCAAAATCAACTCGAGATGAGAGGTTAGTCCCTGGCTTCGACTCCAGAGGAATACCACCTTACCACAAGCACCTCAAGAGGAGGCTTCTCTCAGCTCTCGGTATGTGAGAGGGACCCTGAGTTTGCGGCCTCAAGTGGAATGGACACGGCGATGCCCTGACTCGAAATAAGGCCGGATATCCCTGCAGTGACTGGAATGCAGGCTCGTCTTGCATCTCCCAAGACGAAAGGGTGTCTGAATCCCCTGTGGAGACCACAGAGAAAGACCTAGTTTCCCACCTCATCGCGACAGGAAGCCTCATATCCTTTGAAAACTCCAGAGGTACGCGGAGATCAGTGCCTCCAAAGGAGACGATGCCTGACTCCTCGTGAAACTTGATAGGAGTCCCAGGATTCTTGTGGCACGTGGAAAGGGACCCTTGGTCTCCCGCCTCAGCTGGAGAGGCGTTCCAATTGCCCTGCCAAGCCTCGATTAGAATCCCGAGTTGTCCCTCGCAACTAGGCAGGAGTCCTGACGTGGCTGAACAAACACGTGGGTGGAAGGGCCATCCCCGTCGAAACTCGAGAATATACCCCAGGTTCCCGCCGCAACTCGAGAAAAACCATGAGACTTCCCCCTCGCCGCGAGATGAGGCCCGATTCCCCTGCACTGCGTGCAGAGCAATTCCATGTTGCACATCACACATGAAAGGAGCCTTGATTTCCTTGATGGCACTCCAGAGAAACCCCAAGAACACTGTTTCAAGGATAGAGGGATCCTGAGGTCACTGTAGCAACACGACAAAGCTCCGTGGGCCAAAAATCAACTCGAGATGAGAGGTTAGTCCCTGGCTTCGACTCCAGAGGAATACCACCTTACCACAAGCACCTCAAGAGGAGGCTTCTCTCAGCTCTCGGTATGTGAGAGGGACCCTGAGTTTGCGGCCTCAAGTGGAATGGACACGGCGATGCCCTGACGCGAAATAAGGCTGGATATCCCTGCAGTGACTTGAATGCAGGCTCGTCTTGCATCTCCCAAGATGAAAGGATGTCTGAATCCCCTGTGGAGACCACAGAGAAAGACCTAGTTCCCCACCTCATCGCGACCGGAGGCCTCACATCCTTTGAAAACTCCAGAGGTACGCGGAGATCAGTGCCTCCAAAGGAGACGATGCCTGAAACCTCGTGAAACTTGATAGGAGTCCCAGAATTCCTGTGGCACGTGGAAAGGGACCCTTGGTCTCCCGCCTCAGCTGGAGAGGCGTCCCAATTGCCTTGCCAAGCCTCGAGGAGAATCCAAAGTTGTGTCTCGCAACTAGGCAAGAGTCCTGACGTGGCTGAAGAAACACGTGGGTGGAAGGGCCATCCCCGTCGTAACTCGAGAATATACCCCAGGTTCCCGCCGCAACTCGAGAAAAATCATGAGACTTCCCCCTCGCCGCGAGATGAGGCCCGATTCCCCTGCACTGCGTGCAGAGCAATTCTGTGTTGCACATCACACATGAAAGGAGCCTTGATTTCCTTGATGGCACTCCAGAGAAAACCCAAGAACACTGTTTCAAGGCTAGAGGGATCGTGAGGTCACTGTAGCAACACGAAAGAGCTCCGTGGACCAAAAATCAACTCGAGATGAGAGGTTAGTCCCTGGCTTCGACTCCAGAGGAATACCACCTAACCACAAGCACCTCAAGAGGAGGCTTCTCTCAGCTCTAGGTATGTGAGAGGGACCCTGAGTTTGCGGCCTCAAGTGGAATGGACACCGCGATGCCCTGACTCGAAATAAGGCCGGATATCCCTGCAGTGACTGGAATGCAGGCTCGTCTTGCATCTCCCAAGACGAAAGGGTGTCTGAATCCCCTGTGGAGACCACAGAGAAAGACCTAGTTCCCCACCTCATCGCGACAGGAGGCCTCAAATCCTTTGAAAACTCCAGAGGTATGCGGAGATCAGTGCCTCCAAAGGAGACGATGCCTGACTCCTCGTGAAACTTGATAGGAGACCCAGGATTCCTGTGGCACGTGGAAAGGGACTCTTGGTCTCCCGTCTCAGCTGGAGAGGCGTCCCAATTGCCCTGCAAAGCCTCGAGGAGAATCCCGAGTTGTCCCTCGCAACTAGGCAGGAGTCCTGACATGGCTGAACACACACGTGTGTGGAAGGGCCATCCCCGTAGTAACTCGAGAATATACCCCAGGTTCCCGCCGCAACTCGAGAAAAACCATGAGACTTCCCCCTCGCCGCGAGATGAGGCCCGATTCCCCTGCACTGCATGCAGAGCAATTCCGTGTTGCACATCACACATGAAAGGAGCCTTGATTTCCTTGATGGCACTCCAGAGAAACCCCAAGAACACTGTTTCAAGGCTAGAGGGATCCTGAGGTCACTGTAGCAACACGAAAGAGCTCCGTGGACCAAGAATCAACACGAGATGAGAGGTTAGTCCCTGGCTTCGACTCCTGAAGAATACCACCTTACCACAAGCACCTCAAGAGGAGGCTTCTCTCAGCTCTAGGTATGTGAGAGGGATCCTGAGTTTGCGGCCTCAAGTGGAATGGACACCGCGATGCCCTGACTCGAAATAAGGCCGGATATCCCTGCAGTGACTTCAATGCAGGCTCGTCTTGCATCTCCCAAGAAGAAAGGATGTCTGAATCCCCTGTGGAGACCACAGAGAAACACCTAGTTCCCCACCTCATCACGACCGGAGGCCTCACATCCTTTAAAATCTCCAGAGGTACGCGGAGATCAGTGCCTCCAAAGGAGACGATGCCTGACTCCTCGTGAAACTTGATAGGAGTCCCAGGATTCTTGTGGCACGTGGAAAGGGACCCTTGGTCTCCCGCCTCAGCTGGAGAGGCGTTTCAATTGCCCTGCCAAGCCTCGAGGAGAATCCCGAGTTGTCCCTCGCAACTAGGCAGGAATCCTGACGTGGCTGAACAAACACGTGGGTGGAAGGGCCATTCCCGTCGTAACTCGAGAATATACCCCAGGTTCCCGCCGCAACTCGAGAAAAACCATGAGACTTCCCCCTCGATGCGAGATGAGGCCCGATTCCCCTGTACTGCGTGCAGAGCAATTCCGTCTTGCACATCACACATGAAAGGAGCCTTGATTTCCTTCATGGCACTCCAGAGAATCCCCAAGAACACTGTTTCAAGGATAGAGGGATCCTGAGGTCACTGTAGCAACACGAAAGAACTCTGTGGACCAAGAATCAACTCGAAAAGAGAGGTTAGTCCCTGGATTCGTCTCCAGAGGAATACCACCTTACCACAAGCACCTCAAGAGGAGGCTTCTCTCAGCTCTAGGTATGTGAGAGGGACCCTGAGTTTGCGGCCTCAAGTGGAATGGACACCGCGATGCCCTGACTCGAAATAAGGCCGGATATCCCTGCAGTGACTTCAATGCAGGCTCGTCTTGCATCTCCCAGGACGAAAGGATGTCTGAATCCCCTGGGGAAAGCACAGAGAAAGACTTAGTTCCCCACCTCATCGCGACCGATAGCCTCACATCCTTTGAAAACTCCAGAGGTACGCGGAGATCAGTGCCTCCAAAGGAGACGATGCCTGACTCCTCGTGAAACTTGATAGGAGTCCCAGGATTCCTGTGGCACTTGGAAAGGGACACTTGGTCTCCCGCCTCAGCTGGAGAGGCGTCCCAATTGCCCTGCCAAGCCTCGAGGAGAATCCAGAGTTGTCCCTCGCAACTAGGCAGGAGTCCTGACGTCGCTGAAGAAACACGTGGGTGGAAGGGCCATCCCCGTCGTAACTCGAGAATATACCCCAGGTTCCCGCCGCAACTCGAGAAAAACCATGAGACTTCCCCCTCGCCGCGAGATGAGGCCCGATTCCCCTGCACTGCGTGCAGAGCAATTCCGTGTTGCACATCACACATGAAAGGAGCCTTGATTTCCTTGATGGCACTCCAGAGAAACCCCAAGAACACTGTTTCAAGGCTAGAGGGATCCTGAGGTCACTGTAGCAACACGAAAGAGCTCCGTGGGCCAAAAATCAACTCGAGATGAGAGGTTAGTCCCTGGCTTCGACTCCAGAGGAAAACCACCTTACCACAAGCACCTCAAGAGGAGGCTTCTCTCAGCTCTAGGTATGTGAGAGAGACCCTGAGTTTGCGGCCTCAAGTGGAATGGACACCGCGATGCCCTGACTCGAAATAAGGCCGGATATCCCTGCCGTGACTTCAATGCAGGCTCGTCTTGCATCTCCCAAGACGAAAGGGTGTCTGAATCCCCTGTGGAGACCACAGAGAAACACCTAGTTCCCCACCTCATCGCGACCGGAGGCCTCACATCCTTTGAAAACTCCAGAGGTACGCGGAGATCAGTGCCTCCAAAGGAGACGATGCCTGACTCCTCGTGAAACTTGATAGGAGTCCCAGGATTCCTGTGGCACGTGGAAAGGGACCCTTGGTCTCCCGCCTCAGCTGGAGAGGCGTCCCAATTGCCTTGCCAAGCCTCGAGGAGAATCCCGAGTTGTGTCTCGCAACTAGGCAAGAGTCCTGACGTGGCTGAACAAACACGTGTGTGGAAGGGCCATCCCCGTCGTAACTCGAGAATATACCCCAGGTTCCCGCCGCAACTCGAGAAAAACCATGAGACTTCCCCCTCGCCGCGAGATGAGGCCCGTTTCCCCTGCACTGCGTGCAGAGCAATTCTGTGTTGCACATCACACATGAAAGGAGCCTTGATTTCCTTCATGGCACTCCAGAGAAACCCCAAGAACACTGTTTCAAGGCTAGAGGGATCCTGAGGTCACTGTAGCAACACGAAAGAGCTCCGTGGACCAAAAATCAACTCGAGATGAGAGGTTAGTCCCTGGCTTCGACTCCAGAGGAATACCACCTTACCACAAGCACCTCAAGAGGAGGCTTCTCTCAGCTCTAGGTATGTGAGAGGGACCCTGAGTTTGCGGCCTCAAGTGGAATGGACACCACGATGCCCTGACTCGAAAAAAGGCCGGATATCCCTGCAGTGACTGGAATGCAGGCTCGTCTTGCATCTCCCAAGACGAAAGGGTGTCTGAATCCCCTGTGGAGACCACAGAGAAAGACCTAGTTCCCCACCTCATCGCGACAGGAGGCCTTAAATCCTTTGAAAACTCCAGAGGTATGCGGAGATCAGTGCCTCCAAAGGAGACGATGCCTGACTCCTCGTGAAACTTGATAGGAGACCCAGGATTCCTGTGGCACGTGGAAAGGGACACTTGGTCTCCCGTCTCAGCTGGAGAGGCGTCCCAATTGCCCTGCCAAGCCTCGAGGAGAATCCAGAGTTGTTCCTTGCAACTAGGCAGGAGTCCTGACGTCGCTGAAGAAACACGTGGGTGGAAGGGCCATCCCCGTCGTAACTCGAGAATATACCCCAGGTTCCCGCCGCAACTCGAGAAAAACCATGAGACTTCCCCCTCGCCGCGAGATGAGGCCCGATTCCCCTGCACTGCGTGCAGAGCAATTCCGTGTTGCACATCACACATGAAAGGAGCCTTGATTTCCTTGATGGCACTCCAGAGAAACCCCAAGAACACTGTTTCAAGGATAGAGGGATCCTGAGGTCACTGTAGCAACACGAAAGAACTCGGTGGACCAAAAATCAACTCGAAAAGAGAGGTTAGTCCCTGGATTCGTCTCCAGAGGAATACCACCTTACCACAAGCACGTCAAGAGGAGGCTTCTCTCAGCTCTAGGTATGTGAGAGGGACCCTGAGTTTGCGGCCTCAAGTGGAATGGACACCGCGATGCCCTGACTCGAAATAAGGCCGGATATCCCTGCAGTGACTTCAATGCAGGCTCGTCTTGCATCTCCCAGGACGAAAGGATGTCTGAATCCCCTGTGGAAAGCACAGAGAAAGACTTAGTTCCCCACCTCATCGCGACCGATAGCCTCACATCCTTTGAAAACTCCAGAGGTACGCGGAGATCAGTGCCTCCAAAGGAGACGATGCCTGACTCCTCGTGAAACTTGATAGGAGTCCCATGATTCCTGTGGCACTTGGAAAGGGACCCTTGGTCTCCCGCCTCAGCTGGAGAGGCGTCCCAATTGCCCTGCCAAGCCTCGAGGAGAATCCAGAGTTGTCCCTCGCAACTAGGCAGGAGTCCTGACATCGCTGAAGTAACACGTGGGTGGAAGGGCCATCCCCGTCGTAATCGAGAATATACCCCAGGTTCCCGCCACAACTCGAGAAAAACCATGAGACTTCCCCCTCGCCGCGAGATGAGGCCCGATTCCCCTGCACTGCGTGCAGAGCAATTCCGTGTTGCACATCACACATGAAAGGAGCCTTGATTTCCTTGATGGCACTCCAGAGAAACCCCAAGAACACTGTTTCAAGGCTAGAGGGATCCTGAGGCCACTGTAGCAACACGAAAGAGCTCCGTGGGCCAAAAATCAACTCGAGATGAGAGGTTAGTCCCTGGCTTCGACTCCAGAGGAATACCACCTTACCACAAGCACCTCAAGAGGAGGCTTCTCTCAGCTCTAGGTATGTGAGAGGGACCCTGAGTTTGCGGCCTCAAGTGGAATGGACACCGCGATGCCCTGACGCGAAATAAGGCTGGATATCCCTGCAGTGACTTGAATGCAGGCTCCTCTTGCATCTCCCAAGATGAAAGGATGTCTGAATCCCCTGTGGAGACCACAGAGAAAGACCTAGTTCCCCACCTCATCGCGACCGGAGGCCTCACATCCTTTGAAAACTCCAGAGGTACGCGGAGATCAGTGCCTCCAAAGGAGACGATGCCTGACTCCTCGTGAAACTTGATAGGAGTCCCAGGATTCCTGTGGCACGTGGAAAGGGACCCTTGGTCTCCCGCCTCAGCTGGAGAGGCGTCCCAATTGCCTTGCCAAGCCTCGAGGAGAATCCCGAGTTGTGTCTCGTAACTAGGCAAGAGTCCTGACGTGACTGAAGAAACACGTGTGTGGAAGGGCCATCCCCGTCGTAACTCGAGAATATACCCCAGGTTCCCGCCGCAACTCGAGAAAAACCATGAGACTTCCCCCTCGCCGCGAGATGAGGCCCGATTCCCCTGCACTGCGTGCAGAGCAATTCTGTGTTGCACATCACACATGAAAGGAGCCTTGATTTCCTTCATGGCACTCCAGAGAAACCCCAAGAACACTGTTTCAAGGCTAGAGGGATCCTGAGGTCACTGTAGCAACACGAAAGAGCTCCGTGGACCAAAAATCAACTCGAGATGAGAGGTTAGTCCCTGGCTTCGACTCCAGAGGAATACCACCTTACCACAAGCACCTCAAGAGGAGGCTTCTCTCAGCTCTAGGTATGTGAGAGGGACCCTGAGTTTGCGGCCTCAAGTGGAATGGACACCGCGATGCCCTGACTCGAAATAAGGCCGGATATCCCTGCAGTGACTTCAATGCAGACTCGTCTTGCATCTCCCAAGACGAAAGGGTGTCTGAATCCCCTGTGGAGACCACAGAGAAAGACCTAGTTCCCCACCTCATCGCGACAGGAGGCCTCAAATCCTTTGAAAACTCCAGAGGTATGCGGAGATCAGTGCCTCCAAAGGAGACGATGCCTGACTCCTCGTGAAACTTGATAGGAGACCCAGGATTCCTGTGGCACGTGGAAAGGGACCCTTGGTCTCCCGCCTCAGCTGGAGAGGCGTACCAATTGCCCTGCAAAGCCTCGAGGAGAATCCAGAGTTGTCCCTCGCAACTAGGCAGGAGTCCTGACATGGCTGAACACACACGTGGGTGGAAGGGCCATCCCCGTCGCAACTCGAGAATATACCCCAGGTTCCCGCCGCAACTCGAGAAAAACCATGAGACTTCCCCCTCGCCGCGAGATGAGGCCCGATTCCCCTGCACTGCGTGCAGAGCAATTCCGTGTTGCACATCACACATGAAAGGAGCCTTGATTTCCTTGATGGCACTCCAGAGAAACCCCAAGAACACTGTTTCAAGGCTAGAGGGATCCTGAGGTCACTGTAGCAACACGAAAGAGCTCCGTGGGCCAAAAATCAACTCGAGATGAGAGGTTAGTCCCTGGCTTCGACTCCAGAGGAATACCACCTTACCACAAGCACCTCAAGAGGAGGCTTCTCTCAGCTCTAGGTATGTGAGAGGGACCCTGAGTTTGCGGGCTCAAGTGGAATGGACACCGCGATGCCCTGACGCGAAATAAGGCTGGATAATCCTGCAGGGACTTGAATGCAGGCTCGTCTTGCATCTCCCAAGATGAAAGGACGTCTGAATCCCCTGTGGAGACCACAGAGAAAGACCTAGTTCCCCACCTCATCGCGACCGGAGGCCTCACATCCTTTGAAAACTCCAGAGGTACGCGGAGATCAGTGCCTCCAAAGGAGACGATGCCTGACTCCTCGTGAAACTTGATAAGAGTCCCAGGATTCTTGTGGCACGTGGAAAGGGACCCTTGGGCTCCCGCCTCAGCTGGAGAGGCGTTCCAATTGCCCTGCCAAGCCTCGAGGAGAATCCCGAGTTGTCCCTCGCAACTAGGCAGGAGTCCTGACGTGGCTGAACAAACACGTGGGTGGAAGGGCCATCCCCGTCGTAACTCGAGAATATACCCCAGGTTCCCGCCGCAACTGGAGAAAAACCATGAGACTTTCCCCTCGATGCGAGATGAGGCCCGATTCCCCTGTACTGCGTGCAGAGCAATTCCGTCTTGCACATCACACATGAAAGGAGCCTTGATTTCCTTGATGGCACTCCAGAGAAACCCCAAGAACACTGTTTCAAGGATAGAGGGATCCTGAGGTCACTGTAGCAACACGAAAGAACTCTGTGGACCAAAAATCAACTCGAAAAGAGAGGTTAGTCCCTGGATTCGTCTCCAGAGGAATACCACCTTACCACAAGCACCTCAAGAGGAGGCTTCTCTCAGCTCTAGGTATGTGAGAGGGACCCTGAGTTTGCGGCCTCAAGTGGAATGGACACCACGATGCCCTGACTCGAAATAAGGCCGGATATCCCTGCAGTGACTTCAATGCAGGCTCGTCTTGCATCTCCCAGGACGAAAGGATGTCTGAATCCCCTGGGGAAAGCACAGAGAAAGACTTAGTTCCCCACCTCATCGCGACCGATAGCCTCACATCCTTTGAAAACTCCAGAGGTACGCGGAGATCAGTGCCTCCAAAGGAGACGATGCCTGACTCCTCGTGAAACTTGATAGGAGTCCCAGGATTCCTGTGGCACTTGGAAAGGGACACTTGGTCTCCCGCCTCAGCTGGAGAGGCGTCCCAATTGCCCTGCCAAGCCTCGAGGAGAATCCAGAGTTGTCCCTCGCAACTAGGCAGGAGTCCTGACGTCGCTGAAGAAACACGTGGGTGGAAGGGCCATCCCCGTCGTAACTCGAGAATATACCCCAGGTTCCCGCCGCAACTCGAGAAAAACCATGAGACTTCCCCCTCGCCGCGAGATGAGGCCCGATTCCCCTGCACTGCGTGCAGAGCAATTCCGTGTTGCACATCACACATGAAAGGAGCCTTGATTTCCTTGATGGCACTCCAGAGAAACCCCAAGAACACTGTTTCAAGGCTAGAGGGATCCTGAGGTCACTGTAGCAACACGAAAGAGCTCCGTGGGCCAAAAATCAACTCGAGATGAGAGGTTAGTCCCTGGCTTCGACTCCAGAGGAAAACCACCTTACCACAAGCACCTCAAGAGGAGGCTTCTCTCAGCTCTAGGTATGTGAGAGAGACCCTGAGTTTGCGGCCTCAAGTGGAATGGACACCGCGATGCCCTGACTCGAAATAAGGCCGGATATCCCTGCCGTGACTTCAATGCAGGCTCGTCTTGCATCTCCCAAGAAGAAAGGATGTCTGAATCCCCTGTGGAGACCACAGAGAAACACCTAGTTCCCCACCTCATCGCGACCGGAGGCCTCACATCCTTTGAAAACTCCAGAGGTACGCGGAGATCAGTGCCTCCAAAGGAGACGATGCCTGACTCCTCGTGAAACTTGATAGGAGTCCCAGGATTCCTGTGGCACGTGGAAAGGGACCCTTGGTCTCCCGCCTCAGCTGGAGAGGCGTCCCAATTGCCTTGCCAAGCCTCGAGGAGAATCCCGAGTTGTGTCTCGCAACTAGGCAAGAGTCCTGACGTGGCTGAACAAACACGTGTGTGGAAGGGCCATCCCCGTCGTAACTCGAGAATATACCCCAGGTTCCCGCCGCAACTCGAGAAAAACCATGAGACTTCCCCCTCGCCGCGAGATGAGGCCCGTTTCCCCTGCACTGCGTGCAGAGCAATTCTGTGTTGCACATCACACATGAAAGGAGCCTTGATTTCCTTGATGGCACTCCAGAGAAACCCCAAGAACACTGTTTCAAGGCTAGAGGGATCCTGAGGTCACTGTAGCAACACGAAAGAGCTCCGTGGGCCAAAAATCAACTCGAGATGAGAGGTTAGTCCCTGGCTTCGACTCCAGAGGAATACCACCTTACCACAAGCACCTCAAGAGGAGGCTTCTCTCAGCTCTAGGTATGTGAGAGGGACCCTGAGTTTGCGGCCTCAAGTGGAATGGACACCACGATGCCCTGACTCGAAAAAAGGCCGGATATCCCTGCAGTGACTGGAATGCAGGCTCGTCTTGCATCTCCCAAGACGAAAGGGTGTCTGAATCCCCTGTGGAGACCACAGAGAAAGACCTAGTTCCCCACCTCATCGCGACAGGAGGCCTTAAATCCTTTGAAAACTCCAGAGGTATGCGGAGATCAGTGCCTCCAAAGGAGACGATGCCTGACTCCTCGTGAAACTTGATAGGAGACCCAGGATTCCTGTGGCACGTGGAAAGGGACACTTGGTCTCCCGTCTCAGCTGGAGAGGCGTCCCAATTGCCCTGCCAAGCCTCGAGGAGAATCCAGAGTTGTTCCTTGCAACTAGGCAGGAGTCCTGACGTCGCTGAAGAAACACGTGGGTGGAAGGGCCATCCCCGTCGTAACTCGAGAATATACCCCAGGTTCCCGCCGCAACTCGAGAAAAACCATGAGACTTCCCCCTCGCCGCGAGATGAGGCCCGATTCCCCTGCACTGCGTGCAGAGCAATTCCGTGTTGCACATCACACATGAAAGGAGCCTTGATTTCCTTGATGGCACTCCAGAGAAACCCCAAGAACACTGTTTCAAGGATAGAGGGATCCTGAGGTCACTGTAGCAACACGAAAGAACTCAGTGGACCAAAAATCAACTCGAAAATAGAGGTTAGTCCCTGGATTCGTCTCCAGAGGAATACCACCTTACCACAAGCACGTCAAGAGGAGGCTTCTCTCAGCTCTAGGTATGTGAGAGGGACCCTGAGTTTGCGGCCTCAAGTGGAATGGACACCGCGATGCCCTGACTCGAAATAAGGCCGGATATCCCTGCAGTGACTTCAATGCAGGCTCGTCTTGCATCTCCCAGGACGAAAGGATGTCTGAATCCCCTGTGGAAAGCACAGAGAAAGACTTAGTTCCCCACCTCATCGCGACCGATAGCCTCACATCCTTTGAAAACTCCAGAGGTACGCGGAGATCAGTGCCTCCAAAGGAGACGATGCCTGACTCCTCGTGAAACTTGATAGGAGTCCCATGATTCCTGTGGCACTTGGAAAGGGACCCTTGGTCTCCCGCCTCAGCTGGAGAGGCGTCCCAATTGCCCTGCCAAGCCTCGAGGAGAATCCAGAGTTGTCCCTCGCAACTAGGCAGGAGTCCTGACATCGCTGAAGTAACACGTGGGTGGAAGGGCCATCCCCGTCGTAATCGAGAATATACCCCAGGTTCCCGCCACAACTCGAGAAAAACCATGAGACTTCCCCCTCGCCGCGAGATGAGGCCCGATTCCCCTGCACTGCGTGCAGAGCAATTCCGTGTTGCACATCACACATGAAAGGAGCCTTGATTTCCTTGATGGCACTCCAGAGAAACCCCAAGAACACTGTTTCAAGGCTAGAGGGATCCTGAGGTCACTGTAGCAACACGAAAGAGCTCCGTGGGCCAAAAATCAACTCGAGATGAGAGGTTAGTCCCTGGCTTCGACTCCAGAGGAATACCACCTTACCACAAGCACCTCAAGAGGAGGCTTCTCTCAGCTCTAGGTATGTGAGAGGGACCCTGAGTTTGCGGCCTCAAGTGGAATGGACACCGCGATGCCCTGACGCGAAATAAGGCTGGATATCCCTGCAGTGACTTGAATGCAGGCTCCTCTTGCATCTCCCAAGATGAAAGGATGTCTGAATCCCCTGTGGAGACCACAGAGAAAGACATAGTTCCCCACCTCATCGCGACCGGAGGCCTCACATCCTTTGAAAACTCCAGAGGTACGCGGAGATCAGTGCCTCCAAAGGAGACGATGCCTGACTCCTCGTGAAACTTGATAGGAGTCCCAGGATTCCTGTGGCACGTGGAAAGGGACCCTTGGTCTCCCGCCTCAGCTGGAGAGGCGTCCCAATTGCCTTGCCAAGCCTCGAGGAGAATCCCGAGTTGTGTCTCGTAACTAGGCAAGAGTCCTGACGTGGCTGAAGAAACACGTGTGTGGAAGGGCCATCCCCGTCGTAACTCGAGAATATACCCCAGGTTCCCGCCGCAACTCGAGAAAAACCATGAGACTTCCCCCTCGCCGCGAGATGAGGCCCGATTCCCCTGCACTGCGTGCAGAGCAATTCTGTGTTGCACATCACACATGAAAGGAGCCTTGATTTCCTTCATGGCACTCCAGAGAAACCCCAAGAACACTGTTTCAAGGCTAGAGGGATCCTGAGGTCACTGTAGCAACACGAAAGAGCTCCGTGGACCAAAAATCAACTCGAGATGAGAGGTTAGTCCCTGGCTTCGACTCCAGAGGAATACCACCTTACCACAAGCACCTCAAGAGGAGGCTTCTCTCAGCTCTAGGTATGTGAGAGGGACCCTGAGTTTGCGGCCTCAAGTGGAATGGACACCGCGATGCCCTGACTCGAAATAAGGCCGAATATCCCTGCAGTGACTTCAATGCAGACTCGTCTTGCATCTCCCAAGACGAAAGGGTGTCTGAATCCCCTGTGGAGACCACAGAGAAAGACCTAGTTCCCCACCTCATCGCGACAGGAGGCCTCAAATCCTTTGAAAACTCCAGAGGTATGCGGAGATCAGTGCCTCCAAAGGAGACGATGCCTGACTCCTCGTGAAACTTGATAGGAGACCCAGGATTCCTGTGGCACGTGGAAAGGGACCCTTGGTCTCCCGCCTCAGCTGGAGAGGCGTACCAATTGCCCTGCAAAGCCTCGAGGAGAATCCAGAGTTGTCCCTCGCAACTAGGCAGGAGTCCTGACGTGGCTGAACAAACACGTGTGTGGAAGGGCCATCCCCGTCGTAACTCGAGAATATACCCCAGGTTCCCGCCGCAACTCGAGAAAAACCATGAGACTTCCCCCTCGCCGCGAGATGAGGCCCGATTCCCCTGCACTGCATGCAGAGCAATTCTGTGTTGCACATCACACATGAAAGGAGCCTTGATTTCCTTCATGGCACTCCAGAGAATCCCCAAGAACACTGTTTCAAGGCTAGAGGGATCCTGAGGTCACTGTAGCAACACGAAAGAGCTCCGTGGACCAAAAATCAACTCGAGATGAGAGGTTAGTCCCTGGCTTCGACTCCAGAGGAATACCACCTTACCACAAGCACCTCAAGAGGAGGCTTCTCTCAGCTCTAGGTATGTGAGAGGGACCCTGAGTTTGCGGCCTCAAGTGGAATGGACACCGCGATGCCCTGACTCGAAATAAGGCCGGATATCCCTGCAGTGACTGGAATGCAGGCTCGTCTTGCATCTCCCAAGACGAAAGGGTGTCTGAATCCCCTGTGGAGACCACAGAGAAAGACCTAGTTCCCCACCTCATCGCGACAGGAGGCCTCAAATCCTTTGAAAACTCCAGAGGTACGCGGAGATCAGTGCCTCCAAAGGAGACGATGCCTGACTCCTCGTGAAACTTGATAAGAGTCCCAGGATTCTTGTGGCACGTGGAAAGGGACCCTTGGGCTCCCGCCTCAGCTGGAGAGGCGTTCCAATTGCCCTGCCAAGCCTCGAGGAGAATCCCGAGTTGTCCCTCGCAACTAGGCAGGAGTCCTGACGTGGCTGAACAAACACGTGGGTGGAAGGGCCATCCCCGTCGTAACTCGAGAATATACCCCAGGTTCCCGCCGCAACTGGAGAAAAACCATGAGACTTCCCCCTCGATGCGAGATGAGGCCCGATTCCCCTGTACTGGGTGCAGAGCAATTCCGTCTTGCACATCACACATGAAAGGAGCCTTGATTTCCTTGATGGCACTCCAGAGAAACCCCAAGAACACTGTTTCAAGGATAGAGGGATCCTGAGGTCACTGTAGCAACACGAAAGAACTCTGTGGACCAAAAATCAACTCGAAAAGAGAGGTTAGTCCCTGGATTCGTCTCCAGAGGAATACCACCTTACCACAAGCACCTCAAGAGGAGGCTTCTCTCAGCTCTAGGTATGTGAGAGGGACCCTGAGTTTGCGGCCTCAAGTGGAATGGACACCGCGATGCATTGACTCGAAATAAGGCCGGATATCCCTGCAGTGACTTCAATGCAGGCTCGTCTTGCATCTCCCAGGACGAAAGGATGTCTGAATCCCCTGTGGAAAGCACAGAGAAAGACTTAGTTCCCCACCTCATCGCGACCGATAGCCTCACATCCTTTGAAAACTCCAGAGGTACGCGGAGATCAGTGCCTCCAAAGGAGACGATGCCTGACTCCTCGTGAAACTTGATAGGAGTCCCAGGATTCCTGTGGCACTTGGAAAGGGACACTTGGTCTCCCGCCTCAGCTGGAGAGGCGTCCCAATTGCCCTGCCAAGCCTCGAGGAGAATCCCGAGTTGTCCCTCGCAACTAGGCAGGAGTCCTGACATGGCTGAACACACACGTGTGTGGAAGGGCCATCCCCGTCGTAACTCGAGAATATACCCCATGTTCCCGCCGCAACTCGAGAAAAACCATGAGACTTCCCCCTCGCCGCGAGATGAGACCCGATTCCCCTGCACTGCGTGCAGAGCAATTCCGTGTTGCACATCACACATGAAAGGAGCCTTGATATCCTTGATGGCACTCCAGAGAAACCCCAAGAACACTGTTTCAAGGCTAGAGGGATCCTGAGGTCACTGTAGCAACACGAAAGAGCTCCGTGGACCAAGAATCAACACGAGATGAGAGGTTAGTCCCTGGCTTCGACTCCAGAGGAATACCACCTTACCACAAGCACCTCAAGAGGAGGCTTCTCTCAGCTCTAGGTATGTGAGAGGGATCCTGAGTTTGCGGCCTCAAGGGGAATGGACACCGCGATGCCCTGACTCGAAATAAGGCCGGATATCCCTGCAGTGACTTGAATGCAGGCTCGTCTTGCATCTCCCAAGAAGAAAGGATGTCTGAATCCCCTGTGGAGACCACAGAGAAACACCTAGTTCCCCACCTCATCGCGACAGGAGGCCTCAAATCCTTTGAAAACTCCAGAGGTACGCGGAGATCAGTGCCTCCAAAGCAGACGATGCCTGACTCCTCGTGAAACTTGATAGGAGTCCCAGGATTCTTGTGGCACGTGGAAAGGGACCCTTGGTCTCCCGCCTCAGCTGGAGAGGCGTTCCAATTGCCCTGCCAAGCCTCGAGGAGAATCCCGAGTTGTCCCTCGCAACTAGGCAGGAGTCCTGACGTGGCTGAACAAACACGTGGGTGGACGGGCCATCCCCGTCGTAACTCGAGAATATACCCCAGGTTCCCGCCGCAACTCGAGAAAAACCATGAGACTTCCCCTCGATGCGAGATGAGGCCCGATTCCCCTGTACTGCGTGCAGAGCAATTCCGTCTTGCACATCACACATGAAAGGAGCCTTGATTTCCTTGATGGCACTCCAGAGAAACCCCAAGAACACTGTTTCAAGGCTAGAGGGATCCTGAGGTCACTGTAGCAACATGAAAGAACTCTGTGGACCAAAAATCAACTCGAAAAGAGAGGTTAGTCCCTGGATTCGTCTCCAGAGGAATACCACCTTACCACAAGCACCTCAAGAGGAGGCTTCTCTCAGCTCTAGGTATGTGAGAGGGACCCTGAGTTTGCGGCCTCAAGTGGAATGGACACCGCGATGCCCTGACTCGAAATAAGGCCGGATATCCCTGCAGTGACTTCAATGCAGGCTCGTCTTGCATCTCCCAGGACGAAAGGATGTCTGAATCCCCTGTGGAAAGCACAGAGAAAGACTTAGTTCCCCACCTCATCGCGACCGATAGCCTCACATCCTTTGAAAACTCCAGAGGTACGCGGAGATCAGTGCCTCCAAAGGAGACGATGCCTGACTCCTCGTGAAACTTGATAGGAGTCCCAGGATTCCTGTGGCACTTGGAAAGGGACACTTGGTCTCCCGCCTCAGCTGGAGAGGCGTCCCAATTGCCCTGCCAAGACTCGAGGAGAATCCAGAGTTGTCCCTCGCAACTAGGCAGGAGTCCTGACGTCGCTGAAGAAACACGTGGGTGGAAGGGCCATCCCCGTCGTAACTCGAGATTTTACCCCAGGTTCCCGCCGCAACTCGAGAAAAACCATGAGACTTCCCCCTCGCCGCGAGATGAGGCCCGATTCCCCTGCACTGCGTGCAGAGCAATTCCGTGTTGCACATCACACATGAAAGGAGCCTTGATTTCCTTCATGGCACTCCAGAGAAACCCCAAGAACACTGTTTCAAGGCTAGAGGGATCCTGAGGTCACTGTAGCAACATGAAAGAGCTCCGTGGACCAAAAATCAACTCGAGATGAGAGGTTAGTCCCTGGCTTCGACTCCAGAGGAATACCACCTTACCACAAGCACCTCAAGAGGAGGCTTCTCTCAGCTCTAGGTATGTGAGAGGGACCCTGAGTTTGCGGCCTCAAGTGGAATGGACACCGCGATGCCCTGACGCGAAATAAGGCTGGATATCCCTGCAGTGACTTGAATGCAGGCTCGTCTTGCATCTCCCAAGATGAAAGGATGTCTGAATCCCCTGTGGAGACCACAGAGAAAGACCTAGTTCCCCACCTCATCGCGACCGGAGGCCTCACATCCTTTGAAAACTCCAGAGGTACGCGGAGATCAGTGCCTCCAAAGGAGACGATGCCTGACTCCTCGTGAAACTTGATAGGAGTCCCAGGATTCCTGTGGCACGTGGAAAGGGACCCTTGGTCTCCCGCCTCAGCTGGAGAGGCGTCCCAATTGCCTTGCCAAGCCTCGAGGAGAATCCCGAGTTGTGTCTCACAACTAGGCAAGAGTCCTGACGTGGCTGAACAAACACGTGTGTGGAAGGGCCATCCCCGTCGTAACTCGAGAATATACCCCAGGTTCCCGCCGCAACTCGAGAAAAACCATGAGACTTCCCCCTCGCCGCGAGATGAGGCCCGATTCCCCTGCACTGCGTGCAGAGCAATTCTGTGTTGCACATCACACATGAAAGGAGCCTTGATTTCCTTCATGGCACTCCAGAGAAACCCCAAGAACACTGTTTCAAGGCTAGAGGGATCCTGAGGTCACTGTAGCAACACGAAAGAGCTCCGTGGACCAAAAATCAACTCGAGATGAGAGGTTAGTCCCTGGCTTCGACTCCAGAGGAATACCACCTTACCACAAGCACCTCAAGAGGAGGCTTCTCTCAGCTCTAGGTATGTGAGAGGGACCCTGAGTTTGCGGTCTCAAGTGGAATGGACACCGCGATACCCTGACTCGAAATAAGGCCGGATATCCCTGCAGTGACTGGAATGCACGCTTGTCTTGCATCTTCCAAGACGAAAGGGTGTCTGAATCCCCTGCGGAGACCACAGAGAAAGACCTAGTTCCCCACCTCATCGCGACAGGAGGCCTCAAATCCTTTGAAAACTCCAGAGGTATGCGGAGATCAGTGCCTCCAAAGGAGACGATGCCTGACTCCTCGTGAAACTTGATAGGAGACCCAGGATTCCTGTGGCACGTGGAAAGGGACCCTTGGTCTCCCGTCTCAGCTGGAGAGGCGTCCCAATTGCTCTGCAAAGCCTCGAGGAGAATCCCGAGTTGTCCCTCGCAACTAGGCAGGAGTCCTGACATGGCTGAACACACACGTGTGTGGAAGGGCCATCCCCGTCGTAACCCGAGAATATACCCCAGGTTCCCGCCGCAACTCGAGAAAAACCATGAGACTTCCCCCTCGCCGCGAGATGAGGCCTGATTCCCCTGCACTGCGTGCAGAGCAATTCCGTGTTGCACATCACACATGAAAGGAGCCTTGATTTCCTTGATGGCACTCCAGAGAAACCCCAAGAACACTGTTTCAAGGCTAGAGGGATCCTGAGGTCACTGTAGCAACACGAAAGAGCTCCGTGGACCAAGAATCAACACGAGATGAGAGGTTAGTCCCTGGCTTCGACTCCTGAGGAATACCACCTTACCACAAGCACCTCAAGAGGAGGCTTCTCTCAGCTCTAGGTATGTGAGAGGGACCCTGAGTTTGCGGCCTCAAGTGGAATGGACACCGCGATGCCCTGACGCGAGATAAGGCTGGATATCCCTGCAGTGACTGGAATGCAGGCTGGTCTTGCATCTCCGAAGAAGAAAGGATGTCTGAATCCCCTGTGGAGACCACAGAGAAACACCTAGTTCCCCACCTCATCGCGACAGGAGGCCTCACATCCTTTGAAAACTCCAGAGGTACGCGGAGATCAGTGCCTCCAAAGGAGACGATGCCTGACTCCTCGTGAAACTTGATAGGAGTCCCAGGATCCTTGTGGCACGTGGAAAGGGACCCTTGGTCTCCCGCCTCAGCTGGAGAGGCGTTCCAATTGCCCTGCCAAGCCTCGAGGAGAATCCCGAGTTGTCCCTCGCAACTAGGCAGGAGTCCTGACGTGGCTGAACAAACACGTGGGTGGAAGGGTTATCCCCGTCGTAACTCGAGAATATACCCCAGGTTCCCGCCGCAACTCGAGAAAAACCATGAGACTTCCCCCTCGATGCGAGATGAGGCCCGATTCCCCTGTACTGCGTGCAGAGCAATTCCGTCTTGCACATCACACATGAAAGGAGCCTTGATTTCCTTGATGGCACTCCAGAGAAACCCCAAGAACACTGTTTCAAGGCTAGAGGGATCCTGAGGTCACTGTAGCAACACGAAAGAACTCTGTGGACCAAAAATCAACTCGAAAAGAGAGGTTAGTCTCTGGATTGGTCTCCAGAGGAATACCACCTTACCACAAGCACCTCAAGAGGAGGCTTCTCTCAGCTCTAGGTATGTGAGAGGGACCCTGAGTTTGCGGCCTCAAGTGGAATGGACACCGCGATGCCCTGACTCGAAATAAGGCCGGATATCCCTGCAGTGACTTCAATGCAGGCTCGTCTTGCATCTCCCAGGACGAAAGGATGTCTGAATCCCCTGTGGAAAGCACAGAGAAAGACTTAGTTCCCCACCTCCTCGCGACCGATAGCCTCACATCCTTTGAAAACTCCAGAGGTACGCGGAGATCAGTGCCTCCAAAGGAGACGATGCCTGACTCCTCGTGAAACTTGATAGGAGTCCCAGGATTCCTGTGGCACTTGGAAAGGGACACTTGGTCTCCCGCCTCAGCTGGAGAGGCGTCCCAATTGCCCTGCCAAGCCTCGAGGAGAATCCAGAGCTGTCCCTCGCAACTAGGCAGGAGTCCTGACGTCGCTGAAGAAACACGTGGGTGGAAGGGCCATCCCCGTCGTAACTCGAGAATATACCCCAGGTTCCCGCCGCAACTCGAGAAAAACCATGAGACTTCCCCCTCGATGCGAGATGAGGCCCGATTCCCCTGTACTGCGTGCAGAGCAATTCCGTGTTGCACATCACACATGAAAGGAGCCTTGATTTCCTTCAGGGCACTCCAGAGAAACCCCAAGAACACTGTTTCAAGGATAGACGGATCCTGAGGTCACTGTAGCAACACGAAAGAGCTCCGTGGGCCAAAAATCAACTCGAGATGAGAGGTTAGTCCCTGGCTTCGACTCCAGAGGAATACCACCTTACCACAAGCACCTCAAGAGGAGGCTTCTCTCAGCTCTAGGTATGTGAGCGGGACCCTGAGTTTGCGGCCTCAAGTGGAATGGACACCGCGATGCCCTGACGCAAAATAAGGTTGGATATCCCTGCAGTGACTTGAATGCAGGCTCGTCTTGCATCTCCCAAAATGAAAGGATGTCTGAATCCCCTGTGGAGACCACAGAGAAAGACCTAGTTCCCCATCTCATCGCGACCGGAGGCCTCACATCCTTTGAAAATTCCAGAGGTACGCGGAGATCAGTGCCTCCAAAGGAGACGATGCCTGACTCCTCGTGAAACTTGATAGGAGTCCCAGGATTCCTGTGGCACGTGGAAAGGGACCCTTGGTCTCCCGCCTCAGCTGGAGAGGCGTCCCAATTGCCCTGCCAAGCCTCGAGGAGAATCCCGAGTTGTGTCTCGCAACTAGGCAAGAGTCCTGACGTGGCTGAACAAACACGTGTGTGGAAGGGCCATCCCCGTCGTAACTGGAGAATATACCCCAGGTTCCCGCCGCAACTCGAGAAAAACCATGAGACTTCCCCCTCGCCGCGAGATGAGGCCCGATTCCCCTGCACTGCGTGCAGAGCAATTCTGTGTTGCACATCACACATGAAAGGAGCCTTGATTTCCTTCATGGCACTCCAGAGAAACCCCAAGAACACTGTTTCAAGGCTAGAGGGATCCTGAGGTCACTGTCGCAACACGAAAGAGCTCCGTGGACCAAAAATCAACTCGAGATGAGAGGTTAGTCCCTGGCTTCGACTCCAGAGGAATACCACCTTACCACAAGCACCTCAAGAGGAGGCTTCTCTCAGCTCTAGGTATGTGAGAGGGACCCTGAGTTTGCGGCCTCAAGTGTAATGGACACCGCGATGCCCTGACTCGAAATAAGGCCGGATATCCCTGCAGTGACTGGAATGCAGGCTCGTCTTGCATCTCCCAAGACGAAAGGGTGTCTGAATCCCCTGTGGAGACCACAGAGAAAGACCTAGTTCCCCACCTCATCGCGACAGGAGGCCTCACATCCTTTGAAAACTCCAGAGGTACGCGGAGATCAGTGCCTCCAAAGGAGACGATGCCTGACTCCTCGTGAAACTTGATAGGAGTCCCAGGATTCTTGTGGCACGTGGAAAGGGACACTTGGTCTCCCGCCTCAGCTGGAGAGGCGTTCCAATTGCCCTGCCAAGCCTCGAGGAGAATCCCGAGTTGTCCCTCGCAACTAGGCAGGAGTCCTGACGTGGCTGAAGAAACACGTGGGTAGAAGGGCCATCCCCGTCGTAACTCGAGAATATACCCCAGGTTCCCGCCGCAACTCGAGAAAAACCATGAGACTTCCCCCTCGATGCGAGATGAGGCCCGATTCCCCTGTACTGCGTGCAGAGCAATTCCGTCTTGCACATCACACATGAAAGGAGCCTTGATTTCCTTGATGGCACTCCAGAGAAACCCCAAGAACACTGTTTGAAGGATAGAGGGATCCTGAGGTCACTGTAGCAACACGAAAGAACTCTGTGGACCAAAAATCAACTCGAAAAGAGAGGTTAGTCCCTGGATTCGTCTCCAGAGGAATACCACCTTACCACAAGCACCTCAAGAGGAGGCTTCTCTCAGCTCTAGGTATGTGAGAGGGACCCTGAGTTTGCGGCCTCAAGTGGAATGGACACCGCGATGCCCTGACTCGAAATAAGGCCGGATATCCCTGCAGTGACTTCAATGCAGGCTCGTCTTGCATCTCCCAGGACGAAAGGATGTCTGAATCCCCTGTGGAAAGCACAGAGAAAGACTTAGTTCCCCACCTCATCGCGACCAATAGCCTCACATCCTTTGAAAACTCCAGAGGTACGCGGAGATCAGTGCCTCCAAAGGAGACGATGCCTGACTCCTCGTGAAACTTGATAGGAGTCCCAGGATTCCTGTGGCACTTGGAAAGGGACATTTGGTCTCCCGCCTCAGCTGGAGAGGCGTCCCAATTGCCCTGCCAAGCCTCGAGGAGAATCCAGAGTTGTCCCTCGCAACTAGGCAGGGGTCCTGACGTCGCTGAAGAAACACGTGGGTGGAAGGGCCATCCCCGTCGTAACTCGAGAATATACCCCAGGTTCCCGCCGCAACTCGAGAAAAACCATGAGACTTCCCCCTCGCCGCGAGATGAGGCCCGATTCCCCTGCACTGCGTGCACAGCAATTCTGTGTTGCACATCACACATGAAAGGAGCCTTGATTTCCTTCATGGCACTCCAGAGAAACCTCAAGAACACTGTTTCAAGGATAGAGGGATCCTGAGGTCACTGTAGCAACACGAAAGAGCTCCGTGGACCAAAAATCAACTCGAGATGAGAGGTTAGTCCCTGGCTTCGACTCCTGAGGAATACCACCTTACCACAAGCACCTCAAGAGGAGGCTTCTCTCAGCTCTAGGTATGTGAGAGGGATCCTGAGTTTGCGGCCTCAAGTGGAATGGACACCGCGATGCCCTGACTCGAAATAAGGCCGGATATCCCTGCAGTGACTTGAATGCAGGCTCGTCTTGCATCTCCCAAGAAGAAAGGATGTCTGAATCCCCTGTGGAGACCACAGAGAAACACCTAGTTCCCCACCTCATCGCGACCGGAGGCCTCACATCCTGTGAAAACTCCAGAGGTACGCGGAGATCAGTGCCTCCAAAGGAGACGATGCCTGACTCCTCGTGAAACTTGATAGGAGTCCCAGGATTCTTGTGGCACGTGGAAAGGGACCCTTGGTCTCCCGCCTCAGCTGGAGAGGCGTTCCAATTGCCCTGCCAAGCCTCGAGGAGAATCCCGAGTTGTCCCTCGCAACTAGGCAGGAGTCCTGACGTGGCTGAACAAACACGTGGGTGGAAGGGCCATCCCCGTCGTAACTCGAGAATATACCCCAGGTTCCTGCCGCAACTCGAGAAAAACCATGAGACTTCGCCCTCGATGCGAGATGAGGCCCGATTCCCCTGTACTGCGTGCAGAGCAATTCCGTCTTGCACATCACACATGAAAGGAGCCTTGATTTCCTTGATGGCACTCCAGACAAACCCCAAGAACACTGTTTCAAGGATAGAGGGATCCTGAGGTCACTGTAGCAACACGAAAGAACTCTGTGGACCAAAAATCAACTCGAAAAGAGAGGTTAGTCCCTGGATTGGTCTCCAGAGGAATACCACCTTACCACAAGCACCTCAAGAGGAGGCTTCTCTCAGCTCTAGGTATGTGAGAGGGACCCTGAGTTTGCGGCCTCAAGTGGAATGGACACCGCGATGCCCTGACTCGAAATAAGGCCGGATATCCCTGCAGTGACTTCAATGCAGGCTCGTCTTGCATCTCCCAGGACGAAAGGATGTCTGAATCCCCTGTGGAAAGCACAGAGAAAGACTTAGTTCCCCACCTCATCGCGACCGATAGCCTCTCATCCTTTGAAAACTCCAGAGGTACGCGGAGATCAGTGCCTCCAAAGGAGACGATGCCTGACTCCTCGTGAAACTTGATAGGAGTCCCAGGATTCCTGTGGCACTTGGAAAGGGACACTTGGTCTCCCGCCTCAGCTGGAGAGGCGTCCCAATTGCCCTGCCAAGCCTCGAGGAGAATCCAGAGTTGTCCCTCGCAACTAGGCAGGAGTCCTGACGTCGCTGAAGAAACACGTGGGTGGAAGGGCCATCCCCGTCGTAACTCGAGAATATACCCCAGGTTCCGGCCGCAACTCGAGAAAAACCATGAGACTTCCCCCTCGCCGCGAGATGAGGCCCGATTCCCCTGCACTGCGTGCAGAGCAATTCCGTGTTGCACATCACACATGAAAGGAGCCTTGATTTCCTTGATGGCACTCCAGAGAAACCCCAAGAACACTGTTTCAAGGCTAGAGGGATCCTGAGGTCACTGTAGCAACACGAAAGAGCTCCGTGGGCCAAAAATCAACTCGAGATGAGAGGTTAGTCCCTGGCTTCGACTCCAGAGGAATACCACCTTACCACAAGCACCTCAAGAGGAGGCTTCTCCCAGCTCTAGCTATGTGAGAGGGACCCTGAGTTTGCGGCCTCAAGTGGAATGGACACCGCGATGCCCTGACTCGAAATTAGGCCGGATATCCCTGCAGTGACTGGAATGCAGGCTCGTCTTGCATCTCCCAAGACGAAAGGGTGTCTGAATCCCCTGTGGAGACCACAGAGAAAGACCTAGTTCCCCACCTCATCGCGACAGGAGGCCTCAAATCCTTTGAAAACTCCAGAGGTATGCGGAGATCAGTGCCTCCAAAGGAGACGATGCCTGACTCCTCGTGAAACTTGAGAGGAGATCCAGGATTCCTGTGGCACGTGGAAAGGGATCCTTGGTCTCCTGTGTCAGCTGGAGAGGCGTCCCAATTGCCCTGCAAAGCCTCGAGGAGAATCCAGAGTTGTCCCTCGCAACTAGGCAGGAGTCCTGACTTGGCTGAACACACACGTGTGTGGAAGGGCCATCCCCGTCGTAACTCGAGAATATACCCCAGGTTCCCGCCGCAACTCGAGAAAAACCATGAGACTTCCCCCTCGCCGCGAGATGAGGCCCGATTCCCCTGCACTGCGTGCAGAGCAATTCCGTGTTGCACATCACACATGAAAGGAGCCTTGATTTCCTTGATGGCACTCCAGAGAAACCCCAAGAACACTGTTTCAAGGCTAGAGGGATCCTGAGGTCACTGTAGCAACACGAAAGAGCTCCGTGGACCAAGAATCAACATGAGATGAGAGGTTAGTCCCTGGCTTCGACTCCTGAGGAATACCACCTTACCACAAGCACCTCAAGAGGAGGCGTCTCTCAGCTCTAGGTATGTGAGAGGGATCCTGAGTTTGCGGCCTCAAGTGGAATGGACACCGCGATGCCCTGACTCGAAATAAGGCCGGATATCCCTGCAGTGACTTCAATGCAGACTCGTCTTGCATCTCCCAAGACGAAAGGGTGTCTGAATCTCCTGTGGAGACCACAGAGAAAGACCTAGTTCCCCACCTCATCGCGACAGGAGGCCTCAAATCCTTTGAAAACTCCAGAGGTATGCGGAGATCAGTGCCTCCAAAGGAGACGATGCCTGACTCCTCGTGAAACTTGATAGGAGACCCAGGATTCCTGTGGCACATGGAAAGGGACCCTTGGTCTCCCGTCTCAAGTGGAGAGGCGTCCCAATTGCCCTGCAAAGCCTCGAGGAGAATCCCGAGTTTTCCCTCGCAAGTAGGCAGGAGTCCTGACGTCGCTGAAGAAACACGTGGGTGGAAGGGCCATCCCCGTCGTAACTCGAGAATATACCCCAGGTTCCCGCCGCAACTCGAGAAAAACCATGAGACTTCCCCCTCGCCGCGAGATGAGGCCCGATTACCCTGCACTGCGTGCAGAGCAATTCCGTGTTGCACATCACACATGAAAGGAGCCTTGATTTCCTTGATGGCACTCCAGAGAAACCCCAAGAACACTGTTTCAAGGCTAGAGGGATCCTGAGGTCACTGTAGCAACACCAAAGAGCTCCGTGGACCAAGAATCAACATGAGATGAGAGGTTAGTCCCTGGCTTCGACTCCTGAGGAATACCACCTTACCACAAGCACCTCAAGAGGAGGCGTCTCTCAGCTCTAGGTATGTGAGAGGGATCCTGAGTTTGCGGCCTCAAGTGGAATGGACACCGCGATGCCCTGACTCGAAATAAGGCCGGATATCCCTGCAGTGACTTGAATGCAGGCTCGTCTTGCATCTCCCAAGAAGAAAGGATGTCTGAATCCCCTGTGGAGACCACAGAGAAACACCTAGTTCCCCACCTCTTCGCGACCGGAGGCGTCACATCCTTTGAAAACTCCAGAGGTACGCGGAGATCAGTGCCTCCAAAGGAGACGATGCCTGACTCCTCGTGAAACTTGATAGGAGTCCCAGGATTCTTGTGGCACGTGGAAAGGGACCCTTGGTCTCCCGCCTCAGCTGGAGAGGCGTTCCAAATGCCCTGCCAAGCCTCGAGGAAAATCCCGAGTTGTCCCTCGCAACTAGGCAGGAGTCCTGACGTGGCTGAACAAACACGTGGGTGGAAGGGCCATCCCCGTCGTAACTCGAGAATATACCCCAGGTTCCTGCCGCAACTCGAGAAAAACCATGAGACTTCCCCCTCGATGCGAGATGAGGCCCGATTCCCCTGTACTGCGTGCAGAGCAATTCCGTCTTGCACATCACAAATGAAAGGAGCCTTGATTTCCTTGATGGCACTCCAGAGAAACCCCAAGAACACTGTTTCAAGGATAGAGGGATCCTGAGGTCACTGTAGCAACACGAAAGAACTCTGTGGACCAAAAATCAACTCGAAAAGAGAGGTTAGTCCCTGGATTCGTCTCCAGAGGAATACCACCTTACCACAAGCACCTCAAGAGGAGGCTTCTCTCAGCTCTAGGTATGTGAGAGGGACCCTGAGTTTGCGGCCTCAAGTGGAATGGACACCGCGATGCCCTGACTCGAAATAAGTCCGGATATCCCTGCAGTGACTTCAATGCGGGCTCGTCTTGCATCTCCCAGGACGAAAGGATGTCTGAATCCCCTGTGGAAAGCACAGAGAAAGACTTAGTTCCCCACCTCATCGCGACCGATAGCCTCACATCCTTTGAAAACTCCAGAGGTACGCGGAGATCAGTGCCTCCAAAGGAGACGATGCCTGACTCCTCGTAAACTTGATAGGAGTCCCAGGATTCCTGTGGCACGTGGAAAGGGACACTTGGTCTCCCGCCTCAGCTGGAGAGGCGTCCCAATTGCCCTGCCAGGCCTCGAGGAGAATCCAGAGTTGTCCCTCGCAACTAGGCAGGAGTCCTGACGTCGCTGAAGAAACACGTGGGTGGAAGGGCCATCCCCGTCGTAACTCGAGAATATACCCCAGGTTCCCGCCGCAACTCGAGAAAAACCATGAGACTTCCCCCTCGCCGCGAGATGAGGCCCGATTCCCCTGCACTGCGTGCAGAGCAATTCCGTGTTGCACATCACACATGAAAGGAGCCTTGATTTCCTTGATGGCACTCCAGAGAAACCCCAAGAACACTGTTTCAAGGCTAGAGGGATCCTGAGGTCACTGTACCAACACGAAAGAGCTCCGTGGGCCAAAACTCAACTCGAGATGAGAGGTTAGTCCCTGGCTTCGACTCCAGAGGAATACCACCTTACCACAAGCACCTCAAGAGGAGGCTTCTCTCAGCTCTAGGTATGTGAGAGGGACCCTGAGTTTGCGGCCTCAAGTGGAATGGACACCGCGATGCCCTGACGCGAAATAAGGCTGGATATCCCTGCAGTGACTAGAATGCAGGCTCGTCTTGCATCTCCCAAGATGAAAGGATGTCTGAATCCCCTGTGGAGACCACAGAGAAAGACCTAGTTCCCCACCTCATCGCGACCGGAGGCCTCACATCCTTTGAAAACTCCAGAGGTATGCGGAGATCAGTGCCTCCA
Source organism: Cervus elaphus (assembly GCF_910594005.1). Classification (NCBI taxonomy): domain Eukaryota; kingdom Metazoa; phylum Chordata; class Mammalia; order Artiodactyla; family Cervidae; genus Cervus; species Cervus elaphus. The sequence goes on from NC_057828.1 coordinate 2,515,139, forward strand.
AAGGAGACGATGCCTGACTCCTCGTGAAACTTGATAGGAGTCCCAGGATTCCTGTGGCACGTGGAAAGGGACCCTTGGTCTCCCGCCTCAGCTGGAGAGGCGTCCCAATTGCCTTGCCAAGCCTCGAGGAGAATCCCGAGTTGTGTCTCGCAACTAGGCAAGAGTCCTGACGTGGCTGAACAAACACATGTGTGGAAGGGCCATCCCCGTCGTAACTCGAGAATATACCCCAGGTTCCCGCCGCAACTCGAGAAAAACCATGAGACTTCCCCCTCGCCGCGAGATGAGGCCCGATTCCCCTGCACTGCGTGCAGAGCAATTCTGTGTTGCACATCACACATGAAAGGAGCCTTGATTTCCTTCATGGCACTCCAGAGAAACCCCAAGAACACTGTTTCAAGGCTAGAGGGATCCTGAGGGCACTGTAGCAACACGAAAGAGCTCCGTGGACCCAAAATCAACTCGAGATGAGAGGTTAGTCCCTGGCTTCGACTCCAGAGGAATACCACCTTACCACAAGCACCTCAAGAGGAGGCTTCTCTCAGGTCTAGGTATGTGAGAGGGACCCTGAGTTTGGGGCCTCAAGTGGAATGGACACCGCGATGCCCTGACTCGAAATAAGGCCGGATATCCCTGCAGTGACTTGAATGCAGGCTCGTCTTGCATCTCCCAAGACGAAAGGGTGTCTGAATCCCCTGTGGAAACCACAGAGAAAGACCTAGTTCACAACCTCATCGCGACAGGAGGCATCAAATAATTTGAAAACTCCAGAGGTATGCGGAGATCAGTGCCTCCAAAGGAGACGATGCCTGACTCCTCGTGAAACTTGAGAGGAGACCCAGGATTCCTGTGGCACGTGGAAAGGGACCCTTCGTCTCCCGTCTCAGCTGGAGAGGCGTCCCAATTGTCCTGCCAAGCCTCGAGGAGAATCCCGAGTTGTCCCTCGCAACTAGGCAGGAGTCCTGACATGGCTGAACACACACGTGTGTGGAAGGGCCATCCCCGTCGTAACTCGAGAATATACCCCAGGTTCCCGCCGCAACTCGAGAAAAACCATGAGACTTCCCCCTCGCCGCGAGATGAGGCCCGATTCCCCTGCACTGCGTGCAGAGCAATTCCGTGTTGCACATCACACATGAAAGGAGCCTTGATTTCCTTCATGGCACTCCAGAGAAACCCCAAGAACACTCTTTCAAGGCTAGAGGGATCCTGAGGTCACTGTAGCAACACGAAAGAGCTCCGTGAACCAAGAATCAACACGAGATGAGAGGTTAGTCCCTGGCTTCGACTCTTGAGGAATACCACCTTACCACAAGCACCTCAAGAGGAGGCTTCTCTCAGCTCTAGGTATGTGAGAGGGATCCTGAGTTTGCGGCCTCAAGTGGAATGGACACCGCGATGCCCTGACTCGAAATAAGGCCGGATATCCCTGCATTGACTTGAATGCAGGCTCGTCTTGCATCTCCCAAGAAGAAAGGATGTCTGAATCCCCTGTGGAGATCACAGAGAAACACCTAGTTCCCCACCTCATCGCGACCGGAGGCCTCACATCCTTTGAAAACTCCAGAGGTACGCGGAGATCAGTGCCTCCAAAGGAGACGATGCCTGACTCCTCGTGAAACTTGATAGGAGTCCCAGGATTCTTGTGGCACGTGGAAAGGGACCCTTGGTCTCCCGTCTCAGCTGGAGAGGCGTCCCAATTGCCCTGCCAAGCCTCGAGGAGAATCCCGAGTTGTCCCTCGCAACTAAGCAGGAGTCCTGACATGGCTGAACAAACACGTGGGTGGAAGGGCCATCCCCGTCGTAACTCGAGAATATACCCCAGGTTCCCGCCGCAACTCGAGAAAAACCATGAGACTTCCCCCTCGATGTGAGATGAGGCCCGATTCCCCTGAACTGCGTGCAGAGCAATTCCGTCTTGCACATCACACATGAATGGAGCCTTGATTTCCTTGATGGCACTCCAGAGAAACCCCAAGAACACTGTTTCAAGGATAGAGGGATCCTGAGGTCACTGTAGCAACACGAAAGAATTCTGCGGACCAAAAATCAACTCGAAAAGAGAGTTTAGTCCCTGGATTCGTCTCCAGAGGAATACCATCTTACCACAAGCACCTCAAGAGGAGGCTTCTCTCAGCTCTAGGTATGTGAGAGGGACCCTGAGTTTGCGGCCTCAAGTGGAATGGACACCGCGATGCCCTGACTCGAAATAAGGCCGGATATCCCTGCAGTGACTTCAATGCAGGCTCGTCTTGCATATCCCAGGACGAAAGGATGTCTGAATCCCCTGTGGAGACCACAGAGAAAGACCTAGTTCCCCACCTCATCGCGACCGGAGGCCTCACATCCTTTGAAAACTCCAGAGGTACGCGGAGATCAGTGCCTCCAAAGGAGACGATGCCTGACTCCTCGTGAATCTTGATAGGAGTCCCAGGATTCCTGTGGCACTTGGAAAGCGACCCTTGGTCTCCCGTCTCAGCTGGAGAGGCGTCCCAATTGCCTTGCCAAGCCTCGAGGAGAATCCCGAGTTGTGTCTCGCAACTAGGCAAGAGTCCTGACATGGCTGAACAAACACGTGGGTGGAAGGGCCATCCCCGTCGTAACTCGAGAATATACCCCAGGTTCACGCCGCAACTCGAGAAAAACCATGAGACTTCCCCCTCGCCGCGAGATGAGGCCCGATTCCCCTGCACTGCGTGCAGAGCAATTCTGTGTTGCACATCACACATGAAAGGAGCCTTGATTTCCTTCATGGCACTCCAGAGAAACCCCAAGAACACTGTTTCAAGGCTAGAGGGATCCTGAGGTCACTGTAGCAACACGAAAGAGCTCCGTGGACCAAAAATCAACTCGAGATGAGAGGTTAGTCCCTGGCTTCGACTCCAGAGGAATACCACCTTACCACAAGCACCTCAAGAGGAGGCTTCTCTCAGCTCTAGGTATGTAAGAGGGACCCTGAGTTTGCGGCCTCAAGTGGAATGGACACCGCGATGCCCTGACTCGAAATAAGGCTGGATATCCCTGCAGTGACTTGAATGCAGGCTCGTCTTGCATCTCCCAAGATGAAAGGGTGTCTGAATCCCCTGTGGAGACCACAGAGAAAGACCTAGTTCCCAACCTCATCGCGACAGGAGGCCTCAAATCCTTTGAAAACTCCAGAGGTATGCGGAGATCAGTGCCTCCAAAGGAGACGATGCCTGACTCCTCGTGAAACTTGATAGGAGACCCAGGATTCCTGTGGCACATGGAAAGGGACACTTGGTCTCCCGTCTCAGCTGGAGAGGCGTCCCAATTGCCCTGCAAAGCCTCGAGGAGAATCCCGAGTTGTCCCTCGCAACTAGGCAGGAGTCCTGACATGGCTGAACACACACTTGTGTGGAAGGGCCATCCCCGTCGTAACTCGAGAATATACCCCAGGTTCCCGCCGCAACTCGAGAAAAACCATGAGACTTCCCCCTCGCCGCGAGATGAGGCCCGATTCCCCTGCACTGCGTGCAGAGCAATTCCGTGTTGCACATCACACATGAAAGGAGCCTTGATTTCCTTGATGGCACTCCAGAGAAACCCCAAGAACACTGTTTCAAGGCTAGAGGGATCCTGAGGTCACTGTAGCAACACGAAAGAGCTCCGTGGACCAAGAATCAACACGAGATGAGAGGTTAGTCCCTGGCTTCGACTCCTGAGGAATACCACCTTACCACAAGCACCTCAAGAGGAGGCTTCTCTCAGCTCTAGGTATGTGAGAGGGATCCTGAGTTTGCGGCCTCAAGTGGAATGGACACCGCGATGCCCTGACTCGAAATAAGGCCGGATATCCCTGCAGTGACTTGAATGCAGGCTCGTCTTGCATCTCCCAAGAAGAAAGGATGTCTGAATCCCCTGTGGAGACCACAGAGAAACACCTAGTTCCCCACCTCAACGCGACCGGAGGCCTCACATCCTTTGAAAACTCCAGAGGTACGCGGAGATCAGTGCCTCCAAAGGAGACAATGCCTGACTCCTCGTGAAACTTGATAGGAGTCCCAGGATTCTTGTGGCACGTGGAAAGGGACACTTGGTCTCCCGCCTCAGCTGGAGAGGCGTTCCAATTGCCCTGCCAAGCCTCGAGGAGAATCCCGAGTTGTCCCTCGCAACTAGGCAGGAGTCCTGACGTGGCTGAACAAACACGTGGGTGGAAGGGCCATCCCCGTCGTAACTCGAGAATATACCCCAGGTTCCCGCCGCAACTCGAGAAAAACCATCAGACTTCCCCCTCGATGCGAGATGAGGCCCGATTCCCCTGTACTGCGTGCAGAGCAATTCCGTCTTGCACATCACACATGAAAGGAGCCTTGATTTCCTTGATGGCACTCCAGAGAAACCCCAAGAACACTGTTTCAAGGCTAGAGGGATCCTGAGGTCACTGTAGCAACACGAAAGAACTCTGTGGACCGAAAATCAACTCGAAAAGAGAGGTTAGTCCCTGGATTCGTCTCCAGAGGAATACCACCTTACCACAAGCACCTCAAGAGGAGGCTTCTCTCAGCTCTAGGTATGTGAGAGGGATCCTGAGTTTGCGGCCTCAAGTGGAATGGACACCGCAATGCCCTGACTCGAAATAAGGCCGGATATCCCTGCAGTGACTTCAATGCAGGCTCGTCTTGCATCTCCCAGGACGAAAAGATGTCTGAATCCCCTGTGGAGACCACAGAGAAAGACCTAGTTCCCCACCTCATCGCGACCGGAGGCCTCACATCCTTTGAAAACTCCAGAGGTATGCGGAGATCAGTGCCTCCAAAGGAGACGATGCCTGACTCCTCGTGAAACTTGATAGGAGTCCCAGGATTCCTGTGGCACTTGGAAAGCGACCCTTGGTCTCCCGCCTCAGCTGGAGAGGCGTCCCAATTGCCCTGCCAAGCCTCGAGGAGAATCCAGAGTTGTCCCTCCCAACTAGGCAGGAATCCTGACGTCGCTGAAGAAACACGTGGGTGGAAGGGCCATCCCCGTCGTAACTCGAGAATATACCCCAGGTTCCCGCCGCAACTCGGGAAAAACCATGAGACTTCCCCCTCGCCGCGAGATGAGGCCCGATTCCCCTGCACTGCGTGCAGAGCAATTCCGTGTTGCACATCACACATGAAAGGAGCCTTGATTTCCTTGATGGCACTCCAGAGAAACCCCAAGAACACTGTTTCAAGGCTAGAGGGATCCTGAGGTCACTGTAGCAACACGAAAGAGCTCCGTGGGCCAAAAATCAACTCGAGATGAGAGGTTAGTCCCTGGCTTCGACTCCAGAGGAATACCACCTTACCACAAGCACCTCAAGAGGAGGCTTCTCTCAGCTCTAGGTATGTGAGAGGGACCCTGAGTTTGCGGCCTCAAGTGGAATTGACACCGCGATGCCCTGACGCGAAATAAGGCTGGATATCCCTGCAGTGACTTGAATGCAGGATCGTCTTGCATCTACCAAGATGAAAGGATGTCTGTATCCCCTGTGGAGTCCACAGAGAAACACCTAGTTCCCCACCTCATCGCGACCGGAGGCCTCACATCCTTTGAAAACTCCAGAGGTACGCGGAGATCAGTGCCTCCAAAGGAGACGATGCCTGACTCCTCGTGAAACTTGATAAGAGTCCCAGGATTCCTGTGGCACTTGGAAAGGGACCCTTTGTCTCCCGCCTCAGCTGGAGAGGCGTCCCAATTGCCTTGCCAAGCCTCGAGGAGAATCTCGAGTTGTGTCTCGCAACTAGGCAAGAGTCCTGACGTGGCTGAACAAACACGTGTGTGGAAGGGCCATCCCCGTCGTAACTGGAGAATATACCCCAGGTTCCCGCCGCAACTCGAGAAAAACCAGGAGACTTCCCCCTCGCCGCGAGATGAGGCCCGATTCCCCTGCACTGCGTGCAGAGCAATTCCGTGTTGCACATCACACATGAAAGGAGCCTTGATTTCCTTGATGGCACTACAGAGAAACCCCAAGAACACTGTTTCAAGGCTAGAGGGATCCTGAGGTCACTGTAGCAACACGAAAGAGCTCCGTGGGCCAATAATCAACTCGAGAAGAGAGGTTAGTCCCTGGCTTCGACTCCTGAGGAATACCACCTTACCACAAGCACCTCAAGAGGAGGCTTCTCTCAGCTCTAGGTATGTGAGAGGGACCCTGAGTTTGCGGCCTCAAGTGGAATGGACACCGCGATGCCCTGACGCGAGATAAGGCTGGATATCCCTGCAGTGACTGGAATGCAGGCTCGTCTTGCATCTCCCAAGAAGAAAGGATGTCTGAATCCCCTGTGGAGACCACAGAGAGACACCTAGTTCCACACCTCATCGCGACCGGAGGCCTCCCATCCTTTGAAAACTCCAGAGGTATGCGGAGATCAGTGCCTCCAAAGGAGACGATGCCTGACTCCTCGTGAAACTTGATAGGAGTCCCAGGATTCCTGTGGCACGTGGAAAGGGACCCTTGGTCTCCCGCCTCAGCTGGAGAGGCTTTCCAATTGCTCTGCCAAGCCTCGAGGAGAATCCCGAGTTGTCCCTCGCAACTAGGCAGGAGTCCTGACGTGGCTGAACAAACACGTGGGTGGAAGGGCCATCCCCGTCGTAACTCGAGAATATACCCCAGGTTTCCGCCGCAACTCGAGAAAAACCATGAGACTTCCCCCTCGATGCGAGATGAGGCCCGATTCCCCTGTACTGCGTGCAGAGCAATTCCGTCTTGCACATCACACATGAAAGGAGCCTTGATTTCCTTGATGGCACTCCAGAGAAACCCCAAGAACACTGTTTCAAGGCCAGAGGGATCCTGAGGTCACTGTAGCAACACGAAAGAACTCTGTGGACAAAAAATCAACTCGAAAAGAGAGGTTAGTCCCTGGATTCGTCTCCAGAGGAATACCACCTTACCACAAGCACCTCAAGAGGAGGCTTCTCTCAGCTCTAGGTATGTGAGAGGGACCCTGAGTTTGCGGCCTCAAGTGGAATGGACACCGCGATGCATTGACTCGAAATAAGGCCGGATATCCCTGCAGTGACTTCAATGCAGGCTCCTCTTGCATCTCCCAGGACGAAAGGATGTCTGAATCCCCTGTGCAAAGCACAGAGAAAGACTTAGTTCCCCACCTCATCGCAACCGATAGCCTCACATCCTTTGAAAACTCCAGAGGTACGCGGAGATCAGTGCCTCTAAAGGAGACGATGCCTGACTCCTCGTGAAACTTGATAGGAGTCCCAGGATTCTTGTGGCACGTGAAAAGGGACCCTTGGTCTCCCGCCTCAGCTGGAGAGGCGTCCCTATTGCCCTGCCAAGCCTCGAGGAGAATCCCGAGTTGTCCCTCGCAACTAGGCAGGAGTCCTGACGTGGCTGAACAAACACGTGGGTGGAAGGGCCATCCCCGTCGTAACTCGAGAATATACCCCAGGTTCCCGCCGCAACTCGAGAAAAACCATGAGACTTCCACCTCGATGTGAGATGAGGCCCGATTCCCCTGAACTGCGTGCAGAGCAATTCCGTCTTGCACATCACACATGAATGGAGCCTTGATTTCCTTGATGGCACTCCAGAGAAACCCCAAGAACACTGTTTCAAGCATAGAGGGATCCTGAGGTCACTGTAGCAACACGAAAGAATTCTGCGGACCAAAAATCAACTCGAAAAGAGAGGTTAGTCCCTGGATTCGTCTCCAGAGGAATACAACCTTACCACAAGCACCTCAAGAGGAGGCTTCTCTCAGCTCTAGGTATGTGAGAGGGACCCTGAGTTTGCGGCCTCAAGTGGAATGGACACCGCGATGCCCTGACTCGAAATAAGGCCGGATATCCCTGCTGTGACTTCAATGCAGGCTCGTCTTGCATCTCCCAAGAAGAAAGGATGTCTGAATCCCCTGTGGAGACCACAGAGAAAGACCTAGTTCCCCACCTCATCGCGACCGGAGGCCTCACATCCTTTGAAAACTCCAGAGGTACGCGGAGATCAGTGCCTCCAAAGGAGACGATGCCTGACTCCTCGTGAAACTTGATAGGAGTCCCAGGATTCCTGTGGCACTTGGAAAGCGACCCTTGGTCTCCCGTCTCAGCTGGAGAGGTGTCCCAATTGCCTTGCCAAGCCTCGAGGAGAATCCCGAGTTGTGTCTCGCAACTAGGCAAGAGTCCTGACATGGCTGAACAAACACGTGGGTGGACGGGCCATTCCCGTCGTAACTCGAGAATATACCCCAGGTTCCCGCCGCAACTCGAGAAAAACCATGAGACTTCCCCCTCGCCGCGAGATGAGGCCCGATTCCCCTGCACTGCGTGCAGAGCAATTCTGTGTTGCACATCACACATGAAAGGAGCCTTGATTTCCTTCATGGCACTCCAGAGAAACCCCAAGAACACTGTTTCAAGGCTAGAGGGATCCTGAGGTCACTGTAGCAACACGAAAGAGCTCCGTGGACTAAAAATCAACTCGAGATGAGAGGTTAGTCCCTGGCTTCGACTCCAGAGGAATACCACCTTACCACAAGCACCTCAAGAGGAGGCTTCTCTCAGCTCTAGGTATGTGAGAGGGACCCTGAGTTTGCGGCCTCAAGTGGAATGGACACCGCGATGCACTGACTCGAAATAAGGCTGGATATCCCTGCAGTGACTGGAATGCAGGCTCGTCTTGCATCTCCCAAGATGAAAGGGTGTCTGAATCCCCTGTGGAGACCACAGAGAAAGACCTAGTTCCCCACCTCATCGCGACAGGAGGCCTCAAATCCTTTGAAAACTCCAGAGGTATGCGGAGATCAGTGCCTCCAAAGGAGACGATGCCTGACTCCTCGTGAAACTTGATAGGAGACCCAGGATTCCTGTGGCACGTGGAAAGGGACACTTGGTCTCCCGTCTCAGCTGGAGAGGGGTCCCAATTGCCCTGCAAAGCCTCGAGGAGAATCCCGAGTTGTCCCTCGCAACTAGGCAGGAGTCCTGACATGGCTGAACACACACGTGTGTGGAAGGGCCATCCCCGTCGTAACTCGAGAATATACCCCAGGTTCCTGCCGCAACTCGGGAAAAACCATGAGACTTCCCCCTCGCCGCGAGATGAGGCCCGATTCCCCTGCACTGCGTGCAGAGCAATTCCGTGTTGCACATCACACATGAAAGGAGCCTTGATTACCTTGATGGCACTCCAGAGAAACCCCAAGAACACTGTTTCAAGGCTAGAGGGATCCTGAGGTCACTGTAGCAACACGAAAGAGCTCCGTGGAACAAGAATCAACACGAGATGAGAGGTTAGTCCCTGGCTTCGACTCCTGAGGAATACCACCTTACCACAAGCACCTCAAGAGGAGGCTTCTCTCAGCTCTAGGTATGTGAGAGTGATCCTGAGTTTGCGGCCTCAAGTGGAATGGACACCGCGATGCCCTGACTCGAAATAAGGCCGGATATCCCTGCAGTGACTTGAATGCAGGCTCGTCTTGCATCTCCCAAGAAAAAAGGATGTCTGAATCCCCTGTGGAGACCACAGAGAAACACCTAGTTCCCCACCTCAACGCGACCGGAGGCCTCACATCCTTTGAAAACTCCAGAGGTACGCGGAGATCAGTGCCTCCAAAGGAGACAATGCCTGACTCCTCGTGAAACTTGATAGGAGTCCCAGGATTCTTGTGGCACGTGGAAAGGGACACTTGGTCTCCCGCCTCAGCTGGAGAGGCGTTCCAAATGCCCTGCCAAGCCTCGAGGAAAATCCCGAGTTGTCCCTCGCAACTAGGCAGGAGTCCTGACGTGGCTGAACAAACACGTGTGTGGAAGGGCCATCCCCGTCGTAACTCGAGAATATACCCCAGGTTCCCGCCGCAACTCGAGAAAAACCATGAGACTTCCCCCTCGATGCGAGATGAGGCCCGATTCCCCTGTACTGCGTGCAGAGCAATTCCGTCTTGCACATCACACATGAAAGGAGCCTTGATTTCCTTGATGGCACTCCAGAGAAACGCCAAGAACACTGTTTCAAGGCTAGAGGGATCCTGAGGTCACTGTAGCAACACGAAAGAACTCTGTGGACCAAAAATCAACTCGAAAAGAGAGGTTAGTCCCTGGATTCGTCTCCAGAGGAATACCACCTTACCACAAGCACCTCAAGAGGAGGCTTCTCTCAGCTCTAGGTATGTGAGAGGGACCCTGAGTTTGCGGCCTCAAGTGGAATGGACACCGCGATGCCCTGACTCGACATAAGGCCGGATATCCCTGCAGTGACTTCAATGCAGGCTCGTCTTGCATCTCCCAGGACGAAAGGATGTCTGAATCCCCTGTGGAGACCACAGAGAAAGACCTAGTTCCCCACCTCATCGCGACCGGAGGCCTCACATCCTTTGAAAACTCCAGAGGTACGCGGAGATCAGTGCCTCCAAAGGAGACGATGCCTGACTCCTCGTGAAACTTGATTGGAGTCCCAGGATTCCTGTGGCACGTGGAAAGGGATCCTTGGTCTCCCGCCTCAGCTGGAGAGGCGTCCCAATTGCCTTGCCAAGCCTCGAGGAGAATCCCGAGTTGTGTCTCGCAACTAGGCAAGAGTCCTGACGTGGCTGAACAAACACGTGTGTGGAAGGGCCATCCCCGTCGTAACTCGAGAATATACCCCATGTTCCCGCCGCAACTCGAGAAAAACCATGAGACTTCCCCCTCGCCGCGAGATGTGGCCCGATTCCCCTGCACTGCGTGCAGAGCAATTCTGTGTTGCACATCACACATGAAAGGAGCCTTGATTTCCTTCATGGCACTCCAGAGAAACCCCAAGAACACTGTTTCAAGGCTAGAGGGATCCTGAGGTCACTGTAGCAACACGAAAGAGCTCCGTGGACCAAAAATCAACTCGAGATGAGAGGTTAGTCCCTGGCTTCGACTCCTGAGGAATACCACCTTACCACAAGCACCTCAAGAGGAGGCTTCTCTCAGCTCTAGGTATGTGAGAGGGATCCTGAGTTTGCGGCCTCAAGTGGAATGGACACCGCGATGCCCTGACTCGAAATAAGGCCGGATATCCCTGCAGTGACTTGAATGCAGGCTCGTCTTGCATCTCCCAAGAAGAAAGGATGTCTGAATCCCCTGTGGAGACCACAGTGAAAGACCTAGTTCCCCACCTCATCGCGACCGGAGGCCTCACATCCTTTGAAAACTCCAGAGGTACGCGGAGATCAGTGCCTCCAAAGGAGACGATGCCTGACTCCTCGTGAAACTTGATAGGAGTCCCAGGATTCTTGTGGCACGTGGAAAGGGACCCTTGGTCTCCCGCCTCAGCTGGAGAGGCGTTCCAATTGCCCTGCCAAGCCTCGAGGAGAATCCCGAGTTGTCCCTCGCAACTAGGCAGGAGTCCTGACGTGGCTGAAGAAACACGTGGGTGGAAGGGCCATCCCCGTCGTAACTCGAGAATATACCCCAGGTTCCTGCCGCAACTCGAGAAAAACCATGAGACTTCGCCCTCGATGCGAGATGAGGCCCGATTCCCCTGTACTGCGTGCAGAGCAATTCCGTGTTGCACATCACACATGAAAGGAGCCTTGATTTCCTTGATGGCACTCCAGACAAACCCCAAGAACACTGTTTCAAGGATAGAGGGATCCTGAGGTCACTGTAGCAACACGAAAGAACTCTGTGGACCAAAAATCAACTCGAAAAGAGAGGTTAGTCCCTGGATTCGTCTCCAGAGGAATACCACCTTACCACAAGCACCTCAAGAGGAGGCTTCTCTCAGCTCTAGGTATGTGAGAGGGACCCTGAGTTTGCGGCCTCAAGTGGAATGGACACCGCGATGCCCTGACTCGACATAAGGCCGGATATCCCTGCAGTGACTTCAATGCAGGCTCGTCTTGCATCTCCCAGGACAAAAGGATGTCTGAATCCCCTGTGGAGACCACAGAGAAAGACCTAGTTCCCCACCTCATCGCGACCGGAGGCCTCACATCCTTTGAAAACTCCAGAGGTACGCGGAGATCAGTGCCTCCAAAGGAGACGATGCCTGACTCCTCGTGAAACTTGATTGGAGTCCCAGGATTCCTGTGGCACGTGGAAAGGGATCCTTGGTCTCCCGCCTCAGCTGGAGAGGCGTCCCAATTGCCTTGCCAAGCCTCGAGGAGAATCCCGAGTTGTGTCTCGCAACTAGGCAAGAGTCCTGACGTGGCTGAACAAACACGTGTGTGGAAGGGCCATCCCCGTCGTAACTCGAGAATATACCCCAGGTTCCCGCCGCAACTCGAGAAAAACCATGAGACTTCCCCCTCGCCGCGAGATGTGGCCCGGTTCCCCTGCACTGCGTGCAGAGCAATTCTGTGTTGCACATGACACATGAAAGGAGCCTTGATTTCCTTCATGGCACTCCAGAGAAACCCCAAGAACACTGTTTCAAGGCTAGAGGGATCCTGAGGTCACTGTAGCAACACGAAAGAGCTCCGTGGACCAAAAATCAACTCGAGATGAGAGGTTAGTCCCTGGCTTCGACTCCTGAGGAATACCACCTTACCACAAGCACCTCAAGAGGAGGCTTCTCTCAGCTCTAGGTATGTGAGAGGGATCCTGAGTTTGCGGCCTCAAGTGGAATGGACACCGCGATGCCCTGACTCGAAATAAGGCCGGATATCCCTGCAGTGACTTGAATGCAGGCTCGTCTTGCATCTCCCAAGAAGAAAGGATGTCTGAATCCCCTGTGGAGACCACAGAGAAACACCTAGTTCCCCACCTCATCGCGACCGGAGGCCTCACATCCTTTGAAAACTCCAGAGGTACGCGGAGATCAGTGCCTCCAAAGGAGACGATGCCTGACTCCTCGTGAAACTTGATAGGAGTCCCAGGATTCTTGTGGCACGTGGAAAGGGACCCTTGGTCTCCCGCCTCAGCTGGAGAGGCGTTCCAATTGCCCTGCCAAGCCTCGAGGAGAATCCCGAGTTGTCCCTCGCAACTAGGCAGGAGTCCTGACGTGGCTGAACAAACACGTGGGTGGAAGGGCCATCCCCGTCGTAACTCGAGAATATACCCCAGGTTCCTGCCGCAACTCGAGAAAAACCATGAGACTTCGCCCTCGATGCGAGATGAGGCCCGATTCCCCTGTACTGCGTGCAGAGCAATTCCGTCTTGCACATCACACATGAAAGGAGCCTTGATTTCCTTGATGGCACTCCAGACAAACCCCAAGAACACTGTTTCAAGGATAGAGGGATCCTGAGGTCACTGTAGCAACACGAAAGAACTCTGTGGACCAAAAATCAACTCGAAAAGAGAGGTTAGTCCCTGGATTCGTCTCCAGAGGAATACCACCTTACCACAAGCACCTCAAGAGGAGGCTTCTCTCAGCTCTAGGTATGTGAGAGGGACCCTGAGTTTGCGGCCTCAAGTGGAATGGACACCGCGATGCCCTGACTCGAAATAAGGCCGGATATCCCTGCAGTGACTTCAATGCAGGCTCGTCTTGCATTCCCAGGACAAAAGGATGTCTGAATCCCCTGTGGAAAGCACAGAGAAAGACTTAGTTCCCCACCTCATCGCGACCGATAGCCTCACATCCTTTGAAAACTCCAGAGGTACGCGGAGATCAGTGCCTCCAAAGGAGACGATGCCTGACTCCTCGTGAAACTTGATAGGAGTCCCAGGATTCCTGTGGCACTTGGAAAGGGACACTTGGTCTCCCGCCTCAGCTGGAGAGGCGTCCCAATTGCCCTGCCAAGCCTCGAGGAGAATCCAGAGTTGTCCCTCGCAACTAGGCAGGAGTCCTGACGTCGCTGAAGAAACACGTGGGTGGAAGGGCCATCCCCGTCGGAACTCGAGAATATACCCCAGGTTCCCGCCGCAACTCGAGAAAAACCATGAGACTTCCCCCTCGCCGCGAGATGAGGCCCGATTCCCCTGCACTGCGTGCAGAGCAATTCCGTGTTGCACATCACACATGAAAGGAGCCTTGATTTCCTTGATGGCACTCCAGAGAAACCCCAAGAACACTGTTTCAAGGCTAGAGGGATCCTGAGGTCACTGTAGCAACACGAAAGAGCTCCGTGGGCCAAAAATCAACTCGAGATGAGAGGTTAGTCCCTGGCTTCGACTCCAGAGGAATACCACCTTACCACAAGCACCTCAAGAGGAGGCTTCTCTCAGCTCTAGGTATGTGAGAAGGACCCTGATTTTGCGGCCTCAAGTGGAATGGACACCGCGATGCCCTGACGCAAAATAAGGCTGGATATCCCTGCAGTGACTTGAATGCAGGCTCGTCTTGCATCTCCCAAGATGAAAGGATGTCTGAATCCCCTGTGGAGACCACAGAGAAAGACCTAGTTCCCCACCTCATCGCGACCGGAGGCCTCACATCCTTTGAAAACTCCAGAGGTACGCAGAGATCAGTGCCTCCAAAGGAGACGATGCCTGACTCCTCGTGAAACTTGATAGGAGTCCCAGGATTCCTGTGGCATGTGGAAAGGGACCCTTGGTCTCCCGCCTCAGCTGGAGAGGCGTCCCAATTGCCTTGCCAAGCCTCGAGGAGAATCCCGAGTTGTGTCTCGCAACTAGGCAAGCGTCCTGACGTGGCTGAACAAACACGTGTGTGGAAGGGCCATCCCCGTTCTAACTGGAGAATATACCCCAGGTTCCCGCCGCAACTCGAGGAAAACCATGAGACTTCCCCCTCGCCGCGAGATGAGGCCCAATTCCCCTGCACTGCGTGCAGAGCAATTCTGTGTTGCACATCACACATGATAGGAGCCCTGACTTCCTTCATGGCACTCCAGAGAAACCCCAAGAACACTGTTTCAAGGCTAGAGGGATCCTGAGGTCACTGTAGCAACACGAAAGAGCTCCGTGGACTAAAAATCAACTCGAGATGAGAGGTTAGTCCCTGGCTTCGACTCCAGAGGAATACCACCTTACCACAAGCACCTCAAGAGGAGGCTTCTCTCAGCTCTAGCTATGTGAGAGGGACCCTGAGTTTGCGGCCTCAAGTGGAATGGACACCGCGATGCCCTGACTCGAAATTAGGCCGGATATCCCTGCAGTGACTGGAATGCAGGCTCGTCTTGCATCTCCCAAGACGAAAGGGTGTCTAAATCCCCTGTGGAGACCACAGAGAAAGACCTAGTTCCCCACCTCATCGCGACAGGAGGCCTCAAATCCTTTGAAAACTCCAGAGGTATGCGGAGATCAGTGCCTCCAAAGGAGACGATGCCTGACTCCTCGTGAAACTTGAGAGGAGACCCAGGATTCCTGTGGCACGTGGAAAGGGACACTTGGTCTCCTGTCTCAGCTGGAGAGGCGTCCCAATTGCCCTGCCAAGCCTCGAGGAGAATCCCGAGTTGTCCCTCGCAACTAGGCAGGAGTCCTGACATGGCTGAACACACACGTGTGTGGAAGGGCCATCCCCGTCGTAACTCGAGAATATACCCCAGGTTCCCACCGCAACTCGAGAAAAACCATGAGACTTCCCCCTCGCCGCGAGATGAGGCCCGATTCCCCTGCACTGCGTGCAGAGCAATTCCGTGTTGCACATCACACATGAAAGGAGCCTTGATTTCCTTGATGGCACTCCAGAGAAACCCCAAGAACACTGTTTCAAGGCTAGAGGGATCCTGAGGTCACTGTAGCAACACGAAAGAGCTCCGTGGACCAAGAATCAACACGCGATGAGAGGTTAGTCCCTGGCTTCGACTCCTGAGGAATACCACCTTACCACAAGCACCTCAAGAGGAGGCGTCTCTCAGCTCTAGGTATGTGAGAGGGATCCTGAGTTTGCGGCCTCAAGTGGAATGGACACCGCGATGCCCTGACTCGAAATAAGGCCGGATATCCCTGCAGTGACTTGAATGCAGGCTCGTCTTGCATCTCCCAAGAAGAAAGGATGTCTGAATCCCCTGTGGAGACCACAGAGAAACACCTAGTTCCTCACCTCATCGCGACCGGAGGCCTCACATCCTTTGAAAACTCCAGAGGTACGCGGAGATCAGTGCCTCCAAAGGAGACGATGCCTGACTCCTCGTGAAACTTGATAGGAGTCCCAGGATTCCTGTGGCACTTGGAAAGGGACACTTGGTCTCCCGCCTCAGCTGGAGAGGCGTCCCAATTGCCCTGCCAAGCCTCGAGGAGAATCCAGAGTTGTCCCTCGCAACTAGGCAGGAGTCCTGACGTGGCTGAACAAACACGTGGGTGGAAGGGCCATCCCCGTCGTAACTCGAGAATATACCCCAGGTTCCCGCCGCAACTCGAGAAAAACCATGAGACTTCCCCCTCGATGCGAGATGAGGCCCGATTCCCCTGTACTGCGTGCAGAGCAATTCCGTCTTGCACATCACACATGAAAGGAGCCTTGATTTCCTTGATGGCACTCCAGAGAAACCCCAAGAACACTGTTTCAAGGCTAGAGGGAACCTGAGGTCACTGTAGCAAGACGAAAGAACTCTGTGGACCAAAAATCAACTCGAAAAGAGAGGTTAGTCCCTGGATTCGTCTCCAGAGGAATACCACCTTACCACAAGCACCTTAAGAGGAGGCTTCTCTCAGCTCTAGGTATGTGAGAGGGACCCTGAGTTTGCGGCCTCAAGTGGAATGGACACCGCGATGCCCTGACGCGAAATAAGGCTGGATATCCCTGCAGTGACTTGAATGCAGGCTCGTCTTGCATCTACCAAGATGAAAGGATGTCTGTATCCCCTGTGGAGACCACAGAGAAACACCTAGTTCCCCACCTCATGGCGACCGGAGGCCTCACATCCTTTGAAAACTCCAGAGGTACACGGAGATCAGTGCCTCCAAAGGAGACGATGCCTGACTCCTCGTGAAACTTGATAAGAGTCCCAGGATTCCTGTGGCACGTGGAAAGGGACCCTTGGTCTCCCGCCTCAGCTGGAGAGGCGTCCCAATTGCCTTGCCAAGCCTCGAGGAGAATCCCGAGTTGTGTCTCGCAACTAGGCAAGAGTCCTGACGTGGCTGAACAAACACGTGTGTGGAAGGGCCATCCCCGTCGTAACTGGAGAATATACCCCAGGTTCCCGCCGCAACTCGAGAAAAACCATGAGACTTCCCCCTCGCCGCGAGATGAGGCCCGATTCCCCTGCACTGCGTGCAGAGCAATTCCGTGTTGCACATCACACATGAAAGGAGCCTTGATTTCCTTGATGGCACTCCAGAGAAACCCCAAGAACACTGTTTCAAGGCTAGAGGGATCCTGAGGTCACTGTAGCAACACGAAAGAGCTCCGTGGACCAAGAATCAACACGAGATGAGAGGTTAGTCCCTGGCTTCGACTCCAGAGGAATACCACCTTACCACAAGCACCTCAAGAGGAGGCTTCTCTCAGCTCTAGGTATGTGAGAGGGATCCTGAGTTTGCGGCCTCAAGTGGAATGGACACCGCGATGCCCTGACTCGAAATAAGGCCGGATATCCCTGCAGTGACTTGAATGCAGGCTCGTCTTGCATCTCCCAAGAAGAAAGGATGTCTGAATCCCCTGTGGAGACCACAGAGAAACACCTAGTTCCCCACCTCATGGCGATCGGAGGCCTCACATCCTTTGAAAATTCCAGAGGTACGCGGAGATCAGTGCCTCCAAAGGAGACGATGCCTGACTCCTCGTGAAACTTGATAGGAGTCCCAGGATTCTTGTGGCACGTGGAAAGGGACCCTTGGTCTCCCGCCTCAGCTGGAGAGGCGTCCCAATTGCCCTGCCAAGCCTCGAGGAGAATCCCGAGTTGTCCCTCGCAACTAGGCAGGAGTCCTGACGTGGCTGAACAAACACGTGTGTGGAAGGGCCATCCCCGTCGTAACTCGAGAATATACCCCAGGTTCCCGCCGCAACTCGAGAAAAACCATGAGACTTCCCCCTCGCCGCGAGATGAGGCCCGATTCCCCTGTACTGCGTGCAGAGCAATTCCGTCTTGCACATCACACATGAAAGGAGCCTTGATTTCCTTGATGGCACTCCAGAGAAACCCCAAGAACACTGTTTCAAGGCTACAGGGATCCTGAGGTCACTGTTGCAACACGAAAGAACTCTGTGGACCAAAAATCAACTCAAAAAGAGAGGTTAGTCCCTGGATTCGTCTCCAGAGGAATACCACCTTACCACAAGCACCTCAAGAGGAGGCTTCTCTCAGCTCTAGGTATGTGAGAGGGACCCTGAGTTTGCGGCCTCAAGTGGAATGGACACCGCGATGCCCTGACTCGAAATAAGGCCGGATATCCCTGCAGTGACTGGAATGCAGGCTCGTCTTGCATCTCCCAAGACGAAAGGGTGTCTGAATCCCCTGTGGAGACCACAGAGAAAGACCTAGTTCCCCACCTCATCGCGACAGGAGGCCTCAAATCCTTTGAAAACTCCAGAGGTATGCGGAGATCAGTGCCTCCAAAGGAGACGATGCCTGACTCCTCGTGAAACTTGATAGGAGACCCAGGATTCCTTTGGCACATGGAAAGGGACCCTTGGTCTCCCGTCTCAGGTGGAGAGGCGTCCCAATTGCCCTGCAAAGCCTCGAGGAGAATCCCGAGTTGTCCCTCGCAAGTAGGCAGGAGTCCTGACGTCGCTGAAGAAACACGTGGGTGGAAGGGCCATCCCCGTCGTAACTCGAGAATATACCCCAGGTTCCCGCCGCAACTCGAGAAAAACCATGAGACTTCCCCCTCGCCGCGAGATGAGGCCCGATTCCCCTGCACTGCGTGCAGAGCAATTCCGTGTTGCACATCACACATGAAAGGAGCCTTGATTTCCTTGATGGCACTCCAGAGAAACCCCAAGAACACTGTTTCAAGGCTAGAGGGATCCTGAGGTCACTGTAGCAACACGAAAGAGCTCCGTGGACCAAGAATCAACACGAGATGAGAGGTTCGTCCCTGGCTTCGACTCCTGAGGAATACCACCTTACCACAAGCACCTCAAGAGGAGGCTTCTCTCAGCTCTAGGTATGTGAGAGGGACCCTGAGTTTGCGGCCTCAAGTGGAATGGACACCGCGATGCCCTGACTCGAAATAAGGCCGGATATCCCTGCAGTGACTTGAATGCAGGCTCGTCTTGCATCTCCCAAGAAGAAAGGATGTCTGAATCCCCTGTGGAGACCACAGAGAAACACCTAGTTCCCCACCTCATGGCGATCGGAGGCCTCACATCCTTTGAAAATTCCAGAGGTACGCGGAGATCAGTGCCTCCAAAGGAGACGATGCCTGACTCCTCGTGAAACTTGATAGGAGTCCCAGGATTCTTGTGGCACGTGGAAAGGGACCCTTGGTCTCCCGCCTCAGCTGGAGAGGCGTCCCAATTGCCCTGCCAAGCCTCGAGGAGAATCCCGAGTTGTCCCTCGCAACTAGGCAGGAGTCCTGACGTGGCTGAACAAACACGTGTGTGGAAGGGCCATCCCCGTCGTAACTCGAGAATATACCCCAGGTTCCCGCCGCAACTCGAGAAAAACCATGAGACTTCCCCCTCGCCGCGAGATGAGGCCCGATTCCCCTGTACTGCGTGCAGAGCAATTCCGTCTTGCACATCACACATGAAAGGAGCCGTGATTTCCTTGATGGCACTCCAGAGAAACCCCAAGAACACTGTTTCAAGGCTACAGGGATCCTGAGGTCACTGTTGCAACACGAAAGAACTCTGTGGACCAAAAATCAACTCAAAAAGAGAGGTTAGTCCCTGGATTCGTCTCCAGAGGAATACCACCTTACCACAAGCACCTCAAGAGGAGGCTTCTCTCAGCTCTAGGTATGTGAGAGGGACCCTGAGTTTGCGGCCTCAAGTGGAATGGACACCGCGATGCCCTGACTCGAAATAAGGCCGGATATCCCTGCAGTGACTGGAATGCAGGCTCGTCTTGCATCTCCCAAGACGAAAGGGTGTCTGAATCCCCTGTGGAGACCACAGAGAAAGACCTAGTTCCCCACCTCATCGCGACAGGAGGCCTCAAATCCTTTGAAAACTCCAGAGGTATGCGGAGATCAGTGCCTCCAAAGGAGACGATGCCTGACTCCTCGTGAAACTTGACAGGAGACCCAGGATTCCTTTGGCACATGGAAAGGGACCCGTGGTCTCCCGTCTCAGGTGGAGAGGCGTCCCAATTGCCCTGCAAAGCCTCGAGGAGAATCCCGAGTTGTCCCTCGCAAGTAGGCAGGAGTCCTGACGTCGCTGAAGAAACACGTGGGTGGAAGGGCCATCCCCGTCGTAACTCGAGAATATACCCCAGGTTCCCGCCGCAACTCGAGAAAAACCATGAGACTTCCCCCTCGCCGCGAGATGAGGCCCGATTCCCCTGCACTGCGTGCAGAGCAATTCCGTGTTGCACATCACACATGAAAGGAGCCTTGATTTCCTTGATGGCACTCCAGAGAAACCCCAAGAACACTGTTTCAAGGCTAGAGGGATCCTGAGGTCACTGTAGCAACACGAAAGAGCTCCGTGGACCAAGAATCAACACGAGATGAGAGGTTAGTCCCTGGCTTCGACTCCTGAGGAATACCAGCTTACCACAAGCACCTCAAGAGGAGGCTTCTCTCAGCTCTAGGTATGTAAGAGGGACCCTGAGTTTGCGGCCTCAAGTGGAATGGACACCGCGATGCCCTGACTCGAAATAAGGCCGGATATCCCTGCAGTGACTTGAATGCAGGCTCGTCTTGCATCTCCCAAGAAGAAAGGATGTCTGAATCCCCTGTGGAGACCACAGGGAAAGTCCTAGTTCCCCACCTCATCGCGACCGGAGGCCTCACATCCTTTCAAAACTCCAGAGGTACGCGGAGATCAGTGCCACCAATGGAGACGATGCCTGACTCCTCGTGAAACTTGATAGGAGTCCCAGGATTCTTGTGGCACGTGGAAAGGGACCCTTGGTCTCCCGCCTCAGCTGGAGAGGCGTTCCAATTGCCCTGCCAAGCCTCGAGGAGAATCCCGAGTTGTCCCTCGCAACTAGGCAGGAGTCCTGACTTCGCTGAAGAAACACGTGGGTGGAAGGGCCATCCCCGTCGTAACTCGAGAATATACCCCAGGTTCCCGCCGCAACTCGAGAAAAACCATGAGACTTCCCCCTCGATGAGAGATGAGGCCCGATTCCCCTGTACTGCGTGCAGAGCAATTCCGTCTTGCACATCACACATGAAAGGAGCCTTGATTTCATTGATGGCACTCCAGAGAAACCCCAAGAACACTGTTTCAAGGATAGAGGGATCCTGAGGTCACTGTAGCAACACGAAAGAACTCTGTGGACCAAAAATCAACTCGAAAAAAGAGGTTAGTCCCTGGATTCGTCTCCAGAGGAATACCACCTTACCACAAGCACCTCAAGAGGAGGCTTCTCTCAGCTCTAGGTATGTGAGAGGGACCCTGAGTTTGCGGCCTCAAGTGGAATGGACACCGCGATGCCCTGACTCGAAATAAGGCCGGATATCCCTGCAGTGACTTCAATGCAGGCTCGTCTTGCATCTCCCAGGACGAAAGGATGTCTGAATCCCCTGTGGAAAGCACAGAGAAAGACTTAGTTCCCCACCTCATCGCGACCGATAGCCTCACATCCTTTGAAAACTCCAGAGGTACGCGGAGATCAGTGCCTCCAAAGGAGACGATGCCTGACTCCTCGTGAAACTTGATAGGAGTCCCAGGATTCCTGTGGCACTTGGAAAGGGACACTTGGTCTCCCGCCTCAGCTGGAGAGGCGTCCCAATTGCCCTGCCAAGCCTCGAGGAGAATCCAGAGTTGTCCCTCGCAACTAGGCAGGGGTCCTGACGTCACTGAAGAAACACGTGGGTGGAAGGGCCATCCCCGTCGTAACTCGAGAATATACCCCAGGTTCCCGCCGCAACTCGAGAAAAACCATGAGACTTCCCCCTCGCCGCGAGATGAGGCCCGATTCCCCTGCACTGCGTGCAGAGCAATTCCGTGTTGCACATCACACATGAAAGGAGCCTTGATTTCCTTGATGGCACTCCAGAGAAACCCCAAGAACACTGTTTCAAGGCTAGAGGGATCCTGAGGTCACTGTAGCAACACGAAAGAGCTCCGTGGGCCAAAAATCAACTCGAGATGAGAGGTTAGTCCCTGGCTTCGACTCCAGAGGAATACCACCTTACCACAAGCACCTCAAGAGGAGGCTTCTCTCAGCTCTAGGTATGTGAGAGGGACCCTGAGTTTGCGGCCTCAAGTGGAATGGACACCGCGATGCCCTGACGCGAAGTAAGGCTGGATATCCCTGCAGTGACTTGAATGCAGGCTCGTCTTGCATCTCCCAAGATGAAAGGATGTCTGAATCCCCTGTGGAGACCACAGAGAAAGACCTATTTCCCCATCTCATCGCGACCGGAGGCCTCACATCCTTTGAAAACTCCAGAGGTACGCGGAGATCAGTGCCTCCAAAGGAGACGATGCCTGACTCCTCGTGAAACTTGATAGGAGTCCCAGGATTCCTGTGGCACGTGGAAAGGGACCCTTGGTCTCCCGCCTCAGCTGGAGAGGCGTCCCAATTGCCTTGCCAAGCCTCGAGGAAAATCCCGAGTTGTGTCTCGCAACTAGGCAAGAGTCCTGACGTGGCTGAACAAACACGTGTGTGGAAGGGCCATCCCCGTCGTAACTCGAGAATATACCCCAGGTTCCCGCCGCAACTCGAGAAAAACCATGAGACTTCCCCTTCGCCGCGAGATGAGGCCCGATTCCCCTGCACTGCATGCAGAGCAATTCCGTGTTGCACATCACACATGAAAGGAGCCTTGATTTCCTTCATGGCACTCCAGAGAAATTCCAAGAACACTGTTTCAAGGCTAGAGGGATCCTGAGGTCACTGTAGCAACACGAAAGAGCTCCGTGGACCAAAAATCAACTCGAGATGAGAGGTTAGTCCCTGGCTTCGACTCCAGAGGAATACCACCTTACCACAAGCACCTCAAGAGGAGGCTTCTCTCAGCTCTAGGTATGTGAGAGGGATCCTGAGTTTGCGGCCTCAAGTGGAATGGACACCGCGATGCCCTGACTCGAAATAAGGCCGGATATCCCTGCAGTGACTTGAATGCAGGCTCGTCTTGCATCTCCCAAGAAGAAAGGATGTCTGAATCCCCTGTGGAGACCACAGAGAAACACCTAGTTCCCCACCTCATGGCGATCGGAGGCCTCACATCCTTTGAAAATTCCAGAGGTACGCGGAGATCAGTGCCTCCAAAGGAGACGATGCCTGACTCCTCGTGAAACTTGATAGGAGTCCCAGGATTCTTGTGGCACGTGGAAACGGACACTTGGTCTCCCGCCTCAGCTGGAGAGGCGTCCCAATTGCCCTGCCAAGCCTCGAGGAGAATCCCGAGTTGTCCCTCACAACTAGGCAGGAGTCCTGACGTGGCTGAACAAACACGTGGGTGGAAGGGCCATCCCCGTCGTAACTCGAGAATATACCCCAGGTTCCCGCCGCAACTCGAGAAAAACCATGAGACTTCCCCCTCGCCGCGAGATGAGGCCCGATTCCCCTGTACTGCGTGCAGAGCAATTCCGTCTTGCACATCACACATGAAAGGAGCCTTGATTTCCTTGATGGCACTCCAAAGAAACCCCAAGAACACTGTTTCAAGGCTACAGGGATCCTGAGGTCAATGTTGCAACACGAAAGAACTCTGTGGACCAAAAATCAACTCAAAAAGAGAGGTTAGTCCCTGGATTCGTCTCCAGAGGAATACCACCTTACCACAAGCACCTCAAGAGGAGGCTTCTCTCAGCTCTAGGTATGTGAGAGGGACCCTGAGTTTGCGGCCTCAAGTGGAATGGACACCGCGATGCCCTGACTCGAAATAAGGCCGGATATCCCTGCAGTGACTTGAATGCAGGCTCGTCTTGCATCTCCCAAGACGAAAGGGTGTCTGAATCCCCTGTGGAGACCACAGAGAAAGACCTAGTTCCCCACCTCATCGCGACAGGAGGCCTCAAATCCTTTGAAAACTCCAGAGGTATGCGGAGATCAGTGCCTCCAAAGGAGACGATGCCTGACTCCTCGTGAAACTTGATAGGAGACCCAGGATTCCTGTGGCACATGGAAAGGGACCCTTGGTCTCCCGTCTCAGGTGGAGAGGCGTCCCAATTGCCCTGCAAAGCCTCGAGGAGAATCCCGAGTTGTCCCTCGCAAGTAGGCAGGAGTCCTGACGTCGCTGAAGAAACACGTGGGTGGAAGGGCCATCCCCGTCGTAACTCGAGAATATACCCCAGGTTCCCGCCGCAACTCGAGAAAAACCATGAGACTTCCCCCTCGCTGCGAGATGAGGCCCGATTCCCCTGCACTGCGTGCAGAGCAATTCCGTGTTGCACATCACACATGAAAGGAGCCTTGATTTCCTTGATGGCACTCCAGAGAAACCCCAAGAACACTGTTTCAAGGCTAGAGGGATGCTGAGGTCACTGTAGCAACACGAAAGAGCTCCGTTGACCAAGAATCAACACGAGATGAGAGGTTAGTCCCTGGCTTCGACTCCTGAGGAATACCACCTTACCACAAGCACCTCAAGAGGAGGCTTCTCTCAGCTCTAGGTATGTGAGAGGGATCCTGAGTTTGCGGCCTCAAGTGGAATGGACACCGCGATGCCCTGACTCGAAATAAGGCCGGATATCCCTGCAGTGACTTGAATGCAGGCTCGTCTTGCATCTCCCAAGAAGAAAGGATGTCTGAATCCCCTGTGGAGACCACAGAGAAACACCTAGTTCCCCACCTCATGGCGATCGGAGGCCTCACATCCTTTGAAACCTCCAGAGGTACGCGGAGATCAGTGCCTCCAAAGGAGACGATGCCTGACTCCTCGTGAAACTTGATAGGAGTCCCAGGATTCTTGTGGCACGTGGAAAGGGACCCTTGGTCTCCCGCCTCAGCTGGAGAGGCGTCCCAATTGCCCTGCCAAGCCTCGAGGAGAATCCCGAGTTGTCCCTCGCAACTAGGCAGGAGTCCTGACGTGGCTGAACAAACACGTGGGTGGAAGGGCCATCCCCGTCGTAACTCGAGAATATACCCCAGGTTCCCGCCGCAACTCGAGAAAAACCATGAGACTTCCCCCTCGCCGCGAGATGACGCCCGATTCCCCTGTACTGCGTGCAGAGCAATTCCGTCTTGCACATCACACATGAAAGGAGCCTTGATTTCCTTCATGGCACTCCAGAGAAACCCCAAGAACACTGTTTCAAGGCTAGAGGGATCCTGAGGTCACTGTTGCAACACGAAAGAACTCTGTGGACCAAAAATCAACTCGAAAAGAGAGGTTAGTCCCTGGATTCGTCTCCAGAGGAATACCACCTTACCACAAGCACCTCAAGAGGAGGCTTCTCTCAGCTCTAGGTATGTGAGAGGGACCCTGAGTTTGCGGCCTCAAGTGGAATGGACACCGCGATGCCCTGACTCGAAATAAGGCCGGATATCCCTGCAGTGACTTCAATGCAGGCTCGTCTTGCATCTCCCAGAACGAAAGGGTGTCTGAATCCCCTGTGGAGACCACAGAGAAAGACTTAGTTCCCCACCTCATCGCGACCGATAGCCTCACATCCTTTGAAAACTCCAGAGGTACGCGGAGATCAGTGCCTCCAAAGGAGACGATGCCTGACTCCTCGTGAAACTTGATAGGAGTCCCAGGATTCCTGTGGCACTTGGAAAGGGACACTTGGTCTCCCGCCTCAGCTGGAGAGGCGTCCCAATTGCCCTGCCAAGCCTCGAGGAGAATCCAGAGTTGTCCCTCGCAACTAGGCAGGAGTCCTGACGTCGCTGAAGAAACACGTGGGTGGAAGGGCCATCCCCGTCGTAACTCGAGAATATACCCCAGGTTCCCGCCGCAACTCGAGAAAAACCATGAGACTTCCCCCTCGCCGCGAGATGAGGCCCGATTCCCCTGCACTGCGTGCAGAGCAATTCCGTGTTGCACATCACACATGAAAGGAGCCTTGATTTCCTTGATGGCACTCCAGAGAAACCCCAAGAACACTGTTTCAAGGCTAGAGGGATCCTGAGGTCACTGTAGCAACACGAAAGAGCTCCGTGGGCCAAAAATCAACTCGAGATGAGAGGTTAGTCCCTGGCTTCGACTCCAGAGGAATACCACCTTACCACAAGCACCTCAAGAGGAGGCTTCTCTCAGCTCTAGGTATGTGAGAGGGACCCTGAGTTTGCGGCCTCAAGTGGAATGGACACCGCGATGCCCTGACGCAAAATAAGGCTGGATATCCCTGCAGTGACTTGAATGCAGGCTCGTCTTGCATCTCCCAAGATGAAAGGATGTCTGAATCCCCTGTGGAGACCACAGAGAAAGACCTAGTTCCCCACCTCATCGCGACCGGAGGCCTCACATCCT
Source organism: Cervus elaphus (assembly GCF_910594005.1). Taxonomy (NCBI): domain Eukaryota; kingdom Metazoa; phylum Chordata; class Mammalia; order Artiodactyla; family Cervidae; genus Cervus; species Cervus elaphus. The sequence goes on from NC_057828.1 coordinate 2,541,368, forward strand.
TTGAAAACTCCAGAGGTACGCGGAGATCAGTGCCTCCAAAGGAGACGATGCCTGACTCCTCGTGAAACTTGATAGGAGTCCCAGGATTCCTGTGGCACGTGGAAAGGGACCCTTGGTCTCCCGCCTCAGCTGGAGAGACGTCCCAATTGCCTTGCCAAGCCTCGAGGAGAATCCCGAGTTGTGTCTCGCAACTAGGCAAGAGTCCTGACGTGGCTGAACAAACACGTGTGTGGAAGGGCCATCCCCGTCGTAACTCGAGAATATACCCCAGGTTCCCGCCGCAACTCGAGAAAAACCATGAGACTTCCCCCTCGCCGCGAGATGAGGCCCGATTCCCCTGCACTGCGTGCAGAGCAATTCTGTGTTGCACATCACACATGAAAGGAGCCTTGATTTCCTTCATGGCACTCCAGAGAAACCCCAAGAACACTGTTTCAAGGCTAGAGGGATCCTGAGGTCACTGTAGCAACACGAAAGAGCTCCGTGGACCCAAAATCAACTCGAGATGAGAGGTTAGTCCCTGGCTTCGACTCCAGAGGAATACCACCTTACCACAAGCACCTCAAGAGGAGGCTTCTCTCAGCTCTAGGTATGTGAGAGGGACCCTGAGTTTGCGGCCTCAAGTGGAATGGACACCGCGATGCCCTGACTCGAAATAAGGCCGGATATCCCTGCAGTGACTGGAATGCAGGCTCGTCTTGCATCTCCCAAGACGAAAGGGTGTCTGAATCCCCTGTGGAGACCACAGAGAAAGACCTAGTTCCCCACCTCATCGCGACAGGAGGCCTCAAATCCTTTGAAAACTCCAGAGGTATGCGGAGATCAGTGCCTCCAAAGGAGACGATGCCTGACTCCTCGTGAAACTTGATAGGAGACCCAGGATTCCTGTGGCACATGGAAAGGGACCCTTGGTCTCCCGTCTCAGGTGGAGAGGCGTCCCAATTGCCCTGCAAAGCCTCGAGGAGAATCCCGAGTTGTCCCTCGCAAGTAGGCAGTAGTCCTGACGTCGCTGAAGAAACACGTGGGTGGAAGGGCCATCCCCGTTGTAACTCGAGAATATACCCCAGGTTCCCGCCGCAACTCGAGAAAAACCATGAGACTTCCCCCTCGCCGCGAGATGAGGCCCGATTCCCCTGCACTGCGTGCAGAGCAATTCCGTGTTGCACATGACACATGAAAGGAGCCTTGATTTCCTTGATGGCACTCCAGAGAAACCCCAAGAACACTGTTTCAAGGCTAGAGGGATCCTGAGGTCACTGTAGCAACACGAAAGAGCTCCGTGGACCAAGAATAAATTTGAGATGAGAGGTTAGTCCCTGGCTTCGACTCCTGAGGAATACCAGCTTACCACAATCACCTCAAGAGGAGGCTTCTCTCAGCTCTAGGTATGTGAGAGGGACCCTGAGTTTGCGGCCTCATGTGGAATGGACACCGCGATGCCCTGACTCGAAATAAGGCCGGATATCCCTGCAGTGACTTGAATGCAGGCTCGTCTTGCATCTCCCAAGAAGAAAGGATGTCTGAATCCCCTGTGGAGACCACAGAGAAAGTCCTAGTTCCCCACCTCATCGCGACCGGAGGCCTCACATCCTTTCAAAACTCCAGAGGTACGCGGAGATCAGTGCCACCAAAGGAGACGATGCCTGACTCCTCGTGAAACTTGATAGGAGTCCCAGGATTCTTGTGGCACGTGGAAAGGGACACTTGGTCTCCCGCCTCAGCTGGAGGGGCGTTCCAATTGCCCTGCCAAGCCTCGAGGAGAATCCCGAGTTGTCCCTCGCAACTAGGCAGGAGTCCTGACGTCGCTGAAGAAACACGTGCGTGGAAGGGCCATCCCCGTCGTAACTCGAGAATATACCCCAGGTTCCCGCCGCAACTCGAGAAAAACCATGAGACTTCCCCCTCGATGAGAGATGAGGCCCGATTCCACTGTACTGCGTGCAGAGCAATTCCGTCTTGCACATCACACATGAAAGGAGCCTTGATTTCCTTGATGGCACTCCAGAGAAACCCCAAGAACACTGTTTCAAGGATAGAGGGATCCTGAGGTCACTGTAGCAACACAAAAGAACTCTGTGGACCAAAAATCAACTCGAAAAGAGAGGTTAGTCCCTGGCTTCGTCTCCAGAGGAATACCACCTTACCACAAGCACCTCAAGAGGAGGCTTCTCTCAGCTCTAGGTATGTGAGAGGGACCCTGAGTTTGCGGCCTCAAGTGGAATGGACACCGCGATGCCCTGACTCGAAATAAGGCCGGATATCCCTGCAGTGACTTCAATGCAGGCTCGTCTTGCATCTCCCAGGACGAAAGGATGTCTGAATCCCCTGTGGAAAGCACAGAGAAAGACTTAGTTCCCCACCTCATCGCGACCGATAGCCTAACATCCTTTGAAAACTCCAGAGGTACGCGGAGATCAGTGCCTCCAAAGGAGACGATGCCTGACTCCTCGTGAAACTTGATAGGAGTCCCAGGATTCCTGTGGCACTTGGAAAGGGACACTTGGTCTCCCGCCTCAGCTGGAGAGGCGTCCCAATTGCCCTGCCAAGCCTCGAGGAGAATCCAGAGTTGTCCCTCGCAACTAGGCAGGAGTCCTGACGTCACTGAAGAAACACGTGGGTGGAAGGGCCATCCCCGTCGTAACTCGAGAATATACCCCAGGTTCCCGCCGCAACTCGAGAAAAACCATGAGACTTCCCCCTCGCCGCGAGATGAGGCCCGATTCCCCTGCACTGCGTGCAGAGCAATTCTGTGTTGCACATCACACATGAAAGGAGCCTTGATTTCCTTGATGGCACTCCAGAGAAACCCCAAGAACACTGTTTCAAGGCTAGAGGGATCCTGAGGTCACTGTAGCAACACGAAAGAGCTCCGTGGGCCAAAAATCAACTCGAGATGAGAGGTTAGTCCCTGGCTTCGACTCCAGAGGAATACCACCTTACCACAAGCACCTCAAGAGGAGGCTTCTCTCAGCTCTAGGTATGTGAGAGGGACCCTGAGTTTGCGGCCTCAAGTGGAATGGACACCGCGATGCTCTGACGCGAAGTAAGGCTGGATATCCCTGCAGTGACTTGAATGCAGGCTCGTCTTGCATCTCCCAAGATGAAAGGATGTCTGAATCCCCTGTGGAGACCACAGAGAAACACCTAGTTCCCCACCTCATGGCGATCGGAGGCCTCACATCCTTTGAAAATTCCAGAGGTACGCGGAGATCAGTGCCTCCAAAGGAGACGATGCCTGACTCCTCGTGAAACTTGATAGGAGTCCCAGGATTCTTGTGGCACGTGGTAAGGGACCCTTGGTCTCCCGCCTCAGCTGGAGAGGCGTCCCAATTGCCCTGCCAAGCCTCGAGGAGAATCCCGAGTTGTCCCTCGCAACTAGGCAGGAGTCCTGACGTGGCTGAACAAACACGTGGGTGGAAGGGCCATCCCCGTCGTAACTCGAGAATATACCCCAGGTTCCCGCCGCAACTCGAGAAAAACCATGAGACTTCCCCCTCGCCGCGAGATGAGGCCCGATTCCCCTGTACTGCGTGCAGAGCAATTCCGTCTTGCACATCACACATGAAAGGAGCCTTGATTTCCTTGATGGCACTCCAAAGAAACCCCAAGAACACTGTTTCAAGGCTACAGGGATCCTGAGGTCACTGTTGCAACACGAAAGAACTCTGTGGACCAAAAATCAACTCAAAAAGAGAGGTTAGTCCCTGGATTCGTCTCCAGAGGAATACCACCTTACCACAAGCACCTCAAGAGGAGGCTTCTCTCAGCTCTAGGTATGTGAGAGGGACCCTGAGTTTGCGGCCTCAAGTGGAATGGACACCGCGATGCCCTGACTCGAAATAAGGCCGGATATCCCTGCAGTGACTTGAATGCAGGCTCGTCTTGCATCTCCCAAGACGAAAGGGTGTCTGAATCCCCTGTGGAGACCACAGAGAAAGACCTAGTTCCCCACCTCATCGCGACAGGAGGCCTCAAATCCTTTGAAAACTCCAGAGGTATGCGGAGATCAGTGCCTCCAAAGGAGACGATGCCTGACTCCTCGTGAAACTTGATAGGAGACCCAGGATTCCTGTGGCACATGGAAAGGGACCCTTGGTCTCCCGTCTCAGGTGGAGAGGCGTCCCAATTGCCCTGCAAAGCCTCGAGGAGAATCCCGAGTTGTCCCTCGCAAGTAGGCAGGAGTCCTGACGTCGCTGAAGAAACACGTGGGTGGAAGGGCCATCCCCGTCGTAACTCGAGAATATACCCCTGGTTCCCGCCGCAACTCGAGAAAAACCATGAGACTTCCCCCTCGCCGCGAAATGAGGCCCGATTCCCCTGCACTGCGTGCAGAGCAATTCCGTGTTGCACATCACACATGAAAGGAGCCTTGATTTCCTTGATGGCACTCCAGAGAAACCCCAAGAACACTGTTTCAAGGCTAGAGGGATCCTGAGGTCACTGTAGCAACACGAAAGAGCTCCGTGGACCAAGAATCAACACGAGATGAGAGGTTAGTCCCTGGCTTCGACTCCTGAGGAATACCACCTTACCACAAGCACCTCAAGAGGAGGCTTCTCTCAGCTCTAGGTATGTGAGAGGGATCCTGAGTTTGCGGCCTCAAGTGGAATGGACACCGCGATGCCCTGACTCGAAATAAGGCCGGATATCCCTGCAGTGACTTGAATGCAGGCTCGTCTTGCATCTCCCAAGAAGAAAGGATGTCTGAATCCCCTGTGGAGACCACAGAGAAACACCTAGTTCCCCACCTCATGGCGATCGGAGGCCTCACATCCTTTGAAAATTCCAGAGGTACGCGGAGATCAGTGCCTCCAAAGGAGACGATGCCTGACTCCTCGTGAAACTTGATAGGAGTCCCAGGATTCTTGTGGCACGTGGAAAGGGACCCTTGGTCTCCCGCCTCAGCTGGAGAGGCGTCCCAATTGCCCTGCCAAGCCTCGAGGAGAATCCCGAGTTGTCCCTCGCAACTAGGCAGGAGTCCTGACGTGGCTGAACAAACACGTGGGTGGAAGGGCCATCCCCGTTGTAACTCGAGAATATACCCCAGGTTCCCGCCGCAACTCGAGAAAAACCATGAGACTTCCCCCTCGCCGCGAGATGAGGCCCGATTCCCCTGTACTGCGTGCAGAGCAATTCCGTCTTGCACATCACACATGAAAGGAGCCTTGATTTCCTTGATGGCACTCCAGAGAAACCCCAAGAACACTGTTTCAAGGCTAGAGGGATCCTGAGGTCACTGTTGCAACACGAAAGAACTCTGTGGACCAAAAATCAACTCAAAAAGAGAGGTTAGTCCCTGGATTCGTCTCCAGAGGAATACCACCTTACCACAAGCACCTCAAGAGGAGGCTTCTCTCAGCTCTAGGTATGTGAGAGGGACCCTGAGTTTGCGGCCTCAAGTGGAATGGACACCGCGATGCCCTGACTCGAAATAAGGCCGGATATCCCTGCAGTGACTTGAATGCAGGCTCGTCTTGCATCTCCCAGGACGAAAAGGTGTCTGAATCCCCTGTGGAGACCACAGAGAAAGACTTAGTTCCCCACCTCATCGCGACCGATAGCCTCACATCCTTTGAAAACTCCAGAGGTACGCGGAGATCAGTGCCTCCAAAGGAGACGATGCCTGACTCCTCGTGAAACTTGATAGGAGTCCCAGGATTCCTGTGGCACTTGGAAAGGGACACTTGGTCTCCCGCCTCAGCTGGAGAGGCGTCCCAATTGCCCTGCCAAGCCTCGAGGAGAATCCAGAGTTGTCCCTCGCAACTAGGCAGGAGTCCTGACGTCGCTGAAGAAACACGTGGGTGGAAGGGCCATCCCCGTCGTAACTCGAGAATATACCCCAGGTTCCCGCCGCAACTCGAGAAAAACCATGAGACTTCCCCCTCGCCGCGAGATGAGGCCCGATTCCCCTGCACTGCGTGCAGAGCAATTCCGTGTTGCACATCACACATGAAAGGAGCCTTGATTTCCTTGATGGCACTCCAGAGAAACCCCAAGAACACTGTTTCAAGGCTAGAGGGATCCTGAGGTCACTGTAGCAACACGAAAGAGCTCCGTGGGCCAAAAATCAACTCAAAAAGAGAGGTTAGTCCCTGGATTCGTCTCCAGAGGAATACCACCTTACCACAAGCACCTCAAGAGGAGGCTTCTCTCAGCTCTAGGTATGTGAGAGGGACCCTGAGTTTGCGGCCTCAAGTGGAATGGACACCGCGATGCCCTGACTCGAAATAAGGCCGGATATCCCTGCAGTGACTTGAATGCAGGCTCGTCTTGCATCTCCCAAGACGAAAGGGTGTCTGAATCCCCTGTGGAGACCACAGAGAAAGACCTAGTTCCCCACCTCATCGCGACAGGAGGCCTCAAATCCTTTGAAAACTCCAGAGGTATGCGGAGATCAGTGCCTCCAAAGGAGACGATGCCTGACTCCTCGTGAAACTTGATAGGAGACCCAGGATTCCTGTGGCACATGGAAAGGGACCCTTGGTCTCCCGTCTCAGGTGGAGAGGCGTCCCAATTGCCCTGCAAAGCCTCGAGGAGAATCCCGAGTTGTCCCTCGCAAGTAGGCAGGAGTCCTGACGTCGCTGAAGAAACACGTGGGTGGAAGGGCCATCCCCGTCGTAACTCGAGAATATACCCCTGGTTCCCGCCGCAACTCGAGAAAAACCATGAGACTTCCCCCTCGCCGCGAAATGAGGCCCGATTCCCCTGCACTGCGTGCAGAGCAATTCCGTGTTGCACATCACACATGAAAGGAGCCTTGATTTCCTTGATGGCACTCCAGAGAAACCCCAAGAACACTGTTTCAAGGCTAGAGGGATCCTGAGGTCACTGTAGCAACACGAAAGAGCTCCGTGGACCAAGAATCAACACGAGATGAGAGGTTAGTCCCTGGCTTCGACTCCTGAGGAATACCACCTTACCACAAGCACCTCAAGAGGAGGCTTCTCTCAGCTCTAGGTATGTGAGAGGGATCCTGAGTTTGCGGCCTCAAGTGGAATGGACACCGCGATGCCCTGACTCGAAATAAGGCCGGATATCCCTGCAGTGACTTGAATGCAGGCTCGTCTTGCATCTCCCAAGAAGAAAGGATGTCTGAATTCCCTGTGGAGACCACAGAGAAACACCTAGTTCCCCACCTCATGGCGATCGGAGGCCTCACATCCTTTGAAAATTCCAGAGGTACGCGGAGATCAGTGCCTCCAAAGGAGACGATGCCTGACTCCTCGTGAAACTTGATAGGAGTCCCAGGATTCTTGTGGCACGTGGAAAGGGACCCTTGGTCTCCCGCCTCAGCTGGAGAGGCGTCCCAATTGCCCTGCCAAGCCTCGAGGAGAATCCCGAGTTGTCCCTCGCAACTAGGCAGGAGTCCTGACGTGGCTGAACAAACACGTGGGTGGAAGGGCCATCCCCGTTGTAACTCGAGAATATACCCCAGGTTCCCGCCGCAACTCGAGAAAAACCATGAGACTTCCCCCTCGCCGCGAGATGAGGCCCGATTCCCCTGTACTGCGTGCAGAGCAATTCCGTCTTGCACATCACACATGAAAGGAGCCTTGATTTCCTTGATGGCACTCCAGAGAAACCCCAAGAACACTGTTTCAAGGCTAGAGGGATCCTGAGGTCACTGTTGCAACACGAAAGAACTCTGTGGACCAAAAATCAACTCAAAAAGAGAGGTTAGTCCCTGGATTCGTCTCCAGAGGAATACCACCTTACCACAAGCACCTCAAGAGGAGGCTTCTCTCAGCTCTAGGTATGTGAGAGGGACCCTGAGTTTGCGGCCTCAAGTGGAATGGACACCGCGATGCCCTGACTCGAAATAAGGCCGGATATCCCTGCAGTGACTTGAATGCAGGCTCGTCTTGCATCTCCCAGGACGAAAAGGTGTCTGAATCCCCTGTGGAGACCACAGAGAAAGACTTAGTTCCCCACCTCATCGCGACCGATAGCCTCACATCCTTTGAAAACTCCAGAGGTACGCGGAGATCAGTGCCTCCAAAGGAGACGATGCCTGACTCCTCGTGAAACTTGATAGGAGTCCCAGGATTCCTGTGGCACTTGGAAAGGGACACTTGGTCTCCCGCCTCAGCTGGAGAGGCGTCCCAATTGCCCTGCCAAGCCTCGAGGAGAATCCAGAGTTGTCCCTCGCAACTAGGCAGGAGTCCTGACGTCGCTGAAGAAACACGTGGGTGGAAGGGCCATCCCCGTCGTAACTCGAGAATATACCCCAGGTTCCCGCCGCAAGTCGAGAAAAACCATGAGACTTCCCCCTCGCCGCGAGATGAGGCCCGATTCCCCTGCACTGCGTGCAGAGCAATTCCGTGTTGCACATCACACATGAAAGGAGCCTTGATTTCCTTGATGGCACTCCAGAGAAACCCCAAGAACACTGTTTCAAGGCTAGAGGGATCCTGAGGTCACTGTAGCAACACGAAAGAGCTCCGTGGGCCAAAAATCAACTCGAGATGAGAGGTTAGTCCCTGGCTTCGACTCCAGAGGAATACCACCTTACCAAAAGCACCTCAAGAGGAGGCTTCTCTCAGCTCTAGGTATGTGAGAGGGACCCTGAGTTTGCGGCCTCAAGTGGAATGGACACCGCGATGCCCTGACGCAAAATAAGGCTGGATATCCCTGCAGTGACTTGAATGCAGGCTCGTCTTGCATCTCCCAAGATGAAAGGATGTCTGAATCCCCTGTGGAGACCACAGAGAAAGACCTAGTTCCCCACCTCATCGCGACCGGAGGCCTCACATCCTTTGAAAACTCCAGAGGTACGCGGAGATCAGTGCCTCCAAAGGAGACGATGCCTGACTCCTCGTGAAACTTGATAGGAGTCCCAGGATTCCTGTGGCACGTGGAAAGGGACCCTTGGTCTCCCGCCTCAGCTGGAGAGACGTCCCAATTGCCTTGCCAAGCCTCGAGGAGAATCCCGAGTTGTGTCTCGCAACTAGGCAAGAGTCCTGACGTGGCTGAACAAACACGTGTGTGGAAGGGCCATCCCCGTCGTAACTCGAGAATATACCCCAGGTTCCCGCCGCAACTCGAGAAAAACCATGAGACTTCCCCCTCGCCGCGAGATGAGGCCCGATTCCCCTGCACTGCGTGCAGAGCAATTCTGTGTTGCACATCACACATGAAAGGAGCCTTGATTTCCTTCATGGCACTCCAGAGAAACCCCAAGAACACTGTTTCAAGGCTAGAGGGATCCTGAGGTCACTGTAGCAACACGAAAGAGCTCCGTGGACCAAAAATCAACTCGAGATGAGAGGTTAGTCCCTGGCTTCGACTCCAGAGGAATACCACCTTACCACAAGCACCTCAAGAGGAGGCTTCTCTCAGCTCTAGGTATGTGAGAGGGACCCTGAGTTTGCGGCCTCAAGTGGAATGGACACCGCGATGCCCTGACTCGAAATAAGGCCGGATATCCCTGCAGTGACTGGAATGCAGGCTCGTCTTGCATCTCCCAAGACGAAAGGGTGTCTGAATCCCCTGTGGAGACCACAGAGAAAGACCTAGTTCCCCACCTCATCGCGACAGGAGGCCTCAAATCCTTTGAAAACTCCAGAGGTATGCGGAGATCAGTGCCTCCAAAGGAGACGATGCCTGACTCCTCGTGAAACTTGATAGGAGACCCAGGATTCCTGTGGCACATGGAAAGGGACCCTTGGTCTCCCGTCTCAGGTGGAGAGGCGTCCCAATTGCCCTGCAAAGCCTCGAGGAGAATCCCGAGTTGTCCCTCGCAAGTAGGCAGGAGTCCTGACGTCGCTGAAGAAACACGTGGGTGGAAGGGCCATCCCCGTTGTAACTCGAGAATATACCCCAGGTTCCCGCCGCAACTCGAGAAAAACCATGAGACTTCCCCCTCGCCGCGAGATGAGGCCCGATTTCCCTGCACTGCGTGCAGAGCAATTCCGGGTTGCACATCACACATGAAAGGAGCCTTGATTTCCTTGATGGCACTCCAGAGAAACCCCAAGAACACTGTTTCAAGGCTAGAGGGATCCTGAGGTCACTGTAGCAACACGAAAGAGCTCCGTGGACCAAGAATCAACACGAGATGAGAGGTTAGTCCCTGGCTTCGACTCCTGAGGAATACCACCTTACCACAAGCACCTCAAGAGGAGGCTTCTCTCAGCTCTAGGTATGTGAGAGGGATCCTGAGTTTGCGGCCTCAAGTGGAATGGACACCGCGATGCCCTGACTCGAAATAAGGCCGGATATCCCTGCAGTGACTTGAATGCAGGCTCGTCTTGCATCTCCCAAGAAGAAAGGATGTCTGAATCCCCTGTGGAGACCACAGAGAAACACCTAGTTCCCCACCTCATGGCGATCGGAGGCCTCACATCCTTTGAAAATTCCAGAGGTACGCGGAGATCAGTGCCTCCAAAGGAGACGATGCCTGACTCCTCGTGAAACTTGATAGGAGTCCCAGGATTCTTGTGGCACGTGGAAAGGGACCCTTGGTCTCCCGCCTCAGCTGGAGAGGCGTCCCAATTGCCCTGCCAAGCCTCGAGGAGAATCCCGAGTTGTCCCTCGCAACTAGGCAGGAGTCCTGACGTGGCTGAACAAACACGTGGGTGGAAGGGCCATCCCCGTCGTAACTCGAGAATATACCCCAGGTTCCCGCCGCAACTCGAGAAAAACCATGAGACTTCCCCCTCGCCGCGAGATGAGGCCCGATTCCCCTGTACTGCGTGCAGAGCAATTCCGTCTTGCACATCACACATGAAAGGAGCCTTGATTTCCTTGATGGCACTCCAGAGAAACCCCAAGAACACTGTTTCAAGGCTAGAGGGATCCTGAGGTCACTGTTGCAACACGAAAGAACTCTGTGGACCAAAAATCAACTCAAAAAGAGAGGTTAGTCCCTGGATTCGTCTCCAGAGGAATACCACCTTACCACAAGCACCTCAAGAGGAGGCTTCTCTCAGCTCTAGGTATGTGAGAGGGACCCTGAGTTTGCGGCCTCAAGTGGAATGGACACCGCGATGCCCTGACTCGAAATAAGGCCGGATATCCCTGCAGTGACTTGAATGCAGGCTCGTCTTGCATCTCCCAGGACGAAAAGGTGTCTGAATCCCCTGTGGAGACCACAGAGAAAGACTTAGTTCCCCACCTCATCGCGACCGATAGCCTCACATCCTTTGAAAACTCCAGAGGTACGCGGAGATCAGTGCCTCCAAAGGAGACGATGCCTGACTCCTCGTGAAACTTGATAGGAGTCCCAGGATTCCTGTGGCACTTGGAAAGGGACACTTGGTCTCCCGCCTCAGCTGGAGAGGCGTCCCAATTGCCCTGCCAAGCCTCGAGGAGAATCCAGAGTTGTCCCTCGCAACTAGGCAGGAGTCCTGACGTCGCTGAAGAAACACGTGGGTGGAAGGGCCATCCCCGTCGTAACTCGAGAATATACCCCAGGTTCCCGCCGCAAGTCGAGAAAAACCATGAGACTTCCCCCTCGCCGCGAGATGAGGCCCGATTCCCCTGCACTGCGTGCAGAGCAATTCCGTGTTGCACATCACACATGAAAGGAGCCTTGATTTCCTTGATGGCACTCCAGAGAAACCCCAAGAACACTGTTTCAAGGCTAGAGGGATCCTGAGGTCACTGTAGCAACACGAAAGAGCTCCGTGGGCCAAAAATCAACTCGAGATGAGAGGTTAGTCCCTGGCTTCGACTCCAGAGGAATACCACCTTACCAAAAGCACCTCAAGAGGAGGCTTCTCTCAGCTCTAGGTATGTGAGAGGGACCCTGAGTTTGCGGCCTCAAGTGGAATGGACACCGCGATGCCCTGACGCAAAATAAGGCTGGATATCCCTGCAGTGACTTGAATGCAGGCTCGTCTTGCATCTCCCAAGATGAAAGGATGTCTGAATCCCCTGTGGAGACCACAGAGAAAGACCTAGTTCCCCACCTCATCGCGACCGGAGGCCTCACATCCTTTGAAAACTCCAGAGGTACGCGGAGATCAGTGCCTCCAAAGGAGACGATGCCTGACTCCTCGTGAAACTTGATAGGAGTCCCAGGATTCCTGTGGCACGTGGAAAGGGACCCTTGGTCTCCCGCCTCAGCTGGAGAGGCGTCCCAATTGCCTTGCCAAGCCTCGAGGAGAATCCCGAGTTGTGTCTCGCAACTAGGCAAGAGTCCTGACGTGGCTGAACAAACACGTGTGTGGAAGGGCCATCCCCGTCGTAACTCGAGAATATACCCCAGGTTCCCGCCGCAACTCGAGAAAAACCATGAGACTTCCCCCTCGCCGCGAGATGAGGCCCGATTCCCCTGCACTGCGTGCAGAGCAATTCTGTGTTGCACATCACACATGAAAGGAGCCTTGATTTCCTTCATGGCACTCCAGAGAAACCCCAAGAACACTGTTTCAAGGCTAGAGGGATCCTGAGGTCACTGTAGCAACACGAAAGAGCTCCGTGGACCAAAAATCAACTCGAGATGAGAGGTTAGTCCCTGGCTTCGACTCCAGAGGAATACCACCTTACCACAAGCACCTCAAGAGGAGGCTTCTCTCAGCTCTAGGTATGTGAGAGGGACCCTGAGTTTGCGGCCTCAAGTGGAATGGACACCGCGATGCCCTGACTCGAAATAAGGCCGGATATCCCTGCAGTGACTGGAATGCAGGCTCGTCTTGCATCTCCCAAGACGAAAGGGTGTCTGAATCCCCTGTGGAGACCACAGAGAAAGACCTAGTTCCCCACCTCATCGCGACAGGAGGCCTCAAATCCTTTGAAAACTCCAGAGGTATGCGGAGATCAGTGCCTCCAAAGGAGACGATGCCTGACTCCTCGTGAAACTTGATAGGAGACCCAGGATTCCTGTGGCACATGGAAAGGGACCCTTGGTCTCCCGTCTCAGGTGGAGAGGCGTCCCAATTGCCCTGCAAAGCCTCGAGGAGAATCCCGAGTTGTCCCTCGCAAGTAGGCAGGAGTCCTGACGTCGCTGAAGAAACACGTGGGTGGAAGGGCCATCCCCGTTGTAACTCGAGAATATACCCCAGGTTCCCGCCGCAACTCGAGAAAAACCATGAGACTTCCCCCTCGCCGCGAGATGAGGCCCGATTTCCCTGCACTGCGTGCAGAGCAATTCCGTGTTGCACATCACACATGAAAGGAGCCTTGATTTCCTTGATGGCACTCCAGAGAAACCCCAAGAACACTGTTTCAAGGCTAGAGGGATCCTGAGGTCACTGTAGCAACACGAAAGAGCTCCGTGGACCAAGAATCAACACGAGATGAGAGGTTAGTCCCTGGCTTCGACTCCTGAGGAATACCACCTTACCACAAGCACCTCAAGAGGAGGCTTCTCTCAGCTCTAGGTATGTGAGAGGGATCCTGAGTTTGCGGCCTCAAGTGGAATGGACACCGCGATGCCCTGACTCGAAATAAGGCCGGATATCCCTGCAGTGACTTGAATGCAGGCTCGTCTTGCATCTCCCAAGAAGAAAGGATGTCTGAATCCCCTGTGGAGACCACAGAGAAACACCTAGTTCCCCACCTCATGGCGATCGGAGGCCTCACATCCTTTGAAAATTCCAGAGGTACGCGGAGATCAGTGCCTCCAAAGGAGACGATGCCTGACTCCTCGTGAAACTTGATAGGAGTCCCAGGATTCTTGTGGCACGTGGAAAGGGACCCTTGGTCTCCCGCCTCAGCTGGAGAGGCGTCCCAATTGCCCTGCCAAGCCTCGAGGAGAATCCCGAGTTGTCCCTCGCAACTAGGCAGGAGTCCTGACGTGGCTGAACAAACACGTGGGTGGAAGGGCCATCCCCGTCGTAACTCGAGAATATACCCCAGGTTCCCGCCGCAACTCGAGAAAAACCATGAGACTTCCCCCTCGATGCGAGATGAGGCCCGATTCCCCTGTACTGCGTGCAGAGCAATTCCGTGTTGCACATCACACATGAAAGGAGCCTTGATTTCCTTGATGGCACTCCAGAGAAACCCCAAGAACACTGTTTCAAGGCTAGAGGGATCCTGAGGTCACTGTAGCAACACGAAAGAACTCTGTGGACCAAAAATCAACTCGAAAAGAGAGGTTAGTCCCTGGATTCGTCTCCAGAGGAATACCACCTTACCACAAGCACCTCAAGAGGAGGCTTCTCTCAGCTCTAGGTATGTGAGAGGGACCCTGAGTTTGCGGCCTCAAGTGGAATGGACACCGCGATGCCCTGACTCGAAATAAGGCCGGATATCCCTGCAGTGACTTCAATGCCGGCTCGTCTTGCATTTCCCAGGACGAAAGGATGTCTGAATCCCCTGTGGAATGCACAAAGAAAGACTTAGTTCCCCACCTCATCGCGATCGATAGCCTCACATCCTTTGAAAACTCCAGAGGTACGCGGAGAGCAGTGCCTCCAAAGGAGACGATGCCTGACTCCTCGTGAAACTTGATAGGAGTCCCAGGATTCCTGTGGCACTTGGAAAGGGACCCTTGGTCTCCCGCCTCAGCTGGAGAGGCGTCCCAATTGCCCTGCCAAGCCTCGAGGAGAATCCAGAGTTGTCCCTCGCAACTAGGCAGGAGTCCTGACGTCGCTGAAGAAACACGTGGGTGGAAGGGCCATCCCCGTCTTAACTCGAGAATATATCCCAGGTTCCCGCCGCAACTCGAGAAAAACCATGAGACTTCCCCCTCGCCGCGAGATGAGGCCCGATTCCCCTGCACTGCGTGCAGAGCAATTCCGTGTTGCACATCACACATGAAAGGAGCCTTGATTTCCTTGATGGCACTCCAGAGAAACCCCAAGAACACTGTTTCAAGGCTAGAGGGATCCTGAGGTCACTGTAGCAACACGAAAGAGCTCCGTGGACCAAGAATCAATTTGAGATGAGAGGTTAGTCCCTGGATTCGTCTCCAGAGGAATACCACCTTACCACAAGCACCTCAAGAGGAGGCTTCTCTCAGCTCTAGGTATGTGAGAGGGACCCTGAGTTTGCGGCCTCAAGTGGAATGGACACCGCGATGCCCTGACTCGAAATAAGGCCGGATATCCCTGCAGTGACTTCAATGCAGGCTCGTCTTGCATCTCCCAGGACGAAAGGATGTCTGAATCCCCTGTGGAAAGCACAGAGAAAGACTTAGTTCCCCACCTCATCGCGACCGATAGCCTCACATCCTTTGAAAACTCCAGAGGTACGCGGAGATCAGTGCCTCCAAAGGAGACGATGCCTGACTCCTCGTGAAACTTGATAGGAGTCCCAGGATTCCTGTGGCACTTGGAAAGGGACACTTGGTCTCCCGCCTCAGCTGGAGAGGCGTCCCAATTGCCCTGCCAAGCCTCGAGGAGAATCCAGAGTTGTCCCTCGCAACTAGGCAGGAGTCCTGACGTCACTGAAGAAACACGTGGGTGGAAGGGCCATCCCCGTCGTAACTCGAGAATATACCCCAGGATCCTGCCGCAACTCGAGAAAAACCATGAGACTTCCCCCTCGCCGCGAGATGAGGCCGGATTCCCCTGTACTGCGTGCAGAGCAATTCCGTGTTGCACATCACACATGAAAGGAGCCTTGATTTCCTTGATGGCACTCCAGAGAAACCCCAAGAACACTGTTTCAAGGCTAGAGGGATCCTGAGGTCACTGTTGCAACACGAAAGAACTCTGTGGACCAAAAATCAACTCAAAAAGAGAGGTTAGTCCCTGGATTCGTCTCCAGAGGAATACCACCTTACCACAAGCACCTCAAGAGGAGGCTTCTCTCAGCTCTAGGTATGTGAGAGGGACCCTGAGTTTGCGGCCTCAAGTGGAATGGACACCGCGATGCCCTGACTCGAAATAAGGCCGGATATCCCTGCAGTGACTTGAATGCAGGCTCGTCTTGCATCTCCCAAGACGAAAGGGTGTCTGAATCCGCTGTGGAGACCACAGAGAAAGACCTAGTTCCCCACCTCATCGCGACAGGAGGCCTCAAATCCTTTGAAAACTCCAGAGGTATGCGGAGATCAGTGCCTCCAAAGGAGACGATGCCTGACTCCTCGTGAAACTTGATAGGAGACCCAGGATTCCTGTGGCACATGGAAAGGGACCCTTGGTCTCCCGTCTCAGGTGGAGAGGCGTCCCAATTGCCCTGCAAAGCCTCGAGGAGAATCCCGAGTTGTCCCTCGCAAGTAGGCAGGAGTCCTGACGTCGCTGAAGAAACACGTGTGTGGAAGGGCCATCCCCGTCGTAACTCGAGAATATACCCCAGGTTCCCGCCGCAACTCGAGAAAAACCATGAGACTTCCCCCTCGCCGCGAGATGAGGCCCGATTTCCCTGCACTGCGTGCAGAGCAATTCCGTGTTGCACATCACACATGAAAGGAGCCTTGATTTCCTTGATGGCACTCCAGAGAAACCCCAAGAACACTGTTTCAAGGCTAGAGGGATCCTGAGGTCACTGTAGCAACACGAAAGAGCTCCGTGGACCAAGAATCAACACGAGATGAGAGGTTAGTCCCTGGCTTCGACTCCTGAGGAATACCAGCTTACCACAATCACCTCAAGAGGAGGCTTCTCTCAGCTCTATGTATGTGAGAGGGACCCTGAGTTTGCGGCCTCATGTGGAATGGACACCGCGATGCCCTGACGCGAAATAAGGCCGGATATCCCTGCAGTGACTTGAATGCAGGCTCGTCTAGCATCTCCCAAGAAGAAAGGATGTCTGAATCCCCTGTGGAGACCACAGAGAAACACCTAGTTCCCCACCTCATCGCGACCGGAGGCCTCACATCCTTTGAAAACTCCAGAGGTACGCGGAGATCAGTGCCTCCAAAGGAGACGATGCCTGACTCCTCGTGAAACTTGATAGGAGTCCCAGGATTCTTGTGGCACGTGGAAAGGGACCCTTGGTCTCCCGCCTCAGCTGGAGAGGCGTCCCAATTGCCTTGCCAAGACTCGAGGAGAATCCCGAGTTGTCCCTCGCAACTAGGCAGGAGTCCTGACGTCGCTGAAGAAACACGTGCGTGGAAGGGCCATCCCCGTCGTAACTCGAGAATATACCCCAGGTTCCCGCCGCAACTCGAGAAAAACCATGAGACTTCCCCCTCGATGAGAGATGAGGCCCGATTCCCCTGTACTGCGTGCAGAGCAATTCCGTCTTGCACATCACACATGAAAGGAGCCTTGATTTCCTTGATGGCACTCCAGAGAAACCCCAAGAACACTGTTTCAAGGATAGAGGGATCCTGAGGTCACTGTAGCAACACGAAAGAACTCTGTGGACCAAAAATCAACTCGAAAAGAGAGGTTAGTCCCTGGATTCGTCTCCAGAGGAATACCACCTTACCACAAGCACCTCAAGAGGAGGCTTCTCTCAGCTCTAGGTATGTGAGAGGGACCCTGAGTTTGCGGCCTCAAGTGGAATGGACACCGCGATGCCCTGACTCGAAATAAGGCCGGATATCCCTTCAGTGACTTCAATGCAGGCTCGTCTTGCATCTCCCAGGACGAAAGGATGTCTGAATCCCCTGTGGAAAGCACAGAGAAAGACTTAGTTCCCCACCTCATCGCGACCGATAGCCTCACATTCTTTGAAAACTCCAGAGGTACGCGGAGATCAGTGCCTCCAAAGGAGACGATACCTGACTCCTCGTGAAACTTGATAGGAGTCCCAGGATTCCTGTGGCACTTGGAAAGGGACACTTGGTCTCCCGCCTCAGCTGGAGAGGCGTCCCAATTGCCCTGCCAAGCCTCGAGGAGAATCCAGAGTTGTCCCTCGCAACTAGGCAGGAGTCCTGACGTCACTGAAGAAACACGTGGGTGGAAGGGCCATCCCCGTCGTAACTCGAGAATATACCCCAGGTTCCCGCCGCAACTCGAGAAAAACCATGAGACTTCCCCCTCGCCGCGAGATGAGGCCCGATTCCCCTGCACTGCGTGCAGAGCAATTCCGTGTTGCACATCACACATGAAAGGAGCCTTGATTTCCTTGATGGCACTCCAGAGAAACCCCAAGAACACTGTTTCAAGGCTAGAGGGATCCTGAGGTCACTGTAGCAACACGAAAGAGCTCCGTGGGCCAAAAATCAACTCGAGATGAGAGGTTAGTCCCTGGCTTCGACTCCAGAGGAATACCACCTTACCACAAGCACCTCAAGAGGAGGCTTCTCTCAGCTCTAGGTATGTGAGAGGGACCCTGAGTTTGCGGCCTCAAGTGGAATGGACACCGCGATGCCCTGACGCGAAGTAAGGCTGGATATCCCTGCAGTGACTTGAATGCAGGCTCGTCTTGCATCTCCCAAGATGAAAGGATGTCTGAATCCCCTGTGGAGACCACAGAGAAAGACCTATTTCCCCATCTCATCGCGACCGGAGGCCTCACATCCTTTGAAAACTCCAGAGGTACGCGGAGATCAGTGCCTCCAAAGGAGACGATGCCTGACTCCTCGTGAAACTTGATAGGAGTCCCAGGATTCTTGTGGCACGTGGAAAGGGACCCTTGGTCTCCCGCCTCAGCTGGAGAGGCGTCCCAATTGCCCTGCCAAGCCTCGAGGAGAATCCCGAGTTGTCCCTCGCAACTAGGCAGGAGTCCTGACGTCGCTGAAGAAACACGTGGGTGGAAGGGCCATCCCCGTCGTAACTCGAGAATATACCCCAGGTTCCCGCCGCAACTCGAGAAAAACCATGAGACTTCCCCCTCGCCGCGAGATGAGGCCCGATTCCCCTGCACTGCGTGCAGAGCAATTCCGTGTTGCACATCACACATGAAAGGAGCCTTGATTTCCTTGATGGCACTCCAGAGAAACCCCAAGAACACTGTTTCAAGGCTAGAGGGATCCTGAGGTCACTGTAGCAACACGAAAGAGCTCCGTGGGCCAAAAATCAACTCGAGATGAGAGGTTAGTCCCTGGCTTCGACTCCAGAGGAATACCACCTTACCACAAGCACCTCAAGAGGAGGCTTCTCTCAGCTCTAGGTATGTGAGAGGGACCCTGAGTTTGCGGCCTCAAGTGGAATGGACACCGCGATGCCCTGACGCAAAATAAGGCTGGATATCCCTGCAGTGACTTGAATGCAGGCTCGTCTTGCATCTCCCAAGATGAAAGGATGTCTGAATCCCCTGTGGAGACCACAGAGAAAGACCTAGTTCCCCACCTCATCGCGACCGGAGGCCTCACATCCTTTGAAAACTCCAGAGGTACGCGGAGATCAGTGCCTCCAAAGGAGACGATGCCTGACTCCTCGTGAAACTTGATAGGAGTCCCAGGATTCCTGTGGCACTTGGAAAGGGACCCTTGGTCTCCCGCCTCAGCTGGAGAGGCGTCCCAATTGCCCTGCCAAGCCTCGAGGAGAATCCAGAGTTGTCCCTCGCAACTAGGCAGGAGTCCTGACGTCGCTGAAGAAACACGTGGGTGGAAGGGCCATCCCCGTCTTAACTCGAGAATATACCCCAGGTTTCCGCCGCAACTCGAGAAAAACCATGAGACTTCCCCCTCGCCGCGAGATGAGGCCCGATTCCCCTGCACTGCGTGCAGAGCAATTCCGTGTTGCACATCACACATGAAAGGAGCCTTGATTTCCTTGATGGCACTCCAGAGAAACCCCAAGAACACTGTTTCAAGGCTAGAGGGATCCTGAGGTCACTGTAGCAACACGAAAGAGCTCCGTGGACCAAGAATAAATTTGAGATGAGAGGTTAGTCCCTGGCTTCGACTCCTGAGGAATACCAGCTTACCACAATCACCTCAAGAGGAGGCTTCTCTCAGCTCTATGTATGTGAGAGGGACCCTGAGTTTGCGGCCTCATGTGGAATGGACACCGCGATGCCCTGACGCGAAATAAGGCCGGATATCCCTGCAGTGACTTGAATGCAGGCTCGTCTAGCATCTCCCAAGAAGAAAGGATGTCTGAATCCCCTGTGGAGACCACAGAGAAACACCTAGTTCCCCACCTCATCGCGACCGGAGGCCTCACATCCTTTGAAAACTCCAGAGGTACGCGGAGATCAGTGCCTCCAAAGGAGACGATGCCTGACTCCTCGTGAAACTTGATAGGAGTCCCAGGATTCTTGTGGCACGTGGAAAGGGACCCTTGGTCTCCCGCCTCAGCTGGAGAGGCGTCCCAATTGCCTTGCCAAGACTCGAGGAGAATCCCGAGTTGTCCCTCGCAACTAGGCAGGAGTCCTGACGTCGCTGAAGAAACACGTGCGTGGAAGGGCCATCCCCGTCGTAACTCGAGAATATACCCCAGGTTCCCGCCGCAACTCGAGAAAAACCATGAGACTTCCCCCTCAATGAGAGATGAGGCCCGATTCCCCTGTACTGCGTGCAGAGCAATTCCGTCTTGCACATCACACATGAAAGGAGCCTTGATTTCCTTGATGGCACTCCAGAGAAACCCCAAGAACACTGTTTCAAGGATAGAGGGATCCTGAGGTCACTGTAGCAACACGAAAGAACTCTGTGGACCAAGAATCAACTCGAAAAGAGAGGTTAGTCCTGGATTCGTCTCCAGAGGAATACCACCTTACCACAAGCACCTCAAGAGGAGGCTTCTCTCAGCTCTAGGTATGTGAGAGGGACCCTGAGTTTGCGGCCTCAAGTGGAATGGACACCGCGATGCCCTGACTCGAAATAAGGCCGGATATCCCTGCAGTGACTTCAATGCAGGCTCGTCTTCCATCTCCCAGGACGAAAGGATGTCTGAATCCCCTGTGGAAAGCACAGAGAAAGACTTAGTTCCCCACCTCATCGCGACCGATAGCCTCACATTCTTTGAAAACTCCAGAGGTACGCGGAGATCAGTGCCTCCAAAGGAGACGATACCTGACTCCTCGTGAAACTTGATAGGAGTCCAAGGATTCCTGTGGCACTTGGAAAGGGACACTTGGTCTCCCGCCTCAGCTGGAGAGGCGTCCCAATTGCCCTGCCAAGCCTCGAGGAGAATCCAGAGTTGTCCCTCGCAACTAGGCAGGAGTCCTGACGTCACTGAAGAAACACGTGGGTGGAAGGGCCATCCCCGTCGTAACTCGAGAATATACCCCAGGTTCCCGCCGCAACTCGAGAAAAACCATGAGACTTCCCCCTCGCCGCGAGATGAGGCCCGATTCCCCTGCACTGCGTGCAGAGCAATTCCGTGTTGCACATCACACATGAAAGGAGCCTTGATTTCCTTGATGGCACTCCAGAGAAACCCCACGAACACTGTTTCAAGGCTAGAGGGATCCTGAGGTCACTGTAGCAACACGAAAGAGCTCCGTGGGCCAAAAATCAACTCGAGATGAGAGGTTAGTCCCTGGCTTCGACTCCAGAGGAATACCACCTTACCACAAGCACCTCAAGAGGAGGCTTCTCTCAGCTCTAGGTATGTGAGAGGGACCCTGAGTTTGCGGCCTCAAGTGGAATGGACACCGCGATGCCCTGACGCGAAGTAAGGCTGGATATCCCTGCAGTGACTTGAATGCAGGCTCGTCTTGCATCTCCCAAGATGAAAGGATGTCTGAATCCCCTGTGGAGACCACAGAGAAAGACCTATTTCCCCATCTCATCGCGACCGGAGGCCTCACATCCTTTGAAAACTCCAGAGGTACGCGGAGATCAGTGCCTCCAAAGGAGACGATGCCTGACTCCTCGTGAAACTTGATAGGAGTCCCAGGATTCTTGTGGCACGTGGAAAGGGACCCTTGGTCTCCCGCCTCAGCTGGAGAGGCGTCCCAATTGCCTTGCCAAGACTCGAGGAGAATCCCGAGTTGTCCCTCGCAACTAGGCAGGAGTCCTGACGTCGCTGAAGAAACACGTGCGTGGAAGGGCCATCCCCGTCGTAACTCGAGAATATACCCCAGGTTCCCGCCGCAACTCGAGAAAAACCATGAGACTTCCCCCTCGATGAGAGATGAGGCCCGATTCCCCTGTACTGCGTGCAGAGCAATTCCGTCTTGCACATCACACATGAAAGGAGCCTTGATTTCCTTGATGGCACTCCAGAGAAACCCCAAGAACACTGTTTCAAGGATAGAGGGATCCTGAGGTCACTGTAGCAACACGAAAGAACTCTGTGGACCAAAAATCAACTCGAAAAGAGAGGTTAGTCCCTGGATTCGTCTCCAGAGGAATACCACCTTACCACAAGCACCTCAAGAGGAGGCTTCTCTCAGCTCTAGGTATGTGAGAGGGACCCTGAGTTTGCGGCCTCAAGTGGAATGGACACCGCGACGCCCTGACTCGAAATAAGGCCGGATATCCCTGCAGTGACTTCAATGCAGGCTCGTCTTGCATCTCCCAGGACGAAAGGATGTCTGAATCCCCTGTGGAAAGCACAGAGAAAGACTTAGTTCCCCACCTCATCGCGACCGATAGCCTCACATCCTTTGAAAACTCCAGAGGTACGCGGAGATCAGTGCCTCCAAAGGAGACGATGCCTGACTCCTCGTGAAACTTGATAGGAGTCCCAGGATTCCTGTGGCACTTGGAAAGGGACACTTGGTCTCCCTCCTCAGCTGGAGAGGCGTCCCAATTGCCCTGCCAAGCCTCGAGGAGAATCCAGAGTTGTCCCTCGCAACTAGGCAGGAGTCCTGACGTCACTGAAGAAACACGTGGGTGGAAGGGCCATCCCCGTCGTAACTCGAGAATATACCCCAGGTTCCCGCCGCAACTCGAGAAAAACCATGAGACTTCCCCCTCGCCGCGAGATGAGGCCCGATTCCCCTGCACTGCGTGCAGAGCAATTCCGTGTTGCACATCACACATGAAAGGAGCCTTGATTTCCTTGATGGCACTCCAGAGAAACCCCAAGAACACTGTTTCAAGGCTAGAGGGATCCTGAGGTCACTGTAGCAACACGAAAGAGCACCGTGGGCCAAAAATCAACTCGAGATGAGAGGTTAGTCCCTGGCTTCGACTCCAGAGGAATACCACCTTACCACAAGCACCTCAAGAGGAGGCTTCTCTCAGCTCTAGGTATGTGAGAGGGACCCTGAGTTTGCGGCCTCAAGTGGAATGGACACCGCGATGCCCTGACGCGAAGTAAGGCTGGATATCCCTGCAGTGACTTGAATGCAGGCTCGTCTTGCATCTCCCAAGATGAAAGGATGTCTGAATCCCCTGTGGAGACCACAGAGAAAGACCTATTTCCCCATCTCATTGCGACCGGAGGCCTCACATCCTTTGAAAACTCCAGAGGTACGCGGAGATCAGTGCCTCCAAAGGAGACGATGCCTGACTCCTCGTGAAACTTGGTAGGAGTCCCAGGATTCCTGTGGCATGTGGAAAGGGACCCTTGGTCTCCCGCCTCAGCTGGAGAGGCGTCCCAATTGCCTTGCCAAGCCTCGAGGAGAATCCCGAGTTGTGTCTCGCAACTAGGCAAGAGTCCTGACGTGGCTGAACAAACACGTGTGTGGAAGGGCCATCCCCGTCGTAACTGGAGAATATACCCCAGGTTCCCGCCGCAACTCGAGAAAAACCATGAGACTTCCCCCTCGCCGCGAGATGAGGCCCGATTCCCCTGCACTGCGTGCAGAGCAATTCCGTGTTGCACATCACACATGAAAGGAGCCTTGATTTCCTTCATGGCACTCCAGAGAAATCCCAAGAACACTGTTTCAAGGCTAGAGGGATCCTGAGGTCACTGTAGCAACACGAAAGAGCTCCGTGGACCAAAAATCAACTCGAGATGAGAGGTTAGTCCCTGGCTTCGACTCCAGAGGAATACCACCTTACCACAAGCACCTCAAGAGGAGGCTTCTCTCAGCTCTAGGTATGTGAGAGGGACCCTGAGTTTGCGGCCTCAAGTGGAATGGACACCGCGATGCCCTGACTCGAAATAAGGCCGGATATCCCTGCAGTGACTTCAATGCAGGCTCGTCTTGCATCTCCCAGGACGAAAGGATGTCTGAATCCCCTGTGGAAAGCACAGAGAAAGACTTAGTTCCCCACCTCATCGCGACCGATAGCCTCACATCCTTTGAAAACTCCAGAGGTACGCGGAGATCAGTGCCTCCAAAGGAGACGATGCCTGACTCCTCGTGAAACTTGATAGGAGTCCCAGGATTCCTGTGGCACTTGGAAAGGGACACTTGGTCTCCCGCCTCAGCTGGAGAGGCGTCCCAATTGCCCTGCCAAGCCTCGAGGAGAATCCAGAGTTGTCCAACGCAACTAGGCAGGAGTCCTGACGTCGCTGAAGAAACACCTGGGTGGAAGGGCCATCCCCGTCGTAACTCGAGAATATACCCCAGGTTCCCGCCGCAACTCGAGAAAAACCATGAGACTTCCCCCTCGCCGCGAGATGAGGCCCGATTCCCCTGCACTGCGTGCAGAGCAATTCCGTGTTGCACATCACACATGAAAGGAGCCTTGATTTCCTTGATGGCACTCCAGAGAAACCCCAAGAACACTGTTTCAAGGCTAGAGGGATCCTGAGGTCACTGTAGCAACACGAAAGAGCTCCGTGGGCCAAAAATCAACTCGAGATGAGAGGTTAGTCCCTGGCTTCGACTCCAGAGGAATACCACCTTACCACAAGCACCTCAAGAGGAGGCTTCTCTCAGCTCTAGGTATGTGAGAGGGACCCTGAGTTTGCGGCCTCAAGTGGAATGGACACCGCGATGCCCTGACGCGAAGTAAGGCTGGATATCCCTGCAGTGACTTGAATGCAGGCTCGTCTTGCATCTCCCAAGATGAAAGGATGTCTGAATCCCCTGTGGAGACCACAGAGAAAGACCTAGTTCCCCACCTCATCGCGACCGGAGGCCTCACATCCTTTGAAAACTCCAGAGGTACGCGGAGGTCAGTGCCTCCAAAGGAGACGATGCCTGACTCCTCGTGAAACTTGATAGGAGTCCCAGGATTCTTGTGGCACGTGGAAAGGGACCCTTGGTCTCCCGCCTCAGCTGGAGAGGCGTCCCAATTGCCCTGCCAAGCCTCGAGGAGAATCCCGAGTTGTCCCTCGCAACTAGGCAGGAGTCCTGACGTGGCTGAACAAACACGTGGGTGGAAGGGCCATCCCCGTCGTAACTCGAGAATATACCCCAGGTTCCCGCCGCAACTCGAGAAAAACCATGAGACTTCCCCCTCGCCGCGAGATGAGGCCCGATTCCCCTGCACTGCGTGCAGAGCAATTCCGTGTTGCACATCACACATGAAAGGAGCCTTGATTTCCTTGATGGCACTCCAGAGAAACCCCAAGAACACTGTTTCAAGGCTAGAGGGATCCTGAGGTCACTGTAGCAACACGAAAGAGCTCCGTGGACCAAGAATCAACACGAGATGAGAGGTTAGTCCCTGGCTTCGACTCCTGAGAAATACCACCTTACCACAAGCACCTCAAGAGGAGGCTTCTCTCAGCTCTAGGTATGTGAGAGGGATCCTGAGTTTGCGGCCTCAAGTGGAATGG
Source organism: Cervus elaphus (assembly GCF_910594005.1). Taxonomy (NCBI): domain Eukaryota; kingdom Metazoa; phylum Chordata; class Mammalia; order Artiodactyla; family Cervidae; genus Cervus; species Cervus elaphus. Next base: position 2,566,675 of record NC_057828.1, read on the forward strand.
ACACCGCGATGCCCTGACTCGAAATAAGGCCGGATATCCCTGCAGTGACTTGAATGCAGGCTCGTCTTGCATCTCCCAAGAAGAAAGGATGTCTGAATCCCCTGTGGAGACCACAGAGAAACACCTAGTTCCCCACCTCATGGCGATCGGAGGCCTCACATCCTTTGAAAATTCCAGAGGTACGCGGAGATCAGTGCCTCCAAAGGAGACGATGCCTGACTCCTCGTGAAACTTGATAGGAGTCCCAGGATTCTTGTGGCACGTGGAAAGGGACCCTTGGTCTCCCGCCTCAGCTGGAGAGGCGTCCCAATTTCCCTGCCAAGCCTCGAGGAGAATCCCGAGTTGTCCCTCGCAACTAGGCAGGAGTCCTGACGTGGCTGAACAAACACGTGGGTGGAAGGGCCATCCCCGTCGTAACTCGAGAATATACCCCAGGTTCCCGCCGCAACTCGAGAAAAACCATGAGACTTCCCCCTCGCCGCGAGATGAGGCCCGATTCCCCTGTACTGCGTGCAGAGCAATTCCGTCTTGCACATCACACATGAAAGGAGCCTTGATTTCCTTGATGGCACTCCAGAGAAACCCCAAGAACACTGTTTCAAGGCTAGAGGGATTCCTGAGGTCACTGTTGCAACACGAAAGAACTCTGTGGACCAAAAATCAACTCAAAAATAGAGGTTAGTCCCTGGATTCGTCTCCAGAGGAATACCACCTTACCACAAGCACCTCAAGAGGAGGCTTCTCTCAGCTCTAGGTATGTGAGAGGGACCCTGAGTTTGCGGCCTCAAGTGGAATGGACACCGCGATGCCCTGACTCGAAATAAGGCCGGATATCCCTGCAGTGACTGGAATGCAGGCTCGTCTTGCATCTCCCAAGACGAAAGGGTGTCTGAATCCCCTGTGGAGACCACAGAGAAAGACCTAGTTCCCCACCTCATCGCGACAGGAGGCCTCAAATCCTTTGAAAACTCCAGAGGTATGCGGAGATCAGTGCCTCCAAAGGAGACGATGCCTGACTCCTCGTGAAACTTGATAGGAGACCCAGGATTCCTGTGGCACATGGAAAGTGACCCTTGATCTCCCGTCTCAGGTGGAGAGGCGTCCCAATTGCCCTGCAAAGCCTCGAGGAGAATCCCGAGTTGTCCCTCGCAAGTAGGCAGGAGTCCTGACGTCGCTGAAGAAACACGTGGGTGGAAGGGCCATCCCCGTCGTAACTCGAGAATATACCCCAGGTTCCCGCCGCAACTCGAGAAAAACCATGAGACTTCCCCCTCGCCGCGAGATGAGGCCCGATTCCCCTGCACTGCGTGCAGAGCAATTCCGTCTTGCACATCACACATGAAAGGAGCCTTGATTTCCTTGATGGCACTCCAGAGAAACCCCAAGAACACTGTTTCAAGGCTAGAGGGATCCTGAGGTCACTGTAGCAACACGAAAGAGCTCCGTGGACCAAGAATCAACACGAGATGAGAGGTTAGTCCCTGGCTTCGACTCCTGAGGAATACCACCTTACCACAAGCACCTCAAGAGGAGGCTTCTCTCAGCTCTAGGTATGTGAGAGGGATCCTGAGTTTGCGGCCTCAAGTGGAATGGACACCGCGATGCCCTGACTCGAAATAAGGCCGGATATCCCTGCAGTGACTTGAATGCAGGCTCGTCTTGCATCTCCCAAGAAGAAAGGATGTCTGAATCCCCTGTGGAGACCACAGAGAAACACCTATTTCCCCACCTCATGTCGATCGGAGGCCTCACATCCTTTGAAAATTCCAGAGGTACGCGGAGATCAGTGCCTCCAAAGGAGACGATGCCTGACTCCTCGTGAAACTTGATAGGAGTCCCAGGATTCTTGTGGCACGTGGAAAGGGACCCTTGGTCTCCCGCCTCAGCTGGAGAGGCGTCCCAATTGCCCTGCCAAGCCTCGAGGAGAATCCCGAGTTGTCCCTCGCAACTAGGCAGGAGTCCTGACGTGGCTGAACAAACACGTGGGTGGAAGGGCCATCCCCGTCGTAACTCGAGAATATACCCCAGGTTCCCGCCGCAACTCGAGAAAAACCATGAGACTTCCCCCTCGCCGCGAGATGAGGCCCGATTCCCCTGTACTGCGTGCAGAGCAATTCCGTCTTGCACATCACACATGAAAGGAGCCTTGATTTCCTTGATGGCACTCCAGAGAAACCCCAAGAACACTGTTTCAAGGCTAGAGGGATCCTGAGGTCACTGTTGCAACACGAAAGAACTCTGTGGACCAAAAATCAACTCAAAAAGAGAGGTTAGTCCCTGGATTCGTCTCCAGAGGAATACCACCTTACCACAAGCACCTCAAGAGGAGGCTTCTCTCAGCTCTAGGTATGTGAGAGGGACCCTGAGTTTGCGGCCTCAAGTGGAATGGACACCGCGATGCCCTGACTCGAAATAAGGCCGGATATCCCTGCAGTGACTTGAATGCAGGCTCGTCTTGCATCTCCCAAGACGAAAGGGTGTCTGAATCCCCTGTGGAGACCACAGAGAAAGACTTAGTTCCCCACCTCATCGCGACCGATAGCCTCACATCTTTTGAAAACTCCAGAGGTACGCGGAGATCAGTGCCTCCAAAGGAGACGATGCCTGACTCCTCGTGAAACTTGATAGGAGTCCCAGGATTCCTGTGGCACTTGGAAAGGGACACTTGGTCTCCCGCCTCAGCTGGAGAGGCGTCCCAATTGCCCTGCCAAGCCTCGAGGAGAATCCAGAGTTGTCCCTCGCAACTAGGCAGGAGTCCTGACGTCGCTGAAGAAACACGTGGGTGGAAGGGCCATCCCCGTCGGAACTCGAGAATATACCCCAGGTTCCCGCCGCAACTCGAGAAAAACCATGAGACTTCCCCCTCGCCGCGAGATGAGGCCCGATTCCCCTGCACTGCGTGCAGAGCAATTCCGTCTTGCACATCACACATGAAAGGAGCCTTGATTTCCTTGTTGGCACTCCAGAGAAACCCCAAGAACACTGTTTCAAGGCTAGAGGGATCCTGAGGTCACTGTAGCAACACGAAAGAGCTCCGTGGGCCAAAAATCAACTCGAGATGAGAGGTTAGTCCCTGGCTTCGACTCCAGAGGAATACCACCTTACCACAAGCACCTCAAGAGGAGGCTTCTCTCAGCTCTAGGTATGTGAGAGGGACCCTGAGTTTGCGGCCTCAAGTGGAATGGACACCGCGATGCCCTGACGCAAAATAAGGCTGGATATCCCTGCAGTGACTTGAATGCAGGCTCGTCTTGCATCTCCCAAGATGAAAGGATGTCTGAATCCCCTGTGGAGACCACAGAGAAAGACCTAGTTCCCCACCTCATCGCGACCGGAGGCCTCACATCCTTTGAAAACTCCAGAGGTACGCGGAGATCAGTGCCTCCAAAGGAGACGATGCCTGACTCCTCGTGAAACTTGATAGGAGTCCCAGGATTCCTGTGGCACGTGGAAAGGGACCCTTGGTCTCCCGCCTCAGCTGGAGAGACGTCCCAATTGCCTTGCCAAGCCTCGAGGAGAATCCCGAGTTGTGTCTCGCAACTAGGCAAGAGTCCTGACGTGGCTGAACAAACACGTGTGTGGAAGGGCCATCCCCGTCGTAACTCGAGAATATACCCCAGGTTCCCGCCGCAACTCGAGAAAAACCATGAGACTTCCCCCTCGCCGCGAGATGAGGCCCGATTCCCCTGCACTGCGTGCAGAGCAATTCTGTGTTGCACATCACACATGAAAGGAGCCTTGATTTCCTTCATGGCACTCCAGAGAAACCCCAAGAACACTGTTTCAAGGCTAGAGGGATCCTGAGGTCACTGTAGCAACACGAAAGAGCTCCGTGGACCAAAAATCAACTCGAGATGAGAGGTTAGTCCCTGGCTTCGACTCCAGAGGAATACCACCTTACCACAAGCACCTCAAGAGGAGGCTTCTCTCAGCTCTAGGTATGTGAGAGGGACCCTGAGTTTGCGGCCTCAAGTGGAATGGACACCGCGATGCCCTGACTCGAAATAAGGCCGGATATCCCTGCAGTGACTGGAATGCAGGCTCGTCTTGCATCTCCCAAGACGAAAGGGTGTCTGAATCCCCTGTGGAGACCACAGAGAAAGACCTAGTTCCCCACCTTATCGCGACAGGAGGCCTCAAATCCTTTGAAAACTCCAGAGGTATGCGGAGATCAGTGCCTCCAAAGGAGACGATGCCTGACTCCTCGTGAAACTTGATAGGAGACCCAGGATTCCTGTGGCACGTTGAAAGGGACCCTTGGTCTCCCGCCTCAGCTGGAGAGGCGTCCCAATTGCCCTGCAAAGCCTCGAGGAGAATCCCGAGTTGTCCCTCGCAACTAGGCAGGAGTCCTGACATGGCTGAAGAAACACGTGGGTGGAAGGGCCATCCCCGTCGTAACTCGAGAATATACCCCAGGTTCCCGCCGCAACTCGAGAAAAATCATGAGACGTCCCCCTCGCCGCGAGATGAGGCCCGATTCCCCTGCACTGCGTGCAGAGCAATTCCGTGTTGCACATCACACATGAAAGGAGCCTTGATTTCCTTGATGGCACTCCAGAGAAACACCAAAAACACTGTTTCAAGGCTAGAGGGATCCTGAGGTCACTGTAGCAACACGAAAGAGCTCCGTGGACCAAGAATCAACACGAGATGAGAGGTTAGTTCCTGGCTTCGACTCCTGAGGAATACCACCTTACCACAAGCACCTCAAGAGGAGGCTTCTCTCAGCTCTAGGTATGTGAGAGGGATCCTGAGTTTGCGGCCTCAAGTGGAATGGACACCGCGATGCCCTGACTCGAAATAAGGCCGGATATCCCTGCAGTGACTTCAATGCAGGCTCGTCTTGCATCTCCCAAGAAGAAAGGATGTCTGAATCCCCTGTGGAGACCACAGAGAAACACCTAGTTCCCCACCTCATGGCGATCGGAGGCCTCACATCCTTTGAAAATTCCAGAGGTACGCGAAGATCAGTGCCTCCAAAGGAGACGATGCCTGACTCCTCGTGAAACTTGATAGGAGTCCCAGGATTCCTGTGGCACGTGGAAAGGGACCCTTGGTCTCCCGCCTCAGCTGGAGAGGCGTCCCAATTGCCCTGCCAAGCCTCGAGGAGAATCCCGAGTTGTCCCTCGCAACTAGGCAGGAGTCCTGACGTGGCTGAACAAACACGTGGGTGGAAGGGCCATCCCCGTCGTAACTCGAGAATATACCCCAGGTTCCCGCCGCAACTCGAGAAAAACCATGAGACTTCCCCCTCGCCGCGAGATGAGGCCCGATTCCCCTGTACTGCGTGCAGAGCAATTTCGTCTTGCACATCACACATGAAAGGAGCCTTGATTTCCTTGATGTCACTCCAGAGAAACCCCAAGAACACTGTTTCAAGGCTAGAGGGATCCTGAGGTCACTGTAGCAACACGAAAGAACTCTGTGGACCAAAAATCAACTCGAAAAGAGAGGTTAGTCCCTGGCTTCGTCTCCAGAGGAATACCACCTTACCACAAGCACCTCAAGAGGAGGCTTCTCTCAGCTCTATGTATGTGAGAGGGACCCTGAGTTTGCGGCCTCAAGTGGAATGGACACCGCGATGCCCTGACTCGAAATAAGGTCGGATATCCCTGCAGTGACTTCAATGCCGGCTGGTCTTGCATTTCCCAGGACGAAAGGATGTCTGAATCCCCTGTGGAATGCACAAAGAAAGACTTAGTTCCCCACCTCATCGCGATCGATAGCCTCACATCCTTTGAAAACACCAGAGGTACGCGGAGATCAGTGCCTCCAAAGGAGACGATGCCTGACTCCTCGTGAAACTTGATAGGAGTCCCAGGATTCCTGTGGCACTTGGAAAGGGACCCTTGGTCTCCCGCCTCAGCTGGAGAGGCGTCCCAATTGCCCTGCAAAGCCTCGAGGAGAATCCAGAGTTGTCCCTCGCAACTAGGCAGGAGTCCTGACGTCGCTGAAGAAACACGTGGGTGGAAGGGCCATCCCCGTCTTAACTCGAGAATATACCCCAGGTTCCCGCCGCAACTCGAGAAAAACCATGAGACTTCCCCCTCGCCGCGAGATGAGGCCCGATTCCCCTGCACTGCATGCAGAGCAATTCCGTGTTGCACATCACACATGACAGGAGCCTTGATTTCCTTGATGGCACTCCAGAGAAACCCCAAGAACACTGTTTCAAGGCTAGAGGGATCCTGAGGTCACTGTAGCAACACGAAAGAGCTCCGTGGACCAAGAATAAATTCGAGATGAGAGGTTAGTCCCTGGCTTCGACTCCCGAGGAATACCAGCTTACCACAATCACCTCAAGAGGAGGCTTCTCTCAGCTCTAGGTATGTGAGAGGGACCCTGAGTTTGCGGCCTCAAGTGGAATGGACACCGCGATGCCCTGACTCGAAATAAGGCCGGATATCCCTGCAGTGACTGGAATGCAGGCTCGTCTTGCATCTCCCAAGACGAAAGGGTGTCTGAATCCCCTGTGGAGACCACAGAGAAAGACCTAGTTCCCCACCTCATCGCGACAGGAGGCCTCACATCCTTTGAAAACTCCAGAGGTATGCGGAGATCAGTGCCTCCAAAGGAGACGATGCCTGACTCCTCATGAAACTTGATAGGGGACCCAGGATTCCTGTGGCACGTGGAAAGGGACCCTTGGTCTCCCGCCTCAGCTGGAGAGGCGTTCCAATTGCCCTGCCAAGCCTCGAGGAGAATCCCGAGTTGTCCCTCGCAACTAGGCAGGAGTCCTGACATGGCTGAACACACACGTGGGTGGAAGGGCCATCTCCGTCGTAACTCGAGAATATATCCCAGGTTCCCGCCGCAACTCGAGAAAAACCATGAGACTTCCCCCTCGCCGCGAGATGAGGCCCGATTCCCCTGCACTGCGTGCAGAGCAATTCCGTGTTGCACATCACACATGAAAAGAGCCTTTATTTCCTTGATGGCACTCCAGAGAAACCCCAAGAACACTGTTTCAAGGCTAGAGGGATCCTCAGGTCACTGTGGCAACACGAAAGAGCTCCGTGGACCAAGAATCAACACGAGATGAGAGGTTAGTCCCTGGCTTCGACTCCAGAGGAATACCACCTTACCACAAGCACCTCAAGAGGAGGCTTCTCTCAGCTCTAGGTATGTGAGAGGGACCCTGAGTTTGCGGCCTCAAGTGGAATGGACACCGCGATGCCCTGACTCGAAATAAGGCCGGATATCCCAGCAGTGACTTGAATGCAGGCTCGTCATGCATCTCCCAAGATGAAAGTATGTCTGAATCCCCTGTGGAGACCAGAGAGAAACACCTAGTTCCCCACCTCATCGCGACCGGAGGCCTCACATCCTTTGAAAATTCCAGAGGTACGCGGAGATCAGTGCCTCCAAAGGAGACGATGCCTGACTCCTCGTGAAACTTGATAGGAGTCCCAGGATTCTTGTGGCACGTGGAAAGGGACCCTTGGTCTCCCGCCTCAGCTGGAGAGGCGTCCCAATTGCCCTGCCAAGCCTCGAGGAGAATCCAGAGTTGTCCCTCGCAACTAGGCAGGAGTCCTGACGTCGCTGAAGAAACACGTGGGTGGAAGGGCCATCCCCGTCGTAACTCGAGAATATACCCCAGGTTCCCGCCGCAACTCGAGAAAAACCATGAGACTTCCCCCTCGCCGCGAGATGAGGCCCGATTCCCCTGCACTGCGTGCAGAGCAATTCCGTGTTGCACATCACACATGAAAGGAGCCTTGATTTCCTTGATGGCACTCCAGAGAAACCCCAAGAACACTGTTTCAAGGCTAGAGGGATCCTGAGGTCACTGTAGCAACACGAAAGAGCTCCGTGGGCCAAAAATCAACTCGAGATGAGAGGTTAGTCCCTGGCTTCGACTCCAGAGGAATACCACCTTACCACAAGCACCTCAAGAGGAGGCTTCTCTCAGCTCTAGGTATGTGAGAGGGACCCTGAATTTGCGGCCTCAAGTGGAATGGACACCGCGATGCCCTGACGCAAAATAAGGCTGGATATCCCTGCAGTGACTTGAATGCAGGCTCGTCTTGCATCTCCCAAGATGAAAGGATGTCTGAATCCCCTGTGGAGACCACAGAGAAAGACCTAGTTCCCCACCTCATCGCGACCGGAGGCCTCACATCCTTTGAAAACTCCAGAGGTACGCGGAGATCAGTGCCTCCAAAGGAGACGATGCCTGACTCCTCGTGAAACTTGATAGGAGTCCCAGGATTCCTGTGGCACGTGGAAAGGGACCCTTGGTCTCCCGCCTCAGCTGGAGAGACGTCCCAATTGCCTTGCCAAGCCTCGAGGAGAATCCCGAGTTGTGTCTCGCAACTAGTCAAGAGTCCTGACGTGGCTGAACAAACACGTGTGTGCAAGGGCCATCCCCGTCGTAACTCGAGAATATACCCCAGGTTCCCGCCGCAACTCGAGAAAAACCATGAGACTTCCCCCTCGCCGCGAGATGAGGCCCGATTCCCCTGCACTGCGTGCAGAGCAATTCTGTGTTGCACATCACACATGAAAGGAGCCTTGATTTCCTTGATGGCACTCCAGAGAAACCCCAAGAACACTGTTTCAAGGCTAGAGGGATCCTGAGGTCACTGTAGCAACACGAAAGAGCTCCGTGGACCAAGAATCAACACGAGATGAGAGGTTAGTTCCTGGCTTCGACTCCTGAGGAATACCACCTTACCACAAGCACCTCAAGAGGAGGCTTCTCTCAGCTCTAGGTATGTGAGAGGGATCCTGAGTTTGCGGCCTCAAGTGGAATGGACACCGCGATGCCCTGACTCGAAATAAGGCCGGATATCCCTGCAGTGACTTCAATGCAGGCTCGTCTTGCATCTCCCAAGAAGAAAGGATGTCTGAATCCCCTGTAGAGACCACAGAGAAACACCTAGTTCCCCACCTCATGGCGATCGGAGGCCTCACATCCTTTGAAAATTCCAGAGGTACGCGAAGATCAGTGCCTCCAAAGGAGACGATGCCTGACTCCTCGTGAAACTTGATAGGAGTCCCAGGATTCCTGTGGCACGTGGAAAGGGACCCTTGGTCTCCCGCCTCAGCTGGAGAGGCGTCCCAATTGCCCTGCCAAGCCTCGAGGAGAATCCCGAGTTGTCCCTCGCAACTAGGCAGGAGTCCTGACGTGGCTGAACAAACACGTGGGTGGAAGGGCCATCCCCGTCGTAACTCGAGAATATACCCCAGGTTCCCGCCGCAACTCGAGAAAAACCATGAGACTTCCCCCTCGCCGCGAGATGAGGCCCGATTCCCCTGTACTGCGTGCAGAGCAATTTCGTCTTGCACATCACACATGAAAGGAGCCTTGATTTCCTTGATGTCACTCCAGAGAAACCCCAAGAACACTGTTTCAAGGCTAGAGGGATCCTGAGGTCCCTGTAGCAACACGAAAGAACTCTGTGGACCACAAATCAACTCGAAAAGAGAGGTTAGTCCCTGGATTCGTCTCCAGAGGAATACCACCTTACCACAAGCACCTCAAGAGGAGGCTTCTCTCAGCTCTAGGTATGTGAGAGGGACCCTGAGTTTGCGGCCTCAAGTGGAATGGAGACCGCGATGCCCTGACTCGAAATAAGGCCGGATATCCCTGCAGTGACTTCAATGCAGGCTGGTCTTGCATTTCCCAGGACGAAAGGATGTCTGAATCCCCTGTGGAATGCACAAAGAAAGACTTAGTTCCCCACCTCATCGCGATCGATAGCCTCACATCCTTTGAAAACTCCAGAGGTACGCGGAGATCAGTGCCTCCAAAGGAGACGATGCCTGACTCCTCGTGAAACTTGATAGGAGTCCCAGGATTCCTGTGGCACTTGGAAAGGGACCCTTGGTCTCCCGCCTCAGCTGGAGAGGCGTCCCAATTGCCCTGCAAAGCCTCGAGGAGAATCCAGAGTTGTCCCTCGCAACTAGGCAGGAGTCCTGACGTCGCTGAAGAAACACGTGGGTGGAAGGGCCATCCCCGTCTTAACTCGAGAATATACCCCAGGTTCCCGCCGCAACTCGAGAAAAACCATGAGACTTCCCCCTCGCCGCGAGATGAGGCCCGATTCCCCTGCACTGCGTGCAGAGCAATTCCGTGTTGCACATCACACATGAAAGGAGCCTTGATTTCCTTGATGGCACTCCAGAGAAACCCCAAGAACACTGTTTCAAGGCTAGAGGGATCCTGAGGTCACTGTAGCAACACGAAAGAGCTCCGTGGACCAAGAATAAATTCGAGATGAGAGGTTAGTCCCTGGCTTCGACTCCCGAGGAATACCAGCTTACCACAATCACCTCAAGAGGAGGCTTCTCTCAGCTCTAGGTATGTGAGAGGGACCCTGAGTTTGCGGCCTCAAGTGGAATGGACACCGCGATGCCCTGACGCGAAATAAGGCCGGATATCCCTGCAGTGACTTGAATGCAGGCTCGTCTTGCATCTCCCAAGAAGAAAGGATGTCTGAATCCCCTGTGGAGACCACAGAGAAAGACCTAGTTCCCCACCTCATCGCGACCGGAGGCCTCACATCTTTGAAAACTCCAGAGGTATGCGGAGATCAGTGCCTCCAAAGGAGACGATGCCTGACTCCTCGTGAAAGTTGATAGGAGTCCCAGGATTCCTGTGGCACGTGGAAAGGGACCCTTGGTCTCCCGCCTCAGCTGGAGAGGCGTCCCAATTGCCTTGCCAAGCCTCGAGGAGAATCCCGAGTTGTGTCTCGCAACTAGGCAAGAGTCCTGACGTGGCTGAACAAACACGTGTGTGGAAGGGCCATCCCCGTCGTAACTCGAGAATATACCCCAGTTTCCCGCCGCAACTCGAGAAAAACCATGAGACTTCCCCCTCGCCGCGAGATGAGGCCCGATTCCCCTGCACTGCGTGCAGAGCAATTCTGTGTTGCACATCACACATGAAAGGAGCCTTGATTTCCTTCATGGCACTCCAGAGAAACCCCAAGAACACTGTTTCAAGGCTAGAGGGATCCTGAGGTCACTGTAGCAACACGAAAGAGCTCCGGGGACGAAAAATCAACTCGAGATGAGAGGTTAGTCCCTGGCTTCGACTCCAGAGGAATACCACCTTACCACAAGCACCTCAAGAGGAGGCTTCTCTCAGCTCTAGGTATGTGAGAGGGACCCTGAGTTTGCGGCCTCAAGTGGAATGGACACCGCGATGCCCTGACTCGAAATAAGGCCGGATATCCCTGCAGTGACTGGAATGCAGGCTCGTCTTGCATCTCCCAAGACGAAAGGGTGTCTGAATCCCCTGTGGAGACCACAGAGAAAGACTTAGTTCCCCACCTCATCGCGACAGGAGGCTTCAAATCCTTTGAAAACTCCAGAGGTATGCGGAGATCAGTGCCTCCAAAGGAGACGATGCCTGACTCCTCGTGAAACTTGATAGGGGACCCAGGATTCCTGTGGCACGTGGAAAGGGACCCTTGGTCTCCCGCCTCAGCTGGAGAGGCGTTCCAATTGCCCTGCCAAGCCTCGAGGAGAATCCCGAGTTGTCCCTCGCAACTAGGCAGGAGTCCTGACATGGCTGAACACACACGTGGGTGGAAGGGCCATCCCCGTCGTAACTCGAGAATATATCCCAGGTTCCCGCCGCAACTCGAGAAAAACCATGAGACTTCCCCCTCGCCGCGAGATGAGGCCCGATTCCCCTGCACTGCGTGCAGAGCAATTCCGTGTTGCACATCACACATGAAAGGAGCCTTTATTTCCTTGATGGCACTCCAGAGAAACCCCAAGAACACTGTTTCAAGGCTAGAGGGATCCTCAGGTCACTGTGGCAACACGAAAGAGCTCCGTGGACCAAGAATCAACACGAGATGAGAGGTTAGTCCCTGGCTTCGACTCCAGAGGAATACCACCTTACCACAAGCACCTCAAGAGGAGGCTTCTCTCAGCTCTAGGTATGTGAGAGGGACCCTGAGTTTGCGGCCTCAAGTGGAATGGACACCGCGATGCCCTGACTCGAAATAAGGCCGGATATCCCAGCAGTGACTTGAATGCAGGCTCGTCTTGCATCTCCCAAGATGAAAGTATGTCTGAATCCCCTGTGGAGACCACAGAGAAACACCTAGTTCCCCACCTCATCGCGACCGGAGGCCTCACATCCTTTGAAAATTCCAGAGGTACGCGGAGATCAGTGCCTCCAAAGGAGACGATGCCTGACTCCTCGTGAAACTTGATAGGAGTCCCAGGATTTTTGTGGCACGTGGAAAGGGACCCTTGGTCTCCCGCCTCAGCTGGAGAGGCGTCCCAATTGCCCTGCCAAGCCTCGAGGAGAATCCAGAGTTGTCCCTCGCAACTAGGCAGGAGTCCTGACGTCGCTGAAGAAACACGTGGGTGGAAGGGCCATCCCCGTCGTAACTCGAGAATATACCCCAGGTTCCCGCCGCAACTCGAGAAAAACCATGAGACTTCCCCCTCGCCGCGAGATGAGGCCCGATTCCCCTGCACTGCGTGCAGAGCAATTCCGTGTTGCACATCACACATGAAAGGAGCCTTGATTTCCTTGATGGCACTCCAGAGAAACCCCAAGAACACTGTTTCAAGGCTAGAGGGATCCTGAGGTCACTGTAGCAACACGAAAGAGCTCCGTGGGCCAAAAATCAACTCGAGATGAGAGGTTAGTCCCTGGCTTCGACTCCAGAGGAATACCACCTTACCACAAGCACCTCAAGAGGAGGCTTCTCTCAGCTCTAGGTATGTGAGAGGGACCCTGAGTTTGCGGCCTCAAGTGGAATGGACACCGCGATGCCCTGACGCAAAATAAGGCTGGATATCCCTGCAGTGACTTGAATGCAGGCTCGTCTTGCATCTCCCAAGATGAAAGGATGTCTGAATCCCCTGTGGAGACCACAGAGAAAGACCTAGTTCCCCACCTCATCGCGACCGGAGGCCTCACATCCTTTGAAAACTCCAGAGGTACGCGGAGATCAGTGCCTCCAAAGGAGACGATGCCTGACTCCTCGTGAAACTTGATAGGAGTCCCAGGATTCCTGTGGCACGTGGAAAGGGACCCTTGGTCTCCCGCCTCAGCTGGAGAGACGTCCCAATTGCCTTGCCAAGCCTCGAGGAGAATCCCGAGTTGTGTCTCGCAACTAGTCAAGAGTCCTGACGTGGCTGAACAAACACGTGTGTGGAAGGGCCATCCCCGTCGTAACTCGAGAATATACCCCAGGTTCCCGCCGCAACTCGAGAAAAACCATGAGACTTCCCCCTCGCCGCGAGATGAGGCCCGATTCCCCTGCACTGCGTGCAGAGCAATTCTGTGTTGCACATCACACATGAAAGGAGCCTTGATTTCCTTGATGGCACTCCAGAGAAACCCCAAGAACACTGTTTCAAGGCTAGAGGGATCCTGAGGTCACTGTAGCAACACGAAAGAGCTCCGTGGACCAAGAATCAACACGAGATGAGAGGTTAGTTCCTGGCTTCGACTCCTGAGGAATACCACCTTACCACAAGCACCTCAAGAGGAGGCTTCTCTCAGCTCTAGGTATGTGAGAGGGATCCTGAGTTTGCGGCCTCAAGTGGAATGGACACCGCGATGCCCTGACTCGAAATAAGGCCGGATAACCCTGCAGTGACTTCAATGCAGGCTCGTCTTGCATCTCCCAAGAAGAAAGGATGTCTGAATCCCCTGTGGAGACCACAGAGAAACACCTAGTTCCCCACCTCATGGCGATCGGAGGCCTCACATCCTTTGAAAATTCCAGAGGTACGCGAAGATCAGTGCCTCCAAAGGAGACGATGCCTGACTCCTCGTGAAACTTGATAGGAGTCCCAGGATTCCTGTGGCACGTGGAAAGGGACCCTTGGTCTCCCGCCTCAGCTGGAGAGGCGTCCCAATTGCCCTGCCAAGCCTCGAGGAGAATCCCGAGTTGTCCCTCGCAACTAGGCAGGAGTCCTGACGTGGCTGAACAAACACGTGGGTGGAAGGGCCATCCCCGTCGTAACTCGAGAATATACCCCAGGTTCCCGCCGCAACTCGAGAAAAACCATGAGACTTCCCCCTCGCCGCGAGATGAGGCCCGATTCCCCTGTACTGCGTGCAGAGCAATTTCGTCTTGCACATCACACATGAAAGGAGCCTTGATTTCCTTGATGGCACTCCAGAGAAACCCCAAGAACACTGTTTCAAGGCTAGAGGGATCCTGAGGTCACTGTAGCAACACGAAAGAACTCTGTGGACCAAAAATCAACTCGAAAAGAGAGGTTAGTCCCTGGCTTCGTCTCCAGAGGAATACCACCTTACCACAAGCACCTCAAGAGGAGGCTTCTCTCAGCTCTATGTATGTGAGAGGGACCCTGAGTTTGCGGCCTCAAGTGGAATGGACACCGCGATGCCCTGACTTGAAATAAGGCCGGATATCCCTGCAGTGACTTCAATGCCGGCTGGTCTTGCATTTCCCAGGACGAAAGGATGTCTGAATCCCCTGTGGAATGCACAAAGAAAGACTTAGTTCCCCACCTCATCGCGATCGATAGCCTCACATCCTTTGAAAACTCCAGAGGTACGCGGAGATCAGTGCCTCCAAAGGAGACGATGCCTGACTCCTCGTGAAACTTGATAGGAGTCCCAGGATTCCTGTGGCACTTGGAAAGGGACCCTTGGTCTCCCGCCTCAGCTGGAGAGGCGTCCCAATTGCCCTGCAAAGCCTCGAGGAGAATCCAGAGTTGTCCCTCGCAACTAGGCAGGAGTCCTGACGTCGCTGAAGAAACACGTGGGTGGAAGGGCCATCCCCGTCTTAACTCGAGAATATACCCCAGGTTCCCGCCGCAACTCGAGAAAAACCATGAGACTTCCCCCTCGCCGCGAGATGAGGCCCGATTCCCCTGCACTGCATGCAGAGCAATTCCGTGTTGCACATCACACATGAAAGGAGCCTTGATTTCCTTGATGGCACTCCAGAGAAACCCCAAGAACACTGTTTCAAGGCTAGAGGGATTCTGAGGTCACTGTAGCAACATGAAAGAGCTCCGTGGGCCAAAAATCAACTCGAGATGAGAGGTTAGTCCCTGGCTTCGACTCCAGAGGAATACCACCTTACCACAAGCACCTCAAGAGGAGGCTTCTCTCAGCTCTAGGTATGTGAGAGGGACCCTGAGTTTGCGGCCTCAAGTGGAATGAACACCGCGATGCCCTGACGCGAAATAAGGCTGGATATCCCTGCATTGACATGAATGCAGGCTCGTCTTGCATCTCCCAAGATGAAAGGATGTCTGAATCCCCTGTGGAGACCACAGAGAAAGACCTAGTTCCCCACCTCATCGCGACCGGAGGCCTCACATCTTTGAAAACTCCAGAGGTATGCGGAGATCAGTGCCTCCAAAGGAGACGATGCCTGACTCCTCGTGAAAGTTGATAGGAGTCCCAGGATTCCTGTGGCACGTGGAAAGGGACCCTTGGTCTCCCGCCTCAGCTGGAGAGGCGTCCCAATTGCCTTGCCAAGCCTCGAGGAGAATCCCGAGTTGTGTCTCGCAAATAGGCAAGAGTCCTGACGTGGCTGAACAAACACGTGTGTGGAAGGGCCATCCCCGTCGTAACTCGAGAATATACCCCAGTTTCCCGCCGCAACTCGAGAAAAACCATGAGACTTCCCCCTCGCCGCGAGATGAGGCCCGATTCCCCTGCACTGCGTGCAGAGCAATTCTGTGTTGCACATCACACATGAAAGGAGCCTTGATTTCCTTCATGGCACTCCAGAGAAACCCCAAGAACACTGTTTCAAGGCTAGAGGGATCCTGAGGTCACTGTAGCAACACGAAAGAGCTCCGGGGACGAAAAATCAACTCGAGATGAGAGGTTAGTCCCTGGCTTCGACTCCAGAGGAATACCACCTTACCACAAGCACCTCAAGAGGAGGCTTCTCTCAGCTCTAGGTATGTGAGAGGGACCCTGAGTTTGCGGCCTCAAGTGGAATGGACACCGCGATGCCCTGACTCGAAATAAGGCCGGATATCCCTGCAGTGACTGGAATGCAGGCTCGTCTTGCATCTCCCAAGACGAAAGGGTGTCTGAATCCCCTGTGGAGACCACAGAGAAAGACCTAGTCCCCACCTCATCGCGACAGGAGGCCTCAAATCCTTTGAAAACTCCAGAGGTATGCGGAGATCAGTGCCTCCAAAGGAGACGATGCCTGACTCCTCGTGAAACTTGATAGGGGACCCAGGATTCCTGTGGCACGTGGAAAGGGACCCTTGGTCTCCCGCCTCAGCTGGAGAGGCGTTCCAATTGCCCTGCCAAGCCTCGAGGAGAATCCCGAGTTGTCCCTCGCAACTAGGCAGGAGTCCTGACATGGCTGAACACACACGTGGGTGGAAGGGCCATCCCCGTCGTAACTCGAGAATATATCCCAGGTTCCCGCCGCAACTCGAGAAAAACCATGAGACTTCCCCCTCGCCGCGAGATGAGGCCCGATTCCCCTGCACAGCGTGCAGAGCAATTCCGTGTTGCACATCACACATGAAAGGAGCCTTGATTTCCTTGATGGCACTCCAGAGAAACCCCAAGAACACTGTTTCAAGGCTAGAGGGATCCTCAGGTCACTGTGGCAACACGAAAGAGCTCCGTGGACCAAGAATCAACACGAGATGAGAGGTTAGTCCCTGGCTTCGACTCCAGAGGAATACCACCTTACCACAAGCACCTCAAGAGGAGGCTTCTCTCAGCCCTAGGTATGTGAGAGGGACCCTGAGTTTGCGGCCTCAAGTGGAATGGACACCGCGATGCCCTGACTCGAAATAAGGCCGGATATCCCAGCAGTGACTTGAATGCAGGCTCGTCTTGCATCTCCCAAGATGAAAGTATGTCTGAATCCCCTGTGGAGACCACAGAGAAACACCTAGTTCCCCACCTCATCGCGACCGGAGGCCTCACATCCTTTGAAAACTCCAGAGGTACGCGGAGATCAGTGCCTCCAAAGGAGACGATGCCTGACTCCTCGTGAAACTTGATAGGAGTCCCAGGATTCTTGTGGCACGTGGAAAGGGACCATTGGTCTCCCGCCTCAGCTGGAGAGGCGTTCCAATTGCCCTGCCAAGCCTCGAGGAGAATCCCGAGTTGTCCCTCGCAACTAGGCAGGAGTCCTGACGTGGCTGAACAAACACGTGGGTGGAAGGGCCATCCCCGTCGTAACTCGAGAATATACCCCAGGTTCCCGCCGAAACTCGAGAAAAACCATGAGACTTCCCCCTCGATGCGAGATGAGGCCGGATTCCCCTGTACTGCGTGCAGAGCAATTCCGTCTTGCACATCACACATGAAAGGAGCCTTGATTTCCTTGATGGCACTCCAGAGAAACCCCAAGAACACTGTTTCCAGGCTAGAGGGATCCTGAGGTCACTGTAGCAACACGAAAGAACTCTGTGGACCAAAAATCAACTCGAAAAGAGAGGTTAGTCCCTGGATTCGTCTCCAGAGGAATACCACCTTACCACAAGCACCTCAAGAGGAGGCTTCTCTCAGCTCTAGGTATGTGAGAGGGACCCTGAGTTTGCGGCCTCAAGTGGAATGGACACCGCGATGCCCTGACTCGAAATAAGGCCGGATATCCCTGCAGTGACTTCAATGCAGGCTCGTCTTGCATCTCCCAGGACGAAAGGATGTCTGAATCCCCTGTGGAAAGCACAGAGAAAGACTTAGTTCCCCACCTCATCTCGACCGATAGCCTCACATCCTTTGAAAACTCCAGAGGTACGCGGAGATCAGTGCCTCCAAAGGAGACGATGCCTGACTCCTCGTGAAACTTGATAGGAGTCTCAGGATTCCTGTGGCACTTGGAAAGGGACACTTGGTCTCCCGCCTCAGCTGGAGAGGCGTCCCAATTGCCCTGCCAAGCCTCGAGGAGAATCCAGAGTTGTCCCTCGCAACTAGGCAGGAGTCCTGACGTCGCTGAAGAAACACGTGGGTGGAAGGGCCATCCCCGTTGCAACTCGAGAATATACCCCAGGATCCTGCCGCAACTCGAGAAAAACCATGAGACTTCCCCCTCGCCGCGAGATGAGGCCCGATTCCCCTGCACTGCGTGCAGAGCAATTCCGTGTGGCACATCACACATGAAAGGAGCCTTGATTTCCTTGATGGCACTCCAGAGAAACCCCAAGAACACTGTTTCAAGGCTAGAGGGATCCTGAGGTCACTGTAGCAACACGAAAGAGCTCCGTGGTCCAAAAATCAACTCGAGATGAGAGGTTAGTCCCTGGCTTCGACTCCAGAGGAATACCACCTTACCACAAGCACCTCAAGAGGAGGCTTCTCTCAGCTCTAGGTATGTGAGAGGGTCCCTGAGTTTGCGGCCTCAAGTGGAATGGACACCGGGATGCCCTGACTCGAAATAAGGCCGGATATCCCTGCAGTGACTGGAATGCAGGCTCGTCTTGCATCTCCCAAGACGAAAGGGTGTCTGAATCCCCTGTGGAGACCACAGAGAAAGACCTAGTTCCCCACCTCATCGCGACAGGAGGCCTCAAATCCTTTGAAAACTCCAGAGGTACGCGGAGATCAGTGCCTCCAAAGGAGACGATGCCTGACTCCTCGTGAAACTTGATAGGAGACCCAGGATTCCTGTGGCACGTGGAAAGGGACCCTTGGTCTCCCGTCTCAGATGGAGAGGCGTCCCAATTGCCCTGCCAAGCCTCGAGGAGAATCCCGAGTTGTCCCTCGCAACTAGGCAGGAGTCCTGACGTGGCTGAAGAAACACGTGGGTGGAAAGGCCATCCCCGTAGTAACTCGAGAATATACCCCAGGTTCCCGCCGCAACTCGAGAAAAACCATGAGACTTCCCCCTCGCCGCGAGATGAGGCCCGATTCCCCTGCACTGCGTGCAGAGCAATTCCGTGTTGCACATCACACATGAAAGGAGCCTTGATTTCCTTGATGGCACTCCAGAGAAACCCCAAGAACACTGTTTCAAGGCTAGAGGGATCCTGAGGTCACTGTAGCAACACGAAAGAGCTCCGTGGACCAAGAATCAACACGAGATGAGAGGTTAGTCCCTGGCTTCGACTCCTGAGGGATACCACCGTACCACAAGCACCTCAAGAGGAGGCTTCTCTCAGCTCTAGGTTTGTGAGAGGGATCCTGAGTTTGCGGCCTCAAGTGGAATGGACACCACGATGCCCTGACTCGAAATAAGGCCGGATATCCCTGCAGTGACTTGAATGCAGGCTCGTCTTGCATCTCCCATGAAGAAAGGATGTCTGAATCCCCTGTGGAGACCACAGAGAAAGACCTAGTTCCCCACCTCATCGCGACCGGAGGCCTCACATCCTTTGAAAACTCCAGAGGTATGCGGAGATCAGTGCCTCCAAAGGAGATGATGCCTGACTCCTCGTGAAACTTGATAGGAGTCCCAGGATTCTTGTGACATGTGGAAAGGGACTCTTGGTCTCCTGCCTCAGCTGGAGAGGCGTTCCAATTGCCCTGCCAAGCCTCGAGGAGAATCCCGAGTTGTCCCTCGCCACTAGGCAGGAGTCCTGACGTGGCTGAACAAACATGTGTGTGGAAGTGCCATCCCCGTCGTAACTCGAGAATATACCCCAGGTTACCGCCGCAACTCGAGAAAAACCATGAGACTTCCCCCTCGATGCGAGATGAGGCCCAATTCCCCTGTACTGCGTGCAGAGCAATTCCGTGTTGCACATCACACATGAAAGGAGCCTTGATTTCCTTGATGGCACTCCAGAGAAACCCCAAGAACACTGTTTCAAGGCTAGAGGGATCCTGAGGTCACTGTAGCAACACGAAAGAGCTCCGTGGACCAAGAATCAACACGAGATGAGAGGTTAGTCCCTGGCTTCGACTCCTGAGGAATACCACCTTACCACAAGCACCTCAAGAGGAGGCTTCTCTCAGCTCTAGGTATGTGAGAGGGACCCTGAGTTTGCGGCCTCAAGTGGAATGGACACCGCGATGCCCTGACTCGAAATAAGGCCGGATATCCCTGCAGTGACTTCAATGCAGGCTCGTCTTGCATCTCCCAGGACGAAAGGATGTCTGAATCCCCTGTGGAAAGCACAGAGAAAGACTTAGTACCCCACCTCATCGCGACCGATAACCTCACATCCTTTGAAAACTCCAGAGGTACGCGGAGATCAGTGCCTCCAAAGGAGACGATGCCTGACTCCTCGTGAAACTTGATAGGAGACCCAGGATTCCTGTGGCACGTGGAAAGGGACCCTTGGTCTCCCGCCTCAGCTGGAGAGGCGTCCCAATTGCCTTGCCAAGCCTCGAGGAGAATCCCGAGTTGTTTCTCGCAACTAGGCAAGAGTCCTGACGTGGCTGAACAAACACGTGTGTGGAAGGGCCATCCCCGTCGTAACTCGAGAATATACCCCAGGTTCCCGCCACAACTCGAGAAAAACCATGAGACTTCCCCCTCGCCGTGAGATGAGGCCCGATTCCCCTGCACTGCGTGCAGAGCAATTCTGTGTTGCACATCACACATGAAAGGAGCCTTGATTTCCTTCATGGCACTCCAGAGAAACCCCAAGAACACTTTCAAGGCTAGAGGGATCCTGAGGTCACTGTAGCAACACGAAAGAGCTCCGTGGACCAAAAATCAACTCGAGATGAGAGGTTAGTCCCTGGCTTCGACTCCAGAGGAATACCACCTTACCACAAGCACCTCAAGAGGCGGCTTCTCTCAGCTCTAGGTATGTGAGAGGGACCCTGAGTTTGCGGCCTCAAGTGGAATGGACACCGCGATGCCCTGACTCGAAATAACGCCGGATATCCCTGCAGTGACTGAAATGCAGCCTCGTCTTGCATCTCCCAAGACGAAAGGGTGTCTGAATCCCCTGTGGAGACCACAGAGAAAGACCTCGTTCCCCACCTCATCGCGACAGGAGGCCTCAAATCCTTTGAAAACTCCAGAGGTATGCGGAGATCAGTGCCTCCAAAGGAGACGATGCCTGACTCCTCGTGAAACTTGATAGGAGACCCAGGATTCCTGTGGCACGTGGAAAGGGACCCTTGGTCTCCCGTCTCAGCTGGAGAGGCGTCCCAATTGCCCTGCAAAGCCTCGAGGAGAATCCCGAGTTGTCCCTCGCAACTAGGCAGGAGTCCTGACATGGCTGAACACACGTGTGTGGAAGGGCCATCCCCGTCGTAACTCGAGAATATACCCCAGGTTCCCGCCGCAACTCGAGAAAAACCATGAGACTTCCCCCTCTCCGCAAAATGAGGCCCGATTCCCCTGCGCTGCGTGCAGAGCAATTCCGTCTTGCACATCACACATGAAAGGAGCCTTGATTTCCTTGATGGCACTCCAGAGAAACCCCAAGAACACTGTTTCAAGGCTAGAGGGATCCTGAGGTCACTGTAGCAACACGAAAGAGCTCCGTGGACCAAGAATCAACACGAGATGAGAGGTTAGTCCCTGGCTTCGACTCCTGAGGAATACCACCTTACCACAAGCACCTCAAGAGGAGGCTTCTCTCAGCTCTAGGTATGTGAGAGGGACCCTGAGTTTGCGGCCTAAAGTGGAATGGACACCGCGATGCCCTGACTCGAAATAAGGCCGGATATCCCTGCAGTGACTTCAATGCAGGCTCGTCTTGCATCTCCCAAGATGAAAGGATGTCTGAATCCCCTGTGGAGACCACAGAGAAAGACCTAGTTCCCCACCTCATCGCGACCGGAGGCCTCACATCCTTTGAAAACTCCAGAGGTATGCGGAGATCAGTGCCTCCAAAGGAGACGATGCCTGACTCCTCGTGAAACTTGATAGGAGTCCCAGGATTCCTGTGGCACTTGGAAAGGGACACTTGATCTCCCGCCTCAGCTGGAGAGGCGTCCCAATTGCCCTGCCAAGCCTCGAGGAGAATCCAGAGTTGTCCCTCGCAACTAGGCAGGAGTCCTGACGTCGCTGAAGAAACACGTGGGTGGAAGGGCCATCCCCGTCGTAACTCGAGAATATACACCAGGTTCCCGCCACAACTCGAGAAAAACCATGAGACTTCCCCCTCGCCGCGAGATGAGGCCCGATTCCCCTGCACTGCGTGCAGAGCAATTCCGTGTTGCACATCACACATGAAAGGAGCCTTGATTTCCTTGATGGCACTCCAGAGAAACCCCAAGAACACTGTTTCAAGGCTAGAGGGATCCTGAGGTCACTGTAGCAACACGAAAGAGCTCCGTGGGCCAAAAATCAACTCGAGATGAGAGGTTAGTCCCTGGCTTCGACTCCAGAGGAATACCACCTTAACACAAGCACCTCAAGAGGAGGCTTCTCTCAGCTCTAGGTATGTGAGAGGGACCCTGAGTTTGCGGCCTCAAGTGGAATGGACACCGCGATGCCCTGACGCGAAATAAGGCCGGATATCCCTGCAGTGACTTGAATGCAGGCTCGTCTTGCATCTCCCAATATGAAAGGATGTCTGAATCCCCTGTGGAGACCACAGAGAAAGACCTAGTTCCCCACCTCATCGCGACCGGAGGCCTCACATCCTTTGAAAACTCCAGAGGTACGCGGAGATCAGTGCCTCCAAAGGAGACGATGCCTGACTCCTCGTGAAACTTGATAGGAGTCCCAGGATTCCTGTGGCACGTGGAAAGGGACCCTTGGTCTCCCGCCTCAGCTGGAGAGGCGTCCCAATTGCCTTGCCAAGCCTCGAGGAGAATCCCGAGTTGTGTCTCGCAACTAGGCAAGAGTCCTGACGTGGCTGAACAAACACGTGTGTGGAAGGGCCATCCCCGTCGTAACTCGAGAATATACCCCAGGTTCCCGCCGCAACTCGAGAAAAACCATGAGACTTCCCCCTCGCCGCGAGATGAGGCCCGATTCCCCTGCACTGCGTGCAGAGCAATTCTGTGTTGCACATCACACATGAAAGGAGCCTTGATTTCCTTCATGGCACTCCAGAGAAACCCCAAGAACACTGTTTCAAGGCTAGAGGGATCCTGAGGTCACTGTAGCAACACGAAAGAGCTCCGTGGACCAAAAATCAACTCGAGATGAGAGGTTAGTCCCTGGCTTCGACTCCAGAGGAATACCACCATATCACAAGCACCTCAAGAGGAGGCTTCTCTCAGCTCTAGGTATGTGAGAGGGACCCTGAGTTTGTGGCCTCAAGTGGAATGGACACCGCGATGCCCTGACTCGAAATAAGGCCGGATATCCCTGCAATGACTGGAATGCAGGCTCGTCTTGCATCTCCCAAGACGAAAGGGTGTCTGAATCCCCTGTGGAGACCACAGAGAAAGACCAAGTTCCCCACGTCATCGCGACAGAAGGCCTCAAATCCTTTGAAAACTCCAGAGGTATGCGGAGATCAGTGCCTCCAAAGGAGACGATGCCTGACTCCTCGTGAAACTTGATAGAAGACCCAGGATTCCTGTGGCACGTGGAAAGGGACCCTTGGTCTCCCGTCTCAGATGGAGAGGCGTCCCAATTGCCCTGCAAAGCCTCGAGGAGAATCCGGAGTTGTCCCTCGCAACTAGGCAGGAGTCCTGACATGGCTGAACACACACGTGTGTGGAAGGGCCATCCCCGTCGGAACTCGAGAATATACCCCAGGTTCCCGCCGCAACTCGAGAAAAACCATGAGACTTCCCTCTCTCCGCAAAATGAGGCCCGATTCCCCTGCACTGCGTGCAGAGCAATTCCGTGTTGCACATCACACAAGAAAGGTGCCTTGATTTCCTTGATGGCACTCCAGAGAAACCCCAAGAACACTGTTTCAAGGCTAGAGGGATCCTGAGGTCACTGTAGCAACACGAAAGAGCTCCGTGGACCAAGAATCAACACGAGATGAGAGGTTAGTCCCTGGCTTCGACTCCTGAGGAATACCACCTTACCACAAGCACCTCAAGAGGAGGCTTCTCTCAGCTCTAGGTATGTGAGAGGGACCCTGAGTTTGCGGCCTCAAGTGGAATGGACACCGCGATGCCCTGACTCGAAATAAGGCCGGATATCCCTGCAGTGACTGGAATGCAGGCTCGTCTTGCATCTCCCAAGACGAAAGGGTGTCTGAATCCCCTGTGGAGACCACAGAGAAAGACCTAGTTCCCCACCTCATCGCGACAGGAGGCCTCAAATCCTTTGAAAACTCCAGAGGTATGCGGAGATCAGTGCCTCCAAAGGAGACGATGCCTGACTCCTCGTGAAACTTGATAGGAGACCCAGGATTCCTGTGGCACGTGGAAAGGGGCCCTTGGTCTCCCGTCTCAGCTGGAGAGGCGTCCCAAATGCCCTGCCAAGCCTCGAGGAGAATCCAGAGTTGTCCCTCGCAACTAGGCAGGAGTCCTGACGTCGCTGAAGAAACACGTGGGTGGAAGGGCCATCCCCGTCGTAAGTCGAGAATATACCCCAGGTCCCGCCGCAACTCGAGAAAAACCATGAGACTTCCCCCTCGCCGCGAGATGAGGCCCGATTCCCCTGCACTGCATGCAGAGCAATTCCGTGTTGCACATCACACATGAAAGGAGCCTTGATTTCCTTGATGGCACTCCAGAGAAACCCCAAGAACACTGTTTCAAGGCTAGAGGGATCCTGAGGTCACTGTAGCAACACGAAAGAGCTCCGTGGACCAAGAATCAACACGAGATGAGAGGTTAGTTCCTGGCTTCGACTCCTGAGGAATACCACCTTACCACAAGCACCTCAAGAGGAGGCTTCTCTCAGCTCTATGTATGTGAGAGGGACCCTGAGTTTGCGGCCTCAAGTGGAATGGACACCGCGATGCCCTGACTCGAAATAAGGCCGGATATCCCTGCAGTGACTTCCATGCAGGCTCGTCTTGCATCTCCCAGGACGAAAGGATGTCTGAATCCCCTGTGGAGACCACAGAGAAAGACCTAGTTCCCCACCTCATCGCGACCGGAGGCCTCACATCCTTTGAAAACTCCAGAGGTACGCGGAGATCAGTGCCTCCAAAGGAGACGATGCCTGACTCCTCGTGAAACTTGATAGGAGTCCCAGGATTCCTGTGGCACGTGGAAAGGGACCCTTGGTCTCCCGCCTCAGCTGGAGAGGCGTCCCAATTGCCTTGCCAAGCCTCGAGGAGAATCCCGAGTTGTGTCTCGCAACTTGGCAAGAGTCCCGACGTGGCTGAACAAACAAGTGTGTGGAAGGGCCATCCCCGTCGTAACTCAAGAATATACCCCAGGTTCCCGCCGCAATTCGAGAAAAACCATGAGACTTCCCCCTCGCCGCGAGATGAGGCCCGATTCCCCTGCACTGCGTGCAGAGCAATTCTGTGTTGCACATCACACATGAAAGGAGCCTTGATTTCCTTGATGGCACTCCAGAGAAACCCCAAGAACACTGTTTCAAGGCTAGAGGGATCCTGAGGTCACTGTAGCAACACGAAAGGGCTCTGTGGACCAAAAATCAACTCGAGATGAGAGGTTAGTCCCTGGCTTCGACTCCAGAGGAATACCACCTTACCACAAGCACCTCAAGAGGAGGCTTCTCTCAGCTCTAGGTATGTGAGAGGGACCCTGAGTTTGCGGCCTCAAGTGGAATGGACACCGCGATGCCCTGACTCGAAATAAGGCCGGATATCCCTGCAGTGACTGGAATGCAGGCTCGTCTTGCATCTCCCAAGACGAAAGGGTGTCTGAATCCCCTGTGGAGACCACAGAGAAAGACCTAGTTCCCCACCTCATCGCGACAGGTGGCCTCAAATTCTTTGAAAACTCCAGAGGTATGCGGAGATCAGTGCCTCCAAAGGAGACGATGCCTGACTCCTCGTGAAACTTGATAGGAGTCCCAGGATTCTTGTGGCACGTGGAAAGGGACCCTTGGTCTCCCGCCTCAGCTGGAGAGGCGTTCCAATTGCCCTGCCAAGCCTCGAGGAGAATCCCGAGTTGTCCCTCGCAACTAGGCAGGAGTCCTGACGTGGCTGAAGAAACACGTGGGTGGAAGGGCCATCCCCGTCGTAACTCGAGAATATACCCCAGGTTCCCGCCGCAACTCGAGAAAAACCATGAGACTTCCCCCTCGCCGCGAGATGAGGCCCAATTCCCCTGTACTGCGTGCGGAGCAATTCCGTCTTGCACATCACACATGAAAGGAGCCTTGATTTCCTTGATGGCACTCCAGAGAAACCCCAAGAACACTGTTTCAAGGATAGAGGGATCCTGAGGTCACTGTAGCAACACGAAAGAACTCTGTGGACCAAAAATCAACTCGAAAAGAGAGGTTAGTCCCTGGATTCGTCTCCAGAGGAATACCACCTTACCACAAGCTCCTCAAGAGGAGGCTTCTCTCAGCTCTAGGTATGTGAGAGGGACCCTGAGTTTGCGGCCTCAAGTGGAATGGACACCGCGATGCCCTGATGCGAAATAAGGCTGGATATCCCTGCAGTGACTTGAATGCAGGCTCGTCTTGCATCTCCCAAGATGAAAGGATGTCTGAATCCCCTGTGGAGACCACAGAGAAAGACCTAATTCCCCACCTCATCGCGACCGGAGGCCTCACATACTTTGAAAACTCCAGAGGCACGCGGAGATCAGTGCCTCCAAAGGAGACGATGCCTGACTCCTTGTGAAACTTCATAGGAGACCCAGGATTCCTGTGGCACGTGGAAAGGGACCCTTGGTCTCCCGCCTCAGCTGGAGAGGCGTCCCAATAGCCTTGCCAAGCCTCGAGGAGAATCCCGAGTTGTGTCTCGCAACTAGGCAAGAGTCCTGACGTGGCAGAACAAACACGTGTGTGGAAGGGCCATCCCCGTCGTAACTCGAGAATATATCCCAGGTTCCCGCCGCAACTCGAGAAAAACCATGAGACTTCCCCCTCGCCGCGAGATGAGGCCCGATTCCCCTGCACTGCGTGCAGAGCAATTCCGTGTTGCACATCACACATGAAAGGAGCCTTGATTTCCTTGATGGCACTCCAGAGAAACCCCAAGAACACTGTTTCAAGGCTAGAGGGATTCTGAGGTCACTGTAGCAACACGAAAGAGCTCCATGGACCAAAAATCAACTCGAGATGAGAGGTTAGTCCCTGGCTTCGACTCCAGAGGAATACCACCTTACCACAAGCACCTCAAGAGGAGGCTTCTCTCAGCTCTAGGTATGTGAGAGGGACCCTGAGTTTGTGGCCTCAAGTGGAATGGACACCGCGATGCCCTGACTCGAAATAAGGCCATATATCCCTGCAGTGACTTCAACGCAGGCTTGTCTTGCATCTCCCAAGACGAAAGGATGTCTGAATCCCCTGTGGAAAGCACAGAGAAAGACTTAGTTCCCCACCTCATCGCGACCGATAGCCTCACATCCTTTGAAAACTCCAGAGGTACGCGGAGATCAGTGCCTCCAAAGGAGACGATGCCTGACTTCTCGTGAAACTTGATAGAAGTCCCAGGATTCCTGTGGCACTTGGAAAGGGACACTTGGTCTCCCGCCTCAGCTGGAGAGGAGTCCCAATTGCCCTGCCAAGCCCCGAGGAGAATCCCGAGTTTTCCCTCGCAACTAGGCAGGAGTCCTGACGTCGCTGAAGAAACACGTGGGTGGAAGGGCCATCCCCGTCGTAACTCGAGAATATACCCCAGGTTCCCGCCGCAACTCGAGAAAAACCATGAGACTTCCCCCTCGCTGCGAGATGAGGCCCGATTCCCCTGCACTGCGTGCAGAGCAATTCCGTGTTGCACATCACACATGAAAGGAGCCGTGATTTCCTTGATGGCACTCCAGAGAAACCCCAAGAACACTGTTTCAAGGCTAGAGGGATCCTGAGGTCACTGTAGCAACACGAAAGAGCTCCGAGGACCAAAAATCAACTCGAGATGAGAGGTTAGTCCCTGGCTTCGACTCCAGAGGAATACCACCTTACCACAAGCACCTCAAGAGGAGGCTTCTCTCAGCTCTAGGTATGTGAGAGGGACCCTGAGTTTGCGGCCTCAAGTGGAATGGACACCGCGATGCCCTGATGCGAAATAAGGCTGGATATCCCTGCAGTGACTTGAATGCAGGCTCGTCTTATATCTCCCAAGATGAAAGGATGTCTGAATCCCCTGTGGAGACCACAGAGAAAGACCTAGTTCCCCACCTCATCGCGACCGGAGGCCTCACATCCTTTGAAAACTCCAGAGGTACGCGGAGATCAGTGCCTCCAAAGGAGACGATGCCTGACTCCTCGTGAAACTTGATAGGAGTCCCAGGATTCCTGTGGCACGTGGAAAGGGACCCTTGGCCTCCCGCCTCAGCTGGAGAGGCATCCCAATTGCCTTGCCAAGCCTCGAGGAGAATCCCGAGTTGTGTCTCGCAACTTGGCAAGAGTCCTGATGTGGCTGAACAAACAAGTGTGTGGAAGGGCCATCCCCGTCGTAACTCGAGAATATACCCCAGGTTCCCGCCGCAATTCGAGAAAAACCATGAGACTTCCCCCTCGCCGCGAGATGAGGCCCGATTCCCCTGCACTGCGTGCAGAGCAATTCTGTGTTGCACATCACACATGAAAGGAGCCTTGATTTCCTTGATGGCACTCCAGAGAAACCCCAAGAACACTGTTTCAAGGCTAGAGGGATCCTGAGGTCACTGTAGCAACACGAAAGGGCTCTGTGGACCAAAAATCAACTCGAGATGAGAGGTTAGTCCCTGGCTTCGACTCCAGAGGAATACCACCTTACCACAAGCACCTCAAGAGGAGGCTTCTCTCAGCTCTAGGTATGTGAGAGGGACCCTGAGTTTGCGGCCTCAAGTGGAATGGACACCGCGATGCCCTGACTCGAAATAAGGCCGGATATCCCTGCAGTGACTGGAATGCAGGCTCGTCTTGCATCTCCCAAGACGAAAGGGTGTCTGAATCCCCTGTGGAGACCACAGAGAAAGACCTAGTTCCCCACCTCATCGCGACAGGTGGCCTCAAATCCTTTGAAAACTCCAGAGGTATGCGGAGATCAGTGCCTCCAAAGGAGACGATGCCTGACTCCTCGTGAAACTTGATAGGAGTCCCAGGATTCTTGTGGCACGTGGAAAGGGACCCTTGGTCTCCCGCCTCAGCTGGAGAGGCGTTCCAATTGCCCTGCCAAGCCTCGAGGAGAATCCCGAGTTGTCCCTCGCAACTAGGCAGGAGTCCTGACGTGGCTGAAGAAACACGTGGGTGGAAGGGCCATCCCCGTCGTAACTCGAGAATATACCCCAGGTTCCCGCCGCAACTCGAAAAAAACCATGAGACTTCCCCCTCGCCGCGAGATGAGGCCCAATTCCCCTGTACTGCGTGCAGAGCAATTCCGTCTTGCACATCACACATGAAAGGAGCCTTGATTTCCTTGATGGCACTCCAGAGAAACCCCAAGAACACTGTTTCAAGGATAGAGGGATCCTGAGGTCACTGTAGCAACACGAAAGAACTCTGTGGACCAAAAATCAACTCGAAAAGAGAGGTTAGTCCCTGGATTCGTCTCCAGAGGAATACCACCTTACCACAAGCACCTCAAGAGGAGGCTTCTCTCAGCTCTAGGTATGTGAGAGGGACCCTGAGTTTGCGGCCTCAAGTGGAATGGACACCGCGATGCCCTGATGCGAAATAAGGCTGGATATCCCTGCAGTGACTTGAATGCAGGCTCGTCTTGCATCTCCCAAGATGAAAGGATGTCTGAATCCCCTGTGGAGACCACAGAGAAAGACCTAATTCCCCACCTCATCGCGACCGGAGGCCTCACATCCTTTGAAAACTCCAGAGGTACGCGGAGATCAGTGCCTCCAAAGGAGACGATGCCTGACTCCTCACGAAACTTGATAGGAGTCCCAGGATTCTTGTGGCACTTGGAAAGGGACACTTGGTCTCCCGCCTCAGCTGGAGAGGCGTCCCAATTGCCCTGCCAAGCCTCGAGGAGAATCCCGAGTTGTGTCTCGCAACTAGGCAGGAGTCCTGATGTGGCTGAACAAACACGTGTGTGGAAGGGCCATCCCCGTCGTAACTCGAGAATATACCCCAGGTTCCCGCCGCAACTCGAGAAAAACCATGAGACTTTCCCCTCGCCGCTAGATGAGGCCCGATTCCCCTGCACTGCGTGCAGAGCAATTTCGTGTTGCACATCACACATGAAAGGAGCCTTGATTTCCTTGATGGCACTCCAGAGAAACCCCAAGAACACTGTTTCAAGGCTAGAGGGATCCTGAGGTCACTGTAGCAACACGAAAGAGCTCCATGGGCCAAAAATCAACTCGAGATGAGAGGTTAGTCCCTGGCTTCGACTCCAGAGGAATACCACCTTACCACAAGCACCTCAAGAGGAGGCTTCTCTCAGCTCTAGGTATGTGAGAAGGACCCTGAGTTTGCGGCCTCAAGTGGTATGGACACCGCGATGCCCTGATGCGAAATACGGCTGGATATCCCTGCAGTGACTTGAATGCAGGCTCGTCTTGCATCTCCCAAGATGAAAGGATGTCTGAATCCCCTGTGGAGACCACAGAGAAAGACCTAGTTCCCCACCTCATCGCGACCGGAGGCCTCACATCCTTTGAAAACTCCAGAGGTACGCGGAGATCAGTGCCTCCAAAGGAGACGATGCCTGACTCCTCGTGAAACTTGATAGGAGTCCCAGGATTCCTGTGGCACGTGGAAAGGGACACTTGGTCTCCCGCCTCAGCTGGAGAGGCGTCCCAATTGCCTTGCCAAGCCTCGAGGAGAATCCCGAGTTGTGTCTCGCAACTTGGCAAGAGTCCTGATGTGGCTGAACAAACAAGTGTGTGGAAGGGCCATCCCCGTCGTAACTCAAGAATATACCCCAGGTTCCCGCCGCAATTCGAGAAAAACCATGAGACTTCCCCCTCGCCGCGAGATGAGGCCCGATTCCCCTGCACTGCGTGCAGAGCAATTCTGTGTTGCACATCACACATGAAAGGAGCCTTGATTTCCTTGATGGCACTCCAGAGAAACCCCAAGAACACTGTTTCAAGGCTAGAGGGATCCTGAGGTCACTGTAGCAACACGAAAGGGCTCCGTGGACCAAAAATCAACTCGAGATGAGAGGTTAGTCCCTGGCTTCGACTCCAGAGGAATACCACCTTACCACAAGCACCTCAAGAGGAGGCTTCTCTCAGCTCTAGGTATGTGAGAGGGACCCTGAGTTTGCGGCCTCAAGTGGAATGGACACCGCGATGCCATGACTCGAAATAAGGCCGGATATCCCTGCAGTGACTGGAATGCAGGCTCGTCTTGCATCTCCCAAGACGAAAGGGTGTCTGAATCCCCTGTGGAGACCACAGAGAAAGACCTAGTTCCACACCTCATCGCGACAGGAGGCCTCAAATCCTTTGAAAACTCCAGAGGTATTCGGAGATCAGTGCCTCCAAAGGAGACGATGCCTGACTCCTCGTGAAACTTGATAGGAGACCCAGGATTCCTGTGGCAAGTGGAAAGGGACCCTTGGTCTCCCGTCTCAGCTGGAGAGGCGTCCCAATTGCCCAGCAAAGCCTCGAGGAGAATCCCGAGTTGTCCCTCACAACTAGGCAGGAGTCCTGACGTCGCTGAAGAAACACGTGGGTGGAAGGGCCATCCCCGTCGTAACTCGAGAATATACCCCAGGTTCCCGCCGCAACTCGAGAAAAACCATGAGACTTCCCCCTCGCCGCGAGATGAGGCCCGATTCCCCTGCACTGCGTGCAGAGCAATTCCGTGTTGCACATCACACATGAAAGGAGCCTTGATTTCCTAGATGGCACTCCAGAGAAACCCCAAGAACACTGTTTCAAGGCTAGAGGGATCCTGAGGTCACTGTAGCGACAAGAAAGAGCTCCGTGGGCCAAAAATCAACACGAGATGAGAGGTTAGTCCCTGGCTTCGACTCCTGAGGAATACCACCTTACCACAAGCACCTCAAGATGAGGCTTCTCTCAGCTCTAGGTATGTGAGAGGGACCCTGAGTTTGCGGCCTAAAGTGGAATGGACACCGCGATGCCCTGACTCGAAATAAGGCCGTATATCCCTGCAGTGACTGGAATGCAGGCTCGTCTTGCATCTCCCAAGACGAAAGGGTGTCTGAATCCCCTGTGGAGACCACAGAGAAAGACCTAGTTCCCCACCTCATCGCGACAGGCGGCCTCAAATCATTTGAAAACTCCAGAGGTATGTGGAGATCAGTGCCTCCAAAGGAGACCATGCCTGACTCCTCGTGAAACTTGATAGGAGACCCAGGATTCCTGTGGCACGTGGAAAGGGACCCTTGGTCTCGCGTCTCAGCTGGAGAGGCGTCCCAATTGCCCTGCAAAACCTCGATGAGAATCCCGAGTTGTCCCTCGCAACTAGGCAGGAGTCCTGACGTCGCTGAACACACACGTGTGTGGAAGGGCCATCCCCGTCGTAACTCGAGAATATACCCCAGGTTCCCGCCGCAACTCGAGAAAAACCATGAGACTTCCCCCTCGCCGCGAGATGAGGCCCGATTCCCCTGCACTGCGTGCAGAGCAATTCCGTGTTGCACATCACACATGAAAGGAGCCTTGATTTCCTTGATGGCACTCCAGAGAAACCCCAAGAACACTGTTTCAAGGCTAGAGGGATCCTGAGGTCACTGTAGTAACACGAAAGAGCTCCGTGGACCAAGAATCAACACGAGATGAGAGGTTAGTCCCTGGCTTCGACTCCTGAGGAATACCACCTTACCACAAGCACCTCAAGAGGAGGCTTCTCTCAGCTCTAGGTATGTGAGAGGGATCCTGAGTTTGCGGCCTCAATTGGAATGGACACCGTGATGCCCTGACTCGAAATAAGGCCAGATATCCCTGCAGTGACTTCAATGCAGGCTCGTCTTGCATCTCCCAAGAAGAAAGGATGTCTGAATCCCCTGTGGAGACCACAGAGAAAGACCTAGTTCCCCACCTCATCGCGACCGGAGGCCTCACATCCTTTGAAAACTCCAGAGGTACGCGGAGATCAGTGCCTCCAAAGGAGACGATGCCTGACTCCTCGTGAAACTTGATAGGAGTCCCAGGATTCTTGTGGCACGTGGAAAGGGACCCTTGGTCTCCCGCCTCAGCTGGAGAGGCGTTCCAATTGCCCTGCCAAGCCTCGAGGAGAATCCCGAGTTGTCCCTCGCAACTAGGCAGGAGTCCTGACGTGGCTGAACAAACACGTGGGTGGAAGGGCCATCCCCGTCGTAACTCGAGAATATACCCCAGGTTCCCGCCGCAACTCGAAAAAAACCATGAGACTTCCCCCTCGCCGCGAGATGAGGCCCGATTCCCCTGCACTGCGTGCAGAGCAATTCCGTCTTGCACATCACACATGAAAGGAGCCTTGATTTCCTTGATGGCACTCCAGAGAAACCCCAAGAACACTGTTTCAAGGATAGAGGGATCCTGAGGTCACTGTAGTAACACGAAAGAACTCTGTGGACCAAAAATCAACTCGAAAAGAGAGGTTAGTCCCTGGATTCGTCTCCAGAGGAATACCACCTTACCACAAGCACCTCAAGAGGAGGCTTCTCTCAGCTCTAGGTATGTGAGAGGGGCCCTGAGTTTGTGGCCTCAAGTGGAATGGACACCGCGATGCCCTGACTCGAAATAAGGCCGGATATCCCTGCAGTGACTTGAATGCAGGCTCGTCTTGCATCTCCCAAGATGAAAGGATGTCTGAATCCCCTGTGGAGACCACAGAGAAAGACCTAATTCCCCACCTCATCGCGACCGGAGGCCTCACATCCTTTGAAAACTCCAGAGGTACGCGGAAATTAGTGCCTCCAAAGGAGACGATGCCTGACTCCTCACGAAACTTGATAGGAGTCCCAGGATTCTTGTGGCACTTGGAAAGGGACACTTGGTCTCCCGCCTCAGCTGGAGAGGCGTCCCAATTGCCCTGCCAAGCCTCGAGGAGAATCCCGAGTTGTGTCTCGCAACTAGACAGGAGTCCTGATGTGGCTGAACAAACACGTGTGTGGAAGGGCCATCCCCGTCGTAACTCGAGAATATACCCCAGGTTCCCGCCGCAACTCGAGAAAAACCATGAGACTTCCCCCTCGCCGCGAGATGAGGCCCGATTCCCCTGCACTGCGTGCAGAGCAATTTCGTGTTGCACATCACACATGAAAGGAGCCTTGATTTCCTTGATGGCACTCCAGAGAAACCCCAAGAACACTGTTTCAAGGCTAGAGGGATCCTGAGGTCACTGTAGCAACACGAAAGAGCTCCGTGGGCCAAAAATCAACTCGAGATGAGAGGTTAGTCCCTGGCTTCGACTCCAGAGGAATACCACCTTACCACAAGCACCTCAAGAGGAGGCTTCTCTCAGCTCTAGGTATGTGAGAGGGACCCTGAGTTTGCGGCCTCAAGTGGTATGGACACCGCGATGCCCTGATGCGAAATAAGGCTGGATATCCCTGCA
Organism: Cervus elaphus; assembly: GCF_910594005.1. Taxonomy (NCBI): domain Eukaryota; kingdom Metazoa; phylum Chordata; class Mammalia; order Artiodactyla; family Cervidae; genus Cervus; species Cervus elaphus. The sequence continues at coordinate 2,600,940 of NC_057828.1, forward strand.
GTGACTTGAATGCAGGCTCGTCTTGCATCTCCCAAGATGAAAGGATGTCTGAATCACCTGTGGAGACCACAGAGAAAGACCTAGTTCCCCACCTCATCGCGACCGGAGGCCTCACATCCTTTGAAAACTCCAGAGGTACGCGGAGATCAGTGCCTCCAAAGGAGACGATGCCTGACTCCTCGTGAAACTTGATAGGAGTCCCAGGATTCCTGTGGCACGTGGAAAGGGACCCTTGGTCTCCCGCCTCAGCTGGAGAGGCGTCCCAATTGCCTTGCCAAGCCTCGAGGAGAATCCCGAGTTGTGTCTCGCAACTAGGCAGGAGTCCTGACGTGGCTGAAGAAACACGTGTGTGGAAGGGCCATCCCCGTCGTAACTCGAGAATATACCCCAGGTTCCCGCCGCAACTCGAGAAAAACCATGAGACTTCCCCCTCGCCGCGAGATGAGGCCCGATTCCCCTGCACTGCGTGCAGAGCAATTCCGTGTTGCACATCACACATGAAAGGAGCCTTGATTTCCTTGATGGCACTCCAGAAAAACCCCAAGAACACTGTTTCAAGGCTAGAGGGATCCTGAGGTCACTGTAGCAACACGAAAGAGCTCCGTGGACCAAGAATCAACACGAGATGAGAGGTTAGTCCCTGGCTTCGACTCCTGAGGAATACCACCTTACCACAAGCACCTCAAGAGGAGGCTTCTCTCAGCTCTAGGTATGTGAGAGGGACCCTGAGTTTGCGGCCTCAAGTGGAATGGACACCGCGATGCCCTGATGCGAAATAAGGCTGGATATCCCTGCAGTGACTTTAATGCAGGCTCGTCTTGAATCTCCCAAGATGAAAGGATGTCTGAATCCCCTGTGGAGACCACAGAGAAAGACCTAGTTCCCCACCTCATTGCGACCGGAGGTCTCACATCCTTTGAAAACTCCAGAGGTATGCGGAGATCAGTGCCTCCAAAGGAGACGATGCCTGACTCCTCGTGAAACTTGATAGGAGTCCCAGGATTCCTGTGGCACGTGGAAAGGGACACTTGGTCTCCCGCCTCAGCTGGAGAGGCGTCCCAATTGCCTTGCCAAGCCTCGAGGAGAATCCCGAGTTGTGTCTCGCAACTAGGCAGGAGTCCTGACGTGGCTGAACAAACACGTGTGTGGAAGGGCCATCCCCGTCGTAACTCGAGAATATACCCCAGGTTCCCGCCGCAACTCGAGAAAAACCATGAGACTTCCCCCTCGCCGCGAGATGAGGCCCGATTCCCCTGCACTGCGTGCAGAGCAATTCCGTGTTGCACATCACACATGAAAGGAGCCTTGATTTCCTTGATGGCACTCCAGAGAAACCCCAAGAACACTGTTTCAAGGCTAGAGGGATCCTGAGGTCACTGTAGCAACACGAAAGAGCTCCGTGGACCAAGAATCAACACGAGATGAGAGGTTAGTCCCTGGCGTCGACTCCTGAGGAATACCACTTTACCACAAACACCTCAAGAGGAGGCTTCTCTCAGCTCTAGGTATGTGAGAGGGATCCTGAGTTTGCAGCCTCAAGTGGAATGGACACCGCGATGCCCTGACTCGAAATAAGGCCAGATATCACTGCAGTGACTTAAATGCAGGCTCGTCCTGCATCTCCCAAGAAGAAAGGATGTCTGAATCCCCTGTGGAGACCACAGAGAAAGACCTAGTTCCCCACCTCATCGCGACCGGAGGCCTCACATCCTTTGAAAACTCCAGAGGTACGCGGAGATCAGTGCCTCCAAAGGAGACGATGCCTGACTCCTCGTGAAACTTGATAGGAGTCCCAGGATTCTTGTGGCACGTGGAAAGGGACCCTTGGTCTCCCGCCTCAGCTGGAGAGGCGTTCCAATTGCCCTGCCAAGCCTCGAGGAGAATCCAGAGTTGTCCCTCGCAACTAGGCAGGAGTCCTGACGTGGCTGAACAAACACGTGGGTGGAAGGGCCATCCCCGTCGTAACTCGAGAATATACCCCAGGTTCCCGCCGCAACTCGAGAAAAACCATGAGACTTCCCCCTCGATGCGAGATGAGGCCCGATTCCCCTGTACTGCGTGGAGAGCAATTCCGTCTTGCACATCACACATGAAAGGAGCCTTGATTTCCTTGATGGCACTCCAGAGAAACCCCAAGAACACTGTTTCAAGGATAGAGGGATCCTGAGGTCACTGTAGCAACACGAAAGAACTCTGTGGACCAAAAATCAACTCGAAAAGAAAGGTTAGTCCCTGAGTTCGTCTCCAGAGGAATACCACCTTACCACAAGCACCTCAAGAGGAGGCTTCTCTCAGCTCTAGGTATGTGAGAGGGACCCTGAGTTTGCGGCCTCAAGTGGAATGGACACCGCGATGCCCTGACTCGAAATAAGGCCGGATATCCCTGCAGTGACTTCAATGCAGGCTCGTCTTGCATCTCCCAGGACGAAAGGATGTCTGAATCCCCTGTGGAAAGCACAGAGAAAGACTTAGTTCCCCACCTCATCGCGACCGATAGCCTCACATCCTTTGAAAACTCCAGAGGTACGCGGAGATCAGTGCCTCCAAAGGAGACGATGCCTGACTCCTCGTGAAACTTGATAGGAGTCCCAGGATTCCTGTGGCACGTGGAAAGGGACCCTTGGTCTCCCGCCTCAGCTGGAGAGGCGTCCCAATTGCCTTGCCAAGCCTCGAGGAGAATCCCGAGTTGTGTCTCGCAACTAGGCAAGAGTCCTGACGTGGCTGAACAAACACGTGTTTGGAAGGGCCATCCCCGTCGTAACTCGAGAATATACCCCAAGTTCCCGCCGCAACTCGAGAAAAACCTTGAGACTTCCCCCTCGCCGCGAGATGAGGCCCGATTCCCCTGCACTGCGTGCAGAGCAATTCTGTGTTGCACATCACACATGAAAGGAGCCTTGATTTCCTTCATGGCACTCCAGAGAAACCCCAAGAACACTGTTTCAAGGCTAGAGGGATCCTGAGGTCACTGTAGCAACACGAAAGAGCTCCGTGGACCAAAAATCAACTCGAGATGAGAGGTTAGTCCCTGGCTTCGACTCCAGAGGAATACCACCTTACCACAAGCACCTCAAGAGGAGGCTTCTCTCAGCTCTAGGTATGTGAGAGGGACCCTGAGTTTGCGGCCTCAAGTGGAATGGACACCGCGATGCCCTGACTCGAAATAAGGCCGGATATCCCTGCAGTGACTGGAATGCAGGCTCGTCTTGCATCTCCCAAGACGAAAGGGTGTCTGAATCCCCTGTGGAGACCACAGAGAAAGACCTAGTTCCCCACCTCATCGCGACCGGAGGCCTCACATCCTTTGAAAACTCCAGAGGTACGCGGAGATCAGTGCCTCCAAAGGAGACGATGCCTGACTCCTCGTGAAACTTGATAGGAGTCCCAGGATTCCTGTGGCACGTGGAAAGGGACCCTTGGTCTCCCGCCTCAGCTGGAGAGGCGTTCCAATTGCCCTGCCAAGCCTCGAGGAGAATCCCGAGTTGTCCCTCGCAACTAGGCAGGAGTCCTGACGTGGCTGAACAAACACGTGGGTGGAAGGGCCATCCCCGTCGTAACTCGAGAATATACCCCAGGTTCCCGCCGCAACTCGAGAAAAACCATGAGACTTCCCCCTCGATGCGAGATGAGGCCCGATTCCCCTGTACTGCGTGCAGAGCAATTCCGTCTTGCACATCACACATGAAAGGAGCCTTGATTTCCTAGATGGCACTCCAGAGAAACCCCAAGAACACTGTTTCAAGGATAGAGGGATCCTAAGGTCACTGTAGCAACACGAAAGAACTCTGTGGACCAAAAATCAACTCGAAAAGAGAGGTTAGTCCCTGAATTCGTCTCCAGAGGAATACCACCTTACCACAAGCACCTCAATAGGAGGCTTCTCGCAGCTCTAGGTATGTGAGAGGGACCCTGAGTTTGCGGCCTCAAGTGGAATGGACACCGCGATGCCCTGACTCGAAATAAGGCCGGATATCCCTGCAGTGACTTCAATGCAGGCTCGTCTTGCATCTCCCAGGACGAAAGGATGTCTGAATCCCCTGTGGAAAGCACAGAGAAAGACTTAGTTCCCCACATCATCGCGACCGATAGCCTCACATCCTTTGAAAACTCCAGAGGTACGCGGAGATCAGTGCCTCCAAAGGAGACGATGCCTGACTCCTCGTGAAACTTGATAGGAGTCCCAGGATTCCTGTGGCACTTGGAAAGGGACACTTGGTCTCCCGCCTCAGCTGGAGAGGCGTCCCAATTGCCCTGCCAAGCCTCGAGGAGAATCCAGAGTTGTCCCTCGCAACTAGGCAGGAGTCCTGACGTCGCTGAAGAAACACGTGGGTGGAAGGGCCATCCCCGTCGTAACTCGAGAATATACCCCAGGTTCCCGCCGCAACTCGAGAAAAACCATGAGACTTCCCCCTCGCCGCGAGATGAGGCCCGATTCCCATGCACTGCGTGCAGAGCAATTCCGTGTTGCACATCACACATGAAAGGAGCCTTGATTTCCTTGATGGCACTCCAGAGAAACCCCAAGAACACTGTTTCAAGGCTAGAGGGATCCTGAGGTCACTGTAGCAACACGAAAGAGCTCCGTGGGCCAAAAATCAACTCGAGATGAGAGGTTAGTCCCTGGCTTCGACTCCAGAGGAATACCACCTTACCACAAGCACCTCAAGAGGAGGCTTCTCTCAGCTCTAGGTATGTGAGAGGGACCCTGAGTTTGCGGCCTCAAGTGGAATGGACACCGCGATGCCCTGACGCGAAATAAGGCTGGATATCCCTGCAGTGACTTGAATGCAGGCTCGTCTTGCATCTCCCAAGATGAAAGGATGTCTGAATCCCCTGTGGAGACCACAGAGAAACACCTAGTTCCCCACCTCATTGCGACCGGAGGCCTCACATCCTTTGAAAACTCCAGAGGTACGCGGAGATCAGTGCCTCCAAAGGAGACGATGCCTGACTCCTCGTGAAACTTGATAGGAGTCCCAGGATTCCTGTGGCACGTGGAAAGGGACCCTTGGTCTCCCGCCTCAGCTGGAGAGGCGTCCCAATTGCCTTGCCAAGCCTCGAGGAGAATCCCGAGTTGTGTCTCGCAACTAGGCAAGAGTCCTGACGTGGCTGAACAAACACGTGTTTGGAAGGGCCATCCCCGTCGTAACTCGAGAATATACCCCAAGTTCCCGCCGCAACTCGAGAAAAACCATGAGACTTCCCCCTCGCCGCGAGATGAGGCCCGATTCCCCTGCACTGCGTGCAGAGCAATTCTGTGTTGCACATCACACATGAAAGGAGCCTTGATTTCCTTGATGGCACTCCAGAGAAACCCCAAGAACACTGTTTCAAGGATAGAGGGATCCTGAGGTCACTGTAGCAACACGAAAGAGCTCCGTGGGCCAAAAATCAACTCGAGATGAGAGGTTAGTCCCTGGCTTCGACTCCTGAGGAATACCACCTTACCACAAGCACCTCAAGAGGAGGCTTCTCTCAGCTCTAGGTATGTGAGAGGGACCCTGAGTTTGCGGCCTCAAGTGGAATGGACACCGCGATGCCCTGACTCGAAATAAGGCCGGATATCCCTGCAGTGACTTGAATGCAGGCTCGTCTTGCATCTCCCAAGACGAAATGGTGTCTGAATCCCCTGTGGAGACCACAGACAAAGACCTAGTTCCCCACGTCATCGCGACAGGAGGCCTCAAATCCTTTGAAAACTCCAGAGGTATGCGGAGATCAGTGCCTCCAAAGGAGACGATGCCTGACTCCTCGTGAAACTTGATAGGAGATCCAGGATTCCTGTGGCACGTGGAAAGGGACCCTTGGTCTCCCGTCTCAGCTGGAGAGGCGTCCCAATTGCCCTGCCAAGCCTCGAGGAGAATCCAGAGTTGTCCCTCGCAACTAGGCAGGAGTCCTGACGTCGCTGAAGAAACACGTGGGTGGAAGGGCCATCCCCGTCGTAACTCGAGAATATACCCCAGGTTCCCGCCGCAACTCGAGAAAAACCATTAGACTTCCCCCTCGCCGCGAGATGAGGCCCGATTCCCCTGCACTGCGTGCAGAGCAGTTCCGTGTTGCACATCACACATGAAAGGAGCCTAGATTTCCTTGATGGCACTCCAGAGAAACCCCAAGAACACTGTTTCAAGGCTAGAGGGATCCTGAGGTCACTGTAGCAACACGAAAGAGCTCCGTGGACCAAGAATCAACACGAGATGAGAGGTTAGTCCCTGGCTTCGACTCCTGAGGAATACCATCTTACCACAAGCACCTCAAGAGGAGGCTTCTCTCAGCTCTAGGTATGTGAGAGGGATTCTGAGTTTGCGGCCTCAAGTGGAATGGACACCGCGATGCCCTGACTCGAAATAAGGCCGGATATCCCTGCAGTGACTGGAATGCAGGCTCGTCTTGCATCTCCCAAGATGAAAGGGTGTCTGAATCCCCTGTGGAGACCACAGAGAAAGACCTAGTTCCCCACCTCATCGCGACAGGAGGCCTCAAATCCTTTGAAAACTCCAGAGGTATGCGCAGATCAGTGCCTCCAAAGGAGACGATGCCTGACTCCTCGTGAAACTTGATAGGAGACCCAGGATTCCTGTGGCACGTGGAAAGGGACACTTGGTCTCCCGTCTCAGGTGGAGAGGCGTCCCAATTGCCCTGCAAAGCCTCGAGGAGAATCCCGAGTTGTCCCTCACAACTAGGCAGGAGTCCTGACATGGCTGAACACACACGTGGGTGGAAGGGCCATCCCCGTCGTAACTCGAGAATATACCCCAGGTTCCCGCCGCAACTCGAGAAAAACCATGAGACTTCCCCCTCGCCGCGAGATGAGGCCCGATTCCCCTGCACTGCGTGCAGAGCAGTTCCGTGTTGCACATCACACATGAAAGGAGCCTAGATTTCCTTGATGGCACTCCAGAGAAACCCCAAGAACACTGTTTCAAGGCTAGAGGGATCCTGAGGTCACTGTAGCAACACGAAAGAGCTCCGTGGACCAAGAATCAACACGAGATGAGAGGTTAGTCCCTGGCTTCGACTCCTGAGGAATACCACCTTACCACAAGCACCTCAAGAGGAGGCTTCTCTCAGCTCTAGGTATGTGAGAGGGATCCTGAGTTTGCGGCCTCAAGTGGAATGGACACCGCGATGCCCTGACTCGAAATAAGGCCGGATATCCCTGCAGTGACTTGAATGCAGGCTCGTCTTGCATCTCCCAAGAAGAAAGGATGTCTGAATCCCCTGTGGAGACCACAGAGAAAGACCTAGTTCCCCACCTCAACGCGACCGGAGGCCTCACATCCTTTGAAAACACCAGAGGTACGCGGAGATCAGTGCCTCCAAAGGAGACGATGCCTGACTCCTCGTGAAACTTGATAGGAGTCCCAGGATTTTGTGGCACGTGGAAAGGGATTCTTGGTCTCCCGCCTCAGCTGGAGAGGCGTTCCAATTGCCCTGCCAATCCTCGAGGAGAATCCCGAGTTGTCCCTCGCAACTAGGCAGGAGTCCTGACGTGGCTGAACAAACACGTGGGTGGAAGGGCCATCCCCATAGTAACTCGAGAATATACCCCAGGTTCCCGCCGCAACTCGAGAAAAACCATGAGACTTCCCCCTCGATGCGAGATGAGGCCCGATTCCCCTGTACTGCGTGCAGAGCAATTCCGTCTTGCACATCACACATGAAAGAGGCCTTGATTTCCTTGATGGCACTCCAGAGAAACCCGAAGAACACTGTTTCAAGGATAGAGGGATCCTGAGGTCACTGTAGCAACACGAAAGAACTCTGTGGACCAAAAATCAACTCGAAAAGAGAGGTTAGTCCCTGGAATCGTCTCCAGAGGAATACCACCTTACCACAAGCACCTCAATAGGAGGCTTCTCGCAGCTCTAGGTATGTGAGAGGGACCCTGAGTTTGCGGCCTCAAGTGGAATGGACACCGCGATGCCCTGACTCGAAATAAGGCCGGATATCCCTGCAGTGACTTCAATGCAGGCTCGTCTTGCATCTCCCAGGACGAAAGGATGTCTGAATCCCCTGTGGAAAGCACAGAGAAAGACTTAGTTCCCCACATCATCGCGACCGATAGCCTCACATCCTTTGAAAACTCCAGAGGTACGCGGAGATCAGTGCCTCCAAAGGAGACGATGCCTGACTCCTCGTGAAACTTGATAGGAGTCCCAGGATTCCTGTGGCACTTGGAAAGGGACACTTGGTCTCCCGCCTCAGCTGGAGAGGCGTCCCAATTGCCCTGCCAAGCCTCGAGGAGAATCCAGAGTTGTCCCTCGCAACTAGGCAGGAGTCCTGACGTCGCTGAAGAAACACGTGGGTGGAAGGGCCATCCCCGTCGTAACTCGAGAATATACCCCAGGTTCCCGCCGCAACTCGAGAAAAACCATGAGACTTCCCCCTCGCCGCGAGATGAGGCCCGATTCCCCTGCACTGCGTGCAGAGCAATTCCGTGTTGCACATCACACATGAAAGGAGCCTTGATTTCCTTGATGGCACTCCAGAGAAACCCCAAGAACACTGTTTCAAGGCTAGAGGGATCCTGAGGTCACTGTAGCAACACGAAAGAGCTCCGTGGGCCAAAAATCAACTCGAGATGAGAGGTTAGTCCCTGGCTTCGACTCCAGAGGAATACCACCTTACCACAAGCACCTCAAGAGGAGGCTTCTCTCAGCTCTAGGTATGTGAGAGGGACCCTGAGTTTGCGGCCTCAAGTGGAATGGACACCGCGATGCCCTGACGCGAAATAAGGCTGGATATCCCTGCAGTGACTTGAATGCAGGCTCGTCTTGCATCTCCCGAGATGAAAGGATGTCTGAATCCCCTGTGGAGACCACAGAGAAACACCTAGTTCCCCACCTCATTGCGACCGGAGGCCTCACATCCTTTGAAAACTCCAGAGGTACGCGGAGATCAGTGCCTCCAAAGGAGACGATGCCTGACTCCTCGTGAAACTTGATAGGAGTCCCAGGATTCCTGTGGCACGTGGAAAGGGACCCTTGGTCTCCCGCCTCAGCTGGAGAGGCGTCCCAATTGCCTTGCCAAGCCTCGAGGAGAATCCCGAGTTGTGTCTCGCAACTAGGCAAGAGTCCTGACGTGGCTGAACAAACACGTGTTTGGAAGGGCCATCCCCGTCGTAACTCGAGAATATACCCCAAGTTCCCGCCGCAACTCGAGAAAAACCATGAGACTTCCCCCTCGCCGCGAGATGAGGCCCGATTCCCCTGCACTGCGTGCAGAGCAATTCTGTGTTGCACATCACACATGAAAGGAGCCTTGATTTCCTTGATGGCACTCCAGAGAAACCCCAAGAACACTGTTTCAAGGATAGAGGGATCCTGAGGTCACTGTAGCAACACGAAAGAGCTCCGTGGACCAAAAATCAACTCGAGATGAGAGGTTAGTCCCTGGCTTCGACTCCTGAGGAATACCACCTTACCACAAGCACCTCAAGAGGAGGCTTCTCTCAGCTCTAGGTATGTGAGAGGGACCCTGAGTTTGCGGCCTCAAGTGGAATGGACACCGCGATGCCCTGACTCGAAATAAGGCCGGATATCCCTGCAGTGACTTGAATGCAGGCTCGTCTTGCATCTCCCAAGACGAAATGGTGTCTGAATCCCCTGTGGAGACCACAGACAAAGACCTAGTTCCCCACGTCATCGCGACAGGAGGCCTCAAATCCTTTGAAAACTCCAGAGGTATGCGGAGATCAGTGCCTCCAAAGGAGACGATGCCTGACTCCTCGTGAAACTTGATAGGAGATCCAGGATTCCTGTGGCACGTGGAAAGGGACCCTTGGTCTCCCGTCTCAGCTGGAGAGGCGTCCCAATTGCCCTGCCAAGCCTCGAGGAGAATCCAGAGTTGTCCCTCGCAACTAGGCAGGAGTCCTGACGTCGCTGAAGAAACACGTGGGTGGAAGGGCCATCCCCGTCGTAACTCGAGAATATACCCCAGGTTCCCGCCGCAACTCGAGAAAAACCATTAGACTTCCCCCTCGCCGCGAGATGAGGCCCGATTCCCCTGCACTGCGTGCAGAGCAGTTCCGTGTTGCACATCACACATGAAAGGAGCCTAGATTTCCTTGATGGCACTCCAGAGAAACCCCAAGAACACTGTTTCAAGGCTAGAGGGATCCTGAGGTCACTGTAGCAACACGAAAGAGCTCCGTGGACCAAGAATCAACACGAGATGAGAGGTTAGTCCCTGGCTTCGACTCCTGAGGAATACCATCTTACCACAAGCACCTCAAGAGGAGGCTTCTCTCAGCTCTAGGTATGTGAGAGGGATTCTGAGTTTGCGGCCTCAAGTGGAATGGACACCGCGATGCCCTGACTCGAAATAAGGCCGGATATCCCTGCAGTGACTGGAATGCAGGCTCGTCTTGCATCTCCCAAGATGAAAGGGTGTCTGAATCCCCTGTGGAGACCACAGAGAAAGACCTAGTTCCCCACCTCATCGCGACAGGAGGCCTCAAATCCTTTGAAAACTCCAGAGGTATGCGCAGATCAGTGCCTCCAAAGGAGACGATGCCTGACTCCTCGTGAAACTTGATAGGAGACCCAGGATTCCTGTGGCACGTGGAAAGGGACACTTGGTCTCCCGTCTCAGGTGGAGAGGCGTCCCAATTGCCCTGCAAAGCCTCGAGGAGAATCCCGAGTTGTCCCTCACAACTAGGCAGGAGTCCTGACATGGCTGAACACACACGTGGGTGGAAGGGCCATCCCCGTCGTAACTCGAGAATATACCCCAGGTTCCCGCCGCAACTCGAGAAAAACCATGAGACTTCCCCCTCGCCGCGAGATGAGGCCCGATTCCCCTGCACTGCGTGCAGAGCAGTTCCGTGTTGCACATCACACATGAAAGGAGCCTAGATTTCCTTGATGGCACTCCAGAGAAACCCCAAGAACACTGTTTCAAGGCTAGAGGGATCCTGAGGTCACTGTAGCAACACGAAAGAGCTCCGTGGACCAAGAATCAACACGAGATGAGAGGTTAGTCCCTGGCTTCGACTCCTGAGGAATACCACCTTACCACAAGCACCTCAAGAGGAGGCTTCTCTCAGCTCTAGGTATGTGAGAGGGATCCTGAGTTTGCGGCCTCAAGTGGAATGGACACCGCGATGCCCTGACTCGAAATAAGGCCGGATATCCCTGCAGTGACTTGAATGCAGGCTCGTCTTGCATCTCCCAAGAAGAAAGGATGTCTGAATCCCCTGTGGAGACCACAGAGAAAGACCTAGTTCCCCACCTCAACGCGACCGGAGGCCTCACATCCTTTGAAAACACCAGAGGTACGCGGAGATCAGTGCCTCCAAAGGAGACGATGCCTGACTCCTCGTGAAACTTGATAGGAGTCCCAGGATTTTGTGGCACGTGGAAAGGGATTCTTGGTCTCCCGCCTCAGCTGGAGAGGCGTTCCAATTGCCCTGCCAATCCTCGAGGAGAATCCCGAGTTGTCCCTCGCAACTAGGCAGGAGTCCTGACGTGGCTGAACAAACACGTGGGTGGAAGGGCCATCCCCATAGTAACTCGAGAATATACCCCAGGTTCCCGCCGCAACTCGAGAAAAACCATGAGACTTCCCCCTCGATGCGAGATGAGGCCCGATTCCCCTGTACTGCGTGCAGAGCAATTCCGTCTTGCACATCACACATGAAAGGAGCCTTGATTTCCTTGATGGCACTCCAGAGAAACCCGAAGAACACTGTTTCAAGGATAGAGGGATCCTGAGGTCACTGTAGCAACACGAAAGAACTCTGTGGACCAAAAATCAACTCGAAAAGAGAGGTTAGTCCCTGGAATCGTCTCCAGAGGAATACCACCTTACCACAAGCACCTCAATAGGAGGCTTCTCGCAGCTCTAGGTATGTGAGAGGGACCCTGAGTTTGCGGCCTCAAGTGGAATGGACACCGCGATGCCCTGACTCGAAATAAGGCCGGATATCCCTGCAGTGACTTCAATGCAGGCTCGTCTTGCATCTCCCAGGACGAAAGGATGTCTGAATCCCCTGTGGAAAGCACAGAGAAAGACTTAGTTCCCCACATCATCGCGACCGATAGCCTCACATCCTTTGAAAACTCCAGAGGTACGCGGAGATCAGTGCCTCCAAAGGAGACGATGCCTGACTCCTCGTGAAACTTGATAGGAGTCCCAGGATTCCTGTGGCACTTGGAAAGGGACACTTGGTCTCCCGCCTCAGCTGGAGAGGCGTCCCAATTGCCCTGCCAAGCCTCGAGGAGAATCCAGAGTTGTCCCTCGCAACTAGGCAGGAGTCCTGACGTCGCTGAAGAAACACGTGGGTGGAAGGGCCATCCCCGTCGTAACTCGAGAATATACCCCAGGTTCCCGCCGCAACTCGAGAAAAACCATGAGACTTCCCCCTCGCCGCGAGATGAGGCCCGATTCCCATGCACTGCGTGCAGAGCAATTCCGTGTTGCACATCACACATGAAAGGAGCCTTGATTTCCTTGATGGCACTCCAGAGAAACCCCAAGAACACTGTTTCAAGGCTAGAGGGATCCTGAGGTCACTGTAGCAACACGAAAGAGCTCCGTGGGCCAAAAATCAACTCGAGATGAGAGGTTAGTCCCTGGCTTCGACTCCAGAGGAATACCACCTTACCACAAGCACCTCAAGAGGAGGCTTCTCTCAGCTCTAGGTATGTGAGAGGGACCCTGAGTTTGCGGCCTCAAGTGGAATGGACACCGCGATGCCCTGACGCGAAATAAGGCTGGATATCCCTGCAGTGACTTGAATGCAGGCTCGTCTTGCATCTCCCGAGATGAAAGGATGTCTGAATCCCCTGTGGAGACCACAGAGAAACACCTAGTTCCCCACCTCATTGCGACCGGAGGCCTCACATCCTTTGAAAACTCCAGAGGTACGCGGAGATCAGTGCCTCCAAAGGAGACGATGCCTGACTCCTCGTGAAACTTGATAGGAGTCCCAGGATTCCTGTGGCACGTGGAAAGGGACCCTTGGTCTCCCGCCTCAGCTGGAGAGGCGTCCCAATTGCCTTGCCAAGCCTCGAGGAGAATCCCGAGTTGTGTCTCGCAACTAGGCAAGAGTCCTGACGTGGCTGAACAAACACGTGTTTGGAAGGGCCATCCCCGTCGTAACTCGAGAATATACCCCAAGTTCCCGCCGCAACTCGAGAAAAACCATGAGACTTCCCCCTCGCCGCGAGATGAGGCCCGATTCCCCTGCACTGCGTGCAGAGCAATTCTGTGTTGCACATCACACATGAAAGGAGCCTTGATTTCCTTGATGGCACTCCAGAGAAACCCCAAGAACACTGTTTCAAGGATAGAGGGATCCTGAGGTCACTGTAGCAACACGAAAGAGCTCCGTGGACCAAAAATCAACTCGAGATGAGAGGTTAGTCCCTGGCTTCGACTCCTGAGGAATACCACCTTACCACAAGCACCTCAAGAGGAGGCTTCTCTCAGCTCTAGGTATGTGAGAGGGACCCTGAGTTTGCGGCCTCAAGTGGAATGGACACCGCGATGCCCTGACTCGAAATAAGGCCGGATATCCCTGCAGTGACTTGAATGCAGGCTCGTCTTGCATCTCCCAAGACGAAATGGTGTCTGAATCCCCTGTGGAGACCACAGACAAAGACCTAGTTCCCCACGTCATCGCGACAGGAGGCCTCAAATCCTTTGAAAACTCCAGAGGTATGCGGAGATCAGTGCCTCCAAAGGAGACGATGCCTGACTCCTCGTGAAACTTGATAGGAGATCCAGGATTCCTGTGGCACGTGGAAAGGGACCCTTGGTCTCCCGTCTCAGCTGGAGAGGCGTCCCAATTGCCCTGCCAAGCCTCGAGGAGAATCCAGAGTTGTCCCTCGCAACTAGGCAGGAGTCCTGACGTCGCTGAAGAAACACGTGGGTGGAAGGGCCATCCCCGTCGTAACTCGAGAATATACCCCAGGTTCCCGCCGCAACTCGAGAAAAACCATTAGACTTCCCCCTCGCCGCGAGATGAGGCCCGATTCCCCTGCACTGCGTGCAGAGCAGTTCCGTGTTGCACATCACACATGAAAGGAGCCTAGATTTCCTTGATGGCACTCCAGAGAAACCCCAAGAACACTGTTTCAAGGCTAGAGGGATCCTGAGGTCACTGTAGCAACACGAAAGAGCTCCGTGGACCAAGAATCAACACGAGATGAGAGGTTAGTCCCTGGCTTCGACTCCTGAGGAATACCATCTTACCACAAGCACCTCAAGAGGAGGCTTCTCTCAGCTCTAGGTATGTGAGAGGGATTCTGAGTTTGCGGCCTCAAGTGGAATGGACACCGCGATGCCCTGACTCGAAATAAGGCCGGATATCCCTGCAGTGACTGGAATGCAGGCTCGTCTTGCATCTCCCAAGATGAAAGGGTGTCTGAATCCCCTGTGGAGACCACAGAGAAAGACCTAGTTCCCCACCTCATCGCGACAGGAGGCCTCAAATCCTTTGAAAACTCCAGAGGTATGCGCAGATCAGTGCCTCCAAAGGAGACGATGCCTGACTCCTCGTGAAACTTGATAGGAGACCCAGGATTCCTGTGGCACGTGGAAAGGGACACTTGGTCTCCCGTCTCAGGTGGAGAGGCGTCCCAATTGCCCTGCAAAGCCTCGAGGAGAATCCCGAGTTGTCCCTCACAACTAGGCAGGAGTCCTGACATGGCTGAACACACACGTGGGTGGAAGGGCCATCCCCGTCGTAACTCGAGAATATACCCCAGGTTCCCGCCGCAACTCGAGAAAAACCATGAGACTTCCCCCTCGCCGCGAGATGAGGCCCGATTCCCCTGCACTGCGTGCAGAGCAGTTCCGTGTTGCACATCACACATGAAAGGAGCCTAGATTTCCTTGATGGCACTCCAGAGAAACCCCAAGAACACTGTTTCAAGGCTAGAGGGATCCTGAGGTCACTGTAGCAACACGAAAGAGCTCCGTGGACCAAGAATCAACACGAGATGAGAGGTTAGTCCCTGGCTTCGACTCCTGAGGAATACCACCTTACCACAAGCACCTCAAGAGGAGGCTTCTCTCAGCTCTAGGTATGTGAGAGGGATCCTGAGTTTGCGGCCTCAAGTGGAATGGACACCGCGATGCCCTGACTCGAAATAAGGCCGGATATCCCTGCAGTGACTTGAATGCAGGCTCGTCTTGCATCTCCCAAGAAGAAAGGATGTCTGAATCCCCTGTGGAGACCACAGAGAAAGACCTAGTTCCCCACCTCAACGCGACCGGAGGCCTCACATCCTTTGAAAACACCAGAGGTACGCGGAGATCAGTGCCTCCAAAGGAGACGATGCCTGACTCCTCGTGAAACTTGATAGGAGTCCCAGGATTTTGTGGCACGTGGAAAGGGATTCTTGGTCTCCCGCCTCAGCTGGAGAGGCGTTCCAATTGCCCTGCCAAGCCTCGAGGAGAATCCCGAGTTGTCCCTCGCAACTAGGCAGGAGTCCTGACGTGGCTGAACAAACACGTGGGTGGAAGGGCCATCCCCATAGTAACTCGAGAATATACCCCAGGTTCCCGCCGCAACTCGAGAAAAACCATGAGACTTCCCCCTCGATGCGAGATGAGGCCCGATTCCCCTGTACTGCGTGCAGAGCAATTCCGTCTTGCACATCACACATGAAAGGAGCCTTGATTTCCTTGATGGCACTCCAGAGAAACCCGAAGAACACTGTTTCAAGGATAGAGGGATCCTGAGGTCACTGTAGCAACACGAAAGAACTCTGTGGACCAAAAATCAACTCGAAAAGAGAGGTTAGTCCCTGGAATCGTCTCCAGAGGAATACCACCTTACCACAAGCACCTCAAGAGGAGGCTTCTCTCAGCTCTAGGTTTGTGAGAGGGACCCTGAGTTTGCGGCCTCAAGTGGAATGGACACCGCGATGCCCTGACTCGAAATAAGGCCGGATATCCCTGCAGTGACTTCAATGCAGGCTCGTCTTGCATCTCCCAGGACGAAAGGATGTCTGAATCCCCTGTGGAGACCACAGAGAAAGACCTAGTTCCCCACCTCATCGCGACCGGAGGCCTCACATCCTTTGAAAACTCCCGAGGTATGCGGAGATCAGTGCCTCCAAAGGAGACGATGCCTGACTCCTCGTGAAACTTGATAGGAGTCCCAGGATTCCTGTGGCACGTGGAAAGGGACCCTTGGTCTCCCGTCTCAGCTGGAGAGGCCTCCCAATTGCCTTGCCAAGCCTCGAGGAGAATCCCGAGTTGTGTCTCGCAACTAGGCAAGACTCCTGACGTGGCTGAACAAACACGTGTGTGGAAGGGCCATCCCCGTCGTAACTCGAGAATATACCCCAGGTTCCCGCTGCAACTCGAGAAAAACCATGAGACTTCCCCCTCGCCGCGAGATGAGGCCCGATTCCCCTGCACTGCGTGCAGAGCAATTCTGTGTTGCACATGACACATGAAAGGAGCCTTGATTTCCTTCATGGCACTCCAGAGAAACCCCAAGAACACTGTTTCAAGGCTAGAGGGATCCTGAGGTCACTGTAGCAACACGAAAGAGCTCCGTGGACCAAAAATCAACTCGAGATGAGAGGTTAGTCCCTGGCTTCGACTCCAGAGGAATACCACCTTACCACAAGCACCTCAAGAGGAGGCTTCTCTCAGCTCTAGGTATGTGAGAGGGACCCTGAGTTTGCGGCCTCAAGTGGAATGGACACCGCGATGCCCTGACTCGAAATAAGGCCGGATATCCCTGCAGTGACTTGAATGCAGGCTCGTCTTGCATCTTCCAAGACGAAATGGTGTCTGAATCCCCTGTGGAGACCACAGACAAAGACCTAGTTCCCCACGTCATCGCGACAGGAGGCCTCAAATCCTTTGAAAACTCCAGAGGTATGCGGAGATCAGTGCCTCCAAAGGAGACGATGCCTGACTCCTCGTGAAACTTGATAGGAGACCCAGGATTGCTGTGGCACGTGGAAAGGGACCCTTGGTCTCCCGTCTCTGCTGGAGAGGCGTCCCAATTGCCCTGCCAAGCCTCGAGGAGAATCCCGAGTTGTCCCTCGCAACTAGGCAGGAGTCCTGACATGGCTGAACACACACGTGTGTGGAAGGGCCATCCCCGTCGTAACTCGAGAATATACCCCAGGTTCCTGCCGCAACTCGAGAAAAACCATGAGACTTCCCCCTCGCCGCGAGATGAGGCCCGATTCCCCTGCACTGCGTGCAGAGCAATTCCGTGTTGCACATCACACATGAAAGGAGCCTTGATTTCCTTGATGGCACTCCAGAGAAACCCCAAGAACACGGTTTCAAGGCTAGAGGGATCCTGAGGTCACTGTAGCAACACGAAAGAGCTCCGTGGACCAAGAATCAACACGAAATGAGAGGTTAGTCCCTGGCTTCGACTCCTGAGGAATACCACCTTACCACAAGCACCTCAAGAGGAGGCTTCTCTCAGCTCTAGGTATGTGAGAGGGTTCCTGAGTTTGCGGCCTCAAGTGGAATGGACATCGCAATGCCCTGATTCGAAATAAGGCCGGATATCCCTGCAGTGACTTGAATGCAGGCTCGTCTTGCATCTCCCAAGAAGAAAGGATGTCTGAATCCCCTGTGGAGACCACAGAGAAAGACCTAGTTCCCCACCTCATCGCGACCGGAGGCCTCACATCCTTTGAAAACTCCAGAGGTACGCGGAGATCAGTGCCTCCAAAGGAGACGATGCCTGACTCCACGTGAAACTTGATAGGAGTCCCAGGATTCTTGTGGCACGTGGAATGGGACCCTTGGTCTCCCGCCTCAGCTGGAGAGGCGTTCCAATTGCCCTGCCAAGCCTCGAGGAGAATCCCGAGTTGTGTCTCGCAACTAGGCAGGAGTCCTGACGTGGCTGAATAAACACGTGGGTTGAAGGCCCATCCCCGTCGTAACTCGAGAATATACCCCAGGTTCCCGCCGCAACTCGAGAAAAACCATGAGACTTCCCCCTCGCCACGAGATGAGGCCCGATTCCCCTGTACTGCGTGCAGAGCAATTCCGTGTTGCACATCACACATGAAAGGAGCCTTGATTTCCTTGATGGCACTCCAGAGAAACCCCAAGAACACTGTTTCAAGGCTAGAGGGATCCTGAGGTCACTGTAGCAACACGAAAGAACTCTGTGGACCAAAAATCAACTCGAAAAGAGAGGTTAGTCCCTGGATTCGTCTCCAGAGGAATACCAACTTACCACAAGCACCTCAAGAGGAGGCTTCTCTCAGCTCTAGGTATCTGAGAGGGACCCTGAGTTTGCGGCCTCAAGTGGAATGGACACCGCGATGCCCTGACTCGAAATAAGGCCGGATATCCCTGCAGTGACTTCAATGTAGGCTCGTCTTGCATCTCCCAGGACGAAAGGATGTCTGAATCCCCTGTGGAAAGCACAGAGAAAGACTTAGTTCCCCACCTCATCGCGACCGATACCTCACATCCTTTGAAAACTCCAGAGGTATGCGGAGATCAGTGCCTCCAAGGGAGACGACGCCTGACTCCTCGTGAAACTTGATAGGAATCCCAGGATTCCTGTGGCACTTGGAAAGGGACACTCGGTCTCCCGTCTCAGCTGGAGAGGCGTCCCAATTGCCCTGCCAAGCCTCGAGGAGAATCCAGAGTTGTCCCTCGCAACTAGGCAGGAGTCCTGACGTCGCTGAAGAAACACGTGGGTGGAAGGGCCATCCCCGTCGTAACTCGAGAATATACCCAAGGTTCCCGCCGCAACTCGAGAAAAACCATGAGACTTCCCCCTCGCTGCGAGATGAGGCCCGATTCCCCTGCACTGCGTGCAGAGCAATCCCGTGTTGCACATCACACATGAAAGGAGACTTGATTTCGTTGATGGCACTCCAGAGAAACCCCAAGAACACTGTTTCAAGGCTAGAGGGATCCTGAGGTCACTGTAGCAACACGAAAGATCTCCGTGGGCCAAAAATCAACTCGAGATGAGAGGTTAGTCCCTGGCTTCGACTCCAGAGGAATACCACCTTACCACAAGCACCTCAAGAGGAGGCTTCTCTCAGCTCTAGGTATGTGAGAGGGACCCTGAGTTTGCGGCCTCAAGTGGAATGGACACCGCGATGCCCTGACGCGAAATAACGCTGGATATCCCTGCAGTGACTTGAATGCAGGCTCGTCTTGCATCTCCCAAGAAGAAAGGATGTCTGAATCCCCTGTGGAGACCACAGAGAAAGACCTAGTTCCCCACCTCATCGCGACCGGAGGCCTCACATCCTTTGAAAACTCCAGAGGTACGCGGAGATCAGTGCCTCCAAAGGAGACGATGCCTGACTCCTCGTGAAACTTGATAGGAGTCCCAGGATTCCTGTGGCACGTGGAAAGGGACCCTTGGTCTCCCGACTCAGCTGGAGAGGCGTCCCAATTGCCTTGCCAAGCCTCGAGGAGAATCCCGAGTTTTGTCTCACAACTAGGCAAGAGTGCTGACGTGGCTGAACAAACACGTGTGTGGAAGGGCCATCTCCGTCGTAACTCGAAAATATACCCCAGGTTCCCGCCGCAACTCGAGAAAAACCATGAGACTTCCCCCTCGCCGCGAGATGAGGCCCGATTCCCCTGCACTGCGTGCAGAGCAATTCTGTGTTGCACATCACACATGAAAGGAGCCTTGATTTCCTTGATGGCACTCCAGAGAAACCCCAAGAACACTGTTTCAAGGCTAGAGGGATCCTGAGGTCACTGTAGCAAAACGAAAGAGCTCCGTGGACCAAAAATCAACTCGAGATGAGAGGTTAGTCCCTGGCTTCGACTCCAGAGGAATACCACCTTACCACAAGCACCTCAAGAGGAGGCTTCTCTCAGCTCTAGGTATGTGAGAGGGACCCTGAGTTTGCGGCCTCAAGTGGAATGGACACCGCGATGCCCTGACTCGAAATAAGGCCGGATATCCCTGCAGTGACTTGAATGCAGGCTCGTCTTGCATCTCCCAAGACGAAAGGGTGTCGGAATCCCCTGTGGAGACCACAGAGAAAGACCTAGTTCCCCACCTCATCGCGACAGGAGGCCTCAAATCCTTTGAAAACTCCAGAGGTATGCGGAGATCAGTGCCTCCAAAGGAGACGATGCCTGACTCCTCGTGAAACTTGATAGGAGACCCAGGATTCCTGTGGCACGTGGAAAGGGACACTTGGTCTCCCGTCTCAGCTGGAGAGGCGTCCCAATTGCCCTGCAAAGCCTCGAGGAGAATCCCGAGTTGTCCCTCGCAACTAGGCAGGAGTCCTGCATGGCTGAACACACACGTGTGTGGAAGGGCCATCCCCGTTGGAACTCGAGAATATACCCCAGGTTCCCGCCGCAACTCGAGAAAAACCATGAGACTTCCCCCTCGCCGCGAGATGAGGCCCGATTCCCATGCACTGCGTGCAGAGCAATTCCGTGTTGCACATCACACATGAAAGGAGCCTTGATTTCCTTAATGGCACTCCAGAGAAACCCCAAGAACACTGTTTCAAGGCTAGAGGGATCCTGAGGTCACTGTAGCAACACGAAAGAGCTCCGTGGGCCAAAAATCAACTCGAGATGAGAGGTTAGTCCCTGGCTTCGACTCCAGAGGAATACCACCTTACCACAAGCACCTCAAGAGGAGGCTTCTCTCAGCTCTAGGTATGTGAGAGGGACCCTGAGTTTGCGGCCTCAAGTGGAATGGACACCGCGATGCCCTGACGCGAAATAAGGCTGGATATCCCTGCAGTGACTTGAATGCAGGCTCGTCTTGCATCTCCCAAGATGAAAGGATGTCTGAATCCCCTGTGGAGACCACAGAGAAAGACCTAGTTCCCCACCTCATCGCGACAGGAGGCCTCACATCCTTTGAAAACTCCAGAGGTACGCGGAGATCAGTGCCTCCAAAGGAGACGATGCCTGACTCCTCGTGAAACTTGATAGGAGTCCCAGGATTCCTGTGGCACGTGGAAAGGGACACTTGGTCTCCCGCCTCAGCTGGAGAGGCGTCCCAATTGCCTTGCCAAGCCTCGAGGAGAATCCCGAGTTGTGTCTCGCAACTAGGCAAGAGTCCTGACGTGGCTGAACAAACAAGTGTGTGGAAGGGCCATCCCCGTCGTAACTCGAGAATATACCCCAAGTTCCCGCCGCAACTCGAGAAAAACCATGAGACTTCCCCCTCGCCGCGAGATGAGGCCCGATTCCCCTGTACTGCGTGCAGAGCAATTCCGTCTTGCACATCACACATGAAAGGAGCCTTGATTTCCTTGATGGCACTCCAGAGAAACCCCAAGAACACTGTTTCAAGGATAGAGGGATCCTGAGGTCACTGTAGCAACACGAAAGAACTCTGTGGACCAAAAATCAACTCGAAAAGAGAGGTTAGTCCCTGGATTCGTCTCCAGAGGAATACCACCTTACCACAAGCACCTCAAGAGGAGGCTTCTCTCAGCTCTAGGTATGTGAGAGGGACCCTGAGTTTGCGGCCTCAAGTGGAATGGAGACCGCGATGCCCTGACTCGAAATAAGGCCGGATATCCCTGCAGTGACTTCAATGCAGGCTCGTCTTGCATCTCCCAGGACGAAAGGATGTCTGAATCCCCTGTGGAAAGCACAGAGAAAGACCTAGTTCCCCACCTCATGGCGACCGGAGGCCTCACATCCTTTGAAAACTCCAGAGGTACGCGGAGATCAGTGCCTCCAAAGGAGACGATGCCTGACTCCTCGTGAAACTTGATAGGAGTCCCAGGATTCCTGTGGCACGTGGAAAGGGACCCTTGGTCTCCCGCCTCAGCTGGAGAGGCGTCCCAATTGCCCTGCAAAGCCTCGAGGAGAATCCCGAGTTGTCCCTCGCAACTAGGCAGGAGTCCTGACATGGCTGAACACACACGTGTGTGGAAGGGCCATCCCCGTCGGAACTCGAGAATATACCCCAGGTTCCCGCCGCAACTTGAGAAAAACCATGAGACTTCCCCCTCTCCGCGAGATGAGGCCCGATTCCCCTGAACTGCGTGCAGAGCAATTCCGTCTTGCACATCACACATGAAAGGAGCCTTGATTTCCTTGATGGCACTCCAGAGAAACCCCAAGAACACTGTTTCAAGGCTAGAGGGATCCTGAGGTCACTGTAGCAACACGAAAGAGCTCCGTGGACCAAGAATCAACACGAGATGAGAGGTTAGTCCCTGGCTTCGACTCCAGAGGAATACCACCTTACCACAAGCACCACAAGAGGAGGCTTCTCTCAGCTCTAGGTATGTGAGAGGGACCCTGAGTTTGCGGCCTCAAGTGGAATGGACACCGCGATGCCCTGACTCGAAATAAGGCCGGATATCCCTGCACTGACTGGAATGCAGGCTCGTCTTGCATCTCACAAGACGAAACGGTGTCTGAATCCCCTGTGGAGACCACAGAGAAAGACCTAGTTCCCAACCTCATCGCGACAGGAGTGCTCAAATCCTTTGAAAACTCCAGAGGTACGCGGAGATCAGTGCCTCCAAAGGAGACGATGCCTGACTCCTCGTGAAACTTGATAGGAGTCCCAGGATTCTTGTGGCACGTGGAAAGGGACCCTTGGTCTCCCGCCTCAGCTGGAGAGGCGTTCCAATTGCCCTGCCAAGCCTCGAGGAGAATCCCGAGTTGTCCCTCGCAACTAGGCAGGAGTCCTGACGTGGCTGAACAAACACGTGGGTGGAAGGGCCATCCCCGTCGTAACTCGAGAATATACCCCAAGTTCCCGCCGCAACTCGAGAAAAACCATGAGACTTCCCCCTCGATGCGAGATGAGGCCCGATTCCCCTGTACTGCGTGCAGAGCAATTCCGTCTTGCACATCACACATGAAACGAGCCTTGATTTCCTTGATGGCACTCCAGAGAAACCCCAAGAACACTGTTTCAAGGATAGAGGGATCCTGAGGTCACTGTAGCAACACGAAAGAACTCTGTGGACCAAAAATCAACTCGAAAAGAGAGGTTAGTCCCTGGATTCGTCTCCAGAGGAATACCACCTTACCACAAGCACCTCAAGAGGAGGCTTCTCTCAGCTCTAGGTATGTGAGAGGGATCCTGAGTTTGCGGCCTCAAGTGGAATGGACACCGCGATGCCCTGACTCGAAATAAGGCCGGATATCCCTGCAGTGACTTCAATGCAGGCTCGTCTTGCATCTCCCAGGACGAAAGGATGTCTGAATCCCCTGTGGAAAGCACAGAGAAAGACTTAGTTCCCCACCTCATCGCGACCGATAGCCTCACATCCTTTGAAAACTCCAGAGGTACGCGGAGATCAGTGCCTCCAAAGGAGACGATGCCTGACTCCTCGTGAAACTTGATAGGAGTCCCAGGATTCCTGTGGCACTTGGAAAGGGACACTTGGTCTCCCGCCTCAGCTGGAGAGGCGTCCCAATTGCCCTGCCAAGCCTCGAGGATAATCCAGAGTTGTCCCTCGCAACTAGGCAGGAGTCCTGACGTTGCTGAAGAAACACGTGGGTGGAAGGGCCATCCCCGTCGTAACTCGAGAATATACCCCAGGTTCCCGCCGCAACTCGAGAAAAACCATGGGACTTCCCCCTCGCCGCGAGATGAGGCCCGATTCCCATGCACTGCGTGCAGAGCAATTCCGTCCTGCACATCACACATGAAAGGAGCCTTGATTTCCTTCATGGCACTCCAGAGAAACCCCAAGAACACTGTTTCAAGGCTAGAGGGATCCTGAGGTCACTGTAGCAACACGAAAGAGCTCCGTGGGCCAAAAATCAACTCGAGATGAGAGGTTAGTCCCTGGCTTCAACTCCAGAGGAATACCACCTTACCACAAGCACCTCAAGAGGAGGCTTCTCTCAGCTCTAGGTATGTGAGAGGGACCCTGAGTTTGCGGCCTCAAGTGGAATGGACACCGCGATGCCCTGACGCGAAATAAGGCTGGATATCCCTGCAGTGACTTGAATGCAGGCTCGTCTTGCATCTCCCGAGATGAAAGGATGTCTGAATCCCCTGTGGAGACCACAGAGAAAGACCTAGTTCCCCACCTCATCGCGACCGGAGGCCTCACATCCTTTGAAAACTCCAGAGGTACGCGGAGATCAGTGCCTCCAAAGGAGACGATGCCTGACTCCTCGTGAAACTTGATAGGAGTCCCAGGATTCCTGTGGCACGTGGAAAGGGACCCTTGGTCTCCCGCCTCAGCTGGAGAGGCGTCCCAATTGCCTTGCCAAGCCTCGAGGAGAATCCCGAGTTGTGTCTCACAACTAGGCAAGAGTCCTGACGTGGTTGAACAAACACGTGTGTGGAAGGGCCATCCCCGTCGTAACTCGAGAATATACCCCAGGTTCCCGCCGCAACTCGAGCAAAACCATGAGACTTCCCCCTCGATGCCAGATGAGGCCCGATTCCCCTGCACTGCGTGCAGAGCAATTCTGTGTTGCACATCACACATGAAAGGAGCCTTGATTTCCTTCATGCCACTCCAGAGAAACCCCAAGAACACTGTTTCAAGGCTAGAGGGATTCTGAGGTCACTGTAGCAACACGAAAGAGCTCCGTGAACCAAAAATCAACTCGAGATGAGAGGTTAGTCCCTGGCTTCGACTCCAGAGGAATACCACCTTACCACAAGCACCTCAAGAGGAGGCTTCTCTCAGCTCTAAGTATGTGAGAGGGACCCTGAGTTTGCGGCCTCAATTGGAATGGACACCGCGATGCCCTGACTCGAAATAAGGCCGGATATCCCTGCAGTGACTGGAATGCAGGCTCGTCTTGCATCTCCCAAGACGAAAGGGTGTCTGAATCCCCTGTGCAGACCACAGAGAACGCCCTAGTTCCCCAACTCATCGCGACAGGAGGCCTCAAATCCTTTGAAAACTCCAGAGGTATGCGGAGATCAGTGCCTCCAAAGGAGACGATGCCTGACTCCTCGTGAAACTTGATAGGAGACCCAGGATTCCTGTGGCACGTGGAAAGGGACCCTTGGTCTCCCGTCTCAGCTGGAGAGGCGTCCCAATTGCCCTGCAAAGCCTCGAGGAGAATCCCGAGTTGTCCCTCGCAAGTAGGCAGGAGTCCTGACGTCGCTGAAGAAACACGTGGGTGGAAGGGCCATCCCCGTCGTAACTCGAGAATATACCCCAGGTTCCCGCCGCAACTCGAGAAAAACCATGAGACTTCCCCCTCGCCGCGAGATGAGGCCCGATTCCCCTACACTGCATGCAGAGCAATTCCGTCTTGCACATCACACATGAAAGGAGCCTTGATTTCCTTGATGGCACTCCAGAGAAACACCAAGAACACTGTTTCAAGGATAGAGGGATGCTGAGGTCACTGTAGCAACACGAAAGAACTCTGTGGACCAAAAATCAACTCGAAAAGAGAGGTTAGTCCCTGGATTCGTCTCCAGAGGAATACCACCTTACCACAAGCACCTCAAGAGGAGGCTTCTCTCAGCTCTAGGTATGTGAGAGGGACCCTGAGTTTGCGGCCTCAAGTGGAATGGACACCGCGATGCCCTGACTCGAAATAAGGCCGTATATTCCTGCAGTGACTTCAATGCAGGCTCGTCTTGCATCTCCCAGGACGAAAGGATGTCTGAATCCCCTGTGGATAGCACAGAGAAAGACTTAGTTCCCCACCTCATCGCGACCGATAGCCTCACATCCTTTGAAAACTCCTGAGGTACGCGGAGATCAGTGCCTCCAAAGGAGACGATGCCTGACTCCTCGTGAAAATTGATAGGAGTCCCAGGATTCCTGTGGCACTTGGAAAGGGACACTTGGTCTCCCGCCTCAGCTGGAGAGGCGTCCCAATTGCCCTGCCAAGCCTCGAGGAGAATCCAGCGTTGTCCCTCGCAACTAGGCAGGAGTCCTGACGTCGCTGAAGAAACACGTGGGTGGAAGGGCCATCCCCGTCGTAACTCGAGAATATACACCAGGTTCCCGCCGCAACTCGAGAAAAACCATGAGACTTCCCCCTCGCCGCGAGATGAGGCCCGATTCCCCTGCACTGCATGCAGAGCAATTCCGTGTTGCACATCACACATGAAAGGAGCCTTGATTTCCTTGATGGCACTCCAGAGAAACCCCAAGAACACTGTTTCAAGGCTAGAGGGATCCTGAGGTCACTGTAGCAACACGAAAGAGCTCCGTGGGCGAAAAATCAACTCGAGATGAGAGGTTAGTCCCTGGCTTCGACTCCAGAGGAATACCACCTTACCACAAGCACCTCAAGAGGAGGCTTCTCTCAGCTCTAGGTTTGTGACAGTGACCCTGATTTTGCGGCCTCAAGTGGAATGGACACCGCGATGCCCTGAGGCGAAATAAGGCTGGATATCCCTGCAGTGACTTGAATGCAGGCTCGTATTGCATCTCCCAAGATGAAAGGATGTCTGAATCCCCTGTGGAGACCACAGAGAAAGACCTAGTTCCCCACCTCATCGCGACCGGAGGCCTCACATCCTTTGAAAACTCCAGAGGTACGCGGAGATCAGTGCCTCCAAAGGAGACGATGCCTGACTCCTCGTGAAACTTGATAGGAGTCCCAGGATTCCTGTGGCACGTGGAAAGGGACCCTTGGTCTCCCGCCTCAGCTGGAGAGGCGTCCCAATTGCCTTGCCAAGCCTCGAGGAGAATCCCGAGTTGTGTCTCGCAACTAGGCAAGAGTCCTGACGTGGCTGAACAAACACGTGTGTGGAAGGGCCATCCCCGTCGTAACTCGAGAATATACCCCAGGTTCCCGCCGCAACTCGAGCAAAACCATGAGACTTCCCCCTCGCCGCGAGATGAGGCCCGATTCCCCTGCACTGCGTGCAGAGCAATTCTGTGTTGCACATCACACATGAAAGGAGCCTTAATTTCCTTCATGCCACTCCAGTGAAACCCCAAGAACACTGTTTCAAGGCTAGAGGGATCCTGAGGTCACTGTAGCAACACGAAAGAGCTCCGTGAACCAAAAATCAACTCGAGATGAGAGGTTAGTCCCTGGCTTCGACTCCAGAGGAATACCACCTTACCACAAGCACCTCAAGAGGAGGCTTCTCTCAGCTCTAGTTATGTGAGAGGGACCCTGAGTTTGCGGCCTCAATTGGAATGGACACCGCGATGCCCTGACTCGAAATAAGGCCGGATATCCCTGCAGTGACTGGAATGCAGGCTCGTCTTGCATCTCCCAAGACGAAAGGGTGTCTGAATCCCCTGTGCAGACCACAGAGAACGCCCTAGTTCCCCAACTCATCGCGACAGGAGGCCTCAAATCCTTTGAAAACTCCAGAGGTATGCGGAGATCAGTGCCTCCAAAGGAGACGATGCCTGACTCCTCGTGAAACTTGATAGGAGACCCAGGATTCCTGTGGCACGTGGAAAGGGACCCTTGGTCTCCCGTCTCAGCTGGAGAGGCGTCCCAATTGCCCTGCAAAGCCTCGAGGAGAATCCCGAGTTGTCCCTCGCAACTAGGCAGGAGTCCTGACGTCGCTGAACACACACGTGTGTGGAAGGGACATCCCCGTCGTAACTCGAGAATATACCCCAGGTTCCCGCCGCAACTCGAGAAAAACCATGAGACTTCCCCCTTGCCGCGAGATGAGGCCCGATTCCCCTGCACTGCGTGCAGAGCAATTCCGTATTGCACATCACACATGAAAGGAGCCTTGATTTCCTTGATGACACTCCAGAGAAACCCCAAGAACACTGTTTCAAGGCTAGAGGGATCCTGAGGTCACTGTAGCAACACGAAAGAGCTCCATGGACCAAGAATCAACACGAGATGAGAGGTTAGTCCCTGGCTTCGACTCCTGAGGAATACCACCTTACCACAAGCACCTCAAGAGGAGGCTTCTCTCAGCTCTAGGTATGTGAGAGGGACCCTGAGTTTGCGGCCTCAAGTGGAATGGACACCGCGATGCCCTGACGCCAAATAAGGCTGGATATCCCTGCAGTGACTTGAATGCAGGCTTGTCTTGCATCTCCCAAGATGAAAGGATGTCTGAATCCCCTGTGGAGACCACAGAGGAAGACCTAGTTCCCCACCTCATCGCGACCGGAGGCCTCACATCCTTTGAAAACTCCAGAGGTACGCGGAGATCAGTGCCTCCAAAGGAGACGATGCCTGACTCCTCGTGAAACTTGATAGGAGTCCCAGGATTCCTGTGGCACGTGGAAAGGGACACTTGGTCTCCCGCCTCAGCTGGAGAGGCGTCCCAATTGCCTTGCCAAGCCTCGAGGAGAATCCCGAGTTGTGTCTCGCAACTAGGCAAGAGTCCTGACGTGGCTGAACAAACATGTGTATGGAAGGGCCATCCCCGTCGTAACTCGAGAATATACCCCAGGTTCCCGCCGCAACTCGAGAAAAACCATGAGACTTCCCCCTCGATGCGAGATGAGGCCCGATTCCCCTGCACTGCGTGCAGAGCAATTCTGTGTTGCACATCACACATGAAAGGAGCCTTGATTTCCTTCATGGCACTCCAGAGAAACCCCAAGAAAACTGTTTCAAGGCTAGAGGGATCCTGAGGTCACTGTAGCAACACGAAAGAGCTCCGTGGACCAAAAATCAACTCGAGATGAGAGGTTAGTCCCTGGCTTCGACTCCAGAGGAATACCACCTTACCACAAGCTCCTCAAGAGGAGGCTTCTCTCAGCTCTAGGTATGTGAGAGGGACCCTGAGTTTGCGGCCTCAAGTGGAATGGACTCCGCGATGCCCTGACTCGAAATAAGGCTGGATATCCCTGCAGTGACTGGAATGCAGCCTCGTCTTGCATCTCCCAAGACGAAAGGGTGTCTGGATCCCCTGTGGAGACCACAGAGAAAGACCTAGTTCCCCACCTCATCGCGACAGGAGGCCTCAAATCCTTTGAAAACTCCAGAGGTATGCGGAGACCAGTGCCTCCAAAGGAGACGATGCCTGACTCCTCGTGAAACTTGATAGGAGACCCAGGATTCCTGTGGCACGTGGAAAGGGACCCTTGGTCTCCCGTCTCAGCTGGAGAGGCGTCCCAATTGTCCTGCAAAGCCTCGAGGAGAATCCAGAGTTGTCCCTCGCAACTAGGCAGGAGTCCTGTCGTCGCTGAACACACACGTGTGTGGAAGGGCCATCCCCGTCGTAACTCGAAAATATACCCCAGGTTCCCGCCGCAACTCGAGAAAAACCATGAGACTTCCCCCTCGCCGCGAGATGAGGCCCGATTCCCCTGCACTGCGTGCAGAGCAATTCCGTCTTGCACATCACACATGAAAGGAGCCTTGATTTCCTTGATGGCACTCCAGAGAAACCCCAAGAACACTGTTTCAAGGCTAGAGGGATCCTGAGGTCACTGTAGCAACACGAACGAGCTCGGTGGACCAAGAATCAACACGAGATGAGAGGTTAGTCCCTGGCTTCGACTCCAGAGGAATACCACCTTACCACAAGCACCTCAAGAGGAGGCTTCTCTCAGCTCTAGGTATGTGAGAGGGATCCTGAGTTTGCGGCCTCAAGTGGAATGGACACCGCGATGCCCTGACTCGAAATAAGGCCGGATATCCCTGCAGTGACTTCAATGCAGGCTCGTCTTGCATCTCCCAAGAAGAAAGGATGTCTGAATCCCCTGTGGAGACCACAGAGAAACACCTAGTTCCCCACCTCATCGCGACCGGAGGCCTCACATCCTTTGAAAACTCCAGAGGTACGCGGAGATCAGTGCCTCCAAAGGAGACGATGCCTGACTCCTCGTGAAACTTGATAGGAGTCCCAGGATTCCTGTGGCACGTGGAAAGGGACCCTTGGTCTCCCGCCTCAGCTGGAGAGGCGTTCCAATTGCCCTGCCAGGCCTCGAGGAGAATCCCGAGTTGTCCCTGGCAACTAGGCAGGAGTCCTGACGTGGCTGAACAAACACGTGGGTGGAAGGGCCATCCCCGTCGTAACTCGAGAATATACCCCAGGTTCCCGCCGCAACTCGAGAAAAACCATGAGACTTCCCCCTCGATGCGGGATGAGGCCTGATTCCCCTGTACTGCGTGCAGAGCAATTCCGTCTTGCACATCACACATGAAAGGAGCCTTGATTTCCTTGATGGCACTCCAGAGAAACCCCAAGAACACTGTTTCAAGGCTAGAGGGATCCTGAGGTCACTGTAGCAACACGAAAGAACTCTGTGGACCAAAACTCAACTCGAAAAGAGAGGTTAGTCCCTGGATTCGTCTCCAGAGGAATACCACCTTACCACAAGCACCTCAAGAGGAGGCTTCTCTCAGCTCTAGGTATGTGAGAGGGACCCTGAGTTTGCGTCCTCAAGTGGAATGGACACCGCGATGCCCTGACTCGAAATAAGGCCGGATATCCCTGCAGTGACTTCAATGCAGGCTCGTCTTGCATCTCCCAGGAAGAAAGGATGTCTGAATCCCCTGTGGAAAGCACAGAGAAAGACTTAGTTCCCCACCTCATCGCGACCGGAGGCCTAACATCCTTTGAAAACTCCAGAGGTACGCGGAGATCAGTGCCTCCAAAGGAGACGATGCCTGACTCCTCGTGAAACTTGATAGGAGTCCCAGGATTCTTGTGGCACGTGGAAAGGGACCCTTGGTCTCCCGCCTCAGCTGGAGAGGCGTTCCAATTGCCCTACCAAGCCTCGAGGAGAATCCCGAGTTGTCCCTCGCAACTAGGCAGGAGTCCTGACGTGGCTGAACAAACACGTGGGTGGAAGGGCCATCCCCGTCGTAACTCGAGAATATACCCCAGGTTCCCGCCGCAACTTGCGAAAAACCATGAGACTTCCCCCTCGATGCGAGATGAGGCCCGATTCCCCTGTACTGCGTGCAGAGCAATTCCGTCTTGCACATCACACATGAAAGGAGCCTTGATTTCCTTGATGGCACTCCAGAGAAACCCCAAGAACACTGTTTCAAGGATAGAGGGATCCTGAGGTCACTGTAGCAACACGAAAGAACTCTGTGGACCAAAAATCAACTCGAAAAGAGAGGTTAGTCCCTGGATTCTTCTCCAGAGGAATACGACCTTACCACAAGCACCTCAAGAGGAGGCTTCTCTCAGCTCTAGGTATGTGAGAGGGACCCTGAGTTTGCGGCCTCAAGTGGAATGGACACCGCGATGCCCTGACTCGAAATAAGGCCGGATATCCCTGCAGTGACTTCAATGCAGGCACGTCTTGCATCTCCCAGGACGAAAGGATGTCTGAATCCCCTGTGGAAAGCACAGAGAAAGACTTAGTTCCCCACCTCATTGCGACCGATAGCCTCACATCCTTTGAAAACTCCAGAGGTACACGGAGATCAGTGCCTCCAAAGGAGACGATGCCTGACTCCTCGTGAAACTTGATAGGAGTCCCAGGATTCCTGTGGCACTTGGAAAGGGACCCTTGGTCTCCCGCCTCAGCTGGAGAGGCGTCCCAATTGCCCTGCCAAGCCTCGAGGAGAATCCAGAGTTGTCCCTCGCAACTAGGCAGGAGTCCTGAAGTCGCTGAAGAAATACGTGGGTGGAAGGGCCATCCCCGTCGTACCTCGAGAATATACCCCAGGTTCCCGCCGCAACTCGAGAAAAACCATGAGACTTCCCCCTCGCCGCGAGATGAGGCCCGATTCCCCTGCACTGCGTGCAGAGCAATTCCGTGTTGCACATCACACATGACAATAGCCTTGATTTCCTTGATGGCACTCCAGAGAAAGCCCAAGAACACTGTTTCAAGGCGAGAGGGATCCTGAGGTCACTGTAGCAACACGAAAGAGCTCCGTGGGCCAAAAATCAACTCGAGATGAGAGGTTAGTCCCTGGCTTCGACTCCAGAGGAATACCACCTTACCACAAGCACCTCAAGAGGAGGCTTCTCTCAGCTCTAGGTATGTGAGAGGGACCCTGAGTTTGCGGCCTCAAGTGGAATGGACACCGCGATGCCCTGACGCGAAATAAGGCTGGATATCCCTGCAGTGACTTGAATGCAGGCTCGTCTTGCATCTCCCAAGACGAAAGGATGTCTGAATCCCCTGTGGAGACCACAGAGAAAGACCTAGTTCCCCACCTCATCGCGACCGGAGGCCTCACATCCTTTGAAAACTCCAGAGGTACGCGGAGATCAGTGCCTCCAAAGGAGACGATGCCTGACTCCTCGTGAAACTTGATAGGAGTCCCAGGATTCCTGTGGCACGTGGAAAGGGACCCTTGGTCTCCCGCTTCAGCTGGAGAGGCGTCCCAATTGCCCTGCCAAGCCTCGAGGAGAATCCCGAGTTGTGTCTCGCAACTAGGCAGGAGTCCTGACGTGGCTGAACAAACACGTGTGTGGAAGGGCCACCCCCGTCGTAACTCGAGAATATACCCCAGGTTCCCGCCTCAACTCGCGAAAAACCATGAGACTTCCCCCTCGCCGCGAGATGAGGCCCGATTCCCCTGCACTGCGTGCAGAGCAATTCCGTGTTGCACATCACACATGAAAGGAGCCTTGATTTCCTTGATGGCACTCCAGAGAAACCCCAAGAACACTGTTTCAAGGCTAGAGGGATCCTGAGGTCATTGTAGCAACACGAAAGAACTCTGTGGACCAAAAATCAACTCGAAAAGAGAGGTTAGTCCCTGGATTCGTCTCCAGAGGAATACCACCTTACCACAAGCACCTCAAGAGGAGGCTTCTCTCAGCTCTAGGTATGTGAGAGGGACCCTGAGTTTGCGGCCTCAAGTGGAATGGACACCGTGATGCCCTGACTCGAAATAAGGCCGGATATCCCTGCAGTGACTTCAATGCAGGCTCGGCTTGCATCTCCCAGGACGAAAGGATGTCTGAATCCCCTGTGGAAAGCACAGAGAAAGACTTAGTTCCCCACCTCATCGCGACCGATAGCCTCACATCCTTTGAAAACTCCAGAGGTACGCGGAGATCAGTGCCTCCAAAGGAGACAATGCCTGACTCCTCGTGAAACTTGATAGGAGTCCCAGGATTCCTGTGGCACGTGGAAAGGGACCCTTGGTCTCCCGCCTCAGCTGGAGAGGCGTCCCAATTGCCCTGCCAAGCCTCGAGGAGAATCCAGAGCTGTCCCTCGCAACTAGGCAGGAGTCCTGACGTCGCTGAAGCAACACGTGGGTGGAAGGGCCATCCTCATCGTAACTCGAGAATATACCCCAAGTTCCCGCCGCAACTCGAGAAAAACCATGAGACTTCCCCCTCGCCGCGAGATGAGGCCCGATTCCCCTGCACTGCGTGCAGAGCAATTCTGTGTTGCACATCACACATGAAAGGAGCCTTGATTTCCTTCATGGCACTCCAGAGAAACCCCAAGAACACTGTTTCAAGGCTAGAGGGATCCTGAGGTCACTGTAGCAACACGAAAGAGCTCCGTGGACCAAAAATCAACTCGAGATGAGAGGTTAGTCCCTGGCTTCGACTCCAGAGGAATACCACCTTACCACAAGCACCTCAAGAGGAGGCTTCTCTCAGCTCTAGGTATGTGAGAGGGACCCTGAGTTTGTGGCCTCAAGTGGAATGGACACCGCGATGCCCTGACTCGAAATAAGGCCGGATATCCCTGCAGTGACTGGAATGCAGGCTCGTCTTGCATCTCCCAAGATGAAAGGGTTTCTGAATCCCCTGTGGAGACCACAGAGAAAGACCTAGTTCCCCACCTCATCGCGACAGGAGGCCTCAAGTCCTTTGAAAACTCCAGAGGTATGCGGAGATCAGTGCCTCCAAAGGAGACGATGCCTGACTCCTCGTGAAACTTGATAGGAGACCCAGGATTCCTGTGGCACGTGGAATGGGACACTTGGTCTCCCGTCTCAGGTGGAGAGGCGTCCCAATTGCCCTGCAAAGCCTCGAGGAGAATCCCGAGTTGTCCCTCGCAACTAGGCAGGAGTCCTGACATGGCTGAACACACACGTGTGTGGAAGGGCCATCCCCGTCGTAACTCGAGAATATACCCCAGGTTCCCGCCGCAACTCGAGAAAAACCATGAGACTTCCCCCTCGCTGCGAGATGAGGCCCGATTCCCCTGCACTGCGTGCATAGCAATTCCGTGTTGCACATCACACATGAAAGGAGCCTTGATTTCCTTGATGGCACTCCAGAGAAACCCCAAGAACACTGTTTCAAGGCTAGAGGGATCCTGAGGTCACTGTAGCAACACGAAAGAGCTCCGTGGACCAAGAATCAACACGAGATGAGAGGTTAGTCCCTGGCTTCGACTCCTGAGGAATACCACCTTACCACAAGCACCTCAAGAGGAGGCTTCTCTCAGCTCTAGGTATGTGAGAGGGATCCTGAGTTTGCGGCCTCAAGTGGAATGGACACCGCGATGCCCTGACTCGAAATAAGGCCGGATATCCCTGCAGTGACTTGAATGCAGGCTCGTCTTGCATCTCCCAAGAAGAAAGGATGTCTGAATCCCCTGTGGAGACCACAGAGAAAGACCTAGTTCCCCACCTCAACGCGACCGGAGGCCTCACATCCTTTGAAAACACCAGAGGTACGCGGAGATCAGTGCCTCCAAAGGAGACGATGCCTGACTCCTCGTGAAACTTGATAGGAGTCCAAGGATTTTGTGGCACGTGGAAAGGGATTCTTGGTCTCCCGCCTCAGCTGGAGAGGCGTTCCAATTGCCCTGCCAAGCCTCGAGGAGAATCCCGAGTTGTCCCTCGCAACTAGGCAGGAGTCTTGACGTGGCTGAACAAACACGTGGGTGGAAGGGCCATCCCCATAGTAACTCGAGAATATACCCCAGGTTCCCGCCGCAACTCGAGAAAAACCATGAGACTTCCCCCTCGATCCGAGATGAGGCCCGATTCCCCTGTACTGCGTGCAGAGCAATTCCGTCTTGCACATCACACATGAAAGGAGCCTTGATTTCCTTGATGGCACTCCAGAGAAACCCGAAGAACACTGTTTCAAGGATAGAGGGATCCTGAGGTCACTGTAGCAACACGAAAGAACTCTGTGGACCAAAAATCAACTCGAAAAGAGAGGTTAGTCCCTGGAATCGTCTCCAGAGGAATACCACCTTACCACAAGCACCTCAAGAGGAGGCTTCTCTCAGCTCTAGGTTTGTGAGAGGGACCCTGAGTTTGCGGCCTCAAGTGGAATGGACACCGCGATGCCCTGACTCGAAATAAGGCCGGATATCCCTGCAGTGACTTCAATGCAGGCTCGTCTTGCATCTCCCAGGACGAAAGGATGTCTGAATCCCCTGTGGAAAGCACAGAGAAAGACTTAGTTCCCCACCTCATCGCGACCGATAGCCTCACATCCTTTGAAAACTCCAGAGGTATGCGGAGATCAGTGCCTCCAAAGGAGACGACGCCTGACTCCTCGTGAAACTTGATAGGAGTCCCAGGATTCCTGTGGCACGTGGAAAGGGACCCTCGGTCTCCCGTCTCAGCTGGAGAGGCGTCCCAATTGCCCTGCCAAGCCTCGAGGAGAATCCCGAGTTGTCCCTCGCAACTAGGCAGGAGTCCTGACGTGGCTGAACAAACACGTGGGTGGAAGGGCCATCCCCGTCGTAACTCGAGAATATACCCCAGGTTCCCGCCGCAACTCGAGAAAAACCATGAGACTTCCCCCTCGCTGCGAGATGAGGCCCGATTCCCCTGCACTGCGTGCAGAGCAATTCCGTGTTGCACATCACACATGAAAGGAGACTTGATTTCCTTGATGGCACTCCAGAGAAACCCCAAGAACACTGTTTCAAGGCTAGAGGGATCCTGAGGTCACTGTAGCAACACGAAAGATCTCCGTGGGCCAAAAATCAACTCGAGATGAGAGGTTAGTCCCTGGCTTCGACTCCAGAGGAATACCACCTTACCACAAGCACCTCAAGAGGAGGCTTCTCTCAGCTCTAGGTATGTGAGAGGGACCCTGAGTTTGCGGCCTCAAGTGGAATAGACACCGCGATGCCCTGACGCGAAATAAGGCTGGATATCCCTGCAGTGACTTGAATGCAGGCTCGTCTTGCATCTCCCAAGAAGAAAGGATGTCTGAATCCCCTGTGGAGACCACAGTGAAAGACCTAGTTCCCCACCTCATCGCGACCGGAGGCCTCACATCCTTTGAAAACTCCAGAGGTACGCGGAGATCAGTGCCTCCAAAGGAGACGATGCCTGACTCCTCGTGAAACTTGATAGGAGTCCCAGGATTCCTGTGGCACGTGGAAAGGGACCCTTGGTCTCCCGACTCAGCTGGAGAGGCGTCCCAATTGCCCTGCCAAGCCTCGAGGAGAATCCCGAGTTTTGTCTCACAACTAGGCAAGAGTGCTGACGTGGCTGAACAAACACGTGTGTGGAAGGGCCATCTCCGTCGTAACTCGAGAACATACCCCAGGTTCCCGCCGCAACTCGAGAAAAACCATGAGACTTCCCCCTCGCCGCGAGATGAGGCCCGATTCCCCTGCACTGCGTGCAGAGCAATTCTGTGTTGCACATCACACATGAAAGGAGCCTTGATTTCCTTCATGGCACTCCAGAGAAACCCCAAGAACACTGTTTCAAGGCTAGAGGGATCCTGAGGTCACTGTAGCAACACGAAAGAGCTCCGTGGACCCAAAATCAACTCGAGATGAGAGGTTAGTCCCTGGCTTCGACTCCAGAGGAATACCACCTTACCACAAGCACCTCAAGAGGAGGCTTCTCTCAGCTCTAGGTATGTGACAGGGACCCTGAGTTTGTGGCCTCAAGTGGAATGGACACCGCGATGCCCTGACTCGAAATAAGGCCGGATATCCCTGCAGTGACTTGAATGCAGGCTCGTCTTGCATCTCCCAAGACGAAAGGGTGTCGGAATCCCCTGTGGAGACCACAGAGAAAGACCTAGTTCCCCACCTCATCGCGACAGGAGGCCTCAAATCCTTTGAAAACTCCAGAGGTATGCGGAGATCAGTGCCTCCAAAGGAGACGATGCCTGACTCCTCGTGAAACTTGATAGGAGACCCAGGATTCCTGTGGCACGTGGAAAGGGACCCTTGGTCTCCCGTCTCAGCTGGAGAGGCGTCCCAATTGCCCTGCAAAGCCTCGAGGAGAATCCCGAGTTGTCCCTCGCAACTAGGCAGGAGTCCTGACATGGCTGAACACACACGTGTGTGGAAGGGCCATCCCCGTTGGAACTCGAGAATATACCCCAGGTTCCCGCCGCAACTCGAGAAAAAACATGAGACTTCCCCCTCGCCGCGAGATGAGGCCCGATTCCCCTGCACTGCGTGCAGAGCAATTCCGTCTTACACATCACACATGAAAGGAGCCTTGATTTCCTTGATGGCACTCCAGAGAAACCCCAAGAACACTGTTTCAAGGCGAGAGGGATCCTGAGGTCACTGTAGCAACACGAAAGAGCTCCGTGGACCAAGAATCAAAACGAGATGAGAGGTTAGTCCCTGGCTTCGACTCCTGAGGAATACCACCTTACCACAAGCACCACAAGAGGAGGCTTCTCTCA
Organism: Cervus elaphus; assembly: GCF_910594005.1. Lineage (NCBI taxonomy): Eukaryota > Metazoa > Chordata > Mammalia > Artiodactyla > Cervidae > Cervus > Cervus elaphus. The sequence continues at coordinate 2,638,252 of NC_057828.1, forward strand.
GCTCTAGGTATGTGAGAGGGACCCTGAGTTTGCGGCCTCAAGTGGAATGGACACCGCGATGCCCTGACTCGAAATAAGGCCGGATATCCCTGCACTGACTGGAATGCAGGCTCGTCTTGCATCTCACAAGACGAAACGGTGTCTGAATCCCCTGTGGAGACCACAGAGAAAGACCTAGTTCCCAACCTCATCGCGACAGGAGGCCTCAAATCCTTTGAAAACTCCAGAGGTATGCGGAGATCAGTGTCTCCAAAGGAGACGATGCCTGACTCCTCGTGAAACTTGATAGGAGACCCAGGATTCCTGTGGCACGTGGAAAGGGACCCTTGGTCTCCCGTCTCAGCTGGAGAGGCGTCCCAATTGCCCTGCAAAGCCTCGAGGAGAATCCCGAGTTGTCCCTCGCAACTAGGCAGGAGTCCTGACATGGCTGAACACACACGTGGGTGGAAGGGCCATCCCCGTCCTAACTCGAGAATATACCCCAGGTTCCCGCCGCAACTCGAGAAAAACCATGAGACTTCCCCCTCGCCGCGAGATGAGGCCCGATTCCCCTGCACTGCGTGCAGAGCAATTCCGTGTTGCACATCACACATGAAAGGAGCCTTGATTTCCTTGATGGCACTCCAGAGAAACCCCAAGAACACTGTTTCAAGGCTAGAGGGATCCTGAGGTCACTGTAGCAACACGAAAGAGCTCCGTGGACCAAGAATCAACACGAGATGAGAGGTTAGTCCCTGGCTTCGACTCCTGAGGAATACCACCTTACCACAAGCACCTCAAGAGGAGGCTTCTCTCAGCTCTAGGTATGTGAGAGGGATCCTGAGTTTGCGGCCTCAAGTGGAATGGACACCGCGATGCCCTGACTCGAAATAAGGCCAGATATCCCTGCAGTGACTTGAATGCAGGCTCGTCTTGCATCTCCCAAGAAGAAAGGATGTCTGAATCCCCTGTGGAGACCACAGTGAAAGACCTAGTTCCCCACCTCATCGCGACCGGAGGCCTCACATCCTTTGAAACCTCCAGAGGTACGCGGAGATCAGTGCCTCCAAAGGAGACGATGCCTGACTCCTCGTGAAACTTGATAGGAGTCCCAGGATTCTTGTGGCACGTGGAAAGGGACCCTTGGTCTCCCGCCTCAGCTGGAGAGGCGTTCCAATTGCCCTGCCAAGCCTCGAGGAGAATCCCGAGTTGTCCCTCGCAACTAGGCAGGAGTCCTGACGTGGCTGAACAAACACGTGGGTGGAAGGGCCATCCCCGTCGTAACTCGAGAATATACCCCAGGTTCCCGCCGCAACTCGAGAAAAACCATGAGACTTCCCCCTCGATGCGAGATGAGGCCCGATTCCCCTGTACTGCGTGCAGAGCAATTCCGTCTTGCACATCACACATGAAAGGAGCCTTGATTTCCTTGATGGCACTCCAGAGAAACCCCAAGAACACTGTTTCAAGGATAGAGGGATCCTGAGGTCACTGTAGCAACACGAAAGAACTCTGTGGACCAAAAATCAACTCGAGATGAGAGGTTAGTCCCTGGATTCGTCTCCAGAGGAATACCACCTTACCACAAGCACCTCAAGAGGAGGCTTCTCTCAGCTCTAGGTATGTGAGAGGGACCCTGAGTTTGCGGCCTCAAGTGGAATGGACACCGCGATGCCCTGACTCGAAATAAGGCCGGATATCCCTGCAGTGACTTCAATGCAGGCTCGTCTTGCATCTCCCAGGACGAAAGGATGTCTGAATCCCCTGTGGAAAGCACAGAGAAAGACTTAGTTCCCCACCTCATCGCGACCTATAGCCTCACATCCTTTGAAAACTCCAGAGGTACGCGGAGATCAGTGCCTCCAAAGGAGACGATGCCTGACTCCTCGTGAAACTTGATAGGAGTCCCAGGATTCCTGTGGCACTTGGAAAGGGACACTTGGTCTCCCGCCTCAGCTGGAGAGGCGTCCCAATTGCCCTGCCAAGCCTCGAGGAGAATCCAGAGTTGTCCCTCGCAACTAGGCAGGAGTCCTGACGTTGCTGAAGAAACACGTGGGTGGAAGGGCCATCCCCGTCGTAACTCGAGAATATAACCCAGGTTCCCGCCGCAACTCGAGAAAAACCATGAGACTTCCCCTCGCCGCGAGATGAGGCCCGATTCCCCTGCACTGCGTGCAGAGCAATTCCGTCTTGCACATCACACATGAAAGGAGCCTTGATTTCCTTCATGGCACTCCAGAGAAACCCCAAGAACACTGTTTCAAGGCTAGAGGGATCCTGAGGTCACTGTAGCAACACGAAAGAGCTCCGTGGGCCAAATATCAACTCGAGATGAGAGGTTAGTCCCTGGCTTCAACTCCAGAGGAATACCACCTTACCACAAGCACCTCAAGAGGAGGCTTCTCTCAGCTCTTGGTATGTGAGAGGGACCCTGAGTTTGCGGCCTCAAGTGGAATGGACACCGCGATGCCCTGACGCGAAATAAGGCTGGATATCCCTGCAGTGACTTGAATGCAGGCTCGTCTTGCATCTCCCGAAATGAAAGGATGTCTGAATCCCCTGTGGAGACCACAGAGAAAGACCTAGTTCCCCACCTCATGGCGACCGGAGGCCTCACATCCTTTGAAAATTCCAGAGGTACGTGGAGATCAGTGCCTCCAAAGGAGACGATGCCTGACTGCTCGTGAAACTTGATAGGAGTCCCAGGATTCCTGTGGCACGTGGAAAGGGACCCTTGGTCTCCCGCCTCAGCTGGAGAGGCGTCCCAATTGCCCTGCAAAGCCTCGAAGAGAATCCCGAGTTGTCCCTCGCAACTAGGCAGGAGTCCTGACATGGCTGAACACACACGTGTGTGGAAGGGCCACCCCCGTCGGAACTCGAGAATATACCCCAGGTTCCCGCCGCAACTCGAGAAAAACCATGAGACTTCCCCCTCTCCGCGAGATGAGGCCCGATTCCCCTGTACTGCGTGCAGAGCAATTCCGTCTTGCACATCACACATGAAAGGAGCCTTGATTTCCTTGATGGCACTCCAGAGAAACCCCAAGAACACTGTTTCAAGGCTAGAGGGATCCTGAGGTCACTGTAGCAACACGAAAGAGCTCCGTGGGCCAAAAATCAACTCGAGATGAGAGGTTAGTCCCTGGCTTCAACTCCAGAGGAATACCACCTTACCACAAGCACCTCAAGAGGAGGCTTCTCTCAGCTCTAGGTATGTGAGAGGGACCCTGAGTTTGCGGCCTCAAGTGGAATGGACACCGCGATGCCCTGACGCGAAATAAGGCTGGATATCCCTGCAGTGACTTGAATGCAGGCTCGTCTTGCATCTCCCGAGATGAAAGGATGTCTGATTCCCCTGTGGAGACCACAGAGAAAGACCTAGTTCCCCACCTCATGGCGACCGGAGGCCTCACATCCTTTGAAAACTCCAGAGGTACGCGGAGATCAGTGCCTCCAAAGGAGACGATGCCTGACTCCTCGTGAAACTTGATAGGAGTCCCAGGATTCCTGTGGCACGTGGAAAGGGACCCTTGGTCTCCCGCCTCAGCTGGAGAGGCGTCCCAATTGCCCTGCAAAGCCTCGAGGAGAATCCCGAGTTGTCCCTCGCAACTAGGCAGGAGTCCTGACATGGCTGAACACACACGTGTGTGGAAGGGCCATCCCCGTCGGAACTCGAGAATATACCCCAGGTTCCCGCCGCAACTCGAGAAAAACCATGAGACTTCCCCCTCGCCGCGAGATGAGGCCCGATTCCCCTGAACTGCGTGCAGAGCAATTCCGTGTTGCACATCACACATGAAAGGAGCCTTGATTTCCTTGATGGCACTCCAGAGAAACCCCAAGAACACTGTTTCAAGGCTAGAGGGATCCTGAGGTCACTGGAGCAACACGAAAGAGCTCCGTGGACCAAGAATCAACACGAGATGAGAGGTTAGTCCCTGGCTTCGACTCCTGAGGAATACCACCTTACCACAAGCACCACAAGAGGAGGCTTCTCTCAGCTCTAGGTATGTGAGAGGGACCCTGAGTTTGCGGCCTCAAGTGGAATGGACACCGCGATGCCCTGACTCGAAATAAGGCCGGATATCCCTGCACTGTCTGGAATGCAGGCTCGTCTTGCATCTCACAAGACGAAACGGTGTCTGAATCCCCTGTGGAGACCTCAGAGAAAGACCTAGTTCCCAACCTCATCGCGACAGGAGTGCTCAAATCCTTTGAAAACTCCAGAGGTATGCAGAGATCAGTGTCTCCAAAGGAGACGATGCCTGACTCCTCGTGAAACTTGATAGGAGACCCAGGATTCCTGTGGCACGTGGAAAGGGACCCTTGGTCTCCCGTCTCAGCTGGAGAGGCGTCCCAATTGCCCTGCAAAGCCTCGAGGAGAATCCCGAGTTGTCCCTCGCAACTAGGCAGGAGTCCTGACATGGCTGAACACACACGTGGGTAGAAGGGCCATCCCCGTCCTAACTCGAGAATATACCCCAGGTTCCCGCCGCAACTCGAGAAAAACCATGAGACTTCCCCCTCGCCGCGAGATGAGGCCCGATTCCCCTGCACTGCGTGCAGAGCAATTCCGTGTTGCACATCACACATGAAAGGAGCCTTGATTTCCTTCACGGCACTCCAGAGAAACCCCAAGAACACTGTTTCAAGGCTAGAGGGATCCTGAGGTCACTGTAGCAACACGAAAGAGCTCCGTGGACCAAGAATCAACACGAGATGAGAGGTTAGTCCCTGGCTTCGACTCCTGAGGAATACCACCTTACCACAAGCACCTCAAGAGGAGGCTTCTCTCAGCTCTAGGTATGTGAGAGGGATCCTGAGTTTGCGGCCTCAAGTGGAATGGACACCGCGATGCCCTGACTCGAAATAAGGCCAGATATCCCTGCAGTGACTTGAATGCAGGCTCGTCTTGCATCTCCCAAGAAGAAAGGATGTCTGAATCCCCTGTGGAGACCACATAGAAAGACCTAGTTCCCCACCTCATCGCGACCAGAGGCCTCACATCCTTTGAAAACTCCAGCGGTACGCGGAGATCAGTGCCTCCAAAGGAGACGATGCCTGACTCCTCGTGAAACTTGATAGGAGTCCCAGGATTCTTGTGGCACGTGGAAAGGGACCCTTGGTCTCCCGCCTCAGCTGGAGAGGCGTTCCAATTGCCCTGCCAAGCCTCGAGGAGAATCCCGAGTTGTCCCTCGCAACTAGGCAGGAGTCCTGACGTGGCTGAAGAAACACGTGGGTGGAAGGGCCATCCCCGTCGTAACTCGAGAATATACCCCAAGTTCCCGCCGCAACTCGAGAAAAACCATGAGACTTCCCCCTCGATGCGAGATGAGGCCCGATTCCCCTGTACTGCGTGCAGAGCAATTCCGTCTTGCACATCACACATGAAAGGAGCCTTGATTTCCTTGATGGCACTCCAGAGAAACCCCAAGAACACTGTTTCAAGGATAGAGGCATCCTGAGGTCACTGTAGCAACACGAAAGAACTCTGTGGACCAAAAATCAACTCGAAAAGAGAGGTTAGTCCCTGGATTCGTCTCCAGAGGAATACCACCTTACCACAAGCACCTCAAGAGTAGGATTCTCTCAGCTCTAGGTATGTGAGAGGGATCCTGAGTTTGCGGCCTCAAGTGGAATGGACACCGTGATGCCCTGACTCGAAATAAGGCCGGATATCCCTGCAGTGACTTCAATGCAGGCTCGTCTTGCATCTCCCAGGACGAAAGGATGTCTGAATCCCCTGTGGAAAGCACAGAGAAAGACTTAGTTCCCCACCTCATCGCGACCGATAGCCTCACATCCTTTGAAAACTCCAGAGGTACGCGGAGATCAGTGCCTCCAAAGGAGACGATGCCTGACTCCTCGTGAAACTTGATAGGAGTCCCAGGATTCCTGTGGCACTTGGAAAGGGACACTTGGTCTCCCGCCTCAGCTGGAGAGGCGTCCCAATTGCCCTGCCAAGCCTCGAGGATAATCCAGAGTTGTCCCTCGGAACTAGGCAGGAGTCCTGACGTTGCTGAAGAAACACGTGGGTGGAAGGGCCATCCCCGTCGGAACTCGAGAATATACCCCAGGTTCCCGCCGCAACTCGAGAAAAACCATGAGACTTCCCCCTCGCCGCGAGATGAGGCCCGATTCCCCTGCACTGCGTGCATAGCAATTCCGTGTTGCACATCACACATGAAAGGAGCCTTGATTTCCTTGATGGCACTCCAGAGAAACCCCAAGAACACTGTTTCAAGGCTAGAGGGATCCTGAGGTCACTGTAGCAACACGAAAGAGCTTCGTGGGCCAAAAACCAACTCGAGATGAGAGGTTAGTCCCTGGCTTCGACTCCAGAGGAATACCACCTTACCACAAGCACCTCAAGAGGAGGCTTCTCTCAGCTCTAGGTATGTGAGAGGGACCCTGAGTTTGCGGCCTCAAGTGGAATGGACACCGCGATGCCCTGACACGAAATAAGGCTGGATATCCCTGCAGTGACTTGAATGCAGGCTCGTCTTGCATCTCCCAAGATGAAAAGATGTCTGAATCCCCTGTGGAGACCACAGAGAAAGACCTAGTTCCCCACCTCATCGCGACCGGAGGCCTCACATCCTTTGAAAACTCCAGAGGTACGCGGAGATCAGTGCCTCCAAAGGAGACGATGCCTGACTCCTCGTGAAACTTGATAGGAGTCCCAGGATTCCTGTGGCACGTGGAAAGGGACCCTTGGTCTCCCGCCTCAGCTGGAGAGGCGTCCCAATTGCCTTGCCAAGCCTCGAGGAGAATCCCGAGTTGTGTCTCGTAACTAGGCAAGAGTCCTGACGTGGCTGAACAAACACGTGTGTGGAAGGGCCATCCCCGTCGTAACTCGAGAATATACCCCAGGTTCCCACCGCAACTCGAGAAAAACCATGAGACTTCCCCCTCGCCGCGAGATGAGGCCCGATTCCCCTGCACTGCGTGCAGAGCAATTCTGTGTTGCACATCACACATGAAAGGAGCCTTGATTTCCTTCATGGCACTCCAGAGAAACCCCAAGAACACTGTTTCAAGTCTAGAGGGATCCTGAGGTCACTGTAGCAACACGAAAGAACTCCGTGGACCAAAAATCAACTCGGGATGAGAGGTTAGTCCCTGGCTTCGACTCCAGAGGAATACCACCTGACCACAAGCACCTCAAGAGGAGGCTTCTCTCAGCTCTAGGTATGTGAGAGGGACCCTGAGTTTGCGGCCTCAAGTGGAATGGACAACGCGATGCCCTGACTCGAAATAAGGCCGGATATCCCTGCAGTGACTGGAATGCAGGCTCGTCTTGCATCTCCCAAGACGAAAGGGTGTCTGAATCCCCTGTGGAGACCACAGAGAAAGACCTAGTTCCCCACCTCATCGCGACAGGAGGCCTCAAATCCTTTGAAAACTCCAGAGGTACGCGGAGATCAGTGCCTCCAAAGGAGACGATGCCTGACTCCTCGTGAAACTTGATAGGAGACCCAGGATTCCTGTGGCACGTGGAAAGGGACCCTTGGTCTCCCGTCTCAGCTGGAGAGGCGTCCCAATTGCCATGCAAAGCCTCGAGGAGAATCCCGAGTTGTCCCTCGCAACTAGGCAGGAGTCCTGACATGGCTGAACACACACGTGGGTGGAAGGGCCATCCCCGTCGTAACTCGAGAATATACCCCAGGTCCCCGCCGCAACTCCAGAAAAACCATGAGACTTCCCCCTCGATGGGAGATGAGGCCCGATTCCCCTGTACTGCGTGCAGAGCAATTCCGTCTTGCACATCACACATGAAAGGAGCCTTGATTTCCTTGATGGCACTCCAGAGAAACCCCAAGAACACTGTTTCAAGGCTAGAGGGATCCTGAGGTCATTGTAGCAACACGAAAGAACTCTGTGGACCAAAAATCAACTCGAAAAGAGAGGTTAGTCCCTGGATTCGTCTCCAGAGGAATACCACCTTACCACAAGCACCTCAAGAGGAGGCTTCTCTCAGCTCTAGGTATGTGAGAGGGACCCTGAGTTTGCGGCCTCAAGTGGAATGGACACCGCGATGCCCTGACTCGAAATAAGGCCGGATATCCCTGCAGTGACTTCAATGCAGGCTCGTCATGCATCTCCCAGGACGAAAGGATGTCTGAATCCCCTGTGGAAAGCAAAGAGAAAGACGTAGTTCCCCACCTCATCGCGACCGATAGCCTCACATCCTTTGAAAACTCCAGAGGTACGCGGAGATCAGTGCCTCCAAAGGAGACGATGCCTGACTCCTCGTGAAACTTGATAGGAGTCCCAGGATTCCTGTGGCACTTGGAAAGGGACACTTGGTCTCCCGCCTCAGCTTGAGAGGCGTCCCAATTGCCTTGCCAAGCCTCGAGGAGTATCCCGAGTTGTGTCTCGCAACTAGGCAAGAGTCCTGACGTGGCTGAACAAACACGTGTGTGGAAGGGCCATCCCCGTCGTAACTCGAGAATATACCCCAGGTTCCCGCCGCAACTCGAGAAAAACCATGAGACTTCCCCCTCGCCGCGAGATGAGGCCCGATTCCCCTGCACTGCGTGCAGAGCTATTCTGTGTTGCACATCACACATGAAAGGAGCCTTGATTTCCTTCATGGCACTCCAGAGAAACCCCAAGAACACTGTTTCAAGGCTAGAGGGATCCTGAGGTCACTGTAGCAACACGAAAGAGCTCCGTGGACCAAGAATCAACTCGAGATGAGAGGTTAGTCCCTGGCTTCGACTCCTGAGGAATACCAATTTACCACAAGCACCTCAAGAGGAGGCTTCTCTCAGCTCTAGGTATGTGAGAGGGATCCTGAGTTTGCGGCCTCAAGTGGAATGGACACCGCGATGCCCTGACTCGAAATAAGGCCGGATATCCCTGCAGTGACTTCAATGCAGGCTCGTCTTGCATCTCCCAGGACGAAAGGATGTCTGAATCCCCTGTGGAAAGCACAGAGAAAGACTTAGTTCCCCACCTCATCGCGACCGATAGCCTCACATCCTTTGAAAACTCCAGAGGTACGCGGAGATCAGTGCCTCCAAAGGAGACGATGCCTGACTCCTCGTGAAACTTGATAGGAGTCCCAGGATTCCTGTGGCACTTGGAAAGGGACACTTGGTCTCCCGCCTCAGCTGGAGAGGCGTCCCAATTGCCCTGCCAAGCCTCGAGGAGAATCCCGAGTTGTCCCTCGCAACTAGGCAGGAGTCCTGACGTGGCTGAACAAACACGTGGGTGGAAGGGCCATGCCCGTCGTAACTCGAGAATATACCCTAGGTTCCCGCCGCAACTCGAGAAAAACCATGAGACTTCCCCCTCGCCGCGAGATGAGGCCCGATTCCCCTGCACTGCGTGCAGAGCAATTCCGTGTTGCACATCACACATGAAAGGAGCCTTGATTTCCTTGATGGCACTCCAGAGAAACCCCAAGAACACTGTTTCAAGGCTAGAGGGATCCTGAGGTCACTGTAGCAACATGAAAGAGCTCCGTGGGCCAAAAATCAACTCGAGATGAGAGGTTAGTCCCTGGCTTCGACTCCAGAGGAATACCACCTTACCACAAGCACCTCAAGAGGAGGCTTCTCTCAGCTCTAGGTATGTGAGAGGGATCCTGAGTTTGCGGCCTCAAGTGGAATCGACACCGCGATTCCCTGACTCGAAATAAGGCCGGATATCCCTGCAGTGACTTGAATGCAGGCTCGTCTTGCATCTCCCAAGAAGAAAGGATGTCTGAATCCCCTGTGGAGACCACAGAGAAAGACCTAGTTCCCCACCTCATCGCGACCGCAGGCCTCACATCCTTTGAAAACTCCAGAGGTACGCGGAGATCAGTGCCTCCAAAGGAGACGATGCCTGACTCCTCGTGAAACTTGATAGGAGTCCCAGGATTCTTGTGGCACGTGGAAAGGGACCCTTGGTCTCCCGCCTCAGCTGGAGAGGCGTTCCAATTGCCCTGCCAAGCCTCGAGGAGAATCCCGAGTTGTCCCTCGCAACTAGGCAGGAGTCCTGACGTGGCTGAACAAACACGTGGGTGGACGGGCCATGTCCGTCGTAACTCGAGAATATACCCCAGGTTCCCGCCGCAACTCGAGAAAAACCATGAGACTTCCCCCTCGCCGCGAGATGAGGCCCGATTCCCCTGCACTGCGTGCAGAGCAATTCCGTGTTGCACATCACACATGAAAGGAGCCTTGATTTCCTTGATGGCACTCCAGAGAAACCCCAAGAACACTGTTTCAAGGCTAGAGGGATCCTGAGGTCACTGTAGCAACATGAAAGAGCTCCGTGGGCCAAAAATCAACTCGAGATGAGAGGTTAGTCCCTGGCTTCGACTCCAGAGGAATACCACCTTACCACAAGCACCTCAAGAGGAGGCTTCTCTCAGCTCTAGGTATGTGAGAGGGATCCTGAGTTTGCGGCCTCAAGTGGAATGGACACCGCGATTCCCTGACTCGAAATAAGGCCGGATATCCCTGCAGTGATTTGAATGCAGGCTCGTCTTGCATCTCCCAAGAAGAAAGGATGTCTGAATCCCCTGTGGAGACCACAGAGAAAGACCTAGTTCCCCACCTCATCGCAACCGCAGGCCTCACATCCTTTGAAAACTCCAGAGGTACGCGGAGATCAGTGCCTCCAAAGGAGACGATGCCTGACTCCTCGTGAAACTTGATAGGAGTCCCAGGATTCTTGTGGCACGTGGAAAGGGACCCTTGGTCTCCCGCCTCAGCTGGCGAGGCGTTCCAATTGCCCTGCCAAGCCTCGAGGAGAATCCCGAGTTGTCCCTCGCAACTAGGCAGGAGTCCTGACATGGCTGAATAAACACGTGGGTGGAAGGGCCATCCCCGTCGTAACTCGAGAATATACCCCAGGTACCCGCCGCAACTCGAGAAAAACCATGAGACTTCCCCCTCGCTGCGAGATGAGGCCCGATTCCCCTGTACTGCGTGCAGAGCAATTCCGTCTTGCACATCACACATGAAAGGAGCCTTGATTTCCTTGATGGCACTCCAGAGAAACCCCAAGAACACTGTTTCAAGGATAGAGGGATCCTGAGGTCACTGTAGCAACACGAAAGAACTCTGTGGACCAAAAATCAACTCGAAAAGAGAGGTTAGTCCCTGGATTCGTCTCCAGAGGAATACCACCTTACCACAAGCACCTCAAGAGGAGGCTTCTCTCAGCTCTAGGTATGTGAGAGGGACCCTGAGTTTGCGGCCTCAAGTGGAATGGACACCGCGATGCCCTGACTCGAAATAAGGCCGGATATCCCTGCAGTGACTTGAATGCAGGCTCGTCTTGCATCTCCCATGAAGAAAGGATGTCTGAATCCCCTGTGGAGACCACAGAGAAAGACCTAGTTCCCCACCTCATCGCGACCGGAGGCCTCACATCCTTTGAAAATTCCAGAGGTACGCGGAGATCAGTGCCTCCAAAGGAGACGATGCCTGACTCCTTGTGAAACTTGATAGGAGTCCCAGGATTCTTGTGGCACGTGGAAAGGGACACTTGGTCTCCCGCCTCAGCTGGAGAGGCGTCCCAATTGCCCTGCCAAGCCTCGAGGAGAATCCCGAGTTGTGTCTCGCAACTAGGCAAGAGTCCTGACATGGCTGAACAAACACGTGGGTGGAAGGGCCATGCCCGTCGTAACTCGAGAATATACCCTAGGTTCCCGCCGCAACTCGAGAAAAACCATGAGACTTGCCCCTCGCCGCGAGATGAGGCCCGATTCCCCTGCACTGCGTGCAGAGCAATTCCGTGTTGCACATCACACATGAAAGGAGCCTTGATTTCCTTGATGGCACTCCAGAGAAACCCCAAGAACACTGTTTCAAGGCTAGAGGGATCCTGAGGTCACTGTAGCAACATGAAAGAGCTCCGTGGGCCAAAAATCAACTCGAGATGAGAGGTTAGTCCCTGGCTTCGACTCCAGAGGAATACCACCTTACCACAAGCACCTCAAGAGGAGGCTTCTCTCAGCTCTAGGTATGTGAGAGGGATCCTGAGTTTGCGGCCTCAAGTGGAATGGACACCGCGATTCCCTGACTCGAAATAAGGCCGGATATCCCTGCAGTGACTTGAATGCAGGCTCGTCTTGCATCTCCCAAGAAGAAAGGATGTCTGAATCCCCTGTGGAGACCACAGAGAAAGACCTAGTTCCCCACCTCATCGCGACCGCAGGCCTCACATCCTTTGAAAACTCCAGAGGTACGCGGAGATCAGTGCCTCCAAAGGAGACGATGCCTGACTCCTCGTGAAACTTGATAGGAGTCCCAGGATTCTTGTGGCACGTGGAAAGGGACCCTTGGTCTCCCGCCTCAGCTGGAGAGGCGTTCCAATTGCCCTGCCAAGCCTCGAGGAGAATCCCGAGTTGTCCCTCGCAACTAGGCAGGAGTCCTGACGTGGCTGAACAAACACGTGGGTGGACGGGCCATGCCCGTCGTAACTCGAGAATATACCCTAGGTTCCCGCCGCAACTCGAGAAAAACCATGAGACTTCCCCCTCGCCGCGAGATGAGGCCCGATTCCCCTGCACTGCGTGCAGAGCAATTCCGTCTTGCACATCACACATGAAAGGAGCCTTGATTTCCTTGATGGCACTCCAGAGAAACCCCAAGAACACTGTTTCAAGGCTAGAGGGATCCTGAGGTCACTGTAGCAACACGAAAGAGCTCCGTGGGCCAAAAATCAACTCGAGATGAGAGGTTAGTCCCTGGCTTCGACTCCAGAGGAATACCACCTTACCACAAGCACCTCAAGAGGAGGCTTCTCTCAGCTCTAGGTATGTGAGAGGTACCCTGAGTTTGCGGCCTCAAGTGGAATGGACACCGCGATGCCCTGACTCCAAATAAGGCCGGATATTCCTGCAGTGACTGGAATGCAGGCTCGCCTTGCATCTCCCAATACGAAAGGATGTCTGAATCCCCTGTGGAGACCACAGAGAAAGACCTATTTCCCCAACTCATCGCGACAGGAGGCCTCAAAATCTTTGAAAACTCCAGAGGTATGTGGAGATCAGTGCCTCCAAAGGAGACGATGCCTGACTCCTCGTGAAACTTGATAGGAGACCCAGGATTCCTGTGGCACGTGGAAAGGGACCCTTGGTCTCGCGTCTCAGCTGGAGAGGCGTCCCAATTGCCCTGCAAAGCCTCGAGGACAATCCCGAGTTGTCCCTCGCAACTAGGCAGGAGTCCTAACCTCGCTGAAGAAACACGTGGGTGGAAGGGCCATCCCCGTCGTAACTCGAGAATATACCCCAGGTTCCCGCCGCAACTCGAGAAAAACCATGAGACTTCCCCCTCGCCGCGAGATGAGGCCCGATTCCCCTGCACTGCGTGCAGAGCAATTCCGTCTTGCACATCACACATGAAAGGAGCCTTGATTTCCTTCATGGCACTCCAGAGAAACCCCAAGAACACTGTTTCAAGGCTAGAGGGATCCTGAGGTCACTGTAGCAACACGAAAGAGCTCCGTGGGCCAAAAATCAACTCGAGATGAGAGGTTAGTCCCTGGCTTCGACTCCAGAGGAATACCACCTTACCACAAGCACCTCAAGAGGAGGCTTCTCTCAGCTCTAGGTATGTGAGAGGGACCCTGAGTTTGCGGCCTCAAGTGGAATGGACACCGCGATGCCCTGACTCGAAATAAGGCCGGATATTCCTGCAGTGACTTGAATGCAGGCTCGTCTTGCATCTCCCAAGAAGAAAGGATGTCTGAATCCCCTGTGGAGACCACAGAGAAACACCTAGTTCCCCACCTCATCGCGACCGGAGGCCTCACATCCTTTGAAAACTCCAGAGGTACGCAGAGATCAGTGCCTCCAAAGGAGACGATGCCTAACTCCTCGTGAAACTTGATAGGAGTCCCAGGATTCTTGTGGCACGTGGAAAGGGACCCTTGGTCTCCCGCCTCAGCTGGAGAGGCGTTCCAATTGCCCTGCCAAGCCTCGAGGAGAATCCCGAGTTGTCCCTCGCAACTAGGCAGGAGTCCTGACGTGGCTGAACAAACACGTGGGTGGAAGGGCCATCCCCGTCGTAACTCGAGAAGATACCCCAGGTTCCCGCCGCAACTCGAGAAAAACCATGAGACTTCCCCCTCGCCGCGAGATGAGGCCCGATTCCCCTGCACTGCGTGCAGAGCAATTCCGTGTTGCACATCACACATGAAAGGAGCCTTGATTTCCTTGATGGCACTCCAGAGAAACCCCAAGAACACTGTTTCAAGGCTAGAGGGATCCTGAGGTCACTGTAGCAACACGAAAGAGCTCCGTGGGCCAAAAATCAACTCGAGATGAGAGGTTAGTCCCTGGCTTCGACTCCAGAGGAATACCACCTTACCACAAGCACCTCAAGAGGAGGCTTCTCTCAGCTCTAGGTATGTGAGAGGGATCCTGAGTTTGCGGCCTCAAGTGGAATGGACACCGCGATTCCCTGACTCGAAATAAGGCCGGATATCCCTGCAGTGACTTGAATGCAGGCTCGTCTTGCATCTCCCAAGAAGAAAGGATGTCTGAATCCCCTGTGGAGACCACAGAGAAAGACCTAGTTCCCCACCTCATCGCGACCGCAGGCCTCACATCCTTTGAAAACTCCAGAGGTACGCGGAGATCAGTGCCTCCAAAGGAGACGATGCCTGACTCCTCGTGAAACTTGATAGGAGTCCCAGGATTCTTGTGGCACGTGGAAAGGGACCCTTGGTCTCCCGCCTCAGCTGGAGAGGCGTTCCAATTGCCCTGCCAAGCCTCGAGGAGAATCCCGAGTTGTCCCTCGCAACTAGGCAGGAGTCCTGACATGGCTGAACAAACACGTGGGTTTAAGGGCCATCCCCGTCGTAACTCGAGAATATACCCCAGGTACCCGCCACAACTCGAGAAAAACCATGAGACTTCCCCCTCGCCGCGAGATGAGGCCCGATTCCCCTGTACTGCGTGCAGAGCAATTCCGTCTTGCACATCACACATGAAAGGAGCCTTGATTTCCCTGATGGCACTCCAGAGAAACCCCAAGAACACTGTTTCAAGGATAGAGGGATCCTGAGGTCACTGTAGCAACACGAAAGAACTCTGTGGACCAAAAATCAACTCGAAAAGAGAGGTTAGTCCCTGGATTCGTCTCCAGAGGAATACCACCTTACCACAAGCACCTCAAGAGGAGGCTTCTCTCAGCTCTAGGTATGTGAGAGGGACCCTGAGTTTGCGGCCTCAAGTGGAATGGACACCGCGATGCCCTGACTCGAAATAAGGCCGGATATCCCTGCAGTGACTTGAATGCAGGCTCGTCTTGCATCTCCCATGAAGAAAGGATGTCTGAATCCCCTGTGGAGACCACAGAGAAAGACCTAGTTCCCCACCTCATCGCGACCGGAGGCCTCACATCCTTTGAAAATTCCAGAGGTACGCGGAGATCAGTGCCTCCAAAGGAGACGATGCCTGACTCCTTGTGAAACTTGATAGGAGTCCCAGGATTCTTGTGGCACGTGGAAAGGGACACTTGGTCTCCCGCCTCAGCTGGAGAGGCGTCCCAATTGCCCTGCCAAGCCTCGAGGAGAATCCCGAGTTGTCCCTCGCAACTAGGCAGGAGTCCTGACGTCGCTGAAGAAACACGTGGGTGGAAGGGCCATCCCCGTCGTAACTCGAGAATATACCCCAGGTTCCCGCCGCAACTCGAGAAAAACCATGAGACTTCCCCCTCGCCGCGAGATGAGGCCCGATTCCCCTGCACTGCGTGCAGAGCAATTCCGTCTTGCACATCACACATGAAAGGAGCCTTGATTTCCTTCATGGCACTCCAGAGAAACCCCAAGAACACTGTTTCAAGGCTAGAGGGATCCTGAGGTCACTGTAGCAACACGAAAGAGCTCCGTGGGCCAAAAATCAACTCGAGATGAGAGGTTAGTCCCTGGCTTCGACTCCAGAGGAAAACCACCTTACCACAAGCACCTCAAGAGGAGGCTTCTCTCAGCTCTAGGTATGTGAGAGGTACCCTGAGTTTGCGGCCTCAAGTGGAATGGACACCGCGATGCCCTGACTCGAAATAAGGCCGGATATTCCTGCAGTGACTGGAATGCAGGCTCGCCTTGCATCTCCCAATACGAAAGGATGTCTGAATCCCCTGTGGAGACCACAGAGAAAGACCTATTTCCCCAACTCATCGCGACAGGAGGCCTCAAAATCTTTGAAAACTCCAGAGGTATGTGGAGATCAGTGCCTCCAAAGGAGACGATGCCTGACTCCTCGTGAAACTTGATAGGAGACCCAGGATTCCTGTGGCACGTGGAAAGGGACCCTTGGTCTCGCGTCTCAGCTGGAGAGGCGTCCCAATTGCCCTGCAAAGCCTCGAGGACAATCCCGAGTTGTCCCTCGCAACTAGGCAGGAGTCCTAACCTCGCTGAAGAAACACGTGGGTGGAAGGGCCATCCCCGTCGTAACTCGAGAATATACCCCAGGTTCCCGCCGCAACTCGAGAAAAACCATGAGACTTCCCCCTCGCCGCGAGATGAGGCCCGATTCCCCTGCACTGCGTGCAGAGCAATTCCGTCTTGCACATCACACATGAAAGGAGCCTTGATTTCCTTCATGGCACTCCAGAGAAACCCCAAGAACACTGTTTCAAGGCTAGAGGGATCCTGAGGTCACTGTAGCAACACGAAAGAGCTCCGTGGGCCAAAAATCAACTCGAGATGAGAGGTTAGTCCCTGGCTTCGACTCCAGAGGAATACCACCTTACCACAAGCACCTCAAGAGGAGGCTTCTCTCAGCTCTAGGTATGTGAGAGGGACCCTGAGTTTGCGGCCTCAAGTGGAATGGACACCGCGATGCCCTGACTCGAAATAAGGCCGGATATCCCTGCAGTGACTTGAATGCAGGCTCGTCTTGCATCTCCCAAGAAGAAAGGATGTCTGAATCCCCTGTGGAGACCACAGAGAAACACCTAGTTCCCCACCTCATCGCGACCGGAGGCCTCACATCCTTTGAAAACTCCAGAGGTACGCAGAGATCAGTGCCTCCAAAGGAGACGATGCCTAACTCCTCGTGAAACTTGATAGGAGTCCCAGGATTCTTGTGGCACGTGGAAAGGGACCCTTGGTCTCCCGCCTCAGCTGGAGAGGCGTTCCAATTGCCCTGCCAAGCCTCGAGGAGAATCCCGAGTTGTCCCTCGCAACTAGGCAGGAGTCCTGACGTGGCTGAACAAACACGTGGGTGGAAGGGCCATCCCCGTCGTAACTCGAGAATATACCCCAGGTTCCCGCCGCAACTCGAGAAAAACCATGAGACTTCCCCCTCGCCGCGAGATGAGGCCCGATTCCCCTGCACTGCGTGCAGAGCAATTCCGTGTTGCACATCACACATGAAAGGAGCCTTGATTTCCTTGATGGCACTCCAGAGAAACCCCAAGAACACTGTTTCAAGGCTAGAGGGATCCTGAGGTCACTGTAGCAACACGAAAGAGCTCCGTGGGCCAAAAATCAACTCGAGATGAGAGGTTAGTCCCTGGCTTCGACTCCAGAGGAATACCACCTTACCACAAGCACCTCAAGAGGAGGCTTCTCTCAGCTCTAGGTATGTGAGAGGGATCCTGAGTTTGCGGCCTCAAGTGGAATGGACACCGCGATTCCCTGACTCGAAATAAGGCCGGATATCCCTGCAGTGACTTGAATGCAGGCTCGTCTTGCATCTCCCAAGAAGAAAGGATGTCTGAATCCCCTGTGGAGACCACAGAGAAAGACCTAGTTCCCCACCTCATCGCGACCGCAGGCCTCACATCCTTTGAAAACTCCAGAGGTACGCGGAGATCAGTGCCTCCAAAGGAGACGATGCCTGACTCCTCGTGAAACTTGATAGGAGTCCCAGGATTCTTGTGGCACGTGGAAAGGGACCCTTGGTCTCCCGCCTCAGCTGGAGAGGCGTTCCAATTGCCCTGCCAAGCCTCGAGGAGAATCCCGAGTTGTCCCTCGCAACTAGGCAGGAGTCCTGACGTGGCTGAACAAACACGTGGGTGGAAGGGCCATCCCCGTCGTAACTCGAGAATATACCCCAGGTTCCCGCCGCAACTCGAGAAAAACCATGAGACTTCCCCCTCGCCGCGAGATGAGGCCCGATTCCCCTGCACTGCGTGCAGAGCAATTCCGTGTTGCACATCACACATGAAAGGAGCCTTGATTTCCTTGATGGCACTCCAGAGAAACCCCAAGAACACTGTTTCAAGGCTAGAGGGATCCTGAGGTCACTGTAGCAACACGAAAGAGCTCCGTGGGCCAAAAATCAACTCGAGATGAGAGGTTAGTCCCTGGCTTCGACTCCAGAGGAATACCACCTTACCACAAGCACCTCAAGAGGAGGCTTCTCTCAGCTCTAGGTATGTGAGAGGGATCCTGAGTTTGCGGCCTCAAGTGGAATGGACACCGCGATTCCCTGACTCGAAATAAGGCCGGATATCCCTGCAGTGACTTGAATGCAGGCTCGTCTTGCATCTCCCAAGAAGAAAGGATGTCTGAATCCCCTGTGGAGACCACAGAGAAAGACCTAGTTCCCCACCTCATCGCGACCGCAGGCCTCACATCCTTTGAAAACTCCAGAGGTACGCGGAGATCAGTGCCTCCAAAGGAGACGATGCCTGACTCCTCGTGAAACTTGATAGGAGTCCCAGGATTCTTGTGGCACGTGGAAAGGGACCCTTGGTCTCCCGCCTCAGCTGGAGAGGCGTTCCAATTGCCCTGCCAAGCCTCGAGGAGAATCCCGAGTTGTCCCTCGCAACTAGGCAGGAGTCCTGACATGGCTGAACAAACACGTGGGTTTAAGGGCCATCCCCGTCGTAACTCGAGAATATACCCCAGGTACCCGCCACAACTCGAGAAAAACCATGAGACTTCCCCCTCGCCGCGAGATGAGGCCCGATTCCCCTGTACTGCGTGCAGAGCAATTCCGTCTTGCACATCACACATGAAAGGAGCCTTGATTTCCTTGATGGCACTCCAGAGAAACCCCAAGAACACTGTTTCAAGGATAGAGGGATCCTGAGGTCACTGTAGCAACACGAAAGAACTCTGTGGACCAAAAATCAACTCGAAAAGAGAGGTTAGTCCCTGGATTCGTCTCCAGAGGAATACCACCTTACCACAAGCACCTCAAGAGGAGGCTTCTCTCAGCTCTAGGTATGTGAGAGGGACCCTGAGTTTGCGGCCTCAAGTGGAATGGACACCGCGATGCCCTGACTCGAAATAAGGCCGGATATCCCTGCAGTGACTTGAATGCAGGCTCGTCTTGCATCTCCCATGAAGAAAGGATGTCTGAATCCCCTGTGGAGACCACAGAGAAAGACCTAGTTCCCCACCTCATCGCGACCGGAGGCCTCACATCCTTTGAAAATTCCAGAGGTACGCGGAGATCAGTGCCTCCAAAGGAGACGATGCCTGACTCCTTGTAAAACTTGATAGGAGTCCCAGGATTCTTGTGGCACGTGGAAAGGGACACTTGGTCTCCCGCCTCAGCTGGAGAGGCGTCCCAATTGCCCTGCCAAGCCTCGAGGAGAATCCCGAGTTGTCCCTCGCAACTAGGCAGGAGTCCTAACCTCGCTGAAGAAACACGTGGGTGGAAGGGCCATCCCCGTCGTAACTCGAGAATATACCCCAGGTTCCCGCCGCAACTCGAGAAAAACCATGAGACTTCCCCCTCGCCGCGAGATGAGGCCCGATTCCCCTGCACTGCGTGCAGAGCAATTCCGTCTTGCACATCACACATGAAAGGAGCCTTGATTTCCTTCATGGCACTCCAGAGAAACCCCATGAACACTGTTTCAAGGCTAGAGGGATCCTGAGGTCACTGTAGCAACACGAAAGAGCTCCGTGGGCCAAAAATCAACTCGAGATGAGAGGTTAGTCCCTGGCTTCGACTCCAGAGGAATACCACCTTACCACAAGCACCTCAAGAGGAGGCTTCTCTCAGCTCTAGGTATGTGAGAGGTACCCTGAGTTTGCGGCCTCAAGTGGAATGGACACCGCGATGCCCTGACTCGAAATAAGGCCGGATATTCCTGCAGTGACTGTAATGCAGGCTCGCCTTGCATCTCCCAATACGAAAGGATGTCTGAATCCCCTGTGGAGACCACAGAGAAAGACCTAGTTCCCCACCTCATCGCGACCGGAGGCCTCACATCCTTTGAAAACTCCAGAGATACGCGGAGATCAGTGCCTCCAAAGGAGACGATGCCTGACTCTTCGTGAAACTTGATAGGAGACCCAGGATTCCTGTGGCACGTGGAAAGGGACCCTTGGTCTCCCGTCTCAGGTGGAGAGGCGTCCCAATTGCCCTGCAAAGCCTCGAGGAGAATCCCGAGTTGTCCCTCGCAACTAGGCAGGAGTCCTAACCTCGCTGAAGAAACACGTGGGTGGAAGGGCCATCCCCGTCGTAACTCGAGAATATACCCCAGGTTCCCGCCGCAACTCGAGAAAAACCATGAGACTTCCCCCTCGCCGCGAGATGAGGCCCGATTCCCCTGCACTGCGTGCAGAGCAATTCCGTCTTGCACATCACACATGAAAGGAGCCTTGATTTCCTTCATGGCACTCCAGAGAAACCCCAAGAACACTGTTTCAAGGCTAGAGGGATCCTGAGGTCACTGTAGCAACACGAAAGAGCTCCGTGGGCCAAAAATCAACTCGAGATGAGAGGTTAGTCCCTGGCTTCGACTCCAGAGGAATACCACCTTACCACAAGCACCTCAAGAGGAGGCTTCTCTCAGCTCTAGGTATGTGAGAGGGACCCTGAGTTTGCGGCCTCATGTGGAATGGACACCGCGATGCCCTGACTCGAAATAAGGCCGGATATCCCTGCAGTGACTTGAATGCAGGCTCGTCTTGCATCTCCCAAGAAGAAAGGATGTCTGAATCCCCTGTGGAGACCACAGAGAAACACCTAGTTCCCCACCTCATCGCGACCGGAGGCCTCACATCCTTTGAAAACTCCAGAGGTACGCAGAGATCAGTGCCTCCAAAGGAGACGATGCGTAACTCCTCGTGAAACTTGATAGGAGACCCAGGATTCTTGTGGCACGTGGAAAGGGACCCTTGGTCTCCCGCCTCAGCTGGAGAGGCGTTCCAATTGCCCTGCCAAGCCTCGAGGAGAATCACGAGTTGTCCCTCGCAACTAGGCAGGAGTCCTGACGTGGCTGAACAAACACGTGGGTGGAAGGGCCATCCCCGTCGTAACTCGAGAATATACCCCAGGTTCCCGCCGCAACTCGAGAAAAACCATGAGACTTCCCCCTCGCTGCGAGATGAGGCCCGATTCCCCTGCACTGCGTGCAGAGCAATTCCGTCTTGCACATCACACATGAAAGGAGCCTTGATTTCCTTGATGGCACTCCAGAGAAACCCCAAGAACACTGTTTCAAGGCTAGAGGGACCCTGAGGTCACTGTAGCAACACGAAAGAACTCTGTGGACCACAAATCAACTCGAAAAGAGAGGTTAGTCCCTGGATTCGTCTCCAGAGGAATACCACCTTACCACAAGCACCTCAAGAGGAGGCTTCTCTCAGCTCTAGGTATGTGAGAGGGACCCTGAGTTTGCGGCCTCAAGTGGAATGGAGACCGCGATGCCCTGACTCGAAATAAGGCCGGATATCCCTGCAGTGACTTCAATGCAGGCTCGTCTTGCATCTCCCAGGACGAAAGGATGTCTGAATCCCCTGTGGAAAGCAAAGAGAAAGACTTAGTTCCCCACCTCATCGCGACCGATAGCCTCACATCCTTTGAAAACTCCAGAGGTACGCGGAGATCAGTGCCTCCAAAGGAGACGATGCCTGACTCCTCGTGAAACTTGATAGGAGTCCCAGGATTCCTGTGGCACTTGGAAAGGGACACTTGGTCTCCCGCCTCAGCTGGAGAGGCGTCCCAATTGCCCTGCCAAGCCTCGAGGAGTATCCCGAGTTGTGTCTCGCAACTAGGCAAGAGTCCTGACGTGGCTGAACAAACACGTGTGTGGAAGGGCCATCCCCGGCGTAACTCGAGAATATACCCCAGGTTCCCGCCGCAACTCGAGAAAAACCATGAGACTTCCCCCTCGCCGCGAGATGAGGCCCGATTCCCCTGCACTGCGTGCAGAGCTATTCTGTGTTGCACATCACACATGAAAGTAGCCTTGATTTCCTTCATGGCACTCCAGAGAAACCCCAAGAACACTGTTTCAAGGCTAGAGGGATCCTGAGGTCACTGTAGCAACACGAAAGAGCTCCGTGGACCAAGAATCAACTCGAGATGAGAGGTTAGTCCCTGGCTTCGACTCCTGAGGAATACCAACTTACCACAAGCACCTCAAGAGGAGGCTTCTCTCAGCTCTAGGTATGTGAGAGGGACCCTGAGTTTGCGGCCTCAAGTGGAATGGACACCGCGATGCCCTGACTCGAAATAAGGCCGGATATCCCTGCAGTGACTGGAATGCAGGCTCGTCTTGCATCTCCCAAGAAGAAAGGATGTCTGAATCCCCTGTGGAGACCACAGAGAAACACCTAATTCCCCACCTCATCGCGACCGGAGGCCTCAAATCCTTTGAAAACTCCAGAGGTACGCGGAGATCAGTGCCTCCAAAGGAGACGATGCCTGACTCCTCGTGAAACTTGATAGGAGTCCCAGGATTCCTGTGGCACGTGGAAAGGGACCCTTGGTCTCCCGCCTCAGCTGGAGAGGCGTTCCAATTGCCCTGCCAAGCCTCGAGGAGAATCCCGAGTTGTCCCTCGCAACTAGGCAGGAGTCCTGACGTGGCTGAACAAACACGTGGGTGGAAGGGCCATCCCCGTCGTAACTCGAGAATATACCCCAGGTTCCCGCCGCAACTCGAGAAAAACCATGAGACTTCCCCCTCGATGCGAGATGAGGCCCGATCCCCTGTACTGCGTGCAGAGCAATTCCGTCTTGCACATCACACATGAAAGGAGCCTTGATTTCCTTGATGGCACTCCAGAGAAACCCCAAGAACACTGTTTCAAGGATAGAGGGATCCTGAGGTCACTGTAGCAACACGAAAGAACTCTGTGGACCAAAAATCAACTCGAAAAGAGAGGTTAGTCCCTGGATTCGTCTCCAGAGGAATACCACCTTACCACAAGCACCTCAAGAGGAGGCTTCTCTCAGCTCTAGGTATGTGAGAGGGACCCTGAGTTTGCGGCCTCAAGTGGAATGGACACCGCGATGCCCTGACTCGAAATAAGGCCGGATATCCCTGCAGTGACTTCAATGCAGGCTCGTCTTGCATCTCCCAAGATGAAAGGATGTCTGAATCCCCTGTGGAAAGCACAGAGAAAGACTTAGTTCCCCACCTCATCGCGACCGATAGCCTCACATCCTTTGAAAACTCCAGAGGTACACGGAGATCAGTGCCTCCAAAGGAGACGATGCCTGACTTCTCGTGAAACTTGATAGGAGTCCCAGGATTCCTGTGGCACTTGGAAAGGGACACTTGGTCTCCCGCCTCAGCTGGAGAGGCGTCCCAATTGCCCTGCCAAGCCTCGAGGAGAATCCCGAGTTGTCCCTCGCAACTAGGCAGGAGTCCTGACGTCGCTGAAGCAACACGTGGGTGGAAGGGCCATCCCCGTCGTAACTCGAGAATATACCCCAGGTTCCCGCCGCAACTCGAGAAAAACCATGAGACTTCCCCCTCGCCGCGAGATGAGGCCCGATTCCCCTGCACTGCGTGCAGAGCAATTCCGTCTTGCACATCACACATGAAAGGAGCCTTGATTTCCTTGATGGCACTCCAGAGAAACCCCAAGAACACTGTTTCAAGGCTAGAGGGATCCTGAGGTCACTGTAGCAACACGAAAGAGCTCCGTGGGCCAAAAATCAAATCGAGATGAGAGGTTAGTCCCTGGCTTCGACTCCAGAGGAACACCACCTTACCACAAGCACCTCAAGAGGAGGCTACACTCAGCTCTAGGTATGTGAGAGGGACCCTGAGTTTGCGGCCTCAAGTGGAATGGACACCGCGATGCCCTGACGCGAAATAAGGCTGGATATCCCTGCAGTGACTTGAATGCAGGCTCGTCTTGCATCTCCCAAGATGAAAGGATGTCTGAATCCCCTGTGGAGACCACAGAGAAAGACCTAGTTCCCCACCTCATCGCGACCGGAGGCCTCACATCCTTTGAAAACTCCAGAGGTACGCGGAGATCAGTGCCTCCAAAGGAGACGATGCCTGACTCCTCGTGAAACTTGATAGGAGACCCAGGATTCCTGTGGCACGTGGAAAGGGACCCTTGGTCTCCCGCCTCAGCTGGAGAGGCGTCCCAATTGCCTTGCCAAGCCTCGAGGAGAATCCCGAGTTGTGTCTCGCAACTAGGCAAGAGTCCTGACGTGGCTGAACAAACACGTGTGTGGAAGGGCCATCCCCGTCGTAACTCGAGAATATACCCCAGGTTCCCGCCGCAACTCGAGAAAAACCATGAGACTTCCCCCTTGCCGCGAGATGAGGCCCGATTCCCCTGCACTGCGTGCAGAGCAATTCTGTGTTGCACATCACACATGAAAGGAGCCTTGATTTCCTTGATGGCACTCCAGAGAAACCCCAAGAACACTGTTTCAAGGCTAGAGGGATCCTGAGGTCACTGTAGCAACATGAAAGAGCTCTGTGGACCAAAAATCAACTCGAGATGAGAGGTTAGTCCCTGGCTTCGACTCCAGAGGAATACCACCTTACCACAAGCACCTCAAGAGGAGGCTTCTCTCAGCTGTAGGTATGTGAGAGGGACCCTGAGTTTGCGGCCTCAAGTGGAATGGACACCGCGATGCCCTGACTCGAAATAAGGCCGGATATCCCTGCAGTGACTGGAATGCAGGCTCGTCTTGCATCTCCCAAGATGAAAGGGTGTCTGAATCCCCTGTGGAGACCACAGAGAAAGACCTAGTTCCCCACCTCATAGCGACAGGAGGCCTCAAATCCTTTGAAACTCCAGAGGTATGCGGAGATCAGTGCCTCCAAAGGAGACGATGCCTGACTCCTCGTGAAACTTGATAGGAGACCCAGGATTCCTGTGGCACGTGGAAAGGGACACTTGGTCTCCCGTCTCAGCTGGAGAGGCGTCCCAATTGCCCTGCCAAGCCTCGAGGAGAATCCAGAGTTGTCCCTCGCAACTAGGCAGGAGTCCTGACGTCGCTGAAGAAACACGTGGGTGGAAGGGCCATCCCCGTCGTAACTCGAGAATATACCCCAGGTTCCCGCCGCAACTTGAGAAAAACCATGAGACTTCCCCCTCGCCGCGAGATGAGGCCCGATTCCCCTGCACTGCGTGCAGAGCAATTCCGTCTTAAACATCACACATGAAAGGAGCCTTGATTTCTTTCATGGCACTCCAGAGAAACCCCAAGAACACTGTTTCAAGGATAGAGGGATCCTGAGGTCACTGTAGCAACACGAAAGAGCTCCGTGGGCCAAAAATCAAATCGAGATGAGAGGTTAGTCCCTGGCTTCGACTCCAGAGGAACACCACCTTACCACAAGCACCTCAAGAGGAGGCTACACTCAGCTCTAGGTATGTGAGAGGGACCCTGAGTTTGCGGCCTCAAGTGGAATGGACACCGCGATGCCCTGACGCGAAATAAGGCTGGATATCCCTGCAGTGACTTGAATGCAGGCTCGTCTTGCATCTCCCAAGATGAAAGGATGTCTGAATCCCCTGTGGAGACCACAGAGAAAGACCTAGTTCCCCACCTCATCGCGACCGGAGGCCTCACATCCTTTGAAAACTCCAGAGGTACGCGGAGATCAGTGCCTCCAAAGGAGACGATGCCTGACTCCTCGTGAAACTTGATAGGAGTCCCCGGATTCCGGTGGCACGTGGAAAGGGACCCTTGGTCTCCCGCCTCAGCTGGAGAGGCGTTCCAATTGCCTTGCCAAGCCTCGAGGAGAATCCCGAGTTGTGTCTCGCAACTAGGCAAGAGTCCTGACGTGGCTGAACAAACACGTGTGTGGAAGGGCCATCCCCGTCGTAACTCGAGAATATACCCCAGGTTCCCGCCGCAACTCGAGAAAAACCATGAGACTTCCCCCTCGCCGCGAGATGAGCCCCGATTCCCCTGCACTGCGTGCAGAGCAATTCTGTGTTGCACATCACACATGAAAGGAGCCTTGATTTCCTTGATGGCACTCCAGAGAAACCCCAAGAACACTGTTTCAAGGCTAGAGGGATCCTGAGGTCACTGTAGCAACATGAAAGAGCTCTGTGGACCAAAAATCAACTCGAGATGAGAGGTTAGTACCTGGCTTCGACTCCAGAGGAATACCACCTTACCACAAGCACCTCAAGAGGAGGCTTCTCTCAGCTCTAGGTATGTGAGAGGGACCCTGAGTTTGCGGCCTCAAGTGGAATGGACACCGCGATGCCCTGACTCGAAATAAGGCCGGATATCCCTGCAGTGACTGGAATGCAGGCTCGTCTTGCATCTCCCAAGATGAAAGGGTGTCTGAATCCCCTGTGGAGACCACAGAGAAAGACCTAGTTCCCCACCTCATCGCGACAGGAGGCCTCAAATCCTTTGAAAACTCCAGAGGTATGCGGAGATCAGTGCCTCCAAAGGAGACGATGCCTGACTCCTCGTGAAACTTGATAGGAGACCCAGGATTCCTGTGGCACGTGCAAAGGGACACTTGGTCTCCCGTCTCAGCTGGAGAGGCGTCCCAATTGCCCTGCCAAGCCTCGAGGAGAATCCAGAGTTGTCCCTCGCAACTAGGCAGGAGTCCTGACGTCGCTGAAGAAACACGTGGGTGGAAGGGCCATCCCCGTCGTAACTCGAGAATATACCCCAGGTTCCCGCCGCAACTCGAGAAAAACCATGAGACTTCCCCCTCGCCGCGAGATGAGGCCCGATTCCCCTGCACTGCGTGCAGAGCAATTCCGTCTTGCACATCACACATGAAAGGAGCCTTGATTTCCTTCATGGCACTCCAGAGAAACCCCAAGAACACTGTTTCAAGGCTAGAGGGATCCTGAGGTCACTGTAGCAACACGAAAGAGCTCCGTGGGCCAAAAATCAAATCGAGATGAGAGGTTAGTCCCTGGCTTCGACTCCAGAGGAACACCACCTTACCACAAGCACCTCAAGAGGAGGCTACACTCAGCTCTAGGTATGTGAGAGGGACCCTGAGTTTGCGGCCTCAAGTGGAATGGACACCGCGATGCCCTGACGCGAAATAAGGCTGGATATCCCTGCAGTGACTTGAATGCAGGCTCGTCTTGCATCTCCCAAGATGAAAGGATGTCTGAATCCCCTGTGGAGACCACAGAGAAAGACCTAGTTCCCTACCTCATCCCGACCGGAGGCCTCACATCCTTTGAAAACTCCAGAGGTACGCGGAGATCAGTGCCTCCAAAGGAGACGATGCCTGACTCCTCGTGAAACTTGATAGGAGTCCCAGGATTCCTGTGGCACGTGGAAATGGACCCTTGGTCTCCCGCCTCAGCTGGAGAGGCGTCCCAATTGCCTTGCCAAGCCTCGAGGAGAATCCCGAGTTGTGTCTCGCAACTAGGCAAGAGTCCTGACGTAGCTGAACAAACACGTGTGTGGAAGGGCCATCCCCGTCGTAACTCGAGAATATACCCCAGGTTCCCGCCGCAACTCGAGAAAAACCATGAGACTTCCCCCTCGCCGCGAGATGAGGCCCGATTCCCCTGCACTGCGTGCAGAGCAATTCTGTGTTGCACATCACACATGAAAGGAGCCTTGATTTCCTTGATGGCACTCCAGAGAAACCCCAAGAACACTGTTTCAAGGCTAGAGGGATCCTGAGGTCACTGTAGCAACATGAAAGAGCTCTGTGGACCAAAAATCAACTCGAGATGAGAGGTTAGTCCCTGGCTTCGACTCCAGAGGAATACCACCTTACCACAAGCACCTCAAGAGGAGGCTTCTCTCAGCTCTAGGTATGTGAGAGGGACCCTGAGTTTGCGGCCTCAAGTGGAATGGACACCGCGATGCCCTGACTCGAAATAAGGCCGGATATCCCTGCAGTGACTGGAATGCAGGCTCGTCTTGCATCTCCCAAGATAAAAGGGTGTCTGAATCCCCTGTGGAGACCACAGAGAAAGACCTAGTTCCCCACCTCATCGCGACAGGAGGCCTCAAATCCTTTGAAAACTCCAGAGGTATGCGGAGATGAGTGCCTCCAAAGGAGACGATGCCTGACTCCTCGTGAAACTTGATAGGAGACCCAGGATTCCTGTGGCACGTGCAAAGGGACACTTGGTCTCCCGTCTCAGCTGGAGAGGCGTCCCAATTGCCCTGCAAAGCCTCGAGGAGAATCCCGAGTTGTCCCTCGCAACTAGGCAGGAGTCCTGACATGGCTGAACACACACGTGTGTGGAAGGGCCATCCCCGTCGTAACTCGAGAATATACCCCAGGTTCCCGCCGCAACTCGAGAAAAACCATGAGACTTTCCCCTCGCCGCGAGTTGAGGCCCGATTCCCCTGCACTGCGTGCAGAGCAATTCCGTCTTGCACATCACACATGAAAGGAGCCTTGATTTCCTTCATGGCACTCCAGAGAAACCCCAAGAACACTGTTTCAAGGATAGAGGGATCCTGAGGTCACTGTAGCAACACGAAAGAGCTCCGTGGGCCAAAAATGAACTCGAGATGAGAGGTTAGTCCCTGGCTTCGACTCCAGAGGAATACCACCTTACCACAAGCACCTCAAGAGGAGGCTTCTCTCAGCTCTAGGTATGTGAGAGGGACCCTGAGTTTGCGGCCTCAATTGGAATGGACACCGCGATGCCCTGACTCGAAATAAGGCCGGATATCCCTGCAGTGACTTGAATGCAGGCTCGTCTTGCATCTCCCATGAAGAAAGGATATCTGAATCCCCTGTGGAGACCTCAGAGAAAGACCTAGTTCCCCACCTCATCGCGACCGGAGGCCTCACATCCTTTGAAAACACCAGAGGTACGCAGAGATCAGTGCCTCCAAAGGAGACGATGCCTAACTCCTCGTGAAACTTGATAGGAGTCCCAGAATTCTTGTGGCACGTGGAAAGGGACCCTTGGTCTCCCGCCTCAGCTGGAGAGGCGTTCCAATTGCCCTGCCAAGCCTCGAGGAGAATCCCGAGTTGTCCCTCGCAACTAGGCAGGAGTCCTGACGTGGCTGAACAAACACGTGGGTGGAAGGGCCATCCCCGTCGTAACTCGAGAATATACCCCAGGTTCCCGCCGCAACTCGAGAAAAACCATGAGACTTCCCCCTCGATGCGAGAAGAGGCCCGATTCCCTGTACTGCGTGCAGAGCAATTCCGTCTTGCACATCACACATGAAAGGAGCCTTGATTTCCTTGATGGCACTCCAGAGAAACCCCAAGAACACTGTTTCAAGGATAGAGGGATCCTGAGGTCACTGTAGCAACACGAAAGAACTCTGTGGACCACAAATCAACTCGAAAAGAGAGGTTAGTCCCTGGATTCGTCTCCAGAGGAATACCACCTTACCACAAGCACCTCAAGAGGAGGCTTCTCTCAGCTCTAGGTATGTGAGAGGGACCCTGAGTTTGCGGCCTCAAGTGGAATGGACACCGCGATGCCCTGACTCGAAATAAGGCCGGATATCCCTGCAGTGACTGGAATGCAGGCTCGTCTTTCATCTCCCAAGACGAAAGGGTGTCTGAATCCCCTGTGGAGACCACAGAGAGAGACCTAGTTCCCCACCTCATCGCGACAGGAGGCCTCAAATCCTTTGAAAACTCCACAGGTATGCGGAGATCAGTGCCTCCAAAGGAGACGATGCCTGACTCCTCGTGAAACTTCATAGGAGACCCAGGATTCTTGTGGCACGTGGAAAGGGACCCTTGGTCTCCCGTCTCAGCTGGAGAGGCTTCCCAATTGCCCTGCAAAGCCTCGAGGAGAATCCCGAGTTGTCCCTCGCAACTAGGCAGGAGTCCTGACGTGACTGAACAAACACGTGGGTGGAAGGGCCATCCCCGTCGTAACTCGAGAATATACCCCAGGTTCCCGCCGCAACTCGAGAAAAACCATGAGACTTCCCCCTCGCTGCGAGATGAGGCCCGATTCCCCTGCACTGCGTGCAGAGCAATTCCGTGTTGCACATCACACATGAAAGGAGCCTTGATTTCCTTGATGGCACTCCAGAGAAACCCCAAGAACACTGTTTCAAGGCTAGAGGGATCCTGAGGTCACTGTAGCAACACGAAAGAGCTCCGTGGACCAAGAATCAACTCGAGATGAGAGGTTAGTCGCTGGCTTCGACTCCTGAGGAATACCACCTTACCACAAGCACCTCAAGAGGAGGCTTCTCTCAGCTCTAGGTATGTGAGAGGGATCCTGAGTTTGCGGCCTCAAGGGGAAAGGACACCGCGATGCCCTGACTCGAAATAAGGCCGGATATCCCTGCAGTGACTTGAATGCAGGCTCGTCTTGCATCTCCCAAGAAGAAAGGATGTCTGAATCCCCTGTGGAGACCACAGAGAAACACTTAATTCCCCACCTCATCGCGACCGGAGGCCTCACATCCTTTGAAAACTCCAGAGGTACGCGGAGATCAGTGCCTCCAAAGGAGACGATGCCTGACTCCTCGTGAAACTTGATAGGAGTCCCAGGATTCCTGTGCACGAGGAAAGGGACCCTTGGTCTCCCGCCTCAGCTGGAGAGGCGTCTCAATTGCCTTGCCAAGCCTCGAGGAGAATCCCGAGTTGTGTCTCGCAACTAGGCAAGAGTCCTGACGTGGCTGAACACACACGTGGGTGGAAGGGCCATCCCCGTCGTAACTCGAGAATATACCCCAGGTTCCCGCCGCAACTCGAGAAAAACCATGAGACTTCCCCCTTGATGCGAGATGAGGCCCGATTCCCCTGTACTGCGTGCAGAGCAATTCCGTCTTGCACATCACACATGAAAGGAGCCTTGATTTCCATGATGGCACTCCAGAGAAACCCCAAGAACACTGTTTCAAGGATAGAGGGATCCTGAGGTCACTGTAGCAACACGAAAGAACTCTGTGGACCAAAAATCAACTCGAAAAGAGAGGTTAGTCCCTGGATTCGTCTCCAGAGGAATACCACCTTACCACAAGCACCTCAAGAGGAGGCTTCTCTCAGCTCTAGGTATGTGAGAGGGACCCTGAGTTTGCGGCCTCAAGTGGAATGGACACCGCGATGCCCTGACTCGAAATAAGGCCGGATATCCCTGCAGTGACTTGAATGCAGGCTCGTCTTGCATCTCCCAAGAAGAAAGGATGTCTGAATCCCCTGTGGAGACCACAGAGAAAGACCTAGTTCCCCACCTCATCGCGACCGGAGGCCTCACATCCTTTGAAAACTCCAGAGGTACGCGGAGATCAGTGCCTCCAAAGGAGACGATGCCTGACTCCTCGTGAAACTTGATAGGAGTCCCAGGATTCTTGTGGCACGTGGAAAGGGACCCTTGGTCTCCCGCCTCAGCTGGAGAGGCATTCCAATTGCCCTGCCAAGCCTAGAGGAGAATCCCGAGTTGTCCCTCGCAACTAGGCAGGAGTCCTGACGTGGCTGAACAAACACGTGGGTGGAAGGGCCATCCCCGTCGTAACTCGAGAATATACCCCAGGTTCCCGCCGCAACTCGAGAAAAACCATGAGACTTCCCCCTCGATGCGAGATGAGGCCCGATTCCCCTGTACTGCGTGCAGAGCAATTCCGTCTTGCACATCACACATGAAAGTAGCCTTGATTTCCTTGATGGCACTCCAGAGAAACACCAAGAACACTGTTTCAAGGATAGAGGGATCCTGAGGTCACAGTAGCAACACGAAAGAACTCTGTGGACCGAAAATCAACTCGAAAAGAGAGGTTAGTCCCTGGATTCGTCTCCAGAGGAATACCACCTTACCACAAGCACCTCAAGAGGAGGCTTCTCTCAGCTCTAGGTATGTGAGAGGGACCCTGAGTTTGCGGCCTCAAGTGGAATGGAAACCGCGATGCCCTGACTCGAAATAAGGCCGGATATCCCTGCAGTGACTTCAATGCAGGCTCGTCTTGCATCTCCCAGGACGAAAGGATGTCTGAATCCCCTGTGGAAAGCACAGAGAAAGACTTAGTTCCCCACCTCATCGCGACCGGAGGCCTCACATCCTTTGAAAACTACAGAGGTACGCGGAGATCAGTGCCTCCAAAGGAGACGATGCCTGACTCCTCGTGAAACTTGATAGGAGTCCCAGGATTCCTGTGGCACTTGGAAAGGGACACTTGGTCTCCCGCCTCAGCTGGAGAGGCGTCCCAGTTGCTCTGCCAAGCCTCGACGAGAATCCAGAGTTGTCCCTCGCAACTAGGCAGGAGTCCTGACGTCGCTGAAGAAACACGTGGGTGGAAGGGCCATCCCTGTCGTAACTCGAGAATATACCCCAGGTTCCCGCCGCAACTCGAGAAAAACCATGAGACGTCCCCCTCGATGCGAGATGAGGCCCGATTCCCCTGTACTGAGTGCAGAGCAATTCCGTCCTGCACATCACACATGAAAGGAGCCTTGATTTCCTTGATGGCACTCCAGAGAAACCCCAAGAACACTGTTTCAAGGCTAGAGGGATCCTGAGGTCACTGTAGCAACACGAAAGAACTCTGTGGACCAAAAATCAACTCGAAAAGAGAGGTTAGTCCCTGGATTCGTCTCCAGAGGAATACCACCTTACCACAAGCACCTCAAGAGGAGGCTTCTCTCAGCTCTAGGTATGTGAGAGGGACCCTGAGTTTGCGGCCTCAAGTGGAATGGACACCGCGATGCCCTGACTCGAAATAAGGCCGGATATCCCTGCAGTGACTTCAATGCAGGCTCGTCTTGCATCTCCCAGGACGAAAGGATGTCTGAATCCCCTGTGGAAAGCACAGAGAAAGACTTAGTTCCCCACCTCATCGCGACCGATAGCCTCACATCCTTTGAAAACTCCAGAGGTACGCGGAGATCAGTGCCTCCAAAGGAGACGATGCCTGACTCCTCGTGAAACTTGATAGGAGTCCCAGGATTCCTGTGGCACTTGGAAAGGGAGACTTGGTCTCCCGCCTCAGCTGGAGAGGCGTCCCAATTGCCCTGCCAAGCCTCGAGGAGAATCCCGAGTTGTCCCTCGCAACTAGGCAGGAGTCCTGACGTCGCTGAAGAAACACGTGGGTGGAAGGGCCATCCCTGTCGTAACTCGAGAATATACCCCAGGTTCCCGCCGCAACTCGAGAAAAACCATG
This sequence comes from Cervus elaphus, assembly GCF_910594005.1. Classification (NCBI taxonomy): domain Eukaryota; kingdom Metazoa; phylum Chordata; class Mammalia; order Artiodactyla; family Cervidae; genus Cervus; species Cervus elaphus. The sequence continues at coordinate 2,671,397 of NC_057828.1, forward strand.
AGACTTCCCCCTCGCCGCGAGATGAGGCCCGATTCCCCTGCACTGCGTGCAGAGCAATTCCGTGTTGCACATCACACATGAAAGGAGCCTTGATTTCCTTGATGGCACTCCAGAGAAACCCCAAGAACACTGTTTCAAGGCTAGAGGGATCCTGAGGTCACTGTAGCAACATGAAAGAGCTCTGTGGACCAAAAATCAACTCGAGATGAGAGGTTAGTCAATGGCTTCGACTCCAGAGGAATACCACCTTACCACAAGCACCTCAAGAGGAGGCTTCTCTCAGCTCTAGGTATGTGAGAGGGACCCTGAGTTTGCGGCCTCAAGTGGAATGGACACCGCGATGCCCTGACTCGAAATAAGGCCGGATATCCCTGCAGTGACTGGAATGCAGGCTCGTCTTGCATCTCCCAAAACAAAAGGGTGTCTGAATCCCCTGTGGAGACCACAGAGAAAGACCTAGTTCCCCACCTCATCGCGACCGGAGGCCTCACATCCTTTGAAAACTCCAGAGGTACTCAGAGATCAGTGCCTCCAAAGGAGACGATGCCTAACTCCTCGTGAAACTTGATAGGAGTCCCAGGACTCTTGTGGCACGTGGAAAAGGACCCTTGGTCTCCCGCCTCAGCTGGAGAGGCGTTCCAATTGCCCTGCCAAGCGTCGAGGAGAATCCCGAGTTGTCCCTCGCAACTAGGCAGGAGTCCTGACGTGGCTGAACAAACACGTGGGTGGAAGGGCCATCCCCGACGTAACTCGAGAATATACCCCAGGTTCCCGCCGCAACTCGAGAAAAACCATGAGACTTCCCCCTCGATGCGAGATGAGGCCCGATTCCCCTGTACTGCGTGCAGAGCAATTCCGTCTTGCACATCACACATGAAAGGAGCCTTGATTTCCTTCATGGCACTCCAGAGAAACCTCAAGAACACTGTTTCAAGGCTAGAGGGATCCTGAGGTCACTGTAGCAACACGAAAGAACTCTGTGGACCACAAATCAACTCGGAAAGAGAGGTTAGTCCCTGGATTCGTCTCCAGAGGAATACCACCTTACCACAAGCACCTCAAGAGGAGGCTTCTCTCAGCTCTAAGTATGTGAGAGGGACCCTGAGTTTGCGGCCTCAAGTGGAATGGACACCGCGATGCCCTGACTCGAAATAAGGCCGGATATCCCTGCAGTGACTTCAATGCAGGCTCGTCATGCATCTCCCAGGACGAAAGGATGTCTGAATCCCCTGTGGAAAGCACAGAGAAAGACTTAGTTCCCCACCTCATCGCGACCGATAGCCTCACATCCTTTGAAAACTCCAGAGGTACGCGGAGATCAGTGCCTCCAAAGGAGACGATGCCTGACTCATCGTGAAACTTGATAGGAGTCCCAGGATTCCTGTGGCACTTGGAAAGAGACACTTGGTCTCCCGCCTCAGCTGGAGAGGCGTCCCAATTGCCTTGCCAAGCCTCGAGGAGCATCCCGAGTTGTGTCTCGCAACTAGGCAAGAGTCCTGACGTGGCTGAACAAACACGTGTGTGGAAGGGCCATCCCCGTCGTAACTCGAGAATATACCCCAGGTTCCCGCCGCAACTCGAGAAAAACCATGAGACTTCCCCCTCGCCGCGAGATGAGGCCCGATTCCCCTGCACTGCGTGCAGAGCTATTCTGTGTTGCACATCACACATTAAAGGAGCCTTGATTTCCTTCATGGCACTCCAGAGAAACCCCAAGAACACTGTTTCAAGGATAGAGGGATCCTGAGGTCACTGTATCAACACGAAAGAACTCTGTGGACCAAAAATCAACTCGAGATGAGAGGTTAGTCCCTGGCTTCGACTCCAGAGGAATACCACCTTACCACAAGCACCTCAAGAGGAGGCTTCTCTCAGCTCTAGGTATGTGAGAGGGATCCTGAGTTTGCGGCCTCAAGTGGAATGGACACCGCGATGCCCTGACGCGAAATAAGGCTGGATATCCCTGCAGTGACTTGAATGCAGGCTCGTCTTGCATCTCCCAAGATGAAAGGATGTCTGAATCCCCTGTGGAGACCACAGAGAAAGACCTAGTTCCCCACCTCATCGCGACCGGAGGCCTCACATCCTTTGAAAACTCCAGAGGTACGCGGAGATCAGTGCCTCCAAAGGAGACGATGCCTGACTCCTCGTGAAACTTGATAGGAGTCCCAGGATTCCTGTGGCACGTGGAAAGGGACCCTTGGTCTCCCGCCTCAGCTGGAGAGGCGTCCCAATTGCCTTGCCAAGCCTCGAGGAGAATCCCGAGTTTTCCCTCGCAACTAGGCAGGAGTCCTGACGTGGCTGAACACACACGTGGGTGGAAGGGCCATCCCCGTCGTAACTCGAGAATATACCCCAGGTTCCCACCGCAACTCGAGAAAAACCATGAGACTTCCCCCTCGATGCGAGATGAGGCCCGATTCCCCTGTACTGCGTGCAGAGCAATTCCGTCTTGCACATCACACATGAAAGGAGCCTTGATTTCCTTGATGGCACTCCAGAGAAACCCCAAGAACACTGTTTCAAGGATAGAGGGATCCTGAGGTCACTGTAGCAACACGAAAGAACTCTGTGGACCAAAAATCAACTCGAAAAGAGAGGTTAGTCCCTGGATTCGTCTCCAGAGGAATACCACCTTACCACAAGCACCTCAAGAGGAGGCTTCTCTCAGCTCTAGGTATGTGAGAGGGACCCTGAGTTTGCGGCCTCAAGTGGAATGGACACCACGATGCCCTGACTCGAAATAAGGCTGGATATCCCTGCAGTGCCTGGAATGCAGGCTCGTCTTGCATCTCCCAAGACGAAAGGATGTCTGAATCCCCTGTGGAGACCACAGAGAAAGACCTAGTTCCCCACCTCATCGAGACCGGATGCCTCACATCCTTTGAAAACTCCAGAGGTACGCGGAGATCAGTGCCTCCAAAGGAGACGATGCCTGACTCCTCGTGAAACTTCATAGGAGACCCAGGATTCCTGTGGCATGTGGAAAGGGACCCTTGGTCTCCCGTCTCAGCTGGAGAGGCGTCCCAATTGCCCTGCCAAGCCTCGAGGAGAATCCCGAGTTGTCCCTCGCAACTAGGCAGGAGTCCTGACGTCGCTGAAGAAACACGTGGGTGGAAGTGCCATTCCCGTCGTAACTCGAGAATATACCCCAGGTTCCCGCCGCAACTCGAGAAAAACCATGAGACTTCCCCCTCGCCGCGAGATGAGGCCCGATTCCCCTGCACTGCGTGCAGAGCAATTCCGTGTTGCACATCACACATGAAAGGAGCCTTGATTTCCTTGATGGCACTCCAGAGAAACCCCAAGAACACTGTTTCAAGGCTAGAGGGATCCTGAGGTCACTGTAGCAACACGAAAGAGCTCCGTGGGCCAAAAATCAACTCGAGATGAGAGGTTAGTCCCTGGCTTCGACTCCAGAGGAATACCACCTTACCACAAGCACCTCAAGAGGAGGCTTCTCTCAGCTCTAGGTATGTGAGAGGGACCCTGAGTTTGCGGCCTCAAGTGGAATGGACACCGCGATGCCCTGACTCGAAATAAGGCCGGATATCCCTGCAGTGACTTCAATGCAGGCTCGTCTTGCATCTCCCAAGAAGAAAGGATGTCTGAATCCCCTGTGGAAACCACAGAGAAAGACCTAGTTCCCCACCTCATCGCGACCGGAGGCCTCACATCCTTTGAAAACTCCAGAGGTACGCGGAGATCAGTGCCTCCAAAGGAGACGATGCCTGACTCCTTGTGAAACTTGATAGGAGTCCCAGGATTCCTGTGGCACGTGGAAAGGGACCCTTGGTCTCCCGCCTCAGCTGGAGAGGCGTTCCAATTGCCGTGCCAAGCCTCGAGGAGAATCCCGAGTTGTCCCTCGCAACTAGGCAGGAGTCCTGACGTGGCTGAAGAAACACGTGGGTGGAAGGGCCATCCCCGTCCTAACTCGAGAAAATACCCCAGGTTCCCGCCGCAACTCGAGAAAAACCATGAGACTTCCCCCTCGATGCGAGATGAGGCCCGATTCCCCTGCACTGCATGCAGAGCAATTCTGTGTTGCACATCACACATGAAAGGAGCCTTGATTTCCTTCATGGCACTCCAGAGAAACCCCAAGAACACTGTTTCAAGGATGGAGGGATCCTGAGGTCACTGTAGCAACACGAAAGAGCTCCGTGGACCAAAAATCAACTCGAGATGAGAGGTTAGTCCCTGTCTTCGACTCCAGAGGAATACCACCTTACCACAAGCACCTCAAGAGGAGGCTTCTCTCAGCTCTAGGTATGTGAGAGGGACCCTGAGTTTGCGGCCTCAAGTGGAATGGACACCGCAATGCCCTGACTCGAAATAAGGCCGGATATCCCTGCAGTGACTTCAATGCAGGCTCGTCTTGCATCTCCCAAGACGAAACGGTGTCTGAATCCCCTGTGGAGACCACAGAGAAACACCTAGTTCCCCACCTCATAGCGACAGGAGGCCTCAAATCCTTTGAAACTCCAGAGGTATGCGGAGATCAGTGCCTCCAAAGGAGACGATGCCTGACTCCTCGTGAAACTTGATAGGAGACCCAGGATTCCTGTGGCACGTGGAAAGGGACACTTGGTCTCCCGTCTCAGCTGGAGAGGCGTCCCAATTGCCCTGCCAAGCCTCGAGGAGAATCCAGAGTTGTCCCTCGCAACTAGGCAGGAGTCCTGACGTCGCTGAAGAAACACGTGGGTGGAAGGGCCATCCCCGTCGTAACTCGAGAATATACCCCAGGTTCCCGCCGCAACTTGAGAAAAACCATGAGACTTCCCCCTCGCCGCGAGATGAGGCCCGATTCCCCTGCACTGCGTGCAGAGCAATTCCGTCTTAAACATCACACATGAAAGGAGCCTTGATTTCTCTCATGGCACTCCAGAGAAACCCCAAGAACACTGTTTCAAGGATAGAGGGATCCTGAGGTCACTGTAGCAACACGAAAGAGCTCCGTGGGCCAAAAATCAAATCGAGATGAGAGGTTAGTCCCTGGCTTCGACTCCAGAGGAACACCACCTTACCACAAGCACCTCAAGAGGAGGCTACACTCAGCTCTAGGTATGTGAGAGGGACCCTGAGTTTGCGGCCTCAAGTGGAATGGACACCGCGATGCCCTGACGCGAAATAAGGCTGGATATCCCTGCAGTGACTTGAATGCAGGCTCGTCTTGCATCTCCCAAGATGAAAGGATGTCTGAATCCCCTGTGGAGACCACAGAGAAAGACCTAGTTCCCCACCTCATCGCGACCGGAGGCCTCACATCCTTTGAAAACTCCAGAGGTACGCGGAGATCAGTGCCTCCAAAGGAGACGATGCCTGACTCCTCGTGAAACTTGATAGGAGTCCCCGGATTCCGGTGGCACGTGGAAAGGGACCCTTGGTCTCCCGCCTCAGCTGGAGAGGCGTTCCAATTGCCTTGCCAAGCCTCGAGGAGAATCCCGAGTTGTGTCTCGCAACTAGGCAAGAGTCCTGACGTGGCTGAACAAACACGTGTGTGGAAGGGCCATCCCCGTCGTAACTCGAGAATATACCCCAGGTTCCCGCCGCAACTCGAGAAAAACCATGAGACTTCCCCCTCGCCGCGAGATGAGCCCCGATTCCCCTGCACTGCGTGCAGAGCAATTCTGTGTTGCACATCACACATGAAAGGAGCCTTGATTTCCTTGATGGCACTCCAGAGAAACCCCAAGAACACTGTTTCAAGGCTAGAGGGATCCTGAGGTCACTGTAGCAACATGAAAGAGCTCTGTGGACCAAAAATCAACTCGAGATGAGAGGTTAGTACCTGGCTTCGACTCCAGAGGAATACCACCTTACCACAAGCACCTCAAGAGGAGGCTTCTCTCAGCTCTAGGTATGTGAGAGGGACCCTGAGTTTGCGGCCTCAAGTGGAATGGACACCGCGATGCCCTGACTCGAAATAAGGCCGGATATCCCTGCAGTGACTGGAATGCAGGCTCGTCTTGCATCTCCCAAGATGAAAGGGTGTCTGAATCCCCTGTGGAGACCACAGAGAAAGACCTAGTTCCCCACCTCATCGCGACAGGAGGCCTCAAATCCTTTGAAAACTCCAGAGGTATGCGGAGATCAGTGCCTCCAAAGGAGACGATGCCTGACTCCTCGTGAAACTTGATAGGAGACCCAGGATTCCTGTGGCACGTGCAAAGGGACACTTGGTCTCCCGTCTCAGCTGGAGAGGCGTCCCAATTGCCCTGCCAAGCCTCGAGGAGAATCCAGAGTTGTCCCTCGCAACTAGGCAGGAGTCCTGACGTCGCTGAAGAAACACGTGGGTGGAAGGGCCATCCCCGTCGTAACTCGAGAATATACCCCAGGTTCCCGCCGCAACTCGAGAAAAACCATGAGACTTCCCCCTCGCCGCGAGATGAGGCCCGATTCCCCTGCACTGCGTGCAGAGCAATTCCGTCTTGCACATCACACATGAAAGGAGCCTTGATTTCCTTCATGGCACTCCAGAGAAACCCCAAGAACACTGTTTCAAGGCTAGAGGGATCCTGAGGTCACTGTAGCAACACGAAAGAGCTCCGTGGGCCAAAAATCAAATCGAGATGAGAGGTTAGTCCCTGGCTTCGACTCCAGAGGAACACCACCTTACCACAAGCACCTCAAGAGGA